>NC_063152.1:7687886-10187886 GCF_020921035.1 Rhodamnia argentea
AGTATCTCTCTTTTCTCATCCCTCTTTCACATAAGATGAGCATGAGCTGAAATGAATTCCCCACAGAGTTGGAGCTTAACAGCAAAGGTAAAGCAATCGAATGTCAAGACTTATTTTCTTAGATTTTTCCCCAGCTGAGTCGATTAAGGATTCAGGTGTCACCTTATCTTTGAAAGCAACCTCTAACCGAGATTACTTTCAAAGAGGGGCATTTGTTGACACCTGATTTTTAATCAGTTTTCCTTTAGTTTTATCTTCCAAAATTCACTAAAAATTCACAAAAAATCAAAAAAATTAAAAAAATCAACATTGGAAGCCTTGGCCAAGCATAAGGAACCAATTTGGAACAAAAAATAATTTTTCATATTTTTCACATTTTTTTTAATATTTTCGGAAAATAGAAAATACTAGAAAATGCATAAAAAATACCTTTTGAGGTCGCAAAAATACACAAAAATGTCCAATGTTTTTCTTTTAATCCCCTTTTAATATTGACCTCAAGAAAAATTGAAAATTGAGTTCAATTTTAGGTGTTTCTTCACAATACCTAGAGTTGAATTTGCACAAAAAATACCAATTGAGTCTTTTTATTTGCAATTTTTGCACATTTGGAGTCTAGACATTCTATTGTGGTCCCTTTGAACTTCAATTTGATCAATTGCACCCTTTATTGCGTGAATTGCACGAATTGCACAGAAATTCTTAAAAATGTTGCAATTAAGTCCCTCGACTTTGAAATTTTTGAAATTACTTTCAATTGAGGAACTTTCTATACACAATTGGGCTACCCCTAAGGTTTTTGAACATTCTGAATCGATTGGCATGGGTCTCGTAGTCCAATTTTATCAAATTGACATCCAATTGAAGTTTTCCCCAATTTGGGCAAATAGAAAAATTTGGGGTTTTTGTGCAAATTGATATAAAATTTTGGGCAAAACCACATTTCTAGGTAATATCCAGGCCCTGAATCCAATTTTGAAGATTAATTGCAAAAATTCCCACTCAATTTCATTTAATTTTGAAAAATTCACAAAATTCACCGTCGAACCAGGTTCGAGACCCGGTCGACTCGCCCGGTCGGACCGGTCGAACGGTCCCGACTGATACTTCTTCTTCCTCGCGCGAGCACTTCATTTTGCAGAATTGAATGACGAATTTCGGTGATCAAATTGGACGACAATTCATGCCTAATTAAGCCAATTATATTAGGGCTTTTGCTTTGCAGGTTGTGGTGCGTCGATTGAGACCGGCGGCGGGACCCGTCGTCACCGGAGGTGGCCGGAATTGACGGTCAAAGCTCCGGCGAGGCAAAAAGTCAACAAATCCTCAAACCGTGTCAAATTCGCGCTCGTTTGTGCTCGCCTGAGTGCCAAACGGACGTTGACGGAATCATAACCGATTCTATCACCGTCCGGTGACCGGAAATCACATGCCAAGGCACGAGGAGGGCTCGGCCAGCTCACACCCGACGCGCGCGAGATTTCAAAACTTGGTATAAAAGGAGAAAGAAGGTTCGCGAACAGAAGGGCTCATTCGGTTGGCTCGACTACCAGAATAGAGAGAAACAGAAGAAAGGAGAGAGAGAGAAGTTCTCGTGAGATTCGTCGTCGCTTTGCCGGAGCTCTATCGTAAGTACTTCATCCGCGCGATTCGGACCAAATCGGACCATCAAACTGCCGCCGGAAGCTCGCCCGAGCTCGGAGAAGACGATCGCATCGGCTCGTTCCGCCTGGGACCTCTTAAAACGGTGAGTTGAGCTTCCAACTTCCCTGCGGCACGATCATGGCTTCTTACTATCCCGAGTGTGATTTCCGCAATTAATCTAGGCGTTTTCATCCCTATGCATCTCTAACCATGATCGCATCCTTTTTCTGCATTGATTTCGCCCGAGTCACCCGAATCAAACCTCCAACATTTCTCGGTTCGGCCGATCTTCGGCCAAACAAATCTGGCAACGCCGGGCTCGATCGGAGCCCGAGGTAAGTGTCCTTAACTCGATATTAACGTACCTGAAGCTTTGATTGCATTGTTATGCTCGATATTGCGTGATTGAAGTTTGAGATGCCGTGACTGTGCATAGCTCGATTCTTACGATTTAGCCGTTGAAATTGTTTGATCTTAGAGTATGTTAATCTAGATGTAAAAGCGAGTAGATTGGCGTTGGTTTGAGGTTGATCGGCCGAGATTTCATCGTTGGATCTCGTCGGGAAACCTCGGCCGTTCGTTCGGCGTCGTCGCAAGGAAGACGACGATGCCGACGTGGCGAGTCAAACGGGTCGGCGGCCTACGTGTCGTGTCTGGATTGGTCCAGGTGGAGTCCGATCAGCTCGGCCGTTGGCACGAGCGGGCTGGCCAGGCTCGAATCCAACGGTCGAGATAAATAGGCAGATTTGATTCTCGGTCGTTGGATCGTCCTTTTTATATTTTCTGAAATTTCATATATTAGATAGAAAAATAAAAAATGCAAAAACGGTGCCGTTTCTCCTAGGCTTATGCGGCGTCGTTTTGGCGTGGAGGTGGAATGGACGGCCTAGATTAGGGCTAGAGTCGATCGTGACCGTTCAAGGTTTTTTTAGAAGTGACGTCGTTTTAGCCTAGGAGAGTCGACGGCCGAGATTAGATCCAATCTCAAATCACGGCCGTCCATTTGAATAGCAGATGTGACGTCGTTTTGTTGTAGATGAGTCCGAAGCGTCGTCGTTTCATCTTAGGCGTCGATCGACGGTTGAGATTGATCCAGGAATTGATCTCGGCCGTCCATCATTTTAGTATATTCAGAATATTAAAAATTAGATTTAGAAAATCAAAAAATAATATAGGAATATATAGAAAATACGTATATGGTGCCGTATAGGTGTAGAGCAAGTCTACGGGCGGTCGGACCGGGTTGACCGGCCGTTGACCGGGTTGACTCGGTCTGGTTTATTAATAAAAAAATAATAAAAAATAAAAAGAAATTTCCAAAAATCCAAAAAAATTGCAAAAATACTTAGAAAATTCATAAAAATTCCCAGATCTTCACAAAAAATTTCTAAAAATTCCTAGATCGATTCGGGACTCATAAAGTCTGGATCGAAAATTTTTGAGACTTCGAGGGTCGATTAATTTCGATCCGGAAAATTCCTAATATTTTTAGAAAATAAAAAAAAATTCCAAAAAAATAGAAAAAATTAGAAAAATTCCATAAAATCACAAAAAATGGGAAATGGCCACATTCAACTGGCCCGACCCCAATTTTGTGATTTTCGAGTCCCAAACCCCAAAAATGACCATTCTACCCTTCCGGGCCATTCGCCCCAAATTTTCACCAAATCACCCCGTAACCCAAATTTGATTTTTGTGTGGGCCGATAGGGCCATTTTAGACATGTCAAACCTTGATCGATTGATTTGATTGCTTATGATGATTTTGATTGTACATTTTTTTTTCGATTGTGATTGTTAGGATAGAAAATTCCCATCTGCATGAATACTTAGAACTGTTAGGGCCTACCTCACCCGATATCGCATCCGCATGAACTCGTAGGTTAGAAAATCACTCAACATCGGTAACCGAAAGGGCGTCGATTAAAATTTCGGCGTAACCAAGTCCCCGGACCCAATAATCTCTGGTTTTCGCGGAACCGAACGGTTTCTCCCGACCGCTCGGTAAGGTTTTCCGATCGTACCTTCTAATAAATCGATCGGTGGCGACTCTAAAATTGCATGTACACATCGCACATGCCACCCGACCACACAAGGTCAATTTCGATATTTTATAATTTTTTACCCGACATCGCGATTCGAGTAATGGGTCTTGGGAGAGACCCGCGATCCTAAAAAAATACCCCGCCGACAACCGGGGTTATAAAAAATTTAAGGATCGGCTCGTTAGCCCTATTCCACCCGGAAAAATTTCCGGAGGGTCGCGACACCGGTTGAAAACGGTGCAGCTTTGATCTACGTTCATGTGATCATCGATCACAAAATAAGAACCTGGATTCCTTACCATCATTTCGTTCATGAACTTTCTCAACATACCGTACGACTCATCCCATCCTCCAAAAGCTTCGGCAATCGCCATTTGTTTAGCTGCCCAGGTTTTACGATAAGTAGGTTCGAAATGCAGCTTGTCTTGAATCTCCGCCATGAGTGCCTTGATTCCGATATCCGGTTGGGCGGTAACCATTGCTTTTATCCGGGCTGCATATGTATCTACGATCAAGTTGTCGATGATCCCGTGACATTTGAGGATGACTACATGTGTGTGGCCCATTGTACTTAACTATTTTCCAAAATAGGGTACCCGCTTTATTAGACGCGCGGAGCCTCCAATCACATGGTCCATTCAAATTACCGCACCTTATCACATATTGGGACTTATTTGTGACATCGCTGCGAAAGCTCTGATTTCTTATCGGAGAGTACTCTTTCGCAGCCAACCGTAACGCGTCCCGTGATGGAAATAACATGCCAACATCAAATTCTTTTGATGGATCAAATAACATACGTCCCAGCTTGGCTCTTATATCGACTTGCATCATATCAAAGTCGATCTCTGAATATGGCGGCGGATGTACCAACGGCAATATGGGATTACTACAATGGGTGTTGTAGTAAGCCTCCATATTGTCACCTTCGATATCTTCCTCATCATTGTCATCACTGTCTATCCATTCATCATCTTCTTCATCGTTATCATCTCCATCATTATCATCATTATGATAAGGGTCCAAGTACTGATTATGCACGCCAACTTCATCTTTATCGATATTACAACCTTCCTCAGCTGAATCATTTATCACTTGGTGTTCAGCTATAGTTGCATAAAACCGTAAAAACCCCGTAGCACCGGTCTCAAGTGCAAATTGCTTGATCATCCTAACGGTACCATCCGTTGACGCCTAAATTTTGACTAATCTATTTTTTTTGCATAAAAATTATAAAAATCATCTCACATATTTATTTGTTAGCATACATTGCATTGGCATATAATTGATTTGTGAGAACATTTGAGCTTAATTTAATGGGCATCTGGACTTGACATGGGGTGAAAAATGTAGCAAGAATATTTGGACTTGAAAGAAATATTTTCTCAAGGATTGTATTGCAAATACTTAGAACCTCGGGGACTGTATTGCAAATACCAAGAGAAGGGGATATGGAGAAGGGAAGATGAAGAAAGGAAGATGATGAAGGGAAGGTGATGAAGAGAAGATGGAGAAGGGAAGATGATGAAGGGCAAGTGAAGAAGGGAAGATGATGAAGGAAAGGTGGTGAAAAGAAGATGAAGAAGAGAAGATGGAGAAGGGAAGATGGTAAAAAGAGGATGGAGAAATTTGGCTATAAAAGAGGGAGAGTTCTTGAGAATTAGGGAGAGAATTTTTGTGATAGAGAATTTAGAGAGCTCTTGAGAGGAGAGAAAATTTGAAGAGAGTTTTGAGAGAGTATGAGAGTTTTGAAGCCCGGTGCTACCATTGCCAATTTCTGCACCGACCTACACAAGCTACAAGTTCATCTTCATCGTTCAAGATTGCCGCAGTAAAAGAAAGCTAAGTGATTTCCTAATTTCCTCTAAATTCGGATACAAATTAGCCCAGATTTTCTACATCGATTTCTCTACATTTTATGTTAAAAAATAGCTGCATACCAACGATGAGACATCAACGGTACAAGAATAGAATGAAAGCAAAAATGGAGAGAAGATCAACGCCTAGATTGCATCTGTCCTGATGATTAATTTGCCAAAGCAATTTCATCCACTAAAACTAAGTCCTCATGCTTTCTCTAGCTTGGTTCAAATTATCGCACTTATTTTAGTCTTTTCTTAATTTGCAGAGCCTCATGAAATGCTAGCAAGATGAGAAAGAAGCATGAAGGAGAGATAGGACCAAGAGACTTCTCGGTTAACAAGCCACCGAACCGGTCCAATGGTCAAGATAAGCCCGGAGCATAAGTTTGGTGCGAGAGTTCAAATTGGGGAGTAGTCTTAAACCTATTTAATATCAATTTCATGTAATTTCTTTATTTTGAAAATATACAAAAACTAAAAAAGTCATAAGAAGAAAAACCCCAAAAAAAATTGCATCTTTGATCTTCAAGTAGAATTCATCAAATTTGTCAAATTGATTATTTTCATGAAAATGGTACCGAAAGGGCGTTAGAGAAATACGACGTAACCAAATCCCCGAATTCAAAATCTACGGTTCGCGGAAATAAGATAGTTTTCTCCCGCTATTTTATTTAGGTTTCTAATCAACCTACCGAAAATGATTAGTGGCGACTCCAAATTCAAAACACGTTGCATGTTAATTATTTGAACCTTAAGTTGCGATTTGGTATGGACTTGGGAGAGTCCGAGTTAGGTTAGTTAATTAATTAACCTGATAATCCATTAGCCCGAAAATTAACCCGTTTATTTTTTTAGGTCGCGACAGCTTGGCGACTCCGCTGGGGATTTTTAAAGAGGACTTAGGCCGGATAATTTCATGAAAAAGAAATCACTTGATTTGGTAAACTTTGGTTGAATTCTCATTCTTAGGTGTTAAATATTTTTGCAGATTGGGAGTTATAAGGGGAGGAGTGATCGGCTAACCCTTTGTTTTGTAGGCTTGGTGAATTGGAATTGTGATTTAACTTTTGAATCATTGAAGCGGTGTTTACCTTTAATTGTTGTGCATGATTTATCGTATTTGCACTACATCGCACATAACCCGTGACCGGACCTGGGTCACACTAATAGTTTTAAGATGGTATTTAGATGGTTCTTTAACCTTGGTGGTAAGTTTTCGCTAAAGGTTATCCCATCTGGATCCCGAAAATTTTTTCAAAAAAATGGCTCAAGGGTCGTTCTTATGCACGTGAGGCTACGATGCATGAGAATTGCCCTTGTCGACCGAACCAAGCCGAAGTGATTGAACCCGACTAGTCATGACTATTGTACGCGAGGCTGCGACTAGTCATGATGATTGCGCGCGAGGCTGCGACATGTCGCTTCGTTCATCATTTCACTTTGTAAAAGCCTTTTGGATAGATAGAATAAGATTTAAACTCACAATTCATGCGCATGTCTTTGTGATTGACATTTTCTTCGTATGAGAGGTAATTTCTTGTCTCTTGTACCCTGTTATCTCATTTTTATTTTGGGCCGGTCCATGGTTTAGGTTGATTGTTTAGAAGTTTCATTGTCTTATTTCCAATTTCGCACTTTGCTTCCGCAGCTTTTACAATTTCATCAGTTGTCCTCAATTCTGATTTGGCTTATTCCTGTTGTACGATTTTTACTAAATTCTACGATCGAGCTTTGAGTAAGTGCCAAACACGAAAGTTGTAGACCTATGTTTCAACTAATATCTTGCAAAATTTCAGAATTAAATTCATAATTTAAGATGGCCCTTCGTTTTTTCAACAACATGCGGTTATAACAGTTTTCTGAACGTAATTGTTTTGGAGAGACACATTAAACTGATTTGATCCGTGCATTTCTAGTCTGATTGGCCAACATAAAAGTTGTTCATCACCTTCTGAACTATAAGCTCGTAAAATTTGGACATGTTTTGATCAACGTACGGATTAATACGAATTTTTTCGTAAAAGCGGACAAACTGAAAATTACATGTTTCAATCCTTTGGCCATAATCACTTTGTTCGTTTGAGTCTAGAGGGATGTCATGGGCCGGCTCGCTATTCTTGCTCCCTATACTCATTTTGGGTTTGTTACTGCGTACAGGTAATTTGTCACGGATCCTCTACACATTACTCGATCGGTCGCAAAGAGGATGGCCGACATCAACACTATCGTCAGTCTTGCCCTAGACGAGAAACTTGGCTCCTTGATCGAGCGCTTTGAAGGGATGATGTCCCGAAAGATGGAAGAAATTATGGCCGCCTTCACCGCCAAACTTCAATCATCCGCCGCCATCCCGCCGCTTCCTGCTCTAGTTCCTCCTACGGACAACTTCGATAAAGCCACGGAAGCTACTCCCTATCCGACAATGCCGGTAGAGGATGTGATCATCACGGGCGTGAACTCGAGCACGCCACCCGTGGTTCCAATCCCTCAAGCCAGCCCCGTGACCCCGGGATTGAATGGTGATACGGCCAAGCTTTTGGCCCGGATGGTTACTGAACCTGGAGAAATAACATCCCGGACATACAATCCAATCCGGATAAATCGATCTTTTCAAATTCAAAGTTTGCAAGAAATACGTACAAGGGTAAAGCGGTATCGTTTCAACTCGTTTATGACATGAGAACGTACATTGATGCTTACCCTTTTGATTTTTACAGGGGTCACTGCCTTTCCAGATAGGGAAGTATCCATTCTCCCTTAAAAATTAATGAAATACGAAATTCCTAGAGCCTTTGACAATCTCATGTTCCGAACCGGATAATGAAGTTTTGCAACTCATTTGCATGAGCAGGGGCAACTCCCAATCCACGCCCCTAAGAAGTTTCCTATGTGCTTGCGAATTCTATCCACCAAGATAAAAAGTTGCTGCATTTTATATGCTCAAAAACACTCATACATTGCATAGTTTGCGCATGACTGTTCCTCATGTTTAATTTACCAACTCTGAATAAGGAACATGAACTACATAAGATACATCGAATGTATAGAATGGGGCAGGGCAGGATGATGAAAGGCAATCCTTTCCCAAACACGTCCCATTTTTTCGGGAGAGTTGAACGATGGCTAAATTCCGCATTCCCCGAGGTAAAGAGTTTTCTCGCGAAAGGTACGATAGCCGAAATGACAGAAGCATTCAGTTCTCTATCCCAAACACTACGGGTGATCCATTGATTACCCCTTTTGAGTGGTGGTTTCATTTCTTTACCCCTGTCAAGAACCACCCCACATCGGGGTCCAGACGAGTTAATTCCAGCGGCAACACGAGGTAAATGGTTAGAAATTTTCTTCTTTGGGACTAACATTAATCTTCGGGTGTTTCTTTGCATTTATACTCGAATTTTAATTCAAGTGCCTTAGGATGATGAAGAGCATTCATTTCTCTATCCTATACACTTCATTCTTTGCATAGCCCACTTGAGCCTGCAAATTCATTTCTTAAACCCCCGTTGGTGATCATTTGCTCATTCCAAAGACGAAGATAGCATTTTCCCAAGGATTAGAATTGGAGATGGTCGGGTCAACGGGAGAATTCCCGAATGGACTCATTTCTTGTATGCTAGATTTTTTATGTTTACATAATTTTTCTTTGTAAATGTTTATGTTTGTTGTAATTCCTGGTTCAAAATCATGGGATTAAAAAAAAAGGGAGAGGCAAACTCAGCTTAAAGGAGAAGGGCCCGCTCTCGAAAAAAAAAAAAAAAAAAAAAAAAAAAAAGAAGCAAAATAAAGAGATGTCGAAGAGCTCTCAAAGAAAAAGGAAAAGAAATCTCTTCTCGAAAAAAAAAGAAGAAAAAAGAAAAATGAGAGTCGGGAGTAAGAAAAGCAAAGAGCGATCTCATATGAAAATTTCAAGCATAGGAAAAGCAAAGTGCCTACCAAAAGTAAGGCCAATGCACATTCATTTGTAAAGTACTTCTGAATTTTGAATGTACATTTTTGCATGTTAAGTTGTAAATTCCATGTACATGTTTGCATTGTGTCTCTTGCAAATCCTTGACAGACACTTGTTGTGAAGAAGACTCCCCAAGAAATCGGTTTGTAAAGTGCAATTTTCAGTAGAAAACTACCATCCCTCATTCAATGATGGTATTCTTTCTGAAGACATTTCCGGAAGACCAAGATCGGTGACTAGTCGGCGATGATCACCAACGTCAAGCCCCTTCTCATTTAATTTCGAGCCAAAACGAGCCTTTTCGTTCCTCGGTCCCCAATCCTAGCCTACGTTATAACCCTCCAAAGTCTCTTCGATTAGGGCACTTGAGTTAACGTAGAGTTAAATGATTTTAAGCATCACTCGAAGAAGTTCGAGCAAGATTATTTCTCTCTCATTTTTGCAGGATTCTTGACTTGTAAATCCGGAGCAAATGATGAAGAAATTCATTTCAGCGACCTTGACTCAACCGGGAGTCCCCTTTGTAAACCTTTGACCTAGCTCTCATTACGGTCCTAATCAAGACCTCCCGGATCGACTCGGTCGTATCAATTGCGAGATTACTTGGATCCTTATCGAATGCGATGATGGAAAGATTGAGTGATTTCTCTTGAATCCTTGCAGACAGGATAAATAGCTTTTCTCGAGAGTGAGAGAAAGCCCTTTCGGACTGAAGTCCCCCATTCAGCTCACATTCGAGGTATTCGTAATGTGAGAACCTCCCTGGACAAAATTGGTAATGCAAACTTGACAGGAATGGTTATGCATGAACCATAGTATGAGTGATTGCATTATACTCATTGTTGAATATGTTTGTGTGTGTTACCTATGACATTCTATGATAGGTAATACATTCCCGATGTTCGAGTTCCCTCCCAAGGTCTCGAAATTCATCCAAGGATTATTGAATGAGCAAGTTTTGTTGGCAAATGCCTACCAGGTACGATACGGCAATCCGCTTCGTTCCTTGATTAATCGTTTGGAGAACCCGGGTAAGTTTTCTGAACCCCTTTTCAAATTAACAACTCTTCTCATGATAGTTGTTATGATTCAATTCGGGCAATATGCCCCTTTTGTACTTATCGATTCCATTCGATGGTGCTCCTATCAAATATTGTTCAATTCGGGCAATATGCCTCTTTGTCAAGTCGTGTAGACATATGCACTGGCGATCTTGACATCTTATCAAATCATAACGACGTAGCTCTTATGGTTTCAATCTCGGGACGTGAAGACATATGCACTGGCGATCTTGACATCTTATCAAATCATAACGACGTAACTCTTATGGTTTCAATCTCGGGACGTGAAGACATATGCACCGGCGATCTTGACATCTTATCAAATCATAACGACGTAGCTCTTATGGTTTCAATCTCGGGACGTGAAGACATATGCACTGGCGATCTTGACATCTCTTCAAATCATAACGACGTAGCTCTTATGATTTCAGTATCGAATCACGAAGACGTATGCCTTGGTGATCTTGACCTTTAGTCGGCTCATAATGACATAGCTCTTATGATTTTCAGCTCCTTTATCAAATCATGAAGACATAAGCACCCATGGTTTTGATCCAAACCAAATCATAACGACGTAGCTCTTATGATTTTGGTTCCCCCTTTGTCGAATCGTGAAGACATATGCCTTTGGCGATTTCGACATTTAATCAACTCACAACGACGTAGCTCTTGTGAACTTGATTTCACTTCTTTCGACTCACAACGACGTAGCTCTTGTGATCTCAAACGACACACATATCTTGCGCTGTCTTGCATTAGAGAGAAGTCTCCGATAACGGATAGACCAAATACCTTAAAATCCTTGCATCTGCAAAAAGAAGCTTGGAAATTAAGAAAACCATTAGCTTACGAGAAATTTGGTAAAACAGGTATTCTTGTATGCGATCCATGTGCAGATTTCTCTAACATGAAAAAGGGAAATTATGACACATGTTATTTACTGTCTTGCATATCATGCATCACTTCATTACATGAAAAATGGGATTAAAACTCCCGCCAAAAAGTTCATCCATAATTTGCACTGTCAAAATTTAGGATTCAATTTTGTCTTTGAGCGGAACCTCTACGAGCCTCCACTCAAAGAGGGGCAGCTGTTGACGCCTAAATTTTGACTAATCTATTTTTTTGCATAAAAATTATAAAAATCATCTCACATATTTATTTGTTAGCATACATTGCATTGGCATATAATTGGACCGAGAACATTTGAGCTTAATTTAATGGGCATCTGGACTTGACATGGGGTGAAAAATGTAGCAAGAATATTTGGACTTGAAAGAAATATTTTCTCAAGGACTGTATTGCAAATACTTAGAACCTCGGGGACTGTATTGCAAATACCAAGAGAAGGGGATATGGAGAAGGGAAGATGAAGAAAGGAAGATGATGAAGGGAAGGTGATGAAGAGAAGATGGAGAAGGGAAGATGATGAAGGGCAAGTGAAGAAGGGAAGATGATGAAGGAAAGGTGGTGAAAAGAAGATGAAGAAGAGAAGATGGAGAAGGGAAGATGGTAAAAAGAGGATGGAGAAATTTGGCTATAAAAGATGGAGAGTTCTTGAGAATTAGGGGGAGAATTTTTGTGATAGAGAATTTAGAGAGCTCTTGAGAGGAGAGAAAATTTGAAGAGAGTTTTGAGAGAGTATGAGAGTTTTGAAGCCCGGTGCTACCATTGCCAATTTCTGCACCGACCTACACAAGCTACAAGTTCATCTTCATCGTTCAAGATTGCCGCATAAAAAGAAAGCTAAGTGATTTCCTAATTTCCTCTAAATTCGGATACAAATTAGCCCAGATTTTCTACACTGATTTCTCTACATTTTATGTTAAAAAATAGCTGCATACCAACGATGAGACATCAACGGTACAAGAATAGAATGAAAGCAAAAATGGAGAGAAGATCAACGCCTAGATTGCATCTGTCCCGATGATTAATTTGCCAAAGCAATTTCATCCACTAAAGCTAAGTCCTCATGCTTTCTCTAGCTTGGTTCAAATTATCGCACTTATTTTAGTCTTTTCTTAATTTGCAGAGCCTCATGAAATGATAGCAAGATGAGAAAGAAGCATGAAGGAGAGATAGGACCAAGAGACTTCTCGGTTAACAAGCCACCGAACCGGTCCAATGGTCAAGATAAGCCCGGAGCATAAGTTTGGTGCGAGAGTTCAAATTGGGGAGTAGTCTTAAACCTATTTAATCTCAATTTCATGTAATTTCTTTATTTTGAAAATATACAAAAACTAAAAAAGTCATAAGAAGAAAAACCCCAAAAAAAATTGCATCTTTGATCTTCAAGTAGAATTCATCAAATTTGTCAAATTGATTATTTTCATGAAAATGGTACCGAAAGGGCGTTAGAGAAATCTGACGTAACCAAATCCCCGAATTCAAAATCTCCGGTTCGCGGAAATAAGATAGTTTTCTCCCGCTATTTTATTTAGGTTTCTAATCAACCTACCGAAAATGATTAGTGGCGACTCCAAATTCAAAACACGTTGCATGTTAATTATTTGAACCTTAAGTTGCGATTTGGTATGGACTTGGGAGAGTCCGAGTTAGGTTAGTTAATTAATTAACCTGATAATCCATTAGCCCGAAAATTAACCCGTTTATTTTTTTAGGTCGCGACACCATCATCACGCACCTCCGTGATGTCGTATATGACACAATTCGATGTTAAAATCGGGAATCTATATATCAGCTTATGAATATCTTGGTTGGGTGTTATATTCAACGTGCTCTCTATCGTAGCACGTAACTCATCAAATGTTGATATGTTTGCAAACTCGAACATGATAGATTGTCCGCCTTCGTAATCATGTCCATATTCTGTTTGCACTATTCTACCTCCCCAGTATACAATCGCAACTAATGAAGATGACATTACGCTAAATAAAAAAATTACAAATTATTTCGCACATACAATTCGGTAAACATTGTCCCGAGCTCATTAACAAATTAATATTATAACAATTAATATATCAAATGAAATGAAATAAATGTATCATATATTCCTAATGATTTGCATGGGGAAATAAAAAAAATTCAGAGCCAATTTGTCAAAAAGGGAAAAATCTTTATTTTCAAAAGCACGGAAAGTCAAATTACCGAAATAAGGATTTGCCTAGTTAATTGTGGCCGTTTACTATTTTTCGGGATTTCTCGAAATTTTACCCTTTTTTTTGGAGAAATTTTCCCATAAGAGAAAATTTGTTATTTTTTAAAATCGGCAGCCCAACATCAATAATAGTCCATGGCCGATTGATTTTGCCATTTACTATTTTTCGGGATTTCTCGAAATGTTACCTATTTTTTTGGGACATATTTTCCCAAAATGCCAAATTTGTTATTTTCTTTAAATCGGGGGCCGAATATCAATAATAGTCCATGACCGATAGATTGTGGCCATTTACTCTTTTCAGGATTTCTCGAAATTTTATTCATTTTTTTGGGAGAGATTTTCCCAGAATGGCAAAATTGAGATTTTTTCCTAATTTATTTTTTTTTAAAAGTATTTACTAAATTATTTTTAAAAAAATTTGATTGTGGCCATTTACTCTTCCACGGCCGAGCGAGGCCCAAATTTGTAAATATTTTTTTATAAATTAATTTAGTAAATACTTTTTTTAAAAAAAATTAATTTGGAAAAAAAACCTGCAAAATTCTTATTTTTTTTAAAATCGGGGGCCAAATATCCATAATATTCCATGGCCAGTTGATTTTGCCATTTACTATTTTTCGGGATTTCTCGAAATTTTACCTATTTTTTTGGGACATATTTTCCCAAAATGCCAAAATTGTTATTTTCTTTTAAATCGGGAGCCGAATATCAATAATAGTCCATGACCGATAGATTGTGGCCATTTACTCTTTTTCAGGATTTCTCGAAATTTTATTCATTTTTTTGGGAGAGATTTTCCCGGAATGGCAAAATTGAGGTTTTTTCCTAATTTATTTTTTTTAAAAAAGTATATACTAAATTATTTTTAAAAAGAATTGATTGTGGCCATTTACTCTTCCACGGCCGAACGAGGCCCAAATTTGTAAATATTTTTTTTATAAATTGATTTAGTAAATACTTTTTTTACAAAAATTAAATTGGAAAAAAACCCGCAAAATTCTTATTTTTTTTAAAATCGGGGGCCAAATATCCATAATATTCCATGGCCATTTCATTGTGACCATTGCAGCATTGAATTCTTCAAATTTTCAATGATTTTTTCCTATTTTTTTTCTTTTCTATGCTTTTTTATCAATTTTTAATTTTTTTATTTTCTTTTCCGAATTTTCAAATTATTTTAAAAAATTATTTTTTTGGACTGGGTCAAATTCGGAATGCAATTCTCGGGTCATCCGATAACCTAAAAATGAATATGGACATAATTGTGAAAATGAGTCCAAAAAAAATTTAACCACATTAGGCCAAACTTTTTTATTTTCCCTGTCTCCAAGTACGGCTCTACCTATTAAATTTTTTTTTTTAAATAGAGCGCTACAAAAAGTCATGAAGGAGAACACGATAGCATACTTGGACATAGGGTAAATAAAAAAATTCGCCCTAATCTCGTTGATTTTTTTTTAATCGGGTCAAATGCGGTCCACACTTCTCGTATTGGCTATCCGATAACCCTTTTTTTAAGTTATTTTCCTAAAAATTTATTTTAAACTTTTAAAACAATATTTACATTCACAACAATTTAAAAAAATTTACTAATAACCTATATGTAACATACATGATTCAGATATAAATAACAATCACATAAATAAATCTACACTTACGAAGCGTAAAAAATAATAAAAAGAAATTTACCTCAAATTATCGAGAGAGCGCACGCACCGAATGAGAAGCTCAAACTGTCAAGAAAAAGTACCGAATTAATTAAAATATTAATATAAAAACGTAGTACTAACAACATATAAATAAAAATTCATACTTAACTATAAAGAAATGTGTCTAAGGAAGAGCGTTTGAAGGACAAGAAGAGCGTCTAAGAGAGAGACAGGTTTGAAAGAGGGAAGAAATGAGAGAATGTTTTGAGACGGACGAAAAACGTTTGAAAGAGAGGAGAGCGACAAAGCATTTCCAAAAAGAGAAGAAATGAGAGAAGGAGAGGAAGAGAGAATTTAAAGAAGTGAAGAGAAGAGCAGCAGAAAATCTGGAGCATTTTGCGTCTTGTAGCGTACGATGCTGCGGTGCGCAAAATGCGGGGGAGAGAAGAGCCCCTACTCTTTCGCGGCACAAACTTACGCGAGGAGACCGCCACACGGAGAGCGGGGACAGCGGCACGGAGGAGAGGGGGAGGGGGCGGCACGGAGGAGAGGGGGAGGGGCGGCACGGAAGAGAGGGGAAGGGGGGCGCCACGTGGGGGAGGGGGAAGGGGGCGGCACGTAAGAGAGGGGAAGGGGGGCGCCACGTGGGGGAGGGGGAAGGGGGGCGACACGTGGGGGAGGGGGGACCGCCACCCCGCTCGCCCCGCTGGCGGGTGGCGAGCGGGCCCGTGGGGCCCCCCCGGCTGTCCGCTCGGTAGTTGAACTGCCGAGCGGGCCGGTGGGGGCCCACCTCCGCCCTAGCTCGGCAGCTGGGCCGCCGAGCAAGGACCCGACGAAAACCCAAATCGGTAAATATTTATTTTTAAAAAATATTTTCGTAAATATTTAATTTAAAAAATTAAATTGAAAAAAATCCCTGTTTGTTCCGCTAGTAAATTATCTATGCACGTGAATGACACGCTCAAGGCTCAACCCCTAAACGGGGTTGGAAAAAAAAAATTGCGATAAATATCCGACTGTCCCGACGAAAACCCAAAAGCCAAACAACAAGAAAAGAATAAGGGCATCACTTCACATCAAGACGTGGAAACATAGGCAGCGACAGGCTTCAAAGTTGCTACAGTCATTGCGTGACAAGCTTCCCGCAAAGAATATGTCCAAAACATAATTCGGGGAGAGAGAGAGAAGGGGTTACAAGATTCTCTTTGCCAACTGGTTCCCATTATACAAATCAACCCACAGGGAGAGAGAATTGGCAACAACAAGGCCATTTCCTGTTTCCTGAGAGAGGCATTCTGGTTCTGTTCTCTCCGTCAGACCTGAAAGTGAAAATTAAGCGCAGAGTCAGAGCAAAGCCAAAATGCATCGACCCATTTTTGGGCATTCTTTCGCCGTGCTCGTGGCACCCATCCTTCTCTCCGTGCTTGCATTTTATCTTCTCAATAAGAAGAAAGCTGGTGTGCGTAGAAATGGAGAAGATGCTGATACTGGCGCACCTGGTTCGATGACTACGCCGACAGAAGCTGATTGTGATGGATCTAGTTCGTTGCCGGCAGAAACTCATAATGGTGCATCTAGTCCGTCTCCGACAGAAACTAAATCTGGTGGATCTACTTCGTCTCCGATGGCAACTAGTTCCGGTGGATCTAGTTCGTCTCCTACAGAAACTAAATCCGGTGGATCTAGTCCGTCTCCGACAGGAATTAGTAAAGGCGCATCTAGTTCATCTCCTACAGAAACTAACAACAGTGCATCTAGTTCGTCGACCGCGACTACTGGAAACCACTATGAGGTGTTCTTGAGCTTCAGAGGCCCAGATACTCGATATAGCTTCTCGGATCACCTCTACAAGGGGCTCCTTAGAGCTGGAATTGTTACTTTCAGAGACGAAGAGGAGCTCCCCCAAGGCGACGACATCGGACCAGAGATTTTAGCAGCCATCACGAAGAGTCAGATCCTGATCCCCATTTTGTCCGAGGGATACGGTACAAGCAGCTGGTGCCTGAATGAATTGGCTCAAATAATGAAGTGCAAGAATGATAATGGGCAAATGGTGTTGCCTGTATTCTACAAAGTGAAACCAGCTGACGTGGGACATCAAATCGGGAATTTTGGAAAAGCATTTCATGAGCGTGAGAAGCGTTTGCTTGAGAGGCCTCCTTTCGACCCAACGATCTTGGAGAAATGGAAGAAAGCACTCGGTGAAGTCAGTACCTTGAAAGGATACGAAGCCGATGGGTAAAATTTTTCACCAAAGCATTCTCTACTTTCTTATAATATGTGCGAGTGTTTACTGGTTGTTCTCATTCTCACCTGCTTCATTTTCGTTTTTTTTTATTTGTATATAAAAGAACTGTAAGATCCTGCAATGCATGAGTTCTATAATTTTTTTTTGTTTTTTAGGTTTTTTGCTTTAAGGATGATCAACTTAATTATAGATTTTGTTGTTATAATCCCATTTGCTTGAACAATAAGATTTTCTGAATGAATTTTTACTCTTATATCCAAAGATTTTTCAACATTGCGCCATTTTCATATCATGTCTATAGCGTACGCTACATTAATCTTCATCTCAAACTTTTCTAATTCCATATTTATTTGTGATTAATAGTACAACTTATTGGTGTTTTTTTATTTAAAGCTCGCAACATCATATACCGTGCATGGTGATTGTCAAAGCTATATTTCTTTTCCGACCAAACAAAAAAAAAGCTATATTTCTTTATCTTCCCAAGTTACATTCATTGAATCATTATTATCGTTGATTAGTTGCTATTAAGATTATTTTTCACAAAAGAAATGTTTCTTTGGTTGCATATGATGATGCAAAATATAAAGAAGGGAAAAAGGGATTATTTTTGTTATATGTTTGTTCAAATAATTTCCAATTCATTTCCTATCTTCAACAAGTAATTTTAATCTCATGCACCTGCATGTATTGAAGCAGTGTTCTTATTTTGGTTAAAAATTATTCTTCTACTTTCGTGTATAATCAATAATAGACCAGTTAAAATCATAGAACACAGATACTCAAAAGGAATATAAAGTACAACCTGTTATCATCCTTGGAGGCAATGAAAAATGATAAGAACACAAATCTGGAATGATACTAAATTCACAGCACGAATAGAAACTTGCAAGCGTGTGGAAGTGAGCAAACAAGGAGAAAGCCTCTCAACTGCAATTCGGGTAGTTCACAATATCGGACTCTGAACAACTTTTTCGATTGGTATCGCAACACCTGAAATCATCTTGTATCAAAAGTTATAACTTGTCTTTGCATATTCAAACGCTCTACAAATTTTCAAAGGCACGTCCACGTCATCCCTCATATCCTTAACAAACAACAGTTTAAAATTTGACTCAAATCCATAATAGATAAGAGTATTTAATATTCATAACTCATACCCTCAAGTTTTTTCTGGCTTAATAAATTATTTAGGAGTAACAGTGGAATTGGGCACGCCATGTGAAGCAACCACCAATATCTTGAGGTGTGACAAAAATGATTTTTAAAGTTTTTCAATCAATCCGCAGATTTATTTATTATTGTGTTCTCATTTGATAAACAACATAAAATTACTGTTGCCACATAACCGAACTATTCTCACATTTGACGGGTATGAAGCAGACTTGGTGGAATCGATTGTCCGAAAAGTGTTGAGCGAACTGAAGAAAAAGTTTGAGTTGCATATTTCTGAGAATTTGGTTGGAATTGATCGTCATGTGAAGGAGGTCATGGAAGTTGTGGATACTAAAAAATCTCATGCCACCCTATTTCTTGGCATCCATGGAATGGGAGGCATTGGTAAGACTACTCTTGCTAAAGCCATCTACAACAAGATTTCCAATCAATACGAGCACCGTAGCTACATTGCTGATATAAGGGAATCATGGAAGCGTAATGGCGGACATTATTTACGGAATCAATTAATCTATGATATATCGAAGCGCAAAAATGAAGTCCGTAATGAGGATGAAGGGGTTGAGTACATCTCCTCCAAGTTTAAAGGTAAAAAGGTCCTCCTTCTTCTTGACGACGTGGATGATGTCGTTCAATTGACGCATTTGGCCGGTAAATCCGTGGCCGGTAATCCTGTGGCCGGTGATCGTGATTGGTTTTCTTCGGAAAGTATGATCATTATTACCACCAGAAACGAGCGTATTCTTCAAAAGTTTGGGGTGGACCATATCTATGACCACAAGGAATTGGATTACGAACAATCTATGATTTTGTTTTGTAAACATGCATTTAGAAAGGAGTCTCCTCCAAGGGAATTTGAGGGCCTCACTCATGAAGTAGTATCCATCACGGGAGGGCTTCCTTTGTCCCTTGAGGTTTTAGGTTCATTATTCTGCGGAAAAGAGCGAAGCAAATGGAGAGATACGATAAAGAAGTTAGAGAAAGTCCTTCATTTGGACGTGCAAAAAAGGCTAAAGATAAGTTACGAAGCATTAGACTATGGACAAAAACAGATATTTTTGGATATCGCTTGCTTTTTCATTGGTACCGACATGAGAATCACATCTTACATGTGGGATGCCTGTCACTTTTTTCCGGGGGAGAATATTGAAGTATTGAGATTTATGTCATTAATAAAAATTGGAGATAAACATGAGCTCGGAATGCATGATCGGTTGAGAGATCTTGGTAGGACAATCGTTCTTGAGGAAAACCAACAACAACCTTGGCACCGTAGCAGGTTATGGGACTCAGAGGATGTCAAGGAAGTGCTAAAAAAAAATAAGGTAACCGTTTCGTTTCTTTTTCGTACGTAGTCCATGTTCTACTGTTAAAGTAATGTTGGTCCACCGCTTAGTGCTTGCTCTACTATTGTTGCAACTTGAATGTTTCATTGACGAGATTAGAAAGTAGGGAGGTTGCTCTCTTTGAGTAAGTATTGTAGTGTTAAGATCATGAATTTCTACATTTGCTTCACTTACGTCTTTGACAAATGCAGTAAATAACTTGACTAACGATAAATCATAGAATCATAAACTCAAGCGGAAAAAGGAAAAAAAAAGTTTAGGTCTAAATTAGCACAATTAAAATAGATTTAAGACTGTTTTGGTAATTTTAGAATACTTTAATTGGATATAGTATTAATGGACATTGAATCTTTGCATATAGGGAACAGGAAAAATTGAGGCCATTGATCCGAGTGAAGGCAACTTAGGTGGCGACATTTACACAGGTGAACAATCCAAGAAGTTGACGGGGCTAAGATTCCTTCACATGATGAAGGGGGCACATCTCACCGGTGACTTTAAGGACTCGGTTGAGGAGTTAAAATGGCTTCGATGGGAAAACCGCCCCATGAATTTTGAAGTGAACAATTTTCACGCAATGGAATTAGTTGTACTGGAATTGCCACGTGGCAAGATAAATGAAGGATGGGAAGGATGGAGTTCTTTCAACGTGAGAACGTGTCTTTTTTTTTTTTTTTTTTATTTTGCTTTCTTGTGTATCATAATCACTCTAGACTAACCCCTTAAAAGCATAAAATTATTTGTTTCACCGGATGGCAGAGAAGCTCAAATTTCTCAACCTGACAGATTGTCAATACTTGGAAAATACGGACTTCCTCTCGGCTTTTAAGAGTTTGGAGGTTTTGATACTCACCGCTTGTCGGAGACTGCAGCAAATCGACTCTTCAATTGGAGGCATGAAGGCCCTCCTTCACTTGGACTTGAGCTACTGTAAGAGTCTCACGAAGCTTCCGGAAGAAATAGGTGAATTAAAGGCGCTGAAGCAACTCTTTCTAGCAGAAACTCCAGAACTTTCTGCATTACCGGAAAGCATAGGATCTTTGCGGAATCTAGAAATTCTAGATATTGAATACAGTGGTATAGAAGAATTACCCGATGGTATTGGGAGGCTGAAAAAGCTCCGAGAATTACGTGCTTTTTATTGCAAAAATCTCAAAGGGGAAATGCCAGAAAGCATGGGGTCTTTGGAGAATCTAGAAATTCTAGATATTTCTAGAACCGGTATAGAAGAATTGCCCGGAGGTATTGGGAGGCTGAAAAAGCTCCGACATTTAGATGCTTCACGGTGCCGTGAACTAGGAGGGGAAATGCCGGAAAGCATGGGGTCTTTGGAGAATCTAGAAATTCTAGATATTTACGAAACCGGTATAGAAGAATTGCCCGGAGGTATTTGGGGGCTGAGAAAGCTCCGAGAGTTGCGTGCTGAGAGTTGCGAGAATCTGAAAGGGGAAAGGAGAGAAAGCATGTGCAATCTGTCATCCCCGCAACACCTCGATTTTTCTTTACGTAGAGAGCTCCAATCGTTGCCGGACCTTCCTTCCAGCTTAACATATTTGCGCATCACCTGTCAAAGTTGCAAATTGCCTTCACTCTCCCACCCGACCGGTCTCAAGGAGCTAGAAGTCGGTTCTTGTGAATTTCTCGAGTGCATCCAGGAGCTTCCATCAACACTACTAAAGAATTCGGAATGTTCCCAACCGACGGGTGTTGAAGAATCGGAATTGCCACAATCCCTAAACACTCCCTTCAAGTTGGAAATCTTGAAAGTCAATGACTGTGAATCTATTGAAATCTTGGACGTCTCACGGTTTATCCATCTAAGGACATTATCTGTCGATTTTTGCTGGAATTTACTTGAAGTTCGAGGTCTTGATAAATTGAAATATTTGGAATCCTTGACTGTTCGCTCCCGCAATTCGGTTGAACGGTTAAAGCTTCCAAAGTCCGAGGGTCCGAAGGTAGTGAACGTTAAATATTGCGAAAACCTCGTCGAAATTCAAGGTCTCGATCGCTTGGAAAAGCTGAGTATCTATCGGTGCGCTTCAATTGAAAGGCTAGACCTTCCAAAATCCAGGAGTATGAAGATATTAGATGCTACGGAATGCGCAAAATTAGCCGAAATTCAAGGCGTCGATAGGTTGGAGTCCTTGGAACGGTTGAGTATCTCTAGGTGCGCTTCAATTGAAAGGTTGAACCTTCCAAAATCTGATAGTTTGAGGATATTGGATGTTGCAAATTGCAAAAACTTAATCCAAATTCAAGGCCTTGATAGGTTGGAGTTCTTGGAAGAGTTGAATCTCTATGGGTGCACTTCGTTTGAAAGGCTACCCAACTTATGTTGCTTTGAGTACTTGAAAAGTTTGAATATCAACGATCGTGGAAAGCTTCAAGACATACAGAGCCTAGAGAGATTCCCATCCCGCAAAAGTTTATTTATTGAAGGTTGCAAGTCCTTAGCAAAATTACCAAACTTGTCAAGTTTTCATGGTTTACGAGAATTGTTCCTGTCAAACTGTCATGAACTTCGAGAGATCCCGGGGCTTGAGGAGTCAATATCTCTAGAACGTATTACTATCTCGGGATGTTCCTCGATTGAGATCTTACCGGATTTGTCATCATGTACCCGCTTGATGAGCCTGATTGTGCAAAATTGCGAGAAATTGAGCGAGCTTCGAGGGCTCGAGAAATTGGAGCAACTAGTGGAATTGGACATTTCGAATGCAAGTCTCTCAAAACAATTCCAGAATTGTCTGGATCGCAGCTTTATCAAAATTACGAGAAAAAGCCATCTCCATTGATCAGACGCATAGAATTTGGATAGACTCTATTCGGACGAACTCGGATGAGTCAAGATAAGGGAGATGATCCACATTTTCTAGCAAAGGTACATAAAGCGGGTGAGTTACCCTTGCTCTTTTGAGATCTACTGCCCAATTGTCATTTGCAATTTCTTTCAAGATTTATCATCTTCTCATAATCATTTCCCGGTCGATAGTGTCATCATTATTTTTGTTACATGAATTCAAGGAATCTGGGGGAGATGTTCATGGAAGTTAATGAGTGCTTTGGCAAAATGATTCTTCTTATCATGCCAATAACGGAAATAGATGGAAAGGCTTTCTAAGCACATCGTATGTCTTTAAACTTTGGGTAAGATCCTTCATCCTATGCAGAAAAATAACTATTCCTAGCGTTTGATTGTTTCTGGATTTCTGGAAAATCCGATAAAAACTGATGTATACGGGCATTTGATAGCATGCCAAAGGTCATTGTATAGGTTGAGAAATACTAAATGGAGGACACTATACGGCGGTCCTGGTTTGAATCCATGTTCATTTGTTTTGGATCCAAGATATACCTAAAAGTCCAATGCAAGCAATAGATTACCAAAAGAAAGCGTCTTGATGTTTGTAGAGTTGGTATAGCCATCCGTGAGATGCCCGAACATTTGAGCCAAGCAAGACATTAACTAGAATGTGGTTTGACATGATTGATTGTACTTCCCTTATATCGTGCATAAGCACTTGTTAGTTCATTTACCTGCTGAAAAGAAAAACACCAGAAGCATTTCCATAAGTTTCCCGAGGAGAATTTATCCTATATGCGGTTTGAAAACTGTCTTGCATTATTTCTAGTACATGAATGGCAAATGTTGACAAGGAAAGAATCAAACTATATCCCTCAAGAGCAAGCAACTTGAATTGAATTCACTATACTAACTTGCTCAAAGCTTCTGTGGTTGATGATGTTAGATGCCCCATTAGTTGGATCCGAAGAGTTCAAAAAGAATATCGAGCTTGACAAACGGGGATCCCTAAACTTCGGAGTGTTATTAGGAGTTCTTTGATGTTAGTTGCTGGATTGATTTCATCCGACTCACCGGCGGGTTTCGGTTATCATTCCACTGGTTGATGTAGATGCTGAAATATGCAAGAGAGCTTTCGCAAGGCTTTTCTAAAAGGAAAAAAAATCATCAAAGGATGAGGAGCTCGATGGTTCTTGAACTTCTCCAAAGTCCGACAATGCATCCTTGGAATGGTAAAGGATGTTTGCATGCTGTCATCTCACATTGCCCCGCTTATATTTAGCAGAAGCTTTGCCAAGCTGGAGATGTCCGCTTCCGCTCGTGTAATCAAGTCTCTCTTATTTTTCTCCCACCTGTTCCTCTTCCGTAGTTTTATTCATGCTACTTTCGGACTCGAGGAAAGTCTAGCCTCGAGCTTTCCTCCGGGTTTTTGAGCACGGACGAAGGACCGTAGCGCATGCTTCCGTTCCGCCTTCGGTTCAATAAACCGCCGGCTTCTCGGGTTCGGCTCCCATTCGGCGTTCATTTGCGACCTAATGGGTGGTCATCTCAATTGTATCGACTCGGTTTTGTGAAGTTTGCTTGATTTATGATAGGCGGGTGAAGATCTTAGGGTGGAATCTGGAGAAGGATTTCTTTGGCGATGGTCACCGAGGACCCGTAGGTGTGCTTCATGGCTTCAATCGGCAGAGGCCGTAGACAATCTCTACTGGTAATTTCTTCGAAAAGAAAAAGTCTCTCCTGGTACTTGCTTCGACTAGGGGAAGTTCTCTTTTTAAGTCGGCGTGTTCATTCCTTCAACAATGGCTTGGTGCGCCCTTTGAGTCATTGGCCTTATCTCGTTTTACTTCTTTCGCTCTTCCTAAATATGCTACACTTCCTTCTCCCGAGAGGAACCACTGTAATTGCCAATCTAGCTTGATTTGCATTTGATGGAGAATTTGACAAATATAAAAGTGAAGTGCTTGAAGTCCAAATGCGAACATGATGTCGAATTGAGGAGTTCCCTAACTTAATCGACAGTCACCGAGACCAACCGGAAGTGTACCATGCTGCTTTATTGCCATCTTGTTTCCATTCTGTGTACACCGGTTGAAGTGTCCATGAAAATAAAGAACTTGAATTGGAGGGGATGTCATTTATTCTGTCATTTATTCTAGATAGATTAGCTATGTCAGTTGCAGAAATGCTTGATGCCCACTTGGAGTTGGTAAGTTTAGCCCCTGCAGAATAACATCTCGTCTTTGTCGGGCATCTATATAGTTTGCTTGGATTTTTAATGCTGACTCTCATAATGTAATGCTCCTCCGGCTGCTCTTCTTCCTCTTTTTTACTGATTGAGAGTTGCCAACAAGGAGATATTTACGGTATACTAGATTGCAGAGTATAAGCTGGAAAGTTTCTTTCATTTTGTACCACTTAAACTTAATTTATCTTCTTCGATTACGAGAGGGGCTTGCGTGGCATCATTTTGATTAATCAAGCTCGCTGGTGGGAATCTAACTTACTTGCTAATAGGATATCTCAAGCCATGCTGCGTACTTGTATGACAATGCGGTCGAAAGGAATGGAGTCGGGGATTGGAGAAAGCAATGAAACTGGGAGTGTAGAGGGAGTTGCATCCAAGTATGTTAAGTTCTTATATGACTCTATCTCTTGGTAATTCAAATTCGTGAGGACTTAGGAGTAGATGCCCAGCCTTGGCCGTTCTTGACATCTATTCTCACTGGAAAAATTTAGAGAGGAGGCATCTTTTCTCCAGAAACATCCGAAAGCTTCACGCATCATTTGGTCTTCCGGATTTGGAGAACATGTTGTTGAGTGCACTATAATTCTTGAGCCAACCTTTGAATGGTTTCTATTGGGATCCTAAGTTGTAGGTACTAGTACACTTGTGATCCTTGCCTGAATCCACTCCACCTCAAGGTTCCATAGCGGAACAACAAGATTCATATTGGGATTGTGATAATGGATTGGGGGCTGCCATGAAGATATATATTCCAGTCACTTTACATGACCCGCTAGCCCAAATAAATCCCATATCAAGTGACTGATACCCCTCTCAATTGTCTTGTCTTGTTACGATGCTTTACCTCACTTAACAAATTTTGATTTTCTCGTCACTATGCGTTCTCTATCTTCCCTCTTATAGTAATTTTGTTGTGAAGAAATTATTCGTTATTTTTCTCTCTCTGTTGTTTTCTTTGCACATTCATTGTGTCGTCAATACTAGTTTCTCATACTTATTCTAATCTACTCCAGGTAAATGTACAACATCATTATGCTGGCTCGTCTCGGTGGCAAGACTGTTGTCTTGGGACTTGAAGATGGTACGGTTTCCTGCATGATGTAGAAGTAAGTTTTCCATGCTATTGCCGCAATGTTATCCTCATTAATTCTCAACAAGAAATTCACCCCGCAAGAATCCTTTATCATCAGAATGTGTTCTTCTGCGATCTCTCTTGGGAAATATTCTGAATTGCTCAAAAGCTGCATGATGCAATGCAAACAGCAAGCTTGCTGAATGAACATTAAGTTAAGATGTTTCCGAACAACCGAAAGTCTAGCCAACTCGTTTGATATAATGGCCGACTAATCGGACGGTTGTATCTTGACTCGGCATCGTAGTTGACACTTGTATCTAGGGTCTATTGGAGTCTTTATTCAAAGAGAGCTGTTTGTGATTCAAGTTTGGATCTTCATGTTAAAGTGGAAGCAATTCAGTCCGAGGTAGAGATCTTATTGGTGTTGATTTTGCTGTTAGAATGATGGAGATTTGTTGGCTGGTTCCGCCTCTTCGTGGGGTTCGGCTAACATAACATAAAAGAAAACAAAAATAGGTTAAAACGTCAAAAACAAAAAAAAGAAAGAGGGGCTGTTCCCGGAGAAGAACGCACGAGAAGAACGAGAAAGGGGCAGCGGCTTTCCGGTCCAGATTCAAAGGCCTAGCGTTGTCGTGACTCAAATTTCAATGTTTTGGTACCGAGACTTACAAGTTGATCTCGTTGAAATCCTTTTTCAAATTATTTCTTGTTTTCTCCAAACGTGGTCAGAGATTCTTGCTCCATTTGTATTAATCCACTTTTGTGATGATGAAATGTTGTATTACTTATGTTGAGCCTCTAGTGTGCGACTAGAGAAGAACTTTTGTGTATCTACTATTTTTGATAATAAGTGGAAGTTTTTGAGCGGGCCATTATTTTTTTCCTGTATTGGGTTTTTCACGTAAAAATCTAGGTGTTTTGTTGCCTTGTCTCTTAACATTTCAGCATTATATTTTACTTATTTTGAGGTTGTATTGCTGGAATATACTACTGGTAGTTGCACAAGAAGGTGGCCACTGCGGTTGCAAGAAAACCCAACAAACTCTTTGGTAACCGGGCCGTTCCTGAAATCACATCTTAATGAGCGAGCCCAGACAACGAGTTCGGTCTGGCATATAGCCCGATTGGGCCCAGTTCTTCATGATGAGCGAGACCGAACAACAAGTTCGGGTCCCGGCCTTCTTTTGCGACCTAATGGGCAGCTCGATTCGATTGTTCCGACTCGGTTCTGTGAGGTTCGTTCCATTTTTGTTTGGCAGGTGAAGATGGCGGAGTGGAATCCGGAGAAGTATTTGCTGGCCATGGTCACGGAGGACTCGAAAGTGGTGCTTCATCGCTTCATTTGGCAGAGGCTGTGGACAATCTCTCCTGGTAATTGCTTTGAACAATCAGAATTACCACAATCCAAGTTGGAAGTCTTGAAAATTGGTAACTGTCAGTTCATTGAAACACTGGACGTTTCATAGTTAAACCATCTGAGGACATTATCTGCCCGTAGTTGCAATAATCTAATTGAAGTTCGAGGTTTTGATAAATTGATATACTTGGAAAGCTTGGCTATCAAGTATTGCAATTCGATTGAACGGTTGGACCTTCCATTGTCCAAGGGACTGGAGATATTGGATGTTCAAGGTTGTGATAACTTAGTCGAAATTCGAGGTCTCGATAGATTGGAGTTCTTGGAAAACCTGAATATAGCTTGTTGCACTTCGATTGAAAGACTGCTTCTTCCAAAATCCAGGAGTTTGAAGATATTGGATGCTGAATTGTGCATCAACGTAGCCGAAATTCAAGGCCTCGATAGGTTGGAGTTTTTGGAAAAGCTAAATATTAGTTGGTGCACTTCAATTGAAAAGTTGCACCTTCCACTTTTCCTAATTGTGCTACACTTCCTTTTCCCAAGAGAAACCACTGTAATTGCCAATCTAGCTCCGATCGCGTCTGATGGAGAATTGGCTGAATATGGAGGTGAAGTGCTTGAAATTCTAAATGAGAACATGATATCGAACTAAGGAGTTGGTGTTTTACCAAAAAATGAAGAGTGAATGACTCTGTTGCGAATAAAGAATTCCAAGCTGATATCAGTTGCATGGAGGGACATTTAGTTATAGGGGTGATAGATTCCTATCAACTCTTAGACAAGGTTGGTGCTTTAGGTGATTTTTTCCCTAACTTTACTGACAGTTACCATCACGTTTCCGTTCTGGGTACACCAGTTTAAGTGTCCGTGAACATAAAGAACTTGAATTGGAGGGGATGCCATTTATGCTAGATAGACTAGCTATGTCGCATGCAGAAATGCTTGATGCCCACATGGAGTTGGTAGGTTTAGGCCCTGCAGAATACCATCTTAACACAGAGAAAGTTCTCCTTTTAATTCAGTGTTGTTTGTTTCTTTAACAATGGCATGGCATGGTCGGGTATCTATATAGTTTTCCTTAGATTTATAATCCTGACACTCACAACGTAATGCTACTTCTGGCCACTCTTCTTTCTCTTTTTACTGATTGAGTTTCCCTTTCAAGGAGATATCTAATGTATACTTAGATTGTAGAGTATAGGCTGGAAAGTTTCGCCTATTCTGTACTACTTGAAGTCAATTTATCTTCTGATTACAGAGGGGCATCTCGTCGCATCATTTTGACTAATCAAGTTCGCTGGTGGGAGTTTAACTACTTGTTAATAGGATATCTTAAGCTATGCTGCATACTTGTATGACAATCTGGTCAAGAGGGATGGAGTTAGGAATTGGAGAAAGCACGGAGACTAGGAGTATGGAGGGAACTGCATCCAAGTATGTTAAGTTCTTATATGACTGTCTCAAATTCGTAAGAAGCTTCAAGTCCCATACGACAGCTGTGGCGTGTCTCAACTGGGAGGCAGATGCCCAAGTGAACAGAGTATGCATCTTTCAATTTAAAAGTTGATACGACTTCTTGATCTCGATTCTTCCTATCTTGCATGTTATTTCTAATGCTTTGTTTGCAGTTAAGTTCCAAACTTAGAATCTTATTTCACTGGCCAGCAGCTTTAATATGGGTTGATGGAAGATTTTTCGAAATCGTCAAAGGATCAGGAGCTCGATGTTTCTTGAACTTCTCTGAACTCTGACAATGCATCCTTGGAATGGTAAAGGATGTTTGCATGTACCTCCTGGTCCTTGTTGTGTGGATCTGGCTTTATATAAGGTAAAGGCTTGGTAAATCATACTTCAAAGCCAAATTTGCAAATGTGGATAATATATTCTGTTGGAAACATGAACATCAAATTGTGATGTTGCTAAACAAGATGAATGATACTCGTGAAAACTTGGAAGATGCCAGGATGACGATCTTGCAGGCCAGTGACCTTCCATTTGTGCATATTGCAGGAACCACTTGTGCAAATAACTGGGAGTTGTACCAATTGAAGTTAACTCATGATATCCTAAGTTCTATTCCGATCATGTCCATTCACTCTTTAAGACATTGATGGAAAAAGGAAAAAAACTAGCATATTGTGGCTCTGGTTCTTTTCTAAGTTTTAAGAAGTGGGTCTGGTTGGAACGGGAACCGGAACTGTCCAGTCTGATTTCCCAGCAGAAATAGTGTTGATCAGGAACTGGTGGTGCTGACCTTGTTCACCCGGTAACCAGGTGTGCCTGTCAACTGGTACCCAGCAAACCTGTCAACTAGTCTGGACCATCTGGGCCTTAAAAGAATTTAGAGGAGGGCCTTAAAAGAATTTAGAGGAGTAGTATTGGTGTTGGATTGGGGTTTGGAAGTCCAACCTCTTGTAACTAAGAAGCGTGCCAACCATTTGCTTTGGTGTCTTCTTGTTTTAATTTGTGGTGGCTAATTCATTTGTTGACCGTATTAAGATGACATCAAGTGTGTGTAATGTTTTAAGATGCTGCGGTGTCTGCCGACTCACTGGGCTTCTCTTGTTCTGAACGTGTGTAATCTAATATATGCAGGGTATTCTATCAGATGACATCACATGCAATCGGTTCAATCGGTCGAACTGGTACAGCAATGTTCCGAAGATTTTTTCTTTGAGCTTCTTGCCATGTCCATTCGCAGTTTTGGATGTCTGGAAACTTATTGTTGCCCATACTCTTCCCATTGTGTATCAATGTTCTATAAACTTGCCAGTGTCAGTAACAAATTTATCTCATTGGCTGGGTGGTGGAACTGAATTAATCCTGTCCATGCTCCTTACTACATTTCCACTCCGGACCTACTCTTAAGTTTAAGTGCGACTGACATAGGTACATCGTGCCTCTTTAGTGGACCACTTCATGTTTGTTCCTACAGATTGAAGAAGTGCAAAAGTAAGCTCCAAAGAAAAATATTTATTCAGTTGAAGAAGTAAAATACTGAAGCACTGAGTTTTCCCCTAAAACGTTTCAAATAAATTGAGAGGACAAAGTGCAAAAGGGATGAATCTATAGTTGCCAGACAAATACAAAAAGAATAATCATCCTCTTGTGGTAGGTGCCTAGCAGTCTGAGTTACTGACTGAGAACTGCTATGTGCAAGTTCATGATGATAGATACTATCATGGTCTCTAGTATAGCAAGATACTGTAGAGCATTCATAGTATACATGCATGCCATAGCCTCTTTAGGCACACAAGGTTTGCTTCCCACCTGTGTTTCAGCATAATGCATGTGTCGTACTTTTACTTTTACTGAAAAAGGTATCTAAACATCACGTTAGTTATGCCCACATATTCAAGGAACACGGGAATGAAATCAAGTTGATGTTTTTTTGGCAGCAGAAGGTAGAGGCGTGGCTTGTGTTTCAGATGCGAGAAAGGGAGCCCTGGTCTATATACTGGACGACGATGAAGATGAAATCTCTGATTCAGAATGACTGTCTGTTCAAGAATTTGCAGTGGTTATGCTCGTGTTGCTGCTGTTGTGGACCTATAATACTTGAAGTTGCAGACATGAGTGTGAGAAGCAATGCATGTGGGCTTTCTGACTGAAGCTCTTCGACTCCACCCTTCTTGGAAGGTCTTAATCTATACTTGCCATGTGCCTTTTCTGCTAGGCAGGCATTTGTCGAAGAGAAAGATGGAGTAAAAGGTAAGTATTTGTCTATTGACTCAGATAGAGTCGACCGATGATTCATGGCTTTTATCTGGTGCTGTCTTCATGGTATTGCTGCAAGCTCTGAGACCTCTTCAAGAGCTCCAAGCTTTTGCTTCATCTGTATGTGGCTATCATTTTCATGTGTAAGAGAACCAAATGTTTGGTTTGTATTGTTTATTCTTTGGGTTGAATTGTTCATGCAGTGTACTCAACTAATAAACTTTGCATTTAAATGTTGAAATCTCTCACCTGAGATTAACTCAGCAACTCCACATGTCATTTTTAAGTGATGCATCTGTCTTGTGTGGAACACGACTAGCAGATATATGACTTCAAGGTGGCAGTAAAGAACATAGGCTATATTCTAATCTCGTAGATTTGGAATCCTCAAATAAATGGTTGGTTTAAGATCATAAGATTATGTCTACACTATTGTTAATTGGGTTTCATATCCTTAATAAGGACATGAAAGGCATGAATCGAAAGAGAAGCTGGTTGAACCTGGCAAATTGTTCGAATTCCACCAGCAACTTCTATGCCTCCCAAGAGTTTCTAGGAATACTAGATTGAGTAAATTGAGTTTAGAAGGCATTCAGCATAATAAGCAGAATGGCAAGGAGGTGTTATTAGAAGCTGCAGCCGGATAGAATCTAATCCTGACAAATTGCTTGAATTCTGCCAGCAACGGCGATGTCTTGCAAGAGCCTGAGAATGCTGAATTGATTCAAGCAGGCGTTCATCATAACGAGTAGCAAGGCAAGCAGAGGGAAGGTATTATTGGTAGCAGCAGCCAGACAGAATCTGAAAGGTTTGATGTCGATGCGGTCCTCTCTTTCAAAGTTATTCTCCGGTTTCCAAAGATGTTCAGAAAACAAGGCCTTAGAAGCCACATGGAAATAATAGTGCTCTTTCTGAAAATTACCCTCTGACTATTGTTGTACAAGTTTCTTGCACTGCTATGCTAACTTATGGGTTATAAGTTAGACAAAGAAAAAAGTGCTTTAGATGTGTAATCAATTATGCTGCTGCAAAATTTTTTAAATGGCTGTAGTAAAGATTTTCAATTTCTGGCATGAAGTCCCAAACTATGAAACAGACTGGTAGTTGATTGATGTCTTGGGTTATAAATTTGTTTGTCTTGCCTTGATGCAATGAAGTATAGATAGGTGGCTTCAGGTTGCAGTAGGGCACGATGTCGAAGAGGCATTGGTAACTGTTGAAAAACATAATCGTCATCCAATTTGGTTCTCAGATTACGTCATATATATATATATATATATATATATATATATATATATGTGGTGAGCATTAGGGCTCACTAATTATAGAAAAGACTAAACTACCCTTTCAATACTCCCCCTCAAGTTGGGGCATAAACATCAAAAAGCCCTAACTTGTTACACAAAGTAATTACTCTCTTGCCCGACAATGACTTAGTGAAAAGATCGGCGAGTTGGTCTTCGATCCGCGTGTATTGAAGTTTTATGTCCCTGTTTTGAATCTTTTCTCGCACAAAATGACAATTTACTTCAATATGCTTCGTGCGCTCATGAAAAACCGGAGTTGAAGCGATATGCATAGCAGATCGGTTATCACAACAAAGGACCGAGGGAGCCGATGATACATGCTGAGTTCGGATAATAACATCCTTAACCAAATCAACTCACTAGTCTCATGAGCCATGGCTCAATATTCCACCTCAGCACTTGATCGAGATACCACCCGTTGTTTATTGCTTTTCCAACTCACAAGATTGCCTCCCAAGTATACACAGTAACTAGAAGTTGATCGCCTATCAAAAGGATAGCCAGCCCAATCAAGCATCGAGTAGCCAATAACATCAAGATGTCCATGATTCTTGAACAATATCTCTTTGCCTGGTGCTCCCTTCAAGTATTTAACTATACGTGGCACTGCCTCCCAATGTGTAGTACAAGAACTACTCATAAATTGACTAACAACACTAACAGCAAAAGAGATATCCGGTCGGGTAACAGTTAAATAATTGAGCTTACCCACCCGTCTCCGATACTTACTCGGATCATGAAGTAATTCGCCATGTTCCGCATCAAGCTTCACATTAGGATCCATCGGAGTATTAACAGGCTTCGCTCCAAGAAAACCAACCTCACCGAGAATATCCAGTACATATTTCCATTGTGATAGTGAGATACCATCACGTGAGTAGGCTACCTCAATCCCCAAGAAGTACCGCAAACAACCCATATCTTTTGTGCTAAACTCTGCCCGTAAAAACTGCTTCAATTTTTTTATGCCCAAAGAATCACTACCAGTAATAATAATATCATCCACATACACAACCAGGAGAACATAACCAGCAGAGGAAGTAGAGCTAAATACGGAATGATCTACGGTGCAACGTCGCAAACCAAATTGAATAACTACATCACTAAAACGACCAAACCGGGCACGTGGAGACTGTTTCAACCCATATAATGCCTTGCGCAGGCGACAAACACTGGTAGACTCCCCCTGAGCAACGAACCCCGGGGGTTGCTCCATATATACCTCCTCCGCCAAGTTCCCATGAAGAAAGGCATTCTTGACGTCAAGTTGGTGAAGAGTCCAACCATAATGGACAGCAAGAGAGATGAAAACACAAATGGAAGGTATCTTGGCTACAAGAGAGAATGTGTCATCATAATCAACTCCATATGTTTGGGTGTAACCTTTAGCAACTAGACGTGCTTTCGGATGCTCAACAGTGCCATCCGGTTGAAACTTTACCGTGAAAACCCAACGGCACCCCACAGCCTGTTTGCCGGCAGGTAACGGTGTAAGTTGCCATGTCTCATTATCCCGTAGTGCTTGCATTTCATCTTCCATAGCCTGTCGCCAACCTGGATGAGCAAGAGCCTCTACAACCGTACTTGGCACGGATACATCGGACAAAGAAGCAACAAACGAGGAATATGTAGGAGAAAGACAATTATAGGATAAAAAACGAGAAAGAGGGTAACGAGTATGTGTATGACAAGACAATCCACTATAGGGAGTAAACCGTGACCAACACAAGAACGTGTACCTTTGCGTAATGCAATGGGAATTTCAGTAGTAGAATCGGGCTCAGAGGCAACTAGTGGATCGGGAGACGGGACATTGATCGGTGGAGAATCATGCATATCCAATGCGGGCGGCGATCGTACTACCTCACGTTGAACAGATCGGCGTCGTTGATAGGTCTTCTCGGCGAACCGAAAACTAGGTGATGACACCGATGACTCGGGCATACTCGCCAAGGAAATAGGCGGTAGTGGAGCCATAGTCGAAAACAGAACATCTTCCGAAGAACCCGCTATAGAGGAGTAATATGATTGATTCTCGAAAAAAGTTACATCTGCCGACACATACAATCGCCGATTGATTGGATTATAACACTTATACCCTTTTTGAGTTCGAGAATACCCAAGAAACACACACTTGTCAGCCCGTGGATCGAGCTTATCATGACCGGGAGCAAGACGATGCACAAAACAGACACACCCAAACACACGAAGTGGTAAAGTAAAAAGTGAACTGGTAGGATGGATAGTGGAGAAAGGTATGCCCCCATGAAGTACCGAGGATGGAAGACGATTTATGAGATAGCATGCTGTAAGAACGGCATGCCCCCAATATATTTTGGGGAGGTTCATATGAAAAAGAAGGCAACGAGCCACATCCAGAAGATGACGACTTTTTCGTTCACCCACCCCATTCTGTTGGGGGGTATAGGGACAAGAAGTCCGATGCAAAATCCCATGAGATATAAGAAATGATTGAAAACCAGAGGAAACAGCCATATATTCTTTGGCATTATCAGAACGTAAATATTTAATAGAAACATGATATTGATTGAGAATTTCAAAGTAAAACATACGGAAACAAGAAAAAACTTCAGTTCGATCTTTTATTAAATATAACCACGTCATTTGGGAATAATCATCCACGAACGTAACAAAGTATTTGTAACCGGACATATCAACGACACGACACGGTCCCCAAACGTCAGAATGGACCAACTCAAAAGGACTTGACACACGACGCTGGACACGAGAAGGAAACGATACCCGATGGTGTTTGCCAAATTGGCAAGCGTCACATTGGATAGGACTCATAGACTCTGAAACAGGTGAAAAATGACGAAGAATGTCAGGTGGTGGATGACCCGTATGACAATGCATCCGAAATAAGTCGAAAGCAGTTTTCTTTTGAGCAATTGCAGCAACAAGGTCTTTGTTCAAGTAGTACAGCCCATTGGACTCATGTCCGCCACCAATCATTCGTCCGGTCCTCGGATCCTGAAAGATGCAATGAGTAGAAGTAAACGTTACAGAACAATTCAAATCTCTAGTAAGAGAACTAACAGAGAGCAAGTTATATGGGAAAGTTGGCAAATGGTAAACAGATGAAAGAGTAAGAGAGGGACCCAAGGTTGCATTCCCTTGACCAGTAATATGGGATTGTGAGCCATCAGCAAGTGTAACGGAACTAGAAGACATAGAGGTAATATCGGACAACAATTTAGAATTACCGGTCATATGATTTATGGCACCGCAGTCTACTACCCAAGAAGTGGGCGCAGAAGAGAGTAAACAAGATGGGCTACCCGAAGAAGTCTGTGCCAAAGTAGCAGTAGGAGCAGAGGAATCCACCACCTGGTTGGGACGCACTAAGGACTCGTACTCGTTGCGAGTCAGCATAATAGTACTAGGTAGTCCCGTGACTAGTCAATAACCTTCTGTACCGAAGACTCTACTGCTTCCGCATAAGCAGCTCGTGGACGAAGCTCGGGATGTAGGACATAGCAATAAGGCTCGGCATGGCCAGCTCGGCGACAATGGTTGCAATAACGAGAACTTCCAACACCCCTACCACCATCTCGACCACGACTTGATGAAAAGACAGACCTACCACGGCCCCGAGGACCACGGCCCCGACTTCCACGACCACCAGAAGACCGAGAAACCATAGCACTCGCTACAGGTGCAGATGATAATGAGTCGGGCACACATCGAAGGACCCGAGAAAAGACCTCATCTATTGATGGAAGAGTATCCCGGGAGATAATCTGCTGTCGGAGAGAAGAATGAGTAGGACCAAGCCCTCGAAGAAATAACACAACTCTCATATCCTGTTGGCGTTTGGCTAACTCTCTAATGTCATCAGTGGCAGGCAAATAAGTATCCAGTTTCTCACAAAGCATAGTGAATCTAGAATAGTAATCAGATGCAGACATGTCTCCAATACGAAGGTCAAATAACTCCTCCCACACATCACAAACACGGGTCATATTATCACGACCTGAAAACATAAGAGCACATTTGTCCCAAATAGCTTTGGCTGATGTACACCGCATAAACCGAGAACTAATCTTGGAATCCATGGTATTCCACAACAATGTTCGAATAGCAGCATCGCCGGAGCGCCAATCATCCACATTTGTTTTATCCGTAGGAAGAGATGAAGTCAGATAACTCAGTTGTTTGGTGGCCAAAAGATATGTTTCGACTGCCATAGACCAAGAAGGGTAATTGGTCCCATCAAGCTTAACAGAGGTCAACTTTAGATTAGTGAGACTGGTATCCGCATTTCCAGAATTGCCAGCCATAGCTCAATAATAATATAAAAGTGAATTTAACAACAAAATTTGCACCTTGTGCTCCAAAGGTGATAACTACCATCAATGATAATAACTCATCAGAACAGAAGCACAAATCAACATTGTCTTCCACATTTCATCAACCATGAACAATGAAGCAGACCTCTCTCCCCCCAGACCAGCTATGTCTCAACTCGCAGACAATTCTAAGCTGCATCGCATTATATGCAACTCAGAATGTATCCGAATACGCAATCAACAATATCCAATATTTTCTCGCAACAAAAAAAAAATCCAGCTATACTAAAGCCTACAACTTTAGCAATCAGACACCAACTTCGGAAACGTCACCAAGCTTCACCTAAGAGAAGGCAACGCACACAACAACTTAGAGAGTGAAATCACTAGGCTGGCCCTCGTGCTGTTGCTTGACCACCATCCGAGGCATGCTGAAATCAGATCCAGAGATGGCGCTGCTTCTTATCAGAGCCGGGCTCGGGCTCGGAGAGGGAGGGAGACGATGGAACAGTAGAAGCCTGTGGGTGATCCGAAGAAAGAGAACCATCAGTAGGTGGCCGCCATAGCACCTTGCTCACATAAAAGATCCTCACGAATTCCCTTTTTTTTTTATTTTACTCGCATCAGTGGGAACAACAGAAGGACTTTGCTATGAGAAAGTCACGCCAATGGATTCACACCAACATTTAATAGAAGATGCCAATGGATTCACGCCTCCAGATTATAATTGGGCAAAGAAATTCGTCGATCCAACAGAACAATGGACGGGGTTGCGTCGAGCAATGCCGGAGACGTCGAGCAGCGCCAGCCGCTCTGGAATTTTTTTACTGAAAGCGCAGAAGGATTTTGGTGACTATAGGCTCTGATACCATGTTGAAAAACATAATCGTCATCCAATTTGGTTCTCAGATTACATCATATATATATATGATGAGCATTAGGGCTCACTAATTATAGAAAAGACTAAACTATCCTTTCAATAGTAACCTTGCAAGCCTGGCGCCTCAAAAGTTATGCCTTGCCACCAATATTGTCCTGCTACACTATGCAGGTGAGTTTGCGCGTGTTCCAATGCCGTTTTTCAATATTGGATATTGGAAACTGTGAACCGGGGTTTGCTGAAGACATTGCGCATTGGACATGCAGAGCTGAAGGATAATTCTTTGACAAGAGTTCTAACTGGTAGCCCTGTTTTAGAGTTCCTTGAGTTGAAATGATTGCTAGGCTTCAAGCGCATCATAGTTCAATCGAGAGGTCTGCGAGAGTTGGTGATTTATTTTCAGAGGTTTTACTAAAGCAAACTCACAGCATAGTGCAGCGGACAAGATGAACTGCTGGTTCAAGATACCATGTTTGCTCATTTGTTTGGTCTGTTAGTTATTGTGAGTGCTTGTGAACTTGTGTTATTAGAGACAAACCCACTGTGTTAATCTATGAACAAAATATTATGCTGAGCCAAAAGTCCAGTCGAGCAAACACGGTTATTTTTTCAAATTTCTGCCCTGGGCCATTGTAGTCTAAATGCCTTCAATCACAATTTCTGTAAATGTTGGGCTAAAACAGATGTGCAAGGAGCCAAAGATGTCATCGGGGTTGATGAAAAAAAAATAGGATGTAGGTACATGTTTTAGAGGTACATCCTTGGGAAGGATACCTAAGAACGACCCTCCACGCTTGGAGGATCGAGTCTAGAAGGCGTCCAGTATAGCGGGCAGAAAGGCTAGTAAAGGCAAGGTGTTATGGCAAGCAACAGCCAGAGAATCTGAAAGGTTTGATGTCAATGGTGCAGTCACTCTTTTGGAAGGATATTCTCTAGCTTCGGAAGATGCTCGGGAAATAAAATCAGCTTCAAATTTCTTCACAGTTCGTTGCAAGTCACAATATAGCTTTACTTTGGTAAAAGCTTCAAAATGGTGCTTATTTGACTGGCCTATCTTTGTTGATGAGACACTTAAATCTGAGCAAAGGAGCACCATGTGAGGGACTAGTAGACTAATAAGTACTAGGATTCAGTACATTCGTTGCCCAGGAGAGTCTAACTGCGGTTCTTCTTAGGTTGTATAACTCGTTGCCGCTGCTAGCAAGACCTCGCTTTTAACAATAGTTAAAGACAACCTAGCTATTTCAAAAGCTATTTGGTAGGGTAGAACAATCCGTGGCAAGGACTCGAGAGATTTTGGCTGGCGTCTTATGCTGCTCTTGCTGTTAATGACCATCTTCTCTAGCAGGAGTGCAGCTCTTGGTCAAAGCAGCATTGGCAAGGCAAGCTTCAATCCGTCATCGTCAAAAGAATGAGCTTCGAACCTGGCATTCTCCACGCTCTTCAGATATGAACCCGGCAATCTCCATGCTCTTCAGATGCCAAGCCAAGCATAGTGAAGTTTTGCAGCAGGCAGAATTCCTGTGCATCGCAGATAAGAGGGAATGGCCGGATCAAACATGGCCTGCACATTTATTGGTAACAAGACTTAATGATCCGTCCGAAGTGTGGATGAGGATAAGCATGGACACGAATCACGTTCGCCGCTTGACTAAAGAATGATTTTGTACGTTCAAGTTTGATATGCATTCATCACAAATTGGAAAGAAAAAAAAAAGGCGCGCAGAAAGGGATTGGATTTCGGGTGGTGATGGCAAACGACATGGTCAAGTGTTTCTATCCGGCCGAGTGTTTTGGAGCTTGGGTGGTGATGGCCAATGGCTCGGTGGAGTTCGAGCTTGACCCATTGTCTCGACATTTAACCAGGTATGAATGTTTGTTCTCGTCGATTTGAGTAATTCATCAGCATATTTTTTTAAAAAAAAATTCAAAAGTAAATGAGGATGATCAGATTGTTTCTTCCAAATTACATCTCAATAACTAATCAATCACGTTCGCATCAATGTAATGTCCTTCAGCCTCCATGGGCGCGAAAGGGCGATGTCGGGCGTTTATTTAACAAGGCTATATAGTTATAAAGTCTGGCTTGGCCCAGCCCGGCCCATTTGTTAATCTGGTACGTCTAGGCCTGGCCCAGCCCGGCCCATTTCTTCAGAAACATCTGGATGCTTCGCTCATTATACTGCCTTCTCTTACACTTGTAATCCGGTAATGGAGAGCATTTTGAGTGCAATATAGTACTTGAGCCAATCCTGAATGTTTCCTGTTAAGATCTTAAGTTACACTTGTAATCCTCGCTTGAAGTAAGCTTTCGTGCATCCACTCCCCCTTGAGGGCCCATAGTTGAAAAACAAGATTTGTTTTCTGATTCAGATATTGGGTTGGAGCCTGCCAACAAGTAATACTTCTAATTTACTCCAGCTAAATGTATAACATCCTTATGCTGGCGTCCTGATGGCAAGGTTGCTGTCTTGGGACTGGAAGACAATACAGTTTTGCTGCAGGATGCCGAAGTAAGTTTTCCATTTTGTTACTTGAACGTTACCCTTATTACTTCTCAACTATAAATTCCTCATGCGACAGTCCTTGACGAGCGCGTTCTTCTCTAATCTCTCTTGGGAAAGAGTCTGAATTGCTCAAAATCTGCATGATGCAATGCAAACAGCAAAACTTGCTCAGCGAACATTCGTATGCTAATAGAGATGGCAAGCCATTTTCGTTTGTCATATCTGTCAATGTGAAGTTAACAACGAGTTGCTAGATAAGTCAATCTGAGGAGGATAAGATTAAGTAATAAAATTTATTAGAAAACTCTATTCGAACATGACCCGTTTATTAAATAGATCAACAAATTACAAGAGATGAACAAGCCGTTTGAGTAATTAGATTCAATTGAATGGGTCATTCCAATCCTAACATGTCCAACAGAGCAGATGTAAAATATGCTTATCTTCATCAATGTCCAATAAGTTTCAAAAGAAACGAGCCGTAAACTTACAAAATCCTCGGTTTATAAGAAAAGAAAGGTTCATATGGTATGACAAATTGTAATCTGTAAACTTGTGGAAACGAAATTCCCAGATGATGGACTTACTAAACTAAATATAAACAAGTCATGATAGTTCAGGTTGCTAATCAAGTTGGCACTATTGTTTAGTTAGACAGATAACAAGAGTCAATTTGTGTTTTGTGGTTTGAAACTTGAACCCGCAACAAAATTCGTCTATCAATTGTGTTAACTGTTAAATAGGTAGCCACAATTTTGATATGACATGATTACCAGTTAATTGTCACCCTTAGTTGTCATGGGGAAATATGAGCCATGAATCAAAAGGTTAAATCTATTGATTGCAGATTGTTTATGTTTGATATTGGTATTTCATGACAGATGTAAATTACTTGTATGGTGTTATTTTTATCGTTAGGTAACAACTAATGATAAAGATACTTCAAATTCACTCAACCTCGTTATTTCCAGACATGAGATATTCCAACACGTTATTTTTCTTTTGTCAAATAAGTACCCATTTGACTGCAAGGACACAAATATGAGATCGTGTGCATGGTACTGTAATTGCATTCCCTTTCGCAGAATTTTGTATAAGACAATCAAACCATCCGCTAAGCCTGATGTAGCCAACAATATCATGCAAAACGACTTACCAAGTTTGTGGGGAAGATCGACTTTGAAACTCAAACAAGATAATTGTTCTTCTTGAAAATCATCATCCTACATTAAAGCTGATGGGAGCGTGCAGCAGAAGTCCGATACCTTCACCCGGGAAGATCGCCAAGAGGAAGCCCAAATCCGAGCCCGTTAACATATCTAGTTGGACCCACCTTCATTCAAAAACTTAAATTAATGAGTTATGGGCCAACTTGGATATATTAACTGCTCAACACCACATTAATTCTCTAATATGGGACTTCTTTAACACAACTCACACGTGCATTCTAACAATCTCCCCCTCACGTGTGAGCTCCAAAGTGTTAGGTTTGCTCTCCCTTAATTTAAGTATCCTTTTTGCACCAACATATCTCAACTTGAATCTCCATCAATGCCCATCGGGCCCGCATTGTTACACCACAATACCACACCGGCCCGAAAACCGCATTGGTTACCGGATTCCTTCATTGAGATGTTCACCAAACACCAAAACAGATTGAAGGCCTACCAATCAATCATCAGCTCCGATACCATTTGATGAGAGGGTGCAGCAAAAGTCCGATACCTTCACTCGGGAAGATCGCTAAGAGGGAGCTCAAGTCCGAGCCCGTTAACATATCTAGTTAGATCCACCTTCACTCAAAAGCTTAAACTAATGAGTTATGTGTCAACTTAGATATATTAACTGCTCCACACCATATTAATTCTCTAATATGAGATTTCTCTAACACAACTCACACGTGCATTCTAACAAAAGCCATGAAATGTTTTTGATACTACATTTTGACGCATGAGTTAAATTATGAATCAAGGAAATTGATCACCTCATATCTAATCGGTGGAATCAGCGTTGAATTACTTTAATCCCATATCATATAGAGTTAATTTACTCATTCAATAGATTTATATACTTTTGGAGTTGAAATGATTGATGTGCTCAATTGCATTCTCGTGTAGGACAAAAAAAAAAAATTATCACCTCGCTGCTAATGTTGTCATCAATGATTGAAACTATTTTTGTTGTCAACGACAAATTACAGTACAGTGTTTACTGGGGTCCAGTTCGTTGTGAGAATCTGTGCTCTAAGTTGATGGTGTCATATCGAAGGATTCATCTGTGACATGCTCATTTTCATCAAAATTAATAGCTTCCTTCGATTATCAGTGACATGTTCAGTTCAGTCAAATAAGGAAGGTAATTACTTAGCTATAGCTGCTTGGTCAAGAGTAGAATGGCTGAGAAGTTGGCTGAGGCTGCTACAATTCTGTTTCTTTGAGATTTCTACCAGTTTATTACTAATCTTCCACTTCATGGATTACATTTTGCTGAGAAGAGAGATTGCTTGTACATAATGAATGTTATCTTACCAGATTTGCTGTCCATAATAACTTGTTGATTTGTTTGGCTCCTTAGCTCTAATCTCATAATTTTTCATCCTTTTATTTTCCAACTGGAATGCAGTAATTCATTTGTTTTGTAGAACGCTTCTGGTAACTCTTTGGCATTTGAAGATAACACTACTGGATTCTTCCCTCCAGCTCCAAGACTTCCTCGCATGCCTAGGCGATGGTCAAAATTCATTCGTAGCTCTCTCAAATTCTTCAGAGCAATGTTTCAATATCCTTTGCAGTGGAGATAAAGAAGGGTTTTTGTGCTTCAGTATACTTAGCAGTGTGGTCTATCAGATTCAGTCTATGAGTCCTTCTTTCCTTGTTCTTTGCTTCTCATAAGGCAGTTTTTCTTAATAAATGGATTTGAGGGCAGACTGGAAGTAAATCAGTATTTCTTGGAAAATAATGGGCTGGTTAAGTAAACAACTATACTAGGTGAAGTTCTGCTCGTAAAAGTTCTAGATGCTTATGCCATCTCCCAGTCTAGATTTCACTTCTGTTGGTGTCACTTCAGAGATGACACATCCAACTTCGATACAGAACAATTAATTATCTGAAGCTTTTTGTCGTTTGGCCTGAGGCTAGCCTGCCTTGCATGCTTGCTGCTCTTCCCTCGGACTAGTGGGTTTCTGCTCTATTCTAGGAAAGATTTGAGAGAGCCTATGAAGATCTTTCCCTTTCCGGCTTGGAGGGCCAAGACGTTTGTCACGCTTTCCGGCAATATGATGCCGTAAAGACAACCGCGAGAAAAATGTAAAACGTAAATACCAACTTAAAGCAACAATTACAGTACTGAATAGCATGCGTATAAGGAATGACAAGTACGATTTAATTTTAAAATGTGAACTCATGGCATTGCCTTTCTGTCACTAGATAATTTTGCGTCGAATTCGATAAGATGGTGATTTTCGTTATCAGATGTCAACTTTATTGAGTCAAGCAAATGATCGACAATTGTGTGTGCATCAATAGGCTGAATATTTTAGTGTTGCAACATTTAACATGGCAAATATACCTAGTACTCCTATTAGGATGGTAAATAGCTATAGGTTGATATATTGCATTCATGTCTCGATTCCGTTTGGTTTAGATGCATTATAGGCAAAGCAGTCTAACGTCCGAGCTAGAGTTGATTGGCTTTAGAGAACCCTAGTGCTCGTGACATGCACAAGCATTCTTTTCCTTTTCTTGTTTCACACTCCACAATTTCAAGTATTGTTATTGGAGTTTGGATTGTCGGTACATAAATAGCATTGATAATTCTTTTAGCTTGCATTGTTACAAGTGACTATCAAAATAACCTTCTTTCTATTGCAAGATGAAGTAATTAATGCATTGCATTTTTAGCCTTTCACTCAATTCTTGACACAAACATTTTAACTGGAGTTCATTCAATGTCCGAAGAGCTTTATTTTATTGAGGCAAAAGGATGCTAGAAATGTCAATATTTGTGTATGACGTTCATTTTAATGCCAATATTTTTTTTTTGAATTATTTAAGTATCACATCAAAGAAAAATGATAACTTAAGTGTCAATTCTGGCCACAAGGCATTTTTTTTTTTAATTTTTTAATGTTATGTGATTTTTTTTAAAAAGTCTATCCACATAGAGTCCACATGGCAACTTTTTAAAAAAAATTAATCCATGTTGATGCCACATGTAATATCTTTTTACAAAATAAGCTAAAATATTTTTAAAAAATTAAATTAAATTTAAATAATTAGCTAAACAACTAAAAAATAAAAGAAATAAAAAAAATCGAAATTGAAAATCTGTTGAAGCAATGGGCAATGGGCAGCGAGCATGGGAAATGGCCCGCATTGGTCACCGAGTGGCCGGCGACCCTAGCCGGCCGTGGGCGAGGCCTCGCCGTCGCAAATCTGGGCGAGGCTCAATCTTGCCCAATTTTGCGAGGTCTAGCCTTGTCGTGGGTGGGCGAGACCGACCTTGCCTAACGACAACCAAGCCTCACCTAGATCTGCGACGGTGAGACCCCACTATCCCTAGTGTGGCCTTGCTTGCGGCTGGCCATTGCTGGCAATGGGGGCCAACGGCAGCGAGGGCTTCCAAGCCCTAGCCGCAGCAACACAACTTTTTTTTTTGGCTTATTTTTTATCTTTTTAAATTTTTTTTATTGCTGACTTGGAAGTTCCGGCGAATCATGTAGATGTCACATCGGATTTCCAGCAAAGCTCACCCGAGTTCGCATTGCAATAATAGTTTTTCAAAAAATTGCTTCACATCTTGCATCCTAAGTAACATCGACACACAACACGACACGTTGCAACATGCCAACACGTTCTTTGTGGAAAAAATAGAGTTCTTCGACATGTTGAGCCATGTTATATATTAAACATATAATTACTATTTCTATGATTTTTCACAAAAATGAAGAATAGATTTCCTACCATAGGTACTTGAACTAGAGTCTAGACATTTGACAGACCAGGCAAAACACGCTCTCCCCTCCCCTGTCCTTACTTTTTGAAAAAAAATCTCTTGCATGCTTAGCCAAGTGAGCCCAAATTAGATTTCTCAAAATCTGCCTTTTTCTCTCTCCTATTAATTAAAAAAATTGAGCTCTCAATTAGCCATGTGCATTTCGGACCAAAAAAAAAAAAAAAAATTAGCCGTGTGCACTACACGGTAGACTAGACAGAACATGTTCTCTCTCCTCTCACGACTTGTGTCTGCTCCACCGCCTCTCTATCTTTAGTTTTTGTAAAAATCTCTACCTCACCTCTCACTCCTTCCTCTATGTCTCGCGAAGGGAATGATGACCCCCATGGCTTGGGCCGCCCCATCTCTCTTCTGATGCTCTCTGTTCTCTTGCGCTCTTCGCGCTCTGCTCCGGCACATTCGAAGCCCATTCTCTGCTCTGGTGCTCACCACGGGTCGCTGGCTCTCTCCCTCATCTGTCTCATGGCCCAAGATGCAGACAACTCCTCCCCTTATCCCCCGATCTCTGCCCTCCAGATTTGTGCCATCCCCGCCCTCCTTTCTCACCGACTAGCATGTCCCTAGCGTGTCATTGGAATTGACCGCGTCCCGAAGCGTGTCTCATGTCCGTGTCCGAACACCGACGCAGCACCTCCCTCAGCATGTCAGTGCTTAATGGCTTGCACCAACCAAGTTGAATAACAATGTTAATATGCTTAGGTATATTTTGAGTGGCAAGCAAAGCCACTCGAAGATGGTTCACGTCGCATTTCTATGTCAATTGAAAATATACATTAGCAGAGTGATATGAAAAATTATCTTCAAAATGACATCTTTTTTTTCAATCAGAAAATTCGGAAAACTAGGGATGATTAAGAATGATTTTTGGATGGCGGGCTAGGGGGATAGATTTAGGACAAGACCAACAATTGAGGGGTTTTCTTAGACAAAAATCACTTTGGGCAAATTTGGAACTTCACCCCAAGTTACGTGTTTTTTTTTATGACAAACAAATCTGCCGTGACTTTGGTGGCTTGAAGTTCAATATTGACGGGTCGATTATCGAGGGGGAGAGCGAAGCAGCAGTGGCTGGCACCTGCCATGACTCAGCTGGGAAAGTGATCGACGGGTTCGCGGAACGGGTCGTCGCAGCTTCGGCCATGGAAGTGGAAGCCAAGTGAAGACGATGAACTGAAGCAAAGTGATCTGGTTCCCTTTGCGAGCTGCTCTATTGTACTTGGAAAAAGACGATGAACTGAAGCAAAGTGATCTGCACGTGGAGTTAAGTTCTGATAGCTGATCACTTGTGCAAATAATCATGGGCCAAGAATCATGCCCATGGACACTTCGGCCCATTATACAAAAATGTAAAGAGAAGCTCGATAGGTCCAGTTCGATTAAGTTGACACTTGGCCCACGGGAATCACACAATGTAGCAAACTGGATCGCCAAAACTCATCGCAAAAATGCCCTTCCTCACAATTGGCTCGCAGTTAGGGGTGAGCAAAAAAGACCGCCCGAACCGGGACCGCCCGGACCGGACCGGACCGGGATCAATGGTCCGGTTCCCGGTTTTAGGGGGATCCGGTCCGGTTCCCGGTTCCTAAAATTGGAACCGGTGACCGGGCGGTCGGGTTCCCGGTTCCAAGGCCTAGGACCGGACCGGACCGGTCCTCTTTTTTCTTTAATTTTTTTAAAAAACAAACCTAACGTTTACTTGTTGTTTAGGTTTAGGTCCTTTAGAATTTCTTTTCTTCACTTCGGTGCAGCATCGCAAACATTTTTTCTTACCTCTTCACTATCCAATCTCCACTTATTTCACTACACGGACGAGTCTTGAGTCATCCCACCGCTTATCTCGCCTCAAACTTCATTGACACCTTCTGCAAAGTGTACATCTATTTTTTGGAACCGCAGACCGGAAACCCTTGGAACCCGACCGGACCGACGGTCCGGTCCGGTTCCCGGTTCCAAGGGTGGCCGGTCCGGTATGTGGTTCCGAAAAGTGGGACCCGGGACCACCAGTCCGGTTCTCGATTTTTTATGGGAACCGGACCGGACTGGGAACCGCTCACCCCTACTCGCAGTACCATTGTTACCTTTTTGGGATCTTTTATGTTCAGAAACTTATAACTTATGTTATTTTTTATGTTTTAATGAATGAAAAGTTTCATTTCGACCCAAAAAAAAAATCTTCGATTTCTTGATCGATTTGGATCACTCCTTCCGGAGAGGCCACATGACCCTTTTCACTTAAAAATCGAAGAGTCACTTTCTGTGAAAGATATTTCGTTGCGGGAAAAAATCCGGCGAAATAATAGCAAATTAATTTAGGAAAGAAAATATGTCCTTATTTTTTTTTATTCTATCTTATTTTTTCATGGTTAAAGAGAATTTGTTGAATTGAAAACTTATTTCATTCGGGCTCTGTTTATTTCATAAAAAACGGATAAGTTAGAAAACATTTTCTTAAAATGATTTCTTATATCGCTCCCAAAAATGAATTATCCAAAAAGGATTTCATTGTCCACTATGAAAATACTTTTTATTAGTTACTCATTTCACATAAGCCATCATTTTTATGAATATGTTTCAAATCACTCTTTTTTTGAGAAATAAATGGAACCTTATATTTGAAGACACTTTCTCTAATTCATATATTTTTGTCGATTTTGAACTCAAGAAAAAAAAATCAATATACTTTTGTTATCCATTGTCCTCAAAATTAAGTTAAAGACAAAAGTAGGAGATGATAAATGAATAAGCTGAAAGCTTGTCGGTCAAATTCAACCCCCATTGCAAAAATATGTCATGTGACTTGCCATGTGGCAATTATAGAGGAAAAGTGAGATGCCTCATGGTGATCACAAGAGCAACTTTTCTCCCGGCTCCAACCTTAATTATACACAATAGGTCAGCATTTTCTCTCACATTTAGTATTATGATATTATAATGTGTCAAAGGATATTTTATTGTACTTAATGGTAAGAGTTTGGGATTGAGATCCTTCTTTGCATTCTTTTTATCACAAAGAGGAATTTGCATATGCCTTTCACCGCAAGGTGAATTGTCATATAGTATAAACAGAAACGCTTAGGCGCATTTCATATTGCTTATGCTAAAGAAGTAAATAAATAGACTCGGTCTATATGAACTAACACCATCGTAGCTATCGATCATATTGGTTTCGTGGGGATGTTATGATAGCGCAAGTAAATCATTTTCACAACTGAATCAACAAGACAATGGCCTTGCCGTCTGGTTAGGTCAAGCTGTCTGCATAATTTAACTAGACAAAACTAAAATTTTAATGGAAATCTAAGGATTTCACAAAGTGCTTGTAACACATGTTAAGATGAAGAATTGTTCCTCCAAGTCAGAGAAGTTCGATCCAAATGAAATCACAAACTTGAAAAGTGGCACATACAGAAACAAAGCTTTTAGTTCCACACCTATCATGCATATCTAGGGATGTAATGAGCACCTATGATTTTGCTTATGCTTGCATAACTGATCAGGGAGTCCATTGAAACGATAATTAATTATAATAATTTCAGCATTTATAGAAGCTCTCTAATGGCCTTCTTACAGCTGAATCACATCGTGAGTATCCCAAAGATCATGAGGGTTTGTGACATCTTTAATCAGCATGGATTGTCATCTTCAACTGTCTCCTTGAGAAGGAACTTAGTCAAGGCAAGCAAAAGTTTTGATTTCTCATTGTCGAATTCGAACCCGACAATTTCAATCCTTTTAAGTTGATTTGCCACACAAGGGAAATCCTTCCGTGAGCGCCAAAATTGCTTTTCGACAAAGTTGCAGAGCTTCCGAAAGTCTTTTTTCTTGAACTGAAAACACACCTCCACAGTAGCTTTGTAAGCGATAATTAGGAATTGCGATAATGTAGCAGGGACATTACATACAAAAAAAAATATAAGTACAATCTGGTAGAGCACAATGTAAGTTCTCACGGACCCAAATGAATAGCTTTTTTCCATGTAGCTCCGATTTTTTCACGTACCAATTCAGTTATGTAAGTAAATGCAAACGTGCGTAAATCATAAATGGCAAGAATAGACTTGATTGTACCGTACCACATCAACCTCATGATAAAAGGCCGAAAGTAGATACGAGGCTGATTACCAAAGCAGGTATGTAACTATGTCCAGAACAAAAATGGACTAATACCGTGACATTATTGGATTTTGGATTGCATATGGCTAGCCTTTCCAGTAGTGGAGAAATCTGCAGCAAGAACGCCATCCCCTGAAGCTCGCGTTTACAAACTGTAGTATACACCACAACATTTCGCCATCTTGATGACAAGTACGGCCATCCCTTTACCCCCATGGTTGATAGAACCTGAAAACAACTCGAATTGTGAGCCAAGTAGCAGAACAAGATATGAACTTAGCTGTTGCGGTTCATCTATGTCTGATATAACAGCAATATCTTTTTCCACAGACAAGGAATCACCTCCCTCGCTGCATGATCAACTACTGCCTTAGCAACGAAAGGCCGATAACGGTTGAAAAATCAGACATACAGATAATTAAGTTTGCTTTCAAGAGAGAGGGAAATAGAAAATACTGGAGGCTACATCTTTCATTTTCTCGTGTCGCAATTAACCTTATTTATAGCCGAACATTATGCAAAGGAAAGGAAGGGAATAACTTCGATAGATATACGAACATACCCAGGAAGAGAGACCAAACCCTAACTCATACCTGAAGGCACCAGCTTCCGATTGTGATTTTCACGACATGCTACAGCTTCGTAAGGAGGAACCTCAAGTCGCGAGAAAAATTCCAACGACAAGCAGTTGGCTGCTTAAAGTTCAACTCTGCCTCTGCTAATGAAGATACTCCCGTTAGGAATAGGCTGAAGACAACTCCACCCGACAAACGCAATGAATGCAGATTCGGAGCCGAAATATGGAGCGGAGCCGAAATATCGAGAGACCAAATAGAATCGGCTTCGATCACCAACTCTCTTAGAGATCTTGAATCAATCCAGACGTTGAATATGCCGACCCGGGAGGAAAGCAATGTAAGAGATTCAAGAACAGGGCACCCCCTTATTATTTTCTTAATCACATCCTTCCCCGAAGGAAAGTAATCGAAAATAAAGTCGTGAAGGCACAATTTCTTAAGTGAAGGCCAGTGGATGCTAAAATCCGGTGGAAAAGTAGCCTTCGATATTCGCAAACTCACCAGCGACGTGCAATCGCACATGAATTGTGGTACGAAACGATCCGAGCCTCCAAAGACCAACGAAGCGTCCTCCACTTGGCGTGCCGCGGCAAAGCGGAACCACCGATCGAATTCAGTGCGGACGTAACAATCCACATGGAGCTTCTCTATCTTAGTGGCAGTGCAGAGACTCAGTGCACTGCTGATCAAAAGAGCGACACGCCTTGAGGGGAGAGAGAGGAAAGAGAGATTGATGTATGGAGTGGAGGTCCAAGCCAAACGCCATTGCTTGGACAACACGCTGGTCTTCACCAGGTCTTTGAAGGGCAAGAAGCAGAAGATATGGTGGATTATGACGTCGGGCAGGGGGCTGATGTTATCAACCTCCACCGCCTCTGGCGGAGAGGAGGAGAGATCAGGGCTGGCGTCTGGTGGCGCCATCTCCTCGCCGTGAATGGATTTTGAGGGACTTGGAGGGTTCATGAAGGTGCTGGTGGATTGACACAGAAGCCAAATCAAGTCACGCAAATCTACACAATTCAGATTTCGAATATCATCTGTCACGGGATTTGTTTTGTAGCTTTGTTTTAGAAGCATCATTGTAGGGTTATTTTGATAAATGAATCAAAATAATGGCATAAAAATTATTTTATATCTTTTGAGAAATTTTTTGAAAAGGGTATGATATTTAGAAGGATTGGTTTTTTTTCTTGGTCGAAAAAAAAAAAAGAGTTATACGCATATTTAAGACTCTTTAAATTATTTTTTTGTCAACTATTTAGTATATGTTTTTGCTTTTCATCTTATATAAGGCAAGAATGTCATTGAAATTCCTGGGCCGGATTGTGAAGTTGAAAGATCCTTTAAATTTGCTTTGCACCAAAGAGAAATTGAAGAATTTTCTACTTAAATGAAACTTATAAGTCAAGACTAGTTAGCATTATTAGGGGAACAAAATATTATCCCAAAAGGTCCTAAATTGGTATTCAATGAATCATCTACCCCAAAATAGTTTTCGTTTAAAAAAAAATTTGAAAGTGATATCCTGTGATAAATTTTCTCTAAAGTAATTTTGGGGAAAAAAAAACAATCCATAATGCAAATCTAAGGACTAGTAAATTTGGGTTAAGTGTACGGTACCGTTTGAGATTTTTGGTGAGATGAAAGGTACTTGGGGTATATTTGTTATGGTTTCTAGTTTAGAAATTTTTGCCAGACGAAAATTATTTTGAATTAAATGTATCATGGGGCATCAATTTGGAATTTTTAATGGTCTTAAACCTATTATTAATCTCCCTTCAACCCTTTAAGCGAAATGCAGCAAAAGGAAAGAAAATCCATGGACCGACCCCATCGTCTCCACCCCGTAGGAACTACGAGATCACCCCAAGGACGCCTTCGGCATCCAAGGGTCGCGGACCGACCATAGAATCCTGTTCAATAAGTGGAACGCATTAGCTGTCCGCTCTTAGGTTGAGCAGTAAGGGTCGGAGAAGGGCAATCACTCATTCTTAAAACCAGCATTCTTAAGACCAAAGAGTCGGGCGGAAAAGGGGGGAAAGCTCTCCGTTCCTGGTTCTCCTGTAGCTGGATCCTCCGGAACCACAAGAATCCTTAGTTAGAATGGGATTCCAACTCAGCACCCTTTGAGATTTTGAGAAGAGTTGCTCTTTGGAGAACACAAGACGATGAAAGTTGGAATGAACTTATAATCATGGAATCGATAATGTTGGATGGATGCCTCCTAATATCAAGCAAAAACCAATTAAAAATTAAATTTTACATGTTTTATGATTTCAAAGGATGGTGTATAATTATCATTTGAATCAATTATAGGTAATATGGGCACGCGTGGTAACACTTCTAGGATTGAATTTCTGCTCCAAAAGTGCTTCTGAAGCAAAAATCTGTTTGGTAATGCAATTTCTAAAGCATAAATCAGTTTTGTTATGTAAAATTTCATTTCTACTTTTGAAGACAATTTCTACATATGAAGTTGTTTTTAAGCCAATTCCAAAAGCTAAAAAAAGTTACTTATATTTAAGAAGTAGAAATTTCTCAACATCAATATTTGTCTCATTTTAGCCTCTTTCATTTTTAGTGCATCTCTCCCAATCATGTCTCCATCGTCGCCGCCCATTGCCACAACCACCGTCAGTAGCCATCACCCGTTGCTAACCACCTCCGACCACCACCGGCCCCCTTGACCATCGCCACCTGATGCCCAACAACCGTCATTGCCCCTCGTTGCCAGGTGCTGACGACCACCGCCTACCGCCACCGTCGAGTGACCTTCTCCAGCCGTCCAAATAAAAAATAAATAATAATATATTTTCTAATAATAAAAATTATTTTAAAAAAATTTTAAAAAATTTAAATTGAAGTAGAAATTTTTCAACCGTCGACAATAAATTTTTTATAGAATATTTTGTGTTAATAATATCCTAGAAGTAGAAATTTTCAACCGTTACCAAATAAATTTCTGTTCTAGAAGTAGAAATTATTGTCCCGTTATCAAACTATTTTCTATAATCGGATACTAACTTCTAGAGCATAAGTAGATTAACTTATACTCAGAAGAAGAAGTACAAAAATCAACTTTTGATCGGTAGTTGATGTTTGAAGAATAAGTATTGCCATGCGTGCCCATAAGGAGAGAGAGGGTTCATATATAGAGTAAGCCTTCTTTGAAATTCCAAATCTATCAAGCATCAGTAGATTTGATGGGGAAAGACACTCAATTTATTGCGGAAAATAGATATGAGAGAGAGAGAGAGAGAGAGAGAGAGAGAGAGTTTTTCAAGGTACCACATAGGGTTTTGTTTACTTACTATCTATGTTTAGCTTTCTAAGAGCCTTTCAAAACTTACTTTTGTTATCGTTCCTTACCTTTTTTTTTTTGGTAAGGTAAGTAGTATTATCGTTCCTTACCTTTTCTTATTGCATATATGCATAATTTAATGTGCATCAAAGAAATTGCTTCTATTCATCTATTGTTACTAGAAAGGGGGCACATGTTGCTTGTGTGCAAAAAAAAAAAAAAACTTGTAAGGTTTTGCAAAATCATATTATTCTGAAATATTTGAATTATTATTGATGGAACGCAATATTGACAAAATAAGAAGAAATTTTACACACATATATGGTAAGAAAAGATACTTCAAAAAAATGTGATTTTCTAAGAGAGATTTGAGAAATGTCTATTCGATTAAAAAAAACGCCAATTGCGATACAGATAATCGAATTCGCCGTGTTCCAAAAGACACGAAAAAATTTCTTGAGCAGCCAATTGAGCCTTCAAAAGAGCTTCTCGGATTAAAAATGATCAATTTGCCTTCCGTTATAACGGCTTCGAATTTCAATTCTTCTCAACTTTTAACACCTTATTATACTAACATGTTACTCTATCCGTCTTATGAATGTTCCCACTTATGTGATTTCATGAGAGCTATCAAACATGCCCGCCGCGACGTGCTCTAAACGAGAAAGATAATGAGTCAACGAAAACTTCCGAAGCCGGGCAAGTCAGCTCCAAAAATAAAAAAAAAATCGAACAAGAAGCAATTCGAGGTCGAGGATTGATGTATTTCTCGAATATCTAGTCAAATAATATTTGGGACCACTCAAAAAATGGAAAAAAATTCAAGATGATGAGATTATAGCCAACTAATCTTTTTCCATTAGGACTAATCATTTAATTAATTTGCGATGCCAATATGTTTTATTAAAGTCCTCCCATAAAAAGAGAAAAAGAATATATTTATACACACACCCCCAAGCAGTTTTTTTTTAGGGGGTCGACACCATGAAGCAGTTGACCAACTCATATAATCGGAGACAACTGGGGCCCACATCTTGCCCGAGAGGCTGGGATGGGCTGGGTGGCTGGGGCTGAGTGGGCGTGGTCCGACCGCTTACCAAATCAAGGGAAATAAGCATTCTAGACGTCGATGGATTTCATCTTCTAATTGCGAAGAACAGAAGCATCACAATAGATTAGCATATTCCCTTTTAATGTATACTACTTGTTTCCGGACCCATGCACTACGTGTCTTGATGTCTAGTTTATGATATAACAATGGACTCACTCAATTAGGTGAACTTATTTTAATTATTAGTGAGGATAAGTTATTTAGTAGTACTAGAAAAGAGAAAAGAAATTCATTGTGAGAAAATTGTGGAAAAAAAAATTAAATGTATCAAACAAAATGAATAAATGTTCGAATGATTTAGTCTATGAAAGAACAATGGGATTAGAAAGCTATTCGGTAAGAAAGATTTAGGTGTAAATCGTAAATATTGAAATTTACTTAATCACCTTGCTCATTACTGTGATCATATTTGAACAATGATTTTTTTTTTTAGCAAAATTTTCAATCGAACCCCACCAATCTAAAAACCGGCCGTAAGGAAAATTTAAATGGAAACGAAATTGATACTACTTTTTAGTCGGTTCAATTTAATTTATCCACTTTTTTTTGTCGGAGATTTATCCAGTTGCGAATTATTATGAATACCTCTGGTTCTTCAATATGACGGACGAATTCAATCTATTTCGTCCCAATTAAGAAAATTCATGGCCTTAAAATCCCAACGGGACAAATAAGATGTTGAATACGGTCTAAACTAGTTATTCGGGGTCCGCAAGGACTGCTCGGGAGCTTGGCCAAGACCCAGCGGCAAGCAGTTGGCCAGCAGGGCCCGGGACGACCGATCCTCTCCGCGTAGCTCGACCACGACGCCTCCGAAAGTGTCAACAACCTTAACTAGTAGAATCGTAGAGTAGCCATCTAAATGGAGACGACTCATGACGTGCATCCCAGCCTCGCATTTGGCATGGTGGTGAGGCGAGGAAAGAGTCCTCTCCGGCTGTTTACATTACATGTCATCCAGTTTAACAATGGAAGAACGTCTCTATCCTGAGCTGGCGAACCTCATGAATTGTATTAACAGTGATTCTTAAACCTAGCCGCTTTCTCTCCTCACCCTCCTCTCTCTGGTTCGCTCTCTTTTTTCTTTTTCTTTTTTCTTTCCTCTCCAAGCTTCCTTGAATGAGAAAACACTTGTGGGAGGCTCCACCTTCTTAACTTGAGTTGAGATTATTTCTTTTGATCTAATCTGGGAATGTTTTACAATTTGCATCTAATTTTTTTCTTTGCTCGTTGTTGATGCTCTTCTTCGCTTGTTGGGTGTATTTCCCACTTTCGTCGTTAAAAATCAAGCTGCTACTTTAAATCGTCCGGATCAAGAAGTTTGATAAAATCAAGGAGGAATACAGTGAGTTCCTACTGCCTTGGAAGTATTTATAAAACTTCTCTGAGTTTCGGAAGGTCTCATTTCCCCATCTAAACCTAAATCTTGGAGCTCCTCTCCCTATCTAGATCTAGATCAGAAAGTTCATTAGAGGCGCTATGTGCTCATCATACCCCTCCCAATCTAAATCTAGATCTTAGAGCTTCTTCAACCTATTTTTAGCGTCTCTGTACATAGTGTTGACGAATCTACTAGAGAAAGGATTGCGATATGTGCTCACTGATGACAATGCGAGATTCGGTGATTGGCCGAGATTCATTCTGTTTTGATGTTGAGAGAGTTTCGTTCTTATAGATGACAGTATGCACTCCCATTTAGTAGAAGTGTCACTTGGAGTAATCTCAAGTCCCTGTTCATATGCGGCACAGGGATCACGGACAAGGTGATGCAGGAAATCTTGAAGGGTAGCCCTGTTCTCGAGTACCTTAGGTTGGAGGAATGCCGTGGTTTGAAGCAAAACGTCAAGCTTTGTTCCAGACATTTGAGGGAAATTGTGGTCGATCGCTGCTTTTGGTATGTTCTTGATGAGGGCTTCCCACTGGAGATTTCGAGTCCTCTTTTGCTGTTGCCGCGTTTGAGAAGGGTTGTTCGGTATGATGAGGCAGCTGGTGATTGAAGCCTCGTCCTTGACTGAAGTTGAGTTGGAAGTTCTCTACGAAAAGGCGAACTAACTGTTCTGTTCAGAATTGGTTAAGAGTTTTACAGAGGGTATTGCAGCCTGGTTGAGGGACTACTTCAGAAGCTGCATAACGTGACTAAGCTTTTGATTGGCAATTGGTGCATTCGGGTGAGCAAATTGTTTAATTCAACCAATTTGTGTTCATACTTATGGATAGTTGATGGTCCCTCTTCTTGGAGTTGAGGAAGTTCATACTAAATTTTATCACACTGGAATCTGGCTCACATGCTTTGCTACTCTGCATGATGTCTAGTGCTGCAAATGTGCATTGTGCCTTCAGAATGACTACCAAAAGACCAAGGAGAAAAACAGCTGGCGTTGGGTTAGTCTATATCTTCTCAATAGTGAATAATCTTGATTCCAGAATATAAACTCTGTTATTTCAACACTTGAAAGCTTTGGCATCACTCAATCTGTCATTCAGGTGGGAAACGAAATAGTTCTCAAACATAAACTTCACTGGTTTTTTTTTTTTTTTTGTAACTGTATTTGAAAAGAAGAGTGAATTATGTTTATTCTTACATGTTGCCTCTTCATTGTTGGATGTGCTTAGGTTATATCACTTGCCGCAGAGGTTGAAGGTGTGCCGTTTTCTTTGCCTAATTGCAAGTCTCCATGCGACGCAGGTCTTGGTGTCCTGTCGTGGAGTCTGGTGGCCCTTCTGAAAGCCAATGATGATCTGATTGAACTGATCACTTCACCAGAAACAGGCCTACTTCATCTGTTAATGAGGGCTTCATAAAGATTTGAACTTGTTCACTAGCTGTAGCTCGTTTATTGGTGCTTCCCACTGTTCGCTCGTGCATCCGACTGTAAGCATTTTGCTGAAAAAACACCCAAAATCTTTATTTTCCCAAGTCTCTCCCGCCATAGTATTTTACCTCGCCGTCATGTCCTCAAGCAGTCGTCCGTCGTCCATTGTCGTCAGTCGGGTCCTCACCGAGTCTTGGGTCTTTGTCCCTCTTTGTCCTGTGGAGCTATGCTGATGCGACGAGTGGCATCACCGGCCGGTCACCCCAAATCTGGGTAGCCAAAGGCATCCACAAAAATAGATTTGACGTGTAGAACTCATCCAAAAAGATAGAAATAGAGTTGTGTGCTCGGGTGTTGCTGAGGCGGGTCAATGGAAAATGGGCAAAGGTCTTGCAGAGTAATTATCAAAAAAAAAAAATCTTAAATCTATATCAATTATGCTAATTCAGTCATAAGTTTTTTTAATTTGGCCGACTTAGTCCTAATATTTTTAAGATTTGCTAATTTAATCTCAAACATGTTAATGATCAATGTAGTCCGTTCGATTAATTTGGTTAGGAATCATTGATATGGCAAATCAATCAGCGCCATTCGTCCTATGTGGCACAATCGAGGCAAACTTTGCATAGTTTCTTATTTTTATTATTTTAACTGATTTTTATTCTTGATTTTCTTTTCTTTCTTTTTTCTAGGCGAGGGCTACAGAGCCTCATCGGCTTAGGCAAGGTTGGCAACCCTCACCGCATCCAACGAGGGCTCACAACGCACTTGCCGTGGCCGATGAGGGTGTCGTGAGCCCTCGCCCAAGACCTCGTGGAACACGGTGAGGGCCGCGACCCTCCACCCACCCAAGGGCCGATGACCCTAGTGGAGGGTCGTCGCCCTTGCTCGTTGGCCGATCGACTTGCTGGCTCGGTGAAAAAAAAGTAAAACATAAAGAAATCTATAAATAATTAATTGCCTTATGACATCTTCGCAAGAAAAGAAAAAGCTAATTATTTGCCTTTTTTAACTTGAAGGAATCAAAAGGAAATCCATTACCATTTTGCGATGTGAACTTTGAATCAATATATAAATAAGGCGGTAAAATATGGCAGATGTTGCTACACCTTTTTTTTTTTTTTGGTTACTTCAAATACGTCGCACCGTCTTTACTTTTGCCGGTTGTGGCGGATTACTCCAAGGGACAACCGGGTAATCGAACACGTAAATTCAATAACCAGAGGGTTTTATAGAAACCCGAAGAGGACATCTCCCGGGGTGGCTCCGGTGGCCATTGAGAGGGCGGCGGCACCAGGACTAATTATCATGTCAGTAGCTATCTCAGCCAAATTATGTTAATGACATGTGGACTCCGTTGTGCAAATTGAAATCCCACCGTACTAAGTGCACAAGAGTAAAGATCAAAACCACAATTGTTACTTCAAAACGAAGATTAGGCGTACCAACAAAACAGCCATTGGATGAAATACTAGACCATCCGAATCAAACGTACTTCAGGCAACATCTAGTTCAATGATACCCGAAAGGTGGAAAAGCTGGTCACATTATGCTATAGTATCTCATCACTACTACCACTATTTTAATTCTTCATCCTCACTTTAAATCACTATGCATAATTTCACTTGGGAGATTAGATTTTCACTTAAATCTTTAGAAATAACTGGAAGCCGATAGCTACCCTAATTCACAACTTTTAGATTTTTACCAGTAAACAAGTCATGGTGACGGTTTATGCTAAATTCTACGGACACGACATGTCACTAATAGTTCTATTAATATTTATGATCAACACAAAAGGCAAGGTGGTGTGAACGAACGGATGAAATTAGAAGGGGCACCCAAGTATCCAAATTCACAAGAGAAAATGCAAGTTCTGCTATAGAATTATCAGAACACAGAAATCCGTTGAACTTACTCATCTTGATCGAAACTCCGGGGAGAGATTACTGAGAAAAATGAACTTAAAATGAGGTTAGACACGGATTGCTTCCTTATAACCGAACAAACTGGGTAATTTCTTAGATGAAATACTTAACCATCTGAATTTCTTTTCGCTTGTAGCCACACTTCTCATAGAATGCTTTATTCTCATTGCTGCAGTCAAGAATCACCTTATAGCAACCCACAAACTGGGCATGATCGGTGAGAAAAGAAAGAACCTTCTTCCCTAATTGCATCCCCCTGGAATCACAACCAACGACCACGTCTTCAATATGGCTAACCTTGCGGCAGTTCCTTATAAACTTCTTCTCGATGAACACACTTCCAGTAGTGACTATCTTTCCACGACTAGTATCCTCTATCACACAAATCACATGGTCATCGCCTAGAGAGCTGAGCTCTTGAAACCGCTTTTGGAAATCCTCATCGGAGATAGCATCGCAAACTGTCAGTTGCTGCAGTAGCTCTACAAACCCTTTGCTTTTGTCGGAGATCTCTAGTTTCCAAACTTGAAGATTACATGTTTCATTTAGTGGGACCCCAGTCTGCATTTCCTGAGATGTGGCTTCTGTTTACACCAACTTCATTCACATCGACAAGGAGAGAATTAGAGTTCATAGAGTCAAAGAAAAGAACATGGAACGCATTTAGAAGCTCCAACATGTTATTAAAGGTAAATCACACGTAAGACACATAGCATTTCTCTATCTAAGCAAGCTACCTTGCACAGGCTTGTAGTGGCCAAATCTGTTGAGCTCTAAATCATAAAGCAAAAGATAAATGCAATTCACTTTTCGGCCTTCTTCTATCAAGCTAATATTAATGCAAATGCGATATCGGTTACTTTCTGGTGAGTCTATTCACAAATGATAAAAACAAGAGGAGGAGGAAGAGGAGAAGAGGAGAAAAACTTACTAATGAGGCTAAATTAGTATTTACGTACACAATACAAAGAGGACAAAGAAGCAGTTCTATGGAGTCCTCTGTTTACAGAGTGACAGTCTCGCTTTAAATTACAAACTTAGAAAGCAGAATCGAAGAACCTATCTACAGCCTGGCAACAATTACGGCTGAAAAAGAGAGAACGATGAACAAGTTTCCTTGGTTTTGTCATTTATCAAAACAGCTCATTAAAGCTTCAAATAAAATTCCAACTAAGAAAATTCCATTAGTTGCTTTCTTTGGTGCACAATAGGTATCTGTAATGATGTTTGGTGTTAATACACGAAACCATTCTCAATTGATACATTGGAAAACAACATCTGCAGTGCTTTTTAGTCAAAAACTCACAAACAAATGGAGTAGTTCTTTCTCAAAGCATAAAATATCTCAAAAGATTTTTCTTACTAGGACTTAGTTCATGTCTAGGATATGGCAGATAATCCTATGAAATATACACTCTAGATAAGCCATAGAACACTATCTTGACACGGGCTGCATATTTTGGACACAATGCCGATGATGACCACACAACAATAGGAGCAGCTTTTGCCAACACTCATTAAGTTATTTGCTGGCAGTCGTAAATGCCAATAGAATTCTTACAGGCAAAAGGGAAAAAAGAAGTTCAGAGCGATGTTGAGAAAACATTTACTGCTAATTGTCGCAAATGCTGCTAAAGACATCCAAAAATGCCAGCAAAAGTTTCTCTCTTTAGAAGCATTTGAGAGTGGCATTTGCAAATGCCACGATCTGTATTTCTTGTAGCAAAAATTGTAAGTGCCAGAGAAAAAGTCACCACAAATAGTCCCCGAAAACATTGCTTCACTGCAAATTAACTCCGCTTAAAACTATGAGGTTGAGACAGAGAGCCAGATTACGAAGTTTGCAACAACTCATTAAAGACGCACCCAACTCCTAAACAGCCTAAACAGTATCAAAAGATTCAACCCAAAAAGCAGAAGAAATGGATGGATTACAAAAGCTTCATATTAACTAATGCATCAATGCCAGATGCCATAGCAATCTCGGAGAGAGTACACGAGACTGTCCTGCGCTTTTTCTAGAGTGTGATTGAGCCTAGCCATCGCGTACTTCTAATCTACGCTAGCGGAGAAGTCCAGGGGCATAAAGCTTATCAAAATCAGTGGAAATTCCCAGAATCGAACGACACCCAACACTGTCTTGCGCTTTCAATTCAGGAGGAGCAAAAAAGATTACGCATTGACAACGCTCGTAATAATCACAATCACAAACCAGAAGAACGAGAGAGTACCCTTGGGCTCAATTTAATTGCTGCTCCCTGCTCTGCCGATTCGAACTCTGCAAGTGATTGATGAAATGCAAGCGAGGGACGAAGGAAGCAAAAGAGTCTGAGACTTGCTGTGCCTTCTGCGCGACTGGCGGTTGGTAACCTATTTACCCCCAAAGTTACCGAGAGGGGCAAAAAGGAATTTCAGTTTAGGTCGCACTCCGCGAGGCGACGGTGGTGGAGAGGAGGGTGGTGAAGGCGGAAAGTTCCACGAAGGTGGAGAGGAGATGTCTGGTGTTCAGTCGGCGCAATCCCCTCCCGTGAAGTGAGTCCTCCCTTATCTCCGGAGCGTCACCTTTCCCGCACTTCCTTTTGATTCGTGCGAAGACCGGGCTGAAATTGGATCAGGTAACCCTCTATACGTCTCGTTACTTGCGTAGTTGCCTCTCTGTCCGTGGCTGATGTGATGTTCTTATGTCGATATCCAACAATTCTTGGCCGTTGTGATGATATATTACCGAAAGTTGTCCGCACGACTGTCGGTGGAATTTGCGGGGCGTTCATCCGGACGCACTTGTGAAGCTTCTTCCTCTCCATTGACATCTCCTGATGACATACACCTGACCGACAGGTGCATTCAGGTATTTTTATCTCAATATTGTACTGATGGGCTTCAAGAGGGGGAGTATGTAAAGCTTAGATGTAGTTGACACCGATTGAGGGCCTGTTTTCATTGGCTTCAGATTAGATCCCTATGCTTTCCGGTTCGTAGTTCCAACTGGGTGCGGAGGTAAATGGATTTCTCGGTAAAAATTTAAAGAATTCACCAACTCTGTGTTGTAGCAATAGGATAGTCCTCATATCAAATCAGCACCTGAAGCTCTTCATAGTATTCATATCGGGAAAAGCGATGGTATCCCTGAATTATAGTATTCCTTTTACTCCCTCCATGTTAGATCTCATATCATCTCTCTCATGGGATTTGCTTGAAGAGAGTTGGTGAAGTTTAGTAGCTGTTTTTCTTTTTGAAGATTTTCGGACATCGGAAAGTGAAGCAAGGCAAAAGTTAACTTTAAAAGTTAATTTTGAAAAGCAGAGCCACTTGATTATGTTTTATAACAGGTGGAGTGATTTGATGAACTTGCCATTTTAGAAAGGGAAAAATTTAGGAAAGCTTCATAGAATGAAAGACTTGAGGAAAAGTTATACGGGATTACGGCAGATGGCTTATGTGATGCAATTTGGTTTCCTGATCCAATGACTGAAGACCGGCCTACACTTTTTAGAATCTAATTGTAGATGTCATGCTAGTAATACTTGCTATCTTTGTTCTCTTAGCTTTTGTTTGGTGAGCTGCTGTAAGTTATCGAGAAAAGATCTTCGATACTTTCTTGGGCATAATTTATGTGAGGAAAAGATTGAAATTTACCCTAAAAGCAGTCCAATCTTGGAAGAACTGAAAATCATTGCTGTCTACACAGTTTGGTCCAGATTTTCAGATGCGCCGACTTATTTTTGTAGTGCTGATGACTGTTTACTGCAAGTGAGCTTGCTGGATTTCAGGTTGGAGTCACCATGGAAATCTCCCGATTAGATGCTTGGTATTCAAAAAAAGATGGTTCTTTGGAAAGCCTAGCATCATACATTTTCCGGGCCTGTGTCGTAGGTGTTGTCTACCAGAAGTCATTCTGCGATGCATTTGCATGCAGGTGGTGTTTTCTCCCAAAGAAGAAATCCCCCCCTCTCTTTTCTTTTTGACATTTTCAGCATACATACCAAAATGGATGCACGCAGCATCTCATCTGTCTTTCAATTTATTGAACCGTTCTCTATGCGACGCAGGTCTTGGTATCTGTAGTGGAGTCCAGTGGCCCTCCTGAAAGCGCATGATGATCTGATTGAATTAATCACTTCACATGAAGCAGGCCTACTTCATCTGTTTAGTCAGCAACAATTGCAGGTAATTTCGATACTAGTACTTGATACAATATATTGGGTCTTCCTGTATCATGGGATGCCAGGGATAGTTGGCCTGACCCATCATTGCTAGAGAACTTCTCTCCTGCAAGTCTCTCCTGCAAGTCCTGACTGTGTTGCGCGTAAATTTTATTGGCATAACAATGATTCACTCTAGTCCACTGGGTCCTAGTTGGTTTAAATTGTCTTTGATACTTTAAATTCTGCACCCTGTGAACAAAGGACATCTCGATCGTACGCCTTTATCGTGTCTAAAATGGATCGTGTTTTACTCTTCCATACTCTTCTTACAAAGAGTAGTGTCCGACTTTTATGCATTTCGCCAACTCTTGTGGGATTATTCTAGTTACTTAAAGTTGCTGATGGTGTCGTTGGGTTTTTTTCCAGGAATTTTTGTTCTTAGAGAGGGAATACTCCATATGCTGCATGGAGCAACAAGAAGTTTATGAGTAGGCCTATTGTAAATTTAACCTAATTGGCTTCATAACATGACACCTGACTTGGTTTTTAACTTCGTAAAGCATGAGGTGAGAAGCCACAGAAAGAGAAAATCCAGGTTGTTTTGGAAGTCTAGTAACTAGTCCCCCCGCCCCCCCCCCTCCTCCTCCTCCTCCTCCTCCTCCTCCTCCTCTCTCTCTCTCTCTACAACCAAGAATTGTGAAATCGAGCATTTCATTGTTCTTTATGTGAATTATCCTTTGGGACTGAGGCTTTGTTTATAGAAGAGGGCTTCATAAATATTTGAACTTGGGCAACAATTAGTAGCCGTTCACTTGGTGTAGCCCGCTTATTGATGCTTCCCACTGTACGCTTGTGCATACCGACCAGAATCATTTTGCGAAAAACGCCTGAATCTTTAATCTTCCCCATTCTCTCCCGCCACAGTATTGTTTCATGACATGATAGGCTTCCTCGAAGCTCCACTACGAACTGCCATTGACGATGCCTCGCATCAACGAGCTATCGCCCATTGCCATTTTACCTCGCCCTCGTGTCTTTGAGCAATTACCCGGCGTCCATTGTTGTTTATCGGGTCCTTGTTGTGCCTCGTGTCTCTGTCCTCTAGAGCTGTGCTGATGTGGCCATTACAGTGCTACCAACAGCATCACCGGTCGCTCGCACCAAATTTGCGTTGCCCAAGGCAAGCAGCACCGGATATGGGCTCGCCGACATTGGAATTGACGTCTAGAACTCATCCAAAAAGATAGATACGGAGAGAGTTGGGGGTTGGGGTTGTGATCAATGGCTCAAGGTGTCTATTGGGGTTTCGAGATTGTTCAATGGCAAGCGGCAAAGACACTTCATTTTAAATTTATTACACTTATACCAATTCAGTACTAAATATAAAGGGCGACGTTTCTCGGTTCTGTCTAATCCTATACAGGAAACAAGAGGTCTAATGGAACCTATAGAGTTGAAAGGGGGCTTTTTTGAACATATGGTTAAAAAAATTACCAATTTATGTGACTTTTAAAAAAAAAAATTACCCTTTTAGGGCATGTGCGCTTCTAATGGGGCTGTGCGCCTCCCAAAGACGCGCACAGCCCCATTTTGTTTTTTTTACTTTCTTTTTTATTTTTGCAGTCGCATATTTTATTTTTTTACATTTTTTTATTTTTATATTTATAATAATATTTATTTATAATAAAATTTATATTTATACAACTTTATAAATATAATGTTTTTTTCTTTTTAAACCTTCTTTTTATAACGTAATTATTAATAAATAATTTAATGTTTCGGTTCGGTAAGCGGTTCGGTTTGAATTTTCTATTCGGTTCGTATTCGGTTTGGTTTGCGATTTGGTTCGGCTTAATTGCTCATCCTAACGGTTCGGTTCTGTTCCGTTTTTCTAAAAAATCGAATTGAACCGAACAGTTGACACACCTAGTTATAAATAAAAGTTATTATAAATATAAAAAAAAAGTAAAAGAATAAAATGTGCGGCTACAAAAATAAAAAAGAAAGTAAAAAAAAGAAAATGGGGCATGCGCGCCACTCTAGGAGGCGCCTCTAAAAGTGGCGCACAGAACCCTAAAAGGGTAAATTTTTTTAAAAATCACATAAATTGGTCAAAAAAATTAATGATATTTCAAAAAAAAGAAAAGCCCGTTCAAAGGAGAGAATGTCTCAAGCTCCATGAGAGGTGAAGGAGACCCATAAAAGCCAATGTTCTCCATATCAAAGAATGACCCAAAAGGCAATGCCTCCAAACCATCATGGATGACAGCTTTTTAAACTCCATCGCAACCGAAAAAGATGATCCAGCACCAGCAGGAGCCTTACTTTTAGCTCTTCCTCGGTCGGAAGAACCAGGAGGAGATTTTGGGGATCGCTCATCGTTTATCGATTTTTTCACCTTTTAGTGAAGAAGCACTACTGAAGAGACAATGAGGGACAAAATGTGCGTGACAGAGAGACAAAAATGGTCGGCGGGTGGAGCATGCAATGTAGTTTATATGGGTTTGGGGGCTTATGCCGACAAGATGTAGAGGAAAAATCCTAGGAGAAACAGAAAGGCGGTGAGGCGAGGACATGACGGTGAAGTACAACAGACCCGATAGATGAGAATGGACCACAGGTGATTGCTTGAGGACATTGAGGGCGTCATAGCACTCAGCTTGCCCTCAATATGGCTCGCAAGGGCCTAGATAAGGGTCGCGGCCCCGAGCAGAGCAAGGGCCTCGATCCTCGCCTAGGGGCCATCGGCTTTGCTGGCATTGTGAAGAAAAATAAAATAAAATAAATCAATAAAAAGTTCTAAAAATATATAAAAATAAAATAAAAATATATATATACTATTTATGTCAATGCCGATCATGCCATGAAGAATAATCGGTGCTAATTCGGTTGTCACGTTAGGATTTTCTGCCAAAATTAACCAAAAGGACTAAATTGGTAATTCATTAAAAGGTTTAGAATTAAATTGACACAATTGAAATGTTTAGAATTGAATTGGTAAATTGTTAAAAGGTTTAGGACTAAATTTTCCAAATTGAAAGGATTATGGCTGAAATTTATACCAATGCAATTTTCCCGTGCAATGGTGGAGCTCAAAGCGATTCCTTTGATTGAGTTCGTGAGAGAGCAAAATGGAGAAAATAAGGAAAAGGAGAAGTGGATAGCCAAATTAAGTATGTTAATGACAAGTGAACTCCATTGTGCGAACTAAAGTCCGACAGAACATAGTGCACAAGTTAAAATGATCACAACCATAATTGTTCTTGCAAAAACAAAGATTAGGTGTACCAACAAAATAGCAATTGGATGAAAGACTTGACCATCCGAATGAAAAGTACTTCAAGCAACATTAGGTTCAATACCCGAACGGTGGGAAAGCTGGTCACATTATGCTATATTATCTCCTCGTTTATTCTAGTACCGTTGTTCTAATTCTCCATCCCGAATTTGAATCTCTATGCATTATTTTACTAGGGAGATTAGAATAGTTATTTTTACAGATATCTAGAAGTAATTGGAAGCTAATAGCTACCCTAATTCACAACGTTTAGTCTTTGCACAATGCTAAATTCTACCGAAACGGCATGTCACTAATAGTTAGATTTTATACTTATGATCAACATAAAAGGCAAGGCGCTATCAACGCATAGGGTAGCCAATGCGGTTTCCGGGCCGGTGGGCGTTGTGGTGTAGCAATGCAGGCTTGATGGGCGTTAATGGAGATTCAAGTTGAGATAAGTTGGTACGGAATGATATTTAGATTGAGAGGCAGCAAACCTAACACTAGAGCTCACACGCAAGGGAGAGATTGTTAGGACGCATGTGTGAATTGTGTTAGAGAAGTCCCACATTGGAGAATTAATATAGTGTGGAGCATTTAATATATCCAAGTTGGCCCACAACTCATTGGCTTAAGCTTTTAAGTGAAAGTAAGTCCAACTAGATATGTTAACGGGCTCGGACTTAGACTCCCTCTTGGTGATCTCCCCTGTAAAGGTATTCGATTTCTGCTGCGTGCTCTCAACGGGATTCATGAAATTAATGGTTGGATCATCAAAATCGGATGTTGATTAGTGGTGGCCGAGAGAGCTAAGCTTCGGCTTAGGCATGCCTCTGTCGAATTGGTTTTGCATGTCATATCTAACTGCTTGATTGGCGCTCTTGAGGGTTGAATTCATGATAATGGTGGGCTGCTCGTTGAGGTGGAAGGTGATTAGTGGTTGGCCGTTCGAAGTTCTTGTCATTGATGATTTGGATGGGCGAAGGACTCTCGAATTGATTCACATGTGGTTATTTTGAGTTGTATAAGGTGTTATAGGTGTTGGATTAGAGGAATTCAAGGCCAGCTAGGCAAGATGACTGATGTATTCATGTGAGAAAGTCGGCGATGCCATTACATGAGTGAACAGATGATCTTGATACTTTTGCTTATCGTGGTTGTTACCAAATTGATCTTGCCATGTTGTTGCGGTTGATGTCTTGTTTGCTAGGTGATTGACATTTTTGATGGTTGGCTAGCTAGAACTATACTCGCCGAGCTTTTAGCTCACTCTCATTGTTGAACTTTTTTTCATATACCTTGGTTCCCGTGTCTTCGGATGATAGTGGCGGTGCTGGAGCATGCCGATGGTGACTATGGATAGTATTCTAGAGTAGATTTTTCTTTTGATCCTCCCAATGTAAACTTTTGATTTAAAAGGATGATGTACATAAAGGTTTTATAATTAGATGACTTTGTTACGTGTTAGTGAATGTTTGTTTATAATAGGTGTCGATAGTGAAACCCTATGAGGCCATACACTTTAGGCATGCCTACCCTATTGTATGCACTTGTATGTTGGCCTCACTTGTTTAGATAATCTTCCGCATACGCCGTATATTATATATATAATAACAGATTAAAGTAAAGCGCGTACTTAGTAAGTGGTGGGCCCGTGACGTCACACTTGGTTAGGCTATTCTCTTAAATAATGAGGGCACTTCAAGTTCTTGTTTGAAACAAGTTTCACTTCAAACACTTATTTGAGAAAATAAAGGCACTTTAGGTAATTATTTGAGCAAATAAGGACATTTCATGCTCTTATTTAGTAAATATAGTTATAGTCCCTAAAAACCCTCAAATTTAGGTAATTTTACCCCGAATGTTTTTTTAATTAAAATCATCAAACTTTAGACCTAGTGTTAAATCTACCCGCAATTCCTTGTCTAAAAAAGTTTTACATTTTATGTCCTGTCTCAAATTTGCCCAAAATAAAGGCAAGAACCTTGAGGACAAGGCCAAGACTCAAGAGATTGCAATTTCCATGTTGACAAGGGAGCAATCTCAGCATTCGGACCAAAACTCACGGTCAAGTGGGGCGGCAGACTTTTCGGCATATGATCATTGCAAGGAGAGCTCGAAAAAAGAAAATGGTGGAGCTTTTCTTCGTGGCCAAGAACGAGAAATAAAGGGAGAGCGTTATGGTCGGCAAAAGAGAGAAAAATTTAAAAAAATATAAAAAATAAAAAATTTGAGAAGTGCTCATCAAAAGAAAGAAAGAAAGAAAAAAAGAACAGAGGAGAGAGATTCTTGTGGAAGAGGTAAAAAGGAAAAATTGAAAAGACACAGAGACAGAAATTGTGGGGACACACGTGAGAAAGCCATAGAGAGCCAACGATCGGGTATCAAATCAAAGAAAAGGGAGTTGATTATTGTGACATGGTTTGAAATTATAAAGGGATTATAAAAAGGTTATTCGTATTGATTTGTGTATCTGATTAACAGAAATTATTATATTGTAAAAGGATATATGTTTGGTATAGTGAAAACGATCTATGAAATGTCTAATCCTTCATATTGAAGAGATAACACTATTCAACTAAGAATGCCTCAACAACATAGTTATTCGAGCGGACCACCTCGTAAGCATGTTAATTAAAGGAGAATCAACATCAAAATCAAGTAGAATACTACCGCGATTCCGAATTGGCTAAAACGAAGCTTAATCGCTAATAAAAGGATCGCCAGGCAATAACAAATTGCTCGCACAAAGCGATTATTCAAAGCTATCTGCAACGTGGAGCTCGCACGCAAAGTTCGAAAATTTTGCTCCAACTAAAACGTTACTTCAAATCAACTCTCAATGAAACCTCATAACTGCACAAAGTCATAATTCATAATTTTCATGTAATTCCATGACTTAATAATTCTAATTGGATTTCACAGTTCAAATTTCACATAATTTTGAATTTGTGTCATAATTTCAAAAATTACTTCGATTTGACGAACACATGGCTTAATACTCACCGGATATTGCGGATCGAAAATGCTCCTTTTTCCTTTCCCCTTCTTTCCTCTTCTTTCTCTCTTAGTGCGAGCTCTCCCTTTTGGCTTTATATCTCTTCTTTTGCTTTTTTCTTTTTCTAAAGCCCACTTTTTGACCAAGTCATGTGGAAAATATGGAATGCGGGCTCCCGCTGGACACGTGTTGGTCAATTAATATAGTGTTATTTTGTTGACTTAGAACATTTCATGTAACCCAATATTCCCTCGTGACTCTAAGCATGTGGTTGCTATTTCCAGAGAATGAATTACTAATTTATTGTGTAGCTTGACAAGTTTGACTTTTTAATGCGATTCTCATTGCCAACCGGTTCCATTGTATAAAGGATAAATATAAAAAAAAATCCTAAATTGATACACATGTAACATACAGAGGGTTATGTGTACACCTGACAATTTTCATATGTCATCAAACTCAGCATTTGACAGTAAAATTTAACGAAAACTAACGGATGATAAATTTTTTGCAGCTATACTAGTTTGGGTAGGTATCTCAATTTGGGGTTTTTTGTAGTAAAAAAATAATCTGGGGTAAATTTATCATAGGTGTACCAATGTAGGATTTTTGGTAGTATTGACCCTTGTATAAATCGGATCACAAGAGAATGGTCAACAACTGGGCAATTTCTATTTCCTAAGAGGCATTCTGGTTCTTTTCTCCATGAGACTTGAACTCAAAAATCAAGGGCGGGGTTAGAGCAAAGACGAAATGCACAGTCTCAATTTTGGATATTCTTTTGCCGAGCTCGTCGCATCGATCCTTCTCCCGGGGCTTGCATTCTATTTTCCCCAGTAAAGTTTTTGCCAAGTGATGCGCTCATGTTGGAAAAGTTGGTCCTCAAAACTTCAAAGACATGAAAGGCACGGATCGAAAGAGAAGCTAGTTGATTCGGGCAAATTGTGACTGTAGGCATTTAAACTCTATTTCGGAGTTTGGTTAATCGAGTCTAGAAGGCGTTCAGCTTTGAGTTTGAGTGGAAATGGAGCAGTTTATTCGTCATCATCAAATTTTTTTTTGGACATAATATATCGTAAGGGACCATGCTCGTGGCAAACGTGACGCCCGAGCCTTCTTCTATTGCTTCCTTCCCCACTCACTTTCGCACAGAGTGGAAAGACCCGATTAAACAAGTTGTCTATTTTGGGGCACTTAACCTGTTCTGGTATGTGCTTCAAGTTCTTGATCATAAGAGAGAAAAGTTGACTAGAATATGTGTTGCCTGTGGTCAAAATGAGATTATCAAACGAACTTTTTTAGAGAGAGAAGAGGTAGTGATATGTGCAATCTATTTTCTTCTCTTATCAAGAGAAGGTCCGGTCTAACTGTAAATTCGACAGATTACTACTACATTGAAGCTTTCCAGAAAAAGAAAGGTAATTCTACATCCTCACCGGTCCCCTTGATTGCATTTGGGATTGACCTTGTATGTTTGACTGACTTTGCTTGTGTTCAACCAAAGTGAGGCAAAAACAAGGAGGATATCCATATTGTGGATTTCAGGGAAAAAAATACAACAGATCAATTTAGAGTTTCAATGCGAGAGGGGTAAATTCCCAAGTGGGATCAAGAGCATTAAATATATTAACAAAATGCAGTCAATTCATAGCTATATACCAAGCAATTAGATCAAACACGATGCTCCACTCGTTAGTTCATTGAAGGGCAAGTTGTCTCTTTATTTTGCCTCCGAAGATACTTTCTTTTTGTTCCTTCCCGAGTTTTAATGGCCATGGATGGTTATTAGGTGTTGATTAGCTTCATTGATTATATTTAGATCTGCAATTGTGTTTGAGAAATCTTCACCGGCATTTTGTCGGTGGCCACATGAGAAAGTGCGTGGACACGTGACGTGTTGATCCACAATCGGTGACCATAAATAATTGTTTCTATTAAGATATATGTCTCCAAAAAGGAAACTTCACTTATCAACCATGGAGCTTGCTTGTTAATCTTTCATAAATCAAAATTATCTCCGTTAAATCCGTCGATTTTCCACTTTTCCTTCTTCCGTTATGTTTCAACTCAGTCAAACCTAATTCTGATACCAATTATTGCATAAACAAGCAATTGAACAATAAAATAAAATAGGCAGAATAAGAAAATAAATCGGATAATAGGTTTACATGCTTTGGTTGAGCGAGATTCATCGCTGCTCTCTCTCATGGTCGAATAAGAGAAATTAGGTATCTCATATATTTTATTATTCTATCCATTTTCTTGTTTGGTGTTGCTTGCACAATAGTTTTAGTAATTGCTCATTGAACACACATAAGACCATAAGTGTAAAATCTCAAATGTCCAGAGCACTAGGACCAATTTGATGATTCAACATCAATCGATTAGGAATTTAGGTTGGACTAAAAGAAAGGAAATTCTATATGAGATGCTTTGGGTATCGAACTCATGCCACGAGCCTCGTCTACGCACACATCCGTGACTTAATCGATGATCCAATATATTTAGTTGCTTGTACCAAGCAAAAGCGGGTCCCTCTCGTCCTGTTCCCCTCATCTCGTCCCTCTCACACTCGCATTCATTCAATTCGTTTACTCAGTTCGACTCCGGTTCAATACGCCGTTCGGAAATGTCCGAAACAAAAGTCCACCATTTTAGAAAAACATCCATATAAGTGATACCTACTAAATTTGGTAACGAATCTAGCAAAGAGGCACGTAAATTAAAAAGACAGTCACGTCGCGAGGCTCAGGCTCGGCTACGCGCACCTGAAAAAGATTATTTATTGGTTCGGTTAATTACAAGTTCTAATTATTAATTTGTTTTTTGGTTTTTTTTTTTGTTAGGAAATCTAATTGATTATTGGAAGCAGTGAAGAGAGAGAGAGGGGGGACCGGAGAAGACTCTCTTGCAATTACAGAGCTACACCTACAGAGCTACTACAGCTACTAGTACTACACATGAAGGCAACGACCTAAACGCGTTGTTGACTTGTGGGTACAAGATTCTCTTTGCCAACTGGTTCCTATTTTATACAAATCAACCCACAAGGAGTGGGAATTGGCATCAACGTGTTTCTTGTTCGGATACATTACAAGTGACTGTCCATTTCCTAATATATATTTAGATTTGCCAATTGTATTCATTTACAAGCAAAAAAAAGATCAATGTATGTAAAAATTTACGTATCATCGAAAGTTATTTCAGTATGTTCTCCATTATAGACTATACTAATTTAATAGAGAGAAAGACGCACCGAAAATCTTAAAAATATAATATAGACTGCAGTAGTCGAGATATCAAACTATTAGGATTTATTATATTCCCTACTATTAAGAAAACTATAGATCCTCTGGTTATTCACATAGTCAATCAAGTTAACATAGATATTGCGGGAGGATGTCCGCATTGTGGCATCAAGAGCTTTAAATATATTAAAAAAAATACATTTTCTGATGGAAAATAAATTTAAAAAAGTGCAGGAAAGTTCAACGGCGCAGCAACTGTATGTATCTATCAATTAATGAATGACCACTTGTCTACGGATAATAACAGAAATTTCTTTTTATTCAAAAGTTTTATTTTATTTATTTTTTAATAATGCCATCGAAACTTGCTCACATGTGCAGTGAAACTTCCACCACATGAAGGCAACGACTCTAAACGCGTGGTTGACTTATGGTAACAAGATTCTCTTTGCCAACTGGTTCCCATTATACAAGTCGACCCACAGGGAGAGAGAATTGGCAGCAACGAGGCATTCCCTGTTTCCTACGAGAGGCATTCTGGGCTTTTTCCTCCTTCAGATTTGAAAGCGAAAATCAAGGCCAGAGTCTGAGCAAAGCCGAAATGGTTCATCTCAGTTTTGGGCATTCTTTCGCCGAGCTCGTGGCACTGATCCTTCTCCCCGGGCTTGCTTTTTATCTTCTCAATAAGAAGAAAGCTGGTGCTCGTGGAAATGAAGAAGATGCTGATACCGGCGCACCTGGTTCGATGACTCCGCCGACAGAAGCTGATTGTGATGGATCTAGTTCGTTGCCGGCAGAAACTCATAATGGTGCATCTAGTCCGTCTCCAACAGAAACTAATTCTGGCGGATCTACTTCGTCTCCGACAGAAACTAAATCTGGTGGATCTAGTTCGCCTCCGATGGCAACTAGTTCCGGTGGATTTAGTTCGTCTCCTACAGAAACTAAATCCGGTGGATCTAGTTCGTTGACGACTGCTGAAAACCGCTATGAGGTGTTCTTGAGCCTCAGAGGCCCAGATACTCGATGTAGCTTCTCGGATCACCTCTACCATGGGCTCCTTAGAGCTGGAATTGATACTTTCAGAGACGAAGAGGAGCTCCCCCAAGGTGAGGACATCGGACCAGAGATTTTAGCAGCCATCACGAAGAGTCAGATCCTGATCCCCATTTTGTCCGAGGGTTACGGTACAAGCAGCTGGTGCCTGAATGAACTGGCTCAAATAATGAAGTGCAAGAATGATAATGGGCAAATGGTGTTGCCTGTATTCTACAAAGTGAAACCAGCTGACGTGGGACATCAAATCGGGAATTTTGGAAAAGCATTTCATGAGCGTGGGAAGCGTTTGCTTGAGAGGCCTCCTTTCGACCCAACGATCTTGGAGAAATGGAAGAAAGCACTCGGTGAAGTCAGTACCTTGAAAGGATACGAAGCCGATGGGTAAAATTTTTCACCAAAGCATTCTCTACTTTCTTATAATATGTGTGAGTGTTTACTGGTTGTTCTCATTCTCACCTGCTTCATTTTCGTTTTTTTTTCTTTTGTATATAAAAGAACTGTAAGATCCTGCAATGCATGAGTTCTATAAGTTATTATTATTATTATTATTATTATTATTATTATTATTATTATTATTATTTGAGGTTTTTTGCTTTAAGGATGACCAACCTAATTATAGATTTTGTTGTTATAATCCCATTTGCTTGAACAATAAGATTTTCTGAATGAATTTTTACTCTTATATCCTAAGATTTTTCAACATTGCGCCATTTTCATATCATGTCTATAGCGTACGCTACATTAATCTTCATCTCAAACTTTTCTAATTACATATTTATTTGAGATTAATAATACAACTTATTGGTGTTTTTTCATTTAAAGCTCGCAACATCATATACCGTGCATGGTGATTGTCAAAGCTATATTTCTTTTCCGACCAAACCAAAAAAAGCTATATTTCTTTATCTTCCCAAGTTACATTCATTGAGTCATTATTATCGTTGATTAGTTGCTATTAAGATTATTTTTCACAAAAGAAATGTTTCGTTGGTTGCATATGATGATACAAAATATAAAGAAGGGAAAAAGGGATTATTTTTGTTATATGTTTGTTCAAATAATTTCCAATTCATTTCCTATCTTCAACAAGTAATTTTTATCTCATGCACCTGCATGTATTGAAGCAGTGTTCTTATTTTGGGTAAAAATTATTCTTCTACTTTCGTGTATAATCAATAATAGACCAGTTAAAGTCATAGAACATAGATACTCAAAAGGAATATAAAGTACAACCTGTTATCATCCTTGGAGGCAATGAAAAATGATAAGAACACAAATCTGGAATGATACTAAATTCATAGCACGAGTAGAAACTCGCAAGCGTGTGGAAGTGAGCAAACAAGGAGAAATCCTCTCAACCGCAATTCGGGTAGTTCACAATATCACACTTTGGGCAACTTTTCCGATTGGTATCGCAAAACCCGAAATCATCTTGTATCAAAAGTTATAACTTGTCTTTGCTTATTCAAATGCTCTACAAATTTTCAAAGTCACGTCCACGACATCCCTCATATCTTTAACAAACAACAGTTTAAAATTTGACTCCAATCCATAATAGATAAGAGTATTTAATATTCATAACTCATACCCTCAAGTTTTTTCCGGCTTAATAAATTATTTAGGAGTAACAGTGGAATTGGGCACGCCATGTGAAGCAACCACCTATATCTTGAGGTGTGACAAAAATGATTTTTAAAGTTTTTCAATCAATCCGCAGATTTATTTATTATTGTGTTCTCATTTGATAAACAACATAAAATTACTGTTGCCACATAACCGAACTATTCTCACATTTGACAGGTATGAAGCAGTCTTGGTGGAATCGATTGTCCAAAAAGTGTTGAGCGAACTGAAGAAAAAGTTTGAGTTGCATATTTCTGAGAATTTGGTCGGAATTGATCGTCATGTGGAGAGGGTCATGGAAGTTGTGGATACTAAAAAATCTCATGCCACCCTATTTCTTGGCATCCATGGAATGGGAGGCATTGGTAAGACTACTCTTGCTAAAGCCATCTACAACAAGATTTCCAATCAATTCAAGCACCGTAGCTACATTGAAAATATAAGGGAATCATGGAAGCATAATGGCGCACATTACTTACGGAATCGGTTAATCTATGATATATCGAAGCGCAAAAATGAAGTCTGTAATGAGGATGAAGGGGTTGAGTACATCTCCTCCAAGTTTAAAGGTAAAAAGGTCCTCCTTCTTCTTGACGACGTGGATGATGTCGTTCAATTTACGCATTTGGCCGGTGATCCTGTGGCCAGGAATCGTGATTGGTTTTCTTCGGGAAGTATGATCATTATTACCACCATAAACAAGCATATTCTTCAAAAGTTTTCTACAAAGGACCATACCTATGACCACAAGGAATTGGATTACGATCAATCTGTGATTTTGTTTTGTAAACATGCATTTAGAAAGGACTCTCCTCCAAGTGAATTTGAGGGCCTCACTCGTGAAGTAGTATCCACCACGAGAGGGCTTCCTTTGTCCCTTGAGGTTTTAGGTTCATTATTCTGCGGAAAAGAGCGAAGCAAATGGAGAGGTACGATAAAGAAGTTAGAAAAAGTGCCTCCTCGGAAAGTGCAAGAAAAGTTGCGGATAAGTTATGAAGTATTAGAAGATGGACAAAAGCAAATTTTCTTGGATATTGCTTGTTTTTTCGTTGGCACCGATAGAAGAACCGTATCCTACATGTGGGACGCCCGTGGCTTTTTCCCCGAGGATGGAATTGACGTATTGAGATTCATGTCATTGATAAAAATTGAAAATTATAATGAGCTCCGAATGCATGACCAACCGAGAGATCTCGGTAGGACAATAGTCCGCGAAGAAAACCAGCAGCAACCTTGGCACCGTAGCAGGTTATGGGACTTAGAGGATGTCAAGAAAGTGCTAACAAAGAATAAGGTAATCGTTTCGTTTCTTCTTCGTATGTAGTCCATGTTCCACTGCTAGAGTAATGTTGGTCCACCGCTTAGTGCTTGCTCTACTATTATTGCTACTTGAATGTTTCATTGACAAGATTAGAAAGTAGGGAGGTTGCTCTCTTTGAGTAAGTATTGCAGTGTTAAGATCATGAATTTCTACATTTGCTTCACTTACGTCTTTGACAAATGCAGTAAATAACTTGACTAACGATAAATCATAGAATCATAAACTCAAGCGGAAAAAAAAAAAAAAAAGTTTAGGTCCGAATTGGCACAATTGAAATAGATTTAAGATTGTTTTGGTAATTTTAGAATACTTTAATTGGATATAGTATTAATGGACATTGAATCTTTGCATATAGGGAACAGGAAAAATTGAGGCCATTGATCCGAGTAAAGGCGGGTCGGATGGCGACGTTTACAAAGATGAACAATTCAAGAAGTTAACAAGTCTAAGATTCCTTCACATGATGAAGGGGGCACAGCTCAAGGGTGATTTTAAGGACTCGGTTGATGAGTTAAAATGGCTTCGATGGGAAAACTGCCCCATGAATTTTGAAGTGAACAATTTTCGCGCAAATGAATTAGTTGTACTGGAATTGCCACATGGCAAGATAAATGAAGGATGGGAAGGATGGAGTTCTTTCAAGGTGAGAACGTGTCTCTTTTATTTTTTTATTTTTTTTTAATTTTGCTTTCTTGTGTATCATAATCACTCTAGACTAACCCCTTAAAAGCATAATATTATTTGTTTCACCGGATGGCAGAGAAGCTCAAATTTCTCGACCTGACACATTGTGAATACTTGGAAAATACGGACTTCCTCTCGCCTTTTAAGAATTTGGAGGTTTTGATCCTCAACGATTGTCGGAGACTGCAGCAAATCGACTCTTCAATTGGAGGCATGAAGGCCCTCCTTCGTTTGGAGTTGCGCCGCCGTGAGAGCCTCACGAAGCTTCCGGAAGAAATAGGTGAATTAAAGGCGCCGCAGCAACTCCTAGTAGATATTCCAAAACTTTCTGCACTACCGGATAGCATAGGATCTTTGGAGAATCTAGAAATTCTAATTATTGCTCGAAGTGGTATAGAAGAATTACCCGACAATATTGGGAGGCTGGGAAAGCTCCGAGTGTTAGGTGTTATTGGATGCAAAAAATTGGGAGGAAAACTACCGTAAAGCATAGGATCTTTGCAGAATCTAGAAGAGGTACTTTTTTTCATATAGTTACTTCAGTATTTTTGCATGAATCCATTTCACTCTTCATCCATAGTATCATAAAAAAAAGAAGCACAGCCTTTTGCATATGGGCCGAAAATAACATTACCTTTCAAACTCATGCTTTGGTTCATGGGATAAAAGTGACATCCGCCGTCAATTTTTCCTATTCTCGGTTTAAATTGCTTGGCATCATCCTTGCCATTGCTAGGGGAGCTTGGCCTTGCCGCCGACCCTCGCGTCTCATCGGTCGCCAATCCCGTGACCAGCAAGAGGAAGAAGAAGAAGGGAAAAAAAGAGAGAAAAAAGAAAAAAAGAAAAAGAAAAAGAAAATTGATATAATAGCTATTATTACTATAAATTGCCACATTAGAGCCAGCCGGTCAAAGTTGGCGAGATTGATTGAATTGGCATAAACGTAAAAGGTTTAGGACTCAACTAGCAAAGAAAAAAATTTAGATTTGAACTGGCACGATTACAATAGGGTCAAGACTTTTTTGGTAATTTTAGATTACTTTAGTTGGATATAATATTAATGGAAATTGAATCGTTGCATATATGGAACGGGGAAAGACCGAGGCCGTTGATCCGAGTGAAGGCCGCTCAGAAGGCTTTGGCAAAATAGCCGAGCCGGATGACAACTTCTACACGTAAAAAACAATTAAAAAATTGATGAGTCTAAAATTTCTTCAAATGGAGCGGGCACATCTCACCAGCGATTTTGTGGACTCAATGCGGGAGTTAAGACGGCTTCCACGGGAAGAATGTCCTGTGAGTTTTCACCCAACAAAATTAGTTAAACCGAATTTGTCGGGAAGCATGATAAATGAGAGATGGCAAGGGTGGAATTCTTTCGTGGTAAGAGCAAGTCTTTTTCTTCTTCTTCTTCTTTTCCCTTTTATGTTTTATTTTTTTTATTTTAATCATAATCACCCCTTGACAACCATTTCTTTTTACCGGATGGCAACGAAGCTCAAATTTCTCAACCTTACACGTTGTCAATACTTGGAAAATGCGGAATTCCTCTCGGCTTTTAAGAATTTGGAGGTTTTGATCCTCAATCGTTGTTCGGGGCTGCAGCAAATCGACTCTTCAATTGGAGGCATGAAGGACCTCGTTCGCTTGGAGTTGAGGGGCTGTCGGCGCCTCACGAAGCTTCCGGAAGAAATAGGTAAATTAAAAAAACCGGAGCAACTCCACCTAGAAGACACTCCAAAACTTTCTGCATTACCGTAAAGCATGGTATCTTTGCAGAATCTAGAAATTCTAAATATTGCGAAAAGTGGTATAGAAGAATTACCCGATGGTATTGGGAGGCTGAAAAAGCTCCGAGAATTATCTGCTCGTGAATGCAAAAATCTCAAAGGGGAAATGCCGGAAAGCATGGGGTCTTTGGAGAATCTAGAAATTCTAGATATTTCTGGAACCGGTATAGAAGAATTACCCTGAGGTATTGGGAGGCCGAGAAAGCTCCGAGAGTTGCGTGCTTCGGATTGCAAGAATCTGAAAGGGGAAAGGAGGGAAAGCTTGTGCAATCTTTCATCCCCGCAACACCTCAATTTTTCTTTTCGTAGAGAGCTCCAATCGCCGCCGGACCTTCCTTCCAGCTTAACATACTTGGGAGTCACCCGTCAAAGTCGCAAATTGCCTTCACTCTCCCACCTAACCCGTCTCGATGAGCTAGCGGTTAGTTGGTGTGAATTTCTCGAGTGCATCCAGGAGCTTCCATCAACACTACTAAAGAATTCGTAATGCTCCCAACCGACAGGTGTTGAAGAATCGGAATTACCACAATCCCTAAACACTCCCTTCCGGTTGGAATTCTTGGAAGTCATGGGATGTGAATCTATTAAAATACTGGACGTTTCACAGTTTATCCATCTAAACACATTATCCGTCGATCGTTGCAGGAATTTACTTGAAGTTCGAGGTCTTGATAAATTGAAATATTTGGAATTCTTGAATGTTGAATGCCGCAGGTCGGTTGAACGGTTGGAGCTTCCAAAGTCTGAGGGTCCGCACACGGTGAACGTTCACGATTGCAAAAAGCTCGTCGAAATTCAAGGCCTCGATAGGTTACTGTTCTTGGAAGAGTTGGATATCTCTTGTTGCCCTTCAATTGAAAGATTGAACCTTCCAAATTCCGATAGTCCGAGCAACTTAAAAGCTGATGGTTGCGAAAGCTTAGTCGAAATTCAAGGCCTCGATAGGTTACAGTTCTTGGAAGAGTTGGATATCTCTTCTTGCACTTCAATTGAAAGATTGAACCTTCCATATTTCAATAGTCTGAAGAACTTAGATGCTAGCTTTTGCGAAAGCTTAGTCGAAATTCAAGGCCTCGATGAGTTACAGTTCTTGGAAGAGTTGAATATCTCCTGGTGCACTTCAATTGAAAGATTGAACCTTCCAAAATCCAATAGTCTGAAGAACTTAAATGCTGAATATTGCAAAAGCTTAGTCGAAATTCAAGGCCTCGATGGGTTACAGTTCTTGGAAGAGTTGAATATCTCCTGATGCACTTCAATTGAAAGATTGAACCTTCCAAAATCTAATAGTCCGAAGAACTTAAATGCTGAATATTGCAAAAGCTTAGTCGAAATTCGAGGCCTTGGTTGTTTGGAGTTCTTGGAAGCGTTGAAACTCTCTTGTTGGACTTCGCTTGAAAGGCTACCAAACTTATGTTGCTTTGACTCCTTGAAAAGTTTGACTATCAACGGGTGTGACAAGCTTCAAGACATACAGAGCCTAGAGAGATTCTCATCCCGCAAAATTTTATGGATTGATGAATGCAAGTCCTTAGCAAAATTACCGAACTTGTCAAGTTTTCGTGATTTGCGAGAATTGTTCCTGTCAAACTGTCATGAACTTCGAGAGATCCCGGGGCTTGAGGAGTCAATATCTCTAGAACGTATTACTATCTCGGGATGTTCCTCGATTGAGATCCTACCGGATTTGTCATCATGTACCCGCTTGATGAGTCCGATTGTGCGAGATTGCGAGAAATTGATCGAGATTCGAGGGCTCGAGAAACCGGAGCGACTAGCGGAAATGGATATTTCTGGATGCAAGTCACTTAAAACAATTCCGTAATTGTCCGGAAGGCAGCTTTATCAAAATTACGAGAGAAAGCCATCTTTTTCTGTTAGGGCCCTTGGGGGGATAGAATTTGGATAGACTTTATTCGGACGAACTCGGATGAGCCAAGATAAGGGAGATGATCCACATTTTCTAACAAAGGTACATAAAACGGGTGAGTTACCCTTGCTCTTTTGAGATCTACCGCCCAATTGTCATTTGCAATTTCTTTCAAGATTTATCATCTTCTCATAATCATTTCCTGGTGGATAGTGTTATCATTATTTTTGTTACTTGAATTCAAAGAATCTGGGGGAGATGTTCATGGAAGTTAATGTGTGCTTTGGCAAAATGATTTTTCTTATCATGCCAAGAACGGAAATAGATGAAAAGGCTTTCTAAGCACATCATATGTCTTTAGACTTTGGGTAAGATCCTTCATCCTATGCAGAAAAATAACTATTCCTAGCGTTTGATTGTTTCTGGATTTCTGGAAAATCTTATTAAAACCGATGTATACAGGCATTTGATAGCATGCCAAAGGTCATTGTATAGGTTGAGAAATACTAAATGGAGGACCCTATATGGCGGTCCTTGTTTGAATCCATGTTCATTTGTTTTGGATCCGGGATATACCTAAAAGTCCAAGGCAAATAATAGATTACCAAAAGATCGCATCTTGATGTTTGTAGAGTTGGTATAGCCATCTGTGAGATGCCCGAACATTTGAGCCAAGCAAGACATTAACTAGAATGTGGTTTGACATGATTGATTGTACTTCCCTTATATCGTACATAAGCACTTGTTAGTTCATTTACTTGCTGAAAAGAAAAACACGAGAAGCATTTCCATAAGTTTCCCGAGGAAACTTTATCCTATATGCCGTTTGAAAACTGTCTTGCATTATTTCTAATACATGAATGGCAAATGATGACAAGGAAAGAATCAAACTATATCCCACAAGAGCAAGCAACTTGAGTTGAATTCACTATACTAACTTCCTCAAAGCTTCTGTGGTTGATGATGTTGGGTGTCCCATTAGTTGGACCCGTACGGTTCAAAAAGAATATCGAGTTTGACTGACGGGGATCCCTAAACTTCGGAGTGTTATTAGGAGTGCGTTGATGTTAGTTGCTGGATTGATTTCATCCGACTCACCGGCATGGTTGATGTTGATGCTGAAATATGCAAGAGAGCTTTCGCAAGGCTTTTCTAAAAGAAAAAAAAATCATCAAAGTATGAGGAGCTCGATGTTTCTTGAACTTCTCCAATGCCCGACAATGCATCCTTGGAATGGTAAAGGATATTTGCATGTTGTCATCTCACATTTGCCCTACTTATATTTAGCAGAAGCTTTGCAGAAGTGGAGATGTCCGCCTCCGCTCCCGTAATGAAGTCTCTATCTTCCTTATTATCTCTCCCACATGTTCCTCTTCCGTAGTTTTATTCATGCTACTCTCGGACTTGGGGGAAGTCTAGCCTTGAGCTTTCCTCCGGGTTTTCGAGTGCTGACGAAGGACCGTAGCGTGTGCTTCCGTTCCCGCTTGAGTTCAATAAACCGCCGGCTTCTCGGTGTTCGTCTCCTGTTCGGCATTCTTTTGCGACCTAATGGGCGATCGTCTCAATTGTTCGACTCGGTTTTGTGAAGTTTGCTTGATTTCTTGTTGGCAGGTGAAGATCGCGGGCTGGAATCTGGAGAAGGATTTGCTGGTGATGGTCAGAGAGGACCCGTACGTGTGCTTCATGACTTCAATTGGCGGAGGCTGTAGACAATCTCTCCCGGTAATTTCTTTGAAACGAGAAAGTCTCTCCCGGTACTTGCTTCGACTAGAGGAAGTTCTCTTTTTAATTCAGCGTGTTTGTTCCTTCAACAATGGCTTGGTGCACTCTTTGAGTCATTGGCCTTATCTCGTTTTACTTCTTTCACTCTTCCTAAATGTGCTACGCTTCCTTCTCCCAAGAGAAACCCTTGTAATTGCCAATCTAGATCGATTTGTGTTTGATGGATAATTGGACAAATATAAAGGTGAAGTGCTTGAAAGTCTAAATGAGAACAACTAAGGAGTTCCCTAACTTAATCGACAATCACCTAGACCAACCGGAAGTGTATCATGCTGCTGTATTGCCATCTTGTTTCCCTTCCGTGTACACCAGTTAAAATGCCCATGAAAATAAAGAACTTGAATTGGAGGGGATGTCATGTATTCTAGATAGACTAGCTATATCGGTTGCAGAAATGCTTGATGCCCACTTGGAGTTGGTGGGTTTAGACCCCTGAGAACAACATCTCGACACTGTCAGGCATCTATATAGTTTCCTTGGATTTCTACACAATGTAATTCTGCTTCTGGCTCCTCTTCTTCCTCTTTTTTACTGATTGAGAGTTCCCAACAATGAGATATTTAATGTACACTAGATTGCAGAGTATAGGCTGGAAAGTTTCTCGCATTTTGCACTACTTGAAGTTAATTTATCTTCTTCTGATTACAGAGGGCCATTGCATCGCATCATTTTGATTAATCAAGTTCACCGGTGGGAGTTTAACTTACTTGTTAATAGGATATCTCAAGCAATGCTGCATACTTGTATGATAATCCGGTCGAGAGGGATGGAGTCGGGGATTAGAGAAAGCACAGAAACTAGGAGTGTAGTGGGAGCTGCATCCAAGTATGTTAAGTTCTTATATGATTCTATCTCTTGGTAATTCAAATTCGTAAGGACTTTGGATTAGATGCGTAGCCATGGCAGTTCTTGATAGCTATTCTCGCTGGAAAAATTTAGAGACCAATTTAGAGAGCAAGCATCTTTTCTCCCGAAACATCCGAATGCTTCACGCATCATATGATCTTCTGGATTTGGAGAACATGTTGTTGAGTGCACTATAATTCTTGAGCCAACCTTTGAATGGTTTCTGTTGAGATCCTAAGTTGTAGATACTAGTACACTCATGATCCTTGCCCGAATCCACTCCACCTCGAGCTTCCAAAGCGGAACAACAAGATTCATTTTGGGATTGTGATGATGGATTGGAGGCTGCCATAAAGATGTAGATTCCTGTCACTTTACGTGACCTACTAGCCCAAATAAATCCCATATCAAGTGACCGATATCCCTCTCGGTTGTATTGTCTTGTTGTGACGCTTTGCCTCACTTAACAAATTTTTATTAACATTTTCTCAGTTTCGTGCGTTAGCTATCTTCCCTCTTATTAATTTTGTGGTGAAAAAATTATTCATTCTTTTTATCTCTCTGTTGTTTTCTTGGCACATTCATTGTGTCGTCAATACCGGTTTCTCATAATTATTCTAAACTACTCCGGGTAAGTGTACAACATCATTATGCTGGCTCGTCCCGGTGGCGAGATTGTTGTCCGGGGATTTGAACATGGTACGGTTTCACCGCATGATGTAGAAGTAAGTTTTCATGCTGTGGCAGCAATGTTACCCTGCGTTACTTCTCAACAAGAAATTCACCCGGCAAGAATCCTTTATCATCAGAATGTGTTCTTCTGCGATCTCTCTTGGGAAATATTCTGAATTGCTCAAAAGCTGCATGATGCAATGCAAACAGCAAGCTTGCTGAATGAACATTAAGTTAAGATGTTTCTGAAACACCGAAAGTCCAGCCAACTCGTTTGATATAATGGCCGACTAATCGGACGGTTGTATCTTAAGTCAGCATCGTAGTTGACACTTGTAGTGTGTATTGGAGTCTTTATTCAAAAAGAGTTGTTTGTGATTCGGGTTTGAATCTTCATGTTAAAGTGGAAGCTATTCGGTCCGAGGTTGAGATCCTATCGGTGTTGATTTTTGCTGTTAGAATGACGGAGGTTTGTGGGGTTCAGCTAACATAACATAAAAAGAAAACCAAAAAAGACGAAAAAGTCGAAAAAAGAAAAAGAAAGAGGGGCTGTTCGTGGAGTGAAGAGTACAGAGAAAGCGTTCCCTGAGAAGAACGCACAAGAAAAGGAAAAGGGGCAGCGGCTTTCCGGTCCAGATTCGAAGGCCCAACGTTGTTGTGACTCAAATTTCAGTGTATTGTTACCGAGTCTAAACTGTTCCTTGTTTTCTCCAATCAAAGGCCCAACAAGGTTGTTGTTGGAACCAAAATTGAAAATGTTTCTAGTGTCAAGAACGAGGTCGCTAGAGTCTAATTGATGTGCATTTGAGATTGTGCTTCTATAATTCTATTTGGGATATTGAAGCTCCGTTAGTGTTGCTTTAGGCTTTGTAACAAAGAATCAGCTGTCACAAAAAGAAAAATGATACAAATGAACTTTATCTCAATATATAATGTCATCCTTGGACTTTTTAATTGGTCAATATGATCCTTGACCTATTGATAGATGTTCAATCTAGAACCTAGGCTACATGAAAATGTTCAATATCACCATCTCGTTAATTCAAATTTAATGAAGTCTTCTCACGTGGCTTCTAATCCATTAAATTTGAACAATGGACAAAAAATAGATATAAGGTGGATTGTTCACATAAATTTTCATATTTGCATATGATAATCGAGTTCATAATATGATAATGTACATTATAAAACATGCATCATCAGATAGTGTTTCATTATTTTAAAAAGACTGTGGTCATTGATTTAAGTCAACCTAATTGTTTTCACACATCCGACTTGACATACAATAATCAATATCATTAAATGACGTTTGATCTATCGTTTAAGCAGATGGAAGAACTAAATTGGAAATTTAGCAATAGTTCATGGACTACACCGAACAAACTAAAAATTCAAAGACTATTTACATCATTTTTTTTTTCCTCATAAAAAATGCGATATTGAAATCCAACTACCAACTTGGTTTTTGAAAACAGATGCCCAATAGTTTGTCTCATTCCTTGTCATTAACTAGAGCATTCCTCGTGGAATCAATGGTCGCACTTGATAACCAATTGAATTAGTATTCATGATCAACACAAAAGGCAAGGTGGTGTGAACGACCAAATGAACTTAGAAGGGGCATCCAAGTATCCAAATTCACAGTAGAAAATGCAAAATCTGTTGAACTTACTCATCTCAATTGAAACTCTGGGGAGAGATTAATGAGAAAAATGAACTTAAAATGGGGTTAGACACGAATTGCTTCCTTATAATTGAACAAATTTGGTAATTTCTTAGATAAAATACTTAACCATCTGAATTTCTTTCTGCTTATCGTAGAATGCTTTATTCTCATTGCTGTAGTCAAAAATCACCGTGTAGCAACCCACAGATTGGGCATGATCGGTGAGAAAAAAAAGAACCTTCTTTCCTCATTGCATCCCCCTAGAATCACAATCAACGGCCGCGTCTTCAATATGGCCAGCCTTGCTGCAGTTCCTTATAAACTTCTTCTCAATGAACACACTTCCAGTAGCGACTATCTTTCCACGATTAGTATCCTCTATCACACAAATCACATGGTCATCGCCGAGAGAGCTGAGCTCTTGGAACCGCTTTTGGAAATCCTCATCGGAGATAGCATCGCAAACTGTCAGTTGCTGCAGTAGCTCTACAAACCGTTTGCTTTTGTCGGGGATCTCTAGTTTACGAACTTGAAGATCACGTGCTTCATTTAGTGGGACCCCAATCTGCATTTCCTGAGATGAGGCTTCTGTTTACACTAACTTCATTCACATTGACAAGGAGAGAAATTAGAGTTCATAGAGTCAGAGAAAAGAACATGGAACGCAATTAGAAGCTCCACCATGTTATTAACGGGAAATCACACATAAGACACATAGCATTTCTCTATCTAAGCAAGCCACCTTGCACAGGCTTGTAGTGGCCAAATCTGCTGAGCTCTAAATCATGAAGCAAAAGATAAATGCAATTCACTTTTCGGCCTTCTTCTATCAAGCTAATATTAATGCAAATCCGATATCAGTTACTTCCTAGTGAGTCTGTTCGTAAAAGATAAAAACAAGAGGAGGAGGAGGAGGAGAACTTGCTAATGAGGCTAAATGAGTATGTACGTACTCAATACAGAGAGGAAAAAGAAGCAGTTCTATAGAGTCCTTTGTTCACAGAGTGATATTCTCACTTTAAATTACAAACTTAGAAAGCAGAATCGAAGAACCTATCCACAACCTGGCAACAATTACCACTGAAAAACAGAGAACGATGAACAAGTTTCCTTGGCTTTGTCATTTTTCAAAACAGCTCATTAAAGCTTCAAATAAAATTCCAACTAAGAAAATGCCATTAATTGCATTCTTTGGTGCACAGTAGGTATCTGTAACAATGTTTGGTGTTAATACACGACACCATTCTCCATTGATACATTGGAGAACAACATCTGCGGTGCTTGTTAGTCAAAAACTCGCAAATGGAGTATCTCTTTCTCAAAGCATAAAATATCTCAAAAGATTTTTCTTACATGGACTTAGTTCATGTCTAGGATATGGCAGATAATCCATAGAATACTATCTTGACACGGCTGCATATTTTGGACACAATGCCCATGATGACCACACAACAACAGGAACAACTTTTGCCAACACTCATTAAGTGATTTGCCGGCATTCGTAAAAGCCAGTAGAATTCTTACATGCAAAAGGGAAAAAATGAAGTTCAAAGCGATGTTGAGAAAAGCTTTACTACTAATTGCCGCAAATTCCGCTAAAGACATCCAAAAATGCCTGCAAAAGCTCTATCTTTAGAGGCATTTGATAGTGGCATTTGCAAATGCCGCAATGTGTATTTCTTGTAGCAAAAATTGTAAGTGCCAGAAAAAAGTCATCGCAAATGGTCCCTGAAAACATTGCTTCACCGCGAATTAACTCCCGCTTAAAACTGTGAGGTTGAGACAGAGTACGAAGTTTGCAACTCCTAAACAGCCGTAACAGTATCGAACGATTCAACCCAAAAAGATATCGATGGATTACAAAAGCTTCATATCAACTCATGCATCAATGCCAGACACGATAGCAATCTTGGAGAGAGTACACGAGACTGTCCTGCGCTTTTCTAGGGTGTGATTGAGCCTAGCCATCGCCTACTTCTAATCACGCTAGCGAAGAAGTCCAGGGGCAAAAAGCTTATCAAAGTAAGTCGAAATTCCCAGAATCGCACGATGGCCAGCATCCACGCTCGACACCCAACACTGTCTTGCGCTTTCAATTCAGGAGGAGCAAAAAAAGATTACGCATTCCCAACGCTTGTTATAATCACAATCACAAACCAGAAGAACGAGAGAGTACCTTGGGCTCGATTTAATTGCCGTTCCCTGCTTTCCCGATTCGAAGTCGGCAAGTGATTGATGAAATGCGAGCGAGAGACAAAAGGAAGCAAAGAGTCTAAGATTTGATGTGCCTTTGGTAACCAATTTACCCCAAAGTAAACGAGAGGGGGGCAAAAAAGGCATTTCAGTTTGGGTCGCACTGGGCTAGATCCGCGAGGCGATGGTGGTGGAGAGGAGGGCGGTGAAGGCGGAAAGTTTCGCGAAGGTGAAGAGAAGATGGTCTGGTGTTCAGTGGTCTCTCTCCGATGAAAACAGAGAGCGTGGAAGGGAAGAGAAATAGAGAACAAAGCAGAAAAGGGAAGAGAGAAAAGTCAATGAGAGTGAGGCTGTCTGGGAACTTTTCTGTTCTCGGAGCAACTTTTGAAACGCGCTTGTTTATTATAAAAAAAATATTTTTATTTTTTTATTTAATTGAGAAGACTATATATATATATATATATATATATATATATATATATATATTAAAATTAATATTTATTTATCTTTTAATTTACTAAATCAAATTAAGCCCCATTTGTTCAATAACTAAATCAAATTAGATCAATATATATATGAGTAATTTATACATAATTTATCAAATTACAATATGGATGAAATCAACTATAAAAATATTCAAGATGTGTGTTTAAGAACAAAAGTGTTCCCAATTATTTCTAAAAATGTTTTAAATGTATTTTTAAAAAATGTTTCGAGAACAGAGAAATAAGTTTTTTTTTGTTTCTTGTTTTTGCTTCAATAGTAGTTCTATTTTTCAAAAGTGTTCCTGGGAACACTTTGAAAATACTTTGTTACCATACGTATTTCTGTACTCAAAGTGTTTCAAAAACACTTTGCAAACATTTTTTTACCATACGCGTGATTAGAAATACTTTTTGTAGAGCGTTACCATACGCAGATTAAAAATCCTAAATTTGTATTATTGTGACACATTTTCTCTTTCTATGATAGGGTTCCGTTAAAAATGGCCATTAAAAATCCGACGTGGCGCCACACTAGTGCCGCATCAACAAAAGATTAACAATTAAAAACTAAAATAGAAGAAAAAAATCTAAACATCTTCAACCTTGCGATCAGTTGACCAAAGCTTCTCCGGTGCTCGTTGTCGCTATTCACTGCCTAAACCTCCCAGCAGCGTTGGTCGACCCTTGCTTGACCTCCCACCAAATCTGTCCACGGCGGCCGCTAGCTTCGTGGTTGGATCTGGCTGCGAAGTTCACAGCCGCCATGGCCACTCGAGCTTGAAGCTGGCATAAGGGTTTGTGAATTTCATCTGCTTTGCGAGGGAATGAGCAAGCCCGACACTTCGGCTCGTGTTGGCCCCGAGTCGCTGAGCGCCGCAGCCCCGAAGCTTCTAGCGCTCCAAGTCCTTGTACTGCAGGTAAAGGCTGTCCTTTAGCGGAAGTCCCTCCAGGCTATGCTTCTTCTCTTCGACCTTTCCCTGACGATGCACCTCTTGCCTATCCATGGCTCATCTTTTCCCAATCAACAAAATGAACAATAACATCTGTTCTTTTTTTTTTCCCTGAATCAGACCTCAAAGCTTGCTGCCGCCATGACCAGATCTATTAGATGTGGTGAAGCAAGGGACGATGAGCGCCATAGTGACTTTTCCTTTTTCTTCTTTTTAATGTTTTTCTGATTTGCCACTTGCCTCGCGCCATATCAGTGCCATATTTGAGTCATGTTAGGTTTTTAACTGTCACTTTTAATAAAAGAGGGTAAATGTGTCACGAGATATAAATTTAGGATTTTTAGTGTCACAAAAAAAAGTAGGATAAATATGTTGTAGTAGGCATAGTTTGAGACTTTTAATGTCACAAAAAAAATTTAGGGTATATATATCATAATGAGCAAAGTTTAGGGTTTTTTGTGATACTTTCCCTTAAATTTATTAATTCCAAACAATGACTCGTATTAACAAACACTGAATTAATTTTTATAGTGTAAATCCATTTTTAGGCTCTCTTTTATTATTTATTTGTTTGTATATTTGAATTAGGTTAGTTTGATTGTAATAAGTATAGAAATTATAATTTATATAACATGTCCTAATATATCGAAATTCTCTATTTTTTTGAAAATGAAGTGTCGGTATGTCGTGCCGTGCCACGTGTCACATATTGATGTCGGTGCTACCTAGAAAAAATGTACAGCGTAAATACCAAATTAAAGCAATAATTTCAGAACTAAATAGCATGCATATGAAGAATTACAAGTACCATTAACTTTAAAACGTGAAGTCATGGCATTGCTTTCTGGTCATCAAACAATTTTGCGTCGAATCCAATAAGATGGTGATTTTTTTTAACGGATGTCAACTTTATTGCGTCAAGCTAATGATCGACAGTTGTGTATATATTGATAGGTTGAACATGTTAGTGTCACGACAGTTAACGCGGTAAATATGCCTAGTACACCTATTAGAGTGGTAAATAGCTATAGGTTGATATATTACATTCATGTCTGATTCCGTTTAGTTTAGATGCATTATAGGCAAAGTAGTCTAACGTCCGAGCTAGAGTTGATTAGCTTTAGAGAACGGTGCAGTGTGCATTGTTACAAGTGACTATCGGAATAACCTTCTTTATATTGTAAGATAAAGTAAGTAATGCATTTGATTTTTAACCTCTCACTCAATTCTTGATACAAATCTTTTAACTAGAGTTCACTCGACATGTTGGGACACGTTATATATTAAATATATAATTACTATTTCTATGATTTTTTACAAAAACGAAGAATAAATTTCCTGCATGAGGTACTCTTGTAATTTGAACTAGAGTCTAGCACTACAAAAAAACAAGGATTTAGCCACTTATTTTGCCACGAAAAATTGACCAAAATTCGTCGATAAACCGATTTGCGACGAAAATTAGCGACGAAAAAATATTCGTCGCCAATTTGGCGTCGCAAAATTTAGCAACGAAAAAATAAAGTTCGTCGCTAATTAGCGACGAATTTTGCGACTACTATTTATCCGTGGCTAATTAGCGACGAATAAGTTTCGTCACAAATTAGCCACGAATTTTGCGACTAATTACTCTCTGTGGCAAATTAGCGACGAAACTTATTCGTCGCTAATTAGCCACAAAAAAAAAGTCGTCACTAAATTTAGCGACGAATTTTCTGTTCGTTGCTAAATTTAGTGACGAAAAAATAATTTTTCGTCACTAAATTTTGCGACGCCAGATTAGCCACGAATTTTTTTTCGTGGCAAAATTCATCGTAAAACCCAATTAGCGACAAATTTTATCGAATTTTTCGTGGCAAAATTTGCTATGAATTTTTATTCGTCGCAAATGTTTGTTGCAAAAAGCGCGTTTTTTTTTAGTGTTCCTTTTTATTCAATGGCATAGGGGGTGAGGGAGTCTTGGGTGGGTCGAGGGAGTCCCCAGGCTGAGGTGGATGGCGATGGGGCTAGCGAGCTGGACGATGGCGGAGGGGATGGGTCTCAGCTGGAGTAAGGAGCGTCGCGGGCAGAGGAGGAGCAGAGTAGGAGGGTAGTCGGGGTGCCGGGACAAGGAGAGGGAGAGAGACCTAGAGATGGAGATGGAGGTCGAGGGCTTGGGCTCGGGCTCGGGCTCGGGCTCGGGGCGGACGGCTAGAGGGACGGCTGCAAGCTGTGGGCGTCGCGGCCTGAGTTGTGGGGAACGGAGAGGCGGTGGGGTGGAGGTCGACGACGGCTACGCAGGGCTGGCGGGCGAGTGGTGACGGCCGCAACGGCGAGGTGACGATGAAGGCGGGTGGTGGTCAGCTCGAGGCTAGCGTCGGCTGGGGGGGCTGCCGAATGAAGAAGAAGAAGAAGAAGACAAAGAAGAAGATGATGAACAGGGGGGAAAGGGGTCTGTTCGCACCAAGAGGAGGAAGAGAGAAGGTGAGTGGGGGGAAGAGAGAGAAGGACAAAGAGAGAGAAGGTGAGTGGGGTTAGGTGGGGGAAATTGAATGCTGTGGAGAGCGGAATGATAGAAAGGGGGCAGGAGAGTTTATATAATGAGGTTAGGCGGGAAGAGAGAGTGGGAATCGCAAAATTTCAAAATCTCCCTGAAAAATTTAGCGACGAAACACATAATTTTGTCGCTAATTTTAAAAAAAAATTGCGACGAAAGATGAAATTCGTCGCAAAATTTGCGACAAATTCTCATTTTGTCGCAAATTGCTGATATAAATTAAATAAAAAAGGAAAAAAAATAATTGGCGACGAAAAAATAATTTCTTCACTAATTTCCAGAATAAATTAAATAAATTTGCGACGAAATGTATTACTTCGTTGCAAATTTAGCGACGAACACGGTTTTTTCGTCTCAAATTAAATAAATTGAACATTTTCTTTTTTTTATTTCCTTCATATTAGCGACGAATAATGCATTTCTTCGCTAAATTAGTGACGAAAATAATGAATCGTCGCTAATTTTAATATTTTCTTTGTTATTTTTATTCATAGTGCTAATTTTGCGACGAAAACAAAAGTTCGTCGCTAATTAGCGATGAACGTTTATTTTCGTCGCTAATTAGCGACAAATGTCGATTTTCGTCGCTAACTTTTAATAAAAGAATTTGTGACGAAAAAAGACGTTCGTCGCTAATTGGCAACGAAGCCCATTTTCGTCGCAAAGGAGATAGCGATGAATAATTATTTCATGGCCATCGTCGCAAATTAGCGACGAATTATTTTTCATTGCTATAGTTGTCACTAATGGGCGACGAATGTTTTCGTCGCTTATTTCGTCGCAAATAGTAATGAATATTCATTTTGTCACTATTTTCATCGGAAATTAGCGACGAATTTTTTCCGTGGCAAATTTTTCGTGGCTAAATTCGTATTTTTTTGTAGTGTAGACATTTGACGGACTAGACAGAACACGTTCTCTCGCACGCTCGGCCAAGTGAGGTGAGCCCACCCCCCCGCACTAGCAATGTGCACTGCACGGTAACACTAGACAGAACACACACTCTTTCCTCTCTTCTCCCACCCTCCCCTTCATTTACTTTTTGTGAAAATCTCTGCCTCACCTCTATCTCCTTCCTATCTGTCTCGCGAAAGGGAACGACAACCACCATGATTTTGGCTGCATCATCTCTCTTCCGACGCTCTCTCGCTCCGTCCTCTGGCTCTCTGCTCCGGCACAACCGAAGCCTGTTCTCTACTCCAGTGCTCACCGCGCGTCGTCGGCTCTCTCCCTCATCTGTCTCATGGCCCAAGATGCAGACAACTCCTCCATCTATCCCCCGATCTCCGCCCTCCGGATCTGCGCCATCCTTGCCCTCCTTCCTCGCCAACTTGCGTGCCCCCGGCGTGTTGCTTGTGTTGATCGTGTGTCGGAGCATGCCGAATGCATGTCCGTGCCCAACACCAACACAGCACCTCCCTTGACCGATCGGTGCTTCATGGCGTGCACCAACCAAGTTGAATAACAATGTTAATATGCTTAGGTATAATTTGAGTTGGAAGCAAAACCACTCAAAGTTGGTTAACGTGGCATTTCTATGTCAATTGAAAATATACAAGAATCGGATGGTACGAAAAATTATCTTCAAAAGAAAATCTTTTTTTTAATCAGAAAATTAAAAAACTAGGGACGATTTACAATGATTTTTTTATGGAGGGCTAGCGAGGTAGATTTAGGGCAAGACCTACAATTGAGGTGTTTTTTTAAGATGCATCAGCGTGTTTCTTATCCGGGATGCATTGCAAGTCGTTGTCCATTTTTTATTATATATTTAGATATGCTAATTGTATTCATTTACGAGCAAAAAAAAGGCCAATGTATGTAAAAATTTACATATCATCAAAAGTTATTTTAGTATGTTATCCATTATAAAGTATACTAATTTAATAGAGAGAAAAGCACATCGAAAGTCTTAAAAGTACAATTTAGATTGTTGAAGTCGAGATATCAAAAGTTTTACTTTTTTTATTTTTTTTTAACATTGCTTCTGCATCGAAACTTGCTCACGTGTGCAGTGAAACTTCCACCAGGCAACGACTATAAACGCGTGGTTGACTTATGGGTACAAGATTCTCTTTGCCAACTGGTTCCCATTATACAAACCAACCCACAGGGAGAGAGAATTGGCAGCAACGAGGCATTCCCTGTTTTCTGAGAGAGGCATTCTGGGATTTTTCCTCCTTCAGATTTGAAAGCGAAAATCAAGGCCAGAGTCTGAGCAAAGCCGAAATGGTTCATCTCAGTTTTGGGCATTCTTTCGCCGAGCTCGTGGCACTGATCCTTCTCCCCGGGCTTGCTTTTTATCTTCTCAATAAGAAGAAAGCTAGTGCACGTAGAAATGAAGAAGATGCTGATACTGGCGCACCTGCTTCGATGACTACGCCGACAGAAGCTAATTCTGATGGATCTAGTTCGTTGCCGACAGAAACTAATGACGGTGCATCTACTTCGTCTCCGATGGAAACTAATAATGGTGGATCTAGTTCGCCTCCGACGGCAACTAATTCCGGTGGATTTAGTTCATCTCCGACAGAAGCTAAATCTGGTGGATCTAGTTCGTCTCCGACAGGAATTAGTAACGGCGCATCAAGTTCATCTCCGACAGAAACTAACAACAGTGCATCTAGTTCGTTGACCGCGGCTACTGGAAACCGCTATGAGGTGTTCTTGAGCTTCAGAGGCAGAGATACTCGATACGGCTTCACCGATCACCTCTACCACAGGCTCCTCGATGCCGGAATTGACACTTTCAGAGACGATGATGAGCTCTGTCAAGGCCAAGACATCAGACCAGTGCTTATGGAAGCCATCACGAACAGTAAAGTCCTGATCCCTATTTTCTCCGAGAGTTATGGTACAAGTGATTGGTGCCTGGATGAACTGGTTCAGATGATGGAGCGCAAGAATAATAACGGGCAGATTGTGTTGCCTGTATTTTACAAAGTAAAACCATCTGACGTGGGCCATCAAAACGGGAGGTTTGGAGACGCATTTATTGAGCGTGAGGGGCGTTTGCTTAAGAGGGGTTTCGACCCAACGATTTTGGAGAATCGGAAGAAAGCACTCCTTGAAGTCAGCGCCTTGAGTGGACACGAAGCTGATGGGTAAAATTTTCCATAAGTTATTCTCCTTTTTTCTTTGGAGAATCATAGATTTTGTTATCATGATCCCATTGGAAAAAAGATTTTTTGAATAAACTTTTACTTTTACATCTAAAGATTTTGTAACATTGTGCCAAATTTTTTTTTTTTGGCTTGTTTATCCTCATCACACACTTTTCTAATTACGCATTTATTCTAGATTAATAGTACAACTCATTGGTGATTTTTTTTATTTAAAGCTCATAACATCATATATCGTGCATGTTGATTGTCAAAGCGATAACTCTTTATCTTCCCAAGTTACATTCATTGAGTCACTAATATTGTCGATTGGTCGCTATTAAACTTATTTTTACGAAAGAAATGTTTCATTGGTGATATATGGTGATGGTTAATATATAAAAGGAGAAAACGGATTATTTTTTTTTATATGTTTGTTTAAATCATTTGCAATTCATTTTCCTATCTTCAACAAGTAATTTCTATCTCATGCACCTGCATTTATTGAAGCAATGTTCTTATTTTGGGTAAAAATTACTCTTTCTCCTTCCATATAAAACCGGTAATAGACACTTGCAATGAAAACTGATAAGAACAAAAATCTAGTACGATACTAAAATTCACAGCACGAGTAGAAACTTGCAAGCGTGTAGAAGTGAGCAAACAAGGATAAAGCCTCTCAACCGCAATTCGGGTAGTTCACAATATCGGACTACGAACAACTTTTCTAATTGGTATCGCAACACCCGAAATCATCTTGTATCAAAAGTTATAACTTGTTTTTGCTTATTCAAACGCTCTACAAATTTTCAAAGTCACGTCCACGTCATCCCTCTTATCTTTAAAAAACAAGAAGTTCAAAATTTGACTCAAATCCATAATAGATAGAGTATTTAATATTCATAACGCATACCCTCAAGTTTCTTCCGGCTTAATAAATTGTTTTGGAGTAACAATGGGATTGGGCGCCCCATGTGAAGCGACCACCAATATCCGGAGGTGTGACAAAAATGATTTTTAAAATTTTTGAATCAATCCGTAGATTTATTTATCATTGTGTTCTCATTTGATAAACAACATAAAATTATCGTTGCCACATAACCGAACTCTTATCACATTTGACATGTATGAAGCACGCTTGGTGGATTCGATTGTCCGAAAAGTGTTGTGCGAGCTGAAGAAAAATTTTGAGTTGGTTCTTTCTAAGAATTTGGTCGGAATTGATCGTCATGTGAAGGAGGTCATGGAAGTTGTGGATAGTAAAAAATCTCATGCCACCCTATTTCTTGGCATCCATGGAATGGGAGGCATTGGTAAGACTACTCTTGCTAAAGCCATCTACAACAAGCTTTCCAATCAATTCGAGCACCGTAGCTTCATTGCTGATATAAGGGAATCATGGAAGCGTAATGGCGGACATTACTTGCAGAATAAGTTAATCTATGATATATTGAAGCGCGAAAATGAAGTTCGTGATGAGAATGAAGGGACTAACTTTATTTCCTCCAAGTTTGAAGGTAAAAAGGTCCTCCTCCTTCTTGACGATGTGGATGATGTCGTTCAATTGAAGCATTTGGCTAGTGAGCGTGATTGGTTTTCTTCGGGAAGTATGATCATTATTACCACCAGAAACAAGAGGATTCTTCAAGAATTTGGGGTGGACTATGCCTATGACCATAAGGAAATGGATAAAGATCAATCTTTGATTCTATTTAGCAAACATGCATTCCGAAGGGACTCTCCTCCAAGGGAATTTGATTACCTCGCTCATGAAGTTGTATCCATCACCAAAGGGCTTCCCTTATCCCTTGAGGTTTTGGGCTCATTATTGTGCGGACAAAAGCTACCATTCTGGGGAGGTACAATAGACAAGTTAAAAAAAGTGCCTCATGAGGAAGTGCAAAAAAAGTTACGAATAAGTTATGAAGTATTAGAATATGAACAAAAGCAAATATTTTTGGATATTGCTTGTTTTTTCATTGGCACGACGGAAGAATCGCATCCTATATGTGGGATGCATGTTGCTTTTTCCCCGAGAAGGAAATTGAAGAATTGATATTCAAGTCATTGATAAAAATTGGGCATTATCATGAGTCGCAAATGCATGACCAACTCGAGAGATCTTGGTAGAGAAATAATTCGCGAAGAAAACCGATTGGAGCCTCGTAACCGTAGCAAGGTTATGGGACTCCGAGGAAGTCAAGAAAGTGCTAAAGAAAAATAAGGTAACTGTTTCGTTTATTCTTCGTACTTAGTCCATGTCCTACTGCTAGAGTAATGTTGGTCCACCGCTTAGTGCTTGCTCTACTATTATTGCAACTTGAATGTTTCATTGACGAGATTAGAAAGTAGGGAGGTTGCTCTCTCCGAGTAAGTATTGTAGTGTTGATATCATGAATTTCTACATTTGCTTCACTTACGTCTTTGACAAATGCAGTAAATAACTTGACTAATGATAAATCATAGAATCATAACTCAAGCGGAAAAAGAAAAAACAAGTTTAGGTCTTAATTAGCACAATTGAAATAGGTTTAAGACTTTTTTGGTAATTTTAGAATACTTTAATTGGATATAGTATTAATGGACATTGAATCGTTGCACATAGGGAACAGGGAAAGATTGAGGCCATTGATCTAAGTGAAGGTAGCTCAAAAGGCTTCGGTGAAATAGTTGAGCGAGATGACAACATTTACATAGGAGAACAATTCAAGACTTTGACAAGTCTAAGATTCCTTCACATGGAGAAAGGGGCACATCTCGGTGGAGATTTTAAGAACTCAATGGAGGAGTTAAAATGGCTTCGATGGCCAATATGGCCCATGAATTTTGCAATTGAAGAGGTACATTTTTCATGTAGTTACTTCAGTATTTTTGCACGAATCCATTTCACTCTTCATCCATAGTATCATAAAAAGAACACGACCTTTTGCATATGGGTCGAAAATAACAGTACCTTTCAAACTCATGTTTTCGTTCATGGGATAAAAGTGACCTCGGTTGTCAATTTAAAAATTGACGAGTCTAAGATTTCTTCGGATGGAGCGAGCACATCTCACCGGCGATTTTAAGGACTCTATGCAGGTGTTAAGACTTCCACGGGAAGAATGTCCCGTGAATTTTGAAGCAAAAAATTTTCACGCAAATGAATTAGTTGTCTTGGATTTGTCAAGAAGCAAGATAAATGAGAGATGGCAAGGGTGGAGTTCTTTCGTGGTAAGAGCAAGTCTTTTTCTTCTTCTTCTTTTCCCTTTTATGTTTTTTTTTTTAAATTTTAATCATAATCACCCTTGACAACCATTTCTTTTTACCGGATGGCAAAGAAGCTCAAATTTCTTGACCTTACAGATTGTCAATACTTGGAAAATACGGACTTCCTCTCGGCTTTTAAGAATTTAGAGGTTTTGATCCTCAATTCTTGTTCGAGACCGCAGCAGGTCGACTCTTCAATTGGAGGCATGAAGGCCCTCCTTCGCTTGGAGTTGCGCCTGCGTGACAGCCTCACGAAGCTTCCGGAAGAAATAGGTGAATTAAAGGCGCTGGAGCAACTCCTCCTAGAAAACACTCCAAAACTTTCTGCATTACCGGAAAGCATAGGGTCTTTGGAGAATCTAGAAATTCTAAATATTGCACGCAGTGGTATAGAAGAATTACCCGACAATATTGGAAGGTCGAGAAATCTCCGAGAATTACATGCTCGTAGATGCGAAAAATTGGGAGGAAAACTTCCAGAAAGCATAGGGTCTTTGCGGAATCTAGAAATTCTAGATATTTCTTTTAGTGGTATAGAAGAATTACCCGATGGTATTGGGAGGCTGAGAAATCTTCGAGAATTACGTGCTGGTGGATGCCAAAAATTGGGAGGAAAACTTTCGGAAAGCATAGGGTCTTTGCAGAATCTAGAAGAGGTACATTTTTTCATATAGTTACTTCAGTATTTTTGCATGAATCCATTTCACTCTTCATCTATAGTATCATAAAAAGAAGCACAGCCTTTTGCATATGGGCTGAAAATAACATTACCTTTCAAACTCATGTTTTCGTTCATGGGATAAAAGTGACATCCGCCGTCAATTTTTCCTATTCTCGCTTTAAATTGCTTGGCATCATCCTTGCCATTGCTAGGGGAGCTTGGCCTCGCCGCCGACCCTCGCGTCTCACTAGTCGCCAATCCCGTGACTAGCAAGAGGAAGAAGAAGAAGGGAAAAAGAGAGAGAAAAAAGAAAAATAATAATAAAAAAAAGAAAATTGATATAATAGCAATTATTACTATAAATTGCCACATTAGAGCCGGCCGGTCAAAGTTGACGACATTGACTGAATTGGCATAAACGTAAAAGGTTTAGGACTCGACTAGCAAAGAAAAAAATTTAGATTTGAACCGGCACGATTGCAGTAGGTTGAAGACTTTTTTGGTAATTTTAGATTACTTTAGTTGGATATAATATTAATGGAAATTGAATCGTTGCATATATGGAATGGGAAAGATTGATGCCGTTGATCCGAGTGAAGGCCACTCGGAAGGCTTTGGCAAAATAGCTGAGCCGGATGACAACTTCTACACGTAAAAACAATTAAAAAATTGACGAGTCTAAAATTTCTTCGGATGGAGCGGGCACATCTCACCGGCGATTTTGTGGACTCAATGCAGGAGTTAAGACGGCTTCCACGGGAAGAATGTCCCGTGAGTTTTCACCCAACAGAATTAGTTGTACTGGATTTGTCGGGAAGCATGATAAATGAGAGATGGCAAGGGTGGAGTTCTCCCGTGGTAAGAGCAAGTCTTTTTCTTCTTCTTCTTTTCCCTTTTTATGTTTTTTTATTTTTATTTTAACCATAATCACCCTTGACAACCATTTCTTTTTACCGGATGGCAAAGAAGCTCAAATTTCTCGACCTTGCGGATTGTCGATACGTGGAAAATACGGTCTTCCTCTCGCCTTTTAAGAATTTAGAGGTTTTGATCCTCACTGATTGTTCAAGCCTACAGCAAGTTGACTCTTCGATTGGAGACATGAAGGACCTCGTTCGCTTGGAGTTGAGGCGCTGTTGTAGCCTCACGAAGCTTCTAGAAGAAATAGGTAAATTAAAAAAACTGGAGCAACTCCTCCTAGAAAGCACTCCAAAACTTTCTGCATTACCGTAAAGCATAGGATCGTTGCAGAATCTAGAAATTCTAAATATTTCTTGGAGTGGTATAGAAGAATTACCCGATGGTATTGGGAGGCTGAAAAAGCTCCGAGAATTAGATGCTTTTGATTGCAAAAATCTCAAAGGGGAAATGCCGGAAAGCATGGGGTCTTTGGAGAATCTAGAAATTCTAAATATTTCTCGGAGTGGTATAAGAAAATTACCCAATGATATTGGGAGGCCGAGACGACTCCGACATTTAGATGCTTCATGGTGCCGTGAACTGGGAGGGGAATTGCCAGAAAGCATGGGGTCTTTGGAGAATCTAGAAATTCTAGATATTTCTGACGCTGGCATAAAAAAATTTCCCAATGATATTGGGAGGCTGAGACAGCTCCGAGAGTTACGTGCTTCACATTGCAAAAATCTCAAAGTGGAAATGCCGGAAAGCATAGGGTCTTTGGAGAATCTAGAAATTCTAGATATTTCTTCGAGTGGTATAAGAAAATTACCAAAAAGTATCGGGAGGCCGAGAAAGCTCCGAGTTTTAGATGCCGCAGTTGCGAAAACCCCGGAAGGGAAAATGCCGCCCAACGCATGGGGTCTTTGGAGAATCTAGAAATTCTAGATATTTCTGGAACCAATATAGAAGAATTGTCCAGAGGTATTGGGAGGCCGAGAAAGCTCCGAGAATTACATGCTGGTGGATGTGAAAAATTGGGAGGAAAACTTCCGTAAAGCATGGGGTCTTTGGAGAATCTAGAAATTCTAGATATTTCTAAAACCGGTATAGAAGAATTGCCCGGAGGTATTGGGAGGCCGAGAAAGCTTCGAGAGTTGCATGCTGAGAGTTGCAAGAATCTGAAAGGGGAATTGTCGGAAAGCATGTGCAATCTTTCATCCCCGCAACACCTCGATTTTTCTTTATGTAGAGAGCTCCAATCGCTGCCGGACCTTCCTTCCGACTTAACATATTTGCGCATCACCTGTCAAAGTCGCAAATTGCCTTCACTCTCCCACCTAACCCGTCTCAAGGAGCTAATAGTCATTGACCGTCAATTTATCGAGTGCATCCAGGAGCTTCCATCAACACTACTAAAGAATTCAGAATGCTCCCAACCAACGGGTGTCGAAGAATCGGAATTGCCACAATCCCTAAACACTACCTTCAAGTTGGAAAACTTGGAAGTCACTTTTTGTGAATCTATTGAAATACTAGACGTTTCACCGTTTATCCATCTAAGGACATTATCCGTCGATTTTTGCTGGAATTTACTTGAAGTTCGAGGTCTTGATAAATTGAAATATTTGGAATCCTTGATTGTTCGCTCCCCGCAATTCGGTTGAACGGTTGAAGCTTCCAAAGTCCGAGGGTCCGAAGGTAGTGAACGTTAAATGTTGTGAAAACCTCGTCGAAATTCAAGGTCTCGATTGCTTGGAAAAGCTGAGTATCTATCGGTGCGCTTCAATTGAAAGGCTAGACCTTTCAAAATCCAGGAGTATGAAAATATTAGACGCTATAGAATGCGCAAAATTAGCCGAAATTCAAGGCGTCGATAGGTTGGAGTCCTTGGAACGGTTGAGTATCTCCGGGTGCGCTTCAATTGAAAGGTTGAACCTTCCAAAATCTGATAGTCCGAGGATATTGGATGTTGCGGATTGCAAAAACTTGAGGATATTGGATGTTGCGGATTGCAAAAACTTAATCCAAATTCAAGGCCTTGATAGGTTGGAGTTCTTGGAAGAGTTGAATCTCTATGGGTGCACTTCGTTTGAAAGGCTACCCAACTTATGTTGTTTTGACTACTTGAAAAGTTTGAATATCAACGATCGTGACAAGCTTCAAGACATACAGAGCCTAGAGAGATTCCCATCCCGCAAAAGTTTATTTATTGAAGGTTGCAAGTCCTTAGCAAAATTACCAAACTTGTCAAGTTTTCATGGTTTACGAGAATTGTTCCTGTCAAACTGTCATGAACTTCGAGAGATCCCAGGGCTTGAGGAGTCAATATCTCTAGAACGTATTACTATCTCAGGATGTTCCTTGATTGAGATCTTACCGGATTTGTCATCAAGTACCCGCTTGATGAGCCTGATTGTGCAAAATTGCGAGAAATTGATTGAGCTTCGAGGGCTCGAGAAATTGGAGCAGCTAGTGGAATTGGACATTTCTGAATGCAAGTCTCTCAAAACAATTCCGGAATTGTCCGGAACACAGCTTTATCAAAATTACGAGAAAAAGCCATCTCCATTGATCAGACGCATAGAATTTGGATAGACTCTATTCGGACGAACTCGGATGAGTCAAGATAAGGGAGATGATCCACATTTTCTAACAAAGGTACATAAAGCGGGTGAGTTACCCTTGCTCTTTTGAGATCTACCGCCCAATTGTCATTTGCAATTTCTTTCAAGATTTATCATCTTCTCATAATCATTTCCCGGTCGATAGTGTCATTATTTTTGTTACATGAATACAAGGAATTTGGGGGAGATGTTCATGGAAGTTAATGAGTGCTTTGGCAAAATGATTCTTCTTATCATGCCGAGAACGGAAATAGATGAAAAGGCTTTCTAAGCACATCGTATGTCTTTAAACTTTGGGTAAGATCCTTCATCCTATGCAGAAAAATAACTATTCCTAGCGTTTGATTGTTTCCGGATTTCTGGAAAATCCGATAAAAACCGATGTATACGGGCATTTGATAGCATGCCAAAGGTCATTGTATAGGTTGAGAAATACTAAATGGAGGACACTATATAGCGGTCCTGGTTTGAATCCATGTTCATTTGTTTCGGATCCAGGATATACCTAAAAGTCCAATGCAAGCAATAGATTACCAAAAGAAAGTGTCTTGATGTTTGTAGAGTTGGTATAGCCATCTGTGAGATGCCCGAACATTTGAGCCAAGCAAGACATTAACTAGAATGTGGTTTGACATGATTGATTGTACTTCCCTTATATCGTGCATAAGCACTTGTTAGTTCATTTACCTGCTGAAAAGAAAAACACTAGAAGCATTTCCATAAGTTTCCTCGGGAGAATTTATCCTATATGCGGTTTGAAAACTGTCTTGCATTACTTCTAGTACATGAATGGCAAATATTGACAAGGAAAGAATCAAACTATATCCCACAAGAGCAAGCAACTTGAATTGAATTCACTATAATAACTTGCTCAAAGCTTCTGTGGTTGATGATGTTAGATGCCCCATTAGTTGGATCCGAAGAGTTCAAAAAGAATATCGAGCTTGACAAACGGGGATCCCTAAACTTCGGAGTGTTATTAGGAGTTCTTTGGTGTTAGTTGCTGGATTGATTTCATCTGACTCACTGGCGGGTTTCGGTTATCATTCCACTGGTTGATGTAGATGCTAAAATATGCAAGAGAGCTTTCGCAAGGCTTTTGTAAAAGGAAAAAAAATCATCAAAGGATGAGGAGCTCGATGGTTCTTGAACTTCTCCAAAGTCCGACAATGCATCCTTGGAATGGTAAAGGATGTTTGCATGCTGTGATCTCACATTGCCCCGCTTATATTTAGCAGAAGCTTTGCCGAGCTGGAGATGTCCGCCTCCGCTCGTGTAATCAAGTCTCTCTTATTTTCTCTCCCACCTATTCCTCTTCTGTAGTTTTATTAATGCTACTTTCGGACTCGAGGAAAGTCTAGCCTCGAGCTTTCCTCCGGGTTTTCGAGCACGGACGAAGGACCATAGCGCGTGCTTCCGTTCCGGCTTCAGTTCAATAAACCGCCGGCTTCTTAGGTTCGGCTCCCGTTCGGCGTTCTTTTGCGACCTAATGGGCGGTCATCTCAATTGTATCAACTCGGTTTTGTGAAATTTGCTTGATTTATGATTGGCAGGTGAAGATTTTAGGGTGGAATCTAGAGAAGGATTTGTCGGCAATGGTCAGAGAGGACCCGTAGGTGTGCTTCATGGCTTCAATCGCGCAGGCTGTAGACAATCTCTCCCGGTAATTTCTTGAAACGAGAAAGTCTCTCCCGGTACTTGCTTCGACTAGGGGAAGTTCTCTTTTAAGTCGGCGTGTTCGTTCCTTCAACAATGGCTTGGTGCGCCCTTTTAGTCATTGGCCTTATCTCGTTTTACTTCTTTCGCTCTTCCTAAATATGCTACACTTCCTTCTCCCGAGAGGAACCACTGTAATTGCCAATCTAGCTCGATTTGCATTTGATGGAGAATTTGACAAATATAAAAGTGAAGTGCTTGAAGTCCAAATGCGAACATGATGTCGAATTGAGGAGTTCCCTAACTTAATCACCAATCACCCGGACCAACCGGAAGTGTACCATGCTGCTGTATTGCCATCTTGTTTCCATTTCGTGTACACCAGTTGAAGTGTCCATAAAAATAAAGAACTTGAATTGGAGGGGATGTCATTTATTCTCGTCATTTATTCTAGATAGACTAGCTATGTCGATTGCGAAATGCTTGATGCCCACTTGGAGTTGGTAAGTTTAGCCCTCTGAGAATAACATTTGGATGTTGTCGGGCATCTATATAGTTTGCTTGGATTTTTAATGCTGACTCTCACAATGTAATGCTACTTCTGGCTCCTCTTCTTCCTCTTTTTCTTGATTGAGAGTTGCCAACAAGGAGATATTTACGGTATACTAGATTGCAGAGTATAAGCTGGAAAGTTTCTTTCATTTTGTACCACTTAAAGTTAATTTATCTTCTTCTGACTTCTGAGGGGCTTGCGTGGCATCGTTTTGATTAATCAAGCTTGCTGGTGAGAATCTAACTTACTTGTTAATAGGATATCTCAAGCCATGCTGCATACTTGTATGATAATCCGGTCAACGGGAATGGAGTCGGGGATTGGAGAAAGCGCAGAAACCGGGAGTGTAGAGGGAGTTGCATCCAAGTATGTTAAGTTCTTATATGACTATCTCTTGGTAATTCAAATTCGTGAGGACTTAGGAATAGATGGCTAGCCTTGGCAGTTCTTGACATCTATTCTCACTGGAAAAATTTAGAGAGGAGGCATCTTTTCTCCAGAAACATCCGAAAGCTTCACGCATCATTTGGTCTTCCGGATTTGGAGAACATGTTGTTGAGTGCACTATAATTCTTGAGCCAACCTTTGAATGGTTTCTGTTGAGATCCTAAGTTGTAGGTACTAGTACACTTGTGATCCTTGCCTGAATCCACTCCACCTCGAGGTTCCATAGCGGAACAACAAGACTCATTTTGGGATTGTGATAATGGATTGGGGGCTGCCATAAAGATATATATTCCGGTCACTTTACATGACCCGCTAGCCCAAATAAATCCCATATCAAGTGACTGATACCCCTCTCACTTGTCTTGTACTGTTACGATGCTTTACCTCACTTAACAAATTTTGATTTTCTCGTCACTATGCATTCTCTATCTTCCCTCTTTTAGTAATTTTGTTGTGAAGAAATTATTCATTATTTTTCTCTCTCTGTTGTTTTCTTTGCACATTCATTGTGTCGTCAATACTGGTTTCTCATAATTATTCTAATCTACTCCAGGTAAATGTACAACATCATTATGTTGGCTCGTCCCGGTGGCAAGACTGTTGTCTTGGGACTTGAAGATGGTACGGTTTCCCTGCATGATGTAGAAGTAAGTTTTCCATGCTATTGCCGCAATGTTACCCTCATTAATTCTCAACAAGAAATTCACCCCGCAAGATGTTTCTGAAATCCTTGAAATGTAGCCAACTCGTCCGATATAATGACCGGCTAATCGGACAGTTGTATCGAGGTTCCATTGGAGTCTTTTTTTTATTCAAAGAGAGTTGTTTGTGATTCGGGTTTGGATCTTCATGTTAAAGTGGAAGCAATTCGGTCCGAGGTTGAGATCCTATCGGTGTTGATTTTCTTTGTTAGAATGACAGAGGTTTGTTGGCCGGTTCCGCCTCTTTGTGGGGTTCAGCTAACATAACATAAAAAGAAAACCAAAAAAGGCGAAAAAGTCGAAAAAAGAAAAAGAAAGAGAGGGGCTGTTCGTGGAGTGAAGAGTAAAGAGAGAAAGCGTTCCCGAGAGAAGAACGCACAAGAAAAGGAAAAGGGGCAGTGGCTTTCCGGTCCAGTTCGAAGGCCCAACGTTGTTGGGACTCAAATTTCAGTGTATTGTTACCGAGTCTAAATTGTTCCCTGTTTTCTCCAATCGAAGGCCCAACAAGGTTGTTGTTGGAACCAAAGTTGAAAATGTTTCTAGTGTCAAGAACGAGGTCGCTAGAGTCTAATTGATGTGCATTTGAGATTGTGCTTCTATAATTCTATTTGGGATATTGAAGCTCCGTTAGTGTTGCTTTAGGCTTTGTAACAAAGAATCGGCTCTCACAAAAAGAAAAATGATGCAAATGAACTTTATCTCAATATACAATGTCATCCTTGGACTTTTTAATTGGTCAATATGATCCTTGACCTATTGATAGATGTTTAATCTAGACTCTAGGCTATATGAAAATGTTCAATACCGCCATTTCGTTAATTCAAATTTAATGAAGCCTTCTCACGTGGCTTCTAATCCGTTAAATTTGAACAATGGACAAAAAATAGATATCGTGTGGATTGTTCACATAAATTTTCATATCTACATATGATAATCGAGTTCATAATATGATAATGTACATTATAGAACATGCATCATCGGATAGTGTCTCATTATTTTCAAAAAACTGTGGTCATTGATTTAAGTCTGCCTAATTGTTTTCACACATCCGACTTGACATACAATAATCAATATCATTAAATGATGTTTGATTTGTCGTTTAAACAGATGGAAGAACTAAATTGGAAATTTAGCAATAGTTCATGGACTACACCGAACAAACTAAAAATTCAAAGACTATTTACATCATTTTTTTTCCTCATAAAAAATGCGATATTGGAATCCAACTACCAACTTGGTTTTTGAAACTAGAGCATTCCTTGTGGAATCAATGGTTGCACTCGATAACCAATTGAATTAATATTCATGATCAACACAAAAGGCAAGGTGGTGTGAACGACCAAATGAACTTAGAAGGGGCATCCAACTATCCAAATTCACGGTAGAAAATGCAAAATCTGTTGAACTTACTCATCTCAATTGAAACTCTGGGGAGAGATTAATGAGAAAAATGAACTTAAAATGGTGTTAGACACGAATTGCTTCCTTATAATTGAACAAATTTGGTAATTTCTTAGATAAAATACTTAACCATCTGAATTTCTTTTCGCTTATCATAGAATGCTTTATTCTCATTGCTGTAGTCAAAAATCACCGTGTAGCAACCCATAGATTGGGCACGATCGATGAGAAAAGAAAGAACCTTCTTTCCTAACTGCATCCCCCTAGAATCACAATCAACGGCCACGTCTTCAATATGGCCAACCTTGCTGCAGTTCCTTATAAACTTCTTCTCAATGAACACACTTCCAGTAGCGACTATCTTTCTACGATTAGTATCCTCTATGGTCATCGCCGAGAGAGCTGAGCTCTTGGAACCGCTTTTGGAAATCCTCATTGGAGATAGCATCGCAAACTATCAGTTGGTGCAGTAGCTCTACAAACCCTTTGCTTTTGTGGGGGATCTCTAGTTTACGAACTTGAAGATTACGTGCTTCATTTAGTGGGACCCCAATCTGCATTTCCTGAGATGAGGCTTCTGTTTACACCAACTTCATTCACATCAACAAGGAGAGAATTAGAGTCCATAGAGTCAGAGAAAAGAACATGGAACGCATTTAGAAGCTCCACCATGTTATTAACGGGAAATCACACATAAGACACATAGCATTTCTTTCTCTATCTAACCAAGCCACCTAGCACAGGCTTGTAGTGGCCAAATCTGCTGAGCTCTAAATCATAAAGCAAAAGATAAATGCAATTCACTTTTCTGCCTTCTTCTATGAAGGTAATATTAATGCAAATGCGATATCAGTTACTTCCTAGTGAGTCTGTTCGCAAAAGATAAAAACAAGAGGGGAGGAGGAGGAGAACTTGCTAATGAGGCTAAATGAGTATGTACGTACTCAATACAGAGAGGAAAAAGAAGCAGTTCTATAGACTCCTTTGTTCACAGAGTGATATTCTCACTTTAAATTACAAACTTAGAAAGCAGAATCGAAGAACCTATCCACAACCTGGCAACAATTACCGTTGAAAAACAGAGAACGATGAACAAGTTTTCTTGGCTTTGTCATTTTTCAAAACAGCTCATTAAAGCTTCAAATAAAATTCCAACTAAGAAAATGCCATTAATTGCATTCTTTGGTGCACAGTAGGTGTCTGTAACAATGTTTGGTGTTAATACACGACACCATTCTCCATTGATACATCGGAGAACAACATCTGCGGTGCTTATTAGTCAAAAACTCGCAAATGGAGTATCTCTTTCTCAAAGCATAAAATATCTCAAAAGATTTTTCTTACATGGACTAAGTTCATGTCTAGGATATGGCAGATAATCCATAGAATACTATCTTGACATGGCTGCATATTTTGGACACAATGCCCATGATGACCACACAACAACAGGAAAAACTTTTGCCAACACTCATTAAGTGATTTGCCGGCATTCGTAAAAGCCAGTAGAATTCTTACAGGCAAAAGGGAAAAAATGAAGTTCAAAGCGATGTTGAGAAAAGCTTTACTACTAATTGCCACAAATTCTGCTAAAGACATCCAAAAATGCCTGCAAAAGCTCTATCTTTAGAGGCATTTGATAGTGGCATTTGCAAATGCCGCAATGTGTATTTCTTGTAGCAAAAATTGTAAGTGCTAGAAAAAAGTCATCGCAAATGGTCCCTGAAAACATTGCTTCACCGCAAATTAACTCCCGCTTAAAACTGTGAGGTTGAGACAGAGAGCCAGATTACGAAGTTTGCAGCTCCTAAACAGCCGTAACAGTATCGAAAGATTCAACCCAAAAAGCAAAAGAAATCGATGGATTACAAAAGCTTCATATCAACTCATGCATCAATGCCAGACACGATAGCAATCTCTCCTGCGCTTTTCTAGGGTGTGATTGGGCCTAGCCATCGCCTACTTCTAATCACGCTAGCGAAGAAGTCCAGGGGCATAAAGCTTATCAAATTAAGTTGAAATTCCCAGAATCGTACGATGGCCAGCATCCACGCTCGACACCCAACACTGTCTTGCGCTTTCAATTCGGGAGGAGCAAAAAAAGATTACGCATTCCCAACGCTGGTGATAATCACAATCACAAACCAGAAGAACGAGAGAGTACCTTGGGCTCGATTTAATTGCCGTTCCCTGCTCTCCCGATTCGAAGTCGGCAAGTGATTGATGAAATGCGAGCGAGAGACAAAAGGAAGCAAAAGAGTCTGAGATTTGCTATGCCTTTGGTAACCTATTTACCCCCAAAGTAAACGAGAGGGGGGCAAAAAAGGAATTTCAGTTTGGGTCGCACTGGGCCAGATCCGCGAGGCGATGGTGGTGGAGAGGAGGGCGGTGAAGGCGGAAAGCTCCCGCGAAGGTGGAGAGAAGATGGTCTGGTGTTCAGTGGTCTCTCTCCGAAGAAAACAGAGAGCGTGGAAGGGAAGAGAAAGAGAGAACAAAGCAGAAAAGGTCAGAGAGAAAGTCAATGAGAGTGAGGCTGTCTGGGGCTAACTTTTCTGCTCTCGGAACAATTTTTGAAACGGAATATATGGTTTTTATTCTCAATAATAATTAATAAAAATAAAAACGCGTTTGATAATTATAAAAAAAAATATTTTTATTTTTTTATTTAATTGAGGAGACTATATATATTAAAATTAAGATTTATTTATCTTTTTAATTTACTAAATCAAATTAAGTCTCATTTGTTCAATAATTAAATCAAATCAGATCACTATATATATATAAGTAATTTATACATGATTTATCAAATTATAATATGGATGAGATCAACTATAAAAATATTCAAGATGTGTGTTCAAGAACAAAAGTGTTCCGAATTATTTCTGAAAATGTTTCAAATGCTAGCGCCACGTCAACAAAAGATTAACAATTAAAAACTAAAATAGAAGAAAAAAATCTAATTCACTGTTCATCATCTTCAACCTTGCGATCAGTCGACCAAAGCTTCTCCGGTGCTCGTCGTCGCTATTCACTTCCTAAACCTCCCAGCAGCGTAGGTCGACCCTTGCTTGACCTCCCACCAAATCTGTCCACGGCGGCCGCTAGCTTCGTGGTTGGATCTGGCTGCGAAGTTCACAGCCGCCATGGCCACTCGAGCTCGAAGCTGGCATAAGGGTTTGTGAATTTCATCTGCTTTGCGAGGGAATGGGCAAGCCCTACACTTCGGCTCCTGTTGGCCCCGAGTCGCTGAGCGCCGCAGCCCCGAAGCTTCCAGTGCTCCAAGTCCTTGCACTGCAGGTAAAGGCTGTCCTTTAGCGGAAGTCCCTCCAGGCTATGCTTCTTCTCTTCGACCTTTCCCTGACGATGCACCTCTTGCCTATCCATGACTCATCTTTTCCCAATCAACAAAATGAACAATAGCATCTCATTTTTTTCCCCTGAATCAGAAGACCTCAAAGCTTGCCGCCGCCATGACCAGATCTATTAGATGTGGTGAAGCAAGGGACGATGAGCGCCGTCGAAGGTCCAAACGGAAGTGGGTAGCGACGGACCATCGCCCAAGGACATTGCGAGGTCGAAAACAATGAGTAGTGACTTTTCCTTTTTCTTCTTTTTAATGTTTTTCTGATTTGGCACTTGCCCGGCGCCATATCAGTGTCATTTTGGATTCACATTAAGTTTTTAACTGTCACTTTTAATAAAAGAGGGTAAATGTGTCACAAGATACAAATTTAAGATTTTTAGTGTCACAAAAAAAAATTAGAATAAATGTGTCGTAATATATATAGTTTGGGATTTTTAACGTCAAAAAAAAAAAATTCAGGATATTGTCACATTGGACAAAAGTTTAGGGTTTTTTGTCATACTTTCTCTTAAATTTATTAATTCCAAACAATGACTCGTAGTAACAAACACTGAATTAATATTTAAAATGCAAATTCATTTTTAAGCTCTCTTTTATTATTTATTTGTTTGTATATTTGAATTAAGTTAGTTTGATTGTAATAAGTATAGAAATTATAATTTATCATGTACATATAAAATTATATGTTTAATATATAACGTGTCCCAATGTATCAAAATTGTTTAGGCCTTTTGACATATGCAAACGACAATACGCTTGATACTTTGGTAATGACATACGTGAAGTAAGAGCACAAAGTACCACCATGCATAGGCTCATATATTTCCATTGCATGCTTTTCTACAACCGTGCCAAACACCATCCACGACTGAGAAAAATACTAGAGGAGAACATTCAGAACGTATGCCACAAAATGAGCCAATTGACGGATATTTCCTACATTGACCATCCGTCTTTTCTCTGAAAAAAAAAATTACACCAGTGACTCACAAAACTATGGATGACGTAAGACACTCGACTAGTCTCAACAAGAATGGACATTTCTTCGGATTTGATCACTCTGTTACACGAAATTAAAAACCAAACTGTCACTAGACAGTACTATTCCATTGAACTTCGCGCAGCCGACCCAAACACACGCACTTTGCTTCCTGACCACGCACAGCACAAGCAATCACGGTCATGACCGATAGAATCGACGACACCAAGCCAACACACGATCAATCGAGAACTCCATCTGACCCCTCGCACGCACGATTCTCGGACCAAACGAAAGAAACGTGTCCCGATCATTCCTCCGTGTATCACCAAAACAGTCCGAGAACGAACGATCAAAGAGAGAAACACTCTTACGAAGCAGGCACGATCAACGAAAAGTACGAAGAGACAGAAAAGGAGGAAAAAAAAGAGGGGAAAAAGAAGGGGAAAAGGCGGTACCTAAGTTGCAATCGGCGGGGTTGAGAGCCACACGGTGGTCGGGCTTCGACTCCGAGGCGTCGCCGCGTCTCGTCCTCTTGAGGTTTTGCTCGAATTCGTCTTCTCCGGAAGGTTCGCGTTTCAGAGAAGCCATTGCCACCGGGCTCTGAAGTTGAACCACCAGCACCGTCACACAGAGAGAGAGAGAGAGAGAGAGGGGAGGGACATAAACGAAACGTGTCGTCGTGTATATAAAGGGCTCGGAAGCGGAGTGGGACCCACAAGCCAATAAAATATTCCTTTTTTATTTTTACTTTTTTGCCCAAAAAAGTTTACAAGATAGTTGGATTAATTAATTAATTAAGGGGAAAGGGAACATGGAAGAACTAATTGGGCTTTGGCAGGGTTTATAGTTTTCACGATCCGCGTTTAAGGTAAATGGGCTCTTTATTTTTATTTTATTTTATTTTTGGTCGAACAGGTAAATGGACCTCGAGGGCACTTTAGTTCACCTTGACATTTGAAGTCAGATTTTTGTTTCGAACGAGTCGATTTTGGTTAGGTTCAAAGTGAGTCGGTGATGGTTCGCTAGAATCTTTTCGCATGAAAAAAGGAGGCCTGATTTAGGTCGGATACATTTTCGACCCATCTAAACCTAACCCGACCCGACTCGCTAGAGGCGTCAAAGCCCCCCACCAATGAGCTCCTTGGCACACCTGTGCATGAGCAGATACTATTGTCCATGTTGACCCATCACATGATAAGACATGATGCTGACGATTGTAGTCATGTGACGCATTAGAGAATAATAATCATCAATATGCATATCTACGAAAATTAGTCGGATAAACCACGCCAATCAGACGACCAAACACATGTACATTGCCCTAACGAAGAGAGAATCGGTATGCCCACGACATTTTCCCGTGGACCGGTCCATGCTTATCATCATTCATCATACAATAGCTGCATCGAAACAAGCCCCAGTCAAGATCAAGCTCAAAACTCTACTTTGTGCGACTGCCCAAAGCTACGCCACAAATCACCATAACTCGTTACAAATCACGAAAGCTCGACATTGCTGGATCACTGCAGATCATGGATTTGCCTCTGGCATCAATCATTCAATATCTCCGATCCGTGAAAGACATGATATAGATTGACACAAAGTTTTTTAAGAATTCTCAAGAATCCTGTTGCCCCTTTTCATAGGACGCGGCCACAAGATCAGCGCCTCCATCTCCATCATCCACGCTGTAACGTGCGGAATCGAAAGCAAAGCTCCAGATTGAGAGACAGTTCTCATCACCTGCAAAAGACAAGACAATACAATGTAAACCAAGGGCAACAGTAAATTGTTGAGCTGATCAAAGGAGTGCATGCATGCACGGCTGGCAAGAGATATCGACTCTAATCCGTGTAATTAAACATGCAACAAATTTTATCCAAGTACATCATCGAAGAAAAGCAGAACAGTCTATGGCTGTTGAAGCTAGCAAAAAAAAAAAAAACCTTCAAGGTGGCATGATCTTAGCTGGCCGAAGAACTTGAAAAACAAAAGGACATCTTTTCCCCAGGAAAATTCCAAAGATTGGGCCTTTGAAGACCCTCAAGTGGGACTTTGGGGAAAAAAGGGAAGAAGAAGAAGAAAAAAAAACCCAATGGAGGAAGATTTTCTAGGGGACTTTGGGGAAAAATGGGAAGAACAAGATCAAGAACAAACCAAATGGAGGATGACCTTCTAGGGCCCAATATTTTGATTGAATTAGCACAATCACCAAGGCGATCAATCAATAAGCCAAAGTGAAAAGCTTTAACAGGAAAGGTGGACATCTATGATACCCCTCAAATGAAATACTGCATCATCCTCCTCAGGAACCTCAAATCTTCGGTGCCCGGAAGAAGAAGCAGCCATTGGCAGAAACGGATGAAAAGAGAAGCCATTTACTGTATCTGGATTATCACGGAAGACAAGGAAATGTTCATCATCAGGCAAATCAAGTACAACTAAACACAATACGCATAAATGGACAAGAAACCCTTCAATTACAAAGTATCAGACCTGATGCAGCCTGAAAGCCTGAAATCCACTGGCCAGTTTGAAGATCATATATATGAACTAGACCATCCTGATGGCAAAGAGTCAGAAAGAGTAGACTATTGACGATATAGTTCGCTACAAATGCAAAAGCAGCTTGGTACCTGACTGCCTGTACCAAGATATCGACCTAGAGGTTCAACATCAAAGTATATGCGCTGGTTGGTATCTTCAGATGACCGGTACAACCTATACAAACAATTGAGGGACAAAAAAAGTCACTTCAATGATACAGAAAAACAATAATGATAGCAAAAGTGATTACTTGAGGGAAAAAAAATCCGCCTTGGGAGAGGGCATATTAGCAGGAAATATTCTACTTTCTTATCTAAGACCCAACATTTCATTAAAATTCAGTTGCATGGAAAGAGGAGCTTTGCTATCATTAGAAAACAATACTCACTTGTAGACGACATCAACAGCCTTGCGAACATCCCAGCACATAATGAAAGGGTCCTACAAGAAATTTAAGAAGAGACATTGTCAAAGATAGACATGCCTAAAGTAAACAACGCATAAAGAATGTTTACCATGATTCCTGAATGTTATTAAGTCCATCCCAAAACACTACAGTGGTTCTCACACAAATTCAGAATTTAGACTCTGTTTTTTTTTTTTGGTAAGGAGAATTTAGACTCTGTTTGATCGCTGGAAAAAAACAGAATTGAGATGAAATGTTTGTGCATTCATTTGGAGAGTGACTAGAATTAGATATGTTCTATCTTATCCGGCTTCACCAATTGACACACACATCCCAAATCAGCGAGTGCCTGGTTGCTTGGTAGGTCACTGTGTCTGGAAAGAACAGGGCAGGATCATGTACACACACACTCTCTCTCTCTACCAACTGAAAGCACCACCACCATCACCATCACCAACCCCCCCCCCTTCCCCCTAAAAAAAAAAAAAAAAGCCATTCCCTGCCACCTAAGAGGAAAGCTTTCCACATTTAGCTTGTCATTCAAGAAAGTCCAAGACATGAAAAAAGGATATGTTTCCATGATTATCACCATTAGTAGCAGATTAAACAAATTTGCATATCTCAGAGGCAACGACGAATTCAATCACTCATCATCACAAACTAATTGTTCCAACTTTTATCTAATTAATCGATTAAAAAAAAACTCTGGAAATGTGCAAATAAAATGCTTCCATCACACACCATTGCATGAGAGAGAGAAAGAGAGGGAGAATGGTAGAGAGTCATTCTATATATTTTCAAGAAAAGGAAAAGAGAAGGTTTAGAGTATTCTACCTTTCGTCCTCCAGTATATAAGTTTCCATCTTTCGAAAATAACACCTGGAATTGCAAGCTTATCACCTATAATTTCTTGAGAAATAACCATCACATAAGGGAAATCCAACCATCTGGCACTTACATGGGTAACCCCGCCTTGTTGACCATGTAGGATGTATAAGAGTTCCATGTTATCTTCTCTGTAGATTGCAGTAGTCTGGCTGTAGGAGCCAGTTGCCAGCATTCCAGTATGAGCTGGAGAGAAAGCAATGGCAGATATAATACCTGCACAAAAGCAATAGCCAGTAAGATACTAAATTCTTCCCTTTTATCTTGCGATCTCACTATTATCTTGAATCATTATATAATTAACATGGAAATCCAGGGCATTCAGGAGATCTACTATTTCCCTTTACATGCGTCATATATCAGCCCCATGGCAAAATAAACAGAAAAAGTCAGCCTTACAATCCAAAGTATTCCATTGAAGTTAAAATACTCAATTCTTCTCAACTGGAGTTTTTGAATTCCTCTTTTATTTAACTTGTCAGACAAATATAAAGAAACAGCTAAACCAGGACAGGCACAACAATGCACCTGTTTGACCTTCTTTGTTTCCTTGAAGTGTTGAGTGCTTCTCAAAATCTCTACCAGGGTGATGTACGTCAAACACTCTTATGGATTTGTTATATCCAGCAAAGATCCTTCACATGAACAGAGGATGTGGGTTGAAACTTTAATAGACTTAAAATGCTGTAAACGCTGCGTATAGAGAATAGCTCCAACAAACTAAATCATTCTTGATAACCGCAAAAACCACTAAGTAACCAAACACCGACATTTGGAAATTCGGATAGCAGAGCATAACCTACATCACCAAATGCTGATTTCTTTCAATAATGTACAATTTCAAGGGGAATTAGAGTAAACCGTTGACAAGTGGGAATTTAAGAGTCTTCAAAATGGAATGTTAACCTTACTTGTTCCCCGCAGGATTAAATGCAATTGAAAATGCAGCTGTAATTTCATCCACAGCATCATAAGCCCTGTATGTGCAACGTAGCTGCAATGTCAATTGTACGAGTCAATAAAATTTCCTCTTTTTTGTCGAGACAATTGAAACAGAAGTTGTACAAAGAAGATTGTAAAGGAGAAAATGAGGGGTATGCAGACAACAGAGTTGCTACAAAGCATGTCTAAGATGTGTGATAAGCTCAGGGTCCACAACTTCAGTGTACCCCAAAATAACTATATGGCTTCCATAAAGTCTCCCTAGAGTTCTTGAAACCTCTAAACTAAGCTTAACAATTCTGACCTGTCCAGTAGTAGCATCCCAGACATGAATTGGAAGATCACGAGTAGTTGACGCGAATACACAGCTAACTGGGTCTGAAATATGAAAAACTTCCATACTCAATTCTAGCTGTCGCTAATTACCAGAAGAAAATTAACTATAGCTGAAAATATAACCATGTTACGTAAAAGAAGAGTAAAATTTAAAGAGACAACCTGTAGCAGACATGTATGGGTACCAACAGAAATCATAAACCGATTCGCCTTCCGTCACAACATGATTTGCTGTAAAGGAATCTGCAACCAAAGAGAACTACATGAGACATAGACCACCCAATGTCTGGATTTGCTAATATTTGGTTGTAGATATTACTAGCAAAATAGTCTCAGCAGTCCTAAAGCTAACATCTTTTCAAGCTACTTAAATACACAGAAACAATACACATACTAACCCCAAACTCCTAGCGAACGTGTACCTTGATCAACATCAGACGAACTTGCCTTTGCGCTGTCGTCAACCCCATAGTCTGGTCTGATCATGAAACACAGCAATTAAAGTACGACCAACATCGCCACTTCTCGTGAACGACTAAACATAAAAAGGAACAGAAAAATCAGCAAGCACCACCATCGTCCCAAACAAACTTACAAAGTGAACACACGAAGTGTATTGTCCTCTGAACTACTGAGAAAGCAAGTCCCATCACGTGACCTAACGAAAGCCCAAAAAAGAAGAGGCAATCATCGCTCCAAAAGCCACACCACTACTCAGAATGCGGACAGCCAAACATCCATCAAGGGAAAACGAAAAATTACGCACCATTTGACGCCTTTAAGAAAGTTGTTCGGCTTCTGGTCAGTTCTGAACTGTTTGTGGAAATGATAGGCTCTTTGAGGAGGGACATCGAACCGAATGGCGGGCCATGAGTAGTCTTGATGAGCGGCCACTGTGGGTTCGTCGAGCGGGCTCAGTTGACGCTGCTCTTCTTCTTCAACCATCCTCGTGAGAGAGAAAAGAGTGCGTGCTGGAGAGCTTCGAGCACGAGCAGTGAGAAATTTCTTGAGGGGTCGCCGGGGAGTTGAAATCTGATTTTTCCATCAAGTGTATAGGCCGCCAATGGGCCAAAAAGAAGGGCAACTGGGCAAGTAATAAGGCAGCTTTTATGTGGCCAGTTTTCTCTAAAGTTAATAAGAGAAAAAGCCATCAAAAATCCTAAACTATGTCCATTGTAATATATTTGTCCCAAACTTTTCTTTATGACATAAAAAACCCTAAACTTGTATTCATGTGACATATTTACTCCAAATTTTTACCCGTGCGACACATTTATCCCAAACTTTTTGTTATGACACCAAAAACTCCAAACTTGTAAGCATATAACACATTTATCTCAAATTTTGAGGTAAATGAGTTATACGGATATAAATTTAGGATTATTGATGTCATAAAAAAATAATTTAGTATAAATATGTCACATTGGTATAAATTTAGGGTTTTCGGTGTCGTAAGGAAAAATTTGGGATAAATGTGTCACATGAGTAAAAGTTTGAAATTTTTGATGTCACAAAAAAAAATTAAGGTAAATGTGTTATAGTTGGCATAGTTTAGGTAAAAGTATATGCAAGTAAAATAGGGTCTAAAATAAATAAAAAAAAATAGGGTGTAAAATTTCGACCAAACAAAAAACATAGGGTCTAAAATTTCGAATGAAACCGTAGCTGGAATTAAGGTATTTTCTTTGGAACCTAAAATGGTAATGTTAAAAGTCACGTCTTACTTCTTTTTGGGTAGCAAAGGAGCACTTCAAGTTTTGCCATTTGAAATCAAACGCAATCGAAGGAGCTACTTGCTTTGCTTATTCATAAATTTGCGAGCACCGCAAGGAGTTGTTGCTTCACTTGAAAACAAGGAGTTGTGTTGAAACTAAAATCAAATTGTAACGATGTCTATATAGTTAAGCACAAATGTGTGAAATAAAATGCATATTATGATACTCGGGATTTCGCCCCGACCTTCCGACAATGCACATAAATAAGGAAAAATTCCAATTAGGAGCCTACGGTGCCCTTATTTCTTAAATAATGGGTTGAAATGAATTTTGCTTTAAATAAGAGCCCGAATCGGCCATTATCTCAAATAAAAGCCTAAAGTGCCCATATCGATCTTAAAGAAGAGCTTGACTTGGCTGGCCAAAGGGCAATTTCGTCTTTTTAATTCTTTTTTTTTTCTATTTTTCTACTTTTCGTTTTCTTTTTTCCTCCTCCAGCCACTGTCGGGCCGGTGGAAGTTGCCGGACTGAGGTGAGGTTTGCCCTCGCCCGGGCGAGCGAGGGCGAACCACGACAAATCCGGCGAGGAGCATACTCGGAGTTTTCGGCAATCGGCTCATCGCCGATGGATCCTGTCCCTTCTTAGGAAAGGCATGCTCGGGAACTATTCTACTTTCTCATCGAAAGACTCAACATTTCAATAAGAATATGTCATCCAATTGGATGGAAATAGAAGCTTTGCTATCCCTAGAAAACAACACTCAATTGTACACAACATCCACAGCCTCGCGAACACCCCAGCACATGATGAAAGGGTCCTACAAGAAATTTAAGAAGAGACATTGTCGGAGACAAACACGCCTAATGTAGAAATAACGCTTAATGAATGTTTGCTCATGATTCGTGAATGTTAAGTCCATCCAAAATGCTCCAGTGGTTTTTCTCACAAATTGGGAACTTAACACCGTGTTTGATCACGAGATGAAGACAGAATTGACACGAAAATACTGTTCCATTCAACTTGGAGAGTTAGTACATGTAAGAATTAGAAGTGTTCTCCTATCTTATCCGGGTTCATATCCCATGTTAGTTAGTGTCTTGTCACTTGTTAGGTCACCGTGTCCGGAAAGAACTGGGCAGAGGATCATGCACACCCTTTTCCGCTTCCGCCACAATCCCCACCGTCAACTCAAACCCCAAAGCAAATTCCCTTCCACCTTAGAGAAAAGCTTTCCACGTTTATCTTGTCCTTTGTTGTTGGGACTTTATATCCGGCTCGATATTTGTGTATATCCAATCTGATGGGACTTTGCATTACGCCAAAGAACATTCAAGCAAAGTCGAAGACGTGAAAAGAAAAAAAAAATGATATCTTCCCATGATAATCACTATTAGAAGCAGACGGAATAAATTCGCATACCTTAGAGGCAACGATGAATTCAATCACTCAACATCACAAAGTAATTTTCTCCAACTTTTATCCGATTAATTGACAACAAAAACTCTGGAAATGTCCAATTAAAATGTTACCATCACACGCCATTGCATGGGAGAGAGGGAGAGAGACTAGTAGAGAGTCATTGTATTTAGGGATGAGCAAAAAAGACCGCCCGGACCGGGATTGCCCGGACCGGACCGGGACCGATGCTCCGGTTCCCGATTTTAGGGGGATTCGGTCCGGTTCCCGATTCCTAAAAGTGGAATCGGTGACCGGGCGGTCCGGTTACCGGTTCCGGGGCCTAGGACCGAATCGGATCGCTCGGACCGGACCGGTCCTTTTTAATTTTTTTTTTTTAAAAAAAACCTAACGTTTACTTGTTGTTTAGGTTTATGTCATTTAGGGTTCGATCCAGAGCTGCCAATTGAAGAGGCCTTGACTTCACCGAGCTCGTGGTACACCGACCCTTGTTTCCTCGACCTCGATCGCGTCTTCTATCAAAGTGTGTATCCACTTTTCGGAACCGCGGACCGAAAATCCTTAGAACCACCGTCGGTTTGGTCCGGTTCCCGGTTCCGAGGGTGGCCGGTCCGGTCCGTGGTTACGAAAAGTGGGAATCGGGACCACCGGTCCGGTTCCCGATTTTTTATGGGAACCGGACCGAACCGGGAACCGCTCATCCCTAATTGTATTTGTTCCCAAGGACAGGAAAAGAGAAGGTTTAGAGCATTCAACCTTTCGTCCATCTTTCGAAAATAACACCAGGAATTGCAAGCTTATCACCTATAATTTCTTGAGAAATAACCATCACATGGGTAACCCCATCTTGTTGACCATGCAAGATGTATAAGAGTTCCATGTTATCTTCTCCGTCGATTGCAGTAGTCCGGCTTTAGGAAGGGAACGAGGTATCTTGTGATCGTGAGTTGGAGAGAAAGCAATGGCAGATATCATACCCGCATAAAAGCAATAGAGGGTAAGATACTAAATTCTTCCCTGGTATCTTGTGATCGTGATGTTATCTTGGATGACAATACGCATGGAAATCCAAAACATTGAGGAGATCTGTTATCTTACTTTGCATGCAAAATAAAACAGAAAAACTCGGCCGTCCAACCTTCTTTGTTTCCTTGAAGTTTTGGGTGCTTCTCAAAATCCCAACCAGGACGATGTAAGTCAAACACTCTAATGGATTTGTTATAAGCAGCAAAGATTCTACACATGAACAGGGGATGCGGGTCGAAACTTTATTAGACTTGAAATGCTATAAACCCTAGGTAAAGAGACTAGCTCCAACATACGAAATCGTTTATGATAACAACAAAAACAACTAAGCAACCAACCTCGGACATTCTGAAATTCTGGTGGAGTATAACCAAAATCACCAAATGCTGATTTCTTTCAACAATAGAAGGTAAAAAGTAATGTACGAATTCAAAAGAAAGTTTCAAGAAGAATTAGAATGGACCTTTAACACGAGGAAATTAAGAGTCTTCAAAATTGAATGTTAACCTTACTTGTTCCCCCCAGAATTGCAATTGAAAATGCAAAGGGATATGCAGATGACAGAGTTACTACGAAGCATTTCTAAGATGTGTGATTAGCTCGGACTCCACAACTATATAGCTCAAAAGATAAGGCTTTCTCGCACACTTATGCTACATAGGTGTAGAAGGGCATCGAGCACGAGCTGTGATAGTTTTCTTGAGTTTTGGCTTCGTCGAACCTTCCCTCTTTTGAGTTCGTTAAAGAGCACTGAAATAAAATGGGAATAAATGATAATAAACTAAACTCGAAATTAAGGCTCTATTTATTTCATGAAAAATAAATAATTTTAAAATTATTTTTCCCAAAATGATATTTTTTATTGCTTACAAAAACTAATGAACATAAATTATTTTCATCGTTTACACAAATACTTAGATATAAATTTCTATCGGTAATGAAAATATTTTTCATTGACCGTTTATTTCAAATGATACATGCAATTATTTTTTGAATTTTTTTTCCAAATCACTCATTTTTTGCGAAACAAATGGAGTCTAATATTGAGTAGATAATTTCTTAATAACATCACCAAGCTTAAATTTTTTTAATCATTCTTAATTATATGTTAAATCCTAATATCATATAATATTGCATTGTTTTCTATTCATATTATGCTAAAGATCATAAATCATAGAAAAATTGACTATTTTAGAACAAGAATACATAGTTACAGGTTATGGATTATTAACAGTTTTTGAAATGAATTGTAATTATTAGTTATGATAACATCACTTTAATTTATTATGATAATTAATACCATGATTATTTAAGTTTGAAATTGAGTTATCTTACGATTGAAATTCTATTTAACTCAATAATCTAATATTTGAGAAATTAATTCTAGTACGGTTTGCTTATATACTGAGCATTACGCTTCATTCAATATAAATGACATCTCCGTGAAGAGTAGAAAAATCACTTAATATTTCTGCTTATGATTAGAATCTTAAACTAAAAAGATATGAAAAAACCTAATTCATCATTGGACATTACATATTTAAGTACTTAAAATGTTTCAAGTGTTTCATATTAAATAAATAATCATAGAACACGCAAGACTAAAGAAACTTAAAATTTTGTGAGTAAAAAATTATTAAAAATTGAAGCAATCGAAATCTGCTTTTTCAACAAGTGATAAGCAATCGACCCAAAAAAAAAAGTGATAAGCTGCTAATGGGCAAATAATAAGCTGCTTTAATGTCCTTAATTTATATTAAATTACATATTCACAAGTTTAAGCTGCTTAAATAGGCATTAACTATGTTTTACCTTAAAAAATTAGCTTCATAATCATATAAGATACTTCTTTTTTAAGATAATTACCGGACAAGTCCTAAAAATTTGCTATCACAATTAGCTTGAATCACAAAGCTTACATTGCATGCATGCAAGTCCTCAAACATGCACCTTCGATGCACCTGAAGAGCAAATTAGGCACACGTTAAAAAACCTAATATTGTCCCACTTACATGTAACTTTACCGTCAAAGTGTGCATACAAATGAGCGGTGTAGTGCCCATTAGGTCAACGAGAAACCCGGTTGAAACGATAAACAAAGATAACCTCTGCATTTTGGGAAGCTCTTCGACAAGTGAGCACATTCTGGTTCATGCCATATAGTTTCGATAGATCAGCGGCTTGAAGATGCTTTTGTACATGTCGGGTCAACCGAGCCTTGATAACCAACTCCTCCAGCACGAGTGCATTTCCAAGAAGAAACTTAATCAAGGCGAGCAAATGATTCGACCCTAAACGATTGGCTTCATAACCGATGATCTCAACTCTCTTGAGATGTTTCGCCAAACATTCAAAGTTCCCCTTCCTTGAGCACAAATAATCTTCTCCGTTGAAGTTAAAACGTCCTCTAGATTCGTCATCAAGCCCAAACTGCACATGAATAGTGAATACCCCATTTAAGAAACTCACTTCGCATTAGATGTGGGTCCATGAGGAAAAGAAAATTCACTGTCTCGCTAAAATTTCAAACAAACAACCTTTATTTGTCCACTGCAAATGGTAGTTTGTTTTACTTTATATGAGGTCTTAATCAATTTGAACTCTTAAACTCGCCCACACAATACAATATATTCTCTTTCTAGCTGCTCATTGCTGACCTATTAGTTCAAGATCCAAACCTACATGGCAGCAATAGAACCTCCAGTACAGCACTACAGTTACTTTGAAGACATGAACTAAAACGGGTGCACATATGTTGAGTGCACTGACCAAAGTTACGGGCAATTTTCAATTGCCAAAACAAATAAGATTTTGGATTTGATAATCTTCATGTGCTTCTGAAGTTTTAACTCACATTTGTGCGAAATAAAAGTCAGCTCAAGAAGTGAAATGAAAATATCATAGCGAATGAACGAACCTTAAACAGGGTGTAGCCATCCAGGCATACGAGTAAATTTTCCAGGCATGGTGAACTATGTAGCAAGTGTGCTATCCAAGGGAAGTCCCAATGAGTAACGGGCGCATGCAGTGTCAAATTCTGACATTTTGACAATGGAAATGGCACTCCTTCCATCTCCCAAGGAGACAAAATCTAAGTACATTGAGCGAGCAAAATAGAAAAATTTTGATTATTATTTCTTTTCCTGTTCAGGACGAATAAAGACTAACAAAATTTACAGTCCATCCAAATACTTTATCCCTTGACCCTGTAGGTCGCTCTAGTGGGGCAACGTACATTACTAAAACAGTGCTAATCACGGATCCCATTCAAGGTAAAAAAAACCGAGCTCGTACCTGGAAACACCGGCCGCAGGTGGCAATCGTAGGAACTCCCCGCAGCTTCTCCAGGAGTCCCTTTAAAAGATCCAGCATCCTCTCTCCACGAGACATAAGAAAATATAAGTTGGCTTCCACCAAAGAAGAAACATTGTCAAGTCTGAACATGGGATCATTAGGCAAAAACCCTGATATCCACAGTGACAGCAGATAAGGGGCCCAAATTGTCTCCACTTTACAGGTCATGGGGTAGACGAGTATCAATTTTTTCACACTCATTGAATCTATTCTGATGTTCTTCACGCCCTTGCACATGTGCAGCTCAAGGGACTCTAAAACCGGACTTCCCCTAACAATTTCCTCTAGGATATGATCACTCAACTCCGCAAATGACATCGACAAGACCTTAAGACGAGGCCACCTAACAGTAGTGCCCAGCGAAAAGCGGCACTTTCTGAATTCCAGGCGTACCATCCAACTCAAGTGACACACGAACTGCGGCAATGCGTACGAGAACAATGGCGTAGCAGCCGGCAACAGGCGGAGATCCTCCACGCGGCGTGCTGCCGCGAAGCGGAACCAGGAGTCGAACTTGGGTGAGTTGACCCCGTCGCACATGACGTGGAATCTCTTCACGGTCGGGGAGGTGCTCTGAAGCAGGACGCTGTCGACAAAGGACGAGAAGTCCCTGGAACTGTGAGGCAGGTCATTACCAATCCCATCATTGAAGATGAGGTCGGTGGTAGAGGTCCAAGTGGACTGCCACCGCTTGGAGAGGATGCTGGTCTTGACTACATCTCGGAGGGTCAGGAACGAGAAGATGTGGTGGATCACGTCGTCTGGCAAGGCACTGATGTCATCCCTAGGGCTCAAAGGAGGAGGAGGTGGGATTCGTCCTGTACGATTTGGCCGGTCGCCGGGGGATTTGCAGTGGATGGCGCCGTGGACGGAGGTCTCCACCATGGTCTATAAATCCTAGGGTTTCTATCCCGAGCTTCGGAGGCTTTTGACTTTGGTGTTTTATATTTAAATGGCATAATTTTTTTTTTTTGTTGGGTGTATTTTTTATTTTTCAATATATATAAGAATTTCGTTTGGGGTGACCAAGCAAGTGCTCAATGGTCAAGCAATTTTCCTACGAAAAACGGTGAAATTTTGATTCTTTTAGGCTCTGTTTAATTCTTTTAAGTCTAGCCGATCTTATATGGTCACGGGCTGACAAGCTCTCGCTCGCTCTCGTCTCCTTCAATCTCTCACCTGCTCATGCCCTCTCTCACTCGGTGGCTCCCTCCGGCGACGATCCCTTGCTCTCTCACCCCAGCCGTGTGGAAGGAAGGAGGAGCACAAAGCAATGGGCCGGTGATATTCCTACGGTAGTTTCGGGCGTAGGATCGAGGTAAGTCTTGAGTCTTGCAGTAGTTCCGCGATTTGCTTGTGTTCATGTGGATGGAAGGACGAGCTAGCAGCGGCACGGTGGTTTGGTCTCGTGGTGGGCCTCTTGCGTGGGAGTTCGAGCGAGTAGATTTCTAATTCGTTTTGACTCTCGGATCGGGGGTTACGGCTTGCATATTGCCAATGCTCTTTGCATGTTACTTTTGTTGGTTTGCTTGATATCCTAGAGTGTCGGGTGAGTGAAATTGAGACAGGCAGAAAGCGGTGGGGCTGTCACGAAATGAAAACGAAGAAGAGGAAGAAGAAAAGAAGAAGAGGAAGAGGAGATGGTGGCTTGTAGGTTCCTTTGCCACATGGGGAGGGAGGTGTCGTCCATGGAAGAAGAGAGAGGGGGTGAGGTGTCATTTTCACTCAGTCGGGTTCCAATTTCACATATTTTTAACTCTATGCGGTCCAAATTATACCGTAGTGTATCCTCAAAAAGATCGATTTTACTATAGACTTGAGACCAATAAGTAATAATCCACTCATAACTTAAGTTGGTGGAAAAATCGAGTCGTTTCAGTACATGTCTTGTTTAAATATTCATCAATTGGAATCATATTTACATTAACCTTACTTTGATTTTTTTTTTTTCGAAATAGATACGGTAGTTATAAATAGATAGTGCTCTTATACAAAACAAATAAAATTTTCTCACTTTCACCTGCCTCCGGATGAATTTTTTATAACGAAGGACAGGAATTCAAAAGAAAAAGAATTCACATTTTTTTAATTCTTTGGATTAAAAATTAGAATATTAAAAAAAATTCGAAAAGGAAATCGATTTTTTTATATTTTATATAAAAAATTATTTTATTCTAATTTTAATATACTAGTTAACTAAACTATTCTAGTAGTTATAATAAACTATAATATTAGTTATGTTAGGGCTTATGGACTCGAACTATAGACCTTCACGATAAAACAAATCAAACTGATTATTATCAAAATGATTCGAACTGTTTCAAAGACTCAACATGCCTCTCTTTTTTCTTTTTTGTTTGCATTGGGTTAATATCAATTAGTCCACTATCTTTTTTCTTGCCGATAAAGAGATGGCTCCTTGCTTTGAATCATGATTTTGGTTTCAACTCATGAGCACTACCAGAGCGTTTCAAAGAAGGGTTATTTTGATGTGGGTTTGCTTCTTGCCAAGATTAACCTAGATAAGGAGATTTTTAGGGGATTTTTTATCCTATTAATTTACCATAATCAGTAGGGAGATTTCATCCGTTGTCCGCTCTTTCCAGTATTTGACGTACCACAAAAATGAAATTAGGAATATCGAATCTATATCAAACAAAGTTTGGAGTTTTGAAGTCAAGGCATGCATTGTTATTTTACACATTGTGGTTAGTAACATTGGTAAATTAATTTAAGATAAGGAAAGAGAGGGATTCAAACTACGCCTTGCACCACTCGGCCAACTCTCCTGCAAAGGCTATGATGATCATATCCTACAAAAAGGGCACATAGTTCAATGAATGATGGCGGACATCATAATTCATCTTCATCAAAGTTATAAAATGGAGGAAATCTATGGGGCAATTGGCTTCCCATAGAGGATATCTCTTATCCTAAACCTCTTCATTATGGCCGAGGCCCACGGGCCAGAACCATTTTTACCAAGGCAGAGAAGGCTCGGATGGATCGTCTTGCCAGTTTAAGCATCTTAGCGCACAAAGTCAAAAACAAAAAAGGAGGTCGGCGGCAATAGTCAGCTGGATCGCCGCCGCTTTGATAGGACGTAGTGTCTTAAAAGTGTCTTCAATGCGGCAAGAAGGATAGATGTGGCGGCTTATGGCTTCGCGCAAGGTGTCGTTGAAATCATGGAGATAAAATTGTCAAGGTTCCTACTGCGTTTCGTTTCGAAGGAGAAGGTTCGCTTTGTTTTGCAAGATTCGGTGGTTTCGCCATGAAAATTTGCATTGGATTATGCCGTGGGCAGAGCTCTCGGCCATGAATTTCACTTCCCAGGTTTCTATGAGTCCTGCCACCAAAACAGCTTTGAAAAAAAGGACGCCTCTTTGAAAGAATGATTGAAGATGACTTCAGCATTTTGGGAACCTCTTGGATAGCTAAGCACATTTTGGCGTTCGCCAAGTAGTTCCCCAAGAACAGCGGCTTCATGGTGTCTTAGTCCATAATGCGCGGGCAATTCAGCCTTGATAATCAACTTCTCCAGAACAAGTGCTTCCTCAAGAAGAAACTTAATCAGTGCGAGCAGATGTTTCGACCGAAAGCAATTAGCTCCAAAGCCGATTATCTCAACTCTCTTGAGATGTTTCGCCAGACATTCAAAGTTTCCCTTCCTTGAGCACAAAAAATCTTCTTCCTCGAAGTTAAAATCGTCTTTGGATTCATGTAGCTCAAACTGCACATGAATACCCCATGTAAGAAATTTTGCACTAGATGTGGGTCCGCAAGGATAAAATAAAAAAAATTCAACGGCTCACTAAAATATCACACTGCAGTTACTTTAGCTGCACAGATGTTATGTAGACTGACCGAAGTTACAGGCAATTTTCAATTGCTAAAACAAGGGTTTGAAGTTGATCATCTTCATGTGCTTCTAAAGCTTTAATTCACTGTTTAAACATTTGTGCAAAAGAAAATTCAGCACAAGAAGCAAGATGAAAGTTTCTAAAGCTTTAATTCACTGTTTAAACATTTGTGCAAAAGAAAATTCAGCACAAGAAGCAAGATGAAAGTTTCATAGCAAAGGAACAAACCAGCACGTTGCTGCGGCCAGCCAGGCGTATGACGAATTTTTCAAGGCACGGTGAACTTCGTAGCAGGTGTGCTATCCCAGGAAGTTCCCAACGAGAAACTGGTGCAAGTAGTGTCAAATTCTGACATTTTGACAATGGAGATGGCACTCCTCCCATCTCCCAAAGGGACAGAATCTAAGCACATTGAGCAAGCAACATAGAAAATTTTGACTATACTTTCTTTCCTGTTATAAGATGAATGAAGACTAACAAAAATTAAAGTCCATCCAAATACCTTACACCCTGACTCTGTCTCCCACGAGTTCACAATAATACATCTTGATGGAAGACTAGAATGCCACGGAGAGCTGTAGTTGCTCAACCGGGGCAACAAACAGCACTACAACGGTGCTCATCACCGACCGCATTCAACACGAGCAAGTCTTATAAAGGTAAAAATACTGAGCTCGTACCCGCAAACATGGACAGCCGATGGCGATTGTGGGAACTCCGTGCAGCTTCTCACAGAGTCCCTTGAAAACGTCACAGGGCATCCTACTCACAGGAGACTCGAGAAAATATAACTTGGCTTCGACCAAAGATGATACATCCTCAAGTATAAGCACGGAATGATTAGGCCAATACCCTGATACCCGCAGCAGCAGCAGCAAATGCGGAGCCCAGAGTTTCTCCATGTTCAAGTACTCTACAATGTCGCGGCGGAAGAGTACCAACTCTTTCACACTCGTCGAATCTATTCTAATGTTCTTCAACCCCCCCGCCATACTCCAACTCGAGGGACTCTAAAACAGGGCTTCCCCTGAGAATTCCTTCCAAAATATCATCACTCAACTCAGCGTATTTTATAGACAATACCTTAAGGCAAGGCCACCTGATATTAGTACCCGACGAAAAACAGCAGAAACGGACTTCCAGACGTACCAACTCAAGCAACACACGAACCGCGGCAGCGTGTACGAGAATAGTGAATCGCTCAGCCACAGGCAGAGATCCTCCACGCGGCGTGCCTCCGCAAAGCGGAGCCAGAAGTCAAGCTTGGGGGAGTTGGCCGCGTCGCACTCAAAGCTGATGACGTGGAACCTCTTCACCGTCGTGGATAATAATCCTTTCAAGTTGAAACACTCAATTTGTCTCCACTGCAGTTCCTCTAAATCCTATTTTATTTAACTTGTTTGACAAACATACAAAAATAGCTAAATCAAGACAAGCACAACAATGCACCTGTTTGATCTTCTTTGTCTCCTTGAAGTGTTGAGTGCTTCTCAAAATCTCTACTAGGGCGATGTACATCAAACACTCTTATGGATTTGTCATATCCAGCAAAGTTCCTACACACGAACAAAGGATGTAGGTTGAAACATTTATAGACTTAAAATGCAATAAACCTACGTAAAGAGAATAGCTCCAACAAACTAAATCATTTATCATAACCGAAAAAACCACTAAGCAACCATACACCGACATTCTGAAATTTGGGTAGCAAACAATAACATACATCACCAAATGCTGATTTCTTTCAACAATAGTAGGTAAAGTATCGTACAATTTCCAACAAAAATTTCGAGGCGAAGTAGAGTGGACCGTTGACATAAGGGAATTTAAGAGTCTTCAAAATTGAATGTTAACCTTACTTTTTCCCTGCAGGATTAAATGTATTTGAAAATGCAGCTGTAATTTCATCCACAGCATCAAAAGCACTGTATGTGCAATGTAGCTGCAATGTCAAGTCCACAAGTCAATAAAATTTCCTTGTTTCTTTTCAAAACAATTAAAAATGAAGCTGCATTCAGAAGATTGTAAAGGAGAAGCTAAGGGGTATGCAGACAACAGAGTTGCTGTAAAGCATGACTAAGATGTGTGATAAGCTCAGGGTCTACAACTTCAGTGTACCTGAAACAATTATATGGCTTCCATAAAGTCTTCCTAGAGTTCTTGAAACCTCTAAACTAAACAATTCTGACCTGTCCAGTAGTAGCGTCCCAGGCATGAATCGGATGATCACGAGTAGGTGAAGCAAATACACAGCTGACTGGGTCTGAAACATGAAAATCTTCCACAATCAATTCTAGCTCTCGCTAATTATCAGAAGAGAAATACTATAGCTGAAAAAAAATAAAAAACCATCATACAGTAAAGAGAAAAGAGTGAAATTTAACGGGACGACCTGTAGCGGACATATGGATGCCAACAGAACTCATAAACCGATTCCCCTTCTGTGACAACAAGATTGGCTGGAAAAGAATCTGCAACCACATAGACATAAACCACCCAGTATTGCATTTTGCGAATATTTGGTTGTAGATATTACTCGCAGATAGTCTCAGCAGTCCCAAAGCTAACATCTTTTCAAGCTACTTAAATACACAGAACAAAAAAAATACACATTCTACGAGAGCACAAAACGCCTTAAGAACCTGTACCTTGATCAACATCAGACGAATTTGCATTTGCGCTTTCGTCACCCCCAGTCTGGTCTGATCATGAAACAGAGCAATTAAAGTACAACCAACATCGCCACATCTCGTGAACGAATAAAACATAAAAGGAACAGAAAAATCAGCAAGCACCACCATTGTCCTCAAACAAACCTACAATGTGAACACGCGAAGTGTATTGTCCTCTGCACTACTAAGAAAGCACGTCCCATCAGGTGACCTAACAAAAGCCCAACAAGAGAGAGGGAAAAAAAAAAAAAAAGCAATCATCGCTCCGAAAGCCACACCCACTGCTAAGAAAACGAACAGCCAAACACCCATCAAGGGAAAACCAAAGGTTACGCACCATTTGACGCCTTTAAGAAAGTTGTTCGGCTTCTGGTCAATTCTGAACTGTTTGTGGAAATGATGGGCCCTCTGAGGAGGGACATCGAACCGTATGGCCGGCCATGATGAGTGGCCTCTGTGGGTTCGTTGAGAGGGCTCTGTTGACGCTGCTCTTCTTCTTCAACCATCCTTGTGGGAGGGAGAGCGTGTGTTGAACAGCGTCCAGCACCAGCTGGGAGGCTTTTCTTCAGACGTCGCCGGGGAGTTTTGGCTCCGTCGACCCTTCCCACTTTTGAGTTCGGCAAAAGGAAAAAGCAAAGCTCTCACCTTTCGATTTTGCGAAATGAAATAATAATTTCATGAATATAAACCAAACTCGAAATAAAGAAAAAATTTCAAAAAAGGGCCCAACTGCCTTTATTTGACGTGAAGTGGATATTATTTAAAGATCTGAAGTGTCTTCATTGTGTAAAAAAAAAAAACCTAAAGTATAGATTGTTTCAAATAAAAACATGAAGTGACTATATTAGTCTAAAAAAAGAGCTTGAGTCACTTCGGTTAGAGGCATTTTAGTCATTTACTATTTTAAACTTATTTTTTCCTTTTTTGCTTTCTTAGAGATTTTGAAAAAAAAAGAAAAGTAAAAAACAAAACACACGCGAAGGACTGACCTCCTTTAAAACAATCATAACCACTTCATATCCTTTTTTGGGACAATGATGGCACTTCAAGCCCTTATTTGAAATAAAGTCCACTTCAGGCCCTTATGTGAGAAAATAAGGACATTTGGGGCTTTTTTTGAATTTTTACCCTAAATAAGTGAAGTTCAATTCATCTTAATCATATAATGATTAAATCCTAATATCATATAATATGGCATCAATTTCTATCCATGTTATGTTAAATATTATAAATCATAGGTAACTTGACATTTGTCGAACAATAATTCACAGTTACATTTCATGGACTATTAACTGTTTTTGAAATGAATTGTAATTATCAAAAATTATAAAATTTCTTTAATTAATTATGATAATTAATATCTTGATTAGTTAAGTTTGAGAATGGATTTATATTACAGTTTAAGTTTCATCTAATTCCGTTATTTTATATTTGAGAATTTAATTCTAGTATGGTTGACCATATACATAGCAACGCACTTCATTTTATTTAACTCACTTGTTTGCGAAGCATAAAAAAATCACTCAATATTTTTTGTCTCTAATTTTTCTTTGTAATCTAAAACTAAAAAAAATATGAAAAAATAATATATGATTCAATATTACATTATTTAAAACAGAGCAATTGTTTAGACTACTTCTTCACAACTTTGGCTAAGGTGCTTACCGATGGATATAGGAAGTGCCCATTATGGTGCTACTCCGCTCTTTTGGAGAGAATCTTAATGTTATTCAGATAACTCAAGATTTTATTTTTCATGAGGGTACTAAATATATTGAGATTGAGTGACATTTTATTCGTAAACATATCCATAGTGGTATAATCATTGTTCTTTCCATCTCCGTAGTGGATTAACTAGCAGATACTTTCACTAAAGCAAATCCACCTGGCCGTTTAGATTTAGTCTCAAAATTACCATATTAAATTTGAGGTGGAATGTTAATGTAAATTGTATATAGTGTTAGTTCGCCGTAATAGCGTTTGTAATAGTCCCATGTAGGTTCTAAGTTTTTTGGCCTCCTGCTTCTTGTGTTCTAGAAATAGAGCGAGCAACTCTTGACTCAGTCTCTTTGCCAATGAAATCATAAATCATTCCACGAATTATAAGAAAAAAATTATTCTCTCTTAATAAATTTTCTAAGGGAGTACAATTTCTTGCTTAGGAGTTCTGAGAAAGGTAGCGTGGTAATTTTTCCTTTTGATAGCAAAGAGGGGTGGAGTGGTGATTAAGCAAGCAAGCAAAGGGACGTCCTAAATGTTCCTAAACGTTTCAAGCTTTTCAAATTAATGGGTGACGACGTCATTGCTTTAAAAGAGACGTCCTCTTCCATATGATTGGCTCTATAAGTTGTGGCCGCCATCGTACTTACATTCTACTACAGTTCTTCTTTTCTTAAAGTTTGAATCTCTTTCCGTTACCACAGAATGTCTTCAACCTCTTCTTAGGTTTCTGATGCAACCTCCTTCATCAATGAGTTCCGTATCCTTTGCAAAGAGCTCATCTCTCATCTAAATTCCACTTATGATTTACGTGGCGGGGACTCGGCCCGAGGTGTTGGTAGACATTCAGGTCTTGTTGCAAAGTGGCGAACCAACATCATCCTTTCCGAGTAGATTAGGACCAGGTGTTAATCACGGAAGAAATTCAACACAAGTACGCCTCATAAAGCGTAAAAACACTGAGCTCCTACCTACAAACACCGACTGCCAATAGAGCTAACGGTGATTGTAGTAACTCCGCGCATCTTCTCATCAAATCCCTTAGAAAAAGTCGAAGAGCATGCTATTGTCACTGCACACGACAAAATCTAACTTGGCTTCCGCCAAAGAAGATATGTCGTAAAGTCTGAACACATAATCATGAAACCAGCACCCTTCTATTCGTAGTGACACCTAATAGCAGTACCCAACAGAAAACAACACTTTATGACTTCCAGGCGTACCAACCAACTTAGGCAATGGAAGAACTGCAGTAGTGAACAGGCGGAGCTCCTCCACACGGCACCCCGCCGCGAAGCTTAGCCAGAGGTCGAGCTTGGGGCAGTTGGCCTCTGCGCACTCAAAGCCGATGATGTGTAATTTCTTCACCGTGGGACGAGGTGCACTGGCTCAGGACGCTGTCCATGAGGGACCGGGAAGTCCAAGGGTTTACGAGGCTTGTCTCCATTGAAGATGTTGGGTTTATGGGTGGCCCATCCGTGTGGACTAACCCAGTGCATTATCCATTATGCATAACTATCGTTTTTAAACGTGATATCTAATCACGTTCTTTTATCACGTAAAATAATTCTGGTGATCTTAAGAACATCATCTTTCTCAAAGAAGATATTACGTGTGTCGTTCTCACTGTGAAGACAAAGAATAAAAAAAAGAAAAAAAATGACCTCTCTCTCTCTCTCTCTCTCTCTCTCTCTCTCTCTCTCTCTCTGAATGTCAAATCGGTGAGCTCTCTCTCTACATCGGGAACACTTAATATGTGAAACAAGAAAGTATGTTCGTAATCATAATATACGCTTTTGATCAGTGATTCAAGACTTCCTAAGCATGTTAATTCCGCAATCCGTACTTATGGAGTTAGGGATTGGTTGCCGTCATTGGTATCAAAGCGTGTTGTTCTTGCTTTCTGGTTGCGTAAATTTTTGTGATTGAATTAGTGAGAAAAACCCGTTTTACGGACCTACTATTCTGAGATAATTCGTGATTTTCTGTACAATAAAAGTAGCTTTGAACACGTAGTCAGAACCGTCTTGGCGAAACGAGTCTTTTGAACAATCCGTAGTCATTTGCGGCGGATGGTGCCGGGGACGAAGTTCTCCGCCATGGGTTGGATATGTACGTTGGAATCAAATATTAAATGTGTTAAGCACGCTGTGGTGCGTAAGGCGTTTAATAAACTCGTCGTATTTGGGCTCTTCGGTGGCCTTGTACCTGTTGGATCATATCAAGCAGCTTTCGAAGATCACCTACCTCGAAAGATTTTTTTTCTGGATGTGCATACTGGCTATGATGATCGTCTCCTACAGCAGAAGGGCACATGGTTCAATGAATGATGACGGACATCACAATTCATCTTCATCGAAGTTATAATCTCAAGGGAATATATGGGGCGATTGGCTTCCGACAGAGGATGTCTCTGATATGGGAACTCTTCACTGCGGCAGAGGCGTTCGGGCCAGAACCATGTCTACCAAGGCAGAGACGGCTCGGTTGGATCGTCTTGCAAGTCTAACCATCTTGGCGCACGAAGTTACCGCAAAAAAAGGAGGTTAGTGGCAGTAGTCCAGGGCTCCTGCTTCGTCTCGTTTAGAAGGAGAAGGTTGGTTTCGTTTAGGCAAGATTCGGTCGTTCACCAGAAAATTTGCCTCGGATTACACCGTGGGCAAGAGCCATGAATTTCAGTTCCCACGTTTCTACGAATTCTGCCGCCAAAAGAGCTTTGAAGTTTGAGGTTAATTTGTTGTCAAATTGTTGGCAAACAAGTGATGACCGCTCACTTTACACGCAAACTTCGAACTATTGGACGATAAGGTGAAACAACAATCGTTATATCGACAGGCATTCGCGACTGTCGAAGTAAAATATATTCCTTTCAGGCGTCGGACGATCCATAATGGATTTGTATGTAGACAACATCTTCGACTTCCAATTTTAGGTAAATGGTATTTTGGAGTATTGGGGTCTTGATTTGCTCTTTCGGTTTACAAATCGATTCGGATCAACATTCATGGCCCAGAATCATTCTTTCTCTCAAGGATCAGTTGATTTGGCTAAGTTTGTCACTTATTGGAGGAGCCTTTCTCATAAGAAAGAGTCATGCCTATTCTGTGTTCATGTTTTGATATTAACTACAGGAATTAGCACATGATGAGAGAAAGATTGAAGAATTGGAAGTAGAAAAACATATAAAAGTTGAAACATTTGAAGTCTGATTATCCCACGAGTGATAAGCTGCCAATGGGCCAAAAGAGTGATTTTCCAACCATGACAGTGTCAAAAGAGTGTAAGTCGGGATGAGCATTGCCGTGCTCATTCAAGTTTAGAAACCTGGATTTTCATATGCTTTTAAAAGGACGTCTCTTTGAAAGGATGATTGAATATAACTACAGTATTTCGGGAAGCTCTTCGATAGCTGAGCACTTCTTGCATCACGCCAAGTAGTTCCAAAAGAACAGGGTCTTGATGGCGCTCTTGTCCATGTTGTGTGGGCAATTCAGCCTTGATAATTAACTTCTCCAGCACAAGTGCATCCCCAAGAAGAACCTTCATCAAGGCGAGCAGATATTTCGACCGAAAACTATTAGCTTGAAAGCCGATGATCTCAACTCGTCTGAGATGTTTTGCCAAACATTCAAAGTTCCCTTTCCTCGAACACAAAAAATCTTCTTCATCATAGTTAAAACGATCTTTAGTTTCTTCATCAAGCTCAAACTGCACATGAACCCCCATTTAAGAACTTGCTTCGCATTAGATGTGGGTCCACGAGGAAAAGAAAATCCATTAGCTCACTAAAATTTCAAACAAACAACCTTCATTTATCCACAGCAAATGCTAGTTAGTTTTACTTTGTATGGAGTCTTAATCAATTTGAGCTCTTAAACTCGTCCACACAACAAAATATCTTCTCTTTCTAGGTGCTCATCGCCACCCTATTGGTTCAACATCCAAACCTACATGGCAGCCAAAGAACCTCCAGTACAACATTGCAGTTACTTTAGAAGTGAACTAAAACAGCTTAAAGTTGTCCAGTACAGATGTTGAGTAGACCGACCGAAGTTAGGGGCAATTTTCAATTTCTAAAACAAGTAAGAGTCTGAATTCGATCGTCTTTATGTGCTTCTGAAGTTTTAACTCACTGTTTAAATATTTGTGCAAAAAAAAAGTCTGCACAAGAAGCGAACTGAAAACATCATGGCGAAGGAACAAACCTGCAAATTGGTGAAGCCAGCCAGGCGTATGACTAATTTTTCCAGGCACGGTGAACTTCGTAGCAGGTGCACTATCCCAGGAAGGTCCCAACGAGAGACTGGTGCATTTAGTGTCAAATTCCGACATTTTGACAATGGAGATGGCACTCCTTCCATCTCCCAATGGGACAAAATCTAAGCACAATGAACAAGCAAAAGAGAAAATTCTGATCATTGTTTGTTTTCCTGCTTAAGGTGAATAAAGACTAACAAAATCTACGTTGATCCTGTCTCCCACGAAGAATTCACAATGATTCCTCTTCAGAGCACGTCTTATAAAGGGTAAAAAATACGGAGCTCGTACCTGCAAACACGAACCACCTGTGGCGAGTGTAGGAACTCCGCGCAACTTCTCAAGGAGTCCCTTTAAAAGGTCCCGTATCCTCTCCACATGAGACATACTAAAATATAAGATACGAAGATATAAGTTGGCTTCGACCAAAGAGGATACGTCGTCAAGTCTGAACATGGAGTCGTGTGGCGAGAACCCCGACACCCGCAGTGACAGCAAATGAGGGGCCCAAAGATTCTCCACGTCAGAGAACAAGGAGGGAACGAGTAGCAAGTCCTTCAAACTCGTTGAATCTATTCTGATGTTCTTCACCCCCTTGCAGGAGTCTAACTCGAGGGACTCTAAAACAGAACTTCCCCTGAGAATTTTCTGGAGGGATTGATCGCACAACTCCCCATGTCTTATTGACAAGACCTTAAGACAAGGCCACCGAATACTAGTACCCGACGAAAAACAACAGTAAGAGACCTCCAGGCGCACCAGCCAACTCAAGCGACTCGCGAACCGCGGTAGCGGGTACAAGAACGGCGAAGCAGTCAGCCCCAGGCAGAGATCCTCCACGCGGCGCACCATCGCGAAGCGGAGACAGAAGTCAAGCTTGGGCGAGTTGGCTTCGTCGTACACGAAGCCGGTGACGTGGAGCCTCTTCACCGTGGGGGAGGTGCTCTGGATCAGGACGCGGTTGACGAGGGACAGGAAGTCGAAGGAGTAGGTTTCGTGATTGCGAGGCCGGTCTCCGTTGAAGACGAAGTGGGTGATGGTGGTCCAAGTGGACTGCCACCGCTTGGAGAGGACGCTGGTCTTGACGACGTCTTGGAGGGGCAGGAACGAGAAGATGCGGTGGATCACGTCGTTTGGCAAGGCGCCGATGAGATCGCTGGGGCTCAAAGAAGGAGGAGGTCGGCTCCTGCGATTCGGGCGATCACCAGAGGATTCGCGGTGGATGTCGCCGTGCACGGAGGTCTCCGCCATGGAATATGTTTGCGTTCTCGGTCGAGTCGGCCATGGAATATATGCTTTCGAGGCTCTAGACTTTTGCGTGTTATATTTATATGGCATAATTTTTTTTTGTTGTGTGCGTATTTCTCTCTTTTTCAATATTTAGAAGAATTTCTGTTTGGTGACCAAGCGAGTGCCCAATGGTCAAGTAACTTTCCCACGTGGAATCAGGATACTCAAGCAAATCGTTACGAATATTGATCCAAAGGTAAACAGGAAGAAGCATAATTCTTTCGTCATGCTAACGTGGCATTCAATTAAAAGGCAAAAAGTGATAAACCTAGTAATCCTTTTGTAATGAGAATATATATTATTATCCACGAAATAGTTATTATGGCAAAAAAAAGGTACTATTTCAATCTATTATCGGTAACATCTATCACGCGGTGGTATTTATGTGGCGGCCATATTTGCCTAAATAAATAAAAAAGATAAATACCATCAAAAATCCTAAACTATGTCCACTGTGACATATTTACCTTAAACTTTTTTTGTGACATCAAAAACTTCAAACTATACCCGTGGTGACACATTTACCCTAAACCTTTTTTTTTATGACACTAAATATCCTTAACTTGTACCATTGTGACATTAATTTTCCAGTTAAAAGCAGCAATTAAAAATATAACGAAAATTCAAGGTGGCGTTGATATGGCGCCACGCAAGTGTCACATTAGAAAAACGTAAAAAAGAAGAAGGAAAATCTGAAGTTATTATCCATCGTCTTCAACATTCGAGTTCCTCGGGCACTTGTCCATCCACTACCCACTTCTATTTGGAGACACCGCTGGAGTGAGATACGATCGATGCGATGATTCCTGGCACTTTCCAAAATCATTTCTGATTGTTGATTTGGTGTTTTAGGTGCGTGTGAACGATGAGCTCGTTTGGGACAACGGGACCGCATTCCTTGAGCCCCGCATTGATTGCATTACCGATACTGTTGGAAAGTTTGGGATCCGTTTGTTCTATGGGATGGACATTTTTCATGATGGATGCCTAATTGTCAAAATCCTGCTTTAAGATTAAATTTGGAATAGATCTTAGCTTGAGCAAGGTCGAGAAAAAGGAAAGGATTGTGTGGCTTAGCGCAGTATTAAATTGTGATTTACAGTATGAAGCATTGGCTTGGCTTTGTGGAGGTTTGAATTTCTCCTGCAATTTGGCTTCAACAAGGGCCAGCCCGGCCTCCTCCAATTCAGGCCCTCCTTGGATTCACATTATACTTTTAACTGGAAGGTAAATGTGTCACAATGATATAAGTCCAGGGTTTCTAGCGTCACAATGAAAAATCTAGGGTCAATGTCTCATAATGGATATAGTTTAGGATTTTTGACGTCACAAAAAAAACATCAGAGTAAATGTGTCACAGTATGCATAGTTTAAGGTTTTTGACGGTATTTTTTCTAAAAAAAATATATTAAAGATACTAAAAAGAGAGGGGTGAATATCACGAAAAACACCAAACTAGTACATCGGTGATAAATTTACCCCAAAATATTTTTTTACCACAAAAAATCTCAAACTGGTACACATATGAGAAATTTATCTTAAATTTTTTTTTGGACCATTAAAAATCCTAAATTGGTACACATTTGATAAATTTACCCTAAATTGGTACACCTATGGCAAGTTTATCATCCATTAATTTTTATTAAATTTTATCATCAAATTGCCTAGTTGGATGACACGTGATAATTGCCGAATGTACACGTTTGGGATTTTTATCCTATGTTTATCAGATATGTATCAATTTGGGGCATTTCATGATATTAACTCAATTAATGGAAACTAACAAAGGGTAAATTCGATACAATTGTACTAGTTTGGAGTTTTTTGTGGTTGAAAAAATTAATTTGGGATATATTTATCATGGGTGTACCAATTTCAAGTTTATTGTAATAAAAAAAAATAATTTGGATAAATTTGTTACAGGTGTACCTGTATGGGATTTTTTATGATCATAAAAATTATTTAGGGTAAACTTGTTACATATATGCCAGTTTAGGATTTTTTGTACGATTAACTCAAAAGAGAGGTAGTTGCCCTCTCCATACAATTATCATAGGAAGATCACTTCATAATTTATTAAAAATTGCTATTTCTTGTCAATTTTTAAATTAAATTATTCTTGGAATTTTCCTCTAATGATTTTTTTAGCACTTTTTAATAGTTATATCTTCGATGAAATGAAAAATAGCTGTATAAAAAGGGGGTGAATATCTTCAATCTTTTAGTTGCCGTCTTTTCGTGGAGAATGAGACATTTTTGAAAAATATTTTTCAGCAAATCATTTTTTAGGAAAATAATAATATTTTTCGATGTTTGGCTAAAACCTGAAATAAATGTTACTATAGAAAAATAATGAAAAAAGTCAGAAACCTATTATAATCGTGCCAATTCAACCATTTAGCCGGTCAATGCTGACATAGACACTTTTTAATAATAATTTTTCTTTTCAATTTTTTTATTTTATCTTTATCTTTTCTTTTTTTTTCTCTTTCATTTTGTTTTTTTCTTGCCATTGGTCGGCGAGGGTTGTCGTAGCACGCCGGCCACCGGGCAAGCCCATCACAACCACTAGCGAGGCCCTAGCAAGGTTGGCCTTGCCCATATCCGGGCTAGGCGGCCTTGTCCGCAACCGTGCATCCCGATAGCTTAGGTTAGAGAGGCATGCTCGCGAGCAAGGCAACTGTGCCCACACCCGTGATGGCCCCACCCAATGGTTGGTGAGGAGAAAGAAAAAATAGAAAGAGAAAGAAGAGAAAAAATAAAAAATAAAATTATTAAAATACTATTAAAAATTATCCACATAAGTGTAGGCCGGCCCAATAAATTGAAACAAATGCAAGAGGATTAGTACTCAATTGACGTAAAAAAATTTTAGGACTGAATAGACACAATCGTTATAGATTTAAGACTTCTTTTATAATTCCGCCCGTTAAAATGTTTTCCACGTTTGGTACGGTTGATTTCCTAAGAGAAAATAGCCACAAATTTTGAATTTTGAATTATTTTTCCTTTTCTTTTGTTTCCTACTTCCACGGTTGGCGCTGGCTGCTCACGAGATCAACGCTTTACATTTGCACCATTACTCTCGAGAGTAGATCATAAAAAACAGGAAAATGAGGAGGGAGAAAAAAAGGCAGCGAAGAGCAATGCCTCTCTCTCTCTCTCTCTCTCTCTCTCTCTCTCGTGCAGCGATCCTCTGCGATTTCGGTTTGTGATTATTGAACATTTCACGTTTTGGTCTCGGATTTCATTTCGACGGAACCCGATTTCAAGGCGTTCTGGCAAGTAGAGCGACGATGGTCCCATTGCTTCGGTGCATCGGTTCGCCATCGAGCGACGTATCGAAGACCAACGGCTTGACGGTTTCGATTCTAGTACCGGCAGCGGCTAGAGCCGTAAGAGCGAAGGCAAGAAGGAAGGGCCGTGGAGGCCTCGCCCTAGGTCTATCACGGCGCCCCAAGCCAAGGTGATGGCCTCGCCCCGAGCCTTCGTGGGCCTGTTGGCTGAGGGTGACATGGCCCTCTCCCCCGGTCCGAGTGAGCCCTTCTCGACGGTCTAGGGTGGTCGGAAAAAAAATTGAAAATAAAAAATAAAAAATACAAAAATCTGAATGGAAAATTAAATAAAAAATCCATGTATGACGATTTTGTTGGAAAGGACATCTAAATGATATATTTTACCTCGATATGGTACTTAAGTGAACGGAGAAAAAAAGTTATGATATTCAAGCGAGTGTCATACAAAAGTTATAGCATTCCTGCTATTCTTATCCCCGTAACAGCTCCTTGTTAATGATCCTAAAAACATCTTGAATTCTCAATTTCATGTAAATGGTATATTGGGATTGCATGGGGCCTTCGGGCTTTCTTTGCTATTTTGCTCTTTCCCATATGGTATAAAAAAGACTAGGGAAAACACCATAAAAAACCCTAAACTATACCACTGTGACACATTTATCTTAAACATTTTCTTGTGATACCAAAAATCCTAAACTTATACCCATATGATACATTTATCCCAAATATTTTTTTTATGACACAAAAAATCCCAAACTTATACTAATGTGACATATTTATCCCAAAATTATCTTTTTGTCACACAAAAAAACTCCCAAACTTATAGGTGTGTCAAAGGAATACCAGTTTGATATTTTTAGTATCACAAAAGAAGTTTGGAGTAATGTGTCGCACTAGTATAAGCTCGGGTTAAATGTATCACATGGATAAAAGTTTGAGGGTTTTTTGTCCCAAAAAAAATTTAGGGTAAATGTGTCACAATGGGTATAGTTTAGGATTTTTCATAGCTTTTCCCTAGTCTTTTCTTGTGTTACTTGCTCAATGTGCTTAGATTCTGTTCCTATGGGAGATGGAAGGAGTGATATCTCCATTGTCAAAATTTCAGAATCTGACACTAGTCTCAATAGTTAGTCAATGGGACCTTCCTGAGATAGCGCACCCACTACAAAGTTCAGAGTGTCTGGAAAAATTAGTCATACACCTGGCTGGTTGAACCAACTTGCAGGGTTGTTCCTTCTCTATGATATTTTCATTTCGCTTATTGTGCTGACTTTTATTTCGCACACATGTTCAAACAGTGAGTTAAAACATTATAAGCACATAAATATGATCAAATTCAAACTCTTACTTGCTTTAGCAATTGAAAATCGCCGGTAACTTCGGTCAGTCTACTCAACATCTGTGGAAGGCAACTTTAAGCTGTTTTAGTTCATGACTTAAAGTAACGGCAGTGCTGTACTAGAGGCTCTTTTGCTGCCATGTAGGTTTGGATCAACTAATAGGTTAGCAACGAGCACCTAGAAAAAGAAGATTTTATGTTGTGTGGACGAGTTTAAGTGCTCAAATTGATTAAGACTCCATATAAAGCAAAACTAACTAGCATCTGCAGAGGACAAATGGAGATTATTTGTTTGAAATTTTTGTGAACCGATGAATTTTTCTTTTCCTCGTGGACCCACATCTAACGTGAAGTAAGTTTCTTAAATGCGGCACTCATGTGCAGTTTGAGCTTGATGAAGAATTGAAATGAGTGTTTTAACTTTGACGAAGACGTTTTTTTGTGCTCAAGGAATGGTGACTTTGAATGTTTGGCGAAATATCTCAAGAGAGTTGGGATCATCAGATTTAGAGTTCATCATTTTCGGTTGAAACATCTACTCGCCCTGATCAAGCTTCTTCTTGGGGATGCACTTGTGCTGGAGAAGTTGATCATCAAGGCTGCTTTGTGCGCACAGCATGGACAAGAACATCTTCAAGCTGCTATTGCTATGGAACTTCTTGCTGTCAGCCGAAATGTGCTCAGCTATCGAAGAGCTTCCAAAACTGCTGAAGTTATCTTCAACGTACCTTTTAAAAAGGTGTCCCTCTAAAAGCATATGAAAACGGGGGATTCCCATTAATCTCATGGCAAGAGGGTATATTGCTGTGGGCACTACACTGCTCATTAGTAAAGTTACATGAACCAGGATAGTATTTGCTAGCAGAATTGGATCATAAGTTCGTCTTCTTGAAAACCAAAACACAATTTATTATCTGTCATTAAGATTTGAAATAACTTTAGATTCTTCAATCTAAAGTAGCTGGTACTTCATTACAATAATCGAAGATTTTACCAATTAGATTGAGCGCAATTCGGAACATAACTTGCTTTCACTTTAGCCCAATTTGGGTCTAAGATTTGTTCCATTAAATATTCGTTAAGCCGAATCAAGCCGCATTATATTTGGCCGGCGTAGAACCTTCTTTTGTTGTTTCTTATTTCAAAGGTCTTCGTCAAATGAAGCAAACTTATCGTTCAATGGTCCGAAATTCACTGGACAACATATATTCTAAAATCGATCCATTTCTTTAGCTGCTTGGTCACCATCCGAATGCAAAACCTCCAACCTTTCAAGCCCTTTCGGCGGCATAATTCCCAGGAACCTTGGGAATGTATCCACGGCTGAAAGGGCTTCCCACGGTGTGATCCAAAGCAAACTCTGCGGCGAATGATCGAATTGCGCGGAAGGAAGGCCACTTTCTCCTTCTTCTCCCCTTCCTCTGAAATGAAGCGAGGAATCCTGGCGGTTTCATTAGCGCCTTTACCGAACGGCCTAGTCTGTGACATCTCCTCCTCTTGCGCATCGAAGACAGTGGCGGTTCACCTGGACTACCGCCATTGACATCCTTTTTCTCCAATGGCTATGTAGATGTTACTTCATGATAAATTTCAAATTGGTATGATTTGGTATATTTGTCTTAAATTAATTATATTTATTTTCCAAAAAATTCCAAACCAGCACCCTAATTTACAAATTGATAAGAGATAATCGCCTGGGGACGATTGTGTATATTATTTCATTGGGGACATGCAAACTCAAATGCAGTGTATTTTTGATTGGTATCTTCTAAGCTGTGAGTGTAAATGCAGTGTATATAAAATCCTAAACTATATCAATTGTGACACATTTACTCTAAAAATTTTATGTCACATAAAAAACTCTTGAATTTTTATCCATGTGATACATTTACCCCAAACTTATATCAGTGTGACGTATTTACCCCAAAATTTTTTTGTGACATTAAAAACCCTAAACTTGTATCCGTGTGGCATATTTACCTTAAAATTTAGGGTAATGAGTCACCCGCCTACAATTTTGGGATTTTTTGTATCACAAAAAAATAATTTGGGATAAATGTGTCACATTGGTATAAGGTTGAAATTTTTTGTGTCATAAAAAAAATATGTCACACAGATACAAGTTTGGGGTTTTCGGTATTATAAAAAAAATGTTTATGATAAATGTGTCACAGTGGGCATAGTTTAGGATTTTTGGTGATTTTTTTTCAATTAAAAATTAGGGGTGATCATTTCCCGATCCGGTCCGGTCCCACCTTGGAACCGAGAACCGGACTGCGAGGACGGGTTCTTAGGCGGTCCAATCATTGGACCACCTTTCCTTAATTGTGTCGCATTGTCGCTAAACCTGAAAATCGCACTAAGCATCATAAACATCTTAGATTTCAGTTTAGGTTTGCATTTAGATTTTTTCTTTTAAAAAAAGGTTGTTCGGTCTGATCCGTACGGTCCGGTTTCTCCATGGAACCGGAAATCGCACCGACCTTAACCGGTTCCAATTATATGGAACCAAAAACCGGACCGTAACCCATGAGAGCCGTACCTAATCGGCCAATTCAGTCCGATCCAGGTGATTCCGATCGGTCCATTATCCTCAACCCTTTTAAAAACTATCCGTAGTCATCCGGTCGGTGGCCCGCAATAATTTGCGTTGTAAATCGTAACGGCACAAAACAATGAGTCCTAATTTCAATTGATGCTCGCAACTTTAAGTAAATGTTATTTTGGGATTCCCACCTTTAGACAAATGTTCTTTTGGGATTTCACGGCGCCTTTGGGCATTCTTTGTAATTTTTCTCTTTCCTATACCGTACAAAAAGACTACTGATGTCATACATTCATTGCCCGCAAGATACCAATCAAATATACACTGCATGTGAATTTATATGTGTACATCCAAATAACATAAACAGTCATCCTCGGATGATTATCTCTTATCAATTTGTAAATAAATAAAGCCTACTAAAAAACAAAGAAAATTAATTTGAGGTAAATGTGAAATGGGGTGCCGGTTTGGAATTTTTGCGAAATAAAAAATTAATGAGGTAAATGTATCATGGCATATCAATTTGAAATTTACCATGGTATTAACTCTTGCCAATGTATTCACAAGAGGGAGAAGATGTCATGGATCGGGTTGTCCGGTAAAGACACTATTGAAACCGGCTTCGTTCTATGCGATTCGATCGTCCGCCAAAGAATGTGACTTGGATCCGACTATGGGCAAAGCTCTCGGCCACGGATATCATTCCAGGGCTTCTTTGAATTCTGCCACCCGAAGGGCTTTTAAAGTTGAAGGCTTTGTTTTCTGATGGTGAGCAAGCAACTAAAGGACCATTGTACGATATGTTTGTTTCATTTTATGAAGACCTTTGCAATAAACAGCAAAGGTAGTTTTTATACCTTGTAGAAACGTATAATGGTTCAAGGGTCCCTCTATTTGAGCAAGAGAGTAGGGGCAAACATTATGCAGCTTGATTTGGCTTAATGAATGTCGATTGGAACAAATCTGTATTCCCATTATTTGACCCCAATTGTATGCAAGTCGAAGCAATTTATGTTTCGTATCAAACCGAAACTGATTGGTAAAACCTTCGATTCGTTTAATGTGCTCTTTGTTGCTGATTCTTTGAACTTACAAATTCACACAAACATGGCACAGCTCAAACAGTAAATTAGTATTCTCATAGAGAAAATGTACCTCATAGATACATAATTATATATAGTAAAAATTCCAGCTGAACTAGATTATAAAATCTAAGCTATTTCAAAATTTGATGATGGATAATAAAAATTAAAAAATGTTCCAGGGAATAATCTCGCACACTGTTTTGATTTTCAAAAAGCTGAACCGAAATTAGCAACAAAAATGGTTATGTTAAATATTTGAGTTTTTTTACCCAAAAAAAAAATTCAAGTTTATCTTCTTTTGGGCAGCAAAGTACTTCAAAGTTGTCTTCGAAATCAAATTATAAAACATGTACCATGGTTTGATCTCGCAGTTTTTTTTTTTTTTCGAAAAAGCTCAGCTGAAACTAACCACAAAAATGTTTATGTTCAAATTTCGAGTTTGTCTTCTTTTGGTCAGCAAAGTACTTCAAAGTGATCTTCGAAATCAAATTGTCAAAATGTCTTTGCCACATTAATATTTCCAAAATGTATAACCTTAATCTTCCAAGAGTGCACATAAATGATACACCCCTAAATTTTCTATTTCGCTTGAAAAAGAAGAGAAATATGAGAAATATCTTATCCAAAACACCCTTTCATATGTCCATTATCTAAAACACTACTATTAAAATCTTTCCTCAAGAGTTTCATATTTACAACTAAACTAAGCTAAACTTGAAAGAAGTGTAACTTAGGTGCATGTTTACTGTCAAAAGAGAGTGAATAAGAATGAGCAGTGTAAGGCTCCTTCAAGTTTAGAAACCCCCCCGACCAAAAAACAAAAAAAAAGTTTAGAAATTCGAATCTTCATATGCTTTTAAAAGGACCCCTATTTACAAGGAAATTTAAAGATAACTTCAGCATTTTGGGAAGCTCTTCGATAGCTGAGCACATTTCGGCTCACACTAAGTACTTTGAAAAGATCAGCTGTCTCTAGACGTTTTTGTCCATGTTGCGCATGCAAATCAGCCTTGATAATCGTCTTCTCCAGCCCAAGTGTATCACCAATAAGAAACTTAATCAGGGCCAGCAGATGTTTCGACCCAAAACTATTAGCAAAACCGATGATCTCCACTCTCTTGAGATGTTTTGCCAAACATTGAAAGTTTCCCTTCCGTGAACGCAAAAGATCTTCTTCGTCAAAGTTAAAACGTGCTTCAAATTCTTTGTCAACCCCAAACTGCACATAGTTAACCATTTAAGAAACTTACTTCAAATTTGATGCGGATCCACGAAAAAAAAGCCTCACTAAAATGTGAAAAAAAAAGCAACTTTCATTAGTCCATCTAAGATGATAGTTCTAGTTCATATCGAGTATTAATGAATTTGAACTCTTAAATATGTCTACACAATGAAACATCTTCTCTTTCTAGGTACTCATCGCTAATGAAACATCTTCTCTTTCTGGGTACTCATCGCTAATCTATTAGTTCAAGATCCTAATGCTGCATGGCAGCAAAAGAACCTCCAGTATGACACTGCAGTTACTTCTCTTTTTTTTTTTGGTCAAGACACTGCAGTTACTTTAGGACATGACCTAAAACAGCCTAAGGTGGCCCTGCACAAATGTAGAGTATGCTGACTAAGTTACTTTCAAATTTCGGTTGTTGGAATAAGTAAGGGTTCGAGATCGGTCTTTATGTGCTTCTAAAGTTTTAACTCACTATTTAAACATTCATGCGTAGAGGAAGTTATAACAAGAAGCGAACTGAAAATATCATATTGAGGGAACATACTTTCAATAGGGAGAGGCCAGTCAGATGTATAACTAATTTTTCCAGGCACTGGGAACTTTGTAGCATGTACGCTATGCCAGGAAGGTCCCATTGACAAACTCGTGCGCGTAGTATCAGATTCTGACAATTTGACAATGGAGATAGCACTCCTTTCAACTCCAACACAGACAGAATCTAAGCACATCAAGCAAGCAAAATAGAAAAATCAATTAGTATTTATTTTCCTGTTTAACTTGAACAAAGAATAACAAAACATCCTTTGACCCTGTCTCTCAATCGGAAAAAGACCTATAAGGATACTAAAGGAGAAATGAACATATGAATCTCTTTAGGAATCAAGACTATTTACATAAAACTTGTGACACTTGAAGGATCTGACAATTCTAGTAGTTCTCACATGAGACAGCAAACCACGTTATTGATTGAAGTTTCCAAGAAAATCCATCCATTGCCTCTGTAAAATATTCTGAGAATACTATTCTGTAAGAGTATTATGGAACAGCAGCCTAGTGTGATGAGAGAGTAAGTGATGCACTTAGGGCTTGCGAACTCGGAATGAGCTAAAATTTGATCTGCTGTATGGAAATGGGCTGTTGATCGAAATACACGGATATGCCGTGACGAATGGCCTTTTTTTTTTAGCGTTTCAAAGTCATCTTCGTGGGTTTTTGAACGTTTTTTATAGTTTCAGTGGCGTTTTCGTAATTTTATGTTCCTTAATGTAATTAGGGTTAACACCATATAAAAGGGTGTTTTAGAGTTTCGAAGACGGCAGACTTTTGATATTATTCTATCGATTTGATAATCGTATCTGAGAGAACATATTGTTCCTCATTATCAATTCCAATTCTCCTATTTAGCCAATTTCCGTTTGCGTTTCGGCATCAATTGGTATCAGAGCACGGGTTGCCTTGGACCAATGGCTGAACGGAATCGTGGTGGTCGTGGACGGCGGGCTCGTGGTGGTCGGGGACGTGGAATCGTTCCTGAAGCAAATGAACAACCGCGTCTAAGAGACCAACGAGACGTAGAGATTGAAGAACAGAGAAGGCGAATCCAGGATTTGGAGCGACAACTTGCGGAGGCGAGATTGGACGTTCAATCCGAAGAAGGAACGGAATCCGAGGATCAATCCGATGATGAAGAGGAGGATGTCAACCCTTTCGGGGTTCTAAACTAGGGACGGAATCGAGGAGTACGACTTGGAAATCATCCCTCTTCTCGTAATTTCGGGATGAAGATCGAGATTCCCGAGTTTCAAGGTAAGGCTCATCCCGATGAGTTTATTGATTGGTTACATAACGTAGAGAGGATCTTTGATATTAAGGATCCGATCGAAGAGCAGAAAGTAAAATTAGTGGCTATTAGGCTACGAAAGCATGCCTCGATATGGTGGGAGCATGTGAAAAGGCAGCGAGCTAGAGAGGGGAAATCAAAAGTGAATCGCTGGGATAAGATGAAGAAATTGTTGCAAAATTTTTTTTACCTACTCATTATAGGCGGGAGGCGTTTATTGAGTATCACAATGTTAAGCAGCGAGATTTAACAATCGAGCAAGATACCGAGGAGTTCGATCGATTGCGGATGCGTTGTGATGTGGTTGAGGAAGACGAGCAAACAATTGCTCGATATTTGGCAGGGCTGCGGTATGAAATTTCTGATATTGTCCAGTTACAACAGTATTTGACCTATGAGGATGTGTGCAGATTGGCCTTGAAGGTGGAAGGTCGGTGTAAAAGGAAGGACAGCAGTTCCAAACTCCAGAATCGGTGGTCGTGCAAAGAATCCCGAGGAAAAGCGGGGATTTCTTCGACCAATTCGACACCAACCGTAGTTAAGGGTGCGAGTTCTAAACCCGCATCCAAGGAAGGGCAGAGTAGTGTTGGAATTAACAAGGGAGGAGCTACAGCCAAGCGATGTTTCAAGTGCCGGGGACTCGGGCATTTTGCTGCCGATTGTCCGAACCGACGGATTGTGACACTGGTTGATAATCCAACTGTTGATGAAGATCCAGTTTATGACGAAGCTGATGAAGGACAAGAGGATGCGGATCTAGATCGGGATGACATTATCTATGCTGATTCCGGTGAGTCACTAGTTGTTAGAAGAATTTTGAATGCTGTTGTGGCGGAAGATGAATTGTGGCTTAGGCATAATATCTTTCATACCAAGTGCACTAGTGGGGGAAAAGTATGTAGCATGATAATAGATGGAGGGAGTTGCGAAAATGTGGTGTCCACTACCATGGTGGAGAAGTTGGGGCTGAAAACGGAAGATCACCCTCAACCATACAAGCCGTCGTGGCTTAGGAAAGGGAATGAGGTAAAGGTGAGCAAGAGGTGTCTTGTGCAATTTTCGATTGGGAAAAGGTATTCTGATGAGATGTGGTGTGATGTAGTCCCGATGGACGCTTGTCATATTCTGTTGGGAAGACCATGGCGGTTCGACAGGAAGACACAGCATGACGGCTTCGGGAATACCTACACCTTCAAGAAGGATGGTCGGACTATTACCCTAGGTCCTTCAGATTTGAGAAAGGAGGTGAAGAATAATTTGCTGTCCAGGTCAGAGTTCCGGGAAGAGGCAGTGGACGCACCTGAACTTTTTGCCCTTGTGATGATGGAGCAGAATTTTGATAGTCCTGAAATTCTCATTCAAGTTCTACCTTTGCTTGAGGAGTTTGCTGATGTCGTGCCGAGAGAGATGCCACCCGGGTTACCGCCCATGAGAGATATTCAGCATTGTATTGATTTCATTCCGGGAGCTGTTATTCCTAATAAAGCAGCTTACAGGATGAGTCCTAAGGAACATGAGGAACTGCAGAGGCAAGTGCAAGAGTTGTTAGAGAAAGGAGCAGTCCGAGAGAGCATGAGTCCTTGTGCAAGGCCGGCTTTATTGGTTCCTAAGAAAGATGGGTCGTGGAGAATGTGCATAGATAGCAGAGTTGTTAACAAAATCACAATCAAGTATCGATTTCCTATCCCTCGGTTTGATGATTTGATTGATCGGTTGCATGGGGTGACTATCTTTTCGAAGATAGACTTGAGAAGTGGATATCATCAGATTAGGATGCGACACGGGGATGAGTGGAAAACGGCATTTAAGACTAGAGATGGTCCGTATGAGTGGATGGTGATGCCTTTCGGTTTGTCTAACGCGCCGAGCACTTTCATGAGGCCGATGAATCAGGTTTTTCATCCTTTTATTGGCCAATTCATTGTCATTTATTTTGATGATATTTTGGTTAATAGTGCTTCAATTGAGCAACACTTGCAGCACTTGAGAAAAGTATTTGAGGTCTTGAGAGAGCAAAAATTGTATGCCAATACCAAGAAGTGTCACTTTTTAGCCGATGAAGTGACTTTTTTGGGTTATATTATATCGAAAGAAGGCATACAGATGGATCCAGTTAAGATCGAGGCCATTACGACTTGGGAGACTCCAAAAAATATTCATGAGGTACGCAGCTTTCACCGGTTAGCGTCCTTTTATCGGAGGTTTATTCGGGATTTCAGCACCATTATTGCCCCTCTTACGGATTGTCCGAAGGGAGGCAGATTTGTGTGGACCAAAGAGGCAGATGCTGCATTTCAGTTATTAAAGAAAAGGGTGATCGAAGCTCCAGTTTTAGTGCTTCCAGATTTTACCGAGGTTTTTGAGGTGCATTGTGATGCCTCGGGCGTTGGTGTTGGGGGTGTCCTGAGCCGTAAGAATAAACCTGTGGCGTTCTTCAGTGAGAAGTTGAACGATGCGAAGAGAAGGTATTCAACTTATGACAAAGAATTTTACGCTATAGTGAGGAGCTTGGAGCATTGGAGGCACCACCTTATTTCGAAGGAATTCATTCTCGTATTCGATCATGAGGCCTTGAAGTACATCAATGGGCAGCATAAACCGAATGCTAGGCATGCAAAGTGGGTGGAGTTTCTTCAGGTTTTCGGTTTTGCCATTAAACATAAAGCGGGAGCGCTGAATAAGGTAGCAGATGCATTGAGCGTAAGACATTCTTTGTTGTCTACAATGCAGGTGAGAGTTCTGGGCTTCGACTCATTTAAGGATTTGTATGTAGATGATCCCTATTTTGGAGATATTTGGATGAAGTGCAGAACAAGACCTTTTCAACAGCTTTTGATTGAGGAGGGTTTTCTCTTCAAAGGCAACAGGCTATGTATCCCTCGGTGTTCTTTGAGGGAATCCATTATTACCGAGAATCATGCGGGAGGCCTAGCTGGGCACTTTGGGGTGGATAAGCCCCGTATGGAGCGTGATGTGACTCGATTTGTAGAGAGATGCAGAATATGTCATTTGGCAAAAACCAGAAGTACCAATGCTGGTTTATATATGCCTCTACCCGTCCCGGTTGCGCCATGGGAGGATGTCGGCCTTAACTTCGTTTTGGGATTGCCACGAACACAGTGGAACAAAGATTCCATAATGGTGGTTGTCGATAGATTTTCGAAGATGGCGCACTTTATTCCTCGTAACAAAACATTTGATGCTTCACAAGTTGCTCGATTGTTTTTGCAGGAGGTTGTTAAGTTACATGGAATTCCCAAATCCATAACTTCCGATCGTGACGTGAAGTTTGTGAGTCATTTTTGGCGCACTCTTTGGAGGCACATGGGAACCAAATTGCAATTTAGTTCCTCTCACCATCCCCGGATCGATGGGCGGACCGAAGTTGTAAATCGAAGCTTGGGGAACCCATCGCGCAGTTTGGTTGGGGATAGTCCGTGGCAATGGGACTTGGTGTTACCTCGGGCGGAGTTTGCTTACAACGGATCACGTAATCGCACTACAAGTAAGAGTCCTTTCGAGATAGTCTATGGTCGGAATCCAATTACTCCTATGGATCTCACGCCATTGCCAGTTCACAAGCGGTTCGGTTCGGACGCAGATGAACATGCAAAAAAGATCAAAGAGCTGCATTCGCAGATTCATAATCAGATCAACAAGCAAAACATGAAGTATAAGCAGCAGGTGGATCGACGCAGGAAGAGAGTCATCTTCAAAACGGGTGATCTAGTATGGATTCATCTCAGAAAAGAGCGTTTTCCGGCTAATAGGTTTGGCAAATTGCAACCTAGAGCTGATGGACCATTCAAAGTTCTTGAGCAAATTAATGACAATGCTTATAAGATTGAACCGCCAGGTGGGTATAATGTATCCGGGACTTTTAATGTAGCAGATTTGTCACCTTACCATGCATACGAGGAGGAACCCGAGGAGATTGATATTGATGAAGACGAAGCGGATTCGAGGGCGAATCTTTTCCTAGTAGGGGAGGATGATGCACTTAGGGCTTGCGAACTCGGAATGAGCTGAAATTTGATCTGCTGTATGGAAATGGGCTGTTGATCGAAATACACGGATATGCCGTGACGAATGGCCTTTTTTTTTTAGCGTTTCAAAGTCATCTTCGTGGGTTTTTGAACGTTTTTTATAGTTTCAGTGGCGTTTTCGTAATTTTATGTTCCTTAATGTAATTAGGGTTAACACCATATAAAATGGTGTTTTAGGGTTTCGAAGACGGCAGACTTTTGATATTATTCTATCGATTTGATAATCGTATCTGAGAGAACATATTGTTCCTCATTATCAATTCCAATTCTCCTGTTTAGCCAATTTCCGTTTGCGTTTCGGCATCAGTAAGACTAATCACGGACATCATTCAACACGAGCACATCTTATAAAGGTTAAAAATACCGAGCTGGTACCTGCAAACACCAACCGCCAATGGTGATCTTAGGAACTTCGCGTAGCTTCTCAAGAAGTTTCGTTAGCAAATCACAGCACATCATCATGTCACCAGGCACATCAAAATCTATCTTGGCTTCGACCAAAGAAGATATATCGTCGAGTCTGAACATGGAAGAATTACGACCTGATACACGCAACGACAGCAAACGTGGAGCCCAAATTTTCTCCGTGTTAGAGAAGCTGTCGCCGATGAGCACCAACTCTTTCGCACTCGTCGAATCTATGATAATGTTCTTCACACCCCTGCACCAATGTAACTCGAGAGACTCAAAAATAGGACTTCCCCTGACAATTCTCTCTAGGATATCATCACTCAACTCCGAATATTCAATCAACAGGACCTTAAGACAAGGCCACCTAATGGTAGTACTCAACGAAAAACAGCACAAACCAACTTCCAGGCGCACCAACCAGCTCAAGCAATACAAGAACGGCGGCAGTTTATACAAGAACTGCAGCCCGGTAATCAGAAGCAGGCGAAGATCCTCCACGCAGCACGCCTCCGTGAAGCGGAGCCAGAGATCCAGCTTGGGGCGGCAGGCCTCGTCGTACTTGAAGTGGGTGATGTGGAAACTCTTCACCAAGGGCGAGGTGCACCGAATCAGGACGCTGTCAACAAGGGACGGGAAGTCAAAGGTGTAGGTGCCGTGATTGCGGCGCCGGAGTCCATGGAAACCATGGAAAACGAGGTGGTTGGTGGTGGTCCAAGTGGACCGCCACCGCTTGGAGAGGACGCTGGTCTTGACGACGTCTTCGAGCGGCAGGAACGAGAAGATGCGGCGGATCACGTCGTCTGGCAAGGCGCTGATGAGATCCCTAGGCCTCAAAGGAGGAGCTCGGTTTCCTTCTGTGCGACTCAGCCGGTCGCCAGAGGATTTGCGGTGGATGACGCCGTGGACGTTGGTCCCCGCCATGGATTTGAAATTCTGAGGTTTCCGCGGATGTTCCCTGACTTTTCTAAGGTTTTTGCTTTTTCTTTTTTCTTTCTACCCTTTCCCTCTTTATTCTAATTTCTGCAAAACTCAATTTGATTAGATCAATTAGTTATTGACTCAATTTGGAATATATATTTTTTCCTCTTCGATCCGATTTACTATCCTTTTTTAAACACACTGTCTTATCCTTCAATTTTTTTTATTCTTATTCCATTTTTAGGCTGAAAATTTTCTTTTATTGGAATTTTTCCCTTTTGAGGTATTTATGCAAGCATGACTAAATAATGAATCTGATTGCAAAAACAAATTACAAGATTTCGATGGGAGGAGGACTAAAATTAAACTTATGCGTAGAGAGAAAAAAAATGTATTAAGAAATCGACTTACGTGATATACTAACTCATTCGATATTTTCTTTATTTTTTCATCCCCTTATAAATGTGTGTTTCTTAGACACCTAGGATAAAAAGATTCTTAATTTTGGCTTGGTATGCTCCTCACTATTTTTGAGTTAGACAAAGGTTAAGGGCACACCTCTCGCCCTTTGATTTGCGATATGAAATAACATCGAATTAACAATAACGATTTTGTGAAAATAAAATTAAACTCAGAATGAATACGGGAGAGATATTTTTTATTTGATTTGCAGGATAATCTAAGAATAAAATCAACAAGCTTGAAACTCTTTTAACTAGTTTAACTACGTGAAGATTAAATCCGAATATTATAATGTTGTTTCTTCGAATTATAAATTTGACATGTAACTTACAAGTTACTCGCATCTAATTATAATCATAAAAGTAAGATTAGAACTATAATGCAATATCCGATGATTATAAGTCAGTCAAGAATTATTACGACCTTTTAATATAAATTCTATCAAATTACTTTTAATGGGTGTAATAATACAAATCATGAACTATTAGTAGTTTTTGCAATAAATTATTATTTACCCAGTATAATAAAATTCACATTATTTAATTATGGCACTTAACATCTTCATTATTTGTGTTTAATAATCAAGTTATCTGATAATTTAATTTTCACTTAATTGAGTATTCTAAAATCCTAGTATGGTTGCTCATCTACCGAGCATCATGCACCAGCTAATCGTAACATTAAATTAAAACGATGGCTCTCTATGTTTCGTTAAAAAAAGAATGATTTGTAAAATATTTTCTTGAAAAATAATAACTTTTATCTTTCGAAATAATTAATCAATAAAAAATAGTTTCGTATGGAAATATTTTCCATTTATCATTTTGCAAGCAATAAAAATGATTATTTTTAGAAAAACCTTTTTTAAATTATTTATTTTTTGCGAAACGAACAGAGTCTAAATTAAAATATTATAATGGTTACCCTATAACCAATCGTGTATGTTAGATTCTTATTCTCGAATCTACCCGGCACCCATTAGATCATGCATGCTCGCTTTTAGGTCTCTAAAGACTCCCTTGTTTTGACAAATTACATGTTGAGTTCATTAATAATAGGCCTAAAAATATTTAGTAAACCTCATAATTTTTTATGAGATTTTTTTCCTTAAAATTACTGAATAAGTCCTACAACTGTTCAAATAATGCGCTTGAGTGCGAAAACTCACATTTCGTGCATTTAAGTCCTCAAACATTCAACTTGGATGCACAATTTTTTAGCCTTTTCTATTCTTTTAATATCCCCCAACTATTAATTAAAACAATCTCACCCGAACATCCGACAAAACTTGCCGGAGCTAATGGAAAGACTAATGATTAAAAATCGAATCCCGAAATACTGATTAGTTCCGATTACAACTTTCTTGCCGGGAAAAAACCAAACTAAACCACAAAAAGGGTTATGTTAAAATTCCACTTTATCTTCTTTTGGGTAGCACAGAAGTACTCCAAGTTTGAGTCTTTGAAATCAAACGCAACCAAATTATAAACAAATTTTCAGACAGAGAAAGCTGAGCAATTTCTCAACCAAAACATCCCTTTCATATGTTGAAAATTCGCTGCTGTTAACCTCCTTCCTTAAGGAGGTTCATATTTGCAATGATCCAGTTTAAATCAGGAACATGTTAAAAACCTGATATCACAGTTCATGTAACTCTACTGTCAAAAGCGAGTGAATAAGAATGAGCAGCGTAGGGTGCAGGGCAACATACCCTTGCCATGAGATCAACCCAAAACCGGGATTTTCGCATGCTTTTATGAGACACCTATTCGAAAGGATAATCAAAGATAACCTCGGCATTTTTGGAAGCTCTTTGATATCTGAGTACGTTTCGGCTCGTGCCAAGTAGTTTCGACAGAACAGCAGCATCAAGGCATTTTTGTCTGTGGCATGTGGGCAATTCAGTCTTGATAATCAACTTCTCCAGCACAAGTGCTTCCCCAAGAAGAAACTTAATCAGCGCGAGCAGATGTTTTGACCCAAAACTATTAGCTCCAAAACCGATGATCTCAACTCTCTTGAGATGTTTTACCAAAAAGTCGAAGTTCCCCTTCCGTGATGGTAAAAAATCTCCTTCGTCAAAGTTAAAACGTTCTGCAGATTCTTCAAAGAGGTCAAGCTGCACAAAGATACCCCATTTAAGAAACTTACTTCACATTAGAAGATGATCCACAAGGGAAAAAAATTCATCTGCTAACTAAAATTTCAAACAAACAACCATCATTTGTCCACCGCACATGCTAGTTAGTTTTACTTTATATGCAGTACAGATCAATTGGATCTCTTAAACTCGTCCATACCATATAACATCATCCCTCTCGAGGTGCTCATATTAGTTCAATATCCTAATGTACATGGCAGCAAAAGAACCTTCTGTACATCAATGCAGGTTACTTTAAGACATGAAAAACAACAGCTTAATATTGCCCTGTACAAATGTTGAGCTGACTGACAGAGTTATGGGCAATTTTCAATTGCTAAAATAAATACAGAGTTTGAGACTGATCATCTTTTTGTGCTTCCAAAGTTGTAAATCACTGTTTAAACATTCTTGCAAGAAAGAAGGCAGCAGAAGAAGTGAACTGAAATATCATAGCAAAGGAGCAAACCTGAAGGGGGAGGTCAGTCAGGACTATGTCTAATTTTTCCAGGCACTGTGAACTTTTTAGCAAGTATGCTATCCCGGGAAGGTCCCATTGACTAACTGGCCCATGTAGTATCAGGTTCTGACATTTGAAGAATGGAGAAGGCAGTCCTTCCAACTCCAAAAGGGACAGAATCTAAGCAGCGAGCAAGCAACAAAGAAAATATAATTAATATTTCTTTTCCTGTATTACATGAATAAAGAATAACAAAATTACGGTCCATCCAGACAATCTATCCTTTGATCCTGTCTCCCAGCCGGGAAAAGAGCGATAGGAAACCACAAGCGGAAATAAAAAGTGAATCTCTTTACGAATCGACAGTATTTACATATGCTTCTCATGTAAAACTTGTGATCTTTGAATGATCTGAATGATCTTTGAATGATCTGAAAATTCTATTAGTTAGTTCCATGAGACATCAAACCTCGTTACTGACAGAAGTTTCCAAGTGAATCTGTCCATTGCCATTTTAAAATAATATGAGAAATCTCTGTAAGATATATTATCGAACAACAGCAAAATGTGACAAGAGACCATGATTTGGTTCTGCCAGCCTAAGATGACTAGATCCATTATTCTGTCATATTTCCAGATAAATGACTTTTCTATATAAACTGAAAGAATGAATTGAAAAGGCACACCTTCAAATGATCTATTTATACATCTTTTTTTTTTTTTTTTTTTGCGAAAATCAAGCGTCTAATAATGTTGTGTTGAGTAGCATCCATAATAATTAACAATATCTAATGAATTGAAAAGGCACACCTTCAAATGATCTATTTATGCATCTTTTTTTTTTTTTGCGAAAATCAAGCGTCTAATAATGTTGTGTTGAGTAGGCATCCATAATAATTAACAATATCTAATGGCATTCATTGTCCTCAACAGAGTGATCCCAGATCCATTTATTGGAAATTAAACAGAGGGAAGAAGCTCCGCGGTTCGCACGGTTCGCTATATGTTCTTAAATTATAATTTGAAACACTACCAGTAACTATTTATGCAGGCATTCACAATAATGCCGAGAATGCCACAGAGACCTGAGGTCACTCGACCTGGGCAGCAAACATGACTAGACGGTGCTAATCACAGACACTTATAAAATGTAAAAATAATGAGCTCGTACCTGCAAGCACCAACCGCCAATGGTGATTGTAGGTACTCCGTGCAGCTTCTCAAAAAATCCCTTCACCAAGTCGCAGCACATCCTCTTTTTATCAGATACAAGAGTTCCAGTTCGAATTCGAATGGAAAAAACTAACTCAGCTTCAACCAAAGAAGATACATCGTCAAGTCTGAACATGGAATCATGATACCATCTGCCTAATACACGCAGTGACTGCAAATGCGGGGCACAAATTCTGTCCGGATTAGAGAACCAGTGATCGTTGAGTACCAACTCTTTCACGCTTGTTGAATCTATTATAATGTTCTTCACTCCTTTGCACCCGCGGAACTGAACGGACTCTAAAACAGGACTTCCACTGAAAATTCCCTCAAGTATATCATCACTGAACTCTGAATATTCTATCACCAAAGTCTTAAGACATGGCCACCTAATAATCCCACCCAATGAGAAACAACACAAACTGACTTCCAGACGCCCCAACCAACTCAAGCTATACAAGAACTGCGGCAGTTCATACTTTACCGGCGAGAAGAAAGACGGCCTCAGGTGGAGCTCCTCCACAGGGCGTCCCGCCACGAAGCGAAGCCATAGGTCGACCTTGGGGCGGTCGGGCTCATCGTACCTGAAGTCGGTGAGGTGGAATTTCTTCACCGTGGGCGAGGTGCACTGGCTCAGGACGCTGTCGACGAGGGACGGGAAGCCCAAGGTACCGATCTGTCCATCGAAGACAAGGTCGGTGGTGGTGGTCCAAGTGGACCGCCAGCGCTTGGAGAGGACGCTGGTCTTGACGGCGTCTCGGAGGGGCAGAAACGAGAAGATGCGGTGGATCGCGGCGTCCGGCAAGGGGCTGATAAAATCCCTAGGGATACTGCTCCGTTTCAAAGGAGGAGGAGGATGTGGGCTTTGTTTGGTGCGATTCGGCCGGTCGCCGGAGGATTCGCGGTGGCAGGCGCCGTGCACGGAGGTCTCCGGCATCGATTAAAAATTCTAGGGCTTCTGCGGTCGTTCCCCGAGTTTCCCTTGTCCTTTAATGCTCCTTTTATACTTACCCTATTTTAGTGGCAATGTGAAAAAAGATATATATATATATTGCCGACTGTGGAAAAAGAGTTGGAGAACCAAAATTAAACTCAAAGAAAAAATAATTGTCGTAAGGAAGAAGAAGAAAAGAAAAATCGAAAAAAGGGAAAAAGCAAAGGGAAGAAAACAGACTTTTGGTTCTCCTAAATTGAGGTAAATGTGAAATGGGGTGCCGATTTGGTATTTCTTTATGAAATAGAAAAATATTTCGAGATAAATGTTCCACAACATATCAATTTGAAATTTATGATGGAATTGACTCTTGAAGTAACATCCACCACGGTTTTGCTTGGTGGATGAAGCCAATGGAGAAAAGTAGGTCGGTGGCGGCAATCCAGGTGGATAGCCGCTACTTGGAGAAGACATATAGGTCTCGATAGCGTCTTCGATGAGCGAGGAGGAGGGGAGACGTTGCGAACTAGGCTGTCAGGTAAAGGCATTGATGAAATCGTCGGAGGTTCTTCGCTTTGTCTCAAAGTTAGGAGGAGGAAATCGGTTTCATTTTGTGCATTTTGGTCGTCCGCCGCAGAATTTGCTTTGGATCACTCCATGCGTGGGGAAAGCTCTAGGCCATGGATATCATCCACTTCCAGGGTTTTTTCGTGAATTTTGCCACCAAAAGAGCTTTGAAGTTGGAGGTTTTGTACTCGGATGGCGAGCAAGCAACTAAAAGACAGGATCTATTTAGACGATAAGCTTGTTTCATTTGATGAAGAGACCTTTGCAATAAGACAACTCGCGCAGACGAAAATGAACCTCGTGGACACAGACACTAACTAAAATAAAAAGTCTTAAGCAATCTCAAATCTTAGCGACAGATATTTTGATTTTCAAAAGGTCGAACTTATGATCTAGTTCTGCTAGCAAACCCTTTCGTCGGGAAAAAAAATCCCCTCAAGGCTCAAACCCAATTAAGCCAAAAAAAAAAAAAAGATAGTACTTCTAGTTTGTGGCATCGAAAGCAAACGCGAACCTCTTCCAACAGTGCAGATAAATATTAAATCAATAAATTTTTTTGGGCCTAATACCCAAGAAAAAAAAAACTCCAATTTTGTTATTTGTGATAATTATATCCAAAAAAAATTTTGTCTCATAAAAAACTTTAATTTTTACATTTGTTTCAATTCTATCCCAAAATTTTATTTTTGTCTTAATTTTTCCAGTCTAGTACTAAAAAAAATGCTTAACTTTAACATATGTCCCAATTATATCTAAAACTCTTTTTTTGTCTCATCAAAAATCTCCAACTATTACTTTTGTCCCAATTATACCACCGTTAGCCTTCCGTTCATAATTACCATTAGTTAATCTTACATGGTATTTTCACGTTGTTAATGAATTACACCTCAACAAAGCCGATATGAAAAAACCTCTAAATTTATCTTCTATTGTTTGCTTCCTCTATATATTACCAGGAGATATAGAGTCATTCATCACAGCACGTCGCGTATTTTCTTCGGCACTTAGCAACCTAAAAAAGGGCTAGACATGGAGATATTTGGACTAATGATCCAAAATCTTGTCATCCTTGAAACCTACTATTTCTAAATTTCAAAGATTCATTGGTAAGTTCGGTGAGAAAACTCGAAGTGCGTACGATTAATTAACGGTAATTATGGACGAAAGGCTGATGGTGGTAGAATTGGGATAAAAATAAAACTAAAAGTTTTTTTATGACACAAAAAAAAAGTTTTGGATATAACTGGGACAAATGTTAAAGTTGGGGATTTTTTTGGCAATTAAACAGGTAGAATTGGGATAAAAGTAAAAATTGAGATTTTTTATGAGAAAAAGTTTTGGGTATAATTGTCACAAATGCTAAAATTAGAGAGGTTTTTTTTTTTTAATATTAGGCCATAAATTTTCTATTCTTCCTCAAGAAGTGCAAATTAGGTACATGTTAAAGACCTAAGGGAAAATTAATTTAAAAAAAAAAAGAGACCTAAGGTTAAATTTCAAATAAGTACCCGAAGTATCATCATTTTTTTGAATAAGGGTCTGAATTTAGTCTTGTTTTAAATAAGAACTTGATGTGATTTCATTGTTTCAAAGAAGGCCCAACCAAAATGCATTTTGGTCATTTATCTCAAAACCTAATACTGCAACAGCTCACGTAACTTTATGGTTAAAAGAGTGTAATCTTGATGGGCTTTGCTACACCCATGATGCTCTCCTGACGCAAACCCCAAAATCCATTTTCATCATTTTTATAATATTTGGGTGAGAGTTGGCGCGGCACAGTAAGGAAGGCAAGGCATGGTGTGAGAAGAGAGCTAGTCGTCAAATCCCAGGGGACGAACCATGTCTGCGAGGATGGCGGCAAGGTGCAGCAGCATCGTGAAGATGAACCGTGCGCGTTGTGGCGGTGAGGAGAGATCTTGACTTTGAAGCTTTTCCTGAACGATGTGCTCTCTGTTCATCTTGGGAAAAGTACACTAGAAGTGTCGTAACTTATGTACGGCATTCACTTGAGTGACATAACTTTCAAAACGTTCACTTAAGTGTCATGACTTTAAAAAATCGTTCACTTAAATGCTACGTCGGAGTAAAATCGTTCACTTGAGTGCTACAGTAACTTTTTCGGTGTGCCACGTTAGCTTTCCGGCATGCTACAGTAACTTTTCTAGCGTATCACGTTAGTTTTTCCGACGTCCACGTCAACATGGCACTCAAGTGAACGATTTTTGAAAGTTATGGTACTTAAGTGAACGTTTTGAAAGTTATGGTACTCAAGTGAATGCCGTACAAAAGTTATGACACTTCTAGTATACTTTTCCCGTTCATCTCTATTTTATCTAATGCGCGTCTTTCTTCTTCTTTTTTCTTTTCTTGTTCTCCAAGGAGGCGATGGCCATGTGGTGAAGGCCTGTATCTGTCCAAGAGAGAGACCAAAGTAATAAGATGATGGCGGAGACTAGAATTATCAAAATAGGCCACGGACCCATTTCTTAATCATAATTGAGAGCCAAGTCATCATATGGATTAGTTATGTTTAGTGAGGTTATAAATATGTTTAGAATGGCAACGCCCAAAAATACATAGGTGTTAAATGGGTTCGCAGTTTTATCCCAAACCCAACTCACGTTAGGGAATCTCTCTTCACCCTCTATTAGAAAATAATGAGCACCTGGGATTGTTCCAAGTTCAGAAATGTCTTGGTGGACCCACAAGATGGGCTCAATTTCACTTTTATTAAAAATATCAAGACGATTTCATTTCTTCCCAGTTAATTTTTGTTTTTATTAAATTTGTAAGTTGCATCTGTTAATTATTTGAATATACGCTTCCATGGTTTCATTTGGCATTTTTATTTCGACACGACATGATACGAAATGCGACACTTAATTTCTCAAAAAAGTAGAGAATTCCGACATGTTGGAACACGTTGTGTGTTAAATATGTGTTTGTATATATACAAGGTCCATTATCATGTATTATAAAAATATCAGCAATGAGTTTCTTTTTCTTGATTCACGATTTTTTTTTGTGCCTGGATATATAACTTAAGTATATATATTTTGATAAATTTATATTTTGAACCCTGAAATTGCATAAAATTGACCCCGTGTGTGTTGATACGGACGTGTCGTTGGCGTGTCCGGAACGCCGATCGGGTATTGGTCGCATGTCGGAGAGTGTCGGACGCGTGTAGAGGTTTCAGGCAATTGTCGGTGCTTTCTAGCCAGCAACAACCATATTGACGCAAATTTTTTATCCGCTGTTGTAGATTGGCCGTAACAATAATATTTCATAGCTTTTTGGGAATTATTAGTTCATACTATTTAGATATGTCTCCATCTTCATCCAAAGTTCAGAACGCGTGTTTTCCTTTTTTAAATTGTGAAGAAAATCCCGAAGATTTTATGGGGATTTGAGTCTCTGTACTGAGCAGAAGTAGAACTTATGTAGTCGTCTCTTGTCGTTTTGCCAAACCCTAAACGCTTCATCGTCGTGGCGCAGTCAACAGCAAAAGCTTGAAGAATCCTTCATACATGGACAGGATCTTACTACCACGTCCTTCTTCTGATCAAGATGAAACCCGAGAGCCAATGGATTACATCAGCCAATTGCCAGACGCCATGATCCTTCATATCTTCTCCTTCTTGACCACAACAGAATCCATCAAAACCAGTGTCTTGTCCAAGCGATGGCGTTCCACTTGGACCTCTAATCCATATACTTTCTCTCTACCGGTCGACAAAAGGCCGAAACGGAACTCCAGGAACTTCATACATTTCACAGAAGCTTTCATAGACACGGTACTGTCATTCTGGACCACAACTAAGGTAAAAAGGTTGCTCTTTGACGTTCCTTTCCATGCCTCGATGCAGTCGAGCATTGATAGGTTGCTCCAATTTGCTGTCCGGCACAACTTCGAAGAGTTGTCGATGACCCTGTCTAGTGGGCGGTCATCTAGTTGGCCACTCACCGTCTATGTGTTGCCGCATTTCTTGTTCCGCTGCACCACGCTAGTAAGTTTTCACGTGATCTGTTGCTGTTTTCCCATGACTGGCGCTGTGAACTGGTCTTCGCTGAAGATTTTGCGCATTGAATTTGCGGACTTCGATGATGATGCGATGATGAGACTGTTGAGTGGCAGTCCTGTTCTAGAGTCGCTTGAGTTGAAATTCTGCCAGGGGTTCAAGCACATTAGAGTTGAATCAAGAGCTCTGAAAGAGTTGGTGATCGATTCTCACGGGACGCGAAGCTTAATCCTGGAAATTTGGGCTCCTTATCTTCTCAAATTACGCCTAGTGGGCAATTCTGTGGGGGCAGGGTTCAAAGTACATGAGGTATCTTCCTTGGTTGAGGCCGATTTAAATTTCAACTTGACTTATGCACTCGATGCATTCGGTCGGGTTCACGCTCATGGTGATCTTGTCAAAGGGCTTCTCCAGAGGCTGCATCATGTCAGGAAGTTGGTGATGGGGAGCTGGTGCCTTCAGGTGCCAATTTGTTTAATTTTAAGCCTAGATTCGGATTGACTTGGGTATTGTTTGTCGGCTTGATGATACCATGCTCTTAAACTGTTCAATGAAATATTGTCATCTTATTCGGTTCAGTAAAACATTAAAACTTCGATACGACCAAAATCTGATGCCCCATAAGAAAAATTTCTTAAGAAGCATCTGCTGGTCGCATGCTCATTTTTTGGGTCTGTCTGCTGTTGTAAGAGAGCATGTCTTATGTATGATCTTCTTTAATGCTTGAACTACGACTGACATGCTTAGGTGCTGTCGCTAATGGACGCGAGAGAATTGCTTCTTCCATCCTTAGAATGTCGGCATTTGACATTCCTCATTGCAGCGGACCATAAGGGAGTTCCCCGTCTAGCAAAAATACTCGAAAGTTCGCCATGCTTGGAGAAGTTATTCTTACAACTGACTTGCAAACATAGTAGTTCTTGGGTACGAAACTGCTAGAACCTTCTCAGTTCTGACACTAGATTTGCATGCACATATATAGGTTGTGAATAGGCACATATAAACCAGTTATTTCTTTTCTTCTTGTGAGTGAAAATCGTCTTCTGTACCTCTTTCATTTTAATTGACATTTCAGGTTCTCCATTGACATCTCAGTTCCAATAGTAGCGCTCATCGTTTGTCCTAATGTTCTATATTTGCATACTTAGTCCTTGCAGAATCTTGGCCGTCCCAACTTTGATGCAGAAGAATTCTGGAATTCTCCAAAGCGAAGGATCTACCGGCGTCTGACGCATGTCAAGATTGTCGATCCCGGTGCCAATTTGTCGGAATGGGAACCTGCTCTTTCCATGCTCAAGTTTCTCCTCCAGAATACCCCCAGTTTGGACGAAATAGCGATCAACAGTGCCAATTCCAACCCGTCCAAGGCGATTGATCCACGGGTGCTGCTCGAAGTTGCCCGGATAATTCTGTCGCACGCAAGGTGTTCTCCGAGCGCGAAGGTCATTCTTAAGTATCCTTCCCAAGGATGTCCTTCTAAACGCACACGTAAATCCTGATTTGCTCATCACCACCTATGACGGCTTTTCCTTGTTTAGTTACTCCAGAATTTTAGCCTAACATTTACTGGAGTTCCGGTTACGTGCATTTGAAATATCATCCCTTTGTGCTTGTCCAACTGGACCTGTGGCTCAGCTTACTATCGTTTCATCAAGTCTGTGTCCGTCTCAAAAGACGGCTAGTTTGGCTGTTTATCTCTGTGAATAATAACACAGGTTTACAAGCATACTCTCTTGTCTTGCACCAACAGCCCAAAGATTTTATGCTTCGAGTTCTTTATGCAAGCATGCAATCGGTCTACTTCACGATGCGTAGATGACTAACCAGAGGTTCTATGTTCTTCACTCTCTTTCGTCCATCCCCTCCACCATAGCCGTTGCTACACTTGCCACTCGCCCACCTCCGCATCCGACCACACCCCGAGTCGCGTCACCTTCAAATTAAGGCTGGCAATTTTCGACATGATATGTCTACACGATACAAAAGTAAGCATGTTCTGTTGAAGTTTAATAAATTTCATGTCATGAACGGGACAACCGGTTTAGTTGCTAATAATGAACATGTTGTTCAAGGACTGAGCCTCTCTATGTTGTTATCATATTCTTAGATACCTTTAATTAAACAAGTTAACATTTACGTGAAGAACAGAAAAGACGGGAAAAGATAGAAAGCGAAGGGAAGCTCACACAGTTTTGGTATTCCATTCGTGCACTAATCACCATTGAGAAGTCATGATAAAATTATCTCAAGACAGTAACCAAACGATCGATGAACATATAAATCAAATATATTCTATCTTTGTATAAGATGCACCTAATCTTAACATTCACTAATGAACCGCCATAAAGCCCTAAATGCCATGTGTGCTATGCTATAATGAATTAAGTATGAGCAATGGCATGAAATTAAACCCTAAAGCTAATGAAATGATATGTCATGAATGCTATGACATGAGATAGAATTAATAAGGGATTAATCTTATGATTCAAGTTATATGAGATTTTTTTTTTGTATTTTTCTTCTCTATGAAAACAGCAAATTATTCCATTGGAATCCACATGTCACCTAATGAACTTGCCATTAAATGAGTAATAATTTAATGATGCAACACCAATTAAATTTTTCGTCTGTTCTTTCATGACACATGAGACGCAATTTGAAAACGCTATCTATACGGAATGCTTATTGCATGTTAATACTAAGACACGTTACCCTCTAATGACATGCAAAATTGATAAACACTTGTGATGTTGAAGAATTGGAGTTATCTTTTATAAGAAAATTGTGATGTTAAAGAATCCCACAAGAACAAAGCACGGTGGCCGCGGAGATGAGTTTTTACTTCAAAAACAAAAAAGCCCAACAAATTTTTATCTTCATGCAACAATTCACGAGCCAACACACAAGATTCTCAAGTTTCACAATCCAAAGACCATTCGCCTTTTATGTTATGCTATTTTTGTGTTCCTCTGCTAACCGAATTTTCTTCGTGAAAGAACATCTTTTGGGTTATTTTCGGCATAAGAACATAAAAGTGTCAAAAGTTTCGTAAGATGCTCATGTTGATATCAAAAGTATTTTTCGGATCACTTGAGTGCCACTTGAAAAAATGATCAGTTAAATGCCGACTCCAATTTGGGTTGCTGAAAATATGACGTGGCCATATTTTATTAATACGTGGCTTGCCGGCAATGCCTAGTCAACATACATGCCCATAAATGATGTTATCTACACGTTTTCTCCCCAAATATAGACCATTCTTTTTCTCTTTCTTTCTACCTAATCACCATTTATTCTAGTTTCTTCAAAAAAATTCAAGTTGATTTCATCAATTAGTTATCGATTCTCGATTTGGTATCTATCTTTTTTTTTCTATTCGATCCTATTTCCTATCCTTTTTTAAACACCCTGCCTTATCCTTAAATTTTTTTCGTTTATACTTTTCCTAATTTTGTGGCTGAAATTTTTTTTATCAGAATATTTCTCTTTCTAGTAATTCATGCAAGCGTAACTAAAAAAAGAATCTCATTGCCAAAATAAATTCGAAGATCTCGACGTCGAAAAAGAGCTGGAGCACCACAACTAAAATTTCTGCTTAGAGAAACAACTATTAAGCGATCGACTTATGCTGTGCACTAACCTGCTCGATATTTTTTCTTATTTTTTTCCTAAAATACATGTTCATCAAAAATTTAGAATAGAAAAATTCTAATTTTGGCTCAATTAGCTCAACCCTCTTTTTGAGTTAGGGAGAGAGCGAGAGCCCCCGAGCCTTTGATTCGCGAAATGAATGAGCGGGGGTGTAAATAATAATCTTATGAAGGTAAACTAAGCTCGGAACAAATACGGGAAAGATTACTTCTAGTTGTTTCACAAGATGATCTAAGAATAACATCAGCAAGCTCGATACTCTTTTTAATCAGTTTTGATTTCATGATGATTAAATCCTAATATCATAGTAGTGTATAACAGATCAAACAAGCTGATAGATAAGAAAGTCAAATATTTCATCTCCCATAGGCAAGGTCAAGATTGAAGAATGCCATGCTTGGAATTAACAATTTATTTTATACACGATGTCATTTCTATGATTTATTTCAACAAAATGCGAATGTAACATTGACAACTTACAAAGTTGGGTCGGCAAAATCAAATCCAACGACACTTCTATAAGGATTTCGAATGAATACAAGTAACCGAAATATCTCGAATGTAGTAACCAGTAGAGGCAATTAAAAAAAAGAAAAACAAATCATCGTACTCCAAATATGCCAATACTTTTTTTTAACGAGCACAACCACACAAATGAGGAACTGTTAACAGTTTTTGCAGTAAATTGTTGTTTGCCAAGTATAATAAGAATCGCATTAATGAATTGGGATAATTAACATCTTGATCGTTTAAGTCTAACAACAGAGTTATAATAGGCTTGAAAAGAACTAGCAAAACTCGATTTATTCGCAATTCATGTCGTGTGGGCAATTCGGCCTGCATAATCAACTCTCCAGCACTAGTGCATCCTCTTAATCGGGGCGAGCAGATGTTTTGCCTACAGCTATTAGCTACAAATCCAATGATGTCATCTCTCTTGAGATGTTTTGCCAAACATTCAAAGTTCCCGTTCCATGATCATAAAAAATCTTCTTCGTCAAAGTTAAAATGTTCTTTAGATTCTTCATCAAGCTCAATCTGCACATAGATAGCTTATTTAAGAACCTTACTTCACATTAGATGCGGATCCACAGGAAAAATACAGCATCGGCTCACTAAAATTTCAAATGAGCAACTTCCATTTGTCCATTGCGGATGCTAGTTAGGATGTGTTTGATTGGGGAAAAACTCCATGAAAAACAAAATAAATTTCCGTGAAATCATTTTCCTAGAAATTGGTTATTTTTCATATATTTGGTGATATGTGACCAAAAATGGTTTCTCATATTTGAATCTCATTTGAAAAATTATTTCAATTTTATGTTAAAAAAATCAAAATTTGAAAGTATTTTTATATTTTCCTTTTGTTTTCTTTCTCGCTCCATCGCGACCGGCCAATAGCGACCACAAGCGAGCTTGAACTTGTGGGATTTGGAGAGCCTCGAGCTTGCTGGCCCATGTCTGTAATCGGTCGTCGGTTGTTGCCAAGGCAAGCCGACGGGCAGAGGAAGAAGAAAAAGAAAAAGAGAAAAAAATAAAAATATTTAAAAAATAAAAAGTAGGAAAATATATAAATAAAATAGAAAATAGAATATTAAAAAAATTCGAGATGAATAATTTCGGAAAGTGTTTTTCATTGACTAAGTCACTTTTAGAGAACCAAACGAGCGAAGTTCGGTAAATAAATTCTCGGAAAAATCTTTCACTGAAAGGAACAAACCCTGATTTTGTTTTAATTTAAGCTCTCAAACTCTTCTACACATATAAAACATGTTCTCTTTCTCGGTGCTCATTGCCAAACTCTTAGTTCAAGATCCGAACGCTACATGGCAGCAAAAGAATCTCCAGTACAATACTGCACTTACTTTAAGACACGAACTCAAGCAGCTTAGTGTTGTCCTTGCACAAATGTTAAGTAGACTGACGGAGTTTCGGACAATTTTCTGCACTTAAGAGAAATTTATGCTGAGGCCGATGAGTACCCACTTCTTCGTACTTAATGAATCTATTATAATGTTCTTCAGGCCCCAACACCTGCGCAACTCAAGGGGCTCTAAAACAAGACTTCCCCTGAAGATTCGGCCAAGGAAATCATCACTCAACTCTGCATATTCGAGCGACAAGACCTTAAGATTCAACTGGATATGTTGACCGGCATTGACTTGGGCTTCCTTTCGGTGATCTCCTAAAGCAAAGGTGTCGAGCTTCTGCTGCATGCTCCCAACATACAATGTGTGTCCACTTTCGAGAAAAAGTTATCGTGTGTATCATGAATCAATGGACAATATGATTAAATATGAATCGTTCAATACATAGGCAACATCAGCCATTGATTTAAAAATCATCCATTGCCGGTCGCTGAATAGCCCACGATAATTTGTTATATAAAGCATTGCGATACTGAAGAAGAGTCCTATTTCGCCGGAAGTATCCGTGACTAAAGATCTTTCACCAAATGCATAGAGCCTTCGAATTTGAAGATTAAACGGGTTCTTATGGTGATTTCGGACAAAAAGTAAAGTAAATAACTGGAAGATAAATGGTACAATAAAGATAAATGCATATAAAATAAATTTCAAGTAAGATAAAATGTAGAGCAAAACGATAAGTTTTATTGATTATTGGATGATTGAAGGTCTCCTACAAAGGGTTGTCTTTGACTATGTATACCATAACGCAAACTATAACCATCGATTGCAGCTACTTACGTACGTCCTATCCCTAACTTCTCGGATTGGCTTCGGTAATCGCTCTTCTTATCTTTTAGACGGTTTGAAGTATCGACTCATCCGCTCCACTCGTGTGTCGGTGTGACGTACCGATCCTGGCTTTCTGCTTAACCGAGCATCGATTTGCCATGTTATTGGCCACCAATATGTGTTTCCCTGTGGGCCTTAGACAACGCATCGCTCTTGTGGGTGCTCTGACTACTCGAAGCCCATGTCGACTTTTGGTGTTAACAGGCTCGGTCCGATCTGGTTTGAATATTTTCGACACCCTAGCATTGGCTTTGGAGCTCATGTTGCACGAAAAATCATTGTAGCGATTCCTTTTGAAATATTCATACGGGAAAAAGTTTAATGGGGGCACCACATGGAGCTCATATTGCGCGACAATAGCTGGACATTTGAAAAAAAAACCGTGATGCAAATCCTTTAACCTAAGCGATATCTATATATAGTTCTCTCCTTTTGTTTTGCCAACCTAAACGCTTCATCGTAGTCGGCAGCTAAAGGCAGAAGCTCGAAGAATCCTCCAGACAAGGCGATAATAGAATTCTCTGCCAATCCATCTTGCCTACCGAAACGTCCACGATCATCTCCTCCTTTGGGTCGAGATGAAACCCGAAACTCAGTGGATTACATCAGCCAATTGCCCGATGCCATCATCCTCCATATCTTCGCCTTCTTGACGTCAGAAGACGCCGTCAGAACTAGTGTCTTTTCCAAGCGATGGCGTTCCACTCGGACCGCTAATCCACATATATCTTTCTGTATGCCCAGCCGCCATCATCGCCATAGTAGCATGATGTTGGAGCGTTTCATGGCTTTCATGGACGCCGTGCTGTTGCACTGCACCGCAATTAAGGTGAAAAGCTTCATCTCTGCTGTTGATGGGGGGGCTTGACACCGCTGTTGGGCCAACCATTGATAGGTGGCTCGACTTTGCTATCGAGCACGACCTCGAAGGGGTGACCCTGCGTAAGGACAACATTTATGTGTTGCCGCAGTTCTTTTTTCGCTGCACTACGCTGGTGAGTTCTCACTTGTTCCGTTGCTGTTTTTCGAAGATTGCTACTGTGAATTGGTCGTCGCTGAAGAGATTGCACATTGAAGATGCGGAGTTGGAGGATGACACCATGATGCAAGTTTTGAGGGGCAGCCCCGCTCTAGAGTTCCTTCACTTGGATTACTGCGTGGGCTTCAATCGCATTACGGTCGAATCAAGATGTTTGAGAGAGCTGGTGATCGATTGTCACGGATTTCATCATGCTCAAGTTCCGATTTTGAAAATTTCAGCTCCTCATCTTCTCAAATTGCATTTATTGGGCGATTATTGTGGGACAGATTTTGAGGGAGAGTTAGGAGAGTTCAAACTAGATGAAGTATCTTCTTTGGTTGGAGCCGAGTTAAATTTCGAAATACAAATTTTCGAAAACGATAAGGCTAAGGTTTGTGTGGATATTGTCAAGGGGCTTCTCGAGAGACTGCATCATGTAACGACATTGTAGATAGGGAGCTGGTGCCTTCAGGTGCGAGCCTATTTAATTAATCTTGAATCCTGTCGGTTCTAGTTCAAGTTGCGGACAGACATTCTCGTGCCATTTCCTTAGGTCTGATTGTGTTAATTTTAGTTGGCTTGATGATACCATGCTCATAAATTGTTAGTTTAATTATCTTATAGAAATTCATTGAAACTTTTGGCAGATGAGTTTTTTTTTTTTTTCTAATAGAGTAATACACATCTTAACCTAATATCGCCATTATGGATCCAACAATACATTCAAACTTTGAGAAGACTCATTATGAATCCAAATATACAGTCAAACTTTGATAAGACTAAAATCTGATGGGCTATAAAAAGATTTTTCATGAGAAGATCTTGTGGTTGTTTGCTCATTTCTTTGGTCCGTCGCCTATTGTGAGAGATCGCTAATGTGCATGTCTTATGAATGAACTTCTTTAGGGCTTGAAGAAGTGAAAGTGATTAGTTTCTGCTTCTCCCACCACAATTGACATGCTTAGGTGCTGTCAATAATGGAGGCGAGAGAAGTGTTTCTTCCATCCTTAGAATGTCGGCATTTGATGTTCCACGTCGCAGCGGACCATTTTGGAGTTCATAGTATAGTGAAGATACTTGAAAGTTCCCCACACTTGGAGAAGTTATTCTTACAAATGACTTGCACACCTGGCTCTGAATATCCGGTAAACAACTTGTCACGCCCCGACTCGAGAGTACATGGCATCCCTACCAAATCGCCTCAGGTCATAAAGGATAACGTCCTAGGTACGCTATTGACCTATGATACCATAATACACAAGTGGAAACGTATACAATCTCATTCTAACAAATATGACAAGGATATCAAGTGGGAACATCCATAACAGTCAAATACCAAAATACAACTGTCGATACCATATCAAAAGTAGATGGTAATTAATCCTACAGAGCTACTGTCATATACAACCCCATTTTTCAGGGCGGCTATCTATGATCAACAAAAGGATAAGACGTCGGGCAGGGTTAACATCACTTCTATTCCCAAAATAAGCTACATCATCATGGCCTTCAGCCTCAACTCCAAAAAAAAAAACCCTAAACTCCATCATTTCGAACCTAAAAAAGGTTAACCACAACGGGTTGAGATAGATCTCGGTAAGTCAACGCCTAAGCCCCGCTAAGGCATTGATTCGTCCAGAACATCTTATTGATCAATCACAGACCATGGAATACATGTATGACAACCACAAGCAACTTACCCGACAGGAGGTCATGCATAATGCAACATCGACGTAGTGTATGATCGTGCCAATTCGACTCAATAGTCAAATTCTCAAATATTCATAACGCAGCTCAACATCAGTTGGACATTGGACACCACATAAGTTCAGTTATTAACGATGATTTTACGTGATCAAGGCAAATAGATCCATACAACACAATGCCGGAATCTATTAGTACGATTCATGCAACACAATGCTATGGTCGTCATCCGGTAACCCAAGCGTCGTCCCATAACCTCTTGGCGATGGCAACTACAAGTGGTAATGCAATACCTCAAGAAGGTATTCCATTATGGAGCATCGGTCCATCACAAGCTGCGACCGACATCCGACGATCCATGATGCAACACAGAAAGTCGGGCAACCGACAAGTCGTGAGGTTCATGCTATAGGCACGATACGAACTCGACAGGCCATGCTTCATCATCCCATCATATGACCAATCAACTCATCTAGCAACCTTCTCCTTTTTAGCTTTGAATTTAGCCAGATGCTCACACAATTATGCTCAAAGACTTGGCTCTTGCCATTTTCATGCTCAATGCATTTTGGGACATTCAAGGTCATATGAATGCATAGTGCCAATTAAAAGGTCCAGCTAACCAAATAGAGTCAATACAACTCAAACGAGCATCCAATCGATTCTCAATCGTTCATAGCACATAATTGCGTAACTGAACCAATTAATCAAATAACGTGAATAGCCAATTCATTGTCAAATGAATCACTTTGAGTACCAACTTCATTCTTATCAAGGTGCCCAAAAATCAAGCAGTCACATTCCAAGCAATTATAATCGACTAACCTCCTCGATTAGGGCCATTTAGCCTAAATTCAATTCTAACCTAAACCGACCCAAGTCGATCTACCTAAATACCTAGATAATCTAATCACACTAATTCCGAACGTAATTAGTGACTTAACTAAGGATTAAAGGTCAACTCACCGTCGGTTGGTGTCAGAACAACAATTTATGATCCTCTGTGGTTCTCGGGTTCCAAACCGAGATTCGATGAACAATGAGCGTCGATGCGACCAAACAATGGCTATTCCTCGAAGTCGAGACCTAATATAGAGAATCACACAGGTCAACGAGGTCATGTCAGAACTCGTTTGAGTCGTGATCAACAATAATTAGTTTAAGCAGAATCAAAACAGACTAAGAACAGAAACTGTTCTTATCGAACTGAGGCTGTTCGGGCCTCTACAGCCCACAGCAAAGCTTGGAAATGATCCAAGGACGTCTTAAGAGGTCAAGAGAGGTGTCAGGGGGCGTGCGGTGGTCCGTGGAGGTCGGCAAAGGGCGAAGCAGTCCAGTTTTCCCAAAACCGGGCAGATTGAGCAGTCTGGACGGCAACTTGTACAGTTTCAAATTTCAGAACTGATCTGAGGATTTTCTTTAGCTGGTAATGTTGTAGAGAGGTAGAGGAAGGTGTGTACAAAATTTGGGGTGATTTCGGATCCGTTTGCTATGCGAGCAAGCCTTGTTTCTCTAAGTCAGACTTTGAAAACTGCACTGTACAACAGCAAGGCAGGGGCGGTTTTGGGCTGTTCTGCAAAATTTCGAGACTTCAGGCAGCTATACGACGGTACAGGGTGGTCGAGGATAGTTTGGAGGATGCTGTGGTGGTCGGAGGTGGTTGGGACAGCAAGCAGATGCGGCGACAGAGACAGAAACATAAGCTGCAGCAGCTATAGAAGCAGAGCAGGGTGTTGGGTAGAACAGGGGAGGCGACACAGCTTAGGTTTGAGGGCTGTTCGGGGTTCCAACGACATCAGGGCTTCGTGGGGTGGTCTGTGAGGGTTTAAGGGAGTTTCGGTGAGTGTTTAGTGGTTGGAGATGGGCGGAGAAAGGCGGCGGAGTGGCAGACAACTGGTGAGGACTGAACCGGGCGAAACAGAGGATCGAAACAGGGTAGACTGGGGCAGCGGCTGTTTCAACTCCTCCGGCGGTTCTATGGCTGCTTCCGACTGTCAGAGGTGGTGACTGGAGGTCAGAGGAAGGCTGAGGTGGTTGGAGGACGTGGTGGTGGCGGCTGATGATGCGTGAAAGCCGTTGGAACAACAACGGACGCAGCAGGACAGAGCAGGGGCTGTTGCGGGACTTCCGGCCTCTCGCGGCTGTTCTGAGCTCGACGGTGGCCGGTGGTGGATGTGTGGTGGTCTGAGGTGGTGGTGACATGGTGGTAAAGCAGTGGCGGTGATGAGGGTGGCTGTAGTGTGGTGGTTTTTGCATGAAAACAAAAGAAAAGGAAGAAGGGCAGAGTCGGTTGAGGGGAAAAGTAGCGTGAAGAGGAAGAGTGGGGGAAAAGAGAGAGAAGAAGAAGAGGGTTGGTGGTGGCTGCCGCCTTTGATTAAGAGAGAAAGAGATAAGAGTAGGCCCCACTTTATTTATTTTCTTGTCTTGGCATTCATGAAGACCTAGGGGTAAAATCGTCATTTCCTAAAATTTCAAGGACCTTTTTGTCAATTGTCTTCCTAAGGGCACTCTTGTCATTTGGCCGTTCTAAGAAGGGCGATTTCATCCAATCCCATCTTTGTTGGGCTAGAATAAGACTTAGGTATAGAAATTTCCAATTCTAAAACAAGGCGGTCGATCGATCAATCCCTAAACTAATACGATTGACGATTCAAGAAATTAGGAATTTCCATAGCCAGATTTCCATGAATTCAATTTCAAACAATAGATTGGAGTCCACAGACATCCCGCAACCTATATTATATCGCCAAAAAGGTTCGAATTTTTCAGGGCATCACACAACTACTAGAACTCTCCCAATTCACTTTTAATAGCAGATTGCATGAACATATACACAGCTTGTGAATTTCAGCCTTGGGCCAGATATAAACCTGTCATTTTCTTTTCTTTTCATGATTGACAATCGTCTTAGTACCTCTGTCATTTTAACTGACATTTCGGATTCTCCATCAATTTATATTTCTCCCGAATGTAGCAACTGCTGTTTTATATTGTCAAACCTTGATATTTGTCTCATCCAGTTCCAATTGTTGCTGATCGTTTGTCATGATGTTCCATTTCTCCAAATTAAGTTCTTTGCGGAGAATGTCCGCCATCGCGACTTTGATGCAAAAGAATTTTCTGCCGAACAGAGAAGGATCTGTCGGTGTTTGATGCATCTCAAGGATGTATCCCGGTGCCAACTGGCTGGCTTGGGAACCTGTTCTTTCCCTGCTCGAGTTTCTTCTCCAGAATGCACACTGGCTGGACAAAATAAAGATGGACAGTAACAATTCCAGACCGACCAAGAGACTTGAACCCTGGGGGCCGCTCGAAGTGGCTCGGATGATTCTGTCGGACCCAAATCGCTCTCCCAATTTGAAGGTCATTCTTAGTTATCCCTCCCGAGGATGTCCTTCTGAAAGCCTGCATTTACAGGCGTTCTGATTGCATGCATTTAGAATTTTATGATCAGCACAAAAGGAAAGGAACTAAACCCACTTCTATCTTCTCTTTAGAATTAAGGAAAAAAATATTTCATTCTACTTTTCATTGTAAAAAATAACTTCGGGCATATTATGAAATATTATTGTTCTGAACTCTCTGTGATTATAGAAGATTTCCCTCCATGCAGTTATTGCTTGTACATGGCAAGAGTCCATTACATTTAATCTTCCCTGTTTAATACTATCCACTGATTATTTTTCTTAATACCACGGAAAACTCTAAACTATCACACATGTAATAAATTTACCTCAAACTTATTTTGTCACAGATGTATCAATTTAAAATTTTCCGTGATTCTAACCCTGTTTTTTTTTTATTTTTCAATGTTGACATATTATCGTGCGGCATGAGTGTCATGTGGCGGCCACACCAATTTTTTTAATGTCTAATTGCATGATTGACGTAATTTTATAGAGAATTGGTCGTCCTCTGTATATAAAAAAAAAAGGTTAAAGGATTTTAACATTATTGACAAGTTTATAAAGTCTATAGAATCGGTTTATGTAGTCCCTAGAGTCGAACAATGCGTATTACATTTTGGATGAAATGTAAAGTATTTTAGTATAACCATTTTACAAACACATATATATGTATAAAGTAGAGTATAATACAATTTAAACAATAATGAAAAAATTTAAATCATTTGAAATTTTGATTTTTGCAAAATTTTACCGAGAGATTTTCATTCAACCCTCTTCGCAGTAGGCTTCAACTTTTGCAACTGTTTCCTATGAAACGCAATTAGCCTATTATTTATTTTTTTCAGTTTTCCCATTTCAATACTTGTCTATAAATTCATTTTATTTTCAAGCTATTACGCCGCACTGGAACACCCGTGGAGGCGGCATTCACTTTTTCGTCATGTCAATATTTTTCCAAATTGAAAACCTACCGAACTAATTACTGTAGTGATTTTTCATAAACTAGAGCGGTGTTAAAGAATCTTTCTTTAATAAATAATCGTGATCTTATAAAGTAAGTAGCACCGACACATGACATGCCGACGGATCATTTCTAAAAAAAAACAGATAATTTCGACACATTGAGATACGTTGTATATTAAATGTATATTTTTTACATATACCTAATAAATTATAATGCATAAATAAAAATATCAGCGATAAGTTTATTCTTTTTATTCTATTAGAGATTCACAATTAGGTTTTTTTTTAGCTGGCTGGGTGTATTAATTTTAAGGTAGCTAGATATATGACTTAAGTATTTATATTTTCGATAAATTTATATTTTGACCCCTAATTTATTGAAAATGCTTAAAATGGATATCTTTCACCGAATGCATAGAGCCTTCGAATTTGATGAGTAAATAAGTTCTTGTGGTGATTCCGGACAAAAAGTAAAGTAAATGTCTAAAAGATAAATTGTGCCATAAAGGTAAATGCATATAAAATAAATTGCAAGTAAGATAAATTGCATAGCGAAACAATCTCTACGTCCTATCCCTAAATTCTCGGATTGGCATCGGTAATCGATCTTGTTATCTTTTAGATACTTTGAAGTACTGAATCATCCGCTCCACTTGTGTGTCGATGTGACGTACCGATCCTAACTTTCTGCTTAACCGAGCATCGATTTGCCATGCTTTTGGCTACCAATACATGTTTTCCTGTGGGCCTTTAGACAACGCATCGCTCTTATGGGCTCTCCGACTGCCTGAAGCCCGGGTCGACTTTTGGTGTTAATAGGCTCGGTTCGATCTAGTTTGGATATTTTTGACACCTCTAGCGATGGCTATAGAGCTCATGTTGCGCGAAAAATCATTCTACTAATCCCTTTTGAAATATTCATATGGGAAAAAGTTTAATGTGGCCACCACGTGGAGCTCATATTGCTCGACAATGGCTGGACATTTAAAAAAAAATCAATATAGTACAGAAAAGGGAAAATTAAATGATACGGGGTGTTGCCCTATATATATGGTTCTCTTCTCCCCTATTGGTTTTGCCAACCTAAACGCTTCATCGTAGTCGGCAGCTTAAGGCAAAAGCTTGAAGAATCCTCCATACATGGCCATAATAGAATTCTCCGCCGATCCATCTTGCCTACGGAAACGTCCACGATCACGACCTCCTTTGGGTCGAGATGAAACCCGAAACTCAGTAGGTTACATCAGCCAATTGCTCGACGCCATCATCCTCCACATCTTCTCCTCCTTGACGACAAAAGACGCCATCGGAACTAGTGCCTTGCCCAAGCGATGCCCTCCGATGATGACTATGTTGGTGGCATGACGTTGGAGAGTTTCAATGCTTTCATGGACGCCGTGCTGTTGCGCTGCACCGCAATCAAGGTGAAAAGCTTCCTCTTTGAAGTTCCTTTGTCTCACCTTCCACTCGCGAAGCGACTCTGCTGTTGGGCCAACCATTGATAGGTGGCTACTCTTTGCTTTCAGGCATGGCCTCGAAGATTTGACCCTGCGCGAGGACAACATTTATGCGTTGCCACGGTTCTTCTTCCGATGCACTACGCTGGTGAGTCTTCACGTGTCACGTTGCTGTTTTTTCGATGATTGATGCCTTGAATTGGCGAAGTTCCGATCTTGAAAATTTCGGCTCCTCATCTTCTCAAATTACGTTTATTGGGCAAGTATTCTGATTTTGAGAGAGAGTTAGGAGAATTCATTAGTAGAATTCAGACTAGATGAAGTATCTTCTTTGGTTGAAGCCGAGGTAAATTTCGAAATGCTTACGGAGATGATAAGGTTAAGGTTTGTGTGGATGTTGTCAAGGGGCTTGATTGCAGCATGTAACGACATTAGTGATAGGGAGCTGGTGCCCGCAAGCCAATTTAATTAATTTTGAGCCCTGTCGGTGTCGGTTCTAATTCAAGTTGCGAACAGAATTACCAACCGTGCCATTTGCTTAGGACTGATTGTATTATTTTTTGTTGGCTTGATATGCCATGCTCATAATCGTTTATTCAATGAAACATAGTCATCTTATAGAGATTTGGTGGAACTTTTGCGGAATGAGATTGTTTTTTCCTTTTTGTAATTGGAATTATACACATCTTATCGCTATTATGGATCTAACAATACATTCAAACTTTGATAAGACTAAAATCTGTTGTGCCATAAAAAGATTTTCTTGAGAAGCATCTGCTGGTTGTTTGCTCATTTGTTTGGTCCGTCGCCTATAGTGAGAGATGGCTGGAACCATGCGCATGTCTTATGAATGAACTTCTTTAGTGCTTGAAGAAGTTAAAAGTGATTAGTTTCCACAATTGGCATGCTTAGGTGCTGTCGTTAAGGGAGGCGAGAGAAGTGTTTCTTCCATCCTTAGAATGTCGGCATCTGATGTTCCACCTTGCAGCGGACCTTGAGGGAGTTCATAATATAGTGAAGATACTCGAAAGTTCCCCGCACTTGGAGAAGTTATTCGTACAACTTGCAGAACCGGCTCTGAATTTGCGGTAAACAACTACTAGAACTCTCCCAATTCACTTTTAATAGCAGATTGCATGAACATACATAGTTTGTGAATTTCAGCCTTAGGCCGGATATAAACTTGTCATTTCTTTTGGTCTCGTGATTGAAAATCGTCTTTGCACTCTGACATTTTAACTAATTTCGGATTCTCTATCTATTTACATTTCTCTTAATGTGCAGCTGCTATTTTATCTCTGTCAAACCTTGATATTTGTCTCATCCAGTTCCAATTCTATCGCTCATCTTTTGCCATGATGTTCAGTATCCGCATCTTGAGTTAATTCCAACATTTATAGTCAATCTCAAATCTGCTACAAGCATTTTTTTTTATCTAAAAAAAAACACTAGCTAGTGTCAAATCTACCCCTGTTAGCCCTCCGATCCGGAAACGGGCATTATGTTTGACTTGTCATTTTTATGGCAGTAAAAATCTGCATGCACCGCCATTGTCCCAAAACAAACTTACAATATGAAGGCACTTAAGGGCCTATTTGGCATTCCGAATAAGCGATTCTAATGAGAATCATATTTTTTTATTCCATTCTACATATGACTTTTAGAGAATCATAACTACATAAAATTTCTGTTTTCGAATAGAAATGCATTTCTTCTTTTTTTAAAAAAATTAAAATGTTTTTTCAAATTTTTTTAAACTTTTTTTAAATTTTTTAAAATTCCCCCATTTTTTAACTTTTGATTTTTTTTCATTCTTTTGATTTTTTAAAATTTTTAATTTCCCCTTTCAATTTTTTAATTTTTTCTTAAATTTTAAATTTCATTTTTAAATATAAAAAATTAGTCATTAGTAAATTTTCAAATATAATTTTAATTTTTTAAAAGTTCAAAAGTCCACGTGGACTTAATTTAAAAAAAAAAAAAGAACTGAGATTTTATTTTTTTGGTGATTTTGAAAAATATTTTTTTTAGAATTAATTTTCCTTTTGTTTTTATTTTTTGTCCAAAATATTCAAATTCAAAATCATTTGCGTTACCAAACATGTTTTTTATTTTTATTTTTTTTGTTCCGAAAAACAGAATCGGAGAAATAGAAACGTTACTAAATAGAACATTGGTGCATTGTCCCGTGACTATTGAGAAACCAAGTTCCATCAAGTGACCTAACGAAAGCCCAAGAACAATGCTATCATCGCTCCAAAAGCCAAATCACCGCTGAGAAAGAAAAAGAAAAAGAAAATAACCTAATATTCTCGCAGAAAAACAAAAGATTACGCGCCATTTGACGCCTTTAAATTTGCCCTTGTTTGATTTCGACAAAGGGAAAGAGCGAACCCTTTATAGTTGAGAAATTGTTATGATAATTCCTTTTAGAGTAATTCGAATTTAAGAATAATAAATTTGGAAAATTCATTAACTTGCCCCCTACGTCGTGCTATCAATAGCTCGAACTAAATAAGAAAATCACCAAATAAAAAAAGTTAGCAAGAGTCCTATAAAATCTTGCATGGTATCAAATTAAGAAGTCCCGAATTTAAATCTTTTCAATCCCCTATTGTTAACATAATAAACCACGCCTTGATCCCACAAAATGTCACATTTTATAAGCGCTCATTTTTATGCTAATTTATTTGTCTCCAAAAACGGAACTTCAATTAGTCTCGCGGCTTGTGTGATAGGGCGTTGGAATTGCAAGCAAGGCGACAAAGAAGAAAATTAGACATACCTCGATTACTCCTACACTCCACGACTCACATCTCATGAATTATTAACGTAGATTTCCTATTTTAAAATCAAAATTTTGCCCAACACCATGCGCCATAGGGCCCATCGGCCCGCCCAGCGCGCCGCACTCTATTAAGACCCCATTTTATAAGGATATGCCCCTCTCTTTCTCTATTTATCGGCCGATGTGGGACTACTATCGGACTCAACTTGTCGAGGAAGAATGGCAAGTTAACACCGATAGTAGTTCCACATCGGTCAGTAAATAAAAAAAGAGAAGGACACATCCTTATAAAATGAGACCTCACCTCAAGAGAGTGTAGCGTGATGGCCGGACTAGTAGGTCTTATGATGTATGATATTGGACCAAATTTTAATTTTAAAATATGAATTCTGCGCTAATAATTCGTAAGATACGAGTCGTGAGTGTATGAATAACGGAGGTATGTCTGATTTTCTCTTTGTCAGCTATGTAGCACTGACACATTGGAGGAGTTGCCGTGTCGGTGTCATACGTGTCGGACACGGACACGCTCCGACACGCTTTGTCCGACACGAGGTGAACGCGTGTAGGAGGTCCGACACGAGGTGAACGCGTTTAGGAGGTCCGACACCTGGTCAACGGGAGCGATATGCCGGGACACTCATGTCGGTGAGGAAGGGGGGCATGGATGGCATAGATCTGGGTGGTAGAGATGCGGGACACTCGCGTCAGTGAGGAAGGAGGGCATGGATGGCATAGATCTGGGTGGTAGAGATGCGGGGGAGAAGGGGAGGATGGAGGATTTGTCTGCCTCTCAGGCTATGCGAGAGACGAGGGAGACGAGGGAGAGAACCGGCAAGCCGTAGAGAGGGTCTAAGCAGAGAGCGAAGAGTGCCGGAGGACTATGAAGCACCGACACGTGAAGAAGGCAACCGCGTCGGTATCGGATACGGACACGTGTTCAACACGCTCCGATTGCCGGTTCTCTCTACGGAGGTCTGACATGGCGTCAACGCCAGTGACACGCTCGGGACACGCGAGTCGGAGAGGAAGGAGGGCGTGAAAAGTACAGATCTGGAGCCATGAGAGAGATAAAGGAGCGAGCCGGCGACAGCAAGTCGGTGAGGAAGGAGTGCGGGGAAAGCGCGGATCTGGAGGAGAAGACAGAGTGCCGAGTTGTAGGTAGAAGCAGAGACAGCGACGAGTACAAAGCGAGCCAGCGCCAGAGCGAGCAGAGAGCGAACGCCGGAGGAGAGACAAGGCAGCTAAAATCACGGAGGTCGTCGTCGCCGTAGCTTGCTTCGCGAGACAGAGAGGTGAGGGTGACGCAAGATGAGAGAGAGCTCTGGGAAGACACAGGATGAGATGAGAAGATGAGAGAGGAGAGAGAGCGTTAGCGTGGGGAACGAGATCTTTCCCAAAAGTAAAGAGAAAGTGGGGGAGGGGGACGATCTTTTTCAAAAAGTAACGAGTGAGGGAGAGGGGGGCAGCACAAAGACAGAGAGGGGGGAGAGGTCATTGGGAAAATGCGAGATGAGAAGATGAAGATGAGAGAGGCATTAGCGTGGGGAAGACGAAAGATGACAGGAGAGAGAGAGAGCGCGTTCAGTCTGTGTCTCATCAAGTCATTTCGGGCAGCATCCTTCGGTTAAGTGATTCATTTTTCTTTTTTGTTTTATTACCTTTTTTCCTTGGTTGGCTGAGCTTAAATTACGGGATGAAGCACAGTAAGAATTTTTTTTTTATTTTTTTGTAAATTCTCTATTTTTGTAAAATATCATAAAAATAATAAATTATAAAAAATATTTATTTAATATATAACGTGTCCCAACGTGTCGAAATTTTTCATATTTTGAAAAAAGATTTATCAACGTATCGTGTCGTATCATATTTCGTATCGTGTCCGTGCTACGTAGCCGGAGGACATCACGGGAGAGCGCTGGAGAAGAGCCGAGGCAGCCAAACTAAGGCAGTGGTTGTTCCCTTCGCGAGACTCGAGAGGAGAGAGGAAGAGGTGAGCTCGCCGTTTCCTTCGCGAGATAAAAGAAGAGAGAGAGAGAGAGAGATGAGGCAGAGATTTTTTAAAAAAGTAAAGATAGAAATGGGGTGGATAAGACATGAGATAAGAGAGGAGAGAGAGGGTTCTGACTTGTGTCTAATCTATCGTGCAGTGTACACAGCTAGCTAGTGCAGCTCAATTTTTTTCATTTAATAGGAAAGAGAAGAAGGCAGATCTTCGGGCTCACTCAACTAAGCGCGAGAAATTTTTTCAAAAAATGTAAAAGAAGAGAGGAAGCGTGCTCTGTGGCATCCGGAGAAATTATTAGGCGGTTAGCAACTGCCGCGCCATAAGCCTATGCGGCGTGCGTGCTCCACTAAAATAACGACACATGTCCTCCGACATGGAAATGATGAAAAATCTGAAACCAAAATAAAGAAGTCTCGTTTATCTCTCCTCTGCAAAAGGCACTGAGCACAAGCAAAGCATTTATTGCTTGCTCTTTCTCTCTACCCCTCTCTCTCTCTCTCTCTCTCTCTCTCCTCTTTCACCCTCGCATCCTCTTTCCCGTTCACCTTAAGCCGTCCCCTTCCCCTCCTTCTTCACCCCTCTGGTTGCCATCATCGCCTTTGCGGCTTCGCTCCCCATTTCGGACTTGGGTAAGTTGCCAACGATTTTGAAGTGGAAGAGGCCTGCGATGCTAGATATACCGGTGGCCGCACCGAGTTTTGGGGTTCCGGCTATTATAAACCAGGGGCTAATTCCATAAAAAAGTACCAACTTTAGATCTAATGATGATTATGACCCGAACTTTGTTTTGTCTCATAAAAAGGCATCAACTTTAGGTCCTATGACGATTCTGGCCCGAACTTTTTTCATCCCATGAAAAAGCCCCAACTTTAACTCGAGTCCCAAATCCGACCCCTCTTAATTTGGAACCATTAGTTATCCAACGTGGCAATCACACGTCATCAATAAATCTACGTGATTTATTAATGTAGATTTAAGGCACTATTCATCGTCTTCTTAGCACGGAATTTGAAATTATTTATCTACTTCACCTTCGGCACAACTTGAAGGATGACGGTTTCTTTTCCTTCACTTCATCCACAAGCATCAGCTGTTTAATTGGAATCCGAAGTTGTGTATTACCACTCGGGGACGGACGCCACGGACGAAATCGCCAAGCTCACGACTAGAGTCTTCATTTTTTAACAAGCCTCGCCCTATCCCCTCCCAAAGCGAATGAACAACTTCATATTCCATTCCAAGAAGATGATGAATAGAATCTTAAATGCATATCGACAAGTCATGTGGATTTATTGATGATGTGGAATTGTTATATTGGATAACTAATGGTTCCAAATTAAGAGGGGCCAGATTTGAGACTCGAGTTAAATTTTATGCTTTTTCATGAGATGAAAAAAAGTTTGGGCCAGAATCGTCATTTGACCTAAAGTTGATGCCTTTTTATGAGACAAAAAAAAGTTCATGCCATAATCGTCAGTAGACTTAAAGTTGGTGCTTTTTTAGGGAATTAGCCCAATAAACCAGTGTAATTTTCTGCCTTTGCTCGTGTCTTGACAGTTGACATGCTTCTCTTAGGGGTGAGCCTTTACAACACCCGATTCTGCGTCTTCTTCAAATCAAGTCTCTCGCAGTGTCTCTCCCCGTGTTGTACTCCAACCGAAGACAACCACATTGGAGTCGGATTCTACGTCTTGTTTAGGAATCTACCTTCTTTATAATTTTGGGGATTTCTAGTTCTGGTTCCGGTTATATTTGTTAGCCACAAACATTTGTGATTTTTTACTAACAAGACAAATAATCCCCTAAACGAACTCAATCAATTTCGTGATACATCATTTGTAATTGCACCAGGCCGAAAAAACATTACAAGCTTTTCTAACCCAAAAAAATCTGTATAATGTGGATAACAACCGAAGGCCCCCGTCTAGATCCTCCAAGGTGATTCTTCTTAGTTCATTTTGCCCGGGCATAAGGAGCATGTCTACAAAGTCAAAATCAAGCCGAAGATCCAAATTCTCCTTGGCGTTTTTCAGCATGGTTCTTGCTAAACCTGCATTAAGTTTTAGAAAAACTCCTCTCAAATATATATGAGATCTCACCCGGTCACTTTCACGAACGCTTGGTGATCCATTCAAACAAAGAGCACATAAGCATCATCGAACAACTAATTCCAACCCGCACGATTTCAAGGACATTAAGACCCGCTCAAACAATTGCTTTATCCTAATCATTACTCCATTTTTTCTCAAGCTTCAAATACAACTTTTGGACTCAGCTTACTAAAACAGATCAATGATTTTAGCGACATTAAAATATGATGAGTTTTGGGAGACGCCAAGTCAGCGATTTTTTGAGCCGGAGAGGCGACGATGGCTATAAGGACGAAGGCGAAGAAGGAGGGGAGGGCTTGAGGTGAACGAGGGAGAGGAAGAGAGGGTGAAATCATTTTTGCAGAAGACACAGGTTGAAACGTAAAGGAGGAGAGAGGGAGGGAGAGAGAAAGAAAGCAAGCAATAAATGTTTGCTTGTGTCAGTGCTTTTTGCAGAGGAAAGAGAAACGAGAGCTCTTTATTTTAGTTTCTGATTTTTCATTTTTTCCATGTCATAGGACATGTGTCACTTTTTAGTAGAGCACGCACGCCACATAGGCTTATGACGTGGCGGTTGCCAGTTGCTAACCACTGAATAATTTCTCCCACCTTTGATCGCTGTTATGTTACGATTGTAAGAACTCTTCTGGCATTTGCCCAGCTTTTTAATGAAAGTATCCGAGTATTTTGACAAAAAAAAATGGTTTTTTTATTAAATAAAATATAGATGTGTATACTAATATCCATTCAAAGCTTTACAAGCGTGCACAACTAATTTAATGTTTGTAACATTTCGAGATATTTTAGATGTTCGTCGCAAAATAAAAGTCGAATTCCATTGTGACACCCGTAAGTTTTAGAAAAAGGAATGTGTGGAATTAAAATAACAGGATTGTAATTCTGCTTTTGATTTTTAAGCCATTGTGCTAAAATTACCTTCCATATTTTAGCCGCCGGAAAAATGAGAAAATGTGTTTCAGTCAGAATATATTTTTTTTCTTGAATTTTGACAGTTTTTTTTTTTTTTGGATCCCTATCGATAATAAATCATAGGTAGTCAAATTCCTAACCTTCATTCAATTTCAGTCCCAATCGAAGCTCTTCCCCTCATCTGAGTTTTGGGTTGAGCTCACCAAGATTTCGATTCCGATTTTTGGGTGTCGAAACAAAGTTTTGGGTTTAGGGGATGCCAATGCACCCCGTCCATTCACCGATGTCGAATTCATTTCATCGATTACGATGGACTAAAACCTTTAACTTTTATTTGATATCATTAGACTGCTTGTAAAATAAAGAGATTTTTACTTTTGCTTTGTGGAATAAAAATTTATTATATCTATTATTCGTGCATCTGGGATCCATTTGCTTTGAAGACAACTTGATTTTTTCCAGAAAATGCCTGTGTTTATGAGCTTTTTTTTTAAAATAGATGTAAAAATAAAAAAATTTATCAAAATAGGTCTATTTTTTTTATTTACGATTTGGGCCCCACGCGGCAGTGTTAGTGCCCCCTTAGCGTAGGTGGTTATTGAATAATTATTGTCTATAGTGAACATTATACCTAATAAAATTTCTTTAATTATCTTTTTTTTATTGTATTTCAATATTTGGAAATGTATAATATGGGTTTTTATGTACTTTCTTCTAATGCAGACCCCAAGAAAGTCAACGATATGATTAACCATGTATATCAACGCATCAAACTCTTAAGCCACTCAAGAGTTTGGAGGATCTCATGCCCAATTAAAGAGAAATAATAAGTCGTGTACTTTGTGTAGAAGAATGAATGGGACAAAAGCGTTGTTTACTTTGCTCAAAAATCGTTGTTTACCTAATTAATAGTCATTGGGCTTTTTAATATTACTTATCTCCTCATCGTTTCATGTCAAATAGACAGTGTGAAGAGAAGAAAGAAAGGCCTTCAACCTGAATGCTCGTACAAAGTCCCACAAGGGAAGCGAATTCGCGACTGCGGGTTGCCGAAACTAGGCAACTACCCTTACCACCTTCTATGAACAAATCTCTCTGTATCATTTCAAGTGCTACGAGTACGACCATTGTCCTATACGTCGACTAATAGCGGCAGGAACTCTAATCAAGCCTTAACCAACAGTGTCTCTCCTAACCTTTTCAAGAGATTTCGTTAGATCAAAATCATTGTGAATGCATACCCATGTTCTGAAATGAAAAATTGTCGTTGTTGTACACTAACTTAGCGAGCACTGTTTTGCCTAAACATCCCAGCCTAATTATTATGGATGGGCATGTAATCCGAACCGGCTCAGCACACCCTCTGCGATGCTGTAAAGAATTGATTTGGCCATTTTCTCTTCTTGCCATTGGAAGAACAGTAGGGGGTTATCAAGAGAGTTTGATGAACCGCAGACAATGAAGGTTTTAATATCGTTTGACTCCATCATTGGTTCTCCTAGGGCATATGGCTTTATGGTTATCTTTCTGTTTTCTCACTTTCAGGATGTCCATTTTGGGCGGTTCTGTGCAATCTAGTGTAGTCATGAAATCAACCGAGGAGATGCTAAACTTATGGAACCATAGCATCCAGAACTATGAGTTCATACAAATTTCAAACGAAAAAGAAAAAATAAAGAACTAATCTTCCTATTTAGAAGTAAAGTCAAACTGATTTAAAACGAAAAAGACGTGTTTTTTTAAATGCATTATTCCTGGGAAACTCTTTAAGTACTCTAGTGGAATCATTACAAAAAAAATCGAGTAATTGACACTCGTTTGGCAAAAATAAGATTTGGTGGTGTGGTATGATATCATTCAGTGTCCATGGGCGGAAGATAAATATCGATATAAACAAATTTAAATTGAGACAATTCGACAGTTGGTCCCACACAATACGAAGTAGGTATTTTTCTCCATAGAAAAATTTGAAATACAAACACAGACGAATAATAAACAACTGCACTTATTCAAGGAAAGAAAGAAAGAAGGACAAATAATACCAATGCCCATTGTTTTCATCCATGAAAATGAAAGAGATCGACGGAGGATTAGCTGAGTGTATGTCCAAATCTTTTGCGGAAGTCCACATGGCGTGACAAGTTGATCGTGGGAGCTCGTCTATGCTCAAAAGAGAAAAAAATGAGGTTAGAAAATGCATCACATAATATTATGACATTTATTCTGGTGTCAATTATCTGATTGCATAAAGTGAAAAATCTTCGTGAAATGAAACAATATATTACACACTTACTTAGAAAATTGTTATAAGAAGTTCAACCACATCACCATAACAATCGTGAACATAGATATCTGCAACTATTTTGATTGGACAAATAAATTGAACATTTTGACATTCTTATAATAACGTTGAGATTTTTTTTTTTTGAAGAAGTGGGAAAGTTAAATTGAAAGTGAAGAGATTTATCTGTGCATTAACTTTTCATGCATATGAAGTTAAAATAAATAAGTTTCTATTGGATGATTTATCTTTATTAAGCGCATTTTATTGGCTCCATTCGACCCACCTACAATTGGTATTAAGCCAAGTGTCTTGCCAACGAAGATAATCCAAGAGCCTTCAAAATACATTATTTGAAGTAGCAATCATTCTCGTGCTATGACCTGAATTGGATTTACGGTACAAAAACATTCTTTATTGTTTCATAATCTGAGTTAAAAAAAAAAAAAGATAGTATTACGAATTGAGTCTATAGTTTTAATCATTACTCGAGTATTAAACGCAACTTCTAATTTTTCGTTCAAATTTAAATTGGATTATTTGCTTTATGAAAAAGATCATTCTACATTGAATTCCTTTTGCAATCTAATGGACGACTATTGATTGTATCTTAGTAAACAACTTTTTTTTTATCTCATTGTTGTTTTTTGAAATTGCAATACTTGTATTAAATTTTAATTCGATTGAATAAAATCAATCACTATATTACATCTAAGAACAAAGAAGAAATAGATAGGTGCTTACCTAATCCTCCATCCATTGTACCCATACAAGATCAAGATAGATTCGAGGAATGTGAGCGATTTTTGGCCAATCCACGCCCGTTGTTGGTCGACATCTCTCGCTCAGTTCACCACAATATTCGACTCGTAATTCTTTGAGGGCAGTGAGGGACTGGATTCCTTGCGGCATAGATGATAATTTGAGACATCTGATCAAGAAGATGTATCCGAGACATGTATGATTGGGCAGCCATTCGGGTATAGCAGTGAAGCTCGGGCAATCATATACAGAAAAGGACTCCAATTTACAAGCAGACTGATCCAGACACTGCAGCAACTCCATCACTTGTTCGGATTTTGATATTGCCGGTGTATGAAGATTCGAAGGAAAAATGGGCTTGTTCTCCTCAGTCAACATGAGCTTTGAATCGATAATCTCCAAGATCTGTAGGGCAGTTAATATTCCACAAAAGGAATAGATAATGGTCCCCCACAATTAACAATTTCCAACTGTCGAAGGCAAGTAAGTCGACAAGTGCCTTCAAACAAAACTTGTAGATTTTGGCATCCATCGAGACCCAACAACCGTAGATTTTCTAGGTATTGTATTCCACTTTCTTACGGACTCTTCTGCTTTGTTGTTACTGTTAGAAGTCTAAGGCTGACAAGCCTCTGCATATTTTTGGGTAATTCGCCTAACTCTGAGCAACCATCGAGATATAAGTGTAGCAAACTCTGCAGCTCGCAAATGGTATCCGGAAGCTTCTTCAGTCGCTTGTTCCCAGAGAGAAGTAACGTCCTCAATTGCTTCAAGTTGCATATTGAACTTGGAAGCTCCTCAAGACTACCATTTCTTAAATACACATACCGTAAATTGTTACACTTGGAGACACAGGTGCTAGCAAACTCTCTAGTAATAACTCCATCCTTGACATCTAATTGAAAATCAATTACATGGAGCCTCTTCGAAGTTGGTTTTCTCAGAAATGGTGGGACTCCATCAAAATTTGAGATACCCTCTGAAGAATAACTAGAGAACGAAACGTACCGTGCTCTTTCCGAAATCTCTTCAGTGTCTAAGCCAACAATGGAGCAATCATTTCGAGCCACAATCGTTGCAAGAGAATGGACTAGATCGTGCACTTTAAAAGTTAATATTGATTCGGACTCCTCAACTTCTTGGATCAAAGATCTCTTCCGCAACTCTTTGACGTACTCAACACTACTGTCTTCTTTTTCCGTTGTTGAACTAATGAGTCCTGAAGCCATCCATAAGGCACCTAAACGACCGCTATGAAATTCAAACCCTCTGGGAAAAAGCGAAAATGTGGCAAAGCAACGTTTTAAGTGGGACGGTAAATGATCATAACTGAGCTTAAGTACTGGCAGAAGGTCCTCTTTTTCTTCCACTAACTTCCATACCTCGCTATCTCTTATATGAGCCCAATATGGTACTTCGTCCTTTGCGAAAAGTAGACTCCCCAAAGTTTTCACAAGGAGAGGAACTCCTTGACATTTTTTGACAATGTCATCTCCCATTTCAAGGAGATCAGGACGTGGGTGCTTTTCCTTTTGGTCGAAAGCCCATTTTTTGAACAAGGCCATGGAGTCTTCATGAGAAAGACCTCTTAGATTATGTGCCGGATGGGTACCCGTTATAGAAGCGACTTTTGAACTGCGCGTTGTCACAATTATCTTGCTTCCACTCGCTCCTTCGGTTAGCAAAGCTTTCAATTCTTCCCATCTACTGCGGTCGTTGCTCCATACGTCATCCAAGACTAGTAGAAATTTCTTGTCTTTGATGATGTATCGCAAAGAGATTTGCAATTGCTGAATGTCAAGGTTACTCGAGCTTTGACCAGTTGCATCTTTGATGATTCCTTCGATAGTTTTCTTTAAATCAAAGTCCTCGGGCACGCACACCCATAGTCGTGATTCGAATTGCTCTTTCACGTTGTCGTCGTTATAAACTAATTTAGCTAGGGCCGTTTTGCCCATACCTCCTATTCCGACAATGGGAATCACCGAGAGATTTTTCCGATCTGATTGCATTAATATCTCAATTATCTTTTCCTTATCACTTTCTCTTCCGACGACATCCAACTTGTTTACGAACGAGTAAGTCATCTCTCGTGATCGCAAATGCACCACACCATTGTCGACACTCCGCACATTAAGATCAAACTGATTCTTTTCGATGGAAATTTTTGATAATGTCTCCCTAATCTCCTTGATCTTACGACTGATTTTTGCACGGAGTATCATTGGATTAGAGAGAGAAAAGAAGCGGTGTACCTTCTCTTTGACGCCCCCGTACCGATTGATTACCCGCTTCCGTAAGGCTTCACACTTGAGTTCATCGAGCACATCCTCCGCATCGTACAACACGTCTCGAAGCCGACGTAGCCACAGTTGCAGGCGGTGGTTCTTCGCCTGTTGCTCCTCAGCATCTAACAACACGGCTGTAATGGTATCCATCGTATTTTTAAGCTCGTGGATCTGATCTTCAACATCGTAAACGGCGACCGCGCCTTGGAACGCCGGAGATGCTGAAAAGGAGTGATTCAGCCATGCTAGGTGACGGGGAAATTGATTCAGGCTATTTGATTTGAGACAAATAAGAACACACAATGCCTTCCTCTCGTGAGTCAGCAGTTGATATGATGATAACTTGCTCACATATGGATGAAAAGGAGATTCTTTCCTTAACGAATGGCCTGCAAGCTAACCGAAACATTCTTTGTACCTTTCCTTTACCTTGCTTTCCTGGGAACGGTAAGGAATTAAGGTTACTTCAAAGACCCAATCTCGTCCAAGTATCTACTCTTTACCTGCTTATATAATTCACCTGAGAAATGCTTTCATAATCAAACCATGCCAATCAAACCAAGCAAAGAATCAAAAGATAGCATATATTGATGGTGCTCTGTATAAAGCAAAATACAAAGTGAGATACGGACCAGACCTTTGTACGGACCATGGATTGAACTCTTTTCGTGATGTGTCGGTTCACTTATAAAATTTTAATTAACGATGATCAACTCGTCTCGTAATGATTTTAGAAGACTCTATTTTATTCTTTGATGATCCGTTTGGTTCTTGAAAATTTTTTCAATTTCCATTTTCAATTGAAAATGAGAATCAAAATAGTTTTATATTCTCAATTTCTATTTTTTCTGACATTGCGATTGGCTCATGGGGAAGAAAACTTTCGATAGAGAAGAAATAAGTAAAATTTAAAAGTCGATCCGGATAGTCAGACCACTCTAAGCTTTCATAAACCGGAAAATTCTAGATGGGAGAAATTTTTAAGATTAATTGGTATTTGCGCGAAGTGGACATTATTTCAAATAATAAAAAGCTGGCAGCCCCATGGGAAACTATGATGAGACGACTAGGTCCAACAACCAGTATACTTCTGGAAAATTGGATCACTCTTTCCATAATTCCTTCCTCGAACCAGACCCAAAAATGTCCAAAATAAGTAGGGGCGAGTATGGTTTCAGAGTGAAACTTGGAACTTGGAACTTGGAATGGGGTCGGTCCGGTTCCATGTTCCACGTTCCAATATAAGCATAGTAGGATTTAGTTTCTAAAAATTTAGGAACATGTTCCGATGAATATGTTCTAGATTCTAAGTAACTTATAACTTGTAACAAGTTGTTATGGCTTTTCATGGCATCCGATGATGAGTGTATAATCTGAAACCACTAGTCTAACCATTTATTTTCGACCATTGTCGCGACCCTCCTCTGCCGGGCGGGAGCGGAGAAATGCGAGGGTTAACGAGCCGATCCCCCTCTTTTTACATATAAGAGGGATCGCGGGTCTCTCCCAAGACCCATTACTCGAATCGCGATGTCGGAGAAAATTTTATCGAAATCGACTTTTGTGTGGTCGGGTGGCATGTGCGTAGTGTACATGCAATTTGGAGTCGCCACCGATCAATTTATTGGAGGGTATGATCGGAAAACCCTACCGAGCGGTCTGGAGAAACCGTTCGGTTCTACGAAAACCAGAGATTTGGGTTCGGGGACTTGGTTACGCCGAGATTTTCATCGACGCCCTTTCGGTTACCGATGTTGAGTGATTTTCTAACCTAAGAATTCATGCGGACGAAATTTTGGGTGAGGTAGGCCCTAACAATTCTAAAGTGTCATGCATATGGGAATTTTATTATTCCTATCAATCACAATCATGAAATTTAATGCGCAATCAAAGTAGTCACAATCAATTCGGACAAGTCAACGAGTCTAATATGGCCCTATCGACCCACAGAAAATTCGAGTTTGGATTCCGGGGATGGTTCGGGAAAATTTGGGGCGAAAGACCCGGAAGGGTAGAATGGTCATTTTTTGGGGTTTGGGACCCGAAAATCACAAAATTGAAGTCGGGCCAGTTGAATGTGGCAATTTCCCATTTTTTGTGATTTTCTTGAATTTTTCTAATTTTTCTAATTTTTTGGATTTTTCATTTATTTTCAAAAAGAGTTGAGAATTTTACGGATCGATATAGATTGACCCTCGAAGTCTCAAAATTCTTGATCCAGACTATAAGAGTCCCGAATCGATCTAGAAATTTTTTGGGAAAATCTAGGAATTTTTATGAATTTTCTAAGTATTTTTACAATTTTTTTGAATTTTTGGAAATTTTTATTTATTATTATTATTTTTTATTAATATTCTGGACCGGGTCAGACCGGTCAACGACTAGTCAACCCGGTCTAAACCCGCTCACTGAACCGCTCAACTTCAAAACGACACCGTCCCCTATTTATTTCCATTTTTTGAATTTCTAAACTAATTTCCAAATTTCAGAATATATCAAAATGAAATGGACGGCCGAGATCAATCTCAGATTTGATCTCGGCCGTCGACACCCTTTCAAACAAAACGACGACGCTTCACCCTTCTTCGTAAAAACGACGCCGCATTAGCCTTCCTACCGAAAACGGCACCGCATCAACTAAAGGGACGAACGGCTACGATTAAATTTTGAGACTCGATCCGAATCGTAGATCTCTCTAAACCAAAAACGACGTCGCATCATTTAAACATACGAACGGTCACGATCTAACTTGAGACTCAATCTAGACCGTCTATTCTCTCTTAAGATAAAACAACGACGTTCCCATGCTACTAATCTAAACGACGTCACTCTGTCAAACCGGTGAATGGCTACGATTGAATCATAAGTCTAATCCGGGCCTTCCATTCCTCCGAACTACAAAATGACGACGTAATCACCTATACCCTAAACGGCACCGTTTTAATTTTTTATTTTCTATCTAATATATCTAATATCTAAAAAAAACAAAAATCAGATCCGACGGCCCGGAATTAAACTCTCCTAAATATTTGGACCGTTAGATCAAGGCCGACTCGGCCCGCTCGCGCCAACGGCCAAGCCGAGTCGGCGACACCGTGGACCAATTCGGACGCGACACATCAGCGAGTTTGACCCGCTGACCGCCACGTCGACTCATCTTCAACCTCTCGCCGCGCGAGAGAACAGACGGCCGAGATCCACTCAACTTCATCGGACGGTGAAACTTTAATGAAATCTCACGAAACCAACTCCACTCGACTCGCCGGAATCTCTAGATTAACATATCCTAGAATCGAACATTTCTAACGGCTAAATCACGAGAATTGAGCTATGCATAGTCACGGCATTCCGGATCTCAACTAAGCAGTACAAAGCATAAAAATCAAATCCAAGCTTCAGATATGCATAAATCGAGTTCAGAATACTCACCTCGGGCTCCGATCGAGCCCGGAGTTGCTAGATTTGCCTAGCCGAGGTACGACCGGACCTTGGAGTATTGGAGGCTCGACTCAGGTTTTTGTGCAAGATTAATGCAAAATAGAGAAGCGATCGTGGTTAGAGACGTCACAGAAACAAAACACACACAATAATCGAAAAAATCATGCTCGGCAAGTCAAGATACCATGATCGCACGGTGAGAAGGTTGAGAACTCGACTCACCTGTTCCGAGGGTCACAGGCAGATTGAGCTACAACGATCGCTTCCTGGAGGTGCGGGCAAGCTTCCCGCGGTGGTCCGGCGGCCTGATTTGGACCGGATTGGTTGGGACGAAGTTGCGGAACCTTCGTCCGCAACTCAAGTTTGAGCTTCGCGCGGGAGTTCCTCTCTCTCCTCTTTTCTTTCTTTCTCTCTCTATTACGGTACGTTAGCGAGCGGAATGAGCCTCCCCTCTTGTTCGCGAATCTTCCTCCCTTTTATACCAAGTTTTTGAAATTTCGCGCGAGCGGACGAGCTTCGCCGGGCCTGTTCACGTGCGTTGGCATGTGCTTTTTGGTCACCGGACGGTGACGGAATCGATTATGATTCCGTCAACGTCCGTTTGGCACTTAGGCGAGCACAAACGAGTGCGAATTGCTCGTTTTTCCAAGGATGTTGACTTTACGCCAAACCGGGACTTTGACCAGCTCGCCGGCGCTTCTCCGGCGACGATTGGTTCCGGTGTTAGTGGCAATCGATTCCTCTTGACACGAAGAACAAAAGCCCCAAGTCAATTGGACCAATTATGTCCGAATTAAGCTTCAATTTGAGCGACAAATCCCGGCCCGTGAATCTCCAAATGTCGCGTGCGAGAGGTAGAAGATGACATTGTTTGGACCGGTTCGACCGGTCCGACCGGGCCGTCGACCGGTCTAAACCGGTTCGGATAGTGTATTTCCAAAATTAATCAAAATTAAACAAAATCGGTGGGGAATTTTCACAATTAAACCTCAAAATTGCACTTAAGGGCTTGGATATTATTTGGAAATGCAATTTTTCCCAAAAGTTTCTATCAATTTATGCAAAAACCCCAAAATTTTTTAATTGCCCAAATTGGGGAAAAGTTCAATTGAGCGTCAATTCGATCAAATTGGACCATGAGACCTATTCCAATTGATTCAGAATGTGTAAAAACCTAGGGGGACGGTCCAATTTTGCCACGAAAGTCCCTCAATTGAAAGTAATTTCAAAAATTGGCAAGTTGAGGGACTAAATTGTAAAGATTTTAGGGATTCTTGCCCAATTGGTGCAATCCGCGCAATTGAGGGTGCAATTGATCAAATTAAAGTTCAAAGGGACTGCAATTGAATGTCTAGACCTAAAATGCGCAAAAATTGCAAATAAAAAGACTCAATTGGTATTTTTTATGAAAATTCAACCCTAGGCATTATAAAGAAGCCCTAAAATTGAACTCAATTCTCGAATTTTCTTGAGGTCAATATGAAAAGGGAATTAAAATAAAAATATTGGACATTTTTCTATATTTTTGTGACCTCAAAAAGTATTTTTTTTATGAATTTTCTAATATTTTCCTATTTTTCGAAAATATTAAAAAATACGAAAAATATGAAAAATTATTTTTTGTTCAAAATTGGTTCCTTATGCTTGGCCAAGGCTTCCAATATTGATTTTTTATTTTTTCAATTTTTATGAATTTTTGAGAAATTTTAGAAAATAAAACTAAAGAAAAAATGATTAAAAATCGAGTGTCAACAATCATAAAATATGATGATTCACCGAGATTGTTCAATTAAGAATAGAGGTGGAATCTGTCTAGACTCCGAAATCGATCCTGGAATATGTGATAAGATAGGTTCTAGGTTTCAATGCATGCATAGTAGGTTTCAGGTTATAAAAAATGAGGAACCCGCATGGAACCTAATGAAAAAATGACTCTAATTATATTTATCTCTGATTTTAGACTAACGGGTGAAAATGATTGTGTATTCTCTTCTATTTAAGAACTTATATCTTTTTCTCGCCACAAATTATTGAGAAGAGCTTGCAACGCCTTTACATTCTTTTTTTTTTTTTTATCACAAATTTAGTGTAAGTTTCATGTCATTATCGTTAATAGTGACCCCTCTTAGAGCATGTCACAAGAGCAACTAGGTTTTTGAAATTTTCATTCATCTTTTATGCTTTGTTTGTTTTGCGAAAACTGTGAGGCTTTCAGAAAATATTTTCTCAAACATTATTTTTCAGAAAAATGACAATATTTTCGGGTGTTTGGCTAAACTATGAAAAAGACTCGAAAAATATTTTCCGTCATTTGGTTCCATGAACTTCTTTTAATAATTTTTCTAAAAAATCATAATTTTTTAATTTTTTTTTTCAGTTTTCTTTTTTAATTTTCTCTTTTGTTCAAAAAATATTTCTCATAAAAAGCCTTGACAAAGGCACCCTAGGTTATCTCGGTACCCGTAGGGAAGACTGTTCCCTTAATAACCTTCCATCAATAATTCGCAATATCCTATAACCGACATTCTCGCCACTGCTACACGATCAACTTCCAAGCATTCCAAAAATGACAATATCTTTTCCAGTTCATCGATCCACAACTCCGCCTCATCAGGATTCCAGTACCAGCAAATTTAGTGAGGCCTTAATTTTAAAAATTGTTCATTCAAACCCTGCATATGAAGTCCGCCATTTTCAATCCCATATCCGAATGTCAAAGCATTACTAGAGGCATTAGCTATCTGTTGTTGAGCTTGCTGCCCTATGAGGTTACCAATTTGAGTTAAGGCTTGCAGAATTTCATCCAGCCAGGGATCCTGTCTTGGAGGCCTTCCTCAAGTACCTATCTTGTTCTACTGTCAAAGCGCCTACTGAGGAAAGTTCTATACGACTACCATCAAAATTAGTACCAATTCAAAACAACAACGGTAAAGATTAAACTAACAATCACATGCACATGGTGTTTCCTATTCACTAAACCCATAACTCCAGCGCACCTTATCACTCAAGGTATAACCCCGCTATGATACCAAAATCGGATGTAACACACTCGACCCGATCCCAACGCTACAATTAAGATGAAAAGATCTTTGTGTGCATTTGACATTGCATCATTTGGAGTCGAAGCCAGTTACTGCCGTGGGGCCTAAGTGTCGGTGGGTGAGGTTCAATGACATCCCAAGCACGTCAACCTCAATTCGTCCCTTTAATTTGTATTCGACACCTCAATCTCATGCGGTAGCGAAATTTTAAATATTATCTACCATACGATCATGACAATGAGGGAAAAATTATATATACATGCATGCACGATACGAGTCTACCATTTTATATTACATATCCCTTTCACACAACTTATTAACATCGATATGGGCAAAGCTACACCTATCTCCACCAGTGGCATGGGTATCCAAAGATTTGCCCATCAAAAACTGTTCATCCTCCTTCATCAAAAGCTCCCGACTCTTCTTTGTCGCTCACATGTCATGCGGCCATCCTCTGCCATTGAAAAATGGCGATCCGTCAGAGTCTCTTATTGGACCTACAAGCTCTCCACCAAGTTCTACGTACTACGCCACATAATAACGACGGACCCAATGGTCTAGTCCCTCCTCCAAATATAAGGTTGTAAGCAAGTGGCGGAATGTTGTGTCACTCCCTACATCTACGACATCCACACGCATAACCTCTGTTGACATAGCAAGACCAAAACGCGGGGCGGCAGCCATACCTACAGATCTAAAAATTTAAAGGAATGAGAATAATTTCTCAGTAAGCAAAAATCTAAACCTATGTTAAGTAGTTAGCTAATACAAAACTCATGAAACAAGCAATTGAAAATAAATTGGCAAGAACACTTCCTTATCAAATTCGGCCATGTCAACTATTGTAGACCAGCATGCAATTCTCATTTATTCATATTCGTTCTGCACTCTTTGCAGGCCCATCCGTCCATTCTTGAACGAGGCATCTTGGTGCGCAATTTACATTTATACCGAGGCATCTCATAGGGCAACCCATTCAGGACTCAAGGAGTTACTTGCGTCGTTCCATTTGATTTGTCCCATACCAAATCTCATGATTGAGATGCACTTGCTTGCCATGAATGAGGCATATCATGTCATTTGTTATAAGCTTATCACCATGAGCGGCAAGACATGAAAAGAGCATGCAAACTACAATTTTTCTCATACAAGCACACAAGTCGATACTAGCCTTCGTCTTAACCAAGGTTTAGAGATTTACTTACATATCTTGTTGGCAAGAACTATAAAATGGCAAGACAAGGTTCGGTGGTGGCTAGAGACGGTCGGAACTAGGCTATGGTGTACGTGTGAGAGGGGCGACTGGTTATGGTGGTGGCGGTGAGTAGAGTGGCTGAGAGGTAGGGAGTGTGTGTGGAGAATAGAGAGTGGCGTGTAGATAGGTAGGGTCAAGGTGATGCATTGCTTATTTATAGTCCAATTTTCTTGATTTATTATTTTCTAAATTATATTTTACACTTGGTGTTGCGCGGAACAAGCGATCGAACAATAAAATAAACAGAATAAGAAAATAAATCGGACACCGGATGTACGTGGTTCGGTCGTAGAGACCTACGTCCACGAGGAGAGCAGCAACGAATTCCACTATAGATCAAGCGATACACAGAGATTACAGATCACACTCGAGTCACTCAAACACTCTTAGTGTTTCCAGCCCCAATTACATCCAAGAACACACACAATGTTTAGCCCCCAATTTCTAGCGAAACAATCTCTCGAACTCGCAAAGGAATTAAAACAAATCTAACCTCAAGATTTAATCGACTTTGACACTTGAATACTTGATATAATTTCACAGAATAAATCCCACGAGCAAGCACTCGATAACCGGTGGTTCAAGAAACGCTGCATCAACTTCGGCACACCAAGCACTCAAACGAAATAGGTGCTTCAAGGACTCAAAGTGACAGCCACGGTGTTGCTTTCCTTTCATACGAAAGTGAGTCCCACAAAAAGACAAAACCTTGAGTTCTTCATATCACCAGTTGAGATATCCACGTTAGTTAGCAAAAGAAGAAAAAAAAACTAGTTGACCAAGTCCACCTTGGACTTATCTTTCCCTTGTTTTAATTTCTTTCTCGCTGACTCCAACAGATCAAATCCAATCTTGATCGTGATTTGCATCATACGAACAGGAAATATAATTTCCACCGCTTCCATCAAGATTTCGGTGATATTCAAGCAAATCTTATCTTTAATTTCAAGATCAAGATATATCTATTTTGGAATTTAAATTTCCGTTTCGATCTTAAACTCGAGACATATTTTCAACACTTGGCATAATCTTATATTATTCATTTGCCACATAATCTAATGGCTAGTGAGGCACCATATTATTGTTTCATGTGGCTCCTTATAATTTAATCCACCTACCTATCCTAATAGAGCTATACGGACATTTGTCTTGTAAATAGCATGTGACCTCCATCTTATGCGACATGCCCATGTGATGTGTCTTCCTCTAAATTTTCTAAATTTATTTCTAATAATTATTAGGATTTTCTAATAACATCAAATTTAATAAAAATGAGTTCTCATATTTGCACTATTATGAGATAAGTGGCGCCATTTGTGCCATCCACACAAGGATCGGCTCAAATGATTGTTGCCAATTACAGTTAATTTTACAGTTAAGCTTATGAAAGACAAAAGTAATTTTCTAATTGATTCTTTCTTTATAAGTACTAAAGTAATTAAAATATTACTAGGGGCAATTTGGATATTAAAAATATGGTAATGATTAGTCGGAGATTCTATAATCTTCTTAATAAATTGTGTTTAACTTTTCAAAGATTGAGTAATGATTACAGAAGATTCTCGTGCCTCAATTTTTCATTTTCTTGCTCGTTTTACTTTGCTATGATTGTATGCTGATCCTAACAAGAAGGAGGAGAAGGATCGGAGTGTGAAAGAGTGGTAGGAACCATGAAGCATGACTAGGGTTTCTTTCTTTTTCTATATACTGATCCAATTCGGTGAGCAGTTCTAGGTGTGGAACTAGGAACCGGACCAGTACTCAGCAATTCCCGTATATTGAAACCGAGAATCGGAACGATTCCCATGGGAACTTTCAATTCTGGGGGGTCCGTGCAGTTCCCGACTTTTTTGCACATCCCTTGGTCATATGAGATTGCTTTGATTTAATGGAATGAAAAAAGGAGCCAATGTCTTATGCCTAATCCACTATTGACATTTGATTTTTTTTTTATCATTTTTTTAGAAAATTAATTAAAAGTCGAAAAAAATTATAAAAATAAAAAATCAACTCTGGAACCCTTGGCCAAGCCTAGAGAACTATTTTTGAACAAAAAATATTTTTCGGTATTTTTTTCATTTTTCAGTATTTTTATATGTTAGAAAATAGCCAAACATTACAAAAATAGCACTTGTGACCGAAAATATATATATAAAAATAATAATCGTTAGTCTTTGTTTAATCCCAAATGCATTTTAGTCATTTTAAATAAAAAAAAATGATCGGGAACCTCAATTTCCAAACATTTTGCATTTTGGTCTTGGTTAAACAAAAATAAAAAAATTGAGTCCTTTTTTTAGACCTCTTTCCACCTTTCGCCGGTTATAACATTTGATCTAGATACCTCGAAATGCTTTCGAGTCGAATCGGCCTCACAATTGATCAAGTGGGCATCGAATCGAGACAATGTCAAACCAGATCGGGCTGGTCAAACCCGACCCGACCCGGTCAACCCAGTCGACTCACAGCCTCCCACGCAAAAGAAGAAGCCAACAATGGCATATCTCTTCTCTCCTTTCTCGCGCGCGCAGGAACCCAGGAGGACAGAAAGACCAAAGCAGCTCAGTCGGGCCTCGCTTTCCACCCCCACCCCCACCCCACCCCCTCGAAGAGACGCTGCATCAAGGATCCCCGTCTGCTCCTGTTGATTTGAGGAGCAATAGAAGGGACTAGTTTCAAGGAGAGCGGGGAGAGTTCTCGGAAGTCGTTGGGCAGAGGTAAAAAAAAAAAAAAAAGGAGGATAACGTAAAAGAGGCAGGTTGGATATTTATATATATATATATATCACAATTAAAGAGAAATAATAAGTCATGTTCTTTATATGGAAGAGTGTACGGTACAGAAGGAATACTTTATTCAAAGTGCCCATTGCTTTTCTCAGAAATCGTTATTTACCTGGTGAATTGTCATTGGGCTTTCTGAATTTTACTTATCTCCTCATTGTTTCACGTCAAATAGACATCGTCTTTCCAGACAACTTATTGAATGAAACATATTCGTAGTACTTCGGAAGAGGTCAAACTTGAATTCTAATGTCAATGCAATTAGATTTCCATTTATGTCGGGAAAATGAGATTCTAAGCCTAAACCTTAGAGATCAAAGTGCCAATATTTCTTTAAAGAAAATATGTTACTGACTCATTCTTTCTAACGTCGCGTTGTTTGGCCACCTTTTCAAGCTTTTGGGACATAGTAAATAATCCAGATGATATTGTTCATGAACCCATTTTGTCAAAGCTTAATCGTGCTTTCTTTAAAAATTTTGTACTGGATGTAAGGTTTTGTTTCGAACTATTGGTACCCTTTTAGCCCATTTATTTTCTACTCTAATCAAAGGAATAATGTACTTTTAGTTTTTAGTTTTTGTTTAAGCACGTGTGAATTGACTTTTACATTTCATTTTTTGCTGATAAAAAATTTGTGGCTGATGTATACTGACCTTATTTTAAATCAGAGACTTCCGGAACTTGCTGAAAAACATCCCTATGAAATTTTGATTATTCCAAACTATCATTGGTATAATATCTACAATGATAAGTGCCCACGCTCGTGGTGACATCTGAAAGACAGTGATGATATACATGACAGCTAAAGAGCTTAGCGAAGACTAGCTACAGAAATGTAGATTTCGGCAGGAGGTGAACAAGTCACGCGTGATGAGGTGCGTGTGAGAACTTGGAAGGTTCATGATCAACCTTTTAGAATCTTTGGAAGCTAATAAGTTCATGTGGAAAAGTCGCACCAAAGATGGCAGAAAGAAAGCTTACACTAGATATGGAAGACTCGCACATATAACACGACAACTTTCTTTTACAATCCGCGTTAATCAAGTCTTCAAAGTTTTTTTGACCAAAAAAAAATTCTTCAAAGTTTCGTTGTACGGCTGAATCCTTGTCGAACAGCAATTTGCTCGTATGGTATTAGCAAGATCGATGTTTGGTCCATTTAGACTTCTATTCTTGGCCTCTCCCCATAACTTAAGTGTAATTGTTACGCCATATACTTTATGGAGATCTAAATAGAAAGTTCATTTATGGCCTTCCAACTGTTAAAAATACGTCTCGAGTTTAAGCCTATCGAGTAAAACCCAAGTCAAAGCGAAGTGATTAAATTAAGCGGTCACGTGAAAAGCATGGGCTCCTCTTATGGAAATTTAAAACAAATAAAAATCATTAAAAAAAAAAAGATGGGCGTGTTATATCTTTTGCTATTGGAATCAGTATGGTGCACTTTTCCTACTCCAATATGCAGATTATCTTTGACGAAGGCGATGGCTACTTCAGCGTAATTATGGTTTTTTACTTGGTAATTATTTCCTTCTCCAATATGCATATATGTACCTGCAAGTTACATCGAGACAGAGTAGAGTTGTCTTGAAGCAACATTTTACGGTGAGTGCTCGGCAAGGGTTTTGTTCTTGGAATTATAACAAGTATTCAGATGTCGAAGTTGATTAAATCTTAAATCTTGTCATAACATTTGCGTTTAATTCCTTCATGAAATTGAAAGATTATTTCGTGAAGAATTGTGGGGCTAAACATTTGTGAGTTATTTGATTGTAATTAAGGTTGGGAAACACGGAGAGTATTTGAATGATTCAAGTGATTTGTAATCTCCATTGTATCGCTTGTTCTATAGTGGAACTTGTTTCTTCTCTCTCGGTGGATGTAGATCTCTACCATCGAACCACGTAAATCTAGTGTCCAATTTATTTTTCTTATTCTGTCTTTTTTAATGTTCGATCGCTTGCTTTTGCGTAACACTAACCATTCTCCAAAGTATGGATCTCGCTCCCGATGTTATCGATTTTCAACTTCGACTGTTCGTGTGCTGAGGAGTAATTGGAGCATGTTCTATTGCACAAAGTGTCTTCTTATCGATCGACAAGGGGAAGATCGGTGTTACTCAATCTAAAAGGTGCTCCAAGAAGAATAATGATTCCAGGGGATGGGTGGCGATGGCTGGGGTTTTGGCTCAACTATACCCAATGTCCTATGACATCCATCGACATTTTGTGTCACTTTGAGATCATCTTTAGATAGAACATAAGATAACTTCACCATTCTGAGGGAAAATTATACTTTTAGTGCCAAAAGTTGTGTACAGAGATCACTTTGGTATCAAAAGTTTCCACCGGATCACTTTAGCATCAATTCGGACATAAAAGGATCATTTTAGTGCCTCCGGTGAAATTTTTCAATCAAAATTGCCGTGTGTAATTAATAATAAATTTTTTAATGCAAAATGATAAAAATAATAATAAGTCCACGTGGGCTTTTACATTTAAAATAAATCAAATTTAAATTTAAAAATTAACTGAAAATAAATTTGTTTAAAATATAAATTGTATTTAAAGAAAAATTAAAAATAAGTTTAAAATTTAACTAAAAACCTTAAAATAAAAAGCAAAAAAGGGGAGAAAAACCTTACCAACGGCAAGGGCTTTCACAAGCCTTCACCACCGCCGCCCCTACCAACTCTGGAATTGGCCGGTGGTGGTGGGGCATGGCCGCCGAGGGTCGCCAAGCCTCGGCCGGGGCCAGCAACCCCGTCAATCGCCGCCGGACCTCGGGTGAGGGCTTTCACAAACCTTAACAACGGCAAGGGCTTTCTTGTTGACGGCTAGTGATTTCACCTAGAGGAGGGTGAATATGTGATAAAGTGTGATTTTAAGGTTTTATTGTGGAATTTAGATCACACAACGTAAAACGTAGATCTCAAATGATCAAGCAATTCGGTTGATGCGGGATTTGTAATAGGATCGATACGTGCTTGTTCGTATGCGGTTTAGCTGTCACAAAATATTTAGAATGGTTAGAGTAAGAGATAAGGAAAACTGCACAGAGGGATTATAGTGGTTCAGCTTTGGTTAAGCCTACGTCCACTTCTTCGGCTAACAGCCAATTGGCTGGATTCCACTAGAAAGTTGCTCATATGTTACAAATCGTTGATCTCCTTAATACGCAGGAATTCACACATAACGCTCAACACTCGTGTGTACACCTCCTTACAATTACAATGGATGAATCAAGAAGTGGATTTAAAATGGAGTACACTCTATCTAGGAATTATGAACACTTTTTCCTTTTTACGTCGATCTCTCTCTTTCCCTTCGCCTTCGAGATGTCTTTTATACTCTTCCGCCTTCAATCTAGCCGTTGCAAGGCATCCAGAAGAGATATCTCTAAATCTACCCTTTTGGACGAGATGTTTGCCAAAAGAAGATATCTTAGCCATTGGATATCGCCAAAGGAAAGTCTTCCCCGCTTGGATCAAATCGCCTATACAATTATGATCCCGGGTTTTCATAGATGGTTTCTTCCATTTGGAAAGTCCTTATTTGTCTTCTTGGTTCCACATCCTTGATTGATCTCTATCACCGAAAATCTTCAAGAATGATCTAGCTCGATGGCGTCCGTTGATATGCATCAATTTAGCTCAATTTGTATTCATCTTGAAGTTCTGATTACTGCTTGTGAAGTACTTCTCTCGGAGCTTGAGCGTCATTCCAACGTCTGAGCTATCCTCGCTCATCGTCCGAGCTCGAACCAGCGTCCGAGATTCTCAAAAACAACATGTGAGCCAAATCCTTTTGCTAGATATAATCCCGTGCATCCCCACACAAAAGGATAATCTGCAAAACAAGTAAATCACGCATTATCTCAAAGCACAAGAGTACTCGGATTGTTTTGTCAATATTCAAAACCATCTAGGGATTTTTTCTCAACATTTCTCACACAAAGTATAAGTTATCCTCTAAATTATTCACATTCGGACGAGCACTAAAGATCCCATTCAGATAAGGGGTTATGTCGACTAATGTATAGGAGTTCCACGATTTTATCCTATCTTTTTTGAGCAGTCACGTCTATTGCCACTAATGATTATTGACATCAATATCTAATTACAAAGGAGCTACGAGTGTTACCATATCCTTTGAGAGAGAGAGAGAGAGTAGTCACTAGCGAGTGTTTGGCAGCTCACAATGCTTGCGAGGGAACATTATCGCCGCATGCCACAATCGGTGTGTGGCGGGACCCTTATAAATGTCCGGCCAAGGTTGGCGATGATTGTTAAGGTTGTACACCGTCACCTACCCTTGCCCAAACATGGGCACATACAACCCTCCTCTCCACGTCTCCCTCTGTATGTCTCGTGTGCATGTGCGTATGCGTGTGCATGTAGAAGTGCATTCACATAAATGACAATTTTCTAAAAAGTCAGCCATTCGACAATGTTTAGTGTGAGTAACAGCCAGCAACAAAAGGACTTATGTCAAGTGAGGTAGATGATTGCACCCAAAAAAGAAAAGGACATCTAGAAGATGAAAGCGCACCAAGTAGACAAGTTTGTCGACTAGGTCTCCGTCACGCCCCGACTCTCGAGCTTGTGACACCCCTACCTTACTAGCCTCGAGTCATGAATGATAGCGTCTCGGGTAGGCTATCGACCTATGAAATTACGGCGCATACGGAACGTACAATTCTCCCAAACAGCAACAACAGCGGGACAGTACAGCAGGAAAATTAACACAATTAATTCACAAAAATAATTTCATTAAACAGCCAGAGCATACGAATATTAATCCTATTGAGCTACAATAAATATATACAACCTCACTCTTCGGCGCGGCTCACTAAGGCCTCAAAAAGACACGAGGTCCGGTAAGGTTAATCCCTTGTCTACTCCCAAAAATCCTACCACAAACCTCCGGGTTCAACGTCCATGATCTCCATCACTACTTGAAAATTGTTAACCACGACGGGGTAAGAAATTAATCTCGGTGAGCCAACGCCTAAGCCCGATTAGGACGTTGATTTGCTCAAACACCCTTAAAAGCAATCACATCAGTATATAGCATATATTTCAACCACATGCAAGCTTACCCTCCAGGCCACACATATTGCAATGCAAACTCGACTCAACAGCCAACCAACTAAACCAATTCAACCCATTGCAAAGCATCACAACACTTGCATGCACAGGACACCACACGTAGTCCATTTATTATCAGATCGGACTCGTAGGTCTCGCACACTAGTCGGTTAGTGCCAACACACTAGTCGGTCGGTGCTCTTCCCGGCGGCACTGCATCGTCCCTTACTTTCGATGACGGCTTCTGATAGTCCATGTGACTCCGCTCGAACAACTAGAAGACAATGATTGTCGACACGGCACGGAGTAAATAAGAATCCTTAAAAGGTTTAGGCCCATCACAAGCTGCGACCGGCAAACGTACAGCCGTAAGACAATGACTAACGCCCATCCAGCAACCGGAAGACAATAATTGCCAAGATTGATCGACCGGAAGACAATGATCGTCGGAATTATCCCATTATGTGACCACTCGTGCACTTTGACAACCAACCAGTTCATTTCTTGGATTTTGGTCGAATGCTCATACTTACATGTTCAAATACTTGGCCCAATGCCGTTTTCATGCAAAAACATACAATTTTATCTCATACGTGGTCACATGAATGCGCAATTTATATCGATCGACGGACTAAGCAATTTGGGGCGATTAACCTCTAATCGGACCCCCGCAACAATTAACTGCCAAACTAGCATTCACAACCAACAATTCATAAGTCAATTAGTCAATTGCAGCCAGTCTATTATTAATTTCAATTTCAATTTCAATTGCGCGCTCATCTCTGACCTATCGCTCGCTTGCGATCAATCAACGCAATCAATCAAATCAATCAATTCTACTTACCAATTAGCCATAGATAATCTAGCTAATTAACTAATCTTAACTAATTACGGTCATTTAGCCTGAACCATATTTCTATCTAGTCCGACCGTAATTAATCTATCTAAACACCCTAATTAGCTAATTAAACTAATCCGAACGCAATTAGCATCCTAATCAAGAGTTAGGGGCTAACTCACAATTTTAATTAGCTCGAGCGGTCTCAAAAAGGGCCGCCACAACGCAAACTCGGCCCGATCCGGCCCGACGACGACGACGACTCGTGGCCCAAAATGAACTTCGGGCTTCCAACTTGATCAAGGGCGGTCCGCGGGACTTGACGACACTTCGGTACAGCAGCTTTGGACTGCGGGGTGGCGGCCGGTGGAGGGAGCTGGCCAGAATAGTGGCTAGCCGACATGAATAGTGCTCGGGCAGAGGAACACGGAGCATAATAGTGGGCGTCGGGGGCTGTTTTTGGGGGTTTCGGGTAGCCAAAGGCTGGGGAAAAGTTGGTCAAGGCTGGGGGTCTTTGGGGTGGCCAGAGGTGGCGCCGGAGGTGACGGCAGACGGCCGGAGGCGGCTAAACCACGGCTGGACAAAATGGGCGCCGAAACAGGGGAAATCGGGTTAGAGCCGGGGAGGTCCGGCCGGGGCTCAAATCAGGCTCTACAGGCAGTGATTGGTTGCCGGTGGCTCTGGGGGACGTCAAGGGGTCGAGGGCGACGTCCTAGGGTGGTCGGCGGGCAGTGGGTGCAACCGAAACACGGTGGAGGACGATGAAACAGTGGCACGGCGAAAACAAAACAAGCGGATCGATGGGGTTGTTCTGAGGCCGATTGGCAGCTCCGAGGCGGCGCACGCCGGTGGGTCGATGTCCGGGGCTCGAGAGGGAGACGTCAAGGTAACCGGTGGCGGTCGAAAGAGACGCTGGGCGACCGGGCAGCACACACAGCCCACTGGACCCGAAAAAGAGCAGGGGACATCGGGGCTGATTTCGGGGCTTCCCGATAGTGAACGGCGGCCGGGATGGTGGTGGCGAGGTGGCCGAGCGACGGTGGGGGCCCGAGGTGGTGGTCGGAGGTGGTGGTGTCGCACAAAAACGGTCACGGAAGGAGATGGGAGGCTCGGTGTGCGTGGGGCATTTCAAGTGAGCAACAAGGGAGGGCCCCGCAGACGTGAGGGAGAGAGAGAAGGTCACGTGGGCAGCTAGAAAATTTGACCAGATTTGACTAGTAGGGGAGGCCCACGGGTCTCTTCAAAATTAATAGTTTTTGTCTCACATGAATAATATCCAAGGGTGGTTTCGTAATTCGACAAATCGGGACCGATCGGATTTTTGGCTTAACCGATTGGGAATAAAATTTGGATTTTCACGGCCTGGGTTCGGTCCGGAAAAAAGCTAGGCACGAGGATTAGAAATCCTAAGTTGCGGCAACAGAGATTTCGAGATCCAATCGAAATCGAACGACATTTCGCAACTCGTCCAAATTCGTCACTTTCGTCCTTGCGATCCGAAATTTGCACCGACTAAAATTCAATTTTCTTCCTTTTTTATTGAATTCGGGCAAATTACATAGTCCGAATTTCCCGAGCGCCACAGTCTCAACCATTTTTTAGCAAATTTTGGGTCTGTTTGATAGAATTAACCAAAAAACCAAGAAGCTCTGTAGAATTGACAGAAATACTCGTGGTTGGGTTCTTGCATGCAATTTACATGCATAAAAGCTGGTGTTTTCCAATAATTCTATGTCCTTCATACTTGGCCATGGATATTATCTCCGTCTCTGTCTGTTCCATGTTTAATATATCGAGAAGATGCGTTGAAGTGCATCTGCCGGTGAAATTGATTGCCTTAATTAGATTCTTTTATTTACTTAGCCCATGAGACAGACACATGAAGAATATCTGGTTATGAAGTGCCATTGCACTCGGTTGCAGTTGTTGCAGAGACACTCGTCCATTCGAAATGGGAGCACTGTGATGATGCGGATTGTACCTTCACTGTCTTTTTCAATATGAAAGAGCACACTGTGTATGTCAAAAAAGGAGGCCTTATCTGCAAACCTTCTTGGAGAGAGAATTGTGGACATGTTCCATGTCATAATCTTTGCAGCCAGCCCAAGCATCTATGCAGAGCAACTGCTTGACATACTGGATCCATACCAGAAGTTAATATCAAGTCGAGTTTATCGTGAATCATGCACTTTTTGTGATGGGACATACACGAAAGATTTGACCATCTAAGGTTTTGACTTGGCTAAAGTTGCTATTATTGATTATTTTCCACAGGTACTCTCCTGTCCACTTCCTATTCAGTTACTTGTTTGCCTCTTGCTGACTTCGACTTTCATTTTCCTTGTCGTGCTTACCTTGAGTGCTCATCTTTTTTGTGGTGTGAGTTGTGCTTTACCATGTACTTTCAATTGGGTTACCTTCTGCACTCTCTAGTTTAAAAGCTTCTGGTTTTCACCCTGAAAATTGAAGTTCGACCGCAATACAAATAAAGTGGTTCTATGGGTCATATCTGTCTGAATATGATTTGCCGTCCAGATCAATTGAAAAGGCGTCGATTCAGGAATCCAATTTGTTATTTGCTGAGGGTGCACACAAGTGGTTTAAATCTAGAGCAGAGGGTGGAAAGTGTAAATTCAGATTGTTTTGTGCAAGTGCTTCCAAATGATACACACTATATTTGCAAGGAAGTGTTGTGAAGAATCATTGAATACCTTTTTCCTTACATAGAATTCTTACTTTTGGGGGTTGCTCCACTTTGATTATTTCAGGTATTCCGGTTGCAAGTGAATAATGGAATTCCTATTAGGAGTTGGTTTGATGATCCATCAGATTGTGCATTAGTAGCACTCCTTCCCTTTTTAGAGACTCTGGTTGGGGCTTATGATGTACGTCCTATAATTACTAGAAGATTCGGTAACAAGGAATAAGAACCCTCGTCATCTACACTTTTTAAATAGCAGTCCCGTTTCCTATTGTTTGCCCTCTTACTGTTGTTTTCTTTTATTTGGTGTTTAGATAATTGTTATAGGTCAAAGCATAGATTGTCGTATTCCTGAGTCTCCTTCAATTGCTTCTAAGTTTTTCCATATTTTCCTTCCTATTGACAGTTCCACGGAGTGTATTGGCTAATTTTGTAAATAGATGGTTCCAGAAAGAGCTTGGGGATTTCTGCTGTGGTTTAAAAATGAGCTATAGCATTCTTCATAGGGGTGTGTAAGCAAACCTCATATTATCGATTTCAGCATTTCTTTTTCTGGCTTCGTATGTCTGGCTAGGAAGCTAATTTTTCTTGATCTCTTGAGACCTTTTTTCCCTGCATAAAGGAATTGAAATTATCCCTGATAAATTCTTCCTGTTTGTAGTACCCTTTTTTAACCTCTTTAGTAATTGGTATAACGGTCTGATTGACAGAAACATCGGCACAAGATAGTATTTGGGGGATTAAGCAGAAAAGAATATGTATATTCGCATGAGCATAAATAACTAAGAAACTAGATCACAGAACTTCTTCACTAAAACTGGATTCAGATGCATAAATGTGTTAACTGCTAACATATTACCTCGACAATATCGTTATTGGTCATGGGGATCTAAACTTAGTTTACGCTAGTTTATAGCTCCATAAAATATTGTTTTGTAATTTGCGACAGTTAGGAGATATTGGACATGCACTAAAAGTGAGATCTTGCTACTTGTAGCAGACTTTATTTCATCGAAATGGTGCTGTCTAGCCTTCTCGAGGATATGAAGTTCTTTTTGTAATGATCCAAATATGGGAACAAAATGTAAGTGCAGGAACTTAATAGAAATTTAGTTCCGAGTAGTTATGGAAATACCGGACCTTGTCATGACGGATAAAGAGAGTGTTACTGAGCTGTAACATTCTTCATTTAATATGAAGATAAAGTAGTGAATTTTCGGAATTTTTTGTTCTTAGATCTGATCTTCTGTCATACTATGACCTGCAGATATCTCTCTCATTCTAAGTGGTTGAAGAATTTGAAGACTCGATTTATCTGGTTGAAAACACATTCCTGAGTATTCATTTGGCGCAATTCTTAGTGTACTTTTAAAGGGCATCTATTTATAACTTTGTGGAGAAATTGATTTCGCTTGTTTCCTCACTTTCTTTGGTAATGTGACTAGCACCGCATCTGGTTCTGTTTTCTTTTGGAGCGGCAAGAACAGTCATCATATATGCCAGAGTTATAAATTTGTAGAAAGGTGATGTAGTTACAGCTCCATATTGACTGAGACAGGTTGCTACAATGAGTTGCAACTGGCCCTGGACATGGTTGTTTCTTTGATCGATGTCCACTAAAGCAGGCAAAAGGTGCAACCTTGATGATGTTAACTTAAAAGTAACTCCATGCGAGAATAACCATTCATCAGAATATTTGCTTAGGTGAATAATGTAATGTCATATGAAATAAAAAATGATGAAGAAAGTGTAACTTAGGAATGACAGATCGCTCTTGGGATTCAATTAAGGATGACTTCTGTTAAGATTTGGTATTGTGTCTCTTCTCAGGTTCCATTTGGGTGTTCTCGATCTTATTTAGTTGAATGGGGTCAGCTGAGGTAAAGTTCTTTCTTTTTGCTTCTCAGAATTGTCATTTGCTAGCTACATAAATCCACCCGCTTGCTTTCTTCATTGTACTTCTTATTGCTCTTATGCATTTGTAACGTTTTCTGGCATCCTCTACCTTTAACCTTTCATTGGAGCAATTATAGAACACGTGCAAATAATCCTCCATGGTCATCGTGCTTTCCTTGTTTTATTACGCTGGCATATTTGATGATAATTATAACCTTTGTTTCACGCTCGGTCTTAGGGGAAGAGAAGTGGCTGTCTAAAAGTAATAATTATAAATCTTTTGGCTGTGCAGAAAGATGTTTCTGTCCACTGACCTTTTGGCTAGCTCTCCCGTCTTGATTGAGGAATAGGGTATCAATATTCTTTGAGCATCAAACTTCGGGGGTTCATTTTCTACCGAAATGGCTTGATGCCAATGTAGATTGCTTAAAGTATAAGGCTATGCTCTTATGAAGTTATAATTTTCAGCATTATTTTTCCTTTCTTGAAGAGAGTTTAAAACCATGGACGGGACCAGGATCACAAGATAGAAGCTTAATTTAGCTTGAAGTACTCGAGTTGAATATTTGGGGTATAAGAGGGACTTTATTGGTGAGCATTAGGAGTTGGGAAGATGCATCTAAGATTAAGAATTTAGCAATGGGCATCGAATTGTTAGGAATTGTTTGAATTGGAGCACTTTTCGTCGTTTTGGGTGTGAAAAATTCCCGTAAGAAGCTACTGATCAAAATTGAGATTGTGTCGATGTTGGTATCAACAGCCAACTATGCTACAATGGAGACGTCTTAAATCAGATGGCACGAACGGTTTACCGATTCTGCCATTGGCCTGGCATATTCTTAATAATCATAGTATTAATTTCTTTTTCCTCCAGATGTTTGTATGCCTTACTTGCAGGTCCTCATGAATCAAGAATAGAGTTGCTGTGCTGTAGTGTATGCTGAGTTGCTTCTTTGACTGAATCTATGTGTCCGAGTGTCGAACTCCTGATTGTAACATTCCCGGAAGTTTGAGAAGCTATCAACTGTTGTACCCTTCTTGTACTTGGAGTTAAATTGTGTAATTGTGACATAATCCTGTATTTGCTAATGTTTGCTAGTCATGCAACGCTAATTTGCTAATTGTGATTTAGTATTGTCCTTCTATGCACTCGTGTTCCTTGTTCTGCTAGTATTTGACAGTTCGCCTCCATGTATGTTCACTCTCTCCTAACCCTAGTTTTATGAAACAAGATTCAGTCTTCTTGCTACAATCATCAGAAGATTTTCTATGGGAGCTGCGAACTTTCTATAATTTAAACTTTAGGAAACGCGGGTCAAGCTTTTACTATCCTCACTTTTTATTGGCAATGTGTATTTTACGTGTGAATTATGTAAACCATTTAAAAACATTCCTTCAATGGTCTTATCAGACTCTCATTCGTGAAAAAACTCTCCACGGAAGCAAATTGAGGGTTGTGATGCGTCATTGGCTGTCATTCAATTTATCCGGTACTTATTTTTACGTACTTGAAGGATGCTCTCCTTCACTTGGAAATTATGTTATCCCTGGCTGAAAAAGCGAAACACGATACTTCACGCCCTTTATTTGAGTGGCTTTTTCTTAGTCAAATTCCCCGAAGCGGAAGCTTATACTTGCTTTGAGGTGGTAAAACGAGCGCCTCGATTTCATTGGAAAGGAGTTCCTCATAACATTTTTCACTCGGCCTATTTCGTGGAACGGTTGGAGATGTTCACACATGAGAACATAAGAAGCATAAGTGAAATTCTTATTCCTCCTTAATTAAAGAACCTATCCACTCAAGGATAGCACAGAGCAATAAGATGATATCATCGGGAACCTACACCATGTGATTGATCAGCTTGTCGACTCTTTTATCCGCTGAAGGGGTCCCCATTTTTTCCCTGGAGTAGAGGAGGTGAAAACAGAAGCCAACATAAGAAAGTAGTGACGAGACTAAATAAAGAATATTCTGTTAGATCATCTCGAAACATGTTTACAACTAACATATTGTCAATAGCACCAAATTCAGAACCATGCAAAATCAATATAGACGGGGTAACATTTGAAGAACCGGATTGAATGAATTAGGATAGCATATTTTCTATTGAATTAGGAAATGAATTGAAATGTAAAGATATTCTAAAATCTTCGGCAACAACAGAGGTACAGCTCAAGTCACCATCAAAAGCTTTTTTTGGATGATGCGCTTGGGTTATTTACTTATGTTTTCCCTTGTATATGCCACATGAACCCGGTTGCAGCACAGCAAGGTGCCTATCTAGCTTATTGTTTTAACCCGGTGGAGGAGTGTGAGGAAAATCCAGAAGGTCCTCCTTTCCTGTTCAGAGGAGGGGGCTGCCATTGGTTACGTCCTTTTAGGTATATGAAAATTTGCTGAAGCGTCCATCTGTGAAGTCTAAGAAAGCCGCTCCTCATTTGTCCTCCTCATGAAGAATTATCGAGATCAATTTGGATACTTTGAATACAAATGGAGGAATTAAGCTTATTCTAATTACATTATCACAGCAAAAGCGGTGCATATCTGTGTGTTTATGATCTTTCTTCGAGACTATTCACTAAAGCTCATTACATTTTGGATTTCACCATTCCATCTGTGTTTTTGATAAGCAAAACTATTAGAAATTTTATCTTATTTCTAATTTTATTATCATACTGTGGTTGAGTCAGCCTTTCAATTTGCCAAAGACTTCATAAGTAGTTATGCCAAAAGTGTGAATGACCTTACTATCCCTCAAACCTACATGCTTTGTCATCGGTATCTAACACTCTTAAATGGGCAGGAGGATGCTACGGATAATCGGGATAGATCCGACAAATCTAAGTACTTGGGAGGTGTGGGAGAGCATCCATCAGGATTTGACATTTTTCTCTTATTGTTTTTAGCTACATATTGACTTGGTTATGCATTCATTTTCTGATTTTCGTTCTCTCATGAATTATTTGTCTGAAATGAATCTATAGGGGCTAGCTTTTCCTTTTGGTTACCTGGGTGATGGATCTATTTTTATACTCATTTGTGATTAAATATGTGTTGATGTGTGAAAACACAGGGAGAACTAGAATCAGTAGTTAGGTGGGCACAAACAACATGACATATTATCGAGTGTTAAGTGAAATTGAAAAGGATGAGAATTGGATTGTATCATCAAAAGTTGAAGCATCCAGATATTTAACTAAGGAAATTGGCTTAGCAATAAAGAAAGTTAACTTTTTTTGAAAAGCAGTCTTTCTTTTTCTTTTTTAATCGAATTCCATAAATTTTGTCTTTAGTGGGGACAAACTTGTTAGTAATTTCTAAATGTATATCCAATCTGCAGAGTCCGGTTTGCTTCTTCAATGTGCTCTGAAATAGTCATTACTTTCATGCATCCTTTGCTACCGTAACAGTTGGAGTTTGCTAATTGCGGGAACACGACCATTCCAATTAATTTGGAGACTATTTTTTCTCTAATTTTGGGGCCTGGTGAACTACCCAACACGTAAAGTGTCTCCATTGCTACTGTTTTGACTCTCATCCATCAAAGATGTTCCTGCAGCTAGATAGTCCCTTTTGCGCTCTCTCGTCTTGTCATCATTTTACATCCTTTTGTTACTTTGCTGCAACTACAATAAGGGAGGGAACCAGTTCTTGTTGGAGAGATCATATGACTGTTGTTTATCTAAATTGATGCGACTAATATCCTGTTTTTCCCCTACCTTTCTTTCAAGCACCAATTTTTCTTGTTGGATACGGCATTGGGGTAAGCATCCTTTGCTGCCAAGGATGCCATAATTTTCCTGGTAGTGTATTTGATCCCCCACGGGGTGTTTCTTTTCATTAATACATCCGTACACCACGAATCTTACCCCATGCCTCAATCCTTAGAATTTTTACTTCTTAAATGGAAGCAGGCTTCGTTATCCTTTACTTGTCAGATCATCCGGTCAATTCAATACTTTTCGTGTACGAACATTACTTGTTTAACGAGGAACTACTTATTCCGCTTGTTGAGTTGAGGCTATTTTATTTTCCTGGTGCGCATGCCGTCATAGAGTTATTAGTTTGCTTTTGAGGAGTTCAATTCTAATGCCTTGGTAGATTTGGTAGGGAGCACTAGATTTTGTTGAGGCATTGTCGGAGGCAGATGAAATCTTTGAAACGAGGGGTCATGTGACTACCAAAGTTGCAAAGTATATCAGATTTCTATGTCTCTGACATGTTTATAGCGTCTTGACGTCCCGATGATGTTACAATGGATGATGAGGATGCCACCGAATAAACGCCCGGGTACAAGGGTGATGAGTCAAGTACGTTCTTTGATGTTTCTGACAAATACATGATGGTACAACTTCTAGGGAGTACACTTATTACTAGTGCAACCGAAGATACCAAGTCACATGAAGAGGGAACAGTTGATCTAGATGGATCCAACTTTGATATGTCAATAGATCAGATGAGATGCTACAACTCTGAATCAGTATGCCATTTCGACGTGGGCGAAGCAGAGTGCTTCGATCCACATTTGTTCATCGAACATTACATTGACTTTTTCGATGAAGTGTTAAGTTTTCAACTCACAAAGATCGCACAAGGAAATTCAGAAAAAGGAAGTCTGTGACATTGGTGCTTGATCTTGATGGCAAGAAGCTTAGTTTATAGTTTGCCTCTCTCTCTCTCTCTCTCTCTTTGGTTGAAGTAAACAAACGATTGTAATTATCTGTGCGTATGATAGGTAGACCGACAGAAAAATTGAACGAATACAATTTCATAGCCTAGGGAGAAACTTTTGATCCCGCATGCTCACCTCTCCTTTTCGTTTCTTATCCCTTAAAAGGAAAAGTTTGTTGTTCCAATTTCTCCGTTGTAAACAAAAGCGTCAGAATGCAAAGTCAATGTCTTGTGGAGATACTAGGACACCCGCCGAGGTTCCGCCACTTTTAATGTCAATTTCGAACCGAATAGCTAGTCAAATGCTACTTCTAAAAGAAAGCAGTATTTATCCGGTGCTGCCTTGCCTCTACTAATCATCACCTTTCCTTGTCATGTATCAATGCTTCTTGTTAGTTTCATCGTCTTATGAAAGCCCTTGACAGAAACTTATCTATGATTTTTCCCATCGGGATGAAATGCATATTGTAAATATGCTTATGTTAGCTGTCTATTCTAGACGAAGAGAGCCGGACATATTATACGATTTTGAGTGATAAGCACAATTTTTCATGAAACTTGGGTATTCTTGCAAGTTGAGCACAATTTTTAAGTATAATAAAAGGATCATATAAGTTTAATAGGCAAACATGAGCTCGGAGCTGTCCTGTTCTTTGTTGTAGCCAATGTAATCAATATCCGATTACAAAGGAGGGTATGAGTGTTGCCATATCCTTGGGAGGGAACATTACCGCCGCATGCCACAATCGGAGAGTGAGAGCAGTCATTAGCGAGTTTTTGCATCTTCCTTGTCATGTCCTGTGAGTGGCATGATCGCTTGAAATTTTATGTCGTGATGCTTGAAAGTGAAGCCGAGAAATGCTAGATTTTCCACGGAGTAAGTCAATATAACACTTCTGGAGGCAGCTGATCATATCTTGAACATGTAATTACTCCATACTTCATTACATTGTTTCTTTGGTGAACCAGTTATTTCTTATCGTAATTGCATATCTGGTGTCCGTCTTCACAATTTTTCTTCTCCCATCTTGGGGGGGTTTCCGCACTTTCAAATGTCACTATATGGATATTCTCCGGAATCAAGGCATACCGTAAAAACTGTTTATTTGATCAACCATGCATATATGTTCTAGTCTGAACTATTTTAACGCCATTAATATGCTTGCCTCGGTAGCAGAAGATTATCTTCTGGAATATATGCTAACTTTTGTGCCTTAGGCACGGCATGATTCTATCGATGGGGATTGGTTTTGCGCATAAGTTAGAAGAATTGTAATATCAACATCTTATGATGGTAGTGCGACCTCTCTCATCTATCGGGAGGCTGAAAGAGTAATATGCCTACTAATACCGGAAGTTTTATCGCCCTCATAATTTAAACGAGTTCAGCATACCAAAGACTTTTAGTCTTTGGCGGGTTCCGAAGAGATGGAATCGATCTAAAAGAAGGGTTGTGAAAGTAACCGACAAAGAAATGTCTACCCAAGAGAAGACTGGAGAAACATCTTCTATTCCCTATGGTATGGCTGCCTCGTCAACTGGTATTGGGCTGCGGCCTGTAGTAAGAGATTTCACGAAGCGAGTTGGTCAGGTATCTCATCCGACTATATGTTCGCTTCTAGTCTATTACATTTAAGCTAAGCATACACTTGTATTCTTGTGTGAATTAATTATTTTGGATTGACATCTTGGTGAAACAGATAACGAGACGCGCTACGGCAACCGATGAATGGTTTCGTGTTGAGAAATGTGAGAGCCTTTATGGGGTGATTGTCCCACAAGTGATTAGCGAAAAGTCATGGTAAAGTTCCCGTATAGCTCTTTAATAATACATTTCTCTCGTGTCCTTTGTGGCTTCTTTCCTTTCATTCTTAGATTTTTACTTGTCAATCTACTTGGAACTTAAATGCTAAGGTTGACATGTCACAATTTTTGTCTCCATCGAAAAAAAGCATTGTTCTAAACGATAGAATTGACTCTTCTCCACAGTGTAAACATCCATTTTCCAGGCGGCATTTCACTAATGCGAAAATGCTTTGACGTGTGTCAAAGTTGTCTTGTGACAGTACATAGTGTCTAAAGCCGGTCTGCAATGCCTTAAATTTCATTATGAAAAGATAAGCACCGCATTTTCTCGTCGCTTTGTGTTCAGATTTCAGCACTTGCTATTTAGCATCCGTTTCGGTGTGCTCCGTTAAAATTCAATCAATCTGAGTCTTGAACAATTTGCACTTATCTATTTTGGCTTTCTCGGTCGAATTGCTAAGAGGTTGCTCCAGGAAATTATTGAAAAGGTTATGTCCTAGTATTGTTGCGGAGGTCGAAATTGAAGATTTTATTGGAGTTTAGAAAACCCGAATACGTTCACTCACAAGAGAGGGCCTTCACAAAACATGCTAACAAGCTAACTACCGGTCATGGCATATTTCTCTCTACACTAAGAAATGGAGACCGACTCCATCTAGGGATGGCGTGACGATTTGTTCGGTTGTTTGTTCTCGGGAAGATATCGCGGCTATATTTAGTAAGGTAGTTAAGGACAATTCGAGGACACCGACCGTAAAAGAAGCTTGTGAGGTCATTGTCGACATCCGTGAAAGATACCCTCGGGTGGAGCTGTACTTGAATAATAAGAAATTGGGAGACATTGTTGATCCGTTGAAGGAATATTTACCGGGGATCTTTCCCGAGCGGATTCTCGGATGAAAAATCTTCGAGCAACAGCATAGGTACAGCTCAAGTCATGATCAAAAGCTCTTTTTGGATTATGCGCTTGGATTATTTACTTATGGTTTCCCTTGTATCTGCCACATGAACACGGTTGCAGCACAACGAGGTGCCTATCCGGCTGATTGTTTTAACCCGATGGAGGAGTGTGAGGAAAATCCAAAAGGTCCTCTCCGAGTTCGGAGGAGAGGGGTCGCCATCGTTACGTCCGTTTAGGTACGTAAAAATTTGCTGAAGCATCCATCCGTGAAGTCTAAGAAAGCCGCTCCTCGTGAAGAATTATCGAGATCAATTTGGATACTCTAAATACAAATGTAGGAATTAAGCTTATTCTGATTACATTATCATAGCAAAAACGGTGTGTATCTATCTGTTTATCATCTTTCTCCGAGATTATTCACTAAAGCTCCAACGCACCTGAAAATGTTATTCGCTTATTCATAAATTTCGGACGGAGAGAAAGTCGAGCAACGTCGCAAGCAAAACGCCCTTTCATTTGTCGATAATCCAAAGCACTACCATTAACCTCTTTCCTTAAGAGGTTCATAAATACAGATGAACTAAGCTCGAAAGTTTAAATTAGATTACATGTTAAGAAACCTAAAAACTGTCACGGTTCGAATAAGAATAAGCAGTGTAGTGCCCGGGGCAACATGCCTTGCCATGAGATCAACTCGATACCCGGGTTTTCATGTACCTTTTTTAGGACGCCTATTTGAAATGATAATCAAAGACAATTTCAGCATTTTTGGAAGCTCTTTGATAGCTGAGCACATTTTGGATCACTTGAAGTTGTTTTTGTCCATCTGGTGTGGGCGGCAATTTAGCCTTGATAATCAACTTCTCCAGCACAAGTGCATCCCCAAGAAGGAACTTAATTAGGGCGAGCAGATGTTTCGACTCACCAACATAAGCTTCACAGCCGACGATCTCAACTCTTTTGAGATGTTTCACCAAACATTCAAAGTTCCCCTTCCGTGAGCACAAAAAATCTTCTTCGTCGAAGTTGAAACGTTCTTCAGATTCTCGATGAAGCTGAAACTGCACATAAATACCCCATTCAAGAAACAAACTTCACATGAGAAGCTGAACCACAGGAGGGGGGGAAAAAACTTCATTGGCTCACTAAAATTTCAAACAAACGATTTCCATTAGTCCTCTGCAGATGCTAGTTAGTCTTACTTTAATTTAAGCTCTCAAACTCGTCTACACATATAAACATGTTCTCTTTCTAGGTGCTCATCGCTAAACTCTTAGTTCAAGATTCGAACGCTACATGGCAGCAAAAGGACCTCCAGTCCAACACTGCAGTTACTTTAAGACATGAACCAAACAGCTTAATGTTGCCCTGCACACAGGCTGCTAGACTCACAGGGTTGGGCAATTTTCAATTGCTGGAACAAATAAGAGTTAGAGATTGATCTTCTTTATGTGCTTCTAAAGTTTTAACTCATTGTTTAAACATCAATGCGAAAGAGAAGTCAGCACAAGAAGCGAATCGAAAATACCATAGCAAAGGAACATACCATCGGAAAGCAAGTCAGGTATATGACTAATTTTTCCAGGCACTGTGAACTTCGTAGCATGTATGCTATCCCGGGAAGGTCCCATTGATTAACTGGTGCATGTAGTATCAGATTCTGACATTTTGACAATGGAGACGGCACTCCATCCATCTCCAAGAGGGACAGAACCTAAGGAAATTAAGCGAGCAAAATAGAAAATGTTAATTGACATTTCTTTTTCCCGTTCAACATGAATAAGGAATAACAAAAATTTACAGTCCATCCAGATTCGATATCCTCTGACCCCGTCTCGCAGCTGGGAAAAGACCAATGAGGACACCACGGGTAAAAATGAACAAGGGAACGTATTTAAGAATCGAGACTGTTTACATATGCTTCTCAGATAAGACTTATGATCTTTGAAAGATCTGAAAATTCAAGTAGTGGGTCACCCGAGACAGCGAGCCTATTTATCGACTGAAGTTTCCAAGTGAATCATTCTACTGCCATTGTAAAATATTCAGGGGATACCCAAGTAGCATTTATTATGGAATGGCGGCCTAAGGTGACAAGAGAGCACGACCCAGTTCAGTCAACCTAAGATGACTAGGTCCATGACCCTTCGCCATATATCCAGATAATTGTATTTCCTCTATAAACTGGAGGAATGAATTGAAAAAAAGTAACTCTTTCAGATAATCTCTTTGTGCATTTTTCTTGTGAAAGTAAAGAGTTTGACAATGTGGCGTTGAGCAGCATCCAAAACAGTTACCAATACCTAGTGGCTTTCATTGTCCCTAATTGAGTGAGATCCCAGATCCATTTACTTGAAATGTAAACGGAGGGAAAAAAAGCTCCAAGGTTCACCAGTTCGTAACGACAAACTTATGAATCATCCTATCAGCCAATGATTAATTACACATGAGATCACAACGAATCCCCTTGATGAAATCAAGAATGCCGCCAATCACAGACCCCACTCAACACGAGCTGGTCTTATAAATAGTAAGAAAAATTGAGGCTGTACCTGCAAACACCAACCGCCGGTGGTGATGGTAGGAACTCCGCGCACCTTCTCAAGAAGATGCCTCAACAAGTCGCGGCCCTTGGAATTAGGATCCCGACTTTCAACGGAAAAATCTAAATCGGCTTCCACCAAAGAAGACACGTTGTCAAGCCTGAACCCAGCATGATTCCCTCCTATTACGCGCAAGGAAAGCAAATGCGGGGCGCAAAGTTTCTTCACGTAAGAACCAAAGCCGAGGCTAACGAGCACCAACTTTTTCAAACATAATGAATCAATTATAATGTTGTTCACGCCCTCGCATCTGGACAACACAAGGGACTCCAAAACAGGACATCCCCTGAAGATTCGCCCGAGGAAATCATCACTCAACTGGGCATCTTCGATCGACAAGACCTTAAGACAAGGCCACCTAATAGTCATATCCAACGAGAAACAGCACTTACCGACGTCCAGGCGCACCAACCGGCTGAAGCAATACAAGAACTCCGGCAGTACATAAAAAAACCGCGACCATTGAGACAGCCGCAAGCGGAGATCCTCCACGGAGCGCCGCACCGCGAACCGGAGCCATAGGTCGATCTTGGGGCGGTCGGCCTCGTCGTACATGAAGCGGGTGAGGTGGAATTTCTTCACCGTGGGGGAGGAGAACTGACTCAGGACGCTGTCGACAATGGACGGGAAGAACAAGGGACTGTCAGGCGGGGGTTCAAAGTATACATCGTATCCAACGAAGACAAGGTCGGTGGCGGTGGTCCAAGTGGGCCGCCAGCGCTTGGAGAGGACGCAGGTCTTGACGACGTCGTGGATGGGCAGAAAAGAGAAGATGTTGTGGATCATGGCGTCGGGCAAGCCGCTGATAAGGTCCCTACGGCTCAGAGGAGGAGCGGAGCACTCGCGGTGGATGGCGCCGTGCACGGAGGTCTCCGCCATGGAATTGAAATTCTAGGGTTTTTCTGCGGACGTTCTCCCCCGAGCTTCCTTATCCTTTTTCCTGTACACGCTCCTTTCAATTGAACTTCTTTTTTTTTTTTTCTTTTTTAGTAGACACCAAAATTAAACTTAAAGAAAAAGGAATTAAGTAATTACCCCAACTTACGTGGGGCAGTGGAGGAAGCATGCGCAAGTGATCCGACTTTGGGATCTTTTATTACCAATAGCTGATTATCTTATGGCTCAAACCTTCCATAAATGCTTCGTTTTGCAGTTAATTAGTTATTTTAGTATGATTTTCTTTAAATACTTCTTTTTCAAATTTAGAATCTTATTTCACGATCCAACGACTTTAGCATGGGTTTAAGGAAGATCTTCTAAAAGCGTATATGATGTCGTAAAAGCAAGTGTGAAATAATGTACAACATAAATACAAACTTGAAGCAACAATTACATAACTAAATAGCATGCATATAATGAATCTAAAAAAGTAAAGCCCTCGCATTGCTTTTTACTTACCAAACAAGTGTGTGCCGAACTCGATAAGATGGTGATTTGTGTTATCGGACGTCAACTTTGTCGCGTCAAATTATAGAAATGATCGATAGTTGTTTATGTTGGTAAGTATCGCAACAATTAGAGTGGTAAATATACGCGGTACTCTCCTATTAGAGAGGTTAATATGTATAGGCTGATGTGTTGCATTCATGTGTTGGCGCCTTTTAGGTTAGCTGTATTCTAGGCAAGGTACTTTAGAATTACAAGCTTGAGTTGATTAGCTTTAAATAGAACTGAATTAATGATAAAAGGAAAAAAACAAATTTCATGATTCGTTACAAACTCTTTTAACGAATGCGGTTAAGCTCTCGAATTTAACTGGAGCCGATTCAATATCCGAAATGCATTGTTTTATTGAGTAACTAAATAAAAAAATAAATATTAAATGGAATTTAAATGGATGGACTCACTATTGAACATACAAATTACTTCACATCTTGCACCAACCATGTTGAATAACAATATTACTATGCTTAGGTATACGTTGAGTTGCAAGTAAAACCTATTTAAAATACTTATAAAAGATAGCTCCCCTCGTTATTTTATGGGGATAGATCTATATTAAATGAATCGTCGGATGAGACTAATATGCTTGGGTATATTTTGGGTGGTACGTAAAAAATCCTATTTAACATTTTTGTTAACATAGCTACTCGGAAAAAGTATATAAAAAAGTCCTAAATGTATTGCATTAGTGCCAATTTAGTCCTAAACTTATTTTTGGTGCCAATTCAGTCCTAAACATTTTACAATGATGCCAATTCAGTCCTAAAACTTTTATTAATGTCAATTCAGTCCTACACATTTTGCATTGGTGCCAATTCGGTCATACATCTTCTGTATTTATGCCAATTGAGTTAATCAGGCTAATTTTGATCGAAAATCGCCGACGTGGATGTCGATTGTCCTACATGGCACGGCTAGCATTGACTTGAATACTTTTAAATATTATTTAAATATTTTAAATAATTTTTAAACTATTTTTGTTTTTTTAAATATTCTTAAAATTTATTAAAAATATAATATATATATATTAAAAAATGTCCACGTTAGCATCGGTTGTGCCATGTAGGACAATTGATGTCCACTTCCAGTGATTTCCGACCAAAATTGACCGTATTGACTCAATTGGCACATATACAAAAAATTTGGGACTAAATTGACACTAATGCAAAAAGGTTTATGACTGAATTGGCATAAATGCAAAAGGTTTAGAACTGAATTGGCACCAAAAATATGTTTAGGACTAATTTGGCACTAATGCAATAGGTTTAGGACTTTTTTGACACTTTTCCCTAGCTACCCTCGTTATTTAAGAGAAGCCCGATGTATTTATGTTTAAGTATTATATAGAGTTACTGTTCGCAAAATTCTCAACGCAATTGTACATGTTGAACAATTAATCCCACAGAGATTGATGATTAATAAACTAATTAAATACTAAAAATGAATTAATTATAAAATTTATCTAACAAGTAAAAATAGAATTGAGAATAAATTAAAATTGACAATCTTAAAGACAAAAGTTCGTAACCGGATGTGATAAATCAATCAAATAAATATGTTAGAATATCCGATTTCACCATTGTTGACACCTAAATTTTGATTTCTCCTTATTCATTTATTTTGCATAAAAATCTGGAGTTAAATTTTAATTCCTACCAAAAATAATAGCTAATCTTTTTCATTTAATTTTAGTATTCATGCATTGCATTTTGCATTGGACCACCGACGGTAGAAGATTTGAGCTTGATTTGTTAGATGATATGAGCTTAAATAAAAAACCGGCAATTCAAAGAAGAATTTGGGGCTATTTTAAGCTTAAAGGCCTTAATTAAAAATGTCAATTATTATGTGCCAAAAATTCCAATCAAATTAATGCAATTGGATCCTTTGGGACTTAATTGATCACATACTTTGATCCCGGGTTTGTTTGGCAGGATTAACAAAACTTAAGCCCCAAGCTTGCAAAGCTTTTCTCTATAAATAGAGCTCTTTCACTAGGGTTTTGGGTGGAGGCAAAAAAATTTCTGCACACAAAAAGGGAGAGTGAACACGAGAGGAGAGAGGTGTCTCTTTGGTGGTTTTCATCCACGCTCAAAGGGTTTCATCCACGGAGTTCACGGCTACACACTCAAAAAGAGTGTTCCACGAGAGAGTCGAAGGTTCTCTGACATCAACACTTGTCTACACAAGTTCCCGGGGGGGAATACTCAGAAAAGAATTCAGAAACTCACGCGAGAGAGCTTAAAGAATTTAAGAGAAGAGTGAGAGGAAAGTTTAGGTTCTGGTTTTGGCTCTCCTTCGGCGGTCGCGGCTTCAATCAACGCTACCCTTCTCAACGATGGTCACCAATCCCGACGGTCTTCGGTAGTCCCTTCGATGCCATTCGGTCCTCTCCAACCCCCACAATTGGCGTTTTCCTTCCTCTGCTGTTTTGCTGCTATTCCAAAGGCTTTAAGAGGACCCTCATCTACCCAATTTGAGTGAAGCACTAGCCGATTGGTTCAATTCACAAGCTTGGAGTGCAATTTTTCGCGCAAATTCGAACAAGGGAAGATATTTTTCACCATAGGTAACTTTCTTGATTCAAATATTCTGAATATTTGATTGCGTATCCAATTGATTGAAATTGCATATATTGAAAACTCATGTTGCAAGATTAAGATATCCAAAAATTGTCTAATTCGAAAGATTGTACATCGAAAATTGAATCTCGGATATTCTGAATATTTGATTGGAAAATTGATTGTTTGAATTGCCTTGATTGGAAAATCGAATTGTTAGTCCAAAATATTTGATTGCTTGATTTGGAAGATTGCATTTTTTTGGAAATCGAAAATTCACAATATATCCTGTAATATATCTTGTGTCTAATTTGGAAAGATTATTTAGTGATGCAAACATTTGAAATCTTTGTGACAATCTCGTGATCATCCGAAAATCTTTCGAATATATCCAATATACTCAAGATATCATAAATCTTTCAAAATGTGATCGATTAGGAAAATCTCCTAACCCGCAACCGTATATATGGAAATAAGTCTATCTATCGGGCTTTAGACGGAATTATTTCCATAGCGGGTATTTTGAATTTTAGGGTCGATCTGTCAAAGCTTCAGATTGAAACTTAATTCGAAAGAAATAGCGGTAATTATCCTTTTCATTAAAAGATTTGCAACTTTAATTTAAATTCATTCATAAAAACTTAAAATCACAAAAAAAAATCAGAAAATTTCAATAAAAGAAACAAATCGTGCATGTCTCATGTTTAATTTTCATGTCACAAAATCTCAGAAAATAAAAAAAGATGTAGCAAGATATGGTTTCTTAAAAACCACGTCTTATCACTTTTTTTAGAAAGATAGGATTTTCTAGAAATCTTATCTCATGGATTACATTCAATAAACATGACCTTGGGAATCCATTAGGATAGATATTAAAAGATGCGAGACATAGGGTTAAGATATTTTCTTAAAAAATTTGGGAATTAATGCAAGTTAAATTCGAAAACTTTAAGATGATCTTGAACCAATTCACTCTCATTTTCCTTTAATTTTTAATTTCGAAAATACATCAAAAATACAAAAAAACACTAATAAAAAGAAAACCTAAAAATTGTACCTTTGAACTGCAAGTCCTAATTCATCAAAATTGCCAAATCAAACTTTTTTTATGAAATTGGTACCGTAAGGGCATTAATTGGAAAATTAATGTAACCAAGTCCCGAACTTAAGATCTTTGGTTTGCAGAAATAAAATAGTTTTCTCCCACTATTTTATTTAGGTTTCTAATCAACCTACCAAGAAATGATTAGTGGCGGCTCCGAAAAATTAAAAAAAATCCTTTGAAAGATAATCATTTGAACCATAAGTCACGATTTGGTAGAACTTGAGAGAGTTCGAGCTAAATTAGTTAATCTAATTAATTTGGCAATCCATTAACCTAAAATTGGAAAACCCGAATTTTAGGTCGCGACAACCATAACCACTAGACATGAATTTCATATCTTTACGCATACAAAAACAATAACGATATCAAACATGTGATAGCGGAATTTCCTTTGCTATTTATTATCCTATCTCTAGGTATACTAAACCTACTTAATTTGTCAATTCATTATATCTCTATGTGAATTTAAATAAACATACGTGCATTAAAATTTGTGAATATTTCCCAATTTACAATGAGTTTTTGGATCACCTTATCACCGAAAGCTACACAAATAACATGGTATATTTCTATCTACATTATATTATAAGGAGCAATTGCATATTATTACTTCTCAGTCTCAAACATGCACATTGGAGTATTTAAATGGTGGCTAGTCAATTAAAAGCATTAAGCATAATAATATATAACTCACATGAATGAAATCACTTGCAAAATATAAACATCATGAAATTCATATCATCATGGTCGGGCTACATCGTAGCCATAACAAAAGAAAATTAGAACATAATAGAAGGAAAAATAAACATACAAATTAAATCAAACATCTGGAATCAAAGAACAAGAATTCTATCGTCATTTTGTCTTCTCTTGAAAATACTTGAAAAACTCCGAGAATAATGAACGAACAATGTAAAAAGTTAAAAAAAAAAAATCAAACATCTCTCCCAAAGCTCTTTATGTTATCCTCCGTCTAGAATAACATTCAAGACTCAAGAATAAAATAAAGTCGTAAAAATAATATTAAGATATCTTAAAAAAAATAAACCTCTAAGGATAATATTATGATATCCTAAAAACAAGGCAATCTTTGATGATTTAGTCTCTATCTTCTAACAATTCTGTTGGTGGCATCTTGGTTTCCTTCTTTTTTCCTTTTCTTCTCCATATATCATTATCCCGCACAAACAAGGAAAAATTCAATAAATAGAACGAAATTCAAATATTTTGTCAAAGAAATTATATTATTTGTTATCTAAAATAGGTAAAATAACTCTATTTTCTAGAGTTATCGGTTACATACGATTTAAATGAATTAAGATCGCACGTATGAGCTCTATTCAATATTATAGGTATTGGAATTGATGCATATGTTAAATTATAGGTGTTCAAGGAAGATTGCAGTCGCTAAACTAAACCAAGCAAAAACATTTACCGGAAAAAAAACTGAAAATTTTGATTTATTAACTTGGTTTCGGTTTGATTAGGAAATTGTGAGATCAAGAAATTTGATTAAATGATTAATTGGCAACTTGACAATTAAGGAGATGGTAGAGTCGTGGCCCTGGTGGGCCCGGCCAGTCATTCCAAGCGTGAGACGGACCAAAACTTGGTAGAGAAAAGCGGTGACTTCAAGTTAAGCAAGGAATGGTGGGACCCGATCACGGGGAGACGGGCGGAAAGAAAGAAAATTATTATATGCTATCTAATTACGAATCTGCCCCTAGATGATTAAAGCGGGGACTTTCTTTCTTTCTTTCTTTCATTTTTATATAGGCTAAATTCCGTAAAAACCCTTAAAACTTTAAATCCAGTTTTAATTCTACCTCAGCCTTTTCTATAATCCCAAATCTGTCTCCAATTTTTCTATCAAAAAAATTCCAACATTTATAATCAATCTCAAATCTGCTACAAGCATTTTTTTGTCTAGGAAAAACACATTAGCTAGTGTCAAATCCACCCCCGTAAGCCCTCCGATCTCGAAACGGGCGTTATGTTTGACTTAGCATTTTTAAGGCAGTAAAAATATGCGTGCACCGCCATTGTCCCAAAACAAATTTACAATATGAACGCACTTAAGGGCCTATTTGGCATTCCAAAAAAGTGATTCTGATTAGAATTATATTTTTGATTTTATTCTACAGATGACTTTTAGAGAATCGGTACGCGTTTGATAGCTACATAAAATTTCTGTTTTCGAACGTAAATACATTTCTTCTTTTAAAAAAAATAAAAATGTTTTTTCAAACTTTTTTAAAATTCCCCCACTTTTTATGTTTTGATTTTTTTCATATTTTTTTAAATTTTAAGTTTCCCCCTTTTAAGTTTTTTTTTAATTTTTTTAAAATTTAAAATTTTATTTTTATATTTAATTTTAAATATAAAAAATTAGTTGTTAGTAAATTTTCAAATCTAAATTTAATTTTTTAAAAATTCGAAAGTTCACGTGAACTTAATTTTTTTTTTTTTTAAAAAAGAACTGAGATTTTGTTCTTTTTGGTGATTTTGAAAAGTGTTCTTTTTTTGGAGAATCAATTTTTTTTTTGTCTAAAAGATTCAAATTCAAAATTATTTATATTACCAAACATGTTTGTCATTCCTTTTTGTTCTGGAAAGCGGAATCGGAGAAATAGAAACATTACTAAATAGGGCCTTGGTCTATTGTCCCGTGACTACCGAGAAACCAAGTTCCATTAGGCGACTTAGGGTCCGTTTGGCGGTGATTCGATTCTCCTTTTCCGTTCCAAAACAAAAAAGAATCGAAACATGTTTGGTAATGGAAAAAAAATGATTTTGATTTGGTCCGGGAACACTTTTGGACCACTTTTCGGAAGCAAAAAAAAGATGATTCTGATGTTTTGGAACACTTTTGAGGATCACTTTTTTATAGAATATACTTATGACTTATCCCTCATACTTATAATTAAAATTTAATATAAAATGGTATTATTTTAAAAAAAAGTCCACGTGGATTTTCAACTTTACATAAATTAAAATAAATTAATTGCTAAAAACTAATTTTCTTAAATTAAAATTTTTATTTAAGGAAAATTTAATAAAAAAATTTAAAATTTTAAGAAATGAGGGAAATAAAAAATATTTAAATTTTTAATTTAATAATTTAAAAAAAATTAAAAAAAATTTAGATTGAAAATAGTTAAAATTTTGAAAAAAAATTCTCGTCATCAAATCTTCCCCTCCCCCTCTCCTTTTTTTTTAAATTAGTTTTTTTTTTGTAAAATTTTAAGCCTATTTTTAAATTCAATTTAAATTTAAATTTATATTTAAAAAAATTAGTTTTTAGAAAAATTTTAAATCTAATTTATTTTTTATATTAAGGGACCTCTAATGCGCATTTTTTTTTTCAAATTTTTAGCTATTTTATTTTTTACTCTAATTAAGTTTTATTTTTTATTTCCTATTATGTTTTTTCAACTTTTTTTTTATTAAAGATTGGACCCAACTCTCCACGCCGTCAACTAAATCTCCATTTTTTCTCCATTTTTCGAGTCGCACAAAAATTTTGTCGAGTCGGGTGAAGAAAAAATCAATATAGTTGAGTTATAGGTCTTGTAAGCTTTTACGATGTGTAATTACAAGAGTGCAAAACTATAGGCGGTTGCACAATGAGGAGCTTTTCTTTCATTTTTTTTGGGTAATCAATCTAAAAGTCACGATAAATAATAACAAACAAATGATTTAGACAAATTCTGTAAATGTAATACGAATTACTTTTCAAACAATATAAACGACTGCATACTCATGAAAAATCGACAAATGAATTGGGAACGGAAATTTTGTTACTTTTTTTTTTTTTGCTCCATAATCACTATTTGATTATTTTCCCTCTTTGCCATCAAATGTGATTATATAATTATTTGATTTAAATGAAAAATTGGGAACGGAAATTTTGTGCAGCTACCAAACGCGTTTCTGTTCCGGGAACAAAAATTTTAAACGATTACCAAACGCGTTTTGATTCTCAAAAAATCATCCAGGGAACAGAATCAAAAAAAGTGATTTTGATCAGAATCATTTTTTGGGAACGGAATCACCGCCAAACAGACCCTTAACGAAAGCCCAACAACAACGCTATCATTGCTCCAAAAGCCACACCACTACTAAGAAAGAAAAATAAAATAACCTAATATTCTCGAGGGAAAACAAAAGATTATGCACCATTTGACGCGTTTAAATTTGCCCTCGCTTTATTTCGACAAAGGGAAAGAGCGAACCCTTTGTAGTTGAGAAATTGTTATGATAATTCCTTTTAGAGTAATTCAAATTTAAGAATAATAAATGTGGCAAATGCATTAACTCGCCCGCTACGTGATGCTATCAATAGCTCGAACTAAAACAAGAAAATGACCAAATAAAAAAAGTTAGCAATAGTCCCATAAAAAGTTTACTTGGTATCGGACTAGGAAGTCTTGAATTTAAATCTTTCCAATCCCCTATTTTTAACATAATAAATCACGCCTTGATCTCATAAAATCTCACATTTTATAAGCGCTCATTTTTATGCTAATTTATTTGTCTCCGAAAACGGAACTTCAATTACAATTGTTCGTGGAAAAGCTATTTTTGCTTTGACAACCAAGGAAAAGCATGCCCCAACTAGGAAACCCCTAATAAGTTATCGTTTTATCTCATTAAAACTATGCATGCACTTGCAGCAGATTTTATTTAAATTAATTTCCCAATCAACTCATTTAGTTATCCTAAAAATAGCATTACTTACAAATCTCGCTTGAAGAGTTTGGCCGTTGAAGCTCTATGCAGCTAATGCTTATACTTCATTGATTATATTCAAAAAATTGAAATTGTTTGAAGAAATTAGAATTTGAAAATTCAAATAAGCAATTAATCTTTACTTCAACGGGACTATTCTCGTGTTCTCTGGTTCTAGCTCGCCATTCCATCGTCTCCCCTCTCTGTCTTCTCTCTCGCTCCGCAAATTCTCTCCTCTCCCTTCGTCTCCCAACCTGTTTCAAGAACATGGCCGGCGAACTTCATCTCCATCAAGATGAAATCTTGAACCCCGACTACATCAGCGGATTACCCGACCCCCTAATCGGTCACATCCCGTCTTTCATGAGCACGGTTGATGCCGTCAAGACCAGCGTTTTGTCCAAGCGGTGGCATTCCGCTTGGACCTTCAACTCGTCCATGGATTTCTTTTCTGCGTCGGGCAGCAGCCAGCGGTATTCCAATTTTGTGGATTTCGTGGACGGGGTACTCGCACCGCACCTCGGGTGAGAAAATTCATCCCGCAAGGTGTCATTGATTGAGTCGGTTCTCGGTAGATGGCTCGAATATTCGGTGCGCCACGGGGTGGAAGAGGTTTCGCATTGCTTTTCCTCTGCCGTTATAGCATGTATCGTTTACCCGGTTGTTTCTTCCGCTCCAGCACGATAGTGGATTTGCGATTGTCTGTCCAAAGAGCCGATTTTTCTGCATTGAATTCTGTTGATTTGCCTTCTCTGGAGAGATTGTCCATTCAATTTGGGGAGCTCAAGAACAATGCGTTGGCGAGTCTTCTAAGGGGCTGCCCTGTTCTTCAATTTCTAGAATTGAAAAGCTGTCGAGACTTCTCGTGCGTCGTGGTTCTAACCAGAGGTTTTAGAGAGATGCTTATAGATTCTCACATGTTTGAATGCGATAAACCTCCAATCCTAAGTGTTTTGGCTCCCCACGTCTAAACTTGCTCCTGTTGGGCGGTTCCTCTACGAAGAAGTTCGCGAGTGGATGAACTAAAGTCTTTAGTTCAGGCCGAGCTGGATTTCTACATGACTAGTCCTACAATCAATCGACTCATGGCAATCTAGTCAAGAAGCTTGTCCACAGCCTATGTCACATCACCAAATTGGTGATAGGGAGCTGGTGTCTCCAGGTGCGATTTGCATGCGACATATTCGTCCCGTTGTTTGTTGGTTGTTAGTTTCAAAGATACGTTGTCATCTTATAGAGCTTTAGTAGAATTTTTGTTGGATGTGGCGTTTTCCTTTGTGTAATAGGACTCATATGCATCTTAGCCCGATATGGCCGTTAGAGGTTCAGCAATCCATTGAAATTTTGGTAAGACTAAAATCTGATGTCCCAATAAAAAAAAAAAAGAGAAAACTTTCACGGGAAGCATCTCGCTGGTTGTTTGCTCATTTTGTTTAGTCGTCGGCTTGTGTGAGAGGTCGTTGGAATTGCAAGCTTGTCGTATCTTTGTGAGAGGTCACTGGAATTGTTGATAAAGAAGAAAATCAGACATAGTATTTGCTACTCTGCCTGATGTCTACTAGTGCAAATGTACACTGCCTTCGTAATAACTACCAAAAGACCATAGAAAATGGAGCTGGTTTATGGTCAGTCCATATCCTGGTCAGTTGTGCATAATCACAATATGAAAAGATCACAGAAAAAAAAAACCGAAATTGAATGAATGGAAAGTAGTTGTTTCCCATTTAATCTAAATACTGAAGTACAAGCTGTTCACTAGAATGAATATGTAACTATGTTATTTCGACACTTGAAAGCTTTAGCATCAACCAATTTGTCATTGAGGTGGGAACGGAAATACTTCTCAGAGCATATGCTTGCTGGGTCTTTGTAACTGTAATTGGAAAGAGGAGTATATTATCTTATTCTTAAATGTGGCCTCTTCATGTGATTAGGTTCTATCAATTGCGGAAGACGTGGAAGATGTGCCGTTTTTGTTGCCAAATTGCAAGTCCCTAACTCTGAATGCGCGAATGCATTATCGGGATTTTCCTGGTATAGCGATCCTGCTGGCAATCTCGCCTAATTTGGAGGAGCTATCGATAAATGCTGATTATGTTGACTACACTTGGGCCACGGTATATATCTGCAAAACTCCTTCCATGATTCATTGATTCTCGCATATTTTGTAAATCCAGTAATCAATTAGAAACTTGTCTGTTCTAGATTAAAAAAAAATACGTGGCCCTTTCCTTGTCTTCTTTATCTTAAAATATTGAAAAAGTGGATAATTTTTTGAGACAAATGAGGCGCTTTTTAACTCTGAGTAGCTTTATTATGCCATACGCGTTCAGTAAAACATCATACATTATGCTTTCCATGTCCATGATGAATGGTTGATTAACAAATGTTACCTCTATACATAAATGGGCTTTTACGGCTAGCTTTGGGAACAGTTTAAAGACTTTAATTGAGGGGAGAGTTAAGAGGGGAAGTTGATCTCTGTTGTATTTATTTTCAGCTGATATCTTAGCTGGTGAATTAGGAACATGCAATTTATCACCACAGAGTGGTTGATGTCCTGTTGTTGCATGTTTAAAATGTCTAAGCTCATCAAGTTTCATACTAAGAACTTAGTTTTGCTATCCATTTGCAGGTCAAGTGTGATGAAGAGGAATATTGCTGTCAGAAGTTGTGTGTCGGTTTGGCTCAACAGCTAAAGACGGTTGAGATTGTTGGGTTAGACACTGACTGTCTAGAGCTGAAATGGGTGCTTTACTTGGTGAAGTATTTGCTGGGTGATGCACTCGCATTGGAGAAGTGGGTCCTGAAAGCTAAACGACGGCATGAATCGAGAGAAAAGCTTGTTAATCCTGGCAAATTGCTTGAGTTCTACCAGCAACTCCTATGCCTCCCAAGAGCTTCAACGAATGCTGAACTGATTTTACAAGGCGTTCAGCATGACGAGCAGAAAGGCAAGTAGAAAAAGGAGGAGTTATTGGAAGCAGCAGCGAGGCAGAATCTGAAGCGTTTGATGTTGGTTCTGCAGTCCTCGTTTTGAAAGGTATTCTTTGTCTTTCAAAGATGCTCAGTGAATAAGACCATAGAAGCCACATGTAAATGATACTGATAGGATTCTTTTTGAAACGTAGTCTTTGACTATGAGTCTACAAGTTGCTTGCGCTGTTCTGGTGACATGGCGATTTGCACGTTCGACAAACAAAAAAGTGCTTTAGAAGTGCGATTCGTTATGCTGCTGCAAAATGTCTTACTTGGCTGCAGTGAAGGATTTTCAATTGCTGGCATGAAGATCCAAATGATGGAAACAGACTGCTAGATACTTGATTGATGTCTTGTGTGTCTAAAAAATGTGTTGGAATACACTGCATTAGGCAAAACCAATGACATTACAATCGATCCATATTGAGGATCTAGACAAGTTCGCGTTCTCGTTCGAAAACATCATCATTGGTTCTACCGATTACAGCAGATTTGTTTGTTTACCTCTCGCATTTTTGGTTGATTGATCCAAGTCAATTGCACCCGGGAAGGTGATTGTTTCTTCCCTGATTTCAGGACGTCTAAAGGGAGATGGAAGTGAAACTCAATTGGTTGGACAAATTGGTTGAGACTGCTCATACACAAAAGTTCTAAAATCCCCAATATGCAAATATATTTTATTATCAGAAAGATTTTAGCAGGGACATGGCTAAAAGTCTGATAGGAAATTTATTTTATTTTTTGTTTTCTTTTTGGGTAAATCGGGTAGGAAGTTTTAGAATCGTTTTATTTGGTTCCAAATTAGCGTGCATGTTTGGTAATGCTTTTGTCTTTTCATTTTCCCTTTAAGTTGACAGTCAAATTTGAATGTTTATAAAAGTTATAAAACCTCATATTTTTGAAACATCAGGGGGATGAGGCAAGCCTTAGAGAAGGAAAGGAAGGCAGTGATGTTGAATGCAATCTACTCGAACTACTAAAAAAATATGAAAACAACAAAATATAAACATGTCATCCTCATTATCAAAACAGCTTGGAAATAAAACGCAGTGAAGTACATTGGTGACCCAAGAGTGTCACCGCAGGTCTTCTTACGTTGTCTCTCTTTTTGCGGCTTCTCACAATACCTCTCTTTTAACAATGGTTATAGATAGCCTCAGCTTTTTCAGAAGCCATGGACGTTGGAGCAATAAGAAGCATGTGATATGTCGCAATTCATAGCCATCGCACGACTTTCTTAGGAGAATCAAACCATTGAACAAACACATTGGTCTTGTCGTGCAGTTCCGTTAAGCTGTCTGCATCGTTAAACTAGACAAAACTCAAAAGGGAATGGAAACTAAGGATTTTACCAAGTGCTTGTAAACCTGTTCAAAAGGAACAATTGCCCATGAAACTCAGATAAGCTCGATCCAAACGAAATCCCAAGCGCGAAAACTCGAAATGAAGCTACGTCGATGCATTTCTTGATTCCAACTCGTGGTGTCAACGTACCTGGTTATCCAACACCGTCAAAAGTGGCACAGAAAGAGACAAGCAATTTTATTCCCGACTCGAGACTACCTATGCCATGCAATTTAGGGGTGTGTCATAAGGGAGTCCATTCAAACTGTAATCTGTAGCTTCAGCATTTCGCGAGTGAATCATCTTGATATAATCCCAAAGATCACGAGGGCCAATAGGTATTCCTCGACGTAACGTCCTTAATTCGGCATCAATTATCATCTTCTCCAATCCAACTACCTTCTCGAAAAAGAAATTTGGCCAATGCAAGCAACGGTTTTGATTTCACCAAGTCAAATTGAAAACCAACAATTTCAGTCCTTCTGAGATGATTTGCCCCCACAATAAAGCTCTTTTCCTCTGCACCAAAATTGCTTTTCATTAAGGTAGCATAGGTCTTGAAAATCCTGGTAAGATTTGCACCAAAATCACACGTTGACAGGAGCTTTGTTAGAGCTAATTAACAGTTGCAATAACGTAGTTGCGACATTCAGTTGGGGAAAAAAATAAAACGTAAAACAAACAAGCTTGTCGACTGAATCAAGGATCAGATCCTTATTTTCATGCAGCTTCTGAGCATCTCTAACTCTTTTACATGCCAACCCATTTCATGTTGTTAAACGCAAACGTGTGTAATACATAAATGGGATCGGGAGACTTGATTATACTTCAGCAGCTTCATGGTAGAAGCCCGAATGTAGATGACGTGAGGCTGAATGCCAAAGCATATATGGTACAGCACGCAGATCCGGAAACAGATCAAATATCACAATATTCTTGGATTTTACATTGCATATGGCTAGCCTTTTCGGGAGTGGAGAACTCTACACCAAGCATCTATGAAGCACTGATACTCTTCGGGGCTTTCATATTATGTTCAACACTCTTTGACACTCCGACACTCTCCGGATACTCTAGGCACTCTCCGACATGCGACCGATGAGTGGTCGGCGTTCCACACACGCCAGCAAGAGACGAGTCCAATATTTCGACGTGCCATTTTCACACGTAAGATGTCAATTTTAAGCATTTTCAATAAATTATGGGTCAAAATATAAATTTATAAAAAATATATATAATTAAGTCATATACCCATTCACCATAAAATTTAGTATACAAAGCCAGCAAAAAAAAAATTGTGAATCCCTAACATAAGAAGAAGAAGAAATTTGTATATATGAAAATATATATTTAATATACAACGTGTCCCAAAATATCAATTTTTTTTTATTTTTGAGAAATGACTTTCGGTATGTCGTGTCGTGTCGATGTCGGTGCTACTTAGTCGAGTATGCCATACTTTGAAGATCGCTTTTACAAACTATAGCATACACTATGATATCACGCCATCTCGATGAGGATGTTCCATTTAGTCTAAAGCCTGTGAGGGCAAATCCGTCGGTCAAATGCAACAAAGGCATATTCGGAGCCAAAAAATCGAGCGACATACCGTAAAAGGCTTCAATCACGAGACTCTCTTAGACATTTTGAATCGATCCGAACGTCGCACGTATTATGGTATTGGCGATAAAGTGGAAGCGGATTGTAACTTTGGAATTAAATCGGAAGCTACGTAAATCGATAGAGAAATAAAATGAATTTTGACTTATTTTTTAATAATATTTTCCTATTTTTTTTTCTTTTTTAGGTTTGGATCGACAGCCAAGATATAAAAAATAACTAAAAAGTTTGAAATATATTAAAATAAAAAATAAGATTTTGTCACGTCAGCACGGTGGCGCCACATCGGTTCCGAGCGATCAAATAGATTGAATTGGCATAAATACAAAAACTTTAGAACTCAATTGATATAAAAAATGAGTTAGGACTGAATTAACACAATTACAAAAAGTTTAGGATTATTTTGGTAATTTCCTCTGCCATTTTTTATCATGAATGTGGCTTTCGCTAAAAATGATGATCGATAACGAAGATTTCTAAAGTTTCGGAGGAGCTGGGTTAAAGAATTTTCACGCTCGACATCCGGCTCGAATCGTCCATTGTAGAGTCCGCACCTTATATCTACCGTATAGTAGCCGCTCGCATTTGAAAGGCGCGGAAATTCTCCGACGACCGGAAGCCCGAGCTCAGTCGAGCAATAAGAAACCCTAAATCAGAGGCACGATTGTCAAGCTCCGCAGGGCGAAGAAACGATCACAGACCTCATCATCGTCCTCCTCCTCCCTCCGGTGCGAAACCTGGGCGACGATGCCGATTGCATCAACACCTTGCCCGACGCGGTGGTCCGCCGCATCTTCTCCTCCCTCGTCGTCCGATCCTGCGTCTTGTCGAAGCGGTGGTGGATCGCCACCCCGGACCTTCGTCGTCTCCTTTCCCTGGAAGGGCGCCTCGTCTGTGGACAGCCTCTTGAGTAGCTTAGGTTGGAGGAATGCCGCGGTTTGAAGCAAAACGTTAAGCCTTGTCCGAGAGGTTTGGGAGAAATTGTGGTCGATCGCCGCTTTTGGTATGCACTTGATGAGGGTTTCCCATGGGAGATTTTGAGTCCTCTTTTGCTGTCGCTGCGTTTGAGAGGGTCTTTGGGTATGATGAGGCAGCTGGTGATTAAAGCCTCTTCCTTGATTGAGACGTGAGGATTTCCGAAGCCGAATTGATTGTTCTGTTCCATATTCGTTTGAGTCTTACAGAGGGTACTGCAGCCTGGTTGAGGGACTGCTTCAGAAGCTGGAGAGCGCCACTTAGCTTTTGATTGGTAATTGGTGCCTTCGGGTTAGCAAATTGTTTCATTCAACCAACTTGGGTGCATACTTACGGATAGTTCAGGGTCCCTCTTCCTGGAGTTGAGGAAGCTCATACGAAATTTTATCACACTGGATTCTGGTTCCCATCGTTTGCTACTCTGCCTAATGTCTAGTGGTGCAAATGTACATCGTGCCTTCAGAATAACTACCAAAAGACCAAAGGAAAAGCAGCTGGTGTTGGGTCAGTCCATATCCCGCTCAGTAGCGCATAAACGTGATTCCAAAAGGTAATTGTAAATTCTTAGTAAAATAGAATGAATATGTAAACTCTGTTCCTTCAACACTCGAAAGCTTTGGCATCACTCAATTTACCATTCAGGTAGGAAACAAAATAATTCTCAAGCATAAACTTGCTGGGTTTTTGTAACTGTACTTGAAAAGAAGAACAAATAATCTTATTATATGTTGCCTCTTCAATGTGCTTAGTTCTCTCACTTGCGGCAGAGGTTGAAGGTGGTGCCATTTTCTTTGCCTAATTGCAAGTGTCTGATTCTGCATGCACGAGTGGAGAAATGGGATTTTCCTGGTATAGCAAAGCTGCTAGCAAGTTCTCCTAATTTGGAGGAGCTATCAATAAATTTTTATTCCTTTGACTACACTTGGGCCATGGTATGCATCTTCCAAACTCATCCCGTGATTCATTCATTCTAGTACTTTTTGTTAACCTGAAAATCCACTGGAACATAAAAAATCCAGAGCTACCTGTCTATTCTAGAGTTAAAAATTACGTGGGCTTTCCTTTGTCTTGTTTGAATTCAGAATTCGCGGAAGTGGATAATCTCTTGAGATAAACGAGGCACTCTTTTAACTCTCAGTAGCCTTATCATGTCGTGTGAGTTGAGTGAAACATCATAGCTTATGACTGACACGGCTTATGTACAATATGCATCACTTCATCAATGTCAAATAAGTTTCAAGAGAAACCAGCCATAAGCTTACAAAATCCCAGGTTTACATGAGATGTTATATTTATATGGTGTGATCATATTGTAATTTGTAAACACCGTGGAAAGAAAATTCATGCATGATTTGTCATTGGAGAACTTACTGAACTAAATATAAGCAGGTCATGATAGTTCAGGTTTTTAATCAAGTTGGCACTATTGTATAGTTACATAGACTACATGCATGATTTTGTGTTTTGCGGTTTGAACTTTGAACCCAGAACAATATTTGTCTATTAATTGTGGCAACTGTTAAGTTGGTAGCCAAAATTTTGATATGACACGATTACCACTTAGGGTCACCCTTAGTTGTCACTTGGAAAATGAGTCATGAATCAAAAAATTAAGTCTGTGGACTGTGATTGTGAATTTCGTCCAATGGAATCATACTATGTGATATAATAGATTGGTATTGCACAACAGATGTAAATTAATTGTACAATATGGTGTTATTTATTGTTAGGCAATAGCTAATGATAAAGATACTTCTGATTCGAATAATGTTATTATTTCCAGATATGAGATATTCCTACAGGTTATTTTTTCTTTTGTCAAATACGTACCCATTTGACTGCAAGGACACATGGATCGGGTACATAGTAATGTAATTGGATTCCCATTCATAGAATTTAGTGTAAGACAATTAAACCATCCACTAAGCCTGGTGCAGCCAACAAAATCATGCAAGATGACTACCGAGTTTTTGGTGAAGATTGACTTTGAAACTCGAACAAGGATCAGGACTCTACATGTAGTTTAATCACTAAAATTGTCAACTAGGATTTGAGTATTATCAATTATTGAGACTATTTCAATTCATGTGCTCAATTGCGTTCTCGTGTAGGACAAAAAAATCTCACCTCGCTGCTAATGTTGTTATCAATGATTGAGACTATTTCAATTGTCAACAACAAATTACGTCATAGCGTTTACTGGGGTCCAACTCATTGTAGCGGATGGTGGAATCTTAATACGCGAAGCTACCCCACGAGTGAATACTAGGTTGTAGTTGAACCATCTCCAGTGTTGCTCAACCGAAAGAAAAGTGCTTGAAAGGGGAAAGGAAAAGTCCTTCATTTCATAGTTCCTCCCCTGCCTATCTGGTGTCATGCCCCGCTAGGAATTGATCTTCGCCTCAGAGGTTTCCTCTCCTCTGCCGCTCTGTCTTCCTTCCCCCTACTTCTCTATCCTCTGCCTTGCTGCGCCCCTCTTCTCTTACTCAAAGTGATTGTAGCGGATGGTGTCATATAGAAGCATTCATCTGCAACATGCTCATTTTCATCAAAATGAATAACTTCTTTCAATTATTAGTAAAATAAGTTCAGTTCAGTCGAATTAGGAAGGTAATTATTCAGGTGACTTTTAAATTATGCTTGTGGGTGGAAAAGTTTGTAAATAACTGGTTATGTTTTCACTAAGCTATAGCTGCATGGTCATGAGAAGAAGGCTGAGAACTTGGTTGAGGCTGCTGCGATTCTTTTATCTTTGAAATTTCTGCCAGTTTATTACTGATGGTCCACTTCACGGATTACGTTTTGCTGAGAAGAGATTTTGTCTGTACATGATGAATGTCATCGTACTAACATGTTATAAATATTAAGCAGAATGGAAAAATGTTAAGAAGCTTGGAGTCCCATATGGCTGCTGGGATGCGCCTCAACTGGGAGGAGGATGCCCAAGTGAATACAGCATACATCTTTCAACTTAAAAGATGATACGACTTCGTGATATTTACGACCAAAACAGCGGATATTCTATGGCTCACACCTTTCATAATGCTTCGCTTGCAGTTAAGTAGTTATTTCAAAGTTCGACAGGTTCAGTATGGATTTATGGAAGATATTTTTAACCTGTTGATTCGTTAGGCTCCTTAGCTTTCATCTCGAAGTTTTTCGTCTTTTTATTTTCCAACTGGAAAGTAATTATTCATTTGTTTTATAGAACGCTTCTGGTAACTCTTTGGCAATTGAAGATTGCACTACTCGCCTCTTTCCTCAAGCTCCAAGAGTTCCTCGCATGCCTGGACTAGTGCCCGGAGATGCTGGTTGAACTGACGACGGTCAAAAGATTCATTTGTAGAGCTCTCGGTTTTTCAAAGCCAATGTTTTAATTTCCTTTGCAGTGGAAATAAAAATGGGGTTTTGTGCTCCAGTGTGAAAATGGGGTTTAGTCCAATAAATGTTGGAAGTCCAAAGATGTACAGTCGAGTCAAACTTGAATAGTAAAATTGACACGTCTCAGTAATACATTGTTTGTCTAATTAGCTCTTTTATGCCTTGCCTTTCTATCTATCCACGTGTAGAAAATGTGAATGATACGTCTCCGATGGCAAAGATGTAATTTCGCCAATAGAGACGTACAATTCTTGAGCCTTCTGTTCATCACTTGGACCCATAACCCCCAACAAAAATCTTTCTTCAACTTTTGCTTTCTTTGGCTAGTTCTTTCCATTTTTGCTTTAATTCTGCATCATGGGGGAAGTCTTAGAATTTGTGTAGACTTGATCGTCGAGTTGGAAATTTTCGATTTGCACAGTCAAATTTTAAAACTTGTCGATGTTCTCCATGTTAGCCTTCTCTCAACTCCCTTAATTTTTTAGACTACGTGACACGGTCGGTGCTTATGGGATTTTTTTTTTATGTATAATTTTTATAAATTCTTTTCCTTTCTCTTATTTATTGTTAAGAGCTTGCGAGCGGCCACTAGATTAAAACTTGCGAGGCCTCATCGGTAGCGGGCGAGGGCGCGAGCCCTCCCGCAAAATGGGCTGGCAAATGGTCATTGCACTCACATGCAGCCTTCGTGCTTTCACCGGTTGTGACCCTTGCCCAGCATTGAGCGAGGATCTCGAGCCCTCCCACCGGGGAGGGCAAGGGCTCGTGATCACCCAGTGGTTAGGCCCGATGGCCCTCTATTGGCCCTTAACAAAGAAAAAGGAAAAAGGAAAAAGAAATGGAAATGGAAATGGAGATATAAAGGAAACCTTTAATAGGAAAATGAGTAGAATCAGTAGCTAGGTGGGCACAAACAACATGACATATCATCGAGTGTTAAGTGAAATTGAAAAGGAGCAGAATTGGATGGTATCATAAAAAGTCGAAACATCCAGATATTTAATCAAGAAAATTGGCTTAGCAATAAAGAAAGTTAATTTTTTTTTAAAAAGCAGTCTTTTGTTTTTTTTTAATTGAATTCCATAAATTTTGTCTTCAATGGGGGGGCAAACTTGTAAGTAATTTCTAAATGTATATCCAATCTGCAGAATCTGATTTGCTTCTTCACTATGCTCCGAAATAGTCATTACGCCATGTATCTTGTGTTACTATAAAAGTCGGAGTTTGCTAAGTGCGGGAGCATGTCCATTCCAAATCCAACAAATTTGGAGACTATTTTTTCTCCCATTTTGGAGCCTGGTGAACTACCCAGCATAGAAAGTGTCTCCATTGCTACTGTTTTGACTCTTATCCATTAAAGATGTTCATGCTGCTAGATAGTCCCTTTTGCGCTTTCTCGTCTTGTCATCTGTTTACGTCCTTTTGTTACTTTGCTGCAACCGCAATAAGGGAAGGAACGAATTCTTGTTGGAGAGATCATGTAACCGTTGTTTATCTAAATTATGCGACTAATATCCTGTTTTTCCCTTACCTTTCTTTTAAGCACCAATTTTTCTTTTTGGATCGGGCATTGGGGTAAGCATCCTTTACTGCCAAGGATGCCACAATTTACCCGATAGTGTATTTGATCCCCCACGGGGTGTTTCTTTTCATTAATGCATCCGTACTCCACGAATTTTACCCCACGTCTCAATCCTTAGAATTTTTACTTCTTAAATGGAAGCAGGCTTCGTCATCCTTTACTTGTCGGATTACACGTCAATTCAATACTTTTCGTGTATGACCATTGTTTAACGAGGAACTACTTATTCCGCTTGTTGAGTTGAGCCTATTTTATTTTCCCGGAGCGCATGCCTTCATAGAGTTATTAGTTTGTTTTTGAGGAGTTTAATTTTAATGCCTTCGTAGATTTGGTAGGGAGCAGTTGTGATTTTGTTGAGGCATTGTCGGAGGCGGATGAAAACTTTGAAAACAAGGAGTCATGTGACTACCAAAGTTGCGGTATGTCAGATTGCTATGTCCGACATGTTTATAGCTTGTTTACGTCGTGATGGTGTTACAATGGATGATGAGGATGCCAATGATTTAACGCTCGGGTACTAGGGTGATGAGTCAAGTACGTTGTTTGATGTTTCTGACAAATACATGATGGTACAACTACTAGGGAGTACACTTATTACTAGTGCAATTGAAGATACCAAGTGATGTGAAGAAGAAACCGTTGATCTAGATGGATCCACCATTTATATGTCAATTGATCGGATGAGATGCTACAACTCTAAATCGGTATGCCATTCTCGATTTGGACGAAGCAGAGTGCTTCGATCGGCGTTTGTTCATCAGAACATTACCCGACTTTTCCAATGAAATATTGAGTTTTCAACCCACAGCATCCCACAAGCAAATTCCACCCTCTCTCTTTCTCTCTCTCTCTCTCTCTCTCTCTCTCTCTCTCTGGTTGAAGTAAATAATGATTATAATTATCTGTGCGGTAGACTGATAGAAAGATTGGTCGAGTACAATTTCATAGCCTAGGGAGAAACGATTAATGAACAAAAAGGGGGGAGGGGTGTTGGTGGTTGCGGGAAAGTAAACGATGAACATTAGAACGAAAGGTCGGTAGGATTGAATACATAAGAGTTGTGTACGGACCACGATCGAACATGATGTTATAGATCGATCTTAGGAATTAATTTCTGAGATGTAATGGTCGCTTGTGGAGTTAGAACAGTTCAAACCGATAAAAATGGAGGTGAAAGCTAGTGGTGTGTGAAAAGTGGTGAGGGCGATCATGCCCTGCAAGTGTTTCCCGCATTAAAATAGATTCCGATAGGTGAGAAATATATTACGAAATGCATAGCCTTGCGTCTTGAGCATCAGAAAAAGGATTGTGAGTGGATTGAGATGCCACGGTTAAGCGATACTTTTGCGCCTTGTGGTATTGTGAAGGTCGGTTTGCGCCCCAATGTAGTTGTAGAGAGAGTCCTCTGCTGTATAACTAGGATAGTCTTAGAATGATTTGAGACCCATACGAGTCGGCCGACCAAGAACCCAACCATGTCATGGTCGAGTTTTTACTATTTGAGGATTGTAATCAATAGAACTTTAGGCAAACAAGTGGGATGAAAAATTATGGAAACGAATTTGATAGATTCGTAATGGCAAGTTGTGAGTGGATAATATGGTGGGGTTTGCCGGTTGAGTTTTTAAGTCATTAAGATCGATGATGACCCAAAATAAGGTTAAGATTGTGAGATGTGGCAAATAAGGAAAAACTAGTGATCAGAGTGCGTTTGGAAGCATATAAAGGATACCTAGTTTCTTGAGAGAATGACCATAAGGGTCTTGCTTTTGATAAGGCAAAAATCTTGTCGGAAACCCATTACCGTAGCTATAATACTAGTCCGGTTAGCATGAAGAGGTATCGGAATCGATGCAGCACTTTTGGTGGATTAGTTTGAAGGCGGATGTAGCTAAGCACATAGTGAAGTGTTAGATGTACCGGCAAGTCGGGGTCCAACATTGTAAGTCTAGTGGACTACCGCAATCATTGGAGATTCTAAAGTGAAGGTGGGAGCATATCACAATGGAATTGTGATGGGATTGCCAAGAAGTCAAAAGAGAAATGATTTGATTTGGATTGTAGTAGGCGAAGTGATTTTTTGCTCATTTTATAGCAATACGAAAGGATTTTGCTTTGGATAGGTATGTGAAGTTGAAAAGCTATAGATAGTACGTCTTTAGGGAAAGCGAGTGACGATCACCTCGAATCACAATTCCAAATTCACTACCACGTTTTGGAAATAGTTTGCGGATCTGCGTTGAGAATGAAGCTATAGTTTGGTACGGCTTACCATCCATACATGGATGGGCGGTTTGAAAAGATAAATTAGATGCGAGGTGATATGTTGTAGAACGTGTTTGTGCCGGGGTAGGGGAATAGTAACAACTTCTATTAGTTTGTTAATTAAGAGATTACCGATCGATAAGTGTCGTTGGCTAATTTCGGTGGTAAATTGTGGTTATAGTATGGTAATTGACAATTGATTTGGATGGCGAGTTCAAATGGTGACAATTTAGGGTTGAATTTTTTTTTTTTTGAAGTTAGACGATTTAACTTGTCTAGACGGATGGTTGATACGAAATTGTGACAGAGTTAGCATTTGAGGATCGTAAGCTTAAATCTAACTTGTATTTTGATGGTCGCATTGTGGTGTTAGTGCGCTAACTGGAGATAAAGATTAAAATGAAACGAGTTTTGTGTGACGAGTAGTGAGGATATTATGAGGTATTAGTATTTTTTTTATCCTTTTGAGGAGCTGCGGTGGTTTAATTTCGGGGATGAAATTTCCGAAGGTTAGGAGAGTTGTGACGCCCTAGAAATTCGATTTCTATAAAGTGCTTGAATTCAATAAAAAGATTAAAAATTGAATTTCGTCTGTTTGAGATTTTGGATCATAAGGACGTAAGTGATGATTATTGGACGATTCCCGAGACGTCGGTCATATTAGGTTAGGTTTCGAAAATCTCGGTCACCTCGATTTAGGATTTAAATCCTCACACCCGAACCTAACCCCGACGGAGCTTGGCTCGTGAAAAGACCAAATTACCCTTCGTCCGGCTCACCAAATGCCCGTTCAATCTCGAATTGTGATTTGACAAAAATGCCCTCCAATTATACACAAGAAGACGAGTTTTGAATTCAAATGGGCCATACCTCTTGTCAACTTCCACCAATTACACCAAGGTCAATCGAGTCAACCTAACCCCACCCACTACCCTCTCTCTCTTTCTCTCTCTCTCTCTCTCTCCCATCTACTCTCCCTGTTCATGCACGACACCTTCTTCCTTCCAACCGAACACTCCTCCTCCCTCTTCCTCTTGTTGTTTGCTCGACTACTACCTCCGACACCTTGTTGCTACCCTCGACCACGTCTCGTAGTCGCTCCGCCACCTCCTCGCCCACCGCCGGGCCGGTCGAGCAGCCCCGCTAGCCGAGCTACGTTCGCTAACTCGCTGCGACTTATTTCGGGTCGTACCTCAGGCTGCTCCCGGCCACCTCCCAGCAATCGTGCTCAATCCTCCGGCCACCCCGCACTACGCCGTCGCTCTCCCTTAGTCGTGGAGCCCGAGCAACCGCAAATCCCGCCACCACGAAGCCAACGACACCTTCCCCTATTTTACGCTTTGTTTTCACTCCATCTCCTGGTCGCGGTTGTCTCGGCCTCCTCCGTCTAGATTCGCCACTCATCGACCACCCCAGCCATTGTCCTTGACCTTCCATCATTCACCGAAGCCGTTGTGGTCGTCCGACACTTGCGGAGCCCCAAAATACCCTCGAAATTGCCTTCCTTGTTCTAACCTGATATCCCCTGTTTCGGGCTCCGGTTTTGTCCAGCTCGCGCTCGTCGTCTCGGCCATCCTCCGCCACTCGCCGCCGCTTTCCTCAACCATCTCGGAGACTCCTTGCCACCCGAGACCCCTCAATCAGCCCCCGACACTACTTGTTCCCAACACCTCCCCTATTTTGTTTCACTTTACCTCGCTATTGGCCGCCACTATTTTGGCAGCCCGGAAATTGCTAGCCGCCTCTCCCGAACCCGTACCGCTATTTCGAAGTGTAATCGCCTCACCCGACCACCCAAGCGAGAGCGGGAGCTCGAGGAGCCGGGAACCGTGAGGGAGCCGAGAGTCCATCAAGGATCAACACCACCGTAGATCGTCGTTATCGTGCTCGAGCTTGTCGGACGAGTGAGTTATCCCTTAACTCTCGGTTAGGACGCTAATTGCGTTAGGAATTAGATTAATTAGCTCATTAGGATATTTAGGTAGTTTAATTATGATCGGATTAGTTAGAGACTTACTTTAGGATATATGACTGTAATTAGTTAAGTTAGTTGATTAACTAGGTCGTCTGTGGCTAGTTGATGATTAAAATTGATTGATTGTGATTGATTGATCGCGAGTGAGTGACGGGTTAGAGACGAGTGTACGATTGACTATCGATTGGAATTGAATTGTGTGGCGAGATCGATTAGCTTCGATCGATTAACCGTCTCTTGAATTGGTTGATTGAATGTCTTGATCGATTGGGGATGGTTATGGATGACTATTTTGTGGGCTAGTCACCTCGAACCGCTTGAAATGTCGGTCGAATTAATTGTGCATTTATGAGACCACGTGTGAGATCAAATTGCATGTTTAGCATGAAAATGGCTTTGGGTTAAGTCTTGAGCATGCATGTATAAACATTCGACTAAATTTGAGAAAAGAACTGGTTGGATGTGGAATTGCTTGAGTGGTCATGTAATCGGGAATCCCGACAATCATTGTCTTATGATTGGTCTATCTTGATAATCATTGTCTTCTGATTGTTGGATGTGCGTGAGTCATTATCTTCCGGCTGTTCGTTTGTCGATCGCAGCTTGTGAGGATCGAAGCCTTTATAACGATTCTCGTTAGCTGCGTGCCGTATCAACAATCATTGTCTTCTAGTTGGTCGAACAAAGTCACATGGACTAGCGAAGCCGTCACTGGAAGTAATGCATGATGCTTGGTCCTACCAGGAGAGTACCAACCGACTAATGTGCTTCGGACTTAATGATTGTTTATGATAATAAATGAACTACATGTGATGTCCCGTATATGCAAGTAATGTGATGCTTTGCCAATGAATTGGTTGAATTAATTATCGTGTCATGTCCGCATTGCATTATGTGTGGCTTCCTGGCGGGAAAGTTCGCATGTGGTTGAGATATCTGTTTCGTGATGATGTGATTGTTTGGTAGAATGCTTTAAGCGAACCAACGTCTTAGTCGGGCTTAGGTGTTGACTCACCGAGATTATTTTCACCCCATTATTTAACCTTTTAGGTCCCAAGTGATGGAGAGGGCTATTAGATTCGGGGTTCCGTTAGACCGGTCGTTTAATATAACGTCTTACCCGGTTGTAGACATAAAGCATGTTTGGGAGCATCATGTCACGACAATGCATGGTATTTACGTGACAGGGGATGGTCTATTCGGCCGGCTCCATGGGTTTGAAGGGCCGTCTAATCCGGCCGTTTATGTCCCCGCTTGGGGCTTGATGGACCTTGATACACCCAATGGAGAAATAGTGGATCTGCGAGTCGACATGGAGGCATAGTCCACTTTTGGTTAGGGCTCTAGAGCCTAGGTGTAGAGCTATTTCCTTTTTGGAGCCATGTTGATGCTAGGGCGAGGGTGATGTGAGATTTTGGAGTAGATGAGAGTTTAACCTTACCCGACCGTGTATCTTTTTGAGGTCTTAGAGAGCCGCCTCGAAGCATGAGGTTGTATATATTAGTCGGTAACTCGTAAGATTAAGGATCATCTATTCTTATTATAGAACTGAAACGTCTTTTACCCGATTGACTATTGTGCTTATTTCCTATGTTGCTATCCCTGTATGTTTGAACGTTTGGGAGAGTTCACGTTTCCGCATGTGCCGAAAGTGTATAGGTCGATAGTGTGTCTCGGATAATATCTTTTGTGACCTAACGGTGTTTTGATAGGTATGTTGCGAGCTCGAGAATCGAGGCGTCACAAATTTCATTTGAGTATTTCTTCACTTCTAGTCTATTACATTTAAGCTAAGCATAAACTTGTATTCTTGTGTGAATCAATTGTTTTGGATTGACATCTTAGTGAAACAGGGATAACGGGCGCTCTAGCGACCGATGAATGGCTTCATGTTGAGAAATGTAAGAGCCTTTATGTGGTGATTATGCCTCAAGCGATTAGCGAAAAGTCTTGGTAAAGTTCCCGTATAGCTCTTTACTAATACATCTCTCTCGTGTCCTTGTGGCTTCTTTCCTTTCATTCTTAGAGCTTTTTACTTATCAATCTGCTTGGAACTTATATGCTAAGGTTGACATGTCACAATTTTTGTCTCCATCGAAAAAGCATTGTTCTGAACGATAGAGTTAACGATTCTCCAGAGTGTAAACATCCATTTTCCAGGCGGCCTTTCACTAATGCAAAAATGTTTTGACGTGTGTCCAAGTTGTCTTGTGACAGTACACGGTGGCTAAAGCCGGTCTACGGTGCCTCAAATTTCATTATGAAAAGATAACCACCACATTTTCTGTCAGGTTTGTGTTCAGATTTCAGCACTTGCTATTCAGCATCCGCTTCGGTGTGCTCCGTAAAAATTTATTCAATTTGAGTGCCGAACAACTTGCACTCATCTCTTTTGGCTTTCTCGGTTGAATTGCTAGAAGGTTTCTCTAGGAAATTATTGAAAAAGGTTATGTCCTGGTATTGTTGCGGGGTCAGAAATTGAAGATTTTATTGGAGTTTAGAGAACCCGAATACGTTCACTCACAAGAGAGGGCCTTCACAGAATATGCTAATCAACTAACTACTAGTCATGGCATATTTCTTTGTACACTAAGAAATGTAGACCGACTCCATCTAGGATGGTGTGCCAATTTGTTTGGTTGTTTGTTCTCGGGAAGATATCACGGCTATATTTAGTAACGTAGGTAAGGACAATTCGGGGACGCCGACTGCAAAAGAAGCTCATGAGGTCATTGCTGACATATGTGAAATTGGGAGACACTGTTGATATGCTGAAGGACTGGAAGGGGGATGTTGAGAAGGAATCAATCGAATTAGATTTTGCAGAATTTACCACGACTCTTTCCCAGGTGGATTCTCAAATGAAAAATCTTCCGGCAACAGCATAGGTACAGCTCAAGTCATGATCAAAAGCTTTTTTTGGATGATGCACTTGGGTTATTTACTTATGTTTTCCCTTGTATCTGCCCCATGAACACGATTACAGCGCAACGAGGTGCCTATCTGGCTGATTGTTTTTACCTGATGGAGGAGTGTGAGGAAAATCTAGAAGGTCCTCTCCGGTTCGGAGGAGAGGGCTGCCATCGGTTACGTCCTATTAGGTACAGAAAAATTTGCTGAAGCGTCCATATGTGAAGTCTAAGAAAGCCACTCCTCGTTTGTCCTCCCCGTGAAGAATTATCGAGATCAATTTGGATACTCTGAATACAAATGTAGCAATTAAGCTTATTCTGATTACATTATCACAGCCAAAACGGTGCGTATCTGTGTGTTTATAATCTTTCTACGAGACTATTCACTAAAGCTCATTACATTTTGTCTTTTGAGAAGAGTGTTAATATGTTGAACAACTTCATATGCTTAATTCTATTTGCGTTTTGTCATTCCCGAAGGCACAAGCATCCTCTGGGAGTAGAATAGACAACAGCACAACTTCCAGGGGATTAGGTCTCAATTGGCCACAGTAGTCAATGGCTCTGGTATTTCCTCTCTCTCTCTCTCTCTCTCTCTCTCTTAAATGTTTCTTTCAAGCTCGAGGTCATTTAATGGCATCTAACTGTAACCTTGCTAATTGCAAAATTTAGCAAGCAAGTTAGCTGGTGGATGAGGATACCGGTGATACCAGATTGGACGAGGTGTTTCATTTTCGGGAGGGATTCGAGCCTTATCTGAAGCTATGTGTTGGCGACGAAGAAAGTGTTGCTTGTAATAATTCAGTTCACAGTCCCATTGGTTTATTCGTCATAGGTAGCACACTGAGCATATAGCCTACCAAAATAAACTCAACTGCTAAGGGCCGCAAAATATTTTCCTTTGGGAGACATCCTTTCATTTGGATGGTGAATGTCAGTTGAAGTTTATGCTGGAAATTGGACCACCTACTTTGATGACAGCCGATGTGATCAAGTTTTTAAGTAGTTTGGCTAGTCGATAAATTCATATAGTTCAAATTCCAATGTCGGACGACCCCTTGCGGCCATCGCCCGGGCCGCACGAGCCTAGGTGAGGGTCGCCGGGGCCGCACGACCCTCAGCTATGAGCCCAAGTGATGGCCGCCGGTGGTCACGTAACCCTTAGACGTGCTAGCCGGGGTTCGTTCGACCCTCGGTGGCTGTAGCCCTAAGTTTGGATTTTCGAATTTTTTTATTTTTTATTTTTTTATTTAAATAAAAGTGGTAGAAAGCTACTTTGCAAATTTGTTTTGCCAAACACTATGTAGGCCCAAAGTTGTTTTTCAAAGGAATTTTTACCAATGTCATTAGCATTTTCCCAAAGCCCCTTAAGCAAATGTATTTGCATTCTCCCAAAGCCCATTGGAAATGTTGAACCAAACCTACCCTCAGTGCATTTTCAAAGCTCCTTGGGAAAAATGCTAGGCATTTGGCAACCATTTTCAAGAGATTTTGGGATGAAAGTTAGCCTTGAAAATGCTGAAAGCTTAATCTTGGTTAACATTTGGCCAAATGCTAAGTTATGATTTTTTTTCTTCCATATCTACCCTTACTTATTTTTTCAAATTCCAATTTTTCCCATCATTTTTTTGTTATTTTATTTTTAAATAAAATTTCAAAACCCTAGTTGTGGTTGCCGACCAACTAGATCTGCGACCGCCGGTCGAGGCCTCTAGGGATAGGGGCGACCCTCGGTGGTCGTTGCCTCGGGCCGTGCGAGCTCGGGCAAGGCTCGTTGTGAGTCGCTTGACTTCCTCGTCACCGGGGTCGCGCGACCTAGACGAGAGCCGCCCGAGGTCGAACGACCCCTTGCAGCCATTGCCCGGGCCGCACAAGCCTAGGCGAGGGTCGTCGAGATCGCACGACCCTCGCCTACAAGCCCAAGCGATGGCCGCTGGTGGTCGTGCAACCCTTGGTGGCCCTCCCCGGGGTGAACGCAACCCTCGGCGGCCGTAGTCTTAAGTTTGGATTTTTGATTTTTTTATTTAAATAAATGTGGTAGAAAGCTACTTTGCGAATTGATTTTGCCAAACACTAAGTAGGCCCAAAGTTATTTTCCAAAGGAGCTTTTACCAAATGCTATTTGCATTCTCCCAAAGCCCCTTAAGCAAAATTCATTTGCATTCCCTCAAAGCCTATTTGAAATGTTGAACCAAACCCACCCTTAGTGCATCGGTCTCAAATAATCTGGAAAATAATCAAGTTTGTCATGTCATTTTGGTGATTTCTTCCTTATTCTCACCGTCCTTTAAAAGCAGACAATAATCTGAAAAATTCATATAGGCGCTTCTAAATTTAAGTTTGTCGTGCAAACGACTCAAAAATCAAAATCAAGTTATTGCCATCATCTTTCGCCCAACTTCTCGCCCTGCCCCTCCAAAATCCACCAACATGCGAGTCGGTCGATGCGGACATTAAGCTCCAACTTGCACCAGAACCAGAGCACGTCTCCGAGAACTTGACCAACTCCATGGTCCCCCATGCGCCTCGGCGAGCTCACGAGTCACGACTCATTACAACGGCATCGCCGCCACCGTGAACTCATAACTCTTTTCATTCTTTAGTATCCCGTGATTATTAACGAAAATAAATGCCACGTAACAGAGATATAAAGAAGACTAATGATTTCACGGTTTATTTCTTTTTGCCAAAAGTTGAACCAAACCGAACCACGAAATAATGTTTCGTTCCAATTGCAAACCGCTTTGCGGAGAAAAAATCAACTTGAACCAAATTAAACCATTAAAAAAGTCGATGCTAAAATTCGAGTTTTATCTTCTTCTGAGCAGCAAAGAAGTACTCCGAGTTTGTGTCCTTGAAATCGAACGTACCTGAAAATGTTATTCGCTTATTCATAAATTTCGGACAGAGAGAAAGCTGAGCAATGTTGCAACCAAAACACCCCTTTCATTTGTCGATAATCCAAAGCACTACCATTAACCTCTTTCCTTAAGAGGTTCATAAATACATATGAACTAAGCTCGAAAGAAAGTTTAAATTAGGTTACATGTTAAGAAACCTAAAAACTGTCATAGTTCGAATAAGAATAAGCAGTGTAGTGCCTGGGGCAACATGCCTTGCCATGAGATCAACTCGATACCCGGATTTTCATGTACCTTTTTAGGACGCCTATTCGAAATAATAATCCAAGACAATTTCAGCATTTTTCGAAGCTCTTTGATAGCTGAGCACATTTTGGATCGCTTGAAGGCGTTTTTGTCCATCTGGTGTGGGCGGCAATTTAGCCTTGATAATCAACTTCTCCAGCACAAGTGCATCCCCAAGAAGGAACTTAACTAGGGCGAGCAGATGTTTTGACTCACGAATATAGGCTTCAAAGCCGACGATCTCAACTCTTTTGAGATGTTTCACCAAACATTCAAAGTTCCCCTTCCGTGAGCACAAAAAATCTTCTTTGTCGAAGTTGAAACGTTCTTCAGATTCTCGACGAAGCTGAAACTGCACATAGATACCCCATTCAAGAAACAAACTTCACATGAGAAGCTGAACCACAGGAGGGGGGGAAAAAACTTCATTGGCTCACTAAAATTTCAAACAAACGATTTCCATTAGTCCTCTGCAGATGCTAGTTAGTCTTACTTTAATTTAAGCTCTCAAACTCGTCTACACATATAAACATGTTCTCTTTCTAGGTGCTCATCGCTAAACTCTTAGTTCAAGATTCGAACGCTACATGGCAGCAAAAGGACCTCCAGTCCAACACTGCAGTTACTTTAAGACATGAACCAAACAGCTTAATGTTGCCCTGCACACAGGCTGCTAGACTCACAGGGTTGGGCAATTTTCAATTGCTGGAACAAATAAGAGTTAGAGATTGATCTTCTTTATGTGCTTCTAAAGTTTTAACTCATTGTTTAAACATCAATGCGAAAGAGAAGTCAGCACAAGAAGCGAATCGAAAATACCATAGCAAAGGAACATACCATCGGGAAGCAAGTCAGGTATATGACTAATTTTTCCAGGCACTGTGAACTTCGTAGCATGTATGCTATCCCGGGAAGGTCCCATTGATTAACTGGTGCATGTAGTATCAGATTCTGACATTTTGACAATGGAGACGGCACTCCATCCATCTCCAAGAGGGACAGAACCTAAGGAAATTAAGCAAGCAAAATAGAAAATGTTAATTGACATTTCTTTTTCCCGTTCAACATGAATAAGGAATAACAAAAATTTACAGTCCATCCAGATTCGATATTCTCTGACCCCGTCTCGCAGCCGGGAAAAGACCGATGAGGACACCACAGGTAACAATGAACAAGGGAATGTATTTAAGAATCGAGACTGTTTACATATGCTTCTTAGGTAGAACTTGTGATCTTTGAAAGGCCTGAAAATTCAAGTAGTTGGTCACCTGAGACAGTGAACCTTTTTATCAGACTGAAGTCTCCAAGTGAATCATTCTACTGCCATTGTAAAATATTCAGCGAATAGCCAAGTAGCATTTACAATGGAATGGCGGCCTAAGGTGACAAGAGGGCATGACCCTTCTGTCATGTATCCAAATAATTGTATTTCCTCTATAAACTGGAGGAATGAATTGAAAAAAAAAAAAAGTTACTCTTTCAGATAATCTCTTTGTCAATTTTTTTTTGTGAAAATAAAGATTTTGACAATGTGGCGTGGAGCAGCATCCAAAATAGTTAGCAGTACCTAGTGGCTTTCATTGTCCCTAATTGAGTGAGATCCCAGATCCATTTACTTGAAATGTAAATGGAGGGGAGAAAGCTCCAAGGTTCATTAGTTCGTAACAACAAACTTATGAATCATCCTATCAGCCAATGATTAATTAGACATGAGATCACAACGAATCCCCTTGATGAAATCTAGAATGCCGCCAATCACAGACGCCATTCAACATGAGTTTGTCTTATAAAGGTTGTACCTGCAAACACCAACCGCCGGTGGTGATGGTAGGAACTCCACGCAGCTTCTCAAGAAGATGCCTCAACAGGTCGCGGCCCTTGGAATTAGGATCCCAACTTTCAACGGAAAAATATAACTCGGCTTCCACCAAAGAAGACACGTCGTCAAGTCTGAACACAGCATGATTCCCTCCTATTACGCGCAAGGAAAGCAAATACGGGGCGCGAAGTTTCTCCACGTAAGAACCAAAGCCGAGGCCAACAAGCGCCAACTCTTTCAAACATAATGAATCAAATATAATGTTGTTCACGCCCCGGCATCTGGACAACGCAAGGGACTCTAAAACAGGACATCCCCTGAAGATTCGCTCGAGGAAGTCATCGCTCAACTCGGCACCTTCGATCGACAAGACCTTAAGACAAGGCCACCTAATAGTCGCACCCGATGAGAAACAGCACATGCCGACGTCCTGGCGCACCAAACGGCTGAAGCAATACAAGAACTCCGGTAGTATATAAAAAGACCACGACCAATTAGATCCCTACAGCTCAAAGGAGGAGGAGGTCGGTTCCCTTCGGTGCGATCCCGCCGGTTGCCGGAGGGTTTGCGGCGGATAACGCTGTGGACGGAGGGCGCCGCCATGGATTTGAAATCCTAGGGTTTCTGCGGCTGTGCCCCTGATTTTTCCAAGGACATCTTTTCTAATTTCTTCAAAAATCAATTGACTCGATCAATTAGTTATTGATTCGATTTAGAAACTATCTTTTTTCTCAATTCGATCCGATTTCCTATTCCCTTTTAAACATCCTTCAAATTTTTTTATCAGAATTTTTTTTTCTTTTGATCTCATTATGCAAGTATGACTAAAAAAATTATCTGATTGCGAAATCAAATTAGAAGATTTTATGAAAAAGAGATGGAGGATTACATTTATTTATGCTTAGAGAAAAAAAATATTAAATAATGGACTTAAACGATATCCTAACTCGCTCAATAATTTCTTATTTTTTTCATTAATAAAGGAGCGCTCCTCAAACGCTTAGGATTGAAAGTTCCTAATTTTGACATCATCAAACTTGAGAATCTTTTAAATCAATTTGATTTATATAATAATTAATCCTAGTATCATGAAATCGTTTCTTTGAATTATAAATTTGATGTGTAACTTTCAATTTACTCGCATCTAATTATAATCAAAATCTGTAATTATTAGAACTATATTATAATTTCCTGTGATTATAAGTTAGTCGAGAATTATTACGACCTTTTATTGTCAAATCTATTGAAAAAATTTAATTATGAGTGTGATCATAAAAATGATTAAATATTAGCATTTCTTGTACTAAATTATTAATTATCAAGTATAATAAAAATCGCATGAATTAATTAGGAAATTAACATCTTCGTTACTTAAGTTTAATAAATGAGTTACTCTACAATATAAAAAAAAATCACCTAATTGAGTAATTTTAATATTCAAACTCCAGCGCCTCGACCTCTTACAACGGTCGACAAAGTTCTTGTCCACCCATCGTCAGTTATGGAAACCAACTCCGCAAGTTGCTTAAGCCACTCAATTAGCTTAGGCGTCAGTCGCCGGAATCGCCAATTGATCGTGCAAGCAGCATGCCAAGAGCACAAGGATGTAGACGATGACGACGAGGAAGAAAATGAAAAGAACAATGACCATAAGCAATCGGATAACAGGAACAGAGATGAATATGACAAGGACGATGGACGATGCAAGACAGAGGCAATGTGACGTGCTCAGGCTCCGTCCGAGACTGTGCAACGCGAGCTCAGCACAGGCGTAACTGAATTCTCGATTAGGTAGAGATTCTGCTAGGAATGGATGATAAATTCGTTGTACTAAGACTCGAAGTGCCTGAATCAGAATGCTAACTAGCCAATTTGGAGGATTACGTGGATAATGCTGGGTTCCAAGCATTACTTCAGAATTTGGTGGAGAGCGACAATGGAAGAAGAGGAGTCGGCCGAACGGGAAATCAGTGGTTCTGGAACTTCTAAATGTGGAGAGCAAACCGAAAGATGAAACCAAGCCAATTTAGACCTAACGGAGAAGATTACATCTTGACCTTTTTCCCCTAAGAACATAGTGAAAAATGAAAACAATGTAAACTGGTTAATGGAGTGAAATGAAGCTCAACTATGTAAGCTTCAACGACCGTCAGTGACTGAACTTAGTGCCCGCAGATGACCTTCAAATGAGGTTCAACTTCTTCGGTCCTCACCGCCGTTAAGAAGAAAACGATAATTGACTATAATTTCAGCAATTCTAGAAGCTCTTTGACAGCCTCCTTGCAGCTGAATTACATCGTGAGTACCCCAAGGATCATGAGGGTCCGTGACGTCTTTAATCAGCATGGATTGTCATCTTCTCCAATTCAACTGCCCCCTCGAGAAGAAACTTAGCCAAGGCGCGCAAAAGTTTTGATTTCTCATTGTCGAATTCGAACCCGACAATTTCAACCCTCTTGAGTTGATTTGCCACACAAGGGAAATGCTTCCGTGAGCGCCAAAATTGCTTTTCAACAAAGTTGCAGAGCTTCGGAAAATCTTTTTTCCTGAACTGAAAACACACATCCACAGTAGCTTTTTAAGAGCTAATTAGGAGAAGCAACAACGTAGCAGTGACATTGCGCACAAAAAAGAATTGTAAAACAAACAAGCTTGTCTAATCTGATAGGGTACACACCCTATAAGTTCTCACGAATCAATGATCACATCTTTGTCGCAAGACAATCAAACTTTTTTCCATGTAGCTCCAAACCATCCCAGCTTTTTTTCACATACAAATTCGCTTACGTAAGTAGATGCAAACTGTGTGTAAATCATAAATGGCAACAAGAGATTCATTTTACAACATCAGCTTCAAGATAAAAGCCTGAAAGTAGATGATGCGAGGCTGACTACCGAAGCATACATGTCACTATATCCAGAACAAAAATGGATTAATGCCGTGGCATTATTGGATTTTGGATTGCATATGGCTAGCCTTTCAGTAGTGGAGAACTCTGCAGCAAGAACACAATCCCCTGAAGCTCGCATTTACAAACTGTAGTATACACTACAATATTTCGCCATCTCGATGACAGGTACGGCCATCCCTTTACCCCCGTTGTTGATAGAACCTGAAAACAAGTTGAATTGTGAACCAGGTAGCAGAACATGATATGATCTTTTAGTTGTTGAGGTTCATATATGTCTGATATAACAGCAACATACGTCAATAACATACCCAGGAAGAAAGACCAAACAAAATCAACTCGTGCCTGAAGACACCAGCTTCCAAATGTGACTTTCGTGACATGTTGCAGCTTTAAAAGATGTGACTTACAGTCGTTAGGAAAATTCCAACGAAGAGCAGTTGGCTTGTGAAAGTTCAACTCTGCCTCTGCTAGTGAAGGTACTCTCATTAGGCAAGGGCAGAAGACAAATCCACCCGACAAACGCAATAAAAGCAGATTCGGAGCCAAAATACTGAGCGACAAAATATGATCGGCTTCAATCACCAACTCTTTTAGAGATCTTAAGTCAATCCGGAGGAGGCAGCTGTCGAGTGGGGAGGAGTGCAACGTAAGAGATTCGAGAACAGAGCACCCCTTCGTGATTTTCGTAATCCCATCGGTATCCCAAAGACCAGTGGATGCTAAAATCCCGTCAATGCACAGTTTCTTAAATGAAGGCCAGTGGACGCTAAAATCCCATGGAAAAAAAACCATTCGACACTCGCAAGCTCACCAGGGACGTGCAATCATACAAGATTCGAGGTAACATGCATGAGTGTCTAAAGACCAACGAGACGTCTTCCACTTTGCTTGCCACGGCAAAGCCAAACCACCCAGCGAGTTCAGTGGGGATGTACGAACCAGCATCAAGATGAACTTCTCTACCTTAGTAGCTGTGCAGAGACTCAGTGCACTGCTGATCAAAAGAGCGACACGCCTTGAGGGGAGAGAGGGGAGAGAGAGATTGATGTATGGAGTGGAGGTCCAAGCCAAACGCCATTGCTTGGACAACACGCTTGTCTTCACCAGGTCTTTGAAGGGCAAGAAGCAGAAGATATGGTGGATTATGACATCGGGCAAGGGGCTGATGTTATCAACCTCCACCGCCTCTGGTGGAGAGGAGGAGAGATCAAGTTTGGCGTCTGGCGGCGCCATCTCCCCCGCCGTGAATGGATTTTGAGGGACTTCGGAGGGTTTATGGAGAAGGTGTTGGTGGATTGACACAGAAGCCACATCAAATCACGCAAATGTACGCAATTCAGATGTCGAATCTTCTGTCACGAGATTTTTAGTTTTGTAGCCTGTTTACTAGCATCGTTATAGGGTTATTTTAATAAATGAATCCAAATAATGGCATAAAAATTATTTTATATCTTTTGAGAAATTTTGTGGAAAGGGTTTGATATTTAGAATGATTGTTTTTTTTTTTTTTTGGTCGAAGAATGATGGGGTTGACTTGTGTGGAAAAGAAGGAAAAAAAAAGAGTTATACACATATTTAAGATTGTCTTTAAATTATTTTTTGTCAATTATTTAGTTTTTTGTTTTGCTTTTCATCTTATAGAAGGCAAGAATGTTATTGAAATTTTTGAGTCGAGTTGTGAATTTGAAAGATCCTTTAAATTTGGGCTAATTTGCTTAAAGAGAAATTGAAGAATTTTCTACTTTAAATGAAACTTAAAAGTCAAGAATCGTAAGTGTTATTAGGGGAACGAAATATTATCCCAAAAGGTCCTAAATTGGTATTCAATGAATCATCCACCCCAAAATAATTTTGGTTTCACAAATTTCTAAAATTGATATCCTGTGATAAATTTGCTCCAAAGTAACTTTGAAAAAAAAAAAAAACAATCCATGACACAAATTTAAGGGCACCCGTTTGAGATTTTCCATGAGACGAAAGTTAGTTGGAGTATTTGTGTTATGGTTTCTAGTTTAGAAATTTTTGTGAAACGAAATTTTTTTTTCAATAAATGTATCTAAGGCATCAATTTGGAATTGTTAATGGTCTTAAACCTATTATTAAAAAAATTAAATAGGCAATGTTGGATGGATGCCTCCTAATATCAAGCAAAAAACAATCAAAAAGTAAACTTTACATGTTCTACGATTGCAAAGGATGGTGAATCATTGTCATTTGAATTGAAGTAATTATGGGTAATATGGGCGCGCATGGTAACACTTCTGGAAATGAATTTTTGCTTCAAAAATGCTTTTGGAAAGGATGGTGTATTATTATCATTTGAATCCAAGTAATTATGCGTAATATAAGGAGAGAGAGCATAGTTCATATATAGAGTAGGCCTTCTTCAAAATTCCAAATTGATTAGCATCGGTCGATTTGTTGGGAAAAAAACACTCGATGTATAATGCGAAATAGATGTATGAGAGAGAGGCCAACTTTATTTATAGTACAAAATAGATGTATATGAGAGAGAGAGATAGAGAGATTTTTCCAAGTTACCACATAGGATTTTGTTTATTTAATGGTTTCTTTAATGCAAAAATTTTATATTTATGTTTTTCTCTCTAAAAACCTTTCAAAACTTACTTCTTCTTCTTCTTCTTTTTTATCGTTCCTTACCTTTTCTGTTTCCTTCACCATAACATAACTAAGTAAATATCTAAACAAATTTCAATTTTTTGCAAATTTACATTTTCGTATTGCATATATGAATAATTTTAGATGAAGATGCGCACTAAAGAATTTATTCCATTTATCTATTGTTACAAGCAAGGGTACAACCATGTTGCGGGTGTGCGAAAAAAATTGAAACTTGTAAGATTTTGCATAATCATGTTATTGTGAAATATTTTAATTATTATTGACAGAATTAAATGTTGACAAAATATGAAGAAATTGTACACACATATATGGAAAGAACATATATTTTAAAATAATCCGATTTTTTTGTAAAGTTTTTTTATAAGATAAAAAGAAAACATTTTCAACTTTTAAAATTGAAATACGTGAGAGATGAAGTAGAGTTATCAAATTAATATTTGTCAATTGCAAACTTTTCAAGTAAAGAGTTGTTCAGACCAAAAAAAAAGGTAAAGAGTTGTAGTTTTGTTCCCCTTTATCACATATCTCTGACTTTCTTCGTGAGCTTTTGACCCTTAATTGCCCAAACGATTACAATATCAAACGAAATAAGCAGTCCAGTATTCTCGATGGATTTCGGCTTCTAATTGGGGAGAACAGAAGTATCATAATAGAAATGTTATTCAAGTATCGCAAAAAAAAAAAAAATGTTATCTTTCCAATTGATTAGCGTAACTTAGCCCCAACTTTCAGATTCTCGTCATCAAATTAAATTCTGGCGCATATCTTCATCCTTGTACTTTATCATCAAGTCAAACTCCGGTAAAGTGAAACTGCATTACCAGGCTTCGTCGTGGAGTCAAACTCCGTCGAGGTTTGTAATTGTAGTTTGGTTCGATTGCATCTTTAGACTTCTTCGTCAAGTCAAACTCCGTCGAGGTTTGCTATTGTAGGTTCTTTTATATTAGTTATAATTTTTAAGCCATGCGATTGAGTGAAACTCCGATTGGGTCTAAGTTTGGTAAATTTCAGTTAATGTTAAGCTCGTTGATTTCCTGATTGATTTGGATCACTCCTTTCCGGAGAGGCCATAGGACCCTTTTCACTTAAAAATCGAAGTGCCCTTTTCACTTAAAGATATTTTGTTGTGGGAGAAATTCCGACGAAACAAGATGCAAATTAATTTAGGAGAAAAAAAATGTCTGTATTTTTGTTTTATTCTATCTTTTTTTTTCTTGGTAAAAGAGAATTTGTTGAAATAAAAACTTATTTTATTGAGGCTTTGTTTGTTTACGCGAAAATTGAATAAGTTAGGAAATATTTTCTTAAAATAATCTCTATCACTCACAAAAATGAATTAGTCGAAACAATTTCATTGTCCACGAGACCTTGAGACCTAAAGTATTGCCCACTATGAAAATATTTTCTATTAGCTATTTATTTTAAATAATATAATTCATTATTTTTAGAAAATTTTTCAAATCGCTCATTTTTCTCGAAACAAATAAAACCACACTTCCTCTAATTTATCAATTTTTTTTTCTGATTTTAAACTCTACAAAAAAATCAATATACTTTTGCTTAGCCACTGTTAAGAAATTTAAATTAAAGACAAAAGTTAAGAGATGATAAATTAATAAGCTGAAGCTTATCCGTCAAATTCGAGCCACATGGCAAAACTATGTCATGTGTATTGCCATGTGGCAATCACAGAGGAAAAGTGAGATGCCTCGTGGCGATCACAAGAGCAAGCATTCTCTCGGCTCCGACCTTAATCATATGCAATAGGTTAGCGTCAAAGGATATTTTTTCACGGCAAGGTCGGTTGTCATATAGCATAAATGGAAGCGTTTAGGCCCATTACATATAGGGTATGCTAAAGAAGTAAATAAATAGACTCGGCCTATATGGACCTGCACCTTCTTGATCAAAATAGGTTTCGAGGGGAGGGAGTGTGAGTAAATCATTTTCTCAACCTTACGAACAAAACACTGGTCTTGCCGTCCGGTTAGGTTAAGCCGTCTGCATAATTGAAATAGACATAACTCAAATTGTGATGGAAATCTAAGGATTTCACAAAGAACTCGTAAACATGTTAAGATGAAGAATTGTTCATCCAAGTCAGAGAAGTTCGATCCAAACGAAATCACGGACTCGAAAAGTTGCACAACCAGAGAGAGAGAGAGAGCAATTTTTGTTCCATACCTTTCATGCAAATCTAGGGTGTAATCTAGGGGGGTAATGAGTACCTATGATTTTGCTTATGCTTGTATAACTCAAAAGAGAGACTATTGAAATGATAATTGACTATAATTTCAGCATTTCTAGAAGCTCTCAAACAGCCTTCTTGAAGCTAAATCACATCGTGAGTATCCCAGGGTCCATGACATCTTTAATCAGCACGGATTGTCTATCTTCTCCAATTCAACTGCCTCCTCGAGAAGAAACTTAGCTAAGGCACGCAAAAGTTTTGATTTCTCATCGTTGAATTCGAACCCGACAATTTCAACCCTTTTGAGCTGATTTGCCACACAAGGGAAATCCTTCCGTGAGCGCCCAAATTGCTTTTCAACAAAGTTGCAGAGCTTTGGAAAATCTTTTTTCCTAAACTGAAAACACACATCCACAGCAAATTAGGAGAAGCAATAACGTAGCAGTGACATTATTACCGAAAAAGATTGTAAAACAAACAAGCTTGTCTAATCTGGTAGAGCACGCTATAAGTTCTCACGGACCAAATGAATCAATGATCGCATCTTTGTTGCAAAGCAATCAACTTTTTTCCATGTAGCTCCAAACCATCCAAGCTTTTTTTCACATACCAATTCGCTTATGTCGCTTATGCAATAAAATGCAAACTGTGTGTAAATCATAAATGCCACACAACATCAGCTTCAAGATAAAAGATGCGAGGCTGACTACCGAAGCATATATGTCACTATGTCCAGAACAAAAATGGATTAATACCCTGGCATTATTGGATTTTGGATTGCATATGGCTAGCCTTTCTAGTAGTGGCGAACTCCGCAGCAAGAACGCAATCCCCTTAAGCTCGCTTTACAAACTGTAGTATACACCACAATATTTCGCCATCTCGATGACAGGTACGGCCGTCCCTTTATCCCCGTTCTTGATAGAACCTGGAAACAAGTTGAATTTGGAACCAAGTAGCAGAATAAGAAATGACCATTGAGGTTCATTTATGTCCGACATAACAGCAATATACGTCAATAACATACCCAGGAAGAAAGACCAAACAAAATCAACTCTGTACCTGAAGGCACCAGCTTCCGAATGTGATTTTCGTGGCATGTTGCAGCTTTAAAAGATGGGACTTAAAGTCGTGAGAAACGTACCAACGACGAGTTGGCTCGTTAAAGTTCAACTCTGCCTCTGCTAATGAAGATACTCCAATTAGGCTGGAGACAAATCCACCTGACAAATGCAATGAAAGCAGATTCGGAGCCGAAAGAATGAGCGACGAAGAAATATCCGCTTCAATCACCAACTCTCTTAGAGATCTTGAATCAATCCAGATGTTGCGAGCTTCGAGCCAGGAGGAACGCAACGTAAAAGATTCAAGAACAGGGCACCCCCTCATGATTTTCATAATCACATCTTTCTCCGAGGGAAAGTAAATGAAAATAACGTCGTGGGGGCACAATTTCTTAAGTGAAGGCCAGTGGATGGTAAAATCCGGTGGAAAAGTAGCCTTCGATATTCGCAAGCTAACCAGCGACGTGCAATCGCACATGAATTGTGGTACAACACGATTCGTGCCTCCAAAGACCAACGAAGCGTCCTCCACTTGGCGTGCCGCAGCAAAGTGGAACCACCGATCGAATTCAGGATGGACGTAAAAGTTCACATGGAACTTCTCTATCTTAGTGGAAGTGCAGAGACTCAGTGCTTTGCTGATCAAAGGAACGACAAGCCATGAGCGGAGAGAGACATCGATGTTCGGAGTGGAGTTCCAAGCCAAACGCCATTGCTTGGACAGCACGCTGGTCTTCACCAGGTCTTTGAAGGGCAAGAAGCAGAAGATATGGTAGATTATGACGTCGGGCAGGGGGCTGATGTTATTAACCTCCACCGCCTCTGGTGGAGCGGAGGAGAGATCGGGGTTGGCGTCTGGCAGCGCCATATCCTCGCCGAGAATGGATTTTGAGGGACTTGAAGGGTTTATGATGGTCGTTTCCACAGTACTGATTTGTTTTTCTGGAGATGGCGACTCACTAATGGCGGTGGAATTGGAAAGCTTTCGCGGGAAAGACATCATTCCCGAAATGGACTCATTCTCTTGTACAGGGCCAAAAGAGGACGATGAAAAGAAACCAAACTAGGTTTCTCAATTTGCCTAGTCTGTTTTTTGGGAGGAGCAAGGGCATCGTGTTTTTCATTTTTCCCAAAAATGAAAGATGAGAACAAAAAAAAAAAAAAAATTTGTTCTAATAACATATTTGAAGTAGAAATTTTCACCCATTATCAAACGAATTTCTATTTCAGAAGCTGAAATTTCAAGTCATTATCAAACGAATTTCTATTTCAAAAGCTGGAATTTATGTCGGTTATCAAACGCATTTTTCAATCAGAAATCAACTTCTGAAGTAGAAATTGAAAAATCAACTTCTGCTCAAAAGTAAAAGTAGAAAAACCAACTTCTTGCTAGAAGCCATTCTCGGTTGGAGAAGTGTTTTCATGCGCACCCTTAGTGGATTGACAGAGAAGCCAAATCAAGTCACGCAAATCTACACAATTCAGATTTCGAATATCATCTGTCACGAGATTTGTTTTGTAGCTTTGTTTTAGGAGCATCATTGTGGGGTTATTTTGATAAATGAATCCAAATAATGGCATAAAAATTATTTTTTATCTTTTGAGAAATTTTGCGAAAAGGGTATGATATTTAGAATGATTGTGTTTTTTTTTTTTTGGGAAAAAAAAAGAGTTACACGCGTATTTAAGACCCTCTAAATTAATTTTTTTTGTCGATTATTTAGTATATGGTTTTGCTTTTCATCTTATATAAGGCAAGAATGTTATTGAAATTCCTGGGCCGAATTGTGAAGGTGAAAGATCCTTTAAATTTGCTTTGCACCAAAGAGAAATTGAAGAATTTTCTCCTTAAATGAAACTTATAAGTCAAGACTAGTTAGTATTATTAGGGGAACGAAATCTTATCCCAAAAGGTCCTAATTGGTATTCAATGAATCATCTACGCCAAAATAGTTTTAATTTCAAAAAAAAAATTTGAAATTGATATCCTGTGATAAATTTGCTCTAAAGTAATTTTGGGGAAAAAAAACAATAAGTCTAGGGAATAGTAAATTTGGGTTAAGGGTATGGTATCCGTTTGAGATTTTTCATGAGATGAAAGGTAGTTGGGGTATATGTGTTATGGTTTCGAGTTTAGAAACTTTTGCCGGATGAAAATTATTTTGAATTAAATGTATCATGAGGCATCAATTTGGAATTTTTAATGGTCTTAAACCTATTATTAAAAAAAATTGGCAATGTTGGATGGATGCCTCCTAATATCGAGCAAAAACCAATTAAAAAGTAAACTTTACATGTTTTATGATTTCAAAGGATGGTGTATAATTATCATTTGAATCGATTATGGGTAATATTGGCACACATGGTAACACTTCTAGGGTTGAATTTCTGCTCCAAAAGTGCTTCTGTAGCAAAAATCCGTTTGGCAATTCAATTTCTAAAGCATAAATCAGTTTTGTTAAGTAAAATTTCATTTCTACTTTTGAAGAAAATTTCTATATCTGAAGTTGTTTTTAAGCCAATTGCAGAAGCTAAAAAAAGTTACATGTCTTTAAGAAGTAGAAATTTCTCAACATCGATATATGTCTCATTTTAGCCTCTTTCATTTTTAGCGCCTCTCTCCTAATCATGTCTCCATCGTCGCCGCCCGTCGCCACGACCACCGTCAGTAGCCATCACCCGTTATTGATCGCCCAGGCCACCACCAGCCCCCCCGACCACCGCCACCCGATGCTCAACGACCGTCATTGCCCCCCGCTATCGCTTATCGACGACCACCGCCTACCACCACTTTCGGGTGACCTTCTCCAGCCCTCGGAATAAAAAATAATTAATAATATATTTTTTAATAATAATAATTACTTTTAAAGAAATTCAAAATATTTAAAATGAAGTAAAAATTTTTCGGCCGCCGACAATAATTTTTTCATAGAATATTTTGTGTTAATAATATTCTAGAAGTAGAAATTTTCAACCGTTACCAAATAAATTTCTGTTCCGTAAGTAGAAATCGTTGTCCCGCTATCAAACTATTTTCTATAATCAAAAACTAACTTCTAGAGCGTAAGTAGATTAACTTATCTTCGGAAGGAAAAGTACAAAAATCAACTTTTGGTCAGTAGTTGATTTTTGAAGCATAAGTATTGCCATGCGCGCCCATAAGGAGAGAGAGGGTTCATATATAGAGTAAGCCTTCTTTGAAATTCCAAATCTATTAGCATCGGTAGATTTGGTGGGAAAAGACACTCAATTTATACTGCAAACTAGATATATATATATATATATATATATATATATATATATATATGAGAGAGAGATAGATAGATAGATAGATTTTCAAGGTACCACATAGGGTTTTGTTTATTTAATATCCATGTTTAGCTTTCTAAGAGCCTTTAAAAACTTACTTTTGTTATCGTTCCCTACCTGTTCTTATTGCGTATATGCATAATTTAATGTGCATCAAAGAAATTGCTTCTATTCATCTATTGTTACTAGGAAGGGGGCACATGTTGCTTGTGTGCAAAAAAAAAAATAGAAACTTGTAAGGTTTTGCAAAGTCATATTATTCTGAAATCTTTGAATTATTATTGATGGAACGCGATATTGACAAAATACGAAGAAATTTTACACATATATATGGTAAGAAAAGATACTTAAAAAAAATGTGACTTTCTAAGAGAGATTTGGGAAGGGTCTGTTTGACTATAAAAAAAAAAAGCAGCAATTGCGACACGGATAATCGAATTCGCCGTGTTCCAAAAGACACGAAAAAATTTCTTGAGCAGCCAATCAAACCTTCAAAAGTGTTACGCCCCGACTCTCGAGTATGCGGCATCCCTACCAAATCGCCTCGGGTCATAAAAGATAACGTCCTAGGTACACTATCGACCTATGATACCATAATACGCAAGCGGAAACGTATACACTCCCATTCAAACAAATATGACAGGGATATCAACTAGGAACATCCATAACAGTCAAATACCAAAATACAATTGTCGATACCATATCAAAAGTAAATGGTAATTAATCCTACAGAGCTATTGTCATATACAACCCCACTTTTCGGGGCAGCTCTCTAAGACCAACAAAAGGGTAAGGGGTCGAGCGGGGTTAACATCACTTCTATTCCTAAAGAAGCTACATCACCGTGGCCTTCAGCCTCAACTCCAAAAAAAAAGACCTTAAACTCCATCATTTCAAACCTGAAAAAGGTTAACCACTACGAGGTGAGATAAATCTCGGTGAGTCAATGCCTAAGCCCGGCTAGGATGTTGATTCGTCCGGAAGATTCTATTGATCAATCGTAGACCATGGAATACATGTATGCCAACCACAAGTAACTTACCGGGCAGGAGGTCATGCATAATGCAATGTGGACGTAGTGTATGATCATGTTGATTCAACTCAACAGTCAAATTCTCAAATACTCATAATGCAGCTCAACATCGGTTGGACCTTGGACACCATACAAGTCTAGTTATTAACGATGATTTTGTATGATCAAGGCAAATAGATCCGTACAACATAATGTCGGAATCTATTAGTACGATCCATGCCACACAATGCTATGGTCGTCATCCGGTAACCCAGGCATCGTCCCATAACCTCTCGGGGATGGCAACTACAAATGGTAACGCAATACCTCAAGTAGACATTTCATTATGGAGCATCGATTTATCACAAGCTGCGACCGACATCCAACGTCCATGACGCAACATAGAAAGTCGGGCAACCGATGAGTCGTGAGGTTCATGCCATAGGCACGATACGAACTCGACAAGCCATGCATCATCATCCCATCATATGACCAATCAACTCATCCAGCAACTATCTCATTCTTAACTTTGAATTTAGCCGGATGCTCACACAATTATGGGAAAAAGTATACTAGAAGTGCCATAACTTTTGTATGGCGTTCACTTGAGTGCCATAACTTTCAAAAATCGTTTACTTGAGTGTCATGTTGACATGGTAGCCGGAAAAGCTGACGTGGCACGCTAGAAAAGTTACTGTAACACGCCAGAAAGTTGACGTGGCACGCCGAAAAAGTTATTGTAGCACGCCGGAAAGCTGACATGGCACGCCGAAAAAGTTACTGCAGCACACCGGAAAAGTTACTGCAGCACGCCGGAAAACCGACATGGCACGCTAGAAAAGTTCTTGTAGCACTCAAGTAAACGATTTTGCTCCAACGTAGCACCCAAGTGAATAATTTTTGAAAGTTATGGCACTTAAGTAAACGTTTTGAAAGTTATGGTACTCAAGTGAACGCCGTACACAAGTTATGGCACTTCTAGTGTACTTTTCCCTATAATTATGCTCAAAGACTTGGCTCTTGCCATTTTCATGCTCAATGCATTTTGGGACATTCAAGATCATATGAATGTATAGTGCCAATTAAAAGGTCTAGCTAACCAAATAGAGTCAATACAACTCAAATGAGCATCCAAGCGATTCTCGGTCGTTCGTAGCACATAATTGCATAACCGAGCCAATTAATCAAATAACGCAAATAGCCAATTCATTGTCAAATGAATCACTTTGAGGACCAACTTCATTCTTATCAAGGTGCCCAAAAATCAATCAGTCACATTCTAAGCAATTATAACCGACTAACCTCCTCGATTAGGGCCATTTAGCCTAAATTCAATTCTAACCTAAACCGACCCAAGTCTATCTACCCAAACACCTAGATGATCTAATCACACTAATTCTGAACGTAATTAGCAACTTAACTAGGGATTAGAGGTCAACTCACCGTCGGTTGGTGTCAAAACAACAATTTATGATCCTCTATGGTTCTCGGGTTCCAAACCGAGATTCGATGAACAACGAGCGTCGATGCGACCAAACAATGGCTATTCCTCCAAGTCGAGACCTAATAGAGAATCACACAGGTCGACGAGGTCATGTCGAAACTCGTTTGAGTCACAATCAGCAATAATTAGTCTAAGCAGAACCGAAACGGACTAAGAACAGAAATTGTTCTTACCGAACCAGGGCTGTTCGGGCCTCTACAGCCCACAACGAAGCTTGGAAATGATCTAAGGGCGTCTTAAGAGGTCAAGGGAGGTGTCGGGGGTGTGTGGTGGTCCGTGGAGGTCGGCAAAGGGCGAAGCAGTCCAATTTTCGCAAAACCGGGCACATTGAGCAGTCCGAACGGCAACGTGTACAGTTTAAAATTCCGAAACTGATCTGGGGATTTTCTTTAGCTGGTAATGTCGAAGAGAGGTAGAGGAAGGTGCGTACAAAATTTGAGGTGGTTTTGGGTCCGTTTGTTATGCGAACGAGCCTTGTTTCTCCAAGTCAGACTTTGAAAACTACACTGTACAGCAACAGGGCAGGGGCGGTTTTGGGCTGTAGTGCAAAATTTTGGGACTTCAGACGGCTATACGACGGTGCAGGGTGGTCGAGGATAGTCTGGAGGACGCTGTGGTGGTCGAAGGTGGTCGGGACAGCAAGCAGATGCGGCGACAGTGACAGAAAGAGAAGCTAGAGCAGCTGTAGAAGCAGAGCAAGGCGTTGGCCAGAACAGGGGAGGCGACACAGCTTAGGTTTGAGGGCTGTTCGGGGTTCCAATGGCGTCGGGGCTTCGTGGAGTGGTCGATGAGGGTCTAAGGGAGTGTCCAGGAGTGTGTGGTGGTTAGATATGGGCGGAGAAAGGCAGCAGAGTGGCGGACAACTGGTGAGGAAAGAACCGAGCGAAACATGGTAGACTGGGGCAATGGATGTTTCGACTCCTCCGGTGGTTCTATGGCGGCTTCCAACAATCAGAGGTGGGGGCTGGAGGTCAGAGGAAGACTAAGGTGGTTGGAGGACGTGGTGGTGGTGGCTGATGATGCATGAAAGCCGTTGGAACAATGACGGACATGGTAGGACAGAGCAGGGGCTGTTGCGAGACTTCCAGCCTCTCGCAGATGTTCTGAGCTCAACGGTAGCCGGCGGTGGATGTGTGGTGGTCTGAGGTGGTGGTGACGAGGTGGTAAAGTAGTGGCAGCGATGAGGGTGGCTGTAGCGTGGTGGTTTTTGCATGAAAACAGAAGAAAAGGAAGAAGAAGGGCAGAGTCGGTTGTGGGAAAAAGTAGCATAAAGAGGAAGAGAGGTGGGGAAAGAGAGAGAAGAAGAAGAGGGGTGGTGGTAGTTGCTGCCTCTGACTAAGAGAGAAAGAGATAAGAGTGGGCCCCAGTTTATTTATTTTCTTGTCTTGGCATTCATGAAGATTTAGGGGTAAAATTGTCATTTCCTAAAATTTCAGGAACATTTTTGTCAATTGTCTTCCTAAGGGCACTCTTGTCATCTGGCCATTCTAAGAAGGGCGATTTCATCCAATCCCATCTTAGTTGGGCTAGAATAAGACTTAGATAAAGAAATTTCGAATTCTAAAACAAAGCGATTGATCGATCGACCCCTAAACTAATACGATCGATGATTCAAGAAATTAGGAATTTCCATAGCCAGATTTCCATGAATTCAATTTCAAACAATAGATTGCAGTCCACAAACATCCCGTAAACTATATTCTATCACCAAAAGGGTTCAAATTTTTCAGGGCGTCACAAAAAGAGCTTCTCGGATTAAAATGATCAATTTGCCTTCCGTTATAATGGCTTCGAATTTCAATTCTTCTCAACTTTTAGCACCTTATTGTACTAACTTGTTACTCTATCCGGGTTATAAATGTTCCTACTTATGTAATTTCGTGAGAGCTATCAAACATGCTTGCCACGACGTGCTCTAAACGAGAAAGATAATGAGTCAATGAAAACTTCTGAAGCCAAGCAAGTCGAAAAAAAAAAAAAAACCGAACGGGAAGCAATTCAAGGGTGAAGGATTAATGTATTTCTCGAACATCTAATCGGATAATATTTGGGACCACTCAAAAAATGGAAAAAAAATTCAAGAAGATGAGATTATAGCCAACTAATCTTCTGTCATTAGGACTAATCATTTAATTAATTTGCGATGCCAATATGTTTTAAAGTCCTCCCATAAAAAGAATATATTTATATGCACACCCACAAGCAGTTTTTCTTTTTTCTTTTTTTTGTTTGGGGGTCAGACACCCGCAAGCGGTTCACCAACTCATATAATCGGAGACAATCGGGGCCCACATTTTGCCTTAGAGGCTGGGATGGGCCGGGTGGCTGGGGCTGAGAAGGCGTGGTCCGACCGATTACTAAATCAAGCGAAATAAGCATTCTAGATGTCGATGGATTTCATCTTCTAATTGCAAAGAACAGAAGCATCACAATAGAAAAGTTATTTACCTATCACAAAAAAAAAATTATTGTTATCTTCCAATTGATTAGCATATTCCCTTTTAATGTATACTACTGTTTCTGGACCCATGCACGACGTGGCTTGATGTCTAGTTTATGATATAACAATGGACTCACTCGATTAGGTGAATTTATTTTAATTATTAGTGAGTATAAGTTATTTAGTAGTACTAGAAAAGAGAAAAGAAATTCATTGTGAGAAAATTGTGGAAAAAAAATGAATAAATGTTCGAATGATTAGGTCTATGAAAGAACAATGGAATTAGAAAGCTATTTGGTAAGAAAGATTTAGGTGTAAATTGTAATTATTGAAATTTACGTAATCACCTTGCTCATTATTGTGATCATATTTGGACAATGATTTTTTTTTTTAAGCAAAATTTCAATCGAACCCTACCAATCTGAAAACCTGCCACAAGGAAAATTTAAACGGAAACGAAATTGATACTACTTTTTAGCCGGTTCGATTTAATTTATCCACTTTTTCTTGTCGGAGATTTATCCAGTTGCGAATTATTATGAATACCTCTGGTTCTTCAATATGGAGGACGAATTCAATCTATTTCGTCCAAATTAAGAAAATTCATCTCCTTAAAATCCGAACGGGACAAATAAGATGTTGAATACAGTCCAACCTAGTTATTCGAGCGTCGCAGGGATTGCTCAGGAGCTCGGCCATGGCCAAGTAGCAATTTTTCTCCTCACTCTCCTCTCTCTGGTTCTCTTTTTTTCTTTTTCTTTTTTCTTCCCGCTCCAAGCTCCCTTGAATGAGAAAACACTTGTGGGAGGCACCACCTTCTTAACTTGAGTTGAGATTATTTCTTTTGATCTAATCTAGGAATATTTTACAATGTTCATATAATTTTTTTCTTTGCTCGTTGTTGATGCTCTTCTTCGCTTGTTGGGTGTATTTCCCACTTTCATTGTTTAAAAATCAACATGCTACTGCAAATCCTCCGGATCAAGAAGTCCGACAAAATCAAGGAGGAATACGGTGAGTTCCTACTGCCTTGGAAGCACTTATAAAACTTCTCTTGAGTTTCGAAAGCTCTCATTTCCGCTTCTAAATCTAAATCTTGGAGCTCTTCTTTCCCTATCTAGATCTAGATCTGGAAGTTCATTAAAGGCGCCTATGTGCTCATCTTACCTCTCCTAATCTAAATCTAGATCTTAGATCTAGATCTTAGAGCTTGTTCATCCTATTTTTAGCGTCTTTGTACATAGTGTTGACGACGCTAAACATGGGCGCACACCACCCACTGCACAAAGCAAATCTACTGGAGATAGGGATTACAATGTGTGCTCACTGATGACAATGCGAGATTCGTTAATAATGCGAGATTCGATTTGATGCTGAGAGAGTTTCATTCTTTTAGATGAGAATATGCACTCCCAATTAGTAGGAGTGTCACTTGGAGTAACCACAAGTCCCTGTCCATATGCGGCACGGGGATCACGGATAAGGTGATGCATGAAATCTTGAAGGGTAGCCCGGTTCTCGAGTATCTTAGGTAGGAGGAATGCTGTAGTTTGAAGCAAAACATCAAGCTTTGTTCGAGATGTTTGGGGGAAATTGTGGTCGATCACTGCTTTTGGTATGCACTTGATGAGGGTTTCCCATTGGAGAGTTGGAGCCCTCTTTTGCTATCGCCGCATTCGAGAGGGTTCGTTCGGTATGATGAGGCAGCTAGTAATTGAAGCCTCATCCTTGACTGAAGCTGAGTTGAAGTTCTCTATGACAAGGCGAACTAATTGTTCTATTCAGAATTGGTTAAGAGTCTTACAGAGGGTACTGCAGCCTGGTTGAGGGACTGCTTCAGAAGCTATAGAACGTGACTGAGCTTTTGATTGGTAATTGATGCCTTCGGGTGAGCAAATTGTTTAATTCAACCAATTCGGGTTCATACTTACGAGCAGTTGATGGTCCCTCTTCTTGGAGTTGAGTAAGTTCATACTAAATTTTATCACACTGGAATCTGGTTCACATGGTTTGCTACTCTGCATGATGTCTAGTGCTGCAAATGTACATTGTGCCTCCAAAATAGCTACCAAAAGACCAAGGAGAAAAATAGCAGGTGTGGGTCAGTCTATATCTTCTCAGTAGTGAATAATCATGATTCCAAAAGGTGATAGTAATTCTTACATGTCGCCTCTTCATTGTTGGATGTGCTTAGGTTATATCACTTGCGGCAGAGTTGAAGGTGTGCCATTTTCTTTCCCTAATTGCAAGCCTCTATGCGACGCAGGTCTTGATATCCTATCGTGGAGTCCGGTGGCCCTCCTGAAAGCCAATGATGATATGATTGAACTGTATCACTTCACCTGAAACAGGCCTACTTCATCTGTTAATGAGGGCTTCATAAATATTTGAACTTGTTCACTGGCTGTAGCCCGTTTATTAGTGCTTCCCACTGTTCGCTCATGCATCCGACTATAAGCATTTTGCTGAAAAAAAACACCCAGGACCTTTATTTTCCCCAATTTCTCCCGCCACAGTATTGGAACTCGCCGTCATGTCCTCGAGCAGCCGTCCGTCGTCCATTGTCATCAGTCGGGTCATTGTCGAGTCTTGTGTCTGTCCCTGTTTGCCCCTTGGAGCAATGCTGATGCAATGAGCGGAATCACCAGCCGGTCACCCCAAATCTGGGTCGCCAAAGGCAGGAAACACCGGTTTGGGTTCCACGACATGGGATTTGACGTCTAGAACTCATCCAAAACGATAGAAATAGAGAGTGAGTTGTGTGCTCGATTGTTGCGGAGGCTGGTCAATGGCAAGCGGCAAAGGTTTTGCGGGATAATTATAAAAAAAAAGTCTTAAATTTATATCATTTATGCTAATTCAATCCTAAATGTTTTTAATTTGGGCAATTTAGTCATAATTTTTTTGAAGATTTGCTAATTTAGTACTAAACATTTTAATAATCAACGTAGTCCCTTTGATTAACTTTGGTTATGAATCATTGATACAAAAGCCCCAATCGGTGCTGTCCGTCCTATGTGGCATAGTCGGAGCAAACTTTGAATTTTTTTTTTTATTTTAACCGTTTTTTATTTATGATTTTATGTTCTTTCTTTTTTCTAGGCGAGTGTTGCAGAGCATTTGTCAGCCCGAGCTAGGGTGGTAACGCTCGCCGCATTGAGCGAGGGCTCACAATACACTTGTTGTGGCCGATGAGGGCGTCGTGAGCCCTCTCCCAAGACCTCGCGGGACACAGTGGGTGCTGCGAGGGTGGTGGAGGGTGCTCATTGGCCGATCGACCCGCTAGCTCGGTTTAAAAAAAAAAGCATAAAGAAATCTATAAATAGTTAATTGGCTTATGACATCTTTGCGAGAAGAAAGCTAATTAATCTCCTTTTTCGAACTTGAAGGAGTCTAAAAGAAATCATTACCATTTTGCAATGTGAACTTTGAATCAATATATGAATAGGGCGGTAAAATATGGCAGATGTTGCTACACTTTTTTTCTTTTTTTAGTTCAAACAGGTCACTCCGTCTTCACTTTGGACGGTTGTGGTGGATTACTCCAAGGGACAATCGGGAATTTGAACACGTCAATGGTATAGCGGGGAGCCGGGAGATCGGTTGAGTAGCGTTGACTGTCGCCACTTTTAAAGTCCCGACCGGAGGGTTTTGTAGAAACCTGAAGAGGACGTCTCCCAAGGTGGCTCCGGTGGCCATTGAGAGGGCGGCAGTGGCGACGCCGGGACGAATTTTCGTGTCAGTTGTCATCTCCACCAAATTATGTTAATGACATGTGGAACTCCAGTGTGCAAATTAAAATCCCACTGTACAAAGTGCACAAGTGTAAAGATCAAAACCATAATTGTTACTTCAAAAACAAAGATTAGGCAAACCAACAAAACAGTCATTGGATGAAATACTTGACCATCCGAATCAAACGTACTTTAGGCAACATGAGGTTCAATAATACATGAATGGCGGAAAAGCTGGTCACATTATGTTATAATATCACAGTCTCTACTACCGCTATTTTAATTCTTCATCCTCACTTTAAATCACTATGCATTATTTCACTTGGGAGATTAGATTTTCACTGAAATCTTTAGAAATAATTGGAAGCTGATAGCTACCCTAATTCACAACTTTCAGACCTTTACCCCGTATACGAGTCATGGAGACGGCTTATATGCTAAATTCTACGGACACGGCATATCACTAATAGTTCTATTAATATTCATGCTCAACACAAAAGGCAAGGTGGTGTTAATGAACAGATGAAATTAGAAGGGGCACCCAGGTATCCAAATTCACAGTAGAAAATGCAAGTTCCGTTGTAGAATCATCAGAATCAAGAAATATGTTGAACTTACTCATCTCAATCGAAACTGCGGGGAGAGATTATTGAGGAAAAACAGACTTAAAATGATGTTAGACACGAAGTGCTTACTTATAAATGAACAAATTGGGTAATTTCTTAGATGAAATACTTGACCATCTGAATTTCTTTCTGCTTGAAGCCACACTTCTCATAGAATGCTTTATTCTCATTTCTGCAATCAAGAATCACCTTTTAGCAACCCACAGATCGGGCATGATCAGTGAGAAAAGAAAGAACCTTCTTGCCTAAGTGCATCCCCCTAGAATCACGATCGACGACCACGTCTTCATTATGCCCAACCTTGCCACAATTCCTTATAAACTTCTTCTCGATGAACACACTTCCAGTAGCGACTATCTTTCCACAACTAGTATCCTCTATCACACAAATCACATGGTCATCGCCTAGAGAGTTGAGCTCTTGGAACTGCTTTTGGAAATCCTCATCGGAGATAGGATCGCAAACCGTCAGTTGCTGCAGTAGCTCTACAAACCCTTTGCTTTTGTCGGAGATCTCTAGTTTCCGAACTTAAAGATTACATGCTTCATTTAGTGGGACCCCAGTCTGCATTTCCTGAGATGAGGCTTCTGTTTACACCAACTTCATTCACATCGACAAGGAGAGAATTAGAGTTCATAGGGTCAAAGAAAAGAACATGGCACGCATATAGAAGCTCCAACATGTTATTAAAGGTAAATCACACATAAGACACATAGCATTTCTCTATCTAAGCAAGCCACCTTGCACAGACTTGTAGTGGCCAAATCTGCTGAGCTCTAAATCATAAAGCAAAAGATAAATGCAAGTCACTTTTCGGCCTTCTTCTATCAAGCTAATATTAATGCAAATGCGATATCAGTTACTTCCTAGTGAGTCTATTCACAAAAGATAAAAACAAGAGGAGGAGGAGGAGAAAAACTTGCTAATGAGGCTAAATTAGTATCTACGTACACAATACAAAGAGGAAAAAGAAGCAGTTCTATGGAGTCCTCTGTTTACAGAGTGATAGTCTCACTTTAAATTACAAACTTAGAAAGCAGAATCGAAGAACCTATCTATAGCCTGGCAACAATTACGGCTGAAAAAGAGAGAACGATGAACAAGTTTCCTTGGCTTTGTCATTTATCAAAACAGCTCATTAAAGCTTCAAATAAAATTCCAACTAAGAAAATTCCATTAGTTGCTTTCTTTGGTGCACAGTAGGTATCTGTAACGAAGTTTGGTGTTAATACACGACACCATTCTCAATTGATACATTGGAAAACAACATCTGCGGTGCTTATTAGTCAAAAACTCACAAATGGAGTAGTTCTTTCTCAAAGCATAAAATATCTCAAAAGATTTTTCTTACCTGCACTTAATTCATGTCAAGGATGTGGCAGATAATCCTATGAAATATACACTCCAGATAAGCCATAGAATACTATCTTGACACTGGCTGCATATTTTGGACACAATGCCGATGATGACCACACAACAACAGGAGCAGCTCTTGCCAACACTCATTAAGTTATTTGCTGGCAGTCGTAAATGCCAATAGAATTCTTACAGGCAAAAGGGAAAAAAGAAGTTCAGAGCGATGTTGAGGAAACATTTACTGCTAATTGTCGCAAATGCTGCTAAAGACATCCAAAAATGCCAGCAAAAGTTCTCTTTAGAGGCATTTGAGAGTGGCATTTGCAAATTACGCGATCTGTATTTCCTGTAGCAAAAATTGTAAGTGCCAGAGAAAAAGTCCCCACAAATAGTCCCCGAAAACATTGCTTCACCGCGAATTAACTCTGCTTAAAACTGTGAGGTTGAGACAGAGAGCCAGATTACGAAGTTTGCAACAACTCATTAAAGACGCACCCAACTCCTAAACAGCCCAAACAGTATCAAAAGATTCAACCCAAAAAGCAGAAGAAATGGATGGATTACAAAAGCTTCATATCAACTCATGCATCGTTGCCAGATGCCATAGCAATCTCGGAGAGAGTACACGAGACTGTCCTGCGCTTTTTCTAGAGTGTGATTGAGCCTAGCCATCGCGTACTTCTAATCTACGCTAGCGAAGAAGTCCAGGGGCATAAAGCTTATCAAAATCAGTGGAAATTCCCAGAATCGAACGACCCCCAACACTGTCTTGCGCTTTCAATTCAGGAGGAGCAAAAAAGGAATTTCAGTTTAGGTCGCACTCCGCGAGGCGACGGTGGTGGAGAGGAGGGTGGTGAAGGCGGAAAGTTCCACGAAGGTGGAGAGGAGATGTCTGGTGTTCAGTCGGCGCAATCCCCTCCCGTGAAGTGAGTCCTCCCTTATCTCCTTAGCGTCACCTTTTCCGCACTTCCTTTTGATTCGTGCGAAGACCGGGCTGAAATTGGATCGGGTAACCCTCTATACGTCTCGTTACTTGCGTAGTTGTCTCTCTGTCCGTGGCCGGTGTGATGTTCTTATGTCGATATCCAACAATTCTTGGCCGTTGTGATGATATTGCTGAAAGTTGTCCGCACGACTGTCAGTGGAATTTGCGGGGCGTTCATCCGGACGCACTGCAAGGCGCGAGCCCTGTGAATGAAGTCAGATTGGTGGGATGAATTATGTCAAGTCACTCGCTGTTCGGTTGTGGCGAATGATCAAAATGAAAGTCCGGAACGGCATGAATATAGAGATGCGCATCTTGTTGCTGGGGGATTGTGAAGGCTTCAGATGGTTTCAGACCCAATACATACTCTTGGGAGATTGGTTTCTCTGTAGAAAAAGTGAACTTCATTCATCGAGATGTTGAACACACGCACACACACATACATCCAAAATCCCAGTTCACGGGTTTTAGACAAGTCGGGCATAACTCGCATCTACTAATGTCATGAGCAACCGTTGGCAGCCACTGCAGCAAAGTTCTCTCATGTTCGTTAGCTCTCTTGCATCATTTTTTTTATCTTTGAAATTGATTATATTGTTACCTTTTGTCTGTAACATCACTTGCTGTTTATTTTATCTTATAGACTACGAAACTGTTCTGTGAGATATCTTTCGGTGATAGTGCATTTCATGTGAGATGATGAGTTTAGAGTTTGGTTTAGATTGTAGTCATGTGCATGCTCAGATTACTAGATCCTAAGATCCCGGTGTTGTCAATATGCAATTAGTCTCATGTCAATTTGCTGTTAGTTTAAATCTTAAACCGTAGACATTGGGTGTTATATTGTCAGCATTTTATTGAGTGGTTAATCTCAACGTTGGAAGGCTTTCTGGCTGTAAAGTTCCTCTGGGGTCAAAAGGATTGGCAGTCGTATCCTTATGCTCTCAGTATTAATCCTACTCGTTGAACTTTAAATTGATTAAATATCAGCGTGTCCTCATGAACTTGTAGAGAAGTAATATCTTGCTGAAATACGATGGAAATAATTTACTTAAAGCGTACGAATTTGTATAGTTAAAATATTAGGCTTAGTGAATTGATTGATGTTGCGAATTTTAGTCAGGACTGGTTGTGGTTCACGTATGCATGTTTACAAAAGCAGGAAATATTGATTGCTATGACTAGATCAAATTCACATTCAAGCAACCCTCGCTTATCGTAATATCATGTATCTCATCTCATAATAACACATATCCTGTGTTGTCTTCACAAGGTCCCATTTGATACTGTATGAGTTGTGACTTCTCTGGTCAATAGACAAAGCTGTTTATTTTTGGTTTCTCAATAACATCGGAGTAGTATGAAGTTGCTGGAGACAGGAGTTAATGAATGATTCTGATGATGGTTCTTTCCGTTTCCAGATCCACAAAGCGGAGCAAGAGATATCCATATGACACAAAAATGTCATTGATCAAGCGCATAACTCCATTTTTTGCTGCTTGGATTCGAGAGAACCGTAGGCTTTTGAGCTCTTCTGCTTCTGCACTTCATGAAGCTTCTTCCTCTCCATTGACATCTCCTGATGACATACACCGGACTGACAGTTGCATTCAGGTATTTTTATCTCAATATTGTACCGATGGGCTCCAAAAGAGTGATTATGTAAAGCTTAGATGTGGTTGACACCGATTGAGGACCTATTTTCATTGGCTTCAGATTAGATCCCTATGCTTTCTGAATTCTGTAGTTTCAACTGGGTGCGGAGGTAAATGGATTTCTCGGTGACACTTCAAAGAATTCACCAACTCTGCGTTGTAGCAATAGGATAGTCCTCATATCAAATCAGCACCAGAAGCTCCTCATAGTATTCATATCGGGAAAAGCGATGGTATCCCAGAATTATAGTATTCCTTTTACTCCCTCCATGTTAGATCTCATATCATCTCTCTCATGGGATTTGCTTGAAGAGAGTTGGTGAAGTTTAGTAGTTGTTTTTCTTTTTAAGATTTTCAGACATCGGAAAGTGAAGCAAGGCACAAGTTAACTTTAAAAGTTAATTTTTAAAAGTGGGGCCACTTGATTATGTTTTATAACGGGTGAAGCGATTTGATGAACTTGCCATTTCAGAAAGAAAAATTTACGAAAGCTTCATAGAATGAAAGACTTAAGCAAAACTCTATACATAATTGCGGCAGATGGCTTATATGGTGCAATTTGGTTTCCTAATCCAATGACTGAAGACTGGCCTACACTTTTTAGAATCTAATTGTAGATGTCATGCTAGTAATACTCGCTATCTTTGTTCTCTTAGCTTTTGTTTGGTAAGCTGCTGTATGTTATTGAGAAAAGATCTTTAATACTTTCTTAGGCATAATTTATGTGAAAAAAAGGTTGAAATTTACCCTAAAAGCAGTCCAATCTTGGAAGAACTGAAAATCATTTCTATCTACACAGTTTGGTCCAGATATTCAGATGAGCCGACTTATTTTTGTAGTGCTGATGACTGTTTACTGCAGATGAGCTTGCTCAATTTCAGGTTGGAGTCACCATGGAAATCTCCCGATTAGATGCCTGGCATTCGTTTAAAGATGGTTCTTTGGAAGCCCCAGCAGCATACATTGTCCGGGGCCTGTGTCGTAGGTGTTGTCTACCAGAAGTCATTCTGCGATGCATGCAGGTGATGTTTTCTCCCAAAGAAGAAATCCCCCCTCTTTTCTTTTTGACATTTTCAGCGTACACGCCAAAACGGATGTACGTAGCATCTCATCTGTCTTTCAATTTATTGAACCATTCTCTATGCAATGCAGGTCTTGGTATCTGTAGTGGAGTTTGGTGGCCCTCCTGAAAGCCATGATGATCTGATTGAATTGATCACTTCGCCTGAAACAAGCCTACTTCATCTGTTTAGTCAGCAACACTTGCAGGTAATTTAAGTACTTGATACATGGGTCTTCATGTATCATGAGATACCAGGGATAGTCATTGCTAGAGTACTACTCTCCTGCATGTCCTGACTGTATTGCGCGTGAATTTTGTTGGCATAACAATGATTCACTATAGTCCTCTGGGTCCTCTCTAGTTTAAATTGTCTTTGATACTTTGAATTCTGCACCCTATGAACAAAGGACATCTGGATCGTACACCTTTATCGTGTCTAAAGTGGATCGTGTTTTACTCTTTCGTACTCTTCTTACAATGAGTAGTGTCCGACTTTTATGCATTTCGCCGACTCTTGTGGGATTATTCTAGTTACTTAAAGTTGCTGATGGTGTCTTGGTTTTTTCCAGGAATTTTTGTTCCTGCAGAGGGAATGCTCCATATGCCGCATGGAGCAACAAGAAGTTGATAATTGGCTTCATAACAAGACACTTAAAGTTACGTCTCGATGAGAAATCATTCATTAGCCCTTCCTTTTCCTCTGTTTCGTGCGGCTGTCCTCTGTCTCTCTCTTCGCTCGAGGGTTCGCTCGTCTGTCCTCTGTGCGAAGGTCGACTGCGAAGGGCTCGCTCGTCTGTCTTCGCTCAGAGGGTTCGCTTCTCACTCTTTGCTTGAAGTGTTCACTTCTCTCTCTTCGCTCGTTCGCTCGTCTGCGAAAGTCGCCTCTTCCCTCGTCATCAAAAAGTTACGAGAGCACCTCTCTCTCTTTGCTCGCTCTCTGTGCAAGTGACCCACCGCGAAGCTGAATCTCCCAACCGCAAAGCTCGACTTCAATCTTCGGCGAGAGATTCCCAACTCAGATCTGCTGGAGGTTAGGGTTTTCTCCAATGTTTTTTTTTTACCCTGCCTTGGGATATAAATCTGTCATTATCCCAATTTTTGCCATTGCCATGAGCATTTTTGTGAGTTTCAGTTTTGCTGCCATGTATGTAATTGCTGTGGCTGCCCTTGGTATGCCTAGTACCATTGCCACTAGATTGGCCATAGATGCATGCGACAATGCTGGAGGTATTGTTGAGATGGCTGGCATGAGTCACAGAACTCGTGAGAGAACTGATGCCCTTGACGCTGCTGGCAATACAACTGCTGCCATTGGAAAGGTACAGGCAATCCTTGCATATGAATGTAGTAACAGACACTGTCCTGTTGTCCTTTTAGTAGCTTGTCTTGAAAAAATCCGTAACATAGCAGAGGAAATGTCAGTCTCTGTGTAGAAATTTTTTTGTGAGACCTCGTTCATATCATCCAGAGTGTGCGCTCATTGGCCAATAATTTTTTTTTACCAACATTCATGACTAAATATATAGGTGAATTATGCAAGTCCTTTTGGATTCTTGCTGGTGTGGCATGACGTTTGTCTAAAATCACATTTTTTTTCCTTGATGTGCTGCCTTTAATCTATCATTATTAATATTAGCCCTGTTGTCAAATTCTACTTACCTGTTATTTGAATCTTATAATTGATGAGCTTTTCACTTTCTCCTGGTAGTAGGGATTCGCCATAGGATCAGCTGCCCTGGTGTCTCTCGCTCTGTTTGGTGCATTTGTGAGTCATGCAGCAATTTCTACCGTTGATGTCCTGACACCAAAGGTTTTCATTGGTTTGCTCGTGGTTGCCATGCTTCCTTACCGGTTCTCTGCTATGACCATGGAAAGTGTGGGAAGGGCAGCATCGAAGATGGTTGAGGAGGTCCGCAGGCAGTTTAACAGCATTCCAGGGCTCATGGAGGGTCATGCAAAGGCTAACTACGCTAGATGCATCAAAATTTCAACTGATGCATCTCTCAAGGAGATGATTCCACCTGGTGCTCTTGTTTCTGGTGTTCAGTTAATTCTTATGGAAATAAGATGCGTATCTGTTTTGATAGTTTACGTTGCTCAAGGTATAGCTCTTGATAGACTGCTTGTTCAGAAGATGTTGTAGTTTCTTCGTTGTTGAACAAAATCTGTAGGTAAACTAGGTTTGCTGATAAATGCTCTTATCATGATCTCTATGACAATGTTGGAGCTTCACATCGGTTTGTATCATTTGATTGTGGATTTTTCCTGGATGAAAATTATTCGTTGGACTTGGTTTTAAACAGATTGCAATTTCAACATCCCACACTGGGGGAGCATGGTACTCCATTTTATTTTCCCATTGAGGCTGAACTAGGAGCCTTGCCATACTCTCTCTCTATTCCAGGGTCCGCTTGAAGATACGCTAAACAAGCCTTAAGCAGCGGTCGGTCCTTGAGATACTTCAAAATGCTGATCGGACAATGCAAAGAATTACATTGAGATATGCAATTGCTCCAACTGTTTGAAAGTTAGCATATACTTGTCTGTGGTTATTCAGTGACCTGCTAAGTAAAGTTGTGTGACTTCATAGATCTTTTTCCTTAATATCTTGAAATTCGCTTTCAGGCTGGTGCTTCGGAGCATGCGAGGACCCTTGGCCCTAAAGGATCGGAGCCTCACAAGACTACTCTTATTGGAGATACCATTGGCGATCCTGTGAAGGAGACTTCAGGCCCATCGCTTAACATCCTCATCAAGCTAATGGCAGTGGAGTCGTTCGTGTTCCCTTCTTTGCTACTCACGGTGGTCTGCTCTTCAAGATTTTCTGAGGGAAGGAAATGGATGACTTCCCTTTTGTACCAGCAGCATCGTCATCAACTCAATTTGGCCTTGGCATATATTTCCTTGTTGGTTTTCTATAGCTTTAGTGATTCTGATTGCTAAGGATGGTGCATCTATTTCCTTCTTGGTTCTCTATAGCTTTAGCGATTCTGATATCTAAGGATGATGATGACGATTATGAAGGTTACAAGTTTATGTTATTATGGGAATGCCTACTTGAGTTTTAAGGCTGAACCTGGCAATTTTTGAATTATGGACTGGCGGACTCTTCACTTTTAGCGTACTCATCATGTTTTCCCAAAATCCTTTTTTTTTCTCTCTCCTATTAATTAAAAAAAAAATAAGCTCTGCGCTAGCCAGTGCACATCAGACTAGACAGAAGTCACAGATCCTTTAATTAATTAATCACTGTAAGAAACGTCAATAATAGATTGGCTGTGTTGACACTCAATTCTACAACCTCTATAAAAGAATATAAAACAAAATGATGTATCCCCCAATCCCAAAAACCGAAAATATAAGACAAATCATTCACTTATTGAATTTTCTACTTTGGACTAATCTTGTCTAATTGTTGGTAACATAGTGGAAACAATCTCCAGGCTTCCAAGGGAGGAGGGTGGAATAGAATGATAGGCGACACCTTCACCAGCTGCTAGCACAAACCCAACTTGCCTCCACTAAAATATAAGTCTGTTAATTCTTCCTTGATAATTATGATTTGCTCCTTTTTTTCATTTTTCAGCTGATGATCGTGTTGGTATTCTTTAAATTTTGCTATTGATATTCTTGGAATGTTTTGAGTCTATGTTCATACCTCATCCTGTACTGAGATCACCTCACACCAGAGGAAAGATTAAGTGGAAGTCTCTGTCCAAATGTCTTCACTGGGGGACACGCTTCTCTTGAGTATTTCATGAGCATGCAAAATCCTTATTTTTCTGGACGTTATTTTCTGGACGTTACTAAAAATTTGCATCGTCAAAAGGGAGCAACCACGACCACCGTTTGTCTTTTTCTCTGAGAAACACAAGACTGATCCTCAGACATGATGAATGTCGATGCTACTGCTTTGATGGAGCTTCTGCATCTTTCCTTTGATCTGTGTTGACAGAGAGCTGAAAGTTTTACCCAATCAGGCATGCTCCAAGAACAATGCAGGTACTAGGAAATTGAGGTAGCCCCCACATACCGACTCCTCCCGCTTCAACGAAGTAAAAGAAGCATGAGCAGGACCCATAATTTGGTCCGCATTTACATAAATAATTAAATGACGAATTATACTTAAATTAGTCATTATTTGAATTTACATTTTCTTGAATAACATGCATTTTAGGTAAGAATCAATCATTTTTCATAGATTATTTTATGTTAATAATATTCCAGAAGTAGAAATTTTCAACCGTTATCAATCGAATTTTTGGTTGATAAGCAGAAATTTTATCCTGTTATCAAAGGCGTTTCTACGATCGGAAATCAATTTTTAAAGCAGAAGTTGATTTTTTAACTTCTGCTTCTTAAGCAAAAATAGAAAAAACGCCTAAATCCTTAATCTTCCCCATTCCCTCCCGCCACAGTATTGTTTCATGACATGATAGGCTTCCTCGAAGCTCCACTACGAACCGCCATTGACGATGCCTCGCGTCGACGAGCTGTCGCTCATTGCCATTGTACCTCGCAATCATGTCTTCAAGCAATTGCCCGCCGTCCATTGTTGTTTATCGGGTCCTTGTTGAACCTCGTGTCTCCATCCTCTAGAGCTGTGCTGATGTGGCCACTACTGTTACCAATAGCATCGTGGGTCGCTTGCACCAAATATGGGTTGCCTGCACCAAATTTGGGTCGCCCAAGGCAAGCAACACCGGATATGGGCTCGCTGACTTTGGAATTGACGTCTAGAACTCGTCCAAAAGGATAGATACAGAGAGAGTTGGGGGTTGGGGCTCTGGCCAATGACTCAAGGTGTTGTTTGGGAATCTGAGATTGGTCAATGCCAAGTGGCAAAGGCACTACATTTTAAATTTATTATACTTGTACCAATTCAGTACTAAACATAAAGGGTTACGTTTTTCAGTTTCGTCTAATCCTATACAGGAAACGAGAATCCGGAATCCAAGCGATCTAATGGAACCTATAGAGTTCAAAGGAGAGAATGTCTCAAACTCCATGAGAGGTGAAGGAGACCGAGAAAAGCCACTATTCTCCATATCAAATAATGACCAGAAGGTAATGCCTCCAAACCATCACGGACGATAGCATTTTAAACTCCAAGGCTGCCGAAAAAAATGATCCAGCACTAGTAGGAGCCCTATTTTAGCTCTTCCTCGGTCCGAAGAACCAGGAGGAGATTTTGGGAATCGCTCGTCATTCATCGATTTTTTCACCTTTCAATGAAAAAGCACTAGAGAGAGAGACAATGAGGGACAAAATGTGCGTGACGGAGAGACAAAAATGGTCGGCAGGTGGAGTGTGCGATGTAGTTTATATGGGTTTGGGGGCTTATGCTGACAAGGTGCAGGGGAAAAATCCTAGGAGAAACAGTAAGGCAATGAGGTGAGGACATGACGGCGAGGTACAACGAACCCAATAGATGAGAATGGACCACACGTGATTGCTTGAGGACATTGAGGGGGTCACAGCACTCAGCCTGCCCTTAGTATGGCTCACAAGGGCCTAGATAAGGGTTGCGGCCCTGAGCAGAGCGAGGGCCCCAACCTCGCCTAGGGGCCATCGGCTTTGTTGGCGTTGTGAAGAAAAATCAAATAAAAAATCAATAAAAAGTTTTAAAAATATATAAAAATAAAAAAAATATTATTTATATCGGTCTTGATCATATCATGTAGGACAGTCGACCTTAATTAAGCTGTCACGTTATGATTTTTTGCCAAAATTAACCAAAATGACTAAATTGGTAATTCATTAAAAGGTTTAGGATTAAATTGACACAATTGAAATGTTTAGGATTGAATTGGTAAATTGTTAAAAGTTTTAAGACTAAATTTGCCAAATTGAAAGGATTATGGCTGAAATTTGTATCAATGCAATAAATTTTGGACTTCTTAAATAATTTTCCCGCGCATGGTGAAGCTCGGAGCTGTTACTTTGATTGAGTTCGTGAGAGAGAAAAATGGGGAAAATAAGGAAAAGGAGAAGTGGATAGCCAAATTAAGTATGTCTATGACAAGTGGACTCCATTGCGCAAACTAAAATCCAACGGAACGGAGTGCACAAGTTAAAATGATCAAAACTATAATTGTTCCTGCAAAAACAAAGATGAGGTGTACCAACAAAATAGCGATTGGATGAAAGACTTGACCATCCAAATGAAACGTACTTCAGGCAGCATTAGGTTCAATACCCGAATGGTGGGAAAGCTGGTCAAATTATGCTATATTATCTCCTCTTTTATTCTACTACCGCTATTCTAATTCTCCACCCTAAATTTGAATCTCTATGCATTATTTCACTAGGGAGATTAGAATAGTTCTTTTTATAGATATCCAGAAGTAACTAGAAGCTAATAGCTACCCTAATTCACAATGTTTAGTCTCTGCACAATGCTGAATTCTACCAAAACGGCATGTCACTAATAGTTAGATTTTATACTTATGATCAACACAAAAGGCAAGGCGCTATCAACGAACAGATGAAACTAAAAAGGGCACCGAAGTATCCGAATTCACAGTAGAAAAATGCAAGTGTCGCTGTTGAATTATCAGAATACTGAAACCTATTGAACTTACTCATATCAACGGGAACTCAGGGGAGAGATTATTGAGAAAAATGAATGTAAATTTGGGTTAGACATGAATTACTTCCTCATAACTGAACAAATTGGGTACATTCTTAGATGAAATACTTAACCATTTGAATTTCCTTCTCTGCTTGAAGCCACATTTATCATAGAATGATTTATTCTCATTGCTGCAGTCAAGAATCACCTTATAACAGCCCACAAACCTGGCATGATCGGCGAGGAAAGAAAGAACCTTCTTCTTGGACATTAGGCGAGTAGAAATTCTAACTTGTCGATTGTCGGATTATCTACCTCTCTTTGCATATTACTTTTGCTGGTTTGATTGACATCATTGAGAGTGGGATTCATGGACTTAATGGTTGGATAGTTGAAATTGGACATTGATTAGTGGTGGTCGAGAGAGCTGAGCTTCGGCTTAGGCATGCCTCTTTTGAATTGGTTTTGCACATCGTATCTAAGCGCTTGATTGACGCTCTTGAGGGTTGAATTCGTGATAATGGTGGGCTGCTCGTCAAGGTGGACAGTAATTGGTGGTTGGCCGTGCGAAGTTCTTGTCATCGACGATTTGGACAAGCGAAGGACCCTCGAATTGATTCGCATGTGGTTATTTTGAGTTGTTCAAGGTATTATAGGTGCTGGATTAGAGGAATTCAAGGCCGGTTGGGCAAGATGACTGATGTATTCATGTGAGAAAGTCGGTGATGGTGTTACATGGGTGAGCAGATGATCTTGATGCTTTTGCTTATCGTGGTTGTTACCAGATTGATCTTGCCCTATTGTTGCAGTTGACATCTTGTTTGCTGGGTGACTGACATTTCTAATGGTTGGCTAGCTAGAGCTATACTCGTTGAGCTTTTAGCTCACTCTCATTGTTGAACTCTTTTTCATATACCTTTGTTCCCGTGTCTTCGGATGATAATGGCGATGCTGGAGCATGCTAATGGTGATTGTGGATAGTATTCTGGAGTAGTTTTTTCTTTTGGTCCTCCCAATGTAAACTTTTGATTTAAAAGGATGATGTACATATAGGTTTTATAATCAGATGACTTTGTTACGTGTCGTTGAATGTTTGTTTATAATAAATGTCGATAGTGAAAACCTATGAGGCCATACACTTTAGGCACTTGTAAGTTGGCCTCCCTTGTTTAGATAGTCTTCCACATATGCCATATACTTTATATGTAATAACAGATTAAAGCAGAGTGCGTACTTGTAAGTGGCGGGCCTGGGACGTCACACTTTGTTAGGCTCCTCTTAAATAATGAGGGCACTTCAAGTTTTTGTTTGAAACAAGATTTATTTCGGGCACTTATTTGAGAAAATGAAGGCACTTTAGGTAATTATTTAAGAAAATAAGGACACTTCATGATCTTATTTAGAAAATATAGTTATAGTCACTAAAAACCCTCAAATTTAAGTAATTTTACCCCGAATGTTTATTTTAATTAAAAAAAATCATCAAACTTTAGACCTAGTGTTAAATCTACCCGCAATTCCTTGTCTAAAAAAGTTTTACATTTTATGTCCTGTCTCAAATTTGTCCAGAATAACGGCAAGAACCTTGAGGACAAGGTCAATACTCAAGAGAGTGCAGTTTCCATGTTAACAAGGGAGCAATCTCAACATTCGGACCGAACCTCACGGTCAAGTGGGGCGGCAGACTTTTCAGCATATAATCATTGCAAGGAGAGCTCAAAAAAGAAAAGGGTGGAGCTTTTCTTCGTAGCCAAGAAAGAGAAATAAAGAGAGAGCGTTATGGTCGGCAAAAGAGAGAAAAATTTAATAAAAAATAAAAATAAAAAATTGAGAAGTGGTCGTCAAAAGAAAGAAAGAAAGAAAAAGAACATAGGAGAGAGATTCTAGTGCAGGAGGTAAAAAGGAAAAATTGAAAAGACGAAGAGCAAAAATTGTCGTTTTCACTGTATCAATAATCAGAATACTTTTCATAAATCGTTTTCACTGTATCAAACATATATCATTTCACAGCATAATAATTTCCGTTAATCGGATACACAAATCAATACGTATAACTTTTTTGCAATCCCTTGATAATCCTCAAACCATTTCACAATAATTAACTCACCAACCGTTTCTAAAAATGCTTTCCATATCATTTCAAATAATCAAAAGAATAGTAAATGCCCCATCCGAATTTGATGCATCAAATATGCTATAGATGATTAGTTTTGCCTTTTAACCAAATCATACTTTGCACATAATATGTCTAATCCTTTTATTGAAGAGATAACACTACTCAGCTGATAATGCCCCAACAACATAGTTATTCGAGCCGACAATCTCATAATCATGTTAATTAAAGGAGAATCAACGTCAAAATCAAATAATATACTATCTCAATTTCGAATTGGCTAAAACGAAGCCTAATCGCTAACAAAAGGATTGCCAAGCAGTAGCAAATTGCTTGCACAAAGCGATTATTCAAAGCTACCTGCAACGTGGAGCTCGCACACGAAGTTTGAAAATTTCGCTCCAACTAAAACATTACTTCAAATCAACTCCCAACAAATTCCATAACTTCACAACATCATAATCCTTGATTTTCATGTAATCTCACAACTTAATAATTCTAATCGGATTTCGGAGTTCAAATTTCACATGATTTTGAATATGCGTCATATTTTAAAAAATTACTTCGATTTGACGAACACGTGGTTTAATCCTCACCGGATATTGCGGGTTGAAAATGCTCCTTCTTTTTCCTTTCCCCTTCTTTCCTCCTCTCTCTCTCTTAGTGCGAGCTCTCCCTTTCACCTTTATATCTCTTCTTTTGCTTTTTCTTTTTCTAAAGCCCACTTTTTGACCAAGGCATGTGTAAAATATGAAATGCGGGCTCCCACTGGACTCGTGTCGGTCAATTAATGTAGTATTATTTTGCTGACTTAGAATATCTCATGTACCCAATATTTCCTCGTGACTCTAAGCATGTGGTTTCTATTCTGGGGAATGAATTACTAATTTATTATGTAGCTTGACAAGTTTGACTTTTTAGTGCGATTCTCATTGCCAACCGGTTCTATTGTAGAAAGGATAAATATCATGAAAAATCTTAAATTGATACGTTTGTAATATATTTATCTTAATTTTTTAATTATCAAAAATCTTAAATTGATACAACTGTGACAAATTTATCAAATTTTTTTGACCACCAAAAATCATAAACTAATACAACTATGACAAATTTATCTCAACTTTTTTACAACAAAAAATCTTAAACTCATACACATGTGATAAATTTGCCCTCGGTTAGTTTTCGTTAGTTGAGTCAATACCACAAAAAATCCTAAATCAATACACATGTAATATGTAGAGGGTTATGCGTACACCTGGCAATTTTCATGTGTCATCTAACTTAACATTTGATGATAAAATTTAACGAAAACTAACGGATGGTACATTTATCACGGTTGTACCAATTTAGGGTAAATTTGTCACGGGTATATCATTTTGAAATTTTTTGTGGTCAAAAAATAGTTTGAGATATATTTATCACATGTGTACCAATTTGGGATTTTTGGTGATATTGACCCTTGTATAAATCGGATCACAAGAGAATGGTCAACAACTGGGCATTTTCTGTTTCCTAAGGGGCATTCCAGTTCTTTTCTCCATGAGACTTGAACTAAAAAATCAAGGGCAGGGCCAGAGCAAAGACGAAATGCACTGTCTCAATTTTGGATATTCTTTCACCAAGCTCGTCGCACTGATCCTTCTCTTGGGGCTTGCATTCTATTTTCCCCAGTAAAGTTTTTGCCAACTGATGCGCTCATGTCGGAAAAGTTGGTCCTCAAAACTTAAAAGACATGAAAGGCACGATGCGAAAGAGAAGCTAGTTGATCCAGGCAAATTGTGACTGAAGGCATTTAAACTCTATTCTAGAGTTTGCTGAATTGAGTCTAGAAGGCGTTCAACATGACGAGCAAAAGGGCAAGTAGAGGCAAGGTGTTATTGCAAGCAGCAGCCACAGGCCAAACAGAATTTGAAAGGTTTGATGTCAGCGGTGCAGTCCTCTCCTTGAAAGATATTTTCTGGCTTCCGAGGATGCTCCGGAGATAAACTCTGCTTCAAATTTCTTCCCAGTTCATCGCAAGTTGCAATATAACTTTCAATTTTTAATGGTACTTATTTGACTGGCTTGTTTCACAATGAAATCTGAGCAAGAGAGCACCATGTGAAGGACTAGCCGCAATTTTGATATGATATGATAGTCATTGAGGGTCACCCTTAGTTGTCACATGGAAATTTGACTCATGAATCGAAAAGTTAAGAGTATGGATGGTGGATCGTGAATTTCATCCAACAGAATCATAAAATGGGACATAATATTCGAGATAGGTATTTCATGACGGATGTTAATTTATTTTAAATGATTGTTAGGTGAAAACAAATGATAACATTTACTTGGGAGGCTGAGATGTATGTCAAACTTTCGTGCAATATGATGTCGTGAAAACTAGTGTGAAAGAATGTACAACGCAAATACAAACTTAGAGCAACACTTATAGAACTAAATAACGTGCATATAATGATTTATCAATATGATATACTTAAAAATGAAATGTCATCGCATTGGTTTGGCTTTTACTTACCAAATAATTTTATGTCGAATCCGACAATATGGTGATTTTCTTATCATATGTCAACTTTATTACGTCAAGCTGATGAAATAATCGATAATTTTATACATTGATAAGTATAGCAGCAGTTAGAGTGGAATAGATCAATAATATGAAATTTTGGATGAGAAACTGTGAAATAAACAAAATTGATCAATTGATTAATTGGTAACTTGACAATTAAGTAGAGAGGAGTGGTGGGCCTACCCACTTATTCGAAATAAGAAATGGACAAAAGAAAATTTGGTAGAGATGAGCGGTGGCCTCAAGTTAAGCAAGGACAGGCAGGACCCAGCCACCGGAAGAGGGGGTAGAAAGAAAATTATATGCTGTCTGATTACAGGGCTAATTCCGTAACAACGCTTTAACTCATTCAATCTTAATTCTATCCTTTCCTTATTTATCTCAATAATCTTCAACTTTAGATTTAATCTTAAATCTGCCTCTGATTTTTCTATCCAAAAAATCCTGAAACTTATGTCATGTCTAGAATCTGCTTCGATAACTTTTTGTCTAAAAAACACACTAGCTTGTCTCAAATCCGCCCTTGTGAACCCTCCATCCAAAAACAGTCCTTATTGTTTGACGTGACATTTCAATGTCAATGAAAAAAAAAATCTAAATCAACAAAGTGAGGTGGAACATTATCTCAAACGAAATTGTTTTTTGATAACGAAATTAGGAAGACTAGGGACGATTGACCGTGATTTTTGGACGGAGGGCTAGCAAGGGAAAATTTAGGACTAAACCTAAAGTTCTAGTTTGTTTTAGACAAAAAATTTGGGGAAAATTTGAGACTAAACTTACAATTATTTTTTATTCGAATTTTTATTTTGAAACTAGACCTAAAGCCTTTTTATATAAATAGGTACCCTTCTCATTAAATAGTTATTTGTTCGACTTTTTACGCACTTGAACAAATTTTTGGTTTAATAAACTTGTAGGTGATCGATACAGTAGCACAACACTTTTTGGGAGCAGAGCACCACGTATTTTTCATGTATTTCTTCATTATTTTTTCCATATTTCCTTGGAAAATTGAATTTATTCCCAGACAACAACGCATTCCGGAGGAGAGCTATTTCAACCATATATGTACAAATATCGGTTGTCCAGTTTCATTAGAAAGACGCTGGATAAATACACTACGAGTGCCATAAATTTTGTTATGACGCTCATTTGAGAGCTATAATTTTTTTTTGTTCGGTTGAGTGCCACATCGGAGAAAAATCATTCACTTGATCGCCACTTCCGGTGAAAATCGTTCACTTGAGTGCCACTTCCGGCGAATCATCCTACGTGGACTTTTTATTTATTTTTCAGCAAAAGGATTTTTTTTCATTTTTAATATTTTCTAAATTATTTTTTGGTGAAGTAATATTTTCTGAATTTTTTTTATTTTAATATTTTAATTTTAATTTTATTTTTATTTTTGTTGGTTTTTCAACCTTGGTCGGCGAGGGACATCGATGACCCTCGCCGGCCACGACCGGTTGGCCCAGGGGCGAAGGGTGCCTTGCCCCGAGCCAACGGGGCCGCGACGGCCCCGGGAGGCTGTCGTCGCGGCCTAGGCAATGGCAAGTGAGGGTGCAAAGGCCCTCACCAGATCTGGGCAAGGACCTTCGCAGGCCATGGGCAAGGGCTGTCATGCCCTTAGTCGTGGTCAAGGACAGCTCTCCCCATGGCTGGCGGGGCTGCGAGGGCCCTCACCCATATCCGGTGAGGGACTTCGCGCCCTTGCTCCCCACCATTGAGGCCGCCACAGCCCTAGGGGCAGGTCATTGCGGCCTCCAGCCTAAGGTGAGGAGGCCCTCCCCTTGGGGGTCGCCGATCATGGCCGGCGAGGGTTGCCGGTGACCCTCACCGGCCGAGGAAGCAAAAAATTACAAAATAAATTAAAAAATTTAGGAAAAAATTCATGTGTACATTAAAATATTCAATAGAATCATTTCGAAAGTGCCACGTCGCCTTTTCCGGCGTCCATGTTAGAGATAGCACTTAAGTGATCGGTTTTTCAAAGTTATGGCACTCAAGTAAACGGCTTACGTAAATTATGGCATTGATGATGCACTTATTCCGAAAGATGCTCTCCATTTATTAGATTTTTTTTGGGAGTCTCTATAGATAAAAAAGAATGAGAGTGCATCTCATCTTCTAATTAGTACTTAAGCAAGATGTGGTTTATCCACTTTTAATTTGATGACTTCAACTATCCACTCTGTTGCTAACCATCACACGATGAGTGAATAAGACGCTTTAGGAAATATTTTTTTACATCCATATTGTGTGCTGTAATTACTTTAATTTATTATGTGTCAATGTGTTGAACATTGTCCAAGAAGATGCCCATAAAATATATACGAGAGACCAGTCCACCTTATGAACCAAAAAAGGGCACACAAATATATGCTTGATTTGGATTATATAAGGAAATGAACTTAAATTGTTACGGGGTCGAAAAAATTTAATCAATCTAATGGATGTGTTTTTGACTAGTTTTATCTCTAAAAGCAAATTAAAAGGACTAAAGTCAAACATTCACAAGAATATGATGACCAAAAGTGGAAGATTTATGCATCTAGGCACCATGTAATCTTGTACATGCGAGCGTGTACTCTCCTAGATTTTCATTTTCTCCAAAAACAGTAACAAAGAGTTGTCATGGAGTTACAAAGTCTACCTGGAAAAGAAATTAAATAAGAGGAAAAATATATCCATGGTTGACGCATCAACATGTTTCTTATCCAGACCCATTGCAAGTTGCTATCCATTTCCTATTATATATTTAGATTTGCCAATTGTATTCATTTACTAGCAAAAGAAAGGCCAATGTATGTAAAAATTTATGTATTACCAAAAGTTATTTCGGTATGTTCTCCGTTATAGACTATACTAATTTAATAGAAAGAAAGGTGCATCGGAGTCATAAATGTACAATTTAGACTGCGAGGGTCGGGATATCAAGCCGCTAGAGAGTCGGGATATCAAGCTACTAGGGTTTACTATATTCCCTGCTACTAAGAAAACTTTGGATCCCAAGTTACTCCCATAGTCAATCAAGTTAACGTAGATATTGCGGAAAGACGTGCATAATGTGGATTTCATGAATAAACTCAACAGATAAATTTAGAGTGTCAAAGAGAGAGGGTAAATTCCTAAGTGGGATCAAGAGCTTTAAATATATTCAAAAAAGTACATTTTTTGATGGAAAATAAATTTAAAAAAAGGGGAGTTTTACTCGATTATCAATTATGACCCCTTGTCTACGGATAATAACTGCAATTGTTTTTTTTTTTCAAAAGTTTTTTTTTTTCACTGCTGCTGCATCGAAACTTGCTCACATGTGCATTGAAACTCCCACCACATGAAGGCAACGACTATAAACACAATGTTGACTTAAGGGTTACAAGATTCTCTTTGCCAACTGGCCTCCGAAGAAATTTTCTTTTGGTTCCTTCTTGAGTTTTAATGTCCACGGGTGGTTATTAGGTGCTGATCGGCTTCATTGATTATACAGCTTCTCGAGCACAAGGATTTGAGAAATCTTCACCGGCATTTGATCGGTGGCCACATGAGAAAGTGCGTGGACACGTGACGTGTTGATCCACGATCGGTGACCATAAATAATTGTTTCTGTTAAGATATATGTCTCCAAAAAGGAATCTTTACTAATCAAACATGGAGCTTGCTTGTTAGTCTTTCAGAAATCAAAATCATCCACATTAAATCCGTTGATTTTCCACTTTTCCTTCTTACGTTACGCTTTAACTCGGTCGAACCTAATTTCGATACCAATTGTTGCATAAACAAGCAATCGAACAATAAAATAAAATAGACAGAACAAGAAAATAAATTGGATAATAGGTTTACATGCTTCGGTCGGGTGAAATTCATTGATGCTCTCCGTCCCAACCAAATCACATAAATTAGGTGTCTCATATATTTTACTATTCTATCTATTTTCTTGTTCAATCACTTGCTTCCTCAACAGTTTTAGTAATTGCTCATCGAACACACATAAGGCCATAAGTGTAAAATCTCAAATGTCCATAACACTATGACCGATTTGATGATTCAACATCAATCGATATGGAATTTAGGTTGGACCAAAAGAAAGGAAATTCCATATGAGATGCCTTGGGTATCGAACTCATGCCACGAGCCTCCTCTGCGCGCACATCCGTGGCTTAATCGATGATCCAATATATTTAGTTGCTTGTACCAAGCAGAAGAGGGTCCCTCTTGTCTTGTCCCCCTCGTCCTGTCCCTCTCACACTCGCATTCATTGGATTCGTTTACTCAGTTCGTCTCCCGTTCAATAAGCCGTTCGAAAATATCCGAAACAAAAGTCCACCATTTTAGAAAAACATCCATATAAGTTATACCTACTAAATTTCGCAACGAATCTAGCAAAGAGGCACGTAAATTAAAAAGACAATCACGTCGCGAGGCTCAGGCTCGGCTACGCGCACCTGAAAGAGATTATTTATTGGTTCAGTTAATTACAAGTTCTAATTATTAATTTGTTTTTTGGTTTTTTTTTTGTTAGGAAATCTAATTGATTATTGGAAGCAGTGAAGAGAGACAGAGAGGGGGGACCGGAGAAGACTCTCTTGCAATTACTGAGCTACAGCTACAGAGCTACTAGCCTACTACTGCTACTAGTACTACACATGAAGGCAACGACCTAAACGCGTGGTTGACTTGTGGGTACAAGATTCTCTTTGCCAACTGGTTCCCATTATACAAATCAACCCCCAGGGAGTGGGAATTGGCAACAACAAGGCCATTTCCTGTTTCCTGAGAGAGGCATTCTGGTTCTGTTCTCTCCGTCAGACCTGAAAGTGAAAATCAAGGCCAGAGTCTGAGCAAAGCCGAAATGCTTCGTCGCACCGGGCTTGCATTTTATGTTCTCAATAAGAAGAAAGCTCGTGCGCGTAGAAAAAAAGAAGATGCTGATACTGGCGCACCTGGTTCGATGACTCCGCCGACAGAAGCTAATTCTGATGGATCTAGTTCGTTGCCGACAGAAACTAATGACGGTGGATCTACTTCGTCTCCGATGGAAACTAATAATGGTGCATCTACTTCGCGTCCGACGGCAACTAATTCCGGTGGATTTAGTTCGTTTCCGACAGAAGCTAAATCTGGTGGATCTAGTTCGTCTCCTACAGAAACAAAATCCGGTGGATCTAGTCCGTCTCCGACAGGAATTAGTAAAGGCGCATCTAGTTCATCTCCGACAGAAACTAACAACAGTGCATCTAGTTCGTCGACCGCGACTACTGGAAACCGCTATGAGGTGTTCTTGAGCTTCAGAGGCCCAGATACTCGAAAGGCCTTCGCGAGTCACCTCTACAAGGGGCTCCATGATGCTGGAATTGTTACTTTCAGAGACAAAGAGGAGCTCCCCCAAGGCGAGGACATCGGACCAGAGATTTTAGCAGCCATCACGAAGAGTCAGATCCTGATCCCCATTTTGTCCGAGGGTTACGGTACAAGCAGCTGGTGCCTGAATGAACTGGCTCAAATAATGAAGTGCAAGAATGATAATGGGCAAATGGTGTTGCCTGTATTCTACAAAGTGAAACCAGCTGAGGTGAGATATCAGAGGGGAAGTTTTGGAAAAGCATTTCATGAGTATGAGGAGCGTTTGCTTAAGAGGCCTTCTTTCGACCCAACGAGCTTGGAGAAATGGAAGAAAGCACTCGGTGAAGTCAGTACCTTGAAAGGATATGAAGCCGATGGGTAAAATTTTTCACCAAAGCATTCTCTACTTTCTTATGATATGTGTTAGTGTTTACTGGTTGTTCTCATTCTCACCTGCTTCATTTTCGTTTTTTTTTTCTTTGTATATAAAAGAACTGTAAGATCCTGCAATGCATGAGTTCTATAATTTTTTTTTTGTTTTTTAGGTTTTTTGCTTTAAGGATGACCAACTTAATTATAGATTTTGTTGTTATAATCCCATTTGCTTGAACAATAAGATTTTCTGAATGAATTTTTACTCTTATATCCAAAGATTTTTCAACATTGCGCCATTTTCATATCATGTCTATAGCGTACGCTACATTAATCTTCATCTCAAACTTTCTAATTACATATTTATTTGAGATTAATAGTACAACTTAGTGGTGTTTTTTTATTTAGAGCTCGCAACATCATATACTGTGCATGGTGATCGACAAAGCTATATTTCTTCTCCGACCAAAAAAAGAGAAAAAGCTATATTTCTTTATCTTCCCAAGTTACATTCATTAAGTCATTATTGTCGTTTTGACCAAAAAAAAAATCATTAATATAGTTGATTAGTTGCTATTAAAATTATTTTTCACAAAAGAAATGTTTCTTTGGTTGCATATGATGATGGAAAATATAAAGAAGGGAAAAAGGGATTATTTTTATTATATGTTTGTTCAAATAATTTCCAATTCATTTCCTATCTTCAACAAGTAATTTTTACCTCATGCACCTGCATGTATTGAAGCAGTGTTCTTATTTTGGGTAAAAATTATTCTTCTACTTTCGTGTATAATCAATAATAGACCAGTTAAAATCATAGAACATAGATACTCAAAAGGAAAATAAAGTACAACCTGTTATCATCCTTGGAGGCAATGAAAAATGATAAGAACACAAATACGGAATGATACTAAATTCATAGCACGAGTAGAAACTCGCAAGCGTGTGGAAGTGGGCAAACAAGGAGAAATCCTCTCAACTACAATTCGGGTAGTTCGCCATATCACACTTTGAGCAACTTTTCTGATTGGTATCGCAAAACCCGAAATCATCTTGTATCAAAAGTTATAACTTGTCTTTGCTTATTCAAATGCTCTACAAATTTTCAAAGTCACGTCCACGTCATCCCTCATATCTTTAACAAACAACAGTTTAAAATTTGACTCAAATCCATAATAGATAAGAGTATTTAATATTCATAACTCCTACCCTCAAGTTTTTTCTGGCTTAATAAATTATTTGGGAGTAACAGTGGAATTGGGCACTCCATGTGAAGCAACCACCTATATCTTGAGGTGTGAAAAAAATGATTTTTAAAGTTTTTCAATCAATCCGCAGATTTATTTATTATTGTGTTCTCATTTGATAAACAACATAAAATTACTGTTGCCACAAAACTGAACTATTCTCACATTTGATGGGTATGAAGCATTATTAGTGGAATCGATTGTCCAAAGAGTGTTGAGGAAACTGAAGAAAAAGTTTGAGTTGGATATTTCTGAGAATTTGGTTGGAATTGATCGTCATGTGGAGGAGATTATGGAAGTTGTGGATACTAAAAAATCTCATGCCACCCTATTTCTTGGCATCCATGGAATGGGAGGCATTGGTAAGACTACTCTTGCTAAAGCCATCTACAACAAGCTTTCCAATCAATTCAAGCACCGTAGCTACATTGCTGATATAAGGGAATCATGGAAGCGTAATGGCGCCCTTTACTTACAGAATCGGTTAATCCATGATATATTGAAGCGCGAAAATGAAGTCCATAATGAGGATGAAGGGGTTAAGTACATCTCCTCCAAGTTTAAAGGTAAAAAGGTCCTCCTTCTTCTTGACGACGTGGATGTTGTCATTCAATTGAAGCATTTGGCCGGTAATCGTGATTGGTTTTCTTCGGGAAGTATGATCATTATTACCACCGTAAACGTGAGGATTCTTGAAGAATTTGGGGTGGACTATCCCTATGAGCATAAGGAAATGGAAAACGATCAATCTATGATTCTGTTTAGCAAACATGCATTCCGAAGTGACTCTCCTCGAAGGGAGTTTGAGGACCTCGCCCATGAAGTTGTATCCATGACTGGAGGGCTTCCCTTATCCCTTGAGGTTTTGGGCTCATTATTGTGCGGAAAAGAGCTAGCATTCTGGAGAAGTCGGATAGACAAGTTAAAAAAAGTGCCTCATGAGGAAGTGCAAAAAAAGTTACGAATAAGTTATGAAGTATTAGAATATGAACAAAAGCAAATATTTTTGGATATTGCTTGTTTTTTTATTGGTACCGATAGAAGAATTGCATCCTATATGTGGGGCGCCTGTGGCTTTTTTCCTGGGGTGGAAATTGAAGTATTGAGATACATGTCATTAATAAAAATTGAAGATGATCATAAGCTTCGAATGCATGACCAACTGAGAGATCTTGGTAGAGAAATAGTTCGCGAAGAAAAGCGGCCGGAGCCTCAGAACCGTAGCAGGTTATGGGACTTCGAGGAAGTCAAGAAAGTGCTAAAGAAAAATAAGGTAACCGTTTCGTTTCTTCTTCGTACTTAGTCCATGTTCTACTGCTAGAGTAATGTTGGTCCACCGCTTAGTGCTTGCTCTACTATTATTGCAACTTGAATGTTTCATTGACGAGATTAGAAAGTAGGGAGGTTGCTCTCTCCGAGTAAGTATTGTAGTGTTAAGATCATGAATTTCTACATTTGCTTCACTTATGTCTTTGACAAATGCAGTAAATAACTTGACTAACGATAAATCATAGAATCATAAACTCAAGCGGAAAAAGGAAAAAAAAAAGTTTAGGTCCGAATTAGCACAATTGAAATAGATTTAAGAATTTTTTGGTAATTTTAGAATACTTTAATTGGATATAGTATTAATGGACATTGAATCGTTGCATATAGGGAACGGGAAAGATTGAGGCCATTGATCTCGGTAGAGGCTACTTAGAAGGCTTTGGCAAAATAGCCGAGCAAGATGACAACATTTACACAGGTGAACAATTCAAGAATTTGACAAGTCTAAGATTCCTTCACATGGAGGAAGGGGCACATCTCAATGGAGATTTTAAGGACTCAATGGAGCAGTTAAAATGGCTTCGATGGCCAATATGCCCCATGAATTTTGATATTGAAGAGGTACATTTTTCATATAGTTACTTCAGTATTTTTGCACGAATCCATTTCACTCTTCATCCATAGTATCATAAAAAGAACACAGCCTTTTGCATATGGGCCGAAAATAACATTACCTTTCAAACTCATGTTTTCGTTCATGGGATAAAAGTGACCTCCACGGTCCATTTTTCCTATTCTCGGTTTAAATTGTTTGGGATCGTCCTTGCCATCACTGGGTGAGCTTGGCCTCGCCGCCGACCCTCGCGTCTCACCGGTTTCCAATCCCGTGACCAGCAAGAGGAAGAAGAAGAAGGGGAAAAAAAAAGAGAAAAGAAAAATAATAAAAAACAAAAAGAAAATTGATATAATAGTAATTATTACTATAAATTGCCACATCAGAGCCAACCGGTCAAAGTTAGCGAGATGGACTGAATTAGCATAAACGCAAAAAGTTTAGGACTTGACTAGCAAAGAAAAAAATTTACATTTGAATTTAGGACTTTTTTGGTAATTTTAGATTACTTTAGTTGGATATAATATTGATGGAAATTGAATCGTTACATATATGGAACGGGAAAGATTGAGGCCATTGATATGAGTGAGGGGACCTCAGAAGGCTCCGGCAAAATAGCTAAGCAAGATGACGGCTTCTACACGGAAAAACTATTTAAAAATTGACGAGTTTAAGATTTCTTCGGATGAAGCGGTCATATTTCGCCGACGATTTTAACGGTTCAAGGGAGGAGTTAAGACGGCTTCTACGGGAAGAATATCCCATGAATTTTGAAGTAAAAAATCTTCACGCAACTGAATTGGTTGTACTAGATTTGTCAAGAAGCATGATAAATGAGAGATGGCAAGGGTGGAGGTCTTTCGTGGTAAGAGCAAGTCTTTTTCTTCTTCTTCTTTTCCCTTTTATGTTTTTTTTTTAAATTTTAATCATAATCACCCTTGACAACCATTTCTTTTTACCGGATGGCAAAGAAGCTCAAATTTCTCGACCTTACGGGTTGTGAATACTTGGAAAATACGGACTTCCTCTCAACTTTTAAGAATTTAGAGGTTTTGATCCTCGACGGTTGTCGGAGACTGCAGCAAGTCGACTCTTCAATTGGAGGCATGAAGGCCCTCCTTCGCTTGGAGTTGATGTTCCGTTGGAGCCTCACGAAGCTTCCGGAAGAAATAGGTAAATTAAAAAACCTGGAGCAACTCCTTCTAGAGCACACTGGACTTTCTGCATTACCGGAAAGCATAGGATCTTTTGAGAATCTGAAAATTCTCAATATTTCTCGAATCGATATATAAGAATTACCAAAAAGTATCGGGAGGCCGAGAGAGCTCCGAGAATTACATGCTGGTGAATGCCGAGGATTGCGAGGAAAACTTCCAGAAAGCATAGGATCTTTGCAGAATCTAGAAATTCTCAATATTTCTCGGAGCGATATAACAGAATTACCAAACAGTATCGGGAGGCCGAGAAAGCTCCGAGAATTACATGCTGGTGAATGCCGAGGATTGCGAGGAAAACTTCCAGAAAGCATAGTGTCTTTGCAGAATCTAGAAATTCTAGATATTTCTGAAAGTGGTGTAGAAGAATTACCCGGCGATATTTGGAGGCCGAGAAATCTCCGAGAATTACGTGCTGCTAAATGCGCAAAATTGGGAGGAAAACTTCCAGAAAGCATAGTGTCTTTGCGGAATCTAGAAATTTTAGATATTTCTGAAAGTGGTGTAGAAGAATTACTCGACGATATTTGGAGGTTGAGAAATCTCCGAGAATTACGTGCTGCTAAATGTGCAAAATTGGGAGGAAAACTTCCGGAAAGCATAGTGTCTTTGCGGAATCTAGAAATTCTAAATATTAATGTCACTAGTATAGAAGAATTACCTGACGATATTGGGAGGCTAAGAAATCTCCGAGAATTACGTCTCGCTAAATGCGCAAAATTGGGAGGAAAACTTCCGTAAAGCATGGGGTCTTTGGAGAATCTAGAAATTCTAGATATTTCTTTTAGTGGTATAAGAAAATTACCAAACAAGATCGGGAGGCCGAGAAAGCTCCGAGAGTTGCGTCTTGAAGATTGTGTGAATCTGAAAGGGGAAGCGTCAGAAAGCATGTGCAATCTTTCATCCCTACAACGCCTTGATTTTCTTGGTCGTATGGAGCTCCAATCGCTGCTGGACCTTCCTTCCAGCTGAACATATTTGCGCATCACCTGTCAAAGTCGCAAATTGCCTTCACTCTCCCACCTAACCCGTCTCAAGAAGCTAGAAGTCGGTTTCGTCGATTTCTCCCAGTGCATCCCGGAGCTTCCACCAACAATACTAAAGGATTCGGAATGCTCTCAACAACCGACGGGTGTTGAAGAATCGAAATTACCACAATCCCTGGACACTCCCTTCAAGTTGGAAGACTTGGCGGTCACTTCTTGTGAATCTCTTGAAATTTTGGACGTTTCGCAGTTAATCCATCTAAGGACATTATCCGTCGATTATTGCGGGAATTTACTTGAAGTTCGAGGTCTTGATAAATTGAAATATTTGGAATCCTTGATTGTTGAGTTTCGCAATTCGGTTGATCAGTTGAAGCTTCCAAAATCTGAGGGTCCGAAGGTAGTGAACGTTAAATGGTGCGAAAACCTCGCCGAAATTCAAGGTCTCGATAGGTTAGAGTTCTTGGAACGGTTGAGTATCTCCGGGTGGGCTTCAATTGAAAGGTTGAACCTTCCAAAATCTGATAGTATGAGGATATTGGCTGTCGGATATTGCAAAAACTTAATCCAAATTCAAGGCCTTGATAGGTTGGAGTTCTTGGAACAATTGAGTATCTTTGGGTGCGTTTCAATTGAAAGGTTGAACCTTCCAAAATCCGAAAGTCTGAAGTACTTAAATGCTGAACATTGCGAAAGCTTAGTCGAAATTCAAGGCCTTCGTATTTTGGAGTTCTTGGAAGAGTTGAATCTCTCTGGATGCGCTTCAATTGAAAGGCTAACAAATTTATGTTGCTTTGGCCACTTGAAAAGTTTGACTATCAACAGCTGCGACAAGCTTCAAGACATATAGTGCCTAGAGAGCTTCCCATCCCGCAAAAGTTTATGGATTGAAGGTTGCAAGTCCTTAGCCATATTACCGAACTTGTCAAGTTTTCGTAATTTACAAGAATTGTTCCTGTCAAACTGTCATGAACTTCGAGAGATCCTGGGGCTTGAGGAGTCAATATCTCTAGAACGTATTGCTATCTCGGGATGTTCCTCGATTGAGATCTTACCGGATTTGTCATCGTGTACCCGCTTGATGAGTTCGATTGTGCAAGATTGCAAGAAATTGACTGAGCTTCGAGGGCTAGAGAAACCGGAGCAACTAGCGGAACTGGATATTTCTGGATGCAAGTCACTTAAAACTATTCCAGAATTGTCTGGAAGGCGGCTTTATCAAAATTACGAGAAAGAGCCATTTGCATATAGTGGGGGGATAAAATTTGCATAAGACTATTCGGGCGCCTCGGATGAGTCAAGATACTAGAGATGATCCACATTTTCGAACAAAGGTACATAAAGGATGTAAGTTACCTTTGCTCTTTTGAGATCTACCGCCCAATTGTCATTTGCAATTTCTTTCACGATTTATCATCTTGTCATTATTATTTCCCGGTTGATAGTGTCATCATTATTTTTGTTACTTGAATTCAAGGAATCTGGGGGAGATGTTCATGGAAGTTAATGTGCGCTTTGGCAAAATGATTCTTCTTATCATGCCGATAACGGAAATGGATTAAAAGGCTTTCTAGGCACATCGGATGTCTTTAGACTTTGGTAAGATCCTTCATCCTATGCAGGCAAATAATTACTCCTAGCATTTGATTGTTTCTGGATTTCTGGAAAATCTGATAAAAAATGATGTATACAGGCATTTGATAGCATGCCAAAGGTCATTGTATAGGTTGAGAAATACTAAATGGAGGACCCTATACGGCGGTCCTTGTTTGAATCCATGTTCATTGTTTTGGATCCAGGATATACCTAAAAGTCCAAGGCTAATTATAGATTACCCAAAGAATGCATCTTGATGTTTGTAGAGTTGGTACAGCCATCCGTGAGATGCCCGAACATTTGAGCCAAGCAAGACATTAACTAGAATGTGGTTTGAAATGATTGATTGTGCTTCCCTTATATTGTGCATAAGCACTTGTTGGTTCATTTACTTGCTGAAAAGAAAAACACAGGAATCATTTCCATAAGTTTCCCGAGGAAACTTTATCCTATATGCCGTTTGAAAACTGTTGCATTATTTCTAATACATCAATGGCAAATGACGACAAGGAAAGAATCAAACTATATCCCACAAGAGCAAACAACTTGAGTTGAATTCACTATAATAACCTGCTCAAAGCTTCTGTGGTTGATGATGTTAGATGCCCCATTAGTTGGATCCGTAGAGTTCAAAAAGAATATCGAGTTTGACAAACAGGGATCCCTAAACTTCGGAATGTTATTAGGAGTTTGCCGATGTTAGTTGCTAGATTGATTTCATCTGACTCACTGGCGGGATTCGGTTATCATTCCACCGGTTGATGTAGATGCTGAACTATGCAAGAGAGCTTTCGCAAGGCTTTTCTAAAAGGAAAAAAAATCATCAAAGGATGAGGAGCTCGATGTTTCTTGAACTTCTCCAAAGTCCGACAATGCATCCTTGGAATGGTAAAGGATGTTTGCATGTTGTCATCTGACATTGCCCTCCTTATATTTAGCAGAAGCTTTGCAGAGCCGGAGATGTCCGCCTCCGCTCCCGTAATCAAGTCTCTCTCTTCCTTATTTTCTCTCCCAACTGTTCCTCTTTCGTAGTTTTATTCATGCTACTCTCGGACTCAAGGGAAGTCTAGCCTCGAGCTTCCCTTTGTGTTTTCGAGCACCGACGAAGGACCATAGCGCGTGCTTCCATTCCGGCTTCAGGTCAATAAACTGCTGGCTTCTCGGGTTGGGCTCCCGTTCGGCATTCTTTTGCGACCTAATGGGCGGTTGTCTCAATTGTTCTGACTTGGTTTTGTGAAGTTTGCTTGATTTCTGGTTGGCAAGTGAAGATCGCGGGCTGGAATACGGAGAAGGATTTCTTGGTGATGGTCACAGAGGACCCGAAGGTGTACTTCATGGCTTCAATTGGCAGAGGTTGTAGACAATCTCTCCTGGTAATTTCTTTGAAACGAGAAAGTCTCTCCCGATACTTGCTTCGACTAGAGGAAGTTCTCTTTTTAATTCGGCGTTTTCGTTCCTTCAACAATGGCTTGGTGCGCCCTTTGAGTCATTGGCCTTATCTCATTTTACTTCTTTCGCTCTTCCTAAATGTGCTACGCTTCCTTCTCTCAAGAGAAACCACTTGAATTGCCAATCTCGATCGATTTGTGTTTGATGGATAATTGGACAAATATAAAGGCGAAGTGCTTGAAAGTCTAAATGAGAACAACTAAGGAGTTCCCTAATTTAATCGACAATCACCTAGACCGACCGGAAGTGTACCATGCTTCTGTATTGCCATCTTGTTTCCCTTCTGTGTACACCGGTTAAAATGTCCATGAAAATAAAGAACTTGAATTGGAGGGGATGTCATGTATTCTAGATAGACTAGCTATGTCGGTTGCGGAAATGGTTGATGCCCACTTGGAGTTGGTAGGTTTAGGCTCGTGAGAATAACATCTCGACATTGTCGGGCATCGATATAGTTTCCTTGGATTTCTAATGCTAACTCTCACAATGTAATGCTACTTCTGGCTCCTCTTCTTCCTCTTTTTTACTGATTGAGAGTTCCCAACTAGGAGATATTTAATGTATACTAGATTGCAGAGTACAGGCTGGAAAATTTCTCGCATTTTGCACTACTTGAAGTTAATTTATCTTCTTCTTATTACAGAGGGCCATAGCATCGCATCATTTTGATTAATCAAGTTTGCCGGTGGGAGTTTAACTTACTTGTTAATAGAATATCTCAAGCAATGCTGCATACTTGTATGACAATCTGGTCAAGGGGGATGGAGTCGGGGATTAGATAAAGCGCAGAAACTAGGAGTGTAGAGGGAGCCGCATCCAAGTATGTTAAGTTTTTATATGACTCTATCTCTTGGTAATTCAAATTCGTAAGGACTTAGGAGTAGATGCGTAGCCTTGGCAGTTCTTGACATCTATTCTCACTGGAAAATTTTAGAGAGGAGGCACCTTTTCTCCGAAAACATCCGAAAGCTTCACGCATCATATGGTCTTCCGGATTTGGAGAACATGTTGTTGAGTGCACTATAATTCTTGAGCCAACCTTTGAATGGTTTCTGTTGAGATCCTAAGTCGTAGACACTAGTACACTTTTGATCCTTGCCTGAATCCACTCCACCTCGAGGTTCCAAAGCGGAACAACAAGATTTGTTGTGGGATTGTGATAATGGATTGGGGGCTGATTCCTGTCACTTTACATGCCCAAATAAATCCCATATTAAGTGACCGATATCCCTCTCATTTGTCTTGTCTTGTTCCGATGCTTTAACATTTTCTTGTTACTGCGCGTTCTTTATCTTCCCTCTTGTAGTAATTTTGTTGTGAAAAAATTATTCATTCTTTTCCTCTCTCTGTTGTTTTCTTTGCACATTCATTGTGTTGCCAATCTTGGTTTCTCATAATTGTTCTATTCTACTCCGGGTAAATGTACAACATCATTATGCTGGCTCGTCCCGGTGGCAAGATTGTTGTCTTGGCATTTGAAGATGGTACAGTTTCACCGCATGATGTAGAAGTAAGTTTAACATCATTAAGTCGGCATTGTAGTTGACACTTGTAATGTGTATTGGAGTCTTTATTCAAAAATAGTTGTTTGTGATTCGGGTTTGGATCTTCATGTTAAAGTGGAAGCAATTCGGTCCGAGGTTGAGATCCTGTTGGTGTCGATTTTGCTGTTAGAATGACGGAGGTCTGTTGGCTGGTTCCGCAATTGAACCTAAATGTAATGACATGCAATCTATTCTAATACGAATGCATATGATATGAAAATAACATGAAAAGTGTAATAGCTCATCATTGCATAAGTTTAATGAACTACATGAGTAAACCTAAATGATATGCTGATCACATGACCTAATTCTAATGGCTAGCAAGATAATGCAACTACATTATAACATGCACTTTTTAATGAATGACCCTAATGACTCGTCAAAAACGGCAACTGTGAATGACATGGCAAGTGTGCAAATTGAAACATATGATATGCATGCATGATTTTTTATTTTTTGATGTTTTTAAAATGTGAATATTATCTATGCTAGTGGTAAAATCTTACCTAATCCATATGTGCAGTGCATGAAAATTTCAAATCAAAGAGCATGGCAACCTAAAAAAATAACCCATCGTCTCACTAAAGATTATCGCAACTTTAGGCAACATCAGTATTCAATATAAGTCAAAATAATTAAAAAAAAATGATCCAAAGTCTTATGGATCAAATTAGTAATTAAATTGACTTTTCTCGAGTTAGATATCGGTTTATACGAAACATGGCAACCAAATATCAAAACTAAATTGGACAACAATCGCTACCTATTTCATGGATATTATTTCCAAATTCGAATATGCAAATGACGGAATCGAACGACGACTACCGCACTTCCAATGGATTGCGTGATGCTTCGTGGTGATTCGCAGTTCACGACGAGAACTCGAGGCCAGTAAATCTACTGGAAAAGGATGAAGGGGAATTGCTTCATGGTGTATCACGAACAGCTCGAGACAGATTCGGTTTGCGGATCGTGCGGACCGACTCGTGGCGATGACTTACGCTTTTGACTCTTGTGGACCTGTAACAATTTTTTCTTTTTTCTTTGACCACCGCTTGGACTTTTGCCTTTGTAACCAAATGATCTGCAGAAACAAAAAGAACTTCACGAGTACATGAGCAACAAGTCAACGGTTCATTGATCCAATGCGTGGGACGTTGAGTAGACTTGGTGGACAAAGCGTGCTGATTGTTTGATGGACATGGCGGTAACAATGAGGAATCGTCTGATAAGGCTCAATGACTTGTACCAAGAGCTCAGGCTGTAGTACGGATCCTTCCCGGACAAGGGCAATCACGGTAATGCCTCGAGAAAGCCAGAATTGGCAAGGAAAAGCCTCGACTGGTTGGTGATGTCGGCAAGGTGTTGAAGCAAGAAGGGATCGTGGTGACGCTCCTGGGGTGTCCGGACAAATCGAAGAAAAAGACGAGAAGAAACTCTTTGCTTTTCCTCTCTCTTCTCGTCCTTTTCCCTTGACTTCTCTCAGACTTCTTTTGCCTCTCGTCTTCTTCTCAATTTTTTAATACGCCAAGAGTTGTCAATCAATTCCCCCCTGTTGAAGTGAGCGAAGTCTGGTTTTATAGCAGATAACACTGCCGCAACTTTGGAAAGCCTGGACCGTTGAATCAATTACCGAAACTCAGTGGAATCAATTACTAAAATTTTGCTTTGGATTGCCATCAAGAATTGGCTGTAAATCAGCGCACGAAGTATTTCTCTCTTGTGGGTCTTCATGAATATCCCTTCCTCCTATGACCAGATTCATTCCACCATGTGCACGTCTATTTTAATCCTTCCTTCTTTGTCTCGTATGATGAACAGGTTAAAAAAGAATGATAGATAATCTGCAGACTCAATCAATTCTTTTTTATTTTCATGTTGCCGATCTATCCATTCCATTGTGCGCTTCCTTTCCAATGCTCTTTCCTTTTCTTGAAAAAGAATTCCCAATGTGAAAGAAATTATCTCTTCATTTGGGGGACTCCATTGAGTGATTGCCTTCTCTTCAACAATCTTTCCATTATGTTTACTTTCCCTCCCTTTTTATGTTTCCTTTTTCATTGCCGATGTCCCTCGATCACCAGAATCGGGTTTTTCTTCTCCACGTTCTTCAGTTAGCTCATTCCATTCCAGTAACTCCTCTCAATCGTATCCGTATAAACACCCACCATGCACTCATGCCTCCCCTTTATTTGTGACCTTGATATTTGCCTCCTCCTGATTTGCAGCCAAAGAATATTCCCACGATGACATCTTTAATCCCCAAATTTGACTCCATATTTTCAACCTAGGTGTCCTTTATTCCATGAATGCAATCTTTCCCGATCAAGATCGTCCCATGTGCACTTCTCGTATAATTTCGGCCACCGAGCTACCCAAAGGGTTAGATCGTATATTACCATCTCGCAGACTAAGTTCACTATGCCAATTAAGTCCAAGACTATTTATTTGAACCATATCTGCCACCATCGGTTCAATTAAAATATAAATGAGATGCATGCAGAAATTAAATTGATCTAAATGCGAACTACGTATCATTCTCTAATTTTATATGCAAAATTTGATATCCTAAAAAGGTAGTCAAAATTTAGGTGTCAACAAATGTATATTATATAATATACGTCATCAAATAGTGTCTTATTATTTTAAAATGATTGTTGTCATAGAATAAAATCTGCCTAATCGTTTTTAGAAACACCCGGCTCGACATAAAATAATCAACATCACTAAATGATTTTTGATTAGTCATTTGAGCGGATGAAAGAACTAAATTGGACATCCAACAATAGTTCAAGGATTACACCGAGCAAACTAAAAGTTCAAAGGCTATTTACGTCATGCTCTCCTCATGAAAAATTCAATATTGGAATCAAACTACCAACTTTGTTTTCGAAAACAAATGCCCAATAATTTGTCTCGTTCCTCGTCATTAACTAGAGTAGTCCTCGTGGAATCGATGGCCGCATTCAAAAAGTAATTGAATTTTAGGAAGATTCATGTACTTTTTGACGCCTTTTCTTGCCATATTATTTCTCCCACCATGCTCAAGGGATTGCCTAACAAAAAAATCCATTTTGATCAATTTGATAACCGATGCATAAGAGGTGGCCATTGCGGTTGCAAGAAAACCCAACAAACACTTGGGTAACCCAGGCTGTTCTCGAAATCACTTCTTGATGAGCGAGTCCGGACAACGAGTTCAGTCTGGCATATAGCCCGATCGGGCCCACTTTGTCACATCCGTTTGGACCATTTCTTCATGATGAGCAAGACCGGACAAGAAGCTCGGTTCGGTACATAGCCCGATCTAGCCCTATTCGGCCCGCCCATTAATGTCTCTCTTCCTCACTCTCCCGCCTTTTCCAATGCGGTTGCAAGTAAACCAAACACTTTCGTAACCCAGCCCATTCCGAAATCACATATTGATGAGCGAGCCCAGACGTCAAGTTCTGTCTGGCATATAACTCGATCGGGACCAGTTCGTCACATCCATTTGGACCATTTCTTCATGATGAGAGATACCGGACAACAAGTTCGGTCCGGCATACAGCCCAATCTGCCCCAGTTCGGCCTGCCCATTAATGTCTCTCTTCCTCGTTCTCTCTCCTGCCTGTTCCAATGCGATTGCCAGTAAACCCAACACTTTGGTAACCCAACCCGTTCCGAAATCAATCACACACATTTCTTTACGATGAGCGAGCCCGGACAACGAGTTCGGTCCGGCATAGAGCCCGATCCGGCCCGGTTCAGCCCGCCCATTAATCTCTCTCTTCCTCATTTTCTCTCCCGCCTGTTCCACTTCTGCAATTCTCTCTACAAATTCTCAGACTCCAGTGGACTTCGTCACTCTCTAGCTCTTCCATTCTGGCCCCGTTCCCTAAGCAGCATTGAGCTTTCTTCTAGGGTTTTCGAGCTCTACCATTCACTCAGTTTGCATTGGCCACCGGCGCTTGTGTACAGTCCTCGCGGTTTGCTCCAGCAACTGGTGCTGCGTTTTCGGCTGCTTCCGGAGCCTTTTTTTCTTAGCTATGGAGATCGACGAAGGGTCGCAGTGTGTTCTTCCGTTTCAGCTTCAGTTCGACAAACCGCTGGCTTCTCAGGTTCGGGTCCCGGCCTTCTTTTGCGACCTAATGGGCAGGTCGATTCAATTGTTCCGACTCGGTTTTGTGAGGTTTGCTCCATTTTTGGTTGGCAGGTTAAGATGGCGGAGTGGAATCCGGAGAAGGATTTGCTGGCCATGGTCACAGAGGACTCGAAAGTGGTGCTTCTCCGCTTCAATTGGCAGAGGCTGTGGACAATCTCTCCTGGTCATTGCTTTGAATCGAGAAAGTTCTCTTTTTTTTTTTTTCCTTACTTTTTTTATCAGCGTGTTCGTTTCTTCAACGATGGCTTGTTGTGCCCTTTGAGTCATTGGCCTTATATCGTTTATAAATCTCGCTTTTCCTAAATATACTACACATCCTTTTTGCCCATAGGAACCACTGTAACTACTAATGTAGTTCAAATTGCATTCGATGGAGAATTGGACGAATATAGGAGTGCTTGAACGTCTACACGAGAAACCACGTTGAACTAGATGAGAGGACGGAGCTGAACCAAGGAAATGGTGTTCCAGAAAAATGAAGAGTCAATGATGGTGATACAAGTGGAAATCTAGAGATGACTTAGTTGCCAGTAAAGAATTCCAAGCTGATATCGGTTAAATGGAGGGACTTTTAATTATAGCAGCCATACATTCCTATCAACTTCTAGACAAGGTTGGTGCCTTAGGGGAGTTTATCCATAACTTAACCGATAGTCATCTAGACCAACTGGAAGTGTACCATACTCTTGTTCTTCCATCTTGTTACCCTTTTCGGTATACCAGTTAAAGTGTCCATGAAAATAAAGAGGGGACGTCGTTAATGCTGGATAGACTAGCTATGTCAGATGCAGAAAGGCTTGATGCCCGCATGGAGTTGGCAGATTTAGCCCCTGCAGAATTCCATCTCAATGTCGTCAGGTATCTATATAGTTTTCCTTCGATTTGTGATGGTGACTCTCACAATGTAGTATTAGTTATGGCTTCTCTTCTTCCTCTTCTTGTACTGATCGAGCGTTCCCTACTAGGAGAGATCTAGTATACGCTGGAAAGTTCCTCAGGTTTTTTATTGCTAAAATGTAGAGTATAGTCTGAAAAGTTTCTCACATTTTGTATTACTTGAAGTTACTTTGTCTTCTTCTGATTACAGAGAGACATTTCGTCACATCATTTTGATTAAGCAAGTCCGCTGTTGGAAATTTAACTTACATGCGAATAGGATATATCTCAAGCTATGCTGCATACTGGTATGACAATCTGGTCAGGAATGGAGGGGGGAATTGGAGAAAACAAAGAGACTAGAAGGGTAGGGGGAGCTGCATCCAAGTATGTTAAGTTCTCATACAACTTGGTAATTCAAATTCATAAGAGCTTAGGATTAGATGCCCAGCCTTGGTAGTTTTTGCTATCTATACTCACTGGAAAAATTTAAAGAGTTATTTTTTCTCCAGAAACATCTGGATGCTTCGCACATCATATTGTCTTCTGGATATGCAAAACATGTTGTCGAGTGCACTGTAGTACTTTAACCCATCCTTGAATAGTTTCTGTTGAGATCCTAAGTTGTAGGTGCTAGTACACTCATGATCCTTGCTTGAAGTATACTTTCGTGGATCCACTCCACCTCAAGCTTCTAAAGCTGAACAACAAGATTCGTTTTTGGATTGAGATAATGGAATGAAGGCTGCCAAAAACGTATAGATTGCCTGGTTTTACTAGCACCAAGAAGTCCCATATCAAGCGACCAATATCCCTCTCACTTATATTGTACTGTTACAACACTTTGCCTCACTTCAAAAATTTTGATTATTATTTTGTTGGTTTATTTGTGTTCTCTATCTTTCCTCTTCGTCTAGTAATTTTATTGTGAACAAATTATTCATTCATTTTTTTTTTTTTTGGGGGGGGTATGAACTGACTTTTCTTTGCACATTTCGTCGTGTGTCGTCAATACTAGCTTCTCTTAACTATTGTAATTTACTCCAGGTAAATGTGTAACATCATTATGCTGGCGTCCCGATGGCAAGGTTGTTGTCTTGGGACTTGAAGATGGTACAGTTTCACTGCATGATGTTGTTGAAGTAAGTTTTCTATGTAATTACTTTACCATTACCCTCACTACTTCTCAACTAGAATTCCTCCCGCAACAATGTTGTATCATCTGAATATGTTCTTCTCTAATCTCTCTTGGGAAACATTCTGAATTGCTTAAAAGTTGCATGATGCGATGCAAACAGGAAGCTTGCTTAATGAACATTTAGCAACTAATTGAGATGGCATTCTATGTTTATTGGTCTTGTCTGCCGATGTCAAGTTAACATTGGACTGCTCTATAGGTCAATCCGAGCAGGATAAGCCTAGCAAATCTTATTAGAACGCTATTGTACATGACCCAGCATAATAAATTTTACTAGAACACTCTATTCTACATGACCCATTTGTAATAAACTAATACCATTTGGGTTCAAAGTTCAAACCATGTAACACTAATTACCACTTAGGGTCAATCATAGTTGTCACATGGAAATATATTTAATGAATCGACATGTTAAATCTACGGGTTGGGGATCGTGAATTAGATCCAAAAGAGTCATAAAGTTTGATATAGTGTTGACGATTGGTGTTCCATTACAGATGTTAATTAATTATAAAATATGATGTTTTCTTAATGTTAAGTAGTTCCATAGCTAATAGAAAAGATACATTAAATTTAACTAAGTTTTGGATGTGATGCCTAAATATCTATTCTTTATTGTGGGATTCGTCGTCCTACATCAAAGCCATGAAATGTTTTTGACCGCAACATCGTATTAAATGATGAATCAAAGAAGTTGATTGACTTATATCTAATCGGTGAAATCAGTGGTGAATTGTTTGATATAGTACTACTAGAGTCATTCAATTTATTTATACGCTCAGGACTTGAATCTGGATGTGCTCAATTGCATTCTCATGTAAGACAAAAAACTGTCACCTTGTTGTAGTTGTTGTTGTCGATGACTGAAAATTTTCCAAATTTAAAGGATGGTTTACAGAAGTGTTTACTGGTATTGAGCTCATTGTGAGGATCTACGGTCTAAGTGGATGGTGTCATATAGAAGCAGTCATCTATGACACGCTCGTTTTCATCAAATTTATAGTTATTTTCTATCTTTCTATTATTTAAAGCAACATATGTCCAGTTCAGTCAAATTAGGAAGGTAATAGTTCAGGTGACTTTTAAATGATAGGACTTTCATGTGCCTCAGCTATGCTTGTGGGTAGAAAAGTTCATAGATAACCGGTTATGTCATTAAGCTATAGCTGTTCGGTCAAGGTACAATTGCTCAGAACTTGGTTGATGCTGCTGAATTTCTGTTTCTTTGAGGTTTGTACCAACTTATAGATCATTGTTCTCTTCATGGATTACCTTTCTCTCTCAAGAGTTTACTTTTACATATGAATGTTATCTTATCAATCTAGCTGTCTGTATGGATCTTTGGATATGCGGTGTACTACTTTTATATATGATAGTGCTTGCAGCAGTTGTACATACTGTGGTATATTTTCTCTTACATGATATATATTTTAAGCAGAATGGAAAACTGTTAAGAAGTTTGAAGTCCCATGTGGCAGCTGCAGTGTGTCTCAATTGGGAGGAGGATGCCCAAGTGAATAGAGTATGCATCTTTCAACTTGGAAAAGTTCATAAAACTTCTTGATCTTGATTCTTGACTGACAATATTTTATTGTTCATACCTTTCATATTGTTTCTAATATTTTGTTTGCAGTTAAGTGGTTATTTTAGTCTGGTTTACTTAATTTTTTTTTTCAAACTTATAATCTAATTTCACAGTCCAACAGCTTCAATGTGGGTTTATGGAAGGTTTTTTTGAAAAACTTTTGGTTGGAGTCGTATGTTAGTTTTTGATTTGCTGATTGTTGACTCCTTAGCTTTAATCTCTTGTTATATTGTTTCTTCTTTATTTTTGCAATTGGAAAGGTAATTATCCATTTGTTTCATAGGACACTTCTGGTAACCCTTTGGCATTTGAAGATCGCACCACTCGTTTCTTCCCTCGAGTTCCAAAAGTTCCTTGCATGCCTGGACTAGTACCTGGAGAAACTGGTTTAACGGAAGATGTTCAAGATTCATTTGTAGAGCTCTCAAATTCTTCAAAGCAATGTTTCAGTATTCTCTGCAGTGGAGATAAAGATGGGGTTTTGTGCTTCAGTATATTTGGTGTCTTTCCGATCAGAAATGTTGTAAGCCTCCTGTCCGTTCAAATCAAATGTTTAGCAGTATAGTCTATCCGATTCTGTCAATGAGTACTTCTTTCCTTTCTTGCCTATCACACAGCAGTCTTTCTTAATAAATGGATTTGATGGCAGTAAATCAGTATTGCCCGGAAAGTGAAAGTAATGAGCTGGTTAAGTAAGCAACTATACTGGGTGAAGTTATGCTTGTAAAATTTCTAGATGTTTATGCCATATTCCCAGGTAGATTTCACTTCTGTTGGTCATTTCAGAGATGATGCATCCGACTTGGATACAGAACAATTATCCGTAGGTTTTGTGGTTTTCTCTGAGTGCTCCTTCTACTTATACTGCAGTTGAAGCACCCAAAGGAGAATTTGGTGTCTTTCTGGCTTAGCCTGCCTTACAGACTTTCTGCTTTTGTTTTAGATTCTTGGGTTTCTATTCTGTTCTAGGGAGATTGAGAGAGCCTATGCAACCATTGGTTGGGAAAATTGTTCTGGGAGCATGTTCGCCTGTGTAGATAGTTCTCTCTGTGGGTGTGCAATCATTAGAAGATTTAGAATTTTAGGTCTCTGAATGATGCACGCTCATTTTAGATTGCATGGTCTTGTGGACTTCAAGTATCAGCGTGACATTTTTGCAGCATTGGAAAAAAGTGTTTTGGGGAAAAAATGTGATTGTTACTCAAGGATGAGGGAACAGAGACTTCTTAAGGAAGTTGGAGCATAAGAATCTTTCCTACATTACAAATAAGTAGAAGGAATTCCTAAGACTCTATTGGAATGCTTTTAAAGGGGATGATTCAATGGAAATTAGGGCTAGTTATCGGTATGGCATTATGGGTAGAAGGATGAGGGCTTTTATCAATCACATATGAAATTGTTTTATTTAGAAACAAGTACATAAATTTACTAAAAATGTTTTCAAAAGTAACCGTGTAACTTCTCCTTAAAACTAGAGCGCATTTGGTGTACACTTGCAAGACTCACATATATGACAGTTCCACTACTCATGTGTCACATGGATCTTAGACAATAATCTGATGAAAATTGTCTTTCCTAGAGATCTGAGATGTGGATAGATGTTTGATTATTTGTATATGTGGGGCATGCTTATCGTCATTTTCTTATGTATATCATGTGTTTTAAATGAGTGCGATTGTCGAAAGATCCTTCCTCAAAATGCTTCGGTGACCAACAAAGAATTTCATTCACTTTGTGACATAAGTTGTAGTCATTAGATACATTGTCTTTTCATGGACACGTCGTTGGAATTTGATAGAGCAACTGTTGAATAAAAGCTCAGTGGTCACTGAACATGTTTCTACAAAAATGTCAAACAGCCAGATATAGTAAATGTCAAATAGCTTGTATATTGGTTTGATAGATATAAAATGCTGTCTGTTTGGTAAACTTCAGTATACATGCTGTAAAATTTATTCCTGTCATTGGATAATTCCAGATATCATTTTAGATGTTTCTCCAGAGCAAGCTAACTGGCATGTATTGTTGTCATTACGTGGTTTTATCCAAGGATCTTTGTCATTTGATGGTTGCATGCTCAGGAGAACTTCTTGAAGACATTGTTGAATCAAGAGGGGGTCAAATGGTTGGAGATAGTATGCATGGCTTCCGTTGCTTAGTGCTTGATACCTCAATTTTCCAAAAGAGGTAAACTTGCACTTGGATTTAGTGTTGTTCAAATTTTAGGTGAAACTTCTGTTTTCGTTCACGTAGTAGTGATTGTGCTCGATATCATGATTACATTAGGATTGTTTGTGTGCACTGATATTTGTTTCAAAGGTATCAACTTTGTTTGGTTTTACGGAAAGTATAACTCATATTAACTCTGGATATTATCATCTTCCTTAAAACGAAACCGATAGTTGACATAGATCACTTTTGAAACATTTTTCTTAGATAACTCTAAACTTGCATGATAGGAGAACTATCCTTCTCATAATTTTAGATGCCCAAGTTGACTTTCAAGAGTCACCATAAGCTGAACAACATGATGTCTCATACTTCGAAGCCTGAATAATTATGTTCATGCTTAAGGTTTCACCCGAGCCTTTAAGTATCATACCATCTTTCAATAGAAACCTCTAGTAATTGATAACGTTTAGATGTTGACAGTGATGGGACAAAAATGCGGTAGTTATTGTTGCAAATTTTTAAAAACTGTCGCATGATTCATGTCATTTTTGCTCTAGAGGCCTGCTTAGTTTTATATAGCATTTTTAGTATTCGTTTTCATAGAAACTGTGTTCAATGTTTTTTGACAGGAAATTTGTTGAGTACAAATGATATATGCTGTAAGGGATGAAAATTGTGAGAACATGCTTGTGTTCCATCACAACAAAAAATAATGCTCTGTTATTCCATACCTTCATGTTTGCATGTGGAACGAAAACACAGTCGTCTTCAGTTTTAAATGTTTAGTTTACGATTAGTTTTCCTTTCTTCAACTGTTTTCGAAGTGTTACCAAACACACTTTCTGGTCTGTTTTATTCCCAAACAGAATGAGAACAGATTTCTGAGAATCTTTATCAGCTGAATGCCTACTTAGATTCTCAATCTCTTCCTGTCTGCAGTAGAAATGAACTTCATCAAGTTGCTCAACAGGCTTCCAACATCGAAGATTTACTTCATGTCATCCGGACATCATTGTCACTCATGAATAAGCAGTGGGCTGATGCCATGAATATATTTCATGCGAAGTTTGATTTGCTATCAAACCTTATTAATGACCATGGTAAGTGGTACAGTTAGTGCAGAGCAGTAGATGGCTTTCCATTTTTCTTCATTTAACTGTTTCTGTTTGTTTATGTAGGTCTTGACTCTTCTCCTCAGGAGGAATTTTTAAGTCTTCTAGGTGGTGCTAGGACTAGTCAAGCAGTCCATCAGTTTCTTATTACTTCTCTGGGTGAAGTGGTACGGCTGGTTTTTTAAGCTCTGGTCTTGCTATAGGACATAGGTGCTTTTTTTTTTTTGGGCCGGGGGGGGTGTTTGTTTTTATAATGTTAGTCTGCTAGTTTGTTCATTGATAGGGTATGAGGCGTGTATCAAAAGTTGTTTGTGGTGCTGGAAAAGAACTTCAGCTGGTTGTCCTCAATCATCTGCAGGTGCACATTATTACCTTTGCATTCATGCATCCTCTCTGATAAATTATTGTGTTTTAAGCATCTCAGAGACAGTCTTGGAGGGTGATTAGATAGATATAGAAATTTGTTATAGGAAGTTATGCTTCGCACATCTTTGAGACACAGCATCTCTTTCAGAACCTCCTGATGTGAATTCGTATACGAACATATCATATTCAGTGATATGGATTACTAACATTAAGTGGCTGGAAAGGGTGAAGTAAAATCGGATTTTATTCTGATGTAATAGTTGGCAATCTCTAGGGTGAAGTAAAATCGGATTTTATTCTGATTTAATAATTGGCAATCTCTAGTGTAAGTGTATGATAGAAATTATAGGTTGTTAATCATTGGTTTGAGTTTGAACTTGATCTGAATTTGAACTTGATCTAAATTTGAGCTTTCGGAGTACTGGACATGGAGGTGTGGATAGAGATGTTTATGCATTTACGTTGTAATTAGCAGGTGTAGAGATATGTTCTCGGTTTTAAAAGGAAAAAGTCTATTGCCCGCTTTGATTTTGGCATTGTTAATGATAAAAGAGTGATTTTTTTATTTCTGAGAATAAGAGAAGTACTTATAGGCTTAAGATTAAGCCTAGTACAATTACACTTATAGCCCAACTTGTTAATACTCTAACACTCCCCCTCAAGTTGGAGCGTACATATCAAAAAGACCTAGCTTATGACAAATATATGAAACTCTTCCGCATCGAAGAGGCTTTGTGAAAATGTCTGCTAGTTGCTCTTCGAACGTGTATGCACCAATCGTATGTCCCCACTGTTCACCTTTTCTCGAACAAAATGACAATCCACCTCTATATGCTTTGTTCGCTCGTGAAACACTGGATTGCTAGCAATATGAATGGCTGATAGATTATCACAACAGAGAGTAGATGATCCGATCATAGGCAATCCAATCTCAGCTAAAAACATACGAACCCATTGGAGTTCACCTGTAACATTGGCCATAGCACGATACTCGGCCTCCGCACTTGATCGGGAAATAACAGATCGCTTCTTACTTTTCCATGACACAAGATTACCACCAAGAAATACGCAGTATCCCGAAGTAGATCTGCGATCCATAGGGCAACCAGCCCAATCTGCATCGGAATATCCTATCACCTCCAAGGACTCGTAATTAGAATAATCGGATATATGAAGATGACCCCGATTATGAAACACAAGTCCTTGACCCGGAGCTCCCTTTAAATATCGAACAATTTGTAATGCAGCTTGCCAATGATTAGTACGAGGAGAGCTCATAAATTGACTTACCACGCTAACAGCAAATGAAATATCCGGACGAGTAATGGTAAGATAGTTTAACTTGCCCACTAACCGGCGATACTTCTCTGGATCACGAAGAAGTTCTCCGTGTTCATTATCAAGTCTTACTCCGGGATCCATAGGTGTGCCACCAGGTTTAGCATCATGTAAACCGACCTCCTTAAGAATATCAAGAGTATATTTTCGTTGGGAGAGAGCAATACTACCATTGGCATATGCAACTTCAATGCCAAGAAAATATCGAAGACATCCTAGATCTTTAGTGCTAAACTCCTTCTGTAGAAATTGCTTGAGTCGTCGTATACCTTCAACATCACTTCCCGTGACAATGATATCATCAACATAAACAACAAGAATAACACATCCTTGTAAAGATGACATACTAAATACCGAGTGATCCACACCGCACCGATGCATGCCAAAAGAGACAACCGCATCGTTGAAACGACCAAACCATGCACGAGGAGATTGTTTAAGACCATAGAGAGCTTTTCGTAACCCGCACACCTTCTCCCCCTGAGCAACAAACCCAGGTGGTTGCTCCATATATACTTCCTCGTGAAGATCACCATGAAGGAATGCATTTTTGACATCAAGGCGATAAAGAGTCCACTGTGATCGAGCAGCTAATGAAATAACAATACGAATAGAAGGGATTTTAGCTACGGGAGAAAATGTCTCATCATAGTCAATACCATAAGTCCGAGTATAGCCCTTCGCCACAAGACGTGCTTTTAAGCGCTCAACCGAACCATCCGGATTGTGTTTGACAGCAAAGACCCAACGACAGCCCACCAATCGTTTATTAGCCGGTAACGAAACCAGCTCCCAAGTGTTATTACGATATAATGCAGCCATCTCCTCTTCCATAGCACGAGTCCAACCAGGATGGGTCAAAGCTTCCCGCACACTATTTGGCATGCATACGTATGCAAGGGACGACACGAAGGCGGATATCCGAGGACTCAAGTTATGATAAGACACAAAGTTAGAAAGAGGATACCGAGACCGAGTACGATGAGCAATAGGCGAACCGGCGGGAGATTGTGGAGGAGGATCAGAAGCCTGGACTGGAGGTGGTGATGGTGGGGCGCTTGCTGGTGGAGAGTTACAACCCCAAATAGAGGGAGGACCGCGTGTATAAACCTGAAGAGGAGTCGATGATGATGAGCCCGGATCCAATGGAGCAGCATTAGGAGTAACAGACGGTGGCTCTAGTTGAGAAGTAGGTGCATATGATGGCGGAAGATCCATGGTTAATGGTGCTTGAGGATGAGCATCGCCAAAGAATGGTTGATCCTCAAAGAAAGTCACATCAGCAGAAACATACTCCCGACGACGAGTAGGATTATAACAGACATATCCCTTTTGAGTACGGGAGTAGCCTACGAATATACATTTTTCTGCACGAGGAGATAATTTATCCAATCCAGGAGACAAAGAATGAACAAAACAGACACAACCAAAGATACGAGGGCGAACAGACCATAAAGGACGATCGGGATGAAGAAGAGCATAAGGAATAGCTCCTTTCAACACGGAGGACGGAAGACGATTAATAAGATGACATGTTGCAAGTAGAGCATAGCTCCCGAATGATTTAGGCATATGAGTGTGAAGTAATAGACAGCGAGCAACATCCAACAAATGACGGTTCTTACGTTCAAGAACTCCATTTTGTTGCGGAGTATGAGCGCAAGAACTCTGATGTAAAATGCCATGAGATTTCAGAAACGGAATGAAGGTAGAAGAGGAAAAATACTCACGAGCATTGTCAGGACGCAAACACTTAATAGAACAATCATACCGAGTACGGATTTCATTATAGAACCGCGAAAAGAATGAAAAACTTCGATACGATCTTTTATTAAATATAACCAAGTTGTACGAGTACAATCATCAATAAAAGTGACAAAATAGCGAAGACCAAATGAAGACTCTCGACTAGGGCCCCATACATCGGAGTGAACTAACTCGAATGGATGTGAAGCACGACCCAAAACACGAGGAGAGAAAGACTCACGATGGTGTTTACCCAACCGACACGTTTCACAATTAAACTGAAGACCCGAACTAGACACAAAATGAAAACGTCGGAGTACGTCTGCCGATGGATGACCAAGGCGACAATGTAATCGGTAAGTATCATCCACGCCTTTAGTCCGAATTGTTATAGCAGCAACAATAATCTCGGGATCTAGGATGTACAATCCACCAACTTCACGCCCACCACCTATTCGGCGTCCGGTCTTCCGATCCTGAAGAACACACGAAGACGAAGAAAAGATAATATTGCAATCAAGATCACGAGTAATAGAACTAACTGATAATAGATTATAAGGAAAGTGTGGAATATGATAAACAAAGGGTAAGGAGACGGAAGAACTCAATGATACACAACTTTGTACCAGGTTACTTTAGAATGAGAACCATCTGCTAAGGTGACCGATGTAGGAGAAACAGATGAAGTGGACGTGAAAAGACGAGAATCGCCGATCATATGATGAGTGGCTCCTGAATCAATAACCCAAGAACGAGGAGCAGCTGTCTTGGATAAGAGACGGGTAGGATCATCCCGTTGTGCTAAAGTAGCAGTGGGACCGGAGACAATACCACTCTCACTTTGTCGTGCTCTGACCAACTCATCATATTCTGCACGAGTTAAGTGTACCGTACCCTCTTTAGAAGAGAATCCAGAGGAAGGTTCGGTATCAATAGAAGCATGTAGACCCCGCAGCTACGGATGGAGATCATAACAATAATCAATAGTGTGTCCGGAAAGGCGGCAATGAGTAAAAAAGCGGTTCGCTCGACCACCACCACGAGCTCCTCTAGAAGTATTAATACCACCACCGCGAACGGCACCTCGACCTTGAAAACCACGACCACGACCACGATAAGAACTATCTGAATTCCAATGTCCACGACTACTAATACGGCCACGAGTCCCTTGACCTCCACGAGCCACCATAGCACTACCGTCTGAAATTGGTGAAGTCTTAGAACTGGAAGTGTAACGAGCAGCTCGAGAATACACTTCTTCAATAGAAGGAAGAGTGCTTTGAGAGGTAATCTGTTGACGAAGAGCACTGTGATCCGGACCAAGGCTACGAAGAAAGAGCACGGTTATCATGTCCGCTTCTCGTTGCTGCATCCGAGTAATCGTGGTAGCGGGTGGAAAATAAGACTTGAGGCGCCGATACAAAGATGCAAAATGAGCATAATGTTCTGCTGGACAAGCATCACCAATTTTGGCTTCAAATAAAGCCTCCCACATATCACAAACCCGACTCATGTTATTCTGTCCGTAATACAATAAAGCACACTTTGTCCATACCTCACGTGCTGTAGTGCAATCCATGAAAAAATGACGAACGGATTCAGCCATACTTCCCCATAAAAGTGTACGCAAGGTGGCATCTACGTACTTCCATTCTTCTAGACTATCCGAATCTGCAGGTGGTTCTTCTTCAAGCCATCTAGATTGGCGATTAGAATAAATAAAAGTTGAAAGAGCCATCGACCAAGAAGGGTAGTTGGTACCGTCCAACTTAACCAAGGTATTGTGTAAATTTGTCATACTATAATATGGACCAAAGGATACCGAACTCGAAGAAGCACTAGAGGGGCCCGACCCCGAAACAATTGATGGGGAACTAGATGAACTAGTAGACATCCTCACAAACTATTAATCACTGATCACTAGAAACTTGACCCGTATGCAATCAAGTAAAACACGCCACTTACTATACTACTTCTTCGAGTATCCACAAATATTACTTCAAATTCAGACACAATATTCACACTTTTGACACCGCAGAACTCCAAATTCAGTCAAATCCAGTACCATATTCAACGATCCCAGCAGCCACTTCAACTTCACTCACACTAATCATCAATTCAGCCAAAAACATTATCAACTTCAACTCACTCCCACTTCTAACACAAAGATTCACTTCCACGGATCAGTAAATTTAGCCAAAAAACAGCAAACACAGCTCACTTCAACATATCTCTTCCACAACTCATTCAACCAAATCAGCAGACACCATTCATTCAAACTATGTAACAGTAAGCCTCAGAAACTCCCTGAAGTACAATCGGTCGTGAGGAATCAACACATGGAGAGGTTCGAGGCAAGAGAAATCAAGTTCGACAACACTGATTTCTAGGTTTTCTGACCTAGATAACTTCCAGCAACACTAGCTAGTAGTGTGCAACCCCGAAATCAAATCACCTGACTTTGGTCGACGCTGGGAGAGGTCGCCAGAGCCTAGGCGATGCTGGGCGAGGTTGCCGGAGGCCGCCGGGACGCTGGGCGAGGTCGCCGGAGGCCGCGCGATGCTGGGCGAGGTCGCGGGAGGACGCCGGGGTGCTGGGCAAGGTCGCCGGGACCTGGGCGACTCTGGACGAGGTCGCCGGAGGCTGCTGGGATGTTGGGCGAGCTCGCAGGAGGTCGCCGGGACCTGGGCGACTTCTGGCGAGGTCGCCGGAGCCTCGCCCGGCGCTGGGCGAGATCGCCGGGAGGCCGCCGGGACCTGGGCGACTTCTGGCGAGGTCGCCGGAGCCTCGCCGGCGCTGGGCGAGATCGCCGGGAGGCCGCCGGGGCCTGGGCGACTCTTGGCGGCGTCGCCGGAGCCTAGGCGACGCCGATCTTGAGTCACCGGCGGCTGTTCTGCTTCTAGGGTTCTGTTCTGCTAGGGTTTACTGTAGCTTCTAGGGTTTACTGTAGCTCTGATACCATGTTAATGATAAAAGAGTGATTTTTTTATTTTCGAGAATAAGAGAAGTACTTATAGGCTTAAGATTAAGCCTAGTACAATTACACTTATACCCCAACTTGTTAATACTCTAACAGGCATATTCCCTCATAATTGCATGCGTCAATCTTTGTATCCGTGAATCATATTCTAACTCTTGACCTGCCAATAGCATTATTAGAGCCTAAGAGAAGTTGAGACTTATTTTTACTACCAGATTCCACTCCTTGGATTCGATGTAGAAAGCGAAACTCTACTTTCTATGGTGCTTTTACTCCTCACAAGCTAAGGATGAGGATGAAAACACTCGGTTATCGGAAAAAAATGCACAGATAAACTAAGCGGCGGGAGATCGGATGATAGTGAATTGAGACTATGTTGATATCATCTGTGATGTTTAAGCGTGGTTATGAGAGCCTCTGTTCACAATGATTGGTTTACATACTCAGATGTGAATTCATTATTATATTTTCTTTTTACCCAACTATTATTGCATTTGGATCACCATTTTTGGTAGCTGACCGCCTTTTTTTTTTTTTTTTTTTGTAGAGTAATGCTAAACATTTGTGTTAGGTGTTTGTGATCTACTTAAATACTTAAATTTTACCACTTCAAACCAATTTTGTATATTAGTCTCAGTATCCGTAGTTTTGTTCTTTGTTGTGAGAGTGTTGGTAGCTCTTCAAATCCGAAGTTTCTCTTGAACTGTATAGATCTTAACTCTAGGTTGTAGAGGCACCTTTTTGTTGTGATGAACTTGCTCATAGAAGGAATGGCGACTGTGAGTTAATGGGTTGTTTTTGCGCTCGATAAAAACATGCTATTAGGATGATGGTTATGCTGATGAGCACCAAATCATACATGAGATGTTAATATTTGTACTTGGAACTACATGATTACATAATGAATGTCGGGATAAAGGGTTACTGGAATAACTTAAAAATCCTCAGAAAAGTGTAAGTTTCTTTTTTTATAAATAGTTCAACTATAGGGCACCAAGGAAGGTGCAAACCCATATAAGAAAAGAGCCAAAACGTAAAGCTATATACAAAACAACTCTCAAAACCAAAAGTAAGTTCAAATACAAAATAAATAATTGACTTTATTAACCAAGGCATCAACATCTGTGTGCAATTTCCAATATACCAAAAGTGCAACTTTAGCCAAACCTCAATAAACAGAAGATTTCTCTCCATCGAAAGCTCTCTTGTTCTGCTCCTTCCAAATCAGCCAAAAAACAGAGAGGAATTGAGTTAATCCTTCTTTTCTTGTGCCACTGTAAATGAATGCCCTGCCGTGCCCAGGTCTCTAGCTCCATGGAAGCGCCAATAACCCAAGAAAATTCGGTGCAAGCATAGGAAACTGTCCAAACTATTCTTGTTCATGGACAATGAAGGAGGAGATGACGCATGGATTCTGCCTCCTTCTTGCAGAGGAGATACCTGCTAACCAGTATTTTGCCTCGTTGTTTTAGGTTATCGAAAGTGAGGTTATGTTCCCAAGTTGCTTCCCAAGCAAAAAGAGAAGCTCTAATTGAAACCCTCACTTTCCAAATTGCTTTCCGCTGTTCTACCACCAACATCGTCCCTATCAAGCTGCTTGTAGTAAGACTTCACAGGAAAGATTCCATATCTTTCATTGTTCCACACAAAAGTATCCTCAGAAGCAACGGAATTCTTGTAATTATATAAGACATAAAAAACAGGCAAAAACTCCCAATCTTTTGCTTCTCACGAACTCAATATCCCAAATGATCATTCCCTTGTTCAATCGATAACAATCCGCTACCAAAGCTTCCTTGTTCCTTGCAATGTCAAAGAGATTTAGGAGATGATCAATGTTTCACCCAAATGTTTGCACATACGATGCCAATCTGTGGGAATCAAATTCCGTTTCTTGAGATTCTCAATTGTAAGAACCTTATTCCAATTTGGTGCGCATTTACTAAGAAACTTACACCCTGAGGAGACAGATTTGACTCTCACAGATTGGTGTTGTATGTGTAAGCATTCAGGTGAAAATGTTAATCATCTCTTTCTTCAGTCCGACTCGCTCCTAAGCTTTCGCATAAAATCTTCAGCTTGTCTAAGTTGGTTTGGTTTGGTTTGGTTCTTGCCAAGACATGCCATCCAGCTTCTTAGTCGGTGGAATGCCTATTTGGGAGGATCAATTTCTAAGAAGTCTTGTAGCGCTGCACCTTTGTCTCATGTGGTACCTTTTGAAAGAAAGCAACATAATAGTAGGGTTTGGAATATTTGGTTGTTACATGTGTTGAACCTTTTAACCGACTTTTGGCATCATATTGTGATTCCTCAGAGTCTTCTGATGTTTTCTTCTTGTTTGTTTTTCTTTTGTTTTGTCCTTGTATATACTGACGTAGTAGAATTCTTTTCTTTTTAACAATATTCTTTATTATCTATACAAAAGCTATTTCCAGTTATTCTCCACCAGATCTCTCTTCATGCATGTGGAAATTTTGTGTATGTTGTGAACATGTACATTACATGTTCACTTGCATGCGAGCATGTGCTTGCACTGGTGTTTGTACATGTGCATGCACACTAGAGGGCTGTCGTTAATTAGATCAGATCCTTGATTCTCCTGGGTTCAAGGACTCTCACGTACATGCTACATATTCTTGTTGATTGCTAATATATTGAGAAATGATGTTTCTAGTTAGATTCTTTAAGGTTACATACTCTTTTTGTGTTTTTTGATAAGTATGTCTACTAAAGAGCATCAGGGGGATGCCTCTTATTTACAAATTACCACCTATAAGCTCATATTTGTTTGAGAAATTCAGAAAAGACTTACTGTCTAAAGAACTGCCATCAAAATGCCAAAAAGAACCTGGTGGAAAGCCAAATATGCTATACAGCACCTATATAACTTCCCTAATTATTTGGAGCTTGCTTGTTTCTTTCTTACCAAAGTTTATGAACTCTCTTTAACTCCATGGTACTGTCAATCAATGCTTTGGGGCTCCTTTCTCCTATTGTTATTCAAAATGTGCATTCACAATGGTGTAGAATTTTGTGGAATAACTGCCAAGTGTTCTAAAAGATTAACCTATCAAACGTCATAACACTTCCTCTCTCATGTGGGCTAAGACTTGGCCTTAGATTGAAGTGTAAAAGTTCGATAATTGGGGAGTTAAATAGGTAGCAAGGTGAGTTTTGAATCTAGTTACTCCTACATAATCAAAAAGTGTAAGCTATTGGATAGAGATGTAGTTTGATATTCGAATGTCTTAAAGAAGTTACCCTTGCCCAAGCTAACAGCACAAGGGCTAGGCCCCCCCGTCCTCTTCCTCTTCTTTTTCCCCGGACACATGCACGCGCGCGCGCACGCGCGCGCACAGAGCCACTTTGGGGTAGGACTTGATTGTTCCACACAAACATTCCAAACTTCCAGCCAGTTTGCATGAATTGGATGGCAGTCTAAGCTCCATTTTGTTAATGATTTTTCCTGGATAACTTTGATTTGTCAGAGACTCTAGCACATGTTATGTAGTTCAAATACAGTTTGCACTTGAAAGATGAAGATGGCTTGAAATGGCCATTTGCTGTGTGAAACTTTTTTATTTTTTTAACATCGATAAATCCTCTTGCTGTTGCTTGTTACTTGTATGTTCAATGCTACATTTATCCTATCTGAGTGTCTGTCAGTTTCCTTAATTAGACATGGTATTTGATTTGTGGGATTAACTAATTGTAGTATTGTTATCTACTTAGTAGCCTGCTGTAGAAATTATTGGCTTTAGAATGGGTGAGCTCAGGGGTCTTTCGAGATGGCGTTCTCGTTATCTGGGTAGTGGTTTGGATGAGACACTGGTGGATAATGGAGTAGAAAGGCTGGAATGCTGCTTGTACAGGTTGAGCGATTCATAAGGGTGCTCTCATCTGTTTTGCAGCAGGTATGCCTGTTACAGTCTTTCCTATGATTTCTTTACCTTTCCTGATATCTTCTGTTTTCAACTATTTTCTAAAATCTTGTGTGTCTCTCATCGTGCTTGTCTTTAGTGACAGTAAATTCCTGAATTTTTGACATGGAATTGAACTACTTGTGGATATAAGACACTATATATTGTGTGTTCAGAATGATATAGAATTGTAAGTGAAATAGCATTTTACGTTTGCAAAATGAGCTTGTTATTGGGATTTTAAAGGAGATAGTGTTACCTGTGGGCCTTGGCACATGACTTGAACCTGTTTAACAAAGGTCCTTTTTGTACCTGTGAAGATCATGATGAAGTATTGACAATACAAAATTGTTGTTTTGTTGATATTGTCATGCTTTTGAAGGAGCAAAGAGACATTGCGTGACTTCTTTATCTTTCCTTCTGATGTCTCGCACAATATGGGGTTTGTTGATACCTTTTCAATTCTCGCATGCTACACTCAAGAAATGCATTCTTTCTTGTTTCAAAATGAAAATATGCTAGTGTGACCACTGAAATCTAGGGTAAGCTCAGAATATTGGCAGGATCCTATGAAATTCTCAAGCCTTTGGCGTGCTTGATCTAGGGTCGAAAGCATTTTGTATTGGTTAATAATGTGCATGTTGCTGAAGCTTTTGCTTTCGTCTCTCTTTCAGTTTGCAAATTTCTTCAGCTGGCTTCTGAAATGTATAAAGCAACTGATGTCAGAGCGAAGTGATCAACTTTTAACGTACAATAGGTCTGTCTAACTTTTTTCCATCAGGGTCCTTTCTTGTGGTGAATTCCTATTTAGTCTTGTGAATTTCAACAGTGAACTTATTGTCGTGTTCTTGAAGTTTCTGTATGATCAAGATCCTGTTATGCAGCTTCTGGATCTACCTGAGGCTGATGAACAAATCGACATTGATTTGTAAGGGATTTCCTCCAACTCGTCTGGTTCCTAATTTTACATCCTTTACAATGTGGCACCTGGAACCCCTGGATCTTTAGTTAATGATTTTTCATAGCTGATGAAGGCACCAAGTGGAATATTTGGCATCACCATTTTTAGAAAGCTTCCAGTAGAAATTGCTTGTATGCTCCTTGAAAGTAATTTTTTTTCCTGTAATTTCAGTTGACATTAACTTTCACTTGGGCTTAGATGTGACATGTCATTATTGTCGATAGTATGGCTCTCAAATGAATTAACAAATTTCTTCTGTTGGGAATTATCTGTAAGTTTTGCTCCTCCTTGGTGTTCTTTATGAGTTCCATTCATCTAATAAGAATGTGTTATTGCCTGGCCCTAGTTACGGAATCATATGTAACATTCAGACATGATGTGGGACTGGATTCATAATTTGCCATAAGATGACCTATAATTCCAAGGGTGGGTCGTCTCTTCATTCTTTGTACCTGAAATTTGGTGAGGCAATGGCTTGGATACTGCAAAGTGTGGTCAGCTTAGTATTGCCTTCATGTACTCTAGAGCCGAATGTTGGTAGCCATTCGCAAGGTCATGCTATACATTTGTGTGCCAGAGGATTAGAATATCATGGTGTAATGGATCTTGTTCATGCTGTGAATGTCACAGTGACATGATGTCAAACCTAGTATTGTTTTCATGCGCTCAAGTGGCTCACTCATGCTTTAATGTAATGTGACACAAATAAGTTGCTAAACTGAGGATATGAAATTGTAAATGGCTCCTGGTTTGTGGATTAGTTCTGCATTTCAGGTCATCTCGGTACAGTCTTCATGAATACTTAAGAGCACAGCTTGATGAGGTTGACTAAGTTAGTGTGGTTTGCTGGGCTACAAATGTGGTTATTGTTGGTCCAGCACTATTTAATTTGCCACAGGACAACAACGATTGAAATTCAGGGATTGATTATTGTTTCTCATTGGATTGGAAAGTCTCACTTTTTGAAGATTAAATGTAATTTCTTGCGCTTTTCTGGCTTGATGTATCTTGTCACATCAGTAAGTTGTCTTACACGCATTATTGTCTCAGAGAAACAATGCAGAGAGTCAGAATTAGTGCAATTTGGAGGATTTGGAGACAGCGAATATTTGCGGAGGACACTTGCAGAGGACTTTCAACAGATGGAACACAGGTATTAGCAAAAGAAATAGAAATGTGAAATGTAATAGAATCTTGTTCGTGCATAGAAGGTCTTACTTGAATGTCTCGCTTATTACTCTGACCATAGATTCTTCGTATTAAGGCTTTATCTATCTTTTCCATTCATAAGTGTTCTCACATGCTTTCTCAGTGGGAGAAGTATGAACTCTGGGATAAATAGTTGCTATTTTCTGTTGTTTGAAGTGATTGTTTTTTTCCCTCCTTCAAGTCTGGTCCTCATTGCTGACAAGTGTACCAAATGTGAAATTCAAGATCTCTTTGTATGCATGACAGGAGTTTGAGTATGATGGCCCAGATTCAAAACTGGTTTTTGTAAACATTGCAATCCTTCACTTAGAACCTTGTGCCTTTGGTTTCACCTAACTCATTGTTTAAGTGAGCTGAAATGAATTTCATTTCTCATTTGGCTGATCCAGGAATCTTGTTAACGTGGTTTGTCTGTAGATCTTTCTATCCATATTCCTATTACCATAATTATGTACCTGCATTTTTTATTTTCTTGCCTCAGTGGCCAGATCCATGAGACTATAATTAGAGAAGGAGAAAAAGGAAAGAGAAGAGAGGGCGCGGGTTGGGGGTTTGGGTGGGTGGGGTGGGTCGTCTTGTGGAGGTTGTACTCAGCGATGGGTTTTCCCTCTGCCTAATAATCTAGCGTTTCGTATTCGATCTGAGGTTGATAACTTGATAATGTAATGGAAACTTAAGTTGGGTGCTTATTGGATCGGGCTTTCTGTTTTTATAATTATTAGGGATGGAAATATTGTATCTCAGGTTTCCTGATTATGACTCAATTTAATCATCGCAGTTTCAAGGAAGCTGCCCAGATGCCTTTTTCTACTATTTCAAAAAAGATATTTTGTAAGAATTTATTGCGGCTATTCCCTCTTGCGTCTGTTTCAGCGTCCACCAGATACATTCCCATCTCACTGTCCTTCTATGAGGTATGTAACTTCAATTTGAATCTACAATTTTATCAGGAGATCTGCATGTGCAGAGTACAACTTCCTTTTCATTCTAATGATTTCTCTGTATGGCTCTGCAGGATGCCTCTGAATTTGCTTCATCTAACCAGACTCATGAAGTTGGGTCTACGGATTATATTTCCTTCCAAATAACCGACGAGTCGTTTTTAGATGTTACAAACTGTATAGCTGTAGTGAGGGGATTTATGAATGATTTAAGCAATGTGAAGCAGGGAAGATCATTGGAAGGGATCTTGTTGTGCATTCCTCCTGGTTACTATTGTGTGGATTTGGCTCTATGTAAGGTAAGAGCTTGGTACATAATATTTTAAGGCCCGAATTTGTAGATGTGGCTAATTTATTCTTTTTTGAACAGGAACATCAAATTGTTATGTTGCTAAATAAGATGAATGATACTCGAGAAAACGTGGGAGATGCCTGGATGATGATCTTGCAGGCCAGTGCCCTTCCATTTGTGTATATGTCAGGAACCACTTGGGAAAATAACTGGGAGTTGTATCAATTGAAGGTAACTTGTGGATCCAGTACTCGCATTTTGGTTTCGTACTCATGATACGAATGGGACGCTCCTGAGTTCTGTTTGTTCCAACACACATCAATTCACTATTTAAGACATTAACGGCAAAAGAAAAAACTGGGGATATGGTGCTTTTCTTTCGACCCGTTCTTTTCAGTGTTTAAGAACTGGCTCCAGTTTGACCGGGAACCAGACCTGTCCAGTCTGGTTCACTGCAGAAACAGTAGTGGTCAAGAACTGGTGGTATTGTTTGACCTTATTCAACTAGTAATCAACCGTGACTGTAAACTTGTAACCTGGCAATCCTGTCAACTAGCCTGGACCAGGGCATTCAAAAAATTTAGAGATAAGTTTAGCGAAAGCCCTAAAACTTGTCACACTCCATGGAACTTGACAAAAGGAAAATCCTAACAAGTTTTAGAACTTGATTGCACCAAATTGACGCGTTTTAGGATTTGATTGTATTTTTTAAAAATTTTAGGACTTAATTCCACTTTCGTGACAAATTTTAGGACTTGATTGCAGTTTTTGAAAGTTTTATAATACAATTGCACTTTCGTGACAAGTTTTAGGACTTTCAATAAACGTACTCCAAAAATTTAGAGGAAGATTGTTGGAGTTGGGTTGGGGTTTGGAATTCCAACCTCTTGTAACTAAAGCCATTTGCTCCAATGTCTTCTCCCTTCAATTTGTGGTGGATAATTTATTTATTGGCTTAATTTATAGGAAAATTGACCGATGCTCTTGAGAACTGGAATCCTGTTTTTGTTCTCAAGCGGCTCTCCTGACTCAGCCGGACATTTATTGTTTTGAACAAGTGTAGTCTAATATATGCAGAGTATTCTATCAGATGATATCACATGCAATCGGTTGAACCGGTTAAAATGGTAGAGCACAGTTCTACCAGTTTGACCAGTTAAGCCCTGGTCTGGTTTTCAAATCAGTTTTTCTTTTATTCTTCCTATCTATAATTCATATGCTCTCGTCATCAGCACGAGGAGCAGCAGCTTAGTTTTTCCTCCTATTTCCATACACATGCTATTTCACGCTTGGAATTTTAGAGTATGTTTTACTCTCTGCCTTACTGGAACTGCAAAAGTTCCAACTTATCTTGACAGTGGGAGCCTTGTACGTATATTAAGAAATGGGCATGTGATGGCCCTAATGGGTAGGTAGTGCCATTTTTTCTTCTATTTTATGAGGTCATTTTTTGCTTTATTATCTTATTCTCACTCCTGAAACACTAACCCAGTGAAACTGTGCGTCTAGGACTCTATCTTACACCTAGAGATGGAGAATGAGAAGATTCGCAGCATTCCCCATGCTGTAATTCCTCCCTTGTCAGTTAGTGGTATGAATTTTTTATGCTGTCATATTATCATGCTAAGGATTAATTCATTGTCATGCCACCAATTGAATAGTTCTGAAACTTTTTTCCTTGAGCTTCTTACCATGTCCATTTGCATATTTGGATGCTTGGAAACTTACTGCTGCCCATGCTCTTTCCTTTTTGTATCAATGTTTGATAAACTTGCGAGCGTTGGTAACAAATTTATGTTGTTGACTGGGTAGTGGAACTGAATTATTCCTGTCCACGCTCCTTACTACATTCTCACATAACAACCTACCCTTGTTTAAATATGGCTGGCATAGGTACATTGTGTCTCTTTATTGGACCTCGTCATGTTTGTTGCCACCGTTTGAAGAAGTGCAAACATGCTCCAAAAAAGTGCTTTTTTTTTCAGTCAAAGAAGTAAACTAAAGTATCAGGTTTTCCCCAATATTTTGAGTCAATTGAGTGGTCAAAGTGCGCAAAAGATGAATCTCTAGTGGCTAGAAAAATAAGGAGAATAATTATCTTGTTGTGGTAGGTACATTGCAGTCTGAGTTACTGACTGGGAACCTGTACATGTTAATGGTGATAGATCCTATCATAGTATTTAGTATAGCAAGATACTGTAGAACATTCGTAGTTTACATGCATGCAATAGCCTCTTTAGGCCCACGAGGTTTGCTTCCCGTCTGTATTTTAAGCATAATGCAAGTGTTGTACTTTTACTTTTACCCAACAAAGGTATGTAAACATCAGGTTAGTTGGCCAGATATTCAAGGAACGTTGGACTGAAATGAGGATTTTTTTTTTTTTTTTTGCAACAGCAAGTAGAGGTGTGGCTTGTGTTTTTGCTGCAAGAAAGCGGGCCCTGGTCTACATACTGGATGAGGATGAAGATGAAATCTCTGATTCAGAATGACCGTCTGTTCAAGAATTTGTGGTGGTTATGCTGGTATCGCTCCTGCCGGTGGATCTCTAATACTTAAAGTTGCAGACTTCGGTGTGAGAACAAATGCATGCGGGCTTTCTGACTGAGGCTTTTCAGCTCCACATTTCTTGGAGTCTTAATATACACCTGCCATGTGCCTTTTCTGCTAGGCGGGCATTTGTCAAAGAGAAAAGTGGAGTAAAAGGTGATTATGTATCTATTGAGTCAGATAGAATCGACCCAGAGATGCCGACCCATGGCTTCTCTCTGGTGGTAACTGTCTTCATGGTATTGTTGCAAGGCCTGAGACGACCTTGATAGGACCAAGCTTTTGCTTCTTCTGTATATGTTTATTATTTTCTTATGTTTGGATTGTTTATACTTTGGGTTGAATGGTTCACGTGGTGTACTCGACCAACGAACTCCGCATTTGAATGTGGATATTTGCCATGGAAAAAATTCGTCGCTAATTTCCGATGAAAATAGTGACAAAATGAATATTCGTCGTTATTTGCGACGAAATACGCGACGAAAAAATTCGTCGCTCATTAGTGACGAATATAGCGATGAAAAATAATTCGTCGCTAATTTGCGATGAAAATTCGCACGAAAAATTTTTCGTGGCTAATTAGCCACGAAAATAGCCACGAAATATTTTTCGTGGCTAATTAGCGACGAAAATATCCACAAAAAATTGTTGTGGCTAATTAGCGACGAAAAAGGCCATGAAATAATTTTTCGTCGCTATCTCCTTTGCGACGAAAATGGGCTTTGTCCCCAATTAGCGATGAATGTCTTTTTTCGTCACAAATTCTTTTATTGAAAGTTAGCGACGAAAATTGACATTTGTCGCTAATTAGCGACGAAAATAAACGTTCGTCACTAATTAGCGACAAACTTTTGTTTTCGTCGCAAAATTAGCACTATGAATAAAAATAACAAAGAAAATATTAAAATTAGCGACTAATCATTATTTTCATCGCTAATTTAGCGACGAAATGTATAATTCGTCGCTAATATGAAGGAAATAAAAAAAAGAAAATGTTCAATTTATTTAATTTGCGACGAAAAAACAGTGTTCGTCGCTAAATTTGCAACGAACTAATACATTTCGTCGCAAATTTATTTAATTTATTCTGGAAATTAGTGACGAAATTATTTTTTCGTCGCTAATTATTTTTTTTCTTTTTTATTTAATTTATATCAGCAATTTGCAACGAAATGAGAATTCGTCGCAAATGTTGCAACAAATTTCATCTTTCGTCGCAAATTTTTTTTTTTAAATTAACGACGAAATTATGTTTCTTCACTAATTAGCGACGAAATTATGTGTTTCGTTGCTAATTAGCGACGGACTTTATTTCGTCGCTACATTTTTTAGGGAGCTTTTGAAATTTAGCGATCCCACTCTCTCCTCCCGCCTAACCCCATTTTATAGACTCTCCCGCCCCCTTTCTATCATTCCGCTCTCCACAGCATTCAATTTCCCCCATCTAACCCCACTCACCTTCTCTCTCTTCGTCCTTCTCTCTCTTCCCCCCACTCACCTTCTCTCTTCCCCCTCTTTGTGCGAACAGACCCCCTTCCCCCCTGTTGATCATCTTCTTCTTCTTCATTACGCAGACCCCCCAGTAGACGCCGGCCTCCAGGTGACCACCACCCGCCTTCGTCGTCACCCCGTCGTTGCGGCCGTCGTCGTTCGCCCGCCAGCCCTGCGTAGCCATCGTCGACCTCTACCCCTACCACCTCTCTGTTCCCCACAATTCGGGCCCCGATGCCTACAGGCTGCGGCCGCCATCTCCGGTTGCACCGTCGCCACGATATTCCATCACCCGCGAGCCCCACGAGCTGCCCGAGCTCGCCTCGCCGGCCTCGCAAGCCGCTAGACCCGCGACGCTTCGCCCTCCTCCTCTGTTCCACTTCTGCTCTACTAGCCTCCCGGTGACCACCGACGCCACCACCTGCTGCCTCCTCCAATCACCGTCGGCCTCGTCGTCACCCCTCCCGCCGTCCGTCCCGAGCTTGAGCCCGAGCCCCCGACCTCCATCTCCATCTCTCGGTCTCTCTCCCTCTCTGTCTCGGCACCCCGACTACCCTCCCGCTCTGCTCCTCCTCTGCCCGCGACGCCCCCTGCTCCAGCTGAGACCCACCCCCTCCGCCACCGTCCGGCTCGCCGGCCTCGTCGCCATCCACCTCAGGCCGGGGACTCCCTCGACCCGCTGCGACCCAAGACTCCCTCACCCCCTCCTCTCTTGAATAAAAAGGAACACTACAAAAAAAAAACACGCTTTTTGCGACAAACATTTGCGACGAATAAAAATTCGTAGCAAATTTGTGACGAATTTTGCGATGAATCAAATTTGTGACAAATTTTGTGACGAATAAAAATTCGTAGCAAATTTTGCCACAAAAAATTCGGTAAAATTCGTCGCTAATTGGGTTTTGCGATGAATTTTGCCACGAAAAAAAATTCGTGGCTAATCTGGCGTCGCAAAATTTAGCGATGAACAGAAAATTCGTCAATAAATTCGTCGCTAAATTTAGCGACGAAATTTTTTTTTTGTGGCTAATTAGCGACGAATAAGTTTCGTCGCTAATTTGCCACGGAGAGTAATTAGTCGCAAAATTCGTGGCTAATTTGCGACGAAACTTATTCGTCGCTAATTAGCCACGGATAAATAGTCGTCGCAAAATTCGTCGCTAATTAGCGACGAACTTTAGTTTTTCGTTGCTAAATTTTGCAACGCCGAATTGGCGACGAATATTTTTTCGTCGCAAATCGGTTTAGCGACAAATTTTGGTCAATTTTTCGTGGCAAAATTCATGGCTAAATCCTTGTTTTTTTGTAGTGATTGTCCAAGAAGATGCTCATAAAATATATACTAGAAACCAGTCCATGTTATGAACCGAAAAAAGGGCACACAGATATATGCTCGATTTGGATTATATAAGGAAATGAACTTAAATTTTTATGGGGTCGAAAAAAAATTAATCAATTTAATGAATTTGATTTTGACTAGTTTTATCTCTAAAACAACAAGAATATGATGATCAAAAGTGGAAGGTTTGTGCATGTAGGCACCACATAATCTTGTACATGTGAGCTTGTACTCTTCTAGATTATCATTTTGTCCAAACACAGTAATAAAGAGTGGTCGTGAAGTTACAAAGTCTAACTCGAAAAGAAATTAAACAACATGAAAAATATATTTGTGGTCAATGCATCAGCATGTTTCTTGTCCGGATGCATTGCAAGTTGATGTCCATTTCCTATTATATATTTAGATTTGCTAATTGTATTCATTTACTAGCAAAAGAAAGGCCAGTGTGTGTAAAAATTTGCATATCACCGGAAGTTACTTCGATATGCTTTTCATTATAGACTATACTAATTTAATAGAGAGAGATATGCACTAAAAGTCCTAAAAGTACATTTTAGACTACAGACCCTTACTTGCTTCCCTAAAGAGTCGGGATATCAAGCCGCTAGTGTTTTCCTCTTGGATTTTCTTGGGGTTATTATATTCCCTACTACTAAGAAAACTATGAATCCCCTAGTTACTCACATAGTCAAGTTAACGTAGATATTGCTGGAGGATGTCCATATTGTGGATTTCAGAAATAAATTCAACAGATCAATTTAGAGTTTCAATGTGAGAGGGGTAAATTCCTAAGTGGGATCAAGAGCTTTAAATATATTCAACAAAATACATTTTCTGATGAAAAATAAATTTAAAAAAGGAAAGGGAAGTTCAACCGGCAGCCACTGTCGTTACGCTTTGTATGAATTTATCAATTAGGGATAAGTGCACTAGAAGTCCTAAAACTTATCATATAAGTGCAAATGAGTCCTAAAATTTTCAAAAAGTTCAATCAAATTCTAAAACTTATCACAAAAGTACATTCGAGTCCTAAAACTTTCAAAGAGTGAAATGAAATCTTAAAACTAGTCACGAAAGTGCAATCGAGTCCTAAAATTTTCAAAAAGAATGACCAATTGAAGGACTTGTTGAACTAATGTGATAAGTTTTAGAACTCGTTTGCACTTTTTGAAAGTTCTAGGACTCGAATGCACTTTCATAACAAGTTTTAGGACTTAAAATTACATTTTTTGAAACTTTTAGGACTCAAATGCACTTTCGTGACAAGTTTTAGGACTTCCAATGCACTTCTCCCTATCAATTAGGACCACTTGTCCACGGATAATAACAGAAATTGTTTTTTATTCAAAAGTTTTACTCTTTTTTTTTAAATTACATTGCTTCTGCATCGAAATTGCTCATATGTGCGTTGAAACTTCCACCACATGAAGTTGACTTCATTGGTGCGATTCTCTTTGCCAACTGGTTCCATACATATAAAATCAAACGGGCAACAACAAGGCATTTCCTATTTCCTAAGAGGGACTCTGGCTTTTTTCTCCCTCAGACTGGCAGGCGAAAACCAAGGGGCAGAACAGAGCAAAGCGGAAATGCATCTTCCCATTTTTGGGCATTCATTCGCCGTGCTCGTGGCACCCATCCTTCTCTCCGTGCTCGCGCTCCATTTTCTCAGTAAGAAGAAAAATAGTGCGCGTAGAAATGCAGAAGATGCTGATACTGGTGCGTAGACGTGTTCAGCACGTGCTTTCTGATTCTTCTGCAACCTTTTAAATAAATAACAATGATCGATGCATCTATTGATTCTTACTCGACATAAAATTATAATCTAATGTTTCTTGTCCTGTCCAGATGCATTCCCCAAAGGACATTCTAGTCCACTTTTCATCCTCCCTACAAATCCACCTTTTTATGGGCTAAAGAACACTAGAAGTGTCAAAACTTGTATACGGCGCTCACTTTAATGCCAAAACTTTCAAAACGATCACTTAAGTGTCAACTTTTTTAAAAAATTATCACTTAAGTACCAACTTCTTTTAAAAATGATCACTTCAGTGCCAACTTCAATTTCAGGTGATGTGGCTTACCGGAAATCCGACACGTACTTTTCTTATTAATATTTGAGTTGACGTGGCTCGGTGGAGTTGACACTAAAGTGATCGTTTTTAAAAAAAAATTGGCACTTAAATGATCGTTTTTAAAAAAAGTTGGCACTTAAGTGATCGTTTTGAAAGTTTTGGCATCGAAGTGATCGTTTTTCAAAAATTTTGGCAGTTAAGTGATCGTTTTGAAAGTTTTAACACTAAAATGAGCGTCGTACACAAGTTTTGGCACTTATAGTGTACTTAAGCCCCGGTTTTATAGCTTCTTTACCATACTAGTTAAGGCATGCCCAGAATTTAATCAAATTGCAATGTGCAAAATCAAAAGTTGATTTGACTAATTTTAATAGAAATATATCTTTCTCTCAATACTAACTTCGTGTACATTATTCGTCTGTGCTACTTACGCGATCAATAAAAAAGAAAACAAATACTCTTATTTTCCATTGGAGTAATAAAACTAATTACAAGAAAATGAATGTTCTGATAGTAGTTATATTAATATATTATGTACCTATTATTTTACTAATATTAGATATATCAGTATTCTCTACAACTTATTATAGTATCAGGACTTTTAGTTTAACTATAGATTACAATTTGATATATTCATAATCATAGATGACTGAGCTACTCAAGTATAATAAATAAAATTAAACAAAACCTAATAACTTTGATGTATATAAAAAAAGATTAATTGTTGAAAGCGCAAAGCATTTATGAAATGTGAAAAATGAAGCTACTCTTGGCGAAATCCCGAAAATAAGCCCAACTTCTTTTTCCTTGGGACAAAAGCAGCAAAACCTTTCAAACGTCTACAAGGCCTAACCTTTAGAATCTACCACAAAAATAACATGACCTTTCAAACGTAATAAAAAAGAGGCTAACCATATAATCGTAGAACAAAGCTGACACCCTTTACAAATGCAAATACAATCACATACTTCATGGTCATTGCATAAAAAACGCTTGATGTTACGCTCGCATGATATTCATGTTCCTATCTTATTCGGCAAGTTTTAAATAAGTCATGAGAAATGCGGGAATCTTAGTCCTATTATATTAACTTTAACATCTAGATATTATTGATTTTTAGAGCAAGCACTAAGTAGTGAACCAACATTACTCTAACAATAGGATATGGACTATGGGAGATAAAGAATAGAACGGTTACCTTCTTCTCCTTTAGCATTTTCTGGACTTCTTCGGAGTCCCATACCCTGCTACGGTTCCGAGGCTCTTGCTGGTTTTCCTCACGAATTATTTCCCTACCGAGATCTTTTAGTTGGTCATGCATTCGCAGCTCATGATCATCTCCAATTTTTATTAATGACATGAATCTCAATACATCAATTCCCTCCTCGGGGAAAAAGTGACAGGCCTCCCACATGTACGATGCGATTCTCTTATCGGTGCCAATGAAAAAGCAAGCGATATCCAAAAATATTTGTTTTTGTTCACACTCTAATGCATCATAACCGATCCTTAACTTTTCTCACACTTCCTTAGGAGGCACTTTTTTTAACTTGTCGATTGTACCTCTCCAAAATGCTAGCTTTTTTCCGCACAATAGAGAGCCTAAAACCTCAAGGGATGAGGGAAGTCCTCTTGTGATGGATACAACTTCATTCGTGAGGTCCTTAAATTCCCTAGGAGGAGAATCCTTTCGAAATGCATGTTTGCTAAACAAGATCAAAGACTGACCTTTATTCATTTCCTTAAGGTCATAGGCATAGTCCACCCCAACCTCTTCAAGAATCCTCTCGTTTCTGGTGGTAATAATGATCTTACTTCCTGAAGAAAACCATTTACATTTACCAGCCAAATGCTTCAACTGAATGCCATTATCTACATCATCACAAAGACCAAGGATCTTTTTACCTTTAAACTTGGAGGAGATGAATTTAGTCCCTTCATCCTCATTATGAACTTCATTTTCTCGCTTCAATACATCATTGCAAACTGATTCCGTAAGTAATGTGCGCCATTACGCTTCCATGATTCCCTTATATCAGCAATGAAGCTGTGATGCTCAAATTGATTGGAGAGCTTGTTGCAAATGGTTTTAGCAAGAGTGGTCTTACCAACGCCTCCCATTCCGTGAATGCCAATAAATAGGGTGGCATGAGATTTATCATCCACAAATTCCATAACATTCCTCACATGACTATCAATTCCGACCAAATTCTCAGAAATAACCAACTCAAACTTTTTCTTGAGTTCGCTCAATACTATTCGGACAATTGGTTTTACCAACTTTGCTTCGGACATGCCAAATGTGACAAGGGTTCAAATATGTGACAACAATAATTTTTTTATTGCTTATCTATTGAGAACACAATAATAAATAAATATGGGGATAAATAAAAAACCCTTTAGGAATCCTTTCGTCACACCTTCATATATTATCTTATATGCTATGACTAAATTGGGAAATGCCGATGGTTGCTTCACATGGCATGCCTCGTTCCCCTATTATGACATAATTTATCAAGCCAGAAGAAACTTGAGAGTATCGCTTATGAATCTAGAATATTGTATATGTTATGGATTTGAACGGCTTAAGTACACCCCAAGTACCATAAGTTGTATATGGCGCTCACTTTAATACCAAAACTTTCAAATCGATCACTTAAGTGCCAGCTTTTTTTAAAAACGATCATTTAAGTGCCAATATTTTTAAAAAATGATCACTTTAGTGTCATATTCACCGAGCCACGTCATCTCAAATATTAATAAAAAATACCACGTGTCAAATTTTTGGCAAACCCCGTTAGCTCTGGCACTAAAGTGATCGTTTTTAAAAGAAATTGGCACTGAAGTCATCGAAGTTACAAAAACTTAGCACTAAAGTGATCGATTTGAAAGTTTTGGCACTAAAGTGAGCGCCGTACACAACTTATGGCACTTGGGGTGTACTTAAGCCGATTTGAACCAATATTTACACTTCTTGTTTGTTAACAATATTAGGTATCACGTGGACATGACTTCAAAAATTTTCTAGAGCGTTTGAATAAGCAAAAATCCAATAAGCTAGCCCAGTATGAGAGTCAGCCATCAATCAATAAACATGTCATAAGCAAGAGGATTTCAGACCCCGTCTATCATACGAATGCGAAAAGTCGTTCAGAGTTTGATATTGTGAACCGCCTAAAAGCGGTTGAGGGGATTTCTTCTTGTTTGCGCAATTCTACGCGCTTGCAAATTTCTTCTTGTGTCGTGAATTTATTATCATTCAAGATTGGTGTTCTTATCTGTTTTCATAGCCTCTAGAGATGATAAAACGTTGTACATTATTTTTCTTTTGAGTATATATGTTATACGATTTTAATTGATCCAATAGTGGTTTTACTTTTATAGGGAAGTAATAGAATAATTTTTACCAAAATAGAACATTGCTTTAATTTATGCTGGTGTAAGATATTTACTAGTTTTTTTTTTCAATCGAAAGATATATACTTGTTGAAGATAGGATAAAATAATCCTTTTTTCCTTTTTTTATTTACCATCATCATCTTTTTTTTTTGTATTGACCAAAAAAATTTTCTCTTGTAAAGATAATTTTGATAGCAACTAATCAACGACATTAATGATTTAATAAATGTAACTTGGGAAGATAAAGAATGATGGCTTTGACAATCACCATGCACGGTATGTGATGTTATGAGCTTTAAATAAAAATCACCAATTAGCGGTACTATCAATCTTCCTTAAATATGTAATCAGAAAAGTTAGACGAACACTGATGTAACGTGCACTACATACATGAAGAAAAATGGTCAATAGCATTAAAGCAAAATACTAAGAAAGAATACAAGAGTAAAGCCAAAAAAAAGAAATTAAAAGGAGAATAACAAGATCTTACTGTTAGTGTTTATATATATAAGAAATGTTTGAAAATGACAGACTGAGTCTGTGTCAAAATTTTTTCATAAAATTCTATTGGTTTGTGTAGATCATGGGGAGTGTAAAATTGGTTTTCTCCAAACATTTTCTTCACAAATATGTAAGGATTTTGGTGATAGAATCCCCTTTCTACAGTAAAAACCTTATCAAAATGTTTTAAGAAAAATTTTGATTTTTCTTTTGGAGGGGCTGGTTTTGACCGAAGAACCACCTCGCTTGAAAGATTTTTTTGAGGTGAAGGTGATTGTACCTCTTCACAAGTAGATAGATGAGCATCCAAATTGCTTTGGACTTCCTTCAAAATATTGGGCGGCAAAATTGTGGCTACTTTTTCAAAAGATATGGTCGGGGATGAACTTTGGCCAGTAGTAGGCTTACTGGGTAGAGTCAAAAGGTGAGGCTGGGGTTTTTCTTCTTTTGGCTGGGTAGCCTCAAGCCAGCTACGAATTGGGGTGAGTTCCCCTGAGGCTATTTTGATTTCGGGCTGGGCAGTTGCTTTGCCCTTGCCTTTGTCTTTTCTTGGGGGCATGGTGAAGGATATTTTCCCTGTAAAAATTCTCATGTGAGGAAATTTGGTAGAGAATTTGAATCACCATGTCTAAACTCAATATCAAAATCAAAAACAGATAAGATGGCTTGCCATTGTGCAAATATTTGTTTTGAGGCAATATTCAAAATGTCCTTTTGCAAAATATCCTTTGCAGATTTACAATCAATTCTTAATAGAAATTTTTTATTCAAAAGATCACCTTGAAATTTAGAAATGGAAAGAACAATCGCAAGAATTTCCTTTTTAACAGTGGAGTAATTTTTTTGAGTATCATTCCAATGTTTGGAAATAAATTGAACAATTTGTTCTTTACCAAGGTGATTTCGTTGTTTCAAAATGCCTCCATATCCCATATCGGAGGCATCTGTTTCCACAATTTTAAAAGCGGAAGGATCTGCAAGATGTAAACATGGTATTTCTTTTACCAAGGTTTTAATCTTACAAAGCGTGTCGGAATGCAAAATAGTCCATGGAATTGGATTTTTTTTTTTAACCTTTGATGTAAAGGTTTGCAAATGATGTTGATGTTTGGAATAAAATCCATAACATAATTTAAAGATCCAAGAAATCTCTGTAATTGAGTCTTATCTTTTAGTTTGTCGGGAAATTTTTTTGCAAACTGAATAGATCGTTCAATAGGTATAATGGTACTGTGTTCAATATAATGACCAAGGAATCTAATCTTGGTTTGGAACATCAAAATCTTTGTTGGAGACAAAGCTAATCCATTCTGTTTAGCAATTTTCAAAAATTGATTAACATGTTTAAAATGCGAATCAATATTAGAGGAGAATATCAAAACATCATCGATGTAAACAATGATGTAATCGGAATAAGGATTAAAAATATCATTCATAATCCTCTGGAATTCGGAGGGCGCATATTTTAAACCGAAGGGCATAACATTCCATTCGAATTGATCAAAAGCTACAGTGAATGCCGTTTTATACCGGTCCTTTTCAGAAATTTGTATTTGCCAAAATCCAGATTTCATGTCGAACTTAGAAAAAATCTTAGAACGGCACAATTGGTTCAAAAGATCCTTTTTGTTTGGGATCGGATAACGAATCCATTTTAAAGCAGAATTTATAATTCACAACAAGTCTGGGGACCCACGTTCTAATTCAGCATTTTTATTAACGTAAAAAGTAGAACAACTCCATGGAGACTTGCTTTTGCAAATTAATCCTTTTTTCAAAAGATCTTCAATTTCTTTTTTGCATAAATTCAAAAGTTGAGAATTCATCTGTGAAGGTCTTGCCATTGTAGGAATACTTTTCTTAGAAAAATCAAGTTCATAAGGTAAATCAACAATGTGTTTCTTCCTATTCCAAAAGGCGTTAGGAAGAGCAGAACGGACTTCCTTTTTTAATTTATTTTCTAAAAGATGAATTTTCTTTTGTATATCGGGATGAACTATCCTCTGTTCAATCCTTTTATACACCAGTTCTTCTTTTAAAAATAAAAGATGAGACTCTTTATCTCGAATGAGACAATTAATCTCCTTAATAGACTATTCTTGTAAAACATTTAAATTCCTCGTCCGAGGTTTGGAAATAAAATGGAAAGTAATTTTATTACGCAAAATGTTTGTCTCAATTCCTTCCCGAGAAACCATGAAAGGTTGGATTAAAGTTATGAAAGGAGTTCCAAGAATAAAATTTTGTTTTAAAGCTTTAGCAAGCAAAAATGATGTCTTCAAAGAAATATTATTTTTAATGACCAAAACTTCTGCGAGTTTATATCTGATATTCAAACGACCACCTGAAGCAGTTTTCAAGGCTTCAGTGGTTTTATCAAAATATTTTGTTGGAATTAATCCTTCACGGTGCGGTTCAAATCCGCATTTGTGTCAAAAAAGGCTGTAGTATTTAACACAAAATCATGGATTTTAATAGAAATATTAATTATCCATTTTTTAGAAGTGACTTCAGAAAGTAAGTGAAGAAAAGACGAAGGATCCGATTCCTCGGGGCCTTCGGTTTCATTTTCTTTTCTTTTCAAAATTTGTCTTTTAAATTCTAAAAATTCTTGATCTTTGCTCAATCGATTGATTTTAAGAAAACGAATTTCTTTTTTTAATTCGTTTATCTCAAACTGCAGATCATTAGAATTTGTTGGTCAAGAAAATTGCTTTTTCCCTCTATTCAAAATATCGGTTAAGTTATAAGGATTCTCAAAAGGTTTTGGAGTAGGAATTTTCGTTTTTTGAAAACGATTCTTGGCTATCTCGGAATAAAAAAGGATTCAATTTTATCTAAAATTTCTTCTTCATCTTTAGTTAAAACACAAATAAACTTGGAATCCTTTTTAGGTTCCTAGGGTTCTTGTTCAGAGTCAAAAAGATGTTCCAAATCATTGATTTGAAGACCATCGTCCTCTTCCTCTTGTCCAAAGAAATCAGATGTTTCGCTCTCGGAATCAATCATGAGTTGGTTTAACTGGTCGAGGGCTTCCTCGTCCAATTCCAGCTCATTAATCCTTTTGAAAACCTTACAAAACTTGCGGGTATGACCCTTCTTTCCACAATTGAAACAAGTAAAATTGGAGAAATCTTTCTTCACAACTTGTTGCTTGGAATCGGGAAATTTTCTTAATTTGTTGGACTTTTTTGTAAAATTTTTCTTTTTCTTCTGTCCAACTTTCTCGGGAGGGCAAGTTCCTTTGCACTTCGAGTTCTTTTTAGAAGTAGAAGAGAAGGAATAAGATGGATCATATTGACAGCAAAAGTCCCCCAATCCTTTGTTTCCAAGGGATTTCTCTTTCTTAAGCTGTTTTTGCAGCTTAATATTATTGCACATCTCGGATCCAATTTTAAAAACATAAGAAACAAGTTCACCATAAGAAAGGATATTAAAAGGTATTTCTTCGCCGAATTGTTCGCGGATTCTTTTACGAACTTGATTTCCGATAAGAATAGGGAGACCGGCGAGGAATTTCTCTTTCCGGAAAGGTTGATTGCAATCTGATCCGAGCAAAACGCGTTGAAAGAATTCATCTTTGTCTTGGCGAAATTCACCTAAGGATCTGCATTTTAAATTTGAAAGAAGATCCTGGTTGTGATCGCGAACAACAGAAGGATCGCTGATAAAATGCTGGGAAATGGAATAAATCAAAGTTGAAACTGCATCTTGGACTGTCTGTCCTTCATCATCAAAAACAGTTTGACCGTTTTCATCGGTTTTGACTGCGTTCAAAATTTGGTTTCTTTGATCTTCTATGAGATAGTTATCCCACCAACCTTTTAAAGATCCAGAAAAACCAGCAATGATCATAAAGGCGACTTGCTGATCGGTAGTATCGGGAATGGTTTTATAGGTTGTGACTAACATAACCATTTGATTCAAAACTTTAATTAAATTTGTTTCATAAACGCCATCAATATTCCATTCATAGATTGCATCAGCAGAATATTTATTTTGAATGCTAGTGAAGGATTCTTCTTTGACGAGATCCGGAGGAGTGGCGCGTGTATAATATAACTTTTGAGGCTCTTTCCAAGATATCCCGTTGATCCGAGGAGTATCTTCGGAATCAAGAGCAGAAATTTTTGGAGTATCAGAAATTTCAGAAATTTGATCAAAATCCAAAATCGCAACTTCTCTGGGAGTAGAAATGGTTAAAGGTTTTTCAACCTTCGGAGTATTCAAAACAGGTTGTCGAGGAGGAGGAAAGTCTACAGCTTTTTGTTTTCTTTCCTTTTCTTTTAAAAAGTAATCTCTTTTTTGTTGAAGAGCTTCCTAAAATTCTTTACTGAACTTCTTCGGCATTTCAAAATTCTTAAAAAGTGGTTGTTTTAAGGAAGAGGTAGGAACAGATTGGATAGGAATTGAGTACGAAGAGGTTGTCGAATCTAGTGTCGTTTCGATCCTATTCAACTGTTCGCCTATCGTGAAAATATGTTGATTAGCAAAATTATTTTGTTCGATGATCTTTTTAAATTCCTTTTCTACCTTAAAATCCTTATCATTTTCAAGAGAAGGTTTCTTAAAAGGTGCAGCAAGAATTATTTGATCACGAAAATCAATATTAATTTTTCTTAAGGGTGGATGATTAGATTCGATTTCATGACCATCATCCAATCTCCATTTAAAAACTCTATTAATGTTAAAAATTTCTCTTTGAGCAAGAAAATGGTTCTCAAACCAATCAAAGAAAAACATATGTTCTCCTAATTGGCCTAGGAAATCATAATATTGGTCTTTGATTTGTTTGGTTTGTCCTTAAAAAATTGCAAAAAACCAATCTCCGATTTCAGTATTAAATTTAAAATTAAATTCTTTATTTAAAAGAATTCGATATGGTTCAAAATCCTTTTCTAAAACAAAACATTCTCGGTCTTCATTCATCTGCGAAGGAGTGGGTTCGGGAGAACCCGGATCCCGTTGTTGATAAACAGGTCTTGCAATTCCCGAGCTCGTGTCAAGACCGCTAATATTTAAATCAGAATTTAAAGGAGGAGCACTTGGAGTTCTATGTCTTTGTGCTTGAGAAATGGAATCACCTTGATCGCTTACTAGGATAGTAATGACAGGAGGTAGATTCGGTCGTAAATCTACAAACCTTTAGGAAGATGAAGTAGAAAATGAAGGTCTTGAAGAAATATGGGATGAGAAATCAAAAGATCACCGAGAGAATTGGATGGTTACTCTTCCTTCGGGATGTTGCACAATATTGGTTGAACAAACGTTTTGAACAATAGGACGGGGTATCGGGTTTTCAATTTCCCATTGTTCTGGCAAAACTACATCATTCCAACTTATCGCTTTTGGAACTATACAATTTGATTTTTTGATATCTGTTGTCAAAAGAAGGGTTTCACCTTTAGGAGCCGAATTTAAAGAGTGGACGTCAAAAGCGGAACTCATCGCTTTGTAGTGGACCTTATAGATGAGGGCAAGCGGAATCGAACTGTCATCTATCGCATAATTATGAGTTTTAATTTGTAAAACGAGTGACTTCAAAATATTTTTATCTCTTAAAGAGACAGAGAAATTTGGGAAACAATCAAAATGAATAGGTCCACTACAAAGTGAGGTCTCTATATTGCGAGTATAGAATCCTCATACCGCAATAACCTAGAATCACGCAAAACAAGCAAAAAAGCAGTATTTAATCCTTCTTTCAAAAGTGGTTTAATTCCAATTTGAACGATACCAAAATGAAGGTAATTATACTTACGGGCGTGTTTCTTAACGTAATCCTTATTCAAAAGTGGGATTAAGGAATAAGAAGAATTAAGAGGAATGTCATGTTCATCTGTTGTTATAACATAATTAGAAGCTTTAAAAATCTTTCTAAAAGAAGATTGTTCATAAATTTGGTCATAACGAACTTTTGGAATTTTCCAATTCCCGATTGATTTATTAAAATCTTCAATAGTAATTTCCTCTCTATGCAAAGGTCTTTCACCTGAGAAACCTCGAGATCTCGAACCCGAAGAAGAAAAATTAGTACGTCTTAAAAGATTCATCTTATATAAATAATGTTTTCCAAACACTTGATCAGTTCCTCAAAATCCTGGCGACCAACGGTCTTACGCACCTCTGTAGGGACCACAGCGATATACCGGAGATATCCCCTTTCAAGTAATTGTTCCACAAAATTTATATAAAATTTCACTCAAAAGACTCACTAATTACTCTTCTCCCGTGGCTCTGATACCATAAGGGAACTAATGAGTGGGATATTTCTCCTTCTACCCCCATCAAATTCGAAAGTATGTTAACCGAGATTATATCTCCTGGACTATCTTTCACCTATTTTGACTATCAACAAGCCTGGTGGAATGTATTATTTCGACAAAATCATAATACAACCCATACATGGCCTTTTTACTTTCAAGACAATTTTGAATTCTCCATCGCCCCATTCTGGTTCATAAGATGGTGGGAAACATTTGGTCCTATCTAGGAAATTCTACCCCGAAGTATTCTGGATTCTTACCATCTTTTCTATCACAACTATACTCCAACCACGTAAGAGAAAAATTTCCCTTCTCTTTTGCTTTTCTCAGCCTTCTTTAAAATCTCTTGGGTTCTTGGTTGGAATTTTGAATACCAAAGGAAATTAGAGAAATTCGATATTTTAATTTTGACCGGAAGATATAAAGTCAAGTGGTGGGATGGCTTTAATTTCTGGAAAAATGTTTCTAGAGATGCGGTTGAAGTATGGCTTCAAATGAGAAAACCCCCGAAGCCAGCATCAATCAGTACCTCATTTTTGCACGATCGAGCTATTGTAGTTTCTAATTTGGCGGGATCCACATCAAAAGAGGAATTCTACCAAAAAATGAAGAAAGCAAGAGCCGATTATGAAGAATCTCGGGCTTCGCGGGAAGGATCTCACCATAGTGGAAATTCAAATGAGGATGATTGCTATGCGATCACGCCTAGATTAAAATGAGCAAACGTCGTCGACGAAGAGGATGCTGAACACTTAGCATCGGATTGAGATTTTTGATTTTGTAAAAATACCGTATAACACCGTACATCGTAACAACTTCACCGTAACACCGTATACCGTAGCGGATCTTAATTTTTAAGCGTACACTGTAGCCACGGTAACTTTTGTCTTTAAATACCCATTTTGAGAACGTTACTCGAGAGAACGTTCGGAACACGTAAAACACAGAACCTATTGCTCCAAATCCTCCCCCCTCTTCTAACCCTTTTGATATCTTCTCTTTCTGATAGCTCCTCACGAGCACTCATAGAGAAGAACTAACCTTTTCTATCTTTTGATACCCATATCCCATCTTGAAGAAACCCTTCTTCACTTCCCGTAAGGTTTCCAAGAAGAAACTTTCGCTACCCGGATCTTTCCTAATCTATTCTGTTTTTCTACTCATATCTACTCCGGATCTTTCTATTTTTGGAGTTTTTATGCACGGATCTACGGATCTTTTCTTGTAAACTTTCAATTTCATGAATAATATTGTGAAGTTTTTACATTTCTAAGCTTAATACCCACAGATTACGGAAGGCTCTGCCTCCTACTTGTGGTGTTACAAGTTGTGCACTTTATCTTGTGGATTTACTTTCTGTACTTTCAATTTCTACAATTTTAATTTAAAGGAAACCCCGGAATGGGAAGACCGTGCCTCCTACCGGTGGTTCGCATTGCATACCCCTTCTGCACATTTCGATTTAAACCTGATTCAGATATTAAGTGAACAGAGTGTGGAGTCCGCCGGGAGCCCTCCCCTCTTTTTGAGATTGAGTTCAGTAAGATTTGTTCTTAATATCTCAACCAGTGAGAACGTCGGATCCCCCGACCCCTCACATGCTGTATCTTTTATTTTTGCTTATATCTACTATCCGTCTTCATACTTTTGTCATTCTCCTTCTGATACGTTGTGTACACTTGTGGATAAAGTTTATTTGTGATTTTGGTGAATGGTTTAATTTAGATATCCCAATCGATATCCTTTATGATATTCACTTCCATCCTTTTGAGTAATCTTCTGTTTTAATCTTGTTTTCTTCTACATATTTTCAGCATTCTCCTCTTCAATCTTCAATTTCTATTTTTATGCTCAGGTTTATCGATCTTAGTTCCCTTATGGTGTGTGTGTGTGTGTGTGTGTGTGTATGTAACCAATGAAAATGGCGGAGGTGAGAATCAGAATAAACAGGAAACATCCACACATATTAAAAGAAAAGTAGAGAATGTTTTGGTGAGTAGTTTTACCCATAGGTTTCGTATCCTTTTAGGGTGCTGACTTCAAGAAGTACTTGCTTCCATTTCTCCAAAATCATTGGGTCTAAACGCCTCTTAAGCAGACGCCTCTCACGCTCGTGAAATGCGTCTCCGAAACTCCCGATTTGATGCCCCACGTCAGCTGGCTTCACTTTATAGAATATAGGCAACACTGTTTGCCCATTATTACTCTTGCACTCTATTATTTGAACCAGTTCGTCTAGGCACCAACTGCTCGCACCATAATTTACGGAGAGAATGGGGATCAGGATCTTACTATTCGTGATGGCTGCCATAAGATCTGGTCAGATGTCCTCACCTTGGCAGAGTTCATCATCATCTCTGAAAGCATCAATTCCGGCTTCCAAGAGCCCATTGTAGAGGTGATCTGTAAAGCCATTTCGAGTATCTAGGCTTCTGAAGCTCAAAAACATCTTGTAGCAATTTCCAGTCGGTGCAGTCACCGAACTAGATGCACGATTGTTAGTTTCTATCGAAGATGAACTAGATGCAACATCATCAGTTTTTGCCGAAGATGAACTAGATCCACCGGAATTAGTTTCTACCAACGCATTCATCGAACCAGATGCGCCGGTATGAACATCTTATGCGTTTCTTCGCACACTAGCTTTCTTCTTATTGAGAAAATAGAACACCAGCCAAGGGAGAAGGATCGGTGCCACGAGGACGGCGAAAGACTGCCCAAAAATGGGATGATGCATTTCGTCTTTGCTCTGATCCGCCTTTGACTATGGCTCTCAAGTCTAAAAGAGAAAAGAACCAGAATGTCTCTCGAAAAACAGGGGGAAAAGTACACTAGAAGTGCCATAACTTGTGTACGGCGTTCACTTGAGTGCCATAACTTTCAAAACGTTCACTTAAGTGCCATAACTTTCAAAAAACATTCACTTGAGTGCTACGGTAACTTTTCCGGCGTGCCACGTCGCCTTTCCGATGTGCCATGTCATCTTTCCGGCGTGCTACAATAACTTTTCCAGCGTACTACAGTAACTTTTCCGGCGTTTACAGTAACTTTTCCGGCTACTACATCAGCTTTTCCGGCTGCCATGTCAACATGGCACTCAAGTGAACGATTTTTAAAAGTTATGGCACTTAAGTGAACGTTTTGAAAGTTATGGCACTCAAGTGAACGCCGTACACAAGTTATGGCACTTCTAGTGTACTTTTCCCGAAAACAGGAAATGCCTTGTTGTTGCCTATTCTCTCGTGGTTTGATTTACATGAGTCAATTCGTTAAGTAATTCTTTCACGGGGAACCGCAACCACGTGGTTAGGAGTCGTTGCCTTCACGGGGCTGAAATCTCAATGCCCAATAGAATCCGAGGATGGCGGACAAAGCCTGTCAAAATTTCAATACACATAAAAAGGGGCTTAAGTATACTACAAGTGCCAAAACTTGTATACGGCGCTCATTTTAGTGTCAAAACTTTCAAAATGATTATTAAGTGCCAAAATTTTTTAAAAACGATCACTTCAGGGCCAAAACTTTCAAAACAATCACTTAAGTGCCAACTTTTTTTAAAAACGATCATTTAAGTGCCAATTTTTTTAAAAAATGATCACGTTAGTGTCAACTCTACCGAGACACGTCAACTCAAATATTAATAAAAAAAAGCACGCGTCGGATTTCCGGTAAGCCACGTTAGCTAAAATTGAAGTTGGCATTGAAGTGATCATTTTTAAAAGAAGTTGGCACTTAAGTGATCGTTTTTTAAAAAAGTTGATACTTAAGTGATCGTTTTGAAAGTTTTGGCACTAAAGTGAGCGTCATATACAAGTTTTGGCACTTCTAGTGTTCTTTAGCCATAAAACCGGATAGAAGAAGATTACAAGCTGTAAAGTTTTATGCGTATGGACGGATTTCAAAATGGAAAAACAAATCTTTACATCGGTAGTCTCTTGAACACATTAGTGCACGTCAATAGCAATACGAACAAATCCCATTAGATTACTTTCTTTGGTTGGATATAGTAGTAATGAATGTTAATTCTTGCTTACAGGGAACAGAAAAGATTGAGGCCATTTTTCTGAGTAAAGGCAGCTCGGAAGGCTCCGGCAAAGCAGCCGAGCAAGATGGTGCGATTCACACGGAAGAACAGTTTAAGAAATTGACCGGTCTAAGGTTCCTTCACGTGAAGGGGGGCATCTCGAGTGGTGATTTTGAGGACTCGGTCGAGGGGTTAAGATGGCTTCGATGGCCAAATTGTCCCGCGAATTTTGAAGTAGACAATTTTCACGCCACGTAATTAGTTGTCTTGGAACCGTCAAGAAGCGAGATAAATGAGAGTTGGCAGAGATGGAGTTCTTTCATGGTAAGAACAATTCTTTTATTTTATATTTTTTGTTTTTCATTTTTTTGCTTTCTTTTGTTTTGTATCATAATCACTCTAGCTAGGCTAACCCCTTGACAAGCATGAATTTTATTTGTTTCACCGGATGGCAGAGAAGCTCAAATTTCTGGATCTTTCCCATTGTGAATCCTTGGAAAACACCAACTTCCTCTCAGATTTTAAGAACTTGGAGGTTCTGATCCTCAATTTTTGTGGGGGCCTGCAGCAAATCGACTCTTCAATCGGAGACATGAAGGCCCTCCTCCGCTTGGAGCCGTGCTTCTATACGAGCCTCGCGGAGCTTCCAGCAGAAATAGGCAAATCAAGAGCTCTGGAGCAACTCCTCCTACAGCACACTCGAGCCCTTTCTACGTTACCGGACAGCATGGGACGTTTGCAGAATCTAGAAACTCTCAATATTTCTTGGAGCGGTGTAAGAGGATTGCCCAGCGCGATTGGAAGGCCGAGAAAGCTCCGACATTCTGATGCCTCATGTTGCAAAGATCTGGAAGGGGAAATGCCGGGAAGCATAGGGTCTTTGGAGAATCTAGAAATTCTCAATATTTTCGTGGCCGGCGTAGAAGAATTGCCCATTGGTATAGGGAGGCTAAGAAAGCTCCGAGATTTAAACGCTTCATATTGCAAGAATCTGAGAGGGGAAATGCCAAAAAGGAACATTGGTGGTCTATCTTGCCTACAGTGCCTTGATTTTTGTGGCTGCGAGGAGCTCCAATCTCTGTCGGACCTTCCCTCCAGCTTAACATATTTGGATGTCACCGGTCGAAGTCGCAGATTGCCTTCGCTTTCCCGCCTAACCCATCTCAAGGAACTACGAGTTAGTGACTGCGAATTCCTCGAGTGCGTCCGGGAGGAGCCGACAAATGTTGAACAATCAGAATTGCCACAATCCAAGTTGGAAGTCTTGGAAATCGGTTCTCGCCCACTTATTGAAAAGCTGGACGTTTCACGGTTCAACCATCCGAGGACATTATCCGCCAATAGTTGCGATAATCTAATTGAAGTTCGAGGTCTTGATAAATTGATACACTTGGAAAGCTTGACTATCGATTGTTGCGATTTGATTGAACAGTTGGACCTTCCAAAGTCCGAGGGGCTGAAGATATTGGTTGTTCGGGTTTGCGATAGCTTAGTCGAGCTTCGAGGTCTCGATAGGTTGGAGTTCTTGGAAAAGCTGAACATCACTACTTGCACTTCAATTGAAAGACTGCTTCTTCCAAAATCGGGGAATTTGAAGATATTATATGCTGAAATGTGCACGAACTTAGCCGAAATTCAAGGCCTCGATAAGTTGGAGTTTTTGGAAAAGCTAAATATCTGTGATTGCACTTCAATTGAAAAGTTGCACCTTCCAAAATCTGAGCATTTGAAGATATCAAATGTTCAACGTTGCGAAATATTAGTCGAAATTCAAGGTCTCAATAGGCTGGAGTTCTTGGAAGAGCCGAGTATCTCCAAATGCGCTTCAATTGAAATGCTAGACCTTCCAAAATCCAGGAGTCTAAAGCAATTATATGTTTCATCTTGCGAAAGCTTAATCGAAATCCAAGGTCTCGATAGGTTGGAGTTCTTGGAAAGGTTGGATCTCTGTTGGTGCACTTCAATCGAAAGTTTACCAATTTTTATGTTGCTTTGACACCTTGAGATGGTTGGCGATCAGAAGCCGTGACAAGTTTCGGGATATTCAGAGCCTAGAGAGAATCCCATCCTGCGAAAGTTTATGGATTGAAGATTGCAAGTCCTTAGAAGAATTACCGAACTTGTCATGTTTTCCTAATTTACAAAAATTGCTCCTGTCGAACCGTCCCGAACTTTGGGAGATCCTGGGGCTTGAAGAGTCAATATCTCTAAAATTTGTTGCTATCTCGGGATGCTCCTCGATTGAGATCTTACCTGATTTGTCATCTTGTACCTGCTTGATCAGTTTGATTGTGCAAAATTGCGAGCAATTGACCGAGCTTTGAGGGCTCGAGAAATTGGACCAACTAGTGGAATTGGACATTTCTGGATGTAAGTCACTCAAAACAATTCCAGAATTATCCGGAGCGCAGCTTTATCAAAATTATGAGAAAAAGCCATCTGACTCGGGTCATGGATCGATAGAATTTGGATTTCCGGAGTTGTCTCGGATGAGTCAGTATACTAGAGATGATCCATTTTTTCTAATATAGGTACATAAAGCAGATTATTTGCCTTTGCTCTTTCGAGATCTTCCGCCCAATTTTCATTCGCATTTCCTGCTTGAGTTTCTTTCAAGATTTATGATCTTGTCATTATCATTTTCCTGGTTAACAGTGTCATTGTTTTCTCACTTGAATCAAAGGAATCCGTGGGAGATGTTCAAGGAAGTTAATGTGTGCTTTGGCAATAAGATTCTGCTTATCGGGCCAGTAATGGAAATAGATGTAAAGGCTTACTAATCGCTTTGTCATTAGTCTTCAGGTAAGACTCTTCATCCTATGCAGCAAAATAAAGATTCTCAGTGTTCTGATTGATTCTGGAATGCTTGAAGTACCGAAAAAAAACCGATGTATACAATGCCAAAGGTAATCATATAGGTCGAGAAATGCTAAATGAAGGGCCCTATATGGCGGTTCTTCTAATGTGAGATTTTAGTTTGCTCTGCTCTCACAGTTCATGACTGCATGTTCCTGAGGTACACTTAAGAGGCATCACTTAGGATGCATACTCTGCTGACTTGGGACAAAATTTTTCCAACCATTGTGTTCCACGCATCTTATCTCGCCGAACTGTCTGCATTGGGTTATTAAGGTAATCACATCAGTCTAGAAATGGTAAATGCAAGAACGGGCTCTTCTCCTAGTGTTGTGGTCGTGGAAGACCTAGCAAACAGGCCAGGAGCAAAACCAGCGTGAAATATTTGGACAGGATCTTAGAGAACTGCAATTCAAATTTTTCTGACTGACTATGAATCCATGTTCTTTTGTGTGAATCCAGGATATACCTAAAAGTCCGAGGCTAATAATAGATTGTCCTAAAGAATGCATCTTGATGTTTGTAGAGTTGGCAAAGCCTTCTTTCGTATACCTGAACTTTTGAGCCAAGCAGATAATTAAGATGGCAGGCATTAACTAAAATGTCTTTTGACTTTCATTAATTCTCATACGTGAATAGCACATGATGATAAGGAAGAAAGCAAGCAACGTGAGCCGAATCCACTATGCTACCTTGATCAAAGCTTCTGTGGTTGATGATGTTAGATGCCCCGCTAGTTGGATCCAAAGAGTTCAAAAAGAATTTCGAGTTTAATAAATAAAGATCCTTAAACTTTGGGGTATCATTAGTAGTTCGTTGATGTTAGTTGCTGGATTGATTTCATCTCACTCACTGGCAGGATTCGGTTAGCATTCCACTGGTTGATGTAAGTGCTGGAAATATCCAAGAGAGCTGTCCCAAGGCAATCTTAAAAGGAAATCATCAAAGGATCGGGAGCTTGATGTTTCTTGAACTTCTCCAAGCTCTGACTTTGCATCCTTGGAATGGTAAAGGATGTTTGCATGTTGTCATCCCACATTGTCCTGATTTACATTCAACAGAAGCTTTGCAGAGCTGGAACTTTCCGCCTCTGCTCCTGTAACCAAGTCTCTCTCTCTCTCTCTCTCCTGCAATTTTCTCTGCAAAGCTGCTGTCAGGGTTGGCTTGGAAATTTGGAATGGATGTATCCCCTGCGGTCGAAAGTTTCTGAGCCAGAGTTTTGCGAGGTAGAGATTTCTCATTGCTGTTGATTTTGCTGTTAGAACGATGGAGGTTTGTTGGCTGGGTCCACCACTTTGTGAGGCCCAGCTAACATAACATAAAAAAAAAAAAGAGGGGTCAAGGAGAGGGGCTGTTCGAGAGAACACAAGAAGAAGAAAAAGGGACGACCGATTTTCGGTCCAGATTTGAAGGCCAAATGTTGTTGGAATTGGCTCAAATTCAGTGTTGTTTGTGAGACCGACGCCCACGAGTTGATCGGTTTCGTTCTTTGAAACCGTCTCCTAATTGTACGTCGTTTTCTCCAATCACGGTTACGGTTTCTAGTTCCGTTTGTATTAATTTACGTCCGTGGAGATGAAATACTGTTGTATTGTTAACGTTGAGCCTCTAGTGCATGACTAGAGAGGAACTTTTGTGTGTCATACTATTCTTGGTGGTTAGTGAAAGTTTTTTAGCGGTTCTTGATTTTTTCCCGCATTGAGTAAAATGTTGGTGGTGTTGTTGCCTTTTATCTCTTTAATATTTTAGCACAGTTGTTGATGGGGTTAAGCCGATTTTGGTGAATTGTTGCCCCGTCCTTCCCAACAAGGTTGTTGTTGGAGCCGGAGTTAGAAATCACTGGTGTGAAGAACGAGGTCGCTAGAGCCCAGTTGACGTGCGTTTGAGACCGTGCTTCTATTTGGGATATTGAAGCTCGGTTAATGTTGCTTTTTAGCTAACTCTCAGTAGTTACATCATACGACGTGAGTTCACTGAAACATCAAGTTAAGCAAGGACAGGCGGGACCCAGCCACTGGGAGATATCTGATTACAAATCTGCCCCTGGATGATAAAGCTCCTCGACTTTTTCTCTTTCCCTCTTTTTATACGGAGCTAATTCCGTAACAACGCTTAAACTTTAAATTCAACCTTAATTCCCTAATGGACCTCTTTATCTGGAAAATCTTCAACTTTATTAGAGTTAGTCGTAACTCTGCCTCTAATTTTTCTATCCAAAAAATCCTGAAATCCATGTCATGTCTCAAATTTGCTCCGGTAACTTTTTGTCCGAAACAACACACTATCTAGTCTCAAATCCGCTCTTGTGAACCTTTCGCCCAAAAACAGTCAGTTATTATTTGACGCGACATTTCTATGTCAATAAAAAAAATCCACATCAGCAAATATAAGGTGGAATATTATCTTCAACAAAATCGTTTTTTGATAAGGAAATTATGAAAATTAGGGATGACCAACGATGATTTTTGGACGGAGGGCTAGCGGGAGCAGATTTAAGACTAAACTTAAAGTTGTAGTTTGTTTTAGACAAAGAATATCATTTATCATGTAGGGGCCTTAGCTGGTGATCCGGACTATTTCCCTCTCGACAATTACGCTTATCCCCCACATCTCACCGGCTGACCTTAACCCCTTCTATTTGGAGGATGAGGCAACTTTGGGACGGAACTTATAATTAGGTTTCTTTGTTAGAATTTTTTTAAAACTAAACTTAAAGCCTTTTATATAGATAGGTACCCTTCTCGTTAAATAATTAATTGTTCGATTTTTTATGCACTAGAACGAATTTTTGGGTTTAATAAACTTGTGAGTGATCATCACAGTCGCACGACACTATTTGGGACCAGAGCACCACCTATTTTCCGTGTGTTTTCTTCAATATTTTTTCCATATTTCCTTAGAAAATTGAATCTATTCCCAAACAACAACGCATTAACTCGAGGGAGAGGTCAAGAGGATTATCAACTATAAGTGTACAAATATTGTTTGTCCAGCTTGTTGAGAAAGATGCTCTCCGTTGATTAGATTTGTTTTGGGGAGTATCTATAGATTAAAAAAGAATGAGAGTGCATCTCATCTTCTAATTAGTACTTAAGCAAGATGTGGTTTTTCCATTTTTAATTTGATGACTTTAACTATCCACTATTACCAATCATCACACCATGAGTGAATAAGACCGCTTTAGGAAATATTTTTTTACATCAATATTGTGTGCTATAATTGCTCTAATTTATTATGTGTCAATGTGTTGAACATTGTCCAAGAAGGTGCTCATAAAATATATACGAGAAACCAATCCATCTTATGAATCAAAAAGAGGGCACGCAAATATATGCTTGATTTGGATTATCTAAGGAAATGAACTAAAATTGTTACGGGGTTGAAAAAAGTTTAATCAATTTAATGGAGATGTTTTTTACTAGTTTTGTCTCTAAAACAAATTATAAGGAATGAAATCGAAACATTCACAAGAATATGATGATCAAAAGTGGAAGGTTTGTGCATGTAGGCACCATGTAATCTTGTGCATGTGAGCTTGTACTCTTCTAGATTATTATTTTTTCCAAACACAGTAACAAAGAGTTGTCGTGGAGTTACAAAGTCTACCTGGAAAGAGCAATTTTCATATTGACAAGGGAGCAATCTCAGCATTGGGACCGAAACTCATAGTCAGGTGGGGCGGTAGATTTTTCAGAATATAATCATTGCCAACGGGAGCTCAAAAAAGAAAAAGGGTGGGGCTTTTCTTCACGACCAATAAAAAGATATAAAGAGAGAGCATTATGGTCGGCAAAAGAGAGAACAGAGAAGATAGATTCTCGTGAAGGAGGTAAAAAGGGAAAATTGAAAAGACAGAGAGACAGAAATTGTCGGGGCACTCGTGAAGAAGAGCCAGTGAGCAAAAGATTGGGTATCAAATCATCTAACATTCAATATCAGAAATCAAATCCAGTATCTATCTCATTAATCAGAATACTGTTCATAAATAGTTTTTATTGTGCCAAACATATATCCTTTCACAACATAATAATTAATAACTTTAGTTAATCAGATATACAAATCAATAGGTATAGCTTTTTTGCAATCCCTTGATAATTCTCAGACCATTTCACAATAATCAACTCACAAACTGTTTATGAAAATGTTTTTCATGCCATTTCAAATAATCAAGAGGATAGTAGATGCTATAAACAATTAGTTTTGCCTTTTAGCCAAATCATACTTTGCACATAATATGTCTATTCCTTTTTATTGAAGAGATAGCACTACTTAGCCGAGAATGCCCAACAACATATTTATTCAAGCAGACCATCTCGTAATCATGTTAATTAAAGGAGAATCAACGTCAAAACCAAGTAACACACTACCTCAATTTTGAATTGGCTAAAACGAAGCTTAATCGCTAACAAAAGCATTCCCAGGTTGCAACAAATTGCTCGGGCAAAGCAATTATTCAAAGCTGTTTGAAATGCAAAGCTCACACACAAAATTTGAAAATTTCGCTCCAATTAAAAAGTTACTTCAAATCAACTCGCGTCAAACCCCATAACTTCACGACGTCATAATCCATGATTTCCATGTAATTCCATAAATTAAAAATTCCAATTGAATTTCGCAATTCAAATTTCACATAATTTTGAATTTGTATCATAATTTCGAAAACTCGGTCATCCTCACCGGACATTGCAGGTCGAAAATGCTCTTTCTTTTTCCTTTCCCTTCTTCCTCTTCTTTCCTCTTCTTTCTCCCTTAGGGCGTGCTCTCCCTTTTGCCTTTTATCTCTTCTTTTGCTTTTTTATTTTTCTAAAGCCCTGTTTATTAATTTGGCTTTGGATTGATTAAGAAATTGTGAAATCAATAAATACGACCAAATGATATCAATAAGTTGAAATTTAAAAAAATAATAATAATACTCACTTGACAACTAAGTAGAGAGAAGAGTGGTGGGCCTAGCAACTAATTTGAAATAAGAAAAAAAATTAATTTCGTGAAAAATCTCAATTGAGTATATACGTGATAAATTTATCTCAAACTAATAAAAAATTCCAAATTTATAAAACTGTGACAATTTACCCTTTTTAAATTTCTATTAAATGTTAAATTATTGAGATGAGTGATATGTGGCAGTTCACTGGTGTACTAATTTAGGATTTTTACCCTTCGTTTGTCATATGTATACCAGTTTAGGATTTTTCATGATATTAACTCAATTTAATGAAAAGTAACGGAGGGTAAATTTGTCATGTATGTACCAATTTGGGATTTTTTATGGTCAAAAAATTAGTTTTGAGTAAATTTGTCACATGTATACTAATTTGAGGTTCTTTCATGATACTAACCAAATAAGAAATAGACACAAACTTAGCACAAGTTAAGCAAGGATTAATGGGACCTAGCCACCGGTCGAGGGGGATATGAAGAAAATTATATATGCTATTTAATTACAAATCTACTCCTCCATGATTAGAACCGGTGAAGCTCCTCGACCTAAATGCCTTCAAATTTTAAGTTTAATTTTAATTCTACCTAAATTTTTCTATGTAAAATATCTTCAATTTAGATTCAGTCCTAAATCTGCCCCCCAATTATTTTGTCTAAAAAATTCACAAATTTTAGGTCCAATCCTAAATCCGCTCAAACATCTTTAATAAAAAAACAGAACACTGATTATTCTAAAATATGCTCCCGATAATCTTCTATCTAAAAACCTTCGTTGGTTGTTTGATAGTGCATAAATTAGGGACAATTGAGTGTGGTTTTTGGATGGAGTGCTAGCAGGGATAGATTTAGGATTAGACCAAATAGTGAAGGGACTTCTTAAGAGCCTCGTCGAAAGGATCACACAGAGAGTTCTTTCTTCAACAGCACGAAGGAATTCTTTAAACACAGTGATTTGTGTTGTGAGCTTTATATCCAAATTGAGTTGTTAATTTGTAAACACTTGGAGCTTGGGTGTAATCTAAGTGTGGGAAACACTCGAGCGAGTGATCTAGTGTAACTTTGATTCTTCGATTGATGGATCTCCACATGGATGTAGAGAACAACACTCGGACCGAACCATGTAAATTGCTCATGTCCTTTATTGTTACTTGTTTATTTCTCTAGTTCTCTCGTGTTGATTTAATTGCAAAATCCTGCCGGTTTTCATGCTAATATTACAAAAATTATCACAGCCAATGGTAGATTGGTAGTCCCCAATCTATTATGGTGTTTGGTAAATATCTCAATAAAGGAATTCAGTGACTAACATTGTCTCCGGATGGTGGCTATTGTAGTGTAGCAACCCGCAAGCCCGATGGCAACCTTCACGGTTCGGTCCGGAGAAAGAAACTAGGGATAAAAGTGAGCGTTTGAGATTCAAGTCAAGATAAATTGATACAAGAAAATACCTAAATTAAAGGGGAACAAACCTAACACTAAACTCACACATGAATGGGAGATATTGAGATACACGTAAAATTGTGTTTGAGAAGTCTCATATTGAAAAATTAATGTAAAGTGAAGCATTTAATATATCAAGTTGCTTATAACTCATTGGATTAAATTTTTGAATGAATGTAGATCTAATTAGATATATTAACGGATTCGAACTTGGACTTCCTCTTAGCTGTCTCGCTGCTCCGTCAACTTGTTCAATTAGATAAACCAAACCAATAGTAAAATAAAAAGCCAAAGCAAAAGCAAAAAGGCATTTTCATTTCTTTCTGAGATTTGAAGGATAAATTAAGCCAAGACCAGAGCAAAAAAGGAATTCGTCTCATAAATGCTCGAGAGTGTGTGTATATAACATATTGATAGTTTTTTAGGATCCTCGACACGTGTTAATAACGTTAGTTTTTTAGCATATGGAGACAATGACTCTGAGCATGTGGCTGCTGTTCCCTGGGAATGAATTACTAATTTATTATGTAGCTTGGCAGCTTTGACTTTTTGGTGCGATTCTGATTGCCAACTGATTCCATTATATAAATCATATCACAAGAGAATGGTCTACAACAGGGCATTTTCTATTTCTAGAGAGGCATTCCGGTTCTTATCTCCATGAGATTTGAACTCAAAAATCAACGGTAGAGTCAGAGCAAAGACGAAATGCATCGTCCTATTTTTGGATATTCTTTTGCTGAGCTCATAGCATTGAACCTTCTCCCGGGGCTTGCATTCTATTTTCCCTGGAAAATTTTTGCCAATTGATGCGCTCATGTTGGAAAAGTTGGTCCTCAAAACTTAAAGACATGAAAGGCGTGAATTGAAAGAGAAGCTAGTTGATCCAGGAAAATTGTGACTGAAGGCATTTAAACCCGATTCTAGAGTTTGCTGAATCGAGTCTAAAAGGCGTCCAGCATGACGAGCAGAAAGGCAAGTGGTGGCAAGGTGTTATTGAAAGCAGCAGCCAAACAGAAGTTGAAAGGTTTGATGTCAGCGGTCCAGTCCTCTTCTTGGAAGATATTTTCTGGCTTCCGAAGATGCTCCAGAGACAAAGTCTGCTTCAGATTTCTTCCTAGTTCATCGCAAGTTGCAATACAACTTTCATTTCAATGGTGCTTATTTGACTGGCTTGTTGCACACTGAAATCTGAGCAAGAGAGCACCATGTGAAGGACTAGTCACAATTTTGATATGACATGATAACCACTTAGAATCACCCTTAGTTGTCACATGGAAATATGACTCCTAAATCGAAAAGTTAAAAGTATGGATGGTGAATCGTGAATTTCATCAAACAGAATAATAAAATGGGATATGGTATTTCATGACAGATTGTAATTTATTTTAAATGATCGTTAGGTGAAAACTAATGATAACATTTACTTGGAAGGCTGAGATGTTTGTCTACCTTTTGCGCAATATGATGTCGTGAAAACTAGTGTGAAAGAATGTACAACGCAAATACAAACTTAGAGCAACATTTATAGAACTAAATAGCGTGCATATAACGATTTATCAATATGATACACTTAAAAATGAAATGTCATCGCATTGGTTTGGTTTTTACTTACCAAACAATTTTATGTTGAATCCAATGAGATGGTGATTTTCTTATCAGATGTCAATTTTATTGTGTCAAACTGATGAAATAATCAATGATTTTATATATTGATAAGTATAGCAGCAGTTAGTGTGGAATAGTCAATAATATGAAATTTTGGATGAGAAACTGTGAAATCAACAAAATTGATCAAATGATTAATTGGTAACTTGACAATAAAGTAGAGAGAAGAGTGGTGGGCCTACCCACTCATTCGAAATAAGAAATGGACAAAAGAAAATTTGGTAGAGATGAGCGGTGGCCTCAAGTTAAGCAAGGACAGGTAGGACCCAGCCACTGGAAGAGGGGGTAGAAAGAAAATTATATGCTGTCTGATTACAGGGCTAATTCCGTAACAACGCTTTAACTCATTCAATCTTAATTCTATCCAAAAAATCCTGAAACTTTAGATTTAATCTTAAATCTGCCTCTGATTTTTCTATCCAAAAAATCCTGAAACGTATCTCATGTCTAGAATCTGCTTCGATAACTTTTTGTCTAAAAAACACACTAGCTTGTCTCAAATCCGCCCTTGTGAACCCTCCATCCAAAAGTAGTCCTTATTTTTTGACGTGACATTTCAATGTCAATGAAAAAAAATCTAAATCAGCAAAGTGAGGTGGAATATTATCTCAAACGTAATTGTTTTTTGATAAGGAAATTAGGAAGACTAGGGAAAACTGACTGTGATTTTTGGACGGAGGGCTAGCAAGGGAAAATTTAGGACTAAACCTAAAGTTCTAGTTTGTTTTAGACAAAAAAATTTGGGGCAAATTTGAGACTAAACTTATAATTATTTTTTATTAGAATTTTTATTTTGAAACTAGACCTAAAGCCTTTTTATATAAATAGGTACCCTTCTCATTAAATAGTTAATTGTTCGACTTTTTACGCACTTGAACAAATTTTTAGTTTAATAAACTTGTAGGTGATGAGTACAGTAGCACAACACTCTTTGGGAGCATAGCACTACGTATTTTTCGTGTATTTCTTCATTATTTTTTCCATATTTCCTTGGAAAATTGAATTTATTCCTAGACAACAACGCATTCTGGAGGAGAGCTATTTCAACTATAAATGTACAAATATTGGCTGTCCAGTTTGATAAAAAAGACGCGGCATAAATACACTACGAATTCCATAAATTTTGTTATGGCGCTCATTTGAGGGCTATAATTTTTTTTTTGTTCGGTTGAGTGCCACATCGGAGGAAAATCATTCACTTGATTGCTACTTCCGGTGAAAATCGTTCACTTGAGTGCCACTTCCCGCGAATCATCCTATGTGGACTTTTTATTTATTTTTCAGCAAAAGGATTTTTTTTCATTTTTAATATTTTCTATTTTTTTGGTGAAATAATATTTTCTGAATTTTTTTTATTTTTATTTATTTTGATATTTTTATTTTTATTTTATTTTTGTTGGTTTTTCAACCTTGGTTGGCGAGGGACATCGGCGACCCTCTCTGGCCACGACCGGTTGGCCCAGGGGCGAAGGCTGCCTCGCCTTGAGCCGGCGGAGCCGCGATGGCCCTAGGAGACAACCGTCGCGGCCTAAGCAATAGCGGGCGAGGGTGTAAAGGCCCTCGCCGGATCTGGGCAAGGACCTTCGCAGGCCATGGGCGAGGGCCGTCGTGCCCTCAATCGTAGTCAAGGATAGCTCTCCCCATGGCCGGCGGGGCTGCGAGGGCCCTCACCCATATCCGGTGAGGGACTTCGCGCCCTTGCTCCCCACCATTGAGGCCGCTACGGCCCTGGGCGCGGGTCATTGCAACCTCCAATCTAAGGCGAGAAGGCCCTCACCCTTGGGGGTCGCCAATCATGGCCGGCGAGGGTTGCCGGTGACCCTCACTAACCAAGGAAGCAAAAAATTACAAAATAAATAAAAAAATTTAGGAAAAAATTCACGTGTACATTAAAATTTTCAATAGAATCATTTCGAAAGTGCTACGTCGGTTTTTCCAGCGTCCACATCGGAGATAGCACTTAAGTGATTGATTTTTCAAAATTATGGCACTCAAGTGAGCGGCTTACATAAATTATGGCATTGATGGTGCACTTATTCTGAAAGATGCTCTCCATTTATTAGATTTTTTTTGGGAGTCTCTATAGATAAAAAAGAATGAGAGTGCATCTCATCTTCTAATTAGTACTTAAGCAAGATGTGGTTTATCCACTTTTAATTTGATGACTTCAACTATCCACTCTATTGCTAACCACCACACGATGAGTGAATAAGACGCTTTAGGAAATATTTTTTTTACATCCATATTGTGTGCTATAATTACTCTAATCCAAGAAGATGCTCATAAAATATATACGAGAGACCAGTCCACCTTATGAACCAAAAAAGGGCACACAAATATATGCATGATTTGGATTATATAAGGAAATGAACTTAAATTGTTACAGGGTCGAAAAAATTTAATCAATCTAATGGATATGTTTTTGACTAGTTTTATCTCTAAAAGCAAATTAAAAGGACTGAAGTCAAACATTCACAAGAATGTGATGACCAAAAGTGGAAGATTTATGCATCTAGGCACCAAGTAATCTTGTACATGCGAGCGTGTACTCTTCTAGATTTTCATTTTGTCCAAAAATAGTAATAAAGAGTTGTCATGGAGTTACAAAGTCTACTTGGAAAAGAAATTAAATAAGAGGAAAAATATATCCATGGTCGATGCATCAACATGTTTCTTATCCGGATTCATTGCAAGTTGCTGTCCATTTCCTATTATATATTTAGATTTGCCAATTGTATTCATTTACTAGTAAAAGAAAGGCCAATGTATGTAAAATTTATGTATTACCGAAAGTTATTTTGGTATGTTCTCCGTTATAGATTATACTAATTTAATAGAAAGAAAGGTGCACTGGAGTCATAAATGTACAATTTAGACTGCAGGAGTCGGGATATCAAGCTGCTAGAGAGTCGGGATATCAAGCCGCTAGGGTTTATTATACTCCCTGCTACTAAGAAAACTTTGGATCCCAAGTTACTCCCATAGTCAATCAAGTTAACGTAGATATTGCGGAAGGACGTGCACAATGTGGATTTCATGAATAAACTCAACAGATCAATTTAGAGTTTCAAAGTGAGAGGGTAAATTCCTAAGTGGGATCAAGAGCTTTAAATATATTCAAAAAAGTACATTTTCTGATGAAAAATAAATTTTAAAAAAGGGGAGTTTTACTCAATTATCAATTATGACCACTTGTCTACGGATAATAACTGCAATTGTTTTTTTTTTCATTGCTGCTGCATCGAAATTTGCTCCCATGTGCAGTGAAACTTCCACCACGTGAAGGCAACGACTCTAAACGCGTGGTTGACTTGTGGGTACAAGATTCTCTTTGCCAACTGGTTCCCATTATACAAATCAACCCACAGGGAGAGAGAATTGGCAACAAGAAGGCATTCTCTGTTTCCTGAGAGAGGCATTCTGGGCTTTTTCCTCCGTCAGATTTGAAAGCGAAAATCAAGGCCAGAGTCGGAGCAAAGCCGAAATGCTTCGTCGCCCCGGGCTTGCATTTTATGTTCTCAATGAGAAGAAAGGTCGTGCGCGTAGAAAAAAAGAAGATGTTCTCAATAAGAAGAAAGCTCGTGCGCGTAGAAAAAAAGAAGATGCTGATACTGGCGCACCTGGTTCGATGACTCCGCCGACAGAAGCTAATTCTGATGGATCTAGTTCGTTGCCGACAGAAACTAATGACGGTGGATCTACTTCGTCTCCGATGGAAACTAATTCCGGTGGATTTAGTTCGTCTCCGACAGAAGCTAAATCTGGTGGATCTAGTTCGTCTCCTACAGAAACAAAATCCGGTGGATCTAGTCCGTCTCCGACAGGAATTAGTAAAGGCGCATCTAGTTCATCTCCGACAGAAACTAACAACAGTGCATCTAGTTCGTCGACCGCGACTACTGGAAACCGCTATGACGTGTTCTTGAGCTTCAGAGGCCCAGATACTCGATGTAACTTCTCGGATCACCTCTACCATGGGCTCCTTAGAGCTGGAATTGATACTTTCAGAGACGAAGAGGAGCTCCCCCAAGGCGAGGACATCGGACCAGAGATTTTAGCAGCCATAACGAAGAGTCAGATCCTGATCCCCATTTTGTCCGAGGGTTACGGTACAAGCAGATGGTGCCTGAATGAACTGGCTCAAATAATGAAGTGCAAGAATGATAATGGGCAAATGGTGTTGCCTGTATTCTATAAAGTGAAACCAGCCGACGTGGGACATCAAACCGGGAATTTTGGAAAAGCATTTCGTGAGCGTGAGGATCGTTTGCGTGAGAGGGGTTTCGATCCAAGGATCTTGAAGAATTGGAAGAAAGCACTCGGTGAAGTCAGTACCTTGAAAGGATACGAAGCCAATGGGTAAAATTTTTCACCAAAGCATTCTCTACTTTCTTATAATATGTGTGAGTGTTTACTGGTTGTTCTCATTCTCACCTGCTTCATTTTCGTTTTTTTTTATTTGTATATAAAAGAACTGTAAGATCCTGCAATGCATGAGTTCTATAATTTTTTTTTGTTTTTTAGGTTTTTTGCTTTAAGGATGACCAACTTAATTATAGATTTTGTTGTTATAATCCCATTTGCTTGAACAATAAGATTTTCTGAATGAATTTTTACTCTTATATCCAAAGATTTTTCAACATTGCGCCATTTTCATATCATGTCTATAGCGTATGCTACATTAATCTTCATCTCAAACTTTTCTAATTACATATTTATTTGAGATTAATAGTACAACTTAATTGTGTTTTTTTATTTAGAGCTCGCAACATCATATACCGTGCATGGCGATTGTCGAAGCTATGTTTCTTTTTCGACCAAAAAAAAAAGCTATATTTCTTTATCTTCCCAAGTTACATTCATTAAGTCATTGTTATCGTTGATTAGTTGCTGTTAAGATTATTTTTCACAAAAGAAATGTTTCTTCGGTTGCGTATGATGATGGAAAATATAAAGAAGGGAAAAAGGGTTTTTTTTTTAATTATATGTTTGTTCAAATAATTTCCAATTCATTTCCTATCTTCAACAAGTAATTTTTATCTCATGCACGTGCATGTATTGAAGCAATGTTCTTATTTTGGGTAAAAATTATTCTTCCGCTTTCGTGTATATATAATCAATAATAGACCAGTTGAAATCATAGAACATAGATACTCAAAAGGAATTTAAAGTACAACCTGTTATCATCCTTGGAGGCAATGAAAACCGATAAGAACACAAATCTAGAACGATACTAAAATTCACAAGACGAGTAGAAACTTGCAAGCGTGTAGAAGTGAGCAAACAAGGATAAAGCCTCTCAAGCGCAATTCGGGTAGTTCGCAATATCGGACTACGAACAACTTTTTCGATTGGTATCGCAACACCCGAAATCATCTTGTATCAAAAGTTATAACTTGTCTTTGCTTATTCAAACGCTCTACAAATTGTCAAAGTCACGTCCACGTCATCTCTCACATCTTTAACAAACAACAAGTTTAAAATTTGACTCAAATCCATAATAGATACAATATTTAATATTCATAACCCATACCCTCAAGTTTATTTTGGCTTAATAAATTATTTAGGAGTAACGGTGGAATTGGGCGCGCCATGTGAAGCGACCACCAATATATGGTGTGACAAAAATGATTTTTAAAGTTTTTCAATCAATCAGGAGATTTATTTATTATTGTGTTCTCATTTGATAAACAACATAAAATTCTTGTTGCCACATAACCGAACTTTTGTCACATTTGATGTGTCTGAAGCACGCTTGGTGGATTCGATTGTCCAAAAAGTGTTGAGCGAGCTGAAGAAAAGTTTTGAGTTGGATATTTCTGAGAATTTGGTTGGAATTGATCATCATGTGAAGGAGATTATGGAATTTGTGGATACTAAAATATCTCATGCCACCCTATTTGTTGGCATCCATGGAATGGGAGGCATCGGTAAGACTACTCTTGCTAAAGCCATCTACAACAAGCTTTCCAATCAATTCGAGCACCGTAGCTTCATTCCCGATATAAGGGAATCATGGAAGCGTAACGGCGCACATTACTTACAAAATCGGTTAATCTATGATATATTGAAGCTCAAAAATGAAGTTTATAATGAACATGAAGGGACTAAGTTCATCTCCTCCAAGTTTAAAGGTAAAAAGGTCCTCCTTCTTCTTGATGACGTGGATGTTGTCATTCAATTGAGGTGTTTGGCTGGTAATCACAATTGGTTTTCTTCGGGAAGTAGGGTCATTATTACCACCAGAGACAAGAGTATTCTTCAAAATTTTGGGGTGGACCACACCTATGACCATAAGGAAATGGGTAACGATCAATCTTTGATTCTGTTTAGCAAACATGCATTCCGAAGGGACTCTCCTCTAAGGGGCTTTGAGGACCTCGCTAATGATGTTGTATCCATCATCAAAGGGCTTCCCTTATCCCTTGAGGTTGTGGGCTCATTATTGTGCGGACACGAGAGAGCATTCTGGAGAGGTACAATAGACAAGTTAAAAAAAGTGCCTCTTGAGGAAGTGCAAAAAAATTTACGGATAAGTTATGAAGCATTAGAATATGAGCAAAAGCAAATATTTTTGGATATTGCTTGTTTTTTCATTGGCATTGACGGAAGAATCGCATCCTACATGTGGAAAGCTTGTGGCTTTTTCCCCGAGAAGGAAATTGAAGTATTGAGATTCAAGTCGTTAATAAAAATTGGGGATTATCATGAGCTCCGAATGCATGACCAATTGAGAGATCTTGGTAGAGAAATAGTCCGTGAAGAAAACCATTTGAAGCCTCAAAACCGTAGGAGGTTATGGGACTCCGAGCATGTCAAGAAAGTGCTAAAGGAAAATAAGGTAACCGTTTCATTTCTTTTTCGTACTTAGTCCATGTTCTCTTGTTAGAGTAATGTTGGTCCACTGCTTAGTGCTTGCTCTACTATTATTGCAACTTGAATGTTTCATTGACGAGATTAGAAAGTCGGGAGGTTGCTCTCTCTGAGTAAGTATTGTAGTGTTAAGATCATGAATTTCTACATTTGTTTCGCTTACGTCTTTGACAAATGCGGTAAATGATTGGACTATTGATAAATCATAGAATCATAAATACAATTGGCCAAAAAAAAAAATTAGGGACTGAATTGGCATAATTGGAATAGGCTTAGAACTTTTTTGGTAAGTTTAGATTACTTTAGTTGGATATAATATTAATGGAAATTGAATCGTTGCATATAGGGAACGGGAATGATTGAGGCCATTCATCCGAGTGAAGGTAGTTCAAAAGGCTTCGGCAAAGCAGCTGAGCAAGATGACAACATTTACACGGGAGAACAATTCAAGAAATTGACGAGTCTAAGATTCCTTCACATGGAGGAAGGGGCACATCTCGATGGAGATTTTAAGGACTCAATAGGGGAGTTAAAATGGCTTCGATGGCCAATATGCCCCATGAATTTTGATATTGAAGAGGTACATTTTTCGTTTAGTTCAATATTTTTGCATGAATCCATTTCACTCTTCATCCATAGTATCATAAAAAGAACACGACCTTTTGCATATGGGCCGAAAATAACATTACCTTTCAAACTCATGTTTTCGTTCATGGGATAAAAGTGACCTCTGCAGTCAATTTAAAAATTGACGAGTTTAAGATTTCTTTAGATGAAGCGGGCATTTTCCAGCGATTTTGAGGACTCAAGGGAGGAGTTAAGACGGCTTCCACGGGAAGAATATGCCATGAATTTTGAAGTAAAAAATTTTCACGCAATGGAATTAGTTGTCTTGGATTTATCAAGCGGCAGGATAAATGAGAGATGGCAAGGGTGGAGTTCTTTCGTGGTAAGAGCAAATCTTTTTCTTCTTCTTCTTCTTTTCCCTTTTATATATTTTTTTTATTTTAATCATAATCACCCTTGACAACCATTTCTTTTTACCGGATAGCAAAGAAGCTCAAATTTCTCGACCTTACAAATTGTCAATACTTGGAAAATGCGGACTTCCTCTCGGCTTTTAAGAATTTAGAGGTTTTGATCCTCAACAATTGTAGGGGACTGCAGCAAATTGACTCTTCGATTGGAGACGTGAAGGACCTCGTTCGCTTGGAGTTGAGCTACTGTGGGAGCCTCACGAAGCTTCAAGGTCTCGAAAAGTTGGAGTTCTTGGAAATCCTTAATATCTCTGGGTGCGCTTCAATGGAAAGTCTTCTCTTTCCACAATCCAGGAGGCTGAAGAAATTAGATGCTAAAGATTGCACCAAATTAGCCGAAATTCAAGGCCTTGATGGGTTGGAGCTTTTGGAAGAGCTAAATATCGGTGGCTGCACTTTAATTACAAAATTGCACCTTCCGGAGCGTGTGAAGAGATTAAATGCTGGCCGGTGCACATTCTTAGCCGAAATTCATGGTCTCAATAGGTTGGAGTCCTTGCAAGAGCCGAAGATCTCTCGGTGCACTTCAATTGAAAGTCTAGACCTTCCAAAATCCGGGAGTATGAAGGAGTTACATGCCGGAGGCTGCGTAAAGTTAGCCAAAATTCAAGGGCTCGAATGGTTGGAGTTCTTGGAGAGGTTGGATATCTCTACGCGCGCTACAATTGAAATGCTGGACCTTCCAAAATCTGATAGTCTGAAGATACTAAATATTAAAAATTTCAAAAACTTAACCCAAATTCAAGGCCTCGATGGGTTAAAGTCCTTGCAAGAGTTGAATATCTCTAGGTGCGCTTCAATGGAAAGTCTTCTCTTTCCACAATCCGGGAGGCTGAAGATGTTAGATGCTGAAGATTGCACCAAATTAGCCGAAATTCGGGGCCTCGATGGGTTGGAGCTTTTGGGAGAGCTAAATATCGGTGGTTGCACTTCAATTAAAAAATTGCACCTTCCAAAATGCGAGGGTTTGATGAGATTAAATGTTCACGGGTGCAAAAACTTGGCCGAAATTCAAGGTCTCGAAAAGTTGGAGTTCTTGGAAATCCCGAATATCTCTGGGTGCGCTTCAATGGAAAGTCTTCTCTTTCCACAATCCGGGAGACTGAAGATGTTAGATGCTGAAGATTGCACCAAATTAGCCGAAATTCGGGGCCTCGATGGGTTGGAGCTTTTGAGAGAGCTAAATATCGGTGGCTGCACTTCAATTACAAAATTGCACCTTCCAAAATTCGGGAGGCTGAAGAAATTAGATGCTAAAGATTGCACCAAATTAGCTGAAATTCAAGGCCTCGATGGGTTGGAGCTTTTGGGAGAGCTAGATATCATTGGCTGCACTTCAATTAAAAAGTTGCACCTTCCAAACTACGAGGATTTGATGAGATTAAATGTTAACGGGTGCAAAATCTTGGCCGAAATTCAAGGTCTCGAAAAGTTGGAGTTCTTGGAAATCCCGAATATCTCTGGGTGCGCTTCAATGGAAAGTCTTCTCTTTCCACAATCCAGGAGACTGAAGATGTTAGATGCTGAAGATTGCACCAAATTAGCCGAAATTCGGGGCCTCGATGGGTTGGAGCTTTTGAGAGAGCTAAATATCGGTGGCTGCACTTCAATTACAAAATTGCACCTTCCAAAATTCGGGAGGCTGAAGAAATTAGATGCTAAAGATTGCACCAAATTAGCTGAAATTCAAGGCCTCGATGGGTTGGAGCTTTTGGGAGAGCTAGATATCATTGGCTGCACTTCAATTAAAAAGTTGCACCTTCCAAACTACGAGGATTTGATGAGATTAAATGTTAACGGGTGCAAAATCTTGGCCGAAATTCAAGGTCTCGAAAAGTTGGAAATCCTTAATATCTCTTGGTGCGCTTCAATTGAAGGGCTTCTCTTTCCAAAATGCGGGAGGCTGAAGAAATTAGATGCTAGAGATTGCACCAAATTAGCCGAAATTCAAGGCCTCGACGGGTTGGAGCTTTTGGGAGAGCTAGATATCATTGGCTGCACTTCAATTAAAAAGTTGCACCTTCCAAACGCCGAGGATTTGATGAGATTAAATGTTAACGGGTGCAAAATCTTGGCCGAAATTCAAGGTCTCGAAAAGTTGGAAATCCTTAATATCTCTAGGTGCACTTCAATTGAAGGGCTTCTCTTTCCAAAATCGGGGAGGCTGAAAAAATTAGATGCTAGAGATTGCACCAAATTAGCCGAAATTCAAGGCCTCGATGGGTTGGAGCTTTTGGGAGAGCTAGATATCATTGGCTGCACTTCAATTAAAAAGTTGCACCTTCCAAACTACGAGGATTTGATGAGATTAAATGTTGACCGGTGCAAAATCTTGGCCGAAATCCAAGGTCTCGAAAAGCTGGAAATCCTTAATATCTCTTGGTGCCCTTCAATCGAAGGGCTTCTCTTTCCAAAATCCGGGAAGTTGAAGAAATTAAATGCTAAAGATTGCACCAAATTAGCCGAAATTCGGGGCCTCGATGGGTTGGAGCTTTTGAGAGAGCTAAATATCGGTGGCTGCACTTCAATTACAAAATTGCACCTTCCAAAATCCGGGAGGCTGAAGAAATTAGATGCTAAAGATTGCACCAAATTAGCCGAAATTCAAGGCCTTGATGGGTTGGAGCTTTTGGAAGAGCTAAATATCGGTGGCTGCACTTTAATTACAAAATTGCACCTTCCAGATTGTGTGAAGAGATTAAATGCTGGCTGGTGCACAATCTTAGCCGAAATTCATGGTCTCAATAGTTTGGAGTCCTTGGAAGAGCTGAATATCTCTCGGTGCACTTCAATTGAAAGTCTAGACCTTCCAAAATCCTGGAGTATGAAGGAGTTACATGCTAGAGGCTGCGTAAAGTTAGCCAAAATTCAAGGGCTTGAAGGGTTGCGGTTCTTGGAGAGGTTGGATATCTCTACGTGCGCTACAATTGAAAGGCTGGACCTTCCAAAATCTGATAGTCCGAAGATATTAAATATTACAAATTTCAAAAACTTAACCCAAATTCAAGGCCTCGATGGGTTAAAGTTCTTGGAAGAGTTGAATATCTCTGGATGCGCTTCAATTGAAAGGCTACCAAATTTATGTTGCTTTGGCCACTTGAAAAGTTTGACTATCGACGGCTGCGACAAGCTTCAAGACATACAGAGCCTAGAGTGATTCCCATCCCGCAAAAGTTTACGTATTGAAGGTTGCAAGTCCTTAGCCATATTACCGAACTTGTCAAGTTTTCGTAATTTACGAGAATTGTTCCTGTCAAACTGTCATGAACTTTGAGAGATCCCGGGGCTTGAGGAGTCAATATCTCTAGAACATATTGCTATCCCAGGATGTTCCTCGATTGAGATCTTACCGGATTTGTCATCGTGTACCGGCTTGATGAGTCTGATTGTGCAAAATTGCGAGAAATTGACTGAGCTTCGAGGGCTAGCGGAACTGGATATTTACGGATGCAAGTCACTTAAAACTATTCCGGAATTGTGCGGAATGCGGCTTTGTCAAAATTGCAAGAAAGAGCCATTTGCATATAATGGGGGGATAAAATTTGCATAAGACTATTTGGGCGCCTCGGATGAGTCAAGATACTAGAGATGATCCACATTTTTGAACAAAGGTACATAAAGCAAGTAAGTTACCTTTGCTCTTTTGAGATCTCTTGCCCAATTGTCATTTGCAATTTCTTTCAAGATTTATCATCTTGTCATTATTATTTCCTGGTTGATAGTGTCATCATTATTTTTGTTACTTGAATTCAAGGAATCTGGGGGAGATGTTCATGGAAGTTAATGTGTGCTTTGGCAAAATGATTCTTCTTATCATGCCAGATACGGAAACGGATTAAAAGGCTTTCTAAGCACATCGGATGTCTTTAGACTTTGGGTAAGATCCTTCATCCTATGCGGGAAAATAATTACTCCTAGCATTTGATTGTCTATGGATTTCTGGAAAATCTGATAAAAGCTGATGTATACAGGCATTTGATAGCATGCCAAAGGTCATTGTATAGGTTGAGAAATACTAAATGGAGGACCCTATACGGCGGTCCTTGTTTGAATCCATGTTCATTGTTTTGGATCTAGGATATACCTAAAAGTCCAAGGCTAATTATAGATTACCCAAAGAATGCATCTTGATGTTTGAGAGTTGGTATAGCCATACGTGAGATGCCCGAATATTTGAGCCAAGCAAGACATTAACTAGAATGTGGTTTGAAATGATTGATTGTACTTCCCTTATATTGTGCATAAGCACTTGTTGGTTCATTTACTTGCTGAAAAGAAAAACACGGGAATCATTTCCGTAAGTTTCCTTAGGAAACTTTATCCGATATGCCTTTTGAAAACTGTTGCATTATTTCTGATACATGAATGGCAAATGACGACAAGGAAAGAATCAAACTACATCCCACAAGAGCAAGCAACTTGAGTTGAATTCACTATAATGACCTGCTCAAAGCTTCTGTGGTTGATGATTTTAGATGCCCCATTAGTTGGATCCGTAGAGTTCAAAAAGAATATCGAGTTTGACAAACGGGGATCCCTAAACTTCGGAACGTTATTAGGAGTGCGTTGATGTTAGTTGCTAGATTGATTTCATCTGACTCTTTGGCGGGATTCGGTTATCATTCCATTGGTTGATGTAGATGCTGAAATATGCAAGAGAGCTTTCGCAAGGCTTTTCTAAAAGGAAAAAAAATCATCAAAGGATGAGGAGCTCGATGTTTCTTGAACTTCTCCAAAGTCCGACAATGCATCCTTGGAATGGTAAGGGATGTTTGCATGTTGTCATCTCACATTGCCCTCCTTATATTTAGTCGAAGCTTTGCGGAGCTGGAGATGTCCGCCTCCGCTCTTGTAATCAAGTCTCTCTCTTCCTTATTTTCTCTCCCAACTGTTCCTCTTACGTAGTTTTATTCATGCTACTCTCGGACTCAAGGGAAGTCTAGCCTCGAGCTTCCCTCTGTGTTTTCGAGCACCGACGAAGGACCATAGCATGTGCTTCCGTTCCGGCTTCGAGTCAATAAAGCGTTGGCTTCTCGGGTTGGGCTCCCGTTCGGCATTCTTTTGCGACCTAATGGGCGGTCATCTCAATTGTTCTGACTCGGTTTTGTGAAGTTTGCTCGATTTCTGATTGGCAGGTGAAGATCATCTTGTGGAATCTGGAGAAGGATTTGCTGGCGACGGTCACGGAGGACCTGAAGGCATGCTTCACGGCTTCAATTGGCGGAGGCTGTAGACAATCTCTTCTGGTAATTTCTTTGAAAAGAGAAAGTCTCTCCTGGTACTAGCTTCGACTAGAGGAAGTTCTCTTTTTAATTCAGCGTGTTCGTTCCTTCAACAATGGCTTGGTGCGCCCTTTGAGTCATTGGCCTTATCTCGTTTTACTTCTTTCGCTCTTCCTACATGTGTTAGGCTTCTCCCGAGAGAAACCACTGTAATTGCCAATCTAGCTCCATTTGCGTTTGATGGAGAATTGGACAAATATAAAGGTGAAGTTCTTGAAAATCTAAATGAGAACATGATGTCAAACTAAGGAGTTCCCTAACTTAATCGGCAGTCACCTAGACGGCCCGGAAGTGTACTATGCTTTTGTATTGCCATCTTGTTTCCCTTACGTGTACACCGGTTGAAGTGTCCATGAAAATAAAGAACTTGAATTGGAGGGGATGTCATTTATTCTAGATAGACTAGCTATGTCGGTTGCAGAAATGCTTGATGCCCACTTGGAGTTGGTAGGTTTAGGCCCTGCGGAATCACATCTCAATGCTGTCGGGCATGTATATAGTTTCCTCGGATTTCTAATGCTGAATCTCACAATGTAATGCTACTTGTGGCTCCTCTTCTTCCTCTTTTTACTGGTTGAGAGTTCCCGGCAGGGAGATATTTAATGTATACTAGATTGCAGAGTATAGGCTGGAAAATTTCTCACATTTTGTGCTACTTGAAGTTAATTTATCTTCTCCCGATTACAGAGGGCCATTGCGTCGCATCATTTTGATTAATCAAGTTCGCTGGTGGGAGTTTAACTTACTTGTTAATAGGATATCTCAAGCCATGATGCATACTTGTATGACAATCGGGTCGAGAGGGATGGAGCCGGGGACTAGAGAAAGCGCAAAAACTAGGAGTGTAGTGGGAGCTGCATCCAAATATGTTAAGTTCTTATATGACTTTATCACTTGGTAATTCAAATTCGTAAGGACTTAGGATTTGATGCCTAGCCTTGGCAGTTGTTGATATCTGTTCTCACTGGAAAAATTTAGAGAGGAGGAGGCATCTTTTCTCCATTAACATCCGAATGCTTTACGCATCATGTGGTCTTCTGGATTTGAAGAACATGTTGTTGAGTGCACTATCATTCTTGAGCTAATCTTTGAATGGTTTACGTTGAGATCCTAAGTTGTAGATACTAGTACACTTGTGATCCTTGCTTGAATCCACTCCACCTTGAGGTTCCAAAGCGGAACAACAAGATTCATTTTGGGATTGCGATAATGGATTGGAGGCTGCCATAAAGATATAGATTCGTGTCACTTTACATGGCCCACTAGCCCGGATAAATCCCATATCAAGTGACCGATATCCCTCACGGTTGTCTTGTACTCTTAGGATGCTTTGCCTCACTTAACAAATTTTGATTAACTTTTTCTCATTACCGTGCGTTCTCTATCTTCCCTCTTATAGTAATTTTGTGGTGAAGAAATTATTCGTTCTTTTTCGCTCTTTGTTGTTTTCTTTGCACATTCATTGAGTCGTCCATCTTGTTTTCTCATAATTATTCTAATCTACGCCGGGTAAATGGACAACATCATTGTGCTGGCGCGTCCCGATGGCAAGATTGTTGTCTTGGGACTTGAAGATGGTACAGTTTCTTTGCATGAGTTAGAAGTAAGTTTTCCATGATATTGCTGTAATGTTACCCTCATTCTTCTCAACAAGAAATTCACCCTGCAAGAATCCTTTATCATCGGAATGTGATCTTCTGCGATCTCTCTTGGGAAATATTCTAAATTGCTCAAAAGCTGCATGATTGCACGATGCAATGCAAACAGCAAGCTTCCTGAATGAACATCAAGTTAAAGATGTTTCTGAAATCTTGAAAGTCTAGCCAACTCGTTTGCTATAATGGCCGATTGATCGGACGGTTGTATCTTAAGTCGGCATCGTAGTTGACACTTGTATCGTGGGTCCATTGGAGTCTTTACTCAAAGAGAGTTGTTTGTGATTCAGGTTTGGATCTTCATTGTTAAAGTGGAAGCAATTCGGTCCGAGGTAGAGATCTTATTGGTGTTGATTTTGCTGTTAGAATGATGAAGGTTTGTTGGCTGGTTCCGCCTCTTTGTGGGGTTCAGCTATCATAACATAAAAGAACACGAAAAAAAGGTTAAAAAGTCAAACAAAAAGAGAGGGGCTGTTTGTGGAGTGAAGAGTGGAGAGAGAAAGCGTTCCCGGAGAAGAAGGCACGAGAAGAACAAAATGGGGCAGCGGCTTTCCGGTCCAGATTCGAAGGCCCAGCGTTGTTGTGACTCAAATTTCATTGTATTGTTACCGAGACTTACAAGTTGATTGGTTTCGTTCATTGAAAACGTTCTCCAAATTATTTCTTATTTTCTCCAACAGTAGTTAGAGTTTCTTGCTCCATTTATATTAATCAACTTTCGTGATAAGGAAATGTTGTTGTATTATTGATGTTGAGCCTCTAGCGTATGATTAGAGAAGAACTTTTGTCTATCTACTATTCTTGATGATTAGTGGAAGTTTTTAAGCGAGCTGTGGTTTTTTTCCCGCATTGGGTTTTCCACATAAAAATCTTAGTGTTTTGTTGCCTTGCTCTTAACATTTCAGCATTATATTTTACTTATTTTGAGATTGTATTGCTGGAATACACTACTGATTGTTGCTGGGATTAAGTAGATTTTGGTCTGTTCAATTTTGGATAAGAAATTGATTATGAATTGGATTAGTTTTGGTGAATTGTTGTCCACGTCTCCCCAACAAGGTGGTTGGAGCCAGAGTTGAAAATGTTTCTAGTGTCAATAACAAGGTCGCCAGAGCCCAATTGATGTGCATTTGAGATTGTGCTTCTATTTGGGATATCGAAGCTCGGTCGGTGTTGCTTTTAGCTTTGTAACAAAGAATCAGCTCTCACAAAAGAAAAAATACCAAAAATAGTCTATGAACTTTAACTCAATATGCAACGTCGTCTTTGAATTTTTAATTTGGCCAATGTGATCTTTGGCCTATTGATAGATATTCAATTTGGTCCCTAGATTATATGAAAATGCTCAATGTCGTCATTTCGTTAATTCAAATTTAATGAAATTTACTTATGTGACTTCTAATATGTTAAATTTGAATGGTGGACAAAAAATAGATAGCACATGGATTGTTCACATAAATTTTCATCTCTGTATATGATAATCGAGCTCATGATATGATAATGTCTATTATAGAACATACGTCATCAAATAGTGTCTTATTATTTTAAAATGATTGTTGTCCTCGAATAAAACCCGCCTAATTGTTTTTACACGTCTGACTCGACATATAATAATCATCATTAAATGATGTTTGATTAGTTGTTTGAGCGGATGGAAGAACTAAATTGGACATTCGACAATAGTTCGGGGATCACACCGAATAAACTAAAAGTTCAAAGACTATTTATATCATTTTCTCATAATGAAAAATGCGATATTAGAATCCAACAACCAGCTTTGTTTTCGAAAATAAATGCCTGATAATTTGTCTCGTTCATTGTCATTAACTAGAGCAGTTCTCGTGGAATTGATGGTTGCATTCGATAACCAATTGAAATTTTAGGGAGATTCATGTAGTTTTCCTTAGATTTATAATCCCGACTCTCACAATGTAATGCTACTTCTGGCCACTCTTCTTTCTCTTTTTACTGATCGAGTTTCCCTTTCAAGTAGATATCTAATGTATACTTAGATTGTAGAGTATAGGCTGGAAAGTTTCGCGCATTCCGTACTACTTGAAGTCAATTTATCTTCTGATTACAGAGGGGCATCTGGTCGCATCATTTTGACTAATCAAGTTCGCCGGTGGGAGTTTAACTACTTGTTAATAGGATATCTCAAGCTATGCTGCAGACTTGTATGACAATCTGGTCAAGAGGGATGGAGTTAGGAATTGGAGAAAGCACGGAGACTAGGAGTATGGAGGGAACTGCATCCAAGTATGTTAAGTTCTTATATGACTCTGTCTCTTGGTAATTCAAATTCGTAAGAAGCTTCAAGTCCCATGCGACAGTTGTGGCGTGTCTCAATTGGGAGGAAGATGCCCAAGTGAACAGAGTATGCATCTTTCAATTTAAAAGTTGATACGACTTCTTGATCTCAATTCTTCGTATCTTACATGTTATTTCTAATGCTTTGTTTGCAGTTAAGTTCCAAACTGAGAATCTTATTTCACTGTCCAGCAGCTTTAATATGGGTTGATGGAAGATTTTTCAAAATCGTCAAAGGATCAGGAGCTCGATGTTTCTTGAACTTCTCTAAACTCTGACAATTCATCCTTGGAATGGTAAAGGATGTTTGCATGTACCTCCTGGTCCTTGTTGTGTGGATTTGGCTCTATATAAGGTAAAAGCTTGGTAAATTATATTTCAAAGCCAAATTTGCAAATGTGGATAATATATCCTGTTGGAAACAGGAACATCAAATTGTGATGTTGCTAAATAAGATGAATGATACTCGTGAAAACTTGGAAGATGCCGAGATGATGATCTTGCAGGCCAGTGACCTTCCATTTGTGCATATTGCAGGAACCACTTGTGCAAATAACTGGGAGTTGTACCAATTGAAGTTAACTCATGATATCCTAAGTTCTATTCCGATCATGTCCATTCACTATTTAAGACATTGATGGAAGAAGGAAAAAAACTAGCATATTGTGGCTCTGGTTCTTTTCTAAGTTTTAAGAAGTGGCTCTGGTTGGAATGGGAACTAGAACTGTCCAGTCTGGTTTCCCAGCAGAAAAAGTGTTGATCAGGAACTGGTGGTGCTGACGTTCACCCGGTAACCAGGTGTACCTGTCAACTGGTACCCTGCAAACCTGTCAACTAGTCTAGACCATCTGGGCCTTAAAAGAATTTGGAGGAGTAGTATTGGAGTTGGGTTGGGGTTTGGAAGTCCAACCTCTTATAGCTAACAAGCGTGCCAACCATTTGCTTTGGTGTCTTCTTGTTTTAATTTTTGGCGGCTAATTCATTTGTTGACCATATTAAGATGACATCAAGTGTGTGTAATGTTTTAAGATGCTACGGTGTCTGCTGACTCACTGGGCTTCTATTGTTCGCTTGCAGACTCACTGGGCTCTTCTTGTTCTGAACGTGTGTAATCTAATATATGCAGAGTACTCTATCAGATGACATCAAATGCAATTGGTTCAATCGGTCGAACTGGTACAACAATGTTCCGAAGATTTTTTCTTTGAGCTTCTTACCATGTCCATTCGCAGTTTTGGATGTCTGGAAACTTATTGTTGCCCATACTCTTCCCATTGTGTATCAATGTCCTATAAACTTGCCAGTGTCAGTAACAAATTTATCTCATTAGCTGGGTGGTGGAACTGAATTAATCCTGTCCATGCTCCTTACTACATTTCCACTCAGGACCTACTCTTAAGTTTAAGTGCGACTGACATAGGTACGTCGTGCCTCTTTAGTGGACCACTTCATGTTTATTCCTACAGATTGAAGAAGTGCAAAAGTAAGCTCCAAAGAAAAATATTTATTCAGTTGAAAAAATAAAATACTGAAGCATTGAGTTTTCCCCTAAAACGTTTCAAATCAATTGAGAGGACAAAGTGCAAAAGGGATGAATCTATAGTCGCCAGACAAATACAAAAAGAATAATCATCCTCTTGTGGTAGGTGCCTAGCAGTCTGAGTTACTGACTGAGAACTGCTATGTGCAAGTTCATGATGATAGATACTATCATGGTCTCTAGTATAGCAAGATACCGTAGAGCATTCATAGTATACATGCATGCCATAGCCTCTTTAGGCACACAATGTTTGCTTCCCACCTGTGTTTCAGCATAATGCATGTGTCGTACTCTTACTTTTACCGAAAAAGGTATCTAAACATCAACGTTTTTTATTCCCACATATTCAGGGAACAGCGGACTGAAATCAAGTTGATGTTTTCTTGGCAACAGCGAGTAAAGTCGTGGCTTGTGTTTCAGATGCGAGAAAGTGGGCCCTGGTCTATAAACTGGACGAGGATGAAGATGAAATCTCTGATTCAGAATGACTATCTGTTCAAGAATTTGCAGTGGTTATGCTCGTGTTGCTGCTGTGGTGGACCTGTAATACTTGAAGTTGCAGACATGAGTGTGAGAAAGCGTTCCCGGAGAAGAAGGCACGAGAAGAACAAAAAGGGGCAGCGGCTTTCCGGTCCAGATTCGAAGGCCCAGCGTTGTCGTGACTCAAATTTCAATGTATTGTTACCGAGACTTACAAGTTGATTGGTTTCGTTCATTGAAAACGTTCTCCAAATTATTTCTTATTTTCTCCAACGGTGGTTAGAGTTTCCTGCTCCATTTATATTAATCCACTTTCGTGATGAGGAAATGTTATTGTATTATTGATATTGAGCCTCTAGTGTGTGATTAGAGAGCTTTTGTGTATCTACTATTCTTGATGATTAGTGGAAGCTTTTAAGCGAGCCGTAGTTTTTTTCCCGCATTGGGTTTTCCACATAAAAATCTTGGTGTTTTGTTAGTTTTGGTGAATTGTTGTCCACGTCTCCCCAACAAGGTGGTTGGAGCCAGAGTTGAAAATGTTTCTAGTGTCAATAACAAGGTCGCCAGAGCCCAATTGATGTGCATTTGAGATTGTGCTTCTATTTGGGATATCGAAGCTCGGTCAGTGTTGCTTTTAGCTTTGTAACAAAGAATCAGCTCTCATAAAAGAAAAAATAACAAAAATGGTCCATGAACTTTAATTCAATATGCAACGTCGTCTTTGGATTTTTAATTTGGCCAATGTGATCTCTGGCCTATTGATAGATATTCAATTTGGTCCCTAGATTATATAAATGCTCAATATCGTCATTTCGTTAATTCAAATTTAATGAAATTTACTCATGTGACTTCTAATCTGTTAAATTTGAATGGTGGACAAAAAATAGATGGCACGTGGATTGTTCACATAAATTTTCATCTCTGCATATGATAATCGAGCTCATAATATGATAATGTCTATTATAGAACATACGTCATCAAATAATGTCTTATTATTTTAAAATGATTGTCGTCCTCGAATATAACCCGCCTAATCGTTTTTACATGTCTGACTCAACATATAATAATCATCATTAAATGATGTTTGATTAGTTGTTTGAGCGGATGGAAGAACTAAATTGGACATTCAACAATAATTCAAGGATCACAACGAATAAACTAAAAGTCTAAAGACTATTTATATCATTTTCTCATAATGAAAAATGCGATATTAGAATCCAACAACCAGCTTTGTTTTCGAAAATAAATGTCCGATAATTTATCTCGTTCATTGTCATTAACTAGAGCAATCCTCATGGAATTGATGGTTGTATTCGATAACCAATTGAAATTTTAGGGAGATTCATGTACCCTTTTAACGCCTTTTTTTGCCATATTATTTCTCCCAAAATGTGCAAGGGATTGCCTAACTAGAAAAATCCATTTTTATCAATTTGATAACCGATGCACAAGAAGGTGGCCGTTGTGGTTGCAAGAAAACCCAACAAACACTTTCGTAACCCGGGCCGTTCCCGAAATCACATCTTGATGAGCAAGCCTGGACAACAAGTTCGATCTGGCATATAGCCTAATTGGGCCCAGTTCATCACGTTCATTTGGACAATTTCTTCGTGATGAGCTAGACCAGACATCAAGCTCGGTTCGGTATATAGCCCTGTCTTGCCCAATTCGGCCCGCTCATTAATGTCTCTCTTCCTCATTCCCTCTCTCGCCTGTTCCAATGTGGTTGCAAGTAAATCGAACACTTTCGTAACCCAGCCCATTCCGAAATCACATATTGATGAGTGAGCCCAAACGACAAGTTCGGTCTGGCATATAGCCCGATCGGGCCCAGTTCGTCACATCCATTTGGACCATTTCTTCATGATGAGCGAGACTGGACAATAAATTCAGTCCGGCATATATCTCTCTCTTCCACACTCTCTCCCGCCTGCTCCACTTCTGCAGCTCTCGACAAATTCTTAGACTCCAGTGGACTTCGTCACTCGCTAGCTCTTCTATTCTTCGTCTATCTCTTCCGTCCTGCCTCCGTTCCCTAAGTAGCATTGAGCTTTCTTCTAGGATTTTCGAGCTCTAACCTTCACTCAGTTTGCATTGGCCGGCGCTTGTGTGCAGTCCTCGCGGTTTGCTCCAGCAGCTGGTGCTGCATTTTCGGCTGTTTATGGAGCTTTATTTCTTTGCTATGGAGATTGACGAAGGGTCGCGGCGTGTTCTTCTGTTTCAGCTTCAGTTCAACAAACCGCTGGCTTCTCAGGTTCGGGTCCCGGCCTTCTTTTGCGACCTAATGGGTAGGTCGATTCGATTGTTCCGACTCGGTTTTGTGAGGCTTGCTCCATTTTTGGTTGGCAGGTGAAGATGGCGGAGTGGAATCCGTAGAAGGATTTGCTGGCCATGGTCACGGAGGACTCGAAAGTGGTGCTTCATCGTTCCAATTGGCTGAGGCTATGGACAATCTCTCCTGGTAATTGCTTTGGACAATCAGAATTACCACAATCCAAGTTGGAAGTCTTGAAAATCGGTAACTGTCAGTTCATTGAAACACTGGACGTTTCATAGTTAAACCATCTGAGGACGTTATCTGCCTGTAGTTGCAATAATCTAATTGAAGTTCGAGGTCTTGATAAATTGATATACTTGGAAAGCTTGAATATCAAGTATTGCAATTCGATTGAACAGTTGGACTTTCCATTGTCCGAGGGACTGGAGATATTGGATGTTCAAGGTTGCGATAACTTAGTCGAAATTCGAGGTCTCGATAGGTTGGAGTTCTTGGAAAACCTGAATATAGCTTGTTGCACTTTAATTGAAAGACTGCTTCTTCCAAAATCCGGGAGTTTGAAGATATTGGATGCTGAATTGTGCATGAACTTAAACGAAATTCAAGGCCTCGATTGGTTGGAGTTTTTGGAAAAGCTAAATGTTAGTTGGTGCACTTCAATTGAAAAGCTGCACCTTTCAAAATTTGAGCATTTGAAGATATTAAATGGTCAACATTGCGAAATATTAGTTGAAATTCAAGGTCTCAATAGGCTGGAGTTCTTGAAAGAGTTGAATATCTCCGAGTGCGCTTCAATTAAAAGGCTAGACCTTCCAAAATCCGGGAGTCTGTAGCAATTAGATGTTTCTGATTGCAAAAGCTTAATCGAAATTCAAGGTCTTGATAGGCTGGAGTTCTTGAAAGAGCTGAGTATCTCCAGGTGCCCTTCAATTGAAAGGCTAGACCTTCCAAAATCCGGGAGTCTGCAGCAATTAGATGTTTCTGATTGCAAAAGCTTAATCGAAATTGAAGGCCTCGATAGGCTGGAGTTCTTGAAAGAGCTGAGTATCTCCAAGTGCCCTTCAATTGAAAGGCTATGCCTTCCGAAATCTGGGAGTCTGAAGCAATTAGATGTTTTAAATTGCGAAAGCTTAATAGAAATTCAAGGCCTCGATAGGATGGAGTTCTTGGAAATGTTGGATCTCTCTTGGTGCGCTTCAATTGAATGTTTACCAATTTTATGTTGCTTTGACACCTTGAGAAGGTTGACGATCAACGGCTGTGACAAGCTTCAGGATATGCAGAGCCTAGAGAGGTTCCCATCCTGCGAAAGTTTATGGATTGAAGATTACAAGGCCTTAGCAGAATTACCAAACTTGTCAAGTTTTCATAATTACAAAAATTGTTCCAGTCGAACTGTCATGAACTTCAGGAGATTTCGGGGCTTGAAGAGTCAATATCTCTAAAATTTATTGCTATCTCAAGATGTTACTCAATTGAGATCTTACCCGATTTGTCATCTTGTACCCGTTTGATCAGTCTGATTGTGCAAAATTGCAAGCAATTGACTGAGCTTCGAGGGCTCGAGAAATGGGAGCAACTAGTGGAATTGGACATTTCTGGATGTAAGTCACTCAAAATGATTCCGGAATTATCTGGAATGAGGCTTTATCAAAATAACGAGAAAATGCCATTTGACCCACATGATCCTAGATCGATACAATTTGGATTTTCTACGAAAGCTACATAAAGCAGGTTACTTGCCTTTGCTCTTTTGAGATCTACCGCCCAATTTTCATTTGTATTTCCTGCTTCGATTTCTTTCCAGATTTATGATCTTGTCACTAATATTTCCTGGTTGACAGTGTCATCGTTTTCTTACTTGAATCAAAGGAATGCGGGGGAGGGGAAGTTCATGGAAGTTAACGTGTGCTTTGGCAGAATGATTCTGCTTATCATGCCTGTAATGAAAATAGAAGAAAAGGCTTCTTAAGTGCATCATCTGTCATTAGTCTTCGGATAAGATCCTTCGGCCTATGCAGAAAAAATAAAGATTCTTTTAGTGTTGGAATGATTCTGGAACGATGGAAGTACTGAATAAAAAACTGATGAAAGTTCTCTTTTTTACTCTGTTCAGTGTGTTTGTTTATTGATGGATGGCTGGTTTTGCCCTTTGACTCATTGGCCTTATATCATTTTACTTCTTTCACTTTTCCTAAATGTGCTACGCTTCCTTTTCCCGAGAGAAACCACTGTAATTGCCAATCTAGCTCCGATTACAGAGAAAGTTCTCCTTTTAATTCAGCGTTGTTTGCTTCTTTGACAATGGCCTGGCATGGTCGGGTATCTATATAGTTTTCCTTAGATTTATAATCCTGACTCTCACAATGTAATGCTACTTCTGGCCACTCTTCTTCCTCTTTTTTACTGATTGAGCGTCCCCTTCAAGGAGATATCTAATGTATACTTAGATTGCAGAGTATAGGCTGGAAAGTTTCTCGCATTCTGTACTACTTGAAGTCAATTTATCTTCTTCTGATTACAGAGGGGCATCTCGTCGCATCATTTTGACTAATCAAGTTCACTGGTGGGAGTTTAACTAGTTGTTAATAGGATATCTCAAGCTCTGCTGCATACTTGTATGACAATCTGGTCAAGAGGGATAGAGTTAGGAATTGGAGAAAGCACGGAGACTAGGAGTATAGAGGGAACTGCATCCAAGTATGTTAAGTTCTTATATGACTCTATCTCTTGGTAATTCAAATTCATAAGAAGCTTCAAGTCCCGTGCTATAGCAGTGGTGTCTCTCAACTGGGAGGAAGATGCCCAAGTAAACGAGTATGCATCTTTCAACTTAAAAGTTGATACGACTTCTTGATCTTGATTCTTCATATCTTACATGTTATTTCTAATGCTTTGTTTGCAGTTAAGTTCCAAACTTAGAATCTTATTTCACAGTCCAGCAGCTTTAACATGGGTTGATGGAAGATTTTTCGAAATCATCAAAGGATCAGGAGCTCGATGTTCCTTGAACTTCTCTGAACTCTGACAATGGATCCTTGGAATGGTAAAGGATGTTTGCATGTACCTCTTGGTCCTTGTTGTGTGGATTTGGTTCTATATAAGGTAAAAGCTTGGTAAATCATATTTCAAAGCCAAATTTGCAAATGTGGATAATATATTCTGTTGGAAACAGGAACATCAAATTGTGATGTTGCTAAATAGGACGAATGATACTCATGAAAACTTGGAAGATGCCGGGATGATGATCTTGCTGGCCAGTGACCTTCCATTTGTGCAAATTGCAGGAACCACTTGTGCAAATAGCTGGGAGTTGTACCAATTGAAGGGAACTTATGATATCCTAAGTTCTATTCCGATCATGTCCATTCACTATTTAAGACATTGATGGAAAAAGGAAAAAAACTAGCATATTGTGGCTCTGGTTCTTTTCTGAGTTTTAAGAAGTGGCTCTGGTTGGAACCAGAACTGTCCAGTCTGGTTTCCTAGCAGAAATAGTGTTGATCAGGAAGTGGTGGTACTGACCCTGTTTAACCGATAACCATTTGTACCTGTCAACTGGTACCCAGCAAACCTGTCAACTAGTCTGGATCATCTGGGCCTTAAAAGAATTTGGAGGAGTAGTATTGGAGTTGGGTTGGGGTTTGGAAGTCCAATCTCTTGTAACTAACAAGCATGCCAACCATTTGCTTTGGTGTCTTCTTGTTTTAATTTGTGGTGGCTAATTCATTTATTGACCGTATTAAGATGACATCAAGTGTGTGTAATGTTTTAAGATGCTACGGTGTCTGCCGACTCACTGGGCTTCTATTGTTCGCTTGCAGACTCACTGGGCTTCTCTTGTTCTGAACGTGTGTAATCTAATATATGCAGAGTATTCTATCAGATGACATCACATGCAATTGGTTCAGTCAGGCGAACTGGTACAGCAAGGTTCCGAAGATTTCTTCTTTGAGCTTCTTACCATGTCCATTCGCAGTTTTGGATGTCTGGAAACTTATTGTTGCCCATTCTCTTCCCATTGTGTATCAATGTTCTATAAACTTGCCAGTGTCGGTAACAAATTTATCTCGTTGGCTGGGTGGTGGAACTGAATTAATCCTGTCCATGCTCCTTACTACATTTCCACTTAGGACCTACTCTTAAGTTTAAATGCGACTGGCATAGGTACGTTGTGGCTCTTTAGTGGACCACTTCATGTTTGTTCCTACAGATTGAAGAAGTGCAAAAGTATGCTCCAAAGAAGAATATTTATTCAGTTGAAGAAGTAAAATACTGAAGCATTGAGTTTTCCCCTAAAACGTTTCAATTCAATTGAGAGGACAAAGTGCAAAAGGGATGAATCTATAGTCGCCAGACCAATACAAAAAAAGTATCATCCTCTTGTGGTAGGTGCATAGCAGTCTGAGTTACTGACTGAGAACTGCTATGTTCATGATGATAGATACTATCATGGTCTCTAGTATAGCAAGATACTGTAGAGCATTCATAGTATACATGCATGCCGTAGCCTCTTTAGGCAAACAAGGTTTGCTTCCCGCCTGTGTTTCAGCATAATGCATGTGTCGTACTTTTACTTATACCGAAAAAGGTATCTAAGCATCACGTTAGTTATGCCCACATATTCAAGGAACACCGGAATGAAATCAAGTTGATGGTTTTTTGGCAACAGAAAGTAGGGGCGTGGCTTGTGTTTCAGATGCAAGAAAGCGAGCCCTGGTCTATATACTGGACGAGGATGAAGATGAAATCTCTGATTCAGAATGACCGTCTGTTCAAGAATTTGCAATGGTTATGCTCGTGTTGCTCCCGTGGGTGGACCTCTAATACTCGAAGTTGCAGACATGAGTGTGAGGAGCAATGCATGTGGGCTTTCTGACTGAACCTCTTCGACTCACCCTTCTTGGAAAGTCTTAATCTATACCTGCCATGTGCCTTTTCTGCTAGGCGGGCATTTGTCGAAGAGAAAGACGGAGTAAAAGGTAACTATTTGTCTATTAACTCAGATAGAAACGACCGAAAGATGCTGAGTCATAGCTTCTATCTGTAGCTGTCTTCATGGTATTGCTGCAAGCTCTGAGACCTCCTCAAGAGTGCCAAGCTTTTGCTTCATCTGTTTGTGTTTATCATTTTCATGCATAATAGAACCAAATGTTTGGTTTGTATTTGTCTATACTTTGGGTTGAATTGTTCACGCAGTGTACTCGACTAATGAACTTTGCATTTGAATGTTGAAATCTCTCACCTGAGATTGACTCAGCAACTCCACGTCATTGTTAAGTGATGCATCCGATCCGATGCACAAAATACATTCTTGTGTGGAACATGAGTGGCTGATATATGATTTCAAGGTGGCAATAAAGAACACAGGCTATATTCTAATCTCATAGATTTGGAATCCTCAAATAAATGGTAGGTTTACAATCATGAGATTATGTCTACAATATTGTTAATTGGGTTTCATATCCTTAAATAAAGAGTATCATGTCATGATGATAGCTTTTTGTGAACTTTAGCTGAATTTCCTCTAAAACTAATTAAATCCTCCGCGTTATTTATTTCCCTTCCAACTCTTCACGTCTTCAATACATTCTTCCCTGATGCAAGTGCAGAAAGAGTGACATCGAACGTTAATCATAAGATGGTATAGTAACTTTACCAACAAAATAAATGATTGTCATCAGGTCCGCTGCAAGTGCAATCCCCATATAAAATTTTGAAGAAATTGCAGTTAAAAGGTTCGAGGACCGAGAAAACAAGAAGAGGAGGCCAGGAAAACAAGTACGATATCGAAAGATCTAAAGTGGGCAATCGAGCTGTTCTATACAAATAAGTAATTAATATGCCCTAAATCGGTGGTTCATCTACCTGCACAATTCTGACACCACTCTTCCTGATGAAGAAACCCCACTGCATCACTCCCTTCATCTTGAGCCAGGCATGAACACCTTTGCTGGCACCTCTAACAAAACCTTCATTATATGGTGGGTTTTTACTGAGCACACCAGCCAGCCAGTTCTTCAAACTGTCATCTGAAAAGGTCAATTGTGCGTTTTCCATCACTTGATAGCCTTCAGGAAGAGGAGGTGTATTACTAGATTGCAAGCTTGATTTCGAGACACGGGGTGGTTCAGAAGGGAAAACATTCTCAGTTACTAAAGCTTCCGGACCAACTGGAGCAGGCAAAGATTGGAGTGAGATTTTTCAACTTGTCCGTCAAAGACTTCGAGTTGGAAAGGAGCTTGAGCCTTTCTTCTGCATCGAACAAGAAAAGGTCTCGCCATTGAACTCCCTAACATCAGTTACAAAAGGACTTTTTTCATGATGGCATCTCCATGCTCCTGGAAGAAGAAAACACTCAGCGCATTGGTCGAGCTGGACTAATGGGAAGCAATAGTTTCTCTTTTATGGGATCGCAAGTAAAAGCAATGTTGCATTCCAAGACCCAAAAAAGTTATGTGTGCCTCACCGGGCAATGGTCTCTCACCTGTGGTCTATGCGTTTCCATATGAATTTCTACTATAAAAATACTTCTGAAGCAAAACTTCTCCTCCAGCGGTGTTGTCACGTGGGCCTTTAGCGCTCTTATTGCGCATTAAAACTATAACACTGGCGAGTCTCTTTTCACGGACGTTGTCCGAACCGCATCTTATTGTTCCTCGACATCACGGACGTTGTCCGAACCGCATCGAGTCCGCGACCTGCATTTTGTCGAAGCAGTGGCGATTTGTCTGGATCGCTGCCCCGGACCTCGTCTTCTTCTCCTTCCCCCCGGCACGACACCCCGTTCGCGGATAGCCTCTCGAGGCCTCTACGCGTCGCCTTGGGTCAGGAAGTTCCGCCTCGACATTGAATTTTCTCGACCATCGGATGCCTAATCTCAGTCCGTGGCTTCATTTTGCTGTCGAATGCCCTGTCGAGGATCCTTCTGTCAATGTGGATATGAGGTCGTGCGAGTGCAGTTCCGCTGCTCCTTTCTGGATGTTCTTCGTTGGTGAATCTGCATTTGAGGATATGTAGCTTCCATTTAGTAGGAGGTCACCGATTAGATGATGCATGAGACCTTGAAGGGTAGCCCTGTTCTTGAGTACCTTAGGTCGGAAGAATGCCACGGTTTGAAGCAAAACATCAAGCTTACTTTGAGGGAAATTGTGGTCGATCCCTGCTTTTGGTATGCAATTGACAAGGTTTTCCCGTTGGAGATTTCGGGGTCCTGTTTCGCTGTCGTTGCGTTTGAGAGGGTCTTTCGGTATGTTGAGGCAGATGGTATTGAAGCCTCATCCTTGATTGAAGCTGAGTTGAACTTTTTTTTTTTTTGAGAGGTTGTTAGTGTTTAAAGATAAAAACAGAGGATTGAAGAAGTGTTTTAGTACTGAAGAAGAAAAGGAAGATACGTATGTGCAGCCAACAAGGAAATCTTCTTCTATTTGATTTCTCAATCTCAAATTTAAAGTCTAAACAAACTGAAAGTGAGAGAATCATGGATCAAAATCCCAACAACATATCTAACAATTTCCTAAAGACTAGGACAACATGATTTTATTAACTGAAACAAACTAAAGAAAAAAGAAACGTATTCAAAGAACACGTGCAGCACTGAAGCAATTTTATAACACCCCTCCATGCTTTAGGTGCTGCAAATCCCGAGCTTCTCCCTTAGATCTTCAAATTTGCTTATAGGCAATGGCTTCGTGAAAATGTCTGCCAACTGATTTTCTGACTTGCAGTAAACAAATGTAATTTCGCCTTCTTTCTGCACTTCCCTTAGAAAGAAAAACTTGATTTTGAAATGCTTAGTCTTCCCATGAAAGACTAGATTATGAGAAATTGCAATTGCTGCCTGATTATCAACAAGAATTTCCGTGTTGTTCCACTGCTTCAGGTGCAAATCACATAAAATTTTTCTTAGCCAAATTGCCTGATTGACTGCTACTGTGGCTGCTATGAACTCAGCTTCTACTGTGGACTGTGCTACAACTTACTGCTTCTTAGAGCACCATGAGAAAATTCCTGAACCAAGACTAAAACAATAACCAGAGGTACTTTTCATATCATCCACGGAACCTCCCCAATCACTGTCAGAAAATCTCAACAGCTTGAAATCATGGTTTTTCTTAAACTTCACACCAAATTCAATTGTTCCTTTAATGTATCTCACCACTCTGTTTGCTGCTCTTAAGTGCATTTCAGTAGCACAATGCATAAAACGAGATAAGAGACTTACAGGAAATAAAATGTCTGGTCTTGATGCTATGAGGTACATTAGACAACCAATCAGACTTCGAAAGTAACCCTCTTCAACTCTGTCAGTCCCATCCTCTTTGCTCAAGCTCTCCTTTTCATTCATTGGAGTGGCCATTGCCTTGCAATCCTCCATATGAAACTTCTTGAGAATTTCCTTGGCATACTTCTTTTGACAGATGAAAACTTCATCTTCCAACTGCTTAATCTCCATTCCCAGAAAGTATGTCATTAGTCCAAGGTCTGTCATTTCAAATATTTGCATCCTTTCTCTTTTGAACTCTTCAACAAGCTTGGCATTACCACCTGTGATTAAGAGATCATCAACATAAAGAGAGACTATGAGCAGATCATCTCCCTTATGTTTCACATAAAGAGTAGCCTCTAATATGCTTTTTTCGAATCTGAGGCTTGAGAGATGCTCATGTATCTTGCTATACCATGCTCTAGGTGCTTGTTTCAAGCCGTATAGAGCCTTATTGAGCAAGTAGACCTTCTCCTCTTCACCTTTTTCACGAATCCCTCGGGCTGATTAACATAGATCTCCTCCTGTAAAATACCATTCAAGAATGCAGATTTTACATCTAGTTGAAACACCTTCCAACCCTTTTGAGCTGCCATTGCTAACAAGAGTCTTATGGTGTCCAATCTAGCCACAGGTGCAAAGGTATCTGAATAATCAACACCAAAAATCTGTGCATACCCCTTAACTTCAAGTCTAGCCTTGTATTTGTTGATGGAACCATCTGCATTTAACTTGGTTCTGAACACCCACTTTACTCCAATAACCTTTCTATCCTTCGGTTTGTCAACAAGCTCCCAAGTCTTGTTTTTTCTTATCATTGACAACTCCTCTTCCATTGCCTTCTTCCAGTTCTGGTCTTTAATAGCTTCTTCATACCCTACAGGTTCACAAATGGGCACATTGCATCTCTGATAGATATCAGAGAGCAGTCTTGTTCCATGGATTGGTGGATCATCTTCCAACTCTTCGTGCCACTGTTCTGTTGCTTGCCCTTCTATTGTTTGGAAGGGAAGACTAGATTTCTGCTTGCTCGTGGATGCTTCTTGCATTTGTTTCCAGTTCCACTTCTCATCTTCATTAGAGAACACATGTCTACTAACAATTATCTTCCCTGTTTGAGGTTGATACACCTTGCAGGCCTTGGAGGAAGAACTGTAACCCAAGAAGATGCCCGGTTCTGACTTCTTGTCAAGTTTATCACGCTTGACCTGTGGAACATGAGAGAAACACATACAACCGAATACTCTAAGGAAATTGAGTGAAGTTTTATAGCCATATCATGCCTCAAATGGAGTTTTGTCCTCTAATGCCTTGGTAGGCAATCTGTTCTGCAAGAAAACCGCAGTACTTGCGGCCTCAGTCCAGAAATTCTTTAGTAGCTCCTTTTCATGAAGCATGCATCGAGTCATTTACATTATGTGTCTGTTTCTCCGCTCACTGACTCCATTCTGCTGTGGAGTGTAGGGAGCGGTGAGTTGGTGCTTGATGCCTGATTCTTCACAGAACATGTTGAACTGCTTTGAAGTATACTCTCTTCCATTGTCAAACCTAATGCATTGAATGTTGCTACCACTTGCTTCTCCACCATTTTCTTGAACATCCAGAACGTGCCAGCCACTTTTGATTTATTCTTCATGAAAAAAATCTAACACATTCTACTGAAATCATTTATGAAAATAACGTAGTACTGACTACCTGCGAGTGATTGAGTTCTTTGAGTACTAGCAACATCTGTGTGGATTAGTTGCAACTTGTGAGAGGCTCTCCAAGTTGACTTAGGAAATGGATTTCTATTTTGTTTACCAAATTGACAGGCATGAGAATTCGGTAAATGGTCTGCAAAGACTGGTAAACCATTTGACAGCTCCTTTTTCTTCATTAGCAACATTCTTGAAAGGTGACAATGGCCTAGTCTCTTGTGCCATGTCTCAGTCACATTCTCCTCCGTGGAATAAGCAGCTTGCACCTCCTTGGTTGGTTCAAATGAGAAGCTCTTGCATCTCATTTTTGCTTTGACGATTTCATTTCCATTTGCATCTTGAATGAGGCAAAGTTTATCTTCAAAGAATACCTTGAATCCTTTTTCAATGAGCTGACCAACACTCAACAAATTTTGGTCAATATCACGTACAAAGAGAACATCTGAAATTGACTTTGTACCTGAATTTGTTGAGATAGCAATGGTTCCATTTCCCTTCACCAGAATATAGTCACCATTTCCTATTCTGACCTTTGTGATTGCCGTGGGCTACAATTCTTTGAAAAGACTTCGATCATGAGTCATGTGGTTTGTACAACCACTATCTATTAGCCAACTCACATTTGATTCTCTGCTTGAGAAGCAAGTGGCTACAAACAATTTATCTTCCTCTTCTTGGTCTGTAACTTGAGCATCTTCTTCCTACACCTGATTTTTATTCCTGCATATCACTGCCTCGTATCCAAGCTGATTGCATTTGGAACATTTGGCGTCGGGTCTCCTCCAACATTTGAATGGAGGCTGACCTTTCTTCCCACAGTGATGGCAAAGAGGGTATTTACCCCTGAAATTTCCATTTCTGCTTTTGTTGCTACTCGAAGTAGGAAAAACCGAATTTCCCTCTTGGCTTTTCTTCTTTTTCTTCTTGTTTTTGTCAGCTTCATGATGTTTTGCAGGTAAGGCTCCTTCAATTTCACCTTCCTGCCTCATAGCTCTTCTTTGCTCCTGCACTTGTAAAGCATTCAACAGTTCTGCCAGAGTGATTTTTGACATATCCTTAGTGTTTTCTGAGGATGTAATTGTGGTCTCAAATTTTTTAGGCATCGTTACGAGGATTTTTTCAACAATCCTTGATTCTGGCAGAGAAGAGCCAAGTAGTCTGACTCGGCTTGCAATGCTAAACAACCTGTCAGAATACTCTTTGATGGATTCAGTTTTTTTCATCTTCTGCAACTCAAAGTCACGTACCAGATTCAGCACTTGCATCCCTCGGATCCTTTCGTCTCCTTCGTATTCAGTCTTGAGATAATCCCATATCTCCTTTGCTGACTTTAGAGACATGATACGAGTGAAGATGTTGGATGAGACCGCAGCAAACAAGCAGGCCTTTGCCTTTGATTTCTTTGTCTTCTTCTCCTTCGGTGCTTTGATCTGCGCCATGGTGGGATTGTTAGGAAGAGCAAGAATTTCATAGTCTTCTTCCACTGCTTCCCAAAGATCCAAAGCACCCAAGTATGTCTCCATGCGTATTGCCCAAATCTGGTAGTTGTCTCCGTCGAACACCGGCGGAGCAATTGATGAGAAACTAGCTTCGGCTTCCATGACGCGTCAAACTCACACACAGATCCCTTAAGAAGAGTGCTTTGATACCAATTTGTTAGTGTTTAAAGATAAAAACAGAGGATTGAAGAAGTGTTTTAGTACTGAAGAAGAAAAGGAAGATACGTATGTGCAGCCAACAAGGAAATCTTCTTCTATTTGATTTCTCAATCTCAAATTTAAAGTCTAAACAAACTGAAAGTGAGAGAATCATGGATCAAAATCCCAACAACATATCTAACTATTTCCTAAAGACTAGGACAACATGATTTTATTAACTGAAACAAACTAAAGAAAAAAGAAACATATTCAAAGAACATGTGCAGCACTGAAGCAATTTTATAACAGAGGTGAGGATTTCGGAAGGCCAGCTGATTGTTCTGTTCAAAATTGGTTCGAGTCTTAGTGCAATTTAGCCTGGTTGAGGGAACTTCCTCAGAAGCCGCATAACACGATTATGCTTTTGATTTGTAATCGGGTCCTTTGGGGTGAACAAATTGCTTTCTATTTCATATTTAATCAATTTATGGATAGTTACTGTTTCCTCTTCCTGGAGTTGAGGAAGTTCATTCTAAATTTTATCACATTGGAATCTGGTTTACATCGTTTGCTACTCTGCCTGATGTCTACTAGTGCAAATGGACATTGTGCCTTCAGAATAATTATCAAAAGACCACAGAAAAACCAGGTGGCATAGGGTCAGTCTATATCCTGCTCAGTTGTGCAGAATCATGATTCCAACAGGTCATGATAAATTGTCAATGGAAAGTAGTTGTTTCCCGTTTATCTAAATACTTAAAAAGAAGTTGTTGACTAGAATGAACTTGCTAGCTCCTGTGTTTCGTTGATTCATGTACTTTTTCTAAATCCAAAAATCATTTGGAACTCAAAATCCAAAGAACTTGTCTATTCTAGAGTCACCAAAATATGTGGCCCTTCATTTGTTTTCTTTATCTTCAGAAATTGCGGAAGTGAATAGTGTCGAGACAAATGAGGCACTTTTTTGAACTCTCAGTAGCTTCATTATGCCATGTGACTTCAGCGAAACATCATAGCTTTTGCTTACCAAGTCTATAATAAAAGGCACGAGTGAATGCTACCACTATATGCAAATGACCTTTTATGAATAGGCTTTGGGAAGAGTGAAAAGCCTTCAATTGAGGCAGAGATGAAATAGGAGGGATAATTCATCTCTGTTGTATTTCTTTTCAGTTGATATCTTAGCCGGAGAATTAGGAACATGCAGATTATCATAACAGGAATGATTGATGTCCATGATAATTATCGTTCATAGTAACTGTTGTTCCATCGTGTAAAATTGTCTAAGCTCATCAAGTTTCGGAAAGAATTTAGGTTTGCTATCCAATTGCAGGTCAAGTGTGACTCAGCGTTTGGGAATATTGATGAGGAGGAATATTGCCATCAGAAGCTGTTTGTGGGTTTGGCTTAACAACTAAAGAGGGTTGAGATTGTTGGGTCAGATGCTGATTGTCTAGAACTAAAATCTGTGCTTTTCCTGGTAAAGTTTTTGCTTGGTGATGCACTAATGTTGAAAAAGTTGGTCCTCAAAGCTAAAAGACATGGAAGGCATGAATTGAAAGAGAAGTTAGTTGAACCTGGCAAATTGCTCGAATTCCACCAGCAACTTCTATGCCTCCCAAGAGCTTCTAAGAATGCTAAATTGAGTAAATTGAGTTTAGAAGGCATTCAGCATAACGAGCAGAAAGGCAAGGAGGTGTTATTAGAAGCAGCAGCCGGATAGAATCTAATCCTGGCAAATTGCTTGAATTCTACCAGCAACGGCTATTCCTTGCAAGAGCTTCTAAGAATGCTGAATTGATTCAAGAAGGCGTTCAGCATAACGAGTAGAAAGGCAAGCAGAGGGAAGGTATTATTGGAAGCAGCAGCCAGACAGAATCTGAAAGGTTTGATGTCGGTGCAGTCCTCTTTTTGAAAGATATTCTCCGGTTTCCAGAGATGCTCAGAAAATAAGAGCTTCAAAGCCACATGGAAATAATAATGCTCTTTATGAAAGGTACTCTCTGACTATTGTTGTACAAGTTTCTGTCACTGTTATGCTAACTTAGGGGTTATAAGTCAGACAAAGAAAAAAGTGCTTTAGAAGTGAAATCCATTATGCTGCTGCAAAATTTCTGAAATTTCTGTAGTGAAGATTTTCAATTTCTGGCATGAAGTTACAAGCTAAGAAACAGACTGGTAGATGGTTGATTGATGTCTTGTGTTATGCGTTCCTTTGTCTCGCCTTGATGCAGTGAAGTATTGATAGGGTGGCTCCAGTTTGCAGTCAGGCACAATGTCGAAGAGGCATTGGTAACCTTGCAAGCCTGGCGCCTCAAAAGTTATGCCTTGCCGCCAATATTGTTCCGCTACACTATGCAGGTGAGTTTGCACATGTGCCAATGCTGTTTGCCGTCATCGTGGTTGATGAAAAAAAAAATCAGGATTTACGTACACGTTTTAGAGGTACATCCTTTGGAAGTACACCTATGAACAACCCTTCCCGCTTGGAGGATCGAGTCTAGAAGGCGTCCAGTATAGCAGGCAGAAAGGCTAGTAAAGGCAAGGTGTTTATGGCAAGCAACAGCCAGACAGAATCTGAAAGGTTTGATGTCAATGGTGCGGTCCTCTTTTGGAAAGATATTCTCTAGCTTCCGAAGATGCTCGGGAAATAAAGTCAGCCTCTAATTTCTTCACAGTTTGTTGCAAGTCAATATAGCTTTTATTTTGGTAAAAACTTCAAAATGGTGCTTGTTTGACTGGCCTATCTTTGTTGATAAGACACTTAAATCTGAGCAAGGGAGCACCATGTGAGGGACTAGGAGACTAGTAAGAACTAGGATTCAGTACATTCGTTGCCCAGGAGAGTCGAACCGCGGTTCTTCTTACATTGTTTAACTCTTTGCCGCTGCTAGCAAGACCTCGCTTTTAACAATAGTCAAAGACAACCTAGCTATTTCAAAAGCTATTTGGTAGGGTAGAACTGGCCGTGGCAATGACCATCTTCTCCAGCATGAGTGCAGCTCTTGGTAAAAGCAGCATTGGTAAGGGAAGCTTCAATCCGTCATCGTCAAAAGAATGAGCTGCGAACCAGGCAATCTCCACGTTCTTTGCTGAGCCAAGCATAGTGAAGATTTGCAGCGGGCAGAATTCCTCTGCATCGCAGATAAGAGGGAATTGCCGGATTAAACATGGCCTGCACATTTATTGGTAACAAGACTTAGTGATCCGTCCAAAGTGTGGATGAGGATAAACATGGACACGAATCACGTTCGCCGCTTGACTAGGGAATGATTTTCTACGTTCAAGTTTGATATGCATTCATCACAAATTGAAAAGAAAAAAAAAAGGCACACAGAAGGGGATTGAATTTCGGGTGGTGATGGCAAACGACATGGTCTGAGTGTTTCTATCTGGCCGAGTGTTTTGGAGCTTGGGTGGTGATGGCCAATGGCTCGGTGGAGTTCGAGCTTGACCCGTAGTCTCAACATTTAACCAGGCGTGAATGTTTGTTCTCATCGATTTGAGTAATTCATCACCATATTTTTTTTTTTTAAATTCAAAAGTAAATGAGGATGATCAGATTGTTTCTTCCAAATTACATCTCGATAACTAATCAGTCACGTTCGCAATGTAATGTCCTTTAGCCTCCATGGGCCCGAAAGGGCGATGTCGGGCGTTCCTTAACGAGGCTATATAGTTATAAAGTCCGGCTAGGCCCGGCCTGGCCCTGCCCATTTCTCCAGAAACATCTGAATGCTTCGCTCATTATGCTGCCTTCTATTACACTTGTAATCCGGTAATGGAGAACATTTTGACTGCAATATAGTACTTGAGCCAATCCAGAATGTTTTCTGTTAAGATCTTAAGTTACACTTGTAATCCTCGCTTGAAGTAAGCTTTCGTGCATCCATTCCCCCTTGAGGCCCCATAGTTGAAAAACAAGATTTGTTTTCTGATTCAGATATTGGGTTGGAGCCTGCCAACAAGAAATAATTCTAATTTACTCCAGCTAAATGTATAACATCCTTATACTGGCGTCCTGATGGCAACGTTGCTGTCTTGGGACTGGAAGACAATACAGTTTTGCTGCAGGATGCCGAAGTAAGTTTTCCATGTTGTTACTTGAACGTTACCCTTATTACTTCTCAACTATAAACTCCTCCTGCAACAGTCCTTAACGAGCGCGTTCTTCTCTAATCTATCTTGGGAAAGAGTCTGAATTGCTCAAAATCTGCATGATGTGATGCAAACAACAAAACTTGCTCAGCAAACATTCATGTGCTAATAGAGATGGCAAGCCATTTTCATTTGTCATATCTGTCAATGTGAAGTTAACAACGGGTTGCTCGATAAGTCAATCTGAGTAGGATAAGATTAAGTAAATTTATTAGAAAACTCTATTCGAACATGACCCATTTGTTAAATAGATCAACAAATTACAAGAGATGAATAAGCCGTTTGACTAATTAGATTCAATTGAATGGGTCATTCCAATCCTAACATGTCTGACAGAGCATGTGTAAAATATGCATATCTTCATCAATGTCCAATAAGTTTGAAAAGAAACGAGCCATAAACTTGCAAAATCTTCGGTTTATAAGAAAAGTTAGATTCATATGGTATGACAAATTGTAATCTATAAACTTGTGGAAACGAAATTCACTGATGATGGACTTACTGAACTAAATATAAACAAGTCATGATAGTTCGGGTTGCTAATCAAGTTGGCACTATTGTTTAGTTAGACAGATTACATGAGTCAATTTGTGTTTTGTGGTTTGAAACTTGAACCTGGAACAAAATTCGTCTATCAATTGTGTTAACTGTTAAATAGGTAGCCACAATTTTGATATGACATGATTTCCAATTAAGTGTCACCCTTAGTTGCCATGGGGAAATATGAGTCATGAATCAAAAGGTTAAATCTATTGATTGTGGATTGTTTATGTTTGAGATTGGTATTCCATGACAGATGTAAATTAATTGTAAAGTAAGGTGTTATTTTTATTGTTAGGTAACAACTAATGATAAAGATACTTCAAATTCACGTAACCTCATTATTTCCAGACATGAGATATTTCAACAAGTTATTTTTCTTTTGTCAAATAAGTACCCATTTGACTGCAAGGACACAAAGATCGCGTACATGATAAAGATGGGTTTTTGTGCTTCAGTATACTTAGCAGTGTGGTCTGTCAGATTCAGTCAATGAGTCCTTTTTTCCTTAGTTCCTCGATTATCTTTTCTTTAATAACATTTATTGCTAACTCGGTGACCTTTCGGTCCATATTCAGAAGATTTAATTCTTCTATCATTTCGCCAGCCCTAATGCCTACAAGAATAGCTAGAGGCAGATCATAGATTCGAAGAATTGGAAATAAAGAAAAAAAGGGGTTGCAAAAGAGGTTGAATGAGCTTTTCATTGTATGTCCATCCACTTATACTTGAAATATTGAATATTCATATTGAAATTTAAGTTAGTTACTTCAAAAAGTCTTATGTCCCTTATAATAAGAATTAATTAACAATGATTTCGATTGATGTTATTGTTGTAATATTTATTCTAGAATTAGATCCATAATTAGTGGGCTAATTGATGGAATATCATAGATTCCATGATTAGTAGGCTAGTTAATGGGATTTCATATTTTGAGAGATTTAATTGTCGTATTGTTAGGGATCTTATTGTACTGATTGATTCCTTTATTAATATAAATACGAGATGATGCTCTAAGAAAAAGATCATCAATCCATTCCAAAACTTCTTTCTTCTTACATAAAATTCTTCATGATATCAGAGTTAGTTTTCTAGTTCCCACCTTAAACCACATTCTTCGTTGTGTACCATCATCATCCCCACATCTTTTTGCCAAAGCTTGAGCTCTCTTAGTTAATCTCACTCTCTTTTATTTTTTGGCCTAACCTCGGCCTAAATAGAGGTCACTTTTTATGATCTAATCAGCTCATAATCTTTTTTTTTCTCCTTTCTCTTCCATCTTGAGTTATTGTCATTTAATAGTGATTTCGGAAAATTTTGGTAATAAGGACGATTCTCTTACTTCTGAAACCGAGCGGAAATATGAAAACATTCTCTTCCCCTTGAGTTCGGTTCGGTTTGATGGCTTTAATTACCTACTTTGGTCACAATCTATGATGATCGGTATTGCATCCGGAGAATGTCTTGGTTTTCTCACGGGGAAGAAACCAAGACCTACTACTCCTCCAATGGCCCTCTCGAGATGGTTGGCTGAAGATGCCTCTATAAAAGCATTTCTTTTGAATCATATGAGTGATGGTATTCGTAAACAATATATTTTTATGCAGACAGCACGAGATATTTGGGTATCGATTATGGATACCTATTCTAAGACAGGAAATGATGTTCAAATTTATGAATTGAAGAAGAAGATCCGGGAACTTCATCGGGGAGGTATGTCCGTTAGTGTTTATTTTTCAAAGCTACGTACTTTGTATCGGGAGCTCGAGGTTTATTACGACACTTATGTGGGACTTGCTGCGGATGTCGTTGTTCGACTTCAACAAAAAGAAGATAAGAAACATGTATATCAATTTCTTATGGGTTTGAATCTGGAATTTGATATCGTGCGTCAAAACATTTTGCAAAAGGATCCTCTTCCTACCCTTTAGCAGGCCTATACCTTGGTCCATAAAGAAGATAACAGGCATCACTTATATTACGTGACTCCTACTCTTGCTCCCGATCGCTCTTATTATGTCTTCCACATTAAGATCCTCTCCAGTTCATATCTCGCGATCAATAAATAAGTCATCTATTTGCTGTGATTATTGTGGTAAACCTTATCATATTAGAGAGCAGATCTGGAAACTTCATGGAAAATCACTAGGAATCGATAAAGGCAAAGGCGTGAATAAGGGTTGTTCACAAGCTCATGAAGGCGAGGTGGTTGCGCTAGCTAGTTATGAATCTGCAAGTCCTAGTGATATTGGAAATTTTGTTACCAAAGAGGAGATGCAGCAAATTATCGGGGATATGATTAATCTAAAGGGTCATAATTCCTCTTATGTAGCATCTAGTGCATCTGCTATATCTTCTACCACTCATCCTTTTTCGGGTATATCTTTCCATTCATCTCCTTGGATCATAGATTCGGGAGCTTCTGATCACATGACAGGATGTTCGAGGTAGTTTGAATCATATAAAACATGTTCCGGACAAGACAAAGTTAGGATAGTCGATGGATCTTTTTCTCCTATATCGGAAAAGGGATCAAATTCTTGCACTCCATCCTTGACATTATCGTCGGTTCTTCACGTTCCTAAATTTCCAAATCAATTACTTTCAATTAATAGTCTTACTCGAGATCTCAATTGTAAAGTAATCTTTTATCCTACATATTGTGTCTTTCGGGACTTGGTGACGGGGGTAAAGATTGGCGGTGGTAGTGTATGTGATGGACTTACCGGCTATATGGATCACCGGCAGCACCTTTCCTGGCTAGCACTACTGATTTCAATTCGGCTGCTATTTCTTCTCTGCGACAATGGCATCGACGTTTGGGGCATCCACCACTTCATACTCTCTATCATTTTTCCTAGTTTAAAGAATCAAGTTAAAGATTATCGGTTTTTTTGTGATACTTGTGCTTATTCTAAGCAAACTAGAACTATTTGTCCAGAGTTAAATAATAGAAGTCTCGTTTCATTTGATTTGGTTCATTTTGATATTTTGGGTCCTTCCCCTGTTAAATCTGTTACTTGGATATGATTGGTTTGTGACATTTATTGATGATTATAGTGGAGCAACTTGGATCTTTTTACTTAGACATAAAAGCGATGTTTTTGAAGCCTTCAAAATCTTTTTCAAAATAATTCAAACCCAGTTTAATACTACCATTAAGCCTCTTCGAACGGATAATGGTAGAGAATAATGTGCTTCTTCCTTTCAAAATTTTTTACGAGAGCATGATATTCTCCACCAAACTAGCCGTGTGGATACCCCTGCACAAAATGGTGTAGTAGAGCGAAAAAATAGACATCTTCTTGAAGTTGCGCGTTCTCTTTTGTTTCAAATGCATGTCTCACCGTCCTCTTGGAGTGAAGCTATTCTTACAGCTACTTACTTAATTAATCGTATGCCATCCAGGGTTCCGTTAAATAAAAGCCCAATTTCCGTGTTTACTAGGAAACATACATTTATCCTCCCACCAAAAATCTTTGGGTCTGTTTGTTTTGTTAGAGATCATCGGGTGAAGAGTAAATCGTCTCCCAAGAGTCTTAAGTGCATTTTCTTGGGTTATTCCTCTTCCCAGAAAGGTTATAGGTGCTATCATTCATCTACTCGTAAGTTTTATATCTCCAAAGATGTTATCTTTAATGAGTCTCAAGCCTTTTTTGATAATCCACCCTCCAAGATATCTAATTTGAACCTTTTCCTGAGCTGTCGATGCTATTATCAACATAGCAGATAGAGGAGCCTATTGTGAATCAAAGTGTACTCCATGAAGAGGTCTCACATGTTCAAAGAGATTATTCACATGTTCATTCTCATAAATAGACTGCTATGCCCGGTAATCCTCCTGGTGAGTCTTCATAGGCAATACCAGAATCCAATGCAGCACCGTCGGAGCCTAGTCCTATCGATGATAACAATATTGAGGATGAAACAACCCCAATTGCTCTCCGTAAAGGTAAACGGTCTTGTGTTGGTAAGCCTCGGTATTCTATCGATGAATATACTTCCTATTATGTTCTTTCTCCATCATATTCGCCGTTTGTTTCTTCTTTAGCCTCTGTGTCTATTTCTAATACTTGGCAGATTGCTATTCAACAAAAAAAAAAAAAATAGAAAGATGCCATGTTAGAGGAAATGGAGGCTTTGAAGAAATAGCATACTTGAAATTTGATGCCTCTCCTTCTTGGGGAGAAAACAGTAGGGTTCAAATGGGCATATATAGTCAAGCAAAAAGCTAATGGAACTATGGATAGGTACAAGGCTCGACTAGTGGCCCGAGGATTCACTCAAATTGCAGGTGTTTATTATCAAGAGACGTTTGCCCCTATAGCAAAGATGAATATTGTGAGGATTCTTATATCATGTGCCGCAAGTTATGGTCGGGATCTTCAACAATTGGACGTGAAGAATGCGTTTCTTCACGGAGAACTTGATGAGGAGATTTACATGCACATTCCACCAGGTTTTGCAGATGGCACTACTGTTGGAAAGGTTTGTCACCTCAAACATTCTCTATACAGGCTTAAACAATCACCTCGGGCTTGGTTTGGCGGGTTCAAAAAAGCTATGCAAGCTTATAGATACACCCGGAGTAATGCTGATCACACCTTGTTCATTCGCCGCAGTAGATCTCTCTGAACTTTCTTAATTGTGTATGTGGATAACATTGTGGTGACTGGAAATGATACTAGTGAAATCGTTAGATTGAAGAACGCATTGGGAAAGGAATTTGAGATTAAAGATCTTGGAAAACTGCGATATTTTCTTGGAATTGAAGTATCTCGCTCCTCACATGGGATCTTCTTATGTCGGCGTAAGTACATACTTGATCTTCTATCTCGGATAGGAATGCTTGGATGTAAATCTATTGATACTCCACTTGACTCAAACGCGAAGATTTGGGCCAAGACAGGGGAGCTAGTAGATCGCGAAAGCTATCAAAGGCTTGTTGGAAAGCTCATCTATCTTTCTCATACTCGTCCCGATATTGCCTATACGATCGGTTTTGTAAGTCAATTCATGCATGATCCGTATACTACTCATATGGATGTTGTGACTCGAATTCTTCGTTACTTGAAAGGCACACCGGGTAAAGGTATATTGTTTGGGAACCATGGTCATTTGAAGGCTGAGACATTTGCTGATGCAGATTGGGCCGGTGATGTGGATGACAGTTGATCTACTCCAGGTTATTGTTCTTATGTTGGAGGTAACCTAGTTACTTGGCAAAGCAAAAAGCAAGATGTTGTTGCTAGATCAAGCGTATAGGCTGAATTTCACTCTATGGCTCGGGGCATGTGTGAATTATTATGGATTCAGAAACTTTTGGATGATCCGGGATTCCGAGTTCAGAAGCCATTGATGATTTACTCCGATAGTAAATTTGCTATCGGTATTTCACATAATCCTGTCCAGCACGATAGGACTAAGCACATGGAAATTGACTGACACTTCATCAAGGAAAAGCTTGATATAGGAGAATTTTGTACTCCATTTGTTCAATCCTCATAACAAACTGCGGATATATTCCCTAAGGCATGAATAAACAAGTATTTAATTATCATGTGTCCAAGTTGGGCATGTACGACATCCATGCGCCTACTTGAGGGGGGGTGTTGCAATATTTATTCCAGAATTAGATCCATAATTAGTGGGCTAATTGATGGAATATTATAGATTCCATGATTAGTGGGCTAGTTAATGGGATTTCATATTTTGAGGGATTTAATTGTCGTATTATTGGGGATCTTATTGTACTGATTGATTCCTTTATTAATATAAATACGGGATGATGCTCTAAGAAAAAGATCATCAATCCATTCCAAAACTTCTTTCTTCTTACATGAAAGTCTTCAGTTATTATTTCCAGGCATGAGATATTGCTACAAACTATTTTTCTTTTGTCGAAAAAAGTACCCATTTGACTGCAAGGACACAAAGATCGTGTACATAGTATTGCAATTGGATTCCCGTTCATAAAATTTAGTATAAGACAATCGAACAAGCCACTAGGCCTGATGCAGCCAACAAAATCATGCAAGATGACCACCAAATTTTTTGGTGAAGATTTGACTTTGAAACTCAGAAAAGGATCTGGATTCTTCGAGGAAGATTGAGATAAACCCATGAAGCTCGTCCCCTTTCCAACAAGTTTAGTCCAAGCCGAGGACATTGCAGAAGCCTTTGTCTAAACTTCATAAGAAAATTTACTTGGAGGGCCGAGATGTTTGTCAAACTTTTGGGCAATATGATGCCATAAAAGCAAGTGTGAAAGAATGTACAACGTAAATACAAACATAGAGCAACATTTACGGGACTAAATAGCGTGCATATAACGATTTATCAATACAATAAACTTAAAAATGAAATGTCATCGCATTGATTTGGTTTTTACTTACCAAACAATTATATGTCGAATCCGATGAGATGGTGAATTTTTTATCATATGTCAACTTTATTGTGTCAAACTAGTGAAATAATCGATGATTTTATATATGGATAAGTATAGCAGCGGTTAGAGTATTAAATATATCTAGTAACTCCTATCAGAGTGGTAAATATGTATGGGCTAGCATAGGACCTTCGTGTTTGATGCCTTTTAGCTTAGAATCCATTTAAGCAAAACACTCTTTTTTTCTGTTTTCTTTTACACTCCACAATTTCAAATATTGTCATTTTGTTTGGACTGTTGGTGTATAAGTAACTGATAATTATTTTAGCTTGCATTGTTACAAGTGGATCTCAGGTTAAGCTTCTTTCAATTGTAAAATGATATAAGTAGGGCATTGGATTTTTAAACAAGGACAGGCGGGACCCAGCACTGGGAGAGGGGGCAGAAAGAAAATTATATGCTATTTGGATTGCAAATCTGCCCCTGGATGACAAAGCAGGTGAAGCTCTTCGACTTTTTCTCTTTCCCCATTTTTACACGAGGTTAAACCTTAAAATCAATCTTAATTCAGTCTTGAACTTTTTTATCTCAAAAATCTTTAACTCTAGAGTTAGTCATAAATATGCGTCCAATATTTCTATCCAAAAAATCCTGAAATTTATGTCATGTCTCAAATTTGCTCTGGTAACTTTTTGTCTTTAAAAACAGACTAGCTAGTCTCAAATCCACACTTATTACCCTCCATCCAAAAACAGTCATTATTATTTGACGTGCTATTTCTATGTCAATGAAAAAATCTACATCAACAAAGTGAGGTGGAATATTATCTTCGACGAAATCATTTTTTTATAAGGAAATTAGAAAAAATAGGGACGACCGACGGTGAATTTTGGATGGAGGGCTAGCAGGGGTAGATTTAAGACTAAACCTAAAGTTGCGGTTTGTTTTAGACAAAGAATTTGGGCCAACTTTTGGACTGAACTTATAATAAGGTTTTTTTATTAGAATTGTTTTTTTTTAAAACTAGACCTAAAGCCTTTTGTATAGATAGGCACCCTTCTCATTAAATAATTAATTGTTTGATTTTTTATGCACTCGAACAAATTTTTGGGTTTAATAAACTTGTGAGTGATTAGTATAGTCGCACGGCACTATTTGGGACCTGAACACCACACATTTTTTGTGTATTTCTTCATTATTATTTTTCCAAATTTCCTTGAAAATTGACTTTATTCCCAAACAACAACACATTGACTTGAGGGAGGGGTCAAGAGGATTATCAAATATAAATGTACAAATATTTTTTTGTCCACCTTGATCAGGAAGATGCTCTCCATTGTTTAGATTTGTTTTGGGAAGTCTCTATAGATGAAAAAGAATGAGAGTGCATCTCATCTTCTAATTAGTACTTAAGCATGACGCGGTTTATCCACTTTTGATTTTATGACTTTTAACTATACACTCTATTACCAACCATCACATGACAAGTGAATAAGAACATTTTAGGAAATATTTCTTTACATCAGTATTGTGTGCTATAATTACCCTAATTTATTATGTTTCAATCTGTTAAACATCGTCCAAGAAGATGCTCGTAAAATATAAACGAGAAACCAGTCCACCTTATGACCCAAAAAAGGGCATACAAATATATGCTTGATTTGGATTATCTATGGAAATGAACTTAATTTGTTAGGGGGTCAAAAAAATTTAATCAATTTAATGCATATGTTTTTCACTAGTTTCGTCTCTAAAACAAATTATAAGGAATGAAATCGAACATTCACAAGAATATGATGATCAAATGTGGAACGCTTGTGCATGTAGGCACCATGTAATCTTGTACATGTGAGCTTGTACTCTTCTAGATTATCATTTTGTCCAAACATAGTAATAAAGAGTTGTCGTGGAGTTATAAAGTCCACTAGGAAAAGAAATTAAACAAGCAGAAAAATATATCTGTGGTCAATGCATTAGCGTGTTTCTTGTCTGGATGCATTGCAAGTCGCTGTCCAATTCCTATTATATATTTAGATATGCCAATTGTATTCATTTACGAGCAAAAAAAAGGTCAATGTATGTAAAAATTTACGTATCATCAAAAGTTATTTCAATATGTTCTCCATCGCAGACTATACTAATTTAATAGAGAGAAAGGCCCACCGAAAGTCTCAAAAGTACAATTTGGACGGCAGGAGTCGGGATATCAAGCCACTAGGATTGACTATATTCCCTATTACTAGGAAAACTATAGATCCCCTAGTTACTCACATGGTCAGTCAGGTTGACATGGATGTCCATGTTGTGGCGTCAAGAGCTTTAAATATATTCAAAAAAATACATTTTCCGATGGAAATAAATTTAATAAAGTGCAGGAAAGTTCAACGGCGCAGCACCTGTCCGTATTTATCAATTATGACCACTTGTCTACGGATAATAACAGAAATTGTTTTTTATCAATTATGACCACTTGTGCAGTGAATCTTCCACCACACGAAGGCAACGACTATAAACTACCACCACAAGAAGGCATTTCCTGTTTCCTGGGAGAGGCATCCTGGCTTTTTCCTCCGTCAGGTTTTAAAGCGAAAATTAAGGTCAGAGTCTGAGCAAAGCGGAAATGTTTCATCTCAGTTTTGGGCATTCTTTCGCCGAGCTCGTGGCACTGATCCTACTCCCCGGGCTTGCTTTTTATCTTCTCAATAAGAAGAAAGCCAGTGCACGTAGAAATGAAGAAGATGCTGGTACTGGCGCACCTGGTTCGATGCCTACGCCGACAGAAGCTAATTCTGATGGATCTAGTCCGTCTCCGACAGCAACGACTTCCGGTGGATTTAGTTCATCTTCTACAGAAACTCAATCCGGTGGATGTAGTTCGTCTCCGACAGAAATTAATAACGGCGCGTCTAGTTCATCTCCGACAGAAACTAACAACGGTGCATCTAGTTCGTTGACCGCAACTACTGGAAACCGCTATGAGGTGTTCTTAATCTTCAGAGGCCCAGATACTCGATACGGCTTCACCGATCACCTCTACCACGGGCTCCTCAACGCCGGAATTGACACTTTCAGAGATGATGATGAGCTCTGTCAAGGCCAGGACATCAGACCGGCGCTTGTGGCAGCCATCACGGATAGTAAGATCCTGATCCCCATTTTCTCCGAGAGTTATGGGACAAGTGATTGGTGCCTGGATGAACTGGTTCAGATGATGGAGCGCAAGAATAATAACGGGCAGATTGTGTTGCCTGTATTTTACAAAGTGAAACCATATGACGTGGGCCATCAAATCGGGAGGTTTGGAGACGCATTTCTTGAGCGTGAGGGGCGCTTGCTTAAGAGGGGTTTCGACCCAACGATTTTGGAGAATCGGAAGAAAGCACTCCTTGAAGTCAGCACCTTGAGTGGACACGAAGCTGATGGGTAAAATTTTCCATAAGTTATTCTCCTTTTTTCTTTTTTGCCTTGTGTTTTAATGATGTTGACCAATGTACTAATAGATTTTGTTGTCATGATCCCGTTGGAAAAGAAAAATTTTGAATAAACTTTTACTTTTACATCTAAAGATTTCGTAACATTGTACCATTTTTTTTTTTGCTTGTTTATCCTCATCACACACTTTTCTAATTACGCATTTATTCTAGATTAATAGTACAACTCATTGGTGATTTTTTTATTTAAAGCTCTTAACATCATATATCGTGCATGTTGATTGTCAAAGCCATTATTCTTTTTCTCCCCAACTTACATTCATTGAGTCACTAATATCGTTGATTAGTTGCCATTAAACTTATTTTTACAAAAGAAATGTTTCATTGGTGATATATGGCGATGGTAATTATAAAAAAGGAAAATATGGATTATTTTTTTATATGTTTGTTTAAGTAACTCTCAACTAATTTCCCTATCTTCAACAGGTAATTTCTATCTCATGCACCTGCATATATTGAAGCAATGTCCTTTTTTTGGGTAAAAATTACTCTTCTACTTTCATATAAAACCGATAATAGACACTTGCAATGAAAACTGATAAGAACACAAGTCTAGAACAATACTAAATTCACAGCACGATTAGAAACTTGCAATCGTGTACTAGAAGCAAGGAGAAAGCCTCTCGGTTGCAATTCGGTAGTTCACAATATCACAATCTGAACAACTTTTCTGATTGGTATTGCAAGACCTGAAATCATCTTATAACAAAAGCTATAAATTGCTTTTGCTTATTCAATGCTATTAAAATTTTCAAAGTGACGTCCACGTCATCCCTTATGCCTTTAACAAACAACAAGTTTAAAATTTGACTCAAATTCATAATAGACACAATATTTAATATTCATAACTCATACCCTCGAGTTTTTTCTGACTTAATAAATTATGTCGGAGTAATGTGATCGAGTGGGGCAAGCCATGTGAAGCAACCACCAGCATTTCCCACTTTACTTTTGGCATGTAAGATAATTTATGGAGGTGTGAAAAAACGATTCTTAAAGTTTTCAATCAATACCAATATTTATGTATTATTATGTTCTCAATAGATAAACGTTTAGAAAATTATTGTCGCCGCATAAATGAACTCTTGTCATTTGACAGGTATGAGGCAAACTTGGTGAAATCGATTGTCCGAAATGTGTTGAGCGAACTGAAGAGAAAGTTTGAGTTGGATATTTCTAAGAATTTAGTCGGACTTGATAGTCATGTGAACCATGTTATGGAACGTGTGAGTAAATCCCATGCCACCCTATTTGTTGGCATCCATGGAATGGGAGGCATTGGTAAGACTACTCTTGCTAAAGTCATCTACAACAAGCTTTCCAATCAATTTGAGCACCGTAGCTTCCTTGCTGATATAAGGGAATCATGGAAGTGTAATGGCGTACATTACTTACAGAATCAATTAATCTATGATATATTGAAGCGCGAAAATGAAGTTCATAGTGAGAATGAAGGGACTAAGTTCATCTCCTCCAAGTTTAAAGGTAAAAAGGTCCTTGTTCTTCTCGATGATGTGGATGATGTTGTTCGGGTGAAGTGTTTGGCCGGTAAACGCGACTGGTTTTCTTCGGGAAGTAAGATCATTATTACTACCGGAAACGAGAAGATTCTTAAAGAAGTTGGTGTGGACTATGCCTATAAACATGAGGAAATGGATAACGACCAAGCTTTGATTCTTTTTAGCCAACATGCATTCCGAAGGCACCCTCCTCCAAGGAAATTTAAGGACCTCACTCATGAAGCTGTATCCATCATCGGAGGGCTTCCCTTATCTCTTGAGGTTTTAGGCTCATTATTGTGCGGAGAAGAGCTAGAACTCTGGAGAGGTACAATAGACAAGTTAAAAAAAGTGCCTCCTAAGAAAGTGCGAGAAAAGCTACGGATAAGTTATGATGTATTAGAAGATGAACAAAAGCAAATATTTTTGGATATTGCTTGTTTTTTCATTGGCACTGACCGGAGAACCGCATCCTACATGTGGGATGCCTGTCGCTTTTTCCCCGAGGAGGGAATTGAAGTATTGAGGTTCATGTCATTAATAAAAATTGACGATGATCATAGGCTTCGAATGCATGACCAAGCGAGAGATCTTGGTAGGGAAATAGTTCGCGAAGAAAACCAGTGGCTTGAGAATCGTAGCAGGTTATGGGACTCTGAGGAAATCGGGAAAGTGCTAAAGCAAAATAAGGTAACCTTTTCATTTGTTTTTCTCACTTAGTTAGTCCATGTTCTACTAATAGAGTAATGTTGGTCCATTGCCCGTGAATGTTTGATTGACGAGATTAGAAAGTAGGGAGGTTGCTCTCTCTGAATAAGTGTCGTAGTGTTAAGATTTGAACTTCTATAACTGCTTCATTTACGTATTCGACATGCAGTAAATAGCTTGACTAATGATAAATCATAGAATTATCATCTCTAGATGTTACAATCAATATAACAGGACTCGCGATGCCCGCATGTCCCATGAAATTTTTGTCATTTGTCCACAATGGAGAATGGAAGGGATATTTATTTTATGTAATATTACGTTAGGAATTCCATTCACCAATATTCATAGGACAAAGACTATTTAAAACTTACCGTATTAGATCATAATAGAAATTCTTTATACATATATGTATATGTATGTATTAAGCATATTTTCTGCATTGACCATTAAAAAAGATAAATGTTTTACTTTTTCTACATAAAAGGTCCAACAGATAAATACTCTAAAATTATATTTTAAATAATTAAGTATGTGATTGTGTTTGAATTTGCGAAATTAATCCTAATTATAACTACTACTTTTTATTTATCATTTGATTTGACTCAAGATGTTGCTCCATAGCCTAGCACTTATTTGCAATCTCACCGTGCGACCGGTGTATCATCTCAAGAGCCAGTTCATATATTGACAAATTCAAAGCCAGTGTCTATTTATTATGTCTTTCGTACTACATGACTAAATAAACTAAACTAACCAAAAGAAAAACCAATATTTTCGACCAAAAAAATTAAAACGAGTATGCTATATATCTCATATACAAATAAATTGGTATAGCTAAATTAAATTTTACAGCTGAAAAGGTGCATTTTATTCAGAATTTTTGGCATGACTCCATTTCGCGCTTCATCCGTAGTACCATCATAAAAAGAAGCCCAGCCTTTTGCATATAACATTACCTATCGAATTCAGGGATAAAAGTCACATTCGGCGTCAATTCTTCCTGTTCTCACTTTAAATTGCCTCGCATCATCCTCTCATTGTACGAACATTCACAATGAACCACATTAATAGTGACCACAAATGACTTCTTCTTTTTTTACAAAAAGCCAGAAATTTTGTAAAAAAAAGATTATAAACAAAGTTTGTTGACAAGATTATAAAATAAAAGGTTTACATGACCAACTGTACACGGCAGCACAGTGAGCAATGTAGGTTTAACCCTGGCGATTTAACTATGATAACGGATGAAATTTATAACATGTATCAGCTTTGGTCTACGTTTAAATAATTGAACTATTTTTATTACATTTGAAAGGTTATGTTATTTTTGTCGTAGATGGCGAAGGTTAGGCTTTATAGAAGTTTGAAGGTTTTGCTACTTTTGTCCCAAGTAGAAAAGGTTGGGCTTATTTTCGGGTTTTGGCCAAACTCTAGCTATCAATTTTTTATGGTGGAACCGGTTAAACACCACAAAAGAAATCTTGCACAACATTGTGAAGTATAATGAAAAAAATTTCTGGTTGAGCCTCACCAGTGGCCAGTGAGCTCACCCTCACCGGCCTTTGCCTCTGGCCAGTCACCGATCCGGCGACCGACTGGAGAAAGAAGGCTAAGGAAAAAAAGAAAAGCAAAGAAATAAATGGTAAATAATAAATAATTGAAAAAATATTATAATATTACTATAAATTATAACGTTAGCATTGGCCTATCAACTTTAGCCGGATGTACTAAATGGACATGAATTCAAAAGATTTAGGACTCAATTGGTAAAAAGAGTATATTTATGACTGAATTGGCACAATTGTAATAGGCTTAAGATTTTTTTTTAATAATAATTTTAGATTACTTTAGTTGGATAAAGTATTAATGAATGTTGATTCTTGCTTTTAGGGAACGGAAAAGATTCAAGCCATTTATCTGAGCAAAAGCAGCTCAGAAGGCTCCTGCAAAATAGCTATGTGAGATGGTGCAATTTACACAGATAAGCAATTCAAGAAGTTGACGAGGCTAAGATTCCTTCACATGATGGAGGGGGCACATCTCAGGGGAGATTTTAAGGACTCGGTTGACGAGTTAAAATGGCTTCAATGGGAAAACTGTCCCACGAATTTTGAAGTGGACAATTTTCACGCAACAGAATTAGTTGTACTGGAATTGCCACAGAGCAAGATAAATGAAGCATGGGAAGGATGGAGTTCTTTCAAGGTGAGAACGTGTCTTTTATTTATTTATTTATTTATTTTTCTTGCTTTCTTGTGTATCATGATCACTCTAGACTAACCCCTTAAAAGCATAAAATTATTTGTTTCACCGGATGGCGGAGAAGCTCAAATTTCTCGACCTTTCCTTTTGTAAATCCTTGGAAACTACGGAATTCCTCTCGGCTTTTAAGAATTTGGAGGTTTTGATCCTCAATTATTGTTCGGGGCTGCAGCAAATCGACTCTTCAATTGGAGGCATGAAGGCCCTCCTTTGCTTGGAGTTGCGCGCTTGTGAGAGCCTCACGAAGCTTCCAGCAGAAATAGGTGAATTAAAGGCGCTGGAGCAACTCCTCCCGAATAATACTCGTGTCCTTTCCGCATTACCAGAAAGCATAGTATCTTTGCCGAAACTAGAAATTCTAGATATTTCTTGCACTGGCATAAAAAAATTACCCAATGATATTGGGAGGCTGAGACAGCTTCGAGTGTTACGTGCTTCACATTGCGAAAATATGGAAGTCAAAATGCCAGAAAGCATAGGGTCTTTGGAGAATCTAGAAATTCTAGATATTTCTTGCACCGGTATAAAAAATTTACCCAATGATATTGGGAGGCTGAGACAGCTCCGAGTTATAAAAGCTTCTTATTGCAAAAATCTAGAAGGGGAAATGCCAGAAAGCATGTGCAATCTTTCATCCCTACAACACCTTGATTTTCATGGCTGCAAGAAGCTCCAAAGGCTGCCGGACCTTCCTTCCAGGTTAACATATTTGGGCGTCACCTATCAAAGTCGCATATTGCCTTCACTCTCCCACCTAGCCCGTCTCAAGAAGCTAAGACTCATCCACCGTCAATTTCTCCAGTGCATCCCGGAGCTTCCACCAACAATACTAAAGGATTCAGAATGCTCTCAACAAGCGACGGGTGTTGAAGAATCAGAATTACCACAATCCCCGGACACTCCCTTCAAGTTGGAAGACTTGGCGGTCACTTTTTGTGAATCTATTGAAATATTGGACGTTTCGCAGTTAATCCATCTAAGGGCATTATTTGTCGATCGTTGCTGGAATTTACTTGAAGTTCGAGGTCTTGATAGATTGAAATATTTGGAACGCCCGACTATCATGTTACGCAATTCACGGCTGGACCTTCCACGGTTCGGAGGTCCGAAGGAATTGGATGTTCGTGATTGCAAAAATTTAGTCGAAATTCAAGGTCTCGATACGTTGATGTTCTTGGAAGAGCTGAGCATCTCCGAGTGCGCTTCAATTGAAAGTCTGCTTCTTCCAAAATCCGGGAGTTTGAAGAAATTGGAGGCTACATTGTGCATGAACTTATCCAAAATTCATGGCCTTGATGGGTTGGACTTCTTGGAAAGTTTCTATCTCTTTGAGTGCGCTTCACTTGAGGAGTTACACCTTCCAAAATCTGGTCGCTTGAAAGCATTAGGTGTTACTGGTTGCGAAATGTTAGTTCAAATTCAAGGTCTCGATAGGTCGGAGTTCTTGGAATGGCTGGGTATGTTCAAGTGCACTTCAATTGAAAAGCTATACCTTCCAAAATCCGATAGTCTGAAGAAATTTTATGCTAAACGTTGCGAAAACTTGGTCGAAATTCATGGCCTTGGTAGGCTGGAGTTCTTGGAAAAGTTGAATATCAGTAGGTGCGCTTCAATTGACGGGCTAGAACTTCCAGAATCCGATCATCTGAAGATATTAAATGCTGGATATTGCAAAAGCTTAGCCGAAATTCATGGCCTTGATAGGCTGGAGTTCTTAGAAAAGTTGAATCTCACTGGGTGCGCTTCAATTGAAAGGTTACCAATTTTATGTTGCTTTGACACCTTGAGATGGTTGAGTATCAATGGCTGTGACATGCTTCAGGATATTCAGAGCCTAGAGGGATTCCCATCCTGCGAAAGTCTATGGATTGAAGATTGCCGGTTCTTAGCAGAATTACCAAACTTGTCAAATTTTCTTAATTTACAAAAATTGTTCCTGTCCAACTGTCATGAACTTCGGGAGATCCCGGGGCTTGAAAAGTCAATATCTCAAGAATGTATTGCTATCTCGGGATGTTCCTCGATCGAGATCTTACCGGATTTGTCGTCATGTACCCGCTTGATGAGTCCGATTGTGCAAGATTGCCAAAAATTGACTGAGCTTCAAGGGCTCGAGAAATTGGAGCAACTAGTGGAATTGGACATTTCTGGATGCAAGTCACTCGAAACAATTCCAAAATTATCTGGAACGGGACTTTATCAGAATTGCGAGAAAAAGCCATTTGACTCAGATGATCCTAGAGTGATACAATTTGGATTTTCACATGTTGACTCAGATGACTCGGATGACTCAAATTACTAGAGATAATCCACATTTTCTAAGAAAGCTACATAAAGCAGGTTACTTGCCTTTGCTCTCTTGAGATCTACTGCCCAATTTTCATTTGTATTTCCTGCTTGGATTTCTTTCAAGATTTATGATCTTGTCACTAATATTTCCTGGGAGAAGATGTTCATGGAAGTTAACGTGTGCTTTGGCAAAATGATTCTGCTTATCATGCCAGTAATGGAAATAGATGAAAAGGCTTCTTAAGCGCATCATCTATCATTAGTCTTCGGATAAGATACTTCATTCTATGCTGAAAAGATAAAGATTCTTTTAGCGTTTGAATGATTCTAGAACGATGGAAGTACTGAATAAAAAACTGATGAAACTTCTCTTTTTTATTCTGTTCAGTGTGTCTGTTTCTTCAACGATGGCTGGTTTTGCACTTTGAGTCATTGGCCTTATGTCGTTTTTCTTCTTTCACTTTTCCTAAATGTGCTAGGCTTCCTTTTTCCGAGAGAAACCACTGTTATGGCCAATCTAGCTCCGATTGCGTCTGGTGGAGAATTGGACGAATATAGAGGTGAAGTGCTTGAAAGTCTAAATGAGAACATGATGTCGAACTAAGGAGTTGTTGTTCTACTGAAAAATGAAGAGTGAATGACTGTTGCAAATAAAGAATTCCAAGCTGATATCAGTTGAATGGAGGGACTCTTAGTTATAGGCGTGATAGGTTCCTATCAACTCTTAGACAAGGTTGGTGCCTTTAGGTGATTTTTTCCCTGACTTAACCTGCAGTTACCATCGCGTTTCCGTTCTGGGTACACCAGTTTAAGTGTCCATGAACATAAAGAACTTGAATTGGTGGGGATGTCATTTATGATAGATAGACTAGCTATGTCGCATGTAGAAATGCTTGATGCCCACATGGAGTTGGTAGGTTTAGGCCCTGCAGAATACAATCTCAATGCTGTCAGGCATCTATATTGTTTTCCTTATATTTTTAATCCTGACTCTCACCATGTAATGCTACTTCTGGCCACTCTTCTTCCTCTTTTTAGTTGATTGAGCGTTCTCTGCAAGGAGATATCTAATGTATACCAGATTGTATAGGCTGGATAGTTTCTAGCATTCTGTACTACTTGAAGTCAATTTATCTTCTTCTGATTACAGAGGGGCATCTCGTCGCATCATTTTGACTAATCAAGTTCGCTGGTGGGAGTTTAACTACTTGTTAATAGGATATCCCAATCTATGTTACATACTTGTATGGCAATTCGGTCGAGAGGGATGGAGTTAGGAATTGGGGAAAGTGCAGAGACTAGGAGTATAGAGGGAACTGCATCCAAATATGTTAAGTTCTCATATGACTCTATCTCTTGGTAATTCAAATTCGTAAGAGCTTAGGATTAGATGTCTAGCTTTGGCAGTTCTTGATATCTTTTCCCACTGGAAAAATTTAGAGAGCGGATGCATTTTTTCTCAAGAAACGTCTGAATGCTTCAGGCATCATACAGTCTTCTGGATTTGGAGAACATATTGTTGAGTGCACTATAATTCTTGGGCCAACCTTTGAATGGTTTCCATTGAGATCCTAAGTTGCAGAGTAGACTTCTGATCCTTGCCTGAAGTAAGCTTTCATGGATCCACTCCACCTCGAGGTTCCAATGCGGAAAAACGATTCATTTCTGGATTGAGATAATGGATTGGACGCTGCTAAAAATATATAGATTACCATCGCTTTAGTTAATGGATTGGTTGATGCTGCTGCTTTTCTGGTTCTCCTAGACTTCTACAATTTTATTAACCATCATCCACTTCGTGAAACGTTTTTCTCGGAAGAGAGTTTTTCACATAATACATTATGAATGTTATCTTGCCAATCTAGCTTTCTTTACTTAACTATGGATATGTGGTGTGCTGTTGCAGCAGTTCTACATGCTCTGGTATAATAGTTTCTAACCTGGTATAAATATTAAGCAGAATGGGGAACTGTTTAAGAAGCTTCAAGTCTCATGCGACAGCTGTAGTGTGTCTCAACTGGGAGGAAGATGCCCAAGTAAACAGAGTATGCATGTTTCAACTTAAAAGTTGATATGACTTCTTGATCTTGATTCTTTATATCTTACTTGTTATTTCTAATGCTTTCTTTGCAGTTGAGTTCCAACTTAGAATCTTATTTCACAGTCCAGCTGCTTTAGTATGGTTGATGGAAGATTTTTCGAAATCATCAGAGGATCAGGAGCTCAATGTTTCTTGAACTTATCTGAACTCTGACAATGCATCCTTGGAATGGTGAGGGATGTTTGCATATACCCCATGGTCCTTGTTTTGTGGATTTAGCTCTATATAAGGAAAAAGCTCGGCATATAATATTTCAAAGCCAAATTTGCAAATGTGGATAATATTTTCTGTTGGAAACAGGAACATCAAATTGTGGTGTTGCTAAATAAGATGAATGATACTCATGAAAACTTGGAAGATTCTAGGATGACGATCTTGCAGGCCAATGACTTTCCGTTTGTGCATATTGCAGGAACCACTTGTGCAAATAACTGGGAGGCGTACAACTTGAAGGTAACTCATGATATCCTAAGTCCTATTCCGATCATGTCAATTCACTATTTAAGACATTGATGAAAAAAAAATAAAAAAAAAAAACTAACGTATTGTGGATCTGGTTCTTTTTCGAGTTTTAAGAAGTGGCTCTGGTTGGACCGGGAACCAGAACTGTCCAGTCTGGTTTCCTAGTACTAATAGTGTTTGTCAAGAACTGGTGGTACTGACCCTGTTCGACCGGTAACCAGGTCTACCTGTCAACTGATACCTAGCAAACCTGTCAACTAGTCTGGACTAGTTCTGGGCCTTAAGAGAATTTGGAGTAGTGTTGGGTTGGGATTTGGAAGTCCAACCTCTTGTGACTAACAGGCGTGCCAACCATTTGCTTTGTTGTCTTCTTGCTTCAATTTGGGGTGGAAAATTTATTTATTGAATGTATTTTCCTAATCTATTAGAAAACAGAACAGGTTGCTAGTAAGATGACATCAAGCGTGTGTAATGTTTTAAGATGCTACGGTATCTGCCGACTCACTGGGCTTCTTTTGCTCGCTTGCAGACTCACTGTGCTTCTTTTGTTCTGAGTGCGTGTCATCTAATATATGCAGAGTATTCTATCAGATGACATCACATGCAATCGTTTCAATCGGTCGAACTGGTACGGCACGGTTTTGAAGATTTTTTCCTTTAGCTTCTTACCATTTCCATTTGCAGCTTTGGATGTCTGGAAACTTATTGTTGCCCATACTCTACCCTTTGTGTATCAACTTTCAATAGACTTGCCAGTGTCGGTAACAAATTTATCTTGTTGGCTGCGTGGTGGAACTGGATTAATACTGTCCATGCTCCTTACTACATTTCCACTTAGAACCTACTCTTAAGTTTAAATGTGACTGGCATAGGTACATTGCGCCTCTTTAGTGGACCACTTCATGTTTGTTCCTACAGATTGAAGAAGTGCAAAAGTATGCTCGGAAGAAGTATATTTGTTCAGTCCAAGAAGTAAAATGCTGAAGCATTAAATTTTCCCCTAAATGTTTCAAACCAATTGAGAGGACAAAGTGCGAAAGGGGTGAATATATAGTCGCCAGACAAATACAAAAGGAATAATCATCCTCTTATGGTTGGTGCATAGCAGTCTGAGTTACTGACTGAGAACCGCTATGTACAAGTTCATGATGATAGATACTATCGTGGTCTCTAGTATAGCAAGCTACTTTAGAGCATGCATAGTATGCATGCATGCCATAGCCTCTTTGGGCACACAAACGCTTGCTTCCCGCCTGTGTTTCGGCATAATGCATGGATTGCATTTTTACTTTTACCGAAAAAGGTATCTAAACATCAACGTTTTTTATGCCCACATATTCAGGGAACAGCGGACTGAAATCAAGTTGATTTTTTCTTGGCAACAAAAAGTAAAGTCGTGGCTTGTGTTTCAGATGCGAGAAAGCGGGCCCTGGTCTATATACTGGACGACGATGAAGATGAAATCTCTAATTCAGATTGACCGTCTGTTCAAGAATTTGCGGTGGTTACACTAGTGTTGCTCCTGTGGGTGGACCTCTAATACTTGAAGTCGCAGACATGAAAGTGAGAAGCAATGCATGTGGGGGCTTTCTGACTGAAGCTCTTCGACACCACCCTTATTGAAAATTCTTAATTTATACCGGCCGTGTGCCTTTTCTGCTAGGCGGCCATTTGTCGAAGAGAAACATGGAGTAAAAGGTGACTATTCGTCTGTTAACTCAGATAGAATCGACCGAAAGATGCTGAGTCATGGCTTCTATCTGTTGCTGTCTTCATGGTATTGCTGCAAGCTCTGAGACCTCCTCAAGAGTGCCAAGCTTTTGCTTCATCTGTATGTATTTATCATTTTCATGTTAGAATATATTTCAAATATTCTATATGGGCTTTATTAATTGTTATTGTAAATATAAATTTGGTCTAATAAAGATAGATAAATCCTAATTCAAATTTGATATGGGAATGGATAAGTATGGGCCGAGATAAGCTTTATCTATAATGAGAGGATAAGGTTTCAATCTCTATAAATAGAGTTCAAGTCCCTCCTCTAAACCCTAATGTCTACATAACCTCACATCAAAAGTCGTCAGTAACGATACGTGAGGGGCCGTCTCATTGAAGCCAATGATAAAGGGGTTCATAGAGGAGAAGCTCTTGAGCAACGGATCGTCGCAAATTCCGCATCAAGAACGATGGATCCGAAACAAGGTGCGTCAATGCTTCAACTTTATGAATCTGTGATTCGTGTATTTAAACGTGATTATCTTGGGTTGTTGCATAAGGGTATAAATCGCAGCTAATATGTGGTATCAGAGCAAACACGTATTAGGTCACGAAATCAGGTTTTTTTTTTTTTTGTTCGAAACTTTTTATTCGGTAAAGCAAAAGAACAGAGTGCCGATCTTTCAATTCCCATCAAGCAATAAACAAGATTTGATATTTGACGAAAAACGATGCAAATTGAGATCATACGGAAGGGGTCGTTTGTTGGATCCAATTGTATGGATATGGTTTGTGAGAGATAACGTTTATGTTATAACCTGATTTGACTTTGCATTGAATAATTGTTTAATTATTTTGAGGATTCCGGATAAGAGCTACACCGGCGATAAGCTCTAAGTTGGGTCGGATAATTTAGAGCCCGTACATACTATTGTTAATCCAAGTTTTTCTGGATCATTACTCCCGCAATTCAATGGAACGAAATAAGCACACTTTTTGTGTGCCCAGGTGGCACTCCACGCATGAGAGAAAATCATCCCCACGCATGCTAGACACGGGCCCGCACGTGCTCGACACGTGCGGGTTGACGTCACATGACGTCGCTTCAGTCCGGGTAGACTCGTTCCGATTCGATGACCCGACCCGACTCGTGATCCCGACCTAAATCGGTTGACTGTTGACTCGTGCCTCTCGGTTGAACCGGTCGTTGACCGGTCGGACCGAGTTTGCGTGACCTAGTTCGCCGGTTTGGTCAAGGGATAGCGGTTAGATCGGGAAAATTGATCGGATTGGTTTTCGGGACCGGCTAATACTCGAACACGTGCTGCGCACGTGTTAGCGCGTGGGGTAACGAACAAAAGCTTTGAGACGCATGAGCGCTTTGTTCAAGGTATTTTAGGTATCGACGTGCTCGTATACTTATGCTCTACCAGGTGGTATATTTATTTTACATGTATATAGATTAACATGTACTGTTGAGTGAATTAGCACGGCATGTAATTTTGTGGATAATTGCCCATAGTTTCTGAAATTACATGCATACGGTTAATGTGAAATATAAAGTTTATATCCCAAACTCAGAAAAATCTAATTGGGTTGTGATCGCCAAAGTGGCACACTTGATTAGATTTAATAAATAACGGTTTATAAAGTATTGGGATGTCTCTTGCTTTAATGCATAGTTATACTCCCAAAGGAGGTAATTGCGTGTTGTTGCATGGAGGGTTGCATATACAGCATATGGTTGAGAATTGGTTGGTCTAAGTGATTTCATACACCCAAAGGTGGTGATTAACGAAGATTAGAATAAATTCTCATGGCCGCCGTAATGCGGAGAGTATGCAACCGCATATCATGTCTTCTGCCCAAAGGTGATTATATGATTATGTATGTAACTCTCAAGGTAAATTTTCACATTATGCTAATTATAAATATTGATTTTTTCGGTGACCTTTTACGTGAACGGCAACTCCATAACTATTGAGATTCTTATTGGTTCTAATTTTAAGAAGTGGAGAGAGGATTTTCTGTTTGGTATGGAACTAGCGGATGTTCATGTTGCTCTCAATGAGGATAGACCGATAGCTCCCACTGATGCTAGTACAAATGCCCAGAAAGCACAGGTTGCTGCTTGGGAAAAGAGCAATAGGATTTGCTTAACGTCGATGAAGCGATCCATACGGGAACATCTTAGAAGTGATTTTGATGCTGACATCACTGCTAGGCAGATGATGGAGGCCTTGGTGGCTAGAAATCGTGACTCGCCTAATGCTGAAGTAGGCACACATATGTCGGGATTATTCGGTTTGAAGTATGATGGTTCTGCTGGTGTTAGGGATTACGTCCTAAGGATGGTTGATCTGCAATCAAAGCTTAAGGCCCTTAATGTACCCATCCCCGATGCTTGTATTGTGCATCTTGCAATCAACTCTCTTCCACCCGAATTTGGCATCATCCAAACACAGTACAATACCGCCGATCAACCATGGACAATCAATGACTTGATTGCAAGGGTAGTGTCAGAGGAGACTAAGCTGAAGAAAAGTAAAGCATATATTGCTATGTACGGCGCTTCTAGTTCTGGTGTCAAAAAGGGTAGGGGACACAAAAATCGTGCTCACAAAGAAACTCATTCATCTGCTGGTGCATCCGACAACTTGGGTTCAAAGAAGCCGACCTTTAAAAGAGACGGTAAAACTGGTAAGGATGGTCTCTGTTTCTTCCGTAAGAAGGGAGGACACGTAAAGAAAGACTGCGTTAAGTATAAAAATTGGTTGTCTAAACGTGAGCCTAAAGGTAATGATTCTTTGGCACCGGTTTGTGAATCTAATCTCGTCGAAGCCCCATCTTGGTCGTGGTGGCTAGATAGCAGTGCAACTAATCATGTTGCGTTTACCATACGGGGATTCATAAACCGGAGGAAGCCAAATAAGGAAGAATCAAAGCTCACCGTAGGAAACAACAATAAAGGCGATGTCGAGTTCGTGGGAGATCTCATTTTAATTCTAGATTCTGGTTTTAATTTGATGTTAAGGAATACATTTTATGTACCTTCCTTTAGACGGAATTTAATTTCCGTATCAAGTTTGGACATGTGTGGTTACTCTTTTGAGATTTCAAACAATGCAATTTCTATTTCTTTTAATTCAAATAAAGTTGGGTATTGCACTATGTCCAATGGATTGTACAGATTATGTTTGTCTCCCAATGAAATATACGTCGCTTATACAGTCGAAAATGTTGTTTCTAAAAGACCTCTACCTAAGGAACAGTCTTACGCATTATGGCATAAACGTCTTGGTCACATCTCTAAGGAAAGAGTGGAAAGACTAATAAAGGCGGACATTCCGCCCACTCTCAAAAGTGATTTAGACGCATGCGTAGATTGCTGTAGAGGTAAGATGACTAAAACAAAGAAGAAAACTGCAGTCCGTAGTTCTCATTTATTAGAGATCATCCATACGGATATAAGTGGACCCTATACCGCAACATTGTGTAGAAATTTTTATTTCATCACATTTATAGATGATTATTCCCGATATGGTTATCTGTATTTGATTAAGGAAAAGTCTGAATCTCTTGACAAGTTTAAGATTTTTCGGATTGAAGTTGAGAAACAGATGGGAAAAGTCATAAAAATTGTCAGATCTGACCGCGGTGGTGAGTATTATGGGCGACATGGCGATGCTGGACGGGTTAAAGGGCCATTCGCCAAGTACTTAGAGGATTTCGGGATTGTGGCTCGGTTTACTATGCCCGGTAGTCCCGAACGGAATGGTGTAGCAGAAAGGCGTAATCGTACACTTATGGATATGATGAGATGTATGATTAGCAGAACTAATTTACCTTGTTTTTTGTGGGGTGAAGCTTTGAAAACGACGCTTTATATTTTGAATCGTGTTCCTACGAAATCTGCGCCTCTTACTCCTTTCCGGTTATGGACTGGACGGAAACCTAGCTTGAATCACTTGAAAGTTTGGGGATGCCCTGCTGAAGTAAAATTATATAATCCGACTTTGAGCAAGTTGGACTCCAAGACCACTCGATGTTATTTCGTGTCTTATCCAGATCATTCAAAGGGGTATCGATTTTATAATCCCAATGGAAGAACGAGAATTGTGGATTCACAGACAGCAAAGTTTCTAGAGCTTGATGTGGCAGAAAAAGGTGATTGTTCGCAGACTATCGAAGATAACGGTACGACGAGTACTTCTATGTCGTTTTCTATACCTATACAGACAATTGTGGAGGCTCCTACTCCACAGACCGAACCTGTTGAGGCCCAAGAACCTGCTACTGAAGCGGTTCCTGATGAAGTTCCTCAAGCCTCTCAAGAACAAAATGAGGTTGAAGATGCTCCTTTAAGGAGATCTGTTAGACAAAGACGATCAGCTATACCACCGGATTACATAGTTTATTTAGGTGAGCAGGATTATGATATCGGTTGTGTTGTTGATCCGGTGACTTATGCAGAAGCTATTTCTTGTCCTCGCTCTGATTTATGGTTAGATGCGATGAAAGATGAGATGTTGTCTATGAAGAATAATGATGTTTGGGAGCTTGTTGAATTACCTGAAGGATATAAACCCGTCGGTTGTAAATGGGTGTTTAAGACCAAGAAAGACTCTACAAGAAAGATTGAAAAATTTAAAGCCGGATTAGTAGCTAAAGGATTCACTCAAAGAGAAGGAGTAGATTATGAGGCAACTTTTTCTCCAGTCTCTTCTAAGGACTCATTTAGAGTAATCATGGCTTTAGTAGCTCATTTTGATATGGAGCTTCACCGGATGGACGTTAAAACTGCTTTTCTAAATGGAGATCTTGATGAACAGGTTTATATGGCACAACCTGAAGGTTTTGCAGCGGATGATACAGGTAATTTGGTTTGTAGATTGAAAAAGTCTATCTATGGTTTGAAGCAAGCTTCTAGACAGTGGTACTTGAAGTTTCATAGTGTTGTTACTTCTTTTCAGTTCACCGAGAACAAGTTAGATCGGTGTATTTACTACAAGGTCAGTTGGAGAAAATTTATTTTTCTCGTTCTTTATGTTGATGACATCTTGCTTGCTAGCACTGATGTTGAATTACTGCGTGAGACAAAGAGAATGTTGTCACAAAACTTTGATATGAAGGATCTTGGTGAAGCGTCTTTTGTTCTTGGAATTGAGATCCATATGGATCGTTCTCGTCACATATTAGGCTTATCTCGGAGGGCATATATTGATCGTATTTTGGAGAGATTCAATATGCAACACTGCGGGAATTGCTCCTGTCCGCAAAAGTGATAAATTGAGTCTTTCACAATGTCCTCATTTAGATATTGAGAAAGCACAGATGAAGAATGTACCTTATGCTAGTGCACTTGGTAGTATCATGTATGCACGGGTTTGTACTAGACCGGATATTGCTTTTGCAACAAGACTTCTAGGCAGATATCGGTCAAATCCAGGACACGATCACTGGGTTCTTGCCAAGAAGGTTTTGAGGTACTTAAAGAGGACCGGAGACTATATGCTATTTTATAGACATGTTCAAAACTTGCAGCTAATAGGGTATTCAAATTCAGATTATGCTGGTTGTCGGGATGACAAGAAGTCGACAACGGGATACATCTTTATGCTAGCGGGTGGTGCAGTGTCATGGAAAAGTGAGAAACAGAAAACGATATCATCCTCTACTATGCAAGCGGAGTTTATAGCATGCTTTTCAGCTGCTACTCGGGCTATTTGGCTCCGGAATCTCATTAGGGAGTTGACCGTGTTTAATTTTGTTGATAGACCCATACAGTTGTATTGTGACAATAACTCTGCGGTGTTGTTCATTAACAACAACAGAAGTCTCAAGGGGTCTAAGCATATGGAAGTCAAGTTTTTGACTATAAAGGAATCCGTACAGAATGGTGACATTACGGTAGATCATATTACTACGGATGCTATGATTGCTGATCCAGCGACTAAAGGTCTACGCCCTTGCATATTTGAACGAGATGTTATTAGCATGGGTTTAGAAGCATCGTGGGATGCCATTATTTAGTGGGAGCTTTCTATTTTTGCTCTAATAAAGTTTGCATTTGTATTATGTTACTTTTAGTAACGGTTTTGATATGTATTGATTCTTTTACATTCAATTGAGTATTTATGAATGTGTTATTGAATGCATATCTGTTAAAATCTCAAGGTATTGTGTACACCTTGAGTAATGGCTAGGGCATTTATTTTTGGCCATGTGCATATGTCTTGTTACACATAAAGTATAGTTAACTATAAAGGTAAGATATATGTGGGTTCGTTGGAACCATAAGGATGTTCTCTTGTGACACATCGGGTTTTGTGACGCATAAAGTAAGAGAATGGTGCCCGACAAAGAGGATAACATATAAGGTGTCTCTTTTGAGATGTTATCCGTTTGCCATACTACCATATCAAATCCATATTAGTAAAGTTAAGAGCATTTGTGACCATAGATGGCTCTGTGTCTTTTGATGCGATTCTTGCTATGATTCGGTGCTTAAGACTTTATGGGATCGGATTGACTATTGGGAATTATCTCTAGACCAATATAAAGATGCGCGTATAAAGTACAATTTCAATTAATCTAGCCCAAGTGGGAGAATGTTAGAATATATTTCAAATATTCTATATGGGCTTTATTAATTGTTATTGTAAATACAAATTTGGTCTAATAAAGATAGATAAATCCTAATTCAAATTTGATATGGGAATGGATAAGTATGGGCCGAGATAAGCTTTATCTATAATGAGAGGATAAGGTTTCAATCTCTATAAATAGAGCTCAAGTCCCTCCTCTAAACCCTAATGTCTACATAACCTCACATCAAGAGTCGTCGATAACGATACGTGAGGGGCCGTCTCATTGAAGCCGGTGATAAAGGGGGTTCATAGAGGAGAAGCTCTTGAGCAACGGATCGTCGCAAATTCCGCATCAAAAACGATGGATCCGAAACAAGGTGCGTCAATGCTTCAACTTTATGAATCTGTGATTCGTGTATTTAAACGTGATTATCTTGGGTTGTTGCATAAGGGTATAAATCGCAGCTAATATGTTCATGTGTAAGAGAACCAAATGTTTGGTTTATATTTGTTTATACTTCGGATTGAATTGTTCACGTAGTGCACTCGACTAACGAATTTTGCATTTGAATGTTGAAATCTCTCACCTGAGATTGACTCAGCAACTCCACATGTCATTGTTAAGTGATGCATCCGATCCGATGTACAAAACACATTCTTGTGTGGAACATGAGTGGCTGATACATGATTTCAAGGTGGCAATAAAGAACACAGGCTATATTCTAATCTCATAGATTTGGAATCCTCAACTAAATGGTAGGTTTACGATCACGAGATTATGTCTACAATATTGTTAATTGGGTTTCATATCCTTAAATAAAGAGTATCATGTCATGATGATAGCTTTTTGTGAACTTTAGCTGAATTTCCTCTAAAACTAATTAAATCCTCCGCGTTATTTATTTCCCTTCCAAATCTTCCCGTCTTCAATGTATTCTTCCCTGATGCAAGTGCAGAAAGAGTGACATCGAACGTTAATCATACGATGGGATAATCACTTTACCAACAAAATAAATGATTGTCATCAGGTCCGCTGCAAGTGCAATCCCCATATAAAATTTTCAATTAGACGAGCTATTTTACACAAGCTCATTTTGGAGAAATTGCAGTTAAAAGTTTCGAGGACCGAGAAAACAAGAAGAGGAGGCCAGGAAAACAAGTACGATGTCGAAAGATTTAAAGTGGGCAATCGTGCTGTTCTATACAAATAAGTAATTACTATGCCCTCAATCGGTGGTTTATCTACCTGCACAATTCTGACACCACTCTTCCTGAGGAAGAAACCCCCCTGCATCACTCCCTTCATCTTGAGCCAGGCATGAACACCTTTGCTGGCACCTCTAACAAAACTTCATCACATGGTGGGTTTTTAATGGGCACACCAGCCAGCCAGTTCTTCAAACTGTCATCTGAAACGGTCAATTTTGCGTTTTCCATCACTTGATAGCCTTCAGGAAGAGGAGGTGTATTACTAGATTGCAAGCTTGATTTCGAGGCACAGGGTGGTTCAGAAGGGACAACATTCTCAGTTACTAAAGCTTCCGGACCAACTGGAGCAGGCAAAGATTGGGGTGAGATTTTTCAATTTGTCCTTCAAAGACTTGGAGTTGGAAAGGAGCTTGAGCCTTTCTTCTGCATCGAACAAGAAAAGGTCTCGCCATTGAACTCCCTAAAATCAGTTACAAAAGGCCTTTTTTTCACGATGGCATCTCTATGCTCCTGGAAGAAGAAAACACTCAGCGCATTGGTCAAGCTGGACTAATGGGAAGCAATAGTTTCTCGTTTATGGGATCGCGAGTAAAAGCAATGTTGCATTCCAAGGGACGAGCTTGTATTGTGAGTATGTAAATGCAGCACGGAGAAACATTTCCTGTATACCAGACCCAAAAAAGTTATGTGTGCCTCACCGGGCAATGGTCTCTCACCTGTGGTCTATGGCCTGTGGCCTGTGGCTGGTGGGGGCGACCCGGCCCTAAGCCAGAAGAAAAAAAGTAAAAAGACGAAAATAAAAGAAAAATTACTTCAAAAAATTATAAAAATTTGTCACGTCAATGCCGATCTATTAAAATTAGTCAAAATGACTAAATTAACACAAATACAAAAGATTTAGGACTGAATTGGCTAAAAAAAAGATTTAAAATTGAATTGACACAATTACAATAAGTTTAGGACTTTTTTGATAATTTTTCACTGGTTAAAAACATATACGCAACTCTCGTATGTCGAACTCCCTTTGTCTAGTTTATTGTGCTCCTGGATAGGCCCAAAGAATTCGAGTGTGCCATTATCACATGGGCTAAATTTTAGCCGGTGGACTAATGGCTGCTACTCGCTCGATGAGGCTGGTCTATTGCCCATGACAACACTTCTATTCTAGAAATCAACTTATACTTTTTAGTAGAAGTCGATTTTTTTACTTGTGGAGACGAGTAAATTTTTTTTTTTACTTTCAAGTGGTTCCAAAACTACTTGTGAAGAAAAATAAAAATATTTCATAAGTTGCGTTTTTAAACAGATATCTATTCTAAAAACACTTCTGAAGAAATTCTGCTCCAACGGTTATTGTCATGTGGGCCTTTAGTGTTCTTATTGTGCATTAAAACTATAACACTGGCGAGTCTCTTTTCGCTGACGTTGTCCGAACCGCATCTCCTCGTTCCTCGACATCACGGACGTTGTCCAAACCTGCATTTTGTCGAAGCGGTGGCGATCCGTCTGGATCGCTGCCCCGGACCTCGTTCTTCTCCTTCCCCTGGCATGACACCCCATTCGCGGATAGCCTCTCGAGGCCTCTATGCGTCGCCTCGGGTCAGGAAGTTCTGCCTCGACATTGAATTTTCTCGACCATCGGATGCCTAATCTCAGTCCGTGGCTTCATTTTGCTGTCGAATGCCGTGTCGAGGATCCTTCCGTCAATGTGGATATGAGGTCGTGCGAGCGCAGTTCCGCTGCTCCTTTATGGATGCTCTTCATTGGTGAACCTGCATTTGAGGATATGTAGCTTCCATTTAGTAGGAGGTCACCGATTAGATGATGCACGAGACCTTGAAGGATAGCCCTGTTCTTGAGTACCTTAGGTCGGAAGAATGCCGCAGTTTGAAGCAAAACATCAAGCTTTACTTTGAAGGAAATTGTGGTCGATCCCTGCTTTTGGTATGCAATTGACAAGGTTTTCCCGTTGGAGATTTCGGGTCCTGTTTCACTGTCGTTGCGTTTGAGAGGGTGTTTCGGTATGATGAGGCAGATGGTATTGAAGCCTCATCCTTGATTGAAGCTGAGTTGAACTTTTTTTTTTTGTTTTGTTGAGAGGTGAGGATTTCGGAAGGCCAACTGATTGTTCTGTTCAAAATTGGTTTGAGTCTTAGTGCAATTCAGCCTGGTTGAGGGAACTTCTTCAGAAGCCGCAGAATGCGATTATGCTTTTGATTTGTAATCGGGTCATTCAGGGTGAGCAAATTGTTTTCTATTTCATATTTAATCAATTTATGGATAGTTACTGTTTCCTCTTCCTGGAGTTGAGGAAGTTCATCCTAAATTTTATCACAGTGGAATCTGGTTTACATCGTTTGCTACTCTGCCTGATATCTACTGGTGCAAATGGACATTGTGCCTTCAGAATAATTATCAAAAGACCACAGAAAAATCAGGTGGCGTAGGGTCAGTCTATATCCTGCTCAGTTGTGCATCTGCATAATCATGACTCCAACTGGTCATGATAAATTGTTAATGGAAAGTAGTTGTTTCCCGTTTATCTAAGTACTTAAAAAGAAGTTGTTGACTAGAATGAATGTGTAAACTCTGTCATTTCAAAATTTGAAAGCTTGAGCATCACTCAATTTGTCATTTAGGTGGAAATCGAAAAACGTATCATATCATATGCTTGCTGGGTTTTTGTAATCTGTATTTGGAAAGAAGAGTACATTATCTTACTCCTATTCTTATATGTTGCCTCTTTATTGTGGGATGTGCTCAGGTCTATCACTTGCAGCAGAGGTTGAAGATGTGCAATTTTTGCTTCCAGGTTGCAAGTCTCTGACTCTCCATGGAAGCGATTTTTTAAAGATGGGATTTTCCTGGTATAGCAAAGCTGCTAGCAATTCACCTAACGTAGAGAAGGTATCAATAAAATGTTGATTCCTTTGACTACATTAGGTGAACTTGCTAGCTCCCGTGTTTCATTGATTCATGTACTTTTGGTAAATCCAAAAATCATCTGGAACTCAAAATCCAAAGAACTTGTCTGTTCTGGAGTGACCAAAATATGTGGCCCTTCATTTGTCTTCTTTATCTTCGGAAATTGCGGAAGTGAATAGTCTCGAGATAAATGAGGCACTTTTTTGAACTCTTAGTAGCTTCATTATGCCGTGTGGGTTCGGCGAAACATCATAGCTTTTGCTTTCCTAGTCCACGATAAAAGGCATGAGCTAATGCTACCACTACATGCAAATGGCATTTCCTGAATAGCTTTGGGAACAATGAGAAGCCTTCAATTGAGGGAGAGGGGGGGTGGTTTTGGGAGGGGGAGGGGTGGGGAGTGGAGGAGATGGGAGGCATAATTCATCTCTGTTGCACTTCTTTTCGGTTGATATCTTAGCCGGAGAATCAGTAATATTCAGTTTATCATAATAGGGGTGATTGATGTCCATGATGATTATTGTTCATAGAGACTGTTGTTCAATCGTGTAAAATGTCTAAGTTCATCGAGTTTCAAAAGAAGTTAGTTTTGCTATCCATTTGCAGATCAAGTGTGACTCAGCGTTTTGGCTCAACAACTGAAGAGGGTTGAGATTGTTGGGTTAGATGCTGATTGTCTAGAACTAAAATCTGTGCTTTTCCTCGTGAAGTTTTTGCTAGGTGATGCACTAATGCTGAAACAGTTGGTTCTCAAAGCTAGAAGGCATGAATCGAAAGAGAAGCTAGTTGGTTCTCTGCCTCCCAAGAGCTTTTAAGAATGCTAATTGAGTTTGGAAGGCTTTCAGCAGAACGAGCAAAAAAGCAAGAACACTTAGGGCGCGCATGGTAACACTTCGGAAATTCCATTTCTTTACCGGAATTCCATCTAGCAGATAAATATGTTTGATAAAAACCCGATCGAAGTAGAAATCCGTTCGGTAAAAAAGCAAATTTTACTTCTCCGCTTTAGAATCACTTTTTCGATCACACCGACCTCCGCCCGCTCGCCGTGACCCACCCCCCGTCGTTGCCCGTCGCCTGACCGCCGAAGATTTTGTTAATAATGTTTCAAAAGTAGAAATTTTCAACCATTACCAAACGAATTTCTCTAATCAGAAGTCAATCCGGAACAGCAGTAGAAAAATCAACTTACGCTTTTGAGAAGAAGTAGAGAAACCAACTTCCGGTCAAAAGTTGATTTTTGGTAGAGAAGTGTTACCATGCGCGCCATTAGTGATTTATTCAAAGTATGGATGAGGATAAACATGGAAACAAATCATGTTTTCCGGTTTTTTTTTTGGCCAAAGTTCGCCGCTTGACTAGAGAATGATTTTCTATGTTCAAGTTTGATATGCATTCATCACAAATTGGAGAGTAAAGAAATTGGCGCGCGCAAAGGGATTGGATTTTGGGTGTTGATGGCAAACGACGTGGTTGAGTATTTCTATCCGGCCGGGTGTTTTGGAGCTTGGGTGGTGATGGCAAATGGCTCGGTTGAGTTCGAGCTTGACTAGTCATCTCGACATTTAACCAGGCGTGAATGTTTTTTTCTGGTAAGGTACTGATTCGAGTAATTCATCAGCATTGTTTTTTTTAATTCAAAATTAAATGATGATGATCAGATTGTTTCTTCGAAATTACATTTCAATAACTAATTAATCACAGTCGCATCAATGTAATGTCCTTCAGCCTCCATGGGCCCGAAAGGGCGATTTCAGGCGTTACTTGACAAGGCCATATAATTATAAAGTTTGGCCCGGCCCATTTTCTCAATTTGTTATGGCCCGCCCATCAAGCCAATGAGTCCGACTCCACTCGTGAGCTCAAATCTCTCTCTTCCTTATTTCCTCTCCCGCACGTTCCTCCGCTTCCGCAATTTTTCACCGCGAGTTCTCACTTTCCACAGTGGACCTCCTTCCTCTCTTACATTTTCCTTGCTCCTCGCGATTTGTTCCAGTCGCTGGTGCTTGCGGAGCTTTCTAGCAATGGAACCCCACGAAGGGTCGCGGCATGTGCTCCCGTTTCAGCTTCGATTCGATTGCTCCGATTCGGTTTCGTGAGGTTTGCTCGATGATTTCCGTTTGGTAGGTGAAGATGGTGGAGTGGAATCCGGAGTAGGATTTGCTGGCGATGGTCACGGAGGACTCGAAGGTGGTGCCTTCATGGCTTCAATTGGCTGGGGCTGTGGACAATCTCTTCTGGTAATCCAAATGAGAAGGTGACGTCGAAACTAAGGAGTTGGTCTTTTACACAGAAACGAAGAGTCAATGATGGTGATGCGAGTGGAAATCTAGAGATGACTTAGTTGCAAGTAAAGAATTCCAAGCTGGTTTTAGTTGAATTAAGGGATTTCATTTATAGGCGCAGTAGATTCTTATCATCTTCTCGACCAGGTTGTTGCCTTGGGAGATTTTTTTTCCATTACCTACACGACTGTCATCTACACCGACCGTTAGTGTACCATACTCCTGTATGGCCATCTTGTTGCCCTTCTTTGTGAATTAGTTGAAGTGTCCATGAAATTGCACAACATGATCGGAGGGGATGCCATTTATGCTAGATGGACTAGCTATGTCAGATCCAGAAATGCCTGATGCCCACTTGGAAGTTCGCAGGTTTAGCCCCTGCAGAATACCATCTAAATGTGATCAGGCATCTAAAAAGATCTTCTTAGATTTCTAATGGTGACGCTCACAATGTAATTGTACTGCTGGCCCCTCTTCTTTTACTGATTGAGCATTCTTTTATCGTCTGAGCGTGCCTTACAAGGAGAGATTTAATGGATACGGAGATATAGACTATAGGTGGAAAGTTTCTCACATTTTGTATTACTTGAAGTTTAATTTATTTTCTTCTCACTACAGAAGGGCATTTCGTCACATCATTTTGCTGATGGGGAGTTTGACTTTTGAATAGGATATATCTCAAGCTATGATGCGTACTTGTATGACAATCTAGTCAAGAGGGACGGAGGGAGGAATTGGAGAAAGCAAACAGACTTAATCTTTTGGTAATTGAATTTCGTAAGAGCTTAGGATTAGATGTCTAGCCTTGGTAGTTCTTGCTGTCTATTCTCACTGGATTTAGAGAGGAGATTTTTCTCTAGAAACATCTGAATGCTTCGCTCGTCACATTATCTTCTGGATGTGGAGAATGTTTTGAGTGCACTATAGTATTTGAGCCAATCCTTGAATGGTTTCTCCATTCTGTTAAGATCCTAAGTTACACTTGTAATCCTCACCTGAAGTTTGCTTTCGTGCATCCACTCCAACTTGAGGTTCCATAGTTGAACAACTAGATTTATTTTTTGATTCAGATATTGAATTGGAGCCTGCCAACAAGATCTGGATTCCCTTGCTTTAGATGACCAACTAGCCCAAAGAAATCCCATATCAAGTGACCGATATCCTTCTCGGTTATTTTGTATACTTATGATGTTTTGCGTCACTTCACAAATTTTGATTAACTTTTTGTCAGTTAATGTGTGCTCTTCATTCCTCTTCTTCTGTTGATTTTATTGGGAACAAATTATTCTCTCTCTCTCTCTCTCTCTCTCTCTTTGTGTTATTTTTTGTTTATAATGAACTCACTTTCTTTGCACATTTCAATGTGTGTTGTCAATACTGGCTCTTCTTAATCATTCTCATCTACTCCAGGTAAATGTATAACATCATTATGCTGGCGTCCTGATGGCAAGGTTGTTGTCTTGGGACTTGAAGACGGTACGGTTTTACTGCATGATTTCGAAGTAAGTTTTTTATGTTGTTACTTGAACGTTAGCCTCACTATTTCTCAACTAGAAATTCCTCCTACAACAGTTGTTTATCATCAGAATATGTTCTTTTCTCTAATCTTTATTGGGAGAGATTCTGAATTGCTCAAAATCTGTATGATGCAATGCAAACAGCAAATTTTCTCACCGAACATCCAGCTGCTAATAGAGATGGCAATCCATTTTTTTTGGTCATGTCTGTCAATGTTAAGTTAACAATGGATTGCTAGATAGGTCAATCTGAGTTGGATAAAATTATCAACAATTTTTTTAGAAAACTTGATTTGAACATCTGTTAAATAGGGTAACAAATTACAAGAGATGAATAACCTGTTTGACTAATTAGATTGAATCCAATGGGTCATACAGTATGAATATTTTCATCAATGTCAAACTAGTTCGAAAAGAAACTAGCCGTAAGCTTACAAAACTAGCCGTATAAGCTTACAAAATCTAATTATGCTTGTGGGTGACTCTTAAATGATAGGGTTTGTATGTGCCTCAATTATGCATGTTGGAGGAAAAGTTTGTAAATAACTGGTTATGTTTTTATCAAGCTAATAGCTGCTTTCTCATGAGTAGAATGGCTGAGAACTTGGCTGAGGCTTCTGCCATTCTGTTTCTTTGAGATTTCTAGCAGTATATTACTAATCCTTCACTTCATAGATTAAATTTTGTTGAGAAGAGATTTTGTTTGTACATATGAATGTTATCTTACCAAAGTAGCTGTCTTTATGGAACTATGGATATGCGGTGTGCTGCTTTTGATATGCTAGTGCTTGCGGCAGTTATGCACACTGTGGTATAGTCATTTCTAACATGGTATAAATATTAAGCAGAATGGAAAACTGTTAAGAAGCTGGAAGTCCCATATGGCAGCTGTGGTGTGTCTCAACTTGGAGGAGGATGCCCCAGTGAATAGAGTACGCATCTTTGAACTTAAAAGTTGATACGACTTTGTCATCTTTATGACCGATAGTGCATATCTTATGGCTCACACTTAGTTATTTTAGTCTGGTTTTCTTAAATACTTTTTTTTCCAAACTTAAAGGGTCCCCGAGTAAGAATCTTTACCACCAGATTACTAGAAAGAACGTCGAAGACTTCAATCTCCATAACTCTCAGCAACGATGATGCGACGTGATTTTGAAAGAATAAGACTAGTTGATCGACCAAGAGGAGAAAGTTTGTGGATCAGTCGAGAAGAAGGATCCCTTATACCAACCTAGAAATAATTCCATATTTCCTGTCGTCCTCCCTTTTAATCGGCTTTTGGGAGGGACGACTAATTCAGCACATAAGTCCTGTCTTCCACACGGGAAATAGTTCTGTATTCCTATCTTGCTGTCATCCTCCTTTTCAATCAGCTATTGGGAGGGATGGCTAATTCCGCACGTATTTCCCATCTAGTTAACGGGACCCGCATGAAAAAAAAAAATAGAAAAAAAAAAATAAGAGGAAGGTTTCCAGACAACATCACTCTATTAATCGAGAGCTTTGTATACATTGATGTATTATGAGCACTGTCTGGAAAATATATTGGGTACTCAAGTAATGTCAGACAGGAAATATGGCGTATATTATACACGACTCTACTCATTGCTGGTCAAGTGTGCAACTTGGACCGGACGAATCTCCCTTTTTCTCTCTCTCCCCCCTCTTTTCATCATCTCCCATAAATTCATGTCACAATCTCGTCCCAAGACTCTCTCTCTCCACTTTTCATCTTGCCAACATGTGGTTGAAATTTTGACAGACCTTATCTATTATCTTTGGATTCTCCTGTGCAATGATATTTCAGCAACGACTCTAAGCGTGTGGTAGCTTGACAAGTTTGACTTATTGCTGCCATTATGGTTGCCAACTGGTGCCGAAATTAAATCAAACTTGAAAGCAAAAATCAAGGGCAGAGTCAGAGCAAAGCCGAAATGCATCGTCTCATCTTTGGGCATTCTTTCGTTGAGCTCGCGGCAGTGATCCTTCTCCTGGGGCTAGCGTTCTATTTCCTCAATAAGAAGAAAGCTAGTGTGCATGGAAATACAGAAGATGCTGATACGGGCACATCTGGTTCGTTGACTACACCGAAAAAAACTAATTCCGGTGGATCTAGTTCATCTCCGACAGAAACTAGCAACATTGGATCTAGTTCGTCTCCAGCGACGGATACTTCCGTAGGGTCTAGTTCGTCTCCGACAGGAACTAAGTCCATTGCATCTAGCTCATCTCTGACAGAAGCTAACAATGGTGCATCTAGTTCGTTAGCTGCTTCGACTGGAAACTGCTACGAGGTGTTCTTGAGCTTCAGAGGCCCAGATACTCGAAAAGGCTTTACCGATCACCTCTACAATGGGCTCCTCGATGCCGGAATTGACGTTTTCAGAGACGATGATGAGCTCCCCCAAGGCGAGAACATCAGACCAGAGCTTTTGGCAGCTATCACGAACAGTAAAATCCTGATCCCCATTCTCTCTGTGAATTATGGCACAAGCAGTTGGTGCCTGGATGAACTAGTTAAAATAATAGATTGCAAAAACAATAACGGGCAGATAGTTTTGCCTATATTCTATAAAGTGAAACCAGCTGACGTGGGACATCAAATCGGGAGTTTTGGAGAAGCATTTCATAAGCGTGAGAGTCGTTTGCTTGAGAGGCGTTTCGACCCGACGATTCTGAAGAAATGGAAGCAAGCACTCCTTGAAGTCAGCACCTTGAAAGGATACGAAGCCGCGGGGTAAATTTCTCACCAAGACATTCTCTCCTTTCTTTTAATATGTGTGGGTGTTTACTAGTTATTCTCTTTTTCAGTTTTTTGATTTAATGTTATTGACCAATCTAATTATAGATTTTATTATCATGATCCCGTTCGCTTGAATAATAAGATTTTTTTAATGTACTTTTAATCTTATATCGAAAGATTTTGTAACATTGCGCCAATTTTTTTCTTCTTTATAGTGTACTCTACATTGATCTCCATCACAACTTTTCTAATTACATATTTATTTGAGATTAATAGTACATATTATTGGTGATTTATATTTAAAGCTCATAACATCATAATATACCGTGCATAGTGATTGTCAAAGCCTTAATTCTTTGTCTTGCCAAGTTACATTTATTAAATCATTAATGTCGTTGATTAGTTGCTATTAAAGTTATTCTCAGAATAAATGTTTCATTTGTTATATATGATGATTGTAAATATGAAAAAAGAAAAAAACGATTATTTTTATTATATGTTTGTTTGAATAATTTTCAATGCATTTTCCTATCTTCAACAAGTAATTTCTATCTCATGCACCTGCATATATTGAAGCAGTGTTCTTATTTTTGGTAATAATTATTCTTCTACTTCCTTATAAACTGAATCATAGAACATAGATACTCAAAAATAAAATAAAATAAAGTATAACCTATTATCATCTCTAGAGGAATGAAAACTCATAAGAGCACCAATCTAGAAGGATACTAAATTCAAAACACGAGCAGAAACTTGCAAGTGCGTAGAATTGTGCAAATGAGGAGAAATCCCTTCAATGACATTCAGGTAGTTCACAATATGGCACTCTAAATGACTTTTCGGATTGGTATTACAGGACCTGAAATCATCTTGCATCAAAAGTTATGACTTGTTTATTGATTGATGGCTAATTCTCAGTAGCTGGCTCATTGGATTTTCGCTTATTCGGACGCTCTACAAAATTTTCAAAATCACATCCACATCCCTAATATGTTTAATAAACAAGAAGTTAAAAATTCGGTTCAAATCCTTAATATATACAATATCCAACATTCGTACGCGATATCCTCAAGTCTCTTATGGCTTAATAAATTATGTCGAAGTAACAGTGGAATGGGGCACGCCATGTAAAGCAACCACCAGCTTTTCCCACTTTAATTTTAGCATATATGATAATATATGGTGACATGACAAAATCAATTGCCTAAGTTTTCCAATCTATCCCTAGATTTATTTATTATTGTGTTCTCCATAGGTAAACAATATAAATTATTGTTGCCTCATATTTGAACTTGTCATATTTGACGGGTATGAAGCGAAGTTGGTGAACTCGGTTGTCCGAAAAGTGTTGAGCGAACTGAAGAAAAAGTTTGAGTTGGTTGTTTCTGAGAATTTGGTCGGAATTGATAGTCATGTGAAGAATGTTTTGGAATTTGTGGAGAACAAATCTCATACCACCCTATTTGTTGGCATCCATGGAATGGGAGGCATTGGTAAGACTACTCTTGCTAAAGCCATCTACAACAAGCTCTCCAATCAATTTGAGCATCGTAGCTTCATTGCTGATATAAGGGAATCATGGAAGCGTAATGGCATACATTACTTACGAGAATCAATTAATCTATGATATATTGAAGCGAGAAAATGAAGTTCGTAATGATGATGCGGGGACTAAGTTCATCTCCTCCAAGTTTAAAGGTAAAAGGGTCCTCATTCTTCTTGATGATGTGGACAATATTATTCAGTTGAAGTGTTTGGTTGGTAATCGTGATTGGTTTTCTTCGGGAAGTAGGATCATTATTACTACCGTAAATGAGAGGATTCTTGAAGAAGTTGGGGTGGACTACACCTACGACCATAAGGAAATGGATAAAGATCAATCTTTGCTCCTATTTAGCAAACATGCATTTCGAAAGGACTCTCCTCCAAGGGAACTTAAGGACCTTACTTGTGAAGTTGTATCCAAAACTGGAGGACTTCCTTTGTCCCTTGTGGTTTTAGGTTCATTATTGTGCGGAAAAAAGTTAGCATTACGGAGAGGTACAATAGAAAAGTTAATAAAAGTGCCTCCTAAGGAAGTGCGAGAGAAGTTAAGGATAAGTTATGAAGCATTAGACTATGAACAAAAACAAATATTTTTGGATATTGCTTGCTTTTTCATTGGCAATGACGGAAGAATTGCATCCTATATGTGGGAAGCTTGTCGGTTCTTCCCCGAGGAGGGAATTGAAGTATTGAGAATCATGTCATTAATAAAAATTGGAGATGATCATGAGTTTCGAATGCATGATCAACTGAGAGATCTTGGTAGGGAAATAGTTCGTGAGGAAAACCAGCGGGAGCCTCGGAATCGTAGCGAGTTATGGGATTTCGAGGAAGTCCAAAAAGTGCTAAAGGAAAATAATGTAACGGTTTGGTTTCTTTTGCTCACTTAGTCCATGTTCTCTTGTTAGAGTAATGTTGGTCCACTACTTAGTGCTTGCTCTAGTGAATAGAGAACCTTCGACTATTATTGCCCTCGAATGTTTCATTGGTGAAATTAGAAAGTACGGAGGTTGCTCTCTCTTAGTAAGTATTGTAGTGTTATCCGAGATTTTCCTTAAAGTGAATATTACGAAAGTATCTCCAAGAATGAGATACTTTCAATTTTTCTAGATAAATTATAGAGGTATTCAATTTTGGAAAGACCTTAAATTTCTATAATTGCTTCATTTACTTTTTTGACACATGCAATAAATAAATGAACTATGCTACTGTAAACCATAACTACTTACAATATATAAAGTATAAACCATAGAATTTTAATCTCTAGATGTTAAAATTTATATAATAGGATCAACGATGCCCACATTTCTCATGAAATTGTAGTCATTATCGCATAATGGAGAATGGAAGGGATACTTATTTTGTGTAATATTGCATTAGGAATTGCATTTACCAATATTAATAGGACAAGGACTCATTTATAACTTACGATAATAAATTAGGAACAGAAATTTCTTATATATATAATATGTGTACATATATAACATCAACGTATTTTATGCAATGACCATTAAAAAGAGAAATGTTTTTCTTTTTCGTAGTAAAAAATCCAAGACATAAATAATCAAATTCTATTTTTGTCGTAGATGCCGAAGGCTAGGCTTTAATGGTCAAGTTCAAAAGTTTGGGCTTATTTTCGGCATTTGGCCAAACTCTAGCTATCGATTTTTGGTGGTGAAAAATGTTACACACCACACAAAGAAATCTTGGAGATAGAGAAAGGTATCTTGATATTTTGAGAGGGAAGTTTATGTGGGAAATGACTAATCTTAGTAGATAACTTCTGTTGAAGATCTCTTTCTTTTTTTTTTTTTAAATAGTTACTCTTTCTTGGATTCCTTTTAAGTGTTGAGATCTAATTCTTTCCCAAATTATCAAGGGAAAGTGTCCAAAAAGTCTTAAACCTATTGCATTGGTGTCAATTTAGTCCTAAACTTTTTTTTTGTGCCAATTCAGTCCAAAACCTTTTACATTGAAGTCAATTCAATCCTAAATCTTTTATTAGTTCCATTTGAGTCCTAAACCTTTTGGATTGATGCCAATTCAGTCCTAAAATTTTTTTGTATTTGTACAAATCGAGTCAATCTAGTCAATTTTGACCCAAAATTGCTAATGTGGACGTCAATTGTCCTGCGTGGCATAGCCGTGGCCCGACGTGGACTTTTTTTTAAATGTTACTTATTATTTTTAATAATTGTTACTAATTTTTAATAATTTTTTAAAAATTATTTAAAATATTAAAAAATATCCACGTCGGCAATAGACGTCCATGTTTACGATTTTCGACTAAAATTGACCGAATTGACTCAATTTGTACAAATGCAAAAAATCTTAGGACTAAATTGGCACCAATCCAAAAGGTTTAAGACTTGTTTGGCACTAATAAAAATTTTAGGGCTGAATTGGTACCGGTGTAAAATGTTTAGGACTGAATTGGCACAAAAAAAAGATTTAGGACTGAATTGGCACCAATGCAATAGGTTTATGATTTTTTTGACACTTTTCCCCAAATTATCATGTCGTCCGCCTATGAGTATCCATGAAATCTTGTACAACATTGTGACTTACAACAACCAAATTTCTGGTTTGGAGAAATCCATGTATAGGTGAATATATATATATTGGTGTGAATGCTTACTACGCATTTGGTTCTCGGGGATAGGATAACTATTCTATTTTCAATCTATTCAAGAGGAAGCAATTATTCCTTCTTTTTCGTTCAGAAATGGGTTAGAAATTACTATTCTCTCGCAAATCAGGAATAGTTATTTCTGGGGGGCCAAGGAAAAGCTATTCCATATAGGGTTGTAGCCAAAAATAGCTTCAGCTTTTACATTTCAAAAATGCTTTGCACTTTCAACAATTAATTTTTTTCTATGTACGTCAAAGTTATTAGGGTCTATTTATTATATCTGTTATACTTGAGTAACTCAGTTATTTATGATTATGATTATATCAAATTTTAATCCATAGTTAAACTAAGATTTATGATAAAATGTTTAGTTTTAGAGATTTATAATATAACTGAGAAGTTACATATGGTTTTGAATATATCAAATTGTAATCCATAGTTAAACTAAGATTTATGATAAAATAATACGTTGTAGAGTATATTAATATAGCTAAAAGTATTGTATTAGCTATTTATAAGTTGAAAATATTTAATTAACAATATTTCAAGTTACTATTAGGAAAATAATAAATGCATAATATCTTAATATAACTACTATCACAGTATTCAGTTTCTTGTAATTAGTTATCACTCCAATGGGAAATAAGAGTACATGTTAGTTTTTGTATTAATAGCGTAAGTAGCACGGTACTGTAATATATAAGAAATTAATATAAAAATTGCAGAAAAGTTATATTTCTAGTAAAGTAGATTTTGAAAGATTTTATTCTGTATGTGCCATTACATCATAGTTCTTTTTAAGATCCGAATGCTTATGGCCGAATTTCAAAATGGAAGTTGACATCCTTCACTTTGTTAGCGTTAATAAATTCTAAATACTGCTTATTGTCGTAAAAAGAGAATCATATCTTCACATTAGTAGTCTTTTGAACACATTAATGCACGTCAATAGCAATATGAACAAAATTGTAGTACACCACTTTAGTTGGATATAGTACTGATGAACATTGGTTCTTGCTTATAGGGAACAGAAAAGATTGAGGCGATTATTCTGAGTGAAGGCAGCTCAAAAGTCTCCGGCAAAACAGCTGAGCGACATGGCGACATTTACACAGAAAAACAATTCAAGAATTTGACGAGTCTAAGATTCCTTCACATTAAGAGGGCACATCTCAGTGGAGATTTTAAGGACTCAATTGAGGGGTTAAGATGGCTTCGATGGCAAAAATGTCCCATGAATTTTGAAGTATACAATTTCCATGTTAAGGAATTAGTTGTACTCGAACTGTCAAAAAGCGAGATAAATGAGAAATGGAAAGGATGGAGTTCTTTCACGGTAAGAACAAGTCTTTTTTTCCCTCTTTTTATGCTTTCTTTTGAATCATAATTGCTCTAGACTAATCCCTTGACCATCATTTTTTTTTACCAGGTGGCAAAGAAGCTCAAGTTTCTCGACCTTACAAGTTGTCTGTCCTTGGAAAACACGCACTTCCTCTCAGCTTTTAAGAATTTAGAGGTTCTGATCCTCAATAGTTGTTGGGGACTGCAGCAAATTGACTCTTCAATTGGAGGCATGAAGGCCCTCCTTCGCTTGGAGTTGATCGGCTGTGACAACCTCATGGAGATTCCAGCAGAAATCGGTAAATTAAAAGCACTGGAGCAACTCCTTCTAGAAGATACTCAAAAACTTTCTGCATTACCGGACAGCATAGATTCTTTGCAGAATCTGGAAACTCTAAATATTTCTGGCAGTGGCATAAAAGAATTACCCAACGGTATTGGGAGGCTGAGAAAGCTCCGACATTTAGATGCTTCAAGGTGCAATAAACTGGAAGGGGTAATGCTAGAAAGTATAGGGTCTTTGGAGAATCTAGAAATTCTCAATGTTTCTGAAACCAGCATGAAAGAATTACCCATAGGTATTGGGAGGCTGAGAAAGCTCCGAGAGTTACATGCTTCAAGTTGCAGAAATCTGAAAGGGGAAATGTCAGAAAGCATGTGCAATCTTTCATCCCTACAACGCCTTGATTTTCTTGGCTGTATGGAGCTCCAATCGCTGCCAGACCTTCCTTCCAACTTAACATATTTGGGTGTCACCTGTCAAAGTCGCAAATTGCCTTCACTTTCCCACCTAACCCATCTCAAGGAACTACAAGTGAGTGAATGCAAATTTCTCGAGTGCATCCAAGAGCTTCCATCAGCACTATTAAAGAATTCAGAATGCTCCCAATGGACAGATGTTGAACAATCAGAATTATCGCAATCCCTAAACACTCCCTTCAAGTTGGAAATCTTGGAAGTCCGTCATTGTGAATCTATTGAAACACTGGACGTTTCACGGTTTATCCATCTAAGGACATTCTATGCTGGATATTGCAAGAATCTACTTGAGGTTCGAAGTCATAACAAATTGAAATATTTGGAAAGCTTGACTATCGCACGCTGTGATTCAATTGAACGGTTGGACCTTCCGAATTTCGAGAGCATGAAGATACTGGATGCTCGTGACTGTGATAACTTAGTCGAAATTCAAGGTCTCAATAGGTTGGAGTTCTTGGAAAGCCTGCATATCGCATGTTGCACTTCAATTGAAAGGCTAGACCTTCCAAAATCCGGGAAGTTGAAGAAATTAGAAGCTGGAGGCTGCGAAAACTTAGCTGAAATTCAAGGCCTCAATAGGTTGGACTTTTTGGAAATGCTAAATATCGAAGGGTGCACTTCAATTGAAAGGCTAGACCTTCCAAAATCAGGGAGGCTGAAGAAATTAGAAGCCGGACTTTGCAAAAACTTAGCTGAAATTCAAGGCCTCGACAAGTTGGAGTGTTTGGACATGCTAAATATCAAAGGATGCACTTCAATTGAAAAGCTAAACCTTCCAAAATCCAGGTGGCTGAAGAAATTAGAAGCTGGAAGCTGCGAAAATTTGGCTGAAATTCAAGGCCTCGATATGTTGGAGTTTTTGGAAAGGCTAAATGTCGAAGGGTGCACTTCAATCGAAATGCTAAACCTTCCGAACTCCGGGAGGCTGGAGAAATTAGAAGCTGGAGGCTGCGAAAACTTAGCTGAAATTCAAGGCCTTGATATGTTGGAGTTTCTGGAAATACTAAATATCGATGGGTGCACTTCAATTGAAAGGCTAGACCTTCCAAAATCTGGCAGGCTGAAGAAATTAGAAGCTGGAGGCTGCGATAACTTAGCTGAAATTCGAGGTCTCGATACGTTGAAGTTTTTGGAAATACTAAACATCGAAGGGTGCAATTCAATTGAAAGGACAAACCTTCCAAAATCCGGGAGGCTAAAGAAACTAGAAGCGGGAGGCTGCGAAAGCTTGGCGGAAATTCAAGGCCTTGATATGTTGGAGTTTTTAGAAATGCTAAAAATCGAAGGGTGCACTTCAATTAAAAGGCTAGACCTTCCAAATTCTGGGAGGATGAAGAAATTAGAAGCTGGAGGCTGCGGAAACTTGACTGAAATTCATGACCTTGCTAGGTTGGAGTTTTTGGAAATGCTAATTATCGAAGGATGCACTTCAATTGAAAGGTTAGACCTTCCAAAATCCGGGAGGCTGGAGAAATTAAGAGCTGGAGGCTGCGAAAACTTAGCTGAAATGCAAGGCCTCGATAGGTTGGAGTTTTTGGTAATGCTAAACATCGAAGGGTGTACTTCAATTGAAAGACTAGACCTTCCAAAATCTGGGAGGCTGAAGAAATTAGAAGCTGGTGGCTGCGGAAACTTAACTGAAATTCAAGACCTCGCTAGGTTGGATTGTTTGGAAATGCTAAATATCGAAGGGTGCACTTCAATTGAAAGGCTAGACCTTCCAAAATCCGGGAGGTTGCAGAAATTAGAAGCTGGAGGTTGCGAAAACTTAGCTGAAATTCAAGGCCTTGATAGGTTGGAGTTTTTGGAAATGCTAAATATCGATGGGTGCACTTCAATTGAAAGGCTAGACCTTCCAAAATCCGGTAGGCTGAAGAAATTAGAAGCTAGAGTTTGCAAAAACTTAGTTGAAATTCAAGGCCTCGATAGGTTAAAGTTTTTGGAAATGCTAAATATCGAAAGGTGCACTTCAATTGTATGGCTAGACCTTTCAAAATCCTGGAGGCTAAAGAATTTAGGAGCTGGAGACTGCAAAAACTTAGCTGAAATTCAAGGCCTCAATAGGTTGAAGTTTTTGGAAATGCTAAACATCAAAGGGTGCACTTCAATTGAAAGGCTAGACCTTCCAAAATCCGGGAGACTGAAGAAATTAGAAGCTGGAAACTGCGAAAACTTAGCTGAAATTCATGGTCTCGATAGGCTGGAGTTCTTGGAAAGCCTGAATATCGCTAGGTGCACTTCAATTAAAAGGCTGCTCCTTCCAAAATCCGGGAGTCTGAAGACATTATATGCTGGTTCATGCAAGGAATTAGCCGAAATTCAAGGCCTCGATGGGTTGGAGTTTTTGGAAGTGCTATGTATCGAAGGATGCACGTCTGTTGAAAGGCTAGAACTTCCAAAATCCGGCAGGTTGAAGATATTAGAAGCTGGAGGCTGCGAAAACTTAGCTGAAATTCAAGACCTCGATAGGTTGGAGTTTTTGGAACAACTGAGTATCATTGGATGCAAGTCACTTAAAACAATTCCAGAATTATCTGGGACACGGATTTATCAAAATTAAGAGAAGAAGCCCTTTGCATATCAAGGAACAGTTCTAACAAAGGTACATAAAGCAGGTAAATTAACTTTGCTCGTTTGAGATCTACCGCCCAATTTTTATTTGTATTTCCTGTAATGATCCTGTCATTATATTTCCTGGTTGAGAGTGTCGTCATTTTTTCTTACTTGAATTCAAGGAATCTGGGGAGATGTTCATGGAAGTTAATATGTGCATTGGCAAAATGATTCTGATTATCATGCCATTAACAGAAATAGATGAAAAGGCTTTCTAAGCGCATCATTTGCCATTGGTCTTCGGGTAAGATCCTTCATCCTATGGAGAAAAATAAAGACTCTCGACGTTTGATTGATTCTGGAATGCTGGAAGTACTGAATAAAAACTGATGTATACAACATTTGATAGCACGACAAAAGTCATTGTATAGGTCGAGAAATGCTAAATGAAGGACCCTATATGGGGTCCTTCTTATGTGAGGTTTTAGTTTGCTCCGCGCTCACCATGCGGCTCATTACTGCGTGTTTCAGGTACACTTGAGAATGAATTTACCATGCAAAAGGAGTATGTTGAGAGGAAATCCCTTAGTATGCTTACGCTACTGACTTGGGACAAATTTTGTCCAGCAGTATGGTACACTTCACATTTTCAGACGGTCTGCATTAGCTAATAAAAGTAATCACATCGGTCTAGAAATGCTAAATGCAAGAACAGGCCCTTCTCCTAGTGGTGTGATCATGAAAAAACTAGCAAACAGGCCATAAGCAAAAACATCGTTGAATTGGAGGTTGGTGCCTTAGGGGATTTTTTCCCTAACTTAACCGAGAGTCATCTAGACCAATATGAAGTGTACCATACTGCTGTATTTCCATCTTGTTTCCCTTCTGGGTATACAATTTAAAGTGTCCATGAAAATTAAGAACTTGAATTGAAGGGGATGTCATCTATGCTAGATGGACTAGCCATGTCAGATGCAGAAATGCTTGATGCCAACATGGAGTTGGTAGGTTTAGGCCCTGCATAATAACGTCTCGATGCTGTCAGGCATCTATATAATTTTCCTTAGATTTCTAATGCCGACTCTCACAATGTAATGCACTTCTGGCTCCTCTTCTTCCTCTTTTTTACTGATCGAGTGATCCCTACAAGGAGATATTTAATGTATACTAGATTGTAGAGTATAGGCTGGAAAGTTTCTCACTTCTTGTACTACTAGAGTTAATTTATCTTGTTCTGATTACGGAGCAGCATTTTGTCGCATCATTTTAATTAATCAAGTTCGCAGGTGGGAGTTTAACTTACTTGTTAATAGGATATCTCAAGCAATGCTCCATACTTGTATGACAATCTGGTCGAGAGGGATGGAGTTACGAATTGGAGAAAGCGCAGAGACTAGGAGTGTAGGGGGAGCTGCATCCAAGTATGTTAAGTTGTTATATGAGTTTTATCTCTTGGTAATTCAAATTCGCAAGAGTTTAGGATTAGATGCCTAGATTTGCCAGTTCTTGCTATTTATTCCCACCTAAAAAATTTAGAGAGGAGGCATTTTTTCTCCAGAAACATCTGAATGCTTACGCAGCATATTGTCTTCTGGATTTGGAGAACATGTTGATTGCACTATAGTAATTGAGCCAACCCTGGAATGGTTTCTGTTGAGATCCTAAGTTGTAGGTACTAGCACACTTGTGATCCTTGCCTGAAGTAAGCTTTCATGGATCCACTTTACCTCGAGGTTCCAAAGCGGAACGACAAGGTTCATTTTTGGATTGAGATAAGATTGGAGACTGCCAAAAAGATATAGATTCCCAGCACTTTAGATTACCTACTAGCCAAACAAATCCCATATTGAGTGACCTATATCCACCTCGGTTATCTTGTACTGTTATGACGCTTTGCCTCACTTCACAAATTTTGATTAACATTTTCTGGTTACTGTGAAGAAATTATTCAGTTTCTCTCTCTCTCTCTCTCTCTCTCTCTCTCTCTCTCTCTCTCTCTCTCTCGTTTTTTTGGTTGTCTTATCGACCCACTTTCCCTTGCACATTCATTGTGTATGATTCGTCAATACTGGCTTCTCATAATTATTCTAATCTACTCCAGGTAAATGTATCACATCATTATGCTGGTGCGTCCTGATGGCAAGATTGTTGTCTTGGGCCTTGAAGAGATGCAGTTTCACTGCATGATGTAGAAGTAAGTTTTCCATGCTATTGCTGTAATGTTACCCTCATTACTTCTCAACAAGAAATTCCTCCTGCAAGAATCCTTTATCATCAGAATGTGTTCTCCTCTGATCTCCCTTGTGGAATATTCTGAATTGCTCAAAAGCTGCATGATGCAATGCAAACAGCAAGCTTGCTGAATGAACATTAAGTTAAGATGTTTCTGAAATCCTTAAAGTCTAGCCAACTGGTTTGATATAACGGCCGATGAATCGGACGGTTGTATTTTAGGTCAGTACAATAGCTTATTCCCGTATGGAGGGTCGGTTGGAGTCTTTATTCAGAGAGAGTATTTTGTGATTCAGGTTTGAAACTTCATGCTAAAGTGGAAGCAATTCGATGCTTGCCTGCTAAATTTTTCGGGGTTGATAAAGAACTTAAGAGGTTCTTGCTATGGGAAGCTGCTGTCAGAGTTGGCTTGGAACGGGTATATCCCCTGCGGCTTTCCGGTCCAGATCCAAAGGCTTTTGTCGGAATTGGCTTAAATTCCAACACGTTGTTCGTGAGATCGAGAGCTAGGAGTTGATCAGTTCTGTTCATCAAAGACCTTTCTCTCGTTTCTCCAATCGTGGTTGGGATTTCTTGCTTCATTTGGAGTAATTCCATTTTCGCAGTAATGAAGTATTGTCGTATTATTGACATTGAGCCTCTAATGTGTAACTAGAGAAGAACCTTTGTATATCTAGTGAAAGTTTTTTAGTGGTCTGATTTTTTTTCCCGCATTGTTTTTTTCACTTAAAAATCTTGGTGTTGTTGCCTTGTCTCTTTAACATTTCAGCATTATATTTGCTTATTTTAAGGTTGTATTGCTGGAATATACTGCTATTGTTGCTGGGGTTAACTCTATTTTGGTCAGTTTAGTTTTGGGGAGATTCACGTACTCCTTCAACAAGATATTGAAGCTCTTGGTGAGAATATACTGCATGGTTCTCCCCAACAAGATTGTCGTTGGAACTAGAGTTGAAATTGTTCTTGGTGAGAAACTGTGCTTCTGTTTCGGATATTGAAGCTCGCTTAATGTAGCTTTAACTTTGTAACAAAGAGCCAGCTTTCACAAAAGGAAAAATGACACAAATTATCCATAAACTTTAATCCAATATACAATATCGTCCTCGAATTTTTAATTTGTTCAATGTAATATTTGAATTATTAGTAAATATTCAATCTAGTCCCTAGGCTATACAAAAATGTTCAAGGTTATTCTTCTTAATTCAAGTCTAATGAAATCCACTGATGTTGCTTCCAATCCTTTAAATTTGAACGATGAACAAAAAAAAAAAAAGATAGTTACCCAAGCAATATATACGTGAGTATTCACCTCTACATATGATAATCGACTTCAGGGGCAATACTAAACTTGTTAAAAATTCAAAAATTATTTGTGTTATTTTTTCCTCGTGAACCATGCAATATTGGAACAACTAGCAATTTAGCTCTCGAAGACGAATGTCCGATAGTTTGTCTTGTTCCATGTGAAGCAGTCCTTGTGGAATCGATGATCGCATTGGATAACCAATTAAATTTTAGGGAGATTCACGTACTCCTTCAATGCCCTCCCTCGTCATATTATTTCTCCCACCGCGTGCAAGGGATTGCCTTAACTGGGAAATCGAGTTTTGATCAATTTGATAACGAGAGCACAATTTGATAACCGACGCACAATAAATATGGCCATTGTGCTTGCAACTCTTGGAAGTAGACCCAACACTTCGGTAACCCGGCCCGTCTGAAATCACATGCGTTTCGCCATGATGGACGAGCCCCGGCAACAAGTCCAGGTCCGGCATATAGCCCGATTCGGCCAGAATCAGCCTGCCCATCTGTCAAATGAGTCCACCTCCACTCCTCTCTTCCTTATTTTCTTTCCCGCCCGGCAGAGCTTCTTAGCTATGGAGACCGGCGAAGGACTGTGGCACGTCGTGCTTCCCTTTCAGCTTCAGTTCGATAAATCTGGGCATGCATTGCACCACTTCTATTTCAGAAATCAATTTTGGAACAGAAGTTAATTTTTCTACTTCTGCTCTAGAAGTTGATTTACGATAAGAGAAATTCATTTGATAACTGTTGAAAATTTTTACTTCTGAAACATTATTAACGCAAAATCTTCTACGAAAAATTAGTGTTGGCGCCGAAAAATTTCTACTTCGTTTTAAATTTTTTTTTAATATCTTCCAAAATAAATTTTATTATTAAAATTTAGTTATTTAATTTTTAAAGATACAAAAAATATTATTTATTTTTTACTTTGGCGGCGGCACTGGTCACGGTAGCCGGTGGTTTGCAACCGGTGGCGGTCGGCGGTTGGTGGCCGAGGGGCGGGGCGCGGTGGGGGGAGGGGGTGGGCGTGGTCGCGGCGACGATGCGGTATTGGGGTGGCACGAGGCGGAGGTAGACCGCTCGATGGTGGGCAACGGAGGCCAACAACTAGTGGCAATGGGCGGCGGTGGGCAGCTGTTGGTGGTTGCCGGCGAAGGTCGGCGGTGGGCGGCAATAGCGGAGGTGTGGCTAGGGGAGAGAAGCATTGAAAATGAAAAGAGGACGAAGTGATAGAAATATTGATGTTGAGAGATTTTTTCTTCTGAAAGAGAAGTAACTTTTTTTAACTTTTGGAATTGGTTCAAAAACAACTTCAAAAATACAAATTTGCTTCAGAAGTAGAAATGTAATGTTGCGTAACCAAATAGATTTCTACTTCAAAAGTTGCATTACCGAACGGATTTCTACTCCCGAAGCGGTGTTGGAGTAGAAATTCATTTTCAGAAATGTTACCATAGACACACTAAATAACTCGAAACACACTTGTACCCAAATGCGGTGCGAATATTAAAATTAGATAAAATTTGCACAATTATTGTCCGCTAGATATAGAGCAAAAGACCACACCTCACTATTACAACACGTACAAAACACACGGAGCAAACTAACTCATACAATTTGTATTTCAAGGCAATTTGTATTTCAAGGATAGTCTTAATTCTGCCACCAACTTTTTAATCCAAAAAAAGCCTCATTTTAGATGTAGAGACTACAAAAAACTCAAGCTTTATGTAAAGTCCCAAATCTTCTTCAAATATTTTTTGTCTTAAAAAATCACTAGATAGTCTATCAAATTTAACCCTGTTAACCCTTTGTCCAAAAACCATCATAGATGTTTAACGTGGCATTTCGATGTCGGTAAAAATTCAACATCAGCAAAGTGATATGGAAATTTATCTTCAAAATGAAATCTTTTTTGTGATCATAAAATTAGGAAAACTAGGAAAACTAGGGACGAGTAACAATTATTTTTGGATGGAGGGCTAGCGAGGGTAGATTCATGACCGGACCTAAAATTGAGTGCGTGAATGAAAACCATTCTATGTTTTCTATTTTTATTCTAAACCTGTTTATTGAATAGATTTGGAAGAAAGATCGGTTTGGTAACTCAATTTCTTTTTTCTATTTCTTTTGGAACAAAAATTTATTCCTCTTTGGAACAAAAAGAAGAAGCTAAAATTCCCAGCTTTTCTGTTTCTGAAAAAGAATTGAAAAATAAGAATTCCTCTCTCTCTCTCTCTCTCTCTCTCTCTCTCTCTCTCTCTCTCTCTCTCTCTCTCTCTCTCTCTCTCTCTCTCTCTCTCTCTTCCTTGTCATCGATCTGCTGTACATTGTCCATCGGTCACCAATCCACCTTTTGCTATTCCTCCGGTCGCCGGTCCACATTCCGTCGTCCAATGGTTGCTAGTCTCATATAACTGGTCGTGGGCCACCGGTCGCCTATTCGACCTTCGTTGGTCACTAGTCACCCATTCGCCGTCCACCGCTAGCTGATCGTTGCTGGCAAACCTAGAAATTTTATAATGCTATCAAATGAATTTCTATTCGGGAATAGAAAATTTGTGTCATTATCAAACGCGTTTATCTACTTAGAAACTAGTCTAAAAAATAGAAATGAAAAAATCTATTTCTGACCAAAAATTGATTTCGGAATCAAAATGGTTATCATTCGTGCCCTAAGGGTTTTCATAAAAAGAATTTTGGGAAGATTTGTGATTGGACCCACATTTATATGTTTTTCAAGACAAAAAAAAAATTGAGGCAGAATTAATAGTAGATCTAAAGTTGAAATTTATTCATTTTGGCTAAAATCACCGAATCTTCTCATTTAAAAAGTTATTATCAATCTATAGGCCTAATTTTGTGAGCGTAGGCATCATATAAGCTATGGCTAAGCATAATGGACCAATCGGTTTGGGAATCACTTAGAATAGACCGAACCGGCCAATGTGATCTGGTTTTTAGGGGCTTTAGTTTGGTTCCCGATTTCGAGAGTACTAGACCGGCCATACCGGACCAAATAACTTACATATTTTGAAATTTCCTAAACTTGAACCTAATATTTTTGCTTTTTGTTTCCTTAGTGGTGTTTTAGCGATAATGCGACACAATTAATGAGAAGTGGTCCGATAAATGTATCGCTAGCGAGATAAATTTAATGACACATCACCAAAAAAAAATACAACCGGTCTAATGATTGGATCATCGAGGAATTGTATCGCACCGGTTGGTCCCAAGATCATCCGATCCGGCTCTCGCTCTCTAAAATTGAAAACTAGTCCTCCCAATTCGGTTCTCGATTTAAGGGTGGGACTGAACCGACCGATCACCCCTAATATAAAAGCTTATACACTTTCTTTTTGACGCTTACTCCAAAGTTTTCTTATAAGGTGGGCTTTCCTCTCAGAGGACCCCAATAGCTTTGGTAGAGATCGTACGAATTATTCGATGGACGGTCCAACTTCAGAAGACAACAACTGTAAGGTCATCGAAATCGTCGTTTTATTACTGTCATTATTATTATTAACTGGGTTCCAGCTAGATAAATGGCTGGTGAACATTGGTTTTATGCGACTTTTATTATCAGGAGTTGGTGAAATTTTCGTCCTTATTTTAGGGGAAGAAATTTTTAAGGGTGTTTTCGATGGAAGATGTGACGGGGATAGATTTATATGCACGTAAATCATACGTCATCAATGACGTATTCTCTTAATTAGAAGTTGGTTCGACCACAAAGTGTGTGTGTATATATATATACCGGGTTCCAGCTAGACGAATGGCTCTTGTTTTAGGGGAAGAATTTTTTAAGGGTGTTTTCGGTGGAAGATGTGACGGAGATGATGCGTCATCAGTGACGTCTTCTCTTCATGAGAAGAAAAGGGCCTTGACTGCCATCTACTCTTGGCCATTTTTGTATGAATTTAGAAGTGTTGATTTTCAAAAAAAGATCAGATTGAAGATTCAAAATAATAAACTTTCCATATTTGAATATTAAGCGTGCTACAGCTATTTACAGAAAGTGGCATAAGTTCATTTCAATCAAGGGTTAGGAATTCTCTAGAAAGACATTAAAAGATTTCCACCGATTAAAAAGGTTTCTTTAGAGTAGTTGGTCGAATAATCCTTAAGCTGTGATACACATGCAAATCAATAGCAGCTGTTTCAACAAGCCCTCAAAAAACAGATTTCCTTCAGCTTTTTCTTCAGAACAGTGGTCAATTTGCCGACTTGTTTAATATAAGATTATTACTTAGTTATGTCCGTATGTATGCTTCGCATCAAGGCATCTTCAAGCGGCATCTTCTTTCCTCCTGTAGAAACACATCGTACGTTCCGCAATTGAAGTGAGTAGCTATTACTTAGCTCCTTATCCACAAGGTATCCTGCAGACAACTATTAACTAGAACTCAGCTTTGTTCAAGCACGGACCAGAGACTGTATAATTCCACTCCCTCGTCATCTTCCCAAAAATAGACATCCAACCCAACCACAGCAACAGCAACATCATATCAAGAGAGAGAGGGAGAGGGGAAGAGAGAGAGACAGAATGGAAGGAGAAAATAAGAATGAGACGTACAGAAAGTGTTTCAGCAGAAGGATGCTCTCTTCATTGTTTAGATTTATTTGCGGGAGTCTCTATGGATCAAAACGAATGAGGGTGCATTTCATCTTCCGATATCTCCAGACTTACCATCACATCCTTATTACTCATTACTTAATTAATCATTAATAAAGCAAGATGTGGTTTATCCACTTTTCAATTGAAGAATTTAACCATCCACTCTCTTACTAACCATCACAAGAAAAATGAATAAAACCACTTTAGGATATGTTTTTTACATTAATATTGCGTCCTAAAATTACTCTATTTAACTATGTGTCAATGTGTCGAGTATTGTCTAAGAAGATGATCATAAAATATATATGAAAATCAGTCCACTCAAATCAGTTCGCTTATTCAATTCACTAGCAAAAAAGGGCACACGAATACGTGCTTGATTTGGATTATCTAAGGAAATGAACTCTATTTGTTGAAGTGTGAAAAACATTTAACCAATTTAAGCAAAAGTGGAAGGTTTATTGATGTTGGGACCATACACGCAGCTTGTACTCTCTTGTCGTGGAGTTACCGTCTATCTGGACAAGAAATAAACAAGAGGAAAGACCCAAAAAAAAAAAAAGTTGAGCATTTATGTGTTAAAGTGGTATCCATTATCCACCATAAAAGACGTGTAGTAAGGGCAATAGGCATACCTACCCTCATACTGGCCGGCCACATCTGAACGTTCAACTCAGTATGCTCTTTGGTTAGTCCAAGAAATAATTAATTATATCAACGGTCCATGCGTCATCATGTTTTTTTTGTCCGGTTGCATTGCCGGTTGCTATCCATTTCCTATTATATATTTAGAGAATCATCCCTACTATAGGATTTGACATTTTAGATTGATTGCACAAATTTTGAATTTATTGAATCAATATGATTCAATCAAGCCATAGGACTAGATCTCCAGTCTGCATAATAGGGACGAAGTTATTTCTTATCTATTATATATTTACAAAATCATGTCAACCAAATAAAGGTAAATGTGTATACACATTCTTTCTTACGTTTACTCCAAAAGTTTTCTCATAAGGTGGGCCCTTCCTCTCGGAGGCCCCCAACAGCTTTGGTAGAGATTGTATGAATTATTCGTTGGGGTTCAATTTCAGAAGACGACAACTACAAGGTTGCCGAAATTGTCTTTTTTTGTTTTTACTATTGTTATTATTTACTGGGTTCCCGCTAGATAAATGGCTGGTTAACAATTAACATTGGTTTTATGCGACTTTTATTATCAGGAGTCGGTGAAATTTCGCCCTTATTTTAGGGGAAGAAATTTTTAAGGGTGTTTTCGTAGAAGATGTGACGGGGATAGATTTATATACACGTAAGTCATACGTCATCAATGACGTCTTCTCTTAATTGGAAGAAGATGACATGACTCATGCTGCCATCTATTCTTGGTTTTTTTTTTTTTTTGGGTATTGATTTTTTTGGTCTGGCCCTACACTATTTACAAGCCACCGTGTGTGCTTTGGCATTAATTTATAAGTGTTAATTTTCGTAAAAATTCAGATTGAAGATTGAAAATGATGAACTTTCCTTATTTGGATATTAAGCGTGCTACGGCTATTTATTAACAAAATCCAATCTAACTGATATGTTTTTGTCATTTTCTTTTGGGCCGTATATGTTCTTGTCATTGACTCATGCACATTAGCATCGAGAGCAAGTGAATATTGCTTGTTAGTTTTTCTTTTTTTTGGATAATTATATTGAAAGTTCTAAAACTTGTCATAAAAGTGCAATTGAGTCCTATAAACTTTTAAAAAGTGCAATTAAGTTCTAAAACTTATCGCAAAAGTACAATTGAGTCTTAAAATTTTCAAAAAGTACAATTAAATCCTAAAACTTATCAAATTAATCCAATTAAGTCCTTCTAGTGATTGCATTTTTACAAAATAACTAGACGCTGAAAATTGTGGATAAGATACTCGTGTTAACAATTTTCGTAAAGTCTCCTCTTTTTATATTATCGTGTTAAAGGAACCTTCATTTACATTGATCCCTATCGAATGAGCTGTAAGAAAGGTACCATATTCTACATTATTCTAAAGTCAATTTGCCAACTTATTTAATAGAAGATTTATTCCTTAGTTTTGTCTGGATGTACGCTTTGCATCAAGGCATCTTCAAGTGGCATCTTCTTTCCTCCCATAGCAACACATCGTATGTTCCACGATTAAAATTTTAACTCCTTATCCACAAAGTATCCTCTATTAACTAAAACTCAGCTTTGTATAATTCCTCTTCCTCATCATCTTCCCAAAAACAGATATCCAACCCAAACGCAACAACAGCAACATCATATCAAGAGAGGGAGTGGGGGAGAAAGAGAATGGAACGAGATTAATAGGAATGACGCATATAGAGAGTGCTCGAGTAACCATGCAGCCAGCTTGGGGAGCTATGCGACCGACGGGTACGGTGAGTTCACCTCGGACGACACCTCCTCGGGTAGCTTCCAACGCACAGCATGTGGCTGCCACCGCAATTTCCACCGAAAGGCGATCTACATGACTGCCCATGCCGGCAGCAGGGACTGATGGTGTGCCAATCGGGTGGTCGGGAGAATGCCGAGTTGGTCGGATAGACTTTCTTGGTAAAACACGAAATATGTTTGGAACTCAATTAACACAATCGAAAGGTTAGAATCGAATTGGCTGAAGTTGATTCAATGTCTGAAGAGCTTTGTTTTATTAAGTAACTAAATATAAAAAATGCATTAAATGGTATCTAAATGGGTGGACTCACTTTGAACATACAAATTGCTTCGCATCTAGCGCCAACCAAGTTGAATACCAATATTAATATGCTTAGATCTATCTTGAGTGGTAAGTCAAACCTATTTAAAATATTTATAAAAGATAGCTACCCCTCGTTTTTTAATAGGAAATAAATTAATTTTTGGATGAGAATAATATGCTTATGTATGTTTTGGGTGGTTAGTAAAACCTATTTAACATTTTTTTATTCGCATAGCTGCCCCTCCTTATTTGAGAGGAACCGCATGCATTTATGTTTAAGTACTAAATAAAGTTAAATATAATCTAATTGAACTACACGTTTCCAGCTCCATTCAACATTATAAATATTTGAACTAACACACATTACAAATTATAGGTGCTTAAGGAATAGTGCAGTCGTTAAACTAAACCAAGCAATAGCATTTGCCGGGAAAAATTGAAAATTTTTTATTTATTAATTTGGCTTGGGGTTGTGAAATCAATAAATTTGATTAAATGAAATCAATGAGTTGACATCTTAAAAAAAGGGGATAAGTGCGTTAGAAGTCTTAAAACTTGTACCGAAAGTGCAACTGAGTTCTAAAACCTTCAAAAAGTGCAATTAAGTCCTAAAACCTGTTAGAAAAGTGTAATTAAGTCATAAAACTTTCAAAAAATGCAAGCAAGCCCTAAAACTTGTCAAATTGACCTAATCAAGTTCTTCTATTAATTGCACTCTTTGAATATTTTAGGACTCGATTGTATTTTCATGACAAGTTTTAAGATTTTAAGTTTTAGGACTCGATTGCATTTTTGTGACAGATTTTAGGATTTCATTGCACTTTTTAAAAATTTTAGGACTCAATTATAATTTCTTAATAAATTTTAGGACTCCTAGTGCATTTATTCTTAAAAAAAATTAATTGGTAACCGGACGATCCGAAATAAGAAATTGACAAAAACTTGGTAGAGAAGAGCAGTGGCCTCAAGTTAGGCGGGGATTGGAGAGTCCCAGCCACCTGGGGAGTGGCCAGAAAGAAAATTGTTATATGCTATCTAATTACAAATCTGCCCCTGGATGATTAAAGCAGGTGAAGCTCCGTGACTTTCTCTTTCCCATTTTTTATATAGGCCTATTTCCGTAAAAGCCCTTCCACTTAAAATTTAATCTTAATTCTATCCTAAACTCTTTTTTTTCCTTGAAAAAATCCTTAACTTTTGATTTAATCCCAAACCTGCCTCCACTTTTTCTGTCAAGAAAATCCCAAATCCAGTCTCAAATCTACTTTGAGCATTTTTTTTTTTATCTCAAAAGACAAATCATTAGCTAATCTCAAATAAGCCCATGTTACCTCTCCGTCCAAAAATAGTCATTATTGTTTGACGTGGCATTTGTATGTCAATAAAAAAAGTCCAAATTGGCAAAGTGAGGTGGAAAATTATCTCAAACAATCAGTTTTCGATCTGGAAATTTGGAAAACTAGAGACAACTACAGTGATTTTTAGACAAGGGGTTAGCAGGAACAAATTCTGGACTATACTTAAAGTCAGGGGAATTTTTTTTTTAAGACAAAAATAATTAGGGGCAAATTTAGGATTGAACTTACAACTAGGGTTTTTTCTAAGAAAAAGATTCTGAAAAAATTAAAACCACCTAAAGCCTTTTTAAATATACATAGGTATTGTGTTTGGTTAAAGTCATCGACCCTTCTGCTTAAATAAATAATTGCTCAATTTTTTATGCACTCGAAAGTATATTTTAAGAATGAATTGGCACAAATACAAAATGTTTAGGATTAAATTGACACCGTCCAAAAATAGTCATTATCTTCTACCTCCGGCCGGTAAGGCTCAACCTCTCCGACCACTAACACCGCCATCGCTAGGTGAGGTTGACGGTGACGCCATGGCCAAGCAAACTCGAGCTATTTGGAAGAAGATCATCTGTGTTTGACCCATTCGTTCACCTCTCCCTCCCCCTCTCTCTCTCTCTCTCTCTCTGCTTCATCACTCTCATGGAGTCCAATGGCTCAAGTCAGTACCAACATCCAAAAGAAAAGAACCCTTTTGAGATCAAAGACTTCCATATTGTGATTGCGAGCAAGGACAACTTGAAGTGACACCAAAAGCAAGCTCGATGGCAACGTGATGTCATGGCTGGGCAAGCTCGAGCTCGCCCAGCCGTGGTGTCGCCAAATCTGGGTGAGCAAGGACGACTCAAAGCGACACTCAAAAGTAAGTCCAACGGCAACAACTCGCCTAGCCACAGCGTCATCGTCATTGGGCGAGCTCGAGCTCACTCGACCATGGTGTCCCCGTCGCTGGGCGAGGCCGAGCTCGCCCAACATCAACGATGCCAATGGTCAGCGAGGTCAAGCTTTGCTAGCCCTCATCTCGAGTCGGTTTTCAATCCGGCGACTGGCTGGAGAAAGAAGATGGACTAAGAAATAGAAAAAAATTAGAAAATATCTAAAGATTACTAAAAATTGCCCCATCGGTGCCGGCCGGCGTCCACGTCATCGTCGACAGGTCAAAGTTGGCTAGATGAGCTGAATTGGCATAAATACAAAAGGTTTATAACTAAATTAACACAAAAAAAGATTGAAGAATGAATTGGCACAAATGCAAAAGGTTTAGGATTAAATTGACAAAATTAAAAGATTTAGGACTGAATTGGTAAAAGTGCAATAGATTCAAGACTTTTTTGACAATTTTCTTTGACATTTAACCAATTTAAGCAAAAGTTGAAGGTTTGTTCATGTAGGCACCATACGAGCTTGTACTTTTCTGGATTATCATTTTGTTTAAACACAATAATTAAGAGTTGTCATGGAGTTTAAATGTCTATCTAGAAAAGAAATTAAACTAGAGGAAAGACAAAAAAAAGGAAGATATGTTCACTAGAAGTCTGAAAACTTGTCACAAAAGTGCAATTGAGTCCTAAAATTTACAAAAAGTGCAATTAAGTCCTAAGACCGATCAAATTGATTTAATCTAGTTCTTCTATTAACACCGTTAATTTGTATAATGGAAAATGCTAACGTTGTATTTTTAAATTAATTTTCTTATAATAGGTGGCATTTTTAATTATTCTATTTTTTGAAATCTTCTTTAAATCAAATTAAAAACTGAAAAATGGTAAAAAATTATTTGAAACAAAAAAAAATGGAAAAAATAAAGAAAAGGGCGGGGCCTCACCGGTGAGGCTGCGCCAACGCCACTTCTCATAGTTGGAGGGCGGGCGGAGGTCGCCGGCCCTAGTGGCCAGCCCTCAACGGCCCCGGGTGAGGCCTCGCAGGCGAGGGTTGCTAGGCGCGAGCAAAGCCTCGCCTTGATCCGGGTTGAAGAAAACCGGACTCCGGAAGTGCCTGAAGCCAATCTCGCCGCTCGAAGCCTATTGCAAATGTACGTCTTCATGCGGGGCATGAACTCGATGGGGGAAGAGAGGACCGAGAAAGAGTTTGAGACTCTAGCGAAAGCGGTGGGATTTTGCAACATTGGAGTGGCGTATTCCGCCCATAATTTCTCCCTTGTTGAGCTATACAAGAATGGAAAATCTTGCTAATTGGATGCTGCTTCACATAAGCTAGTGCTTGCCCAGCTCAGCATTCGCGTGCCTGCCATTGACGAGTGATGTTTGTGATTTCTCATCTCATGGAAAACAAGATCTTGGACTAGTTCCTATCGATGGTCAACAAGCACCCGGTGCTCAACACGTCGACCGATCGGAAGGAGACCCCTACGGGCCCATGTGTTCATTACCTACCTCTCGGGGCTGAAGGAGGAAGAGGTGAATGTGGAGGTCAACAGAGCCGAGTACTTAGCAAACCTCGCCAAATCCGGGTTACTTCGACCCCGACCTGGGTGAGGCTTTGCTCGTGCCTGGCGAGTCTCGCTAGCCCTCGCATGGGGCTGGCGAGAGCCAGCCACCCTCGCCCGGGGCTGGCAACCTCCGCCGGACCCTCTAGCGATGGGCAATAGTAGTAGCGGGGCTTCAACGGTGGGACCCGCCCTTCTCTTTGTTTATTCCAGTTTTGTTTTTGTTTCAAATAATTTTTTTAGCAATTTTCAGTTTTAATTTGATTTAAATAAGATTTTTTTAAAAAATAGAATAATTAAAAATGCCACTTAGAATAAGAAAATTAATTTAAAAATGTCACGTCAGTATTTATCGTTAAACAAATTGACGATATTAACTGAAGGACTCGATTGAATCAATTTAACAAGTTTTATGACTCGATTGCACTTTTTGCAAATTTTGGGACTCAATTGTACATTCGTGACAAGTTTTAAGACTTCTAGTGAACATATCCCTAAAAAAACAAATATTGAGCAATTATGTGTTTAAAGTGGTCTCCAACATAAAAGATGTAGTAAGGGCAACAGAAATACCTACCCTCATTCTAGCCGGCCACATCCGAACGTTCAACATAGGCTGCTCTTTGGTTAGTTCAAGAAATAGTTTAACTATATAATTGGTCGATGCATCAGCATAAATCTTGTCGGGATGCATTGCAAGTTGTTGTCCATTTCCTATTATGCATTTAGAGAATCATCCATTTATATGTAACATGTCGCCGAAAGTTGTTTCATTTGCTAGTAAAATAAAGGCAAATGTGTGTAACATGCTGCCGAAAGTTGTTTCGGTCTGTTCCCCATTATAGGCTATACAAATTTAATAGAGGTAGTGGCGCACCGAAAGTTCCACAAGTGCAATTTGGCCTGTAGGGCCATATCCTAATTCCCTTAAGGAGTCGGGATATCAAGTTGCTCGAGTTTTCCTCTTAGCTTTTTTTTTTTTTTTGGGTTTGTTATATTCCCTGCTACTAAGAAAACTATGGATCCCCCTAGTTACTCTCATAGGCAATCAAGTTACCATATAGATATTGCAGGAGGATGTCCATATCGTGTGGTTTCGGGAATAAATTCAACATATCGATTTGGAGTTTCAAAGTGAGGGGTAAATTCCCGAGCTGGATCAAGAGCTTAAATATATTGAACAAAAATATATTTTCTGATGGAAAATAATTTAAAAAAAATAAATAAAGGGAAGTTCAACGGCGGAGCCGTTGTGGTGACGCTTTGTATGTATCTATCAATTAATTAATGACCACTTGTCTACGGATGATAACAGCATTTGTTTTTAATTCAAAAGTTTTCCTCGCTTGTGCATTGAAACTTCCACCACATGAAGGCAACGACTACAGATGCATGGTTAGCTGTCCCGGTCAATGAATTACTAATTTATATGTAGCTTGACAAGTTTGAATTATTGGTTGGATTCCCTTTGCCAGCTGGTTCCATAACATAAAATCAAACCACAAGAGAGTGGGCAACAACAAGGCATTTCCTATTTCCTGAGAGGGACTCTGGCTTTTTTCTCCCTCAGACTTGCAGGCGAAAACCCAGGGGCAGATCAGAGAAAAGCGGAAATGCATCGTCCCATTTTTGGGCATTCTTTCGCCGTGCTCGTGGCACCCATCCTTCTCTCCGTGCTGGCGTTCTATTTTCTCAGTAAGAAGAAAAACAGTGCGGCTAGAAATACAGCAGATGCTGATAATGGCGTGCCTGGTTCGTTGACTGCACCAACGGATACTGATTTCGGTGGATCTAGTTCGTCTCCGACCGGAAATTGCTACGAGGTGTTCTTGAGCTTCAGAGGCTCAGACACTCGAAAAGGTTTTACCGATCACCTCTACCACGGGCTCGTCGATGCGGGAGTTGACACTTTCAGAGACGATGACGAGCTCTGTCAAGGGCAGGACCTCAGACCAGTGCTCATGGAAGCCATCACCAACAGCAAGGTCCTGATCCCCATTTTCTCCGAGAGTTATGGTACAAGTAGCTGGTGCCTGGACGAACTGGTTCAGATGATGGAGCGCAAGAATAACAACGGGCAGATAGTCTTGCCTATATTCTACAAAGTGAAACCATCTGACGTAGGACATCAAATCGGGAGGTTTGGAGACGCACTTCTTGAGCGTGAGGGGCGTTTGCTTAAGAGGGGTTTCGATCCAACGATTTTGGAGAATTGGAAGAAAGCACTCCTTGAAGTCAGCACCTTGAGTGGATACGAAGCTGATGGGTAAAATTTTCCATCAAAAGCATTCTATGCTTTCTTGTATCATGTGGGGGTGTTTACTGGTTGTTCTGATTCTGACCTGCTTCATTTTCGTTATTTTTCTTAGTGTATTTATATATAAACACAAGAAAGATCCTGCAATGCATGAGTTGTATGAGTTATTTTTTTTTCGGTCCTTTTGCTTTAATGAAGACCAATCTAATTACAGATTTCGTTGTCACAATCCCATTTGCTTCGATAATAAAATTTTTGAATGGACTTTTACTCTTATACCCAAAGATTTTTCAACATTGTGCCATTTTCATGTCATGTTTATAGTGTACGCTGCATTAATCTTCGTCTCAAACTTTTCTAATTACATATTTATTTGAGATTAATTGTACAACTTGTTGGTGATTTTTCATTTAAAGCTCGCAACATCTTAGGCTGTGCATGGTGATTGCTAAAGCCATATTTCTTTATCTTCCCAAGTTACATTCATTAAGTCATTAATATAGTTGATTAGTTGCTATTAAGATTATTTTTCACAAAAGAAATGTTTCTTTGGTTGCATATGATGATGGAAAATATAAAGAAGGAAAAAAGGGATTATTTTTATTATATGTTTGTTCAAATAATTTCCAATTCATTTCCTATCTTCAACAGGTAATTTTTAATCATGCACCTGCATGTATTGAAGCAATGTTCTTATTTAGGGTAAAAATTATTCTTCTACTTTCGTGTAAAATCAATAATAGACTAGTTAAAATCATAGAACATAGATACTCAAAAGGAATATAACGTACACCCTGTTATCATCCTTGGAGGCAATTAAAATTATAAGAACACAAATCTGGAATGATACTAAATTCATAGCACGAGTAGAAACTTGCAAGCATGTAGAATTGAGCAAACAAGGAGAAAGCCTCTCAATTGCAATTTAGATCGTTCACAATATCATACTCTGAACAACTTTTCTGATTGGTATCGCAATACCTAAAATCATCTTGTATCAAAAGTTATAACTTGTCTTTGCTTATTCAAACGCACTACAAATTTTCAAAGTCACGTCCACGTCATCTCTCATATCTTTAACAAACAACAAGTTTAAAATTTGACTCAAATCCATAATAGATACAATATTTAATATTCATAACTCACACCCTCAAGTTTATTCTGGCTTAATAAATTATTTTGGAGTAAAAGTGGAATTGGGCACGCCATATGAAGCAACCACCAATATATGGAGGTGTGACAAAAATGGTTTTTAAAATTCTTCCATCAATCTGCAGATTTATTTATTATTGTGTTCTCATTTGATAAACAACATAAAATTACTGTTGCCACATAACCGAACTCTTGTCACATTTGATAGGTATGAAGCAGACTTGGTGAAATCGATTGTCCGAAAAGTGTTGAGCGAACTGAAGAAACAGTTTGAGTTGGATATTTCTGAGAATTTGGTCGGAATTGATCGTCATGTGAAGGAGATTATGGAATTTGTGGATACTAAAAAATCTCATGCCACCCTATTTGTTGGCATCCACGGAATGGGAGGCATTGGTAAGACTACTCTTGCTAAAGCCATCTACAACAAGATTTCCAATCAATTTGAGCACCGTAGCTTCATTGCTGATATAAGGGAATCATGGAAGTGTAATGGCGCACATTATTTGCAGAATAAGTTAATCTATGATATATTGAAGCACGAAAATGAAGTTCGTGATGAGGGTGAAGGGACTAAGTTCATCTCCTCCAAGTTTAAAGGTAAAAAGGTCCTCCTTCTTCTTGACGACGTGGATAATGTCGTTCAATTGAAGCGTTTGGTTGGTAATCGTGGTTGGTTTTCTTCGGGAAGTATAATCATTATTACCACCGGAAACGAGAAGATTCTTCAAGAATTTGGGATGGACTATGCCTTTGACCATAAGGAAATGGACAACGATCAATCTTTGATTTTGTTTAGCAAACATGCATTCCGAAGGGACTCTCCTCCAAAGGAATTTAAGGACCTCGCTCATGAAGTCGTATCCATCACCGGAGGGCTTCCCTTATCCCTTGAGGTTTTAGGCTCATTATTGTGCGGACAAAAGCTAGCATTTTGGAGAGGGACAAGAGACAAGTTAAAAGAAGTGCCTCTTAAGGAGGCGAAAGAAAAGTTGCTGATAAGTTTCGAAGCATTAGAATATGAACAAAAGCAAACATTTTTGGATATTGCTTGTTTTTTCATTGGCACCGACGGAAGAATCGCATTCTACATGTGGGAGGCCTGTCGTTTTTTCCCTGAGAAGGAAATTGAAGTATTGAGATTCATGTCATTAATAAAAATTGGAGATGATCATAAGCTCCAAATGCATGACCAACTGAGAGATCTTGGTAGGGAAATAGTTCGCGAAGAAAACCGGCGGGAGCCTCATAACCGTAGCAGGTTATGGGACTCCGAGGAAGTCAAGAAAGTGCTAAAGGAAAATAAGGTAATTGTTTCGTTTCTTTTCCATACTTAGTCCATGTTCTACTGTTAGAGTAATGTTGGTCTCTTGCTTAGTGCTTGCTCACTATTATTGCAACTTGAATGTTTCATTGACGAGATTAGAAAGTAGGGAGGTTGCTCTCTTTGAGTAAGTATTGTGGTGTTAAGATCATGAATTTCTACATTTGCTTCACTTACGTCTTTGACAAATGCAGTAAATGACTTGACTAATGATAAATCATAGAATCATAAATACAATTGGGAAAAAAAAATTAGAACTGAATTGGCATAATTGGAATATGCTTAGAACTTTTTTGGTAAGTTTAGATTACTTTTGTTGGATATAATATTAATGGAAATTGAATTGTTTCTTCTAGGGAACGGGAAAGATTGAGGCCATTAATCTGGCTGAAGGTAGTTCAAAAGGCTCCGGCGAAACAAGCGAGCGAGATGACAACATTTACACAGAAGAACAATTCAAGAATTTGACGAATCTAAGATTCCTTCTGGTGAATGGGGCACATCTAAGTGGAGATTTTAAGGACTCAATGAAGGGGTTAAGATGGCTTCGATGGCGAGAATGTCCCATGAATTTTGAAGTAAACAACTTCCCTGTGAAGGAACTAGTCGTGCTCGAATTGCCGGAAAGCAAAATAAAAGAGAAATGGGAAGGATGGAGTTCTTTCATGGTAAGAACAAGTATCTTTTTTTTATTTTTCTTTTTGTTATACTTTCTTTTAAATAATAATCACTCTTGGCAACCATTTCTTTTTACCGGATGGCAAAGAAGCTCAAATTTCTCGACCTTACGGATTGTCGATACTTGGAAAATACAGACTTCCTCTCGGCTTTTAAGAATTTAGAGGTTTTGATCCTCAATAATTGTTGGGGACTGCTGCAAATTGACTCTTCAATTGGAGACCTGAAGGACCTCGGTCGCTTGGAGTTGAGCAAGCGTGGGAGCCTCACGAAGCTTCCGGAAGAAATAGGTAAATTGAAAAAGCTGGAAGAACTCCTTCTACAGTATACTTGGTGCCTTTCGCATTACCCGGAAAGCATAGTATCTTTGCGAGAATCTAGAAATTCTAAATATTCTTTGGCAAGTGGTATAGAAGAATTACCCAACGATATTGGAAGGCTAAGAAATCTCCGAGAATTACATGCTAAAAAATGCCAAAAATTGGGAGGAAAACTTCCGGAAAGCATAGGGTCTTTGCAGAAGCTAGAAATTCTAAATATTGCTGGCATCGGTATAGAAGAATTACCCGATGGTATTGGAAGGCTGAGAAATCTTCGAGAATTAGATGCTGGTGGATGCAAAAAATTGGGAGAAAAACTTCCGAAAGCGAGAGGATCTTTGCAGAATCTAGAAATTCTAAATATTTCTCGCACCGGTATAGAAGAATTACCCGATGGTATTGGAAGGCTGAAAAAGCTCCAACATTTAGATGCTTCATGGTGCCGTGAACTGGGAGGGGAAATGCCAGAAAGCATGGGGTCTTTGGAGAATCTAGAAATTCTAGATATTTCTGCAACCGGCATAGAAGAATTACCAAACGGTATCGGGAGGCTGAGAAAGCTCCGAGATTTAAATGCTTCATATTGCAAATATCCGAAAGGCGAAAGGACAGAAAGCATGTGTAATCTTTCTTCCCCGCAACGCCTTAATTTTCTTGGCTGTATGGAGCTCCAATCACCGCCGGACCTTCCTTCCGACTTAACATATTTGGGAGTCACCTGTCAAAGTCGCAAATTGCCTTCACTCTCCCACCTAACCCGTCTCAAGGAGCTAGAAGTTATTGATTGTCAATTTCTCGAGTGCATCCCAGGGCTTCCATCAACACTACTAAAGAATTCAGAATGCTCCCAAGCGACGGGTATTGAAGAATCGGAATTACCACAATCCCTAAACACTCCCTTCAAGTTGGAAACCTTGATAGTCAATGCGTGCGAATCTATTGAAACACTGGACGTTTCACGGTTTATCCATCTAAGGACATTATCCTTCTATAATTGCCACAATTTACTTGAAGTTCGAGGTCTTGATAAAATGAAATATTTGGAATCCTTGATTGTTGAATCCTGCCATTCGGTTGAACGGTTGGTCCTTCCAAAGTTCGGGGATCCGAAGATAGTGAAAGTTGAATTTTGCAAAAACTTAGTCGAAATTCAAGGTCTCAAAAACTTGGAGTCCTTGGAAACCCCGAGTATCTCTAGGTGTGCTTCAATGGGAAGGCTGCTCGTTCCACAATCCAGGAGTCTGAGGGTGTTAGATGCTGAATATTGCACCAAATTAGCTGAAATTCAAGGCCTCGATGGGTTGGAGCTTTTGGGAGAGCTAAATATCGGTGGCTGCACTTCAAATAAAAAGTTGCACCTTCCAATATCGGGGGGTTTGTATAAATTAAATGTCGAAGGTAGTGAAACCTTAGCCGAAATTCAAGGTCTCAATAGGTTGGAGTTCTTGGAAGTCTTGAACATCTCTCGGTGCACTTCAATTGAAAGGCTAGACCTTCCAAAATCCGGGAGTATAAAGGAGTTATATGCTAGAGGCTGCGTAAACTTAGCTGAAATTCGAGGGCTCGAAGGGTTGGAGTTCTTGCAAAAGCTCGATATATCCGCGTGCGCTACAATTGAAAGGCTGGACCTTCCAAAAACCCGTAGTCCGGAGATATTAAATATTGGAAATTGCAAAAACTTAATCCAAATTCAAGGCCTTGATAGGTTAGAGTTCTTGAAAGAGTTACATGCCGGAGGCTGTGTAAACTTAGCCGAAATTCGAGGGCTCGAAGGGTTGGAGTTCTTGGAAGAGTTGGATATCCATGGGTGCACTACAATTGAAAGGTTGGACCTTCCAAAGTCCCATCGTCCGAAGAAATTACATGCTGAATATTGCGAAAGCTTAGTCGAAATTCAAGGCCTCGATAGGTTAGAGTTCTTGAAAGAGTTACATGCTAGAGGCTGCGTAAACTTAGCCGAAATTCGAGGGCTCGAAGGGTTGGAGTTCTTGGGAGAGTTGGATATCCATGGGTGCGCTACAATTGAAAGGTTGGACCTTCCAAAGTCCCATGATCTGAAGAAATTACATGCTGAATATTGCGAAAGCTTAGTCGAAATTCAAGGCCTCGATAGGTTAGAGTTCTTGGAAGAGTTGAATATCTCTGGGTGCGTTTCAATTGAAAGGCTGGATCTTGAGAAATCCAAGATGCTGGAGAGATTAGATACAAACAATTGCGCAAACATAGTGGCAATTCAAGGTCTTGACAACTTAGCGATGTCGAATGTCTCTGGGTGCACTTCGTTTGAAAGGCTACCAAACTTACATTGCTTTCGCTACTTGAAAAGTTTGACTATCAGCGGCTGTGACAAGCTTCAAGAGATACTGAGCCCAGAGATATTCCCATCCCGCACAAGTTTATGGATTGGAAGTTGCAAGTCCTTAGCAAAATTACCGAACTTGTCAAGTTTTCATGGTTTACAAGAATTGTTCCTGTCAACCTGTCATGAACTTCGAGAGATCCCGGGGCTTGAGGAGTCAATATCTCTAGAACGTATTACTATCTCGGGATGTTCCTCGATCGAGCTCTTACCAGATTTGTCATCGTGTACCCGCTTGATAAGTCCGATTGTGCAAGATTGCGAGAAATTGACCGAGATTCGAGGGCTCAAGAAATTGGAGCAACAAGTGGAATTGAAAATTTCTGGATGCAAGTCACTCAAAACAATTCCAAAATTATACGTAACTCGACGTTATCGGATTTACAAGGGATTTGCACCAAGCATTTCGGATGACTCGGATGAGTCAAGATAAGGGAGATGATCCACATTTTCTAACAAGGGTACATAAAGCGGGTAAGTTACCTCTGCTCGTTTGAGATCTACCGCCCAATTGTCATTTGCAATTTCTTTCAAGATTTATAGTCTTCTCATTATCATTTCCTGGTTGATAGTGTCATCATTATTTTTGTTACATGAATTCAAGGAATCCGGGGGAGATGTTCATGGAAGTTAATGTGTGCTTTGGCAAAATGGTTCTTCTTATCATGCAAGAACGGAAATAGATGAAAAGGCTTTCTAAGCACATCATGTCTTTAGACTTTAGGTAATTCATCCTCTCGCAGAAAATTTACTTTTCCTAGCGTTTGATTGTTTCGGATTTCTGGAAAATCTGATAAAAACTTATGTATACGGGCATTTGATAGCATGCCAAAGGTCATTGTATAGGTTGAGAAATACTAAATGGAGGACCCTATATGGCGGTCCTTGTTTGAATCCATGTTCATTTGTTTTGGATCCAGGATATACCTAAAAGTCCAAGGCTAATTATAGATTACCCAAAGAATGCATCTTGATGTTTGTAGAGTTGGTATAGCCATCTGTGAGATGCCCGAACATTTGAGCCAAGCAAGACAGTAACTAGAATGTGGCTTGACATGATTGACTATCTTGTGAAATAATCCCTTATATTGTGCATAAGCACTTGCTAGTTCATTTACTTGATGAAAAGAAAAACACAGCTAGCATTTCCATAAGTTTCCTGAGGGATTTTTGAATTATCTTATATGCCGTTTGAAAACTGTCTTGCATTATTTCTAATACATGAATGGCAAATGATGACAAGGAAAGAATCAAACTATATCCCACAAAAGCAAGCAACTTGAGTTGAATTCACTATACTAACTTGCTCAAAGCTTCTGTGGTTGATGATGTTAGATGGCCCATTAGTTGGATCCGAAGATTCAAAAAGAATATCGGGTTTGACAAATAGGGATCCCTAAACTTCGGAGTGTTATTAGGGGTTCTTTGATGTTAGTTGCTGGATTGATTTCATCCGACTCATTGGCGGGTTTCGGTTATCATTCCACTGGTTGATGTAGATGCTGAAATATGCAAGAGAGCTTTCGCAAGACTTTTCTGAAAGGAAAAAAAATCATCAAAGGATGAGGAGCTCGATGGTTCTTGAACTTCTCCAAAGTCCGACAATGCATCCTTGGAATGGTAAAGGATGTTTGCATGCTGTCATCTCACATTGCCCCGCTTATATTTAGCAGAAGCTTTGCCGAGCTGGAGATGTCCGCCTCCGCTCGTGTAATCAAGTCTCTCTTATTTTCTCTCCCACCTGTTCCTCTTACGTAGTTTTATTCATGCTACTTTCAGACTCAAGGAAAGTCTAGCCTCGAGCTTTCCTCCGGGTTTTCGAGCACAAACGAAGGACCATAGCGCGTGCTTCCGTTCCGGCTTCGGTTCAATAAACCGTCGGCTTCTCGGGTTCGGCTCCCATTCGGCGTTCTTTTGCGACCTAATGGGCGGTCATCTCAATTGTATCGACTCGGTTTTGTGAAGTTTGCTTGATTTATGATTGGCAGGTGAAGATCTTAGGGTGGAATCCGGAGAAGGATTTGTTGGCGATGGTCACGGAGGACCCGTAGGTGTGCTTCATGGCTTCAACTCGCGCAGGCTGTAGACAATCTCTCCCGGTAATTTCTTCGAAACGAGAAAGTCTCTCCTGGTACTTGCTTCGACTAGGGGAAGTTCTCTTTTAAGTCGGCGTGTTCGTTCCTTCAACAATGGCTTGGTGCGCCCTTTGAGTCATTGGCCTTATCTCGTTTTACTTCTTTCGCTCTTCCTAAATATGCTACACTTCCTTCTCCCGAGAGGAACCACTGTAATTGCCAATCTAGCTCGATTTGCATTTGATGGAGAATTTGACAAATATAAAAGTGAAGTGCTTGAAGTCCAAATGCGAACATGATGTCGAATTGAGGAGTTCCCTAACTTAATCACCGATCACCGAGACCAACCGGAAGTGTACCATGCTGCTGTATTGCCATCTTGTTTCCATTCTGTGTACACCGGTTGAAGTGTCCATGAAAATAAAGAACTTGAATTGGAGGGGATGTCATTTATTCTGTCATTTATTCTAGATAGACTAGCTATGTCGGTTGCAGAAATGCTTGATGCCCACTTGGAGTTGGTGAGTTTAGCCCCTGCAGAATAACATCTCGATGTTGTCGGGCATCTATATAGTTTGCTTGGATTTTTAATGCTGACTCTCACAATGTAATGCTACTTCTAGCTCCTCTTCTTCCTCGTTTTACTGATTGAGAGTTGCCAACAAGGAGATATTTACGATATACTAGATTGCGGAGTATAAGCTGGAAAGTTTCTTTCATTTTGTACCACTTAAAGTTAATTTATCTTCTTCTTATTACAGAGGGGCTTGCGTGGCATCATTTTGATTAATCAAGCTCGCTGGTGGGAATCTAACTTACTTGTTAATAGGATATCTCAAGCCATGCTGCATACTTGTATGACAATCTGGTCAACGGGAATGGAGTCGGGGATTGGAGAAAGCGCAGAAATTGGGAGTGTAGAGGGAGTTGCATGCAAGTATGTTAAGTTCTTATATGACTATCTCTTGGTAATTCAAATTCGTGAGGACTTAGGAATAGATGGCTAGCCTTGGCAGTTCTTGACATCTATTCTCACTAGAAAATTTAGAGAGGAGGCATCTTTTCTCCAGAAACATCCGAAAGCTTCACGCATCATTTGGTCTTCTGGATTTGGAGAACATGTTGTTGAGTGCACTATAATTCTTGAGCCAACCTTTGAATGGTTTCTGTTGAGATCCTAAGTTGTAGGTACTAGTACACTTGTGATCCTTGCCTGAATCCACTCCACCTCGAGGTTCCATAGTGGAACAACAAGATTCATTTTGGGATTGTGATAATGGATTGGGGGCTGCCATAAAGATATATATTCCAGTCACTTTACATGACCTGCTAGCCCAAATAAATCCCATATCAAGTGACCGATACCCCTCTCGGTTGTCTTGTACTGTTACGATGCTTTACCTCACTTAACAAATTTTGATTTTCTCGTCACTATGTGTTCTCTATCTTCCCTCTTATAGTAATTTTGTTGTGAAGAAATTATTCATTATTTTTCTCTCTCTGTTGTTTTCTTTGCATATTCATTGTGTCGTCAATGCTGGTTTCTCATAATTATTCTAATCTACTCCAGGTAAATGTACAACATCATTATGTTGGCTCGTCCCGGTGCAAGACTGTTGTCTTGGGACTTGAAGATGGTACGGTTTCCCTGCATGATGTAGAAGTGAGTTTTCCATGCTATTGCCGCAATGTTACCCTCATTAATTCTCAACAAGAAATTCACCCCGCAAGAATCCTTTATCATCCGAATGTGTTCTTCTGCTATCTCTCTTGGGAAATATTCTGAATTGCTCAAAAGCTGCATGATGCAATGCAAACAGCAAGCTTGCTGAATGAACATTAAGTTAAGATGCTTCTGAACTACTGAAAGTCTAGCCAACTCGTTCAATATAATGGCCAACTAATCGGACGGTTGTATCTTAACTCGGCATCGTAGTTGACACTTGTATCTAGCATCTATTGGAGTCTTTATTCAAAGAGAGCTGTTTGTGATTCAGGTTTGGATCTTCATGTTAAAGTGGAAGCAATTCGGTCCGAGGTTGAGATCCTATTGGTGTTGATTTTGTGCTGTTAGAATGACGGAGGTTTGTTGGCTGGTTCCGCCTCTTCGTGGGGTTCAGCTAACATAACATAAAAAGAAAACCAAAAAAGGCGAAAAAGTCGAAAAAAGAAAAAGAAAGAGAGGGGCTGTTCGTGGAGTGAAGAGTAAAGAGAGAGAGAGCGTTCCCGGAGAAGAAAGCACAAGAAAAGGGAAAGGGGCAGCGGCTTTCCGGGCCCAGATTCGAAGGCCCAACGTTGTTGTGACTCAAATTTCAGTGTATTGTTACCGAGTCTCGATTGTTTCTTGTTTTCTCCAATCAAAGGCCCAACAAGGTTGTTGTTGGAACCAAAGTTGAAAATGTTTCTAGTGTCAAGAACGAGGTCGCTAGAGTCTAATTGATATGCATTTGAGATTGTGCTTCTATAATTCTATTTGGGATATTGAAGCTCCGTTAGTGTTGCTTTAGGCTTTGTAACAAAGAATCAGCTCTCACAAAAAGAAAAATGATAACACATGAACTTTATCTCAATATACAATGTCATCCTTGGACTTTTTAATTGGTCAATATGATCCTTGACTTATTGATAGATGTTCAATCTAGACCCTAGGCTATATGAAATTTTCAATATCACCATCTCATTAATTCAAATTTAATGAAGTCTTCTCACGTGGCTTCTAATCCGTTAAATTTGAACAATGGACAAAAAATAGATATAAGATGGATTGTTCACATAAATTTTCATATCTGCATATGATAATCGAGTTCATAATATGATAATGTACATTATAGAACATGCATCATCGGATAGTATCTCATTATTTTAAAAAGACTATGGTCATTGATTTAAGTCTACCTAATTGGTTTCACACATCCGACTCGACATACAATAATCAATATCATTAAATGATGTTTGATTTGTCGTTTAAGCGAGATGGAAGAACTAAATTGGAAATTTAGCAATAGTTCATGGACTACACCGAACAAACTAAAAATTCAAAGACTATTTATGTCATTTTTTTCCTCATAAAAAATGCGATATTGGAATCCAACTACCAACTTGGTTTTTGAAAACAGATGCCCAATAATTTGTCTCATTCCTTGTCATTAACTAGAGCAGTCCTCGTGGAATCAATAGTCGTACTCGATAACCAATTGAATTAATATTCATGATCAACACAAAAGGCAAGGTGGTGTGAACGACCGGATGAACTTAGAAGGGGCATCCAAGTATCCAAATTCACAGTAGAAAATGCAAAATCCGTTGAACTCACTCATCTCAATTGAAACTCTAGGGAGAGATTACTGAGAAAAATGAACTTAAAATGGGGTTAGACACGAATTGCTTCCTTATAATTGAACAAATTTGGTAATTTCTTAGATAAAATACTTAACCATCTGAATTTCTTTCTCGCTTATCGTAGAATGCTTTATTCTCATTCTTTGTAGTCAAAAATCACCGTGTAGCAACCCACAGATTGGGCATGATCGGTGAGAAAAAAAAGAACCTTCTTTCCTAACCGCATCCCCCTAGAATCACAATCAACAGCCGCGTCTTCAATATGGCCAACCTTGCTGCAGTTCCTTATAAACTTCTTCTCAATGAACACACTTCCAGTAGCGACTATCTTTCCACGATTAGTATCCTCTATCACACAAATCACATGGTCATCGCCGAGAGAGCTGAGCTCTTGGAACCGCTTTTGGAAATCCTCATCGGAGATAGCATCGCAAACTGTCAGTTGCTGCAGTAGCTCTACAAACCGTTTGCTTTTGTCGGGGATCTCTAGTTTACGAACTTGAAGATCACGTGCTTCATTTAGAGGGACCCCAATCTGCATTTCCTGAGATGAGGCTTCTGTTTACACTAACTTCATTCACATCGACAAGGAGAGAAATTAGAGTTCATAAAGTCAGAGAAAAGAACATGGAACGCAATTAGAATCTCCACCATGTTATTAACGGGAAATCACACATAAGACACATAGCATTTCTCTATCTAAGCAAGCCACCTAGCACAGGCTTGTAGTGGCCAAATCTGCTGAGCTCTAAATCATAAAGCAAAAGATAAATGCAATTCACTTTTCTGCCTTCTTCTATGAAGGTAATATTAATGCAAATGCGATATCAGTTACTTCCTAATAAGTCTGTTCGCAAAAGATAAAAACAAGAGGAGGAGGAGGAGGAGAACTTGCTAATGAGGCTAAATGAGTATGTACGTACTCAATACAGAGAGGAAAAAGAAGCAGTTCTATAGAGTCCTTTGTTCACAGAGTGATATTCTCACTTTAAATTACAAACTTAGAAAGCAGAATCGAAGAACCTATCCACAACCTGGCAACAATTACCGCTAAAAAACAGAGAACAATGAACAAGTTTCCTTGGCTTTGTCATTTTTCAAAACAGCTCATTAAAGCTTCAAATAAAATTCCAACTAAGAAAATGCCATTTATTGCATTCTTTGGTGCACAGTAGGTATCTGTAACAATGTTTGGTGTTAATACACGACACCATTCTCCATTGATACATCGGAGAACAACATCTGCGGTGCTTGTTAGTCAAAAACTCGCAAATGGAGTATCTCTTTCTCAAAGCATAAAATATCTCAAAAGATTTTTCTTACATGGACTTAGTTCATGTCTAGGATAAGGCAGATAATCCATAGAATACTATCTTGACGGCTGCATATTTTGGACACAATGCCCATGATGACCACACAACAACAGGAACAACTTTTGCCAACACTCATTAAGTGATTTGCCGGCATTCGTAAAAGCCAGTAGAATTCTTACAGGCAAAAGGGAAAAAATGAAGTTCAAAGCGATGTTGAGAAAAGCTTTACTACTAATTGCCGCAAATTCTGCTAAAGACATCCAAAAATGCCTGCAAAAGCTCTATCTTTAGAGGCATTTGATAGTGGCATTTGCAAATGCCGCAATGTGTATTTCTTGTAGCAAAAATTGTAAGTGCCAGAAAAAAGTCATCGCAAATGGTCCCTGAAAACATTGCTTCACCGCGAATTAACTCCTGCTTAAAACTGTGAGGTTGAGACAGAGAGACAGATTACGAAGTTTGCAACTCCTAAACAGCCGTAACAGTATCGAAAGATTCAACCCAAAAAGCAAAAGAAATCGATGGATTACAAAAGCTTCATATCAACTCATGCATCAATGCCAGACACGATAGCAATCTCGGAGAGAGTACACGAGACTGTCCTACGCTTTTCTAGGGTGTGATTGAGCCTAGCCATCGCCTACTTCTAATCACAATAGCGAAGAAGTCCAGGGGCATAAAGCTTATCAAATTAAGTCGAAATTCCCAGAATCGCACGATGGCCAGCATCCACGCTCGACACCCAACACTATCTTGCGCTTTCAATTCAGGAGGAGCAAAAAAAGATTACGCATTCCCAACGCACGTGATAATCACAATCACAAACCAGATGAACGAGAGAGTACCTTGGGCTCGATTTAATTACTGTTCCCTGCTCTCCCGATTCGAAGTCGGTAAGTGATTGACGAAATGCGAGCGAGAGACAAAAGGAAGCAAAGAGTGAGATTTGCTGTGCCTTTGGTAACCTATTTACCCCCAAAGTAAACGAGAGGGGGGCAAAAAAGGAATTTCGGTTTTATTTCTATTCTCAATAATAATTTATAAAAATAAAAACGCGCTTGGTAATTATAAAAAAAGTATTTTTATTTTTTTATTTAATTGTGGAGACTCTATATATATATTAAAATTAAGATTTATTTATCTTTTTAACTTATTAAATCAAATTAAGTCCCATTTGTTCAAAAACTAAATCAAATTAAATCAATATATATATATATGTGTAATTTATACATGATTTATTAAATTATAATATGGATGAGATTAACAATAAAACTATTCAAGATGTGTGTTCAAAAATAAAAGTGTTCCCAATTATTTCTAAAACTAAAATAGAAGAAAAAAATCTAATTCACTGTTCATCATCTTCAACCTTGTGTGATCAGTCGGCCAAAGCTTGTCCGGTGCTCGTCGTCGCTATTCACTGCCTAAACCTCCCAGCAGCGTTGGTCGACCCTTGCTTGACCTCCCACCAAATCTGTCCACGGCGGCCGCTAGCTTCGTGATTGGATCTGGCTGCGAAGTTCACAGCCGCCATGGCCACTCGAGCTCGAAGCTGGCATAAGGGTTTGTGAATTTCATCTGCTTTGCGAGGGAATGGACAAGCCCTACACTTGGGCTCCTGTTGGCCCTGAGTCGCTGAGCGCCGCAGCCCCAAAGCTTCTGGTGCTCCAAGTCCTTGTACTGCAGGTAAAGGCTGTCCTTTAGCGGAAGTCCCTCCAGGCTATGCTTCTTCTCTTCGTCCTTTCCCTGACGATGCACCTCTCAGCCTGTCCATGGCTCACCTTTTCCCAATCAACAAAATGAACAATAACATCTCTTTTTTTTTTCCCTGAATTGGACCTCAAAGCTTGCCGCCGCCGTGACCAGATCCATTAGATGTGTGCTATTACTTTACGTATGTCATTTTATTTTTTTGCCCAAAAAAGTCTACAAGATAGTTGGATTAATTAATTAAGGAGAAAAGGGCAATGGAAGAACTAATTGGGCTTTGGCAGGGTTTATAATTTTCACGATCCGCGTTTAAGGTAAATGGGCTCTCTCTACCTTTTTTTTTTTTTTTGGTCGAACAGGTAAATGGGTTTCGAGGGCACTTTAGTTTACCTTGACATTTGAAGTTAGATTTTTGTTTTGAACGAGTCGATTTTGGTTAGGTCTAAAACGAGTCGACGATGGTTCGCTAGAATCTTTTCGCATGAAAAAAAAACGGATCAATTTAGATCATATACATTTTCGACCCATCTAAATCTAACCCAACCTGACTCGCTAGAGGCGTCAAAACCCACCAATGAGCTCCTTGGCACACCTGTGCATGAGAAGATACTACTGTCCATTTTGACTCATCACATGATAAGACATGATGCTCATGATTATAGTCATGTGACGCATTAGAGAATAATAATCATCAATATGCATATCTACGAAAATTAATCGGATAAACCATGTTAATCAGATGACCAAACACATGTACATTGCCCTAACGAAGAGAGAATCGGTATGCCCACGACATTTTCCCGTGGACCGGTCCCTGCTTTTCGACGAGTTTAACAATACTTCGTCCAAATCCTATCAAAGTACCCTTTGCATGAAAAGATTATCATTTGGTCATCATCATTCCTCATACATTAGTTACATCGAAACAAACCCCGGCTGAGACAAACTCAAACTCTACTTTGAGCGACTGCCCAAAGCTATGCCGCAAATCGCTATAACTCGTTACAAACCGCGAGAGCTCAACATTGTTGGATCACTGCAGATCATGGATTTGCCTCTGCCATCAATCATTCAATATTTCCGATCCGTGAAAGACGTGATATAGATTGATGCAAAGTTTTTAAGAATTCTCAAGAATCCTGTTGCCCCTTTTCAGGGGACGCAGCCTCAAGATCAGCAGCTCCATCTCCATCATCCACGCTGTTACGTGCGGAATCGAAAGGAAAGCTCCAGATTGAGAGACAGTTCTCATCACCTGCAAAAGACAAGACAATACAATGTAAACCAAGTGGCAACAGTAAATTGTTGAGCTGATCAAAGGAGAGTGCCCACATGCACGGCTGGCAAGAGATATCCACTCTAATCCGTGTAATTAAACATGCAACAAATTTTATCCGAGTACATCATCGAAGAAAAGCAGAACAGTCTATGGCTGTTGAAACTAGCAAAAAAAAACTTCAAGATGGCATAATCTTCGCTGGCCGAAGAACTTGAAAAACAAAGGATATCTTTTCCCCAGGAAAATTCCAAACACTGGGCCGTGGAAGACCCTCAAGTGGGACTTTGGGGAAAAAAGGGAAGAACAAGAAGAAGAAAAAACCCAATGGAGGATGATCTTCTAGGGGACTTAGGGGAAAAATGGGAAGAACAAGATCAAGAAAAAACCAAATGGAGGATGACCTTCTAGGGCCCAATATTTTGATTGAATTAGCACAATCACCGAGGCAATCAATCAATAAGGCAAAGTGAAATATGCTGCAAAGCTTTAACAGGAAAAGGTGGACATCTATGATACCCCTCAAATGAAATACTGCATCATCCTCCTCAGGAACCTCAAATCTTCAGTGCCCGGAAGAAGAAGCAGCCATTGGCAGAAACGGATGATAAGAGAAGCCATTTACTGTATCTGGATTATCACGGAAGACAAGGAAAGGTTCATCATCAGGCAAATCAAGTACAACTAAACACAATACGCATAAATGGACAAGAAACCCATCAATTACAAAGTATCAGACCTGATGCAGCCCGAAAGCCTGAAATCCACTGGCCAGTTTGAAGATCATATATATGAACTAGACCATCCTGATGGCAAAGAGTCAGAAAGAGTTGACTATTGACGATATAGTTCGCTACAAATGCAAAAGCAGCATGGTACCTGACTGCCTGTACCAAGATATCGACCTAGAGGTTCAACATCAAAGTATATACGCTGGTTGGTATCTTCAGATGACCGGTACAACCTATATAAACAATTGAGGGACAAAAAAGTCACTTCAATGATACGGAAAAACAATAATGATAGCAAAAGTGATTACTTGAGGGGAAAAAAAAAAAATCCACCTTGGGAGAGGCATATTAGCAGGAAATATTCTCCTTTCTTATCTAAGACCCAACATTTCATTAAAAATATGTTATTCAGTTGCATGGAAAAAGGAGCTTTGCTATCATTAGAAAACAATACTCACTTGTAGACAACATCAACAGTCTTGCGAACATCCCAGCACATAATGAAAGGGTCCTACAAGAAATTTAAGAAGAGACAATTATCAAAGATAGACATGCCTAAAGTAAACAACTCATAAAGAATGTTTACCATGATTCCTGGAGGTTAAGTCCATCCCAAAACACTACAGTGGTTCTCACACAAATTCAGAGTTTAGACTCTGTTTGATCACAGGAAAAGGACAGAATTGAGACGAAATGTTTGTGCATTCATTTGGAGAGTGACTAGAATTAAATATGTTCTATCTTATCCGGCTCACCAATTAACACACATCCCAAATCAGCAAGTGCCTGGTTACTTGGTAGGTCACTGTGTCTGGAAAGAACAGGGCAGGATCATGCACGCGCGCGTGCGCACTACCAACCGAAACCCACCCACCCCCCCACCCCAAAAAAATAAATAAATAAATAAATAAAATAAAAGCCACTCATCTTTTCCTCTTCTGCCACAATCGCCACCCCCAATTCAAACCAAAGCCATTCCCTGCCACCTAAGAGGAAAGCTTTCCACATTTAGCTTGTCATTCAAGCAAGTCCAAGACATGAAAAAAGGATATGTTTCCATGATTATCACCATTAGTAGCAGATTAAACAAATCTGCATATCTTAGAGGCAACAACGAATTCAATCACTCATCATTACAAAGTAATTGTTCCAACTTTTATCTAATTAATCGATAAAAAAAACTCTGGAAATGACCAAATAAAATGCTTCCATCACACACCATTGCATGAGAGAGAGAGAAAGAGAGGGAGAATGGTAGAGAGTCATTCTATATATTTTCAAGAAAAGGAAAAGAGAAGGTTTAGAGTATTCTACCTTTCGTCCTCCAGTATACAAGTAGTTTCCATCTTTCGAAAATAACACCTGGAATTGCAAGCTTATCACCTATAATTTCTTGAGAAATAACTATCACATAAGGGAAATCCAACCTTCTAGCACTTACATGGGTAACCCCACCTTGTTGACCATGTAGGATGTACAAGAGTTCCATGTTATCTTCTCTGTAGATTGCAGTAGTCTGGCTGTAGGAACCAGTTGCCAGCATTCCAGTATGAGCTGGAGAGAAAGCAATGGCAGATATAATACCTGCACAAAAGCAATAGCCAGTAAGACACTAAATTCTTCCCTTTTATCTCGCGATCTCAATATTATCTTGAATCATTATATAATTAACATGCAAATCCAGGGCATTCAGGAGATATGCTATTTCCCTTTACATGCATTGTATATCAGCCCCATGGCAAAATAAACAGAAAAAGTCAGCCTTACAATCCAAAGTATTCCATTGAAGTTGAAATACTCAATTCTTCTCGACTGGAGTTTTTGAATTCCTCTTTTATTTAACTTGTCAGACAAATATAAAGAAACAGCTAAACCAGGACAGGCACAACAATGCACCTGTTTGAAACCCTCTTTGTTTCCTTGAAGTGTTGAGTGCTTCTCAAAATCTCTACTAGGGCGGTGTACGTCAAACACTCTTATGGATTTGTTATATCCAGCAAAGATCCTTCACAGGAGCAGAGGATGTAGGTTGAAACTTTAATAGACTTAAAACGCTGTAAACCCAGCATATAGAGAATAGCTCCAACAAACTAAATCATTCTTGATAACCGCAAAAACCACTAACTAACCAAACACCGACATTTGGAAATTCGGATAGCAGAGCATAACCTACATCACCAAATGCTGATTTCTTTCAACAATAGAAGGTAAAGTACTGTACAATTTCAAGGGGAATTAGAGTGAATCGTTGACATGTGGGAATTTAAGAGTCTTCAAATGGAATGTTAACCTTACTTGTTCCCCGCAGGATTAAATGCAATTGAAAATGCAGCTGTAATTTCATCCACAGCATCATAAGCCCTGTACGTGCAACGTAGCTGCAATGTCAATTGTACAAGTCAATAAAATTTCCTTTTTCTTGTCGAGACAATTGTACCAGAAGTTGTACAAAGAAGATTGTAAAGGAGAAAATGAGGGGTAGGCAGACAACAGAGTAGCTACAAAGCATGTCTAAGATGTGTGATAAGCTCAGGGTCCACAACTTCAGTGTACCCCTAATTAACTATATGGCTTCCATAAAGTCTCCCTAGAGTTCTTGAAACCTCTAAACTAAGCTTAACAATTCTGACCTGTCCAGTAGTAGCATCCCAGACATGAATTGGAAGATCACGAGTAGTTGACGCAAATATACAGCTAACTGGGTCTGAAATATGAAAAACTTCCACACTCAATTCTAGCTGTAGCTAATTACCAGAAGAAAATTAACTATAGCTGAAAATATAACCATGTTACGTAAAAGAAGAGTAAAATTTAAAGAGACAACCTGTAGCAGACATGTATGGGTACCAACAGAAATCATAAACCGATTCCCCTTCTGTCACAACAAGATTTGCTGTGAAGGAATCTGCAACCAAAGAGAACTACATGAGACATAGACCACCCAATGTCTGGATTTGCTAATATTTGGTTGTAGATATTACTAGCAAAATAGTCTCAGCAGTCCTAAAGCTAACATCTTTTCAAGCTACTTAAATACACAGAAACAACACACATACTAAATGACCCCAAACTCCTAGCGAACGTGTACCTTGATCAACATCAGACGAAATTGCCTTTGCGCTGTCGTCAACCCCATAGTCTGGTCTGATCATGAAACACAGCAATTAAAGTACGACCAACATCGCCACTTCTCGTGAACGACTAAACATAAAAAGGAACAGAAAAATCAGCAAGCACCACCATTGTCCCAAAACAAACTTACAAAGTGAACACACGAAGTGTATTGTCCTCTGAACTACTGAGAAAGCAAGTCCCATCAGGTGACCTAACGAAGCCCAAAAAGAAGAGGCAATCATCGCTCCAAAAGCCACACCACTACTCAGAATGCGGACAACCAAACACCCATCAAGGGAAAACGAAAAATTACGCACCATTTGACGCCTTTCAGAAAGTTGTTCGGCTTCTGGTCAGTTCTGAACTGTTTGTGGAAATGATAGGCTCTTTGAGGAGGGACATCGAACCGAATCGCGGGCCATGAGTAGTCTTGATGAGCGGCCACTGTGGGTTCGTCGAGCGGGCTCAGTTGACGCTGCTCTTCTTCTTCAACCATCCTCGTGCGAGAGAAAAGAGTGTGTGTTGAAGAGCGTCGAGCACGAGCCGTGACAGATTTCTCGAGGGGTCGCCGGCGAGTTGAAATCTGATTTTTCCAACAAGTGTATAGGCCGCCAATGGGCCAAAAGAAAGGGCAAGTAATAAGGCAGCTTTTATGTGGCTAGTTACGATACATTTGCTCTAAATTTTTTTTTATGATACAAAAAATCTTAAATTTATATTTATGTAACACATTTATCTCAAATTTTTTACCCATGCGACATATTTACCCCAACCTTTTTATTATGACACTAAAAACCCTAAACTTGTAGGCATATGACACATTTATTCTAAATTTTGAGGTAAATGAGTCACACGAATACAAGTTTAAGATTTTTGATGTCATAAAAAAATAATTTGGGATAAATATGTCACATTGGTATAAGTTTAGGGTTTTCGATGTCATAAGAAAAAGTTTGAGATTTTTGATGTGACAAAAAAAAGTTTAGGGTAAAAAGTTTAGCCTTTCCAAAAAAAAAAGTTTAGGGTAAATATATTGCGAGTTGATATAGTTTAGGATAAAAATTTATGCAAGTAAAATAGGGTCTAAAATAAAAAATAAAAAATAGGGTGTAAAATTTCGATCAAACAAAAAAATGGGGTCTAAAATTTCGAATGAAACGGTAGCTAGAATTGAGATATTTTCTTTGGAACCCTAAAATGGCAACGTTAAGAGTCACGTCTTACTTCTTTTGGGCAGCAAAGCAAAGCACTTCGAGTTTTGTCATTTGAAATCAAACGCAATCGAAGGAGCTACTTGCTTGCTTATTCATAAATTTGCGAGCACCGCAAGGAGTTGTTGCTTCACTTGAAAACAAGGAGTTGTGTTGAAACTAAAATCAAATTGTAACGATGTCTATATAGTTAAGCATAAATATGTGAAATAAAATACATATTATGATACTCGGGATTTCGTGCGACCTTCCAACAATGCACATAAATAAGGAAAATTTTCAATTAGGAGCCTAAAGTGCCCTTATTTCTCAAATAATGGGTTGAAATGAATTTTGCTTTAAATAAGAGCCTGAAGTGGTCATTATCTCAAATAAAAGCATGAAGTAGTCATAGTAGTCTCAAAGAAGCGCTTGACTTGGCCGGCCGGAGGACAATTTTGTCTTTTTACTTTTTATTTATTTTTTCTACTTTTCTACTTTTTTTTTTCCTTTTTTCCTCCTCCCGCCACCATTGGACCGGTGGAAGTTGCTGGATTCTGGGGAGGGATGCCCTAGCCTGAGCGAGCGAGGGCGAACCACGGCAAATCCAGCGAGGACCATACTCAAAGTTTTCGGCAACTAACTCTTTGCCAATGGATCCTGTCCCTTCCTAGGAAAGGCATGTTCAGAAACTACTCTACTTTCTCATCTAAAGACTCAACATTTTAGTAAGAATATGTCATCCAGTTGGACGGAAATAGAAGCTTTGCTATCCCTAGAAAACAACACTCAATTGTAGACAACATCACGGCACTTGCGAACACCCCAAAGCACATGATAAAAGGGTCCTACAAGAAATTTAAGGAGAGACATTGTCGAGAGAAACATGCCTAATGTAGAAATAACGCTTAACGAATGTTTGCTCATGATTCGTGAATGTTAAGTCCATCCAAAATGCTCCAGTGGTTTTTCTCACAAATTGGGAACTTAAGTTTACTGTGTTTGATCACAAGATAAAGAGAGAATTGATACGAAAATACTTTTTGATTCAACCTTCAGAGCTAGTACATGAAAAAATTAGACATGTTCTCCTATCTTATCCTGGTTCATGTCCCATATTAGTTAGTGTCTTGTCACTTGCTAGGTCACTGTGTCCGGAAAGAACCGGGCACAGGATCATGCACACTCTTTTCCGCTTCCGCCACAATCCTCACCCCCAACTCAAACCCCAAAGCAAATTCCCTTCCACCTAAGAGAAAAAGCTTTCCACGTTTATCTTGTCCTTTGTTGTTGGGACTTTATATCCGGCTCCATATTTGGGTATATCCAATCTGATGGGACTTTGCATTTTGCCAAAGAGGACACCATAACTCCTATTAGCTTGTATAAAAACCAAAGAACATTCAAGCAAAGTCCAAGACGTGAAAAGAAAAAAAAATGATATCTTCCCATGATAATCACTATTAGAAGCAGACGGAATAAATTCGCATACCTTAGAGGCAACGACGAATTCAATCACTCAATATCGCAAAGTAATTTTTTCCAACTTTTATCCGATTAATTGACAACAAAACCTCTGTAAATGTCCAATTAAAATGTTACCATCACATGCCATTGCATGAGAGAGAGAGAGAGAGAGAAACTAGTAGAGAGTCATTGTATTTGTTCCCAAGGACAGGACAAGAGAAGGTTTAGAGCATTCAACCTTTCATCCATCTTTCGAAAATAACACCCGGAATTGCCAGCTTATCACCTATAATTTCTTGAGGAATAACCATCACATGGGTAACCCCATCTTGTTGACCATGTAAGATGTCAAAGAGTTCCATGTTATCTTCTCTGTCGATCGCATGAGTCCGGCTTTAGGAAGGGAACAAGGTATCTTGTGATCGTGAGTTGGAGAGAAAGCAATGGCAGATATCATACCCGCATAAAAGCAATAGAGAGTAAGATACTCAATTCTTCCCCGTTATCTTGTGATCGTGATGTTATCTTGGATAACAATACGCATGGAAATCCAGGGCATTGAGGAGATCTGTTATTTTACTTTGCATACAAAACGAAACAGTAAAAGTCAGCTTTCCAACCTTCTTTGTTTCCTCAGTTTTGAGTGCTTCTCAAAATCCCAACCAGGACGACATAAGTCAAACACTCTAGTGGATTTGTTATAAGCAGCAGAGATCTTACACGTGAACCGGGGATGTGGGTTGAAACTTTATTAGACTTGAAATGCTATAAACCCTAGGTAAAGAGACTAGCTCCAACACACCAAATCGTTTATGATAACAGCAAAAACAACTAAGCAACCAACCACGGACATTCTGAAATTCTAGTGGTGGAGTATAACCAAAATCACCAAATGCTGATTTCTTTCAACGATAGAAGGTAAAAAGTAATGTACGAATTCAAAAGAAAATTTCGAGGGGAATTAGAGTGGACCTTTAACATGAGGAAATTAAGAGTCTTCAAAATTGAATGTTAACCTTACTTGTTCCCCCCAGAATTGCAATTGAAAATGCTAAGGGATATGCAGATAATAGAGTTACTATGAAACATTTCTAAGATATGTGATTAGCTCGGACTCCACAACTGTCTAGCTCAAAAGATAATGTTTTCCCGTGCACTTATACCGCATAGGTGTTGAAGGCCATTGAGCACGAGCTGTGACAGTTTTCTTGAGTTTTGGCTTCATCAAACCTTCCCTCTTTTGAGTTCGTTAAAGAGCACTGAACTAAAATGGGAATAAATGATAATAAACTAAACTCGAAATTAAGGCTCTATTTATTTCATGAAAAATAAATATTTTTAAAAATATTTTTCCTAAAATGATTGCTTTTATCGCTTACAAAAACTAATGAACATAAATTATTTTCATCATTTACGCAAATACTTAGATATAAATTTCTATCGGTAATGAAAATATTTTTCATTGACTGCAATTATTTTTTGAAATTTTTTTTGACAAATCACTCATTTTTCGCTAAACAAATGGAGTCTAATATTGAGCAGATAATTTCATAATAACATTAGCAAGCTTAAATTTTTTAATCTTTTTTAATTATATGTTAAATCCTAAGATCATATAATATTGCATTGTTTTCTATTAATGTTATGTTAAAGATCATAAATCATAAAAAAATTGACTATTTTAGAACAAGAATACATAGTTACAGGTTATGGATTATTAACAGTTTTTGAAATGAATTGTAATTATTAGTTATGATAACATCGCTTTAATTTATTATGATAATTAATGCCATGATTATTTAAGTTTGAAATTGAGTTATCTTACGATTGAAATTCCACTTAACTCAATAATCTAATATTTGAGAAATTAATTCTAGTACGGTTTGCTTATATACTGAGCATCACGCTTCATTCAATATAAATGACATGTCTGTGAAGAGTAGAAAAATCACTTAATATTTCTACTTATGATTAGAATATTAAACTAAAAAGATATGAAAAAACACTAATTCATCATTGGACATTACATATTTAAGTACTTAAAATGTTTCAAGTGTTTCATATTAAATAAATAATCATAGAAGTGCCGCAAGACTAAAGAAACTTAAAATTTTGTGAGTAAAAAAATGTTAAAAATTGAAGCAGTCGAAGTCTGCTTTTTCAACAGGTGATAAGCAATCGACCCAAAAAAAAAAAAAAGTGATAAGCTGCTAATGGGCAAATAGTAAGCTGCTTTAATGTCCTTAATTTATATTAAATTACATATTCACAAGTTTAAGCTGCTTAAATAGGTAATAACTATGTTAATTAGCTTCGTAATCATATAAGATACTTCTTTTTCAGATAATTACCGGACAAGTCCTAAAAATTTGCTATCACAATTAGCTTGAATCACAAAGCTTGCATTTCATGCATGCAAGTCCTCAAACATGCAACTTCGATGCGCCTGAAGCTTTTCTTAACTGCGTCAATTGTAGGTGGAGTGAAAACGTCACGTGACTTTTATTTTTATAATATCTCGTGCCTTTTAGAAAAAAAGAAAAATGCCACGCAAAATACAGTTTAGTTCCCATTGCAAACTTTTTTTTTTCTCAGGAAAAAAAAAAAATCCTTTTAAACCAAGACACTCGTATTGGGAAATGGATCCCCTAACATTGGGATCTATGTTAGGGGTAATATAACCCCCCATCGGACCGTCCATTTCCCATCGGATTGTCAACAATCGATCAATTCAAATTTTGAGAAGGGGAAAATTTTGGGTGGGAAATTTTTTTTTTTAATTGACGCAATCGATTGTTAACCGTCCGATGGGAAATGAACGGACCAATGGGTGGTTATGTTACCCCTAACATGGATCCCCAATGTTAGGGGATCAGAATCTACCGAGGTTTCTCCTAGAGAGATTTATATTTGCAACTAGAATAAAACTTGAAACAAGAGCAAATTAGGCACACGTTAAAAAACTAATACTGTCCCACTTACATGTAACTTTACTGTCAAAGTGTGGATACAAATGACCAGTGTAGTGCCCATGAGTTCAACAAGAAACCCGGTTGAAACGATAAACAAAGATAACCTCTGCATTTTGGGAAGCTCTTCGACAGGTGAGCACATTCTTGTTCATACCATATAGTTTCAATAGATCAGCGGCTTGAAGATGCTTTTGTACATGTCGAGTCAATCGAGCCTTGATGATCAACTTCTCCAGCGCGTGTGCATTTCCAAGAAGAAACTTAATCAAGGAGAGCAGATGATTCGATCCTAAACGATTGGCTTCGGAACCGATGATCTCAACTCTCTTGAGATGTTTCGCTAAACATTCAAAGCTCCCCTTCCTTGGGCACAAATAATCTTCTCCGTTGAAGTTAAAACGTCCTCTAGATTCGTCATCAAGCCCAAACCGCACGTGAATACCCCATTTAAGAAACTCACTTCGCATTAGATGTGGGTCCATGAGGAAAAGAAAATTCACTGCCTCGCTAAAATTTCAAACAAACAACCTTTATTTGTCCACTGCAAATGGTAGTTTGTTTTACTTTATATGAGGTCTTAATCAATTTGAGCTCTTAAACTCGCGCCCACAATACAATATATTCTCTTTCTAGCTGCTCATTGCTGACCTATTAGTTCAAGATCCAAACCTACATGGCAGCAATAGAACCTCCAGTACAGCACTGCAGTTACTTTGAAGACATGAACTAAAACAGGTGCACATATGTTGAGTGCACTGACCAAAGTTACGTGCAATTTTCAATTGCCAAAACAAATAAGATTTTGGATTTGATAATCTTCATGTGCTTCTGAAGTTTTAACTCACATTTGTGCGAAATAAAAGTCAGCTCAAGAAGTGAAATTAAAATATCATAGCAAATGAACAAACCTTAAACAGGATGTAGCCATCCAGGCATATGAGTAAATTTTCCAGGCATGGTAAACTACGTAGCAAGTGTGCTATCCAAGGGAAGTCCCAATGAGTAACTGGTGCATGCAGTGTCAAATTCTGACATTTTGACAATGGAAATGGCACTCCTTCCATCTCCCAAGGAGACAAAATCTAAGCACATTGAGCCAGCAAAATAGAAAAATTTTGATTGTTATTTCTTTTCCTGTTCAGGATGAATAAAGACAAACAAAATTTACAGTCCATCCAAATACTCTATCCCTTGACCCTGTAGGTCGCTCTAGTGGGGCAACATACATTACTAAAACACTGCTAATCACAGATCCCATTCAAGGTAAAAAAAAACGGAGGTCGTACCTGGAAACACCGGCCGCAGGTGGCAATCGTAGGAACTCCCCGCAGCTTCTCCAGGAGTCCCTTTAAAAGATCCAGCATCCTCTCTCCACGAGACATAAGAAAATATAAGTTGGCTTCCACCAACGAAGAAACATTGTCAAGTCTGAACATGGGATCATTAGGCAAAAACCCTGATATCCACAGTGACAGCAGATAACGGGCCCAAATTGTCTCCACTTTACAGGTCATGGGGTAGACGAGTATCAATTTTTTCACACTCATTGAATCTATTCTGATGTTCTTCACGCCCTTGCACATGTGCAGCTCAAGGGACTCTAAAACCGGACTTCCCCTAACAATTTCCTCTAGGATATGATCACTCAACTCCGCAAATGACATCGACAAGACCTTAAGACGAGGCCACCTAACAGTAGTGCCCAGCGAAAGCGGCACTTTCTGAATTCCAGGCGTACCAACCAACTCAAGTGACACACGAACTGCGGCAATGCGTACGAGAACAATGGCGTAGCAGCCGGCAACAGGCGGAGATCCTCCACGCGGCGTGCTGCCGCGAAGCAGAACCAGGAGTCGAACTTGGGTGAGTTGACCCCGTCGCACATGATGTGGAATCTCTTCACGGTCGGGGAGGTGCTCTGAAGCAGGACGCTGTCGACAAAGGACGAGAAGTCCCTGGAACTGTGAGGCAGGTCATCACCAATCCCATCATTGAAGACGAGGTCGGTGGTAGAGGTCCAAGTGGACTGCCACCGCTTGGAGAGGATGCTGGTCTTGACTACATCTCGGAGGGTCAGGAACGAGAAGATGTGGTGGATCACGTCGTCTGGCAAGGCGCTGATGTCATCCCTACGGTTCAAAGGAGGAGGAGGTGGGATTCGTCTTGTACGATTCGGCCGGTCGCCGGGGGATTTGCAGTGGATGGCGCCGTGGACGGAGGTCTCCGCCATGGTCTAAAAATCCTAGGGTTTCTATCCCGAGCTTTCGAGGCTTTTGACTTTCGCGTTTTATATTTAAATGGCATAATTCGTTTTTTTCTGTTGGGCGTATTTTTTGTTTTTCAATATATATAAGAATTTCTTTTGGGGTGACAAAGCAAGTGCTCAATGGTCAAGCAATTTTCCTACGAAAAACGGTGAAATTTTGATTCTTTTAGGCTCCGTTTAATTCTTTTAAGTCTGGCCGACCTTATATGGTCACGGGGCCGACAAGCTCTCGCTTGCTCTCGTCTCCTTCAATCTCTCACCTGCTCATGCTCTCTCTCACTCGGTGGCTCCGTCCGGCGACGATCTCTTGCTCTCTCACCCCAGCCCGCGGAAGGAAGGAGGAGCACAAAGCAGTGTATGATGATATTCCTGCGGTAGTTTTGGGCGTAGGATCGAGGTAAGTCTCGAGTCTTGCAGGTGGTTCCGCGATTTACTTGTGTTCATGTGGATGGAAGGACGAGCTAGCAGCGGCACGGCGGATCGGTCCCGTGGTGGGCCTCTCGCGTAGGAGTCCGGGCGAGTAGATTTCTAATTCGTGTAACCCTCGGATCGTGGGTTTCGGCTTGTATATTGCCAATGTTCTTTGCATGTTACTTTTGTTGGTTTGCATGATATCCTAGAATGTCGGATGAGTGAAATTGAGAGATGATGAGAGTTCGGTGGGGTTGTCACGAAATGAGAACGAAGAAGAGGAAGAAGAAAAGAAGAAGAGGAAGAGGAGATGGTGGCTTGAAGGTTCCTATGCCACATGGGGAGGGAGGTGTCGTCCATGAAAGAAGAGAGAGGGGTGAGGTGCAATTTTTGCTCGGTCGGGTTCCAATTTCACATATTTTTTAACTCTATGGGGTCCAAATTATACCGTAGTGTATCCTCAAAAATATCGTTTTTACTACCGACTTGAGACCAATAAGTACCGATTCACTCATAACTTATGCTGGTGGAAAAATCGGTTCATTTCAGTACATGTCTCGTTTAAATATTCATCAATTGGAATCATATTTACACTAACCTTACTTTGATTTTTTTTTTTATATAGATAGAGTAGTTATGAATAGATAGTGCTCTTATATAAAACAAATAAACTTTTCTCCCTTTCACATGCCTTCGGATGAATTTTTTCTAATGAAAAAAAGGAATTAAAAAAATAGAATTCATATTTTTTTTATTTCTTCGGATTAAAAATACGAATATACAAAAAAAATCAAAATAGTTATACTCTTATATATATAAATATTTTTTTCTAATTTTAATATACTACTTAACTATACTATTCTATTAGTTATAATAAACTATAATATTAGTTATACTAGGGCCATACGGACTCGAATTGTAGACCTTCTCGGTAAAACAGATCAAAGCGATTATTATCAAAATGATTCGAACTGTTTCAAAGACTCAACATGCCTCTCTTTTTTCCATTTTGTTTGCATTGGGTTAATATCAATTAGTCCACTTATCTTTTTTCTTGCCGATAAGGAGATGGCTCCTTGCTCTGAATCATGATTTTTGGTTTCAACTCAAGAGCACTACCAGAGCGTTTCAAAGAAGGGTTATTTTGATGTGGGTTTGGTTCTTGCCGAGATTAACCTAGATAAGGAGATTTTTAGGGGATTTTTTATCCCATTAATTTACCACAATCAGTAGGAAGATTTCATCCATTGTCCGCTCTTTCCAGTATTTGACGTACCACAGAAATGAAATTAGGAATATTAAATCTATATTAAAGAAAGTTTGAAGTTTTGAAGACAGGATATGCATTGTTATTTTACACATTGTGGTTAGTAACATTGATAAATTAATTTAAGAAACGGAAAGAGAGGGATTCAAACTACACCTTGCACCACTCGGCCAACTCTCCTGCAGAGGCTATGATGATCATATCCTACAAAAAGGGCACAAAGTTCAATGAATGATGGCGGACATCATAATTCATCTTCATCAAAGTTATAATATCGAGGAAATCTATTGGGCAATTGGCTTCCCATAGAGGATATCTCTGATCCTAAACCTCTTCATTGTGGCCGAGGCCCACGGGCCAAAGCCATTTCTACCAAGGCGGAGAAGGCTCCGATGGATCGTCTTGCCAGTTTAAGCATCTTAGCGCACAAAGTTACAAACAAAAAAGGAGGCCAGCGGCAATAGTCAGGTGGATCGCCACCGCTTTGATAGGATGCAGTGTCTTAAAAATGTCTTCAATACGTCAAGAAGGATAGACGTGGCAGCTTATGGCTTCGCGCAAGGCGTCGTTGAAATCATGGAGATAAAATTTGTCAAGGTTCCTGCTTCGTTTCGTTTAGAAGGAGAAGGCTCGCTTCGTTTTGCAAGATTCGGTGGTTTCGCCATGAAAATTTGCCTTGGATTATGCCGTGGGCAGAGCTCTCGGCCATGAATTTCACTTCCCAGGTTTCTATGAGTCCTGCCACCAAAACAGCTTTGTAAAAAAGGACGCCTCTTTGAAAGAATGATTGAAGATGACTTCAGCATTTTGGGAACCTCTTCGATAGCTGAGCACATTTTGGCGTTCGCCAAGTAGTTCCCAAAGAACAGCGGCTTCATAGTGTCTTAGTCCATAATGCGCAGGCAATTCAGCCTTGATAATCAACTTCTCCAGAACAAGTGCTTCCTCAAGAAGAAACTTAATCATTGCGAGTAGATGTTTCGACCGAAAGCAATCAGCTCCAAAGCCGATTATCTCAACTCTCTTGAGATGTTTCGCCAAACATTCAAAGTTCCCCTTCCTTGAGCACAAAAAATCTTCTTCCTCAAAGTTATTCATGTAGCTCAAACTGCACATGAATACCCCATGTAAGAAATTTTGCACTAGATGTGTGGGTCCACAAGGATAAAAAAAAAAAATTCAACAGCTCACTAAAATATCAAACAAACAACCTTCATTTGCCCACCGTAAATGCTAGTTAGTTTTACTTTGTATCGAGTCTTAATCAATTGGAGCTCTTAAAGTCGTCCACACAATAAAATATCTTCTCTTTCTAGGTGCTCATTGCTACCCTATTAGTTCAAGATCCAAACCTACATGGCAGCCAAAGAACCTCCAGTAAAACACTGCAGTTACTTTAGCTGCACAGATGTTATGTAGACTGACCAAAGTGTTTGAAGTTGATCATCTTCATGTGCTTCTAAAGCTTTAACTCACTGTTTAAAAATTTGTGCAAAAGAAAATTCAGCACAAGAAGCGAGATGAAAGTATCATAGCAAAGGAACAAACCAGCACGTTGCTGCGGGCAGCCAGGCGGATGTCTAATTTTTCAAGGCACGGTGAACTTCGTAGCAGGTGTGCTATCCCAGGAAGTTCCCAACGATGAACTGGTGCAAGTAGTGTCAAATTCTGACATTTTGACAATGGAGATGGCACTCCTCCCATCTCCCAAAGGGACAGAATCTAAGAACATTGAGCAAGCAACATAGAAAATTTTGACTATACTTTCTTTTCCTTTTTCCTGTTATAAGATGAATGAAGACTAACAAAAATTAAAGTCCATCCAAATACCTTATACCCTGACTCTGTCTCCAACGAGTTCACAATGATACATCTTGATGGCAGACTAGAATGCCACGGAGAGCTGTAGTTGCTCAACCGGGGCAACAAACAGCACTACAACAGTGCTAATCACCGACCGCATTCAACACGAGCAAGTCTTATAAAGGTAAAAATACTGAGCTCGTACCTGCAAACATGGACAGCCGATGGCGATTGCGGGAACTCCGCGCAGCTTCTCATAGAGTCCCTTGAAAACGTCACAGGGCATCCTCCTCACAGGAGACTCGAGAAAATATAACTTGGCTTCAACCAAAGATGATACATCCTCAAGTATAAGCATGGAACTATTAGGCCAATACCCTGATACCCGCAGCGACAGCAAATGCGGAGCCCAGAGTTTCCCCATGTTCGAGTACTCTACAATATCGCGGCGGAAGAGTACCAACTCTTTCACACTCGTTGAATCTATTCTAATGTTCTTCATCCCCCCGTCATACTCCAACTCGAGGGACTCTAAAACAGGGCTTCCCCTGAGAATTCCTTCCAAAATATCATCACTCAACTCAGCGTATTTTATAGACAAGACCTTAAGACAAGGCCACCTGATATTAGTACCCGACGAAAAACAGCAGAAACGGACTTCCAGACCTACCAACCAACTCAAGCAACACACGAACCGCGGCAGTGTGCACGAGAATAGCGAATCGCTCGGCCACAGGCAGAGATCGTCCACGCGGCGCGCCTCCGCCAAGCGGAGCCAGAAGTCAGGAGCCGGAAGTCAAGCTTGGGGGAGTTGGCCGCGTCGCACTTGAAGCCGATGACGTGGAACCTCTTCACCGTCGGGGAGGTGCTCTGGAGCAGGACGCTGTCGACGAGGGACGACAGTTTAAGGGGCTCGTGGTCTCCATTGAAGACGAGGTGCGCGGTGCTGGTCCAAATGGACTGCCAGCGCTTGGAGAGGACGCTGGTCTTGACAACGTCCTCGAGCGGCAGAAATGAGAAGATGTGGTGGATCACGGCGTCCGGCAAGGCGCTGATGAGATCCCTAGGGCTCAAAGGAGGAGGAGGAGGAGGAGGAGGAGCTCGGTTTCCTTCGGTGCGATTGGGCCTGTCGCCGCCGTGGACGGAGGTCTCCGCCATGGGATTGAAATCCTAGGGTTTCCGCGGATTTTCCCGCTGATTCGAAGGATTTTACTTTTTCCCGTCTTTTTACACGACGACGTAGCAAGACGAAGGTGAAGGATAATCAAGTAATTTTCCTTTGCTTCATTAAACAAGAAAAATTACCAAAAAAATAGAGTGAAAATTAGATGGCCTCGAATGTGAAAGATGAATTGGAAGGACAAAAACTAAATTTAAGCTAGTGAAAAAAGGGTGTTAATTAATCTATACTAATCATGTATAACTCGTTCCGTATGTATTTCATTCATCAAGCACTATGACAAATTTCCTAAATTCCTACATCCGTAACTCTATTCCTTGTCAACCCCGCCATCGTAGTCGCCATACTCGTCACTCGCCCCTCTCTACATCCGAACATACTCTAGAGTCGCGCCACCTCCAACGGGTAAGGAATTTTCGACATGATGTGTTTACACGGCGCCCAAATGAGCGTGCTTGGTTGAAGCTTAATCGATACCTTGTCATCAACAAAGGGGACATGTTTAAACGCATATAATAAGTACGCCGTCGCTTATTGAACCTTCCAACGCCTTTATTACATTCGTAGACACGTCAACACTTGCCTGGGTTGATACCACATGTTGTAGATACATTTTTTGGTTCGTGTAATAAATGTCGAAGCACATTTTTTTTTCGTGTGTGTGACAAGTAATATCTTAAATGCGTTAAGCATGTCGTAGTGTCTAAGACGCTTAATAAACTTGTCGTATTGGGGCTTTTATTTGAAGTTAGTTGTTTGCTTCTAGATTGGGTTTGTTTCGATTAGGTCCCAGCTGGGTGGGTATGAATCGTCGAAATCATTTCCCATAAATTGAAGAGAGAGAGAGAGAGAGATAAGAGAGAGAGAGATAACTTGTGTCGAATCCATTTTTGACTCACCTAAACTCGACGAGGCTCGCCTATTTGATAGGTCTATATAGGACAGACAATGGCTATTAAATCTAGCAACGAAAACTTCAAGATGGTAAGTAAATCTTTTTCCCTACAGAAAAATCCAAAGATTGGGACTTCGGCAAAAAATGAAGAACAAGAACAAGAAAAAAAAAACCCAATGGAGGATCTTCTAGGGCGCCCAATATTTTGATTGACTTAAGCACAATCACCAAGTCATCCGATAAGGCGAAGGGAAAAGCACAAGGAGGACGTCTATGATACCCTTAAAAAAAAAAAACTGCATCATCCTCCTCGGGAACTTCAAATCTTTGGTGCCCTGAAGAAGAAGCAACCATTGGCGTAAACGGGTGAAAAGAGAAACCATTTGCTGTATCCGCATTATTGCGGAAGACAAGGAAATGTTCATAATCAGGCAAATCATATACAACTAAACATGATACGCATAAGTGGACAAGAAACCCTTGAATTATGAAGTATCGGACCCGACGCAGCCTGAAATCCACCGGCCGGTTTGAAGATCATACGTATGAACTAGACCATCCTGAAGGCAAAGACTGTTACAAAGAGTAGACAATTTTACGATATAGACTGTTAGAAAGAGTAGACAATTTTACGATATATATTCATTCTAAATGTAAAATTGGCATGATACCCGACCGCCTATACCAAGATGTCGACCTAAAGGTTCAACATCAAAGTATATGCGCCGGTTGGTATCTTTAGATGATCGTCACAACCTATATAGTCAATTGAGGGGACAAAAGAAAGTCACTTCAATGATTGGGAAAACAATAATGATAGCAAAAGCAAAACACTACGGTGGTTTTCACACAAATTGAGAACTTAAGACTGTGTTTGATCACGGGATAAAGACAGAATTGAGATGAAAATGTTTGTGCATTCATTTGGAGAGTGATTAGATATAAGAATTAGATATGTTCCCCTATCTTGTCCGGCATCACCAATTAACACACATCCCATGTTAGCAAGTGCCTGGTTACTTGTTAGGTCATTGTGTCCGGAAAGAACAGGGCGGGATCATGCACTAACTCACCCTCCCTCAATCCCCCCCTTTCAATGAACCCCCCTCTTCCCTTTTCCTCTTTCGCCACAATCCCCACCCCCAATTCAAACCAAAGCCATTCCCTTCCACCTAAAAGAAAAGTTTTCCACGTTTATCTTGTCCTTTGTTGTTCTTCCGGCTCGATAATTGGGTATATCCAATCTGATAGACTTTGCATATGCCAAAGACGACACCTTAAACATTCAAGCAAGTTCAAGACATGAAAATAGAATATCTTTCCATGATTATCACTATTAGTAGCATCTTAAACAAATTTGCATATCCTAGAGGCAACAAACGAATGCAATCACTCATCATCACAAGGTAATTGTCCCAACTTTTATCTGATTAATAGATAACAAAAACTCTGAAAATGTCCAAATAAAATGCTCCCATCACACGCCATTGCATGAGAGAGAGAGAGAGAATGTAGGGAGTCATTATATATATTTCCAAGAAAAAAAAGAGAGAAGGTTTAGAGCATTATACCTTTCGTCCTCAAGTATACAAGTAGTTTCCATCTTTCCAGAATAACACCCGAAATTGCAAGCTTATCACCCAATAATTTCTTGAGAAATAACCATCACATCGGGGAAATCCAATCATCTGGCACTTACCTAGGTAACCCCACCTTGTTGACCATGTAAAATGCATAAGAGTTCCATGCTATCTTCTCTGTAGATTGCAGTAGTCCGGCTCTTGGAGAGAAAGCAATGGCAGATATGATACCTGCCCAAAAGCAATAGAGAGTAAGATACCCAATTCTTTCCTTTTCTCTTGTGATCGCAATATTATCTTGAATCATTATAAAATTAACAAGGAAATCCAAGGCACTTAGGAGATCTGCTATTTTCCTTTGCATGCATCGCACATCAGCCCCATTGCAAAATAAAACAGAAAAGTCAGCCTTACAATCCAAAGTAATCCTTTGAAGTTGAAACACTCAATTTTTCTCCACTGCAGTCCCTCTAAATCCTATTTTATTTAACTTGTTTGACAAACATACAAAAATAGCTAATCCAGGACAAGCACAACAACGCACCTGTTTGACCTTCTTTGTTTCCTTGAAGTGTTTGAGTGCTTCTCAAAATCTTTACCAGGGAGATGTACATCAAACACTCTTATGGATTCGTTATATCCGGAAAGTTCCTACACATGAACAAAGGATGTAGGTTGAAACTTTTATAGACTTAAAATGCAATAGACCTTATGTAAAGAGAAAAAGTAAATCATTTATGATAACCGCAAAAACCACTAAGCAACCAAACACCGACATTCCGAAATTCGGTTAGCAGCGCATAACATACATCACCAAATACTGATTTCTTTCAACAATAGAAGGTAAAATAATGTACGATTTCCTACGAAAATTTCGAGGTGAATTAGAGTGCACTGTTGACATGAGGGAATTCAGGAGTCTTCAAAATGGAATGTTAAACTTACTCGTTCCCCGCAGGATTAAATGTAATTGAAAATGCAGCTGTAATTTCATCCACAGCATCAAAAGCCCTGTATGTGCAAGGTAGCTGCAATGTCAAGTCCACAAGTCAATAAAATTTCCTTGTTTCTTTTCAAGACAATTAAAAACGAAGCTGCATTCAGAAGATTGTAAAGGAGAAGCTAAGGGGTATGCAGACAACAGAGTTGCTATAAAAAATGTCTAAGATGTGTGATAAGCTCGGGGTCTACAACTTCAGTGTACCCGAAACAATTATATGGCCTCCATAAAGTCTCCCTGGAGTTCTTGAATAAACTAAACAATTCTGACCTGTCCAGTAGTAGCATCCCTGGCATGAATCGGATGATCACGAGAAATTGAAGCAAATACACAGCTAACTGAGTCTGAAACATGAAAATCTTCAATCAATTCTAGCTGTGGCTAATTACCGGAGGAGAAATAACTATAGCTGAAAAAAAAAAAACATGATACAGTAAAAAGAAAAGAGTGAAATTTTACGAGACTACCTGTAGCAGACATATGGATACCAACAGAAATCATAAACCGATTCCCCTTCTGTGACAACAAGATTCGCTGGAAAAGAATCTGCAACCACATAGACACAGACCACTCATTATCTCAATTTGCGAATGATTGGTTATAGATATCACTGGCAAATAGTCTCAAAGTCCTAAAGCTAACATCTTTCAAGCTATTTAAATACACAGAAACAAACACACACTCTACGTGACTACAAAATGCCTTGAGGACCTGTACCTTGATCAACATCAGAAGAACTTGCATTTGCGCAATCATCACCCCCGTGGTCTGGTCTAATCATGACACAGAGCAATTAAAGTACCACCAACAGCGCAACATCTCGTGAATGAACAAACATAAAAAGGACCAGAAAAATCAGCGAGCGCCACCATTGTCCCAAAACAAACTTACAACTTGAACACACAAAGGGAATTGTCCTCTGAGCTACTGTGAAAGCAAGTCCCATCCGGTGACCTAACGAAAGCCCAAAAAGAAGAGGCAATCATCGCTCCAAAAGCCACCCCACTACTCAGAATGCGAACGACCAAACACCCATCAAGGGAAAACCAAAAAGTACGCACATTCGACGCCTTCAAGAAAGTTGTTCGGCTTCTGGTCAGTTCTGAACCGTTTGTGGAATTGATAGGCTCTCTAAGGAGGGACATCGAACCGTATGGCGGGCCATGAGTAGTCTTGATGAGTGTGGCCTCTGTGGGTTCGTTGAGCCGGCTCAATTGACTCTGCTCAGGCTTTTCTTCGGATGTCGCCGGCGAGTTCTGGCTCCGTCGAGCCTTCCCCATTTTGAGTTCGCCAAAGGGAAAGATCACTCAATATTTGACATTTGACAACTTAATTCTAGTATGGTTGACCATATACATAGCACCGCACTTCATTTCATATAACTCACTTGTTTGTGAAGCACAGAAAAATCATTCAATATTTTCACTTCTGATTTTTCTTTGTAATAAAAAACTCAAAAAATATATGAAAAAATAATATATAATTCGATATTACATTAGTTAAAACAGAGCAATTGCTTAGACGACTTCTTCATAACTATGGTTGAGGTGCTTAATGATGAATCTAGAAAGTACCCATTGTGGTGCTACTGTGCTTTTTTGGAGAGAACCGTAGCGCTATCTAGATAACTCAGGATTATATTTTTCATGAGGATACTAAATACATTGAGACCGACCAGTATTTTATTCGTCAACATATTTATAGTGGTGCAATCAATTTTCTTTCCATCTTTAGTGGATTAACTAGCTGGTATTTTCACTAAAGCATATCCACCTGGCCGTTCCGATGAAGTGGAGTGAAGTGCTGATTAAGCAAGCAAGCAAAGTGCAATGGCGAAAACACTGAGGTGCAGAATAGAAATTGACGGAGAAACATCAGCGGAGGAAAAGAGACATCCTAAATGTCCCTAAACGTTTCAAAGTGTTTCAAATTACTGGATAACGACGGCATTGTTGGCTCTATAAATTGTGGCCTCCATCATACTTGTGTTCTATCACAGTTCTTTTCCGTTACCACATAATGTCTTCGACCTCTTCTTACGTTTCTGATGTTACCACCTTCCGCAATGAGTTCCGCATCCTTTGCAAAGAACTCATCATCTCTCCTCTAAATTCCACTCGCGCTTACACGGTGATTGTTGCAAAGCGGCGAACCAACACATCTTCCACCACATCATCCTTTTCGAGTGGATTAGCACCACGCGGATGCAATTCGACACGAGTACGCCTCATAAAAGCGTACAAAATACCGAGCTCGTACCTGCAAATACCAACCGCTAATAGAGCTAATGGCGATTGCAGGAACTCCGCGCAGCTTCTAATCGAGTCCCTTGAAAAAGTCGAAGAGCATGCTATTGTCACTGCACGCAACAGAATCTAACTTGGCTTTCACCAAAGAAGGTATATCGTCAAGTCTGAACTCATAATCATGAAACCAACACCCTCGTATCCGCAGTGACAAAAAAATGTGGGGGCCCAAAGTTTCTCCATCTTAGAGATCGCGCGGGGGACGAGTACCAACGCTTTATTCACAATCGTTGACTGACTCTAGTATATTGTTCTTCACGCCCCTGCACAAGTACAACTCGAGGGACTCTAAAACAGGACTTCCCCTGACAATTTCCTCCCAGGTATCATCACACACCTCCACAAATTCTATCAACAAGACCTTGAGACAAGGCCACCTAATAGTAGCACCCAACGAAAAACAGCATTCTCTGACTTCTAGGCGTCCCAACCGACTTAGGCAATACAAGAACTGCGGCAGTGCATAGCCGGAGATCCTCCGCACGGCACCCCACCGCAAACCGTAGCCGGAGGTCGAGCTTAGGGCAGTTGGCCTCTTCGCACTCGAAGCCGGCGATGTGGAATTTCTCCGCCGTGGGGCGAGGTGCACTGGCTCAGGACACTGTCCATGAGGGGCGGGAGGTCCAAGGGTTTACGAGGCCTGTCTCCGTTGAAGATGTTGGGTTTATGGGTGGGTGGACCGCCCATGTGGGCTAACACATCCCATTACTCGTTATGGATAACTGTCGTTTTTAAATGTGATGTCTAATCACGTTCTTTTATCGCCTAACATAATAAGAACATCATCTTTCTCCAAGAAGAAATTACGCGTGTCGTTCTCATTGTGAAGACAAAGAAGAAAAAAAAAGAAAAACAACGACGTCTCTTTATGAACGTCAAATCGGTGGACTCTTTCTTTACACGGGGAACACTAAATCTGTGAAATAAAAAAGTATGTTCGTAATCATAATATATCTTTTCGATCAGTGATTCAAGAATTCTTGAGCATGTTAATTCCCCAATCCATACTTATAGAATTAGGGATTGGTTTCCGTCGTTGATATCAGAGCATCTTGTTCCTATTTCCTGATCGAGCGAATTTTTGTGGTCGAATTAGTGTGAAAAACTCGTTTTACGAACCTACTATTCCTATATCAGTTCATGACTTTCTGTACAATAAAAGTATTTTTGAACATATAATTAGAACCGTCTCGGCGAAACGAGTCTTTTGAGTGGCGAAACGAGTCCTATGAACACACAGTGGTTTGCAGCGGGCGGCGGCGGGGACGAAGTTCTCCGCCATGGGTCGCACGTGTATGTTGGAATCAAATATTAAATGTGCTAAGCATGTTGTGGTGCGTAAGGCGTTTAATAAACTTCTCGTACTTGGGCTTTAAAGGTATATCACTAGTGATTATTATGTCGTGTTGAGGCCCCCACTGAATTCAGTGCATTGGACACTGCGCATTTATATCTAGAGGCAGATAGTTTCGGTGGATTTAGAGGCTCTTCGGTGGCCTTGTACACGATGGATCATATCAAGCTGCTTTCAAAGATCACCTACCTCCAAATATTTTTCCCTGTATGTGCATACTGGCTATGATGATCATCTCCTACAGCAGAAGGGCACATGGTTTCATCTTCATCAAAGTTGTAATCTCAAGGGAATACATGGGGCGATTGGCTTCCGACAAAGGATGTCTCTGATCTAAGAACTCTTCACTATTGCAGAGGCGCACGGGCTATACAGAGACGGCTCGGATGGATCGTCTTGCAAGTCTAAGCATCTTGGTGCAGAGCCATGAATTTCAGTTCCCAGGTTTCTACGAATTCTGCCGCCAAAAGAGCTTTGAAGTTTGAGGTTAATTTGTTGTCGAATTGTTGGCAAACAAGTGATGACCGCTCACTTTACACGCAAACTTCAGACTGTTGGACGATAAGGTGAAACAACAATCGTTATATCGACAGGCATTCGCGATTGTCGAAGTAAAATATATTCCTTTCGGGCATCGGACGGTCCATAATGGATTTGTATGTAGACAACATCTTCGACTTCCAATTTTAGGTAAATGGTATTTTGGAGTATTGGGGTCTTGATTTGCTCTTTCAGTTTACAAATCGATTCGGATCATACATTCATGTCCCGGAATCATTCTTTCTCTCAAGGATCAGTTGATTTGGCTAAGTTTGTCGCTTATTGGAGGAGCCTTTCTCATAAGAAAGAGTCATGCCTATTATGTGTTCATGTTTTGATATTAACTACAGGAATTAGCACATGATCAGAGAAAGATTGAAGAATTGGAAGTAGAAAAACATATAAAAGTTGAAACATTTGAAGTCTGAATATCCAACGAGTGATAAGCTGCCAATGGGCCAAAAGAGTGATTTTCCAACCATGACAGTGTCAGAAGAGTGTAAGTCGGGATGAGCATTGCAGTGCTCATTCAAGTTTAGAAACCTGGATTTTCATATGCTTTTAAAAGGACGTCTCTTTGAAAGGATGATTGAATATAACTTCAGTATTTCGGGAAGCTCTTCGATAGCTGAGCACTTCTTGCATCACGCCAAGTAGTTCCAAAAGAACAGGGTCTTGATGGCGCTCTTGTCCATATTGTGTGGGCAATTCAGCCTTGATAATTAACTTCTCCAGCACAAGTGCATCCCCAAGAAGAAACTTCATCAAGGCGAGCAGATGTTTTGACCGAAAACTATTAGCTAGAAAGCCGATGATCTCAACTCGTCCGAGATGTTTCGCCAAACATTCAAAGTTCCCCTTCATTGAACACAAAAAATCTTCTTCATCATAGTTAAAACGATCTTTAGATTCTTCATCAAGCTCAAACTGCACATGAACCCCCATTTAAGAAACTTGCTTCGCATTAGATGTGGGTCCACGAGGAAAAGAAAATACATTAGCTCACTAAAATTTCAAATAAACAACCTTCATTTATCCACAGCAAATGCTAGTTAGTTTTACTTTGTATGGAGTCTTAATCAATTTGAGCTCTTAAACTCGTCCACACAACAAAATATCTTCTCTTTCTAGGTGCTCATCGCCACCCTATTGGTTCCACATCCAAACCTACATGGCAGCCAAAGAACCTCCAGTACAACATTGCAGTTACTTTAGAAGTGAACTAAAATAGCTTAAAGTTGTCCAGTACAGATGTTGAGTAGACCGACCGAAGTTAGGGGCAATTTTCAATTTCTAAAACAAGTAAGAGTCTGAATTCAATCTTCTTTATGTGCTTATGAAGTTTTAACTCACTGTTTAAATATTTGTGCAAAAAAAAAAAAATTCGGCACAAGAAGCGAACTGAAAACATCATGGCAGAGGAACAAACCTGCAAATTGGTGAAGCCAGCCAGGCGTATGATTAATTTTTCCAGGCATGGTGAACTCCGTAGTAGGTGCACTATCCCAGGAACATCCCAACGAGAGACTGGTGCATTTAGTGTCAAATTCTGACATTTTGACAATGGAGAATGCACTCCTTCCATCTCCCAATGGGACAAAATCGAAGCACAATGAGCAAGCAAAAGAGAAAATTCTGATCATTGTTTGTTTTCCTGCTTAAGGTGAATAAAGACTAACAAAATCTACGGTCCATCCAAATACTGTGTCCCTTGATCCTGTCTCCCACGAAGAATTCACAATGATTCCTCTTCGGAGCACGTCTTATAAAGGGTAAAAAATACGGAGCTCGTACCTGCAAACACGAACCACCTGTGGCGAGTGTAGGAACTCCGCGCAACTTCTCAAGGAGTCCCTTTAAAAGGTCCCGTATCCTCTCCACATGAGACATACCAAAATATAAGATACGAAGATATAAGTTGGCTTCGACCAAAGAGGATACGTCGTCAAGTCTGAACACGGAGTCGTGTGGCGAGAACCCCGACACCCGCAGTGACAACAAATGAGGGGCCCAAAGATTCTCCACGTTAGAGAACAAGGAGGGAACGAGTAGCAAGTCCTTCACACTCATTGAATCTATTCTGATGTTCTTCACGCCCTTGCAGGAGTCTAACTCGAGGGACTCTAAAACAGGACTTCCCCTGAGAATTTTCTGGAGGGAATGATCGCACAACTCCCCATGTCTTATTGACAAGACCTTAAGACAAGGCCACCTAATACGAGTACCCGACGAAAAACAGCAGTAAGAGACCTCCAGGCGTACTAGCCAACTCAAGCGACTCGCGAACCGCGGCAGCGTGTACAAGAACGGCGAAGCAGTCAGCCCCAGGCAGAGATCCTCCACGCGGCGCACCATCGCGAAGCGGAGACAGAAGTCGAGCTTGGGTGAGTTGGCTTCGTCGTACACGAAGCCAGTGACGTGGAGCCTCTTCACCGTGGGGGAGGTGCTCTGGATCAGGACGCTGTTGACGAGGGACAGGAAGTCGAAGGAATAGGTTTCGTGATTGCGAGGCCGGTCTCCGTTGAAGACGAAGTGGGTGGTGGTGGTCCAAGTGGACTGCCACCGCTTGGAGAGGACGCTGGTCTTGACGACGTCTTGGAGGGGCAGGAACGAGAAGATGTGGTGGATCACGTCGTTTGGCAAGGCGCCGATGAGATCGCTGGGGCTCAAAGAAGGAGGAGGTCGGCTCCTGCGATTCGGGCTATCGCCAGAGGATTCGCGGTGGATGTCGCCGTACGCGGAGGTCTCCGCCATGGAATATGTTTGCGTTCTCCGTCGAGTCCGCCATGGAATATATGCTTTCGAGGCCCTAGACTTTTGCGTTTTATATTTATATGGCATAATTTTTTTTTTTGTGTGCGTATTTCTCTCTTTTTCAATATTTATAAGAATTTTTGTTTGGTGACCAAGCGGGTGCCCAATGGTCAAGTAACTTTCCCACGTGGAATCAGGATACTCAAGCAAATTGTTACGAATATTGATCCAAAGGTAAACAGAAAGAAGCATAATTCTTTCGTCATGCTAACGTGGCATTCAATTAAAAGGAAAAAAGTGATAAACCTCGTAATCCTTTTGTAATGAGAATATATATTATTATCCACGAAATAGTTATTATGGCAAAAAAAATGGTACTATTTCAATCTATTATAGGTAACATATCCATCACGTGGTGGTATTTATGTGGCGGCCATATTTGCCTAAATAAAAAAAAAAGATAAATACCATCAAAAATCCTAAACTATGTTCACTGCGACACATTTACTCTAAACTTTTTTTGCAACATCAGAAACTCCAAACTATACTCATGGTGACACATTAACCCTAAACCTTTTTTTCTTTTTTGTGACACTAAAAATCCTGAACTTGTACCATTGTGACATTAATTTTCCAGTTAAAAGCAGCAATTAAAAATATAACGTGAATTCAAGGTGGCGTTGATATGGCGCCATGCAAGCGTCACATCAGAAAAACGTAAGAAAGAAGAAGGAAAATCTAAAGTTATTATTCATCGTCTTCAACATTCGAGTTCCTCAGGTACTTGTCCATCCACTACCCACTTCTATTTGGAGACACCGCTAGAGTGAGATACGATCGATGCGATGATTCCTGGTACTTTCCAAAATCATTTCCAATTGTTGATTTGGTGTTTTAGGTGCCTGTGAACGATGAGCTCGTTTGGGACAATGGGACCGCATTCCTTGAGCCCCGCATTGATTGCATCATCGATACTGTTGGAAAGTTTGGGATTTGTTTGTTCTATGGGATGGACGTTTTTCGGGATGGATGCCTAATTGTCAAAATCCTGCTTTAAGATCAAATTTGAAATAGATCTTAGCCCGAGCAAGGCCGAGAAAAAGGAAAGGATTGTGTGGCTTAGCTCGGTAGTAAATTGTGATTTGCAATATGAAGCATTGGCTTGGCTTTGTGGAGGTTTGAATTTCTCCTGCAATTCGGCTTCAACAAGGGTCAGTCGGCCTTCTCCAATTCAGGCCCTCCTTGGATTCACATTATACTTTTAACTGGAAGGTAAATGTGTCGCAATGGTATAAGTCCAAGGTTTCTAGTATCACAATGAAAAATCTAGGGTCAATGTCTCACAATGGATATAGTGTAGGATTTTTGACGTCACAAAAAAAAAATCAGAGTAAATGTATCACAGTATGCATAGTTTAAGGTTTTTTACTGTATTTTTTTGTAAAAAGAAAGATTAAAGATACTAAAAAGAGAGGGGTGAATACCACGAAAAACACCAAATTGGTACATCGGTGATAAATTTACCCCAAAATATTTTTTTACCACAAAAAATCTCAAACTGGTACACATATGAGAAATTTATTCTAAATTTTGTTTTGGACCACTTAAAATCCTAAATTGGTACACATTTGATAAATTTACCCCAAATTGGTAGACTTATTATGACAAGTTTATCATCCATTAATTTTTTTTAAATTTTATCATCAAATTGCCTAGTTAGATGACATGTGGCAATTGCCGAATGTACACATTTGGGATTTTTATCCTATGTTTATGACATGTATCAATTTGAGGCATTTCGTGATATTAACTCAATTAAGGGAAACTAACGGAGGATAAATTCGATACAATTGTACTAGTTTGGAGTTTTTTGTGGTTGAAAAAATTAATTTGGGATATATTTATCATGGGTGTACCAATTTCGAGTTTATTGTAATAAAAAAATAATTTGGATAAATTTGTCACGGGTATACCCGTATGGGATTTTTTATGATCATAAAAATTATTTAGGGTAAACTTGTTACATATGTGCCGGTTTAGGATTTTTTGTACAATTAACTCAAAAGAGAGGTAGTTGCCCTCTCCATACAATTATCATAGGAAGATCACTTCATAATTTATTAAAAGTTGCTATTTCTTGTCAATTTTTAAATTAAATTATTCTTACAATTTTCCTCTAATGATTTTTAGCACTTTTTTAATAGTTATATCTTCGATGAAATGAAAAATAGCTGTATAAAAAAGGGGTGAATATCTTCAATCTTTTAGTTGCCATCTTTTCGTGGAGAATGAGACATATTTGAAAAATATTTTTCAGCAAATCATTTTTTAGGAAAATAACAATATTTTTCGATGTTTGGCTAAAACCTAAAAATAAATGTTACAATAGAAAAATAATCAAAAAAGTCATAAACTTATTGTAATTGAGCCAATTCAACCATTTAGTCGGCCGATCTTGACATAGACACTTTTTAATAATAATTTTTCTTTTCAATTTTTTTATTTTATCTTTTTCTTTTTTTTTCTTTCTCTTTCAGTTTGTTTTTTTATTGCCACTGGTCGGCAAGGGTTGTCGTAGCACGCCGACCACCGGGCAAGCCCATCACAGCCACTAGCAAGGCCATGGCTGCCTTCGACCTCGGTTAATGAGGCCCTAGCAAGGTTCGCCTCGCCCATATCCGGGCTAGGCGGCCTTGTCCGCAACCGTTGGTCCCGATAGCTTGGGTTAGAGAGGCGTCCTTGCGAGCAAGGCAATTGTGTCCACACCTGCGATGGCCTCACCTAATGGTCGGTGAGGAGAAAGAAAAAATAGAAAGAGAAAGAAGAGAAAAAATAAAAAATAAAATTGTTAAAATATTATTAAAAATTATCCACATAAGTGCAGGCCGGCCCACTAAATTGAAATAAATGCAAGAGGATTAGTACTCAATTGACGGAAAAAAAGTTTAGGACTGAATAGACACAATCGTTATAGATTTAAGACTTCTTTTATAATTCCGTCCGTTAAAATGTTTTCCACGTTTGGTACGGTTGATTTCCTAAGAGAAAATTGACACAAATTTCTAATTTTTAATTATTTTTTCCTTTTCTTTTGTTTCCTACACTTCCACGGCCGGCTCTGGCTGCTCACGAGATCAACGCTATACATTTGCACCATTACTCTTGAGATTAGACCATAAAAAAAAAAAAGGAAAAATGAGGAGGAAGAAAAAAAGGCAACGAAGAGCAATGCCTCTCTCTCTCTCTCTCTCTCTCTCTCTCTCTCTCTCTCTCTCTCCTCGTCGCTCTCCTCTACGATTTCGATTCGTGATTATTGAACATTTCATGTTTTGGTCTCGGTTTTCATTTCGACGGAACCTGATGTCAAGGCCTTTTAGCAAGTAGAGCGACGGTGGTCCCATTGCTTCAGTGCATTAGTTCGCCATCGAGCGACGTATCGAAGACCAACGGCTTGACGGTTTTCGATTCTAGCCCCGGCAGCGGCTAGAGCAAGAAGAGCGAGGGCAAGAAGAAGGGGCCGTGGAGGCCTCGCCCCAGGTCTATCATGGCCCCCCAAGCCAAGGAGATGGCCTCGCCCCGAGCCTTCATGGCCTTGTTGGCCGAGGGCGACGTGGCCCTCTCCCCGGTTTGAGTGAGCCTTTCTCGGCGGTCCGAGGTGGTCGGAAAAAAAATTGAAAAGAAAAATAACAAAATGACAAAAATCCGAATGGAAAATTAAATAAAAAAATCCATGTGTGATGATTTTGTCGGAAAAGACACATAAATGATCGATTTTACTTCAATATGTCACTTAAGTGAACGAAAAATAAAAAGTTATAACATTCAAGCAAGTGTCATACAAAAGTTATAGCATTCATGATGTTCTTATCCCCGTAATTGCTCCTCGTTAATGATCCTAAAAACATCTTGAATTCTCAATTTCATGTAAATGGTATATTGGGATTGCACGGGGCCTTCGGGCTTTCTTTGTTATTTTGCTCTTTCCCATATGGTATAAAAAAGACTAGGGAAAACACCATCAAAAACCATAAATTATACCCTTTGTGACACATTTATCTTAAATATTTTTTTGTGATAGCAAAAATCCTAAACTTATACCCGTATGACACATTTATTCCAAATTTTTTTTTATGGCACAAAAAATCCCAAACTTATTCTAATGTGACATATTTACCCTAAAATTATCTTTTTGTCACACAAAAACTCCCAAACTCATAGGCATGCGACTCATTTACCATAAATTTTGAGGTAAATATGTCACGGGGATACAAGTGTGGGATTTTTAGTATCACAAAAAAAGTTTGGAGTAATGTGTCGCACTAATATAAATTTGGGGTGAATGTATCACATGGATAAAAGTTTGAGGATTTTTTCTTCAAAATTTTTTTTTAGGATAAATGTGTCACAATGGGTATAGTTTAAGATTTTTTTATGGCTTTTCCCTAGTCTTTTCTTGTGTTACTTGCTCAATGTTTTTAGATTCTGTCCCTTTGGGAGATGGAAGGAGTGACATCTCCATTGTCCAAATTTCAGAATCTGACACTAGCCTCAACAGTTAGTCAATAGGACCTTCCTGAGATAGCACACCTACTACAAAGTTCAGTGTCTGGAAAAATTAGTCATACACCTGGCTGGTTGAGCCAATTCGCAGGTTTGTTCCTTCGCTATGATATTTTCATTTCACTTATTGCTTTGACTTTTATTTCGTACAAATGTTTAAACAGTGAGTTAAAACTTTAGAAGCACAAAAAGATGATCAAATTCAAACTCTAACTTGTTTTTGCAATTGAAAGTTGCCCGTTAACTTCGGTCAGTCTACTCAACATCTGTGGAAGCCAAATTTAAGCTGTTTTAGTTCATGTCTTAAAGTAACGGCAGTGCTGTACTAGAGGTTCTTTTGCTGCCATGCAGGTTTGGATCTTGAACGCATAGGCTAGCAATGACCGCCTAGAAAGAGAAGATTTTATGTTGTGTGGACGAGTTTAAGTGCTCAAATTGATTAAGACTCCATTTAAAGCAAAACTAACTATCATCTGTGGTGGACAAATGAAGGCTATTTGTTTGAAATTTTTGTGAACCAATGAATTTTTCTTTTTCTCGTGGACCCACATCTAACGCGCAGTAAGTTTCTTAAATGCGGTGCTCATGTGCAGTTTGAGCTTGATGAAGAAACTAAAGAGCATTTTAACTTTGACGAAGATGATTTTTTGTGCTCAAAGAAGGGTGACTTTGAATGTTTGGTGATACATCTCAAGAGAGTTGAGATCATCGGGTTTGGAGTTCACTGTTTTCGATTGAAACATCTGCTCGCCCTGATTAAGTTTCTTCTTGGGGATGCACTTGTGCTGGAGAAGTTGATCATCAAGGCTGCTTTGTGCACACAGCATGGACAAGAACATCTTCAAGCTGCTGTTGCTATGGAACTTCTTGCTGTCAGCCGAAATGTGCTAAGCTATCGAAGAGCTTCCAAAACTGCTGAAGTTATCTTCAACTTACCTTTATAAAAAGGTGTCCCTCTAAAAGCATATGAAAACCGGGGATTCCCATTAATCTCATGGCAAGAGGGTATATTGCTGTGGGCACTACACTGCTCATTCGTATTCACTCTCTTTCCGCAGTAAAGTTACATGAACCAGGACAGTATTTGCATGCAGAACTGGACGATAAGTTCGACTTTTTGAAAATCAAAGCACAATTTATTAGCTATCATTAAGATTTGAAATAACTTTAGATTCTTCAATCTAAAGTAGCTGGTACTTCATTACAATAATCGAAGATTTTATCAATTAGATTCAGCGCAATTCGGAACATAACTTGCTTTCACTTTAGCCCAATTTGGGTCTAAGGTTTGTTCCATTAAATATTCGTTAAGCCGAATCAAGCCGCATTGTATATGCCTGGGGTAGAACCTTCTTTTGTTGTTTCTTATTTCAAAGGTCTTCCTCAAATGAAGCAAACTTACTGTTCAGTGGTCCGAAATTCACTGGACTACATACATTCTAAAATGGATCCGTTCTTTAGCTGCTTGCTCACCATCCGAATACAAAACCTCCAACTTTTCAAGCCCGTTCAGCGGCATAATTCCCAGGAACCTTGGGAATGTATCCATGGCCGAGAGGGCTTCCCATGGTGTGATCCAAAGCAAACTCTGCGGCGAACAATCGAATTGCGCGGAAGGAAGGCCACTTTCTCCTTCTTCTCCCCTTCCTCTGAAATGAAGCGAGGAATCCTGGCGGTTTCATTAGCGCCTTTACCGAACGGCCTAGTCTGTGACATCTCCTCCTCTTGCACATCGAAGACATTATCAAGACCCACCTGGACTACCGCCATTGACCTCTTTTTTCTCCAATGGCTATGTAGATGTTACTTCATGATAATTTTCAAATTGGTATGATTTGGTATATTTGTCTTAAATTAATTATATTTATTTTCCAAAAAATTCCGAACCAGCACCCTAATTTACAAATTGATAAGAGATAATCGCCTGGGGACGATTGTGTATATTATTTCATTGGGGACATGCAAACTCAAATGCAGTGTATTTTTGATTGGTATCTTCTAAGCTATGAGTGTAAATGCAGTGTATATAAAATCCTAAACTATATCCATTATGACACATTTACTCTAAAAATTTTATGTCACATAAAAAACTCTTGAATTTTTATCCATGTGATACATTTACCCCAAACTTATATCACAGTGACGTATTTACCCCAAACTTTTTTTGTGACATTAAAAACTCTAAACTTGTATCCGCGTGACATATTTACCTTAAAATTTAGGGTAATGAGTCACCCGCCTACAAGTTTGGGGTTTTTTGTATCACAAAAAAATAATTTGGGATAAATGTGTCACATTGGTATAAGGTTGAAATTTTTTGTGTCATAAAAAAAATATGTCACACGAATACAAGTTTGGGGTTTTCGGTATTATAAAAAAATGTTTATGGTAAATGTGTCACGGTGGACATAGTTTAGGATTTTTGGTGGTTTTTTTTCAATTAAAAATTAGGAGTGATCATTTCCCGATCCGGTCCGGTCCCACCTTGGAACCGAGAACCGGACCGGGAGGACGGATTCTTAGGCGGTCCAATCATTGGACCACCTTTCCTTAATTGTGTCGCATTGTCGCTAAACCTGAAAATCGCACTAAGCATCATAAACATCTTAGATTTTGGTTTAGGTTTACATTTAGATTTTTTTTCTTTTAAAAAAAGGTTGTTCGGTCTGATCCGTACCGTCCAGTTTCTCCATGGAACTGGAAATCGCACCGACCTTAACCAGTTCCAATTATATGGAACCAAAAACTAGACCAAAACCCGCGAGAGCCGTACCTAATCGGCCAATTCAATCCGATCCGGATGATTCCGATCGGTCCATTATCCTCAACCCTTTTAAAAACTATCCATAGTCATCCGGTGGGTAGCCCGCAATAATTTGCGTTGTAAATCGTAACGGCACAAAACAATGAGTCCTAATTTCAATTGATGCTCGCAACTTTAAGTAAATGTTATTTTGGGATTTCACGGCACCTTTGGGCATTCTTTATAATTTTTCTCTTTCCTATACCGTATAAAAAGACTACCGATGTCATACATTCATTGCCTGCAAGATACCAATCAAATATACACTGCATGTGAATTTATATGCGTACATCCAAATAACATAAACAATCATCCTCGGATGATTATCTCTTATCAATTTGTAAATAAATAAAGCCTACTAAAAAAAAAGAAAATTAATTTGAGGTAAATGTGAAATGGGTTGCGGGTTTGGAATTTTTCACGAAATAAAAAATTAATGAGGTAAATGTATCATGGCATATCAATTTGAAATTTATCATGGCATTAACTCTTGCCAATGTATTCGATGCACAAGAGGGAGAAGATGCCGTGGATCAAGGTTGTCGGTAAAGACACTAATGAAACTGTGGAGGTTCCTCACTTTATTTTAAAGGAGTAGAAGGAGAAAATTGGCTTCATTCGGTGCGAATCGATTGTACGCCAAAGAATTTGTCGTGGATCCGATCGTAGGCAAAGCTCTCGGCCACGGATATCATTCCAGGGCTTCTTTGAATTTCGCCACACGAAGGGCTTTTAAAGTTGAAGGCTTTTTTTTTCAGATGGTGAGCAAGCAACTAAAGGACCATTGTACGATAAGTTTGTTTCATTTGATGAAGACCTTTGCAATAAAAAGCAAAAGAAGAAGAAGAAGAAGAGTAGTAGTTTTTATACCTTGTAGAAACGTATAATGGTTCAAGGGTCCCTCTATTTGAGCAAGAGAGCAGGGGCAAACATTATGCAGCTCGATTCGGCTAAATGAATGTCAAAAGGAACAAATCTGTATTACCATTATTTGACCCCAATTGTATGCAAGTGGAAGCAATTTATGTTTCGAATCGAACCGAAACCGATTGGTAAAACCTTTGATTCTTTTAATGTTGTCACGCCCCGACTCTCGAGCTCGCGACATCCCTACCTTACTCGCCTCGGGTCATGAAGGATAGCGTCCCGGGTAAGCTATCGACCTATAAAATAACGGCGCATGCGGAACGTGCAAATCTCCCGGACAATTAAAAACAATGGGATAGTATAGCAGGAAAAATTTACCACAATCAATTCACAAACAACTTTGTTCAACGGCCCGAGTAGATAAAACTTAACCCTACCGAGCTACGTAAAAGACACAACCCCATACTTCGGGGCGGCTCACTAGGACCTCAAAAAGACACGGGGTCGGGTAAGGTTAAACCCTTATCTACTTCAAAAGACTAATCCAGCAGTCAAATCTTGGCATCCATGGGGTTCATCACTCGGGACCCGAAAATGTTAGCCCACGACGGGGTCAGAGAAATAAATCTCGGTGAGTCAACGCCTAAGCTCGGTTAGGACGTTGATTCGCTCGTAGACCCTAAAAATTAACACATCAGCATAAAGCAAATATTTCAACCACATGCAAACTTACCCTCCGGGCCACACGTAATGCAATGCAAACTCGACTCAACAGTCACCCAATCAAATCAATTCACCACCGCAAGGCATCACAGCACTTGCATGCACAGGACACCACATGTAGTCCATTTATTATCAGATCCGACCCGTAGGTCCCGCACACTAGTCGGTTGGTGCTAGCTAGCACACTAGTCGGTTGGTGCTCTTTCGGCGGACCAGGCATCGTTTTATTCCTTCAAAAAGGACGACCGATAGTCCCCCTGGTACCCCCGGGACGGACATATCTAGAATATTAAGTATCGTCCCCTGGTACCCCCCGGCCGACGATATTAATCCCCCCGGTACCCCCGGGACGGATATTTTAGGTAACTCATGTATCGTCCCCTGGTACCCCCGGGCCGACGATAATAATCCCCCTGGTACCCCCGGGACGGATATATTATACAACTCACGAATCGTCCCCTGGTACCCCCGGGCCGACGATAATTCTCATGTGACCACCCATCCGGCGACGGCGTCTGATAGTCCATGTGACTCCGCTCGACCAACCGGAAGACAATGATTGTCGACACGGCACGGAGCTAACAGGAATCCCGAAAAGGCTTCGGCCCTTCACAAGCTGCGACCGGCAAACGTACAGCCAGAAGACAATGACCGACGCGCATCCAACAAACCGAAGACAATGATTGCCGGGACCGAACGACCAGAAGACAATGATCGTCGGAATTATCCCATTATGTGACCACACAGGCACTTCGACAACCGGCCGGTTCTTATCTTGGATTTAGGTCGAATGCTCATACTCGCATGTTCAAATACTTGGCCCAAGGCCGTTTTCGTGCAAAAACATGCAATTTTATCTCATACGTGGTCACATGAATGCGCAATTTAAATTGACCGGCACATCAAGCAATTTGGGGCGATTAACCTCTAATCGGACCCCCACGGCAATCAACAGCCAAACCGGCACTCACGGCCAACAATTCAATAATTCAATTAATCAATTGCAGCCGGTCAATTATTAATCCCAATTTCAATTCCAATTGCGCACTCGTCTCTGACCTATCGCTCGCTCGCGATCAAACAGTTCAAACAATCGGATCAACCAATCAATCTAATCTAATTAGGTATAAAATTCTTACTAATTAGACTAGCTTAACCAATTAGGGCAATTGAACCTAAACCCAATTTCTAACATAAACCGGCCCTAATCGAGCTACCTAAATACCTAATAATCTAATTAAACTACTCCGAACGCAATTAGCGTCCTAACCAAGAGGTAGGGGTTAACTCACAAATTTTAACTAGCTCGGGCAGTCTCAACTCGAGCGGCGGCAACGCGAGCTCGGCCCGGCCCAACGACGATCGGCGACTCTTGAAAATTCCTCAGCACGAACTTTGAGACCGGTGTCGAAAATACTGTTCATTGCCGGAATTACTGTTCACCGAATTACTGTTCACCGCCGGAGTTACTGTTCACGGTCTCCGGAAGCACTATTCACACCAGTATTGTTCACGACTGTTCACAGAACACTGTACACCGTACTGTTCACCGAATACTATTCACTGGTTACTGTTCACCCGTTACTGTTCACAGCACTGTTCACCGAACGGAAGATCTCGGCTCCACGCTCACGGGTCGACGGCGAGGCTGCGATTCCGGTGGCGGAACACCCAGATCTAGTGGGTCTCGGGCGAGGAACAAAGGAGGCCAAGGTGAGGGGGCTCGGGTCCGCGTCGGGTGAGATCTCGGGACACGGGGGTTCGGCTCGGACTCGGCTCCGGGATGCAGGTGGGTCGCGAGGCTAACGGAGTGGCTCGGTGGTTCGCGGCGGAGGAGGCTCGGGGAGTGACGAACGACGGAGGTGGCTCGGCGGGGCGGCGACGGAGGTGGCTCGGCGGGGCGGCGACGGCGGTGGCTCACGGGTCGGGGTTGGGTTGGCAACGGCGGCGACGCAAGGCGGGCTTTTGGCGGCGCGGCGACAACGCGAGCGGTGGTGGCGTCGGTCGGGCGAAGCAACAACAGAGGAAGACGTTGGGTGGGGGGTTCTTCTCGCTCCAAATAGAAGACCAGCGAAGAAGAAGAAGAAGAAGACCAGGAAGAAGATGATGAACAGGAGGAGGAAAGGGGGGCTGTCGTCCGAATGAGGGAGGAGGAATCAAATGGGGGGACAAGTGGGAGACAAAAGAAAAAGGAAGAGGGAGAGAGAACGTGGGAGAGAGAGAGAGTGGGTGGAGAACGTGGGGTGTGGGGGGAGGGAATAAAAAAAGAGAAAGGGAGGGAGTGGAAGGAGAGAGAATGAGTGGGGAGGGGGAAAAATATTGGGATGTCACAAATGTGCTCTTTGTTGCTGATTCTTTGAACTTCCAAATTCACACAAACACAGCACATCTCAAACAATATATTAGTATTCTCATAGAGAAAATGTACCTCATAGGTACATAATTACACATAGTAAAAATTCCAGCTGAACTAGATTATAAAATTTAAGCTATTTCAAAATTTGACGATGGATAATAAAAATTGAAAAATGTTCTAGGGATTGATCTCGCGCATTGTTTTGATTTTCAAAAAGTCGAATCGAAATTAGCCACAAAAGTGGTTTTGTTAAATATTCGAGTTTTTCAACCCAAAAAAAAAAAAAATTCAAGGTCATCTTATTTTGGGCAACAAAGTACTTCAAAGTTTTCTTCAAAATCAAATTATAAAACATGTACCATGGTTTGATCTCGCAGTTTGCTTTGATTTTCAAAAAGGTGAACCGAAATTAGCCACAAAAGTGGTTTTGTTAAATATTCGAGTTTTTCAACCCAAAAAAAAAAAATATTCAAGGTCATCTTATTTTGGGCAACAAAGTACTTCAAAGTTTTCTTCAAAATCAAATTATAAAACATGTACCATGGTTTGATCTCACAGTTTGCTTTGATTTTCAAAAAGCTCAACTGAAACTAACCACAAAAATGTTTATATTCAAATTTCGAGTTTATCTTCTTTTGGGCAGCAAAGTACTTCAAAGTTATCTTCGAAATCAAATTGCAAAGATGTCTTTGCCACATTAGTATTTCCAAAATGTATAACCTTAATCTTCCAAGAGTGCACATAAATGATACACCCCTCATTTTTCTATTTTGCTTGAAAAAGAAGAGAAACATGAGAAATATCTTATCCAAAACACACTTTCATATGTCCATTATCTAAAACACTACTATTAAAATCTTTCCTCGAGAACTTCATATTTACAACTAAACTAAGCTAAACTTGAAAGAAGTGTAACTTAGGTGCATGTTTACTGTCAAAAGAGAGTGAATAAGAATGAGCAGTGTAAGGCTCCTTCAAGTTTAGAAACCCCCCGACCCAAAAACAAAAAAAAAAGTTTAGAAATCCGAATCTATGCTTTTAAAGGGACCCCTATTTACAAGGAAATTTAAAGATAACTTCAGCATTTTGGGAAGCTCTTCGATAGCTGAGCACATTTCGGCTCACACTAAGTACTTTGAAAAGATCAGCGGTCTCTAGACGTTTTTGTCCATGTTGCGCATGCAAATCAGCCTTGATAATCATCTTCTCCAGCCCAAGTGTATCACCAAGAAGAAACTTAATCAGGGCCAGCAGATGTTTCGACCCAAAACTATTAGCAAAACCGATGATCTCCACTCTCTTGAGATGTTTTGCCAAACATTGAAAGTTTCCCTTCCGTGAACGCAAAAGATCTTCTTCGTCAAAGTTAAAACGTGCTTCAAATTCTTTGTCAACCCCAAACTGCACATAGTTAACCATTTAAGAAACTTACTTCAAATTTGATGCGGATCCACGAAAAAAAAAGCCTCACTAAAATGTGAAAAAAAAAGCAACTTTCATTAGTCCATCTAAGATGATAGTTCTAGTTCATATCGAGTAATAATGAATTTGAACTCTTAAATATGTCTACACAATGAAACATCTTCTCTTTCTAGGAACTCATCGCTAATCTATTAGTTCAAGATCCTAACGTTGCATGGCAGCAAAAGAACCTCCAGTATGACACTGCAGTTACTTCTCTTTTTTTTTTTTGGTCAAGACACTGCAGTTACTTTAGGACATGACCTAAAACAGCCTAAGGTAGCCCTGCACAAATGTAGAGCATGCTGACTAAGTTACTTTCAAATTTCGGTTGTTGGAATAAGTAAGGGTTCAAGATCGGTCATCTTTATGTGCTTCTAAAGTTTTAACTCACTGTTTAAACATTCATGCGTAGAGGAAGTTAGAACAAGAAGCGAACTGAAAATATCATACTGAGGGAACATACTTTCAATAGGGAGAGGCCAGTCAGATGTATGACTAATTTTTTCAGGCACTGGGAACTTTGTAGCATGTAGGCTATGCCAGGAAGGTCCCATTGACAAACTCGTGCGCATAGTATCAGATCCTGACAATTTGACAATGGAGATAGCACTCCTTTCATCTCCAACACGGACAGAATCTAAGCACATCAAGCAAGCAAAATAGAAAAATCAATTAGTATTTATTTTCCTGTTTAACTTGAACAAAGAATAACAAAACATCCTTTGACCCTGTCTCTCAATCGGAAAAAGACCTATAAGGATACTAAAGGAGAAATGAACATATGAATCTCTTTAGGAATCGAGACTATTTACATAAAACTTGTGACACTTGAAGGATCTGACAATTCTAGTAGTTCTCACATGAGACAGCAAACCACGTTAGTGACTGAAGTTTCCAAGAAAATCCATCCATTGCCTCTGTAAAATATTCTGAGAATACTATTCTGTAAGAGTATTATGGAACAGCAGCCTAGTGTGATGAGAGAGTAAGACTAATCACGGACATCATTCAACACGAGCACATCTTATAAAGGTTAAAAATACCGAGCTGGTACCTGCAAACACCAACCGCCAATGGTGATCTTAGGAACTTCGCGTAGCTTCTCAAGAAGTTTCGTTAGCAAATCACAGCACATCATCGAATCTATGATAATACTCGTTGCCGATGAGCACCAACTCTTTCACACTCGTCGAATCTATGATAATGTTCTTCACGCCCCTGCACCAATGTAACTCAAGAGACTCTAAAACAGGACTTCCCCTGACAATTCTCTCTAGGATTTCATCACTCAACTCCGAATATTCAATCAACAGGACCTTAAGACAAGGCCACCTAATGGTAGTACTCAACGAAAAACAGCACAAACCAACTTCCAGGCGCACCAACCAGCTCAAGCAATACAAGAACGGCGGCAGTTTATACAAGAACTGCAGCCCGGTAATCAGAAGCAGGCGAAGATCCTCCACGCAGCACACCTCCGCGAAGCGGAGCCAGAGGTCGAGCTTGGGGCGGCAGGCCTTGTCGTACTTGAAGTGGGTGATGTGGAAACTCTTCACCGAGGGCGAGGTGCACCGAATCAGGACGCTGTCAACAAGGGACGGGAAGTCAAAGGTGTAGGTGCCGTGATTGTGGCGCCGGAGTCCATGGAAACCATGGAAAACGAGGTGGTTGGTGGTGATCCAAGTGGACCGCCACCGCTTGGAGAGGACGCTGGTCTTGACGACGTCTTCGAGCGGCAGGAATGAGAAGATGCGGCGGATCACGTCATCTGGCAAGGCGCTGATGAGATCCCTAGGCCTCAAAGGAGGAGCTCGGTTTCCTTCTGTGCGACTCGGCCGGTCGCCGGAGGATTTGCGGTGGATGACGCCGTGGACGTTGGTCCCCGCCATGGATTTGAAATTCTGAGGTCTCCGCGGATGTTCCCCCGACTTTTCCAAGGTTTTTGCTTTTTCTTTTTTCTTTCTACCCTTTCCCTCTTTATTCTAATTTCTGCAAAACTCAATTTGATTAGATCAATTAGTTATTGATTCGATTTGGAATATATATTTTTTCCTCTTCGATCCAATTTACTATCCTTTTTTAAACACACTGTCTTATCCTTCAATTTTTTTTATTCTTATTCCATTTTTAGGCTGAAAATTTTCTTTATCGGAATTTTTCTCTTTTGAGTTATTTATGCAAGCATGACTGAATAATGAATCTGATTGCAAAAACAAATTAGAAGATTTCGATGGGAGGAGGACTAAAATTAAACTTATGCGTAGAGACAAAAAAAAATGTATTAAGAAATCGACTTACGTGATATACTAACTCATTCGATATTTTCTTTATTTTTTCATCCCCTTATAAATGTGTGTTTCTTAGACACCTAGGATAAAAAGATTCTTAATTTTGGCTCGGTATGCTCCTCACTATTTTTGAGTTAGACAAAGGTTAAGGGCACACCTCTCGCCCTTTGATTTGCGATATGAAATAACATCGAATTAACAATAACGATTTTGTGAAAATAAAATTAAACTCAGAATGAATACGGGAGATATATTTTTTATTTGATTTGCAGGATAATCTAAGAATAAAATCAACAAGCTTGAAACTCTTTTAATTAGTTTAACTACGTGAAGATTAAATCCTAATATTATAATGTTGTTTCTTCAAATTATAAATTTGATATGTAACTTACAAGTTACTCGCATCTAATTATAATCATAAAAGTAAGATTAGAACTATAATGCAATATCCGATGATTATAAGTCAGTCAAGAATTATTACGGCCTTTTAATATAAATTCTATCAAATTACTTTTAATGGGTGTAATAATACAAATCATGAACTATTAGTAGTTTTTGCAATAAATTATTATTTACCCAGTATAATAAAATTCACATTATTTAATTATGGCACTTAACCTCTTCATTATTTGTGTTTAATAATCAAGTTATCCGATAATTTAATTTTCACTTAATTGAGTATTCTAAAATCCTAGTATGGTTGCTCATCTACTGAGCATCATGCACCAGCTAATCGTAACATTAAATTAAAACGAAGGCTCTCTATGTTTCATTAAAAAAAGAATGATTTGTAAAATATTTTCTTGAAAAATAATAACTTTTATCTCTCGAAATAATTAATCAATAAAAAATAGTTTCGTATGGAAATATTTTCCATTTATCATTTTGCAAGCAATAAAAATGATTATTTTTAGAAAAACCTTTTTTAAATTATTTATTTTTTGCGAAACGAACAGAGTCTAAATTAAAATATTATAATGTTTACCCTATAACCAATCGTGTATGTTAGATTCTTATTCTCGAATCTACCCAGCACCCATTAGATCATGCATGCTCGCTTTTAGGTCTCTAAAGACTCCCTTGTTTTGACAAATTACATGTTGAGTTCATTAATAATAGGCCTAAAAAAATTTAGTAAACCCCATAATTTTCTATGAGATTTTTTTCCTTAAAATTACTGAATAAGTCCTACAACTGTTCCAATAATGCGCTTGAGTGCGAAAACTCACATTTCGTGCATTTAAGTCCTCAAACATTCAACTTGGATGCACAATTTTTTAACCTTTTCTATTCTTTTAATATCCCCCAACTATTAATTAAAACAATCTCACCCGAACATCCGACAAAACTTGCCGGAGCTAATGGAAAGACTAATGATTAAAAATCGAATCCCGAAATACTGATTAGTTCCGATTACAACTTTCTTGCCGGGAAAAAACCAAACTAAACCACAAAAAGGGTTATGTTAAAATTCCACTTTATCTTCTTTTGGGTAGCACAGAAGTACTCCAAGTTCGAGTCTTTGAAATCAAACGCAACCAAATTATAAACAAATTTTCAGACAGAGAAAGCTGAGCAATTTCTCAACCAAAACATCCCTTTCATATGTCGAAAATTCGCTGCTGTTAACCTCCTTCCTTGAGGAGGTTCATATTTGCAAATGATCCAGTTTAAATCAGGAACATGTTAAAAACCTGATATCACAGTTCATGTAACTTTACTGTCAAAAGCGAGTGAATAAGAATGAGCAGCGTAGGGTGCAGGGCAACATACCCTTGCCATGAGACCAACCCAAAACCGGGATTTTCGCATGCTTTTATGAGACACCTATTCGAAAGGATAATCAAAGATAACCTCGGCATTTTTGGAAGCTCTTTGATATCTGAGTACGTTTCGGCTCGTGCCAAGTAGTTTCGACAGAACAGCAGCGTCAAGGCATTTTTGTCCGTGGCATGTGGGCAATTCAGTCTTGATAATCAACTTCTCCAGCACAAGTGCTTCCCCAAGAAGAAACTTAATCAGGGCGAGCAGATGTTTTGACCCAAAACTATTAGCTCCAAAACCGATGATCTCAACTCTCTTGAGATGTTTTACCAAAAAGTCGAAGTTCCCCTTCCGTGATGGTAAAAAATCTCCTTCGTCAAAGTTAAAACGTTCTGCAGATTCTTCAAAGAGGTCAAGCTGCACAAAGATACCCCATTTAAGAAACTTACTTCACATTAGAAGATGATCCACAAGGGAAAAAAATTCATCTGCTAACTAAAATTTCAAACAAACAACCATCATTTGTCCACCGCACATGCTAGTTAGTTTTACTTTATATGCAGTACAGATCAATTGGATCTCTTAAACTCGTCCATACCATATAACATCATCTCTCTCGAGGTGCTCATATTAGTTCAAGATCCTAATGTACATAGCAGCAAAAGAACCTTCTGTACATCAATGCAGGTTACTTTAAGACATGAAAAACAACAGCTTAATATTGCCCTGTACAAATGTTGAGCTGACTGATGGAGTTATAGGCAATTTTCAATTGCTAAAATAAATACAGAGTTTGAGACTGATCATCTTTTTGTGCTTCCAAAGTTGTAAATCACTGTTTAAACATTCGTGCAAGAAAGAAGACAGCAGAAGAAGTGAACTGAAATATCATAGCAAAGGAGCAAACCTGAAGGGGGAGGTCAGTCAGGACTATGTCTAATTTTTCCAGGCACTGTGAACTTTTTAGCAAGTATGCTATCCCGGGAAGGTCCCATTGACTAACTGGCCCATGTAGTATCAGGTTCTGACATTTGAAGAATGGAGAAGGCAGTCCTTCCAACTCCAAAAGGGACAGAATCTAAGCAGCGAGCAAGCAACAAAGAAAATATAATTAATATTTCTTTTCCTGTATTACATGAATAAAGAATAACAAAATTACGGTCCATCCAGACAATCTATCCTTTGATCCTGTCTCCCAGCCAGGAAAAGAGCGATAGGAAACCACAAGCGGAAATAAAAAGTGAATCTCTTTACGAATCGACAGTATTTACATATGCTTCTCATGTAAAACTTGTGATCTTTGAATGATCTGAAAATTCTATTAGTTAGTTCCATGAGACATCAAACCTCGTTACTGATGGAAGTTTCCAAGTGAATCTGTCCATTGCCATTTTAAAATAATATGAGAAATCTCTGTAAGATATATTATCGAACAACAGCAAAATGTGACAAGAGACCATGATTTGGTTCTGCCAGCCTAAGATCCATTATTCTGTCATATTTCCAGATAAATGACTTTTCTATATAAACTGAAAGAATGAATTGAAAAGGCACACCTCAAATGATCTATTTATACATCTTTCTTTCTTTTTTTTTGCGAAAATCAAGCGTCTAATAATGTTGTGTTGAGTAGCATCCATAATAATTAACAATATCTAATGAATTGAAAAGGCACACCTTCAAATGATCTATTTATGCATCTTTTTTTTTTTTTGCGAAAATCAAGCATCTAATAATGTTGTGTTGAGTAGCATCCATAATAATTAACAATATCTAATGAATTGAAAAGGCACACCTTCAAATGATCTATTTATGCATCTTTTTTTTTTTTGCGAAAATCAAGCGTCTAATAATGTTGTGTTGAGTAGCATCCATAATAATTAACAATATCTAATGAATTGAAAAGGCACACCTTCAAATGATCTATTTATGCATCTTTTTTTTTTTTTTTTTGCGAAAATCAAGCGTCTAATAATGTTGTGTTGAGTAGCATCCATAATAATTAACAATATCTAATGGCATTCATTGTCCTCAACAGAGTGATCCCAGATCCATTTATTGGAAATTAAACAGAGGGAAGAAGCTCTGCGGTTCGCACGGTTCGCTATATGTTCTTAAATTATAATTTGAAACACTACCAGTAACTATTTATGCAGGCATTCACAATAATGCCGAGAATGCCACAGAGACCTGAGGTCACTCGACCTGGGCAGCAAACATGACTAGACAGTGCTAATCACAGACACTTCTAAAACGTAAAAATAATGAGCTCGTACCTGCAAGCACCAACCGCCAATGGTGATTGTAGGTACTCCGTGCAGCTTCTCAAAAAATCCCTTCACCAAGTCGCAGCACATCCTCTTTTTATCAGATACAAGAGTTCCAGTTCGAATTCGAATGGAAAAAACTAACTCAGCTTCAACCAAAGAAGATACATCGTCAAGTCTGAACATGGAATCATGATACCATCTGCCTAATACACGCAGTGACTGCAAATGCGGGGCCCAAATTCTGTCCGGATTAGAGAACCAGTGATCGTTGAGTACCAACTCTTTCACGCTTGTTGAATCTATTATAATGTTCTTCACTCCTTTGCACCCGCGGAACTGAACGGACTCTAAAACAGGACTTCCACTGAAAACTCCCTCAAGTACATCATCACTCAACTCTGAATATTCGATCACCAAAGTCTTAAGACATGGCCACCTAATAATCCCACCCAATGAGAAGCAGCACAAACTGACTTCCAGACGCGCCAACCAACTCAAGCTATACAGGAACTGCGGCAGTTCATACTTTACCGGCGAGAAGAAAGACGGCCTAAGGTGGAGCTCCTCCACAGGGCGTCCCGCCGCGAATCGAAGCCATAGGTCGACCTTGGGGCGGTCGGGCTCATCGTACCTGAAGTCGGTGAGGTGGAATTTCTTCACCGCGGGCGAGGTGCACTGGCTCAGGACTCTGTCGACGAGGGACGGGAAGCCCAAGGCACCAATCTCTCCATCGAAGACAAGGTCGGTGGTGGTGGTCCAAGTGGACCGCCAGCACTTGGAGAGGACGCTGGTCTTGACGGCGTCTCGGAGGGGCAGAAACGAGAAGATGCGGTGGATCGCGGCGTCCGGCAAGGGGCTGATGAATCCCTAGGGATACTGCTCCGTTTCAAAGGAGGAGGAGGATGTGGGTTTTGTTTGGTGCGATTCGGCCGGTCGCCGGAGGATTCGCGGTGGCAGGCGCCGTGCACGGAGGTCTCCGCCATCGATTAAAAATTCTAGGGCTTCTGCGGTCGTTCCCCGAGTTTCCCTTGTCCTTTAATGCTCCTTTTATACTTACCCTATTTTAGTTTCCCTTGCCGACTGTGGAAAAAGAGTTGGAGAACCAAAATTAAACTCAAAGAAAAAGTAATTGTCGTAAGGAAGAAGAAGAAAAGAAAAATCGAAAAAAGGGAAAAAGCAAAGGGAAGAAAACAGACTTTTGGTTCTCCTAAATTGACGTAAATGTGAAATGGGGTGCCGATTTGGTATTTCTTTATGAAATAGAAAAATATTTCGAGATAAATGTTCCACAACATATCAATTTGAAATTTACGATGGAATTGACTCTTGAAGTAACATCCACCACGGTTTTGCTTGGCGGATGAAGCCGGTGGAGAAAAGTAGGTCGGTGGCGGCGGTTCGGGTGGATAGCCACTACTTGGAGAAGACGTATAGGTCTCGATAGCGTCTTCGATGAGCGAGGAGGAGGGGAGATGTTGCGAACTAGGCCGTCATGTAAAGGCATTGATGAAATCGTCAGAGGTTCTTCGCTTTGTCTCGAAGTCGGGAGGAGGAAATTGGTTTCATTCTATGCATTTTGGTCGTCCGCCGCAGAATTTGCTTTGGATCACTCCGTGCGTGGGGAAAGCTCTAGGCCATGGATATCATCCACTTCCAGGGTTTTTTCGTGAATTTTGCCACCAAAAGAGCTTTGAAGTTGGAGGTTTTGTACTCGGATGGCGAGCAAGCAACTAAAAGACAGGATCTATTTAGACGATAAGCTTGTTTCATTTGATGAAGAGACCTTTGCAATAAGATCGCTCCGGCAGAGGAAAATGAACCTCATGGACACAGACAACGACTAGAATAAAAAGTCTTAAGCAATCTCAAATCTTAGCGATAGATATTTTGATTTTCAAAAGGTCGAACTTATGATCTAGTTACGCTAGCAAACCCTTTCTTCGGGAAAAAAAAATCCCCTCAAGGCTCAAACCCAATTAAGCCACAAAAAAAAAAAAAAAGATAGTACTTCTAGTTTGTGTCATTGAAAGCAAACGCGAACCTCTTCCAACAGTGCAGATAAATATTATATCACTAAATTTTTTTGGGCCTAATACCCAAAAAAAAAAAACTCCAATTTTGTTATTTGTGATAATTATATCCAAAAAAAATTTTGTCTCATAAAAAACTTTAATTTTTACATTTGTCTCAATTCTATCCCAAACTTTTATTTTTGTCTTAATTTTTCCAGTCTAGTACTAAAAAAAATGCTTAACTTTAACATATGTCCCAATTATATCTAAAACTCTTTTTTTGTCTCATCAAAAATCTCCAACTATTACTTTTGTCCCAATTATACCACCGTTAGCCTTCCGTTCATAATTACCATTAGTTAATCTTACATGGTCTTTTCACGTTGTTAATGAATTACACCTCAACAAAGCTGATATGAAAAAAACTCTAAATTTATCTTCTATTATTTGCTTCCTCTATATATTACCAGGAGATATAGAGTCATTCATCACAGCACGTCGCGTATTTTCTTCGGCACTTAGCAGCCTAAACAAGGGCTAGACATGGAGATATTTGGACTAACGATCCAAAATCTTGTCATCCTTGAAACCTACTATTTCTAAATTTCAAAGATTCATTGGTAAGTTCGGTGAGAAAACTCGAAGCGCGTACGATTAATTAACGGTAATTATGGACGAAAGGCTGATGGTGGTAGAATTGGGATAAAAATAGAACTAAAAGTTTTTTTTATGAGACAAAAAAAAGTTTTGGATATAACTGGGACAAATGTTAAAGTTGGGGATTTTTTTGGCAATTAAACAGGTAGAATTTGGATAAAAGTAAAAGTTGAGATTTTTTATGAGAAAAATTTTTGGGTATAATTGTCACAAATGCTAAAATTATAGGGGTTTTTTTTTAATATTAGGCCATAAATTTTCTGTTCTTCCTCAAGAAGTGCAAATTAGGTACATGTTATAGACCTAAGGGAAAATTAATTTAAAAAAAAAGAGACCTAAGGGTAAATTTCAAATAAGTACCCGAAGTATCATCATTTTTTTGAATAAGGGTCTGAATTTAGTCTTGTTTTAAATAAGAACTTGATGTGATTTCATTGTTTCAAAGAAGGCCCAACCGAAATGCATTTTGGTCATTTATCTCAAAACCTAATACTGCAACAACTCACGTAACTTTATGGTTAAAAGAGTGTAATCTTGATGGGCTTTGCTACACCCATGATGCTCTCCTGACGCAAACCCCAAAATCCATCTTCATCATTTTTATAATATTTGGGTGAGAGTTGGCGCGGCACAGTAAGGAAGGCAAGGCATGGTGTGAGAAGAGAGCTAGTCGTCAAATCCCAGGGGACGAACCATGTCTGCGAGGATGGCGGCAAGGTGCAGCAGCATCGTGAAGATGAACCGTGCGCGTAGTGGCGGTGAGGAGAGATCTTGACTTTGAAGCTTTTCCTGAACGATGTGCTCTCTGTTCATCTTGGGAAAAGTACACTAGAAGTGTCATAACTTGTGTACGGCATTCACTTGAGTGACATAACTTTCAAAACGTTCACTTAAGTGTTATGACTTTAAAAAATCGTTCACTTAAATGCTACGTCGGAATAAAATCGTTCACTTGAGTGCTACGGTAACTTTTTCGGTGTGCCACGTCAGCTTTCCGGCATGTTACAGTAACTTTTCTAGCGTACCACGTCAGTTTTTCCGACGTCCACGTCAACATGGCATTCAAGTGAACGATTTTTGAAAGTTATGCCACTTAAGTGAACGTTTTGAAAGTTATGGTACTCAAGTGAATGCCGTACAAAAGTTATGATACTTATGGTATACTTTTCCCGTTCATCTCTATTTTATCTAATGCGCGTCTTTCTTCTTCTTTTTTCTTTTCTTGTTCTCCAAGGAGGCGATGGCCATGTGGTGAAGGCCTGTATCTGTCCAAGAGAGAGACCAAAGTAAGAAGATGATGGCGGAGACTAGAATTATCAAAATAGGCCACGGACCCATTTCTTAATCATAATTGAGAGGCCGAGTCATCATATGGATTAGTTATGTTTAGTGAGGTTATAAATATGTTTAGAATGGCAAAGCCCAAAAATACATAGGTGTTAAATGGGTTCGCAGTTTTATCCCAAACCCAACTCACACGTTAGGGAATCTCTCCACCCTCTATTAGAAAATAATGAGCACCTGGGATTGTTCCAAGTTTAGAAATGTCTTGGTGGACCCACAAGATGGGCTCGACTTCACTTTTATTAAAAATATCAAGACGATTTCATTTCTTCCCAGTTAATTTTTGTTTTTATTAAATTTGTAAGTTGCATCTGTTAATTATTTGAATATATGCTTCCATGGTTTCATTTGGCATTTTTATTTCGACACGACATGATACGAAATGCGACACTTAATTTCTCAAAAAAGTAGAGAATTCCGACATGTTGGAACACATTGTGTGTTAAATATGTGTTTGTATATATACAAGGTCCATTGTCATGTATTATAAAAATATCATCAATGAGTTTCTTTTTTTTTATTCACGAATTTTTTTTTTGTGCCTGGATATATAACTTAAGTATATATATTTTGATAAATTGGTTTGCCAACCTAAGTGCTTCATCGTAGTCGGCAGCTTAAGGCAAAAGCTTGAAGAATCCTCCATACATGGCGATAATAGAATTCTCCGCCGATCCATCTTGCCTACGGAAACGTCCACGATCACGACCTCCTTTGGGTCGAGATGAAACCCGAAACTCAGTGGATTACATCAGCCAATTGCCCGACACCATCATCCTCCATATCTTCTCCTTCTTGACGACAAAAGACGCCATCGGAACTAGTGTCGTGCCCGAGCGATGGCGATCCACTTGGACCGCTAATCCCCATATGTCTTTCTCTATGCCCTCCGATGATGACTATGTTGATGGCATGACGTTGGAGAGTTTCATTGCTTTCATGGACGCCGTGCTGTTGCTCTGCACCGCAATCAAGGTGAAAAGCTTCCTCTTTGAAGTTCCTTTGTCTCGCCTTCCACTCGTGAAGCGACTCTGCTGTTGGGCCAACCATTGATAGGTGGCTACTCTTTGCTTTCGGGCATGGCCTCGAAGATTTGACCTCGCGCAAGGACAACATTTATGCGTTGCCACGGTTCTTCTTCCGATGCACTACGCTGGTGAGTCTTCACGTGTGACGTTGCTATTTTTTCGATGATTGATGCCCTGAATTGGTGAAGTTCCGATCTTGAAAATTTCCGCTCCTCATCTTCTCAATTTACGTTTATCGGGCAAGTATTCTGCTTTTGAGAGAGTGTTAGTAGAATTCAGACTAGATGAAGTATCTTCTTTGGTTGAAGCCGAGGTAAATTTCGAAATGCTTATGGAGATGATAAGGTTAAGGTTTGTGTGGATGTAGTCAAGGGGCTTCTCGAGAGATTGCAGCATGTAACGACATGTAACGACATTGGTGATAGGGAGCTGGTGCCTGCGAGCCAACTTAATTAATTTTGAGCCCTGTCGGTTCTAATTCAAGTTGCGGACAAAATTACCAACTGTGCCATTTGCTTAGGACTAATTGTATTATTTTTTGTTGGCTTGATATGCCATGCTCATAATCGTTTATTCAATGAAACATAGTCATCTTATGGAGATTCAGTGGAACTTTTGCGGAATGAGATTGTTTTTAACTTTTTGTAATTGGACTTATACACATCTTATCGCCATTATGGATCCGACAATACATCCAAACATTGATAAGACTAAAATCTATTGTGCCATAAAAAGATTTTCTTGAGAAGCACCTGCTGGTTGTTTGCTCATTTGTTTGGTCTGTCGCCTATAGTGAGAGATGGTTGGAACTATACGCATGTCTTATGAATGAACTTCTTTTGTGCTTGAAGGAGTTAAAAGTGAATAATTTCCACAATTGACATGCTTAGGTGCTGTCTTTAAGGGAGGCGAGAGAAGTGTTTCTTCCATCCTTAGAATATTGGCATCTAATGTTCCACGTTGCAGCGGACCATGAGGGAGTTCGTAGTATAGTGAAGATACTCGAAAGTTCCCCTCGCTTGGAGAAGTTATTCGTACAACTTGCACACCCGATTCTGAATTTGCGGTAAACAACTACTAGAACTCTCCGAATTCACTTTTAACAGCAGATTGCATGAACATGCATAGTTTGTGAATTTCAGCCTTAGGCCGGATATAAACTTGTCATTTCTTTTGGTCTCGTGATTGAAAATCGTCTTTGCACTTTGACATTTTAACTAATTTCGGATTCTCTATCTATTTACATTTCTCTTAATGTGCAACTGCTATTTTATCTCCGTCAAACCTTGATATTTGTCTCATCCAGTTCCAATTCTATCACTCACCTTTTGCCAGACTGTTCAAGATCTGCATCTCTTGAGTTAATTCCAACATTTATAGTCAATCTCAAATCTGCTACAAGCATTTTTTTTATCTAAAAAAAAAAAACACTAGCTAGTGTCAAATCCACCCCTGTTAGCCCTCCGATCCCAAAACAGGCATTATGTTTGACTTGACATTTTTATGGCAGTAAAAATCTGCATGCACCGCCATTGTCCCAAAACAAACTTACAATAGGAACGCACTTAAGGGCCTATTTGGCATTCCAACTAAGTGATTCCGATTAGAATCGTATTTTTTTATTCCATTTTACATATGACTTTTAGAGAAGCAATCCGCGTTTAATAACTACATAAAATTTCTGTTTCCGAATAGAAATACATTTCTTCTTTTTTTAAACAAATTTAAATATTTTTTTAAACTTTTTTTAATTTTTTTTAAAATTCCCCCATTTTTTATCTTTTGATTTTTTTAAATTTTTAATTTCCCCTTTTAAGTTTTAAATTTTTTGTTAAATTTTAAATTTCATTTTTAAATATAAAAAAGTAGTTGTTAGTAAATTTTCAAATATAATTTTAATTTTTTAAAAGTTCAAAAGTCCACGCGGACTTAATTATTTTTTTAAAAGAACTGAGATTTTGTTCTTTTTGGTGATTTTGAAAAGTGCTATTTTTTTTTAGAATCAAATTTCTTTTTTTTTTTTTTTTTTTTGTCCAAAAGATTCAAATTCAAAATTATTTACACTACCAAACATGTTTTTGATTCTTTTTTGTTCCGAAAAGCGGAATTAGAAAAATAGAAACGTTACTAAATAGAACATTGGTGCATTGTCTTGTGACTATTGAGTAGGGGTGTGCAACCGGACCGAGTTTACCCGAAATCCGGATCGACCCACCCGAAAAACAGGGTCGGGAATTTGTTCTTGCTCAAACCGGTCCAAGTTTCGGTTCCAATTTTTGGGAACCGGTTGAAACCGGTCCGATTCCCGATTTTAGGTGAAGACCCACTGGACCGGTTTTAGAACTGGTTTTTAGTTACTTAAAAAAAAAAAAAAACCCTAATGTAGTGTCCAAATAACTATGAGTTTGGTTTTATGCTCGTGGTGTTTGAGTTTTTCTGGTGCTGGTTCATGTGCGTTTAATGTGATGTCTTTTAGCATGTTATTTGGATCATACAATTTTAGTTCTTTTTTAATGGGTACAACGAAAATTGAAGTGTGATAGAAAGACTTGCACTATGTTAATTCAGCGTTACGGAGGATCATTGTTGCTCTTGGTGGATTACAACTTTTATTTTTTATATCAGAGTTTGTTACTTTTGGTGGATCATACTATTATTTATTATTATTTTTTGGATTGTTGCTTTTGGTGTATTATAATTTTTGTTGCTCATTTCATCAATGCCCATATTATTTTGATTAAAAAAAAGGAAAAACAGGTTCTCGGGTAGACCGTGAAACCGGACCGAAAAATAGGGTCGGTTTCAAAACAGGTTCCAAGACAAACATGATCGGTTCTCGGTTCCAAAAACTGGGAACCGGTTATAATGAGGTCGGTTTCGGGGTTTAGGTATGGACCCGGCCCACTCGGCCCATGCTCACCCCTACTATTGAGAAACCAAGTTCCATCAAGCGACCTAACGAAAGCCCAAGAACAATGCTATCATCTCTCCAAAAGCCAAATCACTGCTGAGAAAGAAAAAGAAAAAGGAAATAACCTAATATTCTCACTGGAAAACAAAAGATTACGCACCATTTGACGCCTTTAATTCTGCCCTTGTTTGATTTTGGCGAAGGGAAAGAGCGAACCCTTTATAGTTGAGAAATTGTTATGATAATTCCTTTTAGAGTAATTTGAATTTAAGAATAATAAATTTGGAAAATGCATTAACCTGCCCGCTACGTGGTGCTATCAATAGCTTGAACTAAGACAAGAAAATCATCAAATAAAAAAAGTTAGCGATTGTCTCATAAAATCTTACATGGTATCAAATTAGGAAGTCCTGAATTTAAATCTTTTCATTCCCCTACTATTAACATAATAAACCACGCCTTGATCTCACAAAATGTCACATTCTATAAGCGCTCATTTTCATGCTAATTTATTTGTCTCCAAAAACGGAACTTCAATTTCAATTGTTCGTGGAAAAGCTCTTTTGCTTTGACAACCAAGGAAAAACATGCCCCAACTAGAAAACCCCTAAGTAATCCTTTTATCTCATTAAAACTATGCATGCAGCAGACTTTATTTAAATTAATTTCCCAATAAACTCATTTAGTTATCCTAAAAATAGCATTACTTACAAAACTCGTTGTTCGGATACACTCGCGGACCCATGCCTATGCACGTGGGTCTTGAAGAGTTTGGCCGTTGAAGCTCTATGCAGCTAACACTTATACTTCATTGATTATATGAAAAAAATTGAAATTGTTTGAAGAAATTAGAATTTGAAAATTCAAATCAGCAATTCATCTTTACTTCAACGGGACGATTCTGTTGTCTACGATTCTCGCTCCGCCATTCCATCGTCTCCCCACTCTGTCTTGCTCTGCAAATTCTCTCCTCTCGCTTTGTCTCCCAACTGTTTCAAGAACATGGCCAGGGATCTTCATCTCCATCAAAATGAAATCTTGAACCTTGACTACATCGGCGGATTACCCGACCACTTAATCGGTCATATCCTGTCTTTCATGAGCACGATTGACGCTGTCAAGACCAGCATTTTGTCCAAGTAGTGGCATTCCGCTTGGACCTTCAATCTGTGCATGGATTTCTTTCTATGTCAAGGCAGCAGCTAGTGGTACTCCAATTTCGTGGATTTCGTCAACAAGGTGCTCTGCACCACACCTCGAGTGAGGAAATTCATCCTCTACGCACCTGGGGTCCCCATTGATTGACTCGGTTCTCGGTAGATGGCTCGAATATTTAGTGAGCCATGGTGTGGAAGAGGTGTCCGTATCCCTTTTCTTACGGCGTTGTAGCATGTATCGTTTACCCGGTTCTTTGTTCTGCTCCAGCACGATGGTGGATTTGCGAGTGTCTATCGCGCAAGCAGATTTTTCTACATTGGATTTTGTTGATTTGCCTTCTCCGAAAAGATTGTCCATCCAATTTGGGGAGCTCAAGATCGATGCGTTGGCGAGTCTTCCGAGGGACCGCCCTGTTCTTCAATTTCTGGAATTGAAAAGCTGTTGAGACTTATCGTGCGTCGTGGTTCCAACCAGAGCTTTCAGAGAGATGCTTATAGATTCTCACATGTTTGAATGCGATTAACGTCCAATCCCGAGTATTTCGGCTCCCCACATTCTAAACTTGCACCTATTGGGCAATTCCTCTACGGAGAAGTTCGCAGTGGATGAAAAAGTCTTTAGTTCGGGCCGAGCTGGATTTTCTACATGACTAGTCCTACAATCGATGAGACTCATGGCAATCTAGTGAAGGTGCTTCTCCATAGCCTGTGTCACATCACGAAATTGGTTGTAGGGAGCTGGTGTCTCCGGGTGCGATTTGCATGCAACAAATACGTCCCGTTGTTTGTTGGTTGTTAGTTTCAAAGATACGTTTGTTAGTAGAATTTTTGCTGGATGTGGCTTTTTTCCTTTGTGTAATATGACTCATACGCATCTTACCCGATATGGCCGTTAGAGGCTCAGCAATCCATTGAAATAAATTTTAGTAAGACTAAAATCTGATGTCCCATAAAAAAAAAAAAATCACAAGAAACATTTGCTGGTTGGGCGTGGGACCCGTAAACACGCGATTGACACTCCAGTACTCGTGTCCCACGAATTATTAATGCGCACTTCGTACTTTAAAATCAAAATTGGGCCCCAACACCATGGGCCATAGAGCACACCAGCCCGTCCGGCGACCTACACCGATTTGAGGCCCCATTTTATAAGGATGTGCCCCTCTCTTTCTCTATTTCTTGACCGATGTGGGATTGCTATCAATTAGAAACTTGTCTGTTCTAGATTAAAAAAAATACGTGGCCCTTTCCTTGTCTTCTTTATCTTAAAATACTGCGAAAATGGATAATTTCTTGAGACAAATGAGGCGCTTTTTAACTCTGAGTAGCTTTATTATGTCATACGCGTTCAGTGAAACATCATACATTTTGCTTTCCATGTCCATGATAAATGGTTGATTAAGAAATGTTACCTCTATACATAAATGGGCTTTTACGGATAGCTTTGGGAACAGTTTAAAGATTTTTAATTGAGGGGAGAGTTAAGAGGGAAAGTTGATCTCTGTTGTATTCATTTTCAGCTGACATCTTATCTGGTGAATTAGGTACATGCAATTTATCACCACAGGGTGGTTGATGTCCTGTTGTTGTGTGTTTAAAATGTCTAAGCTCATCAAGTTTCATACTAAGAACTTAGTTTTGCTGTCCATTTGCAGGTCAAGTGTGATTCAGTGTTTGGAAACGGTGATGAAAGGAATATTGCTGTCAGAAGTTGTGTGTCGGTTTGGCTCAACAGCTAAAGAGGGTTGAGATTGTTGGGTTAGACAATGACTGTCTAGAGCTAAAATGGATGCTTTACTTGGTGAAGTATTTGCTGCGTGATGCACTCGCATTGGAGAAGTGGGTCCTAAAAGCTAAACGACGGCATGAATTGAGAGAAAAGCTTGTTAATCCTGGCAAATTGCTTGAGTTCAACTCCTATGCCACCCAAGAGCTTCAGCGAATGCTGAACTGATTTTACAAGGCGTTCAGCATGACGAGCAGAAAGGCAAGTAGAAAAAAGGAGGAGTTATTGGAAGCAGCAGCGAGGCAGAATCTGAAGCGTTTGATGTTGGTTCTGCAGTCCTCGTTTTGAAAAGTATTCTTTGTCTTTCAAAGAGGCTCAGTGAATAAGACCATAGAAGCCACATGTAAATGATACTGATAGGATTCTTTTTGAAACGTACTCTTTGACTATGAGTCTACAAGTTGCTTGCGCTGTTCTGGTGACATGGTGATTTACATGTTCGACAAAGAAAAAAGTGCTTTAGTAGTGCGATTCGTTATGCTGCTGCAAAATGTCTTACTTTGCTGCAGTGAAGGATTTTCAATTGCTGGCATGAAGATCCAAATCATGGAAACAGACTGCCAGATACTTGATTGATGTCTTGGGTGTCCAAAATGTGTTGGAATACACTGCATTAGGCAAAACAATGTCATCCTCATTATCAAAACAGCTTGGAAATAAAACGCAGTGAAGTACATTGGTGACCTTACGTTGTTTCCTCTTTTTGCCGCTTCTCACAATGCCTCTCTTTCAACAATGGTTATAGATAGCCTCAGCTTTTTCGGAAGCCATAGACATTGGAGCAATAAGAAGCATGTGATCTGTCGCAATTCATAGCCATCCCACGACTTTCTTAGGACAATCAAACCATTGACCAAACACATTGGTCCCATTGTGCAGTTCCGTTAAGCAGTCTGCATCATTAAACTAGACAAAACTCAAAAGGGAATGGAAACTAAGGATTTTACCAAGTGCTTGTGAAGGATACTAAATCCGATCTAATACATACTCAAAAACAGCGGAAACATGCCCAATAGATCACCATATTCACCGATCGACGAAGATACATCACGAGGACATACCTTATTGATCACCGATTAGATGCCCTTTGCGATCTCGGAGTTTTTCTCTGTCAAACGACAATCGACGATGGGAGGAGCGTTCTTCGTTCTCTGTTTTCTTGAAAGTGACAGAATGAACAACTTGGGAGAACGATGGAGACCACGTCGATTATTGACGTAAAACCAACCAACGTGACTTTTCACGTTTGAGCATATAACTGCTCAATGGGGTGTGGTTGCCCGCATGGGCGCATACCGTATCTCCTGTAGACCCCACTTTAATATTTAATCTAATATCTCTCACTCGCCCATGTAGGGCAAACAACTCCTATTTGTCCACGGAGGACTAACAACTAAACCTTTTATCTTCGCAAAGTTCATATTGGCAAATAACCCGTGCGACCAAGATACACCGAGAGCTCGTTGTCATATATCCGTTGGGAGTATATGACAGCTCTAAAATTGGACATAAAAAGAAATGAATTGTATGCTATACCGTAGATCGATCAGTCACATATAAATTTCTCACTAGATCTCATTTTAAAATTGACATATTATATTCACAATTATGATTACACCAAATAATCATAATTGACCGGTATGTGAATATAATTCATAATGTGACTTAAAACTCCAAATCAATCTTCCTCATTCATTAGATCTCTCAATCTCGGTTCAGCTCGCTTTTCTAGAAATGTCCCTTTAGATCGAATCAATTTCATGACCATAGGCAACACCCTAAGATAGCAAACACTAAATAGAGACCTTGAGAATAATGAAGAGTCATGAGGGTACTAAAAATGAGGAATTTTATCCTCGAGAGTCTCACACGGCACTGAGAAGTTGAGATAAAAAACTCTTGCCTACTCTCATTGGTCGATAGTGCATACGTAATATGAAATACGTATTACGGTATGTTCTCCTTCCCTATGGAGCGTATGTCTTTCTATTTTAATACCGTACAGATGCTCATCTTGACACACTCGGTGTCTAACTTGAGTTCACGTAACAACTCCAGCCAAGAGTTTTCATCAGAACTCTCATCCGGCGTTTAAGACAGATAAAGCGAAATATGTGGGTTATTTCACTTCCGGACATTGTAAGTAATAAGTCCTCATCTTAACATCATGTTAAGGCGGTATTATTATTTTAAGCTTGAGCTCTCAATTATCACCTAGATAATAAACTTAAAATTGCCTCATCTCTATTCACTACATAAAAAAATAGAGGCGATTACCCATGTGAGTGGGCTAACCTCTCATCCGTCCGACATACCTTTTCAACATATAGTGCACCAAGCATTAATATGCATGAATATCAAATAAACTTATAGACTTTAATATTGATAAACAACATCATCAATTATTAATGTTCGGGGAAAAATTACAAATATTCAATACATTAACCTCTACGGAGTCCTAGAGTCTTTATATGACCAAAGAGAGCATCTCTAGGAATTGGCTTTGTCATGGGATCCGCTAACATTCTATGCGTAGATATATACTGTAGGTTCACTTCCTTTCGGGCTTCCATGTCCTTGACATAGTTATACTTAATGTCTATGTGTTTGGTCTTACTATGAAACTTAGGATCCTTAGTATAAGCCATTGCTGCTTGACTATCACAATAAACCTTCACAGGTTTTGCAGCATCTCCCGTAACACCCAAATGATCCATAAATCTTCTAAGCCAAACAACTTCTTGTGCTGCCGCCGATAATGCCACGAACTCGGCTTCCATGGTGGATAAGGCTATACATCGTTGTTTCTTCTTGCTCCATGATATGGCGCCATTATTCAGTAAGAATACATTTCCAGAAGTGGATTTTCTCTCATCCAAATCTCCTCCCCGGTCAGCATCGGTGTAGCCCTCTAGGTGCAGATCACTTCCTTGATAAGTTAGCGAGTAATCGGCGGTTCCTTTCAGATACCTCAAGATTCTCTTAACGGCAATCCAATGTGCTTGACCTGGATTGGATTGGTATCTACCGACCAATCCAACTGCATAACAAATATCAGGTCTTGTACACATCATAGCGTACATGAGACTTCCAATAGCACTGGCAAATGGAACGTTTTTCATACGTTCTTGCTCTTGTGGAGTCTTAGGACACATTCTTCGGCTCAACCCATTACCTTTTGCAATAGGAGTATCAATGGGTTTGCAATCTTGCATACAAAATCGTTCGAGAATTTTATTGACGTACGTCTCTTGCGAAAGAGATAATGACCTTTTCGAACGATCTCTCGAAATCTTAACTCCGAGAATGTATGTAGCTTCATCCATATCTTTCATTTCAAAATTAGAAGATAGCCAACTTTTGATTGTCTTCACAAACTCCATATTATTTCCAGCAATCAATATATCATCAACATATAATGATAAAATTACAAAGTGACCTTTGGACTTTTTGATATAGACGCAATTATCTTCATTAATTATTACAAAATCATATGCCACTATGGCATTATTGAAGCGTATATACCATTGTCTTGAAGACTGCTTAAGGCCATTTATTGATCTCAAAAGTCGACATACTTTTTGTTCTTGGCCCTTTTTAACAAACCCAACGGGTTGTTCCATGTAAATCTCTTCATCTAATTCTCCATTTAGAAAAACAGTCTTTACATCCATTTGATGTAATTCAAGATCCAAACTAGCCACTATTGCTAGAATGAGGCGAATCGAGGTAAATCTTACCACGGGAGAAAAAGTATCTTCATAGTCAATTCCTTCCCGTTGGTTATATCCTTTCGCCACAAGGCGTGCCTTATATTTCTCAATTGAGCCATCAGCCTTACGCTTTATTTTGAGAACCCATTTGTTCCCAATGGCTTTGCGTCCTTTCGGAAGATCAACCAGTTCCCAAACTTGATTTGATTTCATTGACTCCATCTCTTCTTTCATTGCTTTCATCTATTTTTCCTTATCAGGGCAAGATAGAGCCTCATTCACATTTCTTGGCTCATCTTCATCCAATGGAGCGATCATGAAAGCTTCCCCTTCAATTTCAAAGCGTCGTCGAGGAATGCTTTTGCGACCAGTTCGTCGTGGAGAAGATTGTACCAAGGGTACTTCTTCCTCCAATACGCTCCCACTCGGACCGGATAATGGTATTGATTCATCAAGTGGTTGCAATGGAGATCGGTTTGTATTCAACTCCCCACCTCTCACATTGCTTCCACTTGGATCATTATGTCCAACGATCTCATTATCTTGATCCAATGTCTCAAATAGGGAACAATCTTCACCTATTTCGCCATTTCTTGGAAATTCATTCTCTAAGAATGTGACATCTCGTGATTCAAATTCAGTCACATTTCCACTTTCTTGCTCACCTATGAACACATTTCCCTTTGAGTGTTCTGAGTATCTTATGAAGATACTCTTTTTGCCTCTTGGTCCTAATTTTTCATATTTATGTGAGGACTCATGAGTATAGGCAAGACAACCCCAAGGTTTGAGAAAGCTTAAATCAGGTTTTCGACTTGTCCACAATTCATATGGGCTAGAAGTAACTGATTTGGAAGGCACTCGGTTAAGTATATAGGCAGCAGTTAATAAAGCATCGCCCCAAAAGGCAATCGGTAAATTAGCTTGTGCCATTATGGACCTAACCATTTCAAGTAGGGTTCTGTTTCGTCTTTCGGCAACACCATTTTGTTGCGGAGTGTATGGAATAGATAACTGTCTATCTATTCCGTTTTCATCACATAGATTTCTGAACTCATCAGATAAATATTCTCGACCTCGATCGGATCTCAAAGCTTTTATTTTCTTATCTAAGCGATTTTCCACTAAGGTCATAAATTTCTTGAAGCAACTAAATGATTCTGATTTATGAGATATCGGATAGACATATCCATATCGAGTATAATCATCAATAAATGTGATCAAATAAACAGCACCATGCCTTGCCCTAACATTCATCGGGCCACAGATGTCGGTATGAATTAATTGCAATGGAAATTCAGCTCTTGTTCCTTTTCCAAATGGCTTTCTAGTTGTTTTTCCCATTAGGCAATGCTCACAGGTAGGCAATTCAACTTTCTCAATATTGCCTAATAAACCATCTTTGGCTAATCTATTCATTCTTTGTTGGCCAATATGACCAAGTCTAGCATGTCATGTATTCACATCATTCTCATTAGAACTAGAAGATGCAAACAGGGAATAACATACATTCACACTAGCATGTTCAACATCTAATACAATAAAGCCATCCGTGAAATAACCAGAACCATAAAAAGTTGTTCCTAACAACAAATCCACACCATTATTGTAAAAATTCATACTAAAACCAAGTTTGACTAATACCAACACAGACACAAGATTTCGACGAATCTCCGGAGCGTACAGAACATCATATAGAAATAAAGTGCGTCCACCACGCATGATAAGTTGGCGAGTGCCAATTCCTTTCACTTTTACTCTGGAATTGTTTCCTACATAAATCCATCTCGCTCCACTTGGAATTCGTCGAAATTCCACGAACGTATTTCGATCTCTGGTTACATGGTCTGTGGCTCCCGAGTCTACAATCCACAAAGGATGAGATTCAGTTAAAAATACAGAACTTGATACGTAACAAACACCTTTAAGTGTGTTAAGGGTTTCTACCTTCTTCGGCTCACCACGGTCGCGAGCGAAGTGACCCTTCTTGCCACGGTTGTAACATTTCATCCTCGAAATGTTCTTCTTCATGGGACGTTTCCCTTTTCCATGCTTCTCAAACTTTGGTTTCTTGCCGGATGGCTGTCCACTTCTTGAACTTTCCGGGATGTTTGCGCTTGAAGCCCGAAGCTCCATGTGAGCTAGATCCAAGAACATATACATTAGATTGTATCTTAGCCGCCAGAAGGCGGTCCTCCTCTAGCTCCAAATGGCGCACAACATCCTCAAAGTTTGTGACGTTCACATTGTGGGTCGGGTTCACCTTCATGTGTTCCCAATTGTGAGGCAAAGAGCGAATTACAGCATGCACTTGTTGTTCATCGGACAATACATGTCCATCATCCTTTAGCTCACTAATCATGTTCGACATCTTCCTCAAATGTTGCTTTATATTCTGCCCATGTGGCATCTTATAAGTGTCGAACCCGATTGTAAGTCGCTTCCGTTTGGTGACTGAAGTCTGACCAAATCTAGCCTTCAATGCATCCCACATGTTTTTAGCATTTTCATGCTGCCTGAACTCCCTTATGATGTCATTATCCATACTACTCAACAACGTAATGCGAGCAGTAGAGTTCCTCTTCTTCCAGGCGGTGAAGGCTTCTTTGTCTCTTCCGTGATGTGCAGTATTGCCATCCTCCGGCTCGATCATGGTCGGGTTAAGAGCTTCCAATGCCTCTAGTTCTTCAATCACATACTAGATTTTCATACTCCAGATTTCATAATTTTCTCCATTCAATTTCTCACCCTTGTTGAGCTCAGCAACAATATTCTTAGATGTCATTGCCATAGTATCCGAGTATAACATTTAGCACGTATTTAAAGTCTATTTGTATGCAACAAATGCAATCATATTCATGCATCTCGATTATACTGGTATATAGTTTCAAAAAAGAATTCTAAAATCAACAGTTCACTAAGTTCCCCATCATCATCCAGATTTTCTTATCTAAAACCAATACCAATACAATCATCACTTTGTGTTCATCATACGATTACTAAAACTTGTGAACACTCCCACTCGAAATATATACACATAACATAATGCATATACAAAAATCATTAATACAACAATCACAAGTCCCTAAAAGTCTCCTAAGATATACGGGAAAGGAACTAGCTAAAAATAAAAGTCTAAATATAATAATGTGTGATCCTCCTAGCTCCGGTTACAACATGAGCATATGTAATTTCCTTGGTACAAGGAAAAGAAACATTAAGGTCTTGAGGAGGATTATGAATCAAATCGGGAGCCCAAATCAGCTCCTTTGAAGAAAACCTTTGCGGACCATTGCCTTTACGCCAGGGCGCATTCTGCCTGCGCCAAGACACATTCATTGCAAGCGATGACGTCTTCATCGCTCCGATCCTTATAAAATCGTGTAAGAAATGTAGCACGGATTTCTTATATGTGGCAGCATCATTCCACCACGCGATATTCATCAAACCATGCCATTCTACGGGTATAGTGTTACGTAGTGCATAAAATGCATCTACTGGAGTCATTTCTTGTCCAGCCCATACGATTTCTTGGATCATTTCGTTGACCTTAATAACATGGGTTATAATGTCAGAAGCATTATCCCATTTATAAAGACCCAATATTGTAATCTTTTCCCTTAGAACTTGCTGAGCTTCGACTCTCCTTGGCCTTTGGGGTGTTCTCGCATTTCGTCTTACCTATTGCATTGTTCCCGCAACGAATGCAGAACACAAATGGATTACGAAAATCCAATTATTTTGTAACTATTATGAACATATCATAACAAATAAAATAATAGGTAAAACAAGACCCCTTAGTATTGACCAACAAGACCTTTTTTTTTTTTTCCGGTCAACGGGTCAATGGTCAACAGTCAACGGTCAACGGGCGCGGGTCAAAGGTCGACCCGGGTCGGGTCTATAACGGGCCGTGGGTCGCGGGTCACGGGCCGGTCCGGCAAAAAACGAAATGGGCCGGCCCAATATTATTATTTTTTTTTATATAAAAGGTGGGTTTTGGTATTGGGCCGGCCCTGGCCCAATAACCTGCGGGCCGCAGCCAAGCGCGCGGCCCGGCCTCTCCACGTGCGCCGCACGTGCGGCGCGTGGCCTGCCGTGCGCAGCGCCGGGCGCCGACAGCGTGACCGGCCGTCCGGCCTCCTCCGGCGACCAAATTTTCGCCAAAATTTTTTTGTCTTTTCGAGACGAACACTATGGTATATTCATAACTCAAAAACGACGAACAAAAAAGGCATAAAAAGGGATGAAACGCCACGGCCCTGTGGGACTCCGCCCCGTCGCGGCGCGCGGCGCGCGTGCGGCGGCGTCCGGCGGACCCTCGGGGCCGGCGACCACTCAAAACGATCGTCTCGACGGGCCCGTTCTAATGGTATGTTCAATTTACTATTTTGACGAACAAATCATAATCAAAACGCTATGAACAGTAACTTCGCGATTAGGGTTAAAAAACTTTAAAAACGCACCATATCAACACAAAACAATCGGGAATCAAGTAACACATGCTCTGATACCAATGAAGGATACTAAATCCGATCTAATACATACTCAAAAACAGCGGAAACATGCCCAATAGATCACCGGATTCAGCGATCGACGAAGATACATCACGAGGACATACCTTATTAATCACCGATTAGATGCCCTTTGCGATCTCGGAGTTTTTCTCTGTCAAACGACAATCGACGATGGGAGGAGCGTTCTTCGTTCTCTGTTTTCTTGAAAGTGATAGAATGAACAACTGGGGAGAACGATGGAGACCACGTCGGTTATTGACGTAAAACCAACCAACGTGACTTTTCACGTTTGAGCATATAATCGCTCAATGGGGTGTGGTTGCCCACATGGGCGCACACCGTATCTCCCGTAGACTCCACTTTAATATTTAATCTAATAGCTTGTAAACCTGTTCAAAAGGAACAATTGCCCATGAAACTCAGATAAGCTCGATCCAAATGAAATCCCGAGCGCGAAAACTCGAAATGGAGCCCCGTCGAAGCATTTCTTGATTCCAACTTATGGTGTCAACATACCTGGTTATCCAACACCGTCAAAAGTGACACAGAAAGAGACAAGCAATTTTGTTCCCGACTCGAGACTACCTGTGCCATACAATTTAGGGGTGTGTTATAAGGGAGTCCATTCAAACCGTAACCTGTAGCTTCAGCATTTCGCGAGTGAATCATCTTGATATAATCCCAAAGATCATGAGGGTCAACTGGTACTCCTCGACGCAACTCCTTAATTTGGCATCAATTATCATCTTTTCCAATCCAACTACCTTCTCGAAAAAGAAATTTAGCCAATGCAAGCAACGGTTTTGATTTCACCAAGTCAAATTGGAAACCGACAATTTCAACCCTTCTGAGATGATTTGCCCCCACAATAAAGCTCTTTTCCTCTGCACCAAAATTGCTTTTCATTAAGGTAGCATAGGTCTTGAAAATCCTGGTAAGATTTGCACCAAAATCACACGTTGACAGGAGCTTTGTCAGAGCTGATTAACAGTTGCAATAACATTAGTTGCGACATTCAGTAGAAAAAAAAAAACACGAAACAAACAAGCTTGTCGAATGAATCGAGGATCAGATCCTTATTTTCGTGCAGCTTCTGAGCATCTCTAACTCTTTTACATGCCAACCCATTCATGTTGTTAAACGCAAACGTGTGTGAAACATAAATGGGATCGGGAGACTTGATTATACTTCAGCAGCTTCATGGGAACGAGAAACAGCACATGCTGACGTCCAGGCGCACCAAACGGGTGAACTAATACAAGAACTCCGGCAGTATATAAAAAGACCACGACCAATTAGACAGCCGCAAGCGGAGATCCTCCACGGAGTGCCGCACTGCGAACCGGAGCCATAGGTCGATCTTGGGGCGGTTGGCCTCGTCGTACTTGAAGTGGGTGAGGTGGAATTTCTTCACCGTGGGGGAGGTGCACTGACTCAGGACGCTATCGACAATGGACGGGAAGAACAAGGGACTGCCAGGGGGGGCTTCAAAATATCCATCGAATCCATCGAAGACAAGGTGGGTGGTGTTGGTCCAAGTGGGCCACCAGCGCTTGGAGAGGACGCTGGTCTTGACGACGTCGTGGATGGGCAGAAAAGAGAAGATGTTGTGGATCATGGCGTCGGGCAAGCCGCTGATGAGATTCCTACCGCTCAGAGGATGAACGGAGCATTCGCGGTGGATGGCGCCGTGCACGGAGGTCTCCGCCATGGAATTGAAATCCTAGGGTTTCTGCGGACGTTCTCCCCCGAGCTTCCTCATCCTTTTTCCTGCATGCGCTCTTTTTTTTTTTCCTTTTACTTTATAAGATGCATGCTCATTACATACAATAGAACTGGATATTTCCCAATACAAGAACCACAGCAGTATACGAATAAACCGCGATTCGTTAAATAGCCACGATTTCCTTAGCTTTTGCTAACGGATCTGCCAACACGCAGTAATATAACGTAGAACAATTCATCCCAAGTTAAGTCTAAGTTTATGGGGGCACGGGAGGGGGCATGTACACTTAGATCTATTGCTGACTGTACTAACTTTATCGAGTGCGAATTTAGAAATCTGAAGGTTCTCATTTTCTTCGTGATTTTGTGCGAATCGATTCATTAACAAGAGATCCAAGCTAGTTCGGTCCAAGAAGCGGTATTGGTGAGACTCATGAGGATTTCCTAGTATGAGCTAAAGCAATTGAATGTCAACAATACTGCTTCTTATAGATATCGAAGACGAGGTGGGCGGTGGTCCAAGTGGACCGCCAGCTCTTGGAGAGGACGCTGGTCGTGACGACATCTTGGATGGGCAGAAACGAGAAGAAGTGGTGCATCATGGCGCCTGGCAAGGCGCCGATGAGATCCCTACGGCTCAAAGGAGGAGAAGGTCGGTTCCCTTCAGCGCGATTCCGCCGGTCGCCGGAGGGTTTGCAGCGGATAATGCCGTGGATGGAGGGCACCACCATGGATTTGAAATCCTAGGGTTTCCGTGGCTGTTCCCCCCAATTTTTCCAAGGATATCTTTTCTAATTTCTTCAAAAATCAATTGACTTGATCAATTAGTTATAGATTCGATTTAGAAACGATCTTTTCTCTATTCGATCTGATTTCCTATTCCCTTTTAAACATCCTTCAAATTTTTTTATCAGAATTTTTTTTTTCTTTTGATTTCGTTATGCAAGTATGGCTAAACAAATAATCTGATTGCGAAATCAAATTAGAAGATTTTATGAAAAAGAGATGGAGGATTACATTTATTTATGCTTAGAGAAAAAAATATTAAATAATGGACTTAAATGATATGCTAACTTGCTCAATAATTTTTTTTTTCATTAATAAAGGAGCGCTCCTCAAACGCTTAGGATTAAAAGTTCCTAATTTTGGCTCCTCTCAGCTATTCCCCTCTGATTTGCAAAATAATTGAAAAATGAAATCGAAAGGGACAAACAATGATCTCATGAAAATAAACTAAACTCGAAATAACATGAAAAAGATTTATCTGATTCACAGGACAATCTAAGAATGACATCATCAAACTTGAGAATCTTTTTAATCAATTTTATTTATATAATAATTAAATCCTAGTATCATCAAATTGTTTCTTTCAATTACAAATTTGATGTGTAACTTACAATTTACTCGCATCTAATTATAATCATAATCTGTAATTATTAGAACTATATTATAATTTCCTGTGATTATAAGTTAGCCGAGAATTATTACGACCTTTTATTGTCAAATCTGTTAAAAAATTTAATTATGAGTGTAATCATAAAAATGATTAACTATTAACATTTCTTCTACTAAATTATTAATGATCAAGTATAATAAAAATCGCATGAATTAATTAGGAAATTAACATCTTGGTTACTTAAGTTTAATAAATGAGTTACTCTGCAATATAAAAAAAAAAATCACCTAATTGAGTAATTTTAATATTGAAACTCCAGCTCCTCAACCTCTTACAACGGTTGATAAAGTTCTTGTCCACCCATCGCCAGTTATGAAAACCAACTCCGCAAGTTGCTTAAACCACTCAATTAGCTTAGGCGTCAATCGCCCGAATTGCCAATCGATTGTGCAAGCAACATGTCATGAGGACGAGGATGTTGATGATGACGATGAGGAAGAAAATGAAAAGAACAATGACCATAAGCAATCGGATAACAAGAACAATATGAATATGGCAAGGACGATGCAAGACAGAGGCAGTGTGACGTGCTCAGGCTCCGTTCGAGACTTTGCAATGCGAGCTCAGTGCAGCTGTAACTGAATTCTCGATTAGGTAGAGATTCTGCTAGGAATAGATGATAACTTCATTGAACTAAGACTCGAAGTGCTTGAATCAGAATGCTAACTAGCCAATTCGGAGGATTACGTGGATAATGCTGGGTTCCAAGCATTACTTCAGAATTTGGTGGAGAGCGACAATGGAAGAAGAGGAGCCAGCCGAACGCGAAATCAGTGGTTCTGGAACTTCTAAATGTGGAGAGCAAACCGAAAGATGAAACCAAAGCCAATTTAGACCTAACGGAGAAGATTACATCTTGACCTTTTTCCCCTAAGAACATAGTGAAAAATGAAAACAATGCAAACTGGTTAATGGAGTGAAATGAAGCTCAACTATATAAGCTTCAACGACCGTTAGTGACTGAACTTAGTGCCCGCAGATGACCTTCAAATGAGGTTCAACTTCTTCGGTCCTCACCGCCGTTAAGAAGAAAACGATAATTGACTATAATTTCGGCAATTCTAGAAGCTCTTTGACAGCCTCCTTGCAGCTGAATCACATCGTGAGTACCCCAAGGATCATGAGGGTTCGTGACGTCTTTAATCAGCATGGATTGTCATCTTCTCCAATTCAACTGCCCCCTCAAGAAGAAACTTAGCCAAGGCACGGAAAAGTTTTGATTTCTCATTGTCGAATTCAAACCCGACAATTTCAACCCTCTTGAGTTGATTTGCCACACAAGGGAAATCCTTCCATGAGCGCCAAAAGTGCTTTTCAACAAAATTGCATAGCTTCGGAAAATCTTTTTTCCTGAACTGAAAACACACATCCACAGTAGCTTTTTAAGAGCTAATTAGGAGAAGCAACAACGTAGCAGTGACATTGCCCACAAAAAAGAATTGTAAAACAAACAAGCTTGTCTAATCTGATAGGGCACACCCTATAAGTTCTCATGAATTAATGATCACATCTTTGTCGCAAAACAATCAAACTTTTTTCCATGTAGCTCCAAACCATCCCAGCTTTATTTCACATACCAATTCGCTTACGTAAGTAGATGCAAACTGTGGGTAAATCATAAATGGCAACAAGAGATTCATTGTACAACATCAGCTTCAAGATAAAAGCCTGAAAGTAGATGATGCGAGGCTGACTACCGAAGCATACATGTCACTATGTCCAGAACAAAAATTGATTAATACAGCAGCATTATTGGATTTTGGATTGCATATGGCTAGCCTTTCAGTAGTGGAGAACTCTGCAGCAAGAACGCAATCCCCTGAAGCTCGCATTTACAAACTGTGGTATACACTACAATATTTCCCCATCTCGATGACAGGTACGGCCATCCCTTTACCCCCGTTGTTGATAGAACCGGAAAACAAGTTGAATTGTGAACCAGGTAGCAGAACATGATATGATCTTTTAGTTGTTGAGGTTCATATATGTCTGATATAACAGCAACATACGTCAATAACATACCCAGGAAGAAAGACCAAACAGAATCAACTCGTACCTGAAGACACCAGCTTCCGAATGTGACTTTCGTGACATGTTGCAGCTTTAAAAGATGTGACTTAAAGTCGTTAGGAAAATTCCAACGAAGAGCAGTTGGCTTGTGAAAGTTCAACTCTGCCTCTGCTAGTGAAGGTACTCTCATTAGGCAAGGGCAGAAGACAAATCCACCTGACAAACGCAATAAAAGCAGATTCGGAGCCAAAATACTGAGCGACAAAATATGATCGGCTTCAATCACCAACTCTTTTAGAGATCTTGAGTCAATCCGGAGGAGGCAACTCTCGAGCCGGGAGGAGCGCAACGTAAGAGATTCAAGAACAGAGCACCCCTTCATGATTTTCGTAATCCCATCGGTATCCCAAAGACCAGTGGATGCTAAAATCCCGTCAATGCACAGTTTCTTAAGTGAAGGCCAGTGGACGCTAAAATCCCATGGAAAAAAAACCATCCGACACTCGTAAACTCACCAGGGACGTGCAATCATACAAGATTCGAGGTAACATGCATGAGTGTCTAAAGACCAACGAGACGTCTTCCACTTTGCGTGCCACGGCAAAGCCAAACCACCCAGCGAGTTCAGTGGGGATGTGCGAGCCAGCATCAAGATGGAACTTCTCTACCTTAGTAGCTGTGCAGAGACTCAGTGCACTGCTGATCAAAAGAGAGACACGCCTTGAGGGGAGAGAGGGGAAAGAGAGATTGATGTATGGAGTGGAGGTCCAAGCCAAACGCCATTGCTTGGACAACACGCTTGTCTTCACCAGGTCTTTGAAGGGCAAGAAGCAGAAGATATGGTGGATTATGATGTCGGGCAAGGGGCTGATGTTATCAACCTCCACCGCCTCTGGTGGAGAGGCGGAGAGATCAAGGTTGGCGTCTGGCGGCGCCATCTCCCCCGCCGTGAATGGATTTTGGGGGACTTCGGAGGGTTTATGGAGAAGGTGTTGGTGGATTGACACAGAAGCCAAATCAAATCACGCAAATCTACGCAATTCACATTTCGAATCTTCTGTCACGAGATTTTTAGTTTTGTAGCCTGGTTAGTAGCATCGTTATAGGGTTATTTTAATAAATGAACCCAAATAATGGCTTAAAAATTATTTTATATCTTTTGAGAAATTTTGTGGAAAGGGTTCGATATTTAGAATGATTGTTTTTTTTTTTTGGTCGAAGAATGATGGGGTTGACTTGTGTGGAAAAGAAGGGAAAAAAAAAAGAGTTATACACATATTTAAGATTGTCTTTAAATTATTTTTTGTCAATTATTTAGTTTTTTGTTTTGCTTTTTATCTTATATAAGGCAAGAATGTTCTTGAAATTCTTGGGTCGAGTTGTGAATTTGAAAGATCCTTTAAACTTGGGCTAATTTTTTTTTTTTTGGTAAGGAACTTGGGCTAATTTGCTTAAAGAGAAATTGAAGAATTTGCTACTTCAAATGAAACTTATAATCAAGACTCGTAAGTATTATTAGGGGAACGAAATATTATCCCAAAAGGTCTTCAATTGGTATTCAATGAATCATCCACCCCAAAATAATTTTCGTTTCACAAAATTCTAAAATTGATATTCTGTGATAAATTTGCTCCAAAGTAACTTTGAAAAAAAAAAAAAAACAATCCATGACACAAATTTAAGGGTGCCCGTTTGAGATTTTCCATGAGACGAAAGTTAGTTGGGGTATTTGTGTTATGGTTTCTAGTTTAGAAATTTTTGCGAAACGAAATTTTTTTTGCAATAAATGTATCTAAGGCATCAATTTGGAATTGTTAATGGTCTTAAACCTATTATTAAAAAAATTAAATAGGCAATGTTGGATGGATGCCTCCTAATATCAAGCAAAAAACAATCAAAAAGTAAACTTTACATGTTTTACGATTGCAAAGGAGGGTGAATCATTGTCATTTGAATTGAAGTAATTATGGGTAATATGGGCGCGCATGGTAACACTTTTGGAAATGAATTTTTGCTTCAGAAATGCTTTTGGAAAGGATGGTGTATTATTATCATTTGAATCCAAGTAATTATGCGTAATATAAGGAGAGAGAGCATATTTCATATATAGAGTAGGCCTTCTTCAAAATTCCAAATTGATTAGCATCGGTCGATTTGTTGGGAAAAAAACACTCAATGTATAGTGCGAAATAGATGTATGAGAGAGAGGCCAACTTAATTTATAGAACAAAATAGATGTATATGAGAGAGAGAGATGGAGAGATTTTTCCAAGTTACCACATAGGATTTTGTTTATTTAATGGTTTCTTTAATACAAAAATTTTATATTTATGTTTTTCTTTCTAAAAACCTTTCAAAACTGACTTCTTCTTTTCTTTTTTTTTTCCTTTTTTATCGTTCCTTGCCCTTTCTGTTTCCTTCACCATAACATAACTAAGTAAATATCTAAACAAATTTCAATTTTTTGCAAATTTACATTTTCGTATTGCATATATGAATAATTTTAGATGAAGATGCGCACTAAAGAATTTATTCTATTTATCTATTGTTACAAGCAAGGGTACAACCATGTTGCGGGTGTGCGAAAAAATTGAAACTTGTAAGATTTTGCATAATCATGTTATTGTGAAATATTTTAATTATTATTGACAGAATTAAATGTTGACAAAATATGAAGAAATTGTACACACATATATGGAAAGAACATATATTTTAAAATAATCCGATTTTTTTGTAAAGTTTTTTATAAGATAAAAAGAAAACATTTTCAACTTTTAAAATTGAAATACGTGAGAGATGAAGTAGAATTATCAAATTACTATTTGTCAATTGCAAACTTTTCAAGTAAAGAGTTGCCCAGACAAAAAAAAAAAGGTAAAGAGTTGTAGTTTTGTTCCCCTTTATCACGTATCTCTGACTTTCTTCGAGAACTTTTGACCCTTAATTGCCCATACGATTACAATATCAAACGAAATAAGCAGTCCAGTATTCTCGATGGATTTCGGCTTCTAATTGGGGAGAACAGAAGTATCATAATAGAAATGTTATTCACGTATCGGCAAAAAAAAAAGTTATCTTTCCAATTGATTAGCGTAACTTAGCTGTAACTTTCAGATTCTCATCATCAAATTAAATTCCGGCACGTATCTTCATCCTTATACTTTATCGTCAAGTCAAACTCCGGTAAAGTGCAACTGCATTACCAGGCTTCGTCGTGGAGTCAAACTCCGTCGAGGTTTGTAATTGTAGTTTGGTTCGATTGCGTCGTTAGGCTTCTTCGTCAAGTCAAACTCCGTCGAGGTAGGTTCTTTTATATTAGTTATAATTTTTAAGCCATGCGGTTGAGTGAAACTCCAATTGGGTCTAAGTTTGGTAAATTTCAGTTAATGCTAAGCTCGTTGATTTCCCGATCGATTTGGATCACTCCTTTTCGAAGAGGCCATAGGACCCTTTTCACTTAAAAATCGAAGTGCCCTTTTTGCTGAAAGATATTTCGTTGTGGGAGAAATTCCAACGAAACAAGATGCAAATTAATTTAGGAGAGAAAAAATGTCTTTATTTTTGTTTTATTCTATCTTTTTTGTTCTTGGTAAAAGAGAATTTGTTGAATTAAAAACTTATTTTATTGAGGCTTTGTTTGTTTTCGCGAAAATTGAGTAAGTTAGGAAATATTTTCTTAAAATAATCTCTATCACTCACAAAAATGAATTAGTCGAAAACAATTTCATTGTCCACGAGACCTTGAGACCTAAAGTATTGCCCACTATGAAAATATTTTCTATTAGCTATTTATTTCAAATAATATAAACCACTATTTTTAGAAAATTTTTTAAATCGCTCATTTTTTGCGAAACAAATAAAACCACACTTCCTCTAATTTATCAATTTTTTTTCTGATTTTAAACTCAACAAAAAAATCAATATACTTTTGCTTAGCCACTGTTAAGAAATTTAAATTAAAGACAAAAGTTAAGAGATTATAAATTAATAAGCTGAAGCTTATCCGTCAAATCCGAGCCACATGGCAAAACTATGTCATGTGTATTGCCATGTGGCAATCATAGAGGAAAAGTGAGATGCCTCGTGGCGATCACAAGAGCAAGCATTCTCTCGGCTCCGACCTTAATCATACGCAATAGGTTAGCGTCAAAGGATATTTTTTCACAGCAAGGTCAATTGTCATATAGCATAAATGGAAGTGTTTAGGCCCATTACATATTGGGTATGCTGAAGAAGTAAATAAATCGACTCGGCCTTTATGGACCCGCACCTTCTTGATCAAAATAGGTTCCGAGGGGAGGGAGTGCAAGTAAATCATTTTCTCAACCTTACGAACAAAACACTGGTCTTGCCGTCTGATTAGGTTAAGCCGTCTGCATAATTGAAATAGACATAACTCAAATTGTGATGGAAATCTAAGGATTTCACAAAGAACTCGTAAACATGTTAAGATGAAGAATTGTTCATCCAAGTCAGAGAAGCTCGATCCAAATGAAATCACAGACTCGAAAAGTTGCACAACCAGAGAGAGAGAGAGAGAGAGAGAGAGAGAGAGAGCAATTTTTGTTCCATACCTATCATGCAAATCTAGGGTGTAATCTAGGGGGTAATGAGTACCTATGATTTTGCTTATGCTTGTATAACTCAAAAGAGAGACTTTTGAAATGATAATTGACTATAATTTCAGCATTTCTTGAAGCTCTCAGACAGCCTTCTTGAAGCTGAATCACATCGTGAGTATCCCAGGGTCCATGACATCTTTAATCAGCACGGATTGTTTATCTTCTCCAATTCAACTGCCTCCTCGAGAAGAAACTTAGCTAAGGCACGCAAAAGTTTTGATTTCTCATTGTTGAATTCGAACCTAACAATTTCAACCCTTTTGAGCTGATTTGCCACACAAGGGAAATCCTTCCGTGAGCGCCCAAATTGCTTTTCAACAAAGTTGCAGAGCTTTGGAAAATCTTTTTTCCTGAACTGAAAACACACATCCATAGCAAATTAGGAGAAGCAATAACGTAGCAGTGACATTATTACCGAAAAAGATTGTAAAACAAACGAGCTTGTCTAATCTGGTAGAGCACGCTATAAGTTCTCACGCACCAAATGAATCAATGATCACCTCTTTGTTGCAAAGCAATCAACTTTTTTCCATGTAGCTCCAAACCATCCCAGCTTTTTTTCACATACCAATTCGCTTATGTCGCTTATGCAATAAAATGCAGACTGTGTGTAAATCATAAATGCCACACAACATCAGCTTCAAGATAAAAGATGCGAGGCTGACTACCGAAGCATATATGTCACTATGTCCAGAACAAAAATGAATTAATACCCTGGCATTATTGGATTTTGGATTGCATATGGCTAGCCTTTCTAGTAGTGGAGAACTCCACAGCAAGAACGCAATCCCCTTAAGCTTGCTTTTACAAACTGTAGTATAAACCACAATATTTCACCATCTCGATGACAGGTACGGCCGTCCCTTTATCCCCGTTCTTGATAGAACCTGAAAACAAGTTGAATTTGGAACCAAGTAGCAGAATAAGAAATGACCATTGAGGTTCATATATGTCTGATATGACAGCAATATACGTCAATAACATACCCAGGAAGAAAGACCCAACAAAATCAACTCTGTACCTGAAGACACCAGCTTCCGAATGTGATTTTCGTGGCATGTCGCAGCTTTAAAAGATGGGACTCAAAGTCGTGAGAAACGTACCAACGACGAGTTGGCTCGTTAAAGTTCAACTCTGCCTCTGCTAATGAAGATACTCCAATTAGGCTGGAGACAAATCCAACTGACAAACGCAATGAAAGCAGATTCGGAGCCGAAAGAATGAGCGACGAAGAAATATCCGCTTCAATCACCAACTCTCTTAGAGATCTTGAATCAATCCAGATGTTGCGAGCTTCGAGCCAGGAGGAACGCAACGTAAAAGATTCAAGAACAGGGCACCCCCTCACGATTTTCATAATCACATCTTTCTCCGAGGGAAAGTAAATGAAAATAACGTCGTGAAGGCACAATTTCTTAAGTGAAGGCCAATGGATGGTAAAATCCGTTGGAAAAGTAGCCTTCGATATTCGCAAGCTCACCAGTGACGCGCAATCGCACATGAATTGTGGTATGACACGATTCAAGCGTCCAAAGACCAACGAAGCATCCTCCACTTGGCGTGCCGCAGCAAACCGGAACCACCGATCGAATTTAGTACGGACGTAAAAGTCCACATGGAACTTCTCTATCTTAGTGGCAGTGCAGAGACTCAGTGCTTTGCTGATCAAAGGAACGACAAGCCATGAGCGGAGAGAGACATCGATGTTCGGGGTGGAGGTCCAAGCCAAACGCCATTGCTTGGAGCACGCTGGTCTTCACCGGGTCTTTGAAGGGCAAGAAGCAGAAGATATGGTAGATTATGACGTCGGGCAGGGGATGATGTTATCAACCTCCGCTGCCACTGGTGGAGAGGCTGAGAGATCAGAGTTGGCGTCTGGCGGCGCCATCTCCTCGCCGAGAATGGATTTTGAGGGACTTGGAGGGTTTATGATGGTCTTAGTGGATTGACAGAGAAGCCAAATCAAGTCACGCAAATCTACACAATTCAGATTTCGAATATCATCTGTCACAAGATTTGTTTTGTAGCTTTCTTTTAGGAGCATCATTGTAGGGTTATTTTGATAAATGAATCCAAATAATGGCATAAAAATTATTTTATATCTTTTGAGAAATTTTGCGAAAAGGGTACGATATTTAGAATGAATGGGTTTGTTTTTGGTAAAAAAAAAAAAAGTTACACAAGTATTTAAGACCCTCTAAATTATTTTTTTTCTCAATTATTTAGTATATGGTTTTGCTTTTCATCTTATATAAGGCAAGAATATTATTGAAATTCCTGGGCTGAATTGTGAAGTTGAAAGATCCTTTAAATTTGCTTTGCACCAAAGAGAAATTGAAGAATTTTCGACTTAAATGAAACTTATAAGTCAAGACTAGCTAGTATTATTAGGGGAACAAAATATCATCCCAAAAGGTCCTAAATTGGTATTCAATGAATCATCCACCCCAAAATAGTTTTCGTTTAAAAAAAAATTGGAAGTTGACATCCTGTGATAAATTTGCTCTAAAGTATTTTTGGGGAAAAAAAAAACAATCCATGACGCGAATCTAAGGAATAGTAAATTTGGGACCCATTTGAGATTTTTCGTGAGATGAAAGGTAGTCGGGGTATATGTGTTATGGTTTCTAGTTTAGAAAATTTTTTCAGACGAAATTATTTTGCATTAAACGTATCATGAGGCATCAATTTGGAATTTTTAATGGTCTTAAACCTATTATTAAAAAAAATTGGCAATGTTGGATTGTGCCTCCTAATATCGAGCAAAAACCAATTAAAAAGTAAACTTTACATGTCTTATGATTTCAAAGGATGGTGTATAATTATCATTTGAATTGATTATGGGTAATATGGGTACGCATGATAACACTTCTAGGATTGAATTTCTGCTCCAAAAGTGTTTCTGAAGCAAAAACCCGTTTGGTAATTCAATTTCTGAAGTATAAACCAATTTTGTTAAGTAAAATTTCATTTCTACTTTTGAAGACAATTTCTATATCTGAAGTTGTTTTTAAGCCAATTCGAGAAGCTAAAAAAAAATTACATGTCTTTAAGAAGTAGAAATTTCTCAACATCCATATATGTCTCATTTTAGCCTCTTTCATTTTTAGCGCCTCTCTCCCAATCATGTCTCCATCGTCGCCGCCCGTCGCCACGACCACCGTCAGTAGCCATCACCCGTTGTTGACTACCCAGGCCACCACCAGCCCTCCTAACCACCGCCACCTGATGCTCAACAACCGTCATTGCCCCTCGCTACCGCCTGCTAACGACCACCGCCTACCGCCACTGTCGGGTGACCTTCTCCGGCCCTCGGAATAAAAAATAAATAATAATATATTTTTAAATAAAAAAATTATTTTTAAAGAAATTCAAAAAATTTAAAATGAAGTAGAAATTTTTCGGCCACTAACAATAATTTTTTCATAGAATATTTTGAGTTAATAATATTCTAGAAGTAGAAATTTTCAACCGTTACCAAATAAATTTCTATTCCTGAAGTAGAAATCGTTGTCCTGCTATCAAACTATTTTCTATAATAAAAAATAGAGGGTTCATATATAGAGTAAGCCTTCTTTGAAATTCCAAATCTATTAGCATCGGTAGATTTGGTGGGAAAAGACACTCAATTTATACCGCAAAATAGATATATATTTATATATATGAGAGAGAGAGAGAGAGAGAGAGAGAGAGAGAGAGATTTTCAAGGTACCACATAGGGTTTTGTTTATTTAATATCTATGTTTAGCTTTCTAAGAGCCTTTAAAAACTTACTTTTGTTATCGTTCCTTACCTTTTTCTTATTGCGTATATGCATAATTTAATGTGAATCAAAGAAATTGCTTCTATTCATGTTATTGTTACTAGGAAGGGGGCACATGTTGCTTGTCTGCAAAAAAAAAAAATAGAAACTTGTAAGGTTTTGCAATATCATATTATTATGAAATATTTGAATTATTATTGATGGAACGCAATATTGACAAAATAAGAAGAAATTTTACACATATATATATGGTAAGAAAAGATCCTTAAAAAAAATGTGACTTTCTAAGATAGATTTGGGAAGCGTCTGTTTGATTATAAAAAAAATGCCAATTGCGATACAGATAATCGAATTCGATGTGTTCCAAAAGACACGAAAAACTTTCTTGAGCAGCCAATCGAACCTTCAAGAGTGTCACGCCCCGACTCTCGAGTACGCGGCATCCTACCAAATCGCCTCAGGTCATAAAGGATAACGTCCTAGGTACACTATCGACCTATGATACCATAATACGCAAGCGGAAACGTATACACTCCCATTCACACAAATATGATAGGAACATCAAGTAGGAATATCCATAACAGTCAAATACCAAAATACAATTGTCGATACCATATCAAAAGGAGATGGTAATTAATCCTACTGAGCTATTGTCATATACAACCCCACTCTTCGGGGCAACTCTCTAAGACCAACAAAAGGGTAAGGGGTCGGGCGGGGTTAACATCACTTCTATTCCTAAAAGAAGCTACATCACCATGGCCTTCAGCCTCAACTCCAAAAAAAAAAGGACCTTAAACTCCATTATTTTGAACCTGAAAAAGGTTAACTATGACGAGGTGAGATAAATCTCAGTGAGTCAATGCCTAAGCCCGGCTAGGACGTTGATTCGTCTAGAAGATTCTATTGATCAATCGTAGACCATGGAATACATGTATGCCAACCACAAGCAACTTACCTAACAGGAGATCATGCATAATGCAATGTGGACGTAGTATATGATCATGTCAATTCAACTCAACAGTCAAATTCTCAAATACTCATAATGCAGCTCAACATCGGTTAGACCTTGGACACCATACAAGTCCAGTTATTAACGATGATTTTGCATGAACAAGGAAAATAGATTCGTACAACACAATGTCGGAATCTATTAGTACAATCCATGCAACACAATGCTATGGTCGTCATCTAGCAACATAGGCATCGTCCCATAACCTCTTGGGGACGGCAACTACAAATAGTAATGCAATACCTCAAGTAGGCATTCCATTATGGAGCATCGATCCGTCACAAGTTGCGACCGGCATCCAACGATCCACGACGCAACACAGAAAGTCGGGCAACCGACGAGTAGTGAGGTTCATGCCGTAGGCACAATACGAACTCGACAGGCCACGCATCATCATCCCATCATATGACCAATCAACTCATCCAGCAACTATCTCATTCTTAGCTTTGAATTTAGCCGGATGCTCACACAATTATGGGAAAAAGTACACTAGAAGTGCCATAACTTTTGTACGGCGTTCACTTGAGTGCCATAACTTTCAAAAATCGTTTACTTGAGTGCCATGTTAACGTGGCAGCCGGAAAAGCTGACGTGGCAGCCGGAAAAGCTGATGTGGCAACCGGAAAGTTACTGTAGCATGCCGAAAAGCTGAGATGGCACGCTGAAAAAGTTCTTGTAGCACTCAACTGAACGATTTTGCTCCGACGTAGCACCCAAGTGAACAATTTTTTAAAGTTATGGCACTTAAGTAAACATTTTGAAAGTTATGGTACTCAAGTGAACGCCATACACAAGTTATGGCATTTCTAGTGTACTTTTCCCTACAATTATGCTCAAACACTTGGCTCTTGCCATTTTCATGCTCAATGCATTTTGGGACATTCAAGGTCATATGAATGTATAGTGCCAATTAAAAGGTCCAGCTAACCAAATAGAGTCAATACAACTCAAACGAGCATCCAATCGATTCTCACTTGTTCATTGCACATAATTGCATAACTGAGCCAATTAATCAAATAACACAAATAGCCAATTCATTTTCAAATGAATCACTTTGAGGACCAACTTCATTCTTATCAAGGTGCCCAAAAATCAAGCAGTCACATTCCAAGCAATTATAACCAACTAACCTCCTCGATTAGGGCCATTTAGCCTAAATTCAATTCTAACCTAAACCGACCCAAGTCGATCTACCTAAACACCTAGATGATCTAATCACACTAATTCTGAACGTAATTAGCGACTTAACTAGGGATTAGAGGTCAACTCACCGTCGATTGGTGTCAAAACAACAATTTATGATCCTCTGTGGTTCTCGGGTTCCAAACCGAGATTCGATGAAAAACGAGGGTCGATGCGACCAAACAATGGCTATTCCTCGAAGTCGAGACCTAATAGAGAATCACACAGGTCGACGAGGTCATGTCGGAACTCGTTTGAGTCGCGATCAGCAATAATTAGTCTAAGCATAATCGAAACGGACTAAGAACAGAAAATGTTCTTACCGAACCAGGGCTGTTCAGGCCTCTACAACCCACAACGAAGCTTGGAAATGATCCAAGGACGTCTTAAGAGGTCAAGGGAGGTGTCGGGGGTGTGTGGTGGTCCGTGGAGGTCGGCAAAGGGCGAAGCAGTCCAGTTTCCCCAAAACTGGACACATTGAGCAGTCCGAACGGCGACGTGTACAGTTTAAAATGCCGGAACTGATTTGGGGATTTTCTTTAGCTGGTAATGTCATAGAGAGGTAGAGGAAGGTGTGTACAAAATTTGGGGTGGTTTCGAGTCCATTTGCTATGCGAACAAGCCTTGTTTCTCCAAGTCAGACTTTGAAAACTACATTGTACAGTAACAGGGCAGGGGCGGCTTTGGCCTGTAGTGCAAAATTTTGGGACTTCAGGCGGCTATACGACTGTGCAGGGTGGTCGAGGATAGTCTGGAGGATGTTGTGGTGGTCGAAGGTGGTCGGGACAGCAAGCAGATACGGCGACAGAGACAGAAAGAGAAGCTGCAGCAGCTGTAGAAGTAGAGCAGGGCATCGGCCAGAACAGGGGAGGTGACACAGCTTAGGTTTGAGGGCTGTTGGGGGTTCCAACGGCGTCGGGGCTTCGTGGAGTAGTCGATGATGGTCTAAGGGAGTGTCGGGGAGTGTGTGATGGTCAGATATGGGCGGAGAAAGGCGGCGGAGTGGCAGACAACTGGTGAGGACAGAACCGGGCGAAACAGGGGATCGAAACAGGGTAGACTGGGGCAGCGGCTATTTCGACTCCTCCGGCGGTTCTATGGCGGCTTCTAACGGTTAGAGGTGGGGGCTGGAGGTCAGAGGAAGGCTGAAGTGGTTGGAGGAGGTGGTGGCGGCGGCTGATGATGATGCATGAAAGCTGTTGGAACAGTGACGGACGCGGCAGGACAGAGCAAGGGCTGTTGCAGGACTTCTGGCCTCTTGCAGCTGTTCTGAGCTCGACGGTGGCCGGCGGTGGATGTGTGGTGGTCTGAGGTGGTGGTGACGAGGTGGTAAAGCAGTGGCGGTGATGAGGGTGGCTGTAGTGTGGTGGTTTTTGCATGAAAATAGAAGAAAAGGAAGAAGAAGGGCAGAGTCGGCTGTGGGAAAAAGTAGCGTGAAGAGGAAGAGAGGGGGGGAAAGAGAGAGAAGAAGAAGAGGGGTGGTGGTAGCTGCCGCCTCTGACTAAGAGAGAAAGAGATAAGAGTGGGCCCCACTTTATTTATTTTCTTGTATTGGCATTCATGAAGACTTAGGGGTAAAATCGTCATTCATTTTTGTCAATTGTCTTCCTAAGGGCACTCTTGTCATCTGGCCATTCTAAGAAGGGCGATTTCATCCAATCCCATCTTTGTTGGGCTAGAATAAGACTTGGGTATAGAAATTTCGAATTCTAAAACAAAGCAATTGATCGATCGACTCCTAAACTAATACGATCGACGATTCAAGAAATTAGGAATTTCCACAGCCAGATTTCCATGAATTCAATTTCAAACAATAGATTGGAGTCCACAGACATCCCGTAAACTATATTCTATCACCAAAAGGGTTCGAATTTTTCAGGGCGTCACAAAAAGAGCTTCTCGGATTAAAATGATCAATTTGCCTTCCGTTATAACGGCTTCGAATTTCAATTCTTCTCAACTTTTAGCACCTTATTGTACTAACTTGTTACTCTATCCAGCTTATGAATGTTCCCACTTATGTAATTTCGTGAGAGCTATCAAACATGCCTGCCACGACGTGCTCTAAACGAGAAAGATAATGAGTCAACGAAAACTTCCAAAGCCAGGCAAGTCGGCTCCAAAAAAAAAAAACGAACGGGAAGCAATTCAAGGGTGGAGGATTAATGTATTTCTCGAATATCTAATCATATAATATTTGGGACCACTCAAAAAAAGGAAAAAGAATTCAAGATGATGAGATTATAGCCAACTAATCTTTTGTCATTAGGACTAATCATTTAATTAATTTGCGATGCCAATATGTTTTAAAGTCCTCCCATAAAAAGAATATATTTATACGCACACCCACAAGCAGTTTTTCTTTTTTCTTTTTTCTTTTTTTCTTTTTTGTTTGGGGGGTCGGACACCCGCAAGCGGTTGATCAACTCATATAATCGAAGACGATTGGGGCCCACATTTTGCCTTAGAGGCTGGGATGGGCCGGGTTTCTCGGGCTGAGAAGGCGTGGTCCGACCGATTACCAAATCAAACGAAATAAGCATTCTAGATGTCGATGGATTTCATCTTCTAATTGCGAAGAACAGAAGCATCACAATAGAAAAGTTATTTACCTATCACAAAAAAAAAAATTATCGTTATCTTCCAATTGATTAGCATATTCCCTTTTAATGTATACTACTGTTTCCGGACCCATGCACGACGTGGCTTGATGTCTAGTTTATGATATAACAATGGACTCACTCGATTAGGTGAATTTATTTTAATTATTAGTGAGGATAAGTTATTTAGTTGTACTAGAAAAGAGAAAAGAAATTCATTGTGAGAAAATTGTGGAAAAAAATGAATAAATGTTCGAATGACTAGGTCTATAAAAGAACAATGGAATTAGAAAGCTATTTGGTAAGAAAGATTTAAGTGTAAATCGTAAATATTGAAATTTATGTAATCACCTTGCTCATTATTGTGATCATATTTGGACAATAATTTTTTTTTAAGCAAAATTTCAATCGAACCGTACCAATCTGAAAACCTGCCATAAGGAAAATTTAAACGGAAATGAAATTGATTCTCCTTTTTAATCTGTTCGATTTAATTTATCTGCTTTTTCTTGTCGGAGATTTATCCATTTGCAAAATACTATGAAGACCTTTGGTTCTTCATTATGGAGAATGAGTCAATCCGTTTTATCCACGTTAAGAAAATTCATCTCCTTGAAATAAGAACGGGACAAATAAGATGTTGAATACAGTCTAAACTAGTTATTCGAGCGTCGTAGGGGTTGCTCGGGAGCTCGGCCATGGCCAAGTAGCAATTGTTCTCCTCACCCTCCTCTCTCTGGTTCTCATTTTTTCTTCCTTCCACTCCAAGCTCCCTTGAATGAGAAAACACTTGTGGGAGGCTCCACCTTCTTAACTTGAGTTGAGATTATTTCTTTTGATCTAATCTGGGAATATTTTACAATGTTCATCAAATTTTCTTTTGCTCGTTGTTGATGCTCTTCTTCGCTTGTTGGGTGTATTTCCCACTTTCATTGTTTAAAAATCAACATGCTACTGCAAATCCTCCGGATCAAGGAGTCCGACAAAATCAAGGAGGAATACGGTGAGTTCCTACTGCCTGGGAAGCACTTATAAAACTTCTCTTGAGTTTTGAAAGCTCTCATTTCCGCTTCTAAATCTAAATCTTGGAGCTCTTCTTTCCCTATCTAGATCTAGATCTGGAAGTTCATTAAAGGCGCCTATGTGCTCATCTTACCTCTCCTAATCTAAATCTAGATCTTAGATTTAGATCTTAGAGCTGTTCATCCTATTTTTAGCGTTTCTGTACATAGTGTTGACGACGCTAAACATGGGCGCACACCGCCCACTGCACAAAGCAAATCTACTGGAGAAAGGGATTACAATGTGTGCTCACTGATGACAATGCGAGATTCGTTAACAATGCGAGATTCGATTTGATGCTGAGAGAGTTTCATTCTTTTAGATGAGAATATGCACTCCCAATTAGTAGGCGTGTCACTTGGAGTAACCACAAGTCCCTGTCCATATGCGGCACGGGGATCACGGATAAGGTGATGCATGAAATCTTGAAGGGTAGCCCGGTTCTCAAGTATCTTAGGTAGGTGGAATGCTGCAGTTTGAAGCAAAACATCAAGCTTTGTTCGAGATGTTTGGGGGAAATTGTGGTCAATCACTGCTTTTGGTATGCACTTGATGAGGGTTTCCCAATGGAGATTTCGAGCCCTCTTTTGCTATCGCCGCATTTGAGAGGGTTTGTTCGGTATGATGAGGCAGCTGGTAATTGAAGCCTCATCCTTGACTGAAGCTGAGTTGAAGTTCTCTATGAGAAGGCAAACTAATTGTTCTATTCAGAATTGGTTAAGAGTCTTACAGAGGGTACTGCAGCCTGGTTGAGGGACTGCTTCAGAAGCTATAGAACGTGACTGAGCTTTTGATTGGTAATTGGTGCCTTCGGGTGAGCAAATTGTTTAATTCAACCAATTCGGGTTCATACTTACGAGCAGTTGATGGTCCCTCTTCTTGGAGTTGAGTAAGTTCATAATAAATTTTATCACACTGGAATCTGGTTCACATGGTTTGCTACTCTGCATGATGTCTAGTGCTGCAAATGTACGTTGTGCCTCCAAAATAGCTACCAAAAGACCAAGGAGAAAAATAGCTGGTGTGGGTCAGTCTATATCTTCTCAGTAGTGAATAATCATGATTCCAAAAGGTCATAGTAATTTCTTACATGTCGCCTCTTCATTGTTGGATGTGCTTAGGTTATATCACTTGCGGCAGAGTTGAAGGTGTGCCATTTTCTTTCCCTAATTGCAAGCCTCTATGCGACGCAGGTCTTGATGTCCTATCGTGGAGTCCGGTGGCCCTCCTGAAAGCCAATGACGATATGATTGAACTGTATCACTTCACCTGAAACAGGCCTACTTCATCTGTTAATGAGGGCTTCATAAATATTTGAACTTGTTCACCAGCTGTAGCCCGTTTATTAGTGCTTCCCACTGTTCGCTCGTGCATCCGACTATAAGCATTTTGCTGAAAAAAACACCCCGAACCTTTATTTTCTGCAATCTCTCCCGCCACAGTATTGTACCTCGCCGTCATGTCCTTGAGCAGCCGTCCGTCGTCCATTGTCATCAGTCGGGTCCTTGTCAAGTCTTGTGTCTGTCCCTGTTTGCCCTCTGGAGCGATGTTGATGCAATGAGCGACATCATCGGCCGGTCACCCCAAATCTGGGTCGCCAAAGGCAGGAAACACCGGTCTGGGTTCCATGACATTGGATTTGATGTCTAGAACTCATCCAAAACGATAGAAATAGAGAGTGAGTTGTGTGCTCGGTTGTTGCTGAGGCTGGTCAATGGCAAGCGGCAAAGGTCTTGCAGGATAATTATACAAAAAAAAAATTCTTAAATTTATACAATTTATGCTAATTCAATCCTAAATATTTTTAATTTGGGCAGTTTAGTCATAATTTTTTTGAAGATTTGCTAATTTAGTATTAAACATTTTAATAATCAACGTAGTCCCTTCGATTAATTTTGGTTATGAATCATTGATACAACAAGTCAATCGGCGCCGTCCGTCCTATGTGGCATAGTTGGAGCAAACTTTGAATATTTTTTTATTTTTATTATTTTAACTGTTTTTTATTTATGATTTTCTGTTCTTTCTTTTTTTTAGGCGAGGGTTGCAAATCGTTTGTCAGCCCGAACCGTGGTGGTAACGCTCGCCGCATTGAGCGAGGGCTCACAATACACTTGTTGTGGCCGTTGAGGGCATCGTGAACCCTCTACCAAGACCTCAAGGGACACAGTGGGTGCTGCGGAGGTGGGGGAGGGCCGTAGCCCTTGCTCGCTGGCCGGTCGACACGCTAGCTCGGTTAAAAAAAAAAGAAAAATATAAAGAAATCTACAAATAGTTAATTGGCTTATGACATCTTTGCGAGAATAAAGGTAATCAATTTCCTTTTTCGAACTTGAAGGAGTCAAAAAGAAATCATTACCATTTTGCAAAGTGAACTTTGAATCAATATATAAATAGGGCGGTAAAATATGGCGATGTTGCTACCCCTTTTTTTCTTTTTTTAGTTCAAACACGTTACTCTGTCTTCACTTTTGACGGTTGTGGTGGATTTCTCCAAGGGACAATCGGGAAATTGAACACGTCAATGGTATAGCGGGGAGCCAAGAGATCGGTTGAGTAGCGTTAAGCGTGGCCACTTTTGAAGTCCTGGCCGGAGGGTTTTGTAGAAACCTGAAGAGGACGTCTCCCAAGGTGGCCCCGGTGGCCATTGAGAGGGCGGCAGCGGTGACGCCAGCACGAATTGTCGTGTCGGTTGTCATCTCAACCAAATTATGTTAATGACACGTGGAACTCCAGTGTGCAAATTAAAATTCCATTGTACAAAGTGCACAAGTGTAAAGATCAAAACCATAATTGTTACTTCAAGAACAAAGATTAGGCATACCAACAAAACAGTCATCGGATGAAATAATTAACCATCCGAATCAAACGTACTTTAGGCAACATGAGGTTCAATAATACCCGAATGGCGGAAAAGCTGGTCACATTATGTTATAATATCACAGTCTCTACTACCGCTATTTTAATTCTTCATCCTCACTTTAAATCACTATGCATTATTTCACTTGGAAGATTAGATTTTCACTGAAATCTTTAGAAATAATTGGAAGCTGATAGCTACCATAATTCACAACTTCCAAACTTTCACCCCATATACGAGTCATGGAGATGGCTTATATGCTAAATTCTACAGACACGGCATATCACTAATAGTTCTATTAATATTCATGATCAACACAAAAGGCAAGGTGGTGTGAATGAACAGATGAAATTAGAAGGGGCACCCGGGTATCCAAATTCAAAGTAGAAAATGCAAGTTCCACTGTAGAATCATCGGAATCAAGAAATCTGTTTAACTTACTCATCTCAATCGAAACTCGGGGGAGAGATTATTGAGGAAAAATGGACTTAAAATGAGGTTAGACACGAAGTGCTTACTTATAAATGAACAAATTGGGTAATTTCTTAGATGAAATACTTGACCATCCGAATTTCTTTCTGCTTGAAGCCACACTTCTCATAGAATGCTTTATTCTCATTTCTGCAGTCAAGAATCACCTTATAGCAACCCACAGATCGGGCATGATCGGTGAGAAAGAAAGAACCTTCTTGCCTAACTGCATCCCCCTAGAATCATGATCGACGACCACGTCTTCAATATGGCCAACCTTGCCGCAGTTCCTTACAAACTTCTTCTCGATGAACACACTTCCAGTAGCGACTATCTTTCCACAACTAGTATCCTCTATCACACAAATCACATGGTCATCGCCTAGAGAGCTGAGCTCTTGGAACTGCTTTTGGAAATCCTCATCGGAGATAGCATCGCAAACCGTCAGTTGCTGCAGTAGCTCTACAAACCCTTTGCTTTTGTCGGAGATCTCTAGTTTCCGAATTTGCAGATTACATGCTTCATTTAGTGGGACCCCAGTCAGCATTTCCTGAGATGAGGCTTCTGTTACACCAACTTCATTCACATCGACAAGGAGAGAATTAGAGTTCATAGAGTCAAAGAAAAGAACATGGCACGCATATAGAAGCTCCAACATGTTATTAAAGGTAAATCGCATATAAGACACATAGCATTTCTCTATCTAAGCAAGCCACCTTGCACAGACTTGTAGTGGCCAAATCTGCTGAGCTCTAAATCATAAAGCAAAAGATAAATGCAATTCACTTTTCGGCCTTCTTCTATCAAGCTAATATTAATGCAAATGCGATATCAGTTACTTCCTAGTGAGTCTGTTCACAAAAGATAAAAACAAGAGGAGGAGGACGAGGAGGAGGAGGAGAAAAACTTGCTAATGAGGCTAAATTAGTATTTACGTACACAATACAAAGAGGAAAAAGAAGCAGTTCTATGGAGTCCTCTATTTACAGAGTGATAGTCTCACTTTAAATTACAAACTTAGAAAGTAGAATCGAAGAACCTATCTACAGCCTGGCAACAATTACGGCTGAAAAAGAGAGAACGATGAACAAGTTTCCTTGGCTTTGTCATTTATCAAAACAGCTCATTAAAGCTTCAAATAAAATTCCAACTAAGAAAATTCCATTAGTTGCTTTCTTTGGTGCACAGTAGGTATCTGTAACGATGTTTGGTGTTAATACACGACACCATTCTCAATTGATACATTGGAAAACAACATCTGCTGTGCTTATTAGTCAAAAACTCACAAATGGAGTAGTTCTTTCTCAAAGCATAAAATATCTCAAAAGATTTTTCTTACCTGGACTTAGTTCATGTCTAGGAAATGGCAGATAATCCTATGAAATATACACTCCAGGTAAGCCATAGAACACTATCTTGACACTGGCTGCATATTTTGGACTCAATGCCGATGATGACCACACAACAACAGGAGCAGCTTTTGCCAACACTCATTAAGTTATTTGCTGGCAGTCGTAAATGCCAATAGAATTCTTACAGGCAAAAAGGAAAAAAGAAGTTCAGAGCGATGTTGAGAAAAGCTTTACTGCTAATTGTCGCAAATGCTGTTAAAAACACCCAAAAATGCCAGCAAAAGTTCTTTCTTTAGAGGCATTTGAGAGTGGCATTTGCAAATGCTGCGATCTGTATTTCTCTTAGCAAAAATTGTAAGTGCCAGAGAAAAAGTCACCACAAATAGTCCCCGAAAACATTGCTTCACCGCGAATTGACTCCGCTAAAAACTGTGAAGTTGAGACAGAGAGCCAAATTATGAAGTTTGCAACAACTCATTAAAGACGCACCGAACTCCTAAACAACCTAAATAGTATAAAAAGATTCAACCCAAAAAGCAGAAGAAATCGATGGATTACAAAAGCTTCATATCAACTCATGCATCGTTGCCAGACACAATAGCAATCTCGGAGAGAGTACGCGAGACTGTCCTGCGCTTTTTCTAGAGTGTGATTTAGCCTAGCCATCCCGTACTTCTTATCTACGGTAGCGAAGAAGTCCAGGGGCATAAAGCTTATCAAAATCAGTGGAAATTCCCAGAATCGAACGACCCCCAACACTGTCTTGCGCTTTCAATTCAGGAGGAGCAAAAAAGATTACGCATGCACAACGCTCGTAATAATCACAATCACAAACCAGAAGAACGAGAGAGTAACCTTGGGCTCGATTTAATTGCTGTTCCCTGCTCTGCCGATTCGAACTCTGCAAGTGATTGATGAAATGCAAGCGAGGGACGAAGGAAGCAACAGAGTCTGAGACTTGCTGTGCCTTCCGCGCGACTGGCGGTTGGTAACCTATTTACCCCCAAAGTTACCGCGAGGGGCAAAAAAGGAATTTCAGTTCAGGTCGCACTCCGCGAGGCGACGGTGGTGGAGAGTAGGGCGGTGAAGGCGGAAAGTTCCACGAAGGTAGAGAGGAGATGTCTGGTGTTCAGTCGGCGCAATCCCCTCCCGTGAAGGGAGTCCTCCCTTATCTCCGGAGCGTCACCTTTCCCGCACTTCCTTTTGATTCGTGCGAAGACCGGATTGAAATTGGATCAGGTAATCCTCTATACGTCTCGTTACTTGCGTAGTTGTCTCTCTGTCCACGGCCTGTGTGATGTTCTTATGTCGATATCCAACAATTCTTGGCCGTTGTGATGATATTGCTGAAAGTTGTCCGCACGACTGTCGGTGGAATTTGCGGGGCGTTCATCCGGACGCACCGCGCGGCGCGAGCCCTGTGAATGTAGTTAGATTGGTGGGATGAATGATGTCAAGTCACTCATTGTTCGGTTGTGGCGAATGATCGAAATGAAAGTCCGAAACGGCGTGAACGTAGAGATGCGCATCTTGTTGCTGGAGGATTGTGAAGGCTTCAGATGGTTTCAGAGCCGATACATACTCTTGGAAGATTGGTTTCTTTGTAGAAAAAGTGAACTTCATTCATCGAGATGCTGAACACACGCGCACACACATACATACAAAAATCCCAATTCATGGGTTTGAGACAAGTCGGGCATAAACTCGCCTCTACTAATGTCATGGGCAACCGTTGGCAGCCACCGTAGCAAAGTTCTCTCATGTTCGGTAGCTCTCTTGCATCATCTTGTTATCTTTGAAATTGATTAGATTGTTACGTTTTGTTTGCAGCATCACTTGCTGTTTATTTTATCATATAGACCGTGAAACTCTTTTGTGAGATATCTTTTCGGTGATACTGCATTTCATGTGAGATGATGAGTCTAGAGTTTGATTTAGATTGTAGTCATGTACACGCTCGGATTACTAGATTCTAAGATCCCGGTATCGTCACTATGCAATTAGTCTCATGTCAATTTGCTGTTGGTTTAAATCTTAAACCGTAGACATTGGGCGTTATATGGTCAGCACTTTATTGAGTGGTTAATCTCAACGTTGGAAGGCTTTCTGGCTGTAAAGTTCCTCCGGGGACAAAAGGATTGGCAGTTGTATCCTTATTCTTTCAGTATTAATCCTACTTGTTGAACTTTAAATTGATTAAATGTTGGCGTGTCCTCATGAACTTGTAGAGAAGTAATATCTTGCTGAAATAAGATGGAAATAATTTCCTAAAAGCGTACGAATTTGTCTAGTTAAAATTTTAAGCTTAGTGAATCGATTGATGTTGCAAATTTTAGTCAGGACTGGTTGTGGTTCATGTATGCATGTTTGCAAAAACAGGAAATTTTGATTGCTGTGACTAGATCAAATTCACATTCAAGCAACCCTCACTTATCGTAATAACATGTATCGCATCTCATAATAACACATATCCCCTTGAGATGAAGTCTCACCTTGTGTTGTCTTCACAAGCCTACATTTGATACTGTATGAGTTGCGACTTCTCTGGTCCATAGACAAAGCTGTTTATTTTTGGTTTCTTAATAACATCGGAATAGTATAAAGTTGCCGGAGACTGGAGTTAACGAATGATTCTGATGATGATCTTTCTGTTTCCAGATCCGCAAAGCGGAGCAAGAGATATCCATGTAAGACAAAAATGTCATTGATCAAGCGCATAAATCCATTTTTTGCTGCTCGGATTCGAGAGAACCATAGGCTTTTGAGCTCTTCTGCTGCAGCACTTTGCGACGCTTCTTCCTCTCCATTGACATCTCCCGATGACATACGCCTGACCGACAGTTGCATTCGGTTACTTTTTATCTCAATATTGTACTGATGGGCTTCGAAAGAGGGAGTATGTAAAGCTTAGATGTAGTTGACATTGATTGGGGGCCCGTTTTCATTGGCTTCAGATTAGATCCCTATGCTTTCTGAATTCTGTAGTTCCAACTGGGTGCGGAGGTAAATGGATTTCTCAGTAACACTTTAAAGAATTCACCAACTCTGTGTTGTAGCAATAGGATTGTCCTGATATTAAATCAGCACCAGAATGTCCTCATAGTATTCATATCGGGAAAAGCGATGGTATCCCAGAATTATAGTATTTCTTTTACTCCCTCCATGTTTAGATCTCGTACCATCTCTCTCATGTGATTTGCTTGAAGAGAGTTGGTGGAGTTTAGTAGCTGTTTTTCTTTTTAAGATTTTCAGACAACGGAAAGTGAAGCAAGACAAAAATTAACTTTAAAGGTCAATTTTGAAAAGTAGAGCCACCTGATTATGTTTTATAATAGGTGGAGTGATTTGATGAACTTGCCATTTCGGAAAGGGAAAAATTTAGGAAAGCTTCATAGAATGAAAGACTTGAGGAAAACTCTATGCAGAATTGCAGCAGATGGCTTATATGGTGTAATTTGGTTTCCTCATCCAATGACTCAAGACTGGCCTACACTTTTTAGAATCTAATTGCAGATGTCATGCTAGTAATACTCGCTATCCTTGTTCTCTTAGCTTTTGTTTGGTAAGCTGCTGTATGTTATCGAGAAAAGATCTTTAATACTTTCTTAGGCATAATTTATGTGAAAAAAGGTTGAAATTTACCCTAAAAGCAGTCCAATCTTGGAAGAACTGAAAATCATTTCTGTCTACACAGTTTGGTCCAGATATTCAGATGAGCCAACTTATTTTTGTAGTGCTGATGACTGTTTACTGCAGGTGAGCTTGCTCGATTTCAGGTTGGAGTCACCATGGAAATCTCCCGGTTAGATGCCTGGCATTCCAATAAAGATGGTTCTTTGGAAGCCCCAGCAGCATACATTGTCCGAGCCCTGTGTCGTAGGTGTTGTCTACCACACCTACCAGAAGTCATTTTGCGATGCATGCAGGTGGTGTTTTCTCCCAAAGAAGAAATCCCCCCTCTTTTCTTTTTGACATTTTCAGCGTACACGCCAAAACGGATGTCCGTAGCATCTCATCTGTCTTTCAATTTGTAGAACCATTCTCTATGCGATGCAGGTCTTGGTATCTGTAGTGGAGTCTGGTGGCCCTCCTGAAAGCCATGATGATCTGATTGAATTGATCACTTCACCTGAAACATGCCTACTTCATCTGTTTAGTCAGCAACACTTGCTGGTAATTTAAGTACTTGATACATGGGTCTTCATGTATCATGGGATACCAGGGATAGTCATTGCTAGAGTACTACTCTCCTGCAAGTCCTGACTGTATTGTGCGTGAATTTTGTTGGCATAACAATGATTCACTATAGTCCTCTGGGTCCTCTTTAGTTTAAATTGTCTTTAATACTTTTAATTCTGCACCCTGTGAACAAAGGACATCTCAATCGTACACCTTTATCGTGTCTAAAATGGATCGCGTTTTACTCTTTCATACTCTTCTTACAAAGAGTAGTATCCGACTTTTATGCATTTCACCAACTCTTGAGGGATTATGCTAGTTACTTAAAGTTGCTGATGGTGTCTTGGTTTTTTCCAGGAATTTTTGTATGCTCCATATGCTGCATGGAGCAACAAGAAGTTGATAATTGGCTTCATAACAAGACATCTGATTTTCTCCTCCCCCTTTTTAACTTCGCAAAACATGAGCTGAGAAGCCACAGAAAGAGAAAGTCAGAGTGGTTTTGGAAGTCCATAACACGCATGGTAACACTTTTGAAGTAGAAATTTTTTGAACAGAAATACGTTTAGTAGCTCAATTTCTGAAACAGAAATTTATTTAGTTCGTAATTATATATTTCTACTTCTGAAATAACTTTTTGCTTCAAAAATTATTTTTGGGGAAGTTTTGAGAAGTTTAAAAAAAAAGTTACTTGTCGATGAGAAATCATTCATTAGGCCTCCCTTTTCCTCTGTTTCGCGCGGCTGTCCTCTGTCTCTCTCTTCGCTCGAGGGTTCGCTCGTCTGTCCTCTGTGCGAAGGTCGACTGCGAAGGGTTCGCTCGTCTGTCTTCTTCGCTCAGAGGGTTCGCTTCTCCCTCTTTGCTCGAAGGGTTCACTTCTCTCTCTGCGCTCGTTCGCTCGTCTGTGAAGGTCGCCTCTTCGCTCGTCATCAAAAAAGTTACGAGAGCACCTCTCTCTCTTTGCTCGCTCTGTGCAAGTGACCCACCGCCAAGCTGAATCTCCCAACCGCAAAGCTCGACTTCAATCTTCGGCGAGAGATTCCCAACTCAGATCTGCTGGAGGTTAGGGTTTTCTCCAATGTTACTTTTTACCCTGCCTTGGGATATAAATCTGTCATTATCCCAATTTTTGCCATCGCCATGAGCATTTTTGTGAGTTTCAGTTTTGCTGCCATGTATGGAATTGCTGTGGCTGCCCTTGGTATGCCTAGTACCATTGCCACTAGAATGGCCATAAATGCATCGGACAATGCTGGAGGTATTGCTGAGATGGCTGGCATGAGTCACAGAATTCGTGAGAGAACTGATGCCCTTGACGCTGCTGGCAATACAACTGCTGCCATTGGAAAGGTACAGGCAATCCTCGCATATGAATATAATAACAGACACAGTCCTGTTGTCCTTTTAGTAGCTTTTCTTGAAAAAATCCGTAACATAGCAGAGGAAACGTCAGTCTCTGTGTAGAAATTTCTTTGTGAGACCACGTTCATATCATCCAGAGTGTGCGCACATTGGCCAATAATTTTTTTTTACCAACATTCATGACTAAATATATAGGTGAATTATGCAAGTCCTTTTGGATTCTTGCTGGTGTGGCATGACGTTTGTGTAAAATCACATTTTTTTTTCCTTGATGTGCTGCCTTTAATCTATCATTATTAATATTAGCCCTGTTGTCAAATTCTACTTACCTGTTATTTGAATCTTATATTTGACAAGCTTTTCACTTTCTCCTGGTAGTAGGGATTCGCCATTGGATCAGCTGCCCTGCTGTCTCTCGCTCTGTTTGGTGCATTTGTGAGTCATGCAGCAATTTCTACCGTTGGTGTCCTGACACCAAAGGTCTTCATCGGTTTGCTCGTGGGTGCCATGCTTCCTTACCGGTTCTCTGCTATGACCATGGAAAGTGTGGGAAGGGCAGCATTGAAGATGGTTGAGGAGGTCCGCAGGCAGTTTAACAGCATTCCAGGGCTCATGGAGGGTCATGCAAAGGCTAACTATGCTAGATGCATCAAAATTTCAACTGATGCATCTCTCAAGGAGATGATTCCACCTGGTGCTCTTGTTTCTGGTGTTCAGTTAATTCTTATGGAAATAAGATGCGTATCTGTTTTGATAGTTTACGTTGCTCAAGGTATAGCTCTTGATAGACTGCTTGTCCAGGAGATGTTGTAGTTTCTTCGTTGTTGAACAAAATCTGTAGGTAAACTAGGTTTGCTGATTAATGCTCTTATCATGATCTCTATGACAATGTTGGAGCTTCACATCGGTTTGTATCATTTGATTGTGGTTTTTTCCTTGATGAAAATTATTCGTTGGCCTTGGTTTTAAACGGATTGCAATTTCAACATCCCACACTGGGGGAGCATGGTGCTCCATTTTATTTTCCCATTGAGGCCGAACCAGGAGCCTTGCCATACTCTCTCTCTATTCTAGGGTCCGCTTGAAGATACGCTAAACAAGCCCTAAGCAGCGGTCGGTCCTTGAGATACTTCAAAATGCTGATCGGACAATGCAAAGAATTACATTGAGATATACAGTTGCTCCAACTGTTCGAAAGTTATCATATACTTGTCTGTGGTTATTCAGTGACCTGCTAAGTAAAGTTGTGTGACTTCATAGATCTTTTTCCTTAATATCTTGAAATTCGCTTTCAGGCTGGTGCTTTGGAGCATGCGAGGACCCTTGGCCCTAAAGGATCGGAGCCTCACAAGACTACTCTTATTGGAGATACCATTGGCGATCCTCTGAAGGACACTTCAGGCCCATCGCTCAACATCTTCATCAAGCTAATGGCAGTGTAGTCGTTCGTGTTTGCTCCCTTCTTTGCTACTCACGGTGGTCTGCTCTTCAAGATTTTCTGAGGGAAGGAAATGGATGACTTCCCTTTTGTACCAGCAGCATCGTCATCAACTCACTAAAAACCCTCAAATTTAAGTAATTTTACCCCGAATGTTTTTTTTAATTCAAAAAAATCATCGAACTTTAGACCTAGTGTTAAATCTACCCGCAATTCCTTGTCTAAAAAGTTTTACATTTTATGTCCTGTCTCAAATTTGCCCAGAATAACGACAAGAACCTTGATGACAAGGTCAAGGCTCAAGAGAGTGCAGTTTCCATGTTAACAAGGGAGGAATCTCAGCATTCGGACCGAACCTCACGGTCAAGTGGGGCGGTAGACTTTTCAGCATATAATCATTGCAAGGAGAGCTCAAAAAAGAAAAGGGTGGAGCTTTTCTTCGCGGCCAAGAAAGAGAAATAAAGAGAGAGCGTTATGGTCGGCAAAAGACAGAAAAATTTAATAAAAAAATTGAGAAGTGGTCGTCAAAAGAAAGAAAGAAAGAAAAGAACATAGGAGAGAGATTCTGGTGGCGGAGGTAAAAAGGAAAAATTGAAAAGGCGGAGAGACAGAAATTGTCAGGGCACGCGCGAGAAAGCCACAGAGACCAAAAGATTGGGTATCAATATCAGAAATCAAATTCATTATCTATCTCATTAATCAGAATACTTTTCATAGATCGTTTTCACTGTACCAAACATATATCCTTTCACAGCATAATAACTTTCATTAATCAGATGCACAAATCAATACGTGTAGCCTTTTTGCAATCCCTTGATAATCCTCAAACCATTCACAATAATCAACTCACCAACCGTTACTAAAAATGCTTTCCACGCCATTTCAAATAATCAAAAGGATAGTGAATGTCCCATCCAAATTTGATGCATCAAATATGCTATAGATGATTAGTTTTGCCTTTTAACCAAATCATACTTTGCACATAATATGTCTAATCCTTTTTATTGAAGAGATAACACTACTCAGCTGAGAATGCCCCAACAACATATTTGTTCGAGCCGACAATCTCGTAATCATGTTAATTAAAGGTGAATCAACGTCAAAACCAAGTAATATACTACCTCAATTCCAAATTGGCTAAAACGAAGCTTAATCGCTAACAAAAGGATTGCCATGCAGTAACAAATTGCTCGCACAAAGTGATTAGTCAAAGCTATCTACAAGGTGGAGCTCACACGCAAAATTCGAAAATTTTGCTCCAACTAAAACGTTACTTTAAATCAATTCCTAACAAATCCCATAACTTCACAACGTCATAATTCGTGATTTTCATGTAATTCCATAATTTAATTATTCTAGTCGGATTTCGGAGTTCAAATTTCACATGATTTTGAATTTGCGTCATAATTTAAAAAATTACTTCGATTTGACGAACACATGGCTTAATCCTCACTGGATATTGCGGGTCGAAAATGCTCCTCCTTTTTCCTTTCCCCTTCTTTCCCCTTCCTTCTCTCTTAGTTGTGAGCTCTCCCTTTTGCCTTTATATCTCTTCTTTTGCTTTTTCTTTTTCTAAAGCCCACTTTTTGACCAAGTCATGTGGAAAATATGAAAAGCGGTCTCCCACTGGACACATGTCAGTCAATTGATGTAGTATTATTTTGCTGACTTAGAATATCTCAGGTACCCAATATTTCCTCGTCACTCTAAGCATGTGGTTGCTATTTCCGGGGAATGAATTACTAATTTATTATATAGCTTGACAAGTTTGACTTTTTAGTGCGATTCCCATTGCCAACTGGTTTCCATTGTATAAAGGGTAAATATCACGAAAAATCATGTATTGACACATTTATAATAAATTTATCTCAATTTGTTTACTACTAAAAATCTTAAATTAGTATAAGCGTGACAAATTTATTTCAAACTATTTTTTTGACTACCAAAAATCATAAACTGATATAATTGTGATAAATTTACCCCAAAATAATTTTTTTACAACAAAAAATCTCAAATTCATACACATTTGAAAACTTTGCCCTCGGGTAGTTTCTGTTAATTAAGTTAATACCACGAAAAATGATAAATCGATACACATGTAACATGCAGAGGGTTACATGTCCACCCGACAATTTTAATGTGTCATCCAACTCAGCATTTGACGGTAAAATTTAACGAAAATTAACGGATGGTAAATTTTTTGCAACTATACTAGTTTGGGTAGGTATATCGGTTTGGGGTTTTTTGTGGTCAAAAAATAATTTTGCGTAAATTTATTATAAATGTATCAATTTGGGGTTTTTGGTGGTATTGACTCTTGTATAATCGGATCACAAGAGAATGGTCAACAACCGGGCATTTTACGCTTCCTAAGAAGCATTCCAGTTCTTTTCTCCGCGAGACTTGAACTCAAAAATCAAGTGCAAGGTCAGAGCAAAGACGGAATGCACCGTCTCAATTTTGGATATTCTTTCGCCAAGCTCGTCGCACTGATCCTTCTCTTAGGGCTTGCATTCTATTTTCCCCAGTAAAGTTTTTGCCAAGTGATGCACTCATGTCGGAAAAGTTGGTCCTCAAAACTTAAAAGACATGAAAGGCACGAATTGAAAGAGAAGCTAGTTGATCCAGGCAAATTGTGACTGAAGGCATTTAAACTCTATTCTAGAGTTTGCTGAATCGAGTTTAGAAGGCTTTCAGCTTTGAGTTTGAGTGGAAATGGAGCAGTTTATTCGTCATCATCAATTTTTTTTTTTGACATAATATATCGTAAGGGACCATGCCCATGGCAACCGTGACGTGTAGGCCTTCTTCTATTGCTTCCTTCCCCGTTCACTTCCTCACAGAGTGGAAAGACCCGATTAAACAAGCTGTCTATTTTGGGGCACTTAACATGTTTTGGTATGTGCTTCAAGTTCTCGATCATAAGAGAGAAAAGTTGACTAGAATATGTGCTGCCCGTGGTCAAAATGAGATCATCAAGCGAACTTTTTTAGAGAGAGAAGAGGTAGTGACATGTGCAATCTATTTTCTTCTCTTATCGGGAGAAGGTCTAGTCTAACTGTAAATTCGACAGATTACTACACTAAAGCTTTTCGATCTCATGCCAATTATAGAACGTCCCGCACTTTATCCTGGAAAAAGAAAGGTAATTCTACATCCTCACCGGTCCCCTTGATTGCGTTTGGGATTGACTTTGTATGCTTGGTTGACTCTACTTGTGTTCAACCAAAGTGAGGCAAAAACAGGGAGGGGTAAATTCCCAAGTGGGATCAAGAGCTTTAAATATATTAACAAAATGCAGTCAACTCATAGCTATATACCAAGCAATTAGATCAAACACGATGCTCCACTCGTTGGTTCATTAAGGGGCAAGCCGTCTCTTTATTTTGCCTCCGAAGAAATTTTCTTTTGGTTCCTTCATGAGTTTTAATGGCCATGGGTGGTTATTAGGTGTCGATCGCCTTCATTGATTATACGGCTCCTCGAGCCCAAGGATTTGAGAAATCTTCACCGGCATTTGGTCGGTGGCCACATGAGAAAGTGCGTGGACACATGACGTGTTGATCCACAATCGGTGACCATAAATAATTCTTTCTGTTAAGATATATGTCTCCAAAAAGGAAACTTTACTAATCAAACATGGAGCTTGCTTGTTAGTCTTTCGGAAATCAAATCATCCACATTAAATCCGTTGATTTTCCACTTTTCCTTCTTCTGTTACGCTTCAACTCGCTCAAACCTAATTCCGATACCAATTGTTGCATAAACAAGCAATCGAACAATAAAATAAAATAGACAAAATAAGAAAATAAATCGGATAATAGGTTTATATGCTTCGGTCGAGTGAAATTCATTGCTGCTCTCCGTCTCGATCGAATCACATAAATTAGGTGTCTCATATATTTTACTATTCTATCTATTTTCTTATTCGATCACTTGTTTCCGCAACAGTTTCGGTAATTGCTTATCGAATACACATAAGGCCATAAGCGTAAAATCTCAAATGTCCGGAACACTAGGACCAATTTGATGATTCAACATCGATCGATTAGGAGTTTAGGTTGGACCAAAAGAAAGGAAATTCTATATGAGATGCCTTGGGTATCGAACTCATGCCACGAGCCTCCTCTGCGCGCACATCCGTGGCTTAATCGATGATCCAATATATTTAGTTGCTTGTACCAAGCGTAAGCGGGTCCCTCTCGTCTCGTCCCCCTCATCCCGTCCCTCTCACACTCGCATTCATTCGATTCGTTTAATCGGTTCGTCTCCGGTTTAATACGCCGTTCGAAAATGTCCAAAACGAAAGTCCACCATTTTAGAAAAACATCCATATAAATGATACCTACTAAATTCCGCAACGAATCTAGGAAAGAGACACGTAAATTAAAAAGACAGTCACGTCGCCAGGCTCGGGCTCAGGCTCAGCTACGCGCACCTGAAAGAGATTATTTATTGGTTCAATTAATTACAAATTCTAATTATTAATTTGTTTTTGGTTTTTTTTTGTTAGGAAATCTAATTGATTATTGGAAGCAGTGAAGAGAGAGAGAGGGGGGACCGGAGAAGACTCTCTTGCAATTATTAAGCTACAGCTACAGAGCTACTACAGCTACTAGTACTACACATGATGGCAACGACCCTAAGCGCGTGGTTGACCCGAAACGCGTGGTTGAGTTATGGGTACAAGATTCTTTTGCCGATTGGTTCCCATTATACAAATCAACCCACAAGGAGTGGGATTTGGCAACAACAAGGCATTCTCTGTTTCCTGAGAGAGGCATTCTGGGCTTTTTCCTCCGTCAGACCTGAAAGCGAAAATCAAGGCCAGAGTCTGAGCAAAGCCGAAATGCTTCGTCGCACCGGGCTTGCATTTTATGTTCTCAATAAGAAGAAAGCTCGTGCGCGTAGAAAAAAAGAAGATGCTGATACTGGCGCACCTGGTTCGATGACTCCGCTGACAGAAGCTAATTCTGATGGATCTAGTTCGTTGCCGACAGAAACTAATGACGGTGGATCTACTTCGTCTCCGATGGAAACTAATAATGGTGCATCTACTTCGCGTCCGACGGCATCTAATTCCGGTGGATTTAGTTCGTCTCCGACAGAAGCTAAATCTGGTGGATCTAGTTCGTCTCCTACAGAAACAAAATCCGGTGGATCTAGTCCGTCTCCGACAGGAATTAGTAAAGGCGCATCTAGTTCATCTCCGACAGAAACTAACAACAGTGTATCTAGTTCGTCGACCACGACTACTGGAAACCGCTATGAGGTGTTCTTGAGCTTCAGAGGCCCAGATACTCGACATGGCTTCACGGATCACCTCTACCATGGGCTCCTTAATGCTGGAATTGATACTTTCAGAGACGATGACGAGCTCTCTCAAGGCCAGGACATCGGACCAGCGCTCATGGAAGCCATCACGAACAGTCAGATCCTGATCCCCATTTTCTCCGAGAGTTATGGTAAGAGCAGTTGGTGCCTGGATGAGCTGGTTCAGATTATGGAGCGCAAGAATAATAACGGGCAGATAGTGTTGCCTATATTCTACAAAGTGAAACCATCTGACGTGGGACATCAGATCGGGAGGTTTGGAGAATTATTTCATGAGCGTGTGGGGCGTTTGCGTGGGACTGGGAGGTCTTCTCAAGACCTGGCGAATTTGGAGAAGTGGAAGCAAGCACTCCTTGAAGTCAGCAAAGTGAAAGGATACGAAGCCGATGGGTAAAATTTTTCACCGAGACATTCTCTACTTTCTTTTAATGTGTGTGGGTGTTTGCTGGTTGTTCTTACTCTCACTTGATTCATTTTCGTTCCCTTTTTTTTTTTTTTTGTTCAGTACGATCCTGCAATGCATGAGTTCCATAAGTTATTCTCATTTTTTTTTTTAAGTTTTGCGCTTTAATGATGTTGACCAATCTAGTCATAGATTTTGTCGTCACGATCCCATTGGAAAAAAGATTTTGTTTTAATTAAACTTCTACTTTTACATCTAAATATTTTGTAACATTATGCTTCTTTTTTTTCATGTTTATAGCGTACGTTACATTAATCCTCGTCACGCACTTTTCTAATCACGTATTTATTCTAGATTAATAGTACGACTTATTGGTGATTTTTCACTTAAAGCTCATAAGATCATATATCGTGCATGATGATTGTCAAAGCCATAATTCTTTGTCTTCCCAATTTACATTCATTGAGTCACTAATATCGTTGATTAGTTGCTATTAAACTTATTTTTACAAAAGAACTGTTTCATCGGTGATATATGGTGATGGTAATTATAAAAAAGGAAAAAATGGATTATTTTTTTTTATATGTTTGTTTAAGTAACTCTCAACTCATTTTCCTATCTTCAACAGGTAATTTCTATCTCATGAACCTGCATATATTGAAGCAATGTCCTTATTTTGGGTAAAAATTACTCTTCTACTTTCATATAAAACCGATAATAGACACTTGCAATGAAAACCGATAAGAACACAAGTCTAGAATAATACTAAATTCACAGCACGATTAGAAACTTGCAATCGTGTAGCGGAAGCAAGGAGAAAGCCTCTCGGTTGCAATTCGGGTAGTTCACAATACCACAATCCGAACAACTTTTCTGATTGGCATCGCAAGACCTGAAATTATCTTATATCAAAAGTTATAAATTGCTTTTGCTTATCAAATGCTATTAAAAATTTCAAAGTCACGTCCACGTCATCCCTCATACCTTTGACAAACAACAAGTTTAAAATTTGACTCAAATCCATAATAGATACAATATTTAATATTCATAACTCATACCCTCCAGCTTTTTCTGACTTAATAAATTATGTCGTAGTAACAGTGGAATGAGGGGCAAGCCATGTGAAGCAACCACCAGCATTTCCCACTTTACTTTTGGCATGTAAGATAATTTATGGAGGTGTGAAAAAATGATTCTTAAAGTTTTCAATCAATATCGATATTTATGTATTATTATTATGCTCTCAATAGATAAACGATTAGAAAATTATTGTTGCCACATAAATGAACTCTTGTCATTTGACAGGTATGAAGCAAACTTGGTGAAATTGATTGTCCGAAATGTGTTGAGCAGACTGAAGAGAAAGTCCGAGTTGGATATTTCTGAGAATTTAGTCGGAATTGATAGTCATGTGAACCGTGTTATGGAACATGTAAGTGGTAAATCTCGTGCCACCCTATTTATTGGCATTCATGGAATGGGAGGCATTGGTAAGACTACTCTTGCTAAAGCCATCTACAACAAGCTTTCCGATCAATTCGAGCACCGTAGCTTCCTTGCTGATATAAGGGAATCATGGAAGTGTAATGGCGTACATTGCTTACAGAATCGGTTAATCTATGATATATTGAAGAGAAAAAATGAAGTTCATAGTGAGAATGAATGGACTAAGGTCATCTCCTCCGTCTTTAAACATAAAAAGGTCCTCCTTCTTCTTGATGACGTGGATCATGTCAATCGGGTGAAGCGTTTGGCTGGTAATCGTGATTGGTTTTCTTCGGGAAGTAAGATCATTATTACTACCAGAAACGGGAAGATTCTTAAAGAAGTTGGTGTGGACTGCGCCTATAAACATGAGAAAATGGATAAAGACCAAGCTTTGATTCTTTTTAGCCAACATGCGTTCCGAAGGCACCCTCCTCCAAGGGAATTTGAGGACCTCACTCATGAAGTTGTATCTATCATCGGAGGGCTTCCCTTATCTCTTGAGGTTTTAGGCTCATCATTGTGCGCAGAAAAACCAGAATTCTGGAGAGGTACAATAGACAAGTTAAAAAAAGTGCCTCCTAAGGAAGTGCTAGATAGGCTACGGATAAGTTATGATATATTAGAAGATCAGCAAAAGCAATTATTTTTGGATATTGCTTGTTTTTTCATTGGCACCGACAGAAGAATTGCATCCTACATGTGGGACGCCCGTGGCTTTTTTCCCGAGGTGGAAATTGAAGTATTGAGATACATGTCATTAATAAAAATTGAAGATGATCATAAGCTTCAAATGCATGACCAACCGAGAGATCTTGGTAGACAAATAGTTCGCGAAGAAAACCAGTGGCCCGAGAATCGTAGCAGGTTATGGGATTATGAGGAAATCTGGAAAGTGCTAAAGAAAAATAAGGTAACCTTTTCATTTGTTTTTCTCACTTAGTTAGTCCATGTTCTACTATTAGAGTAATGTTGGTCCATTGCCCTTGAATGTTTGATTGACGAGATTAGAAAGTAGGGAGGTTGCTCTCTCCGAATGAGTATCGTAGTGTTAAGAGCTGAACTTCTATAACTGCTTCATTTACGTCTTCGACATGCAGTAAATAGCTTGACTAATGATAAATCATAGAATTATCATATCTAGATGTTACAATTAATATAACAGGACTAGCGATGCCCGCATGTCCCATGAAATTTTAGTCATTTGTCCACAATGTAGAATGGAAGGGATACTTATTTTATGTAATATTACGTTAGGAATTCCATTTACCAATATTCATAGGACAAAGACTATTTAAAACTTACCGTATTAGATCATAATAGAAATTCTTTATACATATATGTATATGTACGTATTAAGCGTATTTTCTGCATTGACCATTAAAAAGGTAAATTTTACTTTTTCTACATAAAAGGTCCAACAGATGAATACTCTAAAATTTTATTTTAAATAATTAAGGATGTGATTGTGTTTGAATTTGCGAAATTAATCCTAATTATAACTACTACTTTTTATTTATCATTTGATTTGACTCAAGTTGTTGCTCCATAGCCTAGCACTTATTTGCAATGTCAAGGTGCGACCCATGTATAATCTCAAGAGCCAATTCATATATTAACAAATTCAAAGCCAGTGTCTATTTATTATGTCTTTCGAACTACATGACTAAATAAACTAAACTAACCAAAAGAAAAACCAATATTTTCGACCAAAAAAAAAATGAAAAACGAGTATGCTATATATCTCATATACAAATAAATTGGTATAGCTAAATTAAATTTTACAGCTGAAAAGGTGCATTTTATATAATTATTTCAGAATTTTTGGCATGACTCCATTTCGTGCTTCATCCATAGTACCATCATAAAAAGAAGCCCAGCCTTTTACATATAACATTACCTATCGAATTCATGGGATAAAAGTCACATTCGGCGTCAATTCTTCCTGTTCTCACTTTAAATTGCCTCGCATCATCCTCTCATTGTACGAACATTCACAATGAACCACGTTAATAGTGACCACAAATGACTTCTTCTTTTTTCACAAAAAGCCAGAAATTTTGTAAAAAAATATCATAAACAAAGTTTGTTGACAAGATTATAAAATAAAACATTTACATGACCAATTGTACACGTCAGCACAGTGAGCAATGTAGGTTTAACCCCGGCGATTTAACTATGATAACGGATGAAATTTATAATAGGTATCATCTTTGGTCTACATTTAAATAATTGAACTATTTTTATTACATTTGAAAGGTTATGTTGTTTTTGTCGTAGATGGCGAAGGTTAGGCTTTATAGAAGTTTGAAGGTTTTGCTCCTTTTGTCCCAAGTACAAAAGGTTGGGCTTATTTTCGGGTTTTGGCCAAACTCTAGCTATCAATTTTTTATGGTGGAACCGGTTAAACACCACAAAAGAAATCTTGTACAACATTGTGAAGTATAATGAAAAAAATTTATGGTTGAGCCTCACCAGTGGCAAGCGAGCTCGCCCTCACCGGCCTTTGCCTTTGGCCAATCATTGATCGGGCGACCGACTGGAGGAAGAAGGCTAAGCGAAAAAAGAAAAGCAAAGAAATAAATGGTAAATAATAAATAATTGAAAAAAATATTATAATATTATTATAAATTATAACGTTAGCACCGGCCTGTCAACTTTAGCCGGATGTACTAAATAGACTTGAATTCAAAAGATTTAGGACTCAATTGGTAAAAATAGTATATTTATGACCGAACCGGCACAATTGCAATAGGCTTAAAACCTTTTTTTTTAAATAATAATTTTAGATTACTTTAATCGAATATAGTATTAATGGACATTGAATCGTTGCATACGGGGAACGGAAAAGATTCAGGCCATTTATCCGAGCAAAAGCAGCTCAGAAGGCTCCGGCAAAATAGTTGAGCGAGATGACAACATTTACACAGGAGAAAAATTCAAGAATTTGACAGGCCTAAGATTCCTTCACATGGAGGGAGGGGCACATCTCAGTGGAGATTTTAAGGACTCAATGGAGGGGTTAAAATGGCTTCAATGGGAAAACTGTCCCCACAATTTTGATGTGAACAATTTTCACGCAACGGAATTAGTTGTACCGAAATTGCCACGTGGCAAGATAAATGAAGGATGGGGAGGATGGAGTTCTTTCAAGGTGAGAACGTCTTTTATTTTTATTTTTATTTATTTTTCTTGCTTTCTGTTGTATCATAATCACTCTAGACTAACCCCTTAAAAGCATAAAATTATTTGTTTCACCGGATGGCGGAGGAGCTCAAATTTCTCGACCTTTCCCAGTGTGAATCCTTGGAAACTACGGAATTCCTCTCGGCTTTTAAGAATTTGGAGGTTTTGATCCTCAACCACTGTTGGAGATTGCAGCAAATCGACTCTTCAATTGGAGGCATGAAGGCCCTCCTTCGCTTGGAGTTGACTAGCTGTTCGAGCCTCACGAAGCTTCCGTAAAGGATAGTAGATTTGCGGAAACTAGAAATTCTACATATTTCTGGCTCTGGCATAGAAGAATTACCCAATGATATTGGGAGGCTGAGACAGCTCCGAGAGTTATGTGCTTCACATTGCAAAAATCTCAAAGGGGAAATGCCAGAAAGCATGGGGTCTTTGGAGAATCTAGAAATTCTAAATATTTCTTGGAGTGGTATAAGAAAATTACCAAAGAATATCGGGAGGCTGAGAAAGCTCCGAGTTTTAAAAGCTTTATATTGCGAAAATCTGAAAGGGAAAATGCCGTAAAGCATGTGCAATCTTTCATCCCTACAACACCTTGATTTTGTTGGCTGCAAGAAGCTCCAATCGCTGCCGGACCTTCCTTCCAGCTTAACATATTTGGGCGTCACCTGTCGAAGTCGCAAATTGCCTTCACTCTCCCACCTAACCCGTCTCAAGGAGCTAAGAGTCTGCCACTGTCAATTTCTCCAGTGCATCCCGGAGCTTCCACCAACAATACTAAAGGATTGAGAATGGTCTCAAAGCAATCGACAGGTGTTGAAGAATCAGAATTACCACAATCCCTAGACACTCCCTTCAAGTTGGAACTCTTGGAAGTCACTTTTTGTAAATCTATTGAAATACTGGACGTTTCGCAGTTAATCCATCTAAGGGCATTATTTACCATTCATTGCAAGAATTTACTTGCAGTTCGAGGTCTTGATAGATTGAAATGTTTGGAACGCTTGACTATCACGTTCTGCAATTCACGTTTGGACCTTCCACACTTCGGACGTCTGAAGAAATTGGATGTTCGTGATTGCAAAAAGTTAGTCGAAATTCAAGGTCTCGATACGTTGATGTTCTTGGAAGAGCTGAGCATCTCCAAGTGCGCTTCAATTGAAAGACCGCTTCTTCCAAAATCCGGGGAGTTTGAAGATATTGACGGCTAAATCGTGCATGAACTTAGCCGAAATTCTTGGCCTTGATGGGTTGGACTTCTTGGAAAGTTTGTATCTCTTTGAGTGCGCTTCACTTGAGGAGTTACACCTTCCAAAATCTGGTCGCTTGAAGTCATTAAATGTTACTGGTTGCAAAGTGTTAGCTGAAATTCAAGGTCTCAATAGACCGACGGGTGTTGAAGAATCAGAATTACCACAATCCCTAGACACTCCCTTCAAGTTGGAAATCTTGGGAGTCACTCTTTGTGAATCTATTGAAATACTGGACGTTTCGCAGTTAATCCATCTAAGGGCATTATTTACCATTCATTGCAAGAATTTACGTGCAGTTCAAGGTCTTGATGGATTGAAATATTTGGAGCGCTTGACTATCACGTTCTGCAATTCACGGCTGGACCTTCCACACTTCGGACGCCCGAAGAAATTGGATGTTCGTGATTGCAAAAAGTTAGTCGAAATTCAAGGTCTCGATACGTTGATGTTCTTGGAAGAGCTGAGCATCTCCGAGTGCGCTTCAATTGAAAGACTGCTTCTTCCAAAATCCGGGAGTTTGAAGATATTGACGGCTAAATCGTGCATGAACTTAGCCGAAATTCTGGGCCTTGATGGGTTGGACATCTTGGAAAGTTTGTATCTCTTTGAGTGCGCTTCACTTGAGGAGTTACACCTTCCAAAATCTGGTCGCTTGAAGTCATTAAATGTTACTGGTTGCAAAGTGTTAGCTGAAATTCAAGGTCTCGATATGTTGGAGCTCTTGGAACGGCTGTATATCTCCAAGTGCGCTTCGGTTGAAAGGCTATACCTTCCAAAATCTGATAGTCTGAAGGAATTATATGCTAAATTTTGCGAAAACTTAGTCGAAATTAATGACCTTGATAGGCTGGAGTCCTTGGAAAAGTTGAATCTCACTGGGTGCATTAAAATTGACACGCTAAAACTTCCAGAATCCGACAGTCTGAAGATATTGGAGGCTATATCTTGCTTGAAATTAGCCGAAATTCATGGCCTTGATAGGCTGGAGTTCTTAGAAATGTTGGATCTCACTAGGTGCGCTTCAATTAAAAGGTTACCAAATTTATGTTGCTCCGTCACCTTGAGACGGTTGAGTATCAATGACTGTGACATGCTTCAGGATATTCAGAGCCTAGGGGGATTCCCATCCTGCGAAAGTCTATGGATTGAAGATTGCAAGTCCTTAGCAGCATTACCGAACTTGTCAAATTTTCATAATTTACAAAAATTGTTCCTGTCCAACTGTCATGAACTCCGGGTGATCCCGGGGCTTGAAGAGTCAATATCTCTAGAATGTATTGCTATCTCAGGATGTTCCTCGATTGAGATGTTACCAGATTTGTCGTCGTGTACCCGCTTGATGAGTCTGATTGTGCAAGATTGCCAGAAATTGACTGAGCTTCAAGGGCTCGAGAAATTGGAGCAACTAGTGGAATTGGACATTTCTGGATGCAAGTCACTCGAAACAATTCCAAAATTATCTGGAACACGACTTTATCAGAATTACGAGAAAAGACCATTTGACTCAGGTGGTCCCAGAGTGATACAATTTGGATTTTCGTATGTTTGACTTGGATGAGTCAGATTACCAGAGATGATCCACATTTTCTAAGAAAGCTACCTAAAGCAGGTTACTTGCCTTTGCTCTCTTGAGATCTACCGCCCAATTTTCATTTGTATTTCCTGCTTGGATTTCTTTCAAGATTTGTGATCTTGTCACTAACATTTCCTGGGAGAAGATGTTCATGGAAGTTAACGTGTGCCTTGGCAAAATGATTCTGCTTATCATGCCAAAAATGGAAATAGATGAAAAGGCTTCTTAAGCACATCATCTATCATTAGTCTTCGGATAAGATACTTCATCCTATGCCGAAAAGATAAAGATTCTTTTAGCATTTGAAAGATTCTGGAACGATGGAAGTACTGAATAAAAAACTGATGAAACTTCTTTTTTTTATTCTGTTCAGTGTGTCCGTTTCTTCAACAATGGCTGGTTTTGCACTTTGAGTCATTGGCCTTATGTCATTTTACTTCTTTCGCTTTTCCTAAACGTGCTAGGCTTCCTTTTTCTGAGAGAAACCACTGTAATTGCCAATCTAGTTCCGATTGCGTCCGATGGAGAATTGGACGAATATAGAGGTGAAGTGCTTGAAAGTCTAAATGAGAACATGATGTCGAACTAAGGAGTTGTTGTTCTACTGAAAAATGAAGAGTGAATGATTGTTGCAAATAAAGAATTCCAAGCTGATATCAGTTGAATGGAGGGACTCTTAGTTATAGGCGTGATAGGTTCCTATCAACTCTTAGACAAGGTAGGTGCCTTTAGGTGATTTTTTCCCTGACTTAACCTGCAGTTACCGTCGCGTTTCCGTTCTGGGTACACACATTTTAAGTGTCCATAAACATAAAGAACTTGAATTGGTGGGGATGTCATTTATGATAGATAGACTAGCTATGTCGCATGCAGAAATTCTTGATGCCCACTTGGAGTTGGTAGGTTTAGGCCCTGCAGAATACAATCTCAATGCTGTCAGGCATCTATATTGTTTTCCTTAGATTTTTAATCCTGACTCTCACCATGTAATGCTACTTCTGGCCACTCTTCTTCCTCTTTTTAACTGATTGAGCGTTCCATGCAAGGAGATATCTAATGTATACCACATTGTATAGGCTGGAAAGTTTCTAGCATTCTGTGCTACTTGAAGTGAATTTATCTTCTTCTGATTACAGAGGGGCATCTTGTCGCATCATTTTGACTAATCAAGTTCGCTGGTGGGAGTTTAACTACTTGTTACTAGGATATCCCAAGCTATGCTGCATACTTGTATGACAATCTGGTCGAGAGGGATGGAGTTAGGAATTGGGGAAAGCACGGAGACTAGGAGTATAGAGGGAACTGCATCCAAGTATGTTAAGTTCTTATATGACTCTTATCTCTTGCTAATTCAAATTCGTAAGAGCTTAGGATTAGATGTCTAGCTTTGGCGGTTCTTGATATCTATTCCCACTGGAAAAATTTAGAGAAGAGGCATTTTTTCTCGAGAAACATCTGATTGCTTCAGGCATCATACGGTCTTCTGGATTTGGAGAACATATTGTTGAGTGCACTATAATTCTTGAGCCAACCTTTGAATGGTTTCCATTGAGATCCTAAGTTGCAGAGTAGACTTCTGATCCTTGCCTGAAGTAAGCTTTCATGGATCCACTCCACCTCGAGGTTCCAATGCGGAAAAATGATTCATTTCTGGATTGAGATAATGGATTGGACGCTGCCAAAAAGATATACATCACCATCGCTTTAGATAATGGATTGGTTGATGCTGCTGCTTTTCTGGTTCTCTTAGACTTCTACAATTTTATTAACCATCATCCACTTTGTGAAACGTTTTGCTCGGAAGAGAGTTTTTCACATAATACATTATGAATGTTATCTTGCTAATCTAGCTTTCTTTACTTAACTATGGATATGTGGTGTGCTGTTGCAGCAGTTCTACATGCTCTGGTATAATACTTTCTAACCTGGTATAAATGTTAAGCAGAATGGGAAACTGTTTAAGAAGCTTCCAGTCTCATGCGACAGCTGTAGTGTGTCTCAACTGGGAGGAAGATGCCCAAGTAAACAAAGTATGCATGTTTCAACTTAAAAGTTGATACGACTTCTTGATCTTGATTCTTTATATCTTACTTGTTATTTCTAATGCTTTCTTTGCAGTTGAGTTCCAAACTTAGAATCTTATTTCACAGCCCAGCAGCTTTAATATGGTTGATGGAAGATTTTTCGAAATCATCAAAGGATCAGGAGCTCAATGTTTCTTGAACTTATCTGGACTCTGACAATGCATCCTTGGAATGGTAAAGGATGTTTGCATATACCTCCTGGTCCTTGTTTTGTGGATTTGGCTCTATATAAAGTAAAAGCTTGGTATATAATATTTCAAAGCCAAATTTGCAAATGTGGATAATATTTTCTGTTGGAAACAGGAACATCAAATTGTGGTGTTGCTAAATAAGATGAATGATACTCATGAAAACTTGGAAGATTCTGGGATGACGATCTTGCAGGCCAGTGACTTTCCGTTTGTGCATATTGCAGGAATTACTTGTGCAAATAACTGGGAGGTGTACAAATTGAATGTAACTCATGATATCCTGAGTCCTATTCCGATCATGTCAATTCACATATTTAAGACATTGATGAACAAAAAAAAAAGAAAAAAAAATAGCATATGGTGGATCTGGTTCTTTTTCAAGTTTTAAGAAGTGGCTATGGTCGGACCGGGAACCAGAACTGTCCAGTCTAGTTTCCTAGCACAAATAGTGTTTGTCAAGAACTGGTGGTACTGACCCTGTTCGACCGGTAACCAGGTCTACCTGTCAACTGATATCTAGCAAACCTGTCAACTAGTCTGGACCAGTTCTGGGCCTTAAGAGAATTTGGAGTAGTGTTGGGTTGGGATTTGGAAGTCCAACCTCTTGCGACTAACAAGCGTGCCAACCATTTGCTTTGTTGTCTTCTTGCTTCAATTTGGGGTGGATAATTTATTTATTGACCGTATTTTCCTAATCATTAGAAAACAGAACAGGTTGCTAGTAAGATGACATCAAGCGTGTGTAATGTTTTAAGATGCTATGGTATCTGCCGACTCACTGGGCTTCTTTTGCTTGCTTGCAGACTCACTGTGCTTCTTTTGTTCTGAGCGCGTCATCTAATATATGCAGAGTATTCTGTCAAATGACATCACATGCAATCGTTTCAATCGGTCGAACTGGTACAGCATGGTTCTGAAGATTTTCTCTTTTAGCTTCTTACCATTTCCATTCGCAGTTTTGGATGTCTGGAAACTTTTTGTTGCCCATACTCTACCCTTTGTGTATCAACTTTCAATAGACTTGCCAGTGTCGGTAACAAATTTATCTTGTTGGCTGGGTGGTGGAACTGGATTAATACTGTCCATGCTCCTTACTACATTTCCACTTAGAACCTACTCTTAAGTTTAAATGGGACTGGCATAGGTACATTGCGCCACTTTAGTGGACCACTTCATGTTTGTTCCTACAGATTGAAGAAGTGCAAAAGTATGCTCGAAAGAAGAATATTTTTTCAGTCCAAGAAGTAAAATGCTGAAGCATTAAATTTTCCCCTAAATGTTTCAAACCAATTGAGAGGACAAAGTGCGAAAGGGGTGAATATATAGTCGCCAGACAAATACAAAAGGAATAATCATCCTCTTATGGTAGGTGCATAGCAGTCTGAGTTACTGACTGAGAACCGCTATGTACAAGTTCATGATGATAGATCCTATCGTGGTCTCTAGCATAGCAAGATACTTTAGAGCATTCATAGTATACATGCATGCCATAGCCTCTTTAGGCACACAAAGGCTTGCTTCCCGCCTGTGTCTCAGCATAGTGCACGTATTGTGTTTTTACTTTTACCGAAAAAGGTATCTAAACATCAACGTTTTTTATGCCCATGTATTCAGGGAACAGCAGACTGAAATCAAGTTGATGTTTTCTTGGCAACAGCAAGTAAAGGCGTGGCTTGTGTTTCAAATGCGAGAAAGCGGGCCCTGGTCTATATACTGGACGACGATGAAGATGAAATCTCTGATTCAGAATGACCATCTGTTCAAGAATTTGCGGTGGTTACACTAGTGTTGCTCCTGTGGGTGGACCTCTAATACTTGAAGTTGCAGACGTGAATATGAGAAGCAATGCATGTGGGGGCTTTCTGACTGAAGCTCTTCGACACCACCCTTATTGAAAATTCTTAATTTATACCGGCCGTGTGCCTGTTCTGCTTGGCGGGCATTTGTCGAAGAGAAACATGGAGTAAAAGGTAACTATTTGTCTGTTAACTCAGATAGAATCGACCGAAAGATGCTGAGTCATGGCTTCTATCTGTTGCTGTCTTCATGGTAGTGCTGCAAGCTCTGAGACCTCCTCAAGAGTGCGAAGCTTTTGCTTCATCTGTATGTATTTATCATTTTCATGTGTAAGAGAACCAAATGTTCGGTTTATATTTGTTTATACTTTGGATTGAATTGTTCACGTAGTGTACTCGACTAACGAATTTTGCATTTGAATATTGAAATCTCTGACCTGACATTGACTCAGCAACTCCACATGTCAATGTTAAGCGATGCATCCGATCCGATGTACAAAATACATTCTTGTGTGGAGCATGACAAGCAGATATATGATTTAAAGGTGGCAATAAAGAACATAGGCTAAAAGTTTCGAGGACTGAGAAAACAAGAAGAGAAGGCCAGGAAAACAAATACGATGTCGACAGATCTAAAGTAGGCAACCAAGCTTATACAAAGGAATATCGATGATGACGGGGCCAAATACAGATAAGTAATTAACATGCCCTCAATCGGTGGTTCATCTAACTGCACAATTCTGACACCACTCTTCCTGACGAAGAACGCCACTGCATCACTGCCTTCATCTTGAGCCAGCCACGAACACCTTCGCTGGTACCCCTAACAAAACCTTCATCACATGGTGGGTTTTGACTGAACACACCAGCCAGCCAGCTCTTCGAACTGTCATCTGAAACGGGAAAAACTCAAATTTACTGTTAGCCAAGGAAAATGGTCAATTGTACGTTTTCCATCACCCGTAAGCTTCAGTAAATGAGAATGTTCCCCCTTCCAGTCAGTCCGGAAGCTTTGGTAACTGAGAATGTTTTCCGCTGATTCGAAGTATTTTACCTTTTTTCTGTCTTTTCCGCTGAGAGAGAAAGCCAAGATTGAACGTGGCTGAATTGTAACAGGACAGCAAGAAACACCAGAGTTGTGTGGTGGATGACAAAGCTGGTGTGGAGCGCCGATTGAATTTTGGTGGTAGACGCAGAGAGGCTTTAGCTTGACGACAAGAGAGACAATCAAATCCTTGATCTTGCTTGTGAGAACCTTCTATTTGGCTCTTAGAAGTACCACAAATTTCAGAGCGTGAGCCGACCCCTTGCAACGTGAACGAAGCCTTATATTTATAGAGCTTGTCTCGGCAATCCTAGTAAGAGTAGGAGTCAATTTGGATCATCGAATAGAGAGTTTTAGTCAGAATGGGATCCAATGTAAGCCTTAGATTTTAAGAGTTTGCATCCACTAAAAATTTCTGTTATTTTCAGCCAAATAGCGATAAAATTTTAGTTTCTTAAACTCCAGTCTCCATTTTTTTTTTTTGGGCTGAACTCTAGTCTCTAGTTAAGATAAGACTCTTTTAATAAATTTTGAATTTTGACCTTAAAAGAGTCCTAATCTAGCTAAACACCTATCAATTTCGGCCAAAGTAGATGTCATCATTGGTTGGCGAAATTCCCTCATTGTATGGGCTACCTCACACAACTTCGGGATTGATCGGGCCTTATTTGATGAACTAACCCATTAAATTAAAAGCCTTTTCTTTAAGCGGTGCTCGTAATGCAAAATTCTTTGGTCATAAATGCGGTGCTTATTTAAAAAGTAAAATTACGAAAAAAATAGAGTGAAAATTAGATGGTCGATGTGAAAAATGAATTGGGAGGACAAAAACTAAATTTAAGCTTAGTGAAAAAAAGGTGTTAATTTATGCATAACCCATTCAGTATTTCTTTTTCTCCTCATAAAATGCATGTTCGTCCTATTTGGTTCAGATTTGGAGAAATATCTTTGACAAAATACAAATATTTTTGGGCTAAAGGCCTTTTTCAAGATGCAAGTAGTATTTGGTAAAGTGTACTTCCAAAATACATTGAAAACAACTTTGATGTAAATGCACTTTGTAAAAAGTACACTTTGTAAAGTACACTTACTTTTTTTTTAAAAAAGAATTTTTACTATATAAAAAAATTTAAAATTACACTTACCAAAAAAATTTAAAATTACTTGCGTCGGCCAATAGTCGATGGTCAACGGGCGATGGCCGGCGGCGGGTGGACGACGGCAGGCGGCAGGTGGGCAATCGACAAGCGGCGGTGGGCGGCGAGTGGCGATCGATGGGTGACAGCGGGCAATGCTAGGCAACCGCGACAAATGGCGGTCGACGGGAGATGGCTGGCGGCGATTGACGAGGAGCGGCGGGTAGCAATGGGCAATGGTGATGGTGGCAAGTGGCTGTTGACGGGCGGCGGTGGCGAGCAGCGGCGGCGAGTAGTGGTCGATGGGCGATGGCAAGCGGCAACGATGGTGGGCGGCAGCGGGCGGCCGCAAGCAACGGTGGGTGGCGGTGGTTGAATTAAAAACTTATTTCATTTAGGCTCTATTTTTTTCCTGAAAAATGAACAAATCAAAAAAATATTTTCCTAAAATGATCTCTCATATCACTCATAAAAATGAATTAGCCGAAAAAAATTTCATTGTCCATGAAACAATGAGACCAAAGGTATTATCCACTATGAAACTATTTTCTACTAGGTATTTATTTCAAATAATTTAAGCCATCATTTTTATGAAAATTTTTCAAATTACTCATTTTTTGCCAAACAAATGGAACCACACTTTCTCTAATTAATCAATCCTTTTCCTATTTTAAACTCAAGAAAAAAAAATCAATATATGTTTGCTTGTCCATTGTTTTGAAATTGAAATTAAAGACAAAAGTTAAGATGATAAATGAATAAGCTGAAACCCATCCATCAAATTCGAGCCACATGGCAAAACTATGTCATGGGTATTGCCATGCGGCAATCATAGAGGAAAAGTGAAATGCCTCGTGGCGATCCCAAGAGCAAGCATTCTCTCCTCTCTGACCTTAATTATACGCAATAGGTTAGCATTTTCTCTCACCTTTAGTATTATAATATTATAATGCGTCAAAGGATGTTTTATGATTCTTAATAGTAAAAGTTTGAGATTAGCATCCTTCTTTGCATTACATAGAGGGATTTGCATATGCCTTTCATAGCAAGGTCAGTTGTCATGTAGCGTAAATAGAAGTGTTTAGGCCCATTACATATTGGGTATGCCAAAGAAGTAAATAAATAAACTCGGTCTATATGGACCCGCACCCTCTTGATCAAAATAGGTTTTCGCAAGAGGGAGTGCAAGTAAATCATTTTATTTCTTACATTATTATTATTAACTGGGTTCCAGCTAGATAAATGGCTGGTGAACATTATTTTTATGCGACTTTTATTATCAGGAGTTGGTTCGACCAAAAATATAAAAAGATTACTAACTGGGTTCCAGCTAGACGAATGGCTTTTGTTCTAGGGGAAGAATTTTTTAAGGGTGTTTTCGGTGGAAGATGTGACGGGGATGATGCGTCATCAGTGACGTCTTCTCTCCATGAGAAGAAGAGGCCTTGACTCGACTCATGCTGCCATCTACTCTTAGGCCATTTTTGTATGAATTTAGAAGTGTTGATTTTCGAAAAAAAATCAGATTGAAGATTGAAAATAATAAACTTTCCATATCTGAATATTAAGCGTGCTACAACTATTTATTAACAAAATGCAGTCTTTTTTCCTTTTTGATCGAAACAAAATGCAATTTGACTGATATGTTTTTGTCATTTTGATTTGGATCGAACATGTTTTGGTCATTAGCACCTGGAGCATGTGAATATTGCTCGTTGGTTTTCCTTTCTTTCTTTTTTTTCTTTTTTAGTAATAGAAAGTGGCATAAATTTATTTTAATCATGGGTTAGGAATTCTCTAGAAAGACGTTAAAAGATTTCCACCAATTAAAAAGGTTTCTTCAGGGTAGTGGTCGAATAATCCTTAAGCTGTGGTACGTAATATGCAAATCAGTAGCAGCTGTTTCAACTAGCCCTCAAAAAACAGATTTCCTTCAGCTTTTTCGTCAGAGTAGTGGTCAATTTGCCAACTCGTGCGATACGGTTTATTATTTACTTCTGTCTGTACGTACGCTTCGCATCAAGCATCTTCAAGCAGCATCTTCTTTCCTCCTGTAGAAACGCATGATCCGTATCTCAATTGAAAGGAGTAGCTATTACCTATTAGTAAAAGATAGCAGAAACCCATGATTGCAAATTAGAAGACACAACACACATACACACTCTCTCTCCAAATGGTGACCTATGTTATCCCCCCACGCCGGCGGCTGGGGCCGATGGCGTACCATTCGGGTAGCCAAGATAATGCTGGTTGGACTTAATTGGTAAAACGAGAAATGATTTAAAACTCAATTAAAAAAAATTAAATGATTTATGACTTGATTGACAAACAATGCAATAGATTCATGACTTTTTTTTTTATATAATTCTCCCCATGGTGATTATATATAGGCTTATACATTACATTCATGTTTGATTCTCCGTAGGTTAATGTATGTTAGGCTTAGTACTTTTAACTTGCTAGCTAGAGTTGATTTGCTTTAGAGAATAAAGCACTCAAGTCGTCGATTGAAATGTTATATGGCACTCAAATCGTGCTATAATTACTATAACTTATTATGTGTCAACATGTCAAGCATTGTCCAAGAAAATGCTCATAAAATACATACGAGGAATTGGTCCACCTAGATCAGTTCGTTTATTCAGCCTGCTAGCAAGAAAAGGTTTGGTTCCACATAGATAGATAAATGGCTGGTGAACTTTGGTTTTGTGCGACTTTTATTGTTAGGAGTTGATCAAATTTTTGCTCTTAGTTTAGGGGAGGGGAGTGTTTTCGGTGGAAGATGTGACGGAGATAGATTTTTATGCACGTAAATCATATGTCATCAATGACGTCTTCTCTTCATTAGAAGAAGACGACATGACTCATGCTGCCATCTATTCTTGTTTTTTTTTTTTTTTTTTGGGGGGGGTAATTGATTTTTTTGGTATGGCCCTACACTATTTACAAGCCACCGTGTGTGCTTTGGCATTAATTTATAAGTGTTGATTCTCGTAAAAAATCAGATTGAAGATTGAAAATAATGAAGTTTCCTTATTTGAATATTAAGAGTGCTACAGCTATTTATTAACAAAATCCAATCTAACCGATACGTTTTTGTCATTTTCGTTTGGGTTGTATATGTTCTTGTCATTGACTCATGCACATTAGCGCTGAGAGCATGTGAATATTGCTTGTTAGTTTTTTTTTTGGATAAATGCATTGGAAGTCTTAAACTTCTCATGAAGGAGCAATTGAGTCCTAAAAACTTTCAAAAAATGCAATTAAATCCTAAAGTATATCGTAAAAGTACAATTGAGTCTTAAAACTTTCAATAAGTACAATTAAATTCTAAAACTTATCAAATTGGTCCCGTTAAGTCCTTCCATTAATTGCATTTTTATAAATGAATAGACACTGAAAATTGTGCATAAGATACTCACGTTAACAATTTTCCTAAAGTCTCCTCTTTCTACATTATTGTGTTAAAGGAACCTTCGTTTACACTGATCCCTATTGAATGAGCTGTAAGAAAGGTACCCCGTTTTACGTTATTCTAAAGTCAATTTGCCAACTTGTTTAATATAAGATTATTACTTAGTTTTGTCTATATGTACGCTTCGCATCAAGGAATCTTCAAGCAGCATCTTCTTTCCTCCTGTAGAAACACATTGCGTGTTCCGCAATTGAAATTAGTAGCTACTACTTAGCTCCATATCCACAAGGTATCATGCAGACAACTATTAACTAGAACTCGGCCTTGTTCAAGCACGGACCAGAGACTGTATAATTCCACTCCCTCCTTATCTTCCCAAAAATAGATATTCAACCCAACCTCAACAACAACAACATCATATCAAGAGAGAGGGAGAGGGGGGAGAGAGAGAATGGAAGGAGATAATAGGAATGAGGCATACAGCGCATACAGAGAGTGCTTGATTAGAAGGATGCTCTCTCCATCGTTTAGATTTGTTTGTGGAAGTCTCTATGGATCAACATGAATGAGAGTGCATCTCACCTTCGGATATCTCCGGACTTGCCATCACATCCTTATTACTCATCACTTATTTAATCACTACTTAAGCAAGATGTGGTTTATCCACTTTTCAATTGAAGAATTTAACCACCCACTGTCTTACTAACCATCACAAGAAGAATGAATAACATAGCTTTAGGATATGTTTTTTACATTAATATTGCATCCTAAAATTTCTCTAGTTTACTATGTGTTAATGTGTCAAACATTGTCTAAGAAGACAATCATAAGGAAAAGGGCACACAAATATGTGCTTGATTTGGATTATCTAAGGAAATGAACTTAATTTGTTGAAATGTGAAAAACATTTAGCCAATTTAAGCAAAAGTGGAAGGTTTGTTCATGTTGGGACCATACGCGCAGCTTGTACTCTTCTAGATTATCATTTTGTCCAAATACATTAATAAAAAGTTATAGTGGAGTTACAAAATCTACCTAGAAAAGAAATAAACAAGAGGAAAGACCCCAAAAAAAAAAAAAATTGTTGGGCATTTATGTGTTAAAGTGGTATCCATTCTCCACCATAAAAGAGTAAGGGCAATAGGCATACCCACCCTCATACTAGCCGGCCACATATGAACGTTCAACACAGGCTGCTCTTTGGTTAGTCCAAGAACTAATTAACTATATCAACGGTCCATGCATCATTATGGTTTTTTTGTCCGGATGCATTGCAAGTCGCCGTCCTTTTCCTACTATATATTTAGAGAATCATCCCTATTATAGGATTTGACATTTTAGATTGATTGTACAAATTTTGAATTGATTCAATCATTGATTCAATCAAGCCATAGGACTAGATCTCCAGTTCGCATAATAGGAACGAAGTTATTTCTCACCTATTATATATTTACAAAATCATGTCTGCCAAATAAAGGCAAATGTGTGTACAAAATTACATGTCACCAAAAGTTATTTCGACCCGTTCTCCATAATAGACTGTACTAAATAGAGGGATTGAAAGTCCTAAAAGTATGAATTGGCCAACAGGGCCTTCGACTATTTCCCCTAAGGAGTCGGGGTATCAAGCACGTTAGGGTTTTCTACTTCGCTGGTAGCCGACCCACCGATCGCGAACAACCCAAGAAATTTTATGTTGCTATCAATGAATTTCTATTCGGGGAGCAAAAATTTTGTGTTATTATCAAATGCGCTTATCCGCTTAGAAACTCATCCAAAAGATATAAATGAAAAAATCTATTTCCGGCCGGAAATTGATTCCATAATCAAAATGGTTATCATTCACGCTCGGTTTTTACAAAAAGAATTTTGGGAAAATTTGTGAATGGATCCATATTTATGTGTTTTTCAAGACAAAAAAATTGAGGCAAAATTCATAGTAGATCTGAAGTTGAAATTTATTTAGAAAATTAGGCCTTTTGTATGGATGGGTATCGTGTTTGGTTAAAATCACCGTACCTTCTCATTAAAAAAGCTATTATCAATCTATAGGTCTAATTTTGTGAGTGTAGGCATCATATAAGCCCGTGCTAAGCATAATGAACCAATAGATTTGGGAATCACTCATACTAGACCGAATCAGTCAACATGGTCTGGTTCTTGAGGGCTCTGGTCCGGTTCTCGGTTCCAGAGGAATGGATCACCCATACCGGACCGAATAATATTTATATTTTTAAATTTCCTCAATGTAAACCTAAACCTAAATATAATATTTTTGTTTTTTGTTTCCTTAGTGACGTTTTAACGACAATACGATACAATTAATGAGAGGTGATCCGATGAATATATCATTAGCGAGATAAACTTAATGACACATCACAAAACAAAAGTAACCAATCTAATGATTGGACCGTCGAGGAATTGTATTGCACCGGTTGGTCCCAAGATCATCTGGTTCGGCTCTCGTTCTCTAAAATTGGAAACTAGTCCTTCTGATCTAGTTCTCAATCTCGGGGTGGGACCGAACGGACCAATCACCCTTAATACAAGCTTGTACACATTCTTTCTTCCGTTTACTCCAAAGTTTTCTCATAAGGTGGCCCTTCCTTTCGGAGGCCTCCCACAGCTTTGGTAGAGATCGTATGAATTATTCGATGGACAGTCCAATTTCAGAAGACAACTGTAAGGTCGTCGAAATTGTCTTTTTTTTTTTTAACTATTATTATTGTTAACTGGGTTCCAGCTAGATGAATGGCTGGTTAACATTGGTTTTATGCGACTTTTATTGTCAGGAGTTGGTGAAACTTTCGCCCTCATTTTAAGGGAAGAATTTTTTAAGGGTGTTTTCGGTGGAAGATGTGACGGGGATGGATTTATATGCACGTATATCATACGTCATCAATGACGTCTTCTCTTCATTAGAAGAAGACGACTTGACTCATGCTGCCATCTGTTCTTGTTTTTTTTTTTTTTCGGGTATTGATTTTTTTGGTCTGGGCCTACATTATTTACAAGCCACCGTGTGTCCTTTGGCATTAATTCATAAATGTTGATTTTCGTAAAAAATCAGATTGAAGATTGAAAATAATGAACTTTCCTTATTTGAATATTAAGAGTGCTATAACTATTTATTAACAAAATCCAATATGACTAACATGTTTTTGTCATTTTCGTTTGGGTCGTATATGTTCTTGTCATTGACTCATGCATATTAGCACCGGAAGCATGTGAATATTGCTTGTTAGTTTTTTCTGGATAAATACATTGAAAGTTCTAAAACTTGTCATGAAAATGCAATTGATTCTTAAAAACTATCAAAAAGTGCAATTAAATCCGAAAATATATCGCAAAAGTACATTTGAGTCTTAAAACTTTCAATGAGTACAATTAAATTCTAAAACTTATCAAATTGATCCCATTAAGTCCTTCTATTGATTGCATTTTTATAAATGAATAGACGCTGAAAATTGTGCATAAGATACTCATGTTAACAATTTTCCTAAAGTCTACTCTTTTTACATTATTGTGTTAAAGGAACCTTCGTTTACGCTGATCCCTATTGAATGAGTTGTAAGAAAGGTATCCCGTTTTACATTATTCTAAAGTCAATTTGCCAACTTGTTTAATATAAGATTATTACTTAGTTTTGTCTATATGTACTCTGCGCATCGAGGCATCTTCTTCCTCTTGTAGAAACACATTGCGTGTTCCGCAATTGAAATTAGTAGCTATTACTTAGCTCCATATCCACAAGGTATCATGCAGACAAATATTAATTAAAACTCAGATTTGTTCAAGCACGGACCAGAGACCGTATAATTCCACTCCTTCCTCATCTTCCCAAAAATAGATATTCAACCCAGCCACAACAACAGCAACATCATATCAAGAGAGAGAGGGAGAGTGGAAGAGAGAGAGACAGAATAGAAGGAGATAATAGGAATGAGGCATACAGAGAGTGCTTGATCAGAAGTATGCTCTCCCCATTGTTTAGATTTGTTTGTGGGAGTCTCTATGGATCAAAACGAGTGAGAGTGCATCTCATCTTCAGATATCTCCAGACTTGCCATGACATCCTTATTACTCATCACTTAATTAATCATCACTTAAGCAAGATGTGGTTTATCCATTTTTCAATTGAAGAATTTAACCATCCAATAGCTTACTAACCATCACAAGAAGAATGAATAAAATCGCTTTAGGATGTGTTTTTTACATTAATATTGCGTGCTAAAATTACTCTATTTTACTATGTGTCAGTGTGTCGAACATTATCTAAGAAGATGATCATAATATATATATAACCCACCCATCGGTTGCCGCGATGGTTTGAGCCCAGTTCCTTTCACGAGAGGTTCTGGGTTCAAAACTCGTAGGCGCCGGTGATTTAAGCGGGGGTCGTGGCGGTGGGATGCTGCGCTAGCCACTCCCGAGGACTAGTCATGCTTCACCGCTAGTTTGAGCCATAGCTCGCCGGCCGCGCGGACATCTCGGTTACCAAATATATATATATATATATATATATATATATATATATATATATACGTCTCCGGGATCGATAGACACATTGCATGGAAAAGAAGAAAATTAAAATAGAAGATGGATGAGGAGAATAATGAAAGAAGAAAACAAGATATGGAAGTCAAGAACGGTCGAAATATAAACCATGAATCCACATTCTTATGAATTCACGTGAGTCGAATAAGTCTAGAATCGTAGTAACAAGTTCCCAAATCAGAATTATACAAGTTAAAATTATCACAACATATAAACAGATAGTATATAATGCATGAGAGGGTCGGGGTCTTCAACCCAAGCTCGGGCTTCGTCGCTCAAGCTTTGGAGAATGTTCATCGCTCGGACAAGAAGTACTTAAACCTCAATTGTCCGGATGGGGCTCCCAGCCGGCATCACACGAGTAATTCCAAAGAAACAGAGCTTCACCCTTACTCGAATGTCAGAAATGTCAAGGGATATGAGATAAACCACCGGTAGGAGGCACGGCCTTCCGATTCTGGGGTATGATATAGAATGCAGAAAATAAACTGCAGAATAAAAGAACACAGCTCTGAACACCACAAGTAGGAGGCAGAGCCTTCCGCGATCTGTGGGTATTAAGCTAGAAATGTCACAACTTCACAATGTATATTATAAAATCGAAAGATTACATCAAAAGATCCGTAGATCCGTGTCAAAAAACTCCAAAAACAGAAAGATCCGGAGTAGATCCGAGAAGAAAGGATCAAAATCAAAACAGATCAGGGAAAGATCTGAGTACTTACCGGAAGTCGTCCGGGAAGTAAGTAGAGGAGTCTTCAAGGTAATCGGGTTAGCTCCTTACTAGGGTCGGCTAGAAAGGATGATCGTCCGAAAGGGTTAGAAGGGAGAGAGAAATTCTGAACTCTCAAGGTGTGAGGGTGAGAGAGGTTCTGGAGAGGAGGAGAGGTGTTTTCCGGGTTTCGAAAAAGCCCGCCCCTCACAATGTCTGAGGTCTGTCTTATAAACACAAAAAGTACCGTAGCAACAGTGCTACAGTTTAAAAATAAAACCGCTATAGTGTACATTGTACAGTGAATGTCTACAGTACAAAGTACATTTATACGGTAAAAATACTAAGAGTCCGATGCCAAGTCTTCAGCATCTTCATCTTCTTGGTCTACAACATCCGCCCGATTGATGTTAGGCAAGATCCCGTAGCGATCGTCTTCATTGGAATTCCCGTTGTGATGGGAATCCGCTTGAGAGTTCCTGGAGTCTTCGTAGTCTACAACAACTTGTTTCATCATTTTCCAGAAATCACCTTCAGTAGATGCTCCTGCTAACTTAGAAACAGCTATCGATCCGTCATGAAGAAAGGTCGTGTTTGTGGTAGGAGTGATGGACTGAATCTGTCGTGATTGAATCCACCTCTGAACACTTTCTATAGAACATTTTTCCCGGAAAGTAAAGCCATCCCACCATTTGACTTTAAATCTTCCGGAAAGAATCACAAAAGTAGATCCTGGGGTACCTACTTGGTATTCGAAATCCCAGGCGAGGACCCGGGAAATACGGAAAGTGGGCGAGAAAAGAAGAAAGGCTGGGTAAACCTTTTCTTCCGGGGTCGGTGTATAGGAAGATTTAAAAATTCGATAAGACTCAAAAACATTTTGAGGTTTTTGAGGAAGGAGGTCAGTGAATGGTCCGAAATGATCCCACCACCGTATGAACCAAAATGGTAGGGTTGTGATGTCAAAATTGTCTTCAAAATAGAACGACCAAGTATGTGTTCCATTAAGGTTTTGTCTAAAAAAGGCATTCCACCGGGCTTGCTGGTAGTCGAAGTATGTGAATGATGGTCTGTGAGAAATTATCTCTGTGAGTTTGGCATTGAATTTGACGGGAGTCCGAGGTGAGATGTCCCGGTCAGAAGGGTGGATGACCCTAGTAATTTTGGCAATCGAGTAGTTCACAACGTCGGGATTCTTGTTATCAGCAAAATGTCTAAATTTTACTGATTCGGTTTGTGTCAAAATCCTTTCATAAAATTCTACTGTCTTTAAGCTGTCATGAGGAGTAAAATATTGGTTTTCACCAAACATTTTTCTCGCCTAAACAAAAGGGTCTTTGTGGTAAAAACCTTTTTCAATTGTCAAAATTTTTTCTAAATGTCTAGGAAACCATTTAGATTTGGTCTTAAAAATTTTTCGAGGGGTTGGCGATGCCGGAATAACCACCTCGTTCAAAACATTTTTTGGTCTTAGGGGTGAAGGGGACTGTACCTCTTACGTAGTCAAAACTTCAAATCCCATTGCAGTCAAGAGTTACGGCGGTATCATTGCCAGTTTGTCATAGGGTAAAGAAACGGATTTTGAGTCTGATGGTCTAAGAAGTTTGGAAGAAGAAGATTGACCCGGTCCCGAGGCCAACTTTGGTTGAGGTTGTTGAGTCAAGGGTTTGTCCGAAGCTTTGGTTGCCTCAAGCCGCCTTCGGATGGGGGTCAATTTGGCTGGAACTATCTGGGTTTTCGGCTTGGCCGGAGCCTTACCTTTGTCTTTTCTCGGGGGCATGGTGAAGGGTTTTTTCCCTGTAAAAATTCTCGGGTCATGAAATCGGGAAGAGAGTTTGAATTTCCATGTATGAATTCAATATCAAAGTCAAAAACGGATAAGATGGCTTGCCATCGTGCAAAAATCTGTTTAGAAGCAATATTTAAAATGTCTTTATGCAATATGTCCTTTGCAGATTTACAATCAATCCTCGGAAGGAATTTTTGGTTTAAAAGGTCACCTTGGAACTTAGAAATGGAAAGAACAATGGCAAGAATTTCCTTTTTAATTGTGGAATAATTTTTCTGTGTATCATTCCAATGTTTAGAAATAAATTGCACAATTTGTTCTTTTCCAGAGTCATTCTTTTGTTTCAAAATTCCACCATAGCCTATGTCAGAGGCATCGGTTTCTACAATCTTAAAAGTAGAAGGATTAGCAAGATGTAAACAAGGTATCTCTTTAACCAAGGTTTTTATCTTGCGGATCGTGTCAGAATGCAAATTTGTCCAAGGGACTGGATTTTTTCTTAGTCTCAAATGTAATGGTTTACAAATGATATTAATATTAGGAATGAAATCAATAACATAATTCAAAGATCCAAGAAATCTTTGTAATTGAGTCTTGTCTTTGATTTCGCCTGGAAATTTGTCAGCAAATTGAATGGATCTCTCAATTGGTATGATAGTACCATGTTCAATGTAATGTCCAAGAAATCTGATCTTTGTCCGAAATAGCAAAATCTTTGTCGGAGATAAAGCTAATCCATTTTGTCTGGTAACTTTTAAAAATTGGTTAACATGTTTAAAATGAGAATCAATGTCAGAAGAGAAAACCAAAACATCATCAATGTAAACAATGATGTAATTGGAATACGGATTAAAAATGTCATTCATAATTCTCTGGAATTCGGAGGGCGCATTCTTTAGTCCAAAGGGCATAACATTCCATTCAAATTGGTCAAAAGGAACAGTAAATGCTGTCTTAAATCGGTCTTTTTCTGAAATTTGAATCTGCCAAAATCCAGATTTCATGTCAAATTTAGAAAATATCTTAGAACGGCACGATCTGCTTCGAAAGGTCTTTTTGTTGGGGATTGGATATCGAATCCATTTTAAAGCAGAGTTTAAAGGTTTATAATTCACAACAAGTCTGGGTACTCCACGTTCCAATTCTGCATTCTTATTGACGTAAAAAGCGAAACAGCTCCATGGAGATTTGCTCTTTCGAATTAGTCCTTTTTGCAAAAGATCTTCAATTTCTTTTTTGCATAAAGTCAAAAGTTCAGAATTCATCCGAGAAGGTCTTGCTTTTGTCGGGATATCCTTTTCGGAAAAGTCGGGTTCATAAGGCAAATCAACAATATGTCTCTTTCTATTCCAAAAAGCATTTGGAAGGGTGGAACAGACTTCTCTTTTCGGTTTATTTTCTAAAAGAAGGATTTTCTGTTTTATATCGGGACGAACTATCCTTTGTTCAATCCTTTTATAATCCAGTTCTTCTTTTAAAAATAAAAGGTGAGATTCCTTATCTCCGATGAGACAATTAATCTCCTTGATAGACTGTTTCTGTAAAATGTTTAAATTCCTCGTCTGAGGTTTAGAAATAAAATGGAAGATAATTTTATTTCCCAAAATATCTGTCTCAATTCCTTCCCGAGTCACCATGAAAGGCTGAATTAGGTTGATAAAAGGGGTTCCCAATATAACATTTTGTTTTAAGTTTTTAGCAAGTAAAAAGGATGTCTTTAAAGAAATGTTGTCTTTAATAATTAAAACTTCTGGAAGTTTGTAACGAATGTCTAAATAACCTCCTGAAGCAGTTTTCAAGGCTTCGGTAGTTTTGTCAAAATATTTGGTTGGTATTAAACCTTCACGAATACAATTGAGGTCTGCTCCTGTGTCAAAAAGAACTGTAGTGTTTAATTCAAAATCATGGATTTTAATAGTCACATTAATTATCCATTTTTTTGAAGTTATTTCCGAAAGTAAATGAAGAAAAGATGAAGGGTCTGTTTCTTGAGTTTCAGTTTTATTATTTGTCAAAATTTGTTTTTTAAATTCTAAAAATTCTTGTCTTTGTTCAATTTGGTTTATTTTGAGAAAACGAATTTCCTTTTTTAATTCATTAATCTCAAACTGCAAGTCATTAGAATTTGTTGGTCTAGAAAATTGTTTCTTTCCTCTGTTTAAAATATTTGTCAAATTGTAAGGATTGTCAAAAGGTCTTGGAGTAGAAATTTTTGTTTTTTGAAAACGATTCATGGCAATCTCGGAATCAGAAAGGTTTTCAATTTTATCTAAAATTTCTTCTTCATCTTTAGTCAAAACACAAATATCCTTTGAATCCTTTTCGGGGTTCTCGGGCTCATCAATCTCGGAATCAAGAAGATTTGCAAGTTCGTCAAACTGGAGACCATCGTCATTATCCTCTGGTTCGGAGAAATCGGAGGTCTCACTTTCAGAATCAATCATGAGTTGATTTAATTGGTCAAGGGCTTCTTCATCTAAATTTAACTCATTAATCCTTTTGAAGACCTTGCAAAATCTGCGAGTATGTCCCTTTTTCCCACAATTGAAACAAGTAAACTTAGAAAAGTCCCTTTTTGTTTCTTGTTTCTTAGGGTCAAAACTCCTCCTTTTGGAAAATGTCTTTGGTTTTTTAGAAAAAATTTTCTTTTTCTTTTGATCATTTTTCTCGGGAGGGCAAGTACCTTTGCACTTTGGATTTCTTTTAGAAGAAAAGTCATAAGAAGGGTCATATTGTCTGCAAAAATCTCCTAGTCCTTTGTTACCAAGAGATTTCTCTTTTTTAGGTTGTTTCTGCAACTTAATGTTATTACACATTTCAGAACCAGTCTTAAAAACATAAGAAACAAGTTCACCGTAAGAAAGAATGTCAAAAGGAATTTCTTCACCGAACTGCTCGCGTATACGCTTTCGGACTTGGTTTCCGATGAGGATAGGGAGACCGGCAAGGAATTTCTCTTTCCGGAATGGTTGATTGCGATCCGGTCGGAGCGGAACACGTTGAAAAAACTCGTCTTTGTATTGTCTGAATTCACCTAAGGATCTACACTTTAAGTTTGAAAGAAGATCCTGATTGTGATTTCGGACAACGTAAGGGTCACCAATGAAATGTTGGGAAATTGAGTAAATCAAAGTCGAAACTGCGTCTTGGATCATTTGTCCTTGGTCATCTAAAACAGTTTGGCCGTTTTCATCGGTCTTAACAGCATTTAAAATCTGATTTCTTTGGTCTTCAGTGAGATAATTATCCCACCATCCTTTTAAAGTTCCTGAAAAACCGGCTAAAATCATAAAAGCAATTTGTTGATCGGTCGTATCGGGAATGGTCTTGTAAGTTGTGGCAAGCATAACCATTTGATTCAAAACTTGGATTAAATTTGCTTCAGAAACACCGTCAATGTTCCATTCATAAATCGCGTCGGAGGAATATTTGTTTTGGAACCTAGTCGAAGATTCTTCCTTGACGAGATCCGGAGGAGTGGCACGAGAATAGTAGAGTTTCTGAGGATCCTTCCAAGATATCCTGTTGATTTGAGGAGTATCTTCGGAGTCTAACATAGAAATCTTTGGAGTGTCTGAAATCTCAGAAGTTTGGTCACAATCTAAAATGGCAATTCCCTTAGGACTGGAAATTTTTAAAGGTTTCTCAACCTTTGGTGTGCTCAAAACTGGTTGAAGGTCGGGAAAGTTTGCAGTCTTTTGTTTCCTTTCTTTTTCCCTTAAAAAGAAATTTCTTTTTTCTTGAAGGGCTTCAAAGAATTCTTTGCTGAATTGCTTTGGCATTTCAAAATTCTTAAAAAGAGGTTGTTTTAAAGAGGAAGTCGAAGGACTGGAAGAGTCATTAATAGGCCTGGACGATGAACGAGAAGAGACAGTAGAATCGAGAGTCGTTTCGATCCTATTCAATTGTTCACCTATCGTGTAAATATGTTGATTTGAAAAATTATTTTGTTCAATAATTTTTTTGAATTCCTTTTCTTGTCTAAAATCCTTGTCTTCGTCACAAGGTTTTTTGAAAGGTGCAGATAGGAATAATCGAGTCCTATAATCAATGTTGATTTTTCTCAAAGGGGGATGATTAGACTCAACCTCATGACCGTCGTCTAATCTCCATTTCAAAATCTTATTAATGTTGAAAAGTTCTCTTTGTTCAAGGAAATAATTTTCAAACCAATCGAAGAAGTACATATGTTCTCCTAATTGTCCTAGGAATTCATAATACTGTTCTTTGATTTGTAAAACATGTTTCTTGAATTTGTCAAAAAACCAATTTCTGATTTCAGTATTATAATCAGAATTAAACTCTTTATTTAAAAGAATACGGTCTGGTTGAAAATCTTTTTCTAATACAAAAACTTCAGGGTCTTCGTCTTGTTCCATCTGAGATGGAGTAGGTTCGGGAGAACCCGGGTCTTGCTGTTGATAAACGGGTCTTGCGATTCCAGCGCTCGTGTCGAGACCACTAATGTTTAAATCAGAATTAAGAGGAGGAGCACTTGGAGTTGTATGTCCTTGTGCTTGGGAAATGGAATCGCCTTGGTTACTTACTGGAATAGTAATAACCGGAGGTAGATTTGGTCTCAAATCAACAGATCTGCGAGAAGAAGAACTAGAAAAAGAAGGTCTTGAAGTGATATGGGGTGAGAAGTCAAAAGATCTTCGAGGAAATTGAATGGTCACTCTTCCTTCGGGATGTTGGACAATGTTTGTCGGATTTTCGTTTCGGATAATGGGACGTGGTATCGGATTGTCTATTTCCCATTGTTACGGTAAAACAACGTCATTCCATGAAATGGATTTAGGAATTATGCAATTTGATTTTTTGATGTCTGTTGTCAAAAGAAGGGTTTCACCCTTAGGGGCCGAATTCAAAGAGTGTACGTCAAAAGCGGAACTCATCGCTTTGTAATGGACTTTGTAGATGAGGGAAAGCGGAATCGAACCGTCATCTATGGCATAGTTATGAGTCTTAATTTGTAAAACAAGTGATTTCAAAATGTTCTTGTCTCTTAGAGATACAGAGAAATTAGGAAAACAATCAAAATGTATAGGTCCGTTACACAAAGAAGTCTCAATGGTAGCCAAAATCGAGTCCTCATATCTTAAAAGTCTGGAGTCTCTTAGAACAAGTAAAATCGAGGTATTTAAACCTTCTTTCAAAAGTGGCTTGATGCCAACCTGAACCATGCCTAAATGAAGATAGTTATACTTTTGGGCATGTTTCTTAACAGAGTCTTTGTCTAAAAGCGGGATCAAAGAATAAGATGAATTAAGAGGAATGTCACATTCCTCTGTCGTAATCACATAGTCAGAAGATTTAAAAATCTTTCGGAATGAAGATTGTTCATAAATTTGGTCATAACGAACTTTAGGAATTTTCCAATTCCTAATGGATTTATTAAAGTCTTCAATCGTAATCTGTTCTCTATGCAAAGGTCCTTCCATCCGAGAAACTTCAGATCCTGAACCCGAAGAGGAAGAATTAGTACGTCTTAAAAGATTCATCTTATATAAATAATACTTTCCAAATACTTGATCAGTTCCTCAAAGCCCCGCTGACCAACGGTCTTACGCACCTCTGCCGGGACCACGGTGGCATACCAGAGGTATCCCCTTTCAAGTATCTTTTCCGTAAAACTTATATATATATGAAAATCAATCCACCCAAATCAGTTTGCTTATTCAATTCACTAGCAAAAAAGGACACACAAATATGTGCTTGATTTGGATTATCTAAGGAAATGAACTCTATTCGTTGAAGTGTGAAAAACATTTAACCAATTTAAGCAAAAGTGGAAAGTTTGTTCATGTTGGGACCATTCACGCAGCTTGTACTCTTCTAGAATCATTTTGTCCAAACACAGTAATAAAAAGTTGTCGTGGAGTTGCAGTCTATCTGGAAAAGAAATAAACAATAGGAAAGACCCAAAAAAAAAAAAAAAAGTGTTGAGCATTTATGTGTTAAAGTGGTATCCATTCTCCACCATAAAAGACGTGTATTAAGGGCAATAGGCATACCTACCCTTGAACTAGCCAGCCACATCTGAACGTCCAACACAGGCTGCTCTTTAGTTAGTCCAAGAAATAATTAATTATATCAATGGTCAATGTATCATCATGTTTCTTGTCCGGATACATTGCAAGTCGTTGTCCATTTCCTATTATATATTTAGAGAATCACCCCTATTATAGGATTTGGCCTTTTAGATTGATTGCACAAATTTTGAATTGATTGAATCCTTTATTCAATCAATCCATAGGACTAGATCTCTAGTCCGCATAATAGGAACGGAGTTGTTTCTCACCTGTTATACATTTACAAAATCATCCCATTATGTCTGCCTAATAAAGGCAAATGTGTGTACAAAACTACATGTCACCAAAAGTTGTTTCGACCCGAGACTATACTAAATTAATAGAGTGACTAAAAGTCCTAAAAGTACGAATTGGCCGGCGGGGCCCTCGACTACTTCTGTTGAGGAGTTGGGATATCAAGCACGTTATGGCTTTCCACTCCCCTGGCAATCATAGAAATTTTATGCTGCTATCAGATGAATTTGTATTCGGGGAATAAAAATTTTGTGTTATTATCAAACGCGTTTATCTGCTTAGAAACTCATCCAAAAATTGTAAATGGAAAAATCTATTTCTGGCTAGAAATTGATTCTATAATCAAAATAGTTATCATTCACGCTCGGTTTTTACAAAAAATAATTTTGGAAAATTTTGTGAATGGACCTATATTTATGTGTTTTTCGAGACAAAAAAAAATTGAGGCCGAACTAATAGTAGATCTAAAGTTGAAATTTATTTAGAAAATTAGGCCTTTTATATGGATGGGTACCGTGTTTGGCTAAAATCACTGTACCTTCTCATTAAAAAAGTTATTATCAATCTATAGGTCTAACTTTGTGAGCATAGGCATCACATAAGCCATGGCTAAGCATAATGGATCAATCGGTTTGGGAACCGCTTAGACTGGACCAAACCGGTCAATATGATTCGGTTCTTGAGGACTCCGATCCGGTTCCCGGTTCCAAGTGAATGGACCACCCATACCGGACCGAGTAATATTTATATTTTTAAATTTCCTAAATGTAAACCTAAACTTGAATACAATATTTTTGCTTTTTGTTTCCTTAGTGACGTTTTAGCAACAATGCTATACAATTAATGAGAGGCGGTTCGATGAATATATCGTTAGTGAGATAAATTTAATGACACATCACAAAAAAAGTCACTGGTCTAATGATTGGACAGCCGAGGAATTGTATCGGACCGGTTGGTCCCGAGATCATTTGGTCCAGCTCCCGATCTTTAAAATTGAAAATTAGTCCTCCCGATCCGATTCTCAATCTCAGCGTGGGACTGAACCGAACGATTGCCCCTTATATAAGCTTGTACAGTTTCTTTCTAATGTTTACTCCAAAGTTTTCTTATAAGGTGGGCCCTTCCTCTCGTAGGCCCCAACAGCTTTGGTAGAGATCATACGAATTATTCGATGGACGGTCCAACTTCAGAAGATAACAACTGCAAGGTTGTCGAAATCGTCTTTTTTCTACTATTGTTATTGTTAACTGCATTCCGGCTAGATAAATGGCTGGTTAACATTGGTTTTATGCGACTTTTATTATCAGGGCAGTGAAATTTTCGCCCTTATTTTAGGGGAAGAATTTTTTAAGGGTGTTTTCGGTGGAAGATGTGACGGGGATGGATTTATATGCACGTAAATCACACGTAATCAATGACGTCTTCTCTTAATTAGAAGAAGACGACTTGACTCATGCTGCCATCTATTGTTGGTTTTTTTTTTTTTTTTTTGCAGGTATTGATTTTTTTGGTCTGGCCCTACACTATTTACAAGCTACCGTGTGTGCTTTGGCATTAATTTATAAGTGTTGATTTTCGTAAAAAATCAGATTGAAGATTGAAAATAATGAACTTTCCTTATTTGAATATTAAGAGTGCTACAGCAATTTATTAACAAAATCCAATCTGACTGATATGTTTTTGTCATTTTCTTTTGGGTCGTATATGTACTTGTCATTGACTCATGCACATTAGCATCGAGAGCAAGCGAATATTGCTTGTTAGTTTTTTTTTTTTGGATAATTGTATTGAAAGTTCTAAAACTTGTCATGAAAGTGCAATTAAGTCCTAAAAAATTTCAAAAAGTGTAATTAAGTTCTAAAATTCGTCGCAAAAGTACAATTGAGTCTTAAAATTTTTAAAGAGCATAATTAAATCATAAAACTTATCAAATTGATCCAATCAAATCCTTCTATTGATTGCATTTTTACAAAATAACTAGACGCTGAAAATTTGGATAAGATACTCATGTTAACAATTTTTGTAAAGTCTCCTCTTTTTATATTATCGTGTTAAAGGAACCTTCGTTTACGTTGATCCCTATCGAATGAGCTGTAAGAAAGGTACCCTGTTTTACATTATTCTAAAGTCAATTTGCCAATTTATTTAATAGAAGATTATTACTTCGTTTTGTCTGGATGTACGCTTCGCATCAAGGCATCTTCAAGCGGCATCTTCTTTCCTTCCATAGAAACACATCGTGTGTTCCACGATTGAAATTTTAACTCCTTATCCACCAAGTGTCCTCTATTAACTAAAACTCAGCTTTGTATAATTCCTCTTCCTCATCATCTTCCCAAAAATAGATATCCAACCCAAATGCAACAACAGCAACATCATATCAAGAGGGAGTGGGGGAGAAAGAGAATGGAAGGAGATTAATAGGAATGACGCATATGGAGAGTGCTCGAGTAACCATGCAGCCAGCTTGGGGAGCTATGCGACTAACGGGTGATCTACGTGACTGCCCATGCTGGCAGAGGGGGCTAATGGTGTGCCGATCGAGTGGGCAGGAGAATGCCGAGCTGGTCGGATAGACTTTCTTGGTAAAACATGAAATATGTTTAAGACTCAATTAACACAATTGAAACGTTAGGACCGAATTGGATGGAGTTGATTCAATGTCTGAAGTGCTTTGTTTTATTGAGTAACGAAATATCAACATTATAAATATTTGAACTAACACACATTACAAATTATAGGTGCTTAAGGAATATTGCAGTCATTAAACTAAACCAAGGAATAGCATTTGCCGGGAAAATTTGAAAATTTTTTATTTATTAATTTGGCTTTGGGTTGTGAAATCAATAAATTTGATTAAATGAAATCAATGAGTTGACATCTTAAAAAAAGGGGATAAGTACGTTAGAAGTCTTAAAATTTGTAACGAAAGTGCAATTGAGTCCTAAAACCTTCAAAAAGTGCAATTAAGTCCTAAAACTTGTTACAAAAGTGCAATTGAGTCCTAAAACTTTCAAAAGTACAATCAAGTCCTAAAAATTGTCAAATTGACCCAATCAAGTTCTTCTACTAATTGCACTCTTTGAATATATTTAGGACTCGATTGCATTTTCGTGATAAGTTTTAAGACTTGATTGTACTTTTTGAAAGTTTTAGGACTCAATTATAATTTCTTAATAAATTTTAGGACTCTTAGTGCACTTATTCCTAAAAAGAATTAATTGGTAACTGGACAATCCAAAATAAGAAATTGACAAAAACTTGGTAGAGAAGAGCGGTGGCCTCGACTTAAGCGGGGATTGGTGGGTCCCAGCCACCGGGGGAGAGGGCAGAAAGTAAATTGTTATATGCTATCTCGATTACAAATCTGCCCCTGGATGATTAAAGCAGGTGAAGCTCCGCGACTTCCTCTTTCCCATTGTTTATATAGGCCTATTTCCGTAAAAGCCCTTCAACTTAAAATTTAATCTTAATTCTATCCTAAACTCTCTCTATTTTTTCTTGAAAAAATCCTTAACTTTTGATTTAATCCCAAACCCGCCTCCACTTTTTCTGTCAAGGAAATCCCAAGTCCAGTCTCAAATCTACTTTGAGCCTTTTTTTTTTATCTCAAAAGACAAATCATTAGCTAATCTCAAATCCGCCCATGTTACCTCTCCGTCCAAAAATAGTCATTATTGTTTGACGTGGTATTTGTATGTCAATAAAAAAAAATCCACATTGGCAAAGTGAGGTGGAAAATTATCTCAAACAATCAGGTTTTCGATCTGGAAATTAGGAAAACTAGAGACGATTACGGTGATTTTTGGACAGGGGGTTAGTAGGAACAGATTCTGGACTATACTTAAAGTCGGGGTTTTTTTTAAGACAAAAATAATTAGGGGCAAATTTAGGATTGAACTTACAACTAGGGTTTTTTCTAAGAAAAAGATTCCGAAAAAGATTGAAACAAGACCTAAAGCCTTTTTAAATATACATAGGTTTTGTGTTTGGTTAAAGTCACCGACCCTTCTGCTTAAATAAGTAATTGCTCAATTTTTTATGCACTCGAAAGTATAATTTAACACTGAATTTCTTGGGTCTAATGTAATTGTAATGATCAGTACAAACGCACGGTACTATTTGGGACCAGAGCACCGCGTATTTTTCATGCATTTCTTCATATTTTTACCATATTTCCTTGAAAATTGAATTTATTCCCAGACAACAAAGCATTGACTCGTGGGAGAGGTCAAGAGGCATAATTTAATCAAATAGAAATTTACAAATATTATTTGTCTAGCTTGATCAGAAAAATACTCTCTCCATTGTTTACATTTGTTTGTGGGAGTCTCTATGGATCAAAATGAATTAGGATGGATCTCATCTTCGGATATCTCCAGACTTGCAATCCCAGCCTTATAACTGATCAGTAAATTAATTAGTACTTAAGCAAGATTTGGTTTTTTTACTTTTCAATTGTGGAATTTAACTATCCACTCTCTTAGAAACCATCACGAGAATAGCGAATAAGACTGCTTAAGGAGATATTTTTTACATTGTCTAAGAAGGAAAACAGTCCACCTAGATCAGAACTCTTATTCGATTCACCAGCAAAAAAGGGCACACAAATATGTGCTTGATTTGGATTATCTAAGGAAATGAACTTAATTTGTTGAGGTGTCAAAAATAGGAAAATTTGTCAAAAAAGTCCTAAACCTATTTCACTTTTGCCAATTCCGACATAAACCTTTTCATTTTACCAATTCAGTCCTAAACCTTTTGAATTTGTGCCAATTCAATTCTAAATATTTTTTCTTGCCAATCAGTCCTAAACCTTCTGCATTTTTGTCGACCTCATCCAGCGTCGCCGTCACTGGACGAGCTCGAGCTCGCCCGACCATGGTGTCCCCATCACTGGGCAAAGCCGAGCTCGCCCAACATCGACAGTGCTAGTGGCCAATGAGGTCAAGTCTCGCTGGCCCTCATCACGAGTCGGTTTCCGATCCGGCGACCGGCTAGAGAAAGAAGATGGACTAGCAAATAGAAAAAAATTTAAAAAAATATCTAAATATTACTAAAAATTACCTCATCAGAGCTGGCCGGCATCCACGTCATCGTCAACAAGTCAAAGTTGGCTAGATGAACTGAATTGACACAAATACAAAAGGTTTAGAACTAAATTGGCACAAAAAAAGGTTTAAGAATGAATTGGCACAAATGCAAAAGGTTTAAGATTAAATTGACAAAATTAAAATATTTAGGACTGAATTGGCAAAAGTGCAATAAATTCAAGACTTTTTTGACAATTTTCTTTGACATTTAACCAATTTAAGCAAAAGTTGAAGGTTTGTTCATGTAGGCACCATACGAGCTTGTACTTTTCTGGATTATCATTTTGTCTAAACTTAGTAATTAAGAGTTGTCGTGGAGTTTAAAAGTCTATCTGGAAAAGAAATTAAACTAGAGGAAAGACAAAAAAAAATGTTCACTAGAAGTCCTAAAACTTGTCAAATTGATTCAATCGAGTCATTCGATTAACATCGTCACTTTATCTAACGGAAAATGCTAACGTGGTATTTTTAAATTAATTTTCTTATCCTAGGTGGCATTTTTAATTATTTTATTTTTGAAATCTTATTTAAATCAAATTAAAAACTGAAAAATGATAAAAAAATTATTTGAAACAAAAAAGAAAACTGGAAAAAAAACAAAAAAAAGGGTAGGGCCTCACTGGTGAGGCCCCGCCGCCGCCGCCGCCCATAGCCGGAGGGGCGGGCGGAGGTCACCAGCCCCGGTGGCTGGCCCTCACCGGCCTCGGGTGAGGCCTCGTAGGCAAAGCTCGCTCGGTACAGGCAAAGCCTCACCCCGATCCGGGTTGAAGAAAACTAGACTCTAGAAGTGCCTAAAAGCCAATCTCGCTGCCCGAAGCCTATTGCGGATGTACGTCTTCATGCGGGGGATGGACTCGATGGGGGAAGAGAGGACCGAGAAAGAGTTTGAGACTCTAGTGAAAGCGGTGGAATTTTGCAGCATTACGGTGGCGTATTCCGCCCATAACTTCTCCCTTGTTGAGCTATGCAAGAATGGCAAATCTTGCTAATTGGATGCTACTTCACATAGGCCGGTTCTTGCCTAGCTCAGCATTCGAGTTCCCGCCATTGACGAACGATGTCTGTGATTTCTCATCTCATGGGGAATGAGATCTTGGAGTAGTTCCTGTCGATGGTCAACAAGCGCCCGGTGCTCAACACGCCGACCGACTAGAAGGAGACCCCGCAGGCCCATGTGTTCATTGCCTATCTCTCGGGGCTGAAGGAGGAGGAGGTGAATGTGGAGGTCGACGGAGATGAGTACCTAGCGAACCTTGCCAGATTTGGGTTTCTTCGACCCCGATCCGGGTGAGGCTTCGCTCGCGCCTAGCAAGTCTCGCCGGCCCTCGCCCGGGGCCGGTGAGGGCCGCCTACCCTCGCCCGGGGCCGGTAACCTCCGTCGGACCCTCCGGTGATGGGCAGTGGCGGCGGCGGCGGCATGGCCTCAACGGCAAGACATGCCCTTTTCATTGTTTTTTCCAGTTTTTTTATTGTTTCAAATAATTTTTTTTAGCATTTTTCATTTTTAATTTGATTTAAATAAGATTTTTAAAAAATAGAATAATTAAAAATGCCACTTAGAATAAGAAAATTAATTTAAAAATGTCACGTTGGTATTTTTCATTAAATAAATTGACGATATTAATGGAAGGACTCGATTGAATCAATTTGACAAGTTTTATGACTTGATTGCACTTTTTGCAAATTTTGGGACTCAATTGTACCTTCGTGACAAGTTTTAGGACTTCTAGTGAACATATCCCTAAAAAAAAAATATTGAGCAATTATGTGTTTAAAGTGGTCTCCAACATAAAAGATGTAGTAAGGGCAACGTAAATACCTACCCTTATTCTAGCCAGCCACATCCGAACGTTCAACATAGGCAGCTCTTTGGTTAGTTCAAGAAATAGTTTAACTATATCATTGGTCGATGCATCAGCATATATCTTGTCGGGATGCATTGCAAGTTGCTGTCCATTTCCTATTATGCATTTAGAGAATCATCCATTTATATGTAACATGTCGCCGAAAGTTGTTTCATTTGCTAGTAAAATAAAGGCAAATGTGTGTAACATGCCGCCGAAAGTTGTTTCGGTCTGTTCTCCATTATAGGCTATACAAATTTAATAGAGGTAATAGCGCACCGAAAGTTCTACAAGTGCAATTTGGCGTGTAGGGCCATCGCCTAATTCCCTTATGGAGTCGGGATGTCAAGTTGCTCGAGTTTTCCTCTTAGCTTTTTTTTTTTTTGTTTTGGGTTTATTATATTCCCTCCTACTAATAAAACTATGGATCCCCCTAGTTACTCTCATAGGCAATCAAGTTACTATATAGATATTGCAGGAGGATGTCCATATCGTGTGGTTTCAGGAATAAATTCAACATATCGATTTAGAGTTTCAAAGTGAAGGGTAAATTCCTGAGCTAGATCAAGAGCTTAAATATATTGAACAAAAATATATTTTCCGGTGGAAAATAATTTAAAATAAATAAATAAAGGGAAGTTCAACGGCGGAGCCGTTGTCGTGACGCTTTGTATGTATCTATCAATTAATTAATGACCACTTGTCTACGGATAATAACAGCATTTGTTTTTTATTCAAAAGTTTTACTCTTTTTTTTTTTTACTTTCCATTGCTTCTGCATCGAAACTTGCTCACTTTTGCATTGAAACTTCCACCACATGAAGGCAACGACTACAGATGCATGGTTAGCTGTCCCGGTCAATGAATTACTAATTTATATGTAGCTCGACAAGATTGAATTATTGGTGCGATTCCCTTTGCCAACTGGTTCCATAACATAAAATCAAACCACAAGAGAGTGGGCAACAACAAGGCATTTCCTATTTCCTGAGAGGGACTCTGGCTTTTTTCTCCCTCAGACTTGCAGGCGAAAACCGGGGGGCAGATCAGAGCAAAGCGGAAATGCATCGTCCCATTTTTGGGCATTCTTTCGCCGTGCTCGTGGCACCCATCCTTCTCTCCGTGCTGGCGTTCTATTTTCTCAGTAAGAAGAAAAACAATGCGGCTAGAAATGCAGCAGATGCTGATAATGGCGCGCCTGGTTCGTTGACTGCACCGACTGATACTGATTTCGGTGGATCTAGTTCGTCTCCGACTGGAAATTGCTACGAGGTGTTCTTGAGCTTCAAAGGCTCGGACACTCGAAAAGGTTTTACCGATCACCTCTACCACGGGCTCGTCGATGCGGGAGTTGACACTTTCAGAGACGATGACGAGCTCTGTCAAGGGCAGGACATCAGACCAGTGCTCATGGAAGCCATCACGAACAGCAAGGTCTTGATCCCCATTTTCTCCGAGAGTTATGGTACAAGTAGTTGGTGCCTGGATGAACTGGTTCAGATAATGGAGCGCAAGAATAACAACGGGCAGATAGTCTTGCCTATATTCTACAAAGTGAAACCATCTGACGTAGGACATCAGAGGGGAAGTTTTGGAGATGCATTTCTTAAGCGTGAGAAGCGTTTGCTTAAGAGGGGTTTCGATCCAACGACTTTGGAGAATTGGAAGAAAGCACTCCTCGAAGTCAGCACCTTGAGTGGATACGAAGCTGATGGGTAAAATTTTCCATCAAAACCATGCTATACTTTCTTGTTATATATGTGGGTGTTTACTGGTTGTTCTGATCCTGACCTGCTTCATTTTCGTTATTTTGCTTAGTGTATTTATATATAAACACAAGAAAGATCCTGCAATGCATGAGTTGTATAAGTTATTTTTTTCGGTCTTTTTGCTTTAATGAAGACCAATCTAATTACAGATTTCGTTGTCACAATCCCATTTGCTTCAATAATAAAATTTTTGAACCGACTTTTACTCTTATATCCAAAGATTTTTCAACATTGTGCCATTTTCATGTCATGTTTATAGTGTACGCTGCATTAATCTTTGTCTCAAACTTTTCTAATTACATATTTATTTGAGATTAATCGTACAACTTATTGGTGATTTTTTATTTAAAGCTTGCAACATCTTATACCGTGCATGGTGATTGCTAAAGCCATATTTCTTTATCTTCCCAAGTTACATTCATTAAGTCATTAATATAGTTGATTAGTTGTTATTAAGATTATTTTTCACAAAAGAAATGTTTCTTTGGTTGCATATGATGATGGAAAATATAAAGAAGGAAAAAAGGGATTATTTTTATTATACGTTTGTTCAAATAATTTCCAATTCATTTCCTATCTTCAACAGGTAATTTTTATATCATGCACCCGCATGTATTGAAGCAATGTTCTTATTTTGGGTAAAAATTATTCTTCTACTTTCGTGTAAAATCAACAATAGACCAGTTAAAATCATAGAACACAGATACTCAAGAGGAATATAAAGTACAACCTGTAATCATCCCCGGAGGCAATTAAACTTACAAGAACACAAATCTGGAATGATACTAAATTCATAGCACGAGTAGAAACTTGCAAGCGTGTAGAATTGAGCAAACAAGGAGAAAGCCTCTCAATTGCAATTCAGGTAGTTCACAATATCGGACTCTGAACAACTTTTCTGATTGGTATCCCAAGACCTGAAATCATCTTGTATCAAAAGTTATAACTTGTCTTTGCTTATTCAAACGCTCTACAAATTTTCAAAGTCACATCCACGTCATCTCTCATATCTTGAACAAACAACAAGTTTAAAATTTCACTCAAATCCATAATAGATACAATATTTAATATTCATAACTCATACCCTCAAGTTTATTCCGGCTTAATAAATTATTTTGGAGTAACAGTGGAATTGGGCACGCCATATGAAGCAACCACCAATATATGGAGGTGTGACAAAAATGATTTTTAAAGTTCTTCCATCAATCCGCAGATTTATTTATTGTTGTGTTCTCATTTGATAAACAACATAAAATTACTGTTGCCACATAACTGAACTCTCGTCACATTTGATAGGTATGAAGCAGATTTGGTGAAATCGATTGTCCGAAAAGTGTTGAGCGAACTGAAGAAAAAGTTTGAGTTGGATATTTCTGAGAATTCGGTTGGAATTGATCGTCATGTGAAGGAGATTATGGAATTTGTGGATACTAAAAAATCTCATGCCACCCTATTTGTTGGCATCCACGGAATGGGAGGCATTGGTAAGACTACTCTTGCTAAAGCCATCTACAACAAGCTTTCCAATCAATTCGAGCATCGTAGCTTCATTGCTGATATAAGGGAATCATGGAAGCGTAATGGTGCACATTACTTACGGAATCAGTTAATCTATGATATATTGAAGCACGAAAACAAAGTCCATAATGAGGATAAAGGGACTACGTACATCTCCTGCAAGTTTAAATGTAAAAAGGTCCTCCTTTTGCTTGATGATGTGGATGATGTCATTCGGTTGAAGCGTTTGGCTGGTAATCGTGATTGGTTTTCTTCGGGAAGTATGGTCATTATTACCACCAGAAACGAGAGGATTCTTGAAGAATTTGGGGTGGACTATCCCTATGACCATAAGGAAATGGATAACGATCAATCTATGATTCTATTTAGCAAGCATGCATTCCGAAGGGACTCTCCTCCAAGGGAATTTGAGGACCTCGCTCATAAAGTCGTATCCATCACCAAAGGGCTTCCCTTATCCCTTGAGGTTTTAGGCTCATTATTGTGCGGACAAAAGCTAGCATTTTGGAGAGCTACAATAGACAAGTTAAAAGAAGTGCCTCCTAAGGAAGTGCGAGAAAAGTTACGGATAAGTTATGAAGTATTAGAATATGAACAAAAGCAAATATTTTTGGATATTGCTTGTTTTTTCGTTGGCACCGACAGTAGAACCGCATCCTACATGTGGGACGCCTGTCAATTTTTCCCTGGGGCGGGAATTGAAGTATTGAGATTCATGTCATTGATAAAAATTGGAGATGACCATCAGCTCCGAATGCATGACCAATTGAAAGATCTCGGCAAGGAAATAGTTCGCGAAGAAAATCGACGGGAGCCTCGGAACCGTAGCAGGTTATGGGACTACAAGGAAGTCAAGAAAGTGCTAAAAAAAAATAAGGTAAACGTTTTGTTTCTTTTTCATACTTGGTCCATGTTCTACTGTTAGAGTAATGTTGGTCCAGTGCTTAGTGCTTGCTCTACTATTATTGCAACTTGAATGTTTCATTGATGAGATTAGAAAGTAGGGAGGTTGCTCTCTTTGATTAAGTATTGTAGTGTTAAGATCATGAATTTCTACATTTGCTTCACTTACGTCTTTGACAAATGCAGTAAATAACTTGACTAATGATAAATCATAGAATTATAAACTCAATTAGCCCCCAAAAAAATAAGTTTAGAACTTAATTGGTACAATTGCAATAAGTTTAGGATTTTTTCGGTAATTTTAGATTACTTTAGTTGGATATCGTATTAAGGACATTGGTTCTTGCTTCTAGGGAACGGGAAAGATTGAGGCCATTGATCGGACCGAAGGCAGCTCAGAAGGCTCCGGCGAAACAGCTAAGCGAGATGGCGACATTTACACGGAAGAACAATTCAAGAATTTGACGAGTCTAAGATTCCTGCACGTGAAGGGAGCACATCTCACTGGAGATTTTAAGGACTCAATGGAAGGGTTAAGATGGCTTCGATGGCGGGAATGTCCCATGAATTTTGAAGTAAACAACTTCCCTGCGGAGGAATTAGCTGTGCTCGAAATGCCGTAAAGCGAGATAAAAGAGAAATGGGAAGGGTGGAGTTCTTTCATGGTAAGAACAAGTCCTGTTTTTTCCCCCTGTTATACTTTCGTTTGAATGATAATCACTCTGGACTGGACTAACCCCTTGACAATCATCATCATTGTTATTTTACCGGATGGCGGAGAAGCTCAAATTTCTCGACCTTACAAATTGTGCATCCATGGAAAATACGGACTTCCTCCCAGCTTTTAAGAATTTAGAGGTTTTGATCCTCAACGATTGTTGGGAGCTGCTTCAAATCGACTCTTCAATTGGTGATGCGAAGGGCCTCCGTCGCTTGGAGTTGAGCAACTGTTGGAGCCTCACGAAGCTTCCGGAAGAAATAGGTAAATTAAAACAACTGGAGCAACTCCTTCTACGGTATACTTCGGACCTTTCTGCGTTACCGGACAGCATAGGATCTTTGCGGAATCTAGAGATTCTAAATATTGCTGGGAGTGGTATAGAAGAATTACCCAATGATATTGGAAGGCTGAGAAATCTTCGAGAATTACATGCTAGAAGATGCAAAAAATTGCGAGGAAAACTTCCGTAAAGCTTAGGGTCTTTGCAAAATCTTGAAATTCTAGATATTTACGAAACCGGTACGGAAGAATTACCAAACTGTATTGGGAGGCTGAGAAAGCTCCGAGATTTAAATGCTTCATATTGCAAAAATCTCAAAGGGGAAATGCCAGAAAGCATGGGGTCTTTGGAGAATCTAGAAATTCTAGATATTTCTGGAACCCGCATAGAAGAATTGCCCATAGGTATTGGGAGGCCGAGAAAGCTCCGAGATTTAAAAGCTTCGGATTGCAGAAATCTGAAAGGGAAAATGTCGGAAAGCATGTGTAATCTTTCTTCCCCGCAACGCCTTAATTTTTTTGGCTGCAAGGAGCTCCAATCGTTGCCGGACCTTCCTTCCAGCTTGACATATTTGGGAGTCACCTGTCAAAGTCGCAAATTGCCTTCACTTTCCCACCTAACCCATCTCAAAGAGCTAGAAGTTGAGAACCGCAAATTTCTTGAGTGCATCCACGAGCTTCTGCCAACACTACTAAAGAATTCAGAATGCTCCCAACCGACGGGCTTTGAAGAATCAGAGTCACCACAATCCCTAAACACTCCCTTCAAGTTGGAGATCTTGAAAGTCCATGAATGTAAATCTATTGAGATGCTGGACGTTTCGCAGTTTATCCATCTCGAGGAAATTATCATCCATCATTGCGTGAATTTACATGAAGTTCGAGGTCTTGATAAACTGAAATATTTGGAATGCTTGATTGTTGATTCCTGCGATTCAGTTGAACGGTTGGACCTTCCAAAGTTCGGGGGTCCGAAGATAGTGAATGTTGAATATTGCAAAAGCTTAGTCGAAATTCAAGGTCTTGAAGAGTTGGAGTTCTTGGAAACCCCGAATATCTCTAAGTGTTCATTGCAAAGGCTGCTGCTTCCACAATCCGGGAGTCCGAAGAAGTTAAATGCTAGTGAATGCACCAAATTATACGAAATTCGAGGCCTCGATAGGTTGGAGTTTTTGGGAGAGCTAAATATCAGTCGCTGCACTTCAATTAAAAAGTTGCAACTTCCGAAATCCGAGGGTTTGATGAAATTAATTCCCGATGGGTGCAAAATGTTGGCCGAAATTCAAGGTCTCAATATGCTGGAGTTCTTGGAAGTGTTGGATATCTCTCGGTGTGCTTCAATTGAAAGGCTAGACCTTCCAAAATCCGGGAGTATGAAGGAGTTACATGCTAGAGGCTGCGTAAACTTAGCCGAAATTCGAGGGCTCGAAGGGTCGGAGTTCTTGAACAAGCTGGATATCTCTGGATGTGTTGCAATTGAAAGGCTGGACCTTCCAAAATCCGGGAGTATGAAGGAGTTACATGCTAAGGGCTGCGTAAACTTGGCCAAAATTCAAGGGCTTGAAGGGTTGGAGTTCTTGAAAAAGTTGGATATATCTGCATGCGCTGCAATTGAAAGGCTGGACCTTCCAAAATCCGAGAGTATGAAGGAGTTATATGCTAGAGGCTGCGTAAACTTAGCCGAAATTCAAGGCCTCGATAGGTTAGAGTTCTTGGAAGAGTTGAATATCTCTAAGTGCACTTCAATTGAAACGTTGAACCTTCCAAAATCCGATAGTCCGAAGAAATTAAATGCTGGATATTGTGAAAGCTTAGTAGAAATTCAAGGCCTTGGTAGGTTGGAGTTCTTGGAAAAGTTGGATCTCTCCGGGTGTTCAATTGAAAGGCTGGATCTTCAAAAGTCCAAGATGCTGGAGATATTAGATGCAAACAATTGCGCAAACTTAGTCGAAATTCAAGGTCTCAATATAATGAAATGCTTAACAATGTTGAATGTCTCTGGGTGCACTTCGTTTGAAAGGCTACCAACCTTATGTTGCTTTGACTACTTGAAAAGTTTGACTATCAATGGCTGTGACAAGCTTCAAGACATACAGAGCCTAGAGAGATTCCCATCCTGCAAAAGTTTATGGATTGAAGGTTGCAAGTCCTTAGCAAAATTACCGAACTTGTCAAGTTTTCATGATTTACGAGAATTGTTCCTGTCAAACTGTCATGAACTTCGAGAGATCCCGGGGCTTGAGGAGTCAATATCTCTAGAATCTATTGCTATCTCGGGATGTTCCTCGATTGAGATCTTACCAGATTTGTCATCGTGTACCCGCTTGATGAGTCTGATTGTGCAAGATTGCGAGCGGCTGACTGAGCTTCGAGGGCTCGAGAAATTGGAGGAACTAGTGGAATTGGACATTTCCGGATGCAAGTCACTCAAAACAATTCCAAAATTATCCGGAGTTCAACTTTATCAGAATTACGAGATGAAGACATTTGCATGTGGCCGAAGTATAGAATTTGGATTAGACTCTATTCCGACGGAATCTGATGCGTTCAAGATAAGGGCGATGAACCACATTTTTTAACAAAGGTGCATGAAGCAGGTAATTTACCTTTGCACTTTTCAGATCTACCACCCAATTGTCATTTGCAATTTCTTTCAAGATTTATCATCTTCTCATTATTATTTCCCAGTTGATAGTGTCCTCATTATTTTTGTTACTCGAATTCAAGGAATCTGGGGGAGATGTTCATGGAAGTCAATGTGCTTTGGCAGAATGATTCTTCTTATCATGCCAAGAACCGAAATAGATGAAATGGGCTTTTTAAGCACATCATAAGTCTTTAAACTTTGGGTAAGATCCTTCATCCTATGCGGAAAAATAATTATTCTTAGCGTTTGATTGTTTTCGGATTTCCGGAAAAATATTAGAAAAACTTATGTATACGGGCATTTGATAGCATGCTAAAGGTCATTGTATAGGTTGAGAAATACTAAATGGAGGACCCTACACGGCGGTTCTTGTTTGAATCCATGTTCATTTGTTTCGGATCCAGGATATACCTAAAAGTCCAAGACGACTACCCAAAGAATGCATCTTGATGTACGTAGAGTTGGTATAGCCATCCGTGAGATGCCCGAACATTTGAGCCAAGCAAGACATTAACTAGAATGTGGTTTGACATGATTGACTATACTGTGAAATAATCCCTTATATTGTGCATAAGCACTTGTTATTTCATTTACTTGCTGAAAAGAAAAACACAGTAACCATTTCCATAAGTTTCCCGAGGAAACTTTGTCCTATATGCCGTTTGAAAACTGTCTTGCATTTTTTCTACTACATGAATGGCAAATGATGACAAGGAAAGTATCAAACTATATCCCACAAGAGCAAGCAACTTGAGTTGAATTCACTATACTAACTTGCTCAAAGCTTCTGTGGTTGATTATGTTAGATACCCCATTAGTTGGATCCTTAGAGTTCAAAAACAATATTAAGTTTTACAAACAGGGATCCCTAAACTTTGAGTGTTATTAGGAGTGCATTGATGTTAGTTGCTGGATTGATTTCATTTGACTCATTGGCGGGATTCAGTTATCATTCCACTGGTTGATGTAGATGCTGAAATATGCAAGGGAGCTTTGGCAAGGCCTTTCTAAAAGGAAACAAAATCATCAAAGAATGAGGAGCTCGATGTTTCTTGAACTTCTCCAAAGTCCGACAATGCAGCCTTGGAATAGTAAAGGATGTTTGCATGTTGTCATCTCACATTGCCCCGCTTATATTTAGCAGAAGCTTTGCAGAGCTGGAGATGTCTACCTCTGCTCCCGTAATCAAGTCTCTCTCTTCCTTACTTTCTTTCCCACCTGTTCCTCTTCTATAGTTTTATTCATGCTACTCTCGGACTCGAAGGAAGTCTAACCTCGAGCTTTCCTCGGGATTTTCCAGCACCGAGGAAGGATCGTAGCACGTGCTTCCATTCCAGCTTCGGTTCAATAAACTGCTGGCTTCTCGAGTTCGGCTCCCATTCGGCGTTCTTTTGCGACCTAATGGGCGGTTGTCTCAATTATTCTGACTCGGTTTTGTGAAGTTTGCTCGATATCTGATTGGCAGGTGAAGATTGCGGGGTGGAATCTGGAGAAGGATTTGCTGGTGATGGTCACACGGGACCCAAAGGTGGTGCTTCATGGCTTCAATTGGCGGAGGCTGTGGACAATCTCTCCTGGTAATTTCTTCGAAACGAGAAAGTCTCTCCTGGTGCTTGCTTTGATTAGAGGAAGTTCTCTTTTTAATTCAGCACGTTCGTTCCTTCAACAATGGCTTGGTGTGCCCTTTGAGTCATTGGCCTTATCTCGTTTTACTTCTTTCGCTCTTCCTAAATGTGCTACGCTTCCTTCTCCGGGGAGAAACCGCTGTAATTGTCAATCTAGCTCGATTTGCGTCTGATGGAGAATTGGACAAATATAAAGGTGAAGTGCTTGAAATTCTAAATGAGAACATGGTGTCGAACTAAGGAGTTCCCTAACTTAATCGATAGTCACCTAGGCTGACGAGAAGTGTACCATGATGCTGTATTGCCATCTTGTTTCCTTCTGTGTACACCAGTTAAAGTATCCATGAAAATAAAAAACTTGAATTGGAGGGGATGTCATGTATTCTAGATAGCCTAGCTATGTCGGTTGCAGAAATGCTTGATGCCCACTTGGAGTTGGGAGGTTTAGGCCCTGCAGAATAACATCTCGATGCTATCGGGCATCTATATAGTTTTCTCGGATTTCTAATGCTGACTCTCACAATGTAATGCTACTTGTGGCTCCTCTTCTTCCTCTTTTTACCGATTGAGAGTTCCCAACAAGGAGATATTTAACAAATACTAGATTGCGGAGAATAGCCTGGAAAGTTTCTCGCATTTTGGACTACTTGAAGTTAATTTATCTTCTTTCGATTACAGAGGGGCATTGCATCGCATCATTTTGATTAATCAAATTTATTGGTGGGAGTTTAACTTACTTGTTAATAGGATATCTCAAGCCATGATGCATACTTGTATGAAAATCGGGTCAAGAGGGAAGGAGTGAGGGATTGGAGAAAGCACGGAAACTAGGAGTGTAGAAGGAGTTGCATCCAAGTATGTTAAGTACTTATATGACTGTATCTCTTGGTAATTCAATGTCGCAAGGACTTAGGATTAGATGCCTAGCTTTGACAGTTCCTTGATATCTATTCTCACTGGATAAATTTAGAGAGGAGGCATCTTTTCTCCAGAAACATCTGAATGCTTCATGCACCATATGGTCTTCTGGACTTGGAGAACATGTTGAGTGCACTATAATTCTTGAGCCGACCTTTGAATGGTTTCTGTTGAGATCCTAAGTTGTTGGTACTAGTACACTTGTGAACCTTGCCTGAATCTACTCCACCTTGAGGTTCCAAAGCGGAACAAGAAGACTCATTTTGGGGATTGTGATAATGGATTGGAGGCTGCCATAAAGATGTAGATTCCCGCCACTTTACATGACCTACTAGCCAAATAAATCCCATATCAAGTGACCGATATCCCTCTCGGTTAACAAATTTTGATTGACATTTTCTTGTTGAGGTGCCTTCTCGATCTTCCCCTTATAGTAATTTTGTGGTGAAGAAATCATTCGTTCTCTCTCTGTTGTTTTCTTTGCACATTCATTGTGTCGTCAATACTGGTTTCTCATAATTATTCTAATCTACTCCGGGTAAATGTACGAGATCATTATGCTTGCTCGTCCTGGTGGCAAGATAAGTTGTCTTGGGATTTGAAGATGGTACGGTTTCAGTGGATGATGTAGAAGTAAGTTTTTCATACTATTGCAGCAAGGTCACCCTCATTACTACTCAACAAGAAATTCACCCCGCAAGATGTTTATGAAATCCTTGAAATGTAGCCAACTCGTCTGATATAATGACCGGCTAATCGGACGGTTGTATCTTAAGTTGTATCTTAAGTTGGTATCGTAGTTGACACTTGTATCGAGGGTCCACTTGGAGTCTTTTTTATTCAAAGAGAGTTGTTTGTGATTCAGGCTTGGATCTTCATGTTAAAGTGGAAGCAATTCGGTCCGAGGTAGAGATCATACTAGTGTCGATTTTGCCGTTAGAACGATGGAGGTCTGTTGGCTGGTTCCGCCCCTTTGTGGGGTTCAGCTAACATAGCATAAAAGAAAACGAAAAAACAGGTCAAAAAGTCAAAAGCAAAAAGAAAGGGAGAGCCTGATCGTGGAGCGAAAGAATGGAGAGAGAAAGCGTTCCCGTAGAAGAACGCACGAGAAGAAGAAAAAGGGGCGGCGGCTTTCCGGCCTAGATCCGAAGGTCGAACATTGTCGTGACTCAAATTTCAGCTTCTTGTTACCGAGATTTACAAGTTGATCGGTTTTGTTCGTTGAAAACCTTGTCCAAATTATTTCTCGTTTTCTCCGATCGGGTTTAGAGTTTCTTGCTCCATTTATATTAATCCACTTTCGTGATGATGAAATGTTGTTGTATTATTGACGTTGAGCTCTGGTGTGTAATCGGGGAAGAACTTTTGCGTGTCTACTGTTCTTGATGATTAGTGAAAGTTTTTGAGCGGGCCGTGATTTTTTTTTTCCGCATTGTGTTTTCCACGTAAAAATCTTGGCATGGTTGCCTCCTTGTATCTTAACATTTCAGCATTATATTGTACTTATTTTGAGGTTTTATTGCTGGAATATAATGCTGGTTGTTGCTGGGTTTAAGTCGATTTTGGTCTGTTTAGTTTTGGAGAAGAAATTGACTCTAAATTGGATGAGTTTCGAGAAGTGGAAAAATGATACAAATGGTTCAAGAACTTTAGCTCAATATGCAATATTGTCGTATTGGTAGATGTTCAATTTAGTCCCTTGGCTATATGAAAATATTCAGTATCATCATTTCGTTAATTCAAAATTTAATGAAATTTACTCACGTGGCTTCCGATCCGTTCAATTTGAACAGTGGATAAAAAATAGATTGCACGTGGATTATTCACCTGGGTTTTCATCTTTGTATATGATAATCAGCCTCATAATATGATAATCTCCATTATAGAACATATATCATCAAATAGTGTCTAAATATTTCAAAGTGATTGTTGTCCTCAAATAAACTCTACCTCATTATTTTTACATGTCCGGCTCGACATATAATAATCGACATCATTAAATGATGTCTAATTAGTCATTTGAGCAGATGGAAGAATTAAAATTGAACATTCAACAATAGTGACTATTTACATCATTTTCTCATGATGAAAATGCGTTATTAGAATCCAACTGCCAACTTCATTTTCGAAAACAAATACCTGATAATTTATCTCGTTCCTTGTCATTAACTAGAGCGATCGTCGTGAAATCGATGGTTGCATTCGATAACCAATTGAATTTTAGGAAGATTCATGTACTCTTTGAACGCCTTTTCTTGCCGTATTATTTCTCCCACCATGCGCAAGGGATTGCCTAACTGGAAAATCCATTTTGATCAATTTGATAACCGATGCATGAGAAAGTGACCACTGCAAGTAAAACACAACACTTTGGTAACCCGACCCGTTCCGAAACGAAATCACATATGTTTCTTGATGATGAAAGCGAGCCCGGACGACAAGTTCGGTCCGGCATATAGCCCGATCCGGCCCGGTTCGGCCCGCCCATTAGTCTCTCCCTCTTTCCTCATTTTCCCTCCCGCCTGTTCCGCTTCTGCAATTCTCTCTACAAATTCTGTTGACTCCAGTGGACTTCGTCACTCTCTAGCTCTTCCATCCTTCGTCTAGCTCTTCCATCGTGCCTCCGTTCCCTCGGTAGCAATTTGCATTGAGCTTTCTTCTAGGGTTTTCGAGCTCTACCCTTCACTCAGTTCGCATTGGCCACCGGCGCTTGTGTACAGTCCTCGCTGTTTGCTCCAGCAGCTGGTGCTGCGTTTTTCGGCTGCCTCCGAAGCATTTTTTTCTTAGCTATGGAGACCGACGAAGGGTCGCGGCGTGTTCTTCCGTTTCAGCTTCAGTTCGACAAACCGCTGGCTTCTCAGGTTCGGGTCCTGGCCTTCTTTTGCGACCTAATGGGCAGGTGGATTCGATTGTTCCGACTCGGTTTTGTGAGGTTTGCTCGATTTTCGATTGGCAGGTGAAGATGGCGGAGTGGAACCCGGAGAAGGATTTGCTGGCCATGGTCACGGAGGACTCGAAGGTGATGCTGCATCGCTTCAATTGGCAGAGGCTGTGGACAATCTCTCCTGGTAATTGCTTTGAATCGAGAAAGTTCTCTCTCTCCTTTTTTTTTTCCCTTCTTTTTTATCAGTGTATTCGTTTCTTCAACGATGGCTTGCTGTGCCCTTTGAGTCATTGGCCTTATATCGTTTATAAATTTTGCTTTTCCTAAATGTGCTACGCTTCCTTTTTTTTCCCATATGAACCACTGTAACTGCTAATGTAGTTCAAATTGCATTCGATGGAGAATTGGACGAATACAGGAGTGCTTGAAAGTCTACATGAGAAACCACGTTGAACTAGATGAGAGGATGGAGCTGAACCAAGGAAATGGTGTTTTCCAGAAAAATGAAGAGTCAATGATGGTGATACAAGTGGAAATCTAGAGACGACTTAGTTTCCAGTAAAGAATTCCAAGCTGATATCGGTTAAATGGAGGGACTTTTAATAGTAGCAGCCATACATTCCTATCAGCTTCTAGACAAGGTTGGTGCCTTAGGGGAGTTTACCCATAACTTAACAGACAGTCATCTAGACCAACCGGAAGTGTACCATACTCTTGTTTTTCCATCTTGTTACCCTTTTCGGTATACCAGTTAAAGCGTCCATGAAAATAAAGAAGGGATGTCATTAATGCTAGATAGACTAGCTATGTCAGATGCAGAAATGCTTGATGCCCGCATGGAGTTGGCAGATTTAGCCCCTGCAGCATTCCATCTCAATGTCGTCAGGCATCTATATAGTTTTTCTTCGATTTGTGATGGTGACTCTCACAATGTAGTATTAGTTATGGCTTCTCTTCTTCCTCTTCTTGTGCTGATTGAGCGTTTCCTACTAGGAGAGATCTAGTATAGGCTGGAAAATTCCTCAGATTTTTTATTGCTAAAATGTAGAGTATAGTCTGAAAAGTTCCTCACATTTTGTATTACTTGAAGTTACTTTGTCTTCTTCTGATTACGGAGGGGCATTTCGGATTACGCAAGTCCGCCGTTGGAAATTTAACTTACTTGCGTATAGGATATATCTCAAGCTATGCTGCATACTGGTATGACAATCTGGTCAGGGATGGAGGGGTGAATTGGAGAAAACAAAGAGACTAGGAGGTAGGGGGACCTGCATCCAAGTATGTTAAGTTCTCATACGACTTGGTAATTCAAATTCATAAGGGCTTAGGATTAGATGCCTAGCCTTGGTAGTTTTTGCTATCTATTCTCACTGGAAAAATTTAAAGAGGAGGTATTTTTTCTCTAGAACCATCTGAATGCTTCGCATGTCAGATTGTTTTCTGGATATGGAAAACATGTTGTTGAGTGCACCGTAGTACTTTAACCAATCCTTGAATAGTTTCTGTTGAGATCCTAAGTTGTAGATGCTAGTACACTCATGATCCTTGCCTGAAGTCTACTTTCGTGGATCCACTCCACCTTGAGCTTCTAAAGCTGAACAACAAGATTCATTTTTGGATTGAGATAATGGATTGGAGGCTGCCAAAAACGTATAGATGGCCTGGCTTTAGATGACCTACTAGCACCAAGAAATACCATATCAAGCGACCAATGTCCCTCTCAATTATATTGTAATGTTACCACGCTTTGCTCACTTCAAAAATTGTGATTTTCATTTTCTTGGTTTATGTGTGTTCTCTATATTTCCTCTTCGTCTATTAATTTTATTCTGAACAAATTATTCATTCTTTCTTTCTGGTGTTTTTTTTTTTCTGTATGAACCGACTTTTCTTTGCACATTTCATTGTGTGTCGTCAATACTGGCTTCTCTTAACTATTCTAATTTACTCCAGGTAAGTGTATAACATCATTATGCTGGCGTCCTGATGGCAAGGTTGTTGTCAAATGATTGCATGCTCAGGAGAACTTGTTGAAGACATTGTTGAATCAAGAGGGGGTCAAATGGTTGGAGATAGCATGCATGGCTTCCATTGCTTAGTGCTTGATACCTCAATATTCCAAAAGAGGTAAACTTGCACTTGGATTTAGTGTTGTTCAAATTTTAGGTGAAACTTCTGTTCTCATTTTTTTTTTTTTTGGGTCTAGACTTCTGTTCTCGTTTACGTACCAGTGATTGTACTCGATATCATGATTACATTAGGATTGTTTGTGTGCACTGATATTTGTTTCAAAGGTATCAACTTTGTTTGGTTTTACAGAAAGTATAACTCATATTGACTCTGGATATTATCATCCTCCTTAAAACAAAACCAATAATTGACAGAGCAATTTTGAAGTATTTTTCTTAGAAATAACTCTAAATTTGCATGATAGAAGAACTATCCTTCTGATAATTTTAAATGCCCAAGTTGACTTTCAAGAGTCACTATAAGCTGAACAACATGATGCCTCATACTTTGAAGCCTGAATAATTATGTTCATGCTTAAGGTTTCACTCGACCCTTTAAGTATCATACCATCTTTCAATAGAAACCTCTAGTAATTGATGACGTTTAGATGTTGACAGTGATGGGACAAAAATGCGGTAGTTATTGTTGCAAAATTTTAAACATTGTCGCATGATTCACACGTCATTTTTGTTCTCAACCATTATAGGCCTGCTTAGTTTTATTTAACATTTTTAGTATTCATCTTCATAGAAACTGTGTTCAATGTTTTTTTGACAGAAAACTTGTTGAGTACCAATGATATATGCTGTAAGGGATGAAAATTGTGAGAACATGCTCGTGTTCCATCACAATAAAAAATAATGCTCAGTTATTCCAAACCTCCATGTTTGCATGTGGATCGAGAACACAGTCATCTTCAGTTTTAAATCTTGATTCTACGATTAGTTTTCCTTTCATCAACTGCTTTTGAAGTGTTACCAAACACACTTTCTGGTCTGTTTTATTCCCAAACAGAATGAGAACAGGTTTCTGAGAATCTTTATCGGCTGAATGCTTCCTGTCTGCAGTGAAAATGAACTTCATCAAGTTGCTCAACAGGCTTCCAACATCGAAGATTTACTTCATGTCATCCGGACATCATTATCAGTCATGAATAAGCAGAGGGCTGATGCCATGAATATATTCCACGAGAAGTTTGATTTGTTATCAAACCTTATTAATGACCATGGTAAGTGGTACTGTTAGTACAGAGCAGTAGATGGCTTTTCATTTTTCTTCATTTAACTGTTTCTGTTTGCTTATGTAGGTCTTGACTCTTCTCCTCAGGACGAATTTTTGAGTCTTCTAGGTGGTGCTAGGACCAGTCAGGCAGTCCATCAGTTTCTTCTTAGTTCTCTGGGTGAAGTGGTACGGCTGGTTTTTTAAGCTCTGGTCTTGCTATAGGACTTTTGGTGTTTTTTTTTTTTTTTTTTGGTTGGTTTTTATAATCTTAGTCTGCTAGTTTGTTCATTGATAGGGTAGGAAGCGTGTATCAAAAGTTGTTTGTGGTGCTGGAAAAGAACTTCAGCTGGTTGTCCTCAATCATCTGCAGGTGCACATTATGACCTTTGCATTTAGCCTTCCTCTGATAAATTATTGTGTTTTAAGCATCTCAGAGACATTCTTGGAGGGTGATTAGATAAATTTGTTATAGTAAGTTATGCTTCGCATGTCTTGAGACACGGCATATCTTTCAGACATCCTGATGTTGAATTCTTATACGAACGTATCATATTCAGTGATATGGATTACTAACATTAAGTGGCTGGAAAGTGTGAAGTAAAATCGAATTTGATTCTGATTTAATAGTTGGCAATCTCTAGTATAAGTGTATAATAGAATTTATAGGTCGTTAATCATTGGTTTGAATTTGAACTTGATCTAAGTTTGAGCTTTCAGAGAACTGGACATGGAGGTGTGGAGAGAGAATGTTTCTGCATTGATGTTGTAATTAGCAGGTGTAGAGATATGTTCTCAGTTTTAAAAGGAAAAAGTTTATTGCCCGCTTTGATTTTGGTATATTCCCTCATAATTGCATGCGTCAGTCTTTGTATCAGTGAATCATATTCTAACTCTTGACCTGCCAATAGCATTATTAGAGCCTAAGAGCAGTTTGAGACTTATTTAGACTACCAAATTCCACTCCTTGGATTCAATGTGTAAAGCGAAACTCTACTTTCCTATGGTACTTTTACTGCTGACAAGCTAAGGATGAGGATGAAAACTCAGTTATCAGAAAAAAAATGCACAGATAAACTAACTAGCAGGAGATCAGATGATTGATGATGCGTATATTTGATTTATATTTTGATTATATTTGATGGTATTTTGGACAAATATTCGAATAAATAGAGTGAAATTTATTTGTTCTTATGCATTGTGGTTAGGTAATGGTGAATGATGCAATCGTGAAGATTTTGGACGCTTTTGCTGAGTTTTTGAGCTATTGGTTGGGATTCTGCATATAAAAGATCCATTTTCCAGATTTTGTGCAAAGAGCCGTGCCCGCGCCTTAAGGTCGCACGGATGCAAAGCTGGTGCAGAATTTGGGGACGTGATTTGGTCATTTATTTTCATATTTTTCAGATCTGATTGTGGAGGATTTTTGTACTTAAATAGAACTTTTAATTAGGGATATTAGGGAGATGTTTTTGCCTACTTTTTCTCTCTTTCCATATTGGATAGAATTTCTTTTTTTTAGGCTTTCTTTTTTATTTAAGAGGTTGAACGCAAGAGGGGAAGACAGACTTTGCTCCAGAAAATTCAGAAGTATATTATTTTTCTCTTTTGCCATGTGTGGCTAACTCCTCTTTAATCTAGCAAAGGTTTGTCAAGGTTCAAGTTCATTCAAGTTGTGAGATCTAAACTTAATTCTCTTTCTTAATTTCTGCAGTATTTATATATTCTCTATTTTATTGTTTACCATTGCTTGGTTAATTGTTATAATAAGATCTCGTTGTGCAATTGACGGGGTAATAGTTGCCAATTGAAATACCCAAACCCGTAATTGTTTAGGTGTTTTAATGATAGTGGCAGATAATATAACTTGATTAAAACCATATTTTCGGGTAGTATTATGAGAATATATGGTCTAGCTTGAATAAGTTACGCATGTGATTTATTGGCTAGGGTTGGGTATTTCTCGTCTTTCATGCTATTAGCGAATTGAATCCTTGGCGCGTGTCGGGGTTATTCATTAATAAGAGATTAATCATAGGCGCGCATCCGGTTAATCTAATATTAAGGAAAGATTAGGTTGTTAGAAACGTTTCAACAACCATAACCAGTCTATTGCGGTGTTTGAAATTATTCATTTGACTACATGATCAACTTCCGAACTTGAATGAGATTACCTTTGCTAGATGTTACATAATCTGATTTCTATTTATTTATTTCTATTTGCTTATTTTATTTAAGTATATTCTGCATAAACCCCCCTTTTTAATTTCACTTTTATTGTCTACTTGGTCTTCAAAGAATTAACAATTTGTCGGTCTCTGTGGATTCGACTCTGCTCACCCTAAGTACAATTTATTTGCGATTTAGAGAATAGGAATTATATTTGGTGGATCGACCAGCACCAAATTTTTGGCGCCGTTGTCGGGGACTGATTTTAATTGATTTTGTTCTTTGATGACTAGGTCTAATCGTACGGGTGAACTCCAGTATGATATTGAGATAGAGAAGACTGCTAAGAGGTTAAGAAAAGAAGCAAAATTAAGAAAACAAGCGTCTTCATCTACAATTTCAGCGCCTAAAGACGAATCACCCCCTGAATCGTCTTATTCTTCCAGCGAATCTGATCAAGAAGAAAAGATGGCTGAAGAAAATAGGACTTTGAGAGAATTACTAGACCCTCTAGTCAATCAACAGCCTTTGTGCATCACTTACCCAAATTTGGAGGCTCCATTCGAGTTGAAATCGGGTTTAATCCACTTGCTACCCACTTTTCGTGGACTAGAGAATGAAGATCCTCATAAACATCTTAAAGAATTTCACGCAATTTGTTCCACCATGAAACCACAAGGAGTAACGGAAGAGCAAATTAAAGCCGAGAGCCTTTCCATTTTCGCTAGGCGATGCAGCCAAGGAATGGCTATTTTATCTACCTCCCGGGACTATTACTTCATGGACAGGCATGGTAAATATTTTTCTTGACAAGTTCTTTCCCGCCTCCCGAGCCGCTGGAATTAGAACAGGAATTTGTGGGATTAAACAACGGGATACAAAGACTTTCCATGACTATTGGGAAAGATTTAAAAGATTGTGTGCAAGCTGTCCCCAACACGGAATTCCAGATCATGCCCTTCTTTAGTATTTTTATGAAGGATTATTGTCCATGGAGAGGAAGATGATGGATGCCGCCAATGGAGGAGCCATTATCAACAAAACACCCCAAGCTGCCTGTGATTTAATTTCTACCATGGCTGCCAATTCTCAGCAATTTGGGTCTCGCCAAGAACCCTCAAGAATGGTTAATGAGTTAAATGCATCTTCCCTTGAGAGCAAAATCAATCAACTAACCTCTTTGGTTCAAAATTTGGTTGTAGGGAATGCACAACAAGCTAAAGTGTGTGGGATTTGCGCTTATACCGGTCATCCTACGGATATGTGTCCCACTTTGCAAGATGATAATCCTGAACAAGCAAATGCCGTTGGGAATTTTCCTAGCCTACCACAAAGAAAGTATTATCAATACTCAAATATATACAATCCAGGATGGAGAGATCGCCCTAACTTTAGTTATGGATCTAGAGCGCAAAATTTCCAACAATTCCAAGAAAGACCATCAGCCCCACCGCAACAAAATTCTTCAAAACCAAGAATGTCCCTTGAAGATATAGTCAAGTCTTTTGCAACTAACACTCAACAATTTCAATAGGAGACAAGGGCGAGCATACAAAATTTGGAGAATCAAGTTAGCCAATTGGCAACATCCCTAAGCAAGTTGGAGTCTCAAAGGAAAATTGCCTTCCCAAACAATAGTGAACCCAAAAGAAAACGCGAGCGCAATTACCTTGAGAAGTGGAAAAGAGCTTGAACTTGTTGCTGGAAAAAGACGTGGGCACGGGTTGACATTAGAAAAAGAAACAGAGGTGGTAGTTAAGAAACAGACAGAGCAGCCTGAGAAGTCTATACTTGAGGAGCCCAAAATTTTAGAGACCAAACCCCCTTTTCCGGAAAGATTAGCCAAATCAAAGAAAGAAAAGGAGAAGGAAGAAATTCTTGAAACATTCTAAAGGTAGAGGTAAATATACCATTGCTTGATGTAATTAAGCAAATACCCGAGTACGCAAAATTTCTTAAAGAGTTGTGCACTAATAAGAAAAAGTTGACCGGATATGAGAAGGTAAGTGTGGGGGAAAATGTATCTCTTGTTCTTCAAAAAAAATTATTACCCCCCAAATGCAAAGACCAAGGTATGTTTGCTATATCTTGCACTATTGGGAATATTGGAATAAAAAGGGCTATGTGTGATCCGGGAGCTTCAATTAATGTGATGCCATGGTCCATTTATTCTTCTTTAAATGCTGGTCCATTAAAAGAAACTAGGATAGTAATTCAACTTGCTGATAGGTCAATTGTTTACCCCAAAGGTGTGTTAGAGGATGTGTTAGTTCAGGTCAATGGTCTGATTTTTCCTGTAGACTTCTTTGTTTTAGATATGGAGGATGATAAATCCTCAAACTCTTCCGATATTCTGCTAGGAAGACCTTTCCTTAGTACTGCTAGAGCAAAGATCAATGTGCATGATGGTACATTAACTATGAAATTTGATGGTGAGATAATTAAATTTAATGTTTATGATGCCATGAAATATCCCGATGATGTATCTTGTGTTTTCAGCATTGACATTATTGAACCATTAACTCAAAAGACATTTGGGTTAAGTGAGGATGATAAGTTGATGGTTGCACTTTGCAAAAGTGTAAGTCCGGACAGTATTGGTAAGGTTGAAAGAAAGTTTTTAATTGATGATGAATTGCAAGAAGTGGTGTATGAATTGGAGGCACTTAAGCCTAAGGTAAGTTCTAGTCCTTTTATAGACTTGCCCACATCTCACACCACTCTTTTACCTTCTGTTTTGCAGCCTCCTAAATTGGAATTAAAGCCGCGGCCCAACCATTTGAAGTATGCATTTTTAGATGAAGGGGATACCCTCCCAGTGATCATCTCAAATAAACTCAGCAAGGGGAAAGAGGAAGAGTTGACTGAAGTGTTAAAAGAACATAAAGGGGCTGTAGGATGGACAATTGCAGATATAAAAGGAATAAGTCCATCTACATGCATGCATAGAGTCCTATTGGAAGAAAACAGCAAGCCTATTAGGGAGGCTCAAAGGCATTTGAATCCACCTATGATGGAAGTTGTAAAGAAAGAAATTTTGAAATTATTAGATGTTGGCATGATTTATCCGATTTCGGTTAGCAAATGGGTAAGCCCGGTTCGGGTAGTACCCAAGAAAACAGGTATAACGGTGATTGAGAATATAGATGGTGAGTTGGTGCCCACCCGAGTTCAAAACGGGTGGCGGGTTTGTGTAGATTATAGAAAATTAAATGCATCAACTAGAAAAGGTCATTTTCCTCTTCCATTTATTGATCAAATGCTTGAACGGTTGGCTGGTAGAACTCATTATTGTTGTCTTGATGGATATTCAATTTTCTACCAAATTCCAGTTGCACCCAAAGATCAAGAAAAGACAACGTTCACCTGCCCGTTTGGAACTTTTGCTTACTGGAGAATGTCATTTGGGCTTTGTAATGCCCGAGCCACTTTCCAAAGGTGTATGGTTAGCATATTTTCTGATTATATTGAAAATTGCATAGAAGTATTTATGGATGATTTCACTTTTTATGGAAATTATTTTGATGAGTGCCTGGCTAATCTTACAAAAGTCTTGAAAAGGTGTTTGGAGTCTAATCTTGTGTTGAATTATGAAAAATGTCACTTTATGGTCGATCAAGGGTTAATTTTGGGACATATTGTGTCTGCTAAAGGAATTGAAGTAGAGAAAGCTAAAATAGATGTTATTAAATCCATGTCTTACCCCGCGAGTATGCGGGAGGTGCGTTCTTTTCTTGGACATGCAGGTTTTTGTAGGCGCTTCATCAAGGATTTTTCCAAGATCACTCAACCCTTGTGTCCAATGTTGCAAAAAGATGTCCCATTTGAGTTCAATGAAGAGCGCAAGGCAGCTTTTGATACTCTTAAAGAGATGTTGGTTTTCGCACCAATTATCTAGCCGCCAAACCGGAATTGCTCTTTTGAGATCATGTGTGACGCAAGCAATAGAGCCGTGGGCGCAGTTTTGGGACAGCGAATTGAGAAGAATCCACATGTCATTTACTATGCCTCAAGGACACTAGATAGTGCTCAATGCAATTACTCCATGACGGAAAAAGAACTTTTAGCTATTGTATTTGCTTTAGAAAAATTCCGTTCTTATTTATTGGGCACTAAAGTGATTGTTTATTTCGATCATGCAACATTGAAATTCTTACTCAAGAAGAAGGAGGCAAAACCGAGGCTAATCGGATGGATTCTCTTGTTACAAGAATTCAATTTGGAGATAAGAGATAAAAAGGGGTCTGAAAATAGGGTTGCTCACCATCTTAGTTGATTACCTGTCGTCGAAGAAGCATAGCCTTTGCAAGATGACTTTCCCAATGAGTATTTATTTTTTGTGCAGAGTACAACTCCCTGGTATGCTGATATTGTAAATTACCTAGTAGCTGGTATCTTCCCTAATGAATTAACCAGGTCCGAAAAGGATAAGATAAAGAGGGATGCTAAGTATTATGTATGGGATGATCCTTATTTGTAGAAATATTGTTCTAACCAAGTTATTAGGCGATGTGTTTTTGAGGTAGAGGTTGAGTCAATTCTGAAATTTTGTCATTCTTATGCTTGTGGAGGTCATTTTGGACCCAAGAGAATAGCACGCAAAGTATTAGAGTGTGGGATGTATTGACCTTCTTTATTTCGTGATGCTTATATGTTCCGTAAGTCCTGTGCTAATTGTCAAAGAATTGGTAGTTTAGGACATAGAAATCAAATGCCACTCACTCTTGTTCTTGTTTGTGAAATAGTTGATGTATGGGGTATTGATTTTATGGGTCCTTTTCCACCTTTATTTGGCCATACTTATATTCTGCTTGCTGTAGATTATGTTTCTAAATGGGTGGAAGCCAAGGCTACATAAACCGACAATGCCAAGACTTTTGCAGATTTTGTCAAAACTCACATCTTTGCTAGGTTCGAAACGCCAAGGGCAACTATCGGTGATAGAGGACTCATTTCTACAATCACATCATGGAAGCACTCTTCACCAAATATGCTGTAACTCATCGCACCTCCACCGCCTACCAGCCACAGACGAGTGGACAAGCCGAAGTGTCGAACAGAGAAATTAAATCTAGTCAATCCAAATAGAAAAGACTGGAGTTTACGGTTGGATGACGCACTATGGGCTTATCGTACAGCCTACAAGACCCCTATATGCATGTCTCCATATCGTCTTGGTTTTGGTAAGCCTTGTCACCTCCCCGTGGAGTTAGAGCACCGCGCTTATTGGGCTATCAAGCAATGCAACATGAAGATGGATCAGGCTGGTGAACATAGGAAATTACAATTGCGGGAGCTCAAGGAGATTAGAATTGATGCGTATGAGAGCTCCCGAATTTACTAGGAAAAGACAAAGAAATTTCATGACCAAATAATTTCTAGGGAACAATTTTCAATTGGACAAAAAGTTCTACTTTATCATTCCCGTTTAAAATTATTTCCTGGAAAACTAAGGTCCAAGTGGATTGGTCCTTTTATTGTTACTAATGTCTTTTCTCATGGTGCAGTGGAGATACAGAGCCTCCGGACAAACAAAGTTTTTAAAGTGAATGGACATCGTCTCAAGCCATTTTATGAAGGGTTTCGGGCTCATAGGAAAGAGGAAATGACCCTAGACGGGGTTAATGAGGGAGAATGAAAATGCAAGTCGTCTAGCCTAGGACATTAAACAAGGGCGCTTTAGGGAGGCAGCCCAAGTTTAAGGCGTGCCCACGCCTTATTTCTAGTTCATTTTCAGTTCATTTTATTTTATTTACTATCATCTTCTCCAATAATTTACCCTAATTTTTTGTTCTGTTATTTACCCTCATACATGTCTACTCGTGCTTCTCCATCGACACCACCACCTACTGCCCCCACAACGTAAAATCGGAGCCCGTCTCAACAAGCGTAAGCGCTTCAAGGAATAGAGCACTACTCGAGCTCCCGATGAGGGCATGGTTTCCCCGTCCACTTCAACTACCCATGTTAGACTACCGTGATTCTATATCTGCTACCATTCAGGGAAGTTAGACTCCTCTTTCTTTTCCATTTGTGCTTTTCTTTTTCCTACACATTGAGGACAATGTGTCTATTAAGTGTGGGGGAGGTTTGATGAAGAAGCTGATTTATCTTGGTTGGGTTTTGATGCTGAATTTGATATGGTTGCTGCTTGAGGAGAATTCTTTTCGATGTTGTGATGTTTTGGGAGAACTTTTTTTTATTTTGATTGATTTTTTTTTTTGTGGAAAATTTGCTTATCACTTTGTTTGTCCTTGACCATAGCTTTTATCTAGTTAAATCATTAACTTCTAGTTCGAATTTGTGCAACTCTTCTTGTCTTGAATTGATAAAATATGCTAGATTATGTAATAAACTTAATATAACCAGATTTATTCTTAATTTTTCGTGGAATAAATGGTTGATTTTGGTCGTTCTTCTTATCATAAAATATGAGGCTTGAATTAATGAAGTGAAATATGCTTAACTTGCTTGATTTAAATCTACGTCATAAGCATATGGAATTTTCACTAAACTTGTCTGGTCACATAATTATTCATATGTGAATGTGTGATGGAAATGAGGTTCCTGCAAAAGTTAAAAAAAAAATGGAGAAAACTATTATGTTTGATTATGTTTTGCTCCATTGTTCTGCTCTAGTTAAGTAACTAGGGGTCTTCATGCGCCCCATGTTGACACTCGGGCCAAAAAAACTAGCAGAAAATGAGCAATGCTAGTAGCCACTTAGGGTTGTGATGGGCTGAGTAATCGGGGGTAACCACCAAAACCGGTCTACTTTCGCGTCAAAAGGTCTATGACACCCTAGGTAAGCCTAAAGGTGTTGCAATAATTTAAAAGCACCTCAATGTCCTGTTTATTTGAATTTGTGTGAGGTTTGTGACTTGGCGGGTTGAGGGATGATTCTTTATGCGTTGACTTAACTTATATGGAACTCATTTATGTGAATATTCTAAAAATGTTCGAGCCTTGTGTTTTATGATAACAAGAATTATTAAAATCAGTTATTTATTGCTTGAGAAATTGAGACTTGTTGGTTATGTTGAGTTTATTATGGCTTTTAGTATGTTGAATCATGGATTAATGAGGGATTTGTGCAAGTGATGGCTGGATGTTGTTGGTTGACTGATTTGGGTTATGCTTGAGGACAAGCACTGGATAAGTGTGGGGGAGTTTGATGATGTGTATATTTGACTTATATTTTGATTATATTTGATGGTATTTTGGACAAATATTCGAATAAATAGAGTGAAATTTATTTGTTCTTATGCATTGTGGTTAGGTAATTGTAACGCCCTGAAAATTGGGCAATCAAAATAGTAAAATCTAGTCTATGAAACGACTAGAAAATTTTAATTTAATGCCCAAGATCGGATATTAAGAAATTAGAAATCGAAAATTGGATTAAATTTTAATTTAATGCCCAAGATCGGATTAAATTAAAATTTTAATTTTAATTTAATCCCCACAAACTATCGCCACCAGCCCCACGAAGCCCCGTCGCCGACAGAGCTCCGAAACAGCCCCCGACCATCTCCCCCGTTTTTGTTCCCCTGCACCCGCGAATCCGCCTGCACCGGTTCTGCTTGCTAACGGCGCTTGCTCCGGCCACCACGAGCCACCGCCGACTACCCCCGGCTACCTCGGAACCCCCTTAAGCCTCTTGTCACTTGCCGCCGACTCAACGCCTGCCGGAAAAGCCGCTACAACCGCGAACGGCCAGCCTCACAGCCTACCTTGTTCTGCTGTGTCCTGTTTTTGGGCCGGGCCAAATACGTTGGGCCCAATTCTGTGGACCCACGAGTTGGGCTGAGGCCCAATTTGTTTGGGCACGAATTTGGGCCCTATATTAGGCCCATTGACACATTAAACCGGAAGTTGGGCCCGTAGTTTGAGGAATTTGGTTCGCGGTCCGTTCGAGCCCCAAAGTTCGTGCCGAGGATTTTTCTGAGGATCGTTGTTGGCCTAATCTCGTTCAATTAATGGTGAGTCAACCTCTAATCCTTGGTTAGGTCATTAATTACGTTCAGATTAGTTTATTTGGACTATTATGTGTTTAGATAGCTCGATTAGTGCTGGTTTAGGTTAGAAACTTGGTTTGAGTTCAATGGCCCTAATTGGTTAAGTTAGTCTAATTAGTTAGGATTCCATGGCTAATTAGATGAGATTGATTGATTGAATGATCATTATTGATTGATCAGAAGTGAGCGATGGATTAGAGACAGAGTGTACGATCGATTGACTAATCGAATCGCCTAATATTAAAGTGTCTCTTGAATCGAACATAAGTGCACCTAATTCGATCAATATTCATTATTGAATTGAGTGACTTACTTGAATCGATTACCTATATCGATTGTCCGATTGAATACTTTGATTGACCATTGGTGGCTTGAATGTCTAGTTTGAGGGTAAATAGCCCTATTATGCGTGTAGAGTTTAGTGGCCAATTTCATACATTCGTATGACTACATTTGGCATCAATTGCATGTATTGACGTGAAAACGGCCTTGGGTGGAGACTTTGTGCACGCCTGTGTGATCATCCGCCTATAAGGAAAATTAATCAATTGGCTTGATCGATGGGCATGTTTGTGTGGCCATGTGATGGTTATCGTCGGCCCGGGGGTACTAGGGGAGGATATCTAATACACCTAATATATCCGTCCCCGGGGTACCAGGGGGATCATTATCGTTGGCTCGGGGGTACTAGGGAACAATATCCAGTATATCTATTATATCCCTTCCGGGGGTACTAGGAGGATTATGATTGTCGGCCTGGGGGTACCAGAGGACGATTTCGGATATGTCCATCCCGGGGGTACTAGGAGGATTATGATTGTCGGCCCGGGGGTACCAAGGGGACTATCGGTTGCCATAGCCGAAAGAAATGGAATGATGTCTTGTCTTGCCAAAGAGAGCATCGATTGACTAGAGCATTGGTACCCACTAACTACCGTGCCTAATTAAATAACCCTAATTATGTCGATCGAACCGTGAGATATTACGCTAGTGAATTGATTTGGAGTGACTAACGTATCAAGTTGTCCTTATATGTTGTGTGGTTTCCTGACGGGTAAATTACATGTGATTGATTAATAGGAAGTTCCGGACGAATCAACGCCCTAGCCGGACTTAGGCATTGACTCATTGAGATTTATATCTCATCCCATCGTTGTTAAACCATTTTCGGGTTCTAAGTGATGGAGCTAGTAATTCTTAAAAAGCTGCTCGGGATGAAAGTGAGGTAGCCCTATTTGGAGTAGGTACGAAGTTGATCCTACCCCGTCCCGAAGTATGGGACCAATTGGCGTGTCGGTTCGGTTGACTCATGACGTGATCGTAAATAAGATCATGTTTTTGAATTAATGCGTTTTTCTACCGATCTATCCCTATCTTACATCTTTATCCGGAAATATTGTACGTTTCCGCATGCGTAATTAATCTCATGGGTTGGTAGCGTGCTTGGGACGCTATCCTTTTAACCCGAGGGACGAGATGGTAGGGATGCCGCGTGCTCGAAGATCGGGCGTGACAAGTAATGGTGAATGATGCAATCGTGAAGATTTTGGACGCTTTTGATGTGTTTTTGAGCTGTTGGTTGGGATTCTGCGCATAAAAGATCCATTTTCCAGATTTTGTGCAAAGAGCCGTGCCCGCGCCTTAAGGTCGTACGGATGCAGAGCTGGTGCAGAATTTGGGGATGTGATTTGGCCATTTATTTTCATATTTTCCAAATCTGATTGTGGAGGATTTTTGTACTTAAATAGAACTTTTAATTAGGGATATTAGGGAGAAGTTTTTGCCTACTTTTTCTCTCTTTCCATATTGGATAGAATTTCTTTTTCTAGGCTTTCTTTTTTATTTAAGAGGTTGAACGCAAGAGGGGAAGACAGACTTTACTCCGGAAAATTCAGAAGCATATTATTTTTCTCTTTTGTCATGCGTGGCTAACTCCTCTTTGATCTAGCAAAGGTTTATCAAGGTTCAAGTTCATTCAAGTTGTGAGATATAAACTTAATTCTCCTTCTTAATTTCTGCAGTATTTATATATTCTCTATTTTATTGTTTATCATTGCTCGGTTAATTGTTACAATAAGAGCTCGTTGTGCAATTGACAGGGTAATAGTTGCCAATTGAAATACCCAAACCCGTAATTGTTTAGGTGTTTTAATGATAGTGGCAGATAATATAACTTGATTAAAACCAGATTTTTAGGTTGTATTATGAGAATATATGGTATAGCTTGAATAAGTTACGCGTGTGATTTATTGGCTGGGGTTGGGTTTTTCTCGTTTTTCATACTATTAGTGAATTGAATCCTTGGCGCGTGTCGGGGTTATTCGTTAATAAGAGATTAATCATAGGTGCGTGTCCGGTTAATCTAATATAAAGGAAAGATTAGGTTGTTAGAAGCGTTTCAACAACCATAACCGATCTATTGCGGTGTTTGAAATTATTCATTTGACTCAATGATCAACTTCCGAACTTGAATGAGATTACCTTTGCTAGATGTTACATAATCTGATTTTTATTTATTTATTTCTGTTTGCTTATTTTATTTAAGTATATTCTGCATAAACCCCCCTTTTTAATTTCACTTTTATTGTCTACTTGGTCTTCAAAGAATTAACAATTTGTTAGTCTCTGTGGATTCGACTTTGCTCACCCTAAGTACAATTTATTTGCGATTTAGAGAGTAGGAATTATATTTGGTGGATTCGACAAGCACCAATGATAGTGAATTGAGCCTACGTTGATATCATCCGTGATGCTTATCCGTGGTTATGAGAGCCTCTGTTCACAACGATTGGTTTACATACTCGGATGTGGGAATTCATTATTATATTTTTTTAACCCAACTATTATTGCATTTGGATCACCATTTTTGGTAGCTAACGGCATTTTTTTTTTTTTGTAGAGTAATGCTAAACATTTGTGGTAGGTGTTTGAGATCTACTTACTAAAATACTTAAATTTTACCACTTCTATTGCGCGGAACAAGCGATCGAACAATAAAATAGACAGAACAAGAAAATAAATCGGACACCGGATGTACGTGGTTCGGTCGTAGAGACCTACGTCCATGGGGAGAGCAGCAACGAATTCCACTATAGAACGAGCGATACACGGAGATTACAGAACCACACTCGAGTAACTCAAACACTCTCGGTGTTTCTCAAACCCCAATTACATCCAATAACGTACACAGTGTTTAGCCCCCAATTCCTATCGATATTCTCGCAAAGGAATTAACACAAATCTAACCTCAAGATTTAATCGGCTTCGACACTTGAATTCTTGATGTAATTCCACGAACAAAACCCACGAAGGAAACCCTTGCAAAGCACTCAATGAATGGCACTTCAGGACTCTCTTTCAAGTCATTTGTAAAGCAAGCTTGATAAGCATTTTATATTAAACCCACCACCAAAGCATGTGCAAATTTCCACCGTGAAGATAGGGTAACAAAATCTCAAACTTGGACTTTCTTACTCCCGCACGCAACTTTTTTCAACAACAAGAAAGCAAATCTTATCTTTTCTTCTTCTTTATTTCTTTCATTGTCGTTATCTTCAAGGAGTCTACTTTGAACAAAATATCCTCATTATTTGGCCAAAGTCAAAGATTGCACTTTTCCCTTTTCTCATCCTTTCACGTGAACACATATCCACCGGCAAATATATGTGCCAATCTTTTTTTTTTCGTTCTTTCACGTGCTGGAGCATCCACACAATACATCGTCGGATTTCGTTCGAAATCAAACTCGAGACATATATTTTAACAATCTCCACCTTGGCTCGATATTTGAGCCATGTCACAATCGCTTCTCTATAATCCAAACATCATCTGCTACTCTCCCAACAGCCCCAATGGGCTCAACCGCCACAGATATCATCCAAGTCCAAGCCGCGCTTGAACTTTGCCATAACCGTGGACCTCATCGGAATACCAACTCCATATGCACCTTTAATCGCTCCACAAGAACTTTCTGATACAAGCTCCTTAACCACGGATAAAGTAAAACCTTTATTGCATCCATATCTGTCGGGAGATCGAATACGTACCTCATCAATATCAGCGATTACAGCAACCGTTGGCTCTACGGGCTCCACCTCGCTACAAGCACCATCTGTGTCGTTTATCATGCTAGTACTCGCTACCTCGGGAGTTTCTAGCTGCAACTCCACCTCAAGCTGAACACCGTTCGGATCCGTATTTATACCGCCACAAACACTCTTACCCCGAAGTACCGGAGACTCGTCAAAGGTAACTTTTCTGTTGCAAACAGGTGAATTTATATTCGAGCACCACAACCGATAGCCCCGCTCACCTCGTGCATAGCCATGGAATATGCACCTTGCCCTCACATCGAGCTTACCATCACTTACTCGATAATAACACGGGCAACCAAACATTCTAAAAGTAGAATAATCAGCAACGTTACCCGACCACACTTCTTCGGGAGTCCGAAATCCGATCGCATTCGATGGAGATCTGTTCACCGGGTAGCTCACCATACTAAGCGCATCCGCTAGAACTCTTCTAGCCATACCAGCACTAGAGATCATTTTACGGGTCATCTCTAGTAATGTTTCGCTCATCAATTCTGCATCTTGTTGTGGTTTATCGGCACTAGTGCGGTGTTTCACTATGCCATTTATCATGCAGAATTTATTTACCAGCTTTGAGCAAAACTCCATGCTACTGTCGGTTCGCACATGCTTGATCGACTTAGCAGTCTCCACCTCGATCAAAGCTCTCGACCGCGTGTTCCTGACAACAGCATCAAACTTGTGCTTCGACACAGTCACCCAAGTCTTCCTCGAGCGGTCGTTAGACCCTCGAGCGGATACCGATGTCTTCGGAGCGAAACCTGTCAATGTCTTACCTTGAAGTTCATACAGGCTTCCATGCTTGATTCCTTTCATTATCACTAGAGCACCTCGAACAACTTTCAAAACTCCACCTTGTGAAGAATACCCGCATCCAGCTGAATCTAGAGCACCCAAGGAAATTAAGTTCTTTTTCAATTCTGGAACGTATCTTACTCCGGTCGGTGTCCTCACAATACCATCATGCATCCCGATTTTAACATCACCAACACCCACAACATCGCATTCGGCGTTGTTCCCCAACTGTACTTTACTACTATCCGTGCACCGATAAGTAGCAAACCAGTTCCTATTTGGTGTAGCATGAAAAGAACAACCAGAATCCATAATCCATCCGTCAAATAACGAATTCTCGGTGACGGACAAGACACTATCGACACCATCAGAATTTTCTGCTATAGCTGCAATATCATCCGCAGATTCAACTCTAATTTCCTTACCTTTCTCGTTTTTCAGCTTTAAGCAATTTCTTCTAAGATGCCCTATCTTGCCACAATTCCAACAGACAGCACCACCAGTCCTAGATCGATTGCGTCTATTCGAGTTCATACTACTTCTACTACCACGAGTATCGGTCCTTCCCCTATTTTCACCTACTAAAGCGGTAGATACATATTCGCCAGATTCTCTTCTACGGATGTCCTCACTTAAAATCAAATCTCGAATACCATCAAACGTCAAACTTGTTGACCCGGAGGAATTACTAACAGCAGTAACAGTAGTATTCTAGCTATCGGGCAATGAGGATAATAGAATCAAAGCACATACCTCATCTTCAAAGTCAATATCGATCGAACTCAATTGACTAACGATCACATTGAATTCATTGATATGATTAGTAACTGACGCACCTTCGCTCATCTTCAAATTAAACAGACGTCGCATCAAATATACCTTGTTGATCGCAGAGGGCTTCTCGTACATATCCGACGGGGCTTTCATCAAACCCGCAGTGGTCTTCTCTTTAACGATATTAAATGCGACGTTACGAGCCAACGTCGCCCGAATAACACCCAACGCTCGTCTATCCAGCAATTCCCAATCGGCTTGCTTCATCGTCTCCGGTTTCTCCCTAGACAGGGGCAAGTGCAGCTTCATCTGATATAGATAGTCTTCAATCTGCATCTTCCAGAAACCAAAGTCCTTCCCCTCAAATCCGTCGATTTTCACTTTTACTTCTTCCGTCGCCATCGATTCACTTCAACTCGACAAGCCTGGCTCTGATACCAATTGTTGCGCGGAACAAGCGATCGAACAATAAAATAGACAGAACAAGAAAATAAATCGGACACCGGATTACGTGGTTCGGTCGTAGAGACCTACGTCCACGGGGAGAGCAGCAACGAATTCCACTATAGAACGAGCGATACATGGAGATTACAGAACCACACTCGAGTAACTCAAACACTCTCGGTGTTTCTCAAACTCCAATTACATCCAATAACGCACACAGTGTTTAGCCCCCAATTCCTATCGATATTCTCGCAAAGGAATTAACACAAATCTAACCTCAAGATTTAATCGGCTTCGACACTTGAATTCTTGATGTAATTCCACGAACAAAACCCACGAAGGAAACCCTTGCAAAGCACTCAATGAATGGCACTTCAGGACTCTCTTTCAAGTCATTTGTAAAGCAAGCTTGATAAGCATTTTATTTTAAACCCACCACCAAAGCATGTGCAAATTTCCACCGTGAAGATAGGGTCAACAAAATCTCAAACTTGGACTTTCTTACTCCTGCACGCAACTTTTTTCAACAACAAGAAAACAAATCTTATCTTTTCTTCTTCTTTATTTCTTTCATTGTCGTTATCTTCAAGGAGTCCACTTTGAACAAAATATCCTCATTATTTGGCCAAAGTCAAAGATTGCACTTTTCCCTTTTCTCATCCTTTCACGTGAACACATATCCACCGGCAAATATATGTGCCAATCTTTTTTTTTTTTCGTTCTTTCACGTGCTGGAGCATCCACACAATACATCGTCGGATTTCGTTCGAAATCAAACTCGAGACATATATTTTAACAACTTCAAACCAGTTTTGTATCTTAGTCTCAGTATACGTAGTATTGTTCTTTGTTGGGAGTGTGTTGGTAGCTCTTCAATTCCGAAGTTTCTCTTGAACTGTATAGATCTTAACTCTAGGTTGTAGAGGCACCTTTTTGTCGTGATGAACTTACTCATAAAAGGAATGGCGACTGTGAGTTAATGGGGTGTTTTTGTGCTTGATAAAAAACATGCTATGTGGATGATGGTTATACTGATTAGCGCCAAATCATACATGAGATGTTAATATTTGTACTTGGAACTACATGATTAGATAGTGAATGCTGGGATAAAGGGTTATTGGAATATCTTAAAAATCGTCAGAAAAGTGTAAGTTTCTTTTTGTATAAATACTTCAACTACAGGGCACCAAGGGGGTGCAAACCCATACAAAAAAAGAGCCAAAACGTAAAGCTGTATACAAAACAACTCACAAAACGAAAAGTAAGTTTAAAAGCAAGATAGGCAAGCTCAAACACAAGGTAAGTCATCGACTATCTTAACCAAGGTAGTAACATCCATATGCAATTTCCAATATACCAAAAGTGTGACTTTAGCCAAACCTCAATAGACAAAAGATTTCTCTCCGTCGAAAGCTCTCTTGTTCAGCTCCTTCCAAATCAGCCAAAAAACAGAGAGGAATTGAGTTTATCCTTCTTTTCTTGTGCCACTGTAAATGAATGCCCTGCCGAGCCCAGGTCTCTAGCTCCATAGAAGCGCCAATAACCCAAGAAAATTCGGTGCAAGCATAGCAAACTGTCCAAACTATTCTTGTTCATGGACAATGAAGGAGGAGATGACGCAGGGATTCTGCCTCCTTTTTGCAGAGGAAATACCTGCTAACCACTATTTTCCCTTGTTGTTTTAGGTTATCTTAAAGTGAGGGTGTGTTCCCAAGTTGCTTCCCAAGCAAAAAGAGAAGCTCTAATTGAAACCCTCACTTTCCAAATTGCTTTCCGCCATCCTACGACCAACATCGTCCCTATTGAGCTGCTTGTAGTAAGACTTTCCTGGAAAGATTCCTTCTCTTTCATTGTTCCACACTAAAGCATCCTCAGAAGCAACAGAATTCTTGGAATTATATAAGACATAAAAAAGAGGCAAACACTCCCAATCTTGGGCTTGTCTCATGAACTCAATTTCCCAAATGATCATTCCCTTGTTCAACTGATAACAATCCGCTGCCAAAGCTGCCTTGTTCCTTGCAATGTCAAAGAGATTTAGGAGATGATCAAATACGATGCCAATCTGTGAGGATCAAATTCCGTTCCTTGAGATTCTCAATTGTAAGAACCTTATTCCAATTTGGTGCACATCTACTAGGAAACTTACAGCCTCAGGAGACAGATTTGACTCTCACAGCTTCGGGTGAAAATGTTAATCATCTCTTTCTTCAGTCTAACTCGCTCCCACGCTTTCGCATAAAATTTCAGCTTGTCTAAGTTGGTTTGGTTTGGTTCGGTTCTTGCCAAGACTTGCCATCCAGCTTTTTAGTTGGTGGAATGCTTATTTAGGAGGATCAATTTCTAAGAAGTCTTGTAGCGCTGCACCTTTGTCTCATGTGGTGCCTTTTGAAAGAAAGCAACATAATAGTAGGGTTTGGAATATTTTGTTGCTACTGTGTTGCACCTTTTAACTGGCTTTTGGCATCATATTGTGATTCCACAGAGCCTTCTGATGTTTTCTTATTGTTTGTTTTTCTTTTGTTATGTCCTTGTATATACTGATGTAGTAGAATTATTTTCATTTTAACAAAATTCTTTATTATCTATACAAAAGATATTGCCAGTTATTCTCCGCTTGATCTCTCTCCATGTATGTGGACATTTTGTGTGTGTTGTGAACGTGTACATTACATGTTCACTTGCATGCGATCATGTGCTTGCACAGGTGTTTGTACATGTGCATGCACACTAGAGGGCTGTCGTTAATGAGATCAGATCCTTGCTGCTCCTGGGTTCCGGGACTCTCACGTACATACTACACATTCTTTTTTTTTTTTTTAAGTATATATAAACTTTTCAATTTGCTAGGTACAAGGATGAAGCCAAACACAACAACCTCGAACCCAGAGGGACGCATGAGCGTGTCCATCGGGGTATGAAGGTGTAAGGCCAATACAAAATACACAGGAAGAAAGTGCACTAGGTACACGACTAAACCGAACCTGTACCAACAAGGCCAAACAACGGCCAAACTTTAAAAAGGACCTCAGGAACCAGAATCACAAAAAAACTAATAGCAGACCCTAGAGGGCGCCCGGGCTTTCTGCAAAAATAGCCTCGGAGATGCCCCAATTGCTTTGCACCCGCCTATTGCGGTGGTTGTCTTCAATCCGGTGGTAAGTAAGCCCTTTATCCCAAACCACTTTGACTAGGTGCTTGAACAAGGCTGGTGCAAATAGAGGCTTGTTTCTGAAAAGGATATCATTTCTTGTCGTCCAAATCAAATGGCACAAGGCACCCAAAGAGAACCGAGCTAAGCGATGAGGAAAGGATCGACCACCAAACGTATGTTTAGTGCTACACATTCTTGTTGATTGCTAATATATTGAGAAATGATGTTTCTAGTTAGATTCTTTAAGGTTGTGTACTCTTTTTGTGTTTTTTGATAAGTAAGTCTATTAAAGAGCATCAGGGGGATGCCTCTTATTTACAAATCACCACCTATAAGCTCATATTTATTTGAGAAATTCAGAAAAGACTTACTGTCTAAAGAACTGCCATCAAAATGCCAAAAAGAACATGGTGGAAAGCCATATATGCTATACAGCATCTATATAACTTTCCTAATTATTTGGAGCTTGCTTGTTTCTTTCTTACCAAAGTTTATGAACTTTCTTTTAACTCCATGGTACTGTCAATCAATGCTTTGGGCCTCCTTTCTCCTATTGTTATTCAAAATGTGCATTCACGATGGTGTAGAATTTTGTGGAATAATTGCCAAGTGATCGAAAAGATTAACCTATCAAATAAAGATGTGGTTTACTAATTAAATGTCATAACACTCCCCCTCTCATGGAGGCTAGGACTTGGCCTTAGATTGAAGTATAAAAGTTTGATAATTGGGGGGTTAAATAGGTAGCAAGGTGAGTTTTGAATCTAGTTACTCCTACACTAATTCCTCGTTAATTTTTATGGGACTAGAGCTAACTAATCAAAGAGCATAAGCTATTGGATAGAGATGTAGTTTGATATTCGAATGTCTTAAAGAAGTTACCCTTGCCCAAGCTAACAGCACAAGGGCTAGCACCCCCCCCGCCCCATCCTTTTCTCGGGACACGTTCGCGCGCGCGTGCACAGCCACTTTGGGATAGGACGTGATTGTTTCACACAAACATTCCAAACTTCCAGCCAGCTTGCATGAATTGGATGGCAGTCTAAGCTCCATTTTGTGAATGATTTTTCCTGGATAACTTTGATTTGTCAGAGAATCTGGCACATGTTATGTAGTTCAAACACCGTTTGCACTTGAATGATGAAGATGGCTTGTAATGGCCCTTTGCTGTGTGAAACATTTTCTTTTGTAGAATTTTAACATCGATAAATCCTCTTGCTGTTGCTTGTTACTTATATGTTCAATGCTACCTTTATCCCACCTGAGTGTCTGTCAGTTTCCTTAATTAGACATGATATTTGATTTGTGGGGTTAACTAATTGAAGTATTGTTATCTACTTAGTAGCCTGCTGTAGAAATTATTGGCTTTAGAATGGGTGAGCTCAGGGGTCTTTCGAGATGGCGTTCTCGTTATCTGGGTGTTGGTTTGGATGAGACACTGGTGGACAATGCAGTAGAAAAGGCTGGAATGCTGCTTGTACAGGTTGAGCGATTCATGTCACGTCCCGATCCTCGAGCACGCGGCATCCCCGCCATCCCGTCCCTCGGGTCATAAGCATAGCGTCCCAGGCACGCTACCGACCCTTGAAATTAATTACGCATGCGGAAACGTATACTCTCCCAACCTATAAATATAACAAGGATAGCAAAGTAGGAACATTCATAACAGTCAAATAACGGAATACAATCATCGATACAATACCAAAAGTGGGTGATAATTAACCTTCGTAGCTACTGTCCTATATAACCCCATAACTCAGGGCGGCTCTCTAAGACCAACAAAAGGATTATAGGGTCGGGAAGGGTTCACTTCTCAACTATCCCATAAAGAGGCTATATGGCTACGGCCCTCGGCATCAACTCCAAAAAAGATCCTAAACTCCTTCACTTCGGAACTGAAAAATGTTAATCACGATGGGGTGAGAAAAATTTTAGTGAGTCTATGCTTAAGCTCGGCTAGGACGTTGATTCGTTCCGAACGTCCTATCAACCAATCACATATTACGGAGCAGATGTTTCAACCACATGCAACTTACCCGCCAGGATGCCACACGTATAAAACAAAACAGACACGACATGACGGTTGCAATAAATAATGCAGAAGTGACACAACAGTCGTGTTAAACAATCTAAACAATCCATGACGTGACAGTCATATCGGTCAATCCTTTGGCAGTATATTATATCAATCCATACACAAAACACCACTCATAGTCCAATTATTGATGGTTAAGGCCATTCAGTCGGGCACACTAGTCAATTGGTGCCAGCACACTAGTCGGTTGGTGCTCTTTCTAGCAGTACCAAGCATCATCTCTTACTTCCGGCGACGGCATCTGATAGTTCGTGTAATTCCGATCGTCACAGCACGGATCTATCAAGAATCCCTACAAGAGCTTCGGTTATTCACTAACTGCGACCGGTATCCAATCAGTCGGAGTACAATGATTGTCGTGCATCCGATTCAATCAAAGAACAGTGATTGCCGGGGATATCCAACCAATCAGAAGACAATGATTGGCGGACCAACCATTAGGTAGCCACACAAGCATGTCAAATACCATTCAACTCTCATTTTCACATTTAGTCATTTACCCGTATGAGCGGGTTAATAGACTCGGCCACAGGTCGTTTCATGCCAAACGTGCGACTTGAACCCACGAATGGTTACATAGATACACACATTATCCACCAAACTTTGCATATATAAACAGAATGCTCAACCCTCAACAATCGACAAATCAATTAGCAATCATCAAAGCATTTAATCAAATAATCGATATAGACAATTGATCAAACATAGTCAATCAAATCAATAACACATATTCGATCCAATTGGATACATTTAATTCCAATTCGTACGTCAACTTAACAAGGTTCAATCTAATTTAGCAATAATTCATCCCAACTCGTTATTCGATCATACGCTCGTCTCTAGCCTATCGCTTGCTCGCGATCAATCATTGACAATCATTCAATCACCCAATTTAATTCTAATCAGCCACAATCGAGCTAACTTAACTAATTATGGCCATTTAACCTAAACTAAGGCTTTACCCTAAACCAGCCCTAATTAATCTACCTAAACACCGTAAAAATATAATTAAACTAAATTCGAACTCAATTAGCGTACTAACCAAGGATTAGAGGTCAACTCACCATCAATCGGGCGAGGCGAATGCGGTGGCGGTCCTTGAAAACTTCAGCGCGAACCTCGAATTTGATTGGATCGCCAGCCCAAAACCTCGGATAATGAGTCCAAACTCTTGATTCACTTGGCCCACGGGCCCAAGAAATGGCCCAATCACTTGGCCCAACACCCTAGATCAAGGCCCAAGTCGGTTTGGGCCACGGCCCAGCTCATAGGCCCACTGTCCAGGCCTAAATGCAGCAGCCCAGACCAAAAACAGGGGAAACTGAGGGGATCCGGGGCTGTTTCGTGGGTTGGTGGGTAGTGGTTGGCTCCGGGATCGGCGGTGGATGTCCAAGGAGGTAGGGGGAGGGTGATGGTGGTCAGTGGTGGCACTCGGTGGCCGGAGCTAGTGCCGGCAGCAGCCAACAGAAGCTGCAACAGGCGGAACAGAGCAGGGGAACAGAACAGAGCAAGCTGGTCGGGGCTGTTCCGGACCTCCAATGGCGTCGGGACTTCGCGGGGCTAGTGGAAAAGGTCTGAGGAAGTGTTGAGAAGTGTATGGTGGCCGGAGGTGGCTGGAGAAGGCGGCGGAACAGCGGCGGCAGCAGCTCCAGGCGGTGTAGGGCAGAGCAGCGAAAAACAGAGCAGGCAGTGACAAAACCGGCTGTTCGTGGCTGTTCCGGCGAGGCACGGCTGCGACTCGACCTGGTGGTGGCTGGACAGCGTCGGAGGAAGTCTGTGGAAGTCGGGGAAGGGCGGAGATGGGCTGAGGAAGGCCGAACAGAACAGAGAAGCAGCAACAGCAGCAACCCGGCAGAAAACAGAGCAGGCTGCTGGGGCTTCTTCCAGCCGGTTTTCCGGCGACTCCGGCGGCGTGACGGTGGTCCGGTGGTGTCGGTGATATTCTTTGGTAGTCGTAGTATGGTGTGGTAGCTTGAGGTGGCAGAAATTGTTGGCCAGAAAGGAAGAAAAAGAGGAAGAAGAAGGAGTGGTGCAAGTCTTGTCCACTAGTTCATAAAACCATAGGGGTATTTTTGTAATTTCACACTTTGGCCGAGGTATTTTGGTAATTTCACACCCTAGGTAATTCAGCCATCTGGAAACCCGACGGAGGGTTATTTAATCCGAACTCAAGTCAACTTAGCCCGAACGAGGATTAATATGAAATTTTCTAATTCTAGGACGTAATTACTCATTTAATCGAAATTTATTCCAATTCGAGTAACGATGTCGGAAATTTCCACTTTCCGATTTCTAATTTCTTAATATCCGATCTTGGGCATCAAATTAAAATTTTCTAGTCATTCCATAGACTAGATTTTACCATTACGGTCGCCAAATTTTCAGGGCGTTACAATCCATAAGGGTGCTCTCATCTGTTTTGCAGCAGGTATGCCTGTTACAATCTTTACTATGATTTCTTTACCTTTCTCGATATCTTCTGTTTGCAACTATTTTCTAAAATCTTACGTGTCTCTCACCGTGCTTGTCTTTAGTGACACTAAATTCCTGAATTTTTGACATGGAACTGAAATATTTGTGGATATAAGACACAATATATTGTGTGTTCGGAATGATATAGAATTGTAAGTGAAATAGCATTTTGTGTTTTGCAAAATGAGTTTGTTTTTGGGATTTTAAAGGACATATTGTTATTGGTGGGCCTTTGCACATGACTTGAACCTGTTTAACAAAGGTCCTTTTTGTGCCTGTTAAGATCATGATGAAGTACTGACCATACAAAATTGTTGTTTTGTTGATATTGTCATGCTTTTGAAGGAGCAAAGAGAAATTGCATGACTTCTTTATCTTTGCTTCTACGCCTCGCACAACATGGGGTTTGTTGATACCTTTTCAATTCTCACATGCTACACTCAAGAAATGCATTCTTTCTTGTTTCAAAATGAAAATATGCTAGTGTGAATGCTGAAATCTAGAGCAAGCTCTGAAAATTGATAGGATCCTATGAAATTCTCAAGCCTTCGGTGTGCTTGTGAAATTTATCTAGGGTCGAAAGCATTTTGTATTGGTTAATAATGTGCATGTTGCTGAAGCTTTTGCTTTCATCTCTCTTTCAGTTTGCAAATTTCTTCAGCTGGCTTCTGAAATGTGTAAAGCAACTGATGTCAGAGCCAAGTGATCAACTTTTAACATACAATCGGTTTGTCTAACTTTTGTACATAAGGGTCTTACCTCGTGGTGAATCCCCATTTACTCTTGTGAATTTCAACAGTGAACTTGTTGTGGTGTTCTTGAAGTTTCTGTATGATCAAGATCCTGTTATGCAGCTTCTGGATCTACCTGAGGCTGATGAAGAAATTGACATTGATTTGTAAGTGATTTCTTCTAACTCGTCCAGATCCTAATTTTACGTCCTTTACAATATGGCACCTGGAACCTCCAGATGTTTAGTTAATGATTGTTCATAACTGATGAAGGCACCAAGTGGAATGTTTGGCATCACCATTTTCAGAAAGCTTCCAGTAGAAATTCCTTGAAAGTAACTTTTTTCCTGTAATTTCAGTCAACATTGACTTTTAGATGGGCTTAGATGTGACATGTCATTATTGTCGATAGTATGGCTCTCAAATGAATTAACAAATTTCTTCTGTTGTGAATTATCTGTAAGTTTTGCTCCTCCTTGGTGTTCTTAATGAGTTCCATTCATCTAATAAGAAAGTGTTATTGCCTGGCCCTAGTTACGGAATCATAATTAACATTCAGACATGATGTGAGACTGGATTCATAATTTGACATAAGATGACGTATAACTCCAAGGGTGGGTCATATCTTCATTCTTTGTACCTGAAATTTGGTGAGGCAATAGCTTGGATGCTGCTGAGTGCGGTCAGCTTAGTATTTCCTTCATGTACCCTAGTGTCGAATTTTGGTAGCCATTCGCTAGGTTATGCTGTACATTTGTGTGCCAGAGGATTAGATTATCATGGTGTAATGGAACTTGTTCATGCTTTGAATGTCACAATGATATGCTGTCAAACCTAGTATTGTTTTCATGCACTCTAGTGGCTCGCTCATGCTTTAATGCAATGTGACACAAATCAGTTGCTAAACTGAGGATATGAAATTGTAAATGGCTCCTGGTTTGTGGATTTGTTCTTCATTTCAGGTCATCTTTGTACCGTCTTCATAAATACTTAAGAGCACAACTAGTGAGGTTGACTAAGTTAGGGTAGTTTGCTGGGCTTCAAATGTGGTTATTGTTGGTCCAGCACTATTTAATTTGCCACAGGGAAACAAGGATTGAAATTGACGGATTGCTTGTCATTTCTCATTGGATTGGAAAGTCTCACTTTTCGAAGTTCAAATGTAATTTCTTGCGCTTTTCTGCCCTGATGTATCTTGTCAGGTCAGTAAGATGTCTTACACGCATTATTGTCTCAGAGAAACAATGCAGAGAGTCAGAGAGTCAGTGCAATTTGGAGGATTTGGAGACAGCGAATATTTACAGAGGACACTTGCAAAGGAGTTTCAACAGATGGAACACAGGTATTAGCAAAAGAAACAGAAATGTGAAATGTAATAGAATCTTGTTCGTGCATAGAAGGTCTTACTTGAATGTCTCGCTTATTGCTATTTCATTGTAAATTCTTCGTATTAATGCTTTATCTAGATTTTCCATTCATAAGTGTTCTCACATGCTTCCTCTGTGGGAGAAGTATGAACTCGGGGATAAATAGTTACTATTTTCTGTTGTTTGAAGTGATTGCTTTTTTCCCTCCTTCAAGTCTGGTCCTCATTGCTGACAAGTGTACCAAATGTGAAATTCTTGATCTCTTTGTTTGCATGACGGGAGTTTGAGTATGATGGGCCAGATTCAAAATTGGGTTTTGTAAACGTTGCAATCCTTCACTTAAAACCTGTGCCTTTGGTTTCACCCAACTCATCATTTAAGTGAGCTGAAATATTCATTTCTCATTTGGCTGATTCAGGAATCTTGTTAACGTGGTTTGTCTGTAGATCTTTCTGTCCATATTTCTTTTACCATGATAATGTACCTATGTTTTTCATTTCCTTGCCTGAGTTGCCAGATTCCTGAGACTATAATTAGAGAAGGAGAAAAAGAGAAGGAAACCTTCAGGGGTGGGAGTTGTCTTCTGGAGGTTGTACTCAGCGATGGGTTTTCCCTCTGCCTAATAATCTAGTGTTTTGTATTCGATCTCAGGTTGATAACTTGATAATGTATATGGAAACTTAACTTGGGTGTTTGTTGGATTGGGCTTTCTGTTTTTATAATCATTAAGTATGGAAATACTGAATCTCAGGTTTCCTGATTAGGAATTAATTTAATCATCGCAGTTTCAAGGAAGCAGCCCAGATGCCTTTTTCTACTATTTCAAAAAAGATACTTTGTAAGAATTTATTGCTGCTATTCCCTCTTACGTCTGTTTCAGCGTCCACCAGATACATTCCCATCTCACTCTCCTTCTATGAGGTATGTAACTTTAATTTGAATCTACAATTTTATCGGGAGATCTGCATGTGCAGAGTACAACTTCCTTTTCATGCTAATTATTTCTCTGTATAGCTCTGCAGGATGCCTCTGAATTTGCTTCATCTAACCAGACTCATGAAGTTGGGTTTACAGATTATATTTCCTTCCAAATACCCGACGAGTCCTTTTTAGATGTTACAAACTGTATAGCTGTAGTGAGGGGATTTATGAATGATTTAAGCAATGTGAAGCAGGGAAGATCTTTGGAAGGGATCTTGTTGTGCATTCCTCCTGGTTACTATTGTGTGGATTTGGCTCTATATAAGGTAAAAGCTTGGTACATTACATTTTAATGCCCGAATTTGTAGATGTGGCTAATTTATTCTGTTTTGAACAGGAACATCAAATTGTTATGTTGCTAAATAAGATGAATGATACTCGAGAAAACTTGGGAGATGCCTGGATGATGATCTTGCAGGCCAGTGACCTTCCATTTGTGCATATTTCAGGAACCACTTGGGAAAATAACTGGGAATTGTACCAGTTGAAGGTAACTTGTTGATCCAGCGCTTGCATTTTGGTTTCGTACTCATGATACGTATGGGATGCTCCTGAGTTCTCTTTGTTCCGACACACGTCAATTCACTATTTAAGACATTAATGGCAAAAAGAAAAAACTGGGGATATTGTGCTTTCCTTTCGACTCCCGTTCTTTTTAGTGTTTAAGAACCGGCTCCAGTTTGACCAGGAACCAGACCTCTCCAGTTTGGTTTCACTGCAGAATCAGTAGTGGTCAAGAACTGGTGGTATTGTTTGACCCTATTCAATTGGTAATCAGGCGTAACTGCAAACTTGTAACAGGCAACTCTGTCAACTAGCCTGGACCAGGGCATTCGAAAAATTTAGAGATAAGTATAGTGAAAGTCCTAAAACCGATCGCAAAAGTGCAATTGTGTTCTAAAACTTTCAAAAACAGCAATCAAGTCCTAAAATTTGTCGCCAAAGTGCAATTGAGTTCTAAAACTTTCAAAAAAGTGCAATCAAAGTCTTAAGACTTGTCAATTTGGTGCAACCAAGTCCTTCCACTAACTCCGTGGAACTTGACAAACGGAAAATGCTAACAAGTTTAAGAACTTGAGTGCACCAATTTAACAAGTTTTAGGATTTGATTGTACTTTTTGAAAATTTTAGGACTTAATTGCACTTTGTGGCAAGTTTTAGGACTTAATTGCACTTTTTGAAAGTTTTAGGACTTCCAATAAACTTACCCCAAAAATTTAAAGGAAGAGTGTTGGAGTTGGGTTGGGGTTTGGAACTCCAACCTCTTTTAACTAATTCGTGCCAACCAATTGCTCCAATGTCTTCTCCCTTCAATTTGTGGTGGATTATTTATTTATTGGCTTAATTTATAGGAATATTGAACGATTCTCTTGAGAACTCGAATCCTGTTTTTGTGCTCAAGCGGCTCTGCTGACTGAGCCGGGCATCTATTGTTCTGAACAAGTGTAGTCTAGTATATGCAGAGTATTCTATCATATGATATCACATGCAATCGGTTCAACCGGTTAAAATGGTAGAGCACAGTTCTACCAGTTTGACCAGTTGAACCACTGGTCCGGTTTATATTTCTTTTATTCTTCCTATCTATAATTTATATGCTCTCCTCATCAGCACGAGGAGCTGCAGCTTAGTTTTTCCTCCTATTTGCATACACATGCTACTTCATGCTTGGAATTTTAAAGGATGTTTTACTCTCTGTCTTATTGGAACTGCAAAAGTTCCAACATATCTTGACAGTGGGAGCCTTGTATGTATGTTAAGAAATGGGCATGTGATGGCCCTAATGGGTAAGTAGTGCCATTTTCTCTTCTATTTTGTGAAATCATTTTTTGCTTTATTATCTTATTCTCACTCCTGAAACACTAACCCAGTGAAACTATGCGTCTAGGACTCCATCTTACACCTAGAGATGGAGAATGAGAAGATTCGCAGCATTCCCCACGCTGTAGTTCCTCCCTTGTCAGTTAGTGGTATGAATTTTTGATGCTGTCATACTATCAAGTTAAGGATTAATTCATTTTCATGCATCAATTGTATAGTTTTGAAACTTTTTTTCCTTGAGCTTCTTACCTTGTCCATTTGCATATTTGGATATTTGAAAACTTAATGTTGCCCATGATCTTTCCTTTGTGTATCAATATTTGATAAACTTGCAAGCGTCGGTAACAGATTTATGTTGTTGACTGGATAGTGGAACTGAATTAATCCTGTCCACCTACTCTTATTTAAATATGACTGGCCTAGGTACATTGTGTCTCTTTATTGGACCACTTAATGTTTGTTCCCACAGTTTGAAGAAGTGCAAACATGCTCCAAAAAAGTAGTTTTTTTTTTCTTTTCAGTCGAAGAAGTGAACTAAAGTATCAGGTTTTCCCCTATATTTTGAGTCAATTGAGAGGTCAAAGTGCGAAAAAGATGAATCTCTAGTGGCCAGACAAATAGGGAGAATAATTATCTTGTTATGGTAGGTACATTGCAGTCTGAGTAACTGACTGAGAACCTTTACATGTCAATGGCGATAGATCCTATCATAGTATTTAGTATAGCAAGATACTGTAGAGCATTCATAGTTTACATGCATGCCATAGCCTCTTTAGGCCTACAAGGTTTGCTTTCCGCCTGTGTTTTAGCATAATGCAAGTATTGTACTTTTACTTTTACCCAACAATGGTATCTAAACATCAGGTTAGTTATGGCCATATATTCAAGGAACGTTGGACTGAAATCGAGATTTTTTTTTTGGCAACAGCAAGTAGAGGTGTGGCTTGTGTTTTAGCTGCAAGAAAGCGGGCCCTGGTCTACATACTGGACGAGGATGAAGATGAAATCTCTGATTCAGAATGACCATCTGTTCAAGAATTTGTGGTGGTTATGCTGGTGTCACTCCTGCGGGTGGATCTCTAATACTTAAAGCTGCAGACTTCGGTGTGAGAACAACTGTATGTGGGCTTTCTGACTGAAGCTTTTCAGCTCCACATTTCTTGGAGTCTTAATCTATACCTGCCATGTGCCTTTTCTGCTAGGCGGGCATTTGTCGAAGAGAAAAGTGGAGTAAAAGGTAACTATGTATCTATTGAGTCAGATAGAATCAACCCTGAGATGCTGACCCATGGCTTCTATCTGGTGGTTACTGTCTTCATGGCATTGCTGCAAGCCCTGGGACGACCTTGATAGCACCAAGCTTTTGCTTCTTCTGTATATGTTTATTATTTTCTTATGTTTGGATTGTTTATGCTTTGGGTTGAATGGTTCATGCGGTGTACCCGACCAACGAACTCCGCATTTGAATGTGGAAATCTCTCACTGAAGACCAACTCCCTTCTCCATGTGTCATTGTCAAGTGATGCATCGATCCGATCCGATGCACAATATGCATTCTTGTGTGGAACATAAGCCAGATATATGGTTTCTAGGGGGCATTATATATTCTAATCTCAGTGATTCGGAATCCTCAAATAAATGTCAGGTAAGATCATGAGATTATGTCTACCATATCTTTGATGGGCTACGTACCCTTGATAGTGTCATGTAACCTTTTTAACTTAATGATGTATAGACATTCAGGAGAAAGAAAATATAATTCTTTGAATGTAACATGTGCATATGTAATACTTGTCTTATGTTTATTATTCGTCGTGATGATAGCCTTTTGGGACCCTTTATTTGTTTGCCCTTCCAAATCTTCACGTCTTCAATGCATTCTTCTCCGATGCAAGTGCAGAAATAGTGATATCGAACATTAATTATAAGGCGGGTGATTGTTATTAGGTCCACTGCCAGTGTGAACCCCATACTAAATTTAAATTCCACGAGCCGTTTTACGCAAGCTCGTTTTTGAGAAATTACAGTTAAAGTTTCGAGAAACGGAAAAAACAAGAACTAAACACCAAATCATCATAGAAGACTACTTGTGTCTTTCAAACTGAACACCTCTGGCTAAGCCCTCTATTTCTAGCCGCTGCATAGTCTTGCTAAATTACTTCTGCTACTTTTCCAAGTAATACTAGAACAAATTATCATTTTGAAAATCAACATCGTCATTGAAATGTCAGTGTGAATGAATGGAGAATATCAAGGGAACTTAGCAGCATAATTTAGCAGACGAAAAATAGCTTTATTGCCTGTGGATAGCCGCAAATGGACAATGACTTAATACATAGGACTCGATGGACGTGGTTGCACTTCCAGATGCAGAACTGGTGTGGAATCAAAGTGAACTCTTTGAAAGATATTACCTGGCATTCCTTGCATTCGAAATATCAGATATCTCTTAAAAAAAAAAAAGAAGTTCAAAGGACTGAAGTAGAGAGGCTTCCTGATGAAAAAAATTTAATTCTCTTAAGAAGGCATTCAAACAAAGCTGTTCTATACACAAATGAATAAAACGAATACAGATGAGTAAATAATATGCCCGCATCTAAGAAAAGAATGCCATGAATTCTATCAGAAAGTAAACGGAGAATCGGCTTACGTAATGCGACATCAAGAACTAATCAAATCAAGCCTGGACTTCATTCGGCGGTTCATCTAACGGCTCAAGTCTGACACCACTCTTCCTGATGAAGAAACCCCACTGCAGCACTGCCTTTATCTTGAGCCAGCCATTAACGCCTTTGCTGGGACCTCTACCAGCATCATCATCACGTGGTGGAGTCTGAAAGGCATCAGAAAACCAGCAATCCAAATCATCACAAACCATTGGTTGGTAATCTTCCATCATGTGATTGCATTCAGGAACAAGTCTACTACTAAATTGTGATACTGAGGTATGGGGTGGTTCACAGGGGCAAACATGCTCATTTACTGTATAGTCCATTTGGCCCAAACAATCGATCGTTTGGCTACGCATGGCACATTGTAAATTGACGCCATGGGACTGTATTGGCGATCCAATGGAATCAAAGCCAATATCTCCTGGAGAAATGAGGACATTCAAGCGGTCTGATGACGTATGCTGATGTGCAGCGGGACAAAAATTGTCATCAAGTGAAAACTCCATGGAATTCCCAGAATCCTGTCCTGGCAATGCCAAAGCGTTTACATCATTACGTCCTGGACAATGAACTGGAACATTAATGTGGTTAGTAAACACAGGCCTACGTGTTCGACCAAAAAAAAAAAAAAAACATAGGCCTACGTGAGCACAGGTATACAAGCTTATAAAAAATCTTGCAATGATTAATTGTGAGCTTTTATTATTCTGATATGGCGGAAAGTGCTACTAATTTTTCTTTTCCTCACCCTGCACATCTCTTTAATTTTTCTTGCCCCTGGTCTTTGCGATCTTTAGGTGCTTCAGTTGACAAGGCCCTGCCCGTTTGCTTCACAGATTGAGCATTCCATATCCCAATTTCTGACATACAAGTTTAACCAACCAAAAACCTTCTTTGTGGAGATGATCTTCCGGTCACCATTTGAAATTCCAATTTTTAACAAATGAATGAAGCTATGATCGTACCCGGATAGACCATAAAGATGCACATATAAACACGTTACTGTGTGCTTATTACATCTACTTGTGTCTACCGAGTGATAGCAATATCTTGTCAATATCCACTTAGCACTAAGTGAAGGCGTTCGTGAGTTTCTACTCTCCCCCACCCCCAATCCCCCACTCCAAGAAACCACATGTTACCAACTAAATTTTTTAGTTGGTTTTTAGTTTCTTGGACAGAACAGATACAGTGGCCAAAGGGATAGAGTGTATTGAATGAGGCTCATTTTGCAATTGTCACAGCTTGGAGAATTTATCTTTTCATTTATATCTAGCATTGGATACGGACTGTTCTCCACATTGCATGTCCTTACTGACCATTTTGATACTTCAACTCTTTCGAGTCCAAATTGAAGTTCTCTTAAATAGAACCCTGATAAAACGAAGCACTTGATTATTGCCCTTTTGCCTTTGTGCTGAAAATTGATTAGATTACTACTTTTGGTAGTGATAACCTGCTCCTCTCGTTTGTCCATCATCAGTGAAAACTACTTCTGCGCATTTTCGGTTGCATCTGAAGACACATTAAAGCCTAACTTACAAATGAGATTACTCTAAATATAACTTAGAGTCAGTGCCAAAGAGGTGGCAAAATTAGTAAAATCTCCTTGGATTCAAGTTCAATTTAAGTTTAGCTGGACAGAGTAAACGTCTTCATGTTATGTCGAACCCAAATCATAAGGTTCAGCAACATATTGATTTTCATTTATTAAAGCTCAAAAATCAAGTGGGGAGCCCTCCTTTCTCGCGAAAGGAGTGACAACCACCATGATTTTGGCTGACTCATCTCTCTTCCAGCGCTCTCTCGCTCTGTCCTTGGGCGCTTTTTGCTCTTCGCTCTGGCACACCTGAAGCCCCATTCTCTGGCGCAAAGCCAGCGCTCGCACACCCGAAAACTCAGGATGATTAAGGATGATTTTTGGATGGAGGTGGGCTAGCGAGGATAGATTTAGGACAAGACCTACAATTGAGGAGGTCTTGACGCTTTGTTTGTCCGGTCTTCTAAGGACCGGACGAATCTCTGTCTCTCTTTCACTTCCTCTTTCTGTTTCTCTCCACTTTTCATCTTCCCAACAAATCTACCTTTTATGTGTATTCAAGATTGCAGAATAAGATACGAAGATTATCCATTTACTGAATGAGTAGGTTTGAGGCTTGGTTCGAAATTATACCCTACGATGTATGCATTCGGATGAGCTCCTATACCAAGAATAAAGCAACCTAAATAGCAATAAATTGAATGATGGCCGGTCTCTTTCATATATATATGTGTGTGTGTGTGTGTGTAAGTTTATGTATCAATTGCGGCATTTGGTAGAATTTAATGTCGAATAGGGTTTGATGTGATTTGATCTAGGAAGAATTCTTTGTTAAGGATAAAACGGGATATATTATGTGCTGAAAATGGGCCGTTACAAAGAGTGCCTGGTCGAGGCATTTGCTTATTGCTCGACAAAATCATAGTGAAATGACACCACATTTGAAGTGAAGTCTGCATTCAATTATCTTAATGTTTAAATTCCTGTAACGGACAATTTTAGTTCTTTGTTTCCGACAAAAACTTTAAATTATGCGTATGGGAAAAATTAGCGCGTGCCTCTTCTCTAGTACAAGGATAACAAGAAAGAATTATAATGAGAGAGGACATCACAAAAACGTATTGCATGATGTGAGTACGTGTGAGTGAAAGAGATATGTTCATTGCACACACCACCGACAGCCGTAGCGATTCCATCACGAAAACGTATTGCATGCTCTGCTTCATCGAGTCACCCTCGAGTATTAAAAAAAGATCAAAGTTGGACGACCTGGATGTACCTTCTTCTTTGTACATTTTCTGCGCCTAATATAATAAGGCATGTATGCACCGTTATTAACGGAAAACATGAACGCCACCACCCCGTGCTCGGAGAAAAACAGAGCATGTGTTGATGATAGGTGGATGATGGGAACACAATCGGCCTAAGTTCAATTGTCTCCATCTTCAATCTCCCTTCAACTTCACTTCTCTCTCTCTCTCTCTCTCTCTCCAGCGCCAATCATGGCGGCGTCGACCACTCACGGCAGGCAGAGCCTCCCTCCTCTGTTCCTGCTCTGTTTCCTCTGCCTCTTCTCCTCCACCGCCGTTGCGGACGACCTCCACATACTCCTGAACCTCACAGCCACACTTGAAACTCCAAACTCAAACCTGTTCTCTTCGTGGACGCTGAACAACCCACCGTGCCAATTCGCAGGCATCACCTGCGACATCAATGGATCAGTGATGGAGATTGACCTATCGAATCAGCAGTTAGCGGGCGTGCTCCCCTTGGGATCGATGTGCGAGCTCCAGAAGTTGGAGAAGCTCGCGCTAGGATTCAACTCCTTCCATGGCACAACAACGGGCAGTTTGAATGGTTGCGTCCTAGTTCGTCTTCGATAGATGCTAATAATGGTGCATCTAGTTCGTCCACCGCACCAATTGGAAATTGCTACGAGGTGTTTTTGAGCTTCAGAGGTCTAGACACTCGAAATAGCTTTACTGATCACCTTTACAATGGGCTCTTGGGAGCCGGAATTGATGCTTTCAGAGACGATGACGAGCTCTGCCAAGGCGAGGACATCCGACCAGATCTTATGGCAGCCATCACTAATAGTAAGATCCTGATCCCCATTCTCTCTGTGAATTATGGTGCGAGCAGTTGGTGCCTGGACGAACTAGTTCAAATAATAGAGCGCAGGAATGATAATAATGGGCAAATAGTGTTGTCTGTATTCTATAAAGTGAAACCAGCTGACGTGGGGCATCAAATCGGGAGTTTCGGAGACGCATTTCACGACCGTGAGAGGCGTTTGCTTAAGAGGCGCTTCGACTCGGCGATTTTGGAGAAATGGAGGCAAGCACTTCTTGCAGTCAACACCTTGAAAGGATACGAAGCCGATGGGTAGAACTTTTCGCCAAAACATTCTCTACTTTCTTTTAATATGTGTGGATGTTTACTGGTTATTCTGATTCTCACCTGCGTCATTTTCAAACACTAACAATAAGATCTTGTTATTCCTTTTTTTTTTTTTATAAATTTTTTGCTTTAATGATATAGACAATCTAGTTATAGATATTTTCAAACACTAACAATAAGATCTTGTTTACTGGTTATTCTGATTCTCTACTTTTAGTGTACTTTTCCCATTATAATCGTATAACATAGATACTCAAAAGGAAAATAATGTACAACCTGCTATCATCCCTAGAGGCAATGAAAACAAATAAGAACACCAATCTAGAATGAAAATAAATTCGTGACAAGAGTAGAAACTTGCAAGCGTGCAGAATTGCGCAAACGAGGAGAAAGCCCCTCAATTGCATTTAGGTAGTTCACAATATCTGACAATGCACGACTTTTCATGTTCATATGATAGACGGCCGCGAAATCCTCTTGCTTATGACATGTTTATTGATTGATGGCTGACTCTCATACTGCGCTAGCTTATTGGATTTTTGCTTATTCAAACACTTTAGAAAATTTTTAAAGTCACGTCCACGTGATCCCTAATATCGTTAACAAACAAGAAGTGTAAATATTGGTTCAAATCCATAACACATACAATATTCTGGATTCATAAGCGATACCCTCAAGTTTCTTCTGGCTTAATAAATTATGTCGTAATAGTGGAATGAGGCATGCCATGTGAAGCAACCATCGGCATTTCCCACTTTAGTCATAGCATATAAGATAATATATGGAGGTGAGACGGAAGTATTCCTAAAGGGTTTTTTTATTTATCCGCAGATTTATTTATTATTGTGTTCTCATTTGATAAACAACATAAAATTACTGTTGCCACATAACTGAACTTGTCACATTTGATAGGTCTCAGGCGGACTTGGTGAAATCGATTGTCCGAAAAGTGTTGAGGGAACTGAAGAAACAATTTGAGTTGGATATTTCTGAGAATTTGATCGGAATACATAATCATGCGAGGAATATTATGGAATTTGTGGATGATAAATCTCATGCCACCCTATTCGTTGGCATTCATGGAATGGGAGGCATTGGTAAGACCACTCTTGCCAAAATCATCTACAACAAGCTCTCCAATCGGTTCGAGCATCACGGCTTCATTCCCGATATAAGGGAATCATCGAAGCGTAATGGCGCATATTGCTTGCGGAATCGGTTTATCTTTGATATCTTTAAGCGAGAAAATCAAGTTCATAATGAGGATGAAGGGACTAAATTCATCTCCTCCAAGTTTAAAGGTAAAAATATCCTCATTCTTTTTGATGATGTGGATAATGCCATTCAGTTGAAGCGTTTTGGCCGGTAAACATGATTGGTTTTCTTCGGAAAGTAAGATCATTATTACCACCAGAAACGAGAGCATTCTTGAAGAGGTTGGGGTGGACTATTCCTATGACCTTAAGGAAATGGATAATGATCAGTCTTTGATTCTGTTTAGCAAACATGCGTTTCGAAAGGATTCTCCTCCGGGGGAATTTAAGGACCTCACGAATGAAGTTGTATCCATAACAAGAGGACTTCCCTTGTCCCTTGAGGTTTTGGGTTCTCTATTGTGTGGAAAAAAGCTAGCATTCTAGAGAGGTACAATATGTTGAGTCACGTGGACCATGTTTATTTATCTTATTATTTTATTTTAGTAGAATGATCAGTTGTTTAGTGTCCTAGTTATTAGGAGTTTGTTTTAGTGGTGCTGAACATGGCTTTGTGTTTTACCAAGTCAATAGGAGGTTTTCGCACAGTTGCTGTTTTTTAGGAGTTAGTGGATGCACTTTCTTTATTAACCGTTGGGTATTAGCTCTTTAAATGGAGCATCCGTTATAAGTTTTTTTTTTAGCAGTAAGAAATAAACGTACTCCATTGCATATTGTTAGTATCCTTTTTCTAATATTGTAACGGTGGTATCAGAGCCTGGTTGTGAGAAGAGAGCAGCAGCAACTTTTCAATGGCCACCGATAATTTCATTCAGCCAGCTATCCCTCGCTTTGATGGTCACTATGATCATTAGAGCATGCTGATGGAGAATTTCTTGCGGTCCAAAGAGTGCTGGCATGTCGTTGATTCGGGAGTAGCAGAACCGGCGGCTGGAGTGGTGTTGACGGATACACAAAGAGCTGACTTAGATGCATTGAAGCTAAAGGATCTCAAAGCCAAGAACTACCTTTTTCAAGCTATCAATCGATCAACCTTGGAGACAATTCTTTGCAAAGACACCTCCAAGCATGTTTGGGATGCAATGAAGAAAAAGTATCAAGGGAACGCGAAGGCGAAGCGCGTGCAACTTCAAGGTCTTCGGACGGAATTTGAGAATTTACGCATGAAGACCGGCGAATCCGTTATCGATTATTTATCAAGAACAATGACGATCGGTAACAAGATGCGGATCCATGGCGAGAAGATGGAGGACGTCACCATCATCGAGAAGATTCTTCGATCAATGACACCGAAATTTAATTTCGTTGTTTGTTCTATAGAAGAATCTAAAGATATTGATGAACTTTCAATTGATGAGTTGCAGAGTTCTTTGCTGGTTCATGAGCAAAAAATTGTCCAGCAAGATAAAGAGGAACAAGCATTAAAGGCAGTATCCAATCCAAAGGGTCCCGATCGTGGGAAAGGGAGATGGAAGGACAAAGATTTGCACCAGAAATCAAATGAGGATCATGCTACCGATTCCAAATGGAAAGCGAAAGGCCGTGACAACAACTATTCAAATGGCAACAAATCGAAGTCTGTAGACAAGTCAAATGTTGAATGTTATAGATGTCACGGGTATGGCCATTACAAGTTTGAATGTAGAACCAATCTCAACAAAAATCATGGTGCAAAATCAAATTTTGCAGAGAAAGTAGAAGAAGTTTCGCTTTTGATGGCTTGTCATGCAAAAGAAGATGTTCGTCACAATTTGTGGTATTTAGATACCGGCTGCAACCGGCTGCAACAATCACATGTGTGGGGATAAGTCTGTATTTTCAGACTTGGATGAATCATTCCGTAACACCGTGACGTTTGGTGACAAATCTGTAGTTTCTGTCATGGGCAAAGGCAACGTTAAGATCCACACCAAGGAGAACTCTACTCGGATTATTTCTAACGTTTACTTTGTTCCAGATTTGAAAACCAAACTTGCTTAGCATTGGTCAGTTACAAGAGAAGGGATATGAGATCTCTATCAAGGATAGAGTTTGTCGCATTCAAGATGAAAAGTTGGGCTTAATTGCTCAAGTCAACATGACAACAAACCGGATGTTTCCACTATATCTCGATAACACCACCCAATGGTGTTTCTCTGTGAGATTGAAGGAGGAAGCCTGGTTGTGGCATTTTCGCTATGGACATCTGAATTTTGGTGGTCTAAAAACGCTGCAGCAAAAGAATATGGTGATTGGTCTTCTGCAAATTCAAAGCCCTTCTCAAGTTTGTGAAGAGTGTGTTGTTGGCAAACAACATCGAGACCCGTTTCTGAAAGGAAAAACATGTAGAGCAAAGAAGGTGTTGGAACCGATTCATTCAGACTTATGCGGACCCATTAATCCAATATCAAACGGTGGTAAACGTTATTTTATAACGTTCATTGATGATTACAGCCGGAAAACTTGGGTTTATTTTTTGCGGGAGAAGTCTGAAGCCTTTTTAGCTTTCAAAAACTTCAAGGTATTAGTAGAAAAAAAAAGCAGGCATACTTATAAAGACTCTTCGCAGTGATCGTGGTGGAGAATATAACTCACAAGTATTCATAAATTTTTGTGAGATTCATGGAATTCAAAAACAGCTCACAACGGCCTATACGCCGCAGCAGAATGGCGTTGCAGAGAGGAAGAATCGCACGATCGTGAACATGGTACGAACCATTTTGGCAAGTAGCGGTGTCCCAAGAAGTTTTTGGCCTGAAGCTGTCAATTGGAGCATTTATGTATTGAACAGAAGCCCCACACTTGTTGTTCAAAACATGACGCCTGAAGAAGCTTGGAGTGGACGCAAACCAAGTGTCGGGCATTTCGGAATCTTCGGTTGCATAGCATTTGCCCACATTCTAGATCGGAAGAGGAGCAAGCTTGATGACAAAGGTGAAAAACGTATTTTTCTTGGTGTTAGTGAGCAGTCAAAAGCATACAAATTGTACAATCCTATCACCAAGAAAATTGTCATCAGTCGTGACGTGATTTTTGATGAAGAGCGGTTCTGGATTTGGGATGAAAAGAATGTTGAACAACAAATACAAGCTGATTTTGATGGAGAAAATGGAGAAAAAATGCAGCAGCCTTTGGAGAATGCACAACCTGTAGAAAATGAGCATCAACCAGCTATCAATGAACATATTTCAGCCTCTGAAACAGAAGATGAGCAACGACTCCGACGAGTTAGAAAAAGACCTACATGGATGACTGATTATGAGGTAACCGGGATTTACCAAACCGAAGACCCCCTTACTCATTTTGCTTTATTTTCAGATTGCGATCCAATGGCTTTCAAAGATGCCGTTAAAGAACCAAAATGGCGGAAGGCGATGGATGCTGAAATTGCAGCCATTGAAAGAAATTATACTTGGGAGTTGACAGAGCTTCCAAAAGGGCAAAAGACCATTGGCGTGAAGTGGGTGTACAAGACGAAGCTGAAGGAGAATGGTGAAGTTGATAAGTATAAAGCTCGCTTAGTCGTAAAAGGCTACAAGCAAGAGTTTGGCATTGACTACAAAGAAGTTTTCGCTCTAGTTGCCCGACATGACACAATCAGATTGGTGATTGCACCGGCGGCGCAAAACTCATGGCCTATCTTCCAGTTGGACGTGAAATCGGCATTTTTACATGGCGACTTGGAAGAGCAGGTATTTATTGATGAACCTCCTGGTTATGTGAAGTTTGGAAGTGAGCACAAGGTGTATAAACTAAACAAGGCTTTATATGGACTAAAACAAGCTCCAAGGGCTTTATATAGTCGTATAGAGGCCTATTTTCTGAAGGAAGGTCTTCACAAGTGTCCATATGAGCATACACTTTTTGTCAAAATTGGAGATGGAGGGAAGATGCTTATTGTTTGCTTATATGTGGATGATTTGATCTATACTGGAAATGATAGAGCCATGTTTGAAAAATTTAAGCAATCTATGATGCTTGAATTTGATATATCTGATCTTGGAAAGATGCACTATTTTCTTGGGATAGAAGTTGTTCAATTTGCTGGTGGAATTTTTATTTCACAAAGAAAATATGTGCAAGACATTTTAGACAGGTTCCAAATGAAGGATTGTAATCCTTCTAGCACACCAACCGAGGCGGGTTTGAAGTTAGTGAAAGATTCTGAAGGAAAGAAGGTTGACAGCACTATGTACAAGCAAATTGTGGGAAGCTTGATGTATTTAACTGCAACAAGGCCGGATATAATGTACTTTGTGAGTCTTATAAGTAGGTACATGGAGAATCCTACTGAGATGCATCTCTTTGCTGTCAAGAGAATTTTTCGATACTTGCAAGGTACGACCGGCTTTGGACTGCTCTACAAGAAGGGAGAAAACTCAAGCTTGATGGGCTTCACCGACGGTGAGTATGCTGGAGATCAAGATGATAGAAGGAGCACTTCCGGATATGTATTTATGTTGGGTTCGGGAGCTATCTCATGGTCATCAAAGAAGCAGCCGATTGTCACTTTATCAACCACTGAAGCTGAATTTGTTGCTGCAACCTCATGTGCTTGTCAAGCTATTTGGTTGGGGAAAATTCTTGAAGAACTTCATTTCAAGAGTCAAGGACCTACTGCAATTTATTGTGACAATAGTTCAGCAATAAAGCTCTCCAAAAATCCTGCTTTACACGGAAGTAGCAAACATATAGATGTGAAGTTTCACTTCTTAAGGGATCTCACGAAGGAAGGAGTCATAGATCTCATCTATCGTAGAAGTGAAGATCAGGTTGCTGATATCTTTACTAAATCCCTCAAGTTGGCTGCATTTCAAAAGCTGAGAAACCTGCTTGGTGTTGACAAGTTGTATTAAACTGAATGTTGGCAAACTTTCAGTTTAAGGGAGGGAATGTTGAGTCACGTGGACCATGTTTATTTATCTTATTATTTTATTTTAGTAGAATGATCGGTTGTTTAGTGTCCTAGCTATTAGGAGTTTGTTTTAGTGGTGCTGAACATGGCTTTGTGTTTTACCAAGTCAATAGGAGGTTTCTGCACAGTTGCTGTTTTTTAGGAGTTAGTGGATGCACTTTCTTTATTAACCGTTGGGTATTAGCTCTTTAAATGGAGCATCCGTTGTAAGTTTTTTTTTTTTTTTTAGCAGTAAGGAATAAACGTACTCCATTGCATATTGTTAGTATCCTTTTTCTAATATTGTAACACAATAGACAAGTTAAAAAAAGTGCCTCCTAAGGAAGTGAGAGAAAAGTTAAGGATTAGTTATGATGCATTAGAGTATGAACAAAAGCAAATATTTTTGGATATCGCTTGTTTTTCATTGGCACCGACAAGAGAATCGCATCCTACATGTGGGAGGCCTGTCGCTTTTTCCCCGAGGAGGGAATTGATGTAATGAGATTCATGTCATTAATAAAAATTGGAGATGATCATGAGCTGCGAATGCATGACCAACCGAGAGATCTCGGTAGGGAACTAATTCGCGAGGAAAACCAGCGGGAGCCTCGTAACCGTAGCAGGCTATGGGACTCTGAAGAAGTCCAGAAAATGCTAAAGGAGAAGAAGGTAAACGTTCTGTTCTTGTGCTCACATAGTCCATATTCTATTGTTAGAGTAATGTTGGTTCACTACTTAGTGCTTCCTTTAAAAATCAATAATATCTAGATGTTAAAGTTAATATAATAGGACTAAGATGCCCGCATTTCTCATGACTTATTTAAAACTTGCCGAATAAGATAGGAACATGACTATCATGCGAGCGTAACATCAAGCGTATTTTATGCAATGACCATGAAGTATGTGATTGTATTTGCATTTGTGAATTTAATCATAATTCTGACTCTAGTACTTTTAATCCATCATTTGGTTTGACTCGAGTTGTTGCTCTAACAGACTAGAACTCATATGCAATCTCAACGCGCGACCCATGTATAATCTCAAGAGCCAATTCATTTATTAACAAATTCTAAGCCAATGTATATTTATTATGTCTTTCGTTGATTAAATAAACTAAAATAACCAAAAGAAAAACGAATATGTTATATATTTTAGATACGACTAAAATTGTATAGATAAACTTTACAACTGGAAAAGTACTGTTTTATAATATTATTTCAGTATTTTTGCATGACTCCATTTCGCTATTCATCCATGGTACTATAATGAGCAATGGCGGTTACCCATGGCGATTTAACAATGATAACGGATGAAATTTGTTGAGGGTGTGAGCTTTGTTCTACGATTTTATGGTTAGCCTGTTTTTTATTACGTTTGAAAGGTCAATGTTATTTTTGTGGTAGATTCTGAAGGTTAGGCCTTGTAGACGTTTGAAAGGTTTTGCTGCTTTTGTCACATGTAAAAAGAAGTTGGGCTTATTTTCGGGGAATTCGCCAAGAATAGCTTCCTCTTTCACATTTCATAAATGCTTTGCGCTTTCAACAATTAATCTTTTTTTAATATACATCAAAGTTAATAGGTTTGTTTAATTTTATTTATTGTGCTTGAGTAGCTCAGTCATCTATGATTATGAATATATCAAATTGTAATCTATAGTTAAACTAAAATTCATGATACTATAATAAGTTGTAGAATAATAGGTACATAATATATTAATATAACTACTATCAGAACATTCAGTTTCTTGCAATTAGTTATTATTACTCCAATGGAAAATAAGAGTATTTCTTCTTTTTTTATTGATCGCGTAAGTAGCATAGACGAGTAATATACACGAAATTAGTATTGAGAGAAAGACATATTTCTATTAAAATTAATCAAATCAACTTTAGATTTTGCACATTGCAGCCCTTGTCAATAGGATATTAAATACGTCGGTTGCTCAGTCCATCAGACAATCGAACTTTTCACCGTAGTTTTCCTTACGCCTGAGCCCAGGAACCTGCGTCAAGATTCCACAGAGGGGCGATAGAAATGAGCATAAATGCAACACAAAGAGGCTAGATATGCAAGAGAACAAAATCAAACCTTCATTTGATCCAAAACAAGGTTGGTTCCAAGCAACACATATCGCTTCTCAGGGTGTTCTTTGATCCATTTCTCAACCCAAGTAGTTTTTCCAGAAGCTGGCAATCCCACCATCATCATTATTTCACAGCAGCTAATATCAGAGAAAGCAGGACCCAGAATGGCCTTCTGATCCTCAAATGCACAAGCCCAAGGCTTAAAACCATCTTCGGGAACCAATCCATCTTCAAGACTAAAGTGCATCTCTACTTCAACATTCTTCAATAGTATGTGCGGAAAGAGCGCTGATTTCCACGGTACATTACTTGCTGCAGTATCCACTCCAAGACCCATCCCACTGGCATCAAACTGCTTCGCAACTCCCAGCCACTTACCATTCTTTGAGAAACCTATGGACGCCAGGGGCTTACTCTCAAGATCAACAGCACAGAAAATCGTGTCACCAACTCCAAACTTTTCACCATAATCCAAAAAGTCGTTTTCAGTTGAAAACTTTGCAGTCCCTCCATATCCAAAGCTGCAGGAGCTTTCTCCAAGGCTTCCCACTGGTTTGTCCCCAGTCGAGACACCAACACGACAAAGATGCTGCTTGTCATGGGGAGTGTCATCCATTTCAACTGGCTGAGTTGAGACAACGTTGCAGCCAAAACAGTATTTCCCCCCCCCATTATTCCAGCATTAGCACGCGCACCAGATCAGCAATAAGCAAACCCTTCCTCATGAAGTGCGGATCCTCGAAGCCCATTGCCTTCCACATTAAAATCTGCACGAGGGAATACGTGTTTGCACCATCAGTTCGGTCAGCAAAACAAGAAAGAGTTTAGACCTTTTGACATATGCAAACGACAATACACTTGATACTTTGGTAAAGACATACGTGAAGTAAGAGCACAAGTACCACCATGCATAGGCTCATATATTTCCATTGTATGCTTTTCTACAACCGTGCCAAACACCATCCTCGACTGAGAAAAATACTAGAGGAGAACATTCAGAACGTATGCCACAAAATGAGGCAATTGACGGATATTTCCCACATTGACCATCCATCTTTTCTCTCAAAAAAACATTACACCAGTGACTCACATAACTATGGATGCCATAAGACACTTGACTAGTCTTAACAAGAATGGACATTTCTTCGGATTTGATCTCTCTGTTACACGAAATTAAAAACCAAACTGTCACTAGACAGTACTGTTCCATTGAACTTCGCGCAGCCGACCCAAACACACGCACTTTGCTTCCTGACCACGCACAGCACAAGCAATCACGGTCATGACCGATAGAATCGACGACACCAAGCCAACACACGATCGATCGAGAACTCCATCTGACCCCTCGCACGCACAATTCTCGGACCAAACGAAAGAAACGTGTCACAATCATTCCTCCGTATATCACCAAAACAGTCAGAGAACAAACGATCAAAGAGAGAAACACTCTTACGAAGCAGGCACGATCAACGAAAAGTACGAAGAGACAGAAAAAAAAAAAAGGAGGGGAAAACGAAGGGGAAAAGGCGGTACCTAAGTTGCAATCGGCGGGGTTGAGAGCCACACGGTGGTCGGGCTTCGACTCCGAGGCGTCGCCGCGTCTCGTCCTCTTGAGGTTCTGCTCGAATTCGTCTTCTCCGGAAGGTTCGATTTTCAGAGAAGCCATTGCCACCGGGCTCTGAAGCTGAACCACCAGCACCGGCACACAGAGAGAAAGAGAGACAGAGACAGAGAGAGAGGAGGGGCCCAAACGAAACGTCTCGTCGTGTATTTAAAGGGATCGGAAGCGGAGTGGGACCCACAAGCCAATAAATTATTTCTTTTTATTTTTATTTTTTTACTTTTTTGCCCAAAAAAAGTTTACACGATAGTTGGATTAATTAATTAAGGGGAAAAGGGAAATAGAAGAACTAATTGGGCTTTGGCAGTGTCTATCGTGCTCACGATCCGCGTTTAAGGTTAATGAGCTCTTTTTTATTTTATGTTTTTGGTCGAACAGGTAAATGGGCTTCGAGGGCACCTTAGTTCACCTTGACATTTGAAGTTAGATTTTTGTTTCAAACGAGTCGATTTTGGTTAGGTCCAAAACGAGTCGGTGATGGTTCACTATAATCTTTTCGCATGAAAAAAACAAGTCGATTTAGATCGGATACATTTTCAACCCATCTAAACCCAACCCGACCCGACTCGCTATAGGTGTCAAAGCCCACCAATGAGCTCTTTGACACACCTGTGCATGAAAAAATACTATTGTCCATTTTAACCCGTCACATGATAAAACATGATGCTTACGATTGTAGTCATGTGACGCATTAGAGAATAATAATCATCAATATGCATATCTACGAAAATTAGTCGGATATACCACGTTAATCAAACGACCAAACACATGTACATTGCCCTAACGAAGAGAGAATCGGTATGCCACGACATTTTCCCGTGGACCGGTCCTGCTTTTCGACAAGTTTAACAATACTTCGTCTAAATCCTATCAAAGTACCCTTTGCATGAAAAGATTATCATTTGGTCACCATCATTCATCATACATTAGTTACATCGAAACAAACCCCAGCCGAGACAAACTCATGCTCTACTTTGAGCGACTGCCCAAAGCTATGCCGCAAATCGCTATAACTTGTTACAAATCGCGAGAGCTCAACATTGCTGAATCACTGCAGATCATGGATTTGCCTCTGCCATCAATCATTCAATATTTCCGATCCGTGAAAGACGTGATATAGATTGATGCAAAGTTTTTAAGAATTCTCAAGAATCCTGTTGCCCCTTTTCAGGGGACGCAGCCTCAAGATCAGCACCTCCATCTCCATCATCCACGCTGTTACGTGCGGAATCGAAAGGAAAGCTCCAGATTGAGAGACAGTTCTCATCACCTGCAAAAGACAAGACAATACAATGTAAACGAAGGGCAACAGTAAATTGTTGAGCTGATCAAAGGAGAGTGCCCACATGCACGGCTGGCAAGAGATATCCACTCTAATCCGTGTAATTAAACATGCCACAAATTTTATCCAAGTACATCATCGAAGAAAAGCAGAACAGTCTATGGCTGTTGAAACTAGCAAAAAAAAAACTTCAAGATGGCATAATCTTAGCTCGCCGAAGAACTTGAAAAACAAAAGGATATCTTTTCCCCAGGAAAATTCCAAACATTGGGCCGTAGAAGACCCTCAAGTGGGACTTTGGGGAAAAAAGGGAAGAACAAGAAGAAGAAAAAACGCAATGGAGGACGATCTTCTAGGGGACTTTGGGGAAAAATGGGAAGAACAAGATCAAGAAAAAACCAAATGGAGGATAACCTTCTAGGGCCCAATATTTTGATTGAATTAGCACAATCACCAAGGCGATCAATCAACAAGGCAAAGTGAAATATGCTGCAAGCTTTAACAGGAAAAGGTGGACATCTATGATACCCCTCAAATGAAATACTGCATCATCCTCCTCAGGAACCTCAAATCTTCAGTGCCCAGAAGAAGAAGCAGCCATCGGCAGAAACGGATGAAAAGAGAAGCCATTTACTGTATCTGGATTATCACGGAAGACAAGGAAATGTCCATCATCAGGCAAATCAAGTACAACTAAACACAATACGCATAAATGGACAAGAAACCCTTCAATTACAAAGTATCAGACCTGATGCAGCCTGAAAGCCTGAAATCCACTGGCCAGTTTGAAGATCATATATATGAACTAGACCATCCTGATGGCAAAGAGTCAGAAAGAGTAGACTATTGACGATATAGTTCGCTACAAATGCAAAAGCAGCATGGTACCTGACCGCCTGTACCAAGATATCGACCTAGAGGTTCAACATCAAAGTATATACGCTGGTTGGTATCTTCAGATGACCGGTACAACCTATATAAACAATTGAGGGACAAAAAAAGTCACTTCAATGATACGGAAAAACAATAATGATAGCAAAAGCGATTACTTGAGGGGGGAAAAAAAAATCCGCCTTGGGAGAGGCATATTAGCAGGAAATATTCTACTTTCTTATCTAAGACCCAACATTTCATTAAAAATATGTTATTCAGTTGCATGGAAAGAGGAGCTTTGCTATCATTAGAAAACAATACTCACTTGTAGACGACATCAACAGCCTTACGAACATCCCAGCACATAATGAAAGGGTCCTACAAGAAATTTAAGAAGAGACATTGTCAAAGATAGACATGCCTAAAGTAAACAATGCATAAAGAATGTTTACCATGATTCCTGAAGGTTAAGTCCATCCCAAAACACTACAGTGGTTCTCGCACAAATTCAGAATTTAGACTCTGTTTGATCACAGGAAAAAGACAGAATTGAGACGAAATGTTTGTGCATTCATTTGGAGAGTGACTAGAATTAAATATGTTCTATCTTATCCGGCTTCACCAATTAACACACATCCCAAATCAGCGAGTGCCTGGCTACTTGGTAGGTCACTGTGTCTGGAAAGAACAGGGCAGGATCATGCGCGAACACACACACACACTCTCTCTACCAACCGAAACCACCACCCACCCCCCCCACCCCAAAAAAAAAAAAAAAAAAAAAAATAATTAAAAAAAAGCCACTCATCTTTTCCTCTTCCGCCACAATCGCCACCCCCAATTCAAACCAAAGCCATTCCCTGCCACCTAAGAGGAAAGCGTTCCACATTTAGCCTGTCATTCAAGCAAGTACAAGACATGAAAAAAGGATATGTTATCACGATTATCACCATTAGTAGCAGATTAAACAAATCTGCATATCTTAAGAGGCAACAACGAATTCAATCACTCATCATCACAAAGTAATTGTTCCAACGTTTATCTAATTAATCGATAAAAAAACTCTGGAAATGCCCAAATAAAATGCTTCCATCACACGCCATTGCATGAGAGAGAGAGAAAGAGAGGGAGAATGGTAGAGAGTCGTTCTATATATTTTCAAGAAAAGGAAAAGAGAAGGTTTAGAGTATTCTACCTTTCGTCCTCCAGTACACAAGTAGTTTCCATCTTTCGAAAATAACACCTGGAATTGCAAGCTTATCACCTATAATTTCTTGAGAAATAACTATCACATAAGGGAAATCCAACCTTCTGGCACTTACATGGGTAACCCCACCTTGTTGACCATGTAGGATGTACAAGAGTTCCATGTTATCTTCTCTGTAGATTGCAGTAGTCTGCCAGCATTCCAGTATGAGCTGGAGAGAAAGCAATGGCAGATATAATACCTGCACAAAAGCAATAGCCAGTAAGACACTAAATTCTTCCCTTTTATCTCGCGATCTCAATATTATCTTCAATCATTATATAATTAACATGCAAATCCAGGGCATTCAGCAGATATGCTATTTCCCTTTACATGCATTGTATATCAGCCCCATGGCAAAATAAACAGAAAAAATCAGCCTTACAATCCAAAGTATTCCATTGAAGTTGAAATACTCAATTCTTCTCGACTGGAGTTTTTGAATTCCTCTTTTATTTAACTTGTCAGACAAATATAAAGAAACAGCTAAACCTGGACAGGCACAACAATGCACCTGTTTGACCTTCTTTGTTTCCTTGAAGTGTTGAGTGCTTCTCAAAATCTCTGCCAGGGCGGTGTACGTCAAACACTCTTATGGATTTGTTATATCCAGCAAAGATCCTTCATATGAACAGAGGATGTAGGTTGAAACTTTAATAGACTTAAAACGCTGTAAACCCAGCATATAGAGAATAGCTCCAACAAACTAAATCATTCTTGATAACCGCAAAAACCACTAAGTAACCAAACACCGACATTTGGAAATTCGGATAGTAGAGCATAACCTACATCACCAAATGCTGATTTCTTTCAACAATAGAAGGTAAAGTAATGTACAATTTCAAGGGGAATTAGAGTGAATCGTTGACATGTGGGAATTTAAGAGTCTTCAAATGGAATGCTAACCTTACTTGTTCCCCGTAGGATTAAATGCAATTGAAAATGCAGCTGTAATTTCATCCACAGCATCATAAGCCCTGTACGTGCAACGTAGCTGCAATGTCAATTGTACAAGTCAATAAAATTTCCTTTTTCTTGTCAAGACAATTGTACCAGAAGTTGTACAAAGAAGATTGTAAAGGAGAAAATGAGGGGTATGCAGACAACAGAGTAGCTACAAAGCATGTCTAAGATGAGTGATAAGCTCAGGGTCCACAACTTCAGTGTACCCCTAAATAACTATATGGCTTCCATAAAGTCTCCCTAGAGTTCTTGAAACCTCTAAACTAAGCTTAACAATTCTGACCTGTCCAGTAGTAGCATCCCAGACATGAATTGGAAGATCACGAGTAGTTGACGCAAATACACAGCTAACTGGGTCTGAAATATGAAAATCTTCCACACTCAATTCTAGCTGTAGCTAATTACCAGAAGAAAATTAACTATAGCTGAAAATATAACCATGTTACGTAAAAGAAGAGTAAAATTTAAAGAGACAACCTGTAGCAGACATGTATGGGTACCAACAGAAATCATAAACCGATTCCCCTTCTGTCACAACAAGATTTGCTGTGAAGGAATCTGCAACCAAAGAGAACTACATGAGACATAGACCACCCAATGTCTGGATTTGCTAATATGTGGTTGTAGATATTACTAGCAAAATAGTCTCAGCAGTCCTAAAGCTAACATCTTTTCAAGCTACTTAAATACACAGAAACAACACACATACTAAATGACCCCAAACTCCTTGCGAACGTGTACCTTGATCAACATCAGACGAAATTGCCTTTGCGCTGTGGTCAACCCCATAGTCTGGTCTGATCATGAAACACAGCAATTAAAGTACGACCAACATCGCCACTTCTCGTGAACGACTAAACATAAAAAGGAACAGAAAAATCAGCAAGCACCACCATTGTCCCAAAACAAACTTACAAAGTGAACACACGAAGTGTATTGTCCTCTGAACTACTGAGAAAGCAAGTCCCATCAGGTGACCTAACGAAGCCCAAAAAAGAAGAGGTAATCATCGCTCCAAAAGCCACAGCACTACTCAGAATGCGGACAACCAAACACCCATCAAGGGAAAACGAAAAATTATGCACCATTTGACGCCTTTCAGAAAGTTGTTCGGCTTCTGGTCAGTTCTGAACTGTTTGTGGAAATGATAGGCTCTTTGAGGAGGGACATCGAACCGAATCGCGGGCCATGAGTAGTCTTGATGAGCGGCCACTGTGGGTTCGTCGAGCGGGCTCAGTTGACGCTGCTCTTCTTCTTCAACCATCCTCGTGCGAGAGAAAAGAGTGTGTGTTGAAGAGCGTCAAGCACGAGCCGTGACAGATTTCTCGAGGGGTCGCCGGCGAGTTGAAATCTGATTTTTCCAACAAGTGTATGGGCCGCCAACGGGCCAAAAGAAACGGCAAGTAATAAGGCAGCTTTTATGTGGCTAGTTACGATACATTTACCCTAAATTTTTTTTTATGACACAAAAAATCTTAAATTTATATTCATGTAACACATTTATCTCAAATTTTTACCCATGCGACATATTTACCCCAAATTTTTTATTATGACACTAAAAACCCTAAACTTGTAGGCATATGACATATTTATTCTAAATTTTGAGGTAAATGAGTCACACGAATCCAAGTTTAGGATTTTTGATGTCATAAAAAAATAATTTGGGATAAATATGTCCCATTGGTATAAGTTTAGGGTTTTCGGTATCATAAGAAAAAGTTTGAGATTTTTGATGTGACAAAAAAAAAAGTTTAGGGTAAATGTATTACGGTTGATATAGTTTAGGGTTAAAATTTATGCAAGTAAAATAGGGTCTAAAATAAAAAATAAAAAAGAAGGTGTAAAATTTTGATCAAACAAAAAAATAGGGTCTTAAATTTCGAATGAAACGGTAGCTAGAATTGAGGTATTTTCTTTGGAACCCTAAAATGGCAACGTTAAGAGTCACGTCTTACTTCTTTTGGGCAGCAAAGAAGCACTTCGAGTTTTGTCATTTGAAATCAAACGCAATTGAAGGAGCTACTTGCTTGCTTATTCATAAATTTGCGAGCACTGCAAGGAGTTGTTGCTTCACTTGAAAACAAGGAGTTGTGTTGAAACTAAAATCAAATTGTAATGATGTCTATATAGTTAAGCATAAATACGTGAAATAAAATACATATTATGATACTCGGGATTTCGTGTGACCTTCCAACAATGCACATAAATAAGGAAAAATTTCAATTAGGAGCCTAAAGTGCCCTTATTTCTCAAATAATGGGTTGAAATGAATTTTGCTTTAAATAAGAGCCTGAAGTGGTCATTATCTCAAATAAAAGCATGAAGTGGTCATATTAGTCTTAAAGAAGGGCTTGACTTGGCCGGCCAAAGGACAATTTCGTCTTTTTACTTTTTATTTATTTTTTCAACTTTTCAACTTTTTTTTCTTTTTTTCCTCCTCCTGCTACCATCGGATTGGTGGAAGTTGCTGGATTCGGGGGAGGGATGCCCTCAGCTGGGCAAGCGAGGGCGAACCACAACAAATCCGGCGAGGACCATACTCAGAGTTTTCGACAACCGACTCGCTGCCAATGGATCCTATCCCTTCTTAGGAAAGGCATGTTCAAAAACTATTCTACTTTCTCATCTAAAGACTCAACATTTCAGTAAGAATATGTCATCCAGTTGGACGGAAATAGAAGCTTTGCTATCCCTAGAAAACAACACTCAATTGTAGACAACATCAACAGCCTTGCGAACACCCCCAACACATGATAAAAGGGTCCTACAAGAAATTTAAGAAGAGACATTGTTAGAGACAAACATACCTAATGTAGAAATAACGCTTAACGAATGTTTGCTCATGATTCGTGAATGCTAAGTCCATCCAAAATGCTCCAGTGGTTTTTCTCACAAATTGGGAACTTAAGATTACTGTGTTTGATCACAAGATAAAGACAGAATTGATACGAAAATACTTTTCGATTCAACCTGGAGAGCTAGTACATGAAAGAATTAGACATGTTCTCATATCTTATCCTGGTTCATGTCCCGTATTAGTTAGTGTCTTGTCACTTGCTAGGTCACCGTGTCTGGAAAGAACCGGGGAGAGGATCATGCACACTCTTTTCCGCTTCCGCCACAATCCCCACCCCCAACTCAAACCCCAAAGCAAATTCCCTTCCACCTAAGAGAAAAAGCTTTCCACGTTTATCTTGTCCTTTGTTGTTGGGACTTTATATCTGGCTCCATATTTGGGTATATCCAATCTGATGGGACTTTGCATTTTGCCAAAGAGGACACCATAACTCCTATTAGCTTGTATAAAAACCAAAGAACATTCAAGCAAAGTCCAAGACGTGAAAAGAAAAAAAAAATGATATCTTCCCATGATAATCACTACTAGAAGCAGACGGAATAAATTCGCATACCTTAGACGCAACGACGAATTCAATCACTCAACATCGCAAAGTAATTTTTTCCAACTTTTATCTGATTAATTGACAACAAAACCTCTATAAATGTCCAATTAAAATGTTACCATCACACGCCATTGCATGGGAGAGAGGGAGACTAGTAGAGAGTCGTTGTATTTGTTCCCAAGGACGGGAAAAGAGAAGGTTTAGAGCATCCAACCTTTCGCTCCATCTTTCAAAAATAACACCCGGAATTGCAAGCTTATCACCTATAATTTCTTGAGGAATAACCATCACATGGGTAACCCCATCTTGTTGACCATGTAAGATGTATAAGAGCTCCATGTTATCTTCTCCGTCGAATCCAATAGTCCGGCTTTAGGAAGGGAACGAGGGATCTTGTGATCGTGAGCTGGAGAGAAAGTAATGGCAGATATCATACCCGCATAAAAGCAATAGAGAGTAAGATACTCAATTCTTCCCCGTTATCTTGTGATCGTGATGTTATCTTGGATAACGATACGCATGGAAATTCAGGGCATTGAGGAGATCTGTTATCTTACTTTGCATGCAAAATAAAACAGAAAAAGTCAGCCTTCCAACCTTCTTTGTTTCCTTGAAGTTTTGAGTGCTTCTCAAAATCCCAACCAGGACAACGTAAGTCAAAACACTCTAGTGGATTTGTTATAAGCAGCAAATGTGACATCCCGTAATCCGGCTCGTTTTGAAGCCTTGAATAAATGAAAAGTCTCATCGATGTATTTCAGTCGAATCTCACTCGGAATTGATCCCTCTCGAGCGGACTAACCAAATGGGAATGTCTACCTAGGAAAATCAAGTACGTAGACCTAAGAACTTGATCTTGGACTGATTCTTTGGTCATGAAAATTGTCGAGGGAATATTTTGGACCAATATAGGCCGATCCTAGAATAATTAAGGAACGATTTGGGTAATACCCTACGCTTGGATCACGGGTGATTCCGTTCGACTTCGTGTGGGTTCCGAACGTCCCCGAATTATTTTCTAACGATCGTGTCCATCGGGACTAGTGATTGACCCTCGCAATTGAATGACAACCAAGGTCGTCGGGGCTCGAGTAATTCTTAAACGTGATTTTAATCACGGGTCGATACGCGTAACTCCTAAAAGCCGCCCGTTAGTTTGAGATACGCTGAAAATTCTATTGATCGAGATTGATCGCGAATCGAGCTTCAGAATTTGACGTCGGACCTTCGGGGGTTTCAATAAATAAAATTTTGGACGTTTCCTCATCCTGTGTGAAATTCTTTCGCGGTTCGCCCCAAAGAGGTTCGGGAAAAGTATATTTGATCTGGATATGGGAAAGGACCCATTTTCCCTCGAAAAATACCCCATTTTCCACTTGGAACAAAGGGTATTTTGGCCATTTTCCCTTTTGGCCGAGATTGACTAGTCAATGTGGGGAGAAAATTATCTTTCCCTCTTGACTTTGTGGGCATAATGAATTATTATTAACCTATATTAATTATTATATTGGCCCTCTTCTTCTTCATTATCCAAGAACCCACTCTCTCTCTAGCTCACTTTCTCTCTACCTCACTCTCTCTCCCTCTCCCTCACTTGGCCGAACACCCTCTCTCTCACCCTCCATTGCCGAAAATTCTTTGAGCTCTCCCCGGAGTCGCTTTGGACCACTTGAAGTTGCTAGATCGTCGACGAGTCCCCGGCCGTGCAAGGATCGTCGGAACCGCCACTTGGTTCGATCTTTTCCTCAACCGTTCAACGGACGTTTTGCGAGTTTTTGAGGTAGGATTGTTTCTAAACCTAAATTAGATAACTAGGGTGCTAAAAGACCATGAAATTGTGAATTTTTGATGAAGAAATTGGTGAATTTGAGGGTGGAATTGTGCTGGCCGAAAATTGCAGATTTGGAGGAGAGAGAAAGCTTGTTCTTGCATGAATAGTAAAGTCAAGAAGATAATTGTTGGTCAAAGTTTAACTATGGTTACTTTATGCTATTTATTAATCATGGTTAGGTTAGTATTTGACTCTAGTTAATTTTTGAACCATGGTTAGTTAATATATTAACTAGGGTTACTTTTATGTGATATAAAGTTGTTATGCCATGGTACCAATTAAATGTGGCATGATTACTATAGTTTAGTACTATAGTCGTAAATTAATTATATGTTAGAAAATTATTATTGTTCGGCTGTGATAAATTTCCACGTTAATATAATTTTAATGGCACGTGAGTTATAAATTGTTACGTTAGCATAATATGGTCGCATGGCCTGGATTGGATATTATGGTAGCATAAATTGATCGGGTAGTCCGGATTGATTCTTGGATTAGTGTGAATTGATCGGATGATCCCGAATTATTAATTCTCTAACGTGAGTGAATTACGTGATCCCGAACGATTCTAAGAAAATGTGAGGGTCGTATTCAATCGGGTTGTCCGAGGCCAAAGTGAGCCGTATTTGTCCGATTGTCCGAGACCGAGAAAATGTGAGGATCGTATTCAATCAAGTCGTCCGAGGCCAAAGTGAGCCGTATTCGTCCGATTGTCCGAGACCGAGAAAGTATGAAAGCCGTGTTCAATTAAGTCGTCCGAGACCAAAGTGAGTCATGTTCGACTAATTGTCCGAGACTTAATTCGGTCGTGTTCCTATGTGTCCGAGACCGAGATTTATGGGTCGTATTCCTTTGTGTCCGAGACCCTGCTATATATATAGAACCGTGTTCCATAAAGGTCCGAGGCTCAATGTTATGAATTTATGTGATGGCGGTGGAGTAATGTGGAATATTGTGGAGTAGCGTGGAATATTTCTAGAGTAGCGTGGAATATTTTGGAGTAACGTGGAATATTTTCGGAGTAACATAGAAATTTTCGGAGTAATGTGGATATTTATATTATGGCCGGATGTGTTAAAAACGGGCCCCGGAGCACGTGGAATATTTTATTGTCGGGCTGAGGCGTGGAACGCCGAAACGGGAGTAACGTAGAATATTTGAGAAGGTGTGGGAATTTTCGGAGAAAGAATGGAATCTTCTGGAATTTAATTGTGGAATTTTTGGGTAAGAAAGAAAGAGTTGTTGGAATTTGTTATTCACCTAAGTTGTGTCTGGAGGCACTAACGACTTGATATAGGGTTAGAGATTTTCCTATTGAGATTTTATCTCACCCCGTCGTGGGTTCGTTGTTTTTCGGACCTTTTGCCTCAGCCATGAATGACCCCGCCTCAAAGGTTCGGGATCCCTCGGGACATGGAAACCGTGGTGACGGAGTACCCAATAGGAGAGGACAAGGTGTATTATAGGCACGTGACTATGATATTGGTGGATACCGGAGAGCCTTTTTGGAAGACTCATACGTACGTGGGGTGGACGTACCGCCACGGGGATTTGCTAGTGGGACCATTGACAGGCTTTGACATCCCCTATGACGGTGTTGGGGAGTGGGACCCTACTAGTACTTCCCCTCCGGACGGTGTAGTGGTTCACCCGGATGCTGGTCCCGATGACGTGGAGCTTAGCCCGGAGGTCGTGGCGCCCGAAGAGGATGGGGACGTTGTGAAGCCTTCCGATGCGGAGCAGCCACCGCAGTAGGATGAGGCTTAGGATAGTCGGCCCCTCGGTTTTTGTGGAGTATTGTATTTTAGTTGTGTAGCGGGTTTCGACCACGTGTCTTTTGTTATAGGTGGTCACGGGCTTGTACAGTGGCCCCTGAAGCCTTAAGTTTGTTGGTTTGTAACAACTATGTATATATATACATATGTATGTTTTTACCATCCCAAGTTATCGTAGTTTTGTTGGTTTTCTGTACGGGGGTTGTTGTTGCTTCTGCATGCGAAATTTCATTTTGTTGGCCCGAGGATCCTGGAGAACCGTACGCAAGCGAGGCCAGGTGGGATGTCGACGGTTCGTAGGGTTCGGGTCGTGACAGCAAAGATCTCACACGTGAACCGGGGATGCAAGTTGAAATTTTATTAGACTTGAAATGCTATGAACCCTACGTAAAGAGAATAGCTCCAACATACTAAATCGTTTATGATAACAGCAAAAACAACTGAGCAACCAACCACGGACATTCTGAAATTCTGGTGGTGGAGTATAATCAAAATCACCAAATGCTGATTTCTTTCAACAATAGAAGGTAAAAAGTAATGTACGAATTCAAAAGAAAATTTCAAGGGGAAATAGAATGGACCTTTAACCCAAGGAAATTAAGAGTTTTAAAATAGAATGTTAACCTTACTTGTTCCCCCCAGAATTGCAATTGAAAATGCTAAGGGATATGCAGATGACTGAGTTACTATGAACCATTTCTAAGATGTGTGATTAGCTCGGACTCCACAACTATCTAGCTCAAAAGATAAGGTTTTCTCGCACTCTTATGCTACACAGGTGTTGAAGAGCATCGAGCACGAGCTATGACACTTTTCTTGAGTTTTGGCTTCGTTGAACCTCCCTCTTTTGAGTTCGTTAAAGGGCGCTAAAATAAAATGGGAATAAATGATAATAAACTAAACTCGAAATTAAGGTTCCATTTATTTCGTGAAAAATAAATGATTTTAAAAATATTTTTCTCAAAATGATCACTTTTATCGTTTACAAAAACTAATGAACATAAATTATTTTCATCGTTTATGCAAATACTTAGATATAAATAAAAATATTTTCCATTGACCGTTTATTTTCATCATGTGGAAGAAGGAGGAGCACAAAGCAGCAGTCTGGTGATATTCCTGCAGTAGTTCCGTGATTTGCTTGTGTTCATGTGGATGGAAGGATGAGCTAGCAGCGGCACGGTGGTTCGGTCTCGTGGTGGGCCTCTCGCGTAGGAGTCCGAGCGAGCAGATTTCTAATTCGTTTAACTCTCGGATCGTGGGTTTCGGCTTGCATGTTGCCAATGTTCTTTGCATGCTACTTTTGTTGGTTTGCTTGATATCCTAGAGCTGTCGGATGAGTGAAATTGAGAGAGGAAGAGAGTTCGGTGGGGTTGTCACGAAATGAAAACGAAGAAGAGGAAGAGGAGATGGTGGCTTGAAGGTTCCTATGCCACATGGGGAGGGAGGTGTCGTCCATGAAAGAAGAGAGGGGTGAGGTGTCATTTTCGCTCCGTCGGGTTCCAATTTCACATATTTTTTAACTCTATGGGGTCCAAATTATACCATAGTGTATCCTAAAAAATATCGTTTTTACTACGTACTTGAGTCCAATAAGTACTAATCCACTCATAACTTAAGTTGGTGGAAAAATGGGGTCGTTATTGTGCATGTCTTGTTTAAATATTTATCAATTGGAATCATATTTACATTAACCTTACTTTGATTTTTTTTTATATAGATAGAGTAGTTATGAATACATAGTGCTCTTATACAAAACAAATAAAATTTTCTCGCTTTCATCTACCTTCGGGTGAATTTTTTCTAATGAACAAAAGGAATTGAAAAAAAAAAAATAGTGTTGTTTATTTCTTCGAATTAAAAATTTGACTATTCAAAAAATATTCGATATGGAAATCGATTTTTTTTTATATTTTATATAAAAATACTATTTTATTCTAATTTTAATATACTAGTTAACTAAACTATTCTATTAGTTATAATAAACTATAATATTAGTTATATTAGGGCTATATGGACTCGAACTGTAGTCCTTTGTGGTAAAACAGATCAAACTAATTATTATCAGAATTATTCGAATTGTTTCAAAGACCCAACATGACTCTTTTTTGTTTTTTTTTGCATTGGGCTCTTTCATTAACCAATCGAAATACCAATTAGTCCACCATCTTTTTTCTTGCCAATAAGGAGATGGCTCCATGTGCTCTGAGTCATTATTTTGGTTTCAATTCAGGAGCACAACCAAAGTGTTTCAAAAAAGGGTTATCTTGATGTAAGTCTGCTTCTTGTCGAGATTAACCTAAGATAAGAGGATTTTCATGGGATTCTTTTTCCCATTAATGTATCGTAATCACTAGGGAGATTTCATCCATTGTCTGCTCATTTCAGTATTTGATGTACCACAGAAATGAAATTAAGAATATTAAATCTATATCAAAGAAAGTTTGAACTTTTGAAATCGGGGTATGCGTTGTCATTTATACATTGTGATTAGTAACATTGGTAAATTAGTTTAAGGTACGGAAAGAGAGATATTCAAACCCTCGATAAACAAAAGACTACGTAGCAGTTTCAATGCTACCCCTTGCACCACTCGGTCAACTCTCCTACAGAGGCTATGATGATCATATCTTACATAGCAGTTCCAATGCTACCTCTTGCACCACTCGGCCAACTCTCCTACAGAGGCTATGATGATCATATCCTACAAAAGGGCACATGGTTGAATGAACGATGGCGGACACCATTATTCATCTTCATCAAAGTTTAGAAGAAAATCTTTGGGGCGATTGGCTTCCCATAGAGGATGTCTCTGATCCTAAACCTATTCACTGTGGCAGAGGCCCACGGGCCAGAACCGTCTCTACCAAGGCGGAAAAGGCTCGAATGGATCATCTTGCCAGTGTAAGCATCTTAGCGCACAAAGTTATAGACAAAAAAGGAGGTCGGTGGCAAATAGTCCAGATGGATCGCCATCGCTTTGAGAGGACGCAGGTCTTAACAATGTCTTCAATGCTGCGAGAAGGATAGATGTGGCTGATTATGGCTTCGCGCAAAGGCGTTGTTGAAATTGTGGAGACAAAATTGTCAGGTTCGTGCTCGATTTCGTTTCGAAGGAGAAGGTTTGCTTCGTTTTGCAAGATTCGGTGGCTCGCCACAAGAATTTGCCTTGGATTATGCTGTGGGCAGAGCTCTCGGCCATGAATTTCACTTCCCAGGTTTCTATGAGTCCTGCCACCAAAACAGCTTTGAAAAAAAGGACGCCTCTTTGAAAGAATGATTGAAGATGACTTCAGCATTTTGGGAACCTCTTCGATAGCTGAGCACATTTTGGCGTTCGCCAAGTAGTTCCCAAAGAACAACGGCTTCATAGTCTCTTAGTCCATAATGCGCGGGCAATTCAGCCTTGATAATCAACTTCTCCAGAACAAGTGCTTCTTCAAGAAGAAACTTAATCACTGCGAGTAGATGTTTCGACCAAAAGCAATCAGCTCCAAAGCCGATTATCTCAACTCTCTTGAGATGTTTCGCCAAACATTCAAAGTTCCCCTTCCTTGAGCACAAAAAATCTTCTTCCTCAAAGTTAAAATGGTCTTTGGATTCATGAAGCTCAAACTGCACATGAATACCCCATGTAAGAAATTTTGCACTAGATGTGTGGGTCCACAAGGATAAAAAAGAAAAAATTCAACGGCTCACTAAAATATCACACAAACAACCTTCATTTGCCCACCATAAATGCTAGTTAGTTTTACTTTGTATCGAGTCTCGATCAATTTGAGCTCTTAAAGTCGTCCACACAATAAAATATCTTCTCTTTCTAGGTGCTCATTGCTACCCTATTAGTTCAAGATCCAAACCTACATGGCAGCCAAAGAACCTCCAGTAAAACACTGCAGTTACTTTAGCTGCACAGATGTTATGTAGACTGACCGAAGTTACAGGCAATTTTCAATTGCTAAAACTAGTAAGGGTTTGAAGTTGATCATCTTCATGTGCTTCTAAAGCTTTAATTCACTGTTTAAACATCTGTGCAAAAGAAAATTCAGCACAAGAAGCGAGATGAAAGTTTCATAGCAAAGGAACAAACCAGCACGTTGCTGCAGCCAGCCAGGCGTATGACTAATTTTTCAAGGCACAGTGAACTTCGTAGCAGGTGTGCTATCCCAGGAAGTTCCCAACGATAAACTGGTGCAAGTAGTGTCAAATTCTGACATTTTGACAATGGAGATGGCACTCCTCCCATCTATCAAAGGGACAGAATCTAAGAACATTGAGCAAGCAACATAGAAAATTTTGACTATACTTTCTTTCCTGTTATAAGATGAATGAAGGCTAACAAAAATTAAAGTCCATCCAAATACCTTATACCCTGACTCTGTCTCCCACGAGTTCACAATGATACATCTTGATGGAAGACTAGAATGCCAGGGAGAGCTGTAGTTGCTCAACCGGGGCAACAAACAGCACTAAAACGGTGCTAATCACCGACCGCATTCAACACGAGCAAGTCTTATAAAGGTAAAAATACCGAGCTCGTACCTGCAAACATGGACAGCCGATGGCGATTGTGGGAACTCCGCGCAGCTTCTCACAGAGTCCCTTCAAAACGTCACAGGGCATCCTCCTCACAGGAGACTCGAGAAAATATAACTTGGCTTCAACCAAAGATGATACATCCTCAAGTATAAGCATGGAACTATTAGGTCAATACCCTGATACCCGCAGCGACAGCAAATGCGGAGCCCAGAGTTTCTCCATGTTCGAGTACTCTACAATATCGTGGCGGAAGAGTACCAACTCTTTCACACTCGTCGAATCTATTCTAATGTTCTTCAACCCCCCGCCATACTCCAACTCGAGGGACTCTAAAACAGGGCTTCCCCTGAGAATTCCTTCCAAAATATCATCACTCAACTCAGCGTATTTTATACACAAGACCTTAAGACAAGGCCACCTGATACTAGTACCCGACGAAAAACAGCAGAAACGGACTTCCAGACGTACCAACCAACTCAAGCAACACACGAACCGCGGCAGTGTGTACGAGAATAGCGAATCGCTCAGCCACAGGCAGAGATCCTCCACGCGGCGCGCCTCCGCGAAGCGGAGCCAGAAGTCAAGCTTGGGGGAGTTGGCCGCGTCGCACTCGAAGCCGATGACGTGGAACCTCTTCACCGTCGGGGAGGTGCTCTGGAGCAGGACGCTGTCGACGAGGGACGACAGGTCCGATAGTTTAAGGGGCTTGTGGTCTCCATTGAAGACGAGGTGCGCGGTGCTGGTCCAAATGGACTGCCAGCGCTTGGAGAGGACGCTGGTCTTGACGACGTCCTCGAGCGGCAGAAATGAGAAGATGTGGTGGATCACGGCGTCCGGCAAGGCGCTAATGAGATCCCTAGGGCTCAACGGAGGAGGAGGAGGAGCTCGGTTTCCTTCGGTGCGAGTGGGCCTGTCGCCGCCGTGGACGGAGGTCTCCGCCATGGGATTGGAATCCTAGGGTTTCCGCGGATTTTCCCGCTGATTCGAAGGATTTTACTTTTTCCCGTCTTTTTACATGACGACGTAGCAAGACGAAGGTGAAGGATAATCAAGTAATTTTCCTTTGCTTCATTAAACAAGAAAAATTACAAAACAAATAGAGTGAAAATTAGATGGCCTCGAATGTGAAAGATGAATTGGAAGGACAAAAACTAAATTTAAGCTTAGTGAAAAAAGGGTGTTAATTAATCTATACTAATTATGTATAACTCGTTCTGTATGTATTTCATTCATCAAGCACTATGACAAATTTCCTAAATTCCTACATCCGTAACTCTCTATTCCTTGTCAACCCCGCCATCGGAGTCGCCATACTCGTCACTCGCCCCTCTCTACATCCGAACATACTCTAGAGTCGCGCCGCCTCCAACAAGCCGGGAATTTTCAACGTGATGTGTTTACACGGCGCCCAAATGAGCGTGCTCGGTTGAAGCTTAATCGATACCTTGTCATCAACAAATGGGACATGTTTAAACGCATATAATAAGTACGTCGTCGCTTATTGAACCTTCCAACACCCTTATTACATTTGTAGACACGTCGACACTTGCCCGGGTCGATACCACATGTTGTAGATACATTTTTTGGTACGTGTAATAACCGTCGAAGCACATTTTTTGTTCGTGTGTGTGACAAGTAATATCTTAAATGCGTTAAGCATGTCGTAATGTCTAAGACGCTTAATAAACTTGTCGTATTGGGGCTTTTATTTGAAGTTAGTTGTTTGCTTTGAGATTGGGTTTGTTTCGATTGGGTCCCAGCCGGGCGGGTATGAATCGTTGAAATCATTTCCCATAAATTGAAAAGAGAGAGAGAGAACTTGTGTCAAATCCATTTTTGACTTACCTAAACTCGACGAGACTCACCTATTTGATAGGTCTATATAGGACAGACAATGGCTGTTAAATCTAGCAACAAAAACTTCAAGATGGTAAGTAACTCGTTTTTCCCTACAGAAAAATCCAAAGATTGGGACCTAGAAGTCCCACCATGGGGACTTCGGCAAAAAATGAAGAACAAGAACAAGAAAAAACCCAATGGAGGATCTTCTAGGGCGCCCAATATTTTGATTGACTTAAGCACAATCACCAAGTCATCCAATAAGGCGAAGTGAAAAGCACAAGGTGGTGGACGTTTATGATACCCTTCAAATAAAAAACTGCATCATCCTCCTCAGGAACTTCAAAATCTTTGGTGCCCTGAAGAAGAAGCAGCCATTGGCGTAAACGGGTGAAAAGAGAAACCATTTGCTGTATACGCATTATTGCGGAAGACAAGGAAATGTTCATAATCAAGCAAATCATATACAACTAAACATGATACGCATAAGTGGACAAGAAACCCACCCTCGAATTATGAAGTATCGGACCTGATGCATCCCGAAAGCCCGAAATCCACCGGCCAGTTTGAAGATCATACGTATGAACTAGACCATCCTGAAGGCAAAGACTGTTACAAAGAGTAGACAATTTTACCATATAGACTGTTAGAAAGAGTGGACAATTTTACGATATATTTCATTCTAAATGTAAAATTGGCATGATACCCGACCGCTTATACCAAGATGTCGACCTAAAGGTTCAACATCAAAGTATATGCGCCGGTTGGTATCTTCGGATGATCGTCACAACCTATATAGTCAATTGAGGGGACAAAAGAAAGTCACTTCAATGATTGGGAAAACAATAATGATAGCAAAAACAATTACTTGAGAGAAAAAACTGAGTCTTGCGAAAGGCATATTAGCCAGAAATATTCTACTTTCTTATCTAATGACCCAAAATTTCATTCAAAATATGTTATTCAGTTGGATGGAAACAGGAGCTTTGCTATCATTAGAAAACAATTCTCAATTGTGGACAACATCAACAACCTTGCGAACATCCCAGCACATAATAAAAGGGTCCTACAAGAAATCTAAGAAGAGACCTTGTCCGATACAGACGTGCCTAAAGTAAATAATACATAAAGAATGTTTACCATGATTCCTCAAATTTTAGTCCATCGCAAAACACTACAGTGGTTTTCGCACAAATTGAGAACTTAGACTGTGTTTGATCACGGGATAAAGACAGAATTGAGATGAAAATGTTTGTGCATTTATTTGGAGAGTGATTAGATATGTTCCCCTATCTTGTCCGGCTTCACCAATTAACACACATCCCATGTTAGCGAGTGCCTGGTTACTTGTTAGGTCACCGTGTCCGGAAAGAACAGGGCGGGATCATGCACTAACTCACCCTCCCTCAATCCCCCCCTTTCAATGAACCCCCCTCTTCCCTTTTCCTCTTTCGCCACAATCCCCACCCCCAATTCAAACCAAAGCCATTCCCTTCCACCTAAAAGAAAAGTTTTCCATGTTTATCTTGTCCTTTGTTGTTCTTCCGGCTCGATATTTGGGTATATCCAATCTGATAGACTTTGCATATGCCAAAGACGACACCTTAAACATTCAAGCAAGTTCAAGACATGAAAATAGGATATCTTTCCATGATTATCACTATTAGTAGCATCTTAAACAAATTTGCATATCCTAGAGGCAACAAACGAATGCAATCACTCATCATCACAAGGTAATTGTCCCAACTTTTATCCGATTAATAGATAACAAAAACTCTGAAAATGTCCAAATAAAATGCTCCCATCACACGCCATTGCACAAGAGAGAGAGAGAGAGAGAGAGAGAGAGAGAGAGAGAGAGAGAGAGAGAGAGAGAGAGAGAATGGTAGAGAGTCATTATATATATTTCCAAGAAAAAAAAAAAGAGAAGGTTTAGAGCATTATACCTTTCGTCCTCGAGTATACAAGTAGTTTCCATCTTTCCGGAATAACACCTGAAATTGCAAGCTTATCACCCTATAATTTCTTGAGAAATAACCATCACATCAGGGAAATCCAATCATCTGGCACTTACCTGGGTAACCCCACCTTGTTGACCATGTAAAATGCATAAGAGTTCCATGCTATCTTCTCTGTAGATTGCAGTAGTCTGGCCGCTGGAGAGAAAGCAATGGCAGATATGATACCCGCACAAAAGCAATAGAGAGTAAGATACCCAATTCTTTCCTTTTCTCTTGTGATCGCAATATTATCTTGAATCATTATAAAATTAACAAGGAAATCCAAGGCACTTAGGAGATCTGCTATTTTCCTTTGCATGCATCGTATATCAGCCCCATTGCAAAATAAAACAGAAAAAGTCAGCCTTACAATCCAAAGTAATTCTTTGAAGTTGAAACACTCAATTTTTCTCCACTGCAGTTCCTCTAAATCCTATTTTATTTAACTTGTTTGACAAACATACAAAAATAGCTAATCCAGGACAAGCACAACAACGCACCTGTTTGACCTTCTTTGTTTCCTTGAAGTGTTTGAGTGCTTCTCAAAATCTTTACCAGGGCGATGTACATCAAACACTCTTATGGATTCGTTATATCCAGAAAGTTCCTACACATGAACAAAGGATGTAGGTTGAAACTTTTATAGACTTAAAATGCAGTAGACCTTATGTAAAGAGAAAAAGTAAATCATTTATGATAACCGCAAAAACCACTAAGCAACCAAACACCGACATTCCGAAATTCGGTTAGCAGAGCATAACATACATCACCAAATACTGATTTCTTTCAACAATAGAAGATAAAGTAATGTACCATTTCCTACGAAAATTTTGAGGCGAATTAGAGTGGACTGTTGACATGAGGGAGTTTAAGAGTCTTCAAAATGGAATGTTAACCTTACTCGTTCCCCGCAGGATTAACTGTAATTGAAAATGCAGCTGTAATTTCATCCACAGCATCAAAAGCCCTGTATGTGCAACGTAGCTGCAATGTCAAGTCCACAAGTCAATAAAATTTCCTTGTTTCTTTTCAAGATAATTAAAAACGAAGCTGCATTCAGAAGATTGTAAAGGAGAAGGGTATGCAGACAACAGAGTTGCTATAAAGCATGTCTAAGATGTGTTATAAGCTCGGGGTCTACAACTTCAGTGTACCCGAAACAATTATATGGCCTCCATAAAGTCTCCCTGGAGTTCTTGAATAAACTAAACTTAACAATTCTGACCTGTCCAGTAGTAGCATCCCTGGCATGAATCGGATGATCACGAGAAATTGAAGCAAATACACAGCTAACTGAGTCTGAAACATGAAAATCTACAATCAATTCTAGCTGTGGCTAATTACCGGAGGAGAAATAACTATAGCTAAAAAAAAAAAACATGATACGGTAAAAAGAAAAGAGTGAAATTTTACGAGACTACCTGTAGCAGACATATGGATACCAAAAGAAATCATAAACCGATTCCCCTTCTGTGACAACAAGATCCGCTGGAAAAGAATCTGCAACCACATAGACACAGACCACTCATTATCTCAATTTGCGAATGATTGGTTATAGATATCACTGGCAAATTGTCTCAAAGAGTCCTAAAGCTAACATCTTTCAACCTATTTAATACACAGAAACAAACACACACTCTGCGTGACTACAAAATGCCTTGAGGACCTGTACCTTGATCAACATCAGAAGAAGTTGCATTTGCGCAATCATCACCCCCGTGGTCTGGTCTAATCATGACACAGAGCAATTAAAGTACCACCAACAGGGCAACATCTCGTGAATGAACAAACATAAAAAGGACCGGAAAAATCAGCAAGCGCCACCATTGTCCCAAAACAAACTTACAACTTGAACACACAAAGGGTATCGTCCTCTGAGCTACTGTGAAAGCAAGTCCCATCCGGTGACCTAACGACAGCCCAAAAAGAAGAGGCAATCATCACTCCAAAAGCCACCCCACTACTCAGAATGCGAACAACCAAACACCCATCAAGGGAAAACCAAAAAGTACGCACATTTGACGCCTTCAAGAAAGTTGTTCGGCTTCTGGTCAGTTCTGAACCGTTTGTGGAATTGGTAGGCTCTCTAAGGAGGGACATCGAACCGTATGGCGGGCCATGAGTAGTCTTGATGAGTGTGGCCTCTGCGGGTTCGTTGAGCCGGCTCAATTGACGCTGCTCAGGCTTTTCTTCGGACGTCGCCAGCGAGTTCTGGCTCCGTCGAGCCTTCCCCCTTTTGAGTTCGCCAAAGGGGAAAGATCACTCAATATTTGACATTTGACAACTTAATTCTAGTATGGTAGCACCGCACTTCATTTCATATAACTCACTTGTTTGTGAAGCATAGAAAAATCATTCAATATTTTTACTTCTGATTTTTCTTTGTAATAAAAAACTAAAAAAATATATGAAAAAATAATATATAATTCGATATTACATTAGTTAAAGCAGAGCAATTGCTTAGACGACTTCTTCGTACCTTTGGTTGAGGTGCTTAGTGATGGATCTAGAAAGTACCCATTGTGGTGCTACTATGCTCTTTTGGAGAGAACCGTAGTGCTATTCAGATAACTCAAGATTATATTTTTATGAGGGTACTAAATACATTGAGACTGACCAGTATTTTATTCGTCAACATATTTATAGTGGTGCAATCAATTTTCTTTCCATCTTCAGTGGATTAACTAGCTGGTATTTTCATTAAAGCATGTCCACCTGGCCGTTCCGATGAAGTGGAGTGAAGTGTTGATCAAGCAAGCAAGCAAAGTACAATGGCGAAAACACTTAGGCGCAGAATAGAAATTGACGGAGAAACATCAGCGGAGGAAAAGAGACGTCCTAAATGTCGTTAAACGTTTCAAAGTGTTTCAAATTAATGGATAACGACGGCATTGTTGGCTCTATAAATTGTGGCCTCCATCATACTTGTGTTCTATCACAGTTCTTCTTTTCCGTTGCCACATAATGTCTTCGACCTCTTCTTACGTTTCTGATGTTACCACCTTCCGCAATGAGTTCCGCATCCTTTGCAAAGAACTCATCATCATCTCTCCTCTAAATTCCACTCGCGCTTACACGGTGATTGTTGCAAAGTGGTGAACCAACACATCTTCCACTACATCATCCTTTTCGAGTGGATTCGCACCACGCGGACGCAATTCAACACGGGTACGCCTCATAAAAGCGTACAAAATACCGAGCTCGTACCTGCAAATACCAACCGCTGATAGAGCTAATGGCGATTGCAGGAACTCCGCCCAGCTTCTAATCGAGTCCCTTGAAAAAGTCGAAGAGCATGCTATTTGTCACTGCATGCAACAGAATCTAACTTGGCTTTCACCAAAGAAGGTATATCGTCAAGTCTGAACTCATAATCATGAAACCAACACCCTCGTATCCGCAGTGACAAAAAAATGTGGGGGCCCGAAGTTTCTCCATCTTAGAGATCGCGCGGGGGACGAGTACCAACGCTTTATTCACAATCGTTGACTGACTCTAGTAAATTGTTCTTCACGCCCCTGCACAAGTACAACTCGAGGGACTCTGAAACAGGACTTCCCCTGACAATTTCCTCCCAGGTATCATCACACACCTCCACAAATTCTATCAACAAGACCTTGAGACAAGGCCACCTAATAGTAGCACCCAACGAAAAACAGCATTCTCTGACTTCTAGGCGTCCCAACCGACTTAGGCAATACAAGAACTGCGGCAGTGCATAGCCGGAGATCCTCCACACGGCACCCCACCGCAAACCGTAGCCGGAGGTCGAGCTTAGGGCAGTTGGCCTCTTCGCACTCGAAGCCGATGACGTGGAATTTCTTCGCCGTGGGGCGAGGTGCACTGCCTCAGGACGCTGTCCATGAGGGGCAGGAAGTCCAAGGGTTTACGAGGCCTGTCTCCGTTGAAGATGTTGGGTTTATGGGTGGGTGGACCGGACCGCCCATGTGGGCTAACACATCCCATTACTCGTTATGGATAACTATCGTTTTTAAATGTGATGTCTAATCACGTTCTTTTATCGCCTAACATAATAAGAACATCATCTTTCTCCAAGAAGAAATTACGTGTGTCGTTCTCATTGTGAAGACAAAGAAGAAAAAAAAGAAAAACAACGACGTCTCTCTATGAACGTCAAATCGGTGGACTCTTTCTTTACATCGGGAACACTTAATCTATGAAATAAGAAAGTATGTTCGTAATCACAATAAACCTTTTTGATCAGTGATTCAAAACTTCTTGAGCATGTTAATTCCCCAATGCATACTTATAGAATTAGGGATTGGTTCCCGTCATTGGTATCAGAGCATCTTGTTCCTATTTCCTGATCGAGCGAATTTTTGTGGTCGAATTAGTGTGAAAAACTCGTTTTACGAACCTACTATTCTTAGATCAGTTCGTGACTTTCTGTACAATAAAAGTATTTTTGAACATATAATTAGAACCGTCTCGGCGAAACGAGTCTTTTGAGTGGCGAAACGAGTCCTATGAACACACAGTGGTTTGCAGCGGGGGGCGGCGGGGACGAAGTTCTCCGCCATGGGTCGTACGTGTATGTTGGAATCAAATATTAAATGTGCTAAGCATGTTGTGGTGCGTAAGGCGTTTAATAAACTTGTCGTACTTGGGCTTTAAAGGTACATCACTAGTGATAATTATGTCGTGTTGAGGCCCCACTGAATTCAGTGCATTGGACACTGCGCATTTATATCTAGAGACAGAGATAGTTTCGGTGGATTTAGAGGCTCTTCGGTGGCCTTGTACACGATGGATCATATCAAGCAGCTTTCAAAGATCACCTACCTCCAAAGATTTTTCCCTGTATGTGCATACTGGCTATGATGATCATCTCCTACAGCAGAAGGGCACATGGTTTCATCTTCATCAAAGTTGTAATCTCAAGGGAATACATGGGGCGATTGGCTTCCGACAAAGGATGTCTCTGATCTGAGAACTCTTCACTATGGCAGAGGCGCACGGGCCAGAACCATGTCTACCAAGGCAGAGACGGCTCGGATGGATCGTCTTGCAAGTCTAAGCATCTTGGCGCAGAGCCATGAATTTCAGTTCCCAGGTTTCTACGAATTCTGCCGCCAAAAGAGCTTTGAAGTTTGAGGTTAATTTGTTGTCGAATTGTTGGCAAACAAGTGATGACCGCTCACTTTACACGCAAACTTCGGACTGTTGGACGATAAGGTGAAACAACAATTGTTATATCGACAGGCATTCGTGACTGTCGAAGTAAAATATATTCCTTTCGGGCGTCGGACGGTCCATAATGGATTTGTATGTAGACAACATCTTCGACTTCCAATTTTAGGTAAATGGTATTTTGGAGTATTGGGGTCTTGATTTGCTCTTTCGGTTTACAAATCGATTCGGATCATACATTCATGGCCCGGAATCATTCTTTCTCTCAAGGATCAGTTGATTTGGCTAAGTTTGTCGCTTATTGGAGGAGCCTTTCTCATAAGAAAGAGTCATGCCTATTCTGTGTTCATGTTTTGATATTAACTACAGGAATTAGCACATGATCGGAGAAAGATTGAAGAATTGGAAGTAGAAAAACATATAAAAGTTGAAACATTTGAAGTCTGAATATCCAACGAGTGATAAGCTACCAATGGGCCAAAAGAGTGATTTTCCAACCATGACAGTGTCAAAAGAGTGTAAGTCGGGATGAGCATTACAGTGCTCATTCAAGTTTAGAAACCTGGATTTTCATATGCTTTTAAAAGGACGTCTCTTTGAAAGGATGATTGAATATAACTTCAGTATTTCGGGAAGCTCTTCGATAGCTGAGCACTTCTTGCATCACGCCAAGTAGTTCCAAAAGAACAGGGTCTTGATGGCGCTCTTGTCCATATTGTGTGGGCAATTCAGCCTTGATAATTAACTTCTCCAGCACAAGTGCATCCCCAAGAAGAAACTTCATCAAGGCGAGCAGATATTTCGACCGAAAACTATTAGCTGGAAAGCCGATGATCTCAACTCGTCTGAGATGTTTCGCCAAACATTCAAAGTTCCCCTTCTTTGAACACAAAAAATCTTCTTCATCATAGTTAAAACGATCTTTAGATTCTTCATCAAGCTCAAACTGCACATGAACCCCCATTTAAGAAACTTGCTTCGCATTAGATGTGGGTCCACGAGGAAAAGAAAATCCATTAGCTCACTAAAATTTCAAACAAACAACCTTCATTTATCCACAGCAAATGCTAGTTAGTTTTACTTTGTATGGAGTCTTAATCAATTTGAGCTCTTAATTAAACTCGTCCACACAACAAAATATCTTCTCTTTCTAGGTGCTCATCGCCACCCTATTGGTTCAACATCCAAACCTACATGGCAGCCAAAGAACCTCCAGTACAACATTGCAGTTACTTTAGAAGTGAACTAAAACAGCTTAAAGTTGTCCAGTACAGATGTTGAGTAGACCGACCAAAGTTAGGGGCAATTTTCAATTTCTAAAACAAGTAAGAGTCTGAATTCGATCTTCTTTATGTGCTTCTGAAGTTTTAACTCACTGTTTAAATATTTGTGCAAAAAAAAAAAAAAAGTCGGCACAAGAAGCGAACTGAAAACATCATGGCAGAGGAACAAACCTGCAAATTGGTGAAGCCAGCCAGGCGTATGACTAATTTTTCCAGGCATGGTGAACTTCGTAATAGGTGCACTATCCCAGGAAGGTCCCAACGAGAGATTGGTGCATTTAGTGTCAAATTCCGACATTTTGACAATGGAGAATGCACTCCTTCCATCTCCCAATGGGACAAAATCTAAGCACAACGAGCAAGCAAAAGAGAAAATTCTGATCATTGTTTGTTTTCCTGCTTAAGGTGAATAAAGACTAACAAAATCTACGGTCCATCCAAATACTGTATCCCTTGATCCTGTCTCCCGCGAAGAATTCACAATGATTCCTCTTCAGAGCACGTCTTATAAAGGGTAAAAAATACGGAGCTCGTACCTGCAAACACGAACCACCTGTGGCGAGTGTAGGAACTCCGCGCAACTTCTCAAGGAGTCCCTTTAAAAGGTCCCGTATCCTCTCCACATGAGACATACTAAAATATAAGATACGAAGATATAAGTTGGCTTCGACCAAAGAGGATACGTCGTCAAGTCTGAACACGGAGTCGTGTGGCGAGAACCCCGACACCCGCAGTGACAGCAAATGAGGGGCCCAAAGATTCTCCACGTTAGAGAACAAGGAGGGAACGAGTAGCATGTCCTTCACACTCGTTGAATCTATTCTGATGTTCTTCACGCCCTTGCAGGAGTCTAACTCGAGGGACTCTAAAACAGGACTTCCCCTGAGAATTTTCTGGAGGGATTGATCGCACAACTCCCCATGTCTTATTGACAAGACCTTAAGACAAGGCCACCGAATACTAGTACCCGACGAAAAACAACAGTAAGAGACCTCCAGGCGCACCAGCCAACTCAAGCGACTCGCGAACCGCGGCAGCGGGTACAAGAACGGCGAAGCAGTCAGCCCCAGGCAGAGATCCTCCACGCGGCGCACCATCGCGAAGCGGAGACAGAAGTCAAGCTTGGGCGAGTTGGCTTCGTCGTACACGAAGCCGGTGACGTGGAGCCTCTTCACCGCGGGGGAGGTGCTCTGGATCAGGACGCGGTTGACGAGGGACAGGAAGTCGAAGGAGTAGGTTTCGTGATTGCGAGGCCGGTCTCCGTTGAAGACGAAGTGGGTGATGGTGGTCCAAGTGGACTGCCACCGCTTGGAGAGGACGCTGGTCTTGACGACGTCTTGGAGGGGCAGGAACGAGAAGATGCGGTGGATCACGTCGTTTGGCAAGGCGCCGATGAGATCGCTGGGGCTCAAAGGAGGAGGAGGTCGGCTCCTGCGATTCGGGCGATCACCAGAGGATTCGCGGTGGATGTCGCCGTGCACGGAGGTCTCCGCCATGGAATATGTTTGCGTTCTCGGTCGAGTCCGCCATGGAATATATGCTTTCGAGGCTCTAGACTTTTGCGTGTTATATTTATATGGCATAATTTTTTTTTTGTTGTGTGCGTATTTCTCTCTTTTTCAATATTTATAAGAATTTTTGTTTGGTGACCAAGCGAGTGCCCAATGGTCAAGTAACTTTCCCACGTGGAATCAGGATACTCAAGCAAATCGTTACGAATATTGATCCAAAGGTAAACAGGAAGAAGCATAATTCTTTCGTCATGCTAACGTGGCATTCAATTAAAAGGCAAAAAGTGATAAACCTAGTAATCCTTTTGTAATGAGAATATATATTATTATCCACGAAATAGTTATTATGGCAAAAAAAAAGGTAATATTTCAATCTATTATCGGTAACATCCATCACGCGGTACGTGGTATTTATGTGGCGGCCCTATTTGCCTAAATAAATAAAAAAGATAAATACCATAAAAAATCCTAAACTATGTCCACTGTGACACATTTACCTTAAACTTTTTTTGTGACATCAAAAACTTCAAACTATATCCATGGTGACATATTTACCTTAAACCTTTTTTTTATGATACTAAAAATCTTGAACTTGTAACATTGTGACATTAATTTTCCAGTTAAAAGCAGCAATTAAAAATATAACATGAATTCAAGGTGGCATTGATATGGCGCCACGCAAGCATCACATCAGAAAAACGTAAAAAAAGAAGAAGGAAAATCTGAAGTTATTATTCATCGTCTTCAACATTCAAGTTCCTCAGGCACTTGTCCATCCACTACCCACTTCTATTTGGAGACACTGCTGGAGTGAGATACGGTCGATGCGATGATTCCTAGCACTTTCCAAAACCATTTCCGATTGTTGATTTGGTGTTTTAGGTGCTTGTGAACGATGAGCTCGTTTGGGACAACGGGACCGCATTCCTTGAGCCTTGCATTGATTGCATCATCGATACTGTTGGAAAGTTTGGGATCTGTTTGTTCTATGGGATGGACGTTTTTCGGGATGGATGCCTAATTGTCAAAATCCTGCTTTAAGATCAAATTTGGAATAGATCTTAGCCCGAGCAAGGCCGAGAAAAAGGAAAGGACTGTGTGGCTTAGCTCGGTAGTAAATTGTGACTTATAGTATGAAGCATTGGCTTGGCTTTGTGGAGGTTCGAATTTCTCCTGCAATTTGGCTTCAACAAGGGCCAGCTCGGCCTCCTCCAATTCAGGCCCTCCTTGGATTCACATCATACTTTTAACTGGAAGGTAAATGTGTCACAATAGTATAAGTCCGGGGTTTCTAGCGTCACAATGAAAAATCTAGGGTCAATGTCTCACAATGGATACAGTTTAGGATTTTTAACGTCACAAAAAAAATTAGAGTAAATGTGTCACGGTATGCATAGTTTAAGGTTTGTGACGGTATTTTTTCTAAAAAGAAAGATTAAAGATACTAAAAAGAGAGGGGTGAATACCACAAAAAATACCAAATTGGTACATCGGTGATAAATTTACCTCAAAATATTTTTTTACCGCAAAAAATCTTAAACCGGTACACATATGAGAAATTTATTCTAAATTTTTTTTGGACCACTAAAAACCCTAAATTGGCACACATTTGATAAATTTACCTCAAATTGGTACACTTATGATAAGTTTATCATCCATTAATTTTTGTTAAATTTTATCATCAAATTGCCTAGTTGGATGACACGTGGCAATTGTCGAATGTACACATTTGGAATTTTTATCCTATGTTTATCACATATGTATCAATTTGGGGCATTTCGTTAGGGGTGTGCATGGTCCAGGCCAATCCGATCCCGGTATAGAACCGAGGACTAGACAAGTAGTCTCGGTCCCCAAATTTTCGGGACCAAGGACTGGACCAGGATTGGATTGGACCGGGACCAGCGGTCCGGCCCGGTCCCGGTCTCGGCCCATGGGGACTGTTAAAATCTAACCCTTGAAATACAATATGCTTCGATTGCATGTTAAATTACAATCTATACCCCCGGTTGAATAAAAAAACACGACAATCCAGTTTGCTCACCTTCATGAAGGTGTGTCTTCACATAATGTAGGTTTAACAATGACATTAGTCTAACCGCTAACACAATAGAGATATATAAAGGACAGAATTGAAAAAACTTAGCTAGCGAAGATATACTAATAGTGATGTTGTTCACTAAATGAATTCCACATCCAAGCAGTGTACAAAAACAAAATACATGATTACTCATTGAAATGAACAATCGAAATGCATGAACAGTAAGAAATTGCTACCATAATATTAAATGAACCGATTGAATCACGTCTTTCTAGAAAGAACATGCCAGCGTACACTCACCACACAATGCACTGGAAAAGACCATAATAAATTGGATATATTGTATTCATAACATTGAGGGGCTGTTCGAATTTTGTATAGCCTAACAATAGAAATGGCTCGAGAAATGAACATTGAAAACAAATGAAAACTTCATTTTTTTAATTGTATATATCTATATATATAAATAATTATATGTATTATAGGTGGTCCAGTCCGGGCTGTCCGGGCCGGTCCCATCCACCTAGAACCAAGGACCGGACCGCCCGATCACTGGTCCCATTTATTGGGACCGAAGACCGAACCACCCCCCTCGGGGACTGGACCAACCCTCCCGGTCCGGTCTGGTCCCGGGCCGGTCCATACCGGTCTGGTCCGGTTTGCTCACCCCTACATTTCGTGATATTAACTCAATTAATGAAAACTAACGAAAGGTGAATTTGTTACAATTGTATTAGTTTGGAGTTTTTTGTGGTTGAAAAAATTAATTTGGGATATATTTATCATGGGTGTACCAATTTCGAGTTTATTGTAATCAAAAAAATAATTTGGATAAATTTGTCACGGGTGTACCTGTTTGGGATTTTTTATGATCATAAAAATTATTTAGGGTAAACTTATTACGTATGTGCCGACTTAGGATTTTTTTGTACAATTAACTCAAAAGAGAGGTAGTTGCCCTCTCCATACAATTATCATAGGAAGATCACTTCATAATTTATTAAAAATTGCTATTTCTTGTCAATTTTTAAATTAAATTATTCTTAGAATTTTCCTCTAATGGTTTTTAGCATTTTTTTAATAGTTATATCTTCGATGAAATGAAAAATAGCTGTATAAAAAAGGGGTGAATATTTTCAATCTTTTAGTTGCCGTCTTTTCGTGGATAATGAGACATTTTTGAAAAATATTTTTCAGTAAATCATTTTTTAGGAAAATAACAATATTTTTCGATGTTTGGCTAAAACCTGAAAATAAATGTTACAATAGAAAAATAATCAAAAAAGTCATAAACTTATTGTAATTGTGCCAATTCAACCATTTAGTCGGCCGATCTTGACATAGATACTTTTTAATAATAATTTTTCTTTTCAATTTTTTTATTTTATCTTTTCTTTTCTTTTCTTTCTCTTTCAGTTTGTTTTTTTCTTGCCACTGGTTGGCGAGAGTTGTCGTAGCACGCCGACCACCGGACAAGCCCATCACAGCCACTAGCGAGGCCATAGCCGCCTTCGACCTCGGTTGATGAGGCTCTAGCAAGGTTGGCCTCGCCCATATCTAGGCTAGGCGGCCTTGTCCGCAACCGTGCGTCTCGATAGCTTGGGTTAGAGAGGCGTGCTCGCAAGCAAGGCAATTGTGCCCACACCCGCGATGGCCTCACCCAATGGTCGGTAAGGAGAAAGAAAAAATAGAGAGAGAAAGAAGAGAAAAAATAAAAAAATAAAATTGTTAAAATATTATTAAAAATTATCCACATAAGTGCAGGCCGGCCCACTAAATTGAAACAAATGCAAGAGGATTAGTACTCAATTGACGGAAAAAAAATTTAGGATTGAATAGACACAATCGTTATAGATTTAAGACTTCTTTTATAATTCCGCCCGTTAAAATGTTTTCCACGTTTGGTACGGTTGATTTCCTAAGAGAAAATTGCCACAAATTTTGAATTTTGAATTATTTTTTCCTTTTCTTTTGTTTCCTACTTCCACGGCTGGCGCGGGCTGCTCACGAGATCAACGCTTTACATTTGCACCATTACTCTCGGGATTAGACCATAAAAAACAGGAAAAATGAGGAGGGAGAAAACAAAGGCAGCGAAGAGCAATGCCTCTCTCTCTCTCTCTCTCTCTCTCTCTCTCTCTCTCTCTCTCTCTCTCCTCGGCGGCTATCCTCTGCGATTTCGGTTCGTGATTATTGAACATTTCATGTTTTGGCCTCGGTTTTCATTTCGACGGAACCAGATTTCAAGGCGTTTTGGCAAGTAGAGCGACGGTGGTCCCATTGCTTTAGTGCATCAGTTTGCTATAAAAGCGACGAACCGAAGACCAACAGCTTGACGATTGTCGGTTCCAAGACCGGTAGTGGCAAGAGCCGTAAGAGCGAGGGCAAGAAGGAGGGGCCATGGAGGCCTCACCCCGGGTCTATCACGGCCCCCCAAGCCAAGGAGATGGCCTCGCCCCAAGCCTTTGAGGCCCTTGGCCGAGGGCGACGTGGCCCTCTCCCCCGGTTTGAGTGAGCCCTTCTCGGTGGTCCGGGGTGGTCGGAAAAAAAATTGAAAAGAAAAAATAACAAAATGAGAAAAATCTGAATGGAAAATTAAATAAAAAATCCATGTATGGCAATTTTGTCGGAAAGGACACCTAAATGATCGATTTTACTTCGATAAGGCACTTGAGTGAACAGAGAAAAAAAATTATGACATTTAAGCGAGTGTCATACAAAAGATATAGTACTCCTGCTATTCTTATCCCCGTAACTGCTCTTTGTTAATCATCCTAAAAACATCTTGAATTCTCAATTTCATTTAAATGGTATATTGGGATTGCGCGGGACCTCCGGGCTTTCTTCGTTATTTTGCTCTTTCCCATATGGTATTAAAAAAGACTAGGGAAAACACCATAAAAAAACCCTTAACCATACCTACTATGACACATTTACCTTAAACATTTTTTTGTGATAACAAAAATCCTAAAATTATACCCGTGTGACACATTTATCTCAAATATTTTTTTTATGACACAAAAAATCCCAAACTTATAGTAATGTGACATATTTATCCCAAAATTATCTTTTTGTCACACAAAAACTCCCAAACTTATAAGCATGTGACTCATGTACACTAAATTTTGAGGTAAATATGTCACAAGGATACAAGTTTGGGATTTTTAGTATCACAAAAAAAATTTGGAGTAATGAGTCGCACTAATATAAGTTTGGGTTAAATGTATCACATGGATAAAAGTTTAAGAGTTTTTTATCCAAAAAAGAAGTTTAGGGTAAATGTATCACAATTGGTATAGTTTAGGATTTTTTTATGGGTTTTCCCTAGTCTTTTCTTGTGTTACTTGCTCAATGTGCTTAGATTCTGTTCCTATGGGAGATGGAAGGAGTGACATCTCCATTGTCAAAATTTCAGAATCTGACACTAGCCTCAACAGTTAGTCAATAGGACCTTCCTGAGATAGCACACCTACTACAAAGTTCACAGTGTCTAGAAAAATTAGTCATACACCTAGCTGGTTGAGCCAATTTGCAGGTTTGTTCCTTCGCTATGACATTTTCATTTCGCTTATTGTGTTGACTTTTATTTCGCACAAATGTTTAAACAGTGAGTTAAAATTTTAGAAGCACATAAAGATGATCAAATTCAAACTCTTGTTTTTGCAATTGAAAATTGCCCGTTAACTTCGGTCAGTCTACTCAACATCTGTGGAAGCCAACTTTAAGCTATTTTAGTTCATGTCTTAAAGTAACGGCAGTGCTGTACTAGAGGTTCTTTTGCTGCCATGTAGGTTTGGATCTTGAACGCATAGGCTAGCAATGAGCACCTAGAAAGAGAAGATTTTATGTTGTGTCGACGAGTTTAAGTGCTCAAATTGATTAAGACTCCATTTAAAGCAAAACTAACTAGCATCTGTGGTGGACAAATGAAGGTTATTTGTTTGAAATTTTTGTGAACCAATGAAAATTTTCTTTTCCTCGTGGACCCACATCTAACGCGCAGTAAGTTCCTTAAATGCGGTGCTCATGTCCAGTTCGAGCTTGATGAAGAAACTAAAGAGCATTTTAACTTTGAGGAAGAAGATTTTTTGTGCTCAAAGAAGGGTGACTTTGAATGTTTGGCGAAACATCTCAAGAGAGTTGAGATCATTGGGTTTGGAGTTCACCGTTTTCGAATGAAACATATGCTCGCCCTGATTAAGTTTCTTCTTGGGGATGCACTAGTGCTGGAGAAGTTGATCATCAAGGCTGCTTTGTGCACACAGCATGGACAAGAACATCTTCAAGCTGCTGTTGCTATGGAACTTCTTGCTGTCAGCCGAAATGTGCTCAGCTATCGAAGAGCTTCCAAAACTGCTGAAGTTATCTTCAACGTCCCTTTTAAAAAGGTGTCCCTGTAAAAGCATATGAAAACGGGGGATTCCCATTAATTTCATGGCAAGAGGGTGTATTGCTGGGGGCACTACACTGCTCATTCATATTCACTCTCTTTTCACAGTAAAGTTACATGAACAAGGACAGTATTTGCGAGCAGAACAGGACCATAAGTTCGACTCTTTGAAAACCAAAACACAATTTATTATCTGTCATTAAGATTTGAAATAACTTTAGATTCTTCAATCTAAAGTAGCTGGTACTTCATTACAATAATCGAAGATTTTACCAATTAGATTCAGCGCAATTCGGAACATAACTTGCCTTCACTTTAGCCCAATGTGGGTCCAAGATTTGTTCCATTAAATATTCGTTAAGCCGAATCAAGCCGCATTGTATATGCCTGGCGTAGAACCTTCTTTTGTTGTTTCTTATTTCAAAGGTCTTCCACAAATGAAGCAAACTTATTGTTCAATGGTCCGAATGCAAAACCTCCAACTTTTCAAGCCCTTTCGACGGCATAATTCCCAGGAGCCTTGGGAATGTATCCATGGCCGAGAGGGCTTCCCACAGGGTGATCCAAAGCAAGCCCATTTTCTCCTTCTTCACCCCTTCCTCTGAAACGAAGCGAGGAATCCCGATGGTTTCATTAGCGCCTTTACCGAACGGCCTGGGGACGATTGTGTATATTATTTCACTGGGGACATGCAAATTCAAATGCAGTGTATATTTGATTGGTGTCCTCTAAGCTATGAGTGTAAATGCATTGTATATAAAATCCTAAACTATATTCATTGTGACACATTTACTCTAAAAAAATTTTGTAACAAAAAAAAAACCCTCGAACTTTTATCCATGTGACACATTTATTTCAAACTTATACCAGTGTAACGTATTTACCCTAAACATTTTTTTGTGACACTAATAGTCCTAAACTTGTATCCGTATACAGTTACCTTAAAATTTATGGTAAATGAGTCACATGCCTACAAGTTTGAGGTTTTTTGTGTCATAAAAAAATAATTTGGGGCAAATGTGTCACATTAGTATAAGTTTGAGATTTTTTGTGTCATAAAAAAATGTCCGAGGTAATGTGGCGCACATGTACAAGTTGGGGTTTTTGGTATCATAAAAAAATGTTTAGGGTAAATGCGTCGCAGTAGGCATAATTTAGGATTTCCGGTGGTGTTTTTCCCATTAAAAATTAAGGGTGATTGGTTCCCGATCCGGTCCGGTCCTACCTTGGAATCGAGAACCGGACTAGGAGGATGGGTTCTCGGGCGGTGCAATCATTGGACAGGTCGCATTTTTATGTATGTGATTTGTCATTAAATTTTTTTTGTTAACGACATATTCACTGCACCATCTTTCCTTAATTGTGTCACATTGTCGCTAAACGTGAAAATCACACTAAGCATCCTAAACATCTTAAATTTAGGTTTAGGTTTATATTTAGATTTTTTCTTTTAAAAAAATGTTGTTTGGTATGGTCTAAGCGGTCCACTTCCTCCATGGAACCGGGAATCGCATCGACCTTAACCAGTTCCAATTATATGGAACTGAAAACTAGACCGGAACCCTCGAGAACCGTAACCAACTGGTCGGTTCGGTTCGGTCCAGGTGATGCCGATCGGTCCATTATCCTCAACCCTTTTAAAAACTATCCGCGGTCATCCGTTGGTTGACCCACAATAATTTGCTGTGTAAGTCGTAGCGACACTAAAGATTGAGTCCTAATTTCAAGTTATAGCTAATACTTGAGGCTCGCAACTTTAAGTAAATGTTATTTTGCGATTCCCACTTTTAGATAAATGAGTCACATGTCTACAAGTTTGGGATTTTTTGTATCATAAAAAAATAATTTGGGATAAATGTGTCACTTTGGTATAAGGTTGAAATTTTTTGTGTCATAAAAAAATGTTTGGGATAAATATGTCACACGGGTACAAGTTTGGAGTTTTCGGTATTATAAAAAAATGTTTATGGTAATTGTGTCACAGTGGACATAGTTTAGGATTTGTGGTGGTGTTTTTCCAATTAAAAATTAGGGTTGATAGGTTCCCCATCCGGTCCGGTCCGGTCCCACCTTGGAACCGAGAACTAGACTAGGAGGATGGGTTCTTAGGCGGTCCAATCATCGGACCACCTTTCCTTAATTGTGTCGCATTGTTGCTAAACTTAAAAATCGTACTAAGCATCATAAACATCTTAGATTTAGGTTTAGGTTTACATTTAGATTTTTTCTTTTAAAAAAAGGTTGTTCGGTCTAATCCGTCTTGTTCGGTTCCTCCATGGAACCGGAAATCGCACCGACCTTAACCAATTCCAATTATACAGGAAACCGAAAACTGGACCGAAACCCTCAAGAGCCGTACCTAACTAGCCAATTCAGTCTGATCCGGGTGATTCCGATCAGTCCATTATCCTCAACCCTTTTAAAAACTATTCGTGGTCAGCCGTTGTGTAGCCTGCAATAATTTGCGCTGTAAATCGTAACGGCACAAAAGAATGAGTTCTAATTTCAATTGATGCTCGCAACTTTAAGTAAATGTTATTTTGGGATTCCCACTTTTAGACAAATGTTCTTTTGGGATTTCATGGCGCCTTTGGGCATTTTTTATAATTTTTCTCTTTCCTATACCGTATAAAAAGACTACCGATGTCATACATTCATTGCCTACAAGATACCAATCAAATATACACTGCATGTGAATTTATATGTGTATGTCCAAATAATATACACAATCATCCTCGGACGATTATCTCTTATCAATTTGTAAATAAATAAGGCCTACAAAAAAAAAAGAAAATTAATTTAAGGTAAACGTGAAATGGGATGCCGCTTTGGGATTTTTTGCGAAATAAAAAATTAATGAAGTAAATGCATCATGGCATATCAATTTGAAATTTATCATGGTATTAATTCTTGCCAATGTATTCGATGCACTAGAGGGAGAAGATGTCGTGGATTAGGTTGTCTGGTAAAGACACTAATGAAACTGTCGAGGTTCCTCACTTTATTTGAAAGGAGTAGAAGGAGAAAATTGGCTTCGTTACGTGCGATTCGATTGTCTGCCAAAGAATTTGTCGTGGATCCGACCGTGGGCAAAGCTCTCGGCCACGGATATCATTCCAGGGCTTCTTTGAATTCTGCCACACGAAGGGTTTTTAAAGTTGAAGGCTTTTTTTTCAGATGGTGAGCAAGCAACTAAAGGACCATTGTACGATAAGTTTGTTTCATTTGATGAAGACCTTTGCAATAAAAAGCAAAAGAAGAAGTAGTTTTTATACCTTGTAGAAACGTATAATGGTTCAAGGGTCCCTCTATTTGAGCAAGAGAGTAGGGGCAAACATTACGCAGCTCGATTCGGCTTAATGAATGTCGAATGGAACAAATCTGTATTACCATTATTTGACCCCAATTGTATGCAAGAGGAAGCAATTTATGTTTCGAATCAAACCGAAACTGATTGGTAAAACCTTTGATTCTTTTAATGTGCTCTTTGTTGCTGATTCTTTGAACTTACAAATTCACACAAACACGGCACAGCTCAAACAATAAATTAGTATTCTCATAGAGAAAATGTACCTCATAGATACATTATTATATATAGTAAATATTCCAGCTGAACTAGACTATAAAATCTAAGCTATTTAAAAATTTGATGATGGACAATAAAAATTAAAAAATGTTCCAGGGATTGATCTCGCACACTGTTTTGATTTTCAAAAAGCTGAACCGAAATTAGCCCCAAAAATGGTTATGTTAAATATTCGAGTTTTTCAACCCAAAAAAAAAAAATTCAAGTTCATCTTCTTTTGGGAAACCAAGTACTTCAAAGTTTTCTTCAAAATCAAATTATAAAACATGTACCATGGTTTGATCTCGCAGTTTGTTTTGATTTCCAAAAAGCTCAACTGAAACTAACCACAAAAATGTTTATGTTCAAATTTCGAGTTTATCTTCTTTTGGGCAACTTATAAAACATGTACTTCAAAGTTATCTAAAGCACTACTATTAAAATCAAATTATAAAACATGTACTTCAAAGTTATCTTCGAAATCAAATTGTAAAGATGTCTTTGCCACATTAATATTTCCAAAATGTATAACCTTAATCTTCCAAGAGTGCACATAAATGATACACCCCTAAATTTTCTATTTTGCTTGAAAAAGAAGAGAAATATGAGAAATATCTTATCCAAAACACCCTTTCATATGTCCATTATCTAAAACACTACTACTAAAATCTTTCCCCAAGAGGTTCATATTTACAACTAAACTAACCTAAACTTGAAAGAAGGGTAACTTAGGTTCATGTTTACTGTCAAAAGAGAGTGAATAAGAATGAGCAGTGTAAGGCTCCTTCAAGTTTAGAAACCCCCGGACCAAAAAACCAAAAAAAAAGTTTAGAAATCCGAATCGTCATATGCTTTTAAAAGGACCCCCTATTTACAAGGAAATTTAAAGATAACTTCAGCATTTTGGGAAGCTCTTCGATAGCTGAGCACATTTCGGCTCACACTAAGAACTTTGGAAAGATCAGCGGTCTCTAGACGTTTTTGTCCATGTTGCACATGCAAATCAGCCTTGATAATCATCTTCTCCAGCTCAAGTGTATCACCAAGAAGAAACTTAATCAGGGCCAGCAGATGTTTCGACCCAAAACTATTAGCAAAACCGGGGATCTCCACCCTCTTGAGATGTTTTCCCAAACATTGAAAGTTTCCCTTCCGTGAACGCAAAAGATCTTCTTCGTCAAAGTTAAAACGTGCTTCAGATTCTTTGTCAACCGCAAACTGCACATAGTTAACCATTTAAGAAACTTACTTCAAATTTGATGCGGATCCACGAAAAAAAAGCGTCACTAAAATGCAAAATAAAAAAAAAAACAACTTTCATTAGTCCATCTAAGATGATAGTACTAGTTCATATAGAGTATTAATGAATTTGAACTCTTAAATATGTCTACACAATGAAACATCTTCTCTTTCTAGGTACTTATCACTAACCTATTAGTTCAAGCTCCTAACACTGCATGGCAGCAAAAGAAAAGAACCTCCAGTATGAAACTGCAGTTACTTCTCCTTTTTTTTTTTTTTTTTTTTGTGGTCAAGACACTGCAGTTACTTTAGGACATGACCTAAAACTGCCTAAAGTGGCCCTGCACAAATGTAGAGTATGCTGACTAAGTTACTTTCAAATTTCAGTTGTTGGAATAAGCAAGGGTTCGAGATCGGTCATCTTTACGTGCTTCTAAGTTTTAACTCACTGTTTAAACATTCATGTATATAGGAAGTTAGAACAAGAAGCGAACCGAAAATATCATACCGAGGGAACATACTTTCAATAGGGAGAGGTCAGTCAGATGTATGACTAATTTTTCCAGGCACTGGGAACTTTGTAGCATGTACGCTATGCCAGGAAGGTCCCATTGACAAACTTGTGCGCGTAGTATCAAATTCTGACAATTTGACAATGGAGATAGCACTCCTTTCATCTCCAACACGGACAGAATCTAAGCACATTAAGCAAGCAAAATAGAAAAATTAAGTAGTATTTATTTTCCTGTTTAACTTGAATAAAGAATAACAAAACATCCTTTGACCTGTCTCCCAATCGGAAAAAGACCTATAAGGATACTGAAGGAGAAATGAACATATGAATCTCTTTAGGAATCGAGACTATTTACATAAAACTTGTGACACTTGAAGGATCTGATAATTCTAGTAGTTCTCACATGAGACAGCAAACCAGGTAATTGACTGAAGTTTCCAAGAAAATCCATCCATTGCCTCTGTAAAATATTCTGAGAATACTATTCTGTAAGATTATTATGGAACAGCATCCTAGTGTGATGAGAGAGTAAGACTAATCACGGACATCATTCAACCCGAGCACATCTTATAAACGTTAAAAATACTGAGCTGGTACCTGCAAACACCAGCCGCCAATGGTGATCTTAGGAACTTTGCGTAGCTTCTCAAGAAGTTTCGTTAGCAAATCACAGCACATCCTCATGTCACCAGGCACATCAAAATCTATCTTGGCTTCGACCAAAGAAGATATATCGTCAAGTCTGAACACGGAAGAAAGACGACCTGATAAACGCAACGACAGCAAATGTGGTGCCCAAATTTTCTCCGTGTTAGAGAACCTGTCGCCGATGAGCACCAACTCTTTCACACTCGTCGAATCTATGATAATGTTCTTCACGCCCCTGCACCAATGTAACTCAAGAGACTCAAAAACAGGACTTCCCCTGACAATTCTCTCTAGGACATCATCACTCAACTCTGAATATTCGATCAACAGGACCTTAAGACAAGGCCACCTAATGGTAGTACTCAACGAAAAAGAGCACAAACCAACTTCCAGGCGCACCAACCAGCTCAAGCAATACAAGAACGGCGGCAGTTTATACAAGAACTGCAGCCCGGTAATCAGAACCAGGCGAAGATCCTCCACGCGGCACGCCTCCGCGAAGCGGAGCCAGAGGTCGAGCTTGGGACGGCAGGCCTCGTCGTACTTGGAGTGGGTGATGTGGAAACTCTTCACCGAGGGCGAGGTGCACTGGATCAGGACGCTGTCGACAAGGGACGGGAAGTCAAAGGTGTAGGTGCCGTGATTGCGACGCCGGAGTCCATGGAAACCATGGAAAACGAGGTGGTTGGTGGTGGTCCAAGTGGACGGCCACCGCTTGGAGAGGACGCTGGTCTTGACGACGTCTTCGAGCGGCAGGAACGAGAAGATGCGGCGGATCACATCGTCTGGCAAGGCGCTAATGAGATCCCCAGGCCTCAAAGGAGGAGCTCGGCTTCCTTTGGTGCGACTTGGCCGGTCGCCGGAGGATTTGTGGTGGATGGCGCCGTGGACGTTGGTCCCCGCCATGGATTTGGAATTCTGGGGTTTTCGATTTGGAATATATATTTTTTCCTCTTCGATCCGATTTCCTATCCTTTTTTAAACACACTGTCTCATCCTTCAATTTTTTTTTATACTTATTCCATTTTTAGGCTGAAAATTTTCTTTATCGGAATTTTTCTCTTTCGAGTTATTTATGCAAGCATGACTGAATAATGAATCTGATTGCAAAAACAAATTAGAAGATTTCGATGGGAGGACGACTAAAATTAAACTTATGCTTAGAGGAAAAAAATTTATTAAGAAATGGACTTATGTGATACACTAACTCATCCGATGTTTTCTTTATTTTTTCATCCCTTTATAAATGTGTGTTTCTCAGATACCTAGGATAAAAAGATTCTTAATTTTGGCTTGGTATGCTCCTCGCTATTTTTGAGTTAGACAAAGGTTAACGGCACACCTTTCGCCCTTTTATTTGCGATATGAAATAACATCGAATTAATAGTAACGATTTTGTGAAAATAAAACTAAACTCAGAATGAATACGGGAGAGATATTTTTTATTTGATTTGCAGGATAATCTAAGAATAAAATCAGCAAGCTTGAAACTCTTTTAATTAGTTTAATTATGTGAAGATTAAATCCTATTGTTATAATGTTGTTTCTTCGAATTATAAATTTGATATGTAACTTACAAGTTACTCGCATCTAATTATAATCATAAATAGTAATATTAGAACTATAATGCAATGTCCGATGATTATAAGTCAGTCAAGAATTATTACGGCCTTTTAATATAAATTCTATCAAATTACAGTTAATGAATGTAATAATACAAATCATGAACTATTAGTAGTTTTTGCAATAAATTATTATTTACCCATTATAATAAAATTCACATTATTTAATTATGGCACTTAACATCTTCATTATTTGTGTTTAATAATCAAGATATCTTATAATTTAATTTTCACTTAATTGAGTATTCTAAAATCCTAGTATGGTTGCTCATCTACTGAGCATCATGCACTAGCTAATCGTAACATTAAATTAAAACGAAGGCCCTGTATGTTTCGTTAAAAAAGAATGATTTGTAAAATATTTTCTTGAAAAATAATGACTTTTGTCTCTCGAAATAATTAATCAATAAAAAATAGTTTCGTGTGGAAATATTTTGCATTTATCATTTTGCAAGAAATAAAAATGATCATTTTTAAACTATTTATTTTTTGCAAAACGAGCAGAGTCTAAATTAAAATGTTATGATAGTTACCCTATAACCAATCGTGTATGTTAGATTCTTATTCTTGAGTCTACCTGGCACCCATTAGATCATGCATGCTCGCTTTTAGGTTTCTAAAGACTCCCTTGTTTTGACAAATTACATGTTGATTTCATTAATAATTGGCCTAAAAAAATTTAGCAAAACTCATAATTTTTTATGAGATTTTTTTCCTTAAAATTACTGAATAAGTCCTAAAACTGTTCCAATAATGCGCTTGAGTGCGAAAACTCACGTTTCGTGCATTTAAGTCCTCAAACATTCAACTTGGATGCACAATTTTTTAACCTTTTCTATTCTTTTAATACCCCACAACTATTAATTAAAAAAATCTCACCCAAACATCCGACAAAACTTGCCGGAGCTAATGGAAAGACTAATGCTTAAAAATCGAACCCGGAAATACTGATTAGTTCCGATTACAACTTTCTTGCCGGGAAAAAACCAAATTAAACCACAAAAAGGGTTATGTTAAAATTCCACTTTATCTTCTTTTGGGTAGCACAGAAGTACTCGACGTTCGAGTCTTTGAAATCAAACGCAACCAAATTATGAACAAATTTTCAGACAGAGAAAGCTGAGCAATTTCTCAACCAAAACATCCCTTTCATATGTCGAAAATTCGCTGCTGTTAACCTCCTTCCTTAAGGAGGTTGATATTTGCAAATGATCCAGTTTAAATCAGGAACATGTTAAAAACCTGATATCACAGTTCATGTAACTTTACTGTCAAAAGCGAGTGAATAAGAATGAGCAGTGTAGGGTGCAGGGCAACATACCCTTGCCATGAGATCAACCCAAAACCGGGACTTTCGCATGCTTTTATGAGACACCTATTCAAAAGGATAATCAAAGATAACCTCAGCAATTTTGGAAGCTCTTTGATATCTGAGTACGTTTCGGCTCGTGCCAAGTAGTTTCGACAGAACAGCAGCGTCAAGGCATTTTTGTCCGTGGCATGTGGGCAATTCAGTCTTGATAATCAACTTCTCCAGCACAAGTGCTTCCCCAAGAAGAAACTTAATCAGGGCGAGCAGATGTTTTGACCCAAAACTATTAGCTCCAAAACCAATGATCTCAACTCTCTTGAGATGTTTTACCAAAAATTCGAAGTTCCCCTTCCGTGATGGTAAAAAATCTCCTTCGTCAAAGTTAAGACGTTCTGCAGATTCTTCAAAGAGCTCAAGCTGCACAAAGATATCCCATTTAAGAAACTTACTTCACATTAGAAGATGATCTACAGGAAAAAAAAAATTCATCTGCTAACTAAAATTTCAAACAAACAACCATCATTTGTCCACTGCACATGCTAGTTAGTTTTACTTTATATGCGGTACAGATCAATTTGAGCTCTTAAACTCGTCCATAACATATAACATCATCTCTCTCGAGGTGCTCATATTAGTTCAAGATCCTAATGTACATGGCAGCAAAAGAACCTTCAGTACATCAATGCAGGTTACTTTAAGACATGATCAAAAAACAGCTTAATATTGCCCTGTACAAATGTTGAGTTGACTGACAGAGTTATGGGCAATTTTCAATTGCTAAAATAAATACAGAGTTTGAGATTGATCATCTTTTTGTGCTTCCAAAGTTTTAAATCACTGTTTAAACATTCGTGCAAGAAAGAAGACAGCAGAAGAAGTGAACTGAAATATCATAGCAAAGGAGCAAACCTGAAGGGGGAGGTCAGTCAGGACTATGTCTAATTTTTCCAGGCACTGTGAACTTTTTAGCAAGTATGCTATCCCGGGAAGGTCCCATTGACTAACTGGCCCATGTAGTCTCAGGTTCTGACATTTGAAGAATGGAGAAGGCAGTCCTTCCAACTCCAAAAGGGACAGAATCTAAGCAGCGAGCAAACAACAAAGAAAATATAATTAATATTTCTTTTCCTGTCTTACGTGAATAAAGAAGAACAAAATTACGGTCCATCGAGATAATCTATCCTTTGATCCTGTCTCCCAGCCAGGAAAAGAGCAATAGGAAACCACAAGTGGAAATAAAAAAGTGAATCTCTTTACAAATCGACAGTATTTACATATGCTTCTCATGTAAAACTTGTGATCTTTGAATGATCTGAAAATTCTATTAGTTAGTCCCATGAGACATCAAACCTCGTTACTGACGGAAGTTTCCAAGTGAATCTGTCCATTGCCATTTTAAAATAATATGAGAAATCTCTGTAAGATATATTATCGAACAACAGCAAAATGTGACAAGAGACCATGATTTGGTTCTGCCAGCCTAAGATGACTAGATCCATTATTCTGTCATATTTCCAGATAAATGACTTTTCTATATAAACTGAAAGAATGAATTGAAAAGGCACACCTTCAAATGATCTATTTATACATCTTTTCTTTTTTATTTTTTTGCGAAAATCAAGCGTCTAATAATGTTGTGTTGAGTAGCATCCATAATAATTAACAATATCTAATGAATTGAAAAGGCACCTTCAAATGATCTATTTATGCATCTTTTTTTTTTTTTTGCGAAAATCAAGCGTCTAATAATGTTGTGTTGAGTAGCATCCATAATAATTAACAATATCTAATGGCATTCATTGTCCTCAACAGAGTGATCCCAGATCCATTTATTGGAAATTAAACAGAGGGAAGAAGCTCCGCAGTTCGCACGGTTCGCTATATGTTCTTAAATTATAATTTGAAACACTACCAGTAACTATTTATGCAGGCATTCACAATAATGCCGAGAATGCCACAGAGACCTGAGGTCACTCGACCTGGGCAGCAAACATGACTAGACGGTGCTAATCACAGACACTTATAAAACGTAAAAATAATGAGCTCGTACCTGCAAGCACCAACCGCCAATGGTGATTGTAGGTACTCCGTGCAGCTTCTCAAAAAATCCCTTCACCAAGTCGCAGCACATCCTCTTTTTATCAGATACAAGAGTTCCAGTTCGAATTCGAATGGAAAAAACTAACTCAGCTTCAACCAAAGAAGATACATCGTCAAGTCTGAACATGGAATCATGATACCATCTGCCTAATACACGCAGTGACTGCAAATGCGGGGCCCAAATTCTATCCGGATTAGAGAACCAGTGATCGTTGAGTACCAACTCTTTCACGCTTGTTGAATCTATTATAATGTTCTTCACTCCTTTGCACCCGCGGAACTGAACGGACTCTAAAACAGGACTTCCACTGAAAATTCCTTCAAGTATATCATCACTCAACTCTGAATATTCGATCACCAAAGTCTTAAGACATGGCCACCTAATAATCCCACCCAATGAGAAACAGCACAAACTGACTTCCAGACGCGCCAACCAACTCAAGCTATACAGGAACTGCGGCTGTTCATACTTTACCGGCGAGAAGAATGACGGCCTCAGGTGGAGCTCCTCCACAGGGCGTCCCGCCGCGAATCGAAGCCATAGGTCGACCTTGGGGCGGTCGGGCTCATCGTACCTGAAGTCGGTGAGGTGGAATTTCTTCACCGCGGGCGAGGTGCACTGGCTCAGGACTCTGTCGACGAGGGACGGGAAGCCCAAGGCACCAATCTCTCCGTCGAAGACAAGGTCGGTGGTGGTGGTCCAAGTGGACCGCCAGCGCTTGGAGAGGACGCTGGTCTTGACGGCGTCTCGGAGGGGCAGAAACGAGAAGATGCGGTGGATCGCGGCGTCCGGCAAGGGGCTGATAAAATCCCTAGGGATACTGCTCCGTTTCAAAGGAGGAGGAGGATGTGGGCTTTGTTTGGTGCGATTCGGCCGGTCGCCGGAGGATTCGCGGTGGCAGGCGCCGTGCACGGAGGTCTCCGGCATCGATTAAAAATTCTAGGGCTTCTGCGGTCGTTCCCCGAGTTTCCCTTGTCCTTTAATGCTCCTTTTATACTTACCCTATTTTAGTGGCAATGTGAAAAAAGATATATATATATATATTGCCGACTGTGGAAAAAGAGTTGGAGAACCAAAATTAAACTCAAAGAAAAAATAATTGTCGTAAGGAAGAAGAAGAAAAGAAAAATCGAAAAAAGGGAAAAAGCAAAGGGAAGAAAACAGACTTTTGGTTCTCCTAAATTGAGGTAAATGTGAAATGGGGTGCCGATTTGGTATTTCTTTATGAAATAGAAAAATATTTCGAGATAAATGTTCCACAACATATCAATTTGAAATTTATGATGGAATTGACTCTTGAAGTAACATCTACCATGGTTTTGCTTGGCAGACGAAGCCAGTGGAGAAAAGTAGGTCGGTAGCGGCGGTCCGGGTGGATAGCCGCTACTTGGAGAAGACGTATAGGTCTCGACAGCGTCTTTGATGAGCGAGGAGGAGGGGAGACGTTGCGAACTAGGCGGTTAGGTAAAGGCATTGATGAAATCGTCGGAGGTTCTTCGCTTTGTCTCAAAGTCGGGAGGAGGAAATCGGTTTCATTTTGTGCATTTTGGTTGTCCGCCGCAGAATTTGCTTTGGATCACTCCATGGGGAAAGCTCTAGGCCATGGATATCATCCACTTCCGGGGTTTTTTCGTGAATTTTGCCGCCAAAAGAGCTTTGAAGTTGGAGGTTTTGTACTCGGATGGCGAGCGAGCAACTAAAAGACCGGATCTATTTAGACGACAAGCTTGTTTCATTTGATGAAGAGACCTTTGCAATAAGACTGCTCTCACAGAGGAAAATGAACCTCATGGACACAGACACTGATTAGAATAAAAAGTGTTAAGCAATCTCAAATCTTAGCGATAGATGTTTTGATTTTCAAAAGGTCGAACTTATGGTCTAGTTACGCTAGCAAACCCTTTTGTCGGGAAAAAAAGAAAATCCCCTCGAGGCTCAAACCCAATTAAGCCGCACAAAAAAAAAAAAAAAAAAGATAGTACTTCTAGTTTGTATTATTGAAAGCAAACGCGAACCTCTTCCAACAGTGATAAATATTATATCACTAAATTTTTTTTTGGGCCTAATACCCCAAAAAAAAAACTCCAATTTTATCATTTGTGATAATTATACTAAAAAAAAAAATTATCTCGTAAAAAACTCTAACTTTTACATTTGTGTCAATTTTATCCCAAACTTTTACTTTTGTCTCAATTCTTCCAGTCTAGTACTAAAAAAAAAAAAAGATTACCTTTAACATATGTCCCAATTATAAGCAAAACTCTTTTTTTGTCTCATCAAAAATCTCCAACTGGTACTTTTATCCTAATTATACCACCGTTAGCCTTCCGTTCATAATCACTATTAGTTAATCTTATGTGGTATTTTCACGTTGTTAATGAATTGCACCTCAAAAAAGCTGATATGAAAAAACCTCTAAACTTATCTTCTATTGTTTGCTTCCTCTACATATTACCAGGAGATATAGAGTCATTCATCACGGCACGTCGCGAATTTTCTTCGGCACTCAACAGCCCAAAAAATGGCTAGACATAGAGATTTTTGGACTAACGATCTAAAATCTTGTCATCCTTGAAATCTACTATTTCTAAATTTCAAAGATTTATTGGTAAGTTCGGTGAGAAAACTCGAAGCGCGTACGATTAATTAACGGTAATTATGGACGGAAGGGCGACGGTAGTAGAATTGGAATAAAAGTAAAAGTAAAAGTAAAATTTTTTTTATGAGACAAAAAAAAAGTTTTGGATATAACTGGGACAAATGTTAAAGTTGTGAATTTTTTTGGGTATTCAATAGGTAGAATTGGGACAAAAGTAAAAGTTGAGATTTTTTATGAGACAAAAAAGTTTTGGGTATAATTGTCACAAACGCTAAAATTGGAGGGTTTTTTTTAATATTAGGCCATAAATTTTCTGTTATTCCTCAAGAAGTGCAAATTAGGTACATGTTAAAGACCTAAGGGAAAATTAATTTAAAAAAAAAAGACCTAAGGGAAAATTTCAAATAAGTACCCGAAGTATCATCATTTTTTCGAATAAGGGTCTGAATTTAGTCTTGTTTTAAATAAGAACTTAATGTGATTTCATTGTTTCAAAGAAGGCCCGACCTAAATGCATTTTGGTCATTTATCTCAAAACCTAATGCTGTCACAGCTCATGTAACTTTACGGTTAAAAGAGTGTAATCTTGATGGGCTTTGCTACACCCATGATGCTCTCGTGACACAAACCCCAAAATCCATCTTCATCATTTTTATAATCTTTGGGTGAGAGTTGGCGCGGAACAGTAAGGAAGGCAAGGCATGGTGTGAGAAGAGAGCTAGTCGTCAAATCCCGGGGGACGAACCATGTCTGCGAGGATGGCGGCAAGGTACAGCAGCATCGTGAAGATGAACCCGTGCGTGCAGTGGCCGTGAGGAGAGATCTTGACGTTGAAGCTTTTCCTGGACGACGTGCTCTCTGTTTATCTCTATTTTATCTAATGGGGAGGGCCTGTACAGTACCTGTCCAAGAGAGAGACGAGAGTAATAAGATGATGGCGGAGACTAGAATTATCAAAATAGGCCACGGACCCATTTCTTAATCATAATTGAGAGGCCGAGTCATCATATGGATTAGTTATGTTTAGTGAGGTTATAAATATGTTTAGAATGGCAAAGCCCAAAAATATATAGGTGTTAAATGGGTTCGTAGTTTTATCCCAAACCCAATTCACGTTGGGGAATCTCTCTTCACCCTCTAATAGAAAATAATGAGTGTTTGGGACTGTTCCAAGTTTAGAAAAGTCTTGGTGGACTCACAAGATGGGCACGACTTCACTTTTATTAAAAATATCAAGAGGATTTCATTTCTTCCAGTTAATTTTTGTTTTTATTAAATTTGTAAGTTGCGTCTGTTAATTATTGGAACATACGCTTCCATGGTTTCATTTGGCATTTTTATTTTGACGTGACATGATACGAAATGCGATACTTAATTTCTCAAAAAAACAGAGAATTCCGACATGTTGGGATACGTTATATGTTAAATATGTGTTTGTATATATACAAGGTCCATTATCATGTATTATAAAAATATCAACAATGAGTTTCTTCTTCTTGATTTTTTTTTTGTGCCTCGATATATAACTTAAGTATATATATTTTTGATAAATTTATATTTTGATACCTGAAATTGCATAAAATTGATCCTGTGTGTGTTGATGCAAACGTGTAGCTGGCGTGTCCGGAGCGCCGATCGGGTATTGGTCGCATGTCGGAGAGTGTCGGACGCGCGAAGAGGTCTCGGGCGATTGTCGGTGCTTTCTAGCCAGCAACAACCATATAGACGCAAAATTTTTATCCACTGTTGTAGATTGGCCATAACAGTAATATTTCATAGCTTTTTGGGAATTATTAGTTCATACTATTTAGACATGTCTCCATCTTCATCCAAAGTTCAGAGCGCGCGTTTTCCCTTTTTAAATTTTGAAGAAAATCCCGAAGATTTTATGGGGATTTTAGTCTCTGTACTGATCAGAAGTAGAACTTATGTAGTCGTCTCTTGTCGTTTTGCCAAACCCTAAACGCTTCATTGTCGTGGCGCAGCCAGCAGCAAAAGCTTGACGAATCCTCCATACATGGACAGGATCGAACTACCACGTCCTTCTTCTGATCAAGATGAAACCCGAGAGCCAATGGATTACATCAGCCAATTGCCTGACGCCATCATCCTTCATATCTTCTCCTTCTTGACCACAACAGAATCCATCAAAACCAGTGTCTTGTCCAAGCGATGGCGTTCCACTTGGACCTCTAATCCATATATTACTTTCTCTTTACCGGTCGACAAAAGGCCGAAACGGAAATCCAGGAACTTCAGACATTTCACAGAAGCTTTCATAGACACGGTACTGTCATTATGGACCACAATTAAGGTAAAAAGGTTGCTCTTTGACGTTCCTTTCCATGCCTCGATGCAGTCGAGCATTGATAGGTTGCTCCAATTTGCTGTCCGGCACAACTTCGAAGAGTTGTCGATGACCCTGTCTAGTGGGCGGTCATCTAGTTGGCCACTCACCGTCTATGTGTTGCCGCATTTCTTGTTCCGCTGCACCACGCTAGTAAGTTTTCACGTGATCTGTTGCTGTTTTCCCATGACTGGCGCTGTGAACTGGTCTTCGCTGAAGATATTGCGCATTGAATTTGCGGACATCGATGATGATGCGATGATGAGACTGTTGAGTGGCAGTCCTGTTCTAGAGTCACTTGAGTTGAAATTCTGCCAGGGGTTCAAGCACATTAGAGTTGAATCAAGAGCTTTGAAAGAGTTGGTGATCGATTCTCACGGGACGCGAAGCTTAATCCTGGAAATTTGGGCTCCTTATCTTCTCAAATTACCCCTAGTGGGCAATTCTGTGGGGGCAGGGTTCAAAGTACATGAGGTGTCTTCCTTGGTTGAGGCCGATTTAAATTTCGACTTGACTTATGCACTTGATGCATTCGGTCGGGTTCACGCTCATGGTGATCTTGTCAAAGGGCTTCTCCAGAGGCTGCATCATGTCACGAAGTTGGTGATGGGGAGCTGGTGCCTTCAGGTGCCAATTTGTTTAATTTTATGCCTAGATTCGAATTGACCGGGGTATTGTTTGTTGGCTCGATGATACCATGCTCTTAAACTGTTCAATGAAATATTGTCATCTTATTCGGTTCAGCAAAACATTAAAACTTCGATACGACCAAAATCTGATGTCCCACAAGAAAAATTTCTTAAGAAGCATCTGCTGGTCGCATGCTCACTTTTTGGGTCTGTCTGCTGTTGTGGGAGAGCATGTCTTATGTATGATCTTGTTTAATGCTTGAACTACGACTGACATGCTTAGGTGCTGTCGCTAATGGACGCGAGAGAATTGCTTCTTCCATCCTTTGAATGTCGGCATCTGACGTTCCTCATTGCAGCGGACCATAAGGGAGTTCCCGGTCTAGCAAAAATACTCGAAAGTTCGCCATGCTTGGAGAAGTTATTCTTACAACTGACTTGCAAACATTGTAGTTCTTGGGTACGAAACTGCTAGAACCCTCTCAATTCCGTTCTAACACTAGATTTGCATCCACATATATAGGTTGTGAATTTCAGCCTTAGGCCACATATAAACCAGTTAGTTCTTTTCTTCTTGTGAGTGAAAATCGTCTTTTGTACCTCTTTCATTTTTTTTGTCTCAGTTCCAAGTCCTTGCAGAATCTTGGCCGGCCCAACTTTGATGCAGAAGAATTCTGGAATTCTCCAAAGCGAAAGATCTGCCGGTGTCTGATGCATGTCAAGGTTGTCGATCCTGGTGCCAATTTGTTGGCGTGGGAGCCTGCTCTTTCCATGCTCAAGTTTCTCCTCCAGAATACACCCAGTTTGGACGAAATAGCGATCAACAGTGCCAATTCCAACCCGTCCAAGGCGATTGATCCATGGGTGCTGCCCGAAGTTGCTCGGATAATTCTGTCACACGCAAGGTGTCCTCCGAGCGCGAAGGTCATTCTTAACTATCCTTCCCAAGGATGTCCTTCTAAACACGCGCGTAAATCCTGATTTGTTCATCACCACCTATGACGGCTTTTCCCTGTTTAGTTACTCCGGAATTTTAGCGTAACTTTTACTGGAGTTCCGGTTACGTGCATTTGAAATATCATCCCTTTGTGCTTCTCCAACTGGACTTGTGGCTCAGCTTACTATCGTTTCATCAAGTGTGTGTCCGTCTCAAAAAACGGCTAGTTTGGCTGTTTATCTCAGTTAATAACACAGGTTTACAAGCACACTCTCGTCTTGCGAGGCGTTAGGAGAAAAAAAAAAATTGATAATGGCCCCCACATTGATTGCTCATCCGATGCAATGACTAGACCCATGATTCAAATTATTGTCCCTTTTTTTTTTCCTCCCTATTTTCTAGGGAGTGATTGATTCCTTTACCGTCCGGCTCCCGAGTGGTCCAGTCATTGGATCACTTACATTTTCATTTTTGAGATTTGCTGTTAAAATTTTCTCATTAAAGACGCTTACATCGGATCACCTCTTGTTTATTACATCACGTTGTCGTTAAACTTGAAAATTATACTAAACATTCTAAGCATCTGAGGTTTAAATTTACATTTAAGATTCTCTTAAAAAAAAGAGATTAGTCAGTCCGATCCAGTTCCCTTTGAATCAGGAAATCGGTTCAAATTTTATGAAAGCGAGAACTGGACTGAGCCGAGACTGGTTTGGTTGGTCCATTAAGCTCAGTGGGGTCGAGGTAAAAATGGAATCTTCAATTATCCTACCAAACACCAATTGAATTCGCCCCACTTGAGCAGTACCCAAAGGTTTTATGCTTCGAGTTCTTTATGCAAGCATGCAATCGGTCTAGTTCATGATGCGTAGATGACTAACCAGAGGTTCTATGTTCTTCATTCTCTTTCGTCCATCTCCTCCACCATAGCCGTTGCTACACTTGCCACTCGCCCACCTCCGCATCCGACCATACCCCGAGTCGCGTCACCTTCAAATTAAGGCTGGCAATCTTCGACATGATATGTCTACACGATACAAAAGTAAGCATGTTCTGTTGAAGTTTAATAAATTTCATGTCATGAATGGGACAACTGGTTTAGTTACTAATAATGAACATGTTGTTCAAGGACTGAGCCTCTCTATGTTGTTATCATATTCTTAGACACCTTTAATTAAACAAGTTAACATTTATGCGAAGAACAGAAAAGACGGGAAAAGATAGAAAGCGAAGGGAAGCTCACATAGTTTTGGTATTCCATTCGTGCACTAATCACCATTGAGAAGTCGTGATAAAATTATCTCAAGACAGTAACCAAACGATCGATGAACATATAAATCAAATATATGCTATCTTTGTATTAGATGCACCTAATCTTAACATTCACTAATGAACTGCCATAAAGCCCTAAATGCCATGTGTTCTATGCTATAATGAATTAAGTATGTGCAATGGCATGAAATTAACCCCTAAAGCTAATGAAATGATATGTCATGAATGCTATGACATGAGATAGAATTAATAAGGGATTAATCTTATGATTCAAGTTATATGAGATGTTCATTTTTTTTTTTTTGTATTTTTTTTCTCTATGAAAACATCAAATTAGATCCTTGGAATCCACATGTCACCTAATGAACTTGCCATTAAATGAGTAATAATTTAATGATGGAACACCAATTAAATTTTTTCGTCCATTCTTTCATGACACATGAGACGCAATTTGAAAACGCTATCTATATTAAATCTTTTACAAGAAAATTGTGATGTTAAGGAATCCCACAAGAACAAAGCACGGTGGCCGCGGAGATGAGTTTTTACTTCAAAAACAAAAAAGGCCAACAAATTTTTATCTTCATGCAACAATTCACGGGCCAACACGCAAGATTCTCAAGTTTCACAATCCAAAGTCCATTCGCCTTTTATGTTATGCTATCTTTGTGTTCCTCTGCTAACCGAATTTTCTTCGTGAAAGAACATTTTTTGGGCTATTTTCGACATAAGAACATAAAAGTGTCAAAAGTTTCGTAAGACGCTCATGTTGATATCAAAAGTATTTTTCGGATCACTTGAGTGCCACTTGAAAAAATGATCAGTGAAATGCCAACTCCAATTTGGGTTGCTGAAAATATGACATGGCCATATTTTATTAATACGTGGCTTGCCGGCAATGCCTAGTCAACATACATGCCCATAAATGACGTTATCTACACGTTTTTTCCCCAAATATAGACCTTTCTTTGTCTCTTTCTTTCTACCTAATCACCATTTATTCTAGTTTCTTCAAAATTCAAGTTGATTTCATCAATTTGTTATCGATTCTCGATTTGGTATCTATCTTCTTCTTTTTTTTCTATTCGATCCTATTTCCTATCCTTTTATAAACACCCTGCCTTGTCCTTCAATTTTTTTTTTTTTGATAATCCAGGATCCGCCGGTCGTAATCGGGTCAACTCACCACCACCCGAAGGGCGGCGAAGACCCTTTCCATCCTTCAATTTTTTTCGTTTATACTTTTCCTAATTTTGTGGCTGAAAATTTTTTTATCAGAATTTTTCTCTTTCTAGTAATTCGTGCAAGCGTAACTAAATAAACAATCTCATTGCGAAAATAAATTCGAGGATCTCGACGTCAAAAAAGAGCTGGAGCACCACAACTAAAATTTCTGCTTAGAGAAACAAATATTAAGCGATCGACTTACGCTGTACACTAACCTACTCGATATTTTTTTCTTTTTTTTTTTCCTAAAATGCATGTTCATAAAAAATTTAGAATAGAAAAATTCTAATTTTGGCTCGATCCACTCAACCCTCTTTTTGAGTTAGGGAGAGAGCGAGAGCCCCTGAGCCTTTGATTCGCGAAATGAAGGAGCAGGGGCGTAAATAATAATCGGGAAAAATACATTAGAAGTGCCATAACTTTTATAAGGCGTTCACTTGGGTGCCATAACTTTCAAAACGTTCACTTAAGTGCCACAACTCTCAAAAATCGTTCACTTGAGTGCCATGTTGAAGTGGACACCGGAAAGGTTGACGTGGCAACCAGAAAAGCCGACGTGACACACGCGGAAAAGTTCTTGTAGCACTCAAGTGAACAATTTTTGTCACGCCCCGATCTTCGAGTGCACGGGCATCCCTACCATCTCGTCCCTCGGGGTAAAAAGATAGCGTTCCGGGCACGCTACCAACCCATGAGATTAACTACGCATGCGGAAACGTACAATATTCCCGGACAAAAATATAAGATAGGGATAGATCGGTAAGAAAAAAGCATTAATTCAAAAACATGATCTTATTTACATTCACATCGTGAGTCAACTAAAATGACACGCTAATTGGTCCCATACTTTGGGACCAGGATAGGATCAACTTCATACCTACTCCAAATAGGGTTACGTCACTTTCAGCTTTTTCAAGAATTACTAGCTCAATTACTTAGAACTTGAAAATGGTTTAACAACGATGGGGTGAGATATAAATCTCAATGAGTCAATGCCTAAGCCCAGCTAGGGCGTTGATTCGTCCGAAACTTCCTATTAATCAATCACATGTAATTTACCCGTCAGGAAACCACACAACATATAACAACAACTTGATACGTCAATCACCCCAAATCAATTCACTAGTAGAATATCACACGGTTCAGTTGACATAATTAGGGTTATTTAATTAGGCACACTAGTCAATCGATGCTCTCTTTGGCAAGACCAGACATGATTCCATTTCTTTCGGCCATGACAACCGATAGTCCCCCCGGTACCCCCGGGATGGACATATCCGAAATCGTCCCCTAGTACCCCCGAGTCGACGATAATGATCCCCCCGGTACCCCCCGGGACGGATACATTAAATTTATTAGATATCGTCCCCTGGTACCCTCGGGCCGACGATAACCATCACATGGCTACATAAGTATGCCAATCGATCACGCCAATTTATCAACTTTCCTTATAGGCGAATGCTCGCACAATCGTACACAAAGACTCTACCCAAGGCCATTTTCACGTCAATACGTGCAATTGATGCCAAAATATAATCATACGAATGTATGAAATTGTCTACCAAGCTTTGCACGCATAACGAGGTTATTTACTCCCAAACTAGACATCCAATCCACCAATGGTCAATCAAAATATTTAATCGGACAATCGATTTATACGATGAATTCAAGCAAGCCAATCAATTCAATAATGAGTATCGATTGAATTAGGTGCAATTATATTCAATTCAAGAGACAATTTAATATTAACCGATTCGATTAGTCAATCGATCGTATGCTCGTCTCTAGTCTATTGCTCACTCTCGATTAAGCAATAACGAACATTCAATCAATCAATCTCATCCAATTAGCCATAGAATCTTAGCTAATTAGACTAGCTTAACCAATTAGGAAACTTAAACCAAGTTTTTAATCTAAACCGGCTCTAATCGAGCTACCTAAACACCTAATAATCTATATAAACTAATCCGAACGTAATTAATGACCTAACCAAGGATTAGAGGTCGACTCACCGTCAAATAGGTGAAGCGAATGCAGCGGCGGTCCTTGGAAATCTTCGATGCGCGCGTTGGGCTTGATCGAATGGCAACTGAAGAACTTCGGATTACAGGCCCAAACTCATGGCCCAATAGGCCCACGGGTCTACTACAAGGCCCAACTTAACAGCCCACAGAAAATTGAGCCGAGGCCCAACACGCAGGCCCACCAAACAGTCCCAACAGATCCGGCCCGGCCCAGCCCAGAAACAGGGCACAGCAGAACAGGGCAGGCTGTGGGGTTGGTTGTTCGACGTTGTGGCAGCCTTTCCGGCGGGCGTTGTGGCGGCGACAAGTGGCAAGAGGCTTGTGGGGACTGTGAGGTAGCTGGGGGTGGTCGACGGTGGCTCATGGTGGCCGGAGCAAGCGCTAGCAACAAGCAAAACCGGTACATGGCGGTTTCGCGGGTACAGGAAAACAGAAACAGAGGAGGTGGTCAGGGCTGTTTCGGGGCTCCGGCGGCGACGGGGCTTCACGGGGTTGATGGACAAAGTTTGAGGGGGTATTGGGGAGTGTTTGGTGGCTGGAGGTGGGCGGAGAAAGGTGACGTGGCGGCGGTTAGAAGCTAGACACAGAACCGGTGTCACAGAAACCCAAAACAGAGCAAGCTGGCGTTCGGGGCTGTTCCAGCCTTTCTGACGACTTCGCGGCGGCTGCAAGCGGGGAAAGGCGTCACAGGAGGTCAGAGGTGGTGGTCGTGGGGGTGGCGGCAGCTCGGAGCAGCTGCACTAGCTCTTCAACCCCAATCCCGGCGGAAACAGAGTAGCTCGAGAAGACTTCTTACAGCCGGCTTTCCGGCGGCTCCGGCGGTGCGGCGGTGGTCCAGCGGTATCGAGGGGGGTTCTATAAGTGTCGTAGTTTGTCGTGGTGGCTTAGGATTGTGGGAGTTGTCGCCAGAAAATGAAGAAATGCCAAGAAGAAAAGGGTCTGCAGCAAGTCGGTTAAATGGGAGAGGGGGTGTACGTGTGAGAGAGAGAAAACGAGAGAGATATGGAAAAAATGGCTAAGGGCTGAGCTGGCTAGGTGGGTCCCACTAAATTAATGTCCTTGTCCATTAGTTCAGAAAACCCTAGGGGCATTTTCGTAATTTCACACTTTGGCCGGGGGTGTTTTGGTAATTTCACACCTTAGGTAATTCGGGCGTCCGGAAACCCGATGGAGGTTTAATCCGAACTCGAGTCCAATTAGCCCGAACGAGGATTAATATGAAATTTTCTAATTCTAAGACGCAGTTACTCATTTAATCGGAATTTATTTCAATTCGAGTAAGATCCCGGAAATTTCCAATTTCCGATTCCTAATTTCTTAATATCCGATCTTGGGCATCAAATTATATTTTCTAGTCGTTCCATAGACTAGATTTTACTATTATGGTCGCCCAATTTTCAGGGCGTTACAATTTTGCTCCAATGTGACACTCAAGTGAATGATTTTTGAAAGTTATGGCACTTAAGTGAACGTTTTGAAAATTATAGCATTCAAGTGAACGCCGTACACAAGTTATGGCACTTATGGCGTACTTATCCCAATAATAATCTTATGAAGATAAACTAAGCTCAAAACAAATACGGGAAAGATTACTTCTAGTTGTTTCACAAGATGATCTAAGAATAACATCGGCAAGCTCGAAACTCTTTTTAATCAGTTTTGATTTCATGATGATTAAACCTAATATCATAGTAGTGTATAACAGATCAAACAAGCTGATAGATAGGAAAGTCAAATATTTCTTCTCCCATCGGCAAGGTCAAGACTGAAGAATGCCATGCTTGGAATTAGCAATTTATTTTATACATGATGTCATTTCTATGATTTATTTCAACTAAATGCGAACGTAACATTGACAACTTACAAAGTTGGGTCGGCAAAATAAAATCCAACGACACTTCTATAAGGATTTCGAATGAATACAAGTAACCGAAATATCTCAAATGTAGTAACCAGTAGAGGTAATTAAAAAGAAAAAGAAAAAGAAAAAGAAATCATCGTACTCCAAATATGCCAACAATTTTTTTAACGAGCACAACCACACAAATGAGGAACTATTAACAGTTTTTGCAGTAAATTGTTGTTTGCCAAGTGTAATAAGAATCGCATTAATGAATTGGGATAATTAACATCTTGATCATTTAAGTCCAACAACAGAGTTATAATAGGCTTGAAAAGAACTAGCAAAACTCGATTTATTCGCAATTCATGTCGTGTGGGCAATTCGGCCTACATAATCAACTTCTCCCGCACTAATGCATCCTCTTAATCGGGGCGAGCAGATGTTTTGCCTACAGCTATTAGCTACAAATCCGATGATGCCTTCTCTCTTGAGATGTTTCGCCAAACATTCAAAGTTCCCGTTCCATGATCATAAAAAATCTTCTTCGTCAAAGTTAAAATGTTCTTTAGATTCTTCATCAAGCTTAATCTGCACATAGATAGCTTATTTAAGAACCTTACTTCACATTAGATGCGGATCCACAGAAAAAATACAGCATCGGCTCACTAAAATTTCAAATGAGCAACTTCCATTTGTCCATTGCGGATGCTAGTTAGAATGGGTTTGATTGGAGAAAAACTCCATGAAAAACAAAATAAGTGTCCGTGAAATCATTTTCCTAGAAATTGGTTATTTTTCATATATTTGGTGATATGTGACCAAAAATGGTTTCTCGTATTTGAATCTCATTTTAAAAATTATTTCAATTTCACGTTAAAAAAAATCAAAATTTGAAAGTATTTTTATATTTTCCTTTCGTTTTCTTTCTCCCTCCATCGCGACCAGCCAATAGTGACCACAGGCAAGCTCAAACTTGTGGGATCTAGCGAGCCTCGAGCTTGCCGGCCCATGTCCAGAATCGGTCGTCGGTTGTTGCCGAGGCAAGCCGACCGGCAGAGGAAGAAGAAAAAGAAAAAGAGAAAAAAATAAAAATATTTAAAAAATAAAAAGCAGGAAAATATATAAATAAAATAGAATATTAAAAAAATTCGAGATGAATAATTTCGGAAAGTGTTTTTCATTGACTAAGTCAGTTTTAAAGAACCAAACAAGCGAAGTTCGGTAAATAAATTCTCGGAAAACACTTTCACTGAGAGGAACAAACCCTAGTTTTGTTTTAATTTAAGTTCTCAAACTCTTCTACACATACAAAACATGTTCTCTTTCTTGGTGCTTATTGCCAAACTCTTAGTTCAAGATCCGAACGCTACATGGCAGCAAAAGAATCTCCAGTACAATACTGCACTTACGTTAATACACGAACTCAAGCAGCTTAGTGTTGTCCTTGCACAAATGTTAAGTAGACTGACGGAGTTTCGGACAATTTTCTGCACTTAAGAGAAATTTATGTTGAGGCCGATGAGTACCCGCTTCTTCGTACTTAATGAATCTATTATAATGTTCTTCAGGCGCCAACACCTGCGCAACTCAAGGGGCTCTAAAACAAGACTTCCCCTGAAGATTCGCCCAAGGAAATCATCACTCAACTCTGCATATTCGATCTAGAAGACCTTAACATTCAACGGGATATGTTGACCGGCATTGACTTGGGCTTCCTTTCGGTGATCTCTCAAATCAAAGATGTTGAACTTCTACTGCGTGCTCCCAACATACAATGCGTGTCCACTTTCGAGAAAACGTTATCGTGCGAATCATGAATCAATGGACAATATGATTAAATATCAATCGTTCAATACATAGGCAATATCAGCCATTGATTTAAAAATCATCCATTGCCGGTCGCTAAATAGCCCACGATAATTTGTTATATAAAGCATTGCGACACTGAAGAAGAGTCCTATTTCACCGGAAATGTCCGTGACGAAAGATCTTTCACCGAATGTGTAGAGCCTTCAAATTTGAAGATTAAACGGGTTCTTGTGGCAATTTTGGACAAAAAGTAAAGTAAATAACTGAAAGATAAATTGTGCAATAAAGATAAATGCATATAAAATAAATTTCAAGTAAGATAAAATGTAGAGCAAAACGATAAGTTTTATTGATTATTGGATGATTGAAGGTCTCCTACAAAGAGTTATCTTTGACTATGTATACCATAGCACAAACTATAACCATCGACCGGGGCTACTTTTGTACGTCCTATCCCTAAATTCTCGAATTGGCTTCGGTAACTGCTCTTCTTATCTTTAGATGGTTTGAAGTACTGACTCATTCGCTCCACTCGTGTGTCGTACCAATCCCGACTTTCTGCTTAACCAAGCATCAATTTGCCTTGCTATTGGCCACCAATACATGTTTCCCTATGGGCCTTTAGACAACGCATCGCTCTTGTGGGCGCTCCGACTACCCGAAGCCCATGCCAACTTTTGGTGTTAACAGGCTCGGTCTCATCTGGTTTGAATATTTTCAACACCCTAGCGATGGCTATGGAGCTCATGTTGCGCGAAAAATCATTGTAACAATTTCTTTTGAAATATTCATACGGGAAAAAGTTTAACGGGGACACCACATGGAGCTCATATTGCGCGACAATAGCTGGACACTTGAAAAAAAAATCAATATAGTACAAAAAAGGGAAAATTAAATGGTACGGGTGTTGCCCTCTAGCAGCAACAACCGTGACGTAAATCCTTTAACCTAAGCGATATCTATATATAGTTCTCTCCTTTTGTTTTGCTAACCTAAACACTTCATCTTAGTCCGCAGCTAAAGGCAAACGCTCGAAGAATCCTCCATCCATGGCCATAATAGAATTCTCCGCCAATCCATCTTGCCTACCGAAACGTCCACGATCATCTCCTCCTTTGGGTCGAGATGAAACCCGAAACTCAGTGGATTACATCAGCCAATTGCCCGACGCCATCATCCTCCATATCTTCTCCTTCTTGACGACAAAAGACGCCATCGGAACTAGTGTCTTGTCCAAGCGATGGTGTTCCACTTGGACCGCTAATCCACATATATCTTTCTCTATGCCCGGCCGCCATCATCGCCATAGTAGCATGATGTTGGAGCGTTTCATGGCTTTCATGGATGCCGTGCTGTTGCGCTGCACTGCAATTAAGGTGAAAAGCTTCATCTTTGCTGTTGATCGGGGGCTCGACTCTGCTGTTGCGCCAACCATTGATAGGTGGCTTGACTTTGCTGTCGGGCACGACCTCGAAGAGGTGACCCCGCGTAAGGACAGCATTTATGCGTTGTCGCAGTTCTTTTTTCGCTGCACTACGCTGGTGAGTTCTCACTTGTCCCGTTGCTGTTTTTCGAAGATTGCTACCGTGAATTGGTCGTCGCTGAAGAGATTGCACATTGGACATGCGGAGTTGGAGGATGACACCATGATGCAAGTTTTGAGGGGCAGCCCCGCTCTAGAGTTCCTTCACTTGGATTACTGCGTGGGCTTCAACCGCATTATAGTCGAATCAAGATGTTTGAGAGAGCTGGTGATCGATTGTCACGGATTTCATCGTGCTCAAGTTCCGATTTTGAAAATTTCAGCTCCTCATCTTCTCAAATTGCGTCTATTGGGCGATTATTGTGAGACAGATTTTGAGGGACAGTTAGGAGAGTACAAACTAGATGAAGTATCTTCTTTGGTTGAAGCCGAGTTAAATTTTGAAATACAAATTTTCGAAAACGATAAGGCTAAGGTTTGTGTGGATATTGTAAAGGGGCTTCTCGAGAGACCGCATCATGTAACGACATTGGTGATAGGGAGCTGGTGCCTTCGTGTGAGAGCCAATTTAATTAATCTTGAATCCTGTCGGTTCTAGTTCAAGTTGCAGACGGACATTACCGACAGTGCCATTTGCTTAGGTCTGATTGTGTTATTTTAGTAGGCTTGATGATACCATGCTCATAAATTGTTAGTTTAATTATCTTATAAGATAATTATAGAAATTCAGTGAAACTTTTGCCGGATGAGTTTTATTTTTTTTTACTAATAGACTTATACACATCTTAACCTAATATCGCCATTATGGATCCAACAATACATTCAAACTTTGGTAAGACTCATTATGAATCCAAATATACAGTCAAACTTTGATAAGACTAAAATTTGATGTGCCATAAAAAGATTTTTCTTGAGAAGATCTGCTGGTTGTTTGCTCATTTCTTTGGTCCGTCACCTATTGTGAGAGATCACCGATGCGCATGTCTTATGAATGAACTTCTTTAGTGCTTGAAGAAGTAAAAGTGATTAGTTTCTGCTTCTTCCACCATAATTGACATGCTTAGGTGCTGTCGATAATGGAGGCGAGAGAAGTGTTTCTTCCATCCTTAGAATGTCGGCATCTGATGTTCCACGTCGCAGCTGACCATTTTGGAGTTCATAGTATAGTGAAGATACTCGAAAGTTCCCTGCGCTTGGAGAAGTTATTCTTACAAATGACTTGCACACCCGGCTCTGAATATCCGGTAAACAACTATTAGAACTCTCCCAATTCACTTTTAACAGCAGATTGCATGAACATACATAGTTTGTGAATTTCAGCCTTAGGCCAGATATAAACCTGTCATTTTCTTTTCTTTTCATGATTGACAATCGTCTTAGTACCTCTATCATTTTAACTGACATTTCAGATTCTCCATCAATTTATATTTCTCCCGAATGTAGCAACTGCTGTTTTATATTGTCAAACCTTGATATTTGTCTCATCCAGTTCCAATTGTTGCTGATCGTTTGTCATGATGTTCCATTTCTGCAAATTAAGTTCTTTGCGGAGAATGTCCGCCGTCGCAACTTTGATGCAAAAGAATTGCAGAATTCTGCCAAACAGAGAAGGATCTATCGGTGTCTGATGCATCTCAAGGATGTCGAGATTGTTGATCCCGGTGCCAACTGGCTGGCTTGGGAACCTGTTCTTTCCCTGCTCAAGTTTCTTCTCCAGAATGCACGCTGGCTGGACAAAATAAAGATCAACAGTAACAATTCCAGACTGTCCGAGAGACTTGAACCCTGGGGGCTGCTCGAAGTGGCTCGGATGATTCTGTCGGACCCAAATCGCTCTCCCAATTTGAAGGTCATTCTTAGCTATCCCTCCCGAGGATGTCCTTCTGAAAGCCTGCATTTACAGGCGTTCTGATTGCATGCATTTAGAATTTTATGATCAGCACAAAAGGAAAGAAACTAAACCCACTCTGTCTTTTCTTTAGAATTAAGGAAAAAAATATCTCATTCTACTTTTCATTGTAAAAAATAACTTCGGGCATATTATGAAATATTATTGTTCTGAACTCTCTGTGATTATAGAAGATTTCCCTCCATGCAGTTATTGCTTGTACATGGCAAGAGTCCATTACATTTAATCTTCCCTGTTTAATACTATCCACTGATTATTTTTCTTAATACCACGGAAAACTCTAAACTATCACACATGTAATAAATTTACCTCAAACTTATTTTGTCACAGATGTATCAATTTAAAATTTTCCGTGATGCTAACCCTGTTTTTTTTTAATTTTTCAATGTTGACATATTATCGTTCGGCATGAGTGTCATGTGGCGGCCACACCAATTTTTTTAATGTTTGATTGCATGATTGACGTAATTTTATAGAGAATTGGTCGTCCTCTGTATATAAAAAAAAAAGGTTAAAGGATTTTAACATTATTGACAAGTTTATAAAGTCTATAGAATCGGTTTATGTAGTCCCTAGAGTCGAACAATGCGTATTACATTTTGGATGAAATGTAAAGTATTTTAGTATAACCATTTTACAAACACACACACACACACATATATATATATATATATAAAGTAGAGTATAATACAATTTAAACAATAATGAAAAAATTTAAATCATTTGAAATTTTGATTTTTGCAAAATTTTACCGAGAGATTTTCATTCAACCCTCTTCGCAGTAGGCTTCAACTTTTGCAACTGTTTCCTATGAAACGCAATTAGCCTATTATTTATTTTTTTCAGTTTTCCCATTTCAATACTTGTCTATAAATTCATTTTATTTTCAAGCTATTACGCCGCACTTGAACACCCGTGGAGGCGGCATTCACTTTTTCGTCATGTCAATATTTTTCCAAATTGAAAACCTACCGAACTAATTACTGTAGTGATTTTTCATAAACTAGAGCGGTGTTAAAGAATATTTCTTTAATAAATAATCGTGATCTTATAAAGTAAGTAGCACCGACACATGACATGCCGACAGATCATTTTAAAAAAAAAACAGATAATTTCGACACATTGAGATATGTTGTATATTAAATGTATATTTTTTACATATACGTAATAAATTATAATGCATAAATAAAAATATCAGCGATAAGTTTATTCTTTTTATTCTATTAGAGATTCACAATTAGGTTTTTTTTTAGCTGGCTGGGTGTATTAATTTTAAGGTAGCTAGATATATGACTTAAGTATTTATATTTTCGATAAATTTATATTTTGACCCCTAATTTATTGAAAATGCTTAAAATGGATATCTTTCACCGAATGCATAGAGCCTTCGAATTTGATGAGTAAATAAGTTCTTGTGGTGATTCCGGACAAAAAGTAAAGTAAATGTCTAAAAGATAAATTGTGCCATAAAGGTGAATGCATATAAAATAAATTGTAAGTAAGATAAATTGCATAGCGAAACAATCTCTACGTCCTATCCCTAAATTCTCGGATTGGCATCGGTAATCGATCTTGTTGTCTTTTAGATACTTTGAAGTACTGAATCATCCGCTCCACTTGTGTGTCGATGTGACGTACCGATCCTAACTTTCTGCTTAACCGAGCATCGATTTGCCATGCTTTTGGCTACCAATACATGTTTTCCTATGGGCCTTTAGACAACGCATCGCTCTTATGGGCTCTCCGACTGCCTGAAGCCCGGGTCGACTTTTCACTACAAAAAAACACGGATTTAGCCACGAACTATTTGCGACGAAAAAATTTCGTCGCTAATTTGCGACGAATATAGCGACAAAATACATATTCGTCGCTATTTGCGATCGAATTAGCGACGCAACCGGTCGTCGCTCATTAGCGACACATTTAGCGACTACACAAAAAGTCGTCGCTAATTTGAGACGAAATTAGTCATGAAACATTGTTCGTCGCTAATTTGCAACGAAATTAGCCACGAAAAAAATTTCGTCGGTAAATTGCAACGAAATTAGCCACGAAACCAATTTCGTCGCTAAATTGCAACGAAAATGGCCACAAAAAAATGTCGTCGCATATTAGCAACGAAAACGGCCATGAAAATATTATTCGTCGTTATCATTTTGCGACAAAAATATTATTCGTCGCTATTACTTTGCGACGAAAATATTATTCGTCGCCAATTAGCGACGCAATTCTACGTTTGGTCGCTAATTTGCGACGAATATATGTTTTCGTCGCAAAATATTTTCTTAAATGTTAGCGACGAAGTGTTATTTGCGTCGCAAAATTAGCACTATTAATAAAAAAAATTTAAATTAGCGACAAAGAAGTGTTTCCGTCGCTAATTTAGCGACGAATAATATATTCGTTGCTAAATTAGCGACGAACGGGTTACTTCGTCGCTAATTGTCTTCTTTAACATTAGCGATGAAAATTGTTGTTCGTCGGTAATGTGCGACGGACGACCGGTTTCGTCGCTAAAGCCACCGACAGTTTTCGTACTCCAATTTCAAATTGCGTCGGCACCACATATTTTCGTCGCGAAATTCGTGGCTGAGTAAAAGTTCACCCTTTAATACGACATTACCTTCTCTCTCTGCACTCCTCTTTTGCCCGCTCTCTTCTCTCTTCTTCCTTCTGTTTTGCGTTCCGTCTTCTCTCCCTTCTATTTTTATTTGTGCCTTATGGTAATCGTAGAATTAATTTTGTTTTTATTTCACTATTTTCTTCTACCAATTGCCATAAGCTACATGAATCTTAACTAATTTTCCTTTTTTCAGGTACATGTCCACTTGAAAGTCTCGCAATCCAGGTGAACCTTGCAATTTTTATCAAATTGATCACTTTCTCCTACAAAAAATACAATCGGATACTTGGGTAAGTCTTATTGACAATGTAACTTTTTTTTTTCAATTTGAAAGTAAAGTTGAGCTCGTGAATCAAAATAAGTTATGCTATTCGTGTAAAAAATTGTAGTAATGCACAATTAGCGACAATATTTGTGCCATTATTCCGTTGGATTGTTCATATAGGGTTGCGGTGAATTTCGTCGGTGGTTGGGGGAGGCTGCGTTGTAATTAGCGACGAATGTATTTTTTTCGTCGCTAATTAGCGATGAAAATTATAATTTCGTCGCTAATTAGCGACGAAAAAAATACATTCGTCGCTAATTAGCGACTATAAAAGGACTTTCGTCGCTAATTAGCGACGAATGCATTTTTTTTCGTCGCTAATTAGCGACGAATGAATTTTTTTCGTCGCTAATTAGCGACGAAATTCCACTTTCGTCGCTAAGTAGAATAAATTACATCCGCCTATTTCACCATTTTCTTCTATCAATTGCCATAAGCTTCATGAATCTTATGTAATTTTTTTTAAGGTACATGTCCATTTCAAGGACTAGCAATCCAAGTGAACATTGCAATTCTTATCAAATTGATCATCTTGTACTATAAATATTTCAGTGAAATACTTGGGTAAGTCTTCTTCAGATGGTATATTTTTTTTCCAACTTCGAAGTAATTATTGCGTCACGGATAGAATTTTAATTTTCACGATTTTATGGTTTTAATTAAGAATATTAAATTGTAGATGTGATATTTTTAATATTTGATGAGATTTTTTAATATTTATACAGACACAATGCAAAGAGACAGGGCTTGGATGTATAATAAGAATTTACCTGGGCGACGAGGATTGATCGATGAGTTTTGTACTGGGTTGGAACAGTTTTTGGAATTTGCTAGTAGTAAATTTGAGTTCATGGATGGAAATAAGTTAAGATGTCCGTGTAAAAAGTGCAGTAATAGTAAATTTCATGTGTGTGACAAAGTTAGAGAACATCTTTGTAGATTTGGGTTCACTCCGAACTATTATAATTGGACTTGCCATGGTGAACCATTTATATCTGATGAAGAATATCAAAGAAGTGATCAATTCTCGCTTAGGGAAGAATGTAGCTACTATAACCAATTGAACCCATATCGGAGGATGGTGATTGATGTAGCTGGTCAAAATTTCGTGTCGGAATCGAACCATGCAAGTACTAGTTTTGCTCCTACATTTGAACAAGTAGGTACTAACTATGCATCACAATTGGAAGAAGCGGGAGTAACGGGTTTTGATGAGAATGTGCCCAACGAAACTTTTACATCTAATCAGCCCGGGGAAGTGTTGAAAGCAGCAGATGAACCTTTATGGGCAGTTTGTGATAACCACTCTAAGTTATCGGTGACTGCAAGATTGTTAAACATCAAGGCAGAGCATAATGTGTCAGAGAATTGCTTCAACTCTTTTGTTGACGTAATGCGGGAAGCAATGCCTCGCGATAACATCATGCCAAGTGATTTTTACGACATGAAGAAGCTAGTGGATAACTTAGGTCTTCCAGTTGTAAGGATTGATGTATGTAGTAGGGGTTGTATGTTATATTGGAGAAACGATGAAAATGTCGAATCTTGCAAATTTTGTGGCCAACAGAGGTACAAGATTAGCGGGAGGCGTGGTCGTAATAAGAAGCGTAGACCATGCAAGCAATTGTTTTATCCGCCTTTAATCCCAGTTGCAAAGGCTTTATGCGTCCGGAAGCCATCTTGAACACATGACTTGGCATGCAAATCATGAAACGAGAGGAGGGTTCGATGTGTCATCCTTCGGATGCAGGAGGCATGGAAACAGGTTTGATAAAACATACCCCGAATTTGCGATGGAGCCTCGAAATATCAGGTTAGGTCTTTGTGCCGATGGATTTGCCCCATTTGGAAAATCAGGAAAAAGTTATTCATGTTGGCCGCTTATCTTAACTCCGTACAATCTTCCACCTGGTATGTGCATGAAGACACCTTACATGTTTTTGACATTGATCGTGCCTGGCCCGCAAAATCCGAAAAAGTTGATAGATGTTTATATGCAACCATTGATTGCGGAGTTACGACAGCTATGGGATGAAGGTATTCTTACGTATGATGTTTCTACCGATCAAACATTTGTAATGAAGGCTGCACTTCTTTGGACGATAAATGACTTTCCAGCTTATGGGATGTTATCTGGATGGAGTACAGCTGGTATTTTAGGATGTCCGATTTGTATGGAGAGATCAAAGTCATTCAGATTAAAACACGGTAAAAAGGCCAGCTATTTTGACTGTCACAGACAATTTTTGCCCATAAATCATACATTTCGAAGGAATAAGAAAGAGTTTATCAAGAATAAGATTGAAAGAACACCCCCACCATTGAGGTTGACCGGTGATCAAATTTGGGAGCGAGTTCATGACTTTCCAACCGTTGTTGAAAACCCCCATGGCACAACTATTGCGTATGGAAGCACACATAAGTGGACTAAGCGCAGTATATTTTGGGATCTACCATATTGGAAGACCCATGTTGTTCGTCATAATCTTGACCTCATGCACATAGAGAAGAATGTTTTCGAGAATGTCATAAATACCGTGATGGATGTCACTGGAAAAACGAAAGACAACTTGAATGCAAGAAAAGATATGAGAGTTATTTGTGATCGGCCAGCACTAGATGTGGATGCAAGCAGCGGGGGACCAAAACCAAAAGCGGTTTACACATTGAACGGGGAGCAGAGACGGGTTGTTTGTCAATGGTTGAAATCCATACGATTTCCGGATGGATACGCTTCGAACCTCGAGAGATGTGTTGATTTGAATGAATGCAAGGTAACAGGTTTGAAGAGCCATGATTGCCACATATTTATGGAAAGACTACTTCCAATAGCTTTCAAGGAACTTCTACCAAATTTTGTATGGGGCGCCATCACGGAGTTAAGTAATTTTCTTCATGATATTTGCTCGACAGTGTTAAAAGCATCACACATGGAGAAGTTGGAGAGAGATATTCCAATCATTCTTTGCAACTTAGAAAGAATATTTCCTCCATCGTTCTTTGATTCAATGGAGCATCTCTTAGTTCACTTGCCTTATGAGGCCAAAGTTGCGGGTCCCGTCCAATTTCGATGGATGTATCCATTTGAGAGGTAAAATATATTTTTAATAAATTTGAAATTACTTTACCACTTATTATGTTATGATAAACTTTTTCCCATTGCAACTAGGTTTTTATATCATTTGAAGAAAAAAGTGAAGAACAAGGCATGTGTTGAAGCTTCAATTTGTAATGCATATATTGTGGAAGAAGTGACAACATTTGCATCATATTATTTTGAGCCGCACGTGCAAAGGCAAGAGGCGGAAAGCGAGGAAGAAATGATGAAGGGCCCATTGATCCCAATTGCAAATCGTTCTCTATTTTCAATTATCTTGGTAGACCAAGTGGCGCATGTAAGTTTCGTAATTTAAGCGACGAAGAATGGCGAGCGGCGCATACATATATTTTGCTGAACTGTCCGTAAGTGGAGCCATACTTCGAGTAAGTGTACTTTTGCAAATATATTTATTATGTGTCAATCGTTCGCTAATATATAAATGGTATTTGTTAATAGGATTTTCCAAACTTCAATGTATGGACTACCATCAAATGAGTTTGAACGTTTGTGCGATGAAGAATTTGCAGCTTGGTTTCAAACATATGTAAGTTGCCTATGGACGAAAAGCAAGTTATTAATATTTCATAAAACATTAATTAAATAAATATTATTGACTTTGCATGTGTGACTTCAGGTTCACAGTAATCGTGATCAAGTCGAAGAGCAAGGATTGCTATATCATCTGTCATGGGGTCCACAAAGAAAGGTACGAACTTGGCCAGCATATTTCATAAACGGGTACAATTTTCACACACGAGAGTATGGAATGGGAAAAGCCACAATGAATAGTGGTGTGTGTGTTCGGTCATCCAATGGTGGCAATGCGAAAGATGATTTTTATGGCTTGTTGGATGAAATCATAGAAATAGAGTACCATGGACCATTAATGCGGGTTGTGTTATTGAAGTGCATGTGGTTTGACCCCATCGGAGGAATGAAGGTGCATACGAAGTTTAATTTGGTTGAAATAAATCACAAGAAAAGGTATATGAAATATGAACTATTTGTCTTGGCACAACAAGCAATTCAAGTATATTACGCATCGTATCCTAGTTTGAAGCGCGACAAAGCTGATTGGTGGGCTGTATGTAAAACGAAAGCACGAAGAAAAATCGAGGAACATTGGAAGGATACAGCGTATCAACAAGATGAAGTTTGTAACACCGTTCAAGTTGAGGAATACAATATTCCGACTTTACGAGATCCATGTGGAGCAGTGATAGATGTAGACCCAATTGAAATTCGCGAATCAAATGTAGAAAGTGATGAAGAATCCGATTTCGTGTGAGAGGATGACGATGATGCTCATGAAGAAGACGAAGACGAAGACGAAGATGAAGATCAAGACGAAGATGAATGTGAAGATGAAGATGATGACGAAGACGAAGATTGAGATCTTTGACACTTTTAACTAATTTTGTGTAATTATTATTATTACAAATTTCGGTTTGTTATTTTCTTGTTAATATTATTATATATTTTTATTGTTATGATGTGGAAGACAATTGTCGTGCGTATTAAAAAAGAGGTAAAAATCCGTCGCCTCAAAGCAATAAAACAACAAACTAAAATTTGTGTTCGTCGTTCATTAGCGACGAAAATCGATCGGAAGGTCCCGAATTAGACCAATGAAATTCTGTCCGCCATAATAATAACTAAAAAAGCACTTATGAATTGATCTAATCCTTTAATAATTTAAATTTTTCTTTATTGAGTAATAACTTAATCCTTCAATAAAATGCCCTTTTGTGAAAATACCAATAGATATTTCAACCTATTCTTTTTATGACAAAAAAAAAAATTATACACTAGTTACGGAATCTTTGCCCATTATCGCTAATTAGCGACGACCTGATTTTTCGTCGCTAATTAGCGACGCCTATAATTTTTCGTCGCTAATTAGCGACGAATATAATGTTTCGTCGCTAATTAGCGACGAATATAATGTTTCGTCGCTAATTAGCGACGAATATAATGTTTCGTCGCTAATTAGCGACGACTTAATTTTTCGTCGCTAATTAGCGACGACTTAATTTTTCGTCGCTAATTAGCGACGACCTTTTATTCGTCGCTAATTAGTGACGAACTTTTTTTGTAGTCGCTAATTAGCGACGACTTTAATGTTTCGTCGCTAATTAGCGACGATATTTGTATTTCGTCGCTAATTAGCGACAACTTCATTTTTCGTCGCTAATTGGCGACGACCTTTTTTCGTCGCTAATTAGCGACGAACTTATTTTTTAGGCGCTAATTAGCGACGACTTTAATGTTTCGTCGCTAATTAGCGACGACTTAAGTTTTCGTCGCTAAAGTCGCTAATTAGCGACGAGTCACTAATTAGCGACGACCTTTTTTTCGTCGCTAATTAGCGACGACCTTATTTTTGCGTCGCTAATTAGCGACGACTTTAGTTTTTCGTCGCTAATTAGCGACGACTTTAGTTTTTCGTAGCTAATTAGCGACGAATTTAATTTTTCGTCGCCATCGCTAAACCCTTCTCGCGACGACCTTTTCGCACTTTTTTTGCTTCGCTCGCTTTATTCCCTCCTCATTGCTTTCTTTGTTTGACCGGACTCCCCGTGCGACCCACCTCCTTCGACCACTACGGCCTCCACCACCACCCTTCGTGCCGTCCCGTCTCCGGCCAAAGCCTCACCGCAAGCCGAGCTCGCGCGAGCCGCAACCAGGTCAGGTGCGCCCCAGATCCGCTCTCCCTCTCTCTCTGCTCTCGCTGTCTCACTAGTTTGTGCGATGATTTTGTGTTCTATCACATAGAGATGGTCTCGGTTCTGTTTGACACAGTGCAAGACTCTTGCATCTCTCTCGGCTTCGTCCATCTCGTGGTGATTTTTGTCCGGTCTTTGTGGGTACCGTTGTCGGCCCCTCTCGGTTCTCGGTGATTTTCTAGGGTTTTAGCGAGTGCCCTCCAGCCCAACTCGTGGGGTTCACCGATCGTGTAATTTGTTGCCTCTGTCCAATTTTTTTTTTTTTTTTGGGTTGCACTTCATATCGCCTATATAGGCTCACATGAAGTCGGTCTTTCTTTAAAGAATGTTTGACTGGGTTTGAAAGGAATCGTAACCTTATTGGAATATTAGGCGCTTTTGGGCACTTACTCATCAATGCATTTTAGTTGTTTGGTGAATTGCTTAGCGTAACCTCCGTCAACGTAGCTTCGATTTGTTATTTGTGGCTGTGTGCTTGCCCACTTCTCTAATTAATCTTGAGGAGTGTCGGTAGTTAGAAAACAATGTTTGTTTCTTTCGGGTGTCATGGTCGCTAGGATCAAAGTGGCTGCATTTATTTGCTAGAAAGTGTCTCCGTAGTAAATTGTGGAAGCAAGCATTTTTCCAACCTGTGCACTAATAGTGTTCTAGTGCATGGAGTTGATGCCTCTCGACATGATTTTGTGTTCTATCACATAGTAAAGTGACTTCGGTCTGCGATGATTTTGTGTTCTATCACATAGAGTAAAGTCATGATTTTGCCCGATCGTACCTTATAATTTCGGTGGAAAGGATGATAATTGTTCTTATTTCGTTCGGGAGGCGAGTCTATTTTTAATCTCACCCAGTTGGTAGGTATCCATTAACATCTATTTGTTTTTCTTCTCAAACCTATAAGGTTGTTCCTTTTTATATTTGATCTAGTAAGGACTTTTGTTCTGCACCGGTTTAGGAGTACCAACTATGGACGGAAAGTCGAATTCAACTGTTGTAAATAGTACTCAGTGGAAGACTCTAGTTGAGCCTTACCAATGGCAATAGAGACGACAGAGCACAGGGGAAGTTTCTGTTTGTATTTGACAAATTGTGAAGTTCTGGGTGTTCTATTGGAAAATACAGTAAAAGTTTATTATCTAATTTTGCTACATGTCGGTTTTCATATGACTCTGATTTGGACAGTATAATAGAAATCTCAACAGAAATTTGGTGTGGCGACTGAATTTACTCTGTTATGGATAGAAAACCAATGCGGGAAAGGCCGTAGTATTGAACTTGCCTCGCACTAGATGATTTTGTGTTCTATCACATAGAGTAAAGTCATGATTTTGCCTTGTTTTGCTTTCCCCTTATCTAAGTGTAGATTGCAATGGTCGTGAGCGAGGATGATTGATAAAATTTTTGCTGTTATAGTTCTCCAATTTCAGCATAGCAAACAAAATGATGCGAGATGCATTTGTTGATGCCTAGACTTTCTCGTAGCTACGACTTGAGTCAACGGTGACACGTGAAATGGCGATGTCACCGTTATTGTGTTATTATTATCCATTTCGTTAACTAGGTACCGACTTGTGTTATTATTATCCATTTATCGGAGGCAACCATTGATTCTTTCGATTTCTCAAGTTTCTCACGTGCTCTCCGAACAAAAATGGTAAGCTTTATGATGTAGGTTATTATGTTTCCCTAACACATGTTCATATTGGAGCAGTGATATTTGTCTAACATTCTTATTTGTCAGTATAATAGACGTGGAGTTCGCATGCGTGGTGCGGTTTCACAAATAAGACCAGTAGCCCCTTCCCATTCGCCTGCCCCTTCGCAGCAATCTTCCCCTTCCCTTTCATCTCATCCTCAACCACTACATGCTGACCCCGAAGAGCATTTTAGGGGACCACCTAGACACATCCGAACTGAATGTACTTCGGTTCCATCTCGCCTCAGCTCCACCCTCTTCGGTGGAACTCTCGAATGATGAGGACAACATAGTTGAAGAAGATAGCCGGCGTGTCATATGCCCACATGGAGATTCGTAAGTGCTTCATTTTTTTGAAGTAAATGTAATATTTAGGGATGAGTTTCGTTTGGGTTGTACATATGGGTGTGAAATGAATTGTCACTGTTTGCAGATTTGAAGAAGCTACGTATGTCGTGCGGGAACTTAATAAAATAGTGAATAACTATTGGAGGGGGCCGTGGATTAGTTATAGTAGCGCTCCAAGAGAAGTAAAAGATTTGTGGTGGAACGAGTTCAAGGTAAGTTTTGTACTTCAATTTTCTCACAAACTAAGTTCGGGGTAAATAAAGCTAGTTATTTTTCTATTGATTACAGCGGAAATTTAGCTGGGATGAATTGCAAGAGAATGAAGTTAGAAGAATTTTTAAGAAGAAAGCTGGTGATCACATACGCAATGTGTTGAATAAAGCGAAGACAAAAAATGTGAAGCCGACTTTATTACTGGTGATGATTGGACTGAAATAACAAGAAGTTGGGAAGTTGAAAAAAATAAGCAAAGGAGTGAACAAAATGCCAAGAATCGAGCTTCTAGTTCTAGTGAAGGGTCTTCAGCGTCTGCGACATATGCTGGAGGCTCCATCAACATTGGGGAGCATAGAAAAAGAATGGTAAGTTTGGTAAACATGTTGTAAGTTAATTTAATTCAATTACTCATTTATGTTTCAATTTTGTAGGCACATGAATTGGGGACAGAACCGACGTATGTAGCTACATTCGAACGCACATTTCAAAAGAAAGATAAGACATGGATTGGCGACCGAGCCAAATCTGTTAAGGTATGTAAGGTTATACTTTTGTCTTAATGGAAATTACAATGAAAATCATGAATGCTTTCAATATTTATAGCGGTTACATATATGAAGTTATTATATTTTCATATCTATTTAGTTCATGTAGGAAAAATATGACGAGCTTTTAATCACTACGGCTGGTGTCGGCGATGATGGGGCTGCATCCGAGCCAGCGGCTGACAATATGGCATTATGGGTGGAGGCGTCGGGTGGGGTGAAGAGAGGAAAAATATTTGGGTTGGGGTCCTTGTCAAGGGTATATACGGGAAAGGCTGCTGGAAGTTCATCCTCCAATGCGGCTGTTTCAAGGAGGACACGACTCGAGGAGGAAATGACACAACAAGTGAGCCAACCGAGACATTTACTTGCAGAGAAGGATGAAGAAATGAAAGTGGTCAAAGAACAAATGTCACAACAAATGTCATAAAAGGATGAGCAAATCAGTTCTCTTCGGAGTCAAATGCAATTGGTCTTGCGACACCTCAACCTAAATCAAGATCAAGTTCCTCCTGCACCTCCGACTCAGCAAATAGGTGATGGACACAATGATGGGCAACACAATGAGGACGAGATTGCTGATGATGATGATGATGATTTAATTAGACGTCTCATTGGTTAAAAAAGAGCCCTTCGCAGCTTCTTTTTTGTTTGGCAGTCAGGTTAGTATTTTTTGTGAGCTTATTTGTTATATGGCCAGGAGAGAAGTGCTGAAACGAATCCTGACAATCTGCTGAATCTAGGTTCAAGAGGCAACCACAAATGGTTATAACCGTATCAATATGTTGAATTCAGGAAGGATACTTCAAACGAATACTGACAATCTGCTGCTTATGGTATTGTACTGATTCAAATGATGCTTTCTAAAGAAAAAATTATGCTTTCTAAAGTTCCCATTACTAAAGATGTTCTGAAAGTCATGCAATTGTTTCAGGTCAGTTACTGTGAAAATGATGACGTCTCCTGCAGCTTGTTCATTTCGGAGAACAATTTGATTCCAATAATTGCAGAAATACGTGCAACAATTGCCTGAAGATCAAAAGTTTTGTTTGTGTTCGATGTGACTGAGATTTCAAAGCAATTGGTTTGAATGCTTACTATTTGTCTTTTTCAGTTGCTTTTGCTCTAATCTCTTACGAGGTAAGATTTTTGTATTGCTCATATTCAAATGTGGAATTATTGTTGCGTAGGTTGAGTTGGTGAAGTTAACAGGGGTGCAGTTTCTTCAGCTCACCTATTACAAGTTTACATGGGTTCTTTAAGTCTATGTATGTTGAGAAAGTAACTTAGATGTTTTCCTTTGATCATCCCGTTCTTTGTCCACTTGATTCTTAAATTAGAGTGTTAAATCAGGTCAAAAAGCATCGACATGACAAGCTGAATTTGCATGGCGCTGGGAAACATCTATCAAAGGGAGAAGCTTCTCGTGTGCTACGGCATGTTGGTATTGAAGATTTACTCGTTGAAGATGTTAGGAAAAGTGACCTTTATGGATCTTTGTCATCAATACTGAAGGTAAATATTGGTCCTATGACTCTGTGTGGACACGAAATTCATTATTAATCATTGAGTTGAGAAGAAAATTTCCCTCCCTCCTTTTGGATGCTTGCTTTTCGCTTTGAGACGAGAAACTATGTTCCTTTGTTGATCTCTGTTCAGGTGAATGAATCCAAGGCTTACAATCTTTGCTCTGGGAGACAATCTATCATACTGAGGTTTGTCATTTATTTTGCTGTTCTTTAGTTGCTGATGATATGGGCATCCCTTCATTGAACCAAGAAATTTTCTGTTTTCATTGTCGAAAATTTATCATCAGCATCTCATGGAGCTTATTAACCATGTGCCCCTTATATATCTGCTATTCTACTCTGAGAGGGTGTTGAATTGATTTGTTAGGAACCTTTTTGTTCCATAATTTTAGCTTGAATAGCACTCATGTCTTAGAGACACGAACTGTGGGTTTGGAGCTTCGCGTGTTGAAAGAGACTAATGATTCCTCTTCTAGGCTTTTCGCTTAATAGGAGAGAGAAACAAAAGGGCATTTCGGAAGGCTTGAATCCTCTTGGGATTCTTTAAAGGATAATGAGCGGTATGCTCTTCACTTTTGGTATAGTAGGAAATTTCAGTTTCATACATAAATTTTTTTTTTTGTGGTCAGATACATCAAATTTGTTGAAAATTTCAGAATTGTGCATAATTTTGAATATGAGTGGCTTCTACCGGAAGCCGTTCTGTATCAGGCAGTACACCTTGGTACCTTTTCAAGAAAAGTACTTGAAGCTTTAGGATCACTCAGGCAAGGTTGGATCACTCTGTGTTGTCAAACGTATTGTTGCTAATATTGCTCATACTTGTCCCATAACAAACCTATGAACTGACTGCTGGTGGGTTTGCACTCTTTTGAGTACCTATATATGTTAGGAGATTTAGCCACAAGATGCCACCATCCATAATATTTGTTTGATCTTTTTTTAGATGTTGATGTCTGTGTCTTTTAATGTGTTACATTTGACGAAAATATAGCAAAGCAACTTCTGCTTGACTGTAGTGCCACTGTACTTTGCAGATTTCCTTGCTTTGCAAAGATGTATAAGTCCAGCAAATCTGATGTGACTCTTGCCAAAGCATTGTTGACTTCTGCGAAATTAAGTCCTCAAATAGACAGTCCTGCTGAACCTCAAGCTCAAGGAGATTTGGTAGGGGAGTATATGCATAGGCACACGTCTGTAGGTTGTCCATTCTCCTAAGAACAAGATGAGGTTGGTTATCTCTCTTGACCGCTTGTGGAACTTCTTGTATTTCAAATCCTGTCAGCGAAATTATACACTTCATTGCTTATGGTTCGGACTATTCTTGTTAAGGAAGCTGGGAATGGGGTCATGGCATATCACATAAGTGGGTGAGCTGATCTTATTCATGACTTAATTCTGAATTTTTTTTTTGGGTGGTCAAAACAATGGGAGGGCCAGTTCTTACGTGTATTTGTACCAATTGTACATTCTTGGTGTTTTATATATAGTTTTCCTCCTTTCTCATTTTAGTATAATATTTACATCTTATTACTTACTTAATGAATGTTAACTATAAATTCTATAAATTAATTTTGCTTTTAATTAGATTTAAAATTGAAAATAAAATAAATTATTTTATCGTACAATTACAAATTATAAAAGTTCGTTGTGAAATTCGTGCCCGATCTCGCTAATTTAATCGCTAAATTATTGTAAAATTCATCAACGCGGTCGTCCCTAAAAGGAAACAGCATTCGCGGTAAAAAAATTCGTCACTAATTGCTTTTCGTCGCAAATGCGGTCGGTAAAATTCGTCACCAAGTTAAGTTAGCGACGATATTGGTTTCCGTCCCAAATTTAAGACGAAATGTCCCACGAATTATTTTGTCGCACGTTAGCGACGAATGTCGGTTTTGTAGCAAATTAGCGACGACATATAGCGCTTTCCGTCGCAAAATCATGCCGGTCAGATTTAGCGACGACATAATTTTCGTCGCAAATTTCGTCACAAATGAGGAGTTTTGTCACGAACATATTCGTCGCAAATTAGCGACGAATTATGTTTCGTGCCAAAATCCGTTGCTAATTTTCCACGAATGTTGTGATGAATACATTCGTGGCAAATTAGTTACGCATTTTGCCACGAACCAAATTCGTCGCTAATTCACCAACAATTATGCCATGAAATTTTTCGTCACAAATTAGAGACGATTTTGGCGTCGAAACCATTTCGTCGCTAATTTGCGACGATTTTGGCAATGAAAGTATTTCGTCGCTAATTTGCGACGATTTTGGCAACGAACGTGTTTCGTCGCTAATTTGCGACGATTTTGGCAACGAACGTGTTTGGTCGCTAATTTGCGACGAAAATTTATTTGTCGCTAATTAGCGACGATTTACACAATTTTTTGTCGCTAAAGTTTGCGACGCCGAATTAGCGACGAAAAATTTTTCGTCGCAATTGTTGTCGGAAATTTTTTTAGCGACGAATTTTCCCCATTTTTTCGTCGCAAAGTTTGTCGCTAAAGTCCTCTTTTTTTGTAGTGATTTGGTGTTAATAGGCTCGGTTCGATCTAGTTTGGATATTTTTGACACCTCTAGCGATGGCTATAGAGCTCATGTTGCGCGAAAAATCATTCTACTAATCCCTTTTGAAATATTCATATGGGAAAAAGTTTAATGTGGCCACCACGTGGAGCTCATATTGCTCGACAATGGCTGGACATTTAAAAAAAATCAATATAGTACAGAAAAGGGAAAATTAAATGATACGGGGTGTTGCCCTATATATATGGTTCTCTTCTCCCCTATTGGTTTTGCCAACCTAAACGCTTCATCGTAGTCGGCAGCTTAAGGCAAAAGCTTGACGAATCCTCCATACATGGCCATAATAGAATTCTCCGCCGATCCATCTTGCCTACGGAAACATCCACGATCACGACCTCCTTTGGGTCGAGATGAAACCCGAAACTCGGTAGATTACATCAGCCAATTGCCCGACGCCATCATCCTCCACATCTTCTCCTCCTTGACGACAAAAGACACCATCGGAACTAGTGTCTTGCCCAAACGATGCCCTCCGATGATGACTATGTTGATGGCATGACGTTGGAGAGTTTCAATGCTTTCATGGACCCCGTGTTGTTGCGCTGCACCGCAATCAAGGTGAAAAGCTTCCTCTTTGAAGTTCCTTTGTCTCACCTTCCACTCGCGAAGCGACTCTGCTGTTGGGCCAACCATTGATAGGTGGCTACTCTTTGCTTTCAGGCATGGCCTCGAAGATTTGACCCTGCGCGAGGACAACATTTATGCGTTGCCACGGTTCTTCTTCGGATGCACTACGCTGGTGAGTCTTCACGTGTCACGTTGCTGTTTTTTCGATGATTGATGCCTTGAATTGGTGAAGTTCCGATCTTGAAAATTTCGGCTCCTCATCTTCTCAAATTACGTTTATTGGGCAAGTATTCTGCTTTTGAGAGAGAGTTAGGAGAATTCATTAGTAGAATTCAGACTAGATGAAGTATCTTCTTTGGTTGAAGCCGAGGTAAATTTCGAAATGCTTACGGAGATGATAAGGTTAAGGTTTGTGTGGATGTTGTCAAGGGGCTTGATTGCAGCATGTAACGACATTGGTGATAGGGAGCTGGTGCTCGCAAGCCAATTTAATTAATTTTGAGCCCTGTCATTGTCGGTTCTAATTCAAGTTGCGAACAGAATTACCAACCGTGCCATTTGCTTAGGACTGATTGTATTATTTTTTTGTTGGCTTGATATGCCATGCTCATAATCGTTTATTCAATGAAACATAGTCATCTTATAGAGATTCGGTGGAACTTTTGCGGAATGAGATTGTTTTTTCCTTTTTGTAATTGGAATTATACACATCTTATTGCTATTATGGATCTAACAATACATTCAAACTTTGATAAGACTAAAATCTGTTGTGCCATAAAAAGATTTTCTTGAGAAGCATTTGCTGGTTGTTTGCTCATTTGTTTGGACTGTCGCCTATAGTGAGAGATGGCTGGAACCATATGCATGTCTTATGAATGAACTTCTTTAGTGCTTGAAGAAGTTAAAAGTGATTAGTTTCCACAATTGACATGCTTAGGTGCTGTCGTTAAGGGAGGCGAGAGAAGTGTTTCTTCCATCCTTAGAATGTCGGCATCCGATGTTCCACGTTGCAGCGAACCTTGAGGGAGTTCATAGTATAGTGAAGATACTCGAAAGTTCCCCGCACTTGGAGAAGTTATTCGTACAACTTGCGGAACCGACTCTGAATTTACGATAAACAACTACTAGAACCCTCCCAATTCACTTTTAACAGTAGATTGCATGAACATACATAGTTTGTGAATTTCAGCCTTAGGCCAGATATAAACTTGTCATTTCTTTTGGTCTCGTGATTGAAAATCGTCTTTGCATTCTGACATTTTAACTAATTTCGGATTCTCTATCTATTTACATTTCTCTTAATGTGCAACTGCTATTTTATCTCTGTCAAACCTTAATATTTGTCTCATCCAGTTCCAATTCTATCGCTCATCTTTTGCCATGATGTTCAATATCCGCATCTTGAGTTAATTCCAACATTTATAGTCAATCTCAAATCTGCTACAAGCATTTTTTTATCTAAAAAAAAAACACTAGCTAGTGTCAAATCCACCCCTATTAGCCCTCCGATCCAGAAAAAGGCATTATGTTTGACTTGTCATTTTTATGGCAGTAAAAATCTGCATGCACCACCATTGTCCCAAAACAAACTTACAATATGAACGCACTTAAGGGCCTATTTGGCATTCCAAATAAGCGATTCTAATGAGAATCATATTTTTTTATTCCATTCTACATATGACTTTTAAAGAATCATAACTACATAAAATTTCTGTTTTCGAATAGAAATGCATTTCTTCTTTTTTAAAAAAAATTAAAATGTTTTTTCAAATTTTTTTAAACTTTTTTTTAAATTTTTTAAAATTCCCCCATTTTTTAACTTTTGATTTTTTTCATTCTTTTGATTTTTTAAAATTTTTAATTTCCCCTTTGAATTTTTTAATTTTTTCTTAAATTTTAAATTTCATTTTTAAATATAAAAAATTAGTCATTAGTAAATTTTCAAATATAATTTTAATTTTTTAAAAGTTCAAAAGTCCACGTGGACTTAATTTTAAAAAAAAAGAATTGAGATTTTATTTTTTTGGTGATTTTGAAAAATATTTTTTTTAGAATTAATTTTCTTTTTGTTTTTATTTTTTGTCCAAAATATTCAAATTCAAAATCATTTGCGTTACCAAACATGTTTTTTATTTTATTTTTTTGTTCCGAAAAGCGGAATCGGAGAAATAGAAACGTTACTAAATAGAACATTGGTGCATTGTCCCGTGACTATTGAGAAACCAAGTCCCATCAAGTGACCTAACGAAAGCCCAAGAACAATGCTATCATCGCTCCAAAAGCCAAATCACTGCTGAGAAAGAAAAAGAAAAAGAAAATAACCTAATATTCTCGCAGAAAAACAAAAGATTACGCGCCATTTGACGCCTTTAAATCTGCCCTTGTTTGATTTCGGCAAAGGGAAAGAGCGAACCCTTTATAGTTGAGAAATTGTTATGATAATTCCTTTTAGAGTAATTCGAATTTAAGAATAATAAATTTGGAAAATGCATTAATCTGCCCCCTACGTCGTGCTATCAATAGCTTGAACTAAAACAAGAAAATCACCAAAAAAAAAAAGTTAGCAATGGTCCTATAAAATCTTACATAATATCAGATTAGAAAGCCCCGAATTTAAATCTTTTCAATCCCCTACTGTTAACATAATAAACCACGCCTTGATCCTACAAAATGTCACATTCTATAAGCGCTCATTTTTATGCTAATTTATTTGTCTCCAAAAATGAAACTTCAATTAGTCTACCGGCTTGTGTGACAGGGCGTTGGAATTGCAAGCAAGGCGACAAAGAAGAAAATCGGACATACCTCGATTACTCATACACTCCACGACTCGCATCTCATGAATTATTAACGCAGATTTCCTATTTTAAAATCAAAATTTGGCCCAACACCATGCGCCATAGGGCCCACCAGCCCGGCCGCCGCGCTACACTCTATTAAGACCCCATTTTATAAGAATATGCCCCTCTCATTCTCTATTTCTTGACCGATGTGGGACTACTATCGGACTCAACTTGTCGAGGAAGAATGGCAAGTTAGCACCGATAGTAATTCCACATCGGTCAACAAATAGAGAAAAAGAAGGACACATCCTTATAAAATGAGACCTCACCTCAAGAGAGTGTAGCGTGATGATCGGACTAGTAGGCCTTATGATGCATGATATTAGACTAAATTTTAATTTTAAAATATGAATTCTGCGCTAATAATTCATGAGATACGAGTCGTGAAGTGTATGAATAACGGAGGTATGTCTGATTTTCTCTTTGTCAGCTATGTAGCACTGACACATTGGAGGAGTTGCCGTGTCGGACACGGACACGCTCCGACACGCGTTGTCCGACACGAGGTCAACGCGTGTCGGAGGTCCGACACCTGGTCAACGGGGAGCGATACGCCGGGGACACTCATGTCGGTGAGGAAGGAGGGCATGGATGGCATAGATCTGGGTGGTAGAGATGCGGGGAAGGGGAGGACGGAGGATTTGTCTGCCTCTCAGGCTATGAGAGAGACGAGGGAGAGAACCGGCAATCCGTAGAGAGGGTCTGAGCAGAGAGCGAAGAGTGCCGGAGGACTATGAAGCACCGACACGTGAAGAAGGCAACCGCGTCGGTATCGGATACGGACACCTGTTCGACACGCTCCGATTGCCGGTTCTCTCTACGGAGGTCTGACACGGCGTCAACGCCAGTGACACGCGAGTCGGAGAGGAAGGAGGGCGTGAAAAGTACAGATCTGGAGCCATGAGAGAGATAAAGGAGCGAGCCGGCGACCGCAAGTCGGTGAGGAAGGAGTGCGGGGAAAGCGCGGATCTGGAGGAGAAGACAGAGTGCCGAGTTGTAGGTAGAAGCAGAGGCAGCGACGAGTACAAAGCGAACCAGCGCCAGAGCGAGCAGAGAGCGAACGCCGGAGGAGAGACGAGGCAGCTAAAATCACGGAGGTCGTCGTCGCCGTAGCTTGCTTCGCGAGACAGAGAGGTGAGTGTGACGCAAGATGAGAGAGAGCTCTGGGAAGACACAGGATGAGATGAGAAGATGAGAGAGGAGAGAGAGCGTTAGCGTGGGTAACGAGATCTTTCCAAAAAGTAAAGAGAGAGTGGGGGAGGGGGACGATCTTTTTCAAAAAGTAACGAGTGAGGGAGAGGGGGGCAGCACAAAGACAGGGGGGGGAGAGGTCATTGGGAAAACGCGAGATGAGAAGATGAAGATGAGAGAGGCATTAGCGTGGGGAAGACGAAAGATGACAGGAGAGAGAGAGAGAGAGAGCGCGTTCAGTCAGTGTCTCATCAAGTCATTTCGGGAAGCATCCTTCGGTCAAGTGATTCATTTTTCTTTTTTATTTTATTACCTTTTTTCCTTGGTTGGCTGAGCTTAAATTACGGGATGAAGCACAGTAAGAATTTATTTTTTATTTTTTTATAAATTTTCTATTTTTGTAAAATGTCACAAAAATAATAAATTATCTTTGTATAAAAAAATATTTATTTAATATATAACGTGTCCCAACATGTCAAAATTTTTTATATTTTGAAAAAAAATTTATCGACGTATCGTGTCGTATCATATCTCGTATCGTATTCGTGTTACATAGCCGGAGGACATCACGATAGAGCACTGGAGAAGAGCCGAGGCAGCCAAACTAAGGCAGTGGTCGTTCCCTTCGCGAGACTCGAGAGGAGAGAGGAAGAGGTGAGCTCGCCGTTTCCTTCGCGAGATAAAAGAAGAGAGAGAGAGAGATGAGGCAGAGATTTTTTAAAAAAGTAAAGAGAGAAATGGGGTGGATAAGACATGAGATAAGAGAGGAGAGATAGGGTTCTGACTTGTGTCTAATCTACCGTGTAGTGTACACAACTAGCTAGTGCAGCTCAATTTTTTTCATTTAATAAGAAAGAGAAGAAGGCGGATCTTCGGGCTCACTCAACTAAGCGCGAGAAATTTTTTCAAAAAATGTAAAAGAAGAGAGGAGGCGTGCTCTGTGGCATCCGGAGAAATTATTAGGCGGTTAGCAAGCGCCGCGCCATAAGCCTATGCGGCGTGCGTACTCCACTAAAATAACGACACATGTCCTCCGGCATGGAAATGATGAAAAATGAGAAACTAAAATAAAGAAGTCTCGTTTATCCCTCCCCTGCAAAAGGCACTGAGCACAAGCAAAGCATTTATTGCTTGCTCTTTCTCTCTCTCTCTCTCTCCTCTTTCACCCTCGCATCCTCTCCCCCGTTCACCTTAAGCCGTCCCCTTCTCCTTCTTCTTCACCTCCCTCGTTGCCATCATCGCCTTTGCGGCTTCGCTCCCCATTTTGGACTTGGGTAAGTTGCCAACGATTTTGAAGTGGAAGAGGCCTGCGATGCTAGATGTACCGGTGGCCGCACCGAGTTTTGGGGTTCCGGCTATTATAAACCAGGAGCTAATTCCGCAAAAAAGTACTAACTTTAGATCTAACGATGATTATGATCCGAATTTTGTTTTGTCTCATAAAAGGGCATCAACTTTAGGTCCCATGACGATTTCGGCCCGAACTTTTTTCATCCCATGAAAAAGCCCCAACTTTAACTCGAGTCCCAAATCCGATCCCCCTTAATTTGGAACCATTAGTTATCCAACGTGGCAATCACACGTCATCAATAAATCTACGTGATTTATTAATGTAGATTTAAGGCACTATTCATCGTCTTCTTAGCACGGAATTTGAAATTATTCATCTACTTCACCTTCGGCACAACTTGAAGGACGACGGTTTCGTTTCCTTCACTTCATCCACAAGCATCAGCTGTTTAATTGGAATCCGAAGTTGTGTATTACCACTTAGGGACAGACGCCATGGACGAAATCGCCAAGCTCACGACTAGAGTCTTCATTTTTTAACAAGCCTCGCCCTATCCCCTCCCAAAGCGAATGAACAACTTTATATTCCATTCCAAGAAGATGATGAATAGAATCTTAAATGCACATCGACAAGTCATGTGGATTTATTGATGATGTGGAATTGTTATATTGGATAACTAATGGTTCCAAATTAAGAGGGGCCAGATTTGAGACTCGAGTTAAAGTTTGTGCTTTTTCATGAGATGAAAAAAAGTTTGGGCCGGAATCGTCATTTGACCTAAACTTGATGCCTTTTTATGAGAAAAAAAAAAGTTCGGGCCATAATCGTCATTAGACTTAAAGTTGGTGCTTTTTTAGGGAATTAGCCCAATAAACCAGTGTAATTTTCTGCCTTTGCTCGTGTCTTGACAGTTGACATGCTTCTCTTAGGGGTGAGCCTTTACAACACCCGATTCTGCGTCTTCTTCAAATCAAGTCTCTCGCAGTGTCTCTCCCCGTGTTGTACGCCAACCGAAGACAACCACATTGGAGTCGGATTCTACGTCTTGTTTAGGAATCTACCTTCTTTATAATTTTGGGGATTTCTAGTTCTTGTTCTGGTTATATTTGTTAGCCACAAACATTTGTGATTTTTTACTAACAAGACAAATAATCCCCTAAACGAACTCAATCAATTTCGTGATACATCATTTGTAATTGCACCAGGCCGAAAAAAACATTACAAGCTTTTCTAACCCAAAAAAATCTGTATAATGTGGATAACAATCGAAGGCCCGCGTCTAGATCCTCCAAGGTGATTCTTCTTAGTTCATTTTGCCCAGGCATAAGGAGCATGTCTACAAAGTCAAAATCAAGCCGAAGATCCAAATTCTCCTTGGCGTTTTTCAGCATGGTTCTTGCTAAACCTGCATTACGTTTTAGAAAAAATCCTCTCAAATATATATGCGATCTCACCCGGTCACTTTCACGAACGCTTGGTGATCCATTCAAACAAAGAGCACATAAGCATCATCGAACAACTAATTCCAACCCGGACGATTTCGGGGACATTAAGACCCGCTCAAACAATTGCTTTATCCTAATCATTACTCGATTTTTTCTCAAGCTTCAAATACAACTTTTGGACTCAGCTTACTAAAACAGATCAATGATTTTAGCGACATTAAAATATGATGAGTTTTGGGAGACGCCAAGTCAGCGATTTTTTGAGCCGGAGAGGCGACGATGGCTATAAGGACGAAGGCGAAGAAGAAGGGGAGGGCTTGAGGTGAACGAGGGAGAGGAAGAGAGGGTGAAATCATTTTTGCAGAAGACAGAGGTTGAAACGTAAAGGAGGAGAGAGGGAGGGAGGAAGAAAGTAAATGCTTGCTTGTGGTCGGTGCTTTTTGCAGAGGAAAGAGAAACGAGAGCTCTTTATTTTAGTTTCTGATTTTTCATTTTTTCCATGTCATAGGACATGTGTCACTTTTTAGTAGAGCACACACGCCACATAGGCTTATGACGTGGCGGTTGCCAGTTGCTAACCACTGAATAATTTCTCCCACCTTTGATCGCTGTTAGGTTACGACCGTAAGAACTCTTCTGGCATTTGCCCAGCTTTTTAATGAAAGTATCCGAGTATTTTGACAAAAAATATGGTTTTTTTTATTAAATAAAATATAGATGTGTATACTAATATCCATTCAAAGCTTTACAAGCGTGCACAACTAATTTAATGTTTGTAACATTTCGAGATATTTTAGATGTTCGTCGCAAAATAAAAGTCGAATTCCATTGTGACACCCGTAAGTTTTAGAAAAAGGAATGTGCGGAATTAAAATAACAGGATTGTAATTTGCTTTTGATTTTTAAGCCATTGTGCTAAAATTACCTTCCATATTTTAGCTGCCGGAAAAATGAGAAAATGTGTTTCAGTCAGAATATATTTTTTTTCTTGAATTTTGACGGTTTTTTTTTTTGTTTTTGGATCCCTATCGATAATAAATCATAGGTAGTCAAATTCCTAACCTTCATTCAATTTCAGTCCCAATCGAAGCTCTTCCCCTCATCTGAGTTTTGGGTTGAGCTCACCAAGATTTCGATTCCGATTTTTGGGTGTCGAAACAAAGTTTTGGGTTTAGGGGATGCCAATGCCCCCGTCCATTCACGGATGTCGAATTCATTTCATCGATTACGATGGACTAAAACCTTCAACTTTTATTTGATATCATTAGACTGCTTGTAAAATAAAGAGATTTTTACTTTTGTTTTGTGGAATAAAAATTTATTATATCTATTATTCGTGCATCCGGGATCCATTTGCTTTGAAGACAACTTGATTTTTTCAGAAAATGCCTGTGTTTGTGGGCTTTTTTTTAAAATAGATGTAAAAATAAAAAATTTATCAAAATAGGTCTATTTTTTTTTATTTACTAATTTGGGCCTCGCGCGGCAATGTTAGTGCCCCCTTAGCGTAGGTGGTTATTGAATAATTATCGTCTATAGTGAACATTATACCTAATAAAATTTCTTTAATTATCTTTTTTTTTATTGTATTTCAATATTTGGAAATGTATAATATGGGTTTTATGTACTTTCTTCTAATGCATACCCCAAGAAAGTCAACGATATGATTAACCATGGTATATCAACGCATCAAACTCTTAAGCCACTCAAGAGTTTGGAGGATCTCATGCGCAATTAAAGAGAAATAATAAGTCGTGTACTTTGTGTAGAAGAATGAATGGGACAAAAGCGTTGTTTACTTTGCGCAAAAATCGTTGTTTACCTAATTAATAGTCATTGGGCTTTTTAATATTACTTATCTCTTCATCGTTTCATGTCAAATAGACAGTGTGAAGAGAAGAAAGAAAGGCCTTCAACCTGAATGCTCGTACAAAGTCCCACAAGGGAAGCGGATTCGCGACTGCGGGTTGCCGAAACTAGGCAACTATCCTTACCACCTTCTATGAACAAATCTCTCTGTATCATTTCAAGTGCTATGAGTACGACCATTGTCCTATACGTCGACTAATAGCGGCAGGAACTCTAATCAAGCCTTGACCAACAGTGTCTCTCCTAACCTTTTCAAGAGATTTCGTTAGATCAAAATCATTGTGAATGCATACCCTTGTTCTGAAATGAAAAATTGTCGTTGTTGTACACTAACTTAGCGAGCACTGTTTTGCCTAAACATCCCAGCCTCATTATTTTGGATGGGCATGTGATCCGAACCGGCTCAGCACACTCTCTGCGATGCTGTAAAGAATTGATTTGGCCATTTTCTCTTCTTGCCATTGGAAGAACAGTAGGGGGTTATCAAGAGAGTTTGATGAACCGCAGACAATGAAGGTTTTAATATGGTTTGACTCCATCATTGGTTCTCCTAGGGCATATGGCTTTATGGTTATCTTTCTGTTTTCTCACTTTCAGGATGTCCATTTTGGGCGGTTCTGTGCAATCTAGTGTAGTCATGAAATCAACCGAGGAGATGCTAAACTTATGGAACCATAGCATTCAGAACTATGAGTTCATACAAATTTCAAACGAAAAAGAAAAAAATAAAGAACTAATCTTCCTATTTAGAAGTAAAGTCAAACTGATTTAAAACGAAAAAGACGTTTTTTTTTAAATGCATTATTCCTGGGAAACTCTTTAAGTAGTCTAGTGGAATCATTACAAAAAAATCGAGTAATTGACACTCGTTTGGCAAAAATAAGATTTGGTGGTGTGGTATGATATCATTCAGCGTCCATGGGCGGAAGATAAATATCGATATAAACAAATTTAAATTGAGACAATTCGACAGTTGGTCCCATACAATACGAAGTAGGTATTTTTCTCCATAGAAAAATTTGAAATACAAACACAAACGAATAATAAACAACTGCACTTATTCAAGGAAAGAAAGAAAGAAGGACAAATAATACCCATGCCCATTGTTTTTGTCGCGACCTAGAAAAATAAACGAGTTAATTTTCGGGCTAATGGATTATCAGGTTAATTAATTAACTAACCTAACTCGGACTCTCCCAAGTCCATACCAAATCGCAACTTAAGGTTCAAATAATTAACATGCAATGTGTTTTGAATTTGGAGTCGCCACTAATCATTTTCGGTAGGTTGATTAGAAACCTAAATAAAATAGCGGGAGAAAGCTATCTTATTTCTGCGAACCGGAGATTTTGAATTCGGGGATTTGGTTACGCTAGATTACTCTAACGCCATTTCGGTACCATTTTCATGAAAAATATTTGATTTGGCAATTTTGATGAATTTTACTTGAAATTCAAAGATGCAATTTTTTGATTTTTTTTTTCTTTTTTATGAGAATGCAAAATATTGAACTTTGTGCGATATACACCATGGATGATTTAGAAAAAAAGAAAACGTAGCAAATCACGAGTATTTACAAAAATAAATTAACACGTAATAATGCTAAATTTTGGAACACGTGACATATCTAAAATAAACAAACAAATGTTCAAATCAAACGATTACATTTTTGTAGATCGAGATGGAAAGGATTACCTTCTATTACACAAAATCTTACTCACATACACGTTATAGTTTCCTTCAAGATCTCGGAGCTGGAAGAACGCGGCTGTCGTCGAAAATGGCAAGCAATGACGTTGTTGGGTGGCGAGAGGCGAAATATGTGTCGGGACTCGTCGAAGATGATACTCGACTAAAACTCTTTTCTTCACTCTCGAATTTTCTCTTCTGATTTTTCTCAAGAACTCTCTTTTTCCTCTCTAAAAATTCCTCTCAAAAACTCTCTCAAAACTCTCTCAATTTTCTTCCACTCCCCCCTCTAAACTCTCTCAATTCTCTTTCACTCTTCCCTTCTTCATCTTCATTTCTTCACCTTCCCTTCTTCATCTTCTTTTGGTATTTGCAATACAGTCCCTGAAGTTCCAAGTATTTGCAATGTAGTCCCTGAAATTTTAAGTATTTGCAATACAATCCCTGAAGTTTCAAATCTTCTCGGTGTATTTTTCCATCCCGTGCCTAGTCTAGACGCATGCTAAATTAAGTATTCTGCTTGCCCAATTATATGCCAATGCAATGTACGCTAAAAATAAATATGTGAGATGATTTTTATTTAGAACTAAAATTAGTTCTAATTTTTATGCAAAAAATAGATTAGTCAAAATTTAGGCGTCAACAGTTGCCCCTCTTTGAGTGGAGGCTCGTAGAGGTTCCGCTCAAAAACAAAATTGAACCATAAATTTTGACAGTGCAAATTATGGATGAACTTTTTAGCGGGAGTTTTAATCCCATTTTTTATGTAATAAAGTGATGCATGATATGCAAGACTGTAAATAACATGTGCTAAAACTTCTCCTCCTCTTTTTTTGTTAAAGAAACCTGCACATGGATCGCATACGAGAATACATGTTTTATCAAATACCTCGTAAGCTGACGGTTCTCTTAATTTCCAAGCTTCTTTTTGCGGATGCAAGGATTTTAAGGTATTTGGCCTATCACATTATCGAGACTTCTCCCTAATGCAAGACAGCGCAAGATATGTGTGTCGTTTGAGATCACAAGAGCTACGTCGTTGTGAGTCGAAAGAAGTGAAATCAAGTTCACAAGAGCTACGTCGTTGTGAGTTGATTAAATGTCGAAATCGCCAGTGCATATGTCTTCACGATTCGATAAAAGGGAACCAAAATCATAAGAGCTACGTCGTTATGATTTGGTTTGGATCAAAATCATGGGTGCTTATGTCTTCATGATTTGATAAAGGAGCCGAAAATCATAAGAGCTATGTCATTATGAGCCGACTAAAGGTCAAGATCACCAGTGCATACGTCTTCGTGATTCGAGACCGAAATCATAAGAGCTACGTCGTTATGATTTGATAAGATGTCAAGATCGCCAGTGCATATGTCTTCACGACCTGACAAAGGAGAACCAAAATCATAAGAGCTACGTCATTATGATTTGGTTTGGATCAAAATCATGGGTGCTTATATCGTCATGATTTGATAAAGGAGCCGAAAATCATAAGAGCTATGTCATTATGAGCCGACTAAAGGTCAAGATCACCGGTGCATACGTCTTCGTGATTCGAGATCGAAATCATAAGAGCTACGTCGTTATGATTTGATAAGATGTCAAGATCACCAGTGCATATGTCTTCACGACCCGACGGAAGAGGCATATTGCCCGAATTGAACAATATTTGATAGGAGCACCATCGAATGGAATCGATAAGTACAAAAGGGGCATATTGCCTGAATTTAATCATAACAACTATTATCAGAAGAGTTGTTAATTTGAAAAGGGGTTCGGAAAACTTACCCGGGTTCTCCAAACGATTAATCAAGGAACGAAACAGATTGCTCGTATCGTACCTGGTAGGCATTTGCCAGCAAAACTTGCTCATTCAATAATCCTTGGATGAATTTCGAGACCTTGGGAGGGAACTCGAACATCGGGAATGTATTACCTATCATAGAATGTCAGAGGTAACACACACAAACATATTCAACAATGAGTATAATGCAATCACTCATACTATGGTTCATGCATAACCATTCTGTCAAGTTTGCATTACCAATTTTGTCCAGGGAGATTCTCACATTACGAATACCTCAAATGTGAGCTGAATGGGGGGACTTCGGTTCGAAAGGGCTTTTACTCACCCTCAAGACAAGCTATTTATCCCGCTTGCAGGATTCAAAAGAAATCACTCAATCTTTCCATCATCACATTCGACAAGGATCCGAGTAATCTCACAATTGATACGATCGAGCCGATCTGGAGGTCTTGATTAGGACCGTAATGAGGGCTAGGTCAAAGGTTTACAAAGGGGACTCTAGTTGAGTCAAGGCTGTTGAAATGAATTTCTTCGTCATCTGCTCTGGGTTTACAAGTCAAGAACCCCGCAAAAATGAGAGAGAAATAATCTTGCTCGAACTTTTTCGAGTGATGCTTAAAATCATTTAACTCTACGTTAACTCAAGTGCCCTAATCGGAAGAGACTTTGGAGGGTTATAACGTAGGCTAGGATTGGGGACCGAGGAACGAAAAGGCTCGTTTTGGCTCAGAAATTAAATGAGAAGGGGCTTGACGTTGGTGATCATCGCCGACTAGTCACCGATCTTGGTCTTCTGAAAATGTCTTGAGAAAGAATACCATCATTGAATGAGAGATGGTAGTTTTCTATCGAAAATTGCACTTTGCAAGCCGACTTCTTGGGGAGTCTTCTTCACAGCAAGTGTCCGTCGGGGGTTTGCAAGAGACACAATGCAAACATGTACATGGAATTTACAACTTAACATGGAAAAATGTACATTCAAAATTCAGAAGTACTTTACAAATGAATGTGCATTGGCCTTACTTTTGGTAGGCACTTTGCTTTTCCTATGCTTGAAATTTTCATATGAGATCAGCCTTTGCTTTTCTTATTCCCGACTCTCATTTTTCTTTTTTTTCTTCTTTTTTTCGAGAAGAGATTTCTTTTCCTTTTTCTTTGAGAGCTCTTCGACATCTCTTTATTTTGCTTTTTTTATATTTTTTATTTTTTTCGAGAGCGGGCCCTTCTCCCTTAAGCTGAGTTTGCCTCTCCTTTTTTTTTACAATCCCATGATTTTGAACCGGGAATTACAACAAGCATAAACATTTACAAAGCAAAATTATGTACACATAAAAAATCTAGCATACAAGAAATGAGTCCATTCGGGAATTCTCTGTTGACCCGACAATCTCCAATTCTAATCCTTGGGAAAATGCTATCTTCGTTTTTGGAATGAGCAAATGATCACCAACAGGGGTTTAAGAAATGAATTTGCGGGCTCAAGTGAGCTATGCAAAGAATGAAGTGTATAGGATAGAGAAATGAATGCTCTTCATCATCCTTAGACACTTGAATTAAAATTCGAGTATAAATGCAAAGAAACACCCGAAGATTAATGTTAGTCCGAGCAAGAAAATTTCTAACCATTTACCTCGTGTTGCTGCTAGAATTAATCCGTCTGGACCCCGATGTGGGGTGGTTCTTGACAGGGGTAAAGAAATGAAACCACCGCTTAAAAGGGGTAATCAATGGATCACCCGTAGTGTTTAGGATAGAGAACTGAATGCCTCTGTCATTTCGGCTATCGTACCTTTTGCGAGAAAACCTTTTACCTTGTGAAATGCGGAACTTAGCCACCGTTCAACTCTCCTAAAAAAAATGGGACGTGTTTGGAAAAAGATTGCCTTTCATCATCCCGCTCTGCCCCATTCCATACATTCGATGTATCTTATGTAGTTCATGTTCCTTATTCAGAGTTGGTAAATTAAACATGAGGAACAGTCATGCGCAAACTATGCAATGTATGAGTATTTTTGAGCATATAAAATGCAGCAACTTTTTATCTTGGTGGACAGAATTCGCAAGCACATAAGAAATTTCTTAGGGGCGTGGATTGGGAGTTGCCCCTGCTCATGCAAATGAGTTGCAAAACTTCATTATCTGGTTCGAGACATGAGATTGTCAAAGGCTCCGGGAATTTCTTATTAATTTTTCAGGGAGAATGGATACTTCCCTATCCGGAAAGACAGTGACCCCCGTAAAAATCAAAAGGGAAAGCATCAATGTACGTTCTCATGTCCTAAACGAGTTGAAACGATACCGCTTTACCCTTGTACGAATTTCTTGTGAACTTTGAATTGAAAAGATCAACTCATCCGGATCGGATTGTATGTCCGGGATGTTATCTCTCCGGTTTTGTAACCATCTGGGCCGAGCTTCAATTGGAATTGAACTGCGAAGCAAAAAATATTTTTATTAATCTTTGTACATTGATGTCAAATCCCGGGATCGAACTTGGGACGCCTCGGACCACTATCATTCCCCCGACCACTAGGCTGTGGTGTTGGTGATTTTCAACTTGTCATTGACATTCATCGGGATCTGATTGTACCCGGAGAAACCGTCCATGAATGAGAACAATTCAAACATGATCGTCAACAAGTATGTCGATATGCGAAAGGGGAAAATCATCTTTAGGACTGGCCTTATTCGGATCTACGTAATCGACATGCACCCGAATACGCCCATCCTTCTTCATGATCGGGACTATATTGGCAACCAATCGGAATATTCTGTGGTCTCAAGGAATCCGACGTCAAGCGGTTTCATGACTTCCTCTTTGATCTTCCGGACCAATCCTGGTCCGGCCCTCCTTGACTTTTGCACCACCGGCTTAGCCGAAAGATTTGTCGGCAAACAATGTTCGACAATGGAACGGTCAAGACCGGGCATATCTGCATAGGACTAGGCGAAAATGTCCTGGTCATCCTTCGGGAGCTTAGTCAAGCGATCGGTCATCTCTTTGGAAATGTTTGCTCCGATCTTAACATCTTTAGGGTTTTTCGCATCGCCTAGGTTGACCGAGACAGTTTGTTCACCGGTCAAGGGCTTGATCTCCTCATGTCGTTCGAAATCCCGATGAATTTCCTCATAATCTGGATTGGACTCATCTAGGTCGTATACTTCTGAATCCACTAAGTTCCCCTCCTCATATATCCCCTTGAAACATAAAGTAACAAAATCGGAAGGACAAACATGGTTTAATTGCGGTGTGATTTTTTTGAAAAACTTTTATTTTTATTTTTATTTTTGTTTTTATTTTTTCAAAACCGTGGGACATGAATTCTTGAAGAAGCCCAACCCTCGGTTCTTACCATGATGACAAACTTGTTGGTCGTTGGTTATCGTCATCGGGTTGGTTTGGGATACTTCAACAAGATTCGAAAAATGGTGCAATTTTATTGATATGAAATTACATCTTCTAGGAAAGAAAATCCAAGAGTGCAAGACAGAATAGAAATCTAAATGCAACCCAAAACCTAAAGGAAACAGAAAATGTCCCACGTAGGGGATTGCATAAACATAAAGATGTTACTCTGAATCTAAACCCTCCAGTGGATCATCACATATGGCATTAATGAATGATTTGGAAGGTTTAGGCGCCGGGTAAGGTTCCTCCTTATGCGCTCCGTCTTCGGATATAGCAGCAATGGTTACATCATCAAAACAACCGGCGATATCGAAGACTCCTTCATCCTTACTAGCACCAACCTGTCTGATTCCCAGCCCGAATACAGCATTAACTTTACCAGAATGATCTGGCAAAGGATTATTCTGGACATTTGGCTGTTTGTTGCCTTGGAACGAGAATGCCTTAGAATCAAGAAGATCTTGAATTCGATGCTTCTGCACGAAACAGCCGTCGGTGTCATGTCCGAGCTCCCCGCAGTGGTAATCACATTTCTTTGATGGATCATATCTCGGCGAGCTCGTGTTACTGGGTCGTAGAGGCTCGGAAGTCGATAAACCTCTCTTACGCAGAACCGCGAGTACCTGCGACGGGGTTCCTGGTAGAGGGGTAAACCGCCGAGGGGACCATTGATTCCCTCTTTGTCGTTGCATGCCAAAATTAGCATGCTGCTGATTAGGAATCTGTACGACTAGCGTCCGGGTCGTGGGTTTTTAGCCGTAGGTCATGTTGACCTGTGGGGCCGGCTCCTTGTCTTTCCTTACCGCAAACCTCTTAGTCGTTGTGGCGACATCATCGTACCAGCCTTTCTTCATACCGTTCTCGATTTCTTCAGCCATTGCGATGAGATGGCTGAATGACGTGGCAGCGGATCCCAAAATTCGGATTCTCATAACTTGCGGCAGAGTGGAAACAAACAATTTCATGAGCTCCATTTCGGGAGGGACCGGTTTCAGCCGAGATGCCACGTTCCTCCACCTGGTAGCATCTTGCTTGATTGTTTCTCCTCTCTTCATCTCAAGCTGTTCAAGATCTTCTCCGGTGGTCAGCACGTCCAAGTTAAAGCTAAAATGTTTGATGAAAGCATTAGCTGCCTTCTCCCAATCATCCATCCGGTAGATCTCGTAGTCCGTATACCATCTCATGGCAGCTTCTCTTAAACTAGCCTGGAAAGTCTGGACCATTAGGGGGCCGTTGATCGCATACTTGTTCATTCTTGCCTGGTACATCCGGACGTGCTGAACCGGGTTGGAAGTCCCATCATACTTCTCGAAGTCGGACATTTTGAACTTCTCTGGCACTGTGACCTTTGAAAAGACAGACAAGTCAATCTGGGGTATGTTGTGAGTCCTCTCGACCTCTCGGATCCTCTGTTCCATTTGGGCCAACCGCTTGGCCGTATCACCATTCAACCCGGGGGCCACGGGGCTGGCTTGGGGGATTGGGACTACGGGCGGCGTGCTCGAGCTCACGCCCGTGAAGATCACGTCTTCTAGTGGCATTGTCTGATAGGGAGCAGTTTCCGGGGCTTTACCGGAGTTGTCCATAGGAGAAATTAGAGCAAGAATGGTTAGCGGCGGGCTGGCGGTGGATGATTAAAGTTTGGCAGTGAAGGCGGCCATCATTTCCTTCATCTTTCAGGACATCATTCCTTCAAAGCGCTCAGTCAAGGAGCCAAGTTTCTCGTCTAGGGCAGCACTAACGGTGGCGTTAATGTCGGCCATCCTCTTCGCGACCGATCGAGTAATATGTGGAGGATCCGTGATAAATTACCTGTATGCAGTAACAAACCCAAAATGAGTACAGGGAGCAAGAATAGCGAGCCGGCCCATGGCATCTCTCTAGACTCAAACGAACAAAGTGATTATGATCAAAGGATTGAAACATGTAATTTTCAGTCTGTCGGCTTTTACGAAAAAATTCGTATTAATTCACACGTTGATCAAAACATGTCCAAATTTTACAAGCTTGTAGCTAAGAAGATGATGAACAACTTTTATGTTGGCCAATCGGACTAGAAATGCACGGATCAAATCAGTTTAATGTGTCTTTCCGAAAAAAATCATGTTCAGAAAACTGTTATAACCGCATGTTGTTGAAAAAACGAAGGACCATCTTAAATTATGAATTTAATTCTGAAATTTTGTAAGATATTAGTTGAAACATAGGTCTACAACTTTCATGTTTGGCACTTACTCAAAGCTCGATCGTAGAATTTAGTAAAAATCGCACAACAGGAATAAGCCAAATCAGAATTGAGGACAACTGATGAAATTGTAAAAGCTACGGAAGCAAAGTGCGAAATTGGAAATAAGACAATGAAACTTCTAAACAATCAACCTAAACCATGGACCGGCCCAAAATAAAAATGAGATAACAGGGTACAAGAGACAAGAAATTACCTCTCATACGAAGAAAATGCCAATCACAAAGACATGCGCATGAATTGTGAGTTTAAATCTTATTCTATCATTCAAAAGGCTTTTGCAAAGTGAAATGATAAACGAAATGACATGTCGCAGCCTCACGCGCAATCATCATGACTAGTCGCAACCTCGCGTACAATAGTCATGACTAGTCGGGTCCAATCACTTCGGCTTGGTTCGGTCGACAAGGGCAATTCTCATGCATCGTAACCTCACGTGTATGAGAACGACCCTTGAGCCATTTTTTGGAAAAATTTTCGGGATCCGGATGGGATAACCTTTAGCGAAACCTTACCGCCAAGGTTAAAGAACCATCTAAATACCATCTTAAAACTATTAGTGTGACCGAGGTCCGGTCACGGGTTGTGTGCAGTGAAGTGCAAATACGATAAATCATGCACAACAATTAAAGGCAAACACCGCTTCAATGATTCAAAAGTTAAATCACAATTCCAATTCACCAAGCCTGCAAAACAAAGGGTTAGCCGATCACTCCTCCCCTTATAACTCCCAATCTGCAAAAACATTTAACACCTAAGAATGAGAATTCAACCAAAGTTTACCAAATCAAGTGATTGCTTTTTCATGAAATTATCTGGCCTAAGTCCTCTTTGATTCCCCAAATGAGTCGCCAAGCTGTCGCGACCTAGAAAAATAAACGAGTTAATTTTCGGGCTAATGGATTATCAGGTTAATTAATTAACTAACCTAACTCGGACTCTCCCAAGTCCATACCAAATCGCAACTTAAGGTTCAAATAATTAACATGCAATGTGTTTTGAATTTGGAGTCGCCACTAATCATTTTCGGTAGGTTGATTAGAAACCTAAATAAAATAGCGGGAGAAAGCTATCTTATTTCTGCGAACCGGAGATTTTGAATTCGGGGATTTGGTTACGCTAGATTACTCTAACGCCATTTCGGTACCATTTTCATGAAAAATATTTGATTTGGCAATTTTGATGAATTTTACTTGAAATTCAAAGATGCAATTTTTTGATTTTTTTTTCTTTTTTATGAGAATGCAAAATATTGAACTTTGTGCGATATACACCATGGATGATTTAGAAAAAAAGAAAACGTAGCCAATCACGAGTATTTACAAAAATAAATTAACACGTAATAATGCTAAATTTTGGAACACGTGACATATCTAAAATAAACAAACAAATGTTCAAATCAAACGATTACATTTTTGTAGATCGAGATGGAAAGGATTACCTTCTATTACACAAAATCTTACTCACATACACGTTATAGTTCCCTTCAAGATCTCGGAGCTGGAAGAACGCGGCTGTCGTCGAAAATGGCAAGCAATGACGTTGTTGGGTGGCGAGAGGCGAAATATGTGTCGGGACTCGTCGAAGATGATACTCGACTAAAACTCTTTTCTTCACTCTCGAATTTTCTCTTCTGATTTTTCTCAAGAACTCTCTTTTTCCTCTCTAAAAATTCCTCTCAAAAACTCTCTCAAAACTCTTTCAATTTTCTTCCACTCCCCCCTCTAAACTCTCTCAATTCTCTTTCACTCTTCCCTTCTTCATCTTCATTTCTTCACCTTCCCTTCTTCATCTTCTTTTGGTATTTGCAATACAGTCCCCGAAGTTCCAAGTATTTGCAATGTAGTCCCTGAAATTTTAAGTATTTGCAATACAGTCCCTGAAGTTTCAAATCTTCTCGGTGTATTTTTCCATCCCGTGCCTAGTCTAGACGCATGCTAAATTAAGTATTCTGCTTGCCCAATTATATGCCAATGCAATGTACGCTAAAAATAAATATGTGAGATGATTTTTATTTAGAACTAAAATTAGTTCTAATTTTTATGCAAAAAATAGATTAGTCAAAATTTAGGTGTCAACAGTTTTCATCCATGAAAATGAAAGAGATCGACGGAGGATTAGTTGAGTGTATGTCCAAATCTTTTGCAGAAGTCCACACGGCGTGACAAGTTGATCGCGGGAGCTCGTCTATGCTCAAAAGAGAAAAAAATGAGGTTAGAAAATGCATCACATAATATTATGACATTTATTCTGGTGCCAATTATCTGATTGCATAAAGTGAAAAATCTTCGTGAAATGAAACAATATATTACACACTTACTTAGAAAATTGTTATAAGAAGTTCAACCACATCACCATAACAATCGTGAACATAGATATCTGCAACTATTTTGATTGGACAAATAAATTGAACATTTTGACATTCTTATAATAACGTTGAGATTTTTTTTTTTTTGAAGAAGTGGGAATGTTAAATTGAAAGTGAAGAGATTTATCTGTGCATTAACTTTTCATGCATATGAAGTTAAAACAAATAAGTTTCTATTGGACGATTTATCTTTATTAAGCGCGTTTTATTGGCTCCATTCGACCCACCTACAATTGGTATTAAGCCAAGTGTCTTGCCAACGAAGATAATCCAAGAGCCTTCAAAATACATTATTTGAAGTAGCAATCATTCTCGTGCTATGACCTGAATTGGATTTACGGTACAAAAACATTCTTTATTGTTTCACAATCCGAGTTAAAAAAAAAATAGATAGTATTACAAATTGAGTCTATAGTTTTAATCATTACTCGAGTATTAAATGCAACTTCTAATTTTTCGTTCAAATTTAAATTGGATAATTTGCTTTATGAGAAAGATCATTCTACATTGAATTCCTTTTGCAATCTAATGGACGACTATTGATTGTATCTTAGTAAACAACTTTTTTTTTTATCTCATTGTCATTTTTTGAAATTGCAATACTTGTATTAAATTTTAATTCGATTGAATAAAATCAATCGCTATATTTCATCTAAGAACAAAGAAGAAATAGATAGGTGCTTACCTAATCCTCCATCCATTGTACCCATACAAGATCAAGACAGATTCGAGGAATGTGAGCGATTTTTGGCCAATCCACGCCCGTTGTTGGTCGACATCTCTCGCTCGATTCACCACAATATTCGACTCGTAATTCTTTGAGGGCAGTGAGGGACTGGATTCCTTTCGGCATAGATGATAATTTGAGACATCTGATCAAGAAGATGTATCTGAGATGTGAATGATTGGGCAGCCATTCGGGTATAGCGGTGAAGCTCGGGCAATCATATACGTAAAAGGACTCCAATTTACAAGCAGATCGATCCAGACACTGCAGCAACTCCATCACTTGTTCGGATTTTGATATTGCCAGTGTATGAAGATTCGAAGGAAAAATGGGCTTGTTCTCCTCGGTCAACATGAGCTTTGAATCAAAAATCTCCAAGATCCGTAGGGCAGTTAATTCCACAAAAGGAATAGATATTGGTCCCCTACAATTAACAATTTCCAACCGTCGAAGGCAAGTCGGTCGACAAGTGCCTTCAAACAAAACTTGTAGATTTTGGCATCCATCGAGTCCCAACAACTGTAGATTTTCTAGGTATTGTATTCCACTTTCTTGCAAACTCTTCTGCTTTGTTGTTACGGTTAGAAGTCTAAGGCTGACAAGCCTCTGCATATTTTTGGGTAATTCGCCTAACTCTGAGCAACCATCGAGATATAAGTGTAGCAAACTCTGCAGCTCGCAAATGGTATCCGGAAGCTTCTTCAGTCGCTTGTTCCCAGAGAGAAGTAACGTCCTCAATTGCTTCAAGTTGCATATTGAACTTGGAAGCTCCTCAAGACTACCATTTCTTAAATACACATACCGTAAATTGTTACACTTGGAGATACAGGTGCTAGCAAACTCTCTAGTAATAACTCCATCCTTGACATCTAATTGAAAATCAATTACACGGAGCCTCTTCTAAGTTGGTTTTCTCAGAAATGGTGGGACTCCATCAAAACTAGAGAACGAAACGTACCGTGCTCTTTCCGAAATCTCTTCAGTGTCTAAGCCAACAATGGAGCAATCATTTCGAGCCACAATCGTTGCAAGAGAATGGACTAGATCGTGCACTTTAAAAGTTAATATTGATTCGGACTCCTCAACTTGTTGGATCAAAGATCTCTTCCACAACTCTTTGACGTACTCAACACTACTGTCTTCTTTTTCCGTTGTTGAACTAATGAGTCCTGAAGCCATCCATAAGGCACCTAAACGATCGCTACGAAATTCAAACCCTCTGGGAAAAAGCGAAAATGTGGCAAAGCAACGTTTTAAGTGGGACGGTAAATGATCATAACTGAGCTTAGGTACTGGCAGAAGGTCCTCTTTTTCTTCCACTAACTTCCATACCTCGCTATCTCTTATATGAGCCCAATATGGTACTTCGTCCTTTGCGAAAAGTAGACTCCCCAAAGTTTTCACAAGGAGAGGAACTCCTTGACATTTTTTGACAATGTCATCTCCCATTTCAAGGAGATCAGGACGTGGGTGCTTTTCCTTTTGGTCGAAAGCCCATTTTTTGAACAAGGCCATGGAGTCTTCATGAGAAAGACCTCTTAGATTATGTGCCGGATGGGTACCCGTTATAGAAGCGACTTTTGAAATGCGCGTTGTCACAATTATCTTGCTTCCACTCTCTCCTTCGGTTAGCAAAGCTTTCAATTCTTCCCATCTACTGCGGTCGTTGCTCCATACGTCATCCAAGACTAGTAGAAATTTCTTGTCTTTGATGATGTATCGCAAAGAGGTTTGCAATTGCTGAATGTCAAGGTTACTCGAGCTTTGACCAGTTGCATCTTTGATGATTCCTTCGATAGTTTTCTTTAAATCAAAGTCCTCGGGCATGCACACCCATAGTCCTGATTCGAATTGCTCTTTCACGTTGTCGTCATTATAAACTAATTTAGCTATGGCCGTTTTGCCCATACCTCCTATTCCAACAATGGGAATCACCGAGAGATTTTTCCGATCTGATTGCATTAATATCTCAATTATCTTTTCCTTATCACTTTCTCTTCCGACGACATCCAACTTGTTTATGAACGAGTAAGTCATCTCTCGCGATCGCAAATGCACCACACCATTGTTGACACTCCGCACATTAAGATCAAACTGATTCTTTTCGACGGAAATTTTTGATAATGTCTCCCTAATCTCCTTGATCTTACGACTGATTTTTGCACGGAGTATCAGTGGATTGAGAGAGAAAAGAAGCGGTGTACCTTCTCTTTGACGCCCCCGTACCGATTGATTACCCGCTTCCGTAAGGCTTCACACTCGAGTTCATCGAGCACATCCTCCGCATCGTACAACACGTCTCGAAGCCGACGTAGCCACAGTTGCAGGCGGTGGTTCTTCGCCTGTTGCTCCTCAGCATCTAACAACACGGCTGCAATGGCATCCATCGTATCTTTAAGCTCGTGGATCTGATCTTCAACACCGTAAACGGCGACAGCTTCTTGGAACGCCGGAGATGCTATCTTCCCCAGCACACCCTGTGCAATGCTGAAAAGGAGTGATTCAGCCATGCTAGGTGACGGGGAAATTGATTCAGGCTATTTGATTTGAGACAAATAAGAACACACAATGCCTTCCTCTCGTGAGTCAGCAGTTGATATGATGATAACTTGCTCACATATGGATGAAAAGGAGATTCTTTCCTTAACGAATGGCCTGCAAGCTAACCGAAACATTCTTTGTACCTTTCCTTTACCTTGCTTTCCTGGGAACAGTAAGGAATTAAGGTTACTTCAAAGACCCAATCTCGTCCAAGTATCTACTCTTTACCCGCTTATGTAATTCACCTGAGAAATGCTTTCATAATCAAACCAAGCAAAGAATCAAAAGATAGCATATATTGATGGTGCTATGTATAAAGCAAAATACAAAGTGAGATATGGACCAGACCTTGTACGGACCATGGATTGAACTCTTTTCGTGATGTGTTGGTTCACTTATAAAATTTTAATTACCGATGATCAACTCGTCTCGTAATGATTTTAGAAGACTCTATTTTATTCTTTGATGATCCGTTTGGTTCTTGAAAATTTTTTCAATTTCCATTTTCAATTGAAAATGAGAATCAAAATAGTTTTATATTCTCAATTTCTATTTTTTCTGACATTGCGATTGGTTCATGGGGAAGAAAACTTTCGATAGAGAAGAAATAAGTAAAATTTAAAAGTCAATCCGGATAGTTAGACCACTCTAAGCTTTCATAAACCAGAAAATTCTAGATGGGAGAAATTTTTAAGATTAATTGGTATTTGCGCGAAGTGGACATTATTTCAAATAATAAAAAGCTGGCAGCCCCGTGGGAAACTATGATGAGACAGCTAGGTCCAACAACCAGTATACTTCTGGAAAATTGGATCACTCTTTCCATAATTCCTTCCTCGAACCAGACCCAAAAATGTCCAAAATAAGTAGGGGCGAGTATGGTTTCAGAGTGAAACTTGGAACCCGGAACTTGGAATGGGGTCGGTTCGGTTCCATGTTCCACATTCCAATATATGCATAGTAGGATTCAGTTTCTAAAAATTTAGGAACATGTTCCGATGAATATGTTCTAGATTCTAAGTAACTTATAACTTGTAACAAGTTGTTATGGCTTTTCATGGCATCCGATGATGAGTGTATAATCTGAAACCACTAGTCTATCCTTTTATTTTCGATCATAAAATATGATGATTCACTGAGATTGTTCAATTAAGAATAGAGGTGGAATTTGTCTAGACTCTGAAATCGATCCTGGAATATGTGATAGGATAGGTTCCAGGTTTCAATGCATGCATAGTAGGTTGCAGGTTATAAAAAATGAGGAACCCGCATGGAACCTAATGAAAAAATGACTCTAATTATATTTATCTCTGATTTTAGACTAACGGGTGAAAATGATTGTGTATTCTCTTCTACTTAAGAACTTATATCTTTTTCTCGCCACAAATTATTGAGAAGAGCTTGCCACGCCTTTACATTTTTTTTTATCACAAATTTAGTGTAAGTTTCATTTCATTATCGTTAATAGTGACCCCTCTTAGAGCATGTCACAGGAGCAACTAGGTTTTTGAAATTTTCATTCATCTTTTATGCTTCGTTTGTTTCGCGAAAACTGTGAGGCTTTCAGAAAATATTTTCTCAAACATTATTTTTCAGAAAAATGACAATATTTTCGGGTGTTTGGCTAAACTATGAAAAAGACTCAAAAAATATTTTCCGTCATTTGGTTCCATGAACTTCTTTTAATAATTTTTTTAAAAAATCATAATTTTTTAATTTTTTTTTCAGTTTTCTTTTTTAATTTTCTCTTTTGTTCAAAAAATATTTCTCATAAAAAGCCTTGACAAAGGCACCCTAGGTTATCTCGGTACCCGTAGGGAAGACTGTTCCCTTAATAACCTTCCATCAATAATTCGCAATATCCTATAACCGACATTCTGCCACTGCTACACGATCAACTTCCAAGCATTCCAAAAATGACAATATCTTTTCCAGTTCATCGATCCACAACTCCGCCTCATCAGGATTCCAGTACCAGCAAATTTAGTGAGGCCTTAATTTTAAAAATTGTTCATTCAAACCCTGCATATGAAGTCCGCCATTTTCAATCCCATATCCGAATGTCAAAGCATTTCTAGAGGCATTAGCTATCTGTTGTTGAGCTTGCTGCCCTATGAGGTTACCAATTTGAGTTAAGGCTTGCAGAATTTCATCCAGCCAGGGATCCTGTCTTGGAGGCCTTCCTCAAGTACCTATCTTGTTCTACTGTCAAAGCGCCTACTGAGGAAAGTTCTATACGACTACCATCAAAATTAGTACCAATTCAAAACAACAACGGTAAAGATTAAACTAACAATCACATGCACATGGTGTTTCCTATTCACTAAACCCATAACTCCAGCGCACCTTATCACTCAAGGTATAACCCCGCTATGATACCAAAATCGGATGTAACACACTCGACCCGATCCCAACGCTACAATTAAGATGAAAAGATCTTTGTGTGCATTTGACATTGCATCATTTGGAGTCGAAGCCAGTTACTGCCGTGGGGCCTAAGTGTCGGTGGGTGAGGTTCAATGACATCCCAAGCACGTCAACCTCAATTCGTCCCTTTAATTTGTATTCGACACCTCAATCTCATGCGGTAGCGAAATTTTAAATATTATCTACCATACGATCATGACAATGAGGGAAAAATTATATATACATGCATGCACGATACGAGTCTACCATTTTATATTACATATCCCTTTCACACAACTTATTAACATCGATATGGGCAAAGCTACACCTATCTCCACCAGTGGCATGGGTATCCAAAGATTTGCCCATCAAAAACTGTTCATCCTCCTTCATCAAAAGCTCCCGACTCTTCTTTGTCGCTCACATGTCATGCGGCCATCCTCTGCCATTGAAAAATGGCGATCCGTCAGAGTCTCTTATTGGACCTACAAGCTCTCCACCAAGTTCTACGTACTACGCCACATAATAACGACGGACCCAATGGTCTAGTCCCTCCTCCAAATATAAGGTTGTAAGCAAGTGGCGGAATGTTGTGTCACTCCCTACATCTACGACATCCACACGCATAACCTCTGTTGACATAGCAAGACCAAAACGCGGGGCGGCAGCCATACCTACAGATCTAAAAATTTAAAGGAATGAGAATAATTTCTCAGTAAGCAAAAATCTAAACCTATGTTAAGTAGTTAGCTAATACAAAACTCATGAAACAAGCAATTGAAAATAAATTGGCAAGAACACTTCCTTATCAAATTCGGCCATGTCAACTATTGTAGACCAGCATGCAATTCTCATTTATTCATATTCGTTCTGCACTCTTTGCAGGCCCATCCGTCCATTCTTGAACGAGGCATCTTGGTGCGCAATTTACATTTATACCGAGGCATCTCATAGGGCAACCCATTCAGGACTCAAGGAGTTACTTGCGTCGTTCCATTTGATTTGTCCCATACCAAATCTCATGATTGAGATGCACTTGCTTGCCATGAATGAGGCATATCATGTCATTTGTTATAAGCTTATCACCATGAGCGGCAAGACATGAAAAGAGCATGCAAACTACAATTTTTCTCATACAAGCACACAAGTCGATACTAGCCTTCGTCTTAACCAAGGTTTAGAGATTTACTTACATATCTTGTTGGCAAGAACTATAAAATGGCAAGACAAGGTTCGGTGGTGGCTAGAGACGGTCGGAACTAGGCTATGGTGTACGTGTGAGAGGGGCGACTGGTTATGGTGGTGGCGGTGAGTAGAGTGGCTGAGAGGTAGGGAGTGTGTGTGGAGAATAGAGAGTGGCGTGTAGATAGGTAGGGTCAAGGTGATGCATTGCTTATTTATAGTCCAATTTTCTTGATTTATTATTTTCTAAATTATGTTTTACACTTGGTGTTGCGCGGAACAAGCGATCGAACAATAAAATAAACAGAACAAGAAAATAAATCGGACACCGGATGTACGTGGTTCGGTCGTAGAGACCTACGTCCACGAGGAGAGCAGCAACGAATTCCACTATAGATCAAGCGATACACAGAGATTACAGATCACACTCGAGTCACTCAAACACTCTTAGTGTTTCCAGCCCCAATTACATCCAAGAACACACACAATGTTTAGCCCCCAATTTCTAGCGAAACAATCTCTCGAACTCGCAAAGGAATTAAAACAAATCTAACCTCAAGATTTAATCGGCTTTGACACTTGAATACTTGATATAATTTCACAGAATAAATCCCACGAGCAAGCACTCGATAACCGGTGGTTCAAGAAACGCTGCATCAACTTCGGCACACCAAGCACTCAAACGAAATAGGTGCTTCAAGGACTCAAAGTGACAGCCACGGTGTTGCTTTCCTTTCATACGAAAGTGAGTCCCACAAAAAGACAAAACCTTGAGTTCTTCATATCACCAGTTGAGATATCCACGTTAGTTAGCAAAAGAAGAAAAAAAAAACTAGTTGACCAAGTCCACCTTGGACTTATCTTTCCCTTGTTTTAATTTCTTTCTCGCTGACTCCAACAGATCAAATCCAATCTTGATCGTGATTTGCATCATACGAACAGGAAATATAATTTCCACCGCTTCCATCAAGATTTCGGTGATATTCAAGCAAATCTTATCTTTAATTTCAAGATCAAGATATATCTATTTTGGAATTTAAATTTCCGTTTCGATCTTAAACTCGAGACATATTTTCAACACTTGGCATAATCTTATATTATTCATTTGCCACATAATCTAATGGCTAATGAGGCACCATATTATTGTTTCATGTGGCTCCTTATAATTTAATCCACCTACCTATCCTAATAGAGCTATACGGACATTTGTCTTGTAAATAGCATGTGACCTCCATCTTATGCGACATGCCCATGTGATGTGTCTTCCTCTAAATTTTCTAAATTTATTTCTAATAATTATTAGGATTTTCTAATAACATCAAATTTAATAAAAATGAGTTCTCATATTTGCACTATTATGAGATAAGTGGCGCCATTTGTGCCACCCACACAAGGATCGGCTCAAATGATTGTTGCCAATTACAGTTAATTTTACAGTTAAGCTTATGAAAGACAAAAGTAATTTTCTAATTGATTCTTTCTTTATAAGTACTAAAGTAATTAAAATATTACTAGGGGCAATTTGGATATTAAAAATATGGTAATGATTAGTCAGAGATTCTATAATCTTCTTATAAACTTGTGTTTGACTTTTCAAAGATTGAGTAATGATTACGTAAGATTCTCGTGCCTCAATTTTTCATTTTCTTGCTCGTTTTACTTTGCTATGATTGTATGCTGATCCTAACAAGTAAGGAGGAGAAGGATCGGAGTGTGAAAGAGTGGTAGGAACCATGAAGCATGACTAGGGTTTCTTTCTTTTTCTATATACTGATCCAATTCGGTGAGCGGTTCTAGGTGTGGAACTAGGAACCGGACCGGTACTCGGCAATTCCCGTATATTGAAAGCGAGAATCGGAACGATTCCCATGGGAACTTTCAGTCTGGGGGTCCGTGCGGTTCCCGACTTTTTTGCACATCCCTTGGTCATATGAGATTGCTTTGATTTAATGGAATGAAAAAAGGAGCCAATGTCTTATGCCTAATCCACTATTGACATTTGATTTTTTTTTTATCATTTTTTTAGAAAATTAATTAAAAATCGAAAAAAATTATAAAAATCAAAAATCAACTCTGGAACCCTTGGCCAAGCCTAGAGAACTATTTTTGAACAAAAAATATTTTTCGGTATTTTTTTCATTTTTCAGTATTTTTATATGTTAGAAAATAGCCAAACATTACAAAAATAGCACTTGTGACCGAAAATATATATATATATATATATATATAAATAATAATCGTTAGTCTTTGTTTAATCCCAAATGCATTTTAGTCATTTTAAATTAAAAAAAAATGATCGGGAACCTCAATTTCCAAACATTTTGCATTTTGGTCTTGGTTGAACAAAAATCAAAAAATTGAGTCCTTTTTTTAGACCTCTTTCCACCTTTCGCCGGTTATAACATTTGATCTAGATACCTCGAAATGCTTTCGAGTCGAATCGGCCTCACAATTGATCAAGTGGGCATCGAATCGAGACAATGTCAAACCAGATCGGGCTGGTCAAACCCGACCCGACCCGACCCGGCCAACCCAGTCGACTCACAGCCTCCCACGCAAAAGAAGAGGCCAACAATGGCATATCTCTTCTCTCCTTTCTCGCGCGCGCAGGAACCCAGGAGGACAGAAAGACCAAAGCAGCTCAGTCGGGCCTCGCTTTCCACACCCACCAACCACCCCCCCCCCCCACAATCTCTTCTCTCCTTTCTCGCGCGCGCAGGAACCCAGGAGGACAGAAAGACCAAACCAGCTCAGTCGGGCCTCGCTTTCCACACCCACCAACCCCCCTCCCCCCCCCACAAAGAGACGCTGCATCAAGGATCCCCGTCTGCTCCTGTTGATTTGAGGAGCAATAGAAGGGACTAGTTTCAAGGAGAGCGGGGAGAGTTCTCGGAAGTCGTTGGGCAGAGGTAAAAAAAAAAAAAAAGGAGGATAACGTAAAAGAGGCAGGTTGGATATATATATATATATATATCACAATTAAAGAGAAATAATAAGTCATGTTCTTTATATGGAAGAGTGTACGGTACAGAAGGAATACTTTATTCAAAGTGCACATTGCTTTTCTCAGAAATCGTTATTTACCTGGTGAATTGTCATTGGGCTTTCTGAATTTTACTTATCTCCTCATTGTTTCACGTCAAATAGACATCGTCTTTCCAGACAACTTATTGAATGACACATATTCGTAGTACTTCGGAAGAGGTCAAACTTGAATTCTAATGTCAATGCAATTAGATTTCCATTTATGTCGGGAAAATGAGATTCTAAGCCTAAACCTTAGAGATCAAAGTGCCAATATTTCTTTAAAGAAAATATGTTACTGACTCATTCTTTCTAACGTCGCGTTGTTTGGCCACCTTTTCAAGCTTTTGGGACATAGTAAATAATCCAGATGATATTGTTCATGAACCCATTTTGTCAAAGCTTAATCGTGCTTTCTTTAAAAATTTTGTACTGGATGTAAGGTTTTGTTTCGAACTATTGGTACCCTTTTAGCCCATTTATTTTCTACTCTAATCAAAGGAATAATGTACTTTTAGTTTTTAGTTTTTGTTTAAGCATGTGTGAATTGACTTTTACATTTCATTTTTTGCTGATAAAAAATTCGTGGCTGATGTATACTGACCTTATTTTAAATCAGAGACTTCCGGAACTTGCTGAAAAACATCCCTATGAAATTTTGATTATTCCAAACTATCATTGGTATAATATCTACAATGATAAGTGCCCACGCTCGTGGTGACATCTGAAAGACAGTGATGATATACATGACAGCAAAAGAGCTTAGCGAAGACTAGCTACAGAAATGTAGATTTCGGCAGGAGGTGAACAAGTCACGCGTGATGAGGTGCGTGTGAGAACTTGGAAGGATCATGATCAACCTTTTAGAATCTTTGGAAGCTAATAAGTTCATGTGGAAAAGTGGCACTAAAGATGGCAGAAAGAAAGCTTACACTAGATATGGAAGACTCGCACATATAACACGACAACTTTCTTTTACAATCCGCGTTAATCAAGTCTTCAAAGTTTTTTTGACCAAAAAAAAATTCTTCAAAGTTTCGTTGTACGGCTGAATCCTTGTCGAACAGCAATTTGCTCATATGGTATTAGCAAGATCGATGTTTGGTCCATTTAGACTTCTATTCTTGGCCTCTCCCCATAACTTAAGTGTAATTGTTACGCCATATACTTTATGGAGATCTAAATAGAAAGTTCATTTATGGCCTTCCAACTGTTAAAAATACGTCTCGAGTTTAAGCCTATCGAGTAAAACCCAAGTCAAAGCGAAGTGATTAAATTAAGCGGTCACGTGAAAAGCATGGGCTCCTCTTATGGAAATTTAAAACAAATAAAAATCATTAAAAAAAAAGATGGGCGTGTTATATCTTTTGCTATTGGAATCAGTATGGTGCACTTTTCCTACTCCAATATGCAGATTATCTTTGACGAAGGCGATGGCTACTTCAGCGTAATTATGGTTTTTTACTTGGTAATTATTTCCTTCTCCAATATGCATATATGTACCCGCAAGTTACATCGAGACAGAGTAGAGTTGTCTTGAAGCAACATTTTACGGTGAGTGCTCGGCAAGGGTTTTGTTCTTGGAATTATAACAAGTATTCAGATGTCGAAGTTGATTAAATCTTAAATCTTGTCATAACATTTGCGTTTAATTCCTTCATGAAATTGAAAGATTATTTCGTGAAGAATTGTGGGGCTAAACATTTGTGAGTTATTTGATTGTAATTAAGGTTGGGAAACACGGAGAGTATTTGAATGATTCAAGTGATTTGTAATCTCCATTGTATCGCTTGTTCTATAGTGGAACTTGTTTCTTCTCTCTCGGTGGATGTAGATCTCTACCATCGAACCACGTAAATCTAGTGTCCAATTTATTTTTCTTATTCTGTCTTTTTTAATGTTCGATCGCTTGCTTTTGCGTAACACTAACCATTCTCCAAAGTATGGATCTCGCTCCCGATGTTATCGATTTTCAACTTCGACTGTTCGTGTGCTGAGGAGTAATTGGAGCATGTTCTATTGCACAAAGTGTCTTCTTATCGATCGACAAGGGGAAGATCGGTGTTACTCAATCTAAAAGGTGCTCCAAGAAGAATAATGATTCCAGGGGATGGGTGGCGATTGCTGGGGTTTTGTCTCAACTATACCCAATGTCCTATGACATCCATCGACATTTTGTGTCACTTTGAGATCATCTTTAGATAGAACATAAGATAACTTCACCATTCTGAGGGAAAATTATACTTTTAGTGCCAAAAGTTGTGTACAGAGATCACTTTGGTATCAAAAGTTTCCACCGGATCACTTTAGCATCAATTCGGACATAAAAGGATCATTTTAGTGCCTCTGGTGAAATTTTTCAATCAAAATTGCCGTGTGTAATTAATAATAAATTTTTTAATGCAAAATGATAAAAATAATAATAAGTCCACGTGGGCTTTTACATTTAAAATAAATCAAATTTAAATTTAAAAATTAACTGAAAATAAATTTGTTTAAAATATAAATTGTATTTAAAGAAAAATTAAAAATAAGTTTAAAATTTAACTAAAAACCTTAAAATAAAAAGCAAAAAAAGGGGAGAAAAACCTTACCAACGGCAAGGGCTTTCACAAGCCTTCACCACCGCCGCCCCTACCAACTCTGGAATTGGGTGGTGGTGGTGGGGCATGGCCGCCGAGGGTCGCCAAGCCTCGGCCGGGGCCGGCAACCCCGTCAATCGCCGCCGGACCTCGGGTGAGGGCTTTCACAAACCTTAACAACGGCAAGGGCTTTCTTGTTGACGGCTAGTGATTTCACCTAGAGGAGGGTGAATATGTGATAAAGTGTGATTTTAAGATTTTATTGTGAAATTTAGATCACACAACGTAAAACAGAGATCTCAAATGATCAAGCAATTCGGTTGATGCAGGATTTGTAATAGGATCGATACGTGCTTTGTTCGTATGCGTTTAGCTGTCACAAAATATTTAGAATGGTTAGAGTAAGAGATAAGGAAAACGCACGGAGGGATTATAGTGGTTCAGCTTTGGTTAAGCCTACGTCCACTTCTTCGGCTAATGCCCAATTGGCTGGATTCCACTAGAAAGTTGCTCATATGTTACAAATCGGTGATCTCCTTAATACGCAGGAATTCACACATAACGCTCAACACTCGTGTGTACACCTCCTTACAATTACAATGGATGAATCAAGAAGTGGATTTAAAATGGAGTACACTCTATCTAGGAATTATGAACACTTTTTCCTTTTTACGTCGATCTCTCTCTTTCCCTTCGCCTTCGAGATGTCTTTTATACTCTTCCGCCTTCAATCTAGCCGTTGCAAGGCATCCGGAAGAGATATCTCTAAATCTACCCTTTTGGACGAGATGTTTGCCAAAAGAAGATATCTTAGCCGTTGGATATCGCCAAAGGAAAGTCTTCCCCGCTTGGATCAAATCGCCTATACAATTATGATCCCGGGTTTTCATAGATGGTTTCTTCCATTTGGAAAGTCCTTATTTGTCTTCTTGGTTCCACATCCTTGATTGATCTCTATCACCGAAAATCTTCAAGAATGATCTAGCTCGATGGCGTCCGTTGATATGCATCAATTTAGCTCAATTTGTATTCATCTTGAAGTTCTGATTACTGCTTGTGAAGTACTTCTCTTAGAGCTTGAGCGTCATTCCAACGTCTGAGCTATCCTCGCTCATCGTCCGAGCTCGAACCAGCGTCCGAGATTCTCAAAAACAACATGTGAGCCAAATCCTTTTGCTAGATATAATCCCGTGCATCCCCACACAAAAGGATAATCTGCAAAACAAGTAAATCACGCATTATCTCAAAGCACAAGAGTACTCGGATTGTTTTGTCAATATTCAAAACCATCTAGGGATTTTTTCTCAACATTTCTCACACAAAGTATAAGTTATCCTCTAAATTATTCACATTTAGACGAGCACTAAAGATCCCATTCAGATAAGGGGTTATGTCGACTAATGTATAGGAGTTCCACGATTTTATCCTATCTTTTTTGAGTAGTCACGTCTATTGCCACTAATGATTATTGACATCAATATCTAATTACAAAGGAGCTACGAGTGTTACCATATCCTTTGAGAGAGAGAGAGAGAGTAGTCACTTGCGAGTGTTTGGCAGCTCACAATGCTTGCGAGGGAACATTATCGCCGCATGCCACAATCGGTGTGTGGCGGGACCCTTATAAATGTCCGGCCAAGGTTGGCGATGATTGTTAAGGTTGTACACCGTCACCTACCCTTGCCCAAACATGGGCACATACAACCCTCCTCTCCACGTCTCCCTCTGTATGTCTCGTGTGCATGTGCGTATGCGTGTGCATGTAGAAGTGCATTCACATAAATGACAATTTTCTAAAAAGTCAGCCATTCGACAATGTTTAGTGTGAGTAACAGCCAGCAACAAAAGGACTTATGTCAAGTGAGGTAGATGATTGCACCCAAAAAAGAAAAGGACAGCTAGAAGATGAAAGCGCACCAAGTAGACAAGTTTGTCGACTAGGTCTCCGTCACGCCCCGACTCTCGAGCTCGTGACACCCCTACCTTACTAGCCTCGGGTCATGAATGATAGCGTCTCAGGTGGGCTATCGACCTATGAAATTACGGCGCTTACGGAACGTACAATTCTCCCAAACAAGAACAACGGCGGGACAATACAGCAGGAAAATTAACACAATTAATTTCATTAAACAGCCAGAGCATACGAATATTAATCCTATTGAGCTACAATAAATATATACAACCTCACTCTTCGGCGCGGCTCACTAAGGCCTCAAAAAGACACGAGGTCCGGTAAGGTTAATCCCTTGTCTACTCCCAAAAATCCTACCACAAACCTCCGGGTTCAACGTCCATGATCTCTATCACCGCTTGAAAATTGTTAACCACGACGGGGTAAGAAATTAATCTCGGTGAGCCAACGCCTAAGCCCGATTAGGACATTGATTTGCTCAAACACCCTAAAAAGCAATCACATCAGTATATAGCAGATATTTCAACCACATGCAAGCTTACCCTCCGGGCCACACATAATGCAATGCAAACTCGACTCAACAGCCAACCAACTAAACCAATTCAACCCATTGCAAAGCATCACAACACTTGCATGCACGGGACACCACACGTAGTCCATTTATTATCAGATCGGACCTCGTAGGTCTCGCACACTAGTCGGCTTAGTGCCAACACAAGTAGTCGGCCGGTGCTCTTCGGCGCACAGGCATCGTCCCTTACTTCTGATGACGGCTTCTGATAGTCCATGTGACTCCGCTCGAACAACCGTAAGACAATGATTGTCGACACGGCACGGAGTAAATAAGAATCCTTAAAAGGTTTAGGCCCATCACAAGCTGCGACCGGCAAACGTACAGCCGGAAGACAATGACTAACGCCCATCCAAAGAACGGAAGACAATAATTGCCAAGATTGATCGACCGTAAGATAATGATCGTCGGAATTATCCCATTATGTGACCACTCAGGCACTTTGACAACCAGCCAGTTCATTTCTTGGATTTTGGTCGAATGCTCATACTTACATGTTCAAATACTTGGCTCAATGCCGTTTTCATGCAAAAACATACAATTTTATCTCATACGTGGTCACATGAATGCGCAATTTATATCGATCGATTGACTAAGCAATTTGGGGCGATTAACCTCTAATCGGACCCCCGCAACAATTAACAGCCAAACTAGCATTCACAACCAACAATTCATAAGTCAATTAGTCAATTGCAGCCAGTCTATTATTAATTTCAATTTCAATTTCAATTGCGCGCTCATCTCTGACCTATCGCTCGCTTGCGATCAATCAACGCAATCAATCAAATCAATCAATTGCGTGACGCCCTGGAAGCCGGCCCCCTCCCCCATGTGATTTCCCCATTTCATCATTCTGCCCACACACTCCCTCCCTCCCTTTCTCTTTCTCTTTTGCTTCCTCCTTTCGTGCGAAACCCACCCCACTTATCCTTCCCAACCACTAATCCACTCACCATTCTGCCACTCTCTCTCTCTCTTATTCCCTCCACTCACCCACATGATTATCCCTTCCTTTCTTTATCTCCACTCACTCTCTCTCTTTCCCCCCACCTTCTTCTTTTGTCTGCCGCTTGCCCCCCCCCCACTTGACCCCTCTTTCTTCTCTCCTTCTTCTTCTTGTTCTTATTCTTCTCTTCTCTGATCGTTGCGACATCGCCTTGACTCCGCGGAAGCCCCCGCTCTGTTTCGGCGCCCCTGAAACCGAGACTTCCAGCTCCTCCTCCGGTCGTTCATGACACCATCAAAGCCAACCCCCACCTCAGCAACGTCCACCAACCTCCTTACCACCATCCCGACCCAACCCCGCTGCTCGTCGTCCACCGGAACCGCCGCGAACCGCCCGGGAAACCGACAACCCCTGTTTTCGGGTTTTGCTGTTTTTGCTTCTGTTCCAGCTCAAACCGCCGTCTTCCGCCGCTCACCACCGCCACCAACGACCTCCTTAGAGTCCTATCTTGTCCCTCGGAACTTGTGGTGGTCGGCCGCCGCCCGTAGAGCCCGATTTGAGCCTCGATCGGACCTCCCCGCTCTGCCCGCTTTTCCTCTGTTTTCTGCGCGATCTGTACAGCTGCTGTTCCGCTGCTTCCGGCCACCGTCCGCCGCCCCTAGCTGGTCCCGAAGGTCGTCCTTGACCTGTAGGTAAGTCCCCCAGCCTTCCCCAGCCTCGCCTCAGCCCGCGAGATCGTTTTTCCTCCAAATTCAGCCCGGTTTCCCCTGTTTTACCTCCGTTAATTCTGTTTTTCAGCTTCCGTCGCTCGCCGGACCTCCAATCGCTGAGCTGCTGCCGTTTGCAGCGATTTCACCGCCGAACTCGTCACTGTTTTCGGCCGTGAACAGTGTCGCCGGAACAGTACCGCGGTGAACAGTGTTTCCGGCGTGAACAGTGTTTCCGGCGTGAACAGTGTTTTTGGTGAGTTGACCCTAATCCTTGGTTAGGGCGCTAATTGCGCCTAGAATTAGTTAGCTAGTCGATAGGGAATTTAGGTAGATTTGATTATGGTCGGATTAGTTAGAAACCCGGTTTAGGCTAAATGACCATAATCGATTAAGTTAGAATTGTTTGTGGTTAATTGTTGTTAAATGAATTTGATTGTATGTGGTGATTTGATCGCGAGCGAGTGATAGGTTAAAGACGAGCGATCGATTGGCGATTATAAATCGAATTGGCTAATTAATGAACGGCACGAAATTGAGCCTTTATGTGGCCTAATCGAATTGGTTAATTCGTGTTGAATCGATGACTTTGTATGGGCGGATCGCCGTGTTGAAATGTTGATTTGAGTACCCTAAATGCTCGTTGAGTGATTTGGTGTTTGTTTGGGAGTTAATTGTCCCGTGTATCCTTGCGGTGTCTATTTGGCAGTCTGCATATGCATATGACCGTGTGCAAGATCAAAGACATAATTTAGCATGAAAATGGCCTTGGGCCGAGTCTTTGAGCACGTCCGTGTGAGCATCCGGCCTAAATCAAAGAGAATAAATTGATTGATGTGTCGGGTGTCTTGTATGGTCATATAAAGGAACGATGATGGGTTTTCTTGGCAAGTTCGTCCGTACTCATAGTACACACCGTACCATTTTTATGGAACCACACGACTTGCCAGAAGCACGATAATTCATGCCCCGTATGGTACGTACGGTTTTAAGGGATTATCGGATGCCGGTCGCAGCTTGTGATGGACCGACGCCCCGTATAGGGATGCCTACTTGCCGTGCCGTGCAGAGTGCACTAGATACACCGCTTGTAGTAGCCGTTGCCGAGAGGGAAAAGGAACGTAGCCCGGTCCCCGCCGGAAGAATGCGGGAGCGCATTGTTTGTGAGAGTTGATCACGCCGGTCGCGTAGATCCTCATCACCGTGGCGCCGAGGGCGCGATCATCGTTAATAAATGGACTTGTGTGGTGTCCAGTGTATGCTTGTGAGTATGATGCGTGTTCGGTTGGTTGCCTAATGTGGCTGTTGAGTGGAGTCGAGCATTGCATTATGCGTGGCTCAAGGCTGGTAAGTATGCATGTGGGTGATTATTGTGATGTGATATGATTGTTGGATATATGGTTATATCGTGATTTTTATAATGCTCGTGGTTAGGATGTTTTGGGCGAATCGGTGTCCTAACCGAGCTTAGGCTTGATTCATCGAGATTTATATCTCACCCCGTTGTGGGAACCATTTTTCAGGTCCCAAGTGATGGAACTTTATGGATACCAAGGCCAGGTTATGAGGGTAGTCTTTTGGAGTAGATGAGAAGTAAACCTTATCTGAACTAGTAACATTTTGAGGTCTTAGTGAGCTGCCCCGAAGTGTGGGGTTATATGTATTTCTGTAACTCAGTAGGGTTAAGACTCATCCGCTGTCGGGTGACCGTATTTGTTACTTTGGATTATCTGCCTTGGTGTATATCTCCCGCTATGCTATCCCTGTTTGTTTATATGTTGTCCGGGAGTAAACCGTTTCCGCATGCGTATATAATTGAAAGGTCGATAACGCGCCCGGGACGTTATCCTTCGTGACCTCGTGGCGGTTTGGTAGGGATGTCGCGGGTTCGAGAGTCGGGGCGTGACATCCCCACCCAAGGTGGTATCAGAGCAAGGTCCGCCCGATCCATCCGGTCATTGGCCCGGAGTAATAAGGAGCGATGGGATATGGGATAGTTAGTAGGACTTTTATCGCTATGCATGTGATTGTTATTTGAGTGTTAAGTTTTGGGGTCGCCTTCTGACCGCGTTTTGCTTTGGGGTAAAGCGGGACTCCGCATCATTTCTGCGTAATGAGCGGGCGCGGTAGAAGAGCACCTCGGGCACCCCGAAGGAGGCCCGTGAGGCTGGTAGATGAGATCGATGTTGGAGCAGCACCTCCCGTTGCACCTCCCGCAGCTGGTCCGGCTCGGCAAGAGCCGACTATGGCAGAGGTTATGCAAGCTTTAGGAGCTATGGGGGAGTTGATAGGGCAGCAGATAAGGAATCAAAATGCCGCTACCGCCGCCGCTGTTGGAGCCCCACCCGTAGCTCCACCTGCAATTCCGCCAGTGGATGTGCCACCCGTGGCCGTAGTGGAGGATCGTAAGGCTCAAAAGATGGTGGAACAGGTTTCGAAGTTGAAGCCACCGCAGTTCACCGGAAGCGGAGACCCCGAGGCCGCCACCCAATGGATTGAAGGATTGGAGAAAGTGTTCAACTTGCTTAGATGTTCTAATGAGGATAAGGTGGTCCCGGCCGTTTATCAACTAGAGGGTAACGCCGTACTTGGTGGAGAGCCGTCAAGGATAGAATTTTCCCGGAAGGCACGGTCCCGATGTGGGATACCTTTGTGGAGGCTTTTAATAGCAAGTATTTCTCGAGGACAGCTAGAGAGCGGAAGATGGCTGAGTTCTTCCGCCTCCCGCGTAATCAAATGACTGTCGACCAATATGAAGCTAAGTTCTCGGAATTGTCTAAGTATGCCCCGAGGTTGATTGAGGACCCCGAGGATAGGGCTCGAAAGTTCGGGGACGGACTAAAGCCCGAGATTAAGAGTATTCTAGCGCCGTTCAACCTTCGGGACTATGATGACCTTTATGAGAGGGCGCCGATAGTGGAGCGGGACTTAGGTGAGAGAACCGCCGCATCCGGGTCGCGGTTTGGATCCTCAAGTAGATTTGAGAAGAGGCAAGGGAAGAAGCCTATGTATGGGGGCAGACATAACATCCCACCCAATCGCAGAGGAGCGATCAATAAACCTGTTTTCCGCCGGAATGAGGTGTGCAGTCTGTGTCACCAGAGACATGGACCTGGTCCATGCCCGTTTAGGAATGGAGCCTGCTATGGATGTGGCCAGCTGGGCCATCGGGTGAAGGACTGCCCGCAGAGGCAGCTAGGAAGGCGGGCGCCACAACCGAGAGTACCGCTAAGGGGAGCCGCGCCACAAAACTTCCGGAATCGTCCACAGGCTCAAGGAAGGGTGTTTGCTGTCACCCGTGAGGAGGCGAAGGATTCGCCGACCGTTACTGGTACGGTCCTCTTGCATAATCAAGTCGCCTATGCTTTGTTTGATCCGGGTGCTACGCATTCGTTTGTTGCTTGATAAATTTGTTAAGTCGGGCTGATTTGCGTGTAGTACCATTGGATGTTGTTTTTAAGGTTTCTACACCTTTAAAGGATAGTGTAGTGGCTGCAAATGGATGTCCTAACCGTAGGCTGGTTATAGATGGACATGAGGGTAGAATAGACTTGATTGTGCTGGAAATGTATGACTTTGATCCGATCGTGGGGATGGATTGGTTGATGAAGCAAAAGGCTGTAGTGGATTGTTATCGTAAGGCCATCCAGTTTAACCCGTTGGATGGAATAGGTTTTGAATTTGTTGGGAGTCGGGGTGGAACCTCAACCTTGTTGATTTCGTCGTTGGAAGCGACGCGTCTGTTGGAAAGTGGATGCGAAGGGTATTTGGCGACCGTAATGGATGTATCGGTTGAGGAACCGAAGATTGAGAACATCGCATGAGTTCGCGAGTTTCCGGATGTCTTTCCTCGAGAACTGCCTGGTTTACCGCCGAAAAGGGCGATAGAATTTGTAATAGAGTTAGCTCCGGGGAAGGAGCCAATCTCTAAAGCGCCGTATAGGATGGCGTTGTCAGAATTGAAGGAACTGAAGGTGCAAATGCAAGAAGCGTTGGATAATGGATTTATCCGCCCTAGTGCGTCGCCGTGGGGAGCACCAGTATTGTTTGTCAAGAAGAAAGATGGATCGATGAGGTTGTGTATAGACTATCGGCGGTTGAATCAAATGACGATAAAGAATAAATACCCACTGCCTAGGATTGATGATCCGTTCGATCGGTTGCAGGGAGCATCAATGTTTTCTAAGATTGATCTACGGACAGGCTACCATCGGTTGAGGATAAGGAAAGAAGATATACCGAAGACGGCATTCGGGACGCGCTATGGACACTATGAGTTCACGGTGATGCCGTTTGGCCCGACGAATGCTCCCGCTGCTTTTATGGATCCGATGAACAGGGTGTTCAAAGAGTTCTTGGATCTCTTTGTGATCGTATTTATAGACGACATTCTAGTGTACTCGAAGAGCCTAGAGGAGCACGAGCAACATCTAAGGGTAGTTTTGGAAACTCTAAGGGTACATCGGCTTTATGCGAAGTTTAGCAAGTGCGAGTTTTGGTTAACTCGTGTGGCGTTCCTAGGCCACATGGTCTCCGGAGAAGGAATTGAAGTAGATCCATCGAAGATCGAGGCAGTTATGGATTGGCCAAGACCGAAGACAGTGACGGAGATCAGAAGCTTCTTGGGTTTGGCGGGCTATTATAGACGTTTCGTGGAAAGATTTTCAGCTATAGCCTCACCTTTAACTAAGCTACTGAAGAAGGATATGAAGTTTGAATGGACAGACAAGTGTGAGTGTAGTTTTCAAGAGCTTAAACATAAGGCGACTACGGCTCCTGTGTTGACTATTCCGTTTGGTCCTGGAGGATTCGAGATCTACAGTGACGCGTCTCTTAGAGGTCCGGGTTGCGTGCTAATGCAACATGGAAGGGTAGTAGCTTATGCGTCTCGCCGATTGAGACCCCACGAGTTAAACTATCCGACGCACGACCTAGAGTTGGCTGCGGTCGTGTTCGCCTTGAAGATCCGGAGGCATTATTTGATCGGAGAAAGTTTTCGGGTGTATACCGATCATCAGAGCTTAAAGTACCTGTTCTCTCGTAAAGAGTTAAACATGAGGCAACGTTGATGGATGGAGCTGCTTAAGGATTATGATTGTGAGATCCTATATCATCCGGGCAAGGCGAATAAGGTTGCAGATGCCCCGAGTAGAAAATCGGCGATTGCTCAATTGTGTGTACATGAATGGCGTTTACTTGAGGAAGTGAGAGACTCGGACTTTAAGTTGGAGATAAGTCGTCTGTCGAGTCTTGTAGCTACATTGAGAATTGAGCCAGAAGTGCAGGCTAGAATAAAAGCCCTGCAGTCGACGGACCCTACTATTCGGAAGATCCTTCAAGTGGACCCAGCTAAGCGAAGGGTCGATTTTCAAGTGGCCGAGGATGGGATACTGAAGTTTAGAGGACGTCTAGTTGTGCCGGTCGATGAAAGTTTAAGGGAGGATATCTTATCGGAGGCACATCGTAGCAGTTATAGTATCCATCCTGGAAGTACGAAGATGTATCAGAATTTGAAGCAACACTACCGGTGGAATGGCATGAAAGCGGATATAGCCAAGCATGTGGCTAAGTGTTTGACTTGTCGGCGGGTAAAGGCGCAGCATTGTAAACCTGGAGGTTTGCTGCAGCCTTTGGAGATTCCGGAGTGGAAATGGGAGCATATCACGATGGACTTCGTGATGGGGTTGCCAAGAAGTCGGAGAGGGCATGATTCAATCTGGGTTGTAGTCGACAGATTGACGAAGTCGGCGCACTTCATTCCAGTGAGAAAAGACTTCGCTTTGGATAGATATGCAGAGCTTTATGTGAGGCATATTGTGAGATTGCATGGAGTGCCAGTGACGATCACCTCATATCGTGACCCTAAGTTCACTGCCACCTTTTGGAAGAGTCTGCAGATCGCTTTAGGAACGAAGCTGCAGTTTAGTACGGCCTATCATCCACAGACAGATGGCCGGTCCGAAAGGACGATACTGACTCTGGAGGATATGTTGAGAGCGTGTGTTTTGGATTTTAAGGGCAGTTGGGAAGAGCTATTGCATTTGGTTGAGTTTGCCTACAACAACAGCTTTCAGCAGAGTATCAAGATGGCACCATTTGAAGCGTTGTATGGTAGAGCGTGTCGAACGCCGGTTTGTTGGGACGAAGTAGGTGAAAGGAAAATCACTGGTCCCGAGTTGGTGGAACAATCTATGGAAGCGGTCAAAGTTATCGGAGACAGACCGAGAAGCGCTCAGAGTCGCCAGAAGAGCTATGCAGATAGGAGGCGTAGACCTCTTGAATTCCAAGTGGGCGATCATGTTTTTCTGAAGGTGTCGCCTATGAGAGGGACATCCCGTTTTGGCAAAAAGGGAAAGTTGAGCCCTAGATATGTTGGGCCTTTTGAGATTTTGGAGCGGATTGGAAATCTGGCATATCGTCTTGCGTTACCGCCAAGACTGGCTCAGGTGCATAATGTATTCCACGTGTCGATGTTAAGAAAATACGAACCGGACCCCGCTCATGTCCCGAGTTATGAAGAAATCGAGCTAGATGAGCGAGCTGCATATGTGGAACACCCGGTCGGGATCGTGGATAGGAAAGAACAAGTGCTCCGGAGTAAGACGATTCCGCTAGTCAAAGTGGTTTGGCAACATCACGGAACCGAAGGAGCTACATGGGAGAACGAAGAAGTTATGAAGAGTAGCTATCCTTATCTTTTTGAAGAATCGTGATCGTACTATAATTTCGGGGACGAAATTTTCTAAGGTGGGGAGAGTTGTGACGCCCTGGAAGCCGGCCCCCTCCCCCATGTGATTTCCCCATTTCATCATTCTGCCCACACACTCCCTCCCTCCCTTTCTCTTTCTCTTTTGCTTCCTCCTTTCGTGCGAAACCCACCCCACTTATCCTTCCCAACCACTAATCCACTCACCATTCTGCCACTCTCTCTCTCTCTTATTCCCTCCACTCACCCACATGATTATCCCTTCCTTTCTTTATCTCCACTCACTCTCTCTCTTTCCCCCACCTTCTTCTTTTGTCCGCCGCTTGCCCCCCCCACTTGACCCCTCTTTCTTCTCTCCTTCTTCTTCTTGTTCTTATTCTTCTCTTCTACGATCGTTGCGACATCGCCCGACTCCGCGGAAGCCCCGCTCTGTTTCGGCGCCCCTGAAACCGAGACTTCCAGCTCCTCCTCCGGTCGTTCATGACACCATCAAAGCCAACCCCCACCTCAGCAACGTCCACCAACCTCCTTACCACCATCCCGACCCAACCCCGCTGCTCGTCGTCCACCGGAACCGCCGCGAACCGCCCGGAAACCGACAACCCCTGTTTTCGGGTTTTGCTGTTTTTGCTTCTGTTCCAGCTCAAACCGCCGTCTTCCGCCGCTCACCACCGCCACCAACGACCTCCTTAGAGTCCTATCTTGTCCCTCGGAACTTGTGGTGGTCGGCCGCCGCCCGTAGAGCCCGATTTGAGCCTCGATCGGACCTCCCCCGCTCCGCCCGCTTTTCCTCGTTTTCTGCGCGATCTGTACAGCTGCTGTTCCGCTGCTTCCGGCCACCGTCCGCCGCCCCTAGCTGGTCCCGAAGGTCGTCCTTGACCTGTAGGTAAGTCCCCCAGCCTTCCCCGGCCTCGCCTCGGCCCGCGAGATCGTTTTTCCTCCAAATTCAGCCCGGTTTCCCCTGTTTTACCTCTGTTAATTCTGTTTTTCAGCTTCCGTCGCTCGCCGGACCTCCACCGCCGAGCTGCTGCCGTTTGCAGCGATTTCACCGCCGAACTCACATCACTGTTTTCGGCCGTGAAACAGTGTCGCCGGAACAATACCGCGGTGAACAAGTGTTTCCGGCGTGAACAGTGTTTCCGGCGTGAATGTGTTTTTGGTGAGTTGACCCTAATCCTTGGTTAGGGCGCTAATTGCGCCTAGAATTAGTTAGCTAGTCGATAGGGAATTTAGGTAGATTTGATTATGGTCGGATTAGTTAGAAACCCGGTTTAGGCTAAATGACCATAATCGATTAAGTTAGAATTGTTTGTGGTTAATTGTTGTTAAATGAATTTGACTGTATGTGGTGATTTGATCGCGAGCGAGTGATAGGTTAAAGACGAGCGATCGATTGGCGATTATAAATCGAATTGGCTAATTAATGATCGGCACGAAATTGAGCCTTTATGTGGCCTAATCGAATTGGTTAATTCGTGTTGAATCGATGACTTTGTATGGGCGGATCGCCGTGTTGAAATGTTGATTTGAGTACCCTAAATGCTCGTTGAGTGATTTGGTGTTTGTTTGGGAGTTAATTGTCCCGTGTATCCTTGCGGTGTCTATTTGGCGTCTGCATATGCATATGACCGTGTGCAAGATCAAAGACATAATTTAGCATGAAAATGGCCTTGGGCCGAGTCTTTGAGCACGTCCGTGTGAGCATCCGGCCTAAATCAAAGAGAATAAATTGATTGATGTGTCGGGTGTGCTGTATGGTCATATAAAGGAACGATGATGGGTTTTCCTGGCAAGTTCGTCTGTACTCATAGTACACACCGTACCATTTTTATGGAACCACACGACTTGCCGTAAGCACGATAATTCATGCCCCGTATGGTACGTACGGTTTTAAGGGATTATCGGATGCCGGTCGCAGCTTGTGATGGACCGACGCCCCGTATAGGGATGCCTACTTGCCGTGCCGTGCAGAGTGCACTAGATACACCGCTTGTAGTAGCCGTTGCCGAGAGGGAAAAGGAACGTAGCCCGGTCCCCGCCGGAAGAATGCGGGAGCGCATTGTTTGTGAGAGTTGATCACGCCGGTCGCGTAGATCCTCATCACCGTGGCGCCGAGGGCGCGATCATCGTTAATAAATGGACTTGTGTGGTGTCCAGTGTATGCTTGTGAGTATGATGCGTGTTCGCTTGGTTGCCTAATGTGGCTGTTGAGTGGAGTCGAGCATTGCATTATGCGTGGCTGAAGGCTGGTAAGTATGCATGTGGGTGATTATTGTGATGTGATATGATTGTTGGATATATGGTTATATCGTGATTTTTATAATGCTCGTGGTTAGGATGTTTTGGGCGAATCGGTGTCCTAACCGAGCTTAGGCTTGATTCACTGAGATTTATATCTCACCCCGTTGTGGGAACCATTTTTCGGGTCCCAAGTGATGGAACTTTATGGATACCAAGGCCAGGTTATGAGGGTAGTCTTTTGGAGTATATGAGAAGTAAACCTTATCTGAACTAGTAACATTTTGAGGTCTTAGTGAGCTGCCCCGAAGTGTGGGGTTATATGTATTTCTGTAACTCAGTAGGGTTAAGACTCATCTGCTGTCCGGTGACCGTATTTGTTACTTTGGATTATCTGCCTTGGTGTATATCTCCCGCTATGCTATCCCTGTTTGTTTATATGTTGTCGGGGAGTAAACCGTTTCCGCATGCGTATATAATTGAAAGGTCGATAACGCGCCTGGGACGTTATCCTTCGTGACCTCGTGGCGGTTTGGTAGAGATGTCGCGGGTTCGAGAGTCGGGGCGTGACATCCCCGCCCAAGGTGGTATCAGAGCAAGGTCCGCCCGATCCATCCGGTCATTGGCCTGGAGTAATAAGGAGCGATGGGATATGGGATAGTTAGTAGGACTTTTATCGCTATGCATGTGATTGTTATTTGAGTGTTAAGTTTTGGGGTCGCCTTCTGACCGCGTTTTGCTTTGGGGTAAGCGGGACTCCGCATCATTTCTGCGTAATGAGCGGGCGCGGTAGAAGAGCACCTCGGGCACCCCGAAGGAGGCCTGTGAGGCTGGTAGATGAGATCGCTGATGTTGGAGCAGCACCTCCTGTTGCACCTCCCGCAGCTGGTCCGGCTCGGCAAGAGCCGACTATGGCAGAGGTTATGCAAGCTTTAGGAGCTATGGGGGAGTTGATAGGGCAGCAGATAAGGAATCAAAATGCCGCTACCGCCGCTGCTGTTGGAGCCCCACCCGTAGCTCCACCTGCAATTCCGCCGATGGATGTGCCACCTGTGGCTGTAGTGGAGGATCGTAAGGCTCAAAAGATGGTGGAACAGGTTTCGAAGTTGAAGCCACCGCAGTTCACCGGAAGCGGAGACCCCGAGGCCGCCACCCAATGGATTGAAGGATTGGAGAAAGTGTTCAACTTGCTTAGATGTTCTAATGAGGATAAGGTGGTCCCGGCCGTTTATCAACTAGAGGGTAACGCCAGTACTTGGTGGAGAGCCGTCAAGGATAGAATTTTCCCCGAAGGCACGGTCCCGATGTGGGATACCTTTGTGGAGGCTTTTAATAGCAAGTATTTCTCGAGGACAGCTAGAGAGCGGAAGATGGCCGAGTTCTTCCGCCTCCGCCGTAATCAAATGATTGTCGACCAATATGAAGCTAAGTTCTCGGAATTGTCTAAGTATGCCCGGAGGTTGATTGAGGACCCCGAGGATAGGGCTCGAAAGTTCGGGGACGGACTAAAGCCCGAGATTAAGAGTATTCTAGCGCCGTTCAACCTTCGGGACTATGATGACCTTTATGAGAGGGCGCCGATAGTGGAGCGGGACTTAGCCGAGAGAACCGCCGCATCCGGGTCGCGGTTTGGATCCTCAAGTAGATTTGAGAAGAGGCAAGGGAAGAAGCCTATGTATGGGGGCGGACATAACATCCCACCCAATCGCAGAGGAGCGATCAATAAACCTGTTTTCCGCCGGAATGAGGTGTGCGATGCGTGTCACTGAGAGACATGGACCTGGTCCATGCCCGTTTAGGAATGGAGCCCGCTATGGATGTGGCCAGGTGGGCCATCGGGTGAAGGATCGCCCGCAGAGGCAGCTAGGAAGGCGGGCGCCACAACCGAGAGTACCGCTAAGGGGAGCCGCGCCACAAAACTTCCAGAATCGTCCACGTGCTCAAGGAAGGGTGTTTGCTGTCACCCGTGAGGAGGCGAAGGATTCGCCGACCGTTACTGGTACGGTCCTCTTGCATAATCAAGTCGCCTATGCTTTGTTTGATCCGGGTGCTACGCATTCGTTTGTTGCTGATAAATTTGTTAAGCTGGCTGATTTGCGTGTAGTACCATTGGATGTTGTTTTTAAGGTTTCTACACCTTTAAAGGATAGTGTAGTGGCTGCAAATGGATGTCCTAACCGTAGGCTGGTTATAGATGGACATGAGGGTAGAATAGACTTGATTGTGCTGGAAATGTATGACTTTGATCTGATCGTGGGGATGGATTGGTTGATGAAGCAAAAGGCTGTAGTGGATTGTTATCGTAAGGCCATCCAGTTTAACCCGTTGGATGGAATAGGTTTTGAATTTGTTGGGAGTCGGGGTGGAACCTCAACCTTGTTGATTTCGTCGTTGGAAGCGACGCGTCCGTTGGAAAGTGGATGCGAAGGGTATTTGGCGATCGTAATGGATGTATCGGTTGAGGAACCGAAGATTGAGAACATCGCAGTAGTTCGCGAGTTTCCGGATGTCTTTCCTCGGGAACTGCCTGGTTTACCGCCGAAAAGGGCGATAGAATTTGTAATAGAGTTAGCTCCGGGGAAGGAGCCAATCTCTAAAGCGCCGTATAGGATGGCGTTGTCAGAATTGAAGGAACTGAAGGTGCAAATGCAAGAACCGTTGGATAAAGGATTTATCCGCCCTAGTGCGTCGCCGTGGGGAGCACCGGTATTGTTTGTCAAGAAGAAAGATGGATCGATGAGGTTGTGTATAGACTATCGGCGGTTGAATCAAATGACGATAAAGAATAAATACCCATTGCCTAGGATTGATGATCCGTTCGATCGGTTGCGTGGAGCATCAATGTTTTCTAAGATTGATCTACGGACGAGGCTACCATCGGTTGAGGATAAGGAAAGAAGATATACCGAAGACGGCATTCGGGACGCGCTATGGACACTATGAGTTCACGGTGATGCCGTTTGGCCCGACGAATGCTCCTGCTGCTTTTATGGATCTGATGAACAGGGTGTTCAAAGAGTTCTTGGATCTCTTTGTGATCGTATTTATAGACGACATTCTAGTGTACTCGAAGAGCCTAGAGGAGCACGAGCAACATCTAAGGGTAGTTTTGGAAACTCTAAGGGTACATCAGCTTTATGCGAAGTTTAGCAAGTGCGAGTTTTGGTTAACTCGTGTGGCGTTCCTAGGCCACATGGTCTCTGGAGAAGGAATTGAAGTAGATCCATCGAAGATCGAGGCGATTATGGATTGGCCAAGACCGAAGACAGTGACGGAGATCAGAAGCTTCTTGGGTTTGGCAGGCTATTATAGACGTTTCGTGGAAAGATTTTCAGCTATAGCCTCACCTTTAACTAAGCTACTGAAGAAGGATATGAAGTTTGAATGGACAGACAAGTGTGAGTGTAGTTTTCAAGAGCTTAAACATAAGGCGACTACGGCTCCCTGTGTTGACTATTCCGTTTGGTCCCTGGAGGATTCGAGATCTACGATGTGACGCGTCTCTTAGAGGTCTGGGTTGCGTGCTAATGCAACATGGAAGGGTAGTAGCTTATGCGTCTCGCCGATTGAGACCCCACGAGTTAAACTATCCGACGCACGACCTAGAGTTGGCTGCGGTCGTGTTCGCCTTGAAGATCTGGAGGCATTATTTGATCGGAGAAAGTTTTCGGGTGTATACCGATCATCAGAGCTTAAAGTACCTGTTCTCTCGTAAAGAGTTAAACATGAGGCAACGTTGATGGATGGAGCTGCTTAAGGATTATGATTGTGAGATCCTATATCATCCGGGCAAGGCGAATAAGGTTGCGAGATGCCCCGAGTAGAAAATCGGCGATTGCTCAATTGTGTGTACATGAATGGCGTTTACTTGAGGAAGTGAGAGACTCGGACTTTAAGTTGGAGATAAGTCGTCTGTCGAGTCTTGTAGCTACATTGAGAATTGAGCCAGAAGTGCAGGCTAGAATAAAAGCCCTGCGGTCGACGGACCCTACTATTCGAAGATCCTTCAAGTGGACCCGGCTAAGCGAAGGGTCGATTTTCAAGTGGCCGAGGATGGGATACTCGAAGTTTAGAGGACGTCTAGTTGTGCCGGTCGATGAAAGTTTAAGGGAGGATATCTTATCGGAGGCACATCGTAGCGATTATAGTATCCATCCTGGAAGTACGAAGATGTATCGGAATTTGAAGCAACACTACTTGGTGGAATGGCATGAAAGCGGATATAGCCAAGCATGTGGCTAAGTGTTTGACTGTCGGCGAGGTAAAGGCGCAGCATTGTAAACCTGGAGGTTTGCTGCAGCCTTTGGAGATTCCGGAGTGGAAATGGGAGCATATCACGATGGACTTCGTGATGGGGTTGCCAAGAAGTCGAGAGGGCATGATTCAATCCGGGTTGTAGTCGACGATTGACGAAGTCGGCGCACTTCATTCCAAGTGAGAAAAGACTTCGCTTTGGATAGATATGCAGAGCTTTATGTGAGGCATATTGTGAGATTGCATGGAGTGCCGGTGACGATCACCTCATATCGTGACCCTAAGTTCACTTGCCACCTTTTGGAAGAGTCTCAGACCGCTTTAGGAACGAAGCTGCGGTTTAGTACGGCCTATCATCCACAGACAGATGGCCGATCCGAAAGGACGATACAGACTGCGGAGGATATGTTGAGAGCGTGTGTTTTGGATTTTAAGGGCGAGTTGGGAAGAGCTATTGCATTTGGTTGAGTTTGCCTACAACAACAGCTTTCAAGCAGAGTATCAAGATGGCACCATTTGAAGCGTTGTATGGTAGAGCGTGTCGAACGCCGGTTTGTTGGGACGAAGTAGGTGAAAGGAAAATCACCGGTCCCGAGTTGGTGGAACAATCTATGGAAGCGGTCAAAGTTATCGAGACAGACCGAGAAGCGCTCGTAGTCGCCGTAAGAGCTATGCGAGATAGGAGGCGTAGACCTCTTGAATTCCAAGTGGGCGATCATGTTTTTCTGAAGGTGTCGCCTATGAGAGGGACATCCCGTTTTGGCAAAAAGGGAAAGTTGAGCCCTAGATATGTTGGGCCTTTTGAGATTTTGGAGCGGATTGGAAATCTGGCATATCGTCTTGCGTTACCGCCAAGACCGGCTCGAGTGCATAATGTATTCCACGTGTCGATGTTAAGAAAATACGAACCGGACCCCGCTCATGTCCCGAGTTATGAAGAAATCGAGCTAGATGAGCGAGCTGCATATGTGGAACAGCCCGGTCGGGATCGTGGATAGGAAAGAACAAGTGCTCCGGAGTAAGACGATTCCGCTAGTCAAAGTGGTTTGGCAACATCACGGAACCGAAGGAGCTACATGGGAGAACGAAGAAGTTATGAAGAGTAGCTATCCTTATCTTTTTGAAGAATCGTGATCGTACTATAATTTCGGGGACGAAATTTTCTAAGGTGGGGAGAGTTGTGACGCCCCGGAAGCCGGCCCCTCCCCCCATGTGATTTCCCCATTTCATCATTCCGCCCCACACTCCCTCCCTCCCTCCCTTTCTCTTTCTCTTTTGCTTCCTCCTTTCGTGCGAAACCCACCCCACTTATCCTTCCCAACCACTAATCCACTCACCATTCTGCCACTCTCTCTCTCTCTTATTCCCTCCACTCACCCACATGATTATCCCTTCCTTTCTTTATCTCCACTCACTCTCTCTCTTTCCCCCACCTTCTTCTTTTGTCCGCCGCTTGCCCCCCCCCACTTGACCCCTCTTTCTTCTCTCCTTCTTCTTCTTGTTCTTATTCTTCTCTTCTCTGATCGTTGCGACATCGCCCAGCTCCGCGGAAGCCCCGCTCTGTTTCGGCGCCCCCGAAACCGAGACTTCCAGCTCCTCCTCCGGTCGTTCATGACACCATCAAAGCCAACCCCCACCTCAGCAACGTCCACCAACCTCCTTACCACCATCCCGACCCAACCCCGCTGCTCGTCGTCCACCGTAACCGCCGCGAACCGCCCTGGAAACCGACAACCCCTGTTTTCGGGTTTTGCTGTTTTTGCTTCTGTTCCAGCTCAAACCGCCGTCTTCCGCCGCTCACCACCGCCACCAACGACCTCCTTAGAGTCCTATCTTGTCCCTCGGAACTTGTGGTGGTCGGCCGCCGCCCGTAGAGCCCGATTTGAGCCTCGATCGGACCTCCCCTGCTCCGCCCGCTTTTCCTCTGTTTTCTGCGCGATCTGTACAGCTGCTGTTCCGCTGCTTCCGGCCACCGTCCGCCGCCCCTAGCTGGTCCCGAAGGTCGTCCTTGACCTGTAGGTAAGTCCCCCAGCCTTCCCCAGCCTCGCCTCAGCCCGCGAGATCGTTTTTCCTCCAAATTCAGCCCGGTTTCCCTGTTTTACCTCCGTTAATTCTGTTTTTCAGCTTCCGTCGCTCGCCGGACCTCCAATCGCCGAGCTGCTGCCGTTTGCAGCGATTTCACCGCCGAACTCGTCACTTGTTTTCGGCCGTGAACAGTGTCGCCGAAAAGATACCGCGGTGAACAGTGTTTCCGGCGTGAACAGTGTTTCCGGCGTGAACAGTGTTTTTGGTGAGTTGACCCTAATCCTTGGTTAGGGCGCTAATTGCGCCTAGAATTAGTTAGCTAGTCGATAGGGAATTTAGGTAGATTTGATTATGGTCGGATTAGTTAGAAACCCGGTTTAGGCTAAATGACCATAATCGATTAAGTTAGAATTGTTTGTGGTTAATTGTTGTTAAATGAATTTGATTGTATGTGGTGATTTGATCGCGAGCGAGTGATAGGTTAAAGACGAGCGATCGATTGGCGATTATAAATCGAATTGGCTAATTAATGACCGGCACGAAATTGAGCCTTTATGTGGCCTAATCGAATTGGTTAATTCGTGTTGAATCGATGACTTTGTATGGGCGGATCGCCGTGTTGAAATGTTGATTTGAGTACCCTAAATGCTCGTTGAGTGATTTGGTGTTTGTTTGGGAGTTAATTGTCCCGTGTATCCTTGCAGTGTCTATTTGGCGGTCTGCATATGCATATGACCGTGTGCAAGATCAAAGACATAATTTAGCATGAAAATGGCCTTGGGCCGAGTCTTTGAGCACGTACGTGTGAGCATCCGGCCTAAATCAAAGAGAATAAATTGATTGATGTGTCGGGTGTCTTTGTATGGTCATATAAAGGAACGATGATGGGTTTTCCTGGCAAGTTCGTCTGTACTCATAGTACACACCGTACCATTTTTATGGAACCACACGACTTGCCAGAAGCACGATAATTCATGCCCCGTATGGTACGTACGGTTTTAAGGGATTATCGGATGCCGGTCGCAGCTTGTGATGGACCGACGCCCCGTATAGGGATGCCTACTTGCCGTGCCGTGCGAGTGCACTAGATACACCGCTTGTAGTAGCCGTTGCCGAGAGGGAAAAGGAACGTAGCCCGGTCCCCGCCGGAAGAATGCGGGAGCGCATTGTTTGTGAGAGTTGATCACGCCGGTCGCGTAGATCCTCATCACCGTGCGCCGAGGGCGCGATCATCGTTAATAAATGGACTTGTGTGGTGTCCAGTGTATGCTTGTGAGTATGATGCGTGTTCGGTTGGTTGCCTAATGTGGCTGTTGAGTGGAGTCGAGCATTGCATTATGCGTGGCTCAAGGCTGGTAAGTATGCATGTGGGTGATTATTGTGATGTGATATGATTGTTGGATATATGGTTATATCGTGATTTTTATAATGCTCGTGGTTAGGATGTTTTGGGCGAATCGGTGTCCTAACCGAGCTTAGGCTTGATTCACCGAGATTTATATCTCACCCCGTTGTGGGAACCATTTTTCGAGTCCCAAGTGATGGAACTTTATGGATACCAAGGCCAGGTTATGAGGGTAGTCTTTTGGAGTATATGAGAAGTAAACCTTATCTGAACTAGTAACATTTTGAGGTCTTAGTGAGCTGCCCCGAAGTGTGGGGTTATATGTATTTACGTAACTCAGTAGGGTTAAGACTCATCTGCTGTCCGGTGACTGTATTTGTTACTTTGGATTATCTGCCTTGGTGTATATCTCCCGCTATGCTATCCCTGTTTGTTTATATGTTGTCGGGGAGTAAACCGTTTCCGCATGCGTATATAATTGAAAGGTCGATAACGCGCCCGGGACGTTATCCTTCGTGACCTCGTGGCGGTTTGGTAGAGATGTCGCGGGTTCGAGAGTCGGGGCGTGACATCCCCGCCCAAGGTGGTATCAGAGCAAGGTCCGCCCGATCCATCCGGTCATTGGCCCGGAGTAATAAGGAGCGATGGGATATGGGATAGTTAGTAGGACTTTTATCGCTATGCATGTGATTGTTATTTGAGTGTTAAGTTTTGGGGTCGCCTTCTGACCGCGTTTTGCTTTGGGGTAAGCGGGACTCCGCATCATTTCTGCGTAATGAGCGGGCGCGGTAGAAGAGCACCTCGGGCACCCCGAAGGAGGCCTGTGAGGCTGGTAGATGAGATCGCTGATGTTGGAGCAGACCTCCCGTTGCACCTCCCGCAGCTGGTCCGGCTCGGCAAGAGCCGACTATGGCAGAGGTTATGCAAGCTTTAGGAGCTATGGGGGAGTTGATAGGGCAGCAGATAAGGAATCAAAATGCCGCTACCGCCGCTGCTGTTGGAGCCCCACCCGTAGCTCCACCTGCAATTCCGCCGGTGGATGTGCCACCTGTGGGCGTAGTGGAGGATCGTAAGGCTCAAAAGATGGTGGAACAGTTTCCGAAGTTGAAGCCACCGCAGTTCACCGGAAGCGGAGACCCCGAGGTCGCCACCCAATGGATTGAAGGATTGGAGAAAGTGTTCAACTTGCTTAGATGTTCTAATGAGGATAAGGTGGTCCCGGCCGTTTATCAACTAGAGGGTAACGCCGCATTACTTGGTGGAGAGTCATCAAGGATAGAATTTTCCCGAAGGCACGGTCCCGATGTGGGATACCTTTGTGGAGGCTTTTAATAGCAAGTATTTCTCGAGGACAGCTAGAGAGCGTAAGATGGCTGAGTTCTTCCGCCTCCGCCTGAATCAAATGACTGTCGACCAATATGAAGCTAAGTTCTCGGAATTGTCTAAGTATGCCCCGAGGTTGATTGAGGACCCCGAGGATAGGGCTCGAAAGTTCGGGGACGGACTAAAGCCCGAGATTAAGAGTATTCTAGCGCCGTTCAACCTTCGGGACTATGATGACCTTTATGAGAGGGCGCCGATAGTGGAGCGAGACTTAGCCGAGAGAACTGCCGCATCCGGGTCGCGGTTTGGATCCTCAAGTAGATTTGAGAAGAGGCAAGGGAAGAAGCCTATGTATGGGGGCAGACATAACATCCCACCCAATCGCAGAGGAGCGATCAATAAACCCGTTTTCCGCCGTAATGAGGTGTGCGCCTCGTGTCACCGAGACATGGACCTGGTCCATGCCCGTTTAGGAATGGAGCCTCGCTATGGATGTGGCCAGCTGGGCCATCGGGTGAAGGATCGCCCGCAGAGGCGGCTAGGAAGGCAGGCGCCACAACCGAGAGTACCGCTAAGGGGAGCCGCGCCACAAAACTTCCAGAATCGTCCACAGGCTCAAGGAAGGGTGTTTGCTGTCACCCGTGAGGAGGCGAAGGATTCGCCGACCGTTACAGGCACGGTCCTCTTGCATAATCAAGTCGCCTATGCTTTGTTTGATCCGAGGTGCTACGCATTCGTTTGTTCTTGATAAATTTGTTAAGTGGCTGATTTGCGTGTAGTACCATTGGATGTTGTTTTTAAGGTTTCTACACCTTTAAAGGATAGTGTAGTGGCTGCAAATGGATGTCCTAATCGTAGGCTGGTTATAGATGGACATGAGGGTAGAATAGACTTGATTGTGCTGGAAATGTATGACTTTGATCCGATCGTGGGGATGGATTGGTTGATGAAGCAAAAGGCTGTAGTGGATTGTTATCGTAAGGCCATCCGGTTTAACCCGTTGGATGGAATAGGTTTTGAATTTGTTGGGAGTCGGGGTGGAACCTCAACCTTGTTGATTTCGTCGTTGGAAGCGACGCGTCCGTTGGAAAGTGGATGCGAAGGGTATTTGGCGACCGTAATGGATGTATCGGTTGAGGAACCGAAGATTGAGAACATCGCGATAGTTCGCGAGTTTCCGGATGTCTTTCCTCGAGAACGCTCTGGTTTACCGCCGAAAAGGGCGATAGAATTTGTAATAGAGTTAGCTCCGGGGAAGGAGCCAATCTCTAAAGCGCCGTATAGGATGGCGTTGTCAGAATTGAAGGAACTGAAGGTGCAAATGCAAGAACCGTTGGATAAAGGATTTATCCGCCCTAGTGCGTCGCCGTGGGGAGCACCCGTATTGTTTGTCAAGAAGAAAGATGGATCGATGAGGTTGTGTATAGACTATCGGCGGTTGAATCAAATGACGATAAAGAATAAATACCCACTGCCTAGGATTGATGATCTGTTCGATCGGTTGCAGGGAGCATCAATGTTTTCTAAGATTGATCTACGGACAGGCTACCATCGGTTGAGGATAAGGAAAGAAGATATACCGAAGACGGCATTCGAGACGCGCTATGGACACTATGAGTTCACAAGTGATGCCGTTTGGCCCGACGAATGCTCCCGCTGCTTTTATGGATCTCGATGAACGGGGTGTTCAAAGAGTTCTTGGATCTCTTTGTGATCGTATTTATAGACGACATTCTAGTGTACTCGAAGAGCCTAGAGGAGCACGAGCAACATCTAAGGGTAGTTTTGGAAACTCTAAGGGTACATCGGCTTTATGCGAAGTTTAGCAAGTGCGAGTTTTGGTTAACTCGTGTGGCGTTCCTAGGCCACATGGTCTCTGGAGAAGGAATTGAAGTAGATCCATCGAAGATCGAGGCGATTATGGATTGGCCAAGACCGAAGACGGTGACGGAGATCAGAAGCTTCTTGGGTTTGGCAGGCTATTATAGACGTTTCGTGGAAAGATTTTCAGCTATAGCCTCACCTTTAACTAAGCTACTGAAGAAGGATATGAAGTTTGAATGGACAGACAAGTGTGAGTGTAGTTTTCAAGAGCTTAAACATAAGTCGACTACGGCTCCCGTGTTGACTATTCCGTTTGGTCCTGGAGGATTCGAGATCTACAGTGACGCGTCTCTTAGAGGTCCGGGTTGCGTGCTAATGCAACATGGAAGGGTAGTAGCTTATGCGTCTCGCCGATTGAGACCCCACGAGTTAAACTATCCGACGCACGACCTAGAGTTGGCTGCGGTCGTGTTCGCCTTGAAGATCGGGAGGCATTATTTGATCGGAGAAAGTTTTCGGGTGTATACCGATCATCAGAGCTTAAAGTACCTGTTCTCTCGTAAAGAGTTAAACATGAGGCAACGTTGATGGATGGAGCTGCTTAAGGATTATGATTGTGAGATCCTATATCATCCGGGCAAGGCGAATAAGGTTGCGTATGCCCCGAGTAGAAAATCGGCGATTGCTCAATTGTGTGTACATGAATGGCGTTTACTTGAGGAAGTGAGAGACTCGGACTTTAAGTTGGAGATAAGTCGTCTGTCGAGTCTTGTAGCTACATTGAGAATTGAGCCAGAAGTGCGGGCTAGAATAAAAGCCCTGCAATCGACGGACCCTACTATTCAGAAGATCCTTCAAGTGGACCCAGCTAAGCGAAGGGTCGATTTTCAAGTGGCCGAGGATGGGATACTGAAGTTTAGAGGACGTCTAGTTGTGCCGGTCGATGAAAGTTTAAGGGAGGATATCTTATCGGAGGCACATCGTAGCGCTTATAGTATCCATCCTGGAAGTACGAAGATGTATCAGAATTTGAAGCAACACTACTGGTGGAATGGCATGAAAGCGGATATAGCCAAGCATGTGGCTAAGTGTTTGACCTGTCGACAGGTAAAGGCGCAGCATTGTAAACCTGGAGGTTTGCTGCAGCCTTTGGAGATTCCGGAGTGGAAATGGGAGCATATCACGATGGACTTCGTGATGGGGTTGCCAAGAAGTCAGAGAGGGCATGATTCAATCTGGGTTGTAGTCGACAGATTGACGAAGTCGGCGCACTTCATTCCAGTGAGAAAAGACTTCGCTTTGGATAGATATGCAGAGCTTTATGTGAGGCATATTGTGAGATTGCATGGAGTGCCGGTGACGATCACCTCGGATCGTGACCCTAAGTTCACCGCCACCTTTTGGAAGAGTCTGCAGACCGCTTTAGGAACGAAGCTGCAGTTTAGTACGGCCTATCATCCACAGACAGATGGCCAGTCCGAAAGGACGATACTGACACTGGAGGATATGTTGAGAGCGTGTGTTTTGGATTTTAAGGGCAGTTGGGAAGAGCTATTGCATTTGGTTGAGTTTGCCTACAACAACAGCTTTCAGCAGAGTATCAAGATGGCACCATTTGAAGCGTTGTATGGTAGAGCGTGTCGAACGCCGGTTTGTTGGGACGAAGTAGGTGAAAGGAAAATCACCGGTCCCGAGTTGGTGGAACAATCTATGGAAGCGGTCAAAGTTATCAGAGACAGACCGAGAACCGCTCGTAGTCGCCGTAAGAGCTATGCAGATAGGAGGCGTAGACCTCTTGAATTCCAAGTGGGCGATCATGTTTTTCTCGAAGGTGTCGCCTATGAGAGGGACATCCCGTTTTGGCAAAAGGGAAAGTTGAGCCCTAGATATGTTGGGCCTTTTGAGATTTTGGAGCGGATTGGAAATCGGCATATCGTCTTGCGTTACCGCCAAGACCGGCTCGTGTGCATAATGTATTCCACGTGTCGATGTTAAGAAAATACGAACCGGACCCCGCTCATGTCCCGAGTTATGAAGAAATCGAGCTAGATGAGCGAGCCGCATATGTGGAACAGCCGGTCGGGATCGTGGATAGGAAAGAACAAGTGCTCCGGAGTAAGACGATTCCGCTAGTCAAAGTGGTTTGGCAACATCACGGAACCGAAGGAGCTACATGGGAGAACGAAGAAGTTATGAAGAGTAGCTATCCTTATCTTTTTGAAGAATCGTGATCGTACTATAATTTCGGGGACGAAATTTTCTAAGGTGGGGAGAGTTGTGACGCCCTGGAAGCCGGCCCCCTCCCCCATGTGATTTCCCCATTTCATCATTCTGCCCACACACTCCCTCCCTCCCTTTCTCTTTCTCTTTTGCTTCCTCCTTTCGTGCGAAACCCACCCCACTTATCCTTCCCAACCACTAATCCACTCACCATTCCGCCACTCTCTCTCTCTCTTATTCCCTCCACTCACCCACATGATTATCCCTTCCTTTCTTTATCTCCACTCACTCTCTCTCTTTCCCCCCACCTTCTTCTTTTGTCTGCCGCTTGCCCCCCCACTTGACCCCCTCTTTCTTCTCTCCTTCTTCTTCTTGTTCTTATTCTTCTCTTCTCGATCGTTGCGACATCGCCCGGCTCCGCGGAAGCCCCCGCTCTCGTTTCGGCGCCCGAAACCGAGACTTCCAGCTCCTCCTCCGGTCGTTCATGACACCATCAAAGCCAACCCCCACCTCAGCAACGTCCACCAACCTCCTTACCACCATCCCGACCCAACCCCGCTGCTCGTCGTCCACCGTAACCGCCGCGAACCGCCCCGGAAACCGACAACCCCTGTTTTCGGGTTTTGCTGTTTTTTTTCTTGTTCCAGCTCAAACCGCCGTCTTCCGCCGCTCACCACCGCCACCAACGACCTCCTTAGAGTCCTATCTTGTCCCTCGGAACTTGTGGTGGTCGGCCGCCGCCCGTAGAGCCCGATTTGAGCCTCGATCGGACCTCCCTGCTCCGCCCGCTTTTCCTCTCGTTTTCTGCGCGATCTGTACAGCTGCTGTTCCGCTGCTTCCGGCCACCGTCCGCCGCCCCTAGCTGGTCCCGAAGGTCGTCCTTGACCTGTAGGTAAGTCCCCCAGCCTTCCCCAGCCTCGCCTCAGCCCGCGAGATCGTTTTTCCTCCAAATTCAGCCCGGTTTCCCTGTTTTACCTCCGTTAATTCTGTTTTTCAGCTTCCGTCGCTCGCCGGACCTCCAATCGCCGAGCTGCTGCCGTTTGCAGCGATTTCACCGCCGAACTCGTCCTTGTTTTCGGCCGTGAACAAGTGTCGCCGGAACAATACCGTGGTGAAGCAGTGTTTCGGCGTGAACAGTGTTTCCGGCGTGAACAGTGTTTTTGGTGAGTTGACCCTAATCCTTGGTTAGGGCGCTAATTGCGCCTAGAATTAGTTAGCTAGTCGATAGGGAATTTAGGTAGATTTGATTATGGTCGGATTAGTTAGAAACCCGGTTTAGGCTAAATGACCATAATCGATTAAGTTAGAATTGTTTGTGGTTAATTGTTGTTAAATGAATTTGATCGTATGTGGTGATTTGATCGCGAGCGAGTGATAGGTTAAAGACGAGCGATCGATTGGCGATTATAAATCGAATTGGCTAATTAATGACCGGCACGAAATTGAGCCTTTATGTGGCCTAATCGAATTGGTTAATTCGTGTTGAATCGATGACTTTGTATGGGCGGATCGCCGTGTTGAAATGTTGATTTGAGTACCCTAAATGCTCGTTGAGTGATTTGGTGTTTGTTTGGGAGTTAATTGTCCCGTGTATCCTTGCGGTGTCTATTTGGCGATCTGCATATGCATATGACCGTGTGCAAGATCAAAGACATAATTTAGCATGAAAATGGCCTTGGGCCGAGTCTTTGAGCACGTCACGTGTGAGCATCCGGCCTAAATCAAAGAGAATAAATTGATTGATGTGTCGGGTGTGCTGTATGGTCATATAAAGGAACGATGATGGGTTTTCCTGGCAAGTTCGTCTGTACTCATAGTACACACCGTACCATTTTTATGGAACCACACGACTTGCCAGAAGCACGATAATTCATGCCCCGTATGGTACGTACGGTTTTAAGGGATTATCGGATGCCGGTCGCAGCTTGTGATGGACCGACGCCCCGTATAGGGATGCCTACTTGCCGTGCCGTGCAGAGTGCACTAGATACACCGCTTGTAGTAGCCGTTGCCGAGAGGGAAAAGGAACGTAGCCCGGTCCTGCCGGAAGAATGCGGGAGCGCATTGTTTGTGAGAGTTGATCACGCCGGTCGCGTAGATCCTCATCACCGTGGCGCCGAGGGCGCGATCATCGTTAATAAATGGACTTGTGTGGTGTCCAGTGTATGCTTGTGAGTATGATGCGTGTTCGGTTGGTTGCCTAATGTGGCTGTTGAGTGGAGTCGAGCATTGCATTATGCGTGGCTCAAGGCTGGTAAGTATGCATGTGGGTGATTATTGTGATGTGATATGATTGTTGGATATATGGTTATATCGTGATTTTTATAATGCTCGTGGTTAGGATGTTTTGGGCGAATCGGTGTCCTAACCGAGCTTAGGCTTGATTCACCGAGATTTATATCTCACCCCGTTGTGGGAACCATTTTTCGGGTCCCAAGTGATGGAACTTTATGGATACCAAGGCCAGGTTATGAGGGTAGTCTTTTGGAGTATATGAGAAGTAAACCTTATCCGAACTAGTAACATTTTGAGGTCTTAGTGAGCTGCCCCGAAGTGTGGGGTTATATGTATTTCTGTAACTCAGTAGGGTTAAGACTCATCTTTTGTCCGGTGACCGTATTTGTTACTTTGGATTATACGCCTTGGTGTATATCTCCTGCTATGCTATCCCTGTTTGTTTATATGTTGTCGGGGAGTAAACCGTTTCCGCATGCGTATATAATTGAAAGGTCGATAACGCGCCCGGGACGTTATCCTTCGTGACCTCGTGGCGGTTTGGTAGGGATGTCGCGGGTTCGAGAGTCGGGGCGTGACATCCCCGCCCAAGGTGGTATCAGAGCAAGGTCCGCCCGATCCATCCGGTCATTGGCCCGGAGTAATAAGGAGCGATGGGATATGGGATAGTTAGTAGGACTTTTATCGCTATGCATGTGATTGTTATTTGAGTGTTAAGTTTTGGGGTCGCCTTCTGACCGCGTTTTGCTTTGGGGTAAGCGGGACTCCGCATCATTTCGCGTAATGAGCGGGCGCGGTAGAAGAGCACCTCGGGCACCCCGAAGGAGGCCTGTGAGGCTGGTAGATGAGATCGCTGATGTTGGAGCAGCACCTCCTGTTGCACCTCCCGCAGCTGGTCCGGCTCGGCAAGAGCCGACTATGGCAGAGGTTATGCAAGCTTTAGGAGCTATGGGGGAGTTGATAGGGCAGCAGATAAGGAATCAAAATGCCGCTACCGCCGCTGCTGTTGGAGCCCCACCCGTAGCTCCACCTGCAATTCCGCCGATGGATGTGCCACCTGTGGCCGTAGTGGAGGATCGTAAGGCTCAAAAGATGGTGGAACAGTTTCTGAAGTTGAAGCCACCGCAGTTCACCGGAAGCGGAGACCCCGAGGCCGCCACCCAATGGATTGAAGGATTGGAGAAAGTGTTCAACTTGCTTAGATGTTCTAATGAGGATAAGGTGGTCCTGGCCATTTATCAACTAGAGGGTAACGCCATTACTTGGTGGAGAGCTGTCAAGGATAGAATTTTCCCGGAAGGCACGGTCCCGATGTGGGATACCTTTGTGGAGGCTTTTAATAGCAAGTATTTCTCGAGGACAGCTAGAGAGCAGAAGATGGCCGAGTTCTTCCGCCTCCGCTTGAATCAAATGATTGTCGACCAATATGAAGCTAAGTTCTCGGAATTGTCTAAGTATGCCCCGAGGTTGATTGAGGACCCCGAGGATAGGGCTCGAAAGTTCGGGGACGGACTAAAGCCCGAGATTAAGAGTATTCTAGCGCCGTTCAACCTTCGGGACTATGATGACCTTTATGAGAGGGCGCCGATAGTGGAGCGGGACTTAGCCGAGAGAACCGCCGCATCCGGGTCGCGGTTTGCATCCTCAAGTAGATTTGAGAAGAGGCAAGGGAAGAAGCCTATGTTAGGGGGGCGTACATAACATCCCACCCAATCGCAGAGGAGCGATCAATAAACCTGTTTTTCCGCCCGAATGAGGTGTGCGATCTGTGTCACCGGAGACATGGACCTGGTCCATGCCCGTTTAGGAATGGAGCCTGCTATGGATGTGGCCAGCTGGGCCATCAGGTGAAGGATCGCCCGCAGAGGCAGCTAGGAAGGCAGGCGCCACAACCGAGAGTACCGCTAAGGGGAGCCGCGCCACAAAACTTCCAGAATCGTCCACAGGCTCAAGGAAGGGTGTTTCTTTGTCACCCGTGAGGAGGCGAAGGATTCGCCGACCGTTACTGGTACGGTCCTCTTGCATAATCAAGTCGCCTATGCTTTGTTTGATCCGGGTGCTACGCATTCGTTTGTTGCTGATAAATTTGTTAAGCTGGCTGATTTGCGTGTAGTACCATTGGATGTTGTTTTTAAGGTTTCTACACCTTTAAAGGATAGTGTAGTGGCTGCAAATGGATGTCCTAATCGTAGGCTGGTTATAGATGGACATGAGGGTAGAATAGACTTGATTGTGCTGGAAATGTATGACTTTGATCCGATCGTGGGGATGGATTGGTTGATGAAGCAAAAGGCTGTAGTGGATTGTTATCGTAAGGCCATCCGGTTTAACCCGTTGGATGGAATAGGTTTTGAATTTGTTGGGAGTCGGGGTGGAACCTCAACCTTGTTGATTTCGTCGTTGGAAGCGACGCGTCTGTTGGAAAGTGGATGCGAAGGGTATTTGGCGACCGTAATGGATGTATCGGTTGAGGAACCGAAGATTGAGAACATCGCAGTAGTTCGCGAGTTTCCGGATGTCTTTCCTCGGGAACTGCCTGGTTTACCGCCGAAAAGGGCGATAGAATTTGTAATAGAGTTAGCTCCAGGGAAGGAGCCAATCTCTAAAGCGCCGTATAGGATGGCGTTGTCAGAATTGAAGGAACTGAAGGTGCAAATGCAAGAACCGTTGGATAAAGGATTTATCCGCCCTAGTGCGTCGCCGTGGGGAGCACCAGTATTGTTTGTCAAGAAGAAAGATGGATCGATGAGGTTGTGTATAGACTATCGGCGGTTGAATCAAATGACGATAAAGAATAAATACCCTTTGCCTAGGATTGATGATCTGTTCGATCGGTTGCGTGGAGCATCAATGTTTTCTAAGATTGATCTACGGACAGGCTACCATCAGTTGAGGATAAGGAAAGAAGATATACCGAAGACGGCATTCGGGACGCGCTATGGACACTATGAGTTCACAGTGATGCCGTTTGGCCCGACGAATGCTCCTGCTGCTTTTATGGATCGATGAATGGGTGTTCAAAGAGTTCTTGGATCTCTTTGTGATCGTATTTATAGACGACATTCTAGTGTACTCGAAGAGCCTAGAGGAGCACGAGCAACATCTAAGGGTAGTTTTGGAAACTCTAAGGGTACATCAGCTTTATGCGAAGTTTAGCAAGTGCGAGTTTTGGTTAACTCGTGTGGCGTTCCTAGGCCACATGGTCTCTGGAGAAGGAATTGAAGTAGATCCATCGAAGATCGAGGCGATTATGGATTGGCCAAGACCGAAGACAGGTGACGGAGATCGAAGCTTCTTGGGTTTGGCGAGGCTATTATAGACGTTTCGTGGAAAGATTTTCAGCTATAGCCTCACCTTTAACTAAGCTACTGAAGAAGGATATGAAGTTTGAATGGACAGACAAGTGTGAGTGTAGTTTTCAAGAGCTTAAACATAAGGCGACTACGGCTCCTGTGTTGACTATTCCGTTTGGTCCTGGAGGATTCGAGATCTACAGTGACGCGTCTCTTAGAGGTCCGGGTTGCGTGCTAATGCAACATGGAAGGGTAGTAGCTTATGCGTCTCGCCGATTGAGACCCCACGAGTTAAACTATCCGACGCACGACCTAGAGTTGGCTGCGGTCGTGTTCGCCTTGAAGATCTGGAGGCATTATTTGATCGGAGAAAGTTTTCAGGTGTATACCGATCATCAGAGCTTAAAGTACCTGTTCTCTCGAAAAGAGTTAAACATGAGGCAACGTTGATGGATGGAGCTGCTTAAGGATTATGATTGTGAGATCCTATATCATCCGGGCAAGGCGAATAAGGTTGCAGATGCCCCGAGTAGAAAATCGGCGATTGCTCAATTGTGTGTACATGAATGGCGTTTACTTGAGGAAGTGAGAGACTCGGACTTTAAGTTGGAGATAAGTCGTCATCGAGTCTTGTAGCTACATTGAGAATTGAGCCGAAGTGCGGGGCTAGAATAAAAGCCCTGCAATCGACGGACCCTACTATTCGGAAGATCCTTCAAGTGGACCCGGCTAAGCGAAGGGTCGATTTTCAAGTGGCCGAGGATGGGATACTGAAGTTTAGAGGACGTCTAGTTGTGCCGGTCGATGAAAGTTTAAGGGAGGATATCTTATCGGAGGCACATCGTAGCGGTTATAGTATCCATCCTGGAAGTACGAAGATGTATCAGAATTTGAAGCAACACTACTGGTGGAATGGCATGAAAGCGGATATAGCCAAGCATGTGGCTAAGTGTTTGACCTGTCAGCAGGTAAAGGCGCAGCATTGTAAACCTGGAGGTTTGCTGCAGCCTTTGGAGATTCCGGAGTGGAAATGGGAGCATATCACGATGGACTTCGTGATGGGGTTGCCAAGAAGTCAGAGAGGGCATGATTCAATCCGGGTTGTAGTCGGCCAGTTGACGAAGTCGGCGCACTTCATTCCAAGGTGAGAAAAGACTTCGCTTTGGATAGATATGCGAGCTTTATGTGAGGCATATTGTGAGATTGCATGGAGTGCCAGTGACGATCACCTCAGATCGTGACCCTAAGTTCACCGCCACCTTTTGGAAGAGTCTGCAGACTGCTTTAGGAACGAAGCTGCAGTTTAGTACGGCCTATCATCCACAGACAGATGGCCGGTCCGAAAGGACGATACTGACACTGGAGGATATGTTGAGAGCGTGTGTTTTGGATTTTAAGGGCAGTTGGGAAGAGCTATTGCATTTGGTTGAGTTTGCCTACAACAACAGCCTTTCAAAGCAGAGTATCAAGATGGCACCATTTGAAGCGTTGTATGGTAGAGCGTGTCGAACGCCGGTTTGTTGGGACGAAGTAGGTGAAAGGAAAATCACCGGTCCCGAGTTGGTGGAACAATCTATGGAAGCGGTCAAAGTTATCAGAGACAGACCGAGAACCGCTCGTAGTCGCCAGAAGAGCTATGCGAGATAGGAGGCGTAGACCTCTTGAATTCCAAGTGGGCGATCATGTTTTTCTCGAAGGTGTCGCCTATGAGAGGGACATCCCGTTTTGGCAAAAAGGGAAAGTTGAGCCCTAGATATGTTGGGCCTTTTGAGATTTTGGAGCGGATTGGAAATCTGGCATATCGTCTTGCGTTACCGCCAAGATCGGCTCGAGTGCATAATGTATTCCACGTGTCGATGTTAAGAAAATACGAACCGGACCCCGCTCATGTCCCGAGTTATGAAGAAATCGAGCTAGATGAGCGAGCTGCATATGTGGAACAGCCGGTCGGGATCGTGGATAGGAAAGAACAAGTGCTCCGGAGTAAGACGATTCCGCTAGTCAAAGTGGTTTGGCAACATCACGGAACCGAAGGAGCTACATGGGAGAACGAAGAAGTTATGAAGAGTAGCTATCCTTATCTTTTTGAAGAATCGTGATCGTACTATAATTTCGGGGACGAAATTTTCTAAGGTGGGGAGAGTTGTGACGCCCTGGAAGCCGGCCCCCTCCCCCATGTGATTTCCCCATTTCATCATTCCGCCCACACACTCCCTCCCTCCCTTTCTCTTTCTCTTTTGCTTCCTCCTTTCGTGCGAAACCCACCCCACTTATCCTTCCCAACCACTAATCCACTCACCATTCTGCCACTCTCTCTCTCTCTTATTCCCTCCACTCACCCACATGATTATCCCTTCCTTTCTTTATCTCCACTCACTCTCTCTCTTTCCCCCCACCTTCTTCTTTTGTCCGCCGCTTCCCCCCCCCCACTTGACCCCTCTTTCTTCTCTCCTTCTTCTTCTTGTTCTTATTCTTCTCTTCTACGATCGTTGCGACATCGCCTGACTCCGCGGAAGCCCCGCTCTGTTTCGGCGCCCCTGAAACCGAGACTTCCAGCTCCTCCTCCGGTCGTTCATGACACCATCAAAGCCAACCCCCACCTCAGCAACGTCCACCAACCTCCTTACCACCATCCCGACCCAACCCCGCTGCTCGTCGTCCACCAGAACCGCCGCGAACCGCCCCGGAAACCGACAACCCCTGTTTTCGGGTTTTGCTGTTTTTGCTTCTGTTCCAGCTCAAACCGCCGTCTTCCGCCGCTCACCACCGCCACCAACGACCTCCTTAGAGTCCTATCTTGTCCCTCGGAACTTGTGGTGGTCGGCCGCCGCCCGTAGAGCCCGATTTGAGCCTCGATCGGACCTCCCCTGCTCTGCCCGCTTTTCCTCTGTTTTCTGCGCGATCTGTACAGCTGCTGTTCCGCTGCTTCCGGCCACCGTCCGCCGCCCCTAGCTGGTCCCGAAGGTCGTCCTTGACCTGTAGGTAAGTCCCCCAGCCTTCCCCAGCCTCGCCTCAGCCCGCGAGATCGTTTTTCCTCCAAATTCAGCCCGGTTTCCCCTGTTTTACCTCTGTTAATTCTGTTTTTCAGCTTCCGTCGCTCGCCGGACCTCCAATCGCTGAGCTGCTGCCGTTTGCAGCGATTTCACCGCCGAACTCGTCACTGTTTTCGGCCGTGAACAGTGTCGCCGGAACAGTACCGCGGTGAACAGTGTTTCCGGCGTGAACAGTGTTTCCGGCGTGAACAGTGTTTTTGGTGAGTTGACCCTAATCCTTGGTTAGGGCGCTAATTGCGCCTAGAATTAGTTAGCTAGTCGATAGGGAATTTAGGTAGATTTGATTATGGTCGGATTAGTTAGAAACCCGGTTTAGGCTAAATGACCATAATCGATTAAGTTAGAATTGTTTGTGGTTAATTGTTGTTAAATGAATTTGATTGTATGTGGTGATTTGATCGCGAGCGAGTGATAGGTTAAAGACGAGCGATCGATTGGCGATTATAAATCGAATTGGCTAATTAATGATCGGCACGAAATTGAGCCTTTATGTGGCCTAATCGAATTGGTTAATTCGTGTTGAATCGATGACTTTGTATGGGCGGATCGCCGTGTTGAAATGTTGATTTGAGTACCCTAAATGCTCGTTGAGTGATTTGGTGTTTGTTTGGGAGTTAATTGTCCCGTGTATCCTTGCAGTGTCTATTTGGCAGTCTGCATATGCATATGACCGTGTGCAAGATCAAAGACATAATTTAGCATGAAAATGGCCTTGGGCCGAGTCTTTGAGCACGTCTGTGTGAGCATCCGGCCTAAATCAAAGAGAATAAATTGATTGATGTGTCGGGTGTGCTGTATGGTCATATAAAGGAACGATGATGGGTTTTCCTGGCAAGTTCGTCTGTACTCATAGTACACACCGTACCATTTTTATGGAACCACACGACTTGCCGTAAGCACGATAATTCATGCCCCGTATGGTACGTACGGTTTTAAGGGATTATCGGATGCCGGTCGCAGACTTGTGATGGACCGACGCCCCGTATAGGGATGCCTACTTGCCGTGCCGTGCAGAGTGCACTAGATACACCGCTTGTAGTAGCCGTTGCCGAGAGGGAAAAGGAACGTAGCCCGGTCCTGCCGGAAGAATGCGGGAGCGCATTGTTTGTGAGAGTTGATCACGCCGGTCGCGTAGATCCTCATCACTGTGGCGCCGAGGGCGCGATCATCGTTAATAAATGGACTTGTGTGGTGTCCAGTGTATGCTTGTGAGTATGATGCGTGTTCGGTTGGTTGCCTAATGTGGCTGTTGAGTGGAGTCGAGCATTGCATTATGCGTGGTCAAGGGCTGGTAAGTATGCATGTGGGTGATTATTGTGATGTGATATGATTGTTGGATATATGGTTATATCGTGATTTTTATAATGCTCGTGGTTAGGATGTTTTGGGCGAATCGGTGTCCTAACCGAGCTTAGGCTTGATTCACTGAGATTTATATCTCACCCCGTTGTGGGAACCATTTTTCAGGTCCCAAGTGATGGAACTTTATGGATACCAAGGCCAGGTTATGAGGGTAGTCTTTTGGAGTATATGAGAAGTAAACCTTATCTGAACTAGTAACATTTTGAGGTCTTAGTGAGCTGCCCCGAAGTGTGGGGTTATATGTATTTCTGTAACTCAGTAGGGTTAAGACTCATCTGCTGTCCGGTGACCGTATTTGTTACTTTGGATTATCTGCCTTGGTGTATATCTCCCGCTATGCTATCCCTGTTTGTTTATATGTTGTCCGGGAGTAAACCGTTTCCGCATGCGTATATAATTGAAAGGTCGATAACGCGCCTGGGACGTTATCCTTCGTGACCTCGTGGCGGTTTGGTAGGGATGTCGCGGGTTCGAGAGTCGGGGCGTGACAAATTCTACTTACCAATTAGCCATAGATAATCTAGCTAATTAACTAATCTTAACTAATTACGGTCATTTAGCTCGAACCATATTTCTATCTAGTCCGACCGTAATTAATCTATCTAAACACCATAATTAGCTAATTAAACTAATCCGAACGCAATTAGCATCCTAATCAAGAGTTAGGGGCTAACTCACAATTTTAATTAGCTCGAGCGGTCTCAAAAAGGGCCGCCACAACGCAAACTCGGCCCGATCCGGCCCGACGACGACGACGACTCGTGGCCCAAAATGAACTTCGGGCTTCCAACTTGATCAAGGGCGGTCCGCGGGACTTGACGACACTTCGGTACAGCAAAGCACTGGACTCTGGGGTGGCGGCCGGTGGAGGGAGCCGGCCGGAATAGTGGCTAGCCGACATGAATAGTGCTCGGGCAGAGGAACACGGAGCATAATAGTGGGCGTCGGGGGCTGTTTTTGGGGGTTTCGGGTGGCCAAAGGTCGGGGAAAAGTTGGTCAAGGCTGGGGGGTCTTTGGGGTGGCCAGAGGTGGCGCCGGAGGTGACGGCAGACGGCCGGAGGTGGCTAAACCACGGCTGGACAAAATGGGCGCCGAAACAGGGGAAATCGGGTTAGAGCAGGGGAGGTCCGGCCGGGGCTCAAATCAGGCTCTACGAGCGGTGATTGGTTGCCGGTGGCTCTGGGGGACGTCAAGGGGTCGAGGGCGACGTCCTAGGGTGGTCGGCGGGCGGTGGGTGCAACCGAAACACGGTGGAGGACGATGAAACAGTGGCACGGCGAAAACAGAACAGGCGGACTGATGGGGTTGTTTCGAGGCTGATCGGCAGCTCCGAGGCGGCGCACGGCGGTGGGTCGATGTCCGGGGGTCGAGAGGGAGACGTCAAGGTGACTGGTGGCGGTCGAAAGAGACGCGGGGCGACCGGGCAACACACATGCCCCACTGGACCCGAAAAAGAGCGGGGGACATCGGGGCTGATTTCGGGGCTTCTCGACAGTGAACGGCGGCTGGGATGGTGGTGGCGAGGTGGCCGAGCGACGGTGGGGGCCTGAGGTGGTGGTCGGAGGTGGTGGTGTCGCACAAAAACGGTCACGGAAGGAGATGGGAGGCTCGGTGTGCAGGGGGCATTTCAAGTGAGCAACAAGGGAGGGCCCCCGGACGTGAGGGGAGAGAGAGAAGGTCACGTGGGCAGCTAGAAAATTTGACCAGATTTGACTAGTAGGGGAGGCCCACGGGTCTCTTCAAAATTAATAGTTTTTGTCTCACATGAATAATATCCAAGGGTGGTTTCGTAATTCGACAAATCGGCGTGATCGATTTTTGGCTTAACCGATTGGGAATAAAATTTGGATTTTCACGGCCTGGGTTCGGTCCGGAAAAAAGCTAGGCACAAGATTAGAAATCCTAAGTTGCGGCAACAGAGATTTCGAGATCCAATCGAAATCGAACGACATTTCGCAACTCGTCCAAATTCGTCACTTTCGTCCTTGCGATCCGAAATTTGCACCGACTAAAATTCAATTTTCTTCCTTTTTTATTGAATTCGGGCAAATTACATAGTCCGAATTTCCCGAGCGTCACAGATCTCAACCATTTTTTAGCAAATTTTGGGTCTGTTTGATAGAATTAACCAAAAAACCAAGAAGCTCTGTAGAATTGACAGAAATACTCGTGGTTGGGTTCTTGCATGCAATTTACATGCATAAAAGCTGGTGTTTTCCAATAATTCTATGTCCTTCATACTTGGCCATGGATATTATCTCCGTCTCTGTCTGTTCCATGTTTAATATATCGAGAAGATGCGTTGAAGTGCATCTGCCGGTGAAATTGATTGCCTTAATTAGATTCTTTTATTTACTTAGCCCATGAGACAGACACATGAAGAATATCTGGTTATGAAGTGCCATTGCACTCGGTTGCAGTTGTTGCAGAGACACTCGTCCATTCGAAATGGGAGCACTGTGATGATGTGGATTGTACCTTCACTGTCTTTTTCAATATGAAAGAGCACACTGTGTATGTCAAAAAAGGAGGCCTTATCTGCAAACCTTCTTGGAGAGAGAATTGTGGACATGTTCCATGTCATAATCTTTGCAGCCAGCCCAAGCATCTATGCAGAGCAACTGCTTGACATACTGGATCCATACCAGAAGTTAATATCAAGTCGAGTTTATCGTGAATCATGCACTTTTTGTGATGGGACATACACGAAAGATTTGACCATCTAAGGTTTTGACTTGGCTAAAGTTGCTATTATTGATTATTTTCCACAGGTACTCTCCTGTCCACTTCCTATTCAGTTACTTGTTTGCCTCTTGCTGACTTCGACTTTCATTTTCCTTGTCGTGCTTACCTTGAGTGCTCATCTTTTTTGTGGTGTGAGTTGTGCTTTACCATGTACTTTCAATTGGGTTACCTTCTGCACTCTCTAGTTTAAAAGCTTCTGGTTTTCACCCTGAAAATTGAAGTTCGACCGCAATACAAATAAAGTGGTTCTATGGGTCATATCTGTCTGAATATGATTTGCCGTCCAGATCAATTGAAAAGGCGTCGATTCAGGAATCCAATTTGTTATTTGCTGAGGGTGCACACAAGTGGTTTAAATCTAGAGCAGAGGGTGGAAAGTGTAAATTCAGATTGTTTTGTGCAAGTGCTTCCAAATGATACACACTATATTTGCAAGGAAGTGTTGTGAAGAATCATTGAATACCTTTTTCCTTACATAGAATTCTTACTTTTGGGGGTTGCTCCACTTTGATTATTTCAGGTATTCCGGTTGCAAGTGAATAATGGAATTCCTATTAGGAGTTGGTTTGATGATCCATCAGATTGTGCATTAGTAGCACTCCTTCCCTTTTTAGAGACTCTGGTTGGGGCTTATGATGTACGTCCTATAATTACTAGAAGATTTGGTAACAAGGAATAAGAACCCTCGTCATCTACACTTTTTAAATAGCAGTCCCGTTTCCTATTGTTTGCCCTCTTACTGTTGTTTTCTTTTATTTGGTGTTTAGATAATTGTTATAGGTCAAAGCATAGATTGTTGTATTCCTGAGTCTCCTTCAATTGCTTCTAAGTTTTTCCATATTTTCCTTCCTATTGACAGTTCCACGGAGTGTATTGGCTAATTTTGTAAATAGATGGTTCCAGAAAGAGCTTGGGGATTTCTGCTGTGGTTTAAAAATGAGCTATAGCATTCTTCATAGGGGTGTGTAAGCAAACCTCATATTATCGATTTCAGCATTTCTTTTTCTGGCTTCGTATGTCTGGCTAGGAAGCTAATTTTTCTTGATCTCTTGAGACCTTTTTTCCCTGCATAAAGGAATTGAAATTATCCCTGATAAATTCTTCCTGTTTGTAGTACCCTTTTTTAACCTCTTTAGTAATTGGTATAACGGTCTGATTGACAGAAACATCGGCACAAGATAGTATTTGGGGGATTAAGCAGAAAAGAATATGTATATTCGCATGAGCATAAATAACTAAGAAACTAGATCACAGAACTTCTTCACTAAAACTGGATTCAGATGCATAAATGTGTTAACTGCTAACATATTACCTCGACAATATCGTTATTGGTCATGGGGATCTAAACTTAGTTTACGCTAGTTTATAGCTCCATAAAATATTGTTTTGTAATTTGCGACAGTTAGGAGATATTGGACATGCACTAAAAGTGAGATCTTGCTACTTGTAGCAGACTTTATTTCATCGAAATGGTGCTGTCTAGCCTTCTCGAGGATATGAAGTTCTTTTTGTAATGATCCAAATATGGGAACAAAATGTAAGTGCAGGAACTTAATAGAAATTTAGTTCCGAGTAGTTATGGAAATACCGGACCTTGTCATGACGGATAAAGAGAGTGTTACTGAGCTGTAACATTCTTCATTTAATATGACGATAAAGTAGTGAATTTTCGGAATTTTTTGTTCTTAGATCTGATCTTCTGTCATACTATGACCTGCAGATATCTCTCTCATTCTAAGTGGTTGAAGAATTTGAAGACTCGATTTATCTGGTTGAAAACACATTCCTGAGTATTCATTTGGCGCAATTCTTAGTGTACTTTTAAAGGGCATCTATTTATGACTTTGTGGAGAAATTGATTTCGCTTGTTTCCTCACTTTCTTTGGTAATGTGACTAGCACCGCATCTGGTTCTGTTTTCTTTTGGAGCGGCAAGAACAGTCATCATATATGCCAGAGTTATAAATTTGTAGAAAGGTGATGTAGTTACAGCTCCATATTGACTGAGACAGGTTGCTACAATGAGTTGCAACTGGCCCTGGACATGGTTGTTTCTTTGATCGATGTCCACTAAAGCAGGCAAAAGGTGCAACCTTGATGATGTTAACTTAAAAGTAACTCCATGCGAGAATAACCATTCATCAGAATATTTGCTTAGGTGAATAATGTAATGTCATATGAAACAAAAAATGATGAAGAAAGTGTAACTTAGGAATGACAGATCGCTCTTGGGATTCAATTAAGGATGACTTCTGTTAAGATTTGGTATTGTGTCTCTTCTCAGGTTCCATTTGGGTGTTCTTGATCTTATTTAGTTGAATGGGGTCAGCTGAGGTAAAGTTCTTTCTTTTTGCTTCTCAGAATTGTCATTTGCTAGCTACATAAATCCACCCGCTTGCTTTCTTCATTGTACTTCTTATTGCTCTTAAGCATTTGTAACATTTTCAGGCATCCTCTACCTTTAACCTTTCATTGGAGCAATTATAGAACACGTGCAAATAATCCTCCATGTTCATCGTGCTTTCCTTGTTTTATTACGCTGGCATATTTGATGATAATTATAACCTTTGTTTCACGCTCGGTCTTAGGGGAAGAGAAGTGGCTGTCTAAAAGTAATAATTATAGATCTTTTGGCTATGCAGAAAGATGTTTCTGTCCACTGACCTTTTGGCTAGCTTTCCCCTGTCTTGATTGAGGAATAGGGTATCAGTATTCTTTGAGCATCAAACTTCGGGGGTTCATTTTCTACCAAAATGGCTTGATGCCAATGTAGATTGCTTAAAGTATAAGGCTACGCTCTTATGAAGTTATAATTTTCAGCATTATTTTTCCTTTCTTGAAGAGAGTTTAAAACCATGGACGGGACCAGGATCACAAGATAGAAGCTTAATTTGGCTTGAAGTACTCGAGTTGAATATTTGGGGTATAAGAGGGACTTTATTGGTGAGCATTAGGAGTTGGGAAGATGCATCTAAGATTAAGAATTTAGCAATGGGCATCGAATTGTTAGGAATTGTTTGAATTGGAGCACTTTTCGTCGTTTTGGGTGTGAAAAATTCCCGTAAGAAGCTACTGATCAAAATTGAGATTGTGTCGATGTTGGTATCAACAGCCAACTATGCTACAATGGAGACGTCTTAAATCAGATGGCACGAACGGTTTACCGATTCTGCCATTGGCCTGGCATATTCTTAATAATCATAGTATTAATTTCTTTTTCCTCCAGATGTTTGTATGCCTTACTTGCAGGTCCTCATGAATCAAGAATAGAGTTGCTGTGCTGTAGTGTATGCTGAGTTGCTTCTTTGACTGAATCTATGTGTCCGAGTGTCGAACTCCTGATTGTAACATTCCCGGAAGTTTGAGAAGCTATCAACTGTTGTACCCTTCTTGTACTTGGAGTTAAATTGTGTAATTGTGACATAATCCTGTATTTGCTAATGTTTGCTAGTCATGCAACGCTAATTTGCTAATTGTGATTTAGTATTGTCCTTCTATGCACTCGTGTTCCTTGTTCTGCTAGTATTTGACAGTTCGCCTCCATGTATGTTCACTCTCTCCTAACCCTAGTTTTATGAAACAAGATTCAGTCTTCTTGCTACAATCATCAGAAGATTTTCTATGGGAGCTGCGAACTTTCTATAATTTAAAGTTTAGGAAACGCGGGTCAAGCTTTTACTATCCTCACTTTTTATTGGCAATGTGTATTTTACGTGTGAATTATGTAAACCATTTAAAAACATTCCTTCAATGGTCTTATCAGACTCTCATTCGTGAAAAAACTCTCCACGGAAGCAAATTGAGGGTTGTGATGCATCATTGGCTGTCATTCAATTTATCCGGTACTTTTTTTACGTACTTGAAGGATGCTCTCCTTCACTTGGAAATTATGTTATCCCTGGCTGAGAAAGCGAAACACGATACTTCACGCCCTTTATTTGAGTGGCTTTTTCTTAGTCAAATTCCCTGAAGCGGAAGCTTATACTTGCTTTGAGGTGGTAAAACGAGCGCCTCGATTTCATTGGAAAGGAGTTCCTCATAACATTTTTCACTCGGCCTATTTCGTGGAACGGTTGGAGATGTTCACACATGAGAACATAAGAAGCATAAGTGAAATTCTTATTCCTCCTTAATTAAAGAACCTATCCACTCAAGGATAGCACAGAGCAATAAGATGATATCATCAGGAACCTACACCATGTGATTGATCAGCTTGTCGACTCTTTTATCCGCTGAAGGGGTCCCCATTTTTTCCCTGGAGTAGAGGAGGTGAAAACAGAAGCCAACATAAGAAAGTAGTGACGAGACTAAATAAAGAATATTTTGTTAGATCATCTCGAAACATGTTTACAACTAACATATTGTCAATAGCACCAAATTCAGAACCATGCAAAATCAATATAGACGGGGTAACATTTGAAGAACCGGATTGAATGAATTAGGATAGCATATTTTCTATTGAATTAGGAAATGAATTGAAATGTAAAGATATTCTAAAATCTTCCGGCAACAGCGTAGGTACAGCTCAAGTCACCATCAAAAGCTTTTTTTGGATGATGCGCTTGGGTTATTTACTTAGGTACAGCACAGCAAGGTGCCTATCTAGCTTATTGTTTTAACCCGGTGGAGGAGTGTGAGGAAAATCCAGAAGGTCCTCCTTTCCTGTTCGGAGGAGGGGGCTGCCATTGGTTACGTCCTTTTAGGTATATGAAAATTTGCTGAAGCGTCCATCTGTGAAGTCTAAGAAAGCCGCTCCTCATTTGTCCTCCTCATGAAGAATTATCGAGATCAATTTGGATACTTTGAATACAAATGTAGGAATTAAGCTTATTCTAATTACATTATCACAGCAAAAGCGGTGCATATACGTGTGTTTATGATCTTTCTTCGAGACTATTCACTAATGCTCATTACATTTTGGATTTCACCATTCCATCTGTGTTTTTGATAAGCAAAACTATTAGAAATTTTATCTTATTTCTAATTTTATTATCATACTGTGGTTGAGTCAGCCTTTCAATTTGCCAAAGACTTCATAAGTAGTTATGCCAAAAGTGTGAATGACCTTGCTATCCCTCAAACCTACATGCTTTGTCATCGGTATCTAACACTCTTAAATGGGCAGGAGGATGCTACGGATAATCGGGATAGATCCGACAAATCTAAGTACTTGGGAGGTGTGGGAGAGCATCCATCGAGATTTGACATTTTTCTCTTATTGTTTTTAGCTACATATTGACTTGGTTATGCATTCATTTTCTGATTTTCGTTCTCTCATGAATTATTTGTCCGAAATGAATCTATAGGGCTAGCTTTTCCTTTTGGTTACCTGGGTGATGGATCTATTTTTATACTCATTTGTGATTAAATATGTGTTGATATGTGAAAACACGGGGAGGACTAGAATCGGTAGTTAGGTGGGCACAAACAACATGACATATTATCGAGTGTTAAGTGAAATTGAAAAGGATGAGAATTGACCGTATCATCAAAAGTTGAAGCATCCAGATATTTAACCAAGGAAATTGGCTCAAGCAATAAAGAAAGTTAACTTTTTTTGAAAAGCAGTCTTTCTTTTTCTTTTTTAATCGAATTCCATAAATTTTGTCTTCGGTGGGGGCAAACTTGTCGGTAATTTCTAAATGTATATCCAATCTCGCAAAGTCCGGTTTGCTTCTTCAATGTGCTTTGAAATAGTCATTACTTTCATGCATCCTTTGCTACTGTAACAGTTGGAGTTTGCTAATTGCGGGAACACGACCATTCCAATTAATTTGGAGACTATTTTTTCCCCAATTTTGGGGCCTAGTGAACTACCCAAAGATAGAAAGTGTCTCCCGATTACTCTTGTTTTGACTCTCATCCATTAAAGATGTTCCTGCAGCTAGATAGTCCCTTTTGCGCTCTCTCGTCTTGTCATCGTTTTACATCCTTTTGTTACTTTGCTGCAACTACAATAAGGAAGGGAAGGAGTTGTTGATGGAGAGATCGTATAACTGGTGTTTATCTAAATTAATTGATGCGACTAATATCCTCTTTTTCCCCTACCTTTCTCTTAAGGACCAATTTTTCTTGTTGGATACGGCATTGGGGGAAGCATCCTTTGCTGCCAAGGATGCCATAATTTTCCTGGTAGTGTATTTGACCCCCACGGGGTGTTTCTTTTCATTAATGCATCTCGTACTCTACAAATTTTACCCCATGCCTTAATCCTTAGAATTTTTACTTGTTAAATGGAAGCAGGCTTCGTTATCCTTTACTTGTCAGATCATCCGTTCAATTCAATACTTTTCTTGTATGAACATTACTTGTTAACGAGGAACTACTTATTCCACTTGTTGAGTTGAGGCTATTTTATTTTCCTGGTGCGCATGCCGTCATAGAGTTATTAGTTTGTTTTTGAGGAGTTTAATTCTAATGCCTTGGTAGATTTGGTAGGGAGCACTAGATTTTGTTGAGGCATTTTCGGAGGCGGATGAAATCTTTGAAACAAGGGGTCATGTGACTACCAAAGTTGCAGTATATCATATTTCTATGTCTCCGACATGTTTATAGCGTGTTGACGTCCCGATGATGTTGCAATGGATGATGAGGATGCCACCGATTAAACGCCCGGGTACAAGGGTGATGAGTACTTGTTTGATGTTTCTGACAAATGGATGATGAGGATGCCACCGATTAAACGCCCGGGTACTTGTTTGATGTTTCTGACAAATGCATGATGGTACAACTTCTAGGGAGTACACTTATTACTAGTGCAATTGAGGATACCAAATCACATGAAGAAGGAACAGTTGATCTAGATGGATCCAAGTGTTATATGTCAATTGATCGGATGAGATGCTACAACTCCGAATCGGTATGCCATTCTGATGTGGGCGAAGCAGAGTTCTTCGATCTACATTTGTTCGTCAGAACATTACATTGACTTTTTCGATGAAGTGTTAAGTTTTCAACTCACAGCATCGCACAAGGAAATTCAGAAAAAGGAAGTCTGTGACATTGGTGCTTGATCTTGATGGTAAGAAGCTTAGTTTATAGTTTGCCTCTCTCTCTCTCTCTCTCTCTCTGGTTGAAGTAAACAAACGATTGTAATTATCTGTGCGTATGAAAGGTAGACCGACGTAAAAATCGACCGAATACAATTTCATAGCCTCGGGAGAAACTTTTGATCCCGCATGCTCACCTCTCCTCTTTATTTCTTATCCCTTAAAAGGAAAGTTTCTTGTTCCAATTTCTCCTTTGTAAACAAAAGCGTCAGAATGCAAAGTCAATGTCTTGTGGAGATACTAGGACACCTCTTGAGGTTCCGGCACTTTTAGGGTCCGTATGGTAACGTTCCCTTCTCCGGGAACATATTTAGAACAGAAACATTTTTTTGTGTTTCTGTTCCCGGCTACGATTTTCAAGAACAGAAACGCGTTTGGCAAGTAAAAAAAAAAAACACTTTTTTAACCAAAAGGAAGGATTTGAAACCGGCAACCGGCGGCGACGGGCGACCGGCGGCGGCGGCGACGGGCGACCGGCGCGCGGCGACCGGCGCGCGGCGACCGGGCGACCGACCGGCGGCGGGCGGCCGCGTCCAACTCCTCGGGGACGATGGTGGGCTGTGGTGGCTTGCACAAATTCGCCCTCGAGTTGTTTCCAAAATGTGTTCCGAAGAACATGAAACAAGTTTTTTTTGTTCCTTAATTTTGCTTCAAAAGTGTTCTTTTTTTCAAAAATGTTCTCCGGAACACTTTTGGAACATTTTTTTATCATACGCGTTTCTGTTCCGAAAGTGTTCCGGGAACACTTTCGAAGCAGAAACACTTTCCAGGGAGTGTTACCATACAGCAAGCAGTATTTATCCGGTGCTGCCTTGCCTCTACTAATCATCACCTTTCCTAGTCATGTATCAATGCTTCTTGTTAGTTTCATCGTCTTATGAAAGCCCTTGACAGAAACTTATCTATGATTTTTCCCATCGGGATGAAATGCATATTGTAAATATGCTTATGTTAGCTGTCTATTCTAGACGAAGAGAGCCGGACATAATATACGATTTTGAGTGATAAGCACAATTTTTCATGAAAATTGGGTATTCTTGCAAGTTGAGCACAATTTTTAAGTATAATAAAAGGATCATATAACTTTAATAGGCAAACATGAGCTTGGAGCTGTCCTGTTCTTTATTGTAGCCAATGTAATCAATATCTGATTACAAAGGAGGGTATGAGTGTTGCCATATCCTTGGGAGGGAACATTACTGCCGCATGCCACAATCAGAGAGCGAGAGCGATCATTAGCGAGTGTCCGGCAGCTCACGGTGCTTGGGAGGGAACATTACCGCCGCATGCCACAATCGGAGAGTTTGGCGGGACCCCGGTAAGTGTCTGGCGAGGGTTGCTTGGCACCGCCAAGCACCGGCGATGCATTGTCAAGGTTGCACACCCTCACCTACCCTTGCCCATTGGAACATGGCCAACTACAACCCTCCTCTCAACGTCTCCCTGTGTGTGTGGGGGGGTGTGGGTGTGGAAGTGCATTCACATAAATGTCGATTTTCTAAAAAGTCAGCCATTTGACAGTCTTCATTGTCAATAACAGCCAGGGACAAAAGGACTTATATCAAGTGAGGTAGATGATCTGATTGCTCCCAAAAAAGAAGAGAGCTAGAAGATGAAAGCGCACCAATAAGACAAGTTTGCTGACTAGGTCTCAATCCTTTTTAAGCAAATTAGTGTCTGTTTGATAGAACTAACCAAAAATCCAATAAGCTCTGTAGAATTGACAGAAATACTCGTGGTTGGCTTCTTGCATGTAATTTACAGGCATAAAAGCTGGTGTTTTCAAATAATTCTGTGTCCTTCATACTTGGCCGTGGATATTATTTCTGTTTTTGTCTGTTCCATGTTTAATCTATCGAGCCATGTTGCATGCGGCAGTTTTCGTTTGCGGGTCCTCCGTTCTGAGACAGGAACTGGCCATTTGTTCCCGTGAAATGAAATGTCGGATGTTCACTTGGATGCAGCTTGGAGTTTTTGCATCTTCCTTGTCATGTCCTGTGAGTGGCATGATCGCTTGAAATTTTATGTCGTGATGCTTGAAAGTGAAGCTGAGAAATGCTAGATTTTCCACGGAGTAAGTCAATATAACACTTCGGGAGGCAGCTGATCATATCTTGAACATGTAATTACTCCATACTTCATTACGTTGTTTCTTTGGTGAACCAGTTATTTCTTAGTGTAATTGCATATCTGGTGTCCGTCTACACAATTTTTCTTCTCCCATCTTGGGGGGTTTCCGCACTTTCAAATGTCACTATATGGATATTCTCCGGAATCAAGGCATACCGTAAAAACTGTTTATTTGATCAACCATGCATATATGTTCTAGTCTGAACTATTTTAACGCCATTAATATGCTTGCCTCATAAGCAGAAGATTATCTTCTGGAATATATGCTAATTTGAGGATGCTAACTTTTGTGCCTTAGGCACGGCATGATGCTATCGATGGGGATTGGTTTTGCGCATAAGTTAGAAGAATTGTAATATCGACATCTTATGATGGTAGTGCGACCTCTCTCATCTATGTGGAGGCTGAAAGAGCATTTTGCCTACTAATACCGGAAGTTTTATCGCCCTCATAATTTAAACGAGTTCAGCATACCAAAGACTTTTAGTCTTTGGCGGGTTCCGAAGAGATGGAATCGATCTAAAAGAAGGGTTGTGAAAGTAACCGACAAAGAAATGTCTACCCAAGAGAAGACCGGAGAAACATCTTCTATTCCCTATGGTATGGCTGCGTCGTCAACCGGTATTGGGCTGCGGCCTGTAGTAAGAGATTTCACGAAGCGAGTTGGTCGGGTATCTCATCCGACTATATGTTCGCTTCTAGTCTATTACATTTAAGCTAAGCATACACTTGTATTCTTGTGTGAATTAATTATTTTGGATTGACATCTTGGTGAAACAGGATAACAGACGCGCTCTGGCAACCGATGAATGGTTTCGTGTTGAGAAATGTGAGAGCCTTTATGCGGTGATTGTCCCGCAAGTGATTAGCGAAAAGTCATGGTAAAGTTCCTGTATAGCTCTTTAATAATACATTTCTCTCGTGTCCTTTGTGGCTTCTTTCCTTTCATTCTTAGATTTTTACTTGTCAATCTACTTGGAACTTAAATGCTAAGGTTGACATGTCACAATTTTTGTCTCCATCGAAAAAAAGCATTGTTCTGAACGATAGAGTTGACTCTTCTCCAGAGTGTAAACATCCATTTTCCAGGCGGCATTTCACTAATGCGAAAATGCTTTGACGTGTGTCCAAGTTGTCTTGTGACAGTACATAGTGTCTAAAGCCGATCCGCAATGCCTTAAATTTCATTATGAAAAGATAAGCACCGCATTTTCCGTCGGTTTTGTGTTCGGATTTCAGCACTTGCTATTTAGCATCCGTTTCGGTGTGCTCCGTTAAAATTCAATCAATCTGAGTCTTGAACAATTTGCACTTATCTATTTTGGCTTTCTCGGTCGAATTGCTAAGAGGTTGCTCCAGGAAATTATTGAAAAGGTTATGTCCTAATATTGTTGCGGGGTCAGAAATTGAAGATTTTATTGGAGTTTAGAAAACCCGAATACGTTCACTCACAAGAGAAGGCCTTCACAAAACATGCTAATAAGCTAACTACGGGTCATGGCATATTTCTCTCTACACTAAGAAATGGAGACCGACTCCATCTTAGGATGGCGTGACGATTTGTTCGGTTGTTTGTTCTCGGGAAGATATCGCGGCTATATTTAGTAAGGTAGTTAAGGACAATTCGAGGACACCGATCGTAAAAGAAGCTCGTGAGGTCATTTGCGACATCACGTGAAAGATACCCTCGGGTGGAGCCGCACTCGAATAATAAGAAATTGGGAGACATTGTTGATCCGTTGAAGGAGAATTTACCAAGGATCTTTCCCGGGCGGATTCTCGGATGAAAAATCTTCGAGCAACAGCATAGGTACAGCTCAAGTCATGATCAAAAGCTCTTTTTGGATTATGCGCTTGGATTATTTACTTATGGTTTCCCTTGTATCTGCCACATGAACACGGTTGCAAAGACAACGAGGTGCCTATCTCGTCGATTGTTTTAACTCGATGGAGGAGTGTGAGGAAAATCCAAAAGGTCCTCTCCGGTTTAGAGGAGAGGGCTGCCATCGGTTACGTTCGTTTAGGTACGTAAAAATTTGCTGAAGCGTCCATCCGTGAAGTCTAAGAAAGCCGCTCCTCGTGAAGAATTATCGAGATCAATTTGGATACTCTAAATACAAATGTAGGAATTAAGCTTATTCGATTACATTATCACAAAGAAAAACGGTGTGTATCTATCCGTTTATCATCTTTCTCCGAGATTATTCACTAAAGCTCCAACGCACCCGAAAATGTTATTCGCTTATTCATAAATTTCGGACGGAGAGAAAGCCGAGCAACGTCGCAAGCAAAACGCCCTTTCATTTGTCGATAATCCAAAGCACTACCATTAACCTCTTTCCTTAAGAGGTTCATAAATACGAGATGAACTAAGCTCGAAAGTTTAAATTAGGTTACATGTTAAGAAACCTAAAAGCGTCACGATTCGAATAAGAATAAGCAAGTGTAGTGCCCGGGGCAACATGCCTTGCCATGAGATCAACTCGATACCCGGGTTTTCATGTACCTTTTTAGGACGCCTATTTGAAATGATAATCAAAGACAATTTCAGCATTTTTGGAAGCTCTTTGATAGCTGAGCACATTTTGGATCACTTGAAGTTGTTTTTGTCCATCCGGTGTGGGCGGCAATTTAGCCTTGATAATCAACTTCTCCAAGCACAAGTGCATCCCCAAGAAGGAACTTAATTAGGGCGAGCAGATGTTTCGACTCACCAACATAAGCTTCACAGCCGACGATCTCAACTCTTTTGAGATGTTTCACCAAACATTCAAAGTTCCCCTTCCGTGAGCACAAAAAATCTTCTTCGTCGAAGTTGAAACGTTCTTCAGATTCTCGATGAAGCTGAAACTGCACATAAATACCCCATTCAAGAAACAAACTTCACATGAGAAGCTGAACCACAGGGGGGGGAAAAAACTTCATTGGCTCACTAAAATTTCAAACAAACGATTTCCATTAGTCCTCTGCAGATGCTAGTTAGTCTTACTTTAATTTAAGCTCTCAAACTCGTCTACACATATAAACATGTTCTCTTTCTAGGTGCTCATCGCTAAACTCTTAGTTCAAGATTCGAACGCTACATGGCAGCAAAAGGACCTCCAGTCCAACACTGCAGTTACTTTAAGACATGAACCAAACAGCTTAATGTTGCCCTGCACACAGGCTGCTAGACTCACAGGGTTGGGCAATTTTCAATTGCTGGAACAAATAAGAGTTAGAGATTGATCTTCTTTATGTGCTTCTAAAGTTTTAACTCATTGTTTAAACATCAATGCGAAAGAGAAGTCAGCACAAGAAGCGAATCGAAAATACCATAGCAAAGGAACATACCATCGGGAAGCAAGTCAGGTATATGACTAATTTTTCCAGGCACTGTGAACTTCGTAGCATGTATGCTATCCCGGGAAGGTCCCATTGATTAACTGGTGCATGTAGTATCAGATTCTGACATTTTGACAATGGAGACGGCACTCCATCCATCTCCAAGAGGGACAGAACCTAAGGAAATTAAGCAAGCAAAATAGAAAATGTTAATTGACATTTCTTTTTCCCGTTCAACATGAATAAGGAATAACAAAAATTTACAGTCCATCCAGATTCGATATCCTCTGACCCCGTCTCGCAGCTGGGAAAAGACCAATGAGGACACCACGGGTAAAAATGAACAAGGGAATGTATTTAAGAATCGAGACTGTTTACATATGCTTCTCAGGTAAGACTTGTGATCTTTGAAAGATCTGAAAATTCAAGTAGTGGGTCGCCCGAGACAGCGAGCCTATTTATCGACTGAAGTTTCCAAGTGAATCATTCTACTGCCATTGTAAAATATTCAGGGGATACCCAAGTAGCATTTATTATGGAATGGCGGCCTAAGGTGACAAGAGAGCACGACCCAGTTCAGTCAACCAAAGATGACTAGGTCCATGACCCTTCGCCATATATCCAGATAATTGTATTTCCTCTATAAACTGGAGGAATGAATTGAGAAAAAGTAACTCTTTCAGATAATCTCTTTGTGCATTTTTCTTGTGAAAGTAAAGAGTTTGACAATGTGGCGTTGAGCAGCATCCAAAACAGTTACCAATACCTAGTGGCTTTCATTGTCCCTAATTGAGTGAGATCCCAGATCCATTTACTTGAAATGTAAACGGAGGGGAAAAAAGCTCCAAGGTTCACCAGTTCGTAACGACAAACTTATGAATCATCCTATCAGCCAATGATTAATTACACATGAGATCACAACGAATCCCCTCGATGAAATCAAGAATGCCGCCAATCACAGACCCCACTCAACACGAGCTGGTCTTATAAATAGTAAGAAAAATTGAGGCTGTACCTGCAAACACCAACCGCCGGTGGTGATGGTAGGAACTCCGCGCACCTTCTCAAGAAGATGCCTCAACAAGTCGCGGCCCTTGGAATTAGGATCCCGACTTTCAACGGAAAAATCTAAATCGGCTTCCACCAAAGAAGACACGTCGTCAAGTCTGAACCCAGCATGATTCCCTCCTATTACGCGCAAGGAAAGCAAATGCGGGGCGCAAAGTTTCTTCACGTAAGAACCAAAGCCGAGGCTAACGAGCACCAACTTTTTCAAACATAACGAATCAATTATAATGTTGTTCACGCCCTCGCAGCTGGACAACACAAGGGACTCCAAAACAGGACATCCCCTGAAGATTCGCCCGAGGAAATCATCACTCAACTGGGCATCTTCGATCGACAAGACCTTAAGACAAGGCCACCAAATAGTCATATCCAACGAGAAACAGCACTTACCGACGTCCAGGCGCACCAACCGGCTGAAGCAATACAAGAACTCCGGCAGTACATAAAAAAACCGCGACCGTTGAGACAGCCGCAAGCGGAGATCCTCCACGGAGCGCCGCACCGCGAACCGGAGCCATAGGTCGATCCTGGGGCGGTCGGCCTCGTCGTACATGAAGCGGGTGAGGTGGAATTTCTTCACCGTGGGGGAGGAGAACTGACTCAGGACGCTGTCGACAATGGACGGGAAGAACAAGGGACTGTCAGGCGGGGGTTCAAAGTATACATCGTATCCAACGAAGACAAGGTCGGTGGCGGTGGTCCAAGTGGGCCGCCAGCGCTTGGAGAGGACGCAGGTCTTGACGACGTCGTGGATGGGCAGAAAAGAGAAGATGTTGTGGATCATGGCGTCGGGCAAGCCGCTGATAAGATCCCTACGGCTCGGAGGAGGAGCGGAGCACTCGCGGTGGATGGCGCCGTGCACGGAGGTCTCCGCCATGGAATTGAAATTCTAGGGTTTCGTTTCTGCGGACGTTCTCCCCCGAGCTTCCTCATCCATTTTCCTGTACACGCTCCTTTCAATTTTCCTTTCATTGGGGGTTGGCCAGCGAATCCGTTTCCCCACTTGAAATTGAACTTCTTTTTTTTTTTTTTTTCCTTTTTTTAGTAGACACCAAAATTAAACTTAAAGAAAAAGGAATTACGTGGGGCAGTGGAGGAAACATGCGCAAGTGATCCGACTTTGGGATCTTTACTACCAATAGCTGATTATCTTATGGCTCACACCTTCCATAAATGCTTCGTTTTGCAGTTAATTAGTTATTTTAGTATGATTTTCTTTAAATACTTCTTTTTCAAATTTAGAATCTTATTTCACGGTCCAACAGCTTTAGCATGGGTTTATGGAAGATCTTCTAAAAGCGTATATGATGTCGTAAAAGCAAGTGTGAAATAATGTACAACATAAATACAAACTTGAATCCACAATTACATAACTAAATAGCATGCATATAATGAATCTAAAAAAAGTAAAGCCCTCGCATTGCTTTTTACTTACCAAACAAGTGTGTGCCGAACTCGATAAGATGGTGATTTGTGTTATCGGACGTCAACTTTGTTGCGTCAAATTATAGAAATGATCGACAGTTGTTTATGTTGGTAAGTATCGCAACAATTAGAGTGGTAAATACACCCGGTACTCTCCTATTAGAGAGGTTAATATGTATAGGCTGATGTGTTGCATTCATGTGTTGGCGCCTTTTAGGTTAGCTGTACTCTAGGCAAAGTGCTTTAGAGTTACAAGCTTGAGTTGATTAGCTTTAAATAGAACTGAATTAATGATAAAAGGAAAAAACAAACTTCATGATTCGTTACAAACTCTTTTTGACGAATGCGGTTAAGCTCTCAAATTTAACTGGAGCTGGTTCAATATCCGAAATGCATTGTTTTATTGAGTAACTAAATAAAAAAAATAAACATTTAATGGAATTTAAATGGATGGACTCACTATTGAACATATAAATTACTTCACATCTTGCACCAACCATGTTGAATAACAATATTTCTATGCTTAGGTATACGTTGAGTTGCAAGTAAAACCTATTTAAAATACTTATAAAAGATAACTCCCCCTCGTTATTTTATGGGGATAGATCTATATTAAATGAATCGCCGGATGAGACTAATATTCTTGGGTATATTTTGGGTGGTACGTAAAAAAATCCTATTTAACATTTTTGTTAACTTAGCTACTCGGAAAAAGTGTAACAAAAGTCCTAAACGTATTGCATTAGTGCCAATTTAGTCCTAAACTTATTTTTGGTACCAATTCAGTCCTAAACCTTTTGTAATGGTGTCAATTCAATCCTAAAACTTGTATTAATGTCAATTCATTCCTAAACATTTTGTATTAGTATCAATTCAGTCCTAAATCTTCCGTATTTATGCCAATTGAGTTAATCAGGCTAATTTTGATCGAAAATCGCCGACGTGGACGTCAATTATCCTACGTGGCACGGCTAGCATTGACTTGGACACTTTTAAATATTATTTAAATATTTTAAATAATTTTTAATATATTTTTTTAAATATTCTTAAAAATTATTAAATATATATATATATTAAAAAATGTCCACGGTAGCGTCGGATGTGCCATGTAGGACAATTGATGTCCACTTCAAGTGATTTCCAGGTGCTTTGGAAATTTAGGATTTTGAACAAATTTGGTGCCCTATCCAAACCGACTGCAGCCGAAAGATTTTGTAAGCCGTTTCAGGCCATAAGGCTACGTTCATTCGTAGTGAAAACTTGAAGTGACTCAGAATAGACCTCACAAAAATGTGCGCATATCTTACACATAATCTATTGAGGAACTAGAAATCGTTTTACCAACCAACTTAGCAACATCTTGAAGCGAGAATTCGATTGTGGGTGGAGGCAATACTCACCTTGTTAACATCTCTAGTTCTCCCCAAGCAATGCGAGGAAGTGGCCAGTTTCAAGCTATCAAAGAAAATAACCTAATATTCTCACGGGAAAACAAAAGATTACGCACCATTTGACGCCTTTAAATTTGCCCTCGTTTGATTTCGACGAAGGGAAAGAGCGAACTCTTTATAGTTGAGAAATTGTTATGACAACTCCTTTTAGAGTAATTCGAATTTAAGAATAATAAATGTGGAAAATGCATTAACCTGCCCGCTACGTGATGTTATCAATAGCTCGAACTAAAACAAGAAATGACCAAATAAAAAAAGTTAGCAATAATCCCATATGAATTTTACTTGGTATCGGACTAGGAAGTCTTGAATTTAAATCTTTCCAATCCCCTATAATTAACATAATAAATCACGCCTTGATCTCATAAAATCTCACATTTTATAAGCGCTCATTTTTATGCTAATTTATTTGTCTCCAAAAACGGGACTTCAATTACAATTGTTCGTGGAAAAGCTGTTTTTGCTCTGACAACCAAGGAAAAGCATGCCCCAATTAGGAAACCCCTAGTATGTAATCTCATTAAAACTACGCATGCACTTGCAGCAGATTTTATTTAAATTAATTTCCCAATCAACTCATTTAGTTATCCTAAAAATAGCATTACTTACAAAACTTGTTGTTCGGATCCACTCGCGGATCCGTATCCGTGCCCGTGCCCGTGGGTCTTGAAGAGTTTGGCCGTTGAAGCTCTATGCAGCTAATGCTTATACTTCGTTGATTATATTCAAAAAATTGAAATTGTTTGAAGAAATTAGAATTTGAAAATTCAAATCAGCAATTAATCTTTACTTCAACGGGAGTATTCTGTGTTCTCTGATTCTCGCTCCGCCATTCCATCGTCTCCCCTCTCTGTCTCGCTCTCTCTCTCTCTCTGCAAATTCTCTCCTCTCCCTTCGTCTCCCAACTGTTTCAAGAACATGGCCGGGGAACTTCATCTCCATCAAGATGCAATCTTGAACCCCGACTACATCAGCGGATTACCTGACCCCCTAATTGGTCACATCCTGTCTTTCATGAGCACAGTTGATGCCGTCAAGACCAGCGTTTTGTCCAAGCGGTGGCATTCCGCTTGGACCTTCAACCCGTCCATGGATTTCTTTCTACGTCGGGGCAGCAGCCGGCGGTATTCCAATTTTGTGGATTTCGTGGACGGGGTACTCTGCACCGCACCTCGGGTGAGAAAATTCATCCTCCACGCACCTTGGGTCCCGTTGATTGAGTCGGTTCTCGGTAGATGGCTCGAATATTCAGTGCGCCACGGGGTGGAAGAGGTTTCCGTATCGTTTTTCCTCCGGCGTTATAGCATGTATCGTTTACCCGGTTGTTTGTTCCGCTCCAGCACGTTAGTGGATTTGCGATTGTCTGTCCAGAGAGCCGATTTTTCTGCATTGAATTCTGTTGATTTGCCTTCTCTGGAGAGATTGTCCATTCAATTTGGGGAGCTCAAGAACGATGCGCTGGCGAGTCTTCCGAGGGGCTGCCCTGTTCTTCAATTTCTGGAATTGAAAAGCTGTCAAGACTTCTCGTGCGTCGTGGTTCTAACCGGAGGTTTTAGAGAGATCCTTATAGATTCTCACATGTTTGAATGCGATAAACCTCGAATCCCGAGTATTTCGGCTCCCCACGTTCTAAACTTGCGCTTGTTGGGCGGTTCCTCTACGAAGGAGTTCGCAGTGGATGAACTAAAGTCTTTAGTTCGGGCCGAGCTGGATTTCTACATGACTAGTCCTACAATCAATCAGACCGATCGCAATCTAGTCAAGAAGCTTCTCCACAGCCTGTGTCACGTCACCAAATTGGTGATAGGGAGCTGGTGTCTCCGAGTGCGATTTGCATGCGACATATTCGTCCCGTTGTTTGTTGGTTGTTAGTTTCAAAGAGACGTTGTCATCTTATAGAGCTTTAGTAGAATTTTTGCTGGATGTGGCGTTTTTCTTTGTGTAATAGGACTCATACGCATCTTAGCCTGATATGGCCGTTAGAGGTTCAGCAATCCATTGAAATTTTGGTAATACTAAAATCTGATGTTCCACTAAAAAAACAGAGAGAAAAATTTCACAGGAAGCATCTGCTGGTTGTTTGCTCATTTTGTTTAGTCTGTCGGCTTGTGTGAGAGGTCGTTGGAATTGCAAGCATGTCGTGTCTTTGTGAGAGGTCACTGGAATTGCTGACAAAGAAGAAAATCAGACATAGTATTTGCTACTCTGCCTGATGTCTACTAGAGCAAATGTACACTGCCTTCGTAATAACTACCAAAAGACCATAGAAAATGGAGCTGGTGTATGTTCAGTCCATATCCTGGTCAGTTGTGCATAATCACAATATGAAAAGATCACAGAAAAAAATAAAACCGAAATTGAATGAATGGAAAGTAGTTGTTTCCCATTTAATCTAAATACTGAAGTACAAGCTGTTCACTAGAATGAATATGTAACTATGTTATTTCGACACTTGAAAGCTTTAGCATCAACCAATTTGTCATTGAGGTGGGAACGGAAATAGTTCTCAGAGCATATGCTTGCTGGGTCTTTGTAACTGTAATTGGAAAGAGGAGTATATTATCTTATTCTTAAATGTGGCCTCTTCATGTGATTAGGTTCTATCAATTGCGGAAGACGTGGAAGATGTGCCGTTTTTGTTGCCAAATTGCAAGTCCCTAACTCTGAATGCGCGAATGCATTATCGGGATTTTCCTGGTATAGCGATCCTGCTAGCAATCTCGCCTAATTTGGAGGAGCTATCGATAAATGCTGATTATGTTGACTACACTAGGGCCACGGTATATATCTGCAAAACTCCTTCCATGATTCATTGATTCTCGCATATTTTGTAAATCCAGTAATCAATTAGAAACTTATCTGTTCTAGATTAAAAAAAAATACGTGGCCCTTTCCTTGTCTTCTTTATCTTAAAATATTGAAAAAGTGGATAATTTTTTGAGACAAATGAGGAGCTTTTTAACTCTGAGTAGCTTTATCATGCCATACGCGTTCAGTAAAACATCATACATTATGCTTTCCATGTCCATGATGAATGGTTGATTAACAAATGTTACCTCTATACATAAATGGGCTTTTACGGATAGCTTTGGGAACAGTTTAAAGACTTTAATTGAGGGGAGAGTTAAGAGGGAAAGTTGATCTCTGTTGTATTTATTTTCAGCTGACATCTTAGCTGGTGAATTAGGTACATGCAATTTATCACCACAGGGTGGTTGATGTCCTGTTGTTGCTGTTTAAAATGTCTAAGCTCATCAAGTTTCATACTAAGAACTTAGTTTTGCTATCCATTTGCAGGTCAAGTGTGATTCAGTGGTTGGAAACGGTGATGAAGAGGATTATTGCTGTCAGAAGTTGTGTGTCGGTCTGGCTCAACAGCTAAAGAGGGTTGAGATTGTTGGGTTAGACACCGACTGTCTAGAGCTAAAATGGGTGCTTTACTTGGTGAAGTATTTGCTGGGTGATGCACTCGCATTGGAGAAGTGGGTCCTAAAAGCTAAACGACGGCATGAATCGAGAGAAAAGCTTGTTAATCCTGGCAAATTGCTTGAGTTCTACCAGCAACTCCTATGCCTCCCAAGAGCTTCAACGAATGCTGAACTGATTTTACAAGGCGTTCAGCATGACGAGCAGAAAGGCAAGTAGAAAAAAGGAGGAGTTATTGGAAGCAGCAGCGAGGCAGAATCTGAAGCGTTTGATGTTGGTTCTGCAGTCCTCGTTTTGAAAGGTATTCTTTGTCTTTCAAAGATGCTCAGTGAATAAGACCATAGAAGCCACATGTAAATGATACTGATAGGATTCTTTTTGAAACGTACTCTTTGACTATGAGTCTACAAGTTGCTTGCGCTGTTCTGGTGACATGGCGATTTGCATGTTCGACAAACAAAAAAGTGCTTTAGAAGTGCGATTCGTTATGCTGCTGCAAAATGTCTTACTTGGCTGCAGTGAAGGATTTTCAATTGCTGGCATGAAGATCCAAATGATGGAAACAGACTGCTAGATACTTGATTGATGTCTTGTGTGTCTAAAGAATGTGTTGGAATACACTGCATTAGGCAAAACCAATGACATTACAATTGATCCTTATTGAGGATCTAGACAAGTTCCCGTTCTCGTTCGAAAACATCATCATTGGGTCTACTGATTACAGCAGATTTGTTTGTTTACCTCTCGCATTTTTGGTTGATTGATCCAAGTCAATTGCACCCGGGAAGGTGATTGTTTCTTCCCTGATTGCAGGACGTCTAAAGGGAGATGGAAGTGAAACTCAATTGGTTGGACAAATTGGTTGAGATTGCTCATACACAAAAGTTCTAAAATCCCCAATATGCAAATATATTTTATTATCAGAAAGATTTTAGCAGGGACAAGGCTAAAAGTCTGATAGGAAATTTATTTTATTTTTTGTTTTCTTTTTGGGTAAATCGGGTAGGAAGTTTTAGAATCGTTTTATTTGGTTCCAAATTAGCGTGCATGTTTGGTAATGCTTTTGTCTTTTCATTTTCCCTTTAAGTTGACAGTCAAATTTGAATGTTTATAAAAGTTATAAAACCTCATATTTTTGAAACAATCAGGGGGATGAGGCAAGCCTTAGAGAAGGAAAGGAAGGCTGTGATGTTGAATGCAATCTACTCGAACTACAAAAAAAAATATGAAAACAACAAAATATAAACATGTCATCCTCATTATCAAAACAGCTTGGAAATAAAACGCAGTGAAGTTTATTGGTGACCCAAGAGTGTCACGGCAGGTCTTCTTACGTTGTTTCTCTTTTTGCCGCTTCTCACAACACCTCTCTTTTAGCAGTGGCTATAGATAGCCTCAGCCTTTTCAGAAGCCATGGACGTTGGAGCAATAAGAAGCATGTGATCTGTCGCAATTCATAGCCATCCCACGACTTTCTTAGGACAATCAAACCATTGAACAAACACATTGGTCTTGTTGTGCAGTTCCGTTAAGCAGTCTGCATCGTTAAACTAGACAAAACTCAAAAGGGAATGGAAATTAAGGATTTTACCAAGTGCTTGTAAACCTGTTCAAAAGGAACAATTGCCCATGAAACTCAGATAAGCTCGATCCAAACGAAATCCCAAGCGCGGAAACTCGAAATGAAGCCACGTCGAAGCATTTCTTGATTCCAACTCATGGTGTCAACATACCTGGTTATCCAACACCGTCAAAAGTGGCACAGAAAGAGAAGCAATTTTATACCCGACTTGAGACTACCTGTGCCATTCAATTTAGGGGTGTGTCATAAGGGAGTCCATTGAAACTGTAATCTATAGCTTCGGCATTTCGCGAGTGAATCACCTCGATATAATCCCAAAGATCATGAGCGTCAATAGGTACTCCTCGACGTAACATCCTTAATTCGGCATCAATTATCATCTTCTCCAATCCAACTACCTTCTCGAAAAAGAAATTTGGCCAATGCAAGCAACGGCTTTGATTTCACCAAGTCAAATTGGAAACCAACAATTTCAACCCTTCTGAGATGATTTGCCCCCACAATAAAGCTCTTTTCCTCTACACCAAAATTGCTTTTCATTAAGGTAGCATAGGTCTTGAAAATCCCGGTAAGATTTTGAGCAAAATCACACGTTGACAGGAGCTTTGTCAGAGCTAATTAACAGTTGCAATAACATAGTTGCGATGTTCAGTAGGAAAAAAAAAAACACAGAACAAACAAGCTTCATGTATGGATTCCCCATTGCAAGTTCTCACATGTCTAGGCCCATTCATAATTAGCCCATAAAAAGCCCGCTCAAATATGAAAGCCCACAGAGTGTGCTTAGGCCCATAGTCCTATGACTTAATTGCCTCTGTCCATTTTAACTTCAAGAACTGAGAATGTGGGAGATTTAAATGAAGCTATCAACCTCCCTGCCCAGCTTCACCTCTCGTCATCAAAACTCGTGCGCGACGTCTCTGTTTTTACTGGTCAAGAACGTTGTTGTTCTGTCATTTTCGGTAGCAACCCTTGAGAGTTATGAACACAACGATGAACCTTCGACTACGATCGAAGAACGCAGATGGATACAGACGAATGGTCGCGAACATCACACGGGGTGCTAAATCGAACTCGAACAACTTTTATAGACAAGATGAAGCAACAGCGAAACGGCTGTCCCTCTGACAAATACGTTGGAGTTTGCTTTAAGTTAAAGGGAAGACCAAACCTTCTTCAGGGACACAGTCAGCTACACAAATTCAAAAAGCAGAAAGTCAAAAGAGAGAGAGAGAGAGAGAGAGAGAGAGAGAGGCAAGAGAGATATCCAGATTCCGCACTTAGGTTGCATCAAGTAGGTGCTTCCTTTTTTCCAAATGAAAAAGAAAGGAAAGAGGGAGAATTGGGAAACTGTCAGAAAAACTTAGGAGTTGACTTCGTGAGAAAACCAGCTCTAGACTCCTTCAACCACACTTGTGCTTTCGAAGATAGGCATTGAGTTTGGAAAAAAGGCTCAATCAGTACCTGTTTCCGTGAACCTGCAATCACAGAAAAACAATGAATTACTCTTCTGAATTGAGTTTTTCTTTTAATGTGTATTTTCCATTTTTAGATTCAGCACTCCTCACGTCATATGAAACAAGGGATCTGCAGTGATTGGCGTTTGTGAGCACCGTGCTGGTGGATCCGCACTCGCTTTCCTTAAGCGACACCGTCGACTTATCCAGCTTGATCGACCAGGGATACTGGTAGCTTTGGACCGCCGACCCGGCGTGCGATGACGACTGCTGCATCCGCATCACCCACGGCACGTTCCTCCCCTCCAGTGAGGGCCTCCTCCGGCTCGGCTGCCTCTCGTAGTAATTGTCCGGCCTCTGTTTCGGCGCGCTCTGGGATCAGGCCTTGGCCCGGGAGGACTCGGTGTTGGCCATGTAGTTCGGGTACAGCGGGTACTCGTAGGAGAGGGACTCCGCGTAGTCGGGCCTTGGGAGGGCGAAGGTATCCGAGCAGGGTCGGGCTTTAGAAAAATCGCAAACGTTTTCGGTAACTCTTCCTAGTAAATATTCTCTTGAAAGTTTTAGCTATTCTCTCTCGATATTGAGATAGTGTCGTCGATTACATACGAAATTGTCCCTAGCAGAATTCTTGCCGAGCGTTAAAGGGATTTCTTTTCTTTTCACGGCGAATGAGTCACGCGAAAAAAAGGTTGGATATGAAGGAGTATGATTATGAAAACTAAGCTTATGATTTAGGTGTATTAAACTTTTTTGACTTTCATGTTATGATTTCAGGTAACCCTGTATTTTTTTTTTTTGGTCTACGGGATCAAGCGTATAGATGTTTTAGAACTACGGTTATTCTTTTCTCTCTTTGTGAGTGCGAATGACAATCATTCTCTTCCCGGATTCTGTTTCTTGCCATAAACATATTTTTCTATTTTTTATTTCCTGGATGAGTTTCTAAATAAAGACACAGCGTTTAATAACGATATAAAATTTCTATTCTCGAAAAAGAGATTCATTTGATAATAACCCACAATTTCTACGATTGGGCAACCGGCGGATGAAGGCCACCGGCTTCGAGATTGGAGGCTAGCTACTAGCAAAGGGCGGTTAGAGATTGGTGAATAGACACCGGTGGTGCGCGAACGGGGACCAGTGGTCGGTGATCGGAAGCCTGCGGCGGGTGAACGGCAGCTGGGGATCGAAGATGGCAACTTGCAGCCGCCAAACGGCAACGGACGAACATCAACCGACGGTGGGTGAATGGCAGCTGGGGACTAAAGATTGGTGGCGGGTGAACGGCAGCAGAGCCCGGCGATCGGTAGACAGCGATCGGCAGATGGCTACGGGCCGAATGAATCAAGGATCGGATCCTTATTTTCATGCAGCTACTGAGCATCTCTACTCTTTTACATGCCAACCCATTCATGTTGTTAAACGCAAACGTGTGTGAAACATAAATGGGATCGGGAGGCTTGATTATACTTCAGCAGCTCCATGGTAGAAGCCCGAATGTAGATGACGTGAGGCTGAATGCCAAAGAATATATGGAACAGTACGCAGATCCGAAAACAGATCAAATATCACAATATTCTTGGATTTTACGTTGCATATGGCTAGCCTTTTCAGGAGTGGAGAATTCTGCACAAAGTACCTACAAAACACCGACACTCTCCAGAGCCTCCATGTTATGTCCAACACTTTTCGCCACTCTCTTGACACTCTCGCACTCTCGGACACGACCGACAAGTGGTCGGCACTCCCGACACACCGGTGATACGTGAGTCCAACATTCCGACATGCCATTGTGATGCGTAAGGAGTCAATTTTAAGTATTTTCAACAAATTATGGGTCAAAATATAAATTTATTAAAAATATGCGTAGTTAAGTCATAGATCCAATCACCCTAAAATTTAATATATAAAGGCGGCAAAAAAAAAAAACTAATCGTGAATCCCTAACAGAAGAAGAAGAAACTTATATATATATATATATATATATATATATATATATATATATATATGAAAATACATATTTCATATGTAACGTGTCCGAACGTATGGAAATTCTTTATTTTTAGAGAAATGACGGTCGGCGTGTCGTGTCGTGTCGGTGTCGGTGCTACTTAACAAACTATGCCATTCTTAAAAGGCTGCTTTTACAAACTGTAGCATACACTATGATATCACGCCATCTTGACGATGATGTTCCATTTAGTCTACAGACTGTGAGGGCAAATCCGCAGATCAAACGCAATAAAAGCATATTCGGAGCCAAAAAATTCGAGCGGCATACTATAAAACCCTTCAATCACGGACTCTCTTAGACATTTTGAATCGATCCGAACGTCGCAAGTGTTGTGGTATCGGCGATAAAGCGGAAGCGGATCATAACTTTGGAATCAAATCGGGAGCTATAGAAATCGATATAGAAATAAAATGAATTTTGACTTATTTTTTAATAATATTTTTTTGTCTTTTTCTTTTTTAAGGTTTCGATCGGACGGCAAGAGATTAAAAAAAATTATTAAAAATAATTAAAAATTTGAAATATATTAAAATAAAAAAATTGCCACGTCGGCTCCGGCCTGCTAAATACATTGAATTGATACAAATATAAAATTTCTAGAAATGAATTGATACAAAAAAAGATTTAATCTTGAATTGACACAATTACAATACGGTCACGATTGTTTTGATAATTTTACCTGCCATATTTCATGATGAACGTGGCTTAGGCTACAAATGATCTATAACGAAGATTTCTAAAGTTTCGGAGTAGCCGGGATCAAGAATTTTCAAGCTCTAGATCCGGCGCGAATCGTCCATTGTAGAATCCGTACCTTATATTCGAACTCGTGATCCAACGTATAGTAGCCGCTCGCATTTAAAAGGCGCGGAAATTCTCCGGCGTCTGGAAGCCCGAACTCAGTCGAGCAATAAGAAACCCTAAATCGGTGGCACGATTGTGAACCCCGCAGGGCGAAGAAGCGATCACAGACCTCATCATCGTCCTCCTCCTCCCTCCGGTGCGAAGCCTGGGCGACGGTGCCGATCGCATCAACACCTTGCCCAACGCGGTGGTCCACCACATCTTCTCCTCCCTCGTCGTCCGATCCTACGTCTTGTCGAGGCGGTGGTGGATCGCCACCCCAGACCTTCCCCGTCTCCTTTCCCTGGAAGGGCACCCCGTCCGTGGATAGCCTCTTGAGTAGCTTAGGTTGGAGGAATGCCGCGGTTTGAAGCAAAACGTTAAGCCTTGTCCGAGAGGTTTGAGGGAAATTGTGGTCGATCGCTGCTTTTGGTATGCACTTGATGAGGGTTTCCCATGGGAGATTTTGAGTCCTCTTTTGCTGTCGCTGCGTTTGAGAGGGTCGTTTGGTATGATGAGACAGCTGGTAATTAAAGCCTCTTCCTTGGTTGAGGCTGAGTTGAGTTTTTTATGAGACGTGAGGATTTCCGAAGCCGAATTGATTGTTCTGTTCCATATTCTTTTGAGTCTTACCAGGGTACTGCAGCATGGTTGAGGGATTGCTTCAGAAGCTGCAGAACGCGACTACCTTTTGATTGGTAATTGGTGCCTTCGGGTTAGCAAATTGTTTCATTCGGCCAACTTGGGTTCATATTTATGGATAGTTCATGGTCCCTCTTCCTGGAGTTGAGGAAGTTCATACTAAATTTTATCACACTGGAATCTGGTTCCCATCGTTTGCTACTCTGCCTAATGTCTAGTGGTGCAAATGTACATCGTGCCTTCAGAATAACTACCAAAAGACCAAAGAAAAAGCAGCTGGTGTTGGGTCAGTCTGTATCCCGCTCAGTAGTGCATAATCGTGATTCCAAAAGGTAATTGTAAATTCTTAATTAAAATAGAATGAAAATGTAAACTCTGTTACTTCAACACTTGAAAGCTTTGGCATCACTCAATTTACCATTCTGGTGGAAAACAAGATAGTTCTCAAGCATAAACTTGCTGGGTTTTTGTAATTGTACTTGTAAAGAAGTGTAAATAATCTTATTCTTATACGTTGCCTCTTCAATATGCTTGGGTTCTCTCACTTGCGGCAGAGGTTGAAGGTGGTGCCATTTTCTTTGCCCAGTTGCAAGTGTCTAACTCTGCATGCATGAGTGGAGAAATGGGATTTTCCTGGTATAGCAAAGCTGCTGGCAAGTTCTCCTAATTTGGAGGAGCTATCAATAAATTTTGATTCCTTTGACTACTCCTAGGCCATGGTATGCATCTGCCAAAACTCATCCCATGATTCATTCATTTTAGTACTTTTTGTTGACCCGAAAATCCATTGGAACATAAAAAATCCAAAGCTACCTGTCTATTCTAGAGTTAAAAATTACACGGGCTTTCCTTTGTCTGGTTTGTCTTCGGAATTTGCGGAAGTGGACAATCTCTTGAGACAAACGAGGCACTTCTTTAACTCTCAATAGCCTTATCATGCCATGTGAGTTCAGGGAAACATCATAGCTTATGACCGACACGGCTTATGTACAATATGCATTTCTTCATCAATGTCAAATAAGTTTGAAGAGAAACCAACCGTAAGCTTACAAAATCCCTGGTTTACATGAGATGTTATATTTATATGGTGTGATCATATTGTAATTTGTAAAAACCATGGAAACAAAATTCATGTATGATTTGTTATTGGAGAACTTACTGAACTAAATATAAGCAGGTCATGATTGTTCAGGTTTTTAATCAAGTTGGCACTATTGTATAGTTAGATAGACTACATGCATGATTTTATGTTTTGCGGTTTGAACTTTGAACCCAGAGCAATATTTGTCTATCAATTGTGGCAACTGTTAAGTAGGTAGCCAAAATTTTGATATGACATGATTACCACTTAGGGTCGCCCTTAGTTGTCACTTGGAAAATGAGTCATGAATCTAAAAATTAAGTCTGTGGATCGTGGATCGTGATTGTGAATTTCATCCAATGAAATCATACTATGTGATATAATAGATTGGTATTGCATAATAGATGTAAATTAATTGTACAATATCAGGTGAATCACTAATAACCTTTTTCATAACTGCATTCCGTTCATTCAATTTCCTTCCCCAGTTATAATGCAATCTAGGGGAAACCATTTCATATTTGTTTCATGGACTTGATTGTGTCTAATAGCATTGATGAAAAATAAAACAGCTTCACCGCAATAGATTTCCCATGTTGTAACAATTTGATGGAGAGAATTCAGTTTCCCACTAGTTGTTGATTATTGTATGGGATGAAGTTTTGAACTTTCCTCGTACTGAATGTAGTTAACATGAACATAATTGGAAATGTCACATCTTGCATTAGTTACACTGGATGCAATGAGGTGCAACCAATGTGTTTTCATACAGGCAGCAAATTTTGTAATCATTGCATCATCAGCTTCTCTCCATTAAGCATTCTGTATTCTGCCCCTACTATTTCAGCCAGAAAAGTGGCCACTTAAGAGATGGACTATAATGGAGCCATTGCCAAACCTGAACAACTCGATGAGGAAAAGGGTGAAGCAGAGAAGCAGCTGTCATTTCTAGCTGATTCATCTTCTTCAGGAAGAATGTCATTTTACTCATTGGATTTCACCACTCTGTTTGCTTTTCTGATGTGCGAAACTATTTAAAATTTTATCTTATTTCTAATTTTATTTGCATGTTGTGGTTTAGTCTGCCTTTCAACTTGCCAAAGACTTGATAAGTAGTTTTACCAAAAGTGTGAATGAATTTACTATCTTTCAAACCTGCATGCTTCGTCATCAATAACTAACACTATTAAATGGGCAGGAGGATGATACGGATAATCGGGATAGATCCGACAAATCTAAGTACTAGGGAGGTGTGGGAGAGTATCAGTTAGGGCTTGACATTTTTCTCTTATTGTTTTTAGCTACATATTAACTTGGTTATGCATTCGCTTTCTGATTTTCGTTCTCTCATGAATTATTTGTCTAAAATGAATCTATAGGGCTAGCTTTTCCTTTTGATTACCTAGGTGATTGATCTATTTTTACACTAATTTGTGATTAAATATATGTTGGCGTGTGAAAACACAGGGAAGACTAGAATCATTAGCTAGGTGGGCGCAAACAACATGACATATTATCGAGTGTTAAGTGAAATTGAAAAGGATGGGAATTGGACTGTATCATCAAAAGTTGAAACATTCAGATATTTAACCAAGGAAGTTGGCTCACCAATAAAGAAGGATAATTTTTTTTAAAGCAGTCTTTTGTTTTTTTTTTTAAATTGAATTCCATAAATTTTGTCTTGAGTGGGGGGCAAACTTGTCAGTAATTTCTAAATGTATATCCAATCTGCAGAATCCGGTTTGCTTCTTCACTATGCTCTGAAATAGTCATTACTGTCATATATCCTGTGCTACTGTAACAGTTGGAGTTTGCTAATTGCAGGAGCATGCCCATTCCAGTCCAACTAATTTGGAGACTATTTTTTCTCCCATTTTAGAGCTTGGTGAACTACCCAGCATAGAAAGTGTCTCCATTGGTACTGTTTGGACTCGTATCCATTAAAGATGTTCCTGCAGCTAGATAGTCCCTTTTGCGCTCTCTCGTCTTGTCATCTGTTTACATCCTTTTGTTACTTTGCTGCAACTGCAATAAGGGAGGGATCCAATTCTTGTTGGAGAGATCATATAACTGTTGTTTATCTAAATTATGCTACTAATGTCCTGTTTTTCCCCTACCTTTCTTTCAAGCACCAATTTTTCTTGTTGGATACGACATTGGGGTAAGCATCCTTTGCTGCCAAGGATGCCATAATTTACTTGATAGTGTATTTGATCCCCCACAGGGTGTTTCTTTTCATTAATGCATCTGTACACCACGAATCTTACCCCATGTCTTAACCCTTAGAATTTTTACTTAAATGTAAGCAGGTTTCGTTATCCTTTACTTGTCGGATCATGCGGTCAATTCAATACTTTTCGTGTATGAACATTACTTGTTTAACGAGGAACTACTTATTCCGCTTGTTGAGTTGAGGCTATTTTATTTTCCTGGTGCGCATGCCTTCATGGAGTTACTAGTTTGTTTTTGAGGAGTTTAATTCTAATGCCTTCGTAGATTTGGTAGGGAGCACTTGTGATTTTGTTGAAGCATTGTCGGAGGCAGATGAGAGCTTTGAAAACAAGGGGTCATGTGACTACCAAAGTTGCAGTATATCAGATTTCTATTTCTCTGACATGTTTATAGCATGTTGATGTCCTGATGATGTTACAATGGATGATGAGGATGCCACTGATTTAACGCTTGGGTACTGGGGTGATGAGTCAAGTACGTTGCTTGATGTTTCCGACAAATACATGATGGTACAACTTCTAGGGAGTACACTTATTACTAGTGCAATGGAAGATACCAAGTGATATGAAGAAGGAACAGTTGATCTAGATGGATCCAGCTTCTATATGTCAATTGATCAGATGAGATGCTACAACTCTAAATCAGTATGCCATTCTGATTTGGACGAAACAGAGTGCTTCATTCCGCAATGGTTCATCAGAACATTACCTAACTTTTCCAATGAAATGTCGAGTTTTCACCCCACAGCATCGAACAAGGAAATTCAAAAACGGAGGTTTGTGACATTGGTGCTTGATTTTGATTGTAAGAAGCTTATTTTATGGTTTGACTCTCTCTCTCTCTCTCTCTCTCTCTCTCTCTCTCTGTGGTTGTAGTAAATAACGATTATAATTATCTGTGTGTATGATAGGTAGACTGACAGAAAGATCGGTCGAGTACATTTTCATAGCCTAGGGAGAAACTTTTGATCCTGCATGCTCTCCTCTCCTCTTTATTTCTTATCCCTTAAAAGGTAAAGTTTGTTGTTCCAATTTCTCCTTTGTAAAGAAAAGCGTCAGATTCCAAAGTCAATGTCTTGTCGAGGTACTAGGACACCTGCTAAGGTTCTGACACTTTTAATGTCAATTTCTGAACTGAATAGCTAGTTAAATGCTACTTCTAAAAGAATGCAGTATTTATCTAGGGCTGCCTTGCCTCTACTAATCATCACCTTTCCTAGTCATGTATCAATATTTCTTTTTAGTTTCATCGTCTTATGAAAGCCTTTGATAGGGTCTTACATATGATTTTTCCCATCGGGAGAAATGCTTATTGTAAATATGCTTATGTTAGCTGTCTATTCTAGAAGAAGAGAGCCAGACATGTTATACGATTTTGAGTGATAAGCACAATTTTGCTTGAAACTTGGGCATTCTTGCAAGTTGAGCACAATTTTTAGGTGTAATAAAAGGATCATAGAAGTTTAATAGGTAAACATGAGCTTGTAGCTGTCTTGTTATTTATTGTTGCCAATGTAACTGTTTTATGTGTGGTAAGAGAAGTTTCAGAATTCTAACGATTGGCACCTGTGAATATGAATAATGCCTACTCTTTAGTGAAAGATTTTGGATTTTTCCCCTTGAACATAAACTGATAAACCTTCTTTTCTCATGCACTTAAGGATGCTTGCCACTACTTCACTTTCAGTTTCCATTGTACTCCGGGAAAGAAATTCAAGAATACAAAGTGTTGACTTATATGCTCTTTATATTCATATGGCCTCCCTTCACCTATCAACTTAAGCTTTTTGGTTGGACTTTCTCACACAAAGTATAAGTTATCTTCTAAATTATTCACATACAGACGAGCACTAAAGATCCCATTCGGATAAGGGGTTATGTCGGCTAATGTATAGGAGTTCCACAATTTTATCCTGTCTTTTTTGAGCAGTCACGTCTATTGCCACTAATGATTATTGACATCAATATGTGATTACAAAGGAGGTACGAGTGTTGCCATATCCTCTGAGAGCGAGAGAGAGAGAGAGAGAGAGTAGTCACTAGCGAGTGTCCGGCAGCTCACGGTGCTTGCGAGGGAACATTAATGCCGCATGCCACAATCAGTGTGTGGCAGGACCCTGATAAATGTCTGGCCAAGGTTGGCGATGATTGTCAAGGTTGCACACCGTCACCTACCCTTGCCCATGTGAACATGGGCACCTACAACCCTCCTCTCCACGTCTCCCTCTGTATGTGTCTCGTGTGCGTGTGCGTGTGGAAGTGCATTCACATAAATGACAATTTTCTAAAAAGTCAGCCATTTGACAGTGTTCGGTGTGAGTAACAGCCAGCCACAAAAGGACTTATGTCAAGTGAGGTAGATGACCTGATTGCACCCAAAAAGGAAAAGGACAGCTGGAAGATGAAAGCGCACCAAGTAGACAAGTTTGCTGACTAGGTCTCAACCCTTTTTTAGCAAATTTTGGGTCAGTCAGTTTGATAGAATTAACCAAAAAAACAAGAAGCTCTGTAGAATTGACAGAAATACTCGTGGTTGGGTTCTTGCATGTAATTTACATGCATAAAAGCAGGTGTTTTCCAATAATTCTATGTCCTTCATACTTGGCCATGGATATTATCTCCGTCTCTGTCTGTTCCATGTTTAATATATCGAGAAGATGCTTTGAAGTGCATCCGCCGGTGAAATTGATTGCCTTAATTAGATTCTTTTATTTACTTAGCCCATGAGACAGATACATGAAGAATATCTGATTATGAAGTGCCATTGCACTCGGTTGCAGTTGTTGCAGAGACACTCGTCCATTCGACATGGGAGCACTGTGATGATGCGGATTTTACCTTCACTGTCTTTTTCAATATGAAAGAGCGCACTGTGTATGTCAAAAAAGGAGGCCTTATCTGCAAACCTTCTTGGAGAGAGAATTGTGGACATGTTTGCAGCCAGCCCAAGCATCTATGCAGAGCAACTGCTTGACATACTGGATCCATACCAGAAGTTAATATCACGTCGAGTTTATCGTGAATTATGCACTTTTTGTGATGGGACTTACACGAAAGATTTGACCATCTTAGGTTTTGACTTGGCTAAAGTTGCTATTATTGATTATTTTCCACAGGTACTCTCCTGTCCACTTCCTATTCAGTTACTTGTTTGCTTCTTGCTGACTTCCACTTTCATTTTCCTTGTCGTGCTTACCTTGAGTGCTCATCTTTTTTGTGGTGTGAGTTGTGCTTTACCATGTACTTTCAATTGGATTACCTTCTGCACTCTCTAGTTTAAAAGCTTCTGGTTTTCACCCTGAAAATTGAAGTTCGACCGCAATACAAATAAAGTGTTTCTATGGGTCATATCTGTCTGAATATTTGAACTATAAGAAGTTAAGAAACTCGGTTATGATTTGTCGTCCAGATCAATTGAAAAGGTGTCGATTCAGGAATCCAATTTGTTATTTGCTGAGGGTGCACACAAGTGGTTTAAATCTAGAGAAGAGGGTGGAAAGTGTAAATTCAGATTGTTTTGTGCAAGTGCTTGCAAATGATACATACTATATTTGCAAGGAAGTGTTGTGAAGAATCATTGAATATCTTTTTCCTTACATAGAATTCTTACTTTTGGGGGTTGCTCCACTTTGATTATTTCAGGTATTCCGGTTGCAAGTGAATAATGGAATTCCTATTAGGAGTTGGTTTGATGATCCATCAGATTGTGCATTAGTATCACTCCTTCCCTTTTTAGAGACTGGTTGGGGCTGATGATGTACGTCCTATAATTGCTAGAAGATTCGGTAACAAGGAATAAGAACCCTCGTCATCTACATTTTTTAAATAGCAGTCCCGTTTCCTATTGTTTGCCCTCTTACTGTTGTTTTCTTTTATTTGGTGTTTAGATAATTGTTATATGTCAAAGCATAGATTGTCGTATTCCTGAGTCTCCTTCAATTGCTTCTAAGTTTTTCCATATTTTCTTACCTATTGACAGTTCCACGGAGTGTATTGGCTAATTTTGTAAATGGATGGTTCCAGAAAGAGCTTAGGGATTTCTGCTGTGGTTTAAAAATGAGCTATAGCATTCTTCATAGGGGTGTGTAAGCAAACCTCATATTATCGATTTCAGCATTTCTTTTTCTGGCTTCGTATGTCTGGCTAGGAAGCTAATTTTTCTTGATCTCTTCAGACCTTTTTTCCCTGCATAAAGGAATTGAAATTATCCCTGATAAATTCTTCCTGTTTGTAGTACCCTTTTTTAACCTCTTCAGTAATTGGTATAACAGTCTGATTGACAGAAACATTGGCTCAAGATAGTATTTGGGGGATTAAGCAGAAAAGAATATATATTCGCATGAGCATAAATAACTAAGAAACTAGATCACAGAACTTCTTCACTAAAACTGGATTTAGATGCACAAATGTGTTAACTGCTAACATATTACCTCGACAATATCGTTATTGGTTATGGGGATCTAAACTTAGTTTACGCTAGTTTATAGCTCCATAAAATATTGTTTTGTAATTTGCGACAGTTAGGAGATATTGGACATGCACTAAAAGTGAGATCTTGCTACTTGTAGCAGACTTTATTTCATCGAAATGGTGCTGTCTAGCCTTCTCGAAAGAGGATATGAAGTTCTTTTTGTAATGATCCAAATATGGGAACAAAATGTAAGTGCAGGAACTTAATAGAAATTTAGTTACGAGTAGTTATGGAAATACTGGACCTTGTCATGATGGATAAAGAGAGTGTTCATGAGCTGTAACATTCTTCATTTAATATGAAGATAAAGTAGTGAATTTTCGGAATTTTTTGTTCTTAGATCTGATCTTCTGTCACACTATGACCTGCATATATCTCTCTCATTCTACGTGGTTGAAGAATTTGAAGACTCGATTTATCTGGTTGAAAACACATTCCTGTGTATTCATTTGGCGCAATTCTTAGTGTACTTTTAAAGGGCATCTATTTATAACTTTGTGGAGAAATTGATTTCGCTTGTTTCCTCACTTTCTTTGGTAATGTGACTAGCACCGCATCTGGTTCTGTTTTCTTTTGGAGCGGCAAGAACGGTCATCATATATGCCAGAGTTATAAATTTGTAGAAAGGTGATGTAGTTACAGCTCCATATTGACTGAGACAGGTGCTACAATGAGTTGCAACTGGGCCTAGACATGGTTGTTTCTTTGATCGATATCCGCTAAAGCAGGTAAAAGGTGCAACCTTGATGATGTTAACTTAAAAGTAACTCCATGTGAGAATAACCATTCATCAGAATATTTGCTTAGGTGAATAATGTAATGTCATATGAAACAAAAAATGATGAAGAAAGTGTAATTTAGGAATGACAGATCGCTCTTGGGATTCAATTAAGGATGACTTCTGTTAGGATTTGGTATTGTGTCTCTTCTCAGGTTCCATTTGTGTGTTCTTGATCTTATTTAGTTGAATGGGGTCAGCTGAGGTAAAGTTCTTTCTTTTTGCTTCTCAGAATTATCATTTGCTAGCTACATAAATCCACCCGCTTGCTTTCTTCATTGTACTTCTTATTGCTCTTAAGCATTTGTAACTTTTTCAGGCATCCTCTACCTTTAACCTTTCATTGGAGCAATTATAGAACACGTGCAAATAATCCTCCATGTTCATCGTGCTTTCCTTGTCTTATTACGCTGGCATATTTGATGATAATTATAACCTTTGTTTCACGCTCGGTCTTAGGGGAAGAGAAGTGGCTGTCTAAAAGTAATAATTATAGATCTTTTGGCTGTGCAGAAAGATGTTTCTGTCCACTGACCTTTTGGCTAGCTCTCCCCTGTCTTGATTGAGGAATAGGGTATCAATATTCTTTGAGCATCAAACTTCGGGGGTTCATTTTCTACCAAAATGGCTTGATGCCAATGTAGATTGCTTAAAGTATAAGGCTATGCTCTTACGAAGTTATAATTTTCAGCATTATTTTTCCTTTCTTGAAGAGAGTTTAAAACCATGGACGGGACCAGGATCACAAGATAGAAGCTTAATTTGGCTTGAAGTACTCGAGTTGAATATTTGGGGTATAAGAGGGACTTTATTGGTGAGCATTAGGAGTTGGGAAGATGCATCTAAGATTAAGAATTTAGCAATGGGCATCGAATTGTTAGGAATTGTTTGAATTGGAGCACTTTTCGTCGTCTTGGGTGTGAAAAATTCCCGTAAGAAGCTGCTGATCAAAATTGAGATTGTGTCAATGATGGTATCAACAGCCAACTACGCTACAATGGAGACGTGTTAAATCAGATGGCATGAACGGTTTACGATTCTGCCATTGGCCTGGCATATTCTTAATAATCATAGTATTAATTTCTTTTTCCTCCAGATGTTTGTATGCCTCACTTGCAGGTCCTCAGGAATCAAGAATAGAGTTGCTGTGCTGTAGTGTATGCTGAGTTGCTTCTTTGACTGAATCTATGTGTCCGAGTGTCGAACTCCTGATTGTAACATTCCCAGAAGTTTGAGAAGCTATCAACTGTTGTACCCTTCTTGTACTTGGAGTTAAATTGTGTAATTGCGACATAATCCTGTATTTGCTAATGTTGGCTAGTCATGCAACGCTAATTTGCTAATTGTGATTTAGTATTGTCCTTCTATGCACTTGTGTTCCTTGTTCTGCTAGTATTTGACAGTTCGCCTCCATGTATGTTCACTCTCTCCTAACCCTAGTTTTATGAAACAAGATTCAGTCTTCTAGCTACAATCATCAGAAGATTTTGTATGGGAGCTGCAAACTTTCTATAATTTAAACTTTAGGAAACGCGGGTCAAGCTTTTACTATCCTCACTTTTTATTAGCAATGTGTATTTTACGTGTGAATTATGTAAACCATTTAAAAACATTCCTTCAATGGTCTTATCAGACTCTCCTCATTCGTGAAAAAACTCTCCACGGAAGCAAATTGAGGGTTGTGATGCATCATTGGCTGTCATTCAATTTATCCGGTACTTTTTTTACGTACTCGAAGGATGCCCTCCTTCACCTAGAAATTATGTTATCCCTGGTTGAGAAAGCGAAACACGATACTTCACGCCCTTTATTTGAGTAGCTTTTTCATACTCAAATTCCCTGACGCGGAAGCTTATACTTGCTTTGAGGTGGTCAAACGAGCGCCTCGATTTCATTGGAAAGGAGTTCCTCATAACATTTTTCACTCGGCCTGTTTCGTGGGAACGGTTGGAGATGTTCACACAAGAGAACATAAGAAGCATAAGTGAAATTCTTATTCCTCCTTAATTAAAGAACCTATCCACTCAAGGATAGCACAGAGCAATAAGATGATATCATCAGGAACCTACACCATGTGATTGATCATCTTGTCGACTCTTTTATCCGCTGAAGGGGTCCCCATTTTTTCCCGGGAGTGGAGGAGGTGAAAACAGAAGCCAACATAAGAAAGTAGTGACGAGACTAAATAAAGAATATTCCGTTAGATCATCTCGAAACATGTTTACAACTAACATATTGTCAATAGCACTAAATTCAGAACCATGCAAAATCAATATAGACGGGTAACATTTGAAGAACCGGATTGAATGAATTAGGATAGCATATTTTCTATTGAATTAGGAAATGAATTGAAATGTAAAGATATTCTAAAATCTTCCGGCAACAACGTAGGTACAGCTCAAGTCATGATCAAAAGCTTTTTTTGGATGATGCGCTTGGGTTATTTACTTATGTTTTCCCTTGTATTTGCCACGTGAACCCGGTTGCAGCACAGCAAGGTGCCTATCTAGCTGATTGTTTTAACCCGATGGAGGAGTGTGAGGAAAATCCGGAAGGTCCTCCTTTCCTGTTCGGAGGAGGGGCTGCCATTGGTTACGTCCTTCTAGGTATATGAAAATTTGCTGAAGCGTCCATCCGTGAAGTCCAAGAAAGCCGCTCCTCATTTATCCTCCTCATGAAGAATTATCGAGATCAATTTGGATACTCTGAATACAAATGTTGGAATTAAGCTTATTCTGATTACATTATCACAGCAAAAGCGGTGCGTATCCGTGTGTTTATGATCTTTCTCCGAGACTATTCACTAAAGCTCATTACATTTTGGATTTCACCATTCCATCTATGTTTCTGATAAGCAAAACTATTAGAAATTTTATCTTATTTCTAATTTTATTATCATACCGTGGTTGAGTCAGCCTTTCAATTTGCCAAAGACTTCATAAGTAGTTATGCCAAAAGTGTGAATGACCTTACTATCCCTCAAACCTACATGCTTTGTCGTCGGTATCTAACACTCTTAAATGGGCGGGAGGATGCTACGGATAATCGGGACAGATCTGACAAATCTAAGCACTTGGGAGGTGTGGGAGAGCATCGATCGGGATTTGACACTTTTCTCTTATTGTTTTTAGCTACATATTGACTTGGTTATGCATTCATTTTCTGATTTTCGTTCTCTCATGAATTATTTGTCCGAAATGAAACTATAGGGCTAGCTTTTCCTTTTGGTTACCTGGGTGATGGATCTATTTTTATAATCATTTGTGATTAAATATGTGTTGATGTGTGAAAACACAGGGAGGACTAGAATCGTGAGTGAGGTGGGCACAAACAACATGACCTATAATCGAGTGTTAAGTGAAATTGAAAAGGATGAGAATTGGACCGTATCATCAAAAGTTGAAGCATCCAGCTATTTAACCAAGGAAATTGGCTCAGCAATAAAGAAGTTAACTTTTTTTGAAAAGCAGTCTTTCTTTTTCTTTTCTAATCGAATTCCATAAATTTTGTCTTCGGTGGGGGCAAACTTGTCAGTAATTTCTAAATGTATATCCAATCTGTAGAATCCGGTTTGCTTCTTCACTATGCTCGAAATAGTCATTACTTGTCATATATCCCGTGCTACGTAATAGTTGGAGTTTGCTAATTGCGGGAGCATGCCCATTCCAATCCAACTAATTTGGAGACTATTTTTTCTCCAATTTTGGGGCCCGGTGAACTACCCAGCATAGAAAGTGTCTCCATTGGTACTGTTTGGACTCTCATCCATTAAAGATGTTCCCGCAGCTAGATTGTCCCTTTTGCGCTCTCTCGTCTTGTCATCATTTTACATCCTTTTGTTACTTTGCTGCAACTACAATAAGGGAGGGAACGAGTTCTTGTTGGAAAGATCATATAACCGTTGTTTATCTAAATTGATGCGACTAATAACCTATTTTTCTCCTACCTTTCTCTTAAGCACCAATTTTTCTTGTTGGATACAACATTGGGGTAAGCATCCTTTGCTGCCAAGGATGCAATAATTTTCCTGGTAGTGTATTTGATCCCTCACGGGGTGTTTCTTTTCATTAATGCATCTGTACTCTACGAATTTTACCCCATGCCTCAATCCTTAGAATTTTTACTTCTTAAATGGAAGCAGGCTTCGTTGTCCTTTACTTGTCGGATCATCCAGTCAATTCAATACTTTTCTTGTATGAACATTACTTGTTAACAAGGAACCGCTTATTCCACTTGTTGAGTTGAGGCTATTTTATTTTCCTGGTGCGCATGCCGTCATAGAGTTATTAGTTTGTTTTTGAGGAGTTTAATTCTAATGCCTTGGTAGATTTGGTAGGGAGCACTAGATTTTGTTGAGGCATTGTCGGAGGCAGATGAAATCTTTGAAACAAGGGGTCATGTGACTACCAAAGTTGCAAGATATCAGATTTCTATGTCTCTGACATGTTTATAGCGTGTTGACGTCCCGATGATGTTACAATGGATGATGAGGATGCCATTGATTAAACGCCTGGGTACAAGGGTGATGAGTCAAGTACGTTGTTTGATGTTTCTGACAAATACATGATGGTACAACTTCTAGGGAGTACACTTATTACTAGTGCAATTGAAGATACCAAGTCACATGAAGAAGGAACAGTTGATCTAGATGGATCCAACTTTTATATGTCAATTGATCGGATGAGATGCTACAACTCTGAATCAGTATGCCATTCTGATGTGGGCAAAGCAGAGTGGTTCGATCCACATTTGTTCATCAGAACATTACATTGACTTTTTCGATGAAGTGTTAAGTTTTCAACTCACGGCATCTCACAAGGAAATTCAGAAAAAGGAAGTCTGTGACATTGGTGCTTGATCTTGATGGTAAGAAGCTTAGTTTATAGTTTGCCTCTCTCTCTCTCTCTCTCTCTCTCTCTCTCTCTCTCTCTCTCTCTCTCTCTCTCTCTCTGGTTGAAGTAAACAAACGATTGTAATTATCTGTGCGTATGATAGGTAGACTGACATAAAAATCGACCGAATACAATTTCATAGCCTAGGGAGAAACTTTTGATCCTGCATGCTCACCTCTCCTCTTTATTTCTTATCCCTTATAAGGAAAAGTTTGTTGTTCCAATTTCTCCGTTGTAAACAAAAGCGTCAGAATGCAAAGTCAATGTCTTGTGGAGATACTAGGACACCCGTCGAGGTTCCGGCACTTTTAATGTCAATTTCTGAACCGAATAGCTAGTCAAATGCTGCTTCTAAAAGAAAGCAGTATTTATCGGGTGCTGCCTTGCCTCTACTAATCATCACCTTTCCTAGTCATGTATCAATACTTCTTGTTAGTTTCATCGTCTCATGAAAGCCCTTGACAGAAACTTATCTATGATTTTTCCCATCGGGATGAAATGCATATTGTAAATATGCTTATGTTAGCTGTCTATTCTAGACGAAGAGAGCCGGACATAATATACGATTTTGAGTGATAAGCACAATTTTTCATGAAACTTGGGTATTCTTGCAAGTTGAGCACAATTTTTAAGTATAATAAAAGGATCATATAAGTTTAATAGGCAAACATGAGCTCGGAGCTGTCCTATTCTTTGTTGTAGCCAATGTAATCAATACTCGATTACAAAGGAGGGAATGAGTGTTGCCATATCCTTGGGAGGGAACATTATCGCCGCATGCCACAATCAGAGAGTGAGAGCAGTCATTAGCGAGTGTCCGGCAGCTCACAGTGCTTGGGAGGGAACATTACTGCCGCATGCCACAATCAGAGAGTTTGGCGGGACCCCGGTAAGTGTTTGGCAAGGGTTGCTTGGCACTGCCGGGCACCGGCGATGCATTGTCAAGGTTGCACACCCTCACCTACCCTTGCCCATTGGAACATGGCCAACTACAACCCTCCTCTCAACGTCTCCCTCTGTGTGTGTGTGGGTGTGGGTGTGGGTGTGGAAGTGCATTCACATAAATGTCGATTTTCTAAAAAGTCAGCCATTTGACAGTCTTCATTGTCAATAACAGCCAGGGACAAAAGGACTTATATCAAGTGAGGTAGATGATCTGATTGTCCCAAAAAAGAGGAGAGCTGGAAGATGAAAGCGCGCCAATTAGACAAGTTTGCTGACTAGGTCTCAATCCTTTTTAAGCAAATTAGTGTCTGTTTGATAGAACTAACCAAAAGTCCAATAAGCTCTGTAGAATTGACAGAAATACTCGTGGTTGGCTTCTTGCATGTAATTTACAGGCATAAAAGCTGGTGTTTTCAAATAATTCTGTGTCCTTCATACTTGGACGTGGATATTATTTCTGTTTTTGTCTGTTCCATGTTTAATCTACCGAGCCATGTTGCATGCGGCAGTTTTCGTTTGTGGGTCCTCCGTTCTGAGACAGGAACCGGCCGTTTGTTCCCGTGAAATGAAATGTCGGATGTTCACTTGGATGCAGCTTGGAGTTTTTGCATCTTCCTTGTTATGTCCTGTGAGTGGCATGATCGCTTGAAATTTTATGTCGTGATGCTTGAAAGTGAAGCTGAGAAATGCTAGATTTTCCACAAAAAGACGAAGATGAACCGACAAGGGTGCTGGTGGGGCTTTAGCCCCTGCAGCGTGGCTTTCTGTATTCTCACTTCTCTCACACATAATAGGGTATTGCGAATGCTTTTTTTTATCTCATCAGCATCACAACCGCCTCAGATGCCAGTTTCATTACCAACGGTAGGATTTTCTTCTCTCTTTTATTTGATAGTCTTCCATGGTCTATCATTTAATGCTGAGAGTTTCATAGCTTGTTTCTTCTGTTATGATTTGTTCAGTGGCATATGCACAGGCAACCTTAGGTGCGCAAGCAATTGCACCAGTAGAAGCCGAGAGCAAAAAGAAGAGGGTGGTGGTACTTGGAACATCTTTTTTAAGGCATATTAAGAATTCCTCCTATGATATCCAGGTCTTATCACCTCGTAATTACTTTGCATTTACCCCTATGTTGCTCGTAGCATTGTTGAACCAGTTCAGAAGGTAATAATACTCTCATGTAATAGGATTAGACCACCACAAGGCCCCTTAGATCATGTTCTATTTGCACGTGGACTTCTTATTTGGAATGCTTATTGAGGATTAGACAGGTTCAACGAGAGTGGTCTATGTGATGAGTTACTAGAGAAATATTTATCTGCTATTACCTTAATGAGCCCGGGGGATATATCATAAACCCCTCGTTCATCACCTGCTTCTGAAATGACGGGCAGACCTTTAGTAGTGACTATGGAGTTTGCGTGAGTAGCGATAGCTTCATATGGTTTGTCTTGTTTTTTCGAAAGCAGAAAAATATGGACATTCGTTTCTGGGAAGCCGAGTGTGTCAAAATTGATGCAGGAACTAAAAAGGTCTACCGTCGAACTAGCAATGGAACCAATTCCGATGGAAAAGAGGAATTTGTTGTTGACTATGACCATCTCGTTATAGCCATTGGTGCCCGGTCCAACACATTTAATATTCCTAGGGTGGCGGAGAACTGCAAGTAAAGATGAAGCAACACCATATGGTTAATTTTGACTACAGGCGCAATCGACTATAAGCATTAATAGATTGGAGATTCTTGTGTGCCTTCTCGTGTGTTCTCACATAGTAACGCGTGTGAAATAAAGCAGGAAAAAAAAGTTTTGATGCCTGCGAGCAATTGTCATTGGAGTTCTAGTTATTGCACCGGGGATGGAGTTTATGATTTTTATTTCTTTTTCTTTTTCTTTTTTTGCATGTTGATCTTTTAGGAAGTAGAGGATGCTTAAGAAATTCGGAGAAGTGTCATCGACTGTTTTGAAAGAGCGAGCCTACTAAACTTAAGTGATGAAGAGAGAAGAAGGATTCTTCATTTTCCTTTGTTGGCGGTGGCCGGACAGGTGTGGAGTTTGCTGCAGAGCTTTATGACTTTGTGAATGAGGATTCATTGAAATTGCATCCACGGAGTAAGTCAATATAACACTTCTGGAGGCAGCTGATCATATCTTGAACATGTAATTACTCCATACTTCATTACGTTGTTTCTTTGGTGAACCAGTTATTTCTTAGTGTAATTGCATATCTGGTGTCTATCTACACAATTTTTCTTCTCCCATCTTGGGGGGTTTCCGCACTTTCAAATGTCACTATATGGATATTCTCCGGAATCAAGGCATACCGTAAAAACTGTTTATTTGATCAACCATGCATATGTGTTCTAGTCTGAACTATTTTAACGCCATTAATATGCTTGCCTCATAAGCAGAAGATTATCTTCTGGAATATATGCTAATTTGAGGATGCTAACTTTTGTGCCTTAGGCACGGCATGATTCTATCGATGGGGATTGGTTTTGCGCATAAGTTAGAAGAATTGTAATATCAACATCTTATGATGGTAGTGCGGCCTCTACGATCTATCCGGAGGCTGAAAGAGTAATATGCCTACTAATACCGGAAGTTTTATCGCCCTCATAATTTAAACAAGTTCAGCATACCGAAGACTTTTAGTCTTTGGCAGGTTCCGAAGAGATGGAATCGATCTAAAAGAAGGGTTGTGGAAGTAACTGATAAAGAAATGTCTACCCAAGAGAAGACCGGAGAAACATCTTCTATTCCCTATGGTATGGCTGCCTCGTCATGGCATATTTCTCTCTCCACTAAGAAATGGAGACCGACTCCATCAAGGGATGGCGTGACGATTTGTTTGGTTGTTTGTTCTCGGGAAGATATCGCGGCTATATTTAGTAAGGTAGGTAAGGACAATTCGAGGACACTGGCTGCAAAAGAAGCTCGTGAGGTCATTGTCGACATCTATGAAAGATATCCTTAGGTGGAGCTGTACCCGAATAATAAGAAATTGGGAGACATTGTTGATCCGTTGAAGGAATCGAAGAGGGATGTTGAGAAGAAATCAATCGAATTAGATTTTGGAGAATTTACCATGGCTCTTTCTCGGGTGGATTCTCGGATGAAAAATCTCCAAGCAATATCGTAGGTACAGCTCAAGTCATGATCAAAAGCTCTTTTTGGATTATGCGCTTGGGTTATTTACTTATGGTTTCCCTTGTATCCGCCACATGAACACGGTTGCAGCACAGCGAGGTGCCAACTGGGCTGATTGTTTTAACCTGATGGAGGAGTGTGAGGAAAATCCAAAAGGTCCTCTCCGGTTCGGAGGAGAGGGCTGCCATCAGTTACGTCCGTTTAGGTACGTAAAATTTGCTAAAGCGTCCATCTGTGAAGTCTAAGAAAGCCGCTCCTCGTGAAGAATTATCGAGATCAATTTGGATACTCTAAATACAAATGTAGGAATTAAGCTTATTCTGATTACATTATCATAGCAAAAACGGTGTGTATTCGTGTGTTTATCATCTTTCTCCGAGATTATTCACTAAAGCTCGTTACATTTTGTCTTTTGAGAAGAGTGTTAATATGTTGAACAACTTCATATGCTTGACTCTATTTGTGTTTTGTGATTCCCGAAGGCGCAAGCATCCTCTGGGAGCAAAACAGATAGCAGCACAACTTCCAAGGGATTAGGTCTCAATTGGCCACACTAGTCAATGGCTCTGGTATTTCCTCTCTCTCTCTCTCTCTCTCTCTCTCTCTCTCTTAAATATTTCTTTCAAGCTCGAGGTCATTTAATGGCATCTAACTGTAACATTGCTAATCGCAAAATTCAGCAAGCATGTTAGCTGGTGCACGAGGACATTGGTGATATCAGATTGAACGAGGCATTTCATTTTCGGGAGGGATTCGAGCCGTATCTGAAGCTATGTAAGTGCGCGCGACAGTAAATGTTTTGCTTGTAATAATTCAGTTCACAGTCCCATTGGTTTATTCGTCATAGGTAGCACACTAAGCATATAGCCTACCAAAACAAACTCAACTGCATGGAGCCGCAAAATATTTTCCTTTGGGAGACGTCCTCTCATTTGGATGGTGAATGTTAGTTAAAGTTTATGCTGGAGATTGGATCGCCTACTTCGATGACAGCCGATGTGATCAAGTTTTTAAGTAGTTTGGCTAGTCGATAAATTCATATAGTTCAACATCCAAGTGCATCAGTCTCAAATAATCTGAAAATAATCAAGTTTGTGATGTCACTTTTTGGTGATTTCTTCTTTATTCTCACCGTCCTTTAAAAGCAAACAGTGGAGAACATATAATGGGGATAGCGGCAAGCGTCTTGTTCTTTCTATGCAACTCAGCATACGATCTAAGCCGCAACATGAATGCAGCCAGAGGATTCAATTGGAAAAAGGCTCTCTCTTTTGACTTGATTCAAAGAAATTCGGTTCTCGCATATGATGCATCAATTAATAAGTGGGTTGGGGAGTTTCAAAGTGGGGCAGGGTATATCTTCTTGCCTACGAACTCATTTTAATCGACACCGAGCGTCTCTTTAGAGTCCAGGTAAAGGAACTCTCCAATGACATCGGGGAACAACAACAATTGACAGGCGCTTCTAAATTTCAAGTTTATCGAGCAAATGACTCTTAAGAATCAAAATCAAATTATTGCCACCATCTTTCGACCAACTTCTCGTCCTACACCTCCAAAATCCACCAACACACGAGTGGATCGATGCAGACATTAATCTCCAACTTGTACCGGAACCAGAGCACGTCTCCGAAAACTTGACCAACTCCATGGTCCCCCATCTGCCTCGGCGAGCTCACGACTCGTTACAATAGCATCGCCGCTAATGAACCATGTTTATTTCTTTTTTCCAAAAAAAGTTGAACAAAACCGAACCACGAAATAATGTTTCGTTCCAATTGCAAACTACTTTGCCGAGAAAAAATCAACTTGAACCAAATTAAACCATGAAAAAAGGTCAAATGTTAAAATTCGAGTTTTATCTTCTTCTGAGCAGCAAAGATGTACTCCGAGTTTGTGTCATTGAAACCTGAAAATGTTGTTCGCTTATTCATAAATTTCGGACAGAGAGAAAGCTGAGCAATGTCGCAACCAAAACGCCCTTTCATTTGTCGATAATCCAAAGCACTACTATTAACCTCTTTCCTTAAGAGGTTCATAAATACAGATGAACTAAGCTCGAAAGAAGTTTAAAATTAGGTTACATGTTAAGAAACCTAAAAACTGTCACAGTTCGAATAAGAATAAGCAGTGTAGTGCCCGGGGCAACATGCCTTGCAATGAGATCAACTCGATACCTGGATTTTCATGTACCTTTTTTAGGACGCCTATTTGAAATGATAATCCAAGACAATTTCAGCATTTTTGGAAGCTCTTTGATAGCTGAGCACATTTTGGATCACTTGCAGTTGTTTTTGCCCATCCGGTGTGGGCGGCAATTTAGCCTTGATAATCAACTTCTCCAGCACAAGTGCATCCCCAAGAAGGAACTTAATTAGGGCGAACAGATGTTTCGACTCACCAACATAAGCTTCAAAGCCCACAATCTCAACTCTTTTGAGATGTTTCACCAAACATTCAAAGTTCCCCTTCCGTGAGCACAAAAAATCTTCTTCGTCGAAGTTGAAACGTTCTTCAGATTCTCGATGAAGCTCAAACTGCACATAAATACCCCATTCAAGAAACAAACTTCACATTAGAAGCTGAACCACAGGAGGGGGGGGGGGAAAAAACTTCATTGGCTCACTAAAATTTCAAACAAATGATTTCCATTAGTCCTCTGCAGATGCTAGTCAGTCTTACTTTAATTTAAGCTCTCAAACTCGTCTACACATATAAACATGTTCTCTTTCTAGGTGCTCATCGCTAAACTCTTAGTTCAAGATTCGAACTCTACATGGCAGCAAAAGGACCTCCAGTCCAACACTGCAGTTACTTTAAGACATGAACCAAACAGCTTAATGTTGCCCCGCACAAAGGCTGCTAGACTCACAGGGTTGGGCAATTTTCAATAGCTGGAACAAATAAGAGTTAGAGATTGATCTTCTTTATGTGCTTCTAAAGTTTTAACTCATCGTTTAAACATCAATGCGAAAGAGAAGTCAGCACAAGAAGCGAATCGAAAATACCATAGCAAAGGAACATACCATTGGGAAGCAAGTCAGGTATATGACTAATTTTTCCAGGCACTGTGAACTTCGTAGCATGTATGCTATCCCGGGAAGGTCCCATTGATTAACTGGTGCATGTAGTATCAGATTCTGACATTTTGACAATGGAGACGGCACTCCATCCATCTCCAAGAGGGACAGAACCTAAGGAAATTAAGCAAGCAAAATAGAAAATGTTAATTGACATTTCTTTTTCCCGTTCAACATGAATAAGGAATAACAAAAATTTACAGTCCATCCAGATTCGATATCCTCTGACCCAGTCTCGCAGCTGGGAAAAGACCAATGAGGACACCACGGGTAAAAATGAACAAGGGAATGTATTTAAGAATCGAGACTGTTTACATATGCTTCTCAGGTAAGACTTGTGATCTTTGAAAGATCTGAAAATTCAACTAGTGGGTCACCCGAGACAGCGAGCCTATTTATCGACTGAAGTTTCCAAGTGAATCATTCTACTGCCATTGTAAAATATTCAGGGGATACCCAAGTAGCATTTATTATGGAATGGCGGCCTAAGGTGACAAGAGAGCATGACCCAGTTCAGTCAACCTAAGATGACTAGGTCCATGACCCTTCGCCATATATCCAGATAATTGTATTTCCTCTATAAACTGGAGGAATGAATTGAAAAAAAGTAACTCTTTCAGATAATCTCTTTGTGCATTTTTCTTGCGAAAGTAAAGAGTTTGACAATGTGGCGTTGAGCAGCATCCAAAACAGTTACCAATACCTAGTGGCTTTCAGTGTCCCTAATTGAGTGAGATCCCAGATCCATTTACGTGAAATGTAAACGGAGGGAAAAAAAAGCTCCAAGGTTCACCAGTTCGTAACGACAAACTTATGAATCATCCTATCAGCCAATGATTAATTACACATGAGATCACAACGAATCCCCTCGATGAAATCAAGAATGCCGCCAATCACAGACCCCACTCAACACGAGCTGGTCTTATAAATAGTAAGAAAAATTGAGGTTGCACCTGCAAACACCATCCGCCAGTGGTGATGGTAGGAACTCCGCGCAGCTTCTCAAGAAGATGCCTCAACAAGTGGCAGCCCTTGGAATTAGGATCCCGACTTTCAACGGAAAAATCTAAATCGGCTTCCACCAAAGAAGACACGTTGTCAAGCCTGAACCCAGCATGATTCCCTCCTATTACGCGCAAGGAAAGCAAATGCGGGGCGCAAAGTTTCTTCACGTAAGAACCAAAGCCGAGGCTGACGAGCACCAACTTTTTCAAACATAATGAATCAATTATAATGTTGTTCACGCCCTCGCATCTGGACAACACAAGGGACTCCAAAACAGGACATCCCCTGAAGATTCGCCCGAGGAAATCATCACTCAACTGGGCATCTTCGATCGACAAGACCTTAAGACAAGGCCACCTAATAGTCATATCCAACGAGAAACAGCACTTACCGACGTCCAGGCGCACCAACCGGCTGAAGCAATACAAGAACTCCGGCAGTACATAAAAAAACCGCGACCATTCAGACAGCCGCAAGCGGAGATCCTCCACGGAGCGCCGCACCGCGAACCGGAGCCATAGGTCGATCTTGGGGCGGTCGGCCTCGTCGTACATGAAGTGGGTGAGGTGGAATTTCTTCACCGTGGGGGAGGAGAACTGACTCAGGACGCTGTCGACAATGGACGGGAAGAACAAGGGACTGTCAGGCGGGGGTTCAAAGTATACATCGTATCCAACGAAGACAAGGTCGGTGGCGGTGGTCCAAGTGGGCCGCCAGCGCTTGGAGAGGACGCAGGTCTTGACGACGTCGTGGATGGGCAGAAAAGAGAAGATGTTGTGGATCATGGTGTCGGGCAAGCCGCTGATAAGATCCCTACGGCTCGGAGGAGGAGCGGAGCACTCGCGGTGGATGGCGCCGTGCACGGAGGTCTCCGCCATGGAATTGAAATTCTAGGGTTTCGTTTCTGCGGACGTTCTCCCCCGAGCTTCCCTATCCTTTTTCCTGTACACGCTCCTTTCAATTTTCCTTTTATTGGGGGGTGGCCAGCGAATCCGTTTCCCCACTTGAAATTGTTCTTTTTTTTTTTTTTTCCTTTTTTTAGTAGACACCAAAATTAAACTTAAAGAAAAAGGAATTAAGTAATTACCCCAACTTACGTGGGGCAGTGGAGGAAGCATGCGCAAATGTCCGACTTTTGCAGTTAATTAGTTATTTTAGTATGATTTTCTTTAAATACTTCTTTTTCAAATATAGAATCTTATTTCACAGTCCAACAGCTTTAGCATGAGTTTATGGAAGATCTTCTAAAAGCGTACATGATGTCGTAAAAGCAAGTGTGAAATAATGTACAATATAAATACAAACTTGAAGCAACAATTACATAACTAAATAGCATGCTTATAATGAATCTAAAAAAAGTAAAGCCCTCGCATTGCTTTTTACTTACCAAACAAGTGTGTGCCGAACTCGATAAGATGGTGATTTGTGTTATCCGACGTCAACTTTGTTGCGTCAAATTATAGAAATGATCGACAATTGTTTATGTTGGTGAGAGCAATGAGATTTATTTATCTTTTTAACTTATTAAATCAAATTAAGTCCCATTTGTTCAAAAACTAAATCAAATTAAATCAATATATATGTGTAATTTATACATGATTTATTAAATTATAATATGGATGAGATCAACAATAAAAATATTCAAGATGTGTGTTCAAAAATAAAACTGTTCCCAATTATTTCTAAAAATGTTTCAAATGTTAGTGCCATGCGAGTGCCACATCAACAAAAGATGGGAAAATGCCAAAAAAGGGCCCCAAGTGTACTTGTTCTCTCAATTAAGGGCCTGAAGTGCAACTTGTGTCAAAGAAGGGCCCAAAGTGCCTTTTTTTATTCAAACAAGGGCCCGAATGGGGACACTTTTGTCTTTTTACGTTTTGTAATTGTTTTCCTTTTTTTCTTCTGTTTTTTTCCTTTTGTTCTCCTCCTCCTCACCTGGGGCCGTGGGTCGTGAGCGGCCGCAAGGGCTTACCTCACTCGGCTCGGGCGAGGGTCGGCTGAGCCGCCGAAATGGCGGACGGCGAGGACGCGGCGACGGCGGCGCGGCGGCCGAGGTGGAGGCAGCGGCGGGGGTCAAGATTTGGTTGAGGGCGAGCTTCGCGTTCGAGATCGTCGCTCATCGCGGCCGAGGCGACCTTGCACCCGTCTGCGGCCGGCGACGAGAGATCTGCGGGTTGAGCGGCCGAGATCGCGGGTGGCGAGGACGCGGGGCGGAGAGACCGAGGCGGGGGTCCTCGTGTCGCTCATCGCGGCCGAAGCGATCTTGCACCCGTCTCGGCCGACGAGAGAGCCGCGGGTTGAGCGGCCGAGATCGCGGGCGGCGAGGACGCGGGCGGAGAGGTCGAGGCGGGGTCCTCGCGCTGTTTGCGGCTCACGGCCGGGCGGGTGCAAGGGGAAGAAGAAAGAAGAAAAGGCACCTGTTTGCGACTCACGCACGGCCGGGTGCAAGGGGAAGAAGAAAGGGGAAGAAGAAAGAAGAAAATGCGCCTGTTTGCAGCTCACTCTTCTCCTGTTGGGGTCGTCTCAAGCTGAAGCTCCCGTGGCCCAACAGAAGCGGCGCCGACCACCACCGGAGGAGTAGCAACAAGAACTCCGCCAGGAGCCTCCTCACCCGCCCCAACCTCGACCGCAAGTCCATCGCCACCACCCTCTCCGTCCCCAGGCCCGCACCCATCGGCAACTTCCGCTACGACCCCTCGGCTACTCCCCGGAACTTCGACGACGGCTCCCGGCCCGCCGACGGCGACGCCCCCTCCCGCGGCTTCTCCTCTCGCCACGCCGCCCCCTCCCCCGCCGCAAGCGAGCGGCCGCCCCCATGAGCCGAGATGAGAACCGGGGGGCCGCCGTCCTCCGGTGCGTCGCTGGTGAATCATCCCCGTGGTCGGCTGGTGCAAGGGGTAGAAGAAAGAAGAAAAGGAAAAAAACAGAAGAAAAAAAAGGAAAACAATCACAAAATGTAAAAAGACAAAAATGTCCCCGTTCAGGCCCTCATTTGAATAAAAAATGGCACTTGAGGCCCTTTTTTGATACAAGTTGCACTTCAGGCCCTTTTTATAAAAAACAAGTACACTTGAGGCCCTTTTTTGGCATTTTCCCACAAAAGATTAACAATTAAAAACTAAAATAGAAGAAAAAAATCTAATTCACTGTCCATCGTCTTCAACCTTGCGATCAGTCGACCAAAGCTTGTCCGGTGCTCATCGTCGCTATTCACTGCCTAAACCTCCCAGCAGCGTTAGTCGACCCTTGCTTGACCTCCCACCAAATCTGTCCACGGCGGCCGCTAGCTTCGTGGTTGGATCTGGCTTCGAAGTTCACAGCCGCCATGGCCACTCGAGCTCGAAGCTGGCATAAGGGTTTGCGAATTTCATCTGCTTTGCGAGGGAATGGGCAAGCCCTACACTTGGGCTCCTGTTGGCCCTGAGTCGCTGAGCGCCGCAGCCCCAAAGCTTCTAGCGCTCCAAGTCCTTGTACTGCAGGTAAAGGCTGTCCTTTAGCGGAAGTCCCTCCAGGCTATGCTTCTTCTCTTCGACCTTTCCCTGACGATGCACCTCTTGCCTATCCATGGCTCATCTTTTCCCAATCAACAAAATGAACAATAACATCTCATTTTTTTTCCTGAATCAGACCTCAAAGCTTGCCGCCGCCATGACCAGATCTATTAGATGTGGTGAAGCAAGGGACGATGAGCGCCGTCAGAGATCCAAATGGAAGTGGGTAGCGACGGACCATCGCCCAAGGACATTGCGAGGTCGAAAACAATGCATAGTGACTTTTCCTTTTTCTTCTTTTTAATGTTTTTTTTTTATTTGGCACTTGACTAACGCCATATCGGTGTCATTTTGGATTCACATTAAGTTTTTAACTGTCACTTTTAATAAAAGAGGGTAAATGTGCCATAAGATACAAATTTAAGGTTTTTAGTGTCACAAAAAAAATTAGGATAAAGCTCGCCGGCCGCGCGGACACCTCGGTTACCAAAAAAAAAAAAAAAAATAGGATAAATGTGTCGTAGTAGGCATAATTTGGGATTTTTAACGACACAAAAAAAATTCAGGATAAATGTGTCACATTGGACAAAGTTTAGGGTTTTTTGTGATACTTTCTCTTAAATTTATTAATTCCAAACAATGACTCGTACTAGCAAACACTGAATTAATTTTTATAGTGTAAATTCATTTTTAGGCTCTCTTGTATTATTTATTTTTGTATATTTGAATTAAGTTAGTTTGATTGCAACAAGTATAGAAATTATAATTTATTATGTACATATAAAAATATATGTTTAATATATAACATGTCCCAATATATCGAAATTCTCTATTTTTTTGAAAATGAAGTGTCGGTATGTCGTGCCGTGCCACGTGTCACATATTGATGTCGGTGCTACCTAGAAAAAATGTACAGCGTAAATACCAACTTAAAGCAATAATTTCAGAACTAAATAGCATGCATATGAAGAATTACAAGTACCATTAACTTTAAAACGTGAAGTCATGGCATTGCTTTACGGTCATCAAACAATTTTGCGTCGAATCCAATAAGATGGTGTTTTTTTTTTAAGAGATGTCAACTTTATTGCGTCAAGCTAATGATGGACAGTTGTGTATATATTGATAGGCTGAATATGTTAGTGTCACGACAGTTAACGCGGTAAATATGCCTAGTACACCTATTAGAGTGGTAAATAGCTATAGGTTGATATATTACATTCATGTCTGATTCCGTTTAGTTTAGATGCATAATAGGCAAAGTAGTCTACCGTCCGAGCTAGAGTTGATTAGCTTTAGAGAACAGTGCGGTGTGCATTGTTACAAGTGACTATCAGAATAACCTTCTTTATATTGTAAGATAAAGTAAGTAATGCATTTGATTTTTAACCTCTCACTCAATTCTTGATACAAATCTTTTAACTGGAGTTCACTCGACACGTTGGGACACGTTATATATTAAATATATAATTACTATTTCTATGATTTTTTACAAAAACGAAGAATAAATTTCCTGCATGAGGTACTCCTGTAATTTGAACTAGAGTCTAGCACTACAAAAAAATAAGGATTTAGCCACGGATTTTGCCATGAAAAATTGACCAAAATTCATCGATAAACCAATTTGCGACGAAAATTAGCGACAAAAAAATATTCGTCGCCAATTCGGCGTCACAAAATTTAGCAACGAAAAAATAAAGTTCGTCGCTAATTAGCGACGAATTTTGCGACGACTATTTATCCGTGGCTAATTAGCGATGAATAAGTTTCGTCACAAATTAGCCACGAATTTTGCGACTAATTACTCTCCGTGGCAAATTAGCGACGAAACTTATTCGTCGCTAATTAGCCACAAAAAAAAAATGTTGTCACTAAATTTAGCGACGAATTTTTTGTTCGTCGCTAAATTTAGCGACCAAAAAATAATTTTTCGTCGCCAAATTTTGCGACGCCAGATTAGCCACGAATTTTTTTTCGTGGCAAAATTCGTCGCAAAACCCAATTAGCGACAAATTTTACCGAATTTTTCGTGGCAAAATTTGCTATGAATTTTTATTCGTCGCAAATGTTTGTTGCAAAAAGTGCATTTTTTTTTTTGGTGTTCCTTTCTATTCAATGGCATAGGGGGTGAGGGAGTCTTGGGTGGCAGAGGGTCGAGGGAGTCCCCGGGCTGAGGTGGATGGGGATGGGGCTGGTGAGCTGGACGATGGCGAAGGGGGTGGGTCTCAGCTGGAGCAAGGAGCGTCGCGGACAGAGGAGGAGCAGAGTAGGAGGGTAGTCGGGGTGCCGGGACAAGGAGAGGGAGAGAGACCGAGAGATGGAGATGGAGGTCGAGGGCTCGGGCTCGAGCTCGGGGCAGACGGCTGTAGGCTGTGGGCGTCGCAGCCTGAGTTGTGGGAAACAGAGAGGTGGTGGGGTGGAGGTCGACGACAGCTACGCGGGGCTGGCGGGCGAGCGGCAACGGCCGCAATGGCGAGGTGACGACAAAGGCGGGTGGTGGTCAGCTGGAGGCTAGCATCGGCTAGGGGGGCTGCCGAATGAAGAAGAAGAAGAAGATGAACAGGGGGGAAAGGGGGTCTGTTCGCACCAAGAGGAGGAAGAGAGAAGGTGAGTGGGGGGAAGAGAGAGAAGGACGAAGAGAGAGAAGGTGAGTGGGGTTAGGTGGGGGAAATTGAATGCTGTGGAGAGCGGAATGATAGAAAGGGGGCGGAAGAGTTTATAGAATAAGGTTAGGCGGGAAGAGAGAGTGGGAATCGCAAAATTTCAAAATCTACCTGAAAAATTTAGCGACGAAATAAAGTCCTTTCGTCGCTAATTAGCGACGAAACACATAATTTTGTCGCTAATTTTAAAAAAAATTGCGACGAAAGATGAAATTTGTCGCAAAATTTGCGACAAATTCTCATTTTGTCGCAAATTGCTGATATAAATTAAATAAAAAAGAAAAAAAATAATTAGTGACAAAAAAATAATTTCGTCACTAATTTCCAGAATAAATTAAATAAATTTGCGACGAAATGTATTACTTCGTTGCAAATTTAGCTACTAACACGGTTTTTTCGTCGCAAATTAAATAAATTGAACATTTTCTTTTTTTTTATTTCCTTCATATTAGCGACGAATAATACATTTCTTCGCTAAATTAGCGACGAAAATAATGAATCGTTGCTAATTTTAATATTTTCTTTGTTATTTTTTTTCATAGTGCTAATTTTGCGACGAAAACAAAAGTTCGTCGCTAATTAGCGATGAACGTTTATTTTCGTCGCTAATTAGCGACAAACGTCGATTTTCGTCGCTAACTTTTAATAAAAGAATTTGTGACAAAAAAGGACGTTCGTCGCTAATTGGCAACGAAGCCCATTTTCGTCGCAAAGGAGATAGCGACGAATAATTATTTCATGGCCATTGTCGCAAATTAGCGACGAATTATTTTTCATCGCTATAGTTGTCACTAATGGGCGACGAATGTTTTCGTCGCAAATAGCGACGAATATTCATTTTGTCACTATTTTCATCGGAAATTAGCGACGAATTTTTTTCATGGCAAATTTTTCGTGGCTAAATTCGTGCTTTTTTGTAGTGTAGACATTTGACAGACTAGACAGAACACGTTCTCTCACACGCTCGGAAAGTGAGGTGACCCCCCCCGGGTTACTTTTTGTGAAAATCTACGCCTCACCTCTATCTCCTTCCTATCTGTCTCGCGAAAGGGAACGACAACCACCATGATTTTGGCCGCGTCATCTCTCTTTCGGCGCTCTCTCGCTCTATCCTCCGGTGCTCTGCTCCGGCACAACCGAAGCCTGTTCTCTGCTCCAGTGCTTACCGTGCGTCGTCGGCTCTCTCCCTCATCCGTCTCATGGCCCAAGATGCAGACAACTCCTCCCTCTATCACCCAATCTATGCCCTCCATATCTACGCCATCCTTGCCCTCCTTCCTCACCGACTCGCGCGCCCCAGGCATGTTGCCTGTGTTGATCGTGTGTCGGAGGATGCCGAATGCGTGTCCGTGTCCAACACCAACACAGCACCTCCCTTGACCGATCGGTGCTTCATAACGTGCGCCAACCAAGTTGAATAACAATGTTAATATGCTTAGGTATAATTTGAGTTGCAAGCAAAACCACTCAAAGTTGGTTAACGTGGCATTTCTATGTCAATTGAAAATATACATTAACTGGGTGATACGAAAAATTTCTTCAAAAGAAAATCTTTTTTTTAATCAGAAAATTGAAAAAACTAGGGACGATTTACAATGATTTTTGAATGGAGGGCTAGGGAGGTAGATTTAGGGCAAGACCTACAATTGAGGTGTTTTTTTTAGACAAAATTCACTTTGGGCAAATTTGGGACTTGACCCAAAGTTACTATGTTTTTTTTTTTTTCAAGACAAAAAAAAATTTGGCATAGAATTTAAATTAGACCTAAAGTTGAATTATTATTTTTTTTCAGAGAATTAGGCCTTTTATATTGATAGGTATTGTGTTTGGCTAAAGTCACCGAACCTTCTCATTAAAAAAGTTAATATCAATCTTTAGTCCTAATTTCCCTAGAAAATTGAGCATTTTCCTAGACAAGCAGCGCATTGACTCGAGGGTGAGGTCAAGAAGAATTATTTAATCAAAGATAAGCGTACCAATACTACTTGTCCAAGTTGATCAGAAATATGCTCTCCATTATTTAGATATGTTTGTGAGAGTTGCTATAGCTCGAGATGAATGAGAGTGCATCTTATCTTTTGATATCTTGAGACTTGCAACCACATCCTTATTATTGACCAATCAATTAATTAGTACTCAAGCAATATGTGGTTTATCCACTTTTCATTTTGAGGAATTTAACGTTTCATTCTCTTATTAACCATCACACACGAAGAGCAAATAAGATCGCTTTATGTGTTTGATATGGATTATCTAAGGAAATGAATTTAATTTGCTAAAATAAATTTACAAGGATTAAAATTGTGAGCGTACTTTCTTACAAGATTTGTGCATGTAGGCACCAAGTAAGCTTGTACACGTGAGCTTGTACTATTCTAGTTTGTCATTTTTTTTATCTAAACAGCCATAAATTTATCTTGTAACAGGCATGGGCAAGATAGTTTCATAATAGCAGTACGATGCATCCATCTCTCACGAGCTCGCAGGTGATTTTCAGGTTACTGCAGGCATGTGAGTGAAGCAGTGACCACAAGGGAAAGATCAAGGATCTGGAGCGAGGGAGATAAAAAAAAATGTGCAAAGGTCGAGGAAGCAACTAGAAAGAATTATCGTGGAGTTAAAAAAGTCTACCTGGTAAAAAAATTAAACAAGAGGAAAGGCAAAGGTATTGAGCATAGATGTGTTCAGCATGTGCTTACTGATTCTTCTGCAATCCTTTAAATAAATAACAGTGATCGGCGCATCAGCATGTGTTTACTGATTCTTACTCGACATAAAATTATAATTTAATGTTTCTTGTCCAGATGCATTCCCCGAAGGACATCCTAGTCCACTTTTCATCTTCCCTATAAATCCACCTTTTTATGTGTATTGAAATTTTGACAGGCCTCGTCTGTCATCCTTGGATTCTCTTGGGCATTAAGATTTCAGCCGCGTGAAGGGCACCGACTCCTACCCCAAGTGGTCGCGGTTCCCTGTGAATGAATTACTTAACAAGCTTGACTTATATAAATCAAACCACCAGAGAATAGGCAACAAGAAGGCATTTCCTGTTTCCTGAGAGGCATTCTGGTTCTTTTCTCTGTAAGACTTGAGAGCCATAATCAAAGGCAGATCAGAGCAAAGACGAAATGCATCATCCCATTTTTGGGCAGTCTTTCGCCGTGCTCGTGGCACTGATCCTTCTCTCTAGGCTGGCGTTCTATTTTCTCAATAAGAAGAAAGCTTCGCACGGCCCTATTTGGGCCCAGAGCACCACGTATTTTTCGTGTGTTTCTTCATTATTTTTTTCCATATTTCCTCGGAAAATTGAATTTATTCCCAGACAACAACGCATTGACTTGAGGGAGGGGTCAAGAGGATTATCAAATATAAATGTACAAATATTTTTTTGTCCAGCTTGATCGGAAAGATGCTCTCCATTGTTTAGATTTCTTCCGGAAAGTCTTTACAGATGAAAAAGAATGAGAGTGCATCTCATCTTCCAATTTGTACTTAAGCAAGATGTGGTTTATCCACTTTTGATTTTATGACTTTAACTATACACTCTATTACCAACCATCACACGACAAGTGAATAAGACCGCTTTAGGAAATATTTCTTTACATCAGTATTGTGTGCTATAATTACCCTAATTTATTATGTTTCAATCTGTTAAACATTGTCCAAGAAGATGCTCGTAAAATATAAACGAGAAACCAGTCCACGTTATGAACCGAAAAAAGTATGCTTGATTTGGATTATCTATGGAAATGAACTTAATTTGTTAGGGGTCGAAAAAGTTAATCAATTTAATGGAGATGTTTTTCACTAGTTTTGTCTCTAAAACAAATTATAAGGAATGAAATCGAACATTCACAAGAATATGATGATCAAAAGTGGAAGGTTTGTGCACGTAGACACCATGTAATCTCGTACATGTGAGTTTGTCCTCTTCCATATTATCATTTTGTCCAAACACAGTAATAAAGAGTTGTCGTGGAGTTACAAAGTCTACCTAGAAAAGAACTTAAACAAGCAGAAAAATATATCTGTGGTCGATGTATCAACGTGTTTCTTATTCAGATGCATTGCAAGTCGCTGTCTATTTTCTATTATATATTTAGATATGCCAATTGCATTCATTTACAAGAAAAAAAAAAGGCCAATATATGTAAAAATTTACATATCATCGCAAGTTATTTCAGTATGTTCTCAATTATAAACTATACTAATTTAATACAGAGAAAGGCGTACTGAAAGTCTTAAAAGTAAGGTTTATTATAGGAGTCGAAATATCAAGCTACTAAGGTTATTATATTCCATACTACTAAGAAAACTATAGATCCCCTGATTATTCACATAGTCAATCAAGTTAACATAGATATTGTGGGAGGTTGTGCTCATCGTGGCATCACGAGCTTTAAATATATTCAAAAAAATACATTTTCTGATGGAAAATAAATTTAAAAAAGTGCAGGAAAGTTCAACGGCGCAGCAACTGTATGTATTTATCAATTATGACCACTTGTCTACGGACAATAACAGAAATTGTTTTTTTATTCAAAAGTTTTATTTTTATTTAATAATGCCATCGCAACTTGCTCACATGTGCAGTGAAACTTCCACCACATGAAGGCAACGACCATAAACGCGTGGTTGACTTATGGGTACAAGATTCTCTTTGCCAACCGGTTCCCATTATACAAACCAACCCACAGGGAGAGAGAATTGGCAGCAACGAGGCATTCCCTGTTTTCTGAGAGAGGCATTCTGGTTCTTCTCTCCGTCAGACCTGAAAGTGAAAATTAAGCGCAGAGTGGAAGCAAAGCCGAAATGCATCGACCCATTTTTGGGCATTCTTTCGCCGTGCTCGTGGCACCCATCCTTCTCTCCGTGCTCGCGTTCCGTTTTCTCAATAAGAAGAAAAACAATGCGGCTAGAAATGCAGCAGATGCCGATAATGGCGCGCCTGGTTCGTTGACTGCACCAACGGATACTGATTTCGGTGGATCCAGTTCGTCTCCGACCGGAAATTGCTACGAGGTGTTCTTGAGCTTCAGAGGCTCGGACACTCGAAACGGTTTTACCGATCACCTCTACCACGGGCTCGTCGATGCTGGAATCGACACTTTCAGAGACGATGACGAGCTCTGTCAAGGGCAGGGCATCAGACCAGTGCTCATGGACGCCATCACGAACAGCAAGGTCCTGATCCCCATTTTCTCCGAGAGTTATGGTACAAGTAGCTGGTGCCTGGATGAACTGGTTCAGATATTGGAGCGCAAGAATAACAACGGGCAGATAGTCTTGCCTATATTCTACAAAGTGAAACCATCTGACGTAGGACATCAGAGGGGAAGTTTTGGAGATGCATTTCTTAAGCGTGAGAAGCGTTTGCTTAAGAGGGGTTTCGATCCAACGACTTTGGAGAATTGGAAGAAAGCACTCCTTGAAGTCAGCACCTTTTTTTTTTTTTTTTTTTTTTTTTTTGGTCGGGAAGTCAGCACCTTGAGTGGATACGAAGCTGATGGGTAAAATTTTCCATAAGTTATTCTCCTTTTTTCTTTTTTGCCTTGTGTTTTAATGATGTTGACCAATGTAATAATAGATTTTGTTGTCAAGATCCCATTGGAAAATTTTTTTTTTGAATAAACTTTTACTTTTACATCTAAAGATTTTGTAACATTGTGCTTTTTTTTTTTGCTTGTTTATCCTCATCACACACTTTTCTAATTACGCGTTTATTCTAGATTAATAGTACAACTCATTGGTGATTTTTTTATTTAAAGCTCATAACATCATATACCGTGCATGTTGATTGTCAAAGCCATAACTCTTTATCTTCCCAAGTTACATTCATTGAGTCACTAATATTGTTTCATTGGTGATATATGGTGATGGTAAATATAAAAAAGGAAATAACAGGTTGTTTTTTTTTCATATGTTTGTTTAAATCATTTTCAATTAATTTTCCTATCTTCAACAAGTAATTTCTATATCATGCACCTGCATATATTGAAGCAATGTTCTTATTTTGGGTAAAAATTACTCTTCTCCTTCCGTATAAAACCGATAATAGACACTTGCAATGAAAACTGATAAGAACACAAATTTAGAATATACTAAAATTCACAGCACGAGTAGAAACTTGCAAGAGTGTGGAAGTGGGCAAACAAGGATAAAGCCTCTCAACCGCAATTCGGGTAGTTCACAATATGACACTCTGAACAACTTTTCTGATTGGTATCGCAACACCCGAAATCATCTTGTATCAAAAGTTATAACTTGTCTTTGCTTATTCAAACGCTCTACAAATTTTCAAAGTCACGTCCACGTCATCGCTTTTATCTTTAAAAAACAACACGTTCAAAATTTGACTCAAATCCATAATAGATACAATATTTAATATTCATAACTCATACCCTCAAGTTTATTCTGGCTTAATAAATTATTCTGGAGCAACAGTGGGATTGGGCACGCCATATGAAGCAACCACCAATATACGGAGGTGTGACAAAAATGATTTTTAAAGTTTTTCAATCAATCCACAGATTTATTTATTGTTGTGTTGTCATTTGATAAACAACATAAAATTACTGTTGCCACATAATCGAACTCTTGTCACATTTGATGTGTCCGAAGCGAGCTTGGTGAAATCGATTGTCGGAAAAGTGTTGAGCGAATCAAGAAAAAGTTTGAGTTGGATATTTCGAGAATTTGGTCGGAATTGATCGTCATGTGAAGGAGATTATGGAATTTGTGGATACTAAAAAATCTTATGCTACCCTATTTGTTGGCATCCACGGAATGGGAGGCATTGGTAAGACGACTCTTGCTAAAGCCATCTACAACAAGATTTCCAATCAATTTGAGCACCGAAGCTTCATTGGCGATATAAGGGAATCATGGAAGCGTAATGGCGGACATTACTTGCAGAATAAGTTAATCTATGATATATTGAAGCGCGAAAATGAAGTTTGTGATGAGAATGAAGGGACTAACTTTATTTCCTCCAAGTTTAAAGGTAAAAAGGTCCTCCTCCTTCTTGACGACGTGGATGATGTCGTTCAATTGAAGCGTTTGGCTGGTAATCGTGATTGGTTTTCTTCGGGAAGTATGATCATTATTACCACCAGAGACGAGAGTATTCTTCAAAATTTTGGGGTGGACCATGCCTATGGCCATAAGGAAATGGATAACGATCAATCTTTGATTCGTTTTAGCAAACAAGCATTTCGAAGGGACTCTCCTCCAAGTAAATTTGAGGGCCTCGCTCATAAAGTCATATCCATCATCGGAGGGCTTCCCTTATCCCTTGAGGTTTTAGGCTCATTATTGTGCGGAAAAGAGCTAGCATTCTGGAGAGGTCGGATAAAGAAGTTAAAAAAAGTGCCTCCTAAGAAAGTGCGAGAAAAGTTACAGATAAGTTATGACGAATTAGAATATGGACAAAAGCAAATTTTCTTGGATATTGCTTGTTTTTTCATTGGCACCGATAGAAGAACCGTATCGTACATGTGGGATGCCCGTGGCTTTTTCCCCGAGGAGGGAATTGAAGTATTGAGATTCATGTCATTGATAAAAATTGGAGATGATCATGAGTTCCGAATGCATGACCAACTGAGAGATTTTGGTAGGGAAATAGTTCGCGAAGGTAACCAAGAGGAGCCTCGGAACCGTAGCGGGTTATGGGACTCCGAGGAAGTCAAGAAAGTGCTAAAAAAAAATAAGGTAACCGTTTGGTTTCTTTTTCGTACCGAGTCCGTGTTCTCTTGTTAGAGTAATGTTGGTCCACTTCTTAGTGCTTGCTCTCCTATTATTGCAACTTGAATGTTTCATTGACAAGATTAGAAAGTAGGGAGGTTGCTCTTTCCGAGTAAGCATTGTAGTGTTAAGATCATGAATTTCTACATTTGCTTCACTTACGTCTTTGACAAATGCAGTAAATAACTTGACTAATGATAAATCATAGAATCATAAACTCAAGCGGAAAAAGAAAAAAAAAAGTTTAAGTCTAAATTAGCACAATTGAAATAGGTTTAAGACTTTTTTGGTAATTTGAGAATACTTTAATTGGATATAGTATTAATGGACATTGAATCGTTGCATATAGGGAGCGGGAAATATTGTGGCCATTAATCTCGGTGAAGGCAGCTCCAAAGGATTCGGCAACATAGCTCAGCAAGATGACAAAATTTACACAGGAGAACAATTCAAGAATTTGACAAGTCCGAGATTCCTTCACCTGGAGGAAGGGGTACATCTCGGTGGAGATTTTAAGGACTCAATGGAGGAGTTAAAATGGCTTCGATGGCCAATATGGCCCATGAATTTTAGAATGGAAGAGGTACATTTTTCGTGTAGTTACTTCAGTATTTTTGCACGAATCACTCTTCATCCATAGTATCATAAAAAGAACACAGCCTTTTGCATATGGGCCGAAAATAACATTACCTTTCAAACTCATGTTTTCGTTCGTGGGATAAAAGTGACCTCCGCCGTCAATTTCAATTTAAAAATTGACGAGTCTAAGATTTCTTCAGGTGTATAACGTGCAGCGGTTATATTTCGACATGACCGGCGATTTTCCGTACTCAATGGAGGAGTTACGACCGCTTCTACGGGAAGAATTTCCCACGCTTTTTGAAGTAAAAAATTTTCACGCAACAGAATTAGTTGTATTGGATCCGTCAAGTAGCTGGATAGATGAGAGATGGCAAGGATGGAGTTCTTTCGTGGTAAGAGCAAGTCTTTTTCTTCTTCTTCTTTTCCCTTTTATGTTTTTTTTTTAATCATAATCACCCTTGACAACCATTTCTTTTTACCAGATGGCAAAGAAGCTCAAATTTCTCGACCTTACACGTTGTGGATACTTGGAAAATACGGACTTCCTCTCGGCTTTTAAGAATTTAGAGGTTTTGATCCTCAATCATTGTTCGAGCCTGCAGCAAGTTGACTCTTCGATTGGAGACATGAGGGACCTCGTTTGCTTGGAGTTGGGGGGCTGTCAGAGCCTCACGAAGCTTCCAAAAGAAATAGGTAAATTAGAAAAACTGGAGCAACTCCTTCTAGACAATACTCAAAAACTTTCTGCGTTACCAGAAAGCATAGGGTCTTTGGAGAATCTAGAAATTCTAAATATTGAATACAGTGGTATAAAAGAATTACCCGATGATATTGGAAGGCCGAGAAAGCTCCAAGAATTACACGCTAAAGGATGCAAACAATTGGGAGGAAAACTTCCCAAAAGCATAGGGTCTTTGCAAAATCTAGAAATTCTAAATATTGCTTACACCGATATAGAAGAATTACCCGATGGTATTGGGAGGCTGAAAAAGCTCCGAAATTTAGATGCTTCATATTGCCATGAACTCGGGAGGGAAATGCCGGAAGGCATAGGGTCTTTGGAGAATCTAGAAATTCTAGATATTTCTTTTAGTGGTATAAGAAAATTACCAAATAGTATCGGGAGGCCGAGAAAGCTCCGAGTTTTACATGCTTCATATTGCAAAAACCTGGAAGGGAAAATGCCGGAAAGCATGTGCAATCTTTCTTCCCTACAACGCCTTGATTTTTTTTTGCTGCAAGGAGCTCCAATCGTTGCCGGACCTTCCTTCCAACTTAACATATTTGTGCATCACCTGTCAAAGTCGGAAATTGCCTTCACTCTCCCACCTAACCCGTCTCAAGGAGCTACAAGTCCATGGGTGTGAATTTCTCAAGTGCATCCAGGAGCTTCCATCAACACAACTAAACAATTCAGAATGCTCCCAACCGACGGGTGTTGAAGAATCGGAATTACCACAATCCCTAAACACTCCCTTCAAGTTGGAAATCTTGACAGTCCGTGAATGTGAATCTATTGAAATACTGGACGTTTCACGGTTTATCCATCTAAGGACATTATCCGTCGATCATTGCGGGAATTTACTTGAAGTTCGAGGTCTTGATAAATTGAAATATTTGGAATCCTTGACTGTTGAGTACTGCGATTCGGTTGAACGGTTGGAGCTTCCAAAGTCTGAGGGTCTGAAGGTAGTGAACGTACAAGATTGTGAAAACCTCGTCAAAATTCAAGGTCTCGATTGCTTGGAAAACCCGAGTATCTATCGGTGCGCTTCAATTGAAAGGCTGGACCTTCCAAAATCCAGGAGTATGAAGATATTAGATGCTAGAGAATGCGCAAAATTAGCCGAAATTCAAGGCCTCGATAGGTTGGAGTTTTTGCAACATTTAGATATCTCCTGGTGCACTACAATTGAAAGGCTGAACCTTCCAAAATCTGATAGTACGAGGATATTGGATGTTGGATTTTGCAAAAACTTAATCCAAATTCAAGGCCTCAATAGGTTACAGTTCTTGGAAGAGTTGAATCTCTCTGGGTGCGCTTCAATTGAAAGATTGAACCTTCCAAAATCTGATAGTCTGAAGAACTTAAATGCTGAAGATTGCGAAAGCTTAGTCGAAATTCGAGGCCTTGGTAGTTTGGAGTTCTTGGAAGAGTTGAATCTCTCTGGGTGCACTCTGTTTGAAAGGCTACCAAACTTATGTTGCTTTGACTACTTGAAAAGTTTGAATATCAACTACTGTGACAAGCTTCAAGACATACAGAGCCTAGAGAGATTCCCATCCCGCAAAAGTTTATGGATTGAAGGTTGCAAGTCCTTAGCAAAATTACCAAACTTGTCAAGTTTTCATGGTTTAGGAGAATTGTTCCTGTTAAATTGTCATGAACTTCGAGAGATCCCGGGGCTTGAGGAGTCAATATCTCTAGAATCTATTGCTATCCCAGGATGTTCCTCGATTGAGATCTTACCGGATTTGTCATCATGTACCCACTTGAAGAGTCTGATTGTGCAAGATTGCGAGAAATTGACTGAGATTCGAGGGCTCGAGAAACTGGAGCAGCTAGCAGAAATGGATATTTCTGGATGCAAGTCACTTAAAACAATTCCAGTATTGTCCGGAAGGCGACTTTATCAAAATTACGAGAAAAAGCCATTTGCATATGATGGGAGGATAGAATTTGCATTAGACTATTCGGACGACTCGAATGAGTAAAGATACTAGAGATGATCCACTTTTTCGAGCAAAGTTACATAAAGCGGGTAAGTTACCTTTGCTCTTTTGAGATCTACCGCTCAATTGTCATTTGCAATTTATTTCAAGATTTATCATCTTCTCATTATTATTTCCTGGTTGACAGTGTTATCATTATTTTTGTTACTTGAATTCAAAGAATGTGGGGGAGATGTTCATGGAGGTTAATGTGTGCTTTGGCAAAATGATTCTTCTTATTATGCCAAGAACGGAAATAGATGAAAAGGCTTTCTAAGTACATCATATGTCTTTAGACTTTGGGTAAGATCCTTCATCCTATGCAGAAAAATAACTATTCCTAGCGTTTGATTGTTTCTGGATTTCTGGAAATCTGATAAAAACCGATGTATACGGGCATTTGATAGCGTGCCAAAGGTCATTGTATAGGTTGAGAAATACTAGATGGAGGACCCTATATGGCGGTCCTTGTTTGAATCCATGTTCATTTCTTTTGGATCCGGGATATACCTAAAAGTCCAAGGCAAATAATAGATTACCAAAAGAATGCATCTCGATGTTTGTAGAGTTGGTATAGCCATCTGTGAGATGCCTGAACATTTGAGCCAAGCAAGACATTAACTAGAATGTGGTTTGACATGATTGATCGTCTTGTGAAATAATCCCTTATATTGTGCATAAGCACTTGTCGGTTCATTTACTTGCTGAAAAGAAAAACACAGGAAGCATTTCCATAAGTTTCCCGAGGAAACTTTATCCTATATGCCGTTTGAAAACTGTTGCATTATTTCTAATACATGAATGGCAAATGACGACAAGGAAAGAATCAAACTATATCCCACAAGAGCAAGCAACTTGAGTTGAATTCACTATAATAACCTGCTCAAAGCTTCTGTGGTTGATGATGTTAGATGCCCCATTAGTTGGATCCGTAGAGTTCTAAAAGAATATCGAGTTTGACAAACGGGGATCCCTAAACTTCGGAATGTTATTAGGAGTGCGTTGATGTTAGTTGCTAGATTGATTTCATCCGACTCACTGGCGGGATTCGGTTATCATTCCACTGGTTGATGTAGATGCTGAAATATTGCAAGAGAGCTTTCGCAAGGCTTTTCTAAAAGGGAAAAAAATCATCAAAGGATGAAGAGCTCGATGTTTCTTGAACTTCTCCAAAGTCCGATAATGCATCCTTGGAATGGTAAAGGATGTTTGCATGTTGTCATCTCACATTGCCCCGCTTATATTTAGCAGAAGCTTTGTAGAGCCGGAGACGTCCGCCTCCGCTCCCGTAATCAAGTCTCTCTCTTCCTTATTTTCTCTCCCAACCGTTCCTCTTCTGTAGTTTTATTCATGCTACTCTCGGACTCAAGGGAAGTCTAGCCTTGAGCTTCCCTCCGTGTTTTCGAGCACCGACGGCGGACCGTAGCGCGTGCTTCCGTTCCAGCTTCAGGTCAATAAACTGGCGGCTTCTCAGGTTGGGCTCCCGTTCGGCATTCTTTTGCGACCTAATGGGCGGTCGTCTCAATTGTTCTGACTCGGTTTTGTGAAGTTTGCTCGATTTCTAATTGACAGGTGAAGATCACGATGTGGAATCCGGAGAAGGATTTGCTGGCGATGGTCATGGAGGACCCGAAGGTGTGCTTCACGGCTTCAATTGGCGGAGGCCGTAGACAATCTCTTCTGGTAATTTCTTCGAAACGAGAAAGTCTCTCCTGGTACTAGCTTCGACTAGAGGAAGTTCTCTTTTTAATTCAGCATGTTCGTTCCTTCAACAATGGCTTGGTGTGCCCTTTGAGTCGTTGGCCTTATCTCGTTTTACTTCTTTCTCTCTTCCTAAATGTGCTAGGCTCCCTTCTCCCGAGAGAAACCACTGTAATTGCCAATCTAGCTCGATTTGCGTTTGATGGAGAATTGGACAAATATAAAGGTGAAGTTCTTGAAAATCTAAATGAGAGCATGATGTCAAACTAAGGAGTTCCCTAACTTAATCGGCAATCACCTAGACCGACCGGAAGTGTACCATGCTTTTGTATTGCCATCTTGTTTGCCTTCTGTGTACACCGGTTGAAGTGTCCATGAAAATAAAGAACTTGAATTGGAGGGGATGTCATTTATTCTAGATAGACTAGCTATGTCGGTTGCAGAAATGCTTGATGCCCACTTGGAGTTGGTAGGTTTAGGCCCCGTGAGAATCACATCTCAATCTTTGTCGAGCATGTATATAGTTTCCTCGGATTTCTAATGCTGAATCTCACAATGTAATGCTACTTGTGGCTCCTCTTCTTCCTCTTTTTTACCGATCGAGAGTTCCCAGCAAGGAGATATTTAATGTATACTAGATTGCAGAGTATAGGGTGGAAAGTTTCTCGCATTTTGTGCTACTTGAAGTTAATTTATCTTCTTCGATTACGAGAGGGCCATTGCGTCGCGTCATTTTGATTAATCAAGTTCGCTGGTGGGAGTTTAACTTACTTGTTAATAGGATATCTCAAGCCATGATGCATACTTGTATGACAATCGGGTCGAGAGGGATGGAGTCGGGGACTAGAGAAAGCGCAGAAACTAGGAGTGTAGAGGGAGCTGCATCCAAGTATGTTAAGTTCTTATGTGACTCTATCTCTTGGTAATTCAAATTCGTAAGGACTTAGGATTAGATGCCTAGCCTTGGCAGTTCTTGACATCTATTCTCACGGGAAAAATTTAGAGAGGAGGCATCTTTTCTCCGGAAACATCCGAAAGCTTCACGCATCATTTGGTCTTGTGGATTTGGAGAACATGTTTTGAGTGCACTATAATTCTTGAGCCAACCTTTGAATGGTTTACGTTGAGACCCTAAGTCGTAGACACTAGTACACTTGTGATCCTTGCCCGAATCCACTCCACTTCGAGGTTCCATAGCGGAACAACAAGATTCATTTTGGGATTGTGATAATGGATTGGAGGCTGCCGTAAAGATATATATTCCTGTCACTTTACATGACCCGCTAGCCCAAATAAATCCCATATCAAGTGACTAATACCCCTCTCGGTTGTCTTGTACTGTTTCGATGCTTTACCTCACTTAACAAATTTTGATTTTCTCGTCACTGTGCGTTCTCTATCTTACCTCGTATAGTAATTTTGTTGTTAAGAAATTATTCATTATTTTTCTCTCTCTGTTGTTTTCTTTGCACATTCATTGTGTCGTCGATCTTGGTTTCTCATAATTATTCTAATCTACTCCGGGTAAATGTACAACATCATTATGCTGGCTTGTCCCGGTGGCAAGACCGTTGTCTTGGGACTTGAAGATGGTACAGTTTCCCCGCATGATGTAGAAGTAAGTTTTCCATGCTATTGCCGCAATGTTACCCTCATTAAGTCTCAACAAGAAATTCACCCCGCAAGAATCCTTTATCATCAGAATGTGATCTTCTGTGATCTCTCTTGGGAAATATTCTGAATTGCTCAAAAGCTGCATGATGCAATGCAAACAGCAAGCTTGCTGAATGAACATTAAGTTAAGATGTTTCTGAACTACTGAAAGTCTAGCCAACTCGTTCGATATAATGGCCGACTAATCGGAAGGTTGTATCTTGCCTCGGCATCGTAGTTGACACTTGTGTCTAGGGTCTATTGGAGTATTTATTCAAAGAGAACTGTTTGTGATTCAGGTTTGGATCTTCATGTTAAAGTGGAAGCAATTCAATCCGAGGTAGAGATCTTACCGGTGTTGATTTTTTTGTTAGAATGATGGAGGTTTGTTGGCTGGTTCCGCCTCTTCGTGAAGTTGGTTCCGCCCCTTCGTGGGGTTCAGCTAACATAACATAAAAGAAAACAAAAAAAGGTTAAAACGTCAAAAGCAAAAAGAAAGAGGGGCTGTTCCCGGAGAAGAATGCACGAGAAGAACAGAAAGGGGCAGCGGCTTTCCGGTCCAGATTCGAAGGCCCAGCGTTGTCGTGACTCAAATTACAAGTTGATCGGTTTCATTTGTTGAAATCCTTTTTCAAATTATTTCTTGTTTTCTCCAAACGTGGTCAGAGGTTCTTGCTCCATTTATATTAATCCACTTTTGTGATGATGAAATGTTATTGTATTACTGATGTTGAGCCTCTAGTGTGTGACTAGAGAAGAACTTTTGTGTATCTATTATTTTTTATAATTAGTAGAAGCTTTTGAGCGGGCCATAATTTTTTTCCCGCATTGGGTTTTTCACTTAAAAATCTTGGTGTTTTGTTGCCTTGTCTCTTAACATTTCAGCATTATATTTTACTTATTTTGAGGTTGTATTGCTGGAATATACTACTGGTAGTTGCACAAGAAGGTGGCCACTGCGGTTGCAAGAAAACCCAACAAACTCTTTGGTAACCGGGCCGTTCCTGAAATCACATGTTGATGAGCGAGCCCGGACAACGAGTTCGGTCTGGCATATAGCCCGATTGGGCCCAGTTCTTCATGATGAGCGAGACCGAACAACATGTTCGGTCCGGTACATGGCCCGGTTCGGCCCGCCCATTAATGTCTCTCTTCCTCATTCTCTCGCCTGCCTGTTCCAATGCGGTTGCCAGTAAACCCAACACTTCGGTAGCCCGGCCCGTTCCGAAATCAATCACACACGTTTCTTCATGATGAGCGAGCTCGGACAACAAGTTTGGTCCGGCAAAGAGCCCGATCCGGCCCGGTTAGGCCCGCCCATTAATCTCTCTCTTCCTCATGCTCTCTCCCCCCTGTTCCACTTCTGCAGCTGTCTCTACAAATTCTCGACTTCAGTGGACTTCGTCACTCTTTAGCTCTTCCATCCTGCCTCCGTTCCCCAAATAGCATTGAGCTCTCTTCTAGGATTTTCGAGTTCTACCCTTCACTCAGTTTGCATTGGCCACCGGCGCTCGTGTACAGTCCTCGCGGTTTGCTCCAGCAGCTGGCGCTGCATTTTCGGCTGCTTCTGGAGCTTTATTTCTTAGCTATGGAGACCCATGAAAGGTCGCGGCGTGTTCTTCCGTTTCAGCTTCAGTTCGACAAACCGCTGGCTCCTCAGGTTCGGGTCCCGGCCTTCTTTTGCGACCTAATGGGCAGCTCGATTCGATTGTTCCGACTCGGTTTTGTGAGGTTTGCTCCATTTTTGGTTGGCAGGTGAAGATGGCGGAGTGGAATCCGGAGAAGGATTTGCTAGCCATGGTCACGGAGGACTCGAAAGTGGTGCTTCATCGCTTCATTTGGCAGAGGCTGTGGACAATCTCTCCTGGTAATTGCTTTGAACAATCAGAATTACCACAATCCAAGTTGGAAGTCTTGAAAATCGGTAACTGTCAGTTCATTGAAACACTGGACGTTTCATAGTTAAACCATCTGAGGACATTATCTGCCCGTAGTTGCAGTAATCTAATTGAAGTTCGAGGTTTTGATAAATTGATATACTTGGAAAGCTTGACTATCAAGTATTGCAATTCAATTGAACGGTTGGACCTTCCATTGTCCAAGGGACTGGAGATATTGGATGTTCAAGGTTGTGATAACTTAGTCGAAATTCGAGGTCTCGATAGATTGGAGTTCTTGGAAAACCTGAATATAGCTTGTTGCACTTCAATTGAAAGACTGCTTCTTCCAAAATCCGGGAGTTTGAAGATATTGGATGCTGAATTGTGCATGAACTTAGCCGAAATTAAAGGCCTCATAGGTTGGAGTTTTTGGAAAAGCTAAATATTAGTCGGTGCACTTCAATTGAAAAGTTGCACCTTCCACTTTTCCTAATTGTGCTACACTTCCTTTTCCCAAGAGAAACCACTGTAATTGCCAATCTAGCTCCGATTGCATCTGATGGAGAATTGGCTGAATGTAGAGGTGAAGTGCTTGAAAGTCTAAATGAAAACATGATGTCGAACTAAGGAGTTGGTGTTTTACCAAAAAATGAAGAGTGAATGACTCTGTTGCGAATAAAGAATTCCAAGCTGATATCAGTTGCATGGAGGGACATTTAGTTATAGGGGTGATAGATTCCTATCAACTCTTAGACAAGGTTGGTGCTTTAGGTGATTTTTTCCCTAACTTTACTGACAGTTACCATCACGTTTCCGTTCTGGGTACACCAGTTTAAGTGTCCATGAACATAAAGAACTTGAATTGGAGGGGATGCCATTTATGCTAGATAGACTAGCTATGTCGCATGCAAAAATACTTGATGCCCACATGGAGTTGGTAGGTTTAGGCCCTGCAGAATACCATCTTAACGCAGAGAAAGTTCTCCTTTTAATTCAGTGTTGTTTGTTTCTTTAACAATGGCCTGGCATGGTCGGGTATCTATATAGTTTTCCTTAGATTTTTAATCCTGACTCTCACAATGTAATGCTACTTCTGGCCACTCTTCTTTCTCTTTTTACTGATTGAGTTTCCCTTTCAAGGAGATAACTAATGTATACTCAGATTTCAGAGTATAGGCTGGAAAGTTTCGTACATTCTGTACTACTTGAAGTCAATTTATCTTCTGATTACAGAGGGGCATCTCGTCGCATCATTTTGACTAATCAAGTTCGCTGGTGGGAGTTTAACTACTTGTTAATAGGATATCTCAAGCTATGCTGCATACTTGTATGACAATCTGGTCAAGAGGGATGGAGTTAGGAATTGGAGAAAGCACGGAGACTAGGAGTATGGAGGGAACTGCATCCAAGTATGTTAAGTTCTTATATGACTCTGTCTCTTTCTAATTCAAATTCTTGAGAAGCTTCAAGTCCCATACAACAGCTGTGGCGTGTCTCAACTGGGAGGAAGATGCCCAAGAGAACAGAGTATGCATCTTTCAATTTAAAAGTTGATATGACTTCTTGATCTCGATTCTTCATATCTTGCATGCTATTTCTAATGCTTTGTTTGTAGTTAAGTTCCAAACTTAGAATCTTATTTGACTGGCCAGCAGCTTTAATATGGGTTGATGGAAGATTTTTCGAAATCGTCAAAGGATCGGGAGCTCGATGTTTCTTGAACTTCTCTGAACTCTGACAATGCATCCTTGGAATGGTAAAGGATGTTTGCATGTACCTCCTGGTCCTTGTTGTGTGGATTTGGCTCTATATAAGGTAAAAGCTTGGTAAATCATATTTCAAAGCCAAATTTGCAAATGTGGATAATATATTCTGTTGGAAACATGAAAATCAAATTGTGATGTTGCTAAATAAGATGAATGATACTTGTGAAAACTTGGAAGATGTCGGGATGACGATCTTGCGGGCCAGTGACCTTCCATTTGTGCATATTGCAGGAACCACTTGTGCAAATAACTGGGAGTTGTACCAATTGAAGTTAACTCATGATATCCTAAGTTCTATTCCGATCATGTCCATTCACTATTTAAGACATTGATGGAAAAAGGAAAAAAACTAGCATATTGTGGCTTTGGTTCTTTTCTAAGTTTTAAGAAGTGGGTCTGGTTGGAACGGGAACCGGAACTGTCCAGTCTGATTTCCCAGCAGAAATAGTGTTGATCAGGAACTGGTGGTGCTGACCTTGTTCACCCGGTAATCAGGTGTACCTGCCAACTGGTACCCAGCAAACCTGTCAACTAGTCTGGACCATATGGGCCTTAAAAGAATTTGGAGGAGTAGTATTGGAGTTGGGTTGGGGTTTGGAAGTCCAACCTCTTGTAACTAACAAGCGTGCCAACCATTTGCTTTGGTGTCTTCTTGTTTTAATTTGTGGTGGCTAATTCATTTGTTGACCGTATTAAGATGACATCAAGTTTTTGTAATGTTTTAAGATGCTACGATGTCTGCCGACTCACTGGGCTTCTATTGTTCGCTTGCAGATTCACTGGGCTTCTCTTGTTCTGAACTTATGTAATCTAATATATGCAGAGTATTCTATCAGATGACATCACATGCAATCGGTTCAATTGGTCGAACTGGTACAGCAATGTTCCGAAGATTTTTTCTTTGAGCTTCTTGCCATGTCCATTTGCAATTTTGGATGTCTGGAAACTTATTGTTGCCCATACTCTTCCCATTGTGTATCAATATTCTATAAACTTGCCAGTGTCAGTAACAAATTTATCTCATTGGCTGGGTGGTGGAACTGAATTAATCCTGTCCATGCTCCTTACTACATTTCCACTCAGGACCTACTCTTAAGTTTAAGTGCGACTGAAATAGGTACATCGTGCCTCTTTAGTGGACCACTTCATGTTTGTTCCTACAGATTGAATAAGTGCAAAAGTAAGCTCCAAAGAAAAATATTTATTCAGTTGAAGAAGTAAAATACTGAAGCATTGAGTTTTCCCCTAAAACGTTTCAAATCAATTGAGAGGACAAAGTGCAAAAGGGATGAATCTATAGTCGCCAGACAAATACAAAAAGAATAATCATCCTCTTGTGGTAGGTGCCTAGCAGTCTGAGTTACTGACTGAGAACTGCTATGTGCAAGTTCGTGATGATAGATACTATCATGGTCTCTAGTATAGCAAGATACTGTAGAGCATTCATAGTATACATGCATGCCATAGCCTCTTTAGGCACACAAGGTTTGCTTCCCACCTATGTTTCAGCATAATGCATGTGTCGTACTTTTACTTTTACCGAAAAAGGTATCTAAACATCACGTTAGTTGTGCCCACATGTTCAAGGAACACTGGAATGAAATCAAGTTGATGTTTTTTTGGCAGCAGAAAGTAGAGGCGTGGCTTGTGTTTCAGATGCGAGAAAGGAAGCCCTGGTCTATATACTGGACGACGATGAAGATGAAATCTCTGATTCAGAATGACTGTCTGTTCAAGAATTTGCAGTGGTTATGCTCGTGTTGCTGCTGTTGTGGACCTCTAATACTTGAAGTTGCAGACATGAGTGTGAGAAGCAATGCATGTGGGCTTCTGATTGAAGCTCTTCGACTCCACCCTTCTTGGAAGGTCTTAATCTATACTTGCCATGTGCCTTTTCTGCTAGGCAGGCATTTGTTGAAGAGAAAGATGGAGTAAAAGGTAAGTATTTGTCTATTAACTCAGATAGAGTCGACCGATGATTCATGGCTTTTATCTGGTGCTGTCTTCATGGTATTGCTGCAAGCTCTGAGACCTCTTCAAGAGCTCCAAGCTTTTGCTTCATCTGTATGTGGTTGTCATTTTCATGTGTAAGAGAACCAAATGTTTGGTTTGTATTGTTTATTCTTTGGGTTGAATTGTTCATGCAGTGTACTCGACTAATGAACTTTGCATTTAAATGTTGAAATCTCTCACCTGAGATTGACTCAGCAACTCCACATGTCATTTTTAAGTGATGCATCTGTCTTGTGTGGAACACGACTAGCAGATATATGATTTCAAGGTGGCAGTAAAGAACATAGGCTATATTCTTATCTCATAGATTTGGAATCCTCAAATAAATGGTAGGTTTAAGATCATAAGATTATGTCTACAATATTGTTAATTGGGTTTCATTTCCTTAATAAGGACATGAAAGGGATGAATCGAAAGAGAAGCTGGTTGAACCTGGCAAATTGTTCGAATTCCACCAGCAACTTCTATGCCTCCCAAGAGTTTCTAAGAATACTAAATTGAGTAAATTGAGTTTAGAATGCGTTCAGCATAATGAGCAGAATGGCAAGGAGGTGTTATTAGAAGCAGCAGCCGGATAGAATCTAATCCTGACAAATTGCTTGAATTCTACCAGCAACGGCAATGTCTTGCAAGAGCTTCTAAGAATGCTGAATTGATTCAAGCAGGCGTTCATCATAACGAGTAGAAAGGCAAGCAGAGGGAAGGTATTATTGGTAGCAGCAGCCAGGCAGAATCTGAAAGGTTTGATGTCGATGCGGTCCTCTCTTTCAAAGTTATTCTCCAGTTTCCAAAGATGTTCAGAAAATAAGGCCTTAGAAGCCACATGGAAATAATAGTGCTCTTTCTGAAAGTTACCCTCTGACTATTATTGTACAAGTTTCTTGCACTGCTATGCTAACTTATGGGTTATGAGTTAGATAAAGAAAAAAGTGCTTTAGAAGTGTAATCAATTATGCTACTGCAAAATTTTTTAAATGGCTGTAGTGAAGATTTTCAATTTCTGGCATGAAGTTCCAAACTATGAAACAGACCGGTAGTCGATTGATGTCATGGGTTATAAATTTGTTTGTCTGCCTTGATGCAATGAAGTATAGATAGGTGGCTTCAGGTTGCAGTAGGGCACGATGTCGAAGAGGCATTGGTAACCTTGAAGCCTGGTGCCTCAAAAGTTATGCCTTGCCACCAATATTGTCCTGCTACACTATGCAGGTGAGTTTGCACGTGTTCCAATGCCGTTTTTCGATATTGCATATTGGAAACTGTGAACCAGTGTTTGCTGAAGACATTGCGCATTGGACATGCAGAGCTGAAGGATAATTCTTTGATAAGAGTTCTGAGTGGTAGCCCTGTTTTAGAGTTCCTTGAGTTGAAATGATTGCTAGGCTTCAAGCGCATCATAGTTCAATCGAGAGGTCTGCGAGAGTTGGTGATTTATTTTCAGAGGTTTTACTAAAGCAAACTCACAGCATAGTGCAGCGGACAAGATGAACTGCTGGTTCAAGATACTGTGTTTGCTCATTTGTTTGGTCTGTTAGCTATTGTGAGTGCTTGTGAACCTATGTTATTAGAGGCAAACCCACTGTGTTAATCTATGAACAAAATATTATGCTGAGCCAAAAGTCCAGTCGAACAAACACAGGGTTATTATTTCAAATTTCTGCCCTGGGCCATTGTAGTCTAAATGCCTTCAGTCACAATTTCTGTAAATGTTGGGCTAAAACAGATGTGCAAAAAGGAGCCAAAGACGTCATCGGGGTTGAAAAAAATAAATAAATCAGGATGTAGGTACACGTTTTAGAGGTACATCCTTGGGAACGATACCTAAGAACGACCCTCTACGCTTGGAGGATCCAGTCTAGAATGCGTCCAGTATAGCGGGCAGAAAGGCTAGTAAAGGCAAGGTGTTATGGGAAGCAACAGCCAGACAGAATCTGAAAGGTTTGATGTCAATGGTGCAGTCCTCTATTGGAAAGATATTCTCTAGCTTCGGAAGATGCTCGGGAAATAAAGTCAGCTTCAAATTTCTTCACAGTTCGTTGCAAGTCACAATATAGCTTTACTTTGGTAAAAGCTTCAAAATGGTGCTTATTTGACTGGCCTATCTTTGTTGATGAGACACCTAAATCTGAGCAAAGGAGCACCATGCGAGGGACTAGTGGACTAATAAGAACTAGGATTCAGTACATTCGTTGCCCAGGAGAGTCTAACTGCGGTTCTTCTTAGGTTGTATAACTCTTTGCCGCTGCTAGCAAGACCTCGCTTTTAACAATAGTTAAAGACAACCTAGCTATTTCAAAAGCTATTTGGTAGGGTAGAACTGGCCGTGGCAAGGACTCGAGAGATTTTGGCTGGCGTCTTACGTTGCTCTTGCTGTTAATGACCATCTTCTCCAGCAGGATTGCAGCTCTTGGTAAAAGCAGCATTGGCAAGGCAAGCTTCAATCCGTCATCGTCAAAAGAATGAGCTTTGAACCCGGCAATCTCCACGCTCTTCAGATACTAACCCGGCAATCTCCATGCGCTTCAGATGCCGAGCCAAGCATAATGAAGTTTTGCAGCAGGCAGAATTCCTGTGCATCGCAGATAAGAGGGAATGGCCGGATCAAACATGGCCTGCACATTTATTGGTAATAAGACTTAATGATCCGTCCAAAGTGTGGATGAGGATAAGCATGGACACGAATCACGTTCGCCGCTTGAATAGAGAATGATTTTGTACGTTCAAGTTTGATATGCATTAATCACAAATTGGAAAAAAAAAAAAAGGTGCGCAGAAGGGGATTGGATTTCGGGTGGTGATGGCAAATGACATGGTCGAGTGTTTCTATCCGGCCGAGTGTTTTGGAGCTTGGTTGGTGATGGCCAATGGCTCGGTGGAGTTCGAGCTTGACCCGTCGTCTCGACATTTAACCGGGCATGAGTGTTTTTTCTCGTCGATTTGAGTAATTCATTAGCATATATTTTTTTAAAAATTCAAAAGTAAATGAGGATGATCAAATTGTTTCTTCCAAATTACATCTCAATAACTAATCAATCACGTTCGCATCAATGTAATGTCCTTCAGCCTCCATGGGCATGAAAGGGCGATGTCGGGCGTTTATTTAACGACGCTATATAGTTATAAGTCCGGCTCGGCCCAGCCCATTTGTCAATCTGGTACATCTTGGCCCTGCCCGGCCCATTTCTCCAGAAACATCTGAATGCTTCGCTCATTATACTGCCTTCTGTTACACTTGTAATCCGGTAATGGACAGCATTTTGAGTGCAATTTAGTACTTGAGCCAATCCGGAATGTTTTCTGTTAAGATCTTAAGGTACACTTGTGATCCTCGCTTGAAGTAAGCTATCGTGCATCCACTCACCCTTGAGGCCCCATAGTTGAAAAACAAGATTTGTTTTCTGATTCAGATATTGGGTTGGAGCCTGCCAACAAGTAATAATTCTAATTTACTCCAGCTAAATGTATAACATCCTTATGCTGGCGTCCTGATGGCAAGGTTGCTGTCTTGGGACTGGAAGACAATACAGTTTTGCTGCAGGATGCCGAAGTAAGTTTTCCATTTTGTTACTTGAACGTTACCCTTATTACTTCTCAACTATAAACTCCTCCTGCAACAGTCCTTGACGAGCGCGTTCTTCTCTTATCTCTCTTGGGAAAGAGTTTGAATAGCTCAAAATCTGCATGATGCAATGCAAACAGCAAAACTTGCTTAGTGAACATTCGTATGCTAATAGAGATGGCAAGCCATTTTCGTTTGTCATATCTGTCAATGTGAAGTTAACAACGGGTTGCTAGATAAGTCAATCTGAGTAGGATAAGATTAAGTAATAAAATTTATTAGAAAACTCTATTCCAAGATGACCCATTTGTTAAATAGATCAACAAATTACAAGAGATGAATAAACCGTTTGACTAATTAGATTCAATTGAATGGGTCATTCCAATCCTAACATGTCCGACAGAGCAAATGTAAAATATGCATATCTTCATCAATGTCCAATAAGTTTGAAAAGAAACGAGCCATAAACTTGCAAAATCCTCGGTTTATAAGAAAAGTTAGATTCATATGGTATGACAAATTGTAATCTATAACTTGTGGAAACGAAATTCATGGATGATGGACTTACCGAACTAAATATAAATAAGTCATGATAGTTCGGGTTGCTAATCAAGTTGGCACTATTGTTTAGTTAGACAGATTACATGAGTCAATTTGTGTTTTGTGGTTTGAAACTTGAACCTGGAACAAAATTCGTCTATCAATTGTGTTAACTGTTAAATAGGTAGCCACAATTTTGATATGACATGATTTCCAATTAAGTGTCACCCTTAGTTGCCATGGGGAAACATGAGTCATCAATCAAAATGTTAAATCTATTGATTGTGGATTGTTTATGTTTGAGATTGGTATTCCATGACAGCTGTAAATTAATTGCACAGTAAGGTGTTATTTTTATTGTTAGGTAACAACTAATGATAAAGATACTTCAAATTCACGTAACCTCATTATTTCCAGACATGAGATATTCCAACAAGTTATTTTTCTTTTGTCAAATAAGTACCCATTTGACTGCAAGGACACAAAGATCGTGTACATGATAAAGATGGGTTTTTGTGCTTCAGTATACTTAGCAGTGTGGTCTATCAGATTCAGTCAATGAGTCCTTTTTTCCTTAGTTCCTCGATTATCTTTTCTTTAATAACATTTATTGCTAACTCAGTGACCTTTCGGTCCATATTCAGAAGATTTAATTCTTCTATCATTTCGCCAGCCCTAATGCCTACAAGAATAGCTAGAGGCAAATCATAGATTCGAAGAATTGGAAATAAAGAAAAAAAGGGGTTGCAAAAGAGGTTGAATGAGCTTTTCATTGTATGTCCATCCCCTTATACTTGAAATATTGAATATTCATATTGAAATTTAAGTTAGTTACTTCAAAAAGTCTTATGTCCCATATAATAAGAATTAATTAACAATGATTTCGACTGATGTTATTGTTGTAATATTTATTCTAGAATTAGATCCATAATTAGTGGGCTAATTGATGGAATATCATAGATTCCATCATTAGTAGGCTAGTTAATGGGATTTCATATTTTGAGAGATTTAATTGTCGTATTGTTATGGATCTTATTGTACTGATTGATTCCTTTATTAATATAAATACGGGATGATACTCTAAGAAAAATATCATCAATCCATTCCAAAACTTCTTTCTTCTTGCATAAAATTCTTTATGGTATCAGAGTTAGTTTTCTAGTTCCCACCTTAAACCACATTCTTCATTGTGCACCATCATCGTCACCACATCTTTTTGCCAAAGCTTGCAACTCTCTTAGTTAATCTCACTCTCTTTTATTTTTTGGCCTAACCTCAGCCTAAATAGAGGTCACTTTTTATGGTCTAATCGGATCATAATCTTTTTTTTTCTCCTTTCTCTTCCATCTTGAGTTATTGTCATTTAATAGTGACTTCAGAAAATTTTGGTAATAAGGACGATTCTCTTACTTCTAAAACCGGGGGGAAATATGAAAACATTCTCTTCCCTTCGGTTCAGTTTGATGGCTTTAATTACCTACTTTGGCCACAATATATGATGATCAGTATTGCATCCAGAGAATTTACTGGTTTTCTCACAAGGGAGAAACCAAGACCTACTACTCCTTTAATGACCCTCTCGAGATGGTTGGCTGAAGATGCCTCTATAAAAGCATTTCTTTTGAATCATATGATTGATGGTATTCGTAAACAATATATTTTTATGCAGACATCACGAGATATTTGGGTATCAGTTAAGGATACCTATTCTAAGACAGGAAATGATGTTCAGATTTATGAATTGATGAAGAAGATCCAGGAACTTCATCGGGGAGGTATGTCCGTTAGTGTTTATTTTTCAAAGCTACGTACTTTGTATCGGGAGCTCGAGGTTTATGATGACACTTATGAGGGACTTGCTGCGGATGTCGTTGTTCGACTTCAACAAAAAGAAGATAAGAAACGTGTATATCAATTTCTTATGGGTTGAATCCGGAATTTGATATCGTGCGTCACAACATTTTGCAAAAGGATCCTCTTCCTACCCTTCAGCAGGCCTATACCTTGGTCCATAAAGAAGATAACATGCATCACTTATATTCTGTGACTCCTACTCTTGCTCCTAATCGTTCGGCTCTTATTATGTCTTCCACATTAAGATCCTCTCAAGTTCATATCTCGCGATCAATAAATAAGTCATCTATTTGCTGTGATTATTGTGGTAAACCTTATCATATCAGAGAGCAGTGCTAGAAATTTCATGGAAAATCACTAGGAATCAATAAAGGCAAAGGTGTGAATAAGGGTTGTTCACAAGCTCATGAAGTCGAGGTGGTTGCGCTAGCTGGTTTTGAATATGCAAGTCCTAGTGATATTGGAAATTTTGTCACCAAAGAGGAGATGCAGCAAATTATCAAGGATATGATTAATCTAAAGGGTCCTAATTCCTCTTATGTAGCATCTAGTGCATCCGCTATATCTTCTACCACTCATCTTTTTTCGGATATATCTTTCCATTCATCTCCTTGGATCATAGATTCGGGAGCTTCTGATCACATGACGGGATGTTCGAGTCGGTTTGAATCATATAAACCATGTTCCAGACAAGACAAAGTTAGGATAGTCGATGGATCTTTTTCTCCTATATCGGGAAAGGGATCAAATTCTTGCACTCCATCCTTGACATTATCGTCAGTTCTTCATGTTCCTAAATTTCCACATCAATTACTTTCAATTAATAGTCTTACTCGAGATCTCAAGTGTAAAGTAATCTTTTATCCTACATATTGTGTCTTTCGGGACTTGGTGACAGGGGTAAAGATTGGCAATGATAGTGTATGTGATGGACTTTACCGGCTATGTGGATCATCGGCAAGCACCTTTCCGGCTAGCACCGCAGATTCCAATTCGGCTGCTATTTCTTCTCTGCGACAATGGCATCGACGTTTGGGGCATCCACCACTTCATACTCTCTATCATTTTTCCTAGTTTAAAGAATCAAGTTAAAGATCATCGGTTTTTTTGTGATACTTGTGCTTATTCTAAGAAGACTAGAACTATTTGTCCAGAGTTAAATAATAGAAGTTTTGTTTCATTTGATTTGGTTCATTTTGATATTTGGGGTCCTTCCTCTGTTAAATATGTTACTGGATATGATTGGTTTGTGACATTTATTGATGATTATAGTGGAGCAACTTGGATCTTTTTACTTAGACATAAAAGCGATGTTTTTGAAGCCTTCAAAACCTTTTTCAAAATAATTCAGACCCAGTTTAATACTACCATTAAGCCTCTTCGAACAGATAATGGTAGAGAATATTGTGCTTCTTCCTTTCAAAATTTTTTACGAGAGCATGGTATTCTCCACCAAACTAGTTGTGTGGATACCCCTGCACAAAATGGTGTAGCAGAGCGAAAAAATAGACATCTTCTTGAAGTTGCACATCCTCTTTTGTTTCAAATGCATGTCTCACCATCCTACTGGAGTGAAGCTATTCTTACAGCTACTTACTTAATTAATTGTATGCCATCCAGGGTTCCGTAAAATAAAAGTCCAATTTCTGTGTTGACTGGGAAACATACATTTATCCTCCCACCAAAATCTTTGGGTCTGTTTGTTTTATTAGAGATCATCGGGTGAATAGTAAATTGTCTTCCAAGAGTCTTTAGTGCATTTTCTTAGGTTACTCCTCTTCCCGTAAAGGTTATAGGTGCTATCATCCATCTACTCGTAAGTTTTATATCTCCAAAGATGTTATCTTTAATGAGTCTTAAGCCTTTTTTGATAATCCACCCTCTAAGATATCTAATTTGAACCTTTTTCCCGAGCTGTCGATGCTATTATCAATAGAGCAGACAGAGGAGCCTATTGTGAATCAAAGTGTACTCCATGAAGAGGTCTCACATGTTCAAAGAGATTATTCACATGTTTATTCTCATAAATAGACTGCTATGCCCAGTAATCCTCCTGGTGAGTCTTCATAGGCAATACCTGAATCCAATACAAGACCGCCGGAGCCTAGTCCTATCGATGATAATAATATTGAGGATGAAACAACCCCAATTGCTCTTCGTAACGGTAAACGGTCTTGTGTTGGTAAGCCTTGGTATCCTATCGATGAATATACTTCCTATTATGTTCTTTCTCCATCATATTTGCTGTTTGTTTCTTCTTTAGACTCTGTGTCTATTCCTAATACTTGGCAAATTGCTATTCAACAAAAAAAAAAATAGAAAGATGCCATGTTAGAGGAAATGGAGGCTTTGAAGAAATAGCATACTTGAAATTTGATGCATCTCCCTCTTGGGAAGAAAACAGTAGGGTTCAAATGGGTATATATAGTCAAGCAAAAAGCTTATAGAACTATGGATAGGTACAAGGCTCGACTAGTGGCCCGAGGATTCACTCAAACTGCAGGTGTTTATTATCAAGAGACGTTTGCCCCTATAGCAAAGATGAATACTGTGAGGATTCTTATATCATGTGTCGCAAGTTATGGTTGGGATCTTCAACAATTGGACGTGAAGAATGCGTTTCTTCACGGAGAACTTGATGAGGAGATTTACATGCACATTCCACCGGGTTTTGCAAATAGCACTACTGTTGGAAAGGTTTGTCACCTCAAACATTCTCTATACAAGCTTAAACAATCACCTCGGGCTTGGTTTGGCAGGTTCAACAAAGCTATGCGAGCTTATAGATACACCGAGAGTAATGCTGATCACATCTTGTTCATTCGCCGCAATGGATCTCTCTCAACTTTCTTAATTGTGTATGTGGATGACATTGTGGTGACTGGAAATGATACTAGTGAAATCATTAGATTGAAGAACGCATTGGGAAAGGAATTTGAGATTAAAGATCTTGGAAAACTGTGACATTTTCTTGGAATTGAAGTATCTCGCTCCTCATATTGGATCTTCTTATGTTAGCGTAAGTACATACTTGATCTTCTATCTCGGACAGGAATGCTTGGATGTAAACCTATTAATACTCCACTTGACTCAAACGCGAAGATTCGGGCCAAGACAGGGGAGCGAGTAGATTGCGAAAGCTATCAAAGTCTTGTTGGAAAGCTCATCTATCTTTCTCATACTCGTCTTGATATTGCCTATGCAATCGGTCTTGTAAGTCAATTCATGCATGATCCGTAAACTACTCAAATGGATATTGTGACTCGAATTCTTCGTTACTTGAAAGGCACACCAGGTAAAGGTATATTGTTTCAGAACCATGGTCATTTGAAGGCCGAGGCATTTTTCGATGCAGATTGGGCTAGTAATGTGGATGACAGTTGATCTACTCCAGGTTATTGTTCTTATGTTGGAGGTAACCTAGTTACTTGGCGAAGCAAAAGGCGAGATGTTGTTGCTAGATCAAGCGCATAGGCTGAATTTCGCTCTATGGCTCGGGGCATGTGTGAATTATTATGGATTCATAAACTTTTGGATGATCCGGGATTCCGAGTTCAGAAGCCATTGATGATTTACTCCAATAGTAAATTTGCTATCGGTATTTCACATAATCCTGTCCAGCACCATTGAACTAAGCACGTGGAAATTGATCGACACTTCATCAAGGAAAAGCTTGATATAGGAGAATTTTGTGCTCCATTTGTTCAATCCTCATAACAAACTGCAGATATATTCCCTAAGGCATGAATAAACGTGTATTTAATTATTATGTGTCCAAGTTGGGCATGTGCGACATCCATGCGCCTACTTAAAGGGGGGTGTTGCAATATTTATTCCAGAATTAGAACCATAATTAGTGGGCCAATTGATGGAATATTATAGATTCCATGATTAGTGGACTAGTTAATGGGATTTCATATTTTGAGGGATTTAATTGTCGTATTGTTGGGGATCTTATTGTACTGATTGATTCCTTTATTAATATAAATACGGGATGATGCTCTAAGAAAAAGATCATCAATCCATTCCAAAACTTCTTTCTTCTTACATAAAAGTCTTCAGTTATTATTTCTAGGCATGAGATATTGCTACAAACTATTTTTCTTTTGTCGAAAAAAGTACCCATTTGACTGCAAGGACACAAAGATCGTGTACATAGTATTGCAATTGGATTCCCGTTCATAAAATTTAGTATAAGACAATCGAACAAGCCACTAGGCCTGATGTAGCCAACAAAATCATGCAAGATGACCACCAAATTTCTTGGTGACGATTTGACTTTGAAACTCAGAAAAGGATCTGGATTCTTCGAGGACGATTGAGATAAACCCATGAAGCTCGTCCCCTTTCCAACAAGTTTAGTCCAAGCCGAGGACATTGCAGAAGCCTTTGTCTAAACTTCATAAGAAAATTTACTTGGAGGGCCGAGATGTTTGTCAAACTTTTGGGCAATATGATGCCACAAAAAGCAAGTGTGAAAGAATGCACAACGTAAATACAAACATAGAGCAACATTTACGGGACTAAATAGTGTGCATATAACGATTTATCAATACGATAAACTTAAAAACGAAATGTCATTGCATTGATTTGATTTTTACTTACCAAAAAATTATATGTCGAATCCGATGAGATGGTGAATTTTTTATCATATGTCAACTTTATTGTGTCAAAGTAGTGAAATAATCGATGATTTTATATACGGATAAGTATAGCAGCGGTTAGAGTATTAAATATATCTAGTAACTCCTATCAGAGTGGTAAATATGTACAGGCTAACATAGGACCTTCGTGTTTGATGCCTTGTAGCTTAGAATCCATTTTAGCAAAACAATCTTTTTTTCTGTTTTCTTTTACACTCCACAATTTCAAATATTGTCATTTTGTTTGGACTGTTGGTGTATAAGTAACTGATAATTATTTTAGCTTGCATTGTTACAAGTGGATCTCAGGTTAAGCTTCTTTCAATTGTAAAATGATATAAGTAGGGCACTGGATTTCCAAACAAGGACAGGCGGGACCCAGCACTGGGAGAGGGGGCAGAAAGAAAATTATATGCTACCTGGATTGCAAATCTGTTCCCGGATGACAAAGCAGGTGAAGCTCTTCGACTTTTTCTCTTTCCCCCTTTTTACACGAGGTTAAACCTTAAAATCAATCTCAATTCAGTTTTGAACTTTTTTATCTAAAAAATCTTTAACTCTAGAGTTAGTCATAAATATGCGCCCAATTTTTCTATCCAAAAAATCCTGAAATTTATGGGGAAAAGTACACTAGAAGTGCCATAATTTTTGTACGGCGTTCACTTGAATGCCATAATTTTCAAAACGTTCACTTAAATGCCATAACTTTTAAAATCGTTCACTTGAGTGCCATGTTGACGTGGCATTCGGAAAAGCTGACGTGACAGCCGGGAAAGTTATCGTAGACGCCGGAAAGCCGACATGGTACGCCGGAAAAGTTAATGTAGCACTCAAGTGAACGATTTTGCTCCGACGTAGCACTCAAGTGAACGATTTTTTAAAGTTATGACACTTAAGTGAACGTTTTAAAAGTTATGGCACTTCTAGTGTACTTTTCCCAAAATTTATGTCATGTCTCAAATCTGCTCTAGTAACTTTTTGTCTTTAAAAACAGACTAGCTAGTCTCAAATCCACCCTTATTATCCTCCATCCAAAAACAGTCATTATTATTTGACGTGATATTTCTATGTCAATGAAAAAATCTACATCAACAAAGTGAGGTGGAATATTATCTTCGACGAAATCATTTTTTGATAAGGAAATTAGGAAAAATAGGGATGACCGACAGTGAATTTTGGATGGAGGGTTAGCGGGGGTGGATTTAAGACTAAACCTAAAGTTGCGGTTTGTTTTAGACAAAGAATTGGGGCCAACTTTCGGACTGAACTTATAATAAGGTTTTTTTGTTAGAATTTTTTTTTTTTTGAAACTAGACCTAAAGCCTTTTTGTATAGATAGGCACCCTTCTCATTAAATAATTAATTGTTCGATTTTTTATGCACTCGAACAAATTTTTGGGTTTAATAAACTTGTGAGTGATTAGTATAGTCGCACGGCACTATTTGGGACCTAAGCACCACGCATTTTTCGTGTATTTCTTCATTATTTTTTTCCATATTTCCTTGAAAATTGACTATATTCCCAGACAACAACACATTGACTTGAGGGAGGGGTCAAGAGGATTATCAAATATAAATGTACAAATATTTTTTTTGTCCACCTTGATCGGAAAGATGTTCTCCATTGTTTAGATTTGTTTTGGGAAGTCTCTATAGATGAAAAAGAGTGAGAGTGCATCTCATCTTCTAATTAGTACTTAAGCATGATGTGGTTTATCCACTTTTGATTTTATGACTTTTAACTAAACACTCTATTACCAACCATCACATGACAAGTGAATAAGAACGCTTTAGGAAATATTTCTTTACATCAGTATTGTGTGCTATAATTACCCTAATTTTTATGTTTCAATCTGTTAAACATTGTCCAAGAAGATGCTCGTAAAATATAAACGAGAAAACAGTCCACCTTATGACCCAAAAAAGGGCACACAAATATATGCTTGATTTGGATTATCTATGGAAATGAACTTAATTTGTTAGGGGTCAAAAAAATTTAATCAATTTAATGCATATGTTTTTCACTAGTTTTGTCTCTAAAACAAATTATAAGGAATGAAATCGAACATTCACAAGAATATGATGATCAAAAGTAGAAGGTTTGTGCATGTAGGCACCATGTAATCTTGTACATGTGAGTTTGTACTCTTCCAGATTATCATTTTGTCCAAACATAGTAATAAAGAGTTGTCGTGGGTTATAAAGTCTACCAGGAAAAGAAATTAAACAAGCAGAAAAATATATCTGTGGTCAATGCATCAGCGTGTTTCTTGTCCGGATGCATTGCAAGTCGCTGTCCAATTCCTATTATATATTTAGATATGCCAATTGTATTCATTTACGAGCAAAAAAGAGGCCAATGTATGTAAAAATTTACGTACCATCGAAAGTTATTTCAATATGTTCTCTATCATAGACTATACTAATTTAATAGAGAGAAAGGCCAACCGAAAGTCTCAAAAGTACAATTTAGACCGCAGGAGTTGGGATATCAAGCCACTAGGATTTACTATATTCCCTACTACTAGGAAAATTATAGATCCCCTAGTTACTCACATGGTCAGTCAGGTTGACATGGATGTCCATGTTGTGACGTCAAGAGCTTTAAATATATTCAAAAAAATACATTTTCCGATGGAAATAAATTTAATAAAGTGCAGGAAAGTTCAACGGCGCAGCACCTGTCTGTATTTATCAATTATGACCACTTGTCTACGGATAATAACAGAAATTGTTTTTTTATCAATTATGACCACTTGTGCAGTGAAACTTCCACCACACGAAGGCAACGACTATAAACTACCACCACAAGAAGGCATTTCCTGTTTCCTGGGAGAGGCATCCTGGCTTTTTCCTCCGTCAGGTTTTAAAGCGAAAATCAAGGCCAGAGTCTGAGCAAAGCGGAAATGTTTCATCTCAGTTTTGGGCATTCTTTCGCCGAGCTCGTGGCACTGATCCTACTCCCCGGGCTTGCTTTTTATCTTCTCAATAGGAAGAAAGCCAGTGCACGTAGAAGTGAAGAAGATGCTGGTACTGGCGCACCTGGTTCGATGCCTACGCCGACAGAAGCTAATTCTGATGGATCTAGTCCGTCTCCGACAGCAACGACTTCCGGTGGATTTAGTTCGTCTTCTACAGAAACTCAATCCGGTGGATGTAGTTCGTCTCCGACAGAAATTAATAACGGCGCGTCTAGTTCATCTCCGACAGAAACTAACAACGGTGCATGTAGTTCGTTGACCGCAACTACTGGAAACCGCTATGAGGTGTTCTTAAGCTTCAGAGGCCCAGATACTCGATACGGCTTCACCGATCACCTCTACCACGGGCTCCTCAACGCCGGAATTGACACTTTCAGAGATGATGATGAGCTCTGTCAAGGCCAGGACATCAGACCGGCGCTTGTGGCAGCCATCACGGATAGTAAGATCCTGATCCCCGTTTTCTCCGAGAGTTATGGGACAAGTGATTGGTGCCTGGATGAACTGGTTCAGATGATGGAGCGCAAGAATAATAACGGGCAGATTGTGTTGCCTGTATTTTACAAAGTGAAACCATATGACGTGGGCCATCAAAACGGGAGGTTTGGAGACGCATTTCTTGAGCGTGAGGGGCGTTTGCTTAAGAGGGGTTTCGACCCAACGATTTTGGAGAATCGGAAGAAAGCACTCCTTGAAGTCAGCACCTTGAGTGGATACGAAGTTGATGGGTAAAATTTTCCATACGTTATTCTCCTTTTTTCTTTTTGGCCTCGTGTTTTAATGATGTTGACCAATGTAATAATAGATTTTGTTGTCATGATCCCATTGGAAAAAAGATTTTTTGAATAAACTTTTACTTTTAAATCTAAAGATTTTGTAACATTGTGCCTTTTTTTTTTTTTTTTTTTTGCTTGTTTATCCTCATCACACACTTTTCTAATTACGCGTTTATTCTAGATTAATAGTACAACTCATTAGTGATTTTTTTATTTAAAGCTCAAAACATCATATATCGTGCATGTTGATTGTCAAAGCCATAATTCTTTTTCTTCCCAACTTACATTCATTGAGTCACTAATATCGTTGATTAGTTGCCATTAAACTTATTTTTACAAAAGAAATGTTTCATTGGTGATATATGGCGATGGTAATTATAAAAGAGGAAAAAATGGATTATTTTTTGTATATGTTTGTTTAAGTAACTCTCAACTCATTTCCCTATCTTCAACAGGTAATTTCTATCTCATGCACCTGCATATATTGAAGCAATGTCCTTTTTTTGGGTAAAAATTACTCTTCTACTTTCATATAAAACCGATAATAGACACTTGCAATGAAAACCGATAAGAACACAAGTCTAGAACAATACCAAATTCACAGCACGATTAGAAACTTGCAATCGTGTAGCAGAAGCAAGGAGAAAGCCTCTCGGTTGCAATTCGGTAGTTCACAATATCACAATCTGAACAACTTTTCTGATTGGTATTGCAAGAGCTGAAATCATCTTATATCAAAAGTTATAAATTGCTTTTGCTTATTCAATGCTATTAAAATTTTCAAAGTGACGTCCACGTCATCCCTTATGCCTTTAACAAACAACAAGTTTAAAATTTGACTCAAATTCATAATAGACACAATATTTAATATTCATAACTCATACCCTCGAGTTTTTTCTGACTTAATAAATTATGTCGGAGTAACAGTCGAGTGGGGCAAGCCATGTGAAGCAACCACCAGCATTTCCCACTTTACTTTTGGCATGTAAGATAATTTATGGAGGTGTGAAAAAACGATTCTTAAAGTTTTCAATCAATACCAATATTTATGTATTATTATGTTCTCAATAGATAAACATTTAGAAAATTATTGTCGCCGCATAAATGAACTCTTGTCATTTGACAGGTATGAGGCAAACTTGGTGAAATCGATTGTCCGAAATGTGTTGAGCGAACTGAAGAGAAAGTTTGAGTTGGATATTTCTGAGAATTTAGTCGGAATTGATAGTCATGTGAACCATGTTATGGAACGTGTGAGTAAATCTCGTGCCACCCTATTTGTTGGCATCCATGGAATGGGAGGCATTGGTAAGACTACTCTTGCTAAAGTCATCTACAACAAGCTTTCCAATCAATTTGAGCACCGTAGCTTCCTTGCTGATATAAGGGAATCATGGAAGCGTAATGGCGTACATTACTTACGGAATCAATTAATCTATGATATATTGAAGCGCGAAAATGAAGTTCATAGTGAGAATGAAGGGACTAAGTTCATCTCCTCCAAGTTTAAAGGTAAAAAGGTCCTTGTTCTTCTCGATGATGTGGATGATGTTGTTCGGGTGAAGTGTTTGGCCGGTAAACGTGACTGGTTTTCTTCGGGAAGTATGATCATTATTACTACCGGAAACGAGAAGATTCTTAAAGAAGTTGGTGTGGACTATGCCTATAAACATGAGGAAATGGATAACGACCAAGCTTTGATTCTTTTTAGCCAACATGCATTCCGAAGGCACCCTCCTCCAAGGAAATTTAAGGACCTCACTCATGAAGCTGTATTCATCATCGGAGGGCTTCCCTTATCTCTTGAGGTTTTAGGCTCATTATTGTGCGGAGAAGAGCTAGCACTCTGGAGAGGTACAATAGACAAGTTAAAAAAAGTGCCTCCTAAGAAAGTGCGAGAAAAGCTACGGATAAGTTATGATGTATTAGAAGATGAACAAAAGCAAATATTTTTGGATATTGCTTGTTTTTTCATTAGCACTGACCGGAGAACCGCATCCTACATGTGGGATGCCTGTCGTTTTTTCCCCGGGGAGGGAATTGAAGTATTGAGGTTCATGTCACTAATAAAAATTGACGATGATCATAAGCTTCGAATGCATGACCAGCTGAGAGATCTTGGTAGGGAAATAGTTCGCGAAGAAAACCAGTGGCCTAAGAATCGTAGCAGGTTATGGGACTCTGAGGAAATCGGGAAAGTGCTAAAGCAAAATAAGGTAACCTTTTCATTTGTTTTTCTCACTCAGTTAGTCCATGTTCTACTAATAGAGTAATGTTGGTCCATTGCCCTTGAATGTTTGATTGACGAGATTAGAAAGTAGGGAGGTTGCTCTCTCTGAATAAGTATCGTAGTGTTAAGATTTGAACTTCTATAACTGCTTCATTTACGTATTCGACATGCGGTAAATAGCTTGACTAATGATAAATCATAGAATTATCATCTCTAGATGTTACAATTAATATAACAAGACTCACGATGCCCGCATGTCCCATGAAATTTTTGTCATTTGTCCACAATGGAGAATGGAAGGGATACTTATTTTATGTAATATTACGTTAGGAATTCCATTCACCAGTATTCATAGGACAAAGACTATTTAAAACTTACCGTATTAGATCATAATAGAAATTCTTTATACATATATGTATATGTATATGTATGTATTAAGCATATTTTCTGCATTGACCATTAAAAAAGATAAATGTTTTACTTTTTCTACATAAAAGGTCCAACAGATAAATACTCTAAAATTATATTTTAAATAATAAAGTATGTGATTGTGTTTGAATTTGCGAAATTAATCCTAATTATAACTACTACTTTTTATTTATCATTTGATTTGACTCAAGATGTTGCTCCATAGCCTAGCACTTATTTGCAATCTCACCGTGCGACCCCGTGTATCATCTCAAGAGCCAGTTCATATATTGACAAATTCAAAGCCAGTGTCTATTTATTATGTCTTTCGTACTACATGACTAAATAAACTAAACTAACCAAAAGAAAAACCAATATTTTCGACCAAAAAAAATTAAAACGAGTATGCTATATATCTCATATACAAATAAATTGGTATAGCTAAATTAAATTTTACAGCTGAAAAGGTGCATTTTATATAATTATTTCAGAATTTTTGGCATGACTCCATTTCGCGCTTCATCCATAGTACCATCATAAAAAGAAGCCCAGCCTTTTGCATATAACATTACCTATCGAATTCAGGGATAAAAGTCACATTCGGCGTCAATTCTTCCTGTTCTCACTTTAAATTGCCTCGCATCATCCTCTCATCGTACGAACATTCACAATGAACCACGTTAATAGTGACCACAAATGACTTCTTCTTTTTTTTTTAAAAAGCCAGAAATTTTGTAAAAAAAGATTATAAACAAAGTTTGTTGACAAGATTATAAAATAAAAGGTTTACATGACCAACTGTACACGGCAGCATAGTGAGCAATGTAGGTTTAACCCCGACGATTTAACTATGATAACGGATGAAATTTATAACAGGTATCAGCTTTGGTCTACGTTTAAATAATTGAACTATTTTTATTACATTTGAAAGGTTATGTTATTTTTGTCGTAGATGGCGAAGGTTAGGCTTTATAGAAGTTTGAAGGTTTTGCTACTTTTGTCCCAAGTAGAAAAGGTTGGGCTTATTTTCGGGTTTTGGCCAAACTCTAGCTATCAATTTTTTATGGTGGAACCGGTTAAACACCACAAAAGAAATCTTGCACAACATTGAGAAGTATAATGAAAAAAATTTCTGGTTGAGCCTCATCAGTGGCCAGTGAGCTCGCCCTCACCGGCCTTTGCCTCGGCCGATCCACCGATCCGGCGACCGACTGGAGAAAGAAGGCTAAGGAAAAAAAGAAAAGCAAAGAAATAAATGGTAAATAATAAATAATTGAAAAAAATATTATAATATTACTATAAATTATAACGTTAGCATCGGCCTGTCAACTTTAGCCGGATGTACTAAATGGACATGAATTCAAAAGATTTAGGACTCAATTGGTAAAAAGAGTATATTTATGACTGAATTGACACAATTGTAATAGGCTTAAGATTTTTTTTTTAATAATAATTTTAGATTACTTTAGTTGGATAAAGTATTAATGAATGTTGATTCTTGCTTATAGGGAACGGAAAAGATTCAAGCCATTTATCCGAGCAAAAGCAGCTCAGAAGGCTCCTGCAAAATAGCTACGCGAGATGGTGCAATTTACACGGATAAGCAATTCAAGAAGTTGACGAGGCTAAGATTCCTTCACATGATGGAGGGGGCACATCTCAGGGGAGATGTTAAGGACTCGGTTGACGAGTTAAAATGGCTTCAATGGGAAAACTGTCCCACGAATTTTGAAGTGGACAATTTTCACGCAACGGAATTAGTTGTACTGGAATTGCCACATAGCAAGATAAATGAAGCATGGGAAGGATGGAGTTCTTTCAAGGTGAGAACGTGTCTTTTATTTATTTATTTATTTTTCTTGCTTTCTTGTGTATCATAATCACTCTAGACTAACCCCTTAAAAGCATAAAATTATTTGTTTCACCGGATGGCGGAGAAGCTCAAATTTCTCGACCTTTCCTTTTGTAAATCCTTGGAGACTACGGAATTCCTCTCGACTTTTAAGAATTTGGAGGTTTTGATCCTCAATTATTGTTCGGGGCTGCAGCAAATCGACTCTTCAATCGGAGGCATGAAGGCCCTCCTTCGCTTCGAGTTGCGCGCCCGTGAGAGCCTCACGAAGCTTCCAGCACAAATAGGTGAATTAAAGGCGCTAGAGCAACTTCTCCTGAATAATACTCGTGTCCTTTCTCCATTACCAGAAAGCATAGTATCTTTGCCGAAACTAGAAATTCTGGATATTTCTTGCACTAGCATAAAAAAATTACCCAATGATATTGGGAGGCCGAGACGACTCCGAGTGTTACGTGCTTCACATTGCGAAAATATGGAAGTCGAAATGCCGTAAAGCATAGGGTCTTTGGAGAATCTAGAAATTCTAGATATTTCTTGCACCGGTATAAAAAAATTACCCAATGATATTGGGAGGCCGAGACAGCTCCGAGTTATAAAAGCTTCATATTGCAAAAATCTGGAAGGGAAAATGCCGGAAAGCATATGCAATCTTTCATCCCTACAACACCTTGATTTTCATGGCTGCAAGAAGCTCCAATGGCTGCCGGACCTTCCTTCCAGGTTAACATATTTGGGCGTCACCTGTCAAAGTCGCATATTGCCTTCACTCTCCCGCCTAGCCCGTCTCAAGAAGCTAAGACTCAGCCACTGTCAATTTCTCCAGTGCATCCCGGAGCTTCCACCAACGGTACTAAAGGATTCGGAATGCTCTCAACAACGGACGGGTGTTGAAGAATCAGAATTACCACAATCCCCAGACACTCCCTTCGAGTTGGAAGACTTGGCAGTCACTTTTTGTGAATCTATTGAAATATTGGACGTTTCATGCTTAATCCATCTAAGGGCATTATTTGTCGATCGTTGCTGGAATTTACTTGAAGTTCGAGGTCTTGATAGATTGAAATATTTGGAACGCCCGACTATCATGTTCTGCAATTCACGGCTGGATCTTCCACGGTTCGGAGGTCCGAAGGAATTGGATGTTCGTGATTGCAAAAATTTAGTCGAAATTCAAGGTCTCGATACGTTGATGTTCTTAGAAGAGCTGAGCATCTCCGAGTGCGCTTCAATTGAAAGTCTGCTCCTTCCAAAATCCGGGAGTTTGAAGAAATTGGAGGCTACATTGTGCATGAGCTTAGCCAAAATTCATGGCCTTGATGGGTTGGACTTCTTGGAAAGTTTGTATCTCTTTGAGTGCGCTTCACTTGAGGAGTTACACCTTCCAAAATCTGGTCGCTTGAAAGCATTAGGTGTTACTGGTTGCGAAATGTTAGTTGAAATTCAAGGTCTCGATAGGTTGGAGTTCTTGGAATGGCTGGGTATCTTCAAGTGCACTTCAATTGAAAGGCTATACCTTCCAAAATCCGATAGTCTGAAGAAATTATATGCTAAACGTTGCGAAAACTTGGTCGAAATTCATGGCCTTGGTAGGCTGGAGTTCTTGGAAAAGTTGAATATCAGTAGGTGCGCTTCAATTGACGGGCTAGAACTTCCAGAATCCGATCGTCTGAAGATATTAAATGCTGGATATTGCAAAAGCTTAGCCGAAATTCATGGCCTTGATAGGCTGGAGTTCTTAGAAAAGTTGAATCTCACTGGGTGCGCTTCAATTGAAAGGTTACCAATTTTATGTTGCTTTGACACCTTGAGATGGTTGAGTATCAATGGCTGTGACATGCTTCAGGATATTCAGAGCCTAGAGGGATTCCCATCCTGCGAAAGTCTATGGATTGAAGATTGCCGGTTCTTAGCAGAATTACCAAACTTGTCAAATTTTCTTAATTTACAAAAATTGTTCCTGTCCAACTGTCATGAACTTCGGGAGATCCCGGGGCTTGAAAAGTCAATATCTCTAGAATGTATTGCTATCTCAGGATGTTCCTCGATCGAGATCTTGCCGGATTTGTCGTCATGTACCCGCTTGATGAGTCTGATTGTGCAAGATTGCCAGAAATTGACTGAGCTTCGAGGGCTCGAGAAATTGGAGCAACTAGTGGAATTGGACATTTCTGGATGCAAGTCACTCGAAACAATTCCAAAATTATCTGGAACGGGACTTTATCAGAATTGCGAGAAAAAGCCATTTGACTCAGATGATCCTAGAGTGATACAATTTGGATTTTCACATGTTGACTCAGATGACTCGGATGACTCGGATGAGTCAGATTACTAGAGATAATCCACATTTTCTAAGAAAGCTACATAAAGCAGGTTACTTGCCTTTGCTCTCTTGAGATCTACCGCCCAATTTTCATTTGTATTTCCTGCTTGGATTTCTTTCAAGATTTATGATCTCGTCACTAATATTTCCTGGGAGAAGATGTTCATGGAAGTTAACGTGTGCTTTGGCAAAATGATTCTGCTTATCATGCCAGTAATGGAAATAGATGAAAAGGCTTCTTAAGCGCATCATCTATCATTAGTCTTCGGATAAGATACTTCATTCTATGCCGAAAAGATAAAGATTCTTTTAGTGTTTGAATGATTCTAGAACGATGGAAGTACTGAATAAAAAACTGATGAAACTTCTCTTTTTTATTCTGCTCAGTGTGTCTGTTTCTTCAACGATGGCTGGTTTTGCACTTTGAGTCATTGGCCTTATGTCGTTTTTCTTCTTTCACTTTTCCTAAATGTGCTAGGCTTCCTTTTTCCGAGAGAAACCACTGTTATGGCCAATCTAGCTCCGATTGCGTCCGGTGGAGAATTGGACGAATATAGAGGTGAAGTGCTTGAAAGTCTAAATGAGAACATGATGTCGAACTAAGGAGTTGTTGTTCTACTGAAAAATGAAGAGTGAATGACTGTTGCAAATAAAGAATTCCAAGCTGATATCAGTTGAATGGAGGGACTCTTAGTTATAGGCGTGATAGGTTCCTATCAACTCTTAGACAAGGTTGGTGCCTTTAGGTGATTTTTTCCCTGACTTAACCTGCAGTTACCATCACGTTTCCGTTCTGGGTACACCAGTTTAAGTGTCCATGAACATAAAGAACTTGAATTGGTGGGGATGTCATTTATGATAGATAGACTAGCTATGTCGCATGTAGAAATGCTTGATGCCCACATGGAGTTGGTAGGTTTAGGCCCTGCAGAATACAATCTCAATGCTGTCAGGCATCTATATTGTTTTCCTTAGATTTTTAATCCTGACTCTCACCATGTAAGACTACTTCTGGCCACTCTTCTTCCTCTTTTTAGTTGATTGAGCGTTCTCTGCAAGGAGATATCTAATGTATACCAGATTGTATAGGCTGGAAAGTTTCTAGCATTCTGTACTACTTGAAGTCAATTTATCTTCTTCTGATTACAGAGGGGCATCTCGTCGCATCATTTTGACTAATCAAGTTCGCTGGTGGGAGTTTAACTACTTGTTAATAGGATATTCCAATCTATGTTGCATACTTGTATGGCAATCCGGTCGAGAGGGATGGAGTTAGGAATTGGGGAAAGCGCGGAGACTAGGAGTATAGAGGGAACTGCATCCAAATATGTTAAGTTCTTATATGACTCTATCTCTTGGTAATTCAAATTCGTAAGAGCTTAGGATTAGATGTCTAGCTTTGGCAGTTCTTGATATCTATTCCCACTGGAAAAATTTAGAGAGTGGATGCATTTTTTCTCGAGAGACGTCTGAATGCTTCAGGCATCATACGGTCTTCTGGATTTGGAGAACATATTGTTGAGTGCACTATAATTCTTGGGCCAACCTTTGAATGGTTTCCATTGAGATCCTAAGTTGCAGAGTAGACTTCTGATCCTTGCCTGAAGTAAGCTTTCATGGATCCACTCCACCTCGAGGTTCCAATGCGGAAAAACGATTCATTTCTGGATTGAGATAATGGATTGGACGCTGCCAAAAATATATAGATTACCATCGCTTTAGATAATGGATTGGTTGATGCTGCTGCTTTTCTGGTTCTCTTAGACTTCTACAATTTTATTAACCATCATCCACTTCGTGAAACGTTTTTCTCGGAAGAGAGTTTTTCACATAATACATTATGAATGTTATCTTGCCAATCTAGCTTTCTTTACTTAACTATGGATATGTGGTGTGCTGTTGCAGCAGTTCTACATGCTCTGGTATAATAGTTTCCAACCTGGTATAAATATTAAGCAGAATGGGGAACTGTTTAAGAAGCTTCAAGTCTCATGCGACAGCTGTAGTGTGTCTCAACTGGGAGGAAGATGCCCAAGTAAACAGAGTATGCATGTTTCAACTTAAAAGTTGATATGACTTCTTGATCTTGATTCTTTATATCTTACTTGTTATTTCTAATGCTTTCTTTGCAGTTGAGTTCCAAACTTAGAATCTTATTTCACAGTCCAGCTGCTTTAATATGGTTGATGGAAGATTTTTCGAAATCATCAGAGGATCAGGAGTTCAATGTTTCTTGAACTTATCTGAACTCTGACAATGCATCCTTGGAATGGTGAGGGATGTTTGCATATACCCCATGGTCCTTGTTTTGTGGACTTAGCTCTATATAAGGAAAAAGCTCGGCATATAATATTTCAAAGCCAAATTTGCAAATGTGGATAATATTTTCTGTTGGAAACAGGAACATCAAATTGTGGTGTTGCTAAATAAGATGAATGATACTCATGAAAACTTGGAAGATTCTGGGATGACGATCTTGCAGGCCAATGACTTTCCGTTTGTGCATATTGCAGGAACCACTTGTCCAAATAACTGGGAGGTGTACAACTTGAAGGTTACTCATGAGATCCTAAGTCCTATTCCGATCATGTCAATTCACTATTTAAGACATCGATGAAAAAAAAAAAGGAAAAAAAAACTAACGTATTGTGGATCTGGTTCTTTTTCGAGTTTTAAGAAGTGGCTCTGGTTGGACCGGGAACCAGAACTGTCCAGTCTGGTTTCCTAGCACTAATAGTGTTTGTCAAGAACTGGTGGTACTGACCCTGTTCGACCGGTAACCAGATCTACCTGTCAACTGATACCTAGCAAACCTGTCAACTAGTCTGGACTAGTTCTGGGCCTTAAGAGAATTTGGAGTAGTGTTGGGTTGGGATTTGGAAGTCCAACCTCTTGTGACTAACAGGCGTGCCAACCATTTGCTTTGTTGTCTTCTTGCTTCAATTTGGGGTGGATAATTTATTTATTGACCGTATTTTCCTAATCTATTAGAAAACAGAACAGGTTGCTAGTAAGATGACATCAAGTGCGTGTAATGTTTTAAGATGCTATGGTATCTGCCGACTCACTGGGCTTCTTTTGCTCGCTTGCAGACTCACTGTGCTTCTTTTGTTCTGAGTGCGTGTCATCTCATATATGCAGAGTATTCTATCAGATGACATCACATGCAATCGTTTCAATCGGTCGAACTGGTACAACACGGTTTTGAAGATTTTTTCTTTTAGCTTCTTGCCATTTCCATTCGCAGTTTTGGATGTCTGGAAACTTATTGTTGCCCATACTCTACCCTTTGTGTATCAACGTTCAATAGACTTGCCAGTGTTGGTAACAAATTTATCTTGTTGGCTGGGTGGTGGAACTGGATTAATACTGTCCATGCTCCTTACTGCATTTCCACTTAGAACCTACTCTTAAGTTTAAATGTGACTGGCATAGGTACATTGCGCCTCTTTAGTGGACCACTTCATGTTTGTTCCTACAGATTGAAGAAGTGCAAAAGTATGCTCGGAAGAAGAATATTTGTTCAGTCCAAGAAGTAAAATGCTGAAGCATTAAATTTTCCCCTAAATGTTTCAAACCAATTGAGAGGACAAAGTGCGAAAGGGGTGAATATATAGTCGCCAGACAAATACAAAAGGAATAATCATCCTCTTATGGTAGGTGCATAGCAGTCTGAGTTACTGACTGAGAACCGCTATGTACAAGTTCATGATGATAGATACTATCGTGGTCTCTAGTATAGCAAGCTACTTTAGAGCATGCATAGTATACATGCATGCCATAGCCTCTTTAGGCACACAAACGCTTGCTTTCCGCCTGTGTTTCAGCATAATGCATGGATTGCATTTTTACTTTTACCGAAAAAGGTATCTATCAACGTTTTTTATGCCCACATATTCAGGGAACAGCGGACTGAAATCAAGTTGATGTTTTCTTGGCAACAGAAAGTAAAGTCGCGGCTTGTGTTTCAGATGCGAGAGAGCGGGCCCTGGTCTATATACTGGATGATGATGAAGATGAAATCTCTAATTCAGAATGACCGTCTGTTCAAGAATTTGCGGTAGTTACACTAGTGTTGCTCCTGTGGGTGGACCTCTAATACTTGAAGTCGCAGACATGAATGTGAGAAGCAATGCATGTGGGGGCTTTCTGACTGAAGCTCTTCGACACCACCCTTATTGAAAATTCTTAATTTATACCGGCTGTGTGCCTTTTCTGCTAGGCTGGCATTTGTCGAAGAGAAACATGGAGTAAAAGGTAACTATGCGTCTGTTAACTCAGATAGAATCGACCGAAAGATGCTGACTCATGGCTTCTATCTGTTGCTGTCTTCATGGTATTGCTGCAAGCTCTGAGACCCCCTCAAGAGTGCCAAGCTTTTGCTTCATCTGTATGTATTTATCATTTTCATGTGTAAGAGAACCAAATGTTTGGTTTATATTTGTTTATACTTCGGATTGAATTGTTCACGTAGGGTACTCAACTAACGAATTTTGCATTTGAATGTTGAATAACTCTCACCAGAGATTGACTCAGCAACTCCACATGTCATTGATAAGTGATGCATCCGATCCGATGTACAAAATACATTCTTGTGTGGAACATGAGTGGCTGATATATGATTTCAAGGTGGCAATAAAGAACACAGGCTATATTCTAATCTCATAGATTTGGAATCCTCAACTAAATGGTAGATTTACGATCATGAGATTATGTCTACAATATTGTTAATTGGGTTTCATATCCTTAAATAGAGAGTATCATGTCATGATGATAGCTTTTTGTGAACTTTAGCTGAATTTACTCTAAAATTAATTAAATCCTCCGCGTTATTTATTTCCCTTCCAACTCTTCACGTCTTCGATGTATTCTTCCCCGATGCAAGTGCAGAAATAGTGACATCGAACATTAATCATAAGATGGGATAATAACTTTACCAACAAAATAAATGACTCTCATCAGGTCCGCTGCAAGAGCAATCCCCATATAATATTGTCAATTAGACGAGCTATTTTACACAAAGTTAAAAGTTTCAAGGACTGAGAAAACAAGAACGATGTCGAAAGATCTAAAGTAGGCAATCGAGCTGTTCTATACAAATAAGTAATTACTATGCCCTCAATCGGTGGTTTATCTACCTGCCCTGTTCTGACACCACTCTTCCTGATGAAGAAACCCCACTGCATCACTCCCTTCATCTTGAGCCAGGCATGAACACCTTTGCTGGCACCTCTAACAAAACCTTCATCACATGGTGGGTTTTTACTGGGCACACCAGCCAGCCAGTTCTTCAAACTGTCATCTGAAATGGTCAATTTTGCGTTTTCCATCACTTGATAGCCTTCAGGAAGAGGAGGTGTATTACTAGATTGCAAGCTTGATTTCAAGGCACGGGGTGGTTCAGAAGGGACAACATTCTCAGTTACTAAAGCTTCCGGACCAACTGGAGCAGGCAAAGATTGGGGTGAGATTTTTCAATTTGTCCTTCAAAGACTTGGAGTTGGAAAGGAGCTTGAGCCTTTCTTCTGCATCGAACAAGAAAAGGTCTCGCCATTGAACTCCCTAAAATCAGTTACAAAAGGCCTTTTTTTCACGATGGCATCTCTATGCTCCTGGAAGAAGAAAACACTCAGCGCATTGGTCAAGCTGGACTAATGGGAAGCAATAGTTTCTCGTTTATGGGATCGCGAGTAAAAGCAATGTTGCATTCCAAGGGACGAGATTGTATTGTGAGTATGTAAATGCAGCACGGAGAAACATTTCCTGTATACCAGACCCAAAAAAGTTATGTGTGCCTCACCGGGCAATGGTCTCTCACCTGTGGTCTATGGCCTGTGGCCTGTGGCTGGTGGGGGCGACCCGGCCCTATGCCAGAAGAAAAAAAGTAAAAAGACGAAGATAAAAGAAAAATTACTTCAAAATATTATAAAAATTTGTCACGTCAATGCCGATCTATTAAAATTAGTCAAAATGACTAAATTAACACAAATACAAAAGATTTAGGACTGAATTAGCTAAAAAAAAGATTTAAAATTGAATTGACACAATTACAATAAGTTTAGGACTTTTTTGATAATTTTTCACTGGTTAAAAACATATACGCAACTCTCGTATGTCGAACTCCCTTTGTCTAGTTTATTGTGCTCCTGGATAGGCCCAAAGAATTCGAGTGTGCCATTATCGCATGGGCTAAATTTTAGCCGGTGGACTAATGGCTGCTACTCGCTCGATGAAGCGGGTCTATTGCGCATGACAACACTTCTATTCTAGAAATCAACTTATACTTTTTAGTAGAAGTCAATTTTTTCACTTGTGGAGACGAGTAAATTTTTTTTTTTACTTTTCAAGTGGTTCCAAAACTACTTGTGAAGAAAAATAAAAATATTTCATAAGTTGCGTTTTTAAACAGATATCTATTCTAAAAACACTTCTGAAGCAATTCTGCTCCAACGGTTATTTTCATGTGGACCTTTAGTGCTCTTATTGTGCATTAAAACTATAACACTGGCGAGTCTCTTTTCGCGGACGTTGTCCGAACCGCATCTCCTCGTTCCTCGACATCACGGACGTTGTCCAAACCTGCATTTTGTCTAAGCGTTGGCGATCTGTCTGGATCGCTGCCCCGGACCTCGTTCTTCTCCTTCCCCTGGCATGACACCCCATTCGCAGATAGCCTCTCGAGGCCTCTATGCGTCGCCTCGGATCAGGAAGTTCTGCCTCGACATTGAATTTTCTCGACCATCGGATGCCTAATCTCAGTCCGTGGCTTCATTTTGCTGTCGAATGCCGTGTCGAGGACCCTTCCGTCAATGTGGATATGAGGTCGTGCGAGTGCAGTTCCGCTGCTCCTTTATGGATGCTCTTCGTTGGTGAACCTGCATTTGAGGATATGTAGCTTCCATTTAGTAGGAGGTCACCGATTAGATGATGCACGAGACCTTGAAGGATAGCCCTGTTCTTGAGTACCTTAGGTCGGAAGAATGCCGCAGTTTGAAGCAAAACATCAAGCTTTACTTTGAGGGAAATTGTGGTCGATCCCTGCTTTTGGTATGCAATTGACAAGGTTTTCCTGTTGGAGATTTCGGGTCCTGTTTCACTGTCGTTGCGTTTGAGAGGGTGTTTCGGTATGATGAGGCAGATGGTATTGAAGCCTCATCCTTGATTGAAGCTGAGTTGAACTTTGTTTTTTTTTTTTTGAGAGGTGAGGATTTCGGAAGGCCAACGGATTGTTCTGTTCAAAATTGGTTTGAGTCTTAGTGCAATTCAGCCTGGTTGAGGGAACTTCTTCAGAAGCCGCAGAATGCCATTATGCTTTTGAATTGTAATCGGGTCATTCGGGGTGAGCAAATTGTTTTCTATTTCATATTTAATCAATTTATGGATAGTTACTGTTTCCTCTTCCTGGAGTTGAGGAAGTTCATCCTAAATTTTATCACAGTGGAATCTGGTTTACATCGTTTGCTACTCTGCCTGATGTCTACTGGTGCAAATGGACATTGTGCCTTCAGAATAATTATCAAAAGACCACAGAAAAACCAGGTGGCGTAGGGTCAGTCTATATCCTGCTCAGTTGTGCATCTGCATAATCATGACTCCAACAGGTCATGATAAATTGTTAATGGAAAGTAGTTGTTTCCCGTTTATCTAAGTACTTAAAAAGAAGTTGTTGACTAGAATGAATGTGTAAACTCTGTTATTTCAAAATTTGAAAGCTTGAGCACCACTCAGTTTGTCATTTAGGTGGGAATCGAAAAACGTATAATATCATATGCTTGCTGGGTTTTTGTAATCTGCATTTGGAAAGAAGAGCAAATTATCTTATTCTTATTCTTATTCTTATATGTTGCCTCTTTATTGTTGGATGTGCTCAGGTCTATCAATGGCAGCAGAGGTTGAAGGTGTGCCATTTTTGCTTCCAGATTGCAAGTCTCTGACTCTCCATGCACACGATTGGAAAGATGGGATTTTCCTGGTATAGCAAAGCTGCTAGCAATTCACCTAACGTAGAGAAGGTATCAATGTTGACTCCTTTGACTACATTAGGTGAACTTGCTAGCTCCCGTGTTTCATTGATTCATGTACTTTTGGTAAATCCAAAAATCATCTGGAACTCAAAATCCAAAGAACTTGTCTGTTCTAGAGTGACCAAAATGTGTGGCCCTTCATTTGTCTTCTTTTATCTTCAGAAATTGCGGAAGTGAATAGTCTCGAGACAAATGAGGCACTTTTTTGAACTCTTAGAAGCTTCATTATGCCGTGTGAGTTCAGCGAAACATCATAGCTTTTGCTTTCCTAGTCCACGATAAAAGGCATGAGCTAATGCTACCACTACATGCAAATGGCATTTCCTGAATAGCTTTGGGAACAATGAGAAGCCTTCAATTGAGGGGAGGGGGGGTGGGTGGGGTGGCGTGGGGAGTGTGGGAGGGGGAGGGGTGGGGAGTGGAGGAGATGGGAGGCATAATTCATCTCTGTTGCACTTCTTTTCGGTTGATATCTTAGCCGGAGAATCAGGAATATTCAGTTTATCATAATAGGGGTGATTGATGTCCATGATGATTATTGTTCATAGAGACTGTTGTTCAATCGTGTAAAATGTCTAAGTTCATCGAGTTTCAAAAGAAGTTAGTTTTGCTATCCATTTGCAGATCAAGTGTGACTCAGCGTTTTGGCTCAACAACTGAAGAGGGTTGAGATTGTTGGGTTAGATGCTGATTGTCTAGAACTAAAATCTGTGCTTTTCCTCGTAAAGTTTTTGCTAGGTGATGCACTAATGCTGAAACAGTTGGTTCTCAAAGCTAGAAGGCATGAATCGAAAGAGAAGCTAGTTGGTTCTCTGCCTCCCAAGAGCTTTTAAGAATGCTAATTGAGTTTGGAAGGCTTTCAGCAGAACGAGCAAAAAAGCAAGAACACTTAGGGCGCGCATGGTAACACTTCAGAAATTCCATTTCTTTACCGGAAGTCCATCTAGCAGATAAATATGTTTGATAAAAACCTGATCGAAGTAGAAATCCGTTTGGTAAAAAAGCAAATTTTACTTCTCCGCTTTAGAATCACTTTTTCGATCACACTGACCTCCACCCGCTCGCCGCAGCCCACCCCCCGTCGTTGCCCGTCGCCGCCAGCCGCCGAAGATTTTGTTAATAATGTTTCAAAAGTAGAAATTTTCAACCATTACCAAACGATTTTCTCTAATCAGAAGTCAATCTGGAACAGCAGTAGAAAAATCAACTTCTGCTTTTGAGAAGAAGTAGAGAAACCAACTTACGGTCAAAAGTTGATTTTTGGTAGAGAAGTGTTACCATGCGCGCCATTAGTGATTTATTCAAAGTATGGATGAGGATAAACATGGAAACAAATCATGTTCGCCGGTTTTTTTTTTTGGCCAAAGTTCGCCGCTTGACTAGAGAATGATTTTCTATGTTCAAGTTTGATATGCATTCATCACAAATTGGAGAGTGAAGAAATTGGCGCGCACAAAGGGATTGGATTTTGGGTGTTGATGGCAAACGACGTGGTTGAGTATTTCTATCCGGCTGGGTGTTTTGGAGCTTGGGTGGTGATGGCAAATGGCTCGGTTGAGTTCGAACTTGACTAGTCATCTCGACATTTAACCATGCGTGAGTGTTTTTTTTCGGTAAGGTACCGATTCGAGTAATTCATCAGCATTGTTTTTTTTAATTCAAAATTAAATTATGATGATCAGATTGTTTCTTCGAAATTACATTTCAATAACTAATTAATCACGGTCGCATCAATGTAATGTCCTTCGGTCTCCATGGGCCCGAAAGGGCGATTTCGGGCGTTACTTGACAAGGCTATATAGTTATATAGTCCGGCCCGGCCCATTTTCTCAATTTGGTATGGCCCGCCCATCAAGCCAATGAGTCCGACTCCACTCGTGAGCTCAAATCTCTCTCTTCCTTATTTCCTCTCCCGCCCGTTCCTCCGCTTCCGCAATTTTTCACCGCGAGTTCTCACTTTCCACAGTGGACCTCCTTCCTCTCTTACATTTTCCTTGCTCCTCGCGATTTGTTCCATGCTTGCGGAGCTTTCTAGCAATGGAACCCCACGAAGGGTCGCGGCATGTGCTCCCGTTTCAGCTTCGATTCGATTGCTCCGATTCGGTTTCGTGAGGTTTGCTCGATGATTTCCGTTTGGTAGGTGAAGATGGTGGAGTGGAATCCGGAGTAGGATTTGCTGGCGATGGTCACGGAGGACTCGAAGGTGGTGCCTTCATGGCTTCAATTGGCTGGGGCTGTGGACAATCTCTCCTGGTAATATAAATGAGAAGGCGACGTCGAAACTAAGGAGTTGGTCTTTTACACAGAAACGAAGAGTCAATGATGGTGATGCGAGTGGAAATCTAGAGATGACTTAGTGCAAGTAAAGAATTCCAAGCTGGTTTTATTTGAATTAAGGGATTTCATTTATAGGCGCAGTAGATTCTTATCATCTTCTCGCCCAGGTTGTTGTCTTGGGAGATTTTTTTTCCATTACCTACACCACTGTCATCTACACCGACCGTTAGTGTACCATACTCCTGTATGGCCATCTTGTTGCCCTTCTTTGTGAATTAGTTGAAGTGTTCATGAAATTGCACAACATGATCGGAGGGGATGCCATTTATGCTAGATGGACTAGCTATGTCAGATCCAGAAATGCTTGATGCCCACTTGGAAGTTTGCAGGTTTAGCCCCTGCAGAATACCATCTAAATGTGATCAGGCATCTAAAAAGATCTTCTTAGATTTCTAATGGTGACGCTCACAATGTAATTGTACTGCTGACCCCTCTTCTTTTACTGATTGAGCATTCTTTTATCGTCTGAGCGTGCCTTACAAGGAGAGATTTAATGGATACGGAGATATAGACTATAGGTGGAAAGTTTCTCACATTTTGTATTACTTGAAGTTTAATTTATTTTCTTCTCACTACAGAAGGGCATTTCGTCACATCATTTTGCTGATGGGGAGTTTGACTTTTGAATAGGATATATCTCAAGCTATGATGCGTACTTGTATGACAATCTAGTCAAGAGGGACGGAGGGAGGAATTGGAGAGAGCAAATAGACTTAATCTTTTGGTAATTGAATTTCGTAAGAGCTTAGGATTAGATGTCTAGCCTTGGTAGTTCTTGCTGTCTATTCTCACAGGATTTAGAGAGGAGATTTTTCTCCAGAAACATCTGAATGCTTCGCTCGTCACATTATCTTCTGGATGTGGAGAATGTTTTGAGTGCACTATAGTATTTGAGCCAATCCTTGAATGGTTTCTCCATTCTGTTAAGATCCTAAGTTACACTTGTAATCCTCGCCTGAAGTAAGCTTTCGTGCATCCACTCCAACTTGAGGTTCCATAGTTGAACAACTAGATTTATTTTTTGATTCAGATATTGAATTGGAGCCTGCCAACAAGATATGGATTCCCTTGCTTTAGATGACCAACTAGCCCAAAGAAATCCCATATCAAGTGACCGATATCCTTCTCAGTTATTTTGTATACTTATGATGTTTTGCGTCACTTCACAAATTTTGATTAACTTTTTGTCAGTTAATGTGTGTGCTCTTCATTCCTCTTCTTCTGTTGATTTTATTGGGAACAAATTACTCTCTCTCCCTTACCAAAAAAAAAAAAAAAATTACTCTCTCTCTCTCTTTGTGTTCTTTTTTGTTTATAATGAACTCACTTTCTTTGCACATTTCAATGTATGTCGTCAATACTGGCTCTTCTTAATGATTCTCATCTACTCCAGGTAAATGTATAACATCATTATGCTGGCGTCCTGATGGCAAGGTTGTTGTCTTGGGACTTGAAGATGGTACGGTTTTACTGCATGATTTCGAAGCAAGTTTTTTATGTTGTTACTTGAACGTTAGCCTCACTATTTCTCAACTAGAAATTCCTCCTACAACAGTTGTTTATCATCAGAATATGTTCTTTTCTCTAATCTTTATTGGGAGAGATTCTGAATTGCTCAAAATCTGTATGATGCAATGCAAACAGCAAATTTTCCCACCGAACATTCAGCTGCTAATAGAGATGGCAATCCATTTTTTTTGGTCATGTCTGTCAATGTTAAGTTAACAATGGATTGCTAGATAGGTCAATCTGAGTTGGATAAAATTATCAACAATTTTTTTAGAAAACTTGATTTGAACATCTGTTAAATAGGGTAACAAATTACAAGAGATGAATAACCCGTTTGACTAATTAGATTGAATCCAATGGGTCATACAGTATGAATATTTTCATCAATGTCAAACTAGTTCGAAAAGAAACTAGCCGTAAGCTTACAAAACTAGCCGTGTAAGCTTACAAAATCTAATTATGCTTGTGGGTGACTCTTAAATGATAGGGTTTGTATGTGCCTCAATTATGCATGTGGGAGGAAAAGTTTGTAAATAACTGGTTATGTTTTTATCAAGCTAATAGCTGCTTTCTCACGAGTAGAATGGCTGAGAACTTGGCTGAGGCTTCTGCCATTCTGTTTCTTTGAGATTTCTAGCAGTATATTACTAATCCTTCACTTCATAGATTAAATTTTGTTGAGAAGAGATTTTGTTTGTACATATGAATGTTATCTTACCAAAGTAGCTGTCTTTATGGAACTATGGATATGCGGTGTGCTGCTTTGGATATGCTAGTGCTTGCGGCAGTTATGCACACTGTGGTATAATCATTTCTAACATGGTATAAATATTAAGCAGAATGGAAAACTGTTAAGAAGCTGGAAGTCCCATATGGCAGCTGTGGTGTGTCTCAACTTGGAGGAGGATGCCCCAGTGAATAGAGTACGCATCTTTGAACTTAAAAGTTGATACGACTTTGTCATCTTTATGACCGATAGTGCATATCTTATGGCTCACACTTAGTTATTTTAGTCTGGTTTTCTTAAATACTTTTTTTTCCAAACTTAAAGGGTCCCCGAGTAAGAATCTTTACCACCAGATTACTAGAAAGAACGTCAAAGACTTCAATCTCCATAACTCTCAGCAACGATGATGCGACGTGATTTTGAAAGAATAAGATTAGTTGATCGACCAAGAGGAGAAAGTTTGTGGATCAGTCGCGAAGAAGGATCCCTTATACCAACCTAGAAATAATTCCATATTTCCTGTCATCCTCCCTTTTAATCGGCTTTTGGGAGGGACGACTAATTCAGCACATAAGTCCTGTCTTCCACACGGGAAATAGTTCTGTATTCCTATCTTGCTGTCATCCTCCTTTTCAATCAGCTATTGGGAGGGATGACTAATTCCGCACGTATTTCCCATCTAGTTAGCGAGACCCGCATGAAAAAAAAAATAGAAAAAAAAAATAAGAGGAAGGTTTCCAGACAACATCACTCTATTAATCGAGAGCTTTGTATACATTGATGTATTCTGAGCACTGTCTGGAAAATATATTGGGTACTCAAGTAATGTCAGACAGGAAATACGGCGTATATCATACACGACTCTACTCATTGCTTGTCAAGTGTGCAACTTGGACCGGACGAATCTCCCTTTTTCTCTCTCTCCCCCCTCTTTTCATCTTCTCCCACAAATTCATGTCACAATCTCGTCCCAAGACTCTCTCTCTCCACTTTTCATCTTGCCAACATGTGGTTGAAATTTTGACAGACCTTATCTATTATCTTTGGATTCTCTTGTGCAATGATATTTCAGCAACGACTCTAAGCGTGGGGTAGCTTGACAAGTTTTTGACTTATTGCTGCCATTATGGTTGCCAACTGGTGCCGAAATTAAATCAAACTTGAAAGCAAAAATCAAGGGCAGAGTCAGAGCAAAGCCGAAATGCATCGTCTCATCTTTGGGCATTCTTTCGTTGAGCTCGCGGCAGTGATCCTTCTCCTGGGGCTAGCGTTCTATTTCCTCAATAAGAAGAAAGCTAGTGTGCATGGAAATACAGAAGATGCTGATACGGGCACATCTGGTTCGTTGACTACACCGAAAAAAACTAATTCCGGTGGATCTAGTTCATCTCCGACAGAAACTAGCAACATTGGATCTAGTTCGTCTCCAGCGACCGATATTTCCGTAGGATCTAGTTCGTCTCCGACAGGAACTAAGTCCATTGCATCTAGCTCATCTCTGACAGAAGCTAACAATGGTGCATCTAGTTCGTTAGCTGCTTCGACTGGAAACTGCTACGAGGTGTTCTTGAGCTTCAGAGGCCCAGATACTCGAAAAGGCTTTACCGATCACCTCTACAATGGGCTCCTCGATGCCGGAATTGACGTTTTCAGAGACGATGATGAGCTCCCCCAAGGCGAGAACATCAGACCAGAGCTTTTGGCAGCTATCACGAACAGTAAAATCCTGATCCCCATTCTCTCCGTGAATTATGGCACAAGCAGTTGGTGCCTGGATGAACTAGTTAAAATAATAGATTGCAAAAATAATAACGGGCAGATAGTTTTGCCTATATTCTATAAAGTGAAACCAGCTGACGTGGGACATCAAATCGGGAGTTTTGGAGAAGCATTTCATAAGCGTGAGAGTCGTTTGCTTGAGAGGCGTTTCGACCCGACGATTCTGAAGAAATGGAAGCAAGCACTCCTTGAAGTCAGCACCTTGAAAGGATACGAAGCCGCGGGGTAAATTTCTCACCAAGACATTCTCTCCTTTCTTTTAATATGTGTGGGTGTTTACTGGTTATTCTCTTTTTCAGTTTTTTGATTTAATGTTATTGACCAATCTAATTATAGATTTTATTATCATGATCCCGTTCGCTTGAATAATAAGATTTTTTTAATGTACTTTTAATCTTATATCCAAAGATTTTGTAACATTGCGCCAATGTTTTTCTTCTTTATAGTGTGCTCTACATTGATCTCCATCACAACTTTTCTAATTACATATTTATTTGAGATTAATAGTACATATTATTGGTGATTTATATTTAAAGCTCATAACATCATAATATACCGTGCATAGTGATTGTCAAAGCCTTAATTCTTTGTCTTGCCAAGTTACATTTATTAAATCATTAATGTCGTTGATTAGTTGCTATTAAAGTTATTCTCAAAATAAATGTTTCATTTGTTATATATGATGATTGTAAATATGAAAAAAGAAAAAAACGATTATTTTTATTACATGTTTGTTTGAATAATTTTCAATGCATTTTCCTCTCTTCAACAAGTAATTTCTATCTCATGCACCTGCATATATTGAAGCAGTGTTCTTATTTTTGGTAATAATTATTCTTCTACTTCCTTATAAACTGAATCATAGAACATAGATACTCAAAAATAAAATAAAATAAAGTATAACCTATTATCATCTCTAGAGGAATGAAAACTCATAAGAGCACCAATCTAGGAGGATACTAAATTCAAAACACGAGCAGAAACTTGCAAGTGCATAGAATTGTGCAAATGAGGAGAAATCCCTTCAATGACATTCGGGTAGTTCACAATATGGCACTCTAAATGACTTTTCGGATTGGTATTACGGGACCTGAAATCATCTTGCATCAAAAGTTATGACTTGTTTATTGATTGATGGCTAATTCTCAGTAGCTGGCTCATTGGATTTTCGCTTATTCGGACGCTCTACAAAATTTTCAAAATCACATCCACATCCCTAATATGTTTAATAAACAAGAAGTTAAAAATTCGGTTCAAATCCTTAATATATACAATATCCAACATTCGTACGCGATATCCTCAAGTCTCTTATGGCTTAATAAATTATGTCGAAGTAACAGTGGAATGGGGCACGCCATGTAAAGCAACCACCAGCTTTTCCCACTTTAATTTTAGCATATATGATAATATATGGTGACATGACAAAATCAATTTTCTAAGTTTTCCAATCTATCCCTAGATTTATTTATTATTGTGTTCTCCATAGGTAAACAATATAAATTATTGTTGCCTCATATTTGAACTTGTCATATTTGACAGGTATGAAGCGAAGTTGGTGAACTCGGTTGTCCGAAAAGTGTTGAGCGAACCGAAGAAAAAGTTTGAGTTGGTTGTTTCTGAGAATTTGGTCGGAATTGATAGTCATGTGAAGAATGTTTTGGAATTTGTGGAGAACAAATCTCATGCCACCCTATTTGTTGGCATCCATGGAATGGGAGGCATTGGTAAGACTACTCTTGCTAAAGCCACCTACAACAAGCTCTCCAATCAATTTGAGCATCGTAGCTTCATTGCTGATATAAGGGAATCATGGAAGCGTAATGGCATACATTACTTACAGAATCAATTAATCTATGATATATTGAAGCGAGAAAATGAAGTTCGTAATGATGATGAAGGGACTAAGTTCATCTCCTCCAAGTTTAAAGGTAAAAGGGTCCTCATTCTTCTTGATGATGTGGACAATATTATTCGATTGAAGTGTTTGGTTGGTAATCGTGATTGGTTTTCTTCGGGAAGTAGGATCATTATTACTACCAGAAATGAGAGGATTCTTGAAGAAGTTGGGGTGGACTACACCTACGACCATAAGGAAATGGATAAAGATCAATCTTTGCTCCTATTTAGCAAACATGCATTTCGAAAGGACTCTCCTCCAAGGGAACTTAAGGACCTTACTTGTGAAGTTGTATCCAAAACTGGAGGACTTCCTTTGTCCCTTGTGGTTTTAGGTTCATTATTGTGCGGAAAAAAGTTAGCATTCCGGAGAGGTACAATAGAAAAGTTAATAAAAGTGCCTCCTAAGGAAGTGCGAGAGAAGTTAAGGATAAGTTATGAAGCATTAGACTATGAACAAAAACAAATATTTTTGGATATTGCTTGCTTTTTCATTGGCACCGACAGAAGAATTGCATCCTATATGTGGGAAGCTTGTCGGTTCTTCCCTGAGGAGGGAATTGAAGTATTGAGAATCATGTCATTAATAAAAATTGGAGATGATCATGAGTTTCGAATGCATGATCAACTGAGAGATCTTGGTAGGGAAATAGTTCGTGAGGAAAACCAGCGGGAGCCTCGGAATCGTAGCAGGTTATGGGATTTCGAGGAAGTCCAAAAAGTGCTAAAGGAAAATAAGGTAACGGTTTGGTTTCTTTTGCTCACTTAGTCCATGTTCTACTGTTAGAGTAATGTTGGTCCACTACTTAGTGCTTGCTCTAGTGAATAGAGAACCTTCGACTATTATTGCCCTCGAATGTTTCATTGGTGAAATTAGAAAGTACGGAGGTTGCTCTCTCTTAGTAAGTATTGTAGTGTTATCCGAGATTTTCCTTAAAGTGAATATTACGAAAGTATCTCCAAGAATGAGATACTTTCAATTTTTCTAGATAAATTATAGAGGTATTCAATTTTGGAAAGACCTTAAATTTCTATAATTGCTTCATTTACTTTTTTGACACATGCAATAAATAAATTAACTGTGCTACTGTAAACCATAACTACTTACAATATATAAAGTATAAACCATAGAATTTTAATCTCTAGATGTTAAAATTTATATAATAGGATTAACGATGCCCACATTTCTCATGAAATTGTAGTCATTATCGCATAATGGAGAATGGAAGGAATACTTATTTTGTGTAATATTGCATTAGGAATTGCATTTACCAATATTAATAGGACAAGGACTCATTTATAACTTACGATAATAAATTAGGAACATAAATTTCTTATATATAATATGTGTACATATATAACATCAACGTATTTTATGCAATGACCATTAAAAAGAGAAATGTTTTTCTTTTTCGTAGTAAAAAATCCAAGACATAAATAATCAAATTCTTTTTTTTTGTCGTAGATGCCGAAGGCTAGGCTTTAATGGTCAAGTACAAAAATTGGGCTTATTTTCGGCATTTGGCCAAACTCTAGCTATCGATTTTTGGTGGTGAAAAATGTTACACACCACACAAAGAAATCTTGGAGATAGAGAAAGGTATCTTGATATTTTGAGAGGGAAGTTTATGTGGGAAATGACTAATCTTAGTAGATAACTTCTGTTGAAGATCTCTTCTTTTTTTTTTTTTTTTAATAGTTACTCTTTCTTGGATTCCTTTTAAGTGTTGAGATCTAATTCTTTCCCAAATTATCAGGGGAAAGTGTCCAAAAAGTCTTAAACCTATTGCATTGGTGTCAATTTAGTCCTAAACTTTTTTTTTGTACCAATTCAATCCAAAACCTTTTACATTGAAGTCAATTCAATCCTAAATCTTTTATTAGTTCCATTTGAGTCCTAAACCTTTTGGATTGATGCCAATTCAGTCCTAAGATTTTTTTGTATTTGTACAAATCGAGTCAATCTGGTCAATTTTGACCCAAAATTGCTAATGTGGACGTCAATTGTCCTACGTGGCATAGCCCGTGCCGACGCGGACTTTTTTTAAAATGTTACTTATTATTTTTAATAATTGTCACTAATTTTTAATAATTTTTTAAAAAATATTTAAAACATTAAAAATAATATTAAAAAATATCCACGTCGGCGATAGACGTCCACGTCTACGATTTTCGACTAAAATTGACCGAATTGACTCAATTTGTACAAATGCAAAAAATCTTAGGACTAAATTGGCACCAATCCAAAAGGTTTAAGATTTGTTTGGCACTAATAAAAATTTTAGGGCTGAATTGGTACCGGTGTAAAATGTTTAGGACTGAATTGGCACAAAAAAAAGGTTTAGGACTGAATTGACACAAAAAAAAGGTTTAGGACTGAATTGACACCAATGCAATAGGTTTTTGACTTTTTTGACACTTTTCCCCAAATTATCATATCATCCGCCTATGAGTATCCATGAAATCTTGTACAACATTGTGACTTACAACAACCAAATTTCTGGTTTGGAGAAATCCATGTATAGGTGAATATATATATATATATATATATATATATATATATATAGATATATTTTGGTGTGAATGCTTACTACGCATTTGGTTCTCAGGGATAGGATAACTATTCCATTTTCAATCTATTCAAGTGGAAGCAATTATTCCTTCTTTTTCGTTCAGAAATGGGTTAGAAATTACTATTCTCTCGCAAATCAGGAATAGTTATTTCTTGGGGGCCAAGGAAAAGCTATTCCATATAGGGTTGTAGCCAAAAATAGCTTCAGCTTTTACATTTCAAAAATGCTTTGCACTTTCAACAATTAATTTTTTTCTATGTACGTCAAAGTTATTAGGGTCTATTTATTATATCTGTTATACTTGAGTAACTCAGTTATTTATGATTATGATTATATCAAATTTTAATCCATAGTTAAACTAAGATTTATGATAAAATGTTTAGTTTTAGAGATTTATAATATAACTGAGAAGTTATTTATGGTTTTGAATATATCAAATTGTAATCCATAGTTAAACTAAGATTTATGATAAAATAATACGTTGTAGAGTATATTAATATAGCTAAAAGTATTGTCTTAGCTATTTATAAGTTGAAAATAATTAATTAACAATATTTCAAGTTACTACTAGGAAAATAATAAATGCATAATATCTTAATATAACTACTACCACAATATTCAGTTTCTTGTAATTAGTTATCACTCCAATGGGAAATAAGAGTACATGTTAGTTTTTGTATTAATTGCCGTAAGTAGCACAGTACAGTAATATATAAGAAATTAATATAAAAATTGCAGAAAAGTTATATTTCTAGTAAAGTAGATTTTGAAAGATTTTATTCTGTATGTGCCATTACATCATAGTTCTTTTTAAGATCCGAATGCTTATGGCCGAATTTCAAAATGGAAGTTGACATCCTTCACTTTGTTAGCGTTAATAAATATTAAATACTGCTTATTGTCGTAAAAAGAGAATCATATCTTCACATTAGTAGTCTTTTGAACACATTAATGCACGTCAATAGCAATATGAACAAAATTGTAGTACACCACTTTAGTTGGATATAGTACTGATGAACATTGGTTCTTGCTTATAGGGAACAGAAAAGATTGAGGCGATTATTCTGAGTGAAGGCAGCTCAAAAGTCTCCGGCAAAACAGCTGAGCGAAATGGCGACATTTACACGGAAAAACAATTCAAGAATTTGACGAGTCTAAGATTCCTTCACATTAAGAGGGCACATCTCAGTGGAGATTTTAAGGACTCATTTGAGGGGTTAAGATGGCTTCGATGGCAAAAATGTCCCATGAATTTTGAAGTAAACAATTTCCATGTTAAGGAATTAGTTGTACTCGAACCGTCAAAAAGCGAGATAAATGAGAAATGGAAAGGATGGAGTTCTTTCACGGTAAGAACAAGTCTTTTTTACCCTCCTTTTATGCTTTCTTTTGAATCATAATTGCTCTGGACTAATCCCTTGACCATCATTTTTTTTAACCAGGTGGCAAAGAAGCTCAAGTTTCTCGACCTTACAAGTTGTCTGTCCTTGGAAAACACGCACTTCCTCTCGGCTTTTAAGAATTTAGAGGTTCTGATCCTCAATAGTTGTTGGGGACTGCAGCAAATTGACTCTTCAATTGGAGACATGAAGGCCCTCCTTCGCTTGGAGTTGATCGGCTGTGACAACCTCATGGAGATTCCAGCAGAAATCGGTAAATTAAAAGCACTGGAGCAACTCCTTCTAGAAGATACTCAAAAACTTTCTGCATTACCGGACAGCATAGATTCTTTGCGGAATCTAGAAACTCTAAATATTTCTGGCAGTGGCATAAAAGAATTACCCAACGGTATTGGGAGGCCGAGAAAGCTCCGACATTTAGATGCTTCAAGGTGCAATAAACTGGAAGGGGTAATGCTAGAAAGTATAGGGTCTTTGGAGAATCTAGAAATTCTCAATGTTTCTGAAACCAGCATGAAAGAATTACCCATAGGTATTGGGAGGCTGAGAAAGCTCCGAGAGTTACATGCTTCAAGTTGCAGAAATCCGAAAGGGGAAATGTCGGAAAGCATGTGCAATCTTTCATCCCTACAACGCCTTGATTTTCTTGGCTGTATGGAGCTCCAATCGCTGCCGGACCTTCCTTCCAACTTAACATATTTGGGTGTCACCTGTCAAAGTCGCAAATTGCCTTCACTTTCCCACCTAACCCATCTCAAGGAACTACAAGTGAGTGAATGCAAATTTCTCGAGTGCATCCAAGAACTTCCATCAGCACTATTAAAGAATTCAGAATGCTCCCAATGGACAGATGTTGAACAATCAGAATTATCGCAATCCCTAAACACTCCCTTCAAGTTGGAAATATTGGAAGTCCGTCACTGTGAATATATTGAAACACTTGGACGTTTCCACGGTTTATCCATCTAAGGACATTCTACGCTGGATATTGCAAGAATCTACTTGAGGTTCGAAGTCGTAACAAATTGAAATATTTGGAAAGCTTGACTATCGCACGCTGTGATTCAATTGAACGGTTGGACCTTCCGAATTTCGAGAGCTTGAAGATACTGGATGCTCGTGACTGTGATAACTTAGTCGAAATTCAAGGTCTCGATAGGTTGGAGTTCTTGGAAAGCCTCGCATATCGCATGTTGCACTTCAATTGAAAGGCTAGACCTTCCAAAATCCGGGAAGTTGAAGAAATTAGAAGCTGGAGGCTGCGAAAACTTAGCTGAAATTCAAGGCCTCAATAGGTTGGACTTTTTGGAAATGCTAAATATCGAAGGGTGCACTTCAATTGAAAGGCTAGACCTTCCAAAATCAGGGAGGCTGAAGAAATTAGAAGCTGGACTTTGTAAAAACTTAGCTGAAATTCAAGGCCTCGACGGGTTGGAGTGTTTGGACATGCTAAATATCAAAGGATGCACTTCAATTGAAAAGCTAAACCTTCCAAAATCCAGGTGGCTGAAGAAATTAGAAGCTGGAAGCTGCGAAAATTTGGCTGAAATTCAAGGCCTCGATATGTTGGAGTTTTTGGAAAGGCTAAATATCGAAGGGTGCACTTCAATCGAAATGCTAAACCTTCCGAACTCCGGGAGGCTGGAGAAATTAGAAGCTGGAGGCTGCAAAAACTTAGCTGAAATTCAAGGCCTTGATATGTTGGAGTTTCTAGAAATACTAAATATCGATGGGTGCACTTCAATTGAAAGGCTAGACCTTCCAAAATCGGGCAGGCTGAAGAAATTAGAAGCTGGAGGCTGCGATAACTTAGCTGAAATTCGAGGTCTCGATAGGTTGAAGTTTTTGGAAATACTAAACATCGAAGGGTGCAATTCAATTGAAAGGACAAACCTTCCAAAATCCGGGAGGCTAAAGAAATTAGAAGCGGGAGGCTACGAAAGCTTGGCGGAAATTCAAGGCCTTGATATGTTGGAGTTTTTAGAAATGCTAAAAATCGAAGGGTGCACTTCAATTAAAAGGCTAGAACTTCCAAATTCTGGGAGGATGAAGAAATTAGAAGCTGGAGGCTGCGGAAACTTGACTGAAATTCATGACCTTGCTAGGTTGGAGTTTTTGGAAATGCTAATTATCGAAGGATGCACTTCAATTGAAAGGTTAGACCTTCCAAAATCCGGGAGGCTGGAGAAATTAAGGGCTGGAGGCTGCGAAAACTTAGCTGAAATGCAAGGCCTCAATAGGTTGGAGTTTTTGGTAATGCTAAATATCGAAGGGTGTACTTCAATTGAAAGACTAGACCTTCCAAAATCTGGGAGGCTGAAGAAATTAGAAGCTGGTGGCTGCGGAAACTTAACTGAAATTCAAGACCTCGCTAGGTTGGATTGTTTGGAAATGCTAAATATCGAAGGGTGCACTTCAATCGAAAGGCTAGACCTTCCAAAATCTGGGAGGTTGCAGAAATTAGAAGCTGGAGGTTGCGAAAACTTAGCTGAAATTCAAGGCCTTGATAGGTTGGAGTTTTTGGAAATGCTAAATATCGAAGGGTGCACTTCAATTGAAAGGCTAGACCTTCCAAAATCCGGTAGGCTGAAGAAATTAGAAGCTAGAGTTTGCAAAAACTTAGTTGAAATTCAAGGCCTCGATAGGTTAAAGTTTTTGGAAATGCTAAATATCGAAAGGTGCACTTCAATTGTATGGCTAGACCTTTCAAAATCCCGGAGGCTAAAGAATTTAGGAGCTGGAGACTGCAAAAACTTAGCTGAAATTCAAGGCCTCAATAGGTTGAAGTTTTTGGAAATGCTAAACATCGAAGGGTGCACTTCAATTGAAAGGCTAGACCTTCCAAAATCCGGGAGACTGAAGAAATTAGAAGCTGGAAACTGCGAAAACTTAACTGAAATTCATGGTCTCGATAGGCTAGAGTTCTTGGAAAGCCTGAATATCGCTAGGTGCACTTCAATTAAAAGGCTGCTCCTTCCAAAATCCGAGAGTCTGAAGACATTATATGCTGGTTCATGCAAGGAATTAGCCGAAATTCAAGGCCTCGATGGGTTGGAGTTTTTGGAAGTGCTATGTATCGAAGGATGCACGTCTGTTGAAAGGCTAGAACTTCCAAAATCCGGCAGGTTGAAGATATTAGAAGCTGGAGGCTGCGAAAACTTAGCTGAAATTCAAGGCCTCGATAGGTTGGAGTTTTTGGAACAACTGAGTATCATTGGATGCAAGTCACTTAAAACAATTCCAGAATTATCTGGGACACGGATTTATCAAAATTAAGAGAAGAAGCCCTTTGCATATCAAGGAACAGTTCTAACAAAGGTACTTAAAGCAGGTAAGTTAACTTTGCTCGTTTGAGATCTACCGCCCAATTTTTATTTGTATTTCCTGTAATGATCCTGTCATTATATTTCCTGGTTGAGAGTGCCGTCATTTTTTCTTACTTGAATTCAAGGAATCTGGGGAGATGTTCATGGAAGTTAATATGTGCTTTGGCAAAATGATTCTGATTATCATGCCATTAACAGAAATAGATGAAAAGGCTTTCTAAGCGCATCATTTGTCGTTGGTCTTCGGGTAAGATCCTTCATCCTATGCAGAAAAATAAAGACTCTCGACGTTTGATTGATTCTGGAATGCTGGAAGTACTGAATAAAAACTGATGTATACAACATTTGATAGCACGACAAAAGTCATTGTATAGGTCGAGAAATGCTAAATGAAGGACCCTATATGGGGTCCTTCTTATGTGAGGTTTTAGTTTGCTCTGCGCTCACCATGCGGCTCATTACTGCGTGTTTCAGGTACACTTGAGGATGAATTTACCATGCAAAAGGAGTATGTTGAGAGGAAATCCCTTAGTATGCTTACGCTACTGACTTGGGACAAATTTTGTCCAGCAGTATGGTACACTTCACATTTTCAGACGGTCTGCATTAGCTAATAAAAGTAATCACATCGGTCTAGAAATGCTAAATGCAAGAACAGGCCCTTCTCCTAGTGGTGTGGTCATGAATGAACTAGCAAACAGGCCATAAGCGAAAACATCGTTGAATTGGAGGTTGGTGCCTTAGGGGATTTTTTCCCTAAGTTAACCGAGAGTCATCTAGACCAATATGAAGTGTACCATACTGCTGTATTTCCATCTTGTTTCCCTTCTGGGTATACAATTTAAAGTGTCCATGAAAATTAAGAACTTGAATTGAAGGGGATGTCATCTATGCTAGATGGACTAGCCATGTCAGATGCAGAAATGCTTGATGCCCACATGGAGTTGGTAGGTTTAGGCCCTGCATAATAACGTCTCGATGCTGTCAAGCATCTATATAATTTTCCTTAGATTTCTAATGCCGACTCTCACAATGTAATGCACTTCTGGCTCCTCTTCTTCCTCTTTTTTACTGATTGAGCGATCCCTACAAGGAGATATTTAATGTATACTAGATTGTAGAGTATAGGCTGGAAAGTTTCTCACTTCTTGTACTACTAGAGTTAATTTATCTTGTTCTGATTACGGAGCAGCATTTTGACGCATCATTTTAATTAATCAAGTTCGCAGGTGGGAGTTTAACTTACTTGTTAATAGGATATCTCAAGCAATGCTCCATACTTGTATGACAATCTGGTCGAGAGGGATGGAGTTACGAATTGGAGAAAGCGCAGAGACTAAGAGTGTAGGGGGAGCTGCATCCAAGTATGTTAAGTTGTTATATGAGTTTTATCTCTTGGTAATTCAAATTCGCAAGAGTTTAGGATTAGATGCCTAGATTTGCCAGTTCTTGCTATTTATTCCCACCTAAAAAATTTAGAGAGGAGGCATTTTTTCTCCAGAAACATCTGAATGCTTACGCAGCATATTGTCTTCTGGATTTGGAGAACATGTTGATTGCACTATAGTAATTGAGCCAACCCTGGAATGGTTTCTGTTGAGATCCTAAGTTGTAGGTACTAGCACACTTGTGATCCTTGCCTGAAGTAAGCTTTCATGGATCCACTTTACCTCGAGGTTCCAAAGCGGAACGACAAGGTTCATTTTTGGATTGAGATAAGATTGGAGACTGCCAAAAAGATATAGATTCCCAACACTTTAGATTACCTACTAGCCAAACAAATCCCATATTGAGTGACCTATATCCCCCTCAGTTATCTTGTACTGTTATGACGCTTTGCCTCACTTCACAAATTTTGATTAACATTTTCTGGTTACTGTGAAGAAATTATTCAGTCTCTCTCTCTCTCTCTCTCTCTCTCTCTCTCTCTCTCTCTCTCTCTCTCTCTCTCTCTCTCGTTTTTTTGGTTGTCTTATCGACCCACTTTCCCTTGCACATTCATTGTGTATGATTCGTCAATACTGGCTTCTCATAATTATTCTAATCTACTCCAGGTAAATGTATCACATCATTATGCTGGTGCGTCCTGATGGCAAGATTGTTGTCTTGGGCCTTGAAGATGATGCAGTTTCACTGCATGATGTAGAAGTAAGTTTTCCATGCTATTGCTGTAATGTTACCCTCATTACTTCTCAACAAGAAATTCCTCCTGCAAGAATCCTTTATCATCAGAATGTGTTCTCCTCTGATCTCCCTTGTGGAATATTCTGAATTGCTCAAAAGCTGCATGATGCAATGCAAACAGCAAGCTTGCTGAATGAACATTAAGTTAAGATGTTTCTGAAATCCTTAAAGTCTAGCCAACTGGTTTGATATAACGGCCGATGAATCGGACGGTTGTATTTTAGGTCAGTACAATAGCTTATTCCCGTATGGAGGGTCGGTTGGAGTCTTTATTCAGAGAGAGTATTTTGTGATTCAGGTTTGAAACTTCATGCTAAAGTGGAAGCAATTCGATGCTTGCCTGCTAAATTTTTCGGGGTTGATAAAGAACTTAAGAGGTTCTTGCTATGGGAAGCTGCTGTCAGAGTTGGCTTGGAACGGGTATATCCCCTGCGGCTTTCCAGTCCAGATTCAAAGGCTTTTGTCGGAATGGGCTTAAATTCCAACACGTTGTTCGTGAGATCGAGAGCTAGGAGTTGATCAGTTCTGTTCATCAAAGACCTTTCTCTCATTTCTCCAATCGTGGTTGGGATTTCTTGCTTCATTTGGAGTAATTCCATTTTCGCAGTAATGAAGTATTGTCGTATTATTGACGTTGAGCCTCTAATGTGTAACTAGAGAAGAACCTTTGTACATCTAGTGAAAGTTTTTTAGTGGTCTGTGATTTTTTTTCCCGCATTGTTTTTTTCACTTAAAAATCTTGGTGTTGTTGCCTTGTCTCTTTAACATTTCAGCATTATATTTGCTTATTTTAAGGTTGTATTGCTGGAATATACTGCTATTGTTGCTGGGGTTAACTCTATTTTGGTCAGTTTAGTTTTGGGGACGAAATTTATTCTTGATTGGGTTAGTTCTTGGTGAATTGTTGCATGGTTCTCCCCAACAAGATTGTCGTTGGAACTAGAGTTGAAATTGTTCTTGGTGAGAAACTGTGCTTCTGTTTCGGATATTGAAGCTCGCTTAATGTAGCTTTAACTTTGTAACAAAGAGCCAGCTTTCACAAAAGGAAAAATGACACAAATTATCCATAAACTTTAATCCAATATGCAATATCCTCCTCGAATTTTTAATTTGTTCAGTGTGATATTTGAATTATTAGTAAATATTCAATCTAGTCCCTAGGCTATACGAAAATGTTCAAGGTCATTCTTCTTAATTCAAGTCTAATGAAATCCACTGATGTTGCTTCCAATCCTTTAAATTTGAACGATGAACAAAAAAAAAAAAAAGATAGTTACCCAAGCAATATATACGTGAGTATTCACCTCTACATATGATAATCGACTTCAAAATATAATAATCTATGTCATCAAATAGCAGCTTCTTATTTTTGAAAAGACTATTGCCATTGCATGAAGTCTGACTAATCATTTTTATATGTCCGACTCACTATATAATAATCAAGGTCATCATATAATGTCTGATTTGTCGTTTGAGCAAATGAAAGAACTAAATTAAACATTTACCAGCAGTTCAGGGGCAATACGAAACTTGTTAAAAATTCAAAAATTATTTGTGTTATTTTTTCCTCGTGAACCATGCAATATTGGAACAACTAGCAATTTAGCTCTCGAAGACGAATGTCCAATAGTTTGTCTTGTTCCATGTGAAGCAGTCCTCGTGGAATCGATGATCGCATTGGATAACCAATTAAATTTTAGGGAGATTCACGTACTCCTTCAATGCCCTCCCTCGTCATATTATTTCTCCCACCGCGTGCAAGGGGTTTCCTTACTGGGAAATCGAGTTTTGATCAATTTGATAACGAGAGCACAATTTGATAACCGACGCACAATAAATGTGGCCATTGTGCTTGCAACTCTTGGAAGTAGACCCAACACTTCAGTAACCCGGCCCGTCTGAAATCACATGCGTTTCGCCATGATGGACGAGCCCCGGCAACAAGTTCAGGTCCGGCATATAGCCCGATTCGGCCAGAATCAGCCTGCCCATCCATCAAATGAGTCCACCTCCACTCCTCTCTTCCTTATTTTCTCTCCTGCCCGGCGGAGCTTCTTAGCTATGGAGACCGGCGAAGGACTGCGGCACGTCGTGCTTCCCTTTCAGCTTCAGTTCGATAAATCTGGGCATGCATTGCACCACTTCTGTTTCAGAAATCAACTTTTGGAGCAAAAGTTGATTTCGATAAAAGAAATTCATTTGATAACTGTTGAAAATTTCTACTTCTGAAACATTATTAACGCAAAATCTTCTACGAAAAATTAGTATCGGCGTCAAAAAATTTCTACTTCGTTTTAAATTTTTTTAATATCTTCCGAAATAAATTTTATTATTAAAATTTAGTTATTTAATTTTTAAAGATAAAAAAAATATTATTCATTTTTTACTTTGGCGGCGGCACCGGTCACGGTAGTTGATGGTTTGCAACTAGTGGCGGTCGGCGGTTGGTGGCCGAGGGGCGGGGTGAGGCGAGGGAGGGGGGTGGTCGTGGTCGCGGCCACGGTGCGGCGGTGGGGTGGCATGCGGCAGAGGTCGACCGCTCGATGGTGGTCGACGGAGGCCAGCGGCTAGTGGCAATGGTCGGTAGTGGGCAGCTATTGGTGGTTGTCGGCGAAGGTCAACGGTGGGCGGCGATAGCGGAGGCGTGGCTGGGAGAGAGAAGCGTTGAAAATGAAAAGAGGATGAAGTGATAGAAATATTGATGTTGAGAGATTTTTTCTTCTGAAAGAGAAGTAATTTTTTTTAACTTCTGGAATTGGTTCAAAAACAACTTCAAAAATGGAAATCTGCTTCAGAAATAGAAATATAATGTTAAGTAACCAAATGGATTTCTACTTCAAAAGTTGCATTACCAAACAGATTTCTACTCCCGAAACACTACTGGAGTAGAAATTTATTTTCAGAAATGTTACCATGGGCACACTAAATAACTCGAAACACACTTGTACCCAAATGCGGTACGCATATTAAAATTAGATAAAATCTGCACAACTATTGTACGCTAGATATAGAGCAAAAGACCACACCTCACTATTACAACACGTACAAAAACACGCGGAGCAAACTAACTCATACAATTTGTATTTCAAGGACAGTCTTAATTCTGCCACCAACTTTTTAATCTAAAAAAAGCCTCATTTTAGATGTAGAGACTTAAAAAAAAAACTCAAGCTTTATGTAAAGTCCCAAATCTTCTTCAAATATTTTTTGTCTTAAAAAATCACTAGATAGTCCGTCAAATTTAACCCCGTTAACCCTTTGTCCAAAAACCATCATAGATGTTTAACGTGGCATTTTGATGTCAGTAAAAATTCAACATCAGCAAAGTGATACGGAAAATTATCTTCAAAATGAAAATTTTTTTGTGATCATAAAATTAGGAAAACTAGGGACGAGTAACAATTATTTTCCGATGGAGGGCTAGCGAGGGTAGATTCATGACCAGACACATTTATGTGCTTAGAAACCCGTCCAAAAAATAGAAATGGAAAAATCTATTTCTGACCAAAAATTGATTTCAAAATCAAAATGGTTATCATTCGTGCCCTAAGGATTTTTATAAAAAGAATTTTGGGAAAATTTGTGACTGGACCCACATTTATACGTTTTTCAAGACAAAAAAAAATTGAGACAGAATTAATAGTAGATCTAAAGTTGAAATTTATTCATTTTGGCTAAAATCACCGAAGCTTCTCATTTAAAAAGTTATTATCAATCATAGGCCTAATTTTGTGAGCGTAGGCATCATATAAGCTAAGGCTAAGCATAATGGACCAATCGGTTTGGGAATCGCTTAGACTGGACCAAACCGGCCGATATGGTCTGATTCTTGGGGGCTTCGGTCCGATTCCCGATTTCGGGGGGACTAGACCACCCATACTGGACCGAATAGCATATATATTTTTAAATTTCCTAAACTTGAACCTAATAATTTTGCTTTTTGTTTCCTTAGTGATGTTTTAGCGACAATGCGACATAATTAATGAGAGGTGGTCCGATGAATATATCGTTAGCGAGATAAATTTAACGACACATCACCCAAAAAAAAAAATATACGATTGGTCTAATGATTGGACCATCGATGAATCGTATAGGACTGGTCGGTCTCAATATCATCTAGTCCGGACCCTAAAATTGGAAACTAGTCCTCCCGATATGGTTCTCGATCTAAGGGTGGGACCGAACCGACCGATCACCCCTAATATAAAAGATTGTACACTTTCTTTCTAACGCTTACTCCAAAGTTTTCTTATAAGGTGGGCCCTTCCTCTCGGAGGACCCCAATAGCTTTGGTAGAGATCGTACGAATTATTCGATGGACGGTCCAACTTCAGAAGACAACAACTGCAAGGTCATCGAAATTGTTGTTTTATTACTATCATTATTATTATTAACTGGGGTTTAGCTAGATAAATGGCTGGTGAACATTGGTTTTATGCGACTTTTATCATCAGGAGTTGGTTCGACCACAAAGGAATATACATATACCGGGTTCCAGCTAGACGAATGGCTCTTGTTTTAGGGGAAGAATTGTTTAAGGGTGTTTTCGGTGGAAGATGTGACGGAGATGATGCGTCATCAGTGACGTCTTCTCTTCATGAGAAGAAAAAGCCTCGACTGCCATCTACTCTTGGCCATTTTTGTATGAATTTAGAAGTGTTGATTTTCGAAAAAAGATCAGATTGAAGATTGAAAATAATAAACTTTCCATATTTGAATATTAAGCGTGCTACAGCTATTTACAGGAAGTGGCATAAGTTTATTTCAATCAAGGGTTAGGAATTCTCTAGAAAGACATTAAAAGATTTCCACCGATTAAAAAGGTTTCTTCAGAGTAGTTGGTCGAATAATCCTTAAGCTGTGATACATATGCAAATCAAAAGCAGTTGTTTCAACTAGCCCGCCAAAAACAGATTTCCTTCAGCTTTTTCTTCAGAGCAGTGGTCAATTTGCCAACTTGTTTAATATAAGATTGTTACGTAGTTTTGTCTGTGTGTACACTTCGCATCAAGGCATCTTCAAGCGGCATCTTCTTTCCTCCTGTAGAAACACATAGTACTTACCGCAATTGAAATGAGTAGCTATTACTTAGCTCCATATCCACAAGGTATCCTGCAGACAACTATTAACTAGAACTCAGCTTTGTTCAAGCACAGACCAGAGACATTATAATTCCACTCCCTCATCATCTTCCCAAAAATAGATATCCAACACAACCACAGCAACAACAACATCATATCAAGAGAGAGAGGGAGAGGGGAAGAAAAAGTGACAGAATGGAAGGAGATAATAGGAACGAGGCATACAGAGAGTGCTTGATCAGAAGGATGCTCTCCCCATTGTTTAGATTTGTTTGTGGGAGTCTCTATGGATCAAAACGAATGAGAGTGCACCTCATCTTCGGACATCTCCAGACTTGCCATCACATCCTTATTACTCATCACTTAATTAATCATTACTTAAGCAAGATGTGGTTTATCCACTTTTCAATTGAAGAATTTAACCATCCACTCTCTTACTAACCATCACAAGAAGAATGAATAAATCGTTTTAGGATATGTTTTTTACATTAACATTACGTGCTAAAATTACTCTATTTTACTATGTGTCAGTGTGTCGCACATTATCTAAGAAGATGATCATAAAATATATATATATATATATATATGAGAATCAGTCCACCCAGATTAGTTTGCTTATTCAATTCACTAGCAAAAAAGGGCACACAAATATGTGCTTGATTTGGATTATCTAAGGAAATGAACTCTATTTGTTGAAGTGTGAAAAACATTTAACCAATTTAAGCAAAAGTGGAAGGTTTGTTCATGTTGGGACCATTCACGCTGCTTGTACTCTTCTAGATTATCATTTTGTCCAAACACAGCAATAAAAAGTTGTCGTGGAGTTACAGTCTATCTGGAAAAGAAATAAACAAGAGGAAAGACCCAAAAAAAAAAAAAATTGTTGAGCATTTATGTGTTAAAGTGGTATCCATTCTCCACCATAAAAGACGTGCATTAAGGGCAATAGGCATACCTACCCTTGTACTAGCCGGCCGCATCTGAACGTTCAACACAGGCTGCTCTTTGGTTAGTCCAAGAAATAATTAACTATATCAATGGTCGATGTATCATCATGTTTCTTGTCCGGATACATTACAAGTCGCTGTCCATTTCCTATTATATATTTAGAGAATCACCCCTATTATAGGATTTGGCCTTTTAGATTGATTGCACAAATTTTGAATTGATTGAATCATTTATTCAATCAATCCATAGGACTAGATCTCTAGTCCGCACAATAGGAACGGAGTTATTTCTCACATGTTATATATTTACAAAATCATCCCATTATGTCTGCCTAATAAAGGCAAATGTGTGTACAAAATTACATGTCACCAATAGTTGCTTCGACCCGAGACTATACTAAATTAATAGAGTGACTAAAAGTCCTAAAAATACGAATTGGCCGGCGGGGCCCTCGACTACTTCCGTTGAGGAGTTGGGATATCAAGCATGTTATGGCTTTCCACTCCGCTGGCAATCATAGAAATTTTATGCTGCTATCGGATGAATTTGTATTCGGGAACAAAAATTTTGTATTATTATGAAACACGTTTATCCGCTTAGAAACTCATCCAAAAATTGTAAATGGAAAAATCTATTTCTGGCCAGAAATTGATTCTATAATCAAAATAGTTATCATCGATGCTCGGTTTTTACAAAAAAGAATTTTGGAAAAATTTGTGAATGGACCTATATTTATGTGTTTTTCGAGACAAAAAAAAATTGAGGCCGAATTAATAGTAGATCTAAAGTTGAAATTTATTTAGAAAATTAGGCCTTTTATATGGATGGGTACCTTGTTTGGCTAAAATCACCGCACCTTCTCATTAAAAAAGTTATTATCAATCTATAGGTCTAACTTTGTGAGCATAGGCATCACATAAGCCATGGCTAAGCATAATGGATCAATCGGTTTGGGAACCGCTCAGATCGGACCAAACTGGTCAATATGATTCGGTTCTTGAGGACTCCGATCCGGTTCCCGGTTCCAAGTGAATGGACCACCCATACCGGACCGAATAATATTTATATTTTTAAATTTCCTAAATGTAAACCTAAACTTGAATACAATATTTTTGTTTTTTGTTTCCTTAGTGACGTTTTAGCAACAATGCTATACAATTAATGAGAGGCGGTTCGATGAATATATCGTTAGTGAGATAAATTTAATGACATATCACAAAAAAAAAGTCACTGGTCTAATGATTGGACAGCCGAGGAATTGTATCGGACTGGTTGGTCCCGAGATCATCCGGTCCGGCTCCCGATCTTTAAAACTGAAAATTAGTCCTCCCGATCCGATTCTCAATCTCGGCGTGGGACCGAAGCGAACGATCGCCCCTTATATAAGCTTGTACAGTTTCTTTCTAATGTTTACTCCAAAGTTTTCTTATAAGGTGGGCCCTTCCTCTCATTGGCCCCGACAGCTTTGGTAGAGATCGTACGATTTATTCGATGGACGGTCCAACTTGAGAAGACAACAACTGTAAGGTTGTCGAAATCGTCTTTTTTTTACTATTGTTATTGTTAACTGCGTTCCGGCTAGATAAATGGCCGGTTAACATTGGTTTTATGCGACTTTTATTATCAGGGATCAGTGAAATTTTCGCCCTTATTTTAGGGGAAGAATTTTTTAAGGGTGTTTTCGGTGGAAGATGTGACGGGGATGGATTTATATGCACGTAAATCATACGTAATCAATGACGTCTTCTCTTAATTAGAAGAAGACGACTTGACTCATGCTGCCATCTATTCTTGCTTTTTTTTTTTTTTTCAGGTATTGATTTTTTTGGTTTGGCCCTACAGTATTTACAAGCTACCGTGTGTGCTTTGGCATTAATTTATAAGTGTTGATTTTCGTAAAAAATCAGATTGAAGATTGAAATAATGAACTTTCCTTATTTGAATATTAAGCGTGCTACAGCTATTTATTAACAAAATCCAATCTGACTGATATGTTTTTGTCATTTTCTTTTGGGTCGTATATGTTCTTGTCATTGACTCATGCACATTAGCATCGAGAGCAAGAAAATATTGCTTGTTAGTTTTTTTTTTTTTGGATAATTGTATTGAAGTTCTAAAACTTGTTATGAAAGTGCAATTGAGTCCTAAAAACTTTTAAAAAGTGTAATTAAGTTCTAAAATTTATCGCAAAAGTATAATTGAGTCTTAAAATTTTTAAAGAGTACAATTTAATCATAAAACTTATCAAATTGATCCAATCAAGTCCTTCTATTGATTGCATTTTTACAAAATAACTAGACGCTGAAAATTGTGGATAAGATACTCATGTTAACAATTTTTGTAAAATCTCCTCTTTTTATATTATTGTGTTAAAGGAACCTTGGTTTACGTTGATCCCTATTGAATGAGCTGTAAGAAAGGTACCCTGTTTTACATTATTCTCAAGTTAATTTGCCAACTTATTTAATAGAAGATTATTACTTCGTTTTGACTGGATGTACGCTTCGCAACAAGGCATCTTCAAACGGCATCTTCTTTCCTCCCATAGAAACACATCGTGTGTTCCACGATTGAAATTTTAACTCCTTATCCACAAGGTGTCCTCTATTAACTAAAACTCAGCTTTGTATAATTCCTCTTCCTCATCATCTTCCCAAAAATAGATATCCAACCCAAACGCAACAACAGCAACATCATATCAAGAGGGAGTGGGGGAGAAAGTGAATGGAAGGAGATTAATAGGAATGACGCATATAGAGAGTGCTCGAGTAACCATGCAGCTAGCTTGGGGAGCTATGCGACTGACGGGTGCGGTGAGTTCACCTCGAACTACACCTCCTCGGGCAGCTTCCAACGCACGGCATGTGGCTGCCACCGCAATTTCCATCGGGAGGTGATCTACGTGACTGCCCATGTCGGCAGCGAGGGCTGATGGTGTGCCGATCGGGTGGCCATGAGAATGCCGAGTTGCTTGGATAGACTTTCTTGGTAAAACATAAAATATGTTTAGAACTCAATTAACACAATTGAAAGGTTAGGACCGAATTGGATGGAGTTGATTCAATGTCTGAAGAGCTTTGTTTTATTGAGTAACTAAATATCAACATTATAAATATTTGAACTAACACACATTACAAATTATAGGTGCTTAAGGAATATTGCAGTCATTAAACTAAACCAAGCAATAGCATTTGCCGGGAAAATTTGAAATTTTTTTATTTGTTAATTTGGCTTTGGGTTGTGAAATCAATAAATTTGATTAAATGAAATCAATGAGTTGACATCTTAAAAAAAGGGATAAGTACATTAGAAGTCTTAAAATTTATAACGACAGTGCAATTGAGTCCTAAAACTTGTTACAAAAGTGCAATTGAGTCCTAAAACTTTCAAAAGTGCAATCAAGTCCTAAAAATTGTCAAATTGACCCAATCAAACTCTTCTATTAATTGCACTCTTTGAATATATTTAGGACTCGATTGCATTTTCGTGACAAGTTTTAAGACTTGATTGCACTTTTTGAAAGTTTTAGGACTCAATTATAATTTCTTAATAAATTTTAGGACTCTTAGTGCACTTATTCCCAAAAAAAAATTAATTGGTAACGGGACAATCCGAAATAAGAAATTGACAAAAACTTGGTAGAGAAGACCGGTGGCCTCTAGTTAAGCAAGGATTGGTGGGCCCCGGCTACCGGGGGAGAGGGCAGAAAGTAAATTGTTATATGCTATCTGATTACAATTCTGCCCCCTGGATGATCAAAGCAGGTGAAGCTCCGCGACTTTCTCTTTCCCATTTTTTTATATAGGCCTATTTCCGTAAAAGCCCTTCGACTTAAAATTTAATCTTAATTCTATCCTAAACTCTCTTTTTTTCTCTTGAAAAAATCCTTAACTTTTGATTTAATCCCAAACCTGCCTCCACTTTTTCTGTCAAGGAAATCCCAAATCCAGTCTCAAATCTACTTTGAGCATTTTTTTTTTATCTCAAAAGACAAATCATTAGCTAATCTCAAATCCGCCCATGTTACCTCTCCGTCCAAAAATAGTCATTATTGTTTGACGTGGTATTTGTACGTCAATAAAAAAAATCCACATTGGCAAAGTGAGGTGGAAATTTATCTCAAACAATCGGTTTTTGATATGGAAATTTGGAAAACTAGAGACGACTACAGTGATTTTTGGACAGGTGTTAGTAGGAACAAATTCTGGACTATACTTAAAGTCGGGTTTTTTTTTAAGACAAAAATAATTAGGGGTAAATTTAGGATTGAACTTACAACTAGGGTTTTTTCTAAGAAAAAGATTCCGAAAAAGATTGAAACAAGACCTAAAGCCTTTTTAAATATACATAGCTTTTGTGTTTGGTTAAAGTCACCGACCCTTCTGCTTAAATAAGTAATTGCTCAATTTTTTATGCACTCGAAAGTATAATTTAACACTAAATTTTTTTGGGTCTAATGTAATTGTAATGATCAGTACAGCCGCACAGTACTATTTGGGACCAAAGCACCGCGTATTTTTCATGCATTTCTTCATATTTTTACCATATTTCCTTGAAAATTGAATTTATTCCCAGACAGCAAAGCATTGACTCGTGGGAGAGGTCAAGAGGCATAATTTAATCAAATAGAAATTTACAAATATTATTTGTCTAGCTTGATCAGTAAAATACTCTCTCCATTGTTTACATTTGTTTGTGGGAGTCTCTATGGCAAAATGAATTAGGATGGATCTCATCTTCGGATATCTCCAGACTTGCAATCCCAGCCTTATAACTGATCAGTAAATTAATTAGTACTTAAGCAAGATTTGGTTTTTTTACTTTTCAATTGTGGAATTTAACTATCCACTTTCTTAGAAACCATCACAAGAAGAGCGAATAAGACTGCTTAAGGAGATATTTTTCACATTGTCTAAGAAGGAAACCAGTCCACCTAGGTCAGAACTCTTATTCGATTCACCAGCCAAAAAGGGCACACAAATATGTGCTTGATTTGGATTATCTAAGGAAATGAACTTAATTTGTTGAGGTGTCAAAAACAGGAAAATTTGTCAAAAAAGTCCTAAACCTATTTCACTTTTGCCAATTCTGGCCTAAACCTTTTCATTTTGCCAATTCAGTCATAAACCTTTTGAATTTGTGACAATTCAATTCTAAACATTTTTTTGCTCCAATTCAGTCCTAAACCTTCTGCATTTATGTCGACCTCATACAGCGTCGCCGTCACTAGGTGAGCTCGAGCTCGCCCGACCATGGTGTCCCCGTCGCCGGGCGAGGCCGAGCTCGCCCAACATCAACGGTGCCGGTGGCCGCTGAGGTCAAGTCTCACTGGCCCTCATCTCGACTCGGTTTCCGATCTGGCGACCGGCTAGAGAAAGAAGATGGACTAGCAAATAGAAAAAAAATTTAAAAAAATATCTAAATATTACTAAAAATTACCCCATTAGAGCTAGCCGACATCCACGTCATCATCGACAAGTCAAAGTTGGCTGAATGAACTGAATTGACACAAATACAAAAGGTTTAGAATTGAATTGACACAAAAAAAGGTTTAAGAATGAATTGGCATAAATGCAAAAGGTTTAGGATTCAATTGACAAAATTAAAAGATTTAGGATTGAATTGGCAAAAGTGCAATAAATTCAAGACTTTTTTGACAATTTTCTTTGACATTTAACCAATTTAAGCAAAAGTTGAAGGTTTGTTCATGTAGGCACCATACGAGCTTGTACTTTTCTGGATTATCATTTTGTCTAAACACAGTAATTAAGAGTTGTCATGGAGTTTAAAAGTCTATATGTAAAAGAAGTTAAACTAGAGTAAAGACAAAAAAAAAAAAAAAATAAAAAGGATATGTTCACTAGAAGTCTTAAAACTTGTCAAATTGATTCAATCAAGTCATTCTATTAACACCGTCAATTTATCTAACGAAAAATGCTAACGTGGTATTTTTAAATTAATTTTCTTATCCTAGGTGGCCTTTTTAATTATTTTATTTTTTGAAATCTTATTTAAATCAAATTAAAAACTGAAAAATGCTAAAAAATTATTTGAAACAAAAAAAAAAGGAAAAAACAAAGAAAAGGGTAGGGTCTCACCGGTGAGGCCCCGCCACCGCCGCCGCCCATAGCCGGAGGGGCGGGCGGAGGTCGCCAACCCTAGTGGCTGGCCCTCACCGGCCTCCGGCGAGGCCTCGCAGGCAAGGCTCGCTAGGCACGGCCAAACCCTCTCCACGATCCGGGTTGAAGAAAACTAGACTCCGGAAGTGCCTAAAGCCAATCTCGCTGCCCGAAGCCTATTGCAGATGTACGTCTTCATGTGGGGGATCGATTCAATGGGGGAAGAGAGGACCGAGAAAGAGTTTGAGACTCTAGCGAAAGCGGTGGGATTTTGCAGCATTAGAGTGGCGTATTCCGCCCATAACTTCTCCCTCGTTGAGCTATACAAGAATGGCAAATCTTGCTAATTGGATGCTGCTTCACATAGGCCAGTGCTTGCCCATCTCAGCATTCGAGTGCCTGCCATTGACGAACGATGTCTGCGATTTCTCATCTCATGGGGAACGAGATCTTGGACTAGTTCCTGTCAATGGTCAACAACCGCTCGGTGCTCAACACACCGACCGATTGGAAGGAGACCCCGCCGGCCCATGTGTTCATTGCCTATCTCTCGGGGCTTAAGGAGGAGGAGGTGAATGTGGAGGTCGACGGAGACGAGTACCTAGCAAACCTCGCCAGATCCGGGTTTCTTCGACCCCGATTTGGGTGAGGCTTCGCCCGCGCCTAGCGAGTCTCGCCGACCCTCGCTCGGGGCCGGTGAGGGCCAGCCACCCTCGCCCGGGGCCGGCAACCTTCGTCAGACCCTCCGGCGATGGGTAGGGGCATGGCCTCAACGGCGAGACCCGCCCTTTTCATTATTTTTTCCAGTTTTGTTTTTTGTTTCAAATAATTTTTTTTTAGCATTTTTCAGTTTTAATTTGATTTAAATAATATTTCAAAAAAATAAAATAATTAACAAATGCCACTTAGAATAAGAAAATTAATTTAAAAATGTCACGGCGGTATTTTTCTTTAGACAAATTGACAGTATTAACTGAAGGACTCGATTGAATCAATTTGACAAGTTTTATGACTTGATTACATTTTTTACAAATTTTAAGACTCAATTGTACTTTCGTGACAAGTTTTAGGACTTCTAGTGAACATATCCCTAAAAAAAATATTGAGCAATTATGTGTTTAAAGTGGTCTCCAACATAAAAGATGTAGTAAGGGAAACAGAAATACCTACCCTCATTCTAGACGGCCACATCCGAACGTTCAACATAGGCTGCTCTTTGGTTAGTTTAAGAAATAGTTTAACTATGTCATTGGTCGATGCATCAGCATATATCTTGTCGGGATGCATTGCAAGTTGCTGTCCATTTCCTATTATGCATTTAGAGAATCATCCATTTATATGTAACATGTCGCCAAAAGTTGTTTCATTTGCTAGTAAAATAAAGGCAAATGTGTGTAACATGCCACCGAAAGTTGTTTCGGTCTGTTCTCCATTATAGGCTATACAAATTTAACAGAGGTAGTGGCGCACCGAAAGTTCTACAAGTGCAATTTGGCCTGTAGGGACGTCAAGTTGCTCGAGTTTTCCTCTTAGCTTTTTTTTTTTTTGGGGTTTATTATATTCCCTACTACTAAGAAAACTATGGATCCCCCTAGTTACTCTCATAGGCAATCAAGTTACCATATAGATATTGCAGGAGGATGTCCATATCGTGTGGTTTCAAGAATAAATTCAACATGTCGATTTAGAGTTTCAAAGTGAAGGGTAAATTCCTGAGCTGGATCAAGAGCTTAAATATATTGAACAAAAATAGATTTTCTGATGGAAAATAATTTAAAAATAAATAAATAAAGGGAAGTTCAACGGCGGAGCCGTTGTCGTGACGCTTTGTATGTATCTATCAATTAATTAATGACCACTTGTCTACGGATGATAACAGAATTTGTTTTTTATTCAAAAGTTTTACTCTTTTTTTTTTTACTTGACATTGCTTCTGCCTCGAAACTTCCTCACTTGTGCATTGAAACTTCCACCACATGAAGGCAACGACTACAGATGCATGGTTAGCTGTCCCAGTCAATGAATTACTAATTTATATGTAGCTTGACAAGATTGAATTATTGGTGCGATTCCCTTTGCCAACTGGTTCCATAACATAAAATCAAACCACAAGAGAGTGGGCAACAACAAGGCATTTCCTATTTCCTGAGAGGGACTCTGGCTTTTTTCTTCCTCAGACTTGCAGGCGAAAACCGAGGGGCAGATCAGAGCAAAGCGGAAATGCATCGTCCCATTTTTGGGCATTCTTTCGCCGCGCTCGTGGCACCCATCCTTCTCTCCGTGCTCGCGTTCCGTTTTCTCAATAAGAAGAAAAACAATGCGGCTAGAAATGCAGCAGATGCCGATAATGGCGCGCCTGGTTCGTTGACTGCACCAACGGATATTGATTTCGGTGGATCTAGTTCGTCTCCGGCCGGAAATTGCTACGAGGTGTTCTTGAGCTTCAGAGGCTCAGACACTCGAAAAGGTTTTACCGATCACCTCTACCACGGGCTCGTCGATGCCGGAATCGACACTTTCAGAGACGATGACGAGCTCTGTCAAGGGCAGGGCATCAGACCAGTGCTCATGGAAGCCATCACGAACAGCAAGGTCCTGATCCCCATTTTCTCCGAGAGTTACGGTACAAGTAGCTGGTGCCTCGATGAACTGGTTCAGATAATGGAGCGCAAGAATAACAACGGGCAGATAGTCTTGCCTATATTCTACAAAGTGAAACCATCTGACGTGGGGCGTCAGATCGGGAGGTTTGGAGAATTATTCCATGAGCGTGAGGGGCGTTTGCATGAGAGGTCTTCTCAAGACCTGGCGAATTTGGAGAAATGGAAGAAAGCTCTCCTTGAAGTCAGCACCTTGAGTGGATACGAAGCTGATGGGTAAAATTTTCCATAAGTTATTCTCCCTTTTTCTTTTTTGCCTTGTGTTTTAATGATGTTGACCAATGTAATAATAGATTTTGTTGTCATGATCCCATTGGAAAAAAGATTTTTTGAATAAACTTTTAGTTTTACATCTAAAGATTTTGTAACATTGTGCCATTTTTTATTTTTTATTTGCTTGTTTATCCTCATCACACACTTTTCTAATTACGCGTTTATTCTAGATTAATAGTACAACTCATTGGTGATTTTTTTATTTAAAGCTCATAACATCTTATACCGTGCATGTTGATTGTCACAGCCATATTTCTTTATCTTCCCAAGTTACATTCATTGAGTCATTAATATTGTTTCATTCGTGATATATGGTGATGGTAAATATAAAAAAGGAAATAACAGGTTGTTTTTTTTTCATATGTTTGTTTAAATCATTTTCAATTAATTTTCCTATCTTCAACAAGTAATTTCTATATCATGCACCTGCATATATTGAAGCAATGTTCTTATTTTGGGTAAAAATTACTCTTCTCCTTCCGTATAAAACCGATAATAGACGCTTGCAATGAAAACTGATAAGAACACAAATTTAGAATATACTAAAATTCACAGCACGATTAGAAACTTGCAAGCGTGTGGAAGTGGGCAAACAAGGAGAAAGCCTCTCAATTGCAATTCTGGTAGTTCACAATATCGGACTTTGAACAACTTTTTCGATTGGTGTCGCAAGACCTGAAATCATCTTGTATCAAAAGTTATAACTTGTCTTTACTAATTCAAACGCCCTACAAATTTTCAAAGTCACGTCCATGTCAGCCCTCATATCTTTAACAAACAACAAGTTTAAAATTTCACTCAAATCCATAATAGATGCAATATTTAATATTCGTAACTAATACCCTCAAGTTTATGCTGGCTTAATAAATTATTCTGGAGCAACAGTGGGATTGGGCACGCCATGTGAAGCAACCACCACTATACGGAGGTGTGACAAAAATGATTTTTAAAGTTTTTCAATCAATCTGCAGATTTATTTGTTGTTGTGTTCTCATTTGATAAACAACATAAAATTACTGTTGCCACATAATTGAACTCTTGTCACATTTGATGTGTCCGAAGCAGGCTTGGTGAAATCAATTGTCGGAAAAGTGTTGAGCGAAGCGAAGAAAAAGTTTGAGTTGGATATTTCTGAGAATTTGGTCGGAATTGATCGTCATGTGAAGGAGATTATGGAATTTGTGGATACTAAAAAATCTTATGCTACCCTATTTGTTGGCATCCACGGAATGGGAGGCATTGGTAAGACGACTCTTGCTAAAGCCATCTACAACAAGATTTCCAATCAATTTGAGCACCGAAGCTTCATTGCTGATATAAGGGAATCATGGAAGCGTAATGGCGGACATTACTTGCAGAATAAGTTAATCTATGATATATTGAAGCGCGAAAATGAAGTTCGTGATGAGAATGAAGGGACTAACTTTATTTCCTCCAAGTTTAAAGGTAAAAAGGTCCTCCTCCTTCTTGACGACGTGGATGATGTCGTTCGATTGAAGCGTTTGGCTGGTAATCGTGATTGGTTTTCTTCGGGAAGTATGATCATTATTACCACCAGAGACGAGAGTATTCTTCAAAATTTTGGGGTGGACCATGCCTATGACCATAAGGAAATGGATAACGATCAATCTTTGATTCTGTTTAGCAAACATGCATTTCGAAGGGACTCTCCTCCGGGGAAATTTGAGGACCTCGCTCATGAAGTCGTATCCATCATCGGAGGGCTTCCCTTATCCCTTGAGGTTTTAGGCTCATTATTGTGCGGAAAAGAGCTAGCATTCTGGAGAGGTCGGATAGACAAGTTAAAAAAAGTGCCTCCTAAGAAAGTGCGAGAAAAGTTACGGATAAGTTATGACGAATTAGAATATGAACAAAAGCAAATTTTCTTGGATATTGCTTGTTTTTTCATTGGCACTAATAGAAGAACCGTATCGTACATGTGGGATGCCTGTGGCTTTTTCCCCGAGGAGGGAATTGAAGTATTGAGATTCATGTCATTGATAAAAATTGGAAATGATCATGAGTTCCAAATGCATGACCAAGCGAGAGATTTTGGTAGGGAAATAGTTCGTGAAGGGAACCAAGAGGAGCCTCGGAACCGTAGCAGGTTATGGGACTCCGAGAAAGTCAAGAAAGTGCTAAAAAAAAATAAGGTAACCGTTTCGTTTCTTTTTCATACTTAGTCCAAGTTCTACTGTTAGAGTAATGTTGGTCCACTGCTTAGTGCTTGCTTTACTATTATTGCAACTTGAATGTTTCATTGACGAGATTAGAAAGTAGGGAGGGTTGCTCTCTCGGAGTAAGTATTGTAGTGTTAAGTTCATGAATTTCTACATTTGCTTCACATACGTCTTTGACAAATGCAGTAAATAACTTGACTAATGATAAATCATAGAATCATAAACTCAAACGGAAAAAGAAAAAAAAGTTTAAGTCTGAATTAGCACAATTGAAATAGGTTTAAGACTTTTTTGGTAATTTTAGAATACTTTAATTGGATATAGTATTAATGGACATTGAATCGTTGCATATAGGGAACGGGAAATATTGTGGCCATTAATCTCGGTGAAGGCAGCTCGGAAGGCTTCGGCAACATAGCCGAGCGAGATGACATAATTTACACGGGAGAACAATTCAAGAATTTGACAAGTCCGAGATTCCTTCGCATGGAGGAATTGGTACATCTCGATGGAGATTTTAAGGGCTCAATGGAGGAGTTAAAATGGCTTCGATGGCCAATATGGCCCATGAATTTTAAAATGGAAGAGGTACATTTTTCATGTAGTTACTTCAGTATTTTTGCACGAATCCATTTCACTCTTCATCCATAGTATCATTAAAAGAACACAGCCTTTTTGCATATGGGCCGAAAATAACATTACCTTTCAAACTCATGTTTTCCTTCATGGGATAAAAGTGACCTCTGCCGTCACTTTCAATTTAAAAATTGACGAGTCTAAGATTTCTTCAGGTGTATCGGGTGCAGCAGTTATATTTCCTCATGACCGGCAATTTTCTGTACTCACTGGAGGAGTTACGATCGCTTCTATGGGAAGAATTTCCCAAGTTTTTTGAAGTAAAAAATTTTCACGCAACGGAATTAGTTGTATTGGATCCGTCAATTAGTTGGATAGATGAGAGTTGGCAAGGATGGAGTTCTTTCATGGTAAGAGCAAGTGTTTTTCTTCTTCTTCATTTCCCTTTTATGTTTTTTTTTAATCATAATCACCCTTGACAACCATTTCTTTTTACCGGATGGCAAAGAAGCTCAAATTTCTCGACCTTTCACGTTGTGGATACTTGAAAAATACGGACTTCCTCTCGGCTTTTAAGAGTTTAGAGGTTTTGATCCTCAATGATTGTTCGAGCTCGCAGCAAGTTGACTCTTCGATTGGAGACATGAAGGACCTTGTTCGCTTGGAGTTGGGGGGCTGTGAGAGCCTCACGAAGCTTCCAAAAGAAATAGGTAAATTAGAAAAACTGGAGCAACTCCTTCTAAATTACACTAGACTTTCCGCATTACCGGAAAGCATAAGATCTTTGCAGAATCTAGAAATTCTAAATATTGAAGACAGTGGTATAAAAGAAATACCCGACGATATTGGAAGGCTGATAAAGCTCCGAGAATTACACGCTAAAGGATGCAAACAATTGGGAGGAAAACTTCCAGAAAGCATAGGGTCTTTGCAAAATCTAGAAATTCTAAATATTTCTCGAAGTGGTATAGAAGAATTACCCAATGGTATTGGGAGGCTGAAAAAGCTCCGACATTTAGATGCTTCATATTGCAAAAAAATGGAAGTGGAAATGCCAGAAAGCATGGGGTCTTTGGAGAATCTAGAAATTCTAGATATTTCTTTTAGTGGTATAAGAAAATTACCAAACAGTATCGGGAGGCTGAGAAAGCTCCGGGTTTTAGATGCTTCATATTGCGAAAACCTGGAAGGGAAAATGCCAGAAAGCATATGCAATCTTTCTTCCCTACAACGCCTTAATTTTTTTTGCTGCAAGAAGCTCCAATCCCCGCCGGACCTTCCTTCCAGCTTAACATATTTGTGCATCACCCGTCAAAGTCGCAAATTGCCTTCACTCTCCCACCTAACCCGTCTCAAGGAGCTAAAAGTCCATGGGTGTGAATTTCTCGAGTGCATCCAGGAGCTTCCATCAACACAACTAAACAATTCAGAATGCTCCCAACCGACGGGTGTTGAAGAATCGGAATTACCACGGTCCCTAAACACTCCCTTCAAGTTGGAAATCTTGACAGTCCGTGAATGTGAATCTATTGAAATACTGGACATTTCACGGTTTATCCATCTAAGGACGTTATCCGTCGATCGTTGCGGGAATTTACTTGAAGTTCGAGGTCCCGATAAATTGAAATATTTGGAATCCTTGACTGTTGAGTACTGCGATTCGGTTGAACGGTCGGAGCTTCCAAAGTCCGAGGGTCTGAAGGTAGTGAACGTACAAGATTGCAAAAACCTCGTCAAAATTCAAGGTCTCGATTGCTTGGAAAACCCGAGTATCCATCGGTGCGCTTCAATTGAAAGGCTAGACCTTTCAAAATCCAGGAGTATGAAGATATTAGATGCTAGAGAATGCGCAAAATTACCCGAAATTCAAGGCCTCGATAGGTTGGAGTCCTTGGAACATCTGAGTATCTCTAGTCGTGCCACAATTGAAAGGCTGAACCTTCCAAAAATCGATAGTCTGAGGATATTGAATGTTGGATCGTGCGAAAACTTAATCCAAATTCAAGGCCTCGATAGGTTACGATTCTTGGAAGAGTTGAATCTCCTTGGGTGCGTTTCAATTGAAAGATTGAACCTTCCAAAAATCGATAGTCCGAAGAACTTAAATGCTGAAGATTGCGAAAGCTTAGTCGAAATTCGAGGCCTTGGTAGTTTGGAGTACTTGGAAGAGTTGAATCTCTCTGGGTGCACTTCGTTTGTAAGGCTACCAAACTTATGTTGCTTTAACTACTTGAAAAGTTTGACTATCAACAGGTGTGACAATCTTCAAGACATACACAGCCTAGAGAGATTCCCATCCTGTAAAAGTTTATGGATTGAAGGTTGCAAGTCCTTAGCAAAATTACCGAACTTGTCAAGTTTTCGTGATTTACGAGAATTGTTCCTATTAAACTGTCATGAACTTCGAGAGATCCCGGGGCTTGAGGGGTCAATATCTCTAGAATCTATTGCTATCCCAGGATGTTCCTCGATTGAGATCTTACCGGATTTGTCATCATGCACCCACTTAAAGAGTCCGATTGTGCCGGATTGCGAGAAATTGATTGAGATTCGAGGGCTCGAGAACCTGGAGCAGCTAGCGGAAATGGATATTTCTGGATGCAAGTCACTTAAAACAATTCCAGAATTCTCCGGAAGGCGGCTTTATCAAAATTACGAGAAAAAGCCATGTGCACGTGATGGGAGCATAGAATTTGCATAAGACTATTCGGATGACTCGAATGAGTCAAGATACTAGAGATGATCCACTTTTTCGAGCAAAGTTACATAAAGCGGGTAAGTTACCTTTGCTCTTTTGAGATCTACCGCTCAATTGTCATTTGCAATTTATTTCAAGATTTATCATCTTCTCATTATTATTTCCTGGTTGTCAGTGTTATCGTTATTTTTGTTACTTGAATTCAAAGAATCTGGGGGAGATGTTCAAGGAGGTTAATGTGTGCTTTGGCAAAATGATTCTTCTTATCATGCCAGTAATGGAAATAGATGAAAAGGCTTTCTAAGCACATCATATGTCTTTAGACTTTGGGTAAGATCCTTCATCCTATGCAGAAAAATAACTATTCCTAGTGTTTGATTGTTTCTGGATTTCTGGAAATCTGATAAAAACCGATGTATACGGGCATTTGATAGCGTGCCAAAGGTCATTGTATAGGTTGAGAAATACTAGATGGAGGACCCTATATGGCGGTCCTTGTTTGAATCCATGTTCATTTGTTTTGGATCGGGGATATACCTAAAAGTCCAAGGCAAATAATAGATTACCAAAAGAATGCATCTCGATGTTTGTAGAGTTGGTATAGCCATCTGTGAGATGCCCGAACATTTGAGCCAAGCAAGACGTTAACTAGAATGTGGTTTGACATGATTGACTGTATTGTGAAATAATCCCTTATATTGTGCATAAGCACTTGTCGGTTCATTTACTTGCTGAAAAGAAAAACACGGGAAGCATTTCCATAAGTTTCCCAAGGAAACTTTATCCTATATGCCGTTTGAAAACTGTTGCATTATTTCTAATACATGAATGGCAAATGACGACAAGGAAAGAATCAAACTATATCCCACAAGAGCAAGCAACTTGAGTTGAATTCACTATAATAACCTGCTCAAAGCTTCTGTGGTTGATGATGTTAGATGCCCCATTAGTTGGATCCGTAGAGTTCTAAAAGAATATCGAGTTTGACAAACGGGGATCCCTAAACTTTGGAATGTTATTAGGAGTGCGTTGATGTTAGTTGATAGATTGATTTTATCTGACTCACTGGCGGGATTCGGTTATCATTCCACTGGTTGATGTAGATGCTGAAATATGCAAGAGAGCTTTCGCAAGGCTTTTCTAAAAGGAAAAAAAAAATCATCAAAGGATGAGGAGCTCAATGTTTCTTGAACTTCTCCGAAGTCCGACAATGCATCCTTGGAATGGTAAAGGATGTTTGCATGTTGTCATCTCACATTGCCCCGCTTATATTTAGCAGAAGGTTTGTAGAGCTGGAGACGTCCGCCTCCGCTCCCGTAATCAAGTCTCTCTCTTCCTTATTTTCTCTCCCAACTGTTCCTCTTCTGTAGTTTTATTCATGCTACTCTCGGACTCAAGGGAAGTCTAGCCTTGAGCTTCCCTCTGTGTTTTCGAGCACCGACGAAGGACCGTAGCGCGTGCTTCCATTCCGGCTTCAGGTCAATAAACTGCTGGCTTCTCGGGTTGGGCTCCCGTTCAGCATTCTTTTGCGACCTAATGGGCGGTCGTCTCAATTGTTCTGACTCGGTTTTGTGAAGTTTGCTCGATTTCTGATTGGCGGGTGAAGATCGCAGTGTGGAATCTGGAGAAGGATTTGCTGGCAATGGTCACGGAGGACCCGAAGGTGTGCTTCACGGCTTCAATTGGCAGAGGCTGTAGACGATCTCTTCTGGTAATTTCTTCGAAACGAGAAAGTCTCTCCTGGTACTAGCTTCGACTAGAGGAAGTTCTCTTTTTAATTCAGCGTGTTCGTTCCTTCAACAATGGCTTGGTGTGCCCTTTGAGTCGTTGGCCTTATCTCGTTTTACTTCTTTCTCTCTTCCTAAATGTGCTAGGCTCCCTTCTTCCGAGAGAAACCACTGTAATTGCCAATCTAGCTCGATTTGCGTTTGATGGAGCATGGGACAAATATAAAGGTGAAGTTCTTGAAAATCTAAATGAGAACATGATGTCAAACTAAGGAGTTCCCTAACTTAATCGGCAATCACCTAGACCGACCGGAAGTGTACCATGCTTTTGTATTGCCATCTTGTTTCCCTTCCGTGTACACCAGTTGAAGTGTCCATGAAAATAAAGAACTTGAATTGGAGGGGATGTCATTTATTCTAGATAGACTAGCTATGTCGGTTGCGGAAATGCTTGATGCCCACTTGGAGTTGGTAAGTTTAGCCCCCTGAGAATAACATCTCGATGCTGTCAGGCATCTATATAGTTTGCTTGGATTTTTAATGCTGACTCTCACAATGTAATGCTACTTCTGGCTCCTCTTCTTCCTCTCTTTTACTGATTGAGAGTTGCCAAGAAGGAGATATTTACCGTATACTAGATTGCAGAGTATAAGCTGGAAAGTTTCTTGCATTTTGTACCACTTAAAGTTAAAGTTTTCTTCTTCTGATTACAAAGGGGCTTGCGTGGCATCATTTTGATTAATCAAGCTCGCTGGTGGGAATCTAACTTGCTTGTTAATAAGATATCTCAAGCCATGCTGCATACTTGTATGACAATCTAGTCGACGGGAATGGAGTCGGGGATTGGAGAGTGCAGAAACTAGGAGTGTAGAGGGAGTTGCATCCAAGTATGTTAAGTTCTTATATGACTCTTATCTCTTGGTAATTCAAATTCGTGAGGACTTAGGATTAGATGCCTAGCCTTGGCGATTCTTGACATCTATTCTCACGGGAAAAATTTAGAGAGGAGGCATCTTTTCTCCAAAAACATCCGAAAGCTTCTCGCATCATTTGGTCTTCCGGATTTGGAGAACATGTTGAGGGCACTATAATTCTTGAGCCAACCTTTGAATGGTTTCTGTTGAGATCCTAAGTTGTAGGTACTAGTACACTTGTGATCCTTGCTCGAATCCACTCCACCTCGAGGTTCCATAGCGGAACAACAAGATTCATTTTGGGATTGTGATAATGGATTGGAGACTGCCATAAAGATATATATTCCCGTCACTTTACATGACCCGCTAGCCCAAATAAATCCCATATCAAGTGACTGATACCCCTCTCGGTGGTCTTGTCTTATTACGATGCTTTACCTCACTTAACAAATTTTGATTTTCTCGTCACTGTGCGTTCTCTATCTTCCCTCGTATAGTAATTTTGTTGCTAAGAAATTATTCATTATTTTTCTCTCTCTGTTGTTTTCTTTGCACATTCATTGTGTCGTCGATACTGGTTTCTCATAATTATTCTAATCTACTCCAGGTAAATGTACAACATCATTATGCTGGCTCGTCCTGGTGGCAAGACTGTTGTCTTGGGACTTGAAGATGGTATAGTTTCCCTGCATGATGTAGAAGTAAGTTTTCCATGCTATTGCCGCCATGTTACCCTCATTAATTCTCAACAAGAAATTCACCCCGCAAGAATCCTTTATCATCGGAATGTGTTCTTCTGCGATCTCTCTTGGGAAATATTCCGAATTGTTCAAAAGCTGCATGATGCAATGCAAACAGCAAGCTTGCTGAATGAACATTAAGTTAAGATGTTTCTGAACTACTGAAAGTCTAGCGAACTCATTCAATATAATGGCCGACTAATCGGACGGTTGTATCTTAACTCGGCATCGTAGTTGACACTTGTATCTAGGGTCTATTGGAGTCTTTATTCAAAGAGAGCTGTTTGTGATTCAGGTTTGGATCTTCATGTTAAAGTGGAAGCAATTCGGTCCGAGGTTGAGATCCTATCGGTGTTGATTTTGTGCTGTTAGAATGACGGAGGTTTGTTGGCTGGTTCCACCTCTTCGTGGGGTTCGACTAACATAACATAAAAAGAAAACCAAAAAAGGCGAAAAAGTCGAAAAAAGAAAAAGAAAGAGAGGGGCTGTTCGTGGAGTGAAGAGTAAAGAGAGAGAGCGTTCCCGGAGAAGGCAGCACAAGAAAAGGAAAAGGGGCAGCGGCTTTCCGGTCCAGATTCGAAGGCCCAACGTTGTTGTGACTCAAATTTCAGTGTATTGTTACCGAGTCTAGATTGTTTCTTGTTTTCTCCAATCAAATGCCCAATAAGGTTGTTGTTGGAACCAAAGTTGAAAATGTTTCTAGTGTCGAGAACGAGGTCGCTAGAGTCTAATTGATGTGCATTTGAGATTGTGCTTCTATAATTCTATTTGGGATATTGAAGCTCCGTTAGTGTTGCTTTAGGCTTTGTAACAAAGAATCAGCTCTCACAAAAAGAAAAATGATACAAATGAACTTTATCTCAATATACAATGTCATCTTTGAACTTTTTAATTGGTCAATATAATCCTTGACCTATTGATAGATGTTCAATCTAGACCTTAGGTTATATGAAACTGCTCAATACCGCCATTTCGTTAATTCAAATTTAATGAAGTCTTTTCACGTGGCTTCTAATCCATTAAATTTGAACAATGGACAAAAAATAGATATTAGGTGGATTGTTCACATAAATTTTCATATCTACATATGATAATCGAGTTCATAATATGATAATGTACATTATAGAACATGCATCATCGGATAGTGTCTCATTATTTTAAAAAGACTGGTCATTGATTTAAGTCTTACCTAATTGTTTTCACACATCCGACTTGACATACAATAATCAATACCATTAAAAGATGTTTGATTTGTTGTTTAAGCAGATGGAAGAACTAAATTGGAAATTTAGCAATAGTTCATGGACTACACCGAACAAACTAAAAATTCAAAGACTATTTACATCATTTTTTTCCTCATAAAAAATGCGATATTGGAATCCAACTACCAACTTGGTTTTTGAAAACAGATGCCCAATAATTTGTTTCATTCCTTGTCATTAACTAGAGCGATCCTCGTGAAATCAATGGTCGCACTCGATAACCAATTGAATTAATATTCATGATCAACACAAAAGGCAAGGTAGTATGATCGACCGGATGAACTTAGAAGGGGCATCCAAGTATCCAAATTCACAGTAGAAAATGCAAAATCTGTTAAACTTACTCATCTCAATTGAAACTCAAGGGAGAGATTAATGAGAAAAATGAACTTAAAATGGGGTTAGACACGAATTGCTTCCTTATAATTGAACAAATTTGGTAATTTCTCGGGTAAAATACTTAACCATCTGAATTTCTTTCTGCTTATCATAGAATGCTTTATTCTCATTGTTGTAGTCAAAAATCACCATGTAGCAACCCACGGATTGGGCATGATCGGTGAGAAAACAAAGAACCTTCTTTCCTAACTGCATCCCCCTGGAATCACAATCAACGGCCGCGTCTTCAATATGGCCAACCTTGCTGCAATTACTTATAAACCTCTTCTCAATGAACACACTTCCAGTAGCGACAATCTTTCCACGATCAGTATCCTCTATGGTCATCGCCAAGAGAGCTGAGCTCTTGGAACCGCTTTTGGAAATCCTCATCGGAGATAGCATCGCAAACTATCAGTTGCTGCAGTAGCTCTACAAACCCTTTGCTTTTGTGGGGGATCTCTAGTTTACGAACTTGAAGATTACGTGCTTCATTTAGTGGGACCCCAATCAACATTTCCTGAGATGAGGCTTCTGTTTACACCAACTTCATTCACATCGACAAGGAGAGAATTAGAGTTCATAGAGTTAGAGAAAAGAACATGGAACGCATTTAGAAGCTCCACCATGTTATTAACGGGAAATCACACATAAGACACATAGCATTTCTCTATCTAAGCAAGCCACCTAGCACAGGCTTGTAGTAGCCAAATCTGCTGAGCTCTAAATCATAAAGCAAAAGATAAATGCAATTCACTTTTCTGCCTTCTTCTATGAAGGTAATATTAATGCAAATGCGATATCAGTTACTTCCTAGTGAGTCTGTTAGCAAAAGATAAAAACAAGAGGGGAGGAGGAGGAGAACTTGCTAATGAGGCTAAATGAGTATGTATGTACTCAATAGAGAGAGGAAAAAGAAGCAGTTCTATAGAGTCCTTTGTTCACAGAGTGATATTCTCAATTTAAATTACAAACTTAGAAAGCAGAATCGAAGAACCTATCCACAACCTGGCAACAATTACCGCTGAAAAACAGAGAACGATGAACAAGTTTCCTTGGCTTTGTCATTTTTCAAAACAGCTCATTAAAGCTTCAAATAAAATTCCAACTAAGAAAATGCCATTAATTGAATTCTTTGGTGCACAGTAGGTATCTGTAACAATGTTTGGTGTTAATACACGACACCATTCTCCATTGATACATCGGAGAACAACATCTGCAGTGCTTATTAGTCAAAAACTTGCAAATGGAGTATCTCTTTCCCAAAGCATAAAATTTCTCAAAAGATTTTTCTTACATGGACTTAGTTCATGTCTAGGATATGGCAGATAATCCATAGAATACTATCTTGACACGGCTGCATATTTTGGACACAATGCCCATGATGACCACACAACAACAGGAACAACTTTTGCCAACACCCATTAAGTGATTTGCTGGCATTCGTAAAAGCCAGTAGAATCCTTACAGGCAAAAGGGAAAAAAATGAAGTTCAAAGCGATGTTGATAAAAGCTTTACTACTAATTGCCGCAAATTCTGCTAAAGACATCCAAAAATGCCTGCAAAAGCTCTATCTTTAGAGGCATTTGATAGTGGCATTTGCAAATGCCGCAATGTGTATTTCTTGTAGCAAAAATTGTAAGTGCCAGAAAAAAGTCATCGCAAATGGTCCCCAAAAACATTGCTTCACCGTGAATTAACTCCCGCTTAAAACTGTGAGGTTGAGACAGAGAGACAGATTACGAAGTTTGCAACTCCTAAACAGCCGTAACAGTATCGAAAGATTCAACCCAAAAAGCAAAAGAAATCGATGGATTACAAAAGCTTCATATCAACTCATGCATCAATGCCAGACACGATAGCAATCTCGGAGAGAGTACACGAGACTGTCCCGCGCTTTTCTAGGGTGTGATTAAGCCTAGCCATCGCCTACTTCTAATCACGCTAGCGAAGAAGTCCAGGGGCAAAAAGCTCATCAAATTAAGTCGAAATTCCCAGAATCGCACGATGGCCAGCATCCACGCTCGACACCCAACACTGTCTTGCGCTTTCAATTCAGGAAGAGCAAAAAAGATTACGCATTCCCAACGCTCGTGATAATCACAATCACAAACCAGATGAACGAGAGAGTACCTTGGGCTCGATTTAATTGCTGTTTCCTGCTCCCCCGATTCGAACTCGGCAAGTGATTGATGAAATGCGAGCGAGAGACAAAAGGAAGCAAAGAGTCTGAGATTTGCTGTGCCTTTGGTAACCTATTTACCCCCAAAGTAAACGAGAGGGAGCTAAAAAAGGCATTTCAGTTTGGGTCGCACTGGGCCAGATCCGCGAGGCGATGGTGGTGGAGAGGAGGGTGGTGAAGGCGGAAAGTTTCGCGAAGGTGGAGAGAAGATGGTCTGGTGTTCAGTTGTCTCTCTCCGATGAAAACACAGAGCGTGGAAGGGAAGAGAAATAGAGAACAAAGCAGAAAAGGTCAGAGAGAAAAGTCAATGAGAGTGAGGTTGTCTGGGCTAACTTTTCTGTTCTCGGAACAATTTTTGAAATGGTATATATATCTATATATATATATATATATATATGGTTTCTATTCTCAATAATAAATTATAAAAATAAAAACGTGCTTGATAATTATAAAAAAAAAAAATTTTATTTTTTTATTTAATTGAAGAGACACTATATATATGTTAAAATTAAGATTTATTTATTTTTTTAATTTACTAAATCAAATTAAGCTCTATTTATCAAATTAGATCAATATATATACACGAGTAATTTATACATAATTTTCAAATTACAATATGGATGAAATTAATTATAAAAATATTCAAGATGTGTGTTCAAAAATAAAAGTGTTCCCAATTATTTCTAAATATGTTTCAAATGTTAGTGCCATGTGAATGCCACGTCAACAAAGATTAACAATTAAAAACTAAAATAGAAGAAAAAAAATCTAATTCACTGTTCATCATCTTCAACCTTGCGAGCAGTCGACCAAAGCTTCTCCGGTGCTCGTCGTCACTATTCACTGCCTAAACCTCCCAGCAGCGTTGGTCGACCCTTGCTTGACCTCCCACCAAATCTGTCCACGGCGGCCGCTAGCTTCGTGGTTGGATCTGGCTTCGAAGTTCACAGCCGCCATGGCCACTCGAGCTCGAAGCTGGCATAAGGGTTTGTGAATTTCATCTGCTTTGCGAGGGAATGGGCAAGCCCTACACTTCGGCTCCTGTTGGCCCTGAGTCGCTGAGCGCCGCAGCCCCAAAGCTTCCAGTGCTCCAAGTCCTTGTACTGCAGGAAAAGGCTGTCCTTTAGTGGAAGTCCCTCCAGGCTATGCTTCTTCTCTTCGACCTTTCCCTGACGATGCACCTCTTGCCTATCCATGGCTCATCTTTTCCCAATCAACAAAATGAACAACAACATCTCACTTTTTTACCCTGAATCGGACCTCAAAGATTGCCGCCGCCATGACCAGATCTATTAGATGTGGTGAAGCAAGGGACGATGAGCGCCGTCGGAGGTCCAAACGGAAGTGGGTAGCGACGGACCATTGCCCAAGGACCTTGTGAGGTTGAAGACAATGAATGTGATTTTTCCTTTTTCTTCTTTTTAATGTTTTTTCTGATTTGGCACTTGCCTAGCGCTATATCAGTGCCATCTTGGATTCACGTTAGGTTTTTAACCGTCACTTTTAATAAAAGAGGGTAAATGTGTCACGAGATACAAATTTAGAATTTTTAGTGTCACAAAAAAAATTATGATAAATATATCGTAATAGGCGTAGTTTGGGATTTTTAATGTTACAAAAGAAATTTAAGATAAATGTGTCACAATTGACAAAGTTTAGGGTTTTTTGTGATACTTTCCCTTAAATTTATTAATTCCAAACAATGACTCGTATTAACAAACACTGAATTAATATTTATAGTGTAAATTCATTTTTAGGCTCTCTTTTGTTATTTATTTGTTTGTATATTTGAATTTAGTTTGATTGTAATAAGTATAGAAATTATAATTTATTATGTACGTATAAAAATATATGTTTAATATATAACGTGTCCCAATGTATCGAAATTCTCTATTTTTTTGAAAATGAAGTGGCGGTGTGTCGTGTCGTGCCACGTGTCACATATTGATGTCGGTGCTACCTAGAAAAAATGTACAACGTAAATACCAACTTAAAGCAACAATTTCAGAACTAAATAGCAAGCGTATGAAGAATTACAAGTACCATTAACTTTAAAATGTGAAGTCATAGCATTGCTTTCTGGTCACCTAACAATTTTGTGTCAAATCTAATAAGATGATGATTTTTTTTAATAGATGTCAACTTTATTGCGTCAAGCTAATGATCGACAGTTGTGTATATATTGACAAGCTGAATATGTTAGTGTCACAACAGTTAACGCGGTAAATGTGCCTAGTACTCCTATTAGAGTGGTAAATAGCTATAGGTAGATATATTACATCCATGTCTGATTCCGTTTAGTTTAGATGCATTATAGGCAAAGTAGTCTAACGTCCGAGCTAGAGTTGATTAGCTTTAGAGAACAGTGCAGTTGTGCTCCTGAATTTGAAGTGATAATTTAGCACACGCTTTTCCTTCCTTGTTTCACGCTCCACAATTTCAAGTACTGATATTTGAGTTTGGATTGTTGGTATATAAATAGCATTGATAATTCTTTTAGCTTGCATTGTTATAAGTGACTATTAGAATAACCTTCTTTGTATTGTAAGATGAAGTAATTAATGCATTGATTTTTTAACCTCTCACTCAATTCTTGATATAAACCTTTTAACTGAAGTTCATTCGACACGTTGAGATATGTTATATATTAAATATATAATTACTATTTCTATGATTTTTTTACAAAAACGAAGAATAAATTTCCTGCATGAGGTACTCCTGTAATTTGAAGTAGAGTCTAGACATTTGACAGACTAGACGGAACATGTTCTCTCGCACGCTCAGCCGAGTGAGGTGAGCCCAATCCCCGCACTAGCAATGTGCACTGCACGGTAACACTGGACAGAACACACTCTCTTTCCTCTCTTCTCCCACCCTCCCCTTCATTTACTTTTTGTAAAATTCTCTGCCTCACCTCTATCTCCTTCCTAACTGTCTCGCGAAAGGGAACGACAACCACCATGATTTTGGCTGCATCATCTCTCTTCCGACGCTCTCTCGCTCCGTCCTCTGGCTCTCTGCTCCGGCACAACCGAAGCCTGTTCTCTACTCCAGTGCTCACCGCGCGTCGTCGGCTCTCTCCCTCATCCGTCTCATGGCCCAAGATGCAGACAACTCCTCCATCTATCCCCCGATCTCTGCCCTCCAGATCTGCGCCATCCTTGCCCTCCTTCCTCGCCAACTTGCGTGCCCCCGGCGTGTTGCTTGTGTTGATCGTGTGTCGGAGCATGCCGAATGCGTGTCCGTGTCCAACACCAACACACAGACCTCCCTTGACCGGTCAGTGCTTCATAGCGTGCACCAACCAAGTTGAATAACAATGTTAATATGCTTAGGTATAATTTGAGTTGGAAGCAAAACCACTCAAAGTTGGTTAACGTGGCATTTCTATGTCAATTGAAAATATACAAGAATCGGATGGTACGAAAAATTATCTTCAAAAGAAAATCTTTTTTTTAATCAGAAAATTAAAAAACTAGGGACGATTTACAATGATTTTTTTATGGAGGGCTAGCGAGGTAGATTTAGGGCAAGACCTACAATTGAGGTGTTTTTTTAAGATGCATCAGCGTGTTTCTTATCCGGATGCATTGCAAGTCGTTGTCCATTTTTTATTATATATTTAGATATGCTAATTGTATTCATTTACGAGCAAAAAAAAGGCCAATGTATGTAAAAATTTACGTATCATCAAAAGTTATTTTAGTATGTTATCCATTATAAAGTATACTAATTTAATAGAGAGAAAAGCACATCGAAAGTCTTAAAAGTACAATTTAGATTGTTGAAGTCGAGATATCAAAAGTTTTACTTTTTTTATTTTTTTTTAACATTGCTTCTGCATCGAAACTTGCTCACGTGTGCAGTGAAACTTCCACCAGGCAACGACTATAAACGCGTGGTTGACTTATGGGTACAAGATTCTCTTTGCCAACTGGTTCCCATTATACAAACCAACCCACAGGGAGAGAGAATTGGCAGCAACGAGGCATTCCCTGTTTTCTGAGAGAGGCATTCTGGGATTTTTCCTCCTTCAGATTTGAAAGCGAAAATCAAGGCCAGAGTCTGAGCAAAGCCGAAATGGTTCATCTCAGTTTTGGGCATTCTTTCGCCGAGCTCGTGGCACTGATCCTTCTCCCCGGGCTTGCTTTTTATCTTCTCAATAAGAAGAAAGCTAGTGCACGTAGAAATGAAGAAGATGCTGATACTGGCGCACCTGCTTCGATGACTACGCCGACAGAAGCTAATTCTGATGGATCTAGTTCGTTGCCGACAGAAACTAATGACGGTGCATCTACTTCGTCTCCGATGGAAACTAATAATGGTGGATCTAGTTCGCCTCCGACGGCAACTAATTCCGGTGGATTTAGTTCATCTCCGACAGAAGCTAAATCTGGTGGATCTAGTTCGTCTCCGACAGGAATTAGTAACGGCGCATCAAGTTCATCTCCGACAGAAACTAACAACAGTGCATCTAGTTCGTTGACCGCGGCTACTGGAAACCGCTATGAGGTGTTCTTGAGCTTCAGAGGCAGAGATACTCGATACGGCTTCACCGATCACCTCTACCACAGGCTCCTCGATGCCGGAATTGACACTTTCAGAGACGATGATGAGCTCTGTCAAGGCCAAGACATCAGACCAGTGCTTATGGAAGCCATCACGAACAGTAAAGTCCTGATCCCTATTTTCTCCGAGAGTTATGGTACAAGTGATTGGTGCCTGGATGAACTGGTTCAGATGATGGAGCGCAAGAATAATAACGGGCAGATTGTGTTGCCTGTATTTTACAAAGTAAAACCATCTGACGTGGGCCATCAAAACGGGAGGTTTGGAGACGCATTTCTTGAGCGTGAGGGGCGTTTGCTTAAGAGGGGTTTCGACCCAACGATTTTGGAGAATCGGAAGAAAGCACTCCTTGAAGTCAGCGCCTTGAGTGGACACGAAGCTGATGGGTAAAATTTTCCATAAGTTATTCTCCTTTTTTCTTTGGAGAATCATAGATTTTGTTATCATGATCCCATTGGAAAAAAGATTTTTTGAATAAACTTTTACTTTTACATCTAAAGATTTTGTAACATTGTGCCAATTTTTTTTTTTTTGGCTTGTTTATCCTCATCACGCACTTTTCTAATTACGCATTTATTCTAGATTAATAGTACAACTCATTGGTGATTTTTTTTATTTAAAGCTCATAACATCATATATCGTGCATGTTGATTGTCAAAGCGATAACTCTTTATCTTCCCAAGTTACATTCATTGAGTCACTAATATTGTCGATTGGTCGCTATTAAACTTATTTTTACGAAAGAAATGTTTCATTGGTGATATATGGTGATGGTTAATATATAAAAGGAGAAAACGGATTATTTTTTTTTATATGTTTGTTTAAATCATTGGCAATTCATTTTCCTATCTTCAACAAGTAATTTCTATCTCATGCACCTGCATTTATTGAAGCAATGTTCTTATTTTGGGTAAAAATTACTCTTTCTCCTTCCATATAAAACCGGTAATAGACACTTGCAATGAAAACTGATAAGAACAAAAATCTAGTACGATACTAAAATTCACAGCACGAGTAGAAACTTGCAAGCGTGTAGAAGTGAGCAAACAAGGATAAAGCCTCTCAACCGCAATTCGGGTAGTTCACAATATCAGACTCTGAACAACTTTTCTAATTGGTATCGCAACACCCGAAATCATCTTGTATCAAAAGTTATAACTTGTTTTTGCTTATTCAAACGCTCTACAAATTTTCAAAGTCACGTCCACGTCATCCCTCTTATCTTTAAAAAACAAGAAGTTCAAAATTTGACTCAAATCCATAATAGATAGAGTATTTAATATTCATAACGCATACCCTCAAGTTTCTTCCGGCTTAATAAATTGTTTTGGAGTAACAATGGGATTGGGCGCCCCATGTGAAGCAACCACCAATATCCGGAGGTGTGACAAAAATGATTTTTAAAATTTTTGAATCAATCCGTAGATTTATTTATCATTGTGTTCTCATTTGATAAACAACATAAAATTACTGTTGCCACATAACCGAACTCTTATCACATTTGACGTGTATGAAGCACGCTTGGTGGATTCGATTGTCCGAAAAGTGTTGTGCGAGCTGAAGAAAAATTTTGAGTTGGTTCTTTCTAAGAATTTGGTCGGAATTGATCGTCATGTGAAGGAGGTCATGGAAGTTGTGGATAGTAAAAAATCTCATGCCACCCTATTTCTTGGCATCCATGGAATGGGAGGCATTGGTAAGACTACTCTTGCTAAAGCCATCTACAACAAGCTTACCAATCAATTCAAGCACCGTAGCTTCATTGCTGATATAAGGGAATCATGGAAGCGTAATGGCGGACATTACTTGCAGAATAAGTTAATCTATGATATATTGAAGCGCGAAAATGAAGTTCGTGATGAGAATGAAGGGACTAACTTTATTTCCTCCAAGTTTGAAGGTAAAAAGGTCCTCCTCCTTCTTGACGATGTGGATGATGTCGTTCAATTGAAGCATTTGGCTGGTGAGCGTGATTGGTTTTCTTCGGGAAGTATGATCATTATTACCACCAGAAACAAGAGGATTCTTCAAGAATTTGGGGTGGACTATGCCTATGACCATAAGGAAATGGATAAAGATCAATCTTTGATTCTATTTAGCAAACATGCATTCCGAAGGGACTCTCCTCCAAGGGAATTTGATTACCTCGCTCATGAAGTTATATCCATCACCAAAGGGCTTCCCTTATCCCTTGAGGTTTTGGGCTCATTATTGTGCGGACAAAAGCTACCATTCGGGGGAGGTACAATAGACAAGTTAAAAAAAGTGCCTCATGAGGAAGTGCAAAAAAAGTTACGAATAAGTTATGAAGTATTAGAATATGAACAAAAGCAAATATTTTTGGATATTGCTTGTTTTTTCATTGGCACTGACAGAAGAATCGCATCCTATATGTGGGATGCATGTTGCTTTTTCCCCGAGAAGGAAATTGAAGAATTGATATTCAAGTCATTGATAAAAATTGGGCATTATCATGAGCTGCAAATGCATGACCAACCGAGAGATCTTGGTAGAGAAATAATTCGCGAAGAAAACCGATTGGAGCCTCGTAACCGTAGCAGGTTATGGGACTCCGAGGAAGTCAAGAAAGTGCTAAAGAAAAATAAGGTAACTGTTTCGTTTATTCTTCGTACTTAGTCCATGTCCTACTGCTAGAGTAATGTTGGTCCACCGCTTAGTGCTTGCTCTACTATTATTGCAACTTGAATGTTTCATTGACGAGATTAGAAAGTAGGGAGGTTGCTCTCTCCGAGTAAGTATTGTAGTGTTGATATCATGAATTTCTACATTTGCTTCACTTACGTCTTTGACAAATGCAGTAAATAACTTGACTAATGATAAATCATAGAATCATAACTCAAGCGGAAAAAGAAAAAAAAAGTTTAGGTCTTAATTAGCACAATTGAAATAGGTTTAAGACTTTTTTGGTAATTTTAGAATACTTTAATTGGATATAGTATTAATGGACATTGAATCGTTGCACATAGGGAACAGGAAAGATTGAGGCCATTGATCTAAGTGAAGGTAGCTCAAAAGGCTTCGGTGAAATAGTTGAGCGAGATGACAACATTTACATAGGAGAACAATTCAAGACTTTGACAAGTCTAAGATTCCTTCACATGGAGAAAGGGGCACATCTCAGTGGAGATTTTAAGAACTCAATGGAGGAGTTAAAATGGCTTCGATGGCCAATATGGCCCATGAATTTTGCAATTGAAGAGGTACATTTTTCATGTAGTTACTTCAGTATTTTTGCACGAATCCATTTCACTCTTCATCCATAGTATCATAAAAAGAACACAGCCTTTTGCATATGGGTCGAAAATAACAGTACCTTTCAAACTCATGTTTTCGTTCATGGGATAAAAGTGACCTCGGTTGTCAATTTAAAAATTGACGAGTCTAAGATTTCTTCGGATGGAGCGAGCACATCTCACCGGCGATTTTAAGGACTCTATGCAGGTGTTAAGACTTCCACGGGAAGAATGTCCCGTGAATTTTGAAGCAAAAAATTTTCACGCAAATGAATTAGTTGTACTGGATTTGTCAAGAAGCAAGATAAATGAGAGATGGCAAGGGTGGAGTTCTTTCGTGGTAAGAGCAAGTCTTTTTCTTCTTCTTCTTTTCCCTTTTATGTTTTTTTTTTAAATTTTAATCATAATCACCCTTGACAACCATTTCTTTTTACCGGATGGCAAAGAAGCTCAAATTTCTTGACCTTACGGATTGTCAATACTTGGAAAATACGGACTTCCTCTCGGCTTTTAAGAATTTAGAGGTTTTGATCCTCAATTCTTGTTCGAGACCGCAGCAGGTCGACTCTTCAATTGGAGGCATGAAGGCCCTCCTTCGCTTGGAGTTGCGCCTCTGTGACGGCCTCACGAAGCTTCCGGAAGAAATAGGTGAATTAAAGGCGCTGGAGCAACTCCTCCTAGAAAACACTCCAAAACTTTCTGCATTACCGTAAAGCATAGGGTCTTTGGAGAATCTAGAAATTCTAAATATTGCACGCAGTGGTATAGAAGAATTACCCGACAATATTGGAAGGCTGAGAAATCTCCGAGAATTACATGCTCGTAGATGCGAAAAATTGGGAGGAAAACTTCCAGAAAGCATAGGGTCTTTGCGGAATCTAGAAATTCTAGATATTTCTTTTAGTGGTATAGAAGAATTACCCGATGGTATTGGGAGGCTGAGAAATCTTCGAGAATTACGTGCTGGTGGATGCCAAAAATTGAGAGGAAAACTTTCAGAAAGCATAGGGTCTTTGCGGAATCTAGAAGAGGTACATTTTTTCATATAGTTACTTCAGTATTTTTGCATGAATCCATTTCACTCTTCATCTATAGTATCATTAAAAGAAGCACAGCCTTTTGCATATGGGCTGAAAATAACATTACCTTTCAAACTCATGTTTTCGTTCATGGGATAAAAGTGACATCCGCCGTCAATTTTTCCTATTCTCGATTTAAATTGCTTGGCATCATCCTTGCCATTGCTAGGGGAGCTTGGCCTCGCCGCCGACCCTCGCGTCTCACTAGTCGCCAATCCCGTGACTAGCAAGAGGAAGAAGAAGAAGGGAAAAAGAGAGAGAAAAAAGAAAAATAATAAAAAAAAAGAAAATTGATATAATAGCAATTATTACTATAAATTGCCACATTAGAGCCGGCCGGTCAAAGTTGACGACATTGACCGAATTGGCATAAACGTAAAAGGTTTAGGACTCGACTAGCAAAGAAAAAAATTTAGATTTGAACCGGCACGATTGCAATAGGTTGAAGACTTTTTTGGTAATTTTAGATTACTTTAGTTGGATATAATATTAATGGAAATTGAATCGTTGCATATATGGAATGGGAAAGACCGATGCCGTTGATCCGAGTGAAGGCCACTCGGAAGGCTTTGGCAAAATAGCTGAGCCGGATGACAACTTCTACACGTAAAAACAATTAAAAAATTGACGAGTCTAAAATTTCTTCGGATGGAGCGGGCACATCTCACCGGCGATTTTGTGGACTCAATGCGGGAGTTAAGACGGCTTCCACGGGAAGAATGTCCCGTGAGTTTTCACCCAACGGAATTAGTTGTACTGGATTTGTCGGGAAGCATGATAAATGAGAGATGGCAAGGGTGGAGTTCTCCCGTGGTAAGAGCAAGTCTTTTTCTTCTTCTTCTTTTCCCTTTTTATGTTTTTTTATTTTTATTTTAACCATAATCACCCTTGACAACCATTTCTTTTTACCGGATGGCAAAGAAGCTCAAATTTCTCGACCTTGCGGATTGTCGATACGTGGAAAATACGGTCTTCCTCTCAGCTTTTAAGAATTTAGAGGTTTTGATCCTCACTGATTGTTCAAGCCTACAGCAAGTTGACTCTTCGATTGGAGACATGAAGGACCTCGTTCGCTTGGAGTTGAGGCGCTGTTGTAGCCTCACGAAGCTTCCGGAAGAAATAGGTAAATTAAAAAAACTGGAGCAACTCCTCCTAGAAAGCACTCCAAAACTTTCTGCATTACCAGAAAGCATAGGATCGTTGCAGAATCTAGAAATTCTAAATATTTCTTGGAGTGGTATAGAAGAATTACCCGATGGTATTGGGAGGCTGAAAAAGCTCCGAGAATTAGATGCTTTTGATTGCAAAAATCTCAAAGGGGAAATGCCAGAAAGCATGGGGTCTTTGGAGAATCTAGAAATTCTAAATATTTCTCGGAGTGGTATAAGAAAATTACCCAATGATATTGGGAGGCTGAGACTGCTCCGACATTTAGATGCTTCATGGTGCCGTGAACTGGGAGGGGAATTGCCAGAAAGCATGGGGTCTTTGGAGAATCTAGAAATTCTAGATATTTCTGACGCTGGCATAAAAAAATTTCCCAATGATATTGGGAGGCCGAGACGACTCCGAGAGTTACGTGCTTCACATTGCAAAAATCTCAAAGTGGAAATGCCGTAAAGCATAGGGTCTTTGGAGAATCTAGAAATTCTAGATATTTCTTCGAGTGGTATAAGAAAATTACCAAACAAGATCGGGAGGCCGAGAAAGCTCCGAGTTTTAGATGCTGCAAGTTGCGAAAACCTGGAAGGGAAAATGCCGTAACGCATGGGGTCTTTGGAGAATCTAGAAATTCTAGATATTTTCGGAACCAATATAGAAGAATTGTCCAGAGGTATTGGGAGGCCGAGAAAGCTCCGAGAATTACATGCTGGTGGATGTGAAAAATTGGGAGGAAAACTTCCAGAAAGCATGGGGTCTTTGGAGAATCTAGAAATTCTAGATATTTCTAAAACCGGTATAGAAGAATTGCCCGGAGGTATTGGGAGGCTGAGAAAGCTTCGAGAGTTGCATCTTGAGAGTTGCAAGAATCTGAAAGGGGAATTGTCGGAAAGCATGTGCAATCTTTCATCCCCGCAACACCTCGATTTTTCTTTATGTAGAGAGCTCCAATCGCCGCCGGACCTTCCTTCCGACTTAACATATTTGCGCATCACCTGTCAAAGTCGCAAATTGCCTTCACTCTCCCACCTAACCCGTCTCAAGGAGCTAATAGTCATTGATTGTCAATTTATCGAGTGCATCCAGGAGCTTCCATCAACACTACTAAAGAATTCGGAATGCTCCCAACCAACGGGTGTCGAAGAATCGGAATTGCCACAATCCCTAAACACTACCTTCAAGTTGGAAAACTTGGAAGTCACTTTTTGTGAATCTATTGAAATACTGGACGTTTCACAGTTTATCCATCTAAGGACATTATCTGTCGATTTTTGCTGGAATTTACTTGAAGTTCGAGGTCTTGATAAATTGAAATATTTGGAATCCTTGACTGTTCGCTCCCGCAATTCAGTTGAACGGTTGAAGCTTCCAAAGTCCGAGGGTCCGAAGGTAGTGAACGTTAAATGTTGTGAAAACCTCGTCGAAATTCAAGGTCTCGATTGCTTGGAAAAGCCGAGTATCTATCAATGCGCTTCAATTGAAAGGCTAGACCTTTCAAAATCCAGGAGTATGAAAATATTAGACGCTATAGAATGCGCAAAATTAGCCGAAATTCAAGGCGTCGATAGGTTGGAGTCCTTGGAACGGTTGAGTATCTCTGGGTGCGCTTCAATTGAAAGGTTGAACCTTCCAAAATCTGATAGTCCGAGGATATTGGATGTTGCGGATTGCAAAAACTTGAGGATATTGGATGTTGCAGATTGCAAAAACTTAATCCAAATTCAAGGCCTTGATAGGTTGGAGTTCTTGGAAGAGTTGAATCTCTATGGGTGCACTTCGTTTGAAAGGCTACCCAACTTATGTTGTTTTGACTACTTGAAAAGTTTGAATATCAACGATCGTGACAAGCTTCAAGACATACAGAGCCTAGAGAGATTCCCATCCCGCAAAAGTTTATTTATTGAAGGTTGCAAGTCCTTAGCAAAATTACCAAACTTGTCAAGTTTTCATGGTTTACGAGAATTGTTCCTGTCAAACTGTCATGAACTTCGAGAGATCCTGTGGCTTGAGGAGTCAATATCTCTAGAACGTATTACTATCTCGGGATGTTCCTTGATTGAGATCTTACCGGATTTGTCATCAAGTACCCGCTTGATGAGCCCGATTGTGCAAAATTGCGAGAAATTGATTGAGCTTCGAGGGCTCGAGAAATTGGAGCAGCTAGTGGAATTGGACATTTCTGAATGCAAGTCTCTCAAAACAATTCCAGAATTGTCTGGAACACAGCTTTATCAAAATTACGAGAAAAAGCCATCTCCATTGATCAGACGCATAGAATTTGGATAGACTCTATTCGGACGAACTCGGATGAGTCAAGATAAGGGAGATGATCCACATTTTCTAACAAAGGTACATAAAGCGGGTGAGTTACCCTTGCTCTTTTGAGATCTACCACCCAATTGTCATTTGCAATTTCTTTCAAGATTTATCATCTTCTCATAATCATTTCCCGGTCGATAGTGTCATTATTTTTGTTACATGAATTCAAGGAATTTGGGGGAGATGTTCATGGAAGTTAATGAGTGCTTTGGCAAAATGATTCTTCTTATCATGCCAAGAACGGAAATAGATGAAAAGGCTTTCTAAGCACATCGTATGTCTTTAAACTTTGGGTAAGATCCTTCATCCTATGCAGAAAAATAACTATTCCTAGCGTTTGATTGTTTCTGGATTTCTGGAAAATCTGATAAAAACCGATGTATACGGGCATTTGATAGCATGCCAAAGGTCATTGTATAGGTTGAGAAATACTAAATGGAGGACACTATATAGCGGTCCTGGTTTGAATCCATGTTCATTTGTTTCGGATCCAGGATATACCTAAAAGTCCAATGCAAGCAATAGATTACCAAAAGAAAGTGTCTTGATGTTTGTAGAGTTGGTATAGCCATCTGTGAGATGCCCGAACATTTGAGCCAAGCAAGACATTAACTAGAATGTGGTTTGACATGATTGACTGTACTTCCCTTATATCGTGCATAAGCACTTGTTAGTTCATTTACCTCGCTGAAAAGAAAAACACTAGAAGCATTTCCATAAGTTTCCCGAGGAGAATTTATCCTATATGCGGTTTGAAAACTGTCTTGCATTACTTCTAGTACATGAATGGCAAATATTGACAAGGAAAGAATCAAACTATATCCCACAAGAGCAAGCAACTTGAATTGAATTCACTATAATAACTTGCTCAAAGCTTCTGTGGTTGATGATGTTAGATGCCCCATTAGTTGGATCCGAAGAGTTCAAAAAGAATATCGAGCTTGACAAACGGGGATCCCTAAACTTCGGAGTGTTATTAGGAGTTCTTTGGTGTTAGTTGCTGGATTGATTTCATCCGACTCACTGCGGGGTTTCGGTTATCATTCCATTGGTTGATGTAGATGCTAAAATATGCAAGAGAGCTTTCGCAAGGCTTTTCTAAAAGGAAAAAAAATCATCAAAGGATGAGGAGCTCGATGGTTCTTGAACTTCTCCAAAGTCCGACAATGCATCCTTGGAATGGTAAAGGATGTTTGCATGCTGTGATCTCACATTGCCCCGCTTATATTTAGCAGAAGCTTTGCCGAGTTGGAGATGTCCGCCTCCGCTCGTGTAATCAAGTCTCTCTTATTTTCTCTCCCACCTATTCCTCTTCTGTAGTTTTATTCATGCTACTTTCGGACTCGAGGAAAGTCTAGCCTCGAGCTTTCCTCCGGGTTTTCGAGCACGGACGAAGGACCATAGCGCGTGCTTCCGTTCCGGCTTCGGTTCAATAAACCGCCGGCTTCTTAGGTTCGGCTCCCGTTCGGCGTTCTTTTGCGACCTAATGGGCGGTCATCTCAATTGTATCAACTCGGTTTTGTGAAATTTGCTTGATTTATGATTGGCGGGTGAAGATTTTAGGGTGGAATCTAGAGAAGGATTTGCTGGCAATGGTCACAGAGGACCCGTAGGTGTGCTTCATGGCTTCAACCGGCGCAGGCTGTAGACAATCTCTCCCGGTAATTTCTTCGAAACGAGAAAGTCTCTCCTGGTACTTGCTTCGACTAGGGGAAGTTCTCTTTTAAGTCGGCGTGTTCGTTCCTTCAACAATGGCTTGGTGCGCCCTTTTAGTCATTGGCCTTATCTCGTTTTACTTCTTTCGCTCTTCCTAAATATGCTACACTTCCTTCTCCCGAGAGGAACCACCGTAATTGCCAATCTAGCTCGATTTGCATTTGATGGAGAATTTGACAAATATAAAAGTGAAGTGCTTGAAGTCCAAATGCGAACATGATGTCGAATTGAGGAGTTCCCTAACTTAATCACCGGTCACCCGCACCAACCGGAAGTGTACCATGCTGCTGTATTGCCATCTTGTTTCCATTACGTGTACACCGGTTGAAGTGTCCATAAAAATAAAGAACTTGAATTGGAGGGGATGTCATTTATTCTGTCATTTATTCTAGATAGACTAGCTATGTCGGTTGCAGAAATGCTTGATGCCCACTTGGAGTTGGTAAGTTTAGCCCCCGCAGAATAACATTTGGATGTTGTCGGGCATCTATATAGTTTGCTTGGATTTTTAATGCTGACTCTCACAATGTAATGCTACTTCTGGCTCCTCTTCTTCCTCTTTTTTACTGATTGAGAGTTGCCAACAAGGAGATATTTACGGTATACTAGATTGCAGAGTATAAGCTCGAAAGTTTCTTTCATTTTGTACCACTTAAAGTTAATTTATCTTCTTCTGATTACCGAGGGGCTTGCGTGGCATCGTTTTGATTAATCAAGCTTGCTGGTGAGAATCTAACTTACTTGTTAATAGGATATCTCAAGCCATGATGCATACTTGTATGATAATCCGGTCAACGGGAATGGAGTCGGGGATTGGAGAAAGCGCAGAAACCGGGAGTGTAGAGGGAGTTGCATCCAAGTATTAAGTTCTTATATGACTATCTCTTGGTAATTCAAATTCGTGAGGACTTAGGAATAGATGGCTAGCCTTGGCAGTTCTTGACATCTATTCTCACCGGAAAAATTTAGAGAGGAGGCATCTTTTCTCCGGAAACATCCGAAAGCTTCACGCATCATTTGGTCTTCTGGATTTGGAGAACATGTTGTTGAGTGCACTATAATTCTTGAGCCAACCTTTGAATGGTTTCTGTTGAGATCCTAAGTTGTAGGTACTAGTACACTTGTGATCCTTGCCCGAATCCACTCCACCTCGAGGTTCCATAGCGGAACAACAAGACTCATTTTGGGATTGTGATAATGGATTGGGGGCTGCCATAAAGATATATATTCCAGTCACTTTACATGACCCGCTAGCCCAAATAAATCCCATATCAAGTGACCGATACCCCTCTCACTTGTCTTGTACTATTACGATGCTTTACCTCACTTAACAAATTTTGATTTTCTCGTCACTATGCATTCTCTATCTTCCCTCTTTTAGTAATTTTGTTGTGAAGAAATTATTCATTATTTTTCTCTCTCTGTTGTTTTCTTTGCACATTCATTGTGTCGTCAATACCGGTTTCTCATAATTATTCTAATCTACTCCGGGTAAATGTACAACATCATTATCTTTGGCTCGTCCTGGTGGCAAGCCCGTTGTCTTGGGACTTGAAGATGGTACGGTTTCCCCGCATGATGTAGAAGTAAGTTTTCCATGCTATTGCCGCAATGTTACCCTCATTAATTCTCAACAAGAAATTCACCCCGCAAGATGTTTCTGAAATCCTTGAAATGTAGCCAACTCGTCCGATATAATGACCGGCTAATCGGACGGTTGTATCGAGGTTCCATTGGAGTCTTTTTTTTATTCAAAGAGAGTTGTTTGTGATTCAGGTTTGGATCTTCATGTTAAAGTGGAAGCAATTCGGTCCGAGGTTGAGATCCTATCGGTGTTGATTTTGCTGTTAGAATGACAGAGGTTTGTTGGCCGGTTCCGCCTCTTTGTGGGGTTCAGCTAACATAACATAAAAAGAAAACCAAAAAAGGCGAAAAAGTCGAAAAAAGAAAAAGAAAGAGAGGGGCTGTTCGTGGAGTGAAGAGTAAAGAGAGAAAGCGTTCCCAGAGAAGAACGCACAAGAAAAGGAAAAGGGGCAGTGGCTTTCCGGTCCAGATTCGAAGGCCCAACGTTGTTGGGACTCAAATTTCAGTGTATTGTTACCGAGTCTAAATTGTTCCCTGTTTTCTCCAATCGAAGGCCTAACAAGGTTGTTGTTGGAACCAAAGTTGAAAATGTTTCTAGTGTCAAGAACGAGGTCGCTAGAGTCTAATTGATGTGCATTTGAGATTGTGCTTCTATAATTCTATTTGGGATATTGAAGCTCCGTTAGTGTTGCTTTAGGCTTTGTAACAAAGAATCGGCTCTCACAAAAAGAAAAATGATGCAAATGAACTTTATCTCAATATACAATGTCATCCTTGGACTTTTTAATTGGTCAATATGATCCTTGACCTATTGATAGATGTTTAATCTAGACTCTAGGCTATATGAAAATGTTCAATACCGCCATTTCGTTAATTCAAATTTAATGAAGCCTTCTCACGTGGCTTCTAATCCGTTAAATTTGAACAATGGACAAAAAATAGATATCAGGTGGATTGTTCACATAAATTTTCATATCTACATATGATAATCGAGTTCATAATATGATAATGTACATTATAGAACATGCATCATCGGATAGTGTCTCATTATTTTAAAAAAACTGTGGTCATTGATTTAAGTCTGCCTAATTGTTTTCACACATCCGACTTGACATACAATAATCAATATCATTAAATGATGTTTGATTTGTCGTTTAAGCAGATGGAAGAACTAAATTGGAAATTTAGCAATAGTTCATGGACTACACCGAACAAACTAAAAATTCAAAGACTATTTACATCATTTTTTTCCTCATAAAAAATGCGATATTGGAATCCAACTACCAACTTGGTTTTTGAAACTAGAGCATTCCTTGTGGAATCAATGGTTGCACTCGATAACCAATTGAATTAATATTCATGATCAACACAAAAGGCAAGGTGGTGTGAACGACCAAATGAACTTAGAAGGGGCATCCAACTATCCAAATTCACGGTAGAAAATGCAAAATCTGTTGAACTTACTCATCTCAATTGAAACTCTGGGGAGAGATTAATGAGAAAAATGAACTTAAAATGGTGTTAGACACGAATTGCTTCCTTATAATTGAACAAATTTGGTAATTTCTTAGATAAAATACTTAACCATCTGAATTTCTTTCTGCTTATCATAGAATGCTTTATTCTCATTGCTGTAGTCAAAAATCACCGTGTAGCAACCCATAGATTGGGCACGATCGATGAGAAAAGAAAGAACCTTCTTTCCTAACTGCATCCCCCTAGAATCACAATCAACGGCCACGTCTTCAATATGGCCAACCTTGCTGCAGTTCCTTATAAACTTCTTCTCAATGAACACACTTCCAGTAGCGACTATCTTTCTACGATTAGTATCCTCTATGGTCATCGCCGAGAGAGCTGAGCTCTTGGAACCGCTTTTGGAAATCCTCATTGGAGATAGCATCGCAAACTATCAGTTGGTGCAGTAGCTCTACAAACCCTTTGCTTTTGTGGGGGATCTCTAGTTTACGAACTTGAAGATTACGTGCTTCATTTAGTGGGACCCCAATCTGCATTTCCTGAGATGAGGCTTCTGTTTACACCAACTTCATTCACATCAACAAGGAGAGAATTAGAGTTCATAGAGTCAGAGAAAAGAACATGGAACGCATTTAGAAGCTCCACCATGTTATTAACGGGAAATCACACATAAGACACATAGCATTTCTTTCTCTATCTAACCAAGCCACCTAGCACAGGCTTGTAGTGGCCAAATCTGCTGAGCTCTAAATCATAAAGCAAAAGATAAATGCAATTCACTTTTCTGCCTTCTTCTATGAAGGTAATATTAATGCAAATGCGATATCAGTTACTTCCTAGTGAGTCTGTTCGCAAAAGATAAAAACAAGAGGGGAGGAGGAGGAGAACTTGCTAATGAGGCTAAATGAGTATGTACGTACTCAATACAGAGAGGAAAAAGAAGCAGTTCTATAGACTCCTTTGTTCACAGAGTGATATTCTCACTTTAAATTACAAACTTAGAAAGCAGAATCGAAGAACCTATCCACAACCTGGCAACAATTACCGTTGAAAAACAGAGAACGATGAACAAGTTTTCTTGGCTTTGTCATTTTTCAAAACAGCTCATTAAAGCTTCAAATAAAATTCCAACTAAGAAAATGCCATTAATTGCATTCTTTGGTGCACAGTAGGTGTCTGTAACAATGTTTGATGTTAATACACAACACCATTCTCCATTGATACATCGGAGAACAACATCTGCGGTGCTTATTAGTCAAAAACTCGCAAATGGAGTATCTCTTTCTCAAAGCATAAAATATCTCAAAAGATTTTTCTTACATGGACTAAGTTCATGTCTAGGATATGGCAGATAATCCATAGAATACTATCTTGACATGGCTGCATATTTTGGACACAATGCCCATGATGACCACACAACAACAGGAAAAACTTTTGCCAACACTCATTAAGTGATTTGCCGGCATTCGTAAAAGCCAGTAGAATTCTTACAGGCAAAAGGGAAAAAATGAAGTTCAAAGCGATGTTGAGAAAAGCTTTACTACTAATTGCCACAAATTCTGCTAAAGACATCCAAAAATGCCTGCAAAAGCTCTATCTTTAGAGGCATTTGATAGTGGCATTTGCAAATGCCGCAATGTGTATTTCTTGTAGCAAAAATTGTAAGTGCTAGAAAAAAGTCATCGCAAATGGTCCCTGAAAACATTGCTTCACCGCAAATTAACTCCCGCTTAAAACTGTGAGGTTGAGACAGAGAGCCAGATTACGAAGTTTGCAGCTCCTAAACAGCCGTAACAGTATCGAAAGATTCAACCCAAAAAGCAAAAGAAATCGATGGATTACAAAAGCTTCATATCAACTCATGCATCAATGCCAGACACGATAGCAATCTCTCCTGCGCTTTTCTAGGGTGTGATTGGGCCTAGCCATCGCCTACTTCTAATCACGCTAGCGAAGAAGTCCAGGGGCATAAAGCTTATCAAATTAAGTTGAAATTCCCAGAATCGTACGATGGCCAGCATCCACGCTCGACACCCAACACTGTCTTGCGCTTTCAATTCGGGAGGAGCAAAAAAAGATTACGCATTCCCAACGCTGGTGATAATCACAATCACAAACCAGAAGAACGAGAGAGTACCTTGGGCTCGATTTAATTGCCGTTCCCTGCTCTCCCGATTCGAAGTCGGCAAGTGATTGATGAAATGCGAGCGAGAGACAAAAGGAAGCAAAAGAGTCTGAGATTTGCTGTGCCTTTGGTAACCTATTTACCCCCAAAGTAAACGAGAGGGGGGCAAAAAAGGAATTTCAGTTTGGGTCGCACTGGGCCAGATCCGCGAGGCGATGGTGGTGGAGAGGAGGGCGGTGAAGGCGGAAAGCTCCCGCGAAGGTGGAGAGAAGATGGTCTGGTGTTCAGTGGTCTCTCTCCGATGAAAACAGAGAGCGTGGAAGGGAAGAGAAAGAGAGAACAAAGCAGAAAAGGTCAGAGAGAAAGTCAATGAGAGTGAGGCTGTCTGGGGCTAACTTTTCTGCTCTCGGAACAATTTTTGAAACGGAATATATATATATATATATATATATATATTGGTTTTTATTCTCAATAATAATTAATAAAAATAAAAACGCGTTTGATAATTATAAAAAAAAATATTTTTATTTTTTTATTTAATTGAGGAGACTATATATATTAAAATTAAGATTTATTTATCTTTTTAATTTACTAAATCAAATTAAGTCTCATTTGTTCAATAATTAAATCAAATCAGATCACTATATATATATAAGTAATTTATACATGATTTATCAAATTATAATATGGATGAGATCAACTATAAAAATATTCAAGATGTGTGTTCAAGAACAAAAGTGTTCCCAATTATTTCTGAAAATGTTTCAAATGCTAGCGCCACATCAACAAAAGATTAACAATTAAAAACTAAAATAGAAGAAAAAAATCTAATTCACTGTTCATCATCTTCAACCTTGCGATCAGTCGACCAAAGCTTCTCCGGTGCTCGTCGTCGCTATTCACTTCCTAAACCTCCCAGCAACGTTGGTCGACCCTTGCTTGACCTCCCACCAAATCTGTCCACAGCGGCCGCTAGCTTCGTGATTGGATCTGGCTTCGAAGTTCACAGCCGCCATGGCCACTCGAGCTCGAAGCTGGCATAAGGGTTTGTGAATTTCATCTGCTTTGCGAGGGAATGGGCAAGCCCTACACTTCGGCTCCTGTTGGCCCTGAGTCGCTGAACGCCGCAGCCCCGAAGCTTCCAGTGCTCCAAGTCCTTGTACTGCAGGTAAAGGCTGTCCTTTAGCGGAAGTCCCTCCAGGCTATGCTCCTTCTCTTCGACCTTTCCCTGACGATGCACCTCTTGCCTGTCCATGGCTCATCTTTTCGCAATCAACAAAATGAACAATAACATCTCATTTTTTTTTCCCTGAATCGGACCTCAAAGCTTGCCGCCGCTATGCCAGATCTATTAGATGTGGTGAAGCAAGGGACGATGAGCGCCGTCGGAGGTCCAAACGGAAGTGGCTAGCGACGGACCATCGCCCAAGGACCTTGCGAGGTCGAAAATAATGAATAGTGACTTTTCCTTTTTCTTCTTTTTAATGGTTTTTTGATTTGGCACTTGCCAAGCGCCATATCAGTGCCATCTTGGATTCACGTTAGATTTTTAACTGTCACTTTTAATAAAAGAGGGTAAATGTGTCACAAGATACAAATTTAGGATTTTTAGTGTCACAAAAAAAAAATAGGATAAATGTGTCGTAATAGGTATAATTTAGGGTTTTTAATGTCACAAAAAAAATTCAGGGTAAATATATCACATTGGGCAAAGTTTAGGATTTTTTGTGATACTTTCCCTTAAATTTATTAATTCCAAACAATGACTCGTAGTAACAAACACTGAATTAATATTTATAATGTAAATTCATTTTTAGGCTCTCTTTTATTATTTATTTGTTTTTCTATTTGAATTAAGTTAGTTTGATTGTAATAAGTATAGAAATTATAATTTATCATGTATATATAAAAATATATGTTTAATATATAACGTGTCCCAATGTATCAAAATTCTCTATTTTTTTGAAAATAAAATGTCGGTGTATCGTGTCGTACCACGTGTCACATATTGATGTCGGTGCTACCCAGAAAAAATGTACAGTGTAAATACCAACTTAAAGCAACAATTTCGGAACTAAATAGTATGCGTATAAAGAATTACAAGTACCATTAACTTTAAAACGTGAATTCATGGCATTGCTTTCTGGTCACCAAACAATTTGTGCGTCGAATCCAATAAGATGATGAATTTTTTTAACGGATGTCAACTTTATTGCGTCAAGCTAATGATCGACAGTTGTGTATATATTGACAGGCTGAATATGTTAGTGTCACAACAGTTAACGCGGTAAATATGCCTAGTACTCGTATTAGAGTGGTAAATAGCTATAGGTTGATATATTACATTCATGTCTGATTCCATTTAGTTTAGATGCATTATAGGCAAAGTAGTCCGACGTCCGAGCTAGAGTTGATTAGTCGTAGAGAACAGTGCAGTTGTGCTCTTGAATTTGAAGTGATAATTTAGCACACTCTTTTCCTTTCTTGTTTCACACTCCATAATTTCAAGTATTGATATTTGAGTTCGGATTGTTGGTATATAAATAGCATTGATAATTCTTTTAGCTTGCATTGTTACAAGTGACTATCAGAATAACCTTCTTTGTATTGTAAGATGAAGTAACTAATGCACTAATTTTTTAAACTCTCACTCAATTCTTGATACAAACTTTTTAACTGGGGTTCATTCGATACGTTGGGACACGTTATATATTAAATAGATAATTACTATTTCTATGATTTTTCACAAAAATGAAGAATAAATTTCCTGCCCGAGGTACTCCCGTAATTTGAACTAGAGTCTAGACATTTGACGCACCAGACTGAACACGTTCTCCCGCACGCTCGGCCGAGTGAGGTGAGCCCAAAGCACATTTCCGAAAATCCGCCTCTTTCTCTCTCCTATTAATTAAAAAAATTGAGCCCTGCATTAGCCATGTGCACTGCACGGTAACACTAGACAGAACACACACTCTTTCCTCTCTTCTACCCCCCCCCGCCCCCCCTCTCCTTCATTTACTTTTTGTAAAAATATCTGCCTCAGCTCTATCTCCTTCCTATCTGTCTCGCGAAGGGAACGACAACCACCATGATTTTGGCTGCATCATCTCTTCCGGCACTCTCTCACTCTGCCCTCTGGCGCTCCGCTCCGGCACAACCGAAGCTTGTTCTCCGCTCCAGTGCTCACCGCACGTCATCGGCTCTCTCCCTCATCCGTCTCATGGCCCAAGATGCAGACAACTCCTCCCTCTATCCCCCGATCTCTGCCCTCCAGATCTGCGCCATCGTTGCCCTCCTTCCTCGCCGACTCGCGTGCCCCCGGCGTGTTGCTTGTGTTGATCGTGTGTCGGAGCATGTCCGTGTCCAACACCAACACAGCACCTCCCTTGACCAGTCGGTGCTTCATAGCGTGCACCAACCAAGTTGAATAACAATGTTAATATGCTTAGGTATAATTTGAGTTGCAAACAAAACCACTCAAAGTTGGTTAACGTGGCATTTCTATGTCAATTGAAAATATACATTAACTGGGTGATACGAAAAATTATCTTCAAAAGAAAATCTTTTTTTTTTAATCAGAAAATTGAAAAAACTAGGGACGATTTACAATGATTTTTGGATGGAGGGCTAGGGAGGTAGATTTAGGGCAAGACCTACAATTGAGGTGTTTTTTTTGGGACAAAATTCACTTTGGGCAAATTTGGGACTTGAACCAAAGTTACTAAGTTTTTTTTTTTGAAGAAAAAAAAAATTCGACATAGAATTTAAATTAAACCTAAAGTTGAATTATTATTTTTTTTCAGAGAATTAGGCCTTTTATATTGATAGGTATTATGTTTGGCTAAAGTCACCGAACCTTCTCATTAAAAAAATTAATATCAATCTTTAGTCCTAATTTCCCTAGAAAATTGAGCATTTTCCTAGACAAGCAGCGCATTGACTCGAGGGCGAGATCAAGAAGAATTATTTAATCAAAGATAAGCATACCAATACTACTTGTCCAAGTTGATCAGAAAAATGCTCTCCATTGTTTAGATATATTTGTGGGAGTCGCTATAGCTCGAAATGAATGAGAGTGCACCTCATCTTTTGATATCTCGAGAGTTGCAGCCACATCCTTATTATTGATCAGTCAATTAATTAGTAATTAAAGCAAGATGTGGTTTATCCACTTTTTATTTGAGGAATTTAACATTTCACTCTCTTATTAACCATCACACACGAAGAGCAAATAAGATCGCCTTATGTATTTGATATGGATTATCTAAGGAAATGAACTTAATTTGCTAAAATAAATTTACAAGGATTAAAATTGTTAGCGTACTTTCTTACAAGATTTGGGCATGTAGGCGCCAAGTAAGCTTGTACACTTGAGCTTGTACTCTTCTAGTTTATCATTTTTGTGTAAACAGTCATAACTTTATCTTGTAACAGGCATGGACATGATAGTTTCATAATATCAGTACGATGCATCCATCTCTCACGAGCTCGCAGGTGATTTTCGGGTTGGTGTTCTGCAGGCATGTGAGTGAAGCCGTGACCACAAGGGAAAGATCAAGGATCTGGAGCGAGGGAGATAAAAAAAAAAAAAAAAGGTACAAAGGTCGAGGAAGCAACTAGAAAGAGTTATCGTGGACTTAAAAACGTCTACCTGGTAAAAAAAATCAAACACGAGGAAAGACAAAGGTATTGAGCATAGATGTGTTCAACATGTGCTTACTGATTCTTCTACAACCCTTTAAATAAATAACAGTGATCGATGCATCAGTGTGCTTACTGATTCTTACTCGACATAAAATTATAATGTAATGTTTCTTGTCCAGATGCATTCCCCAAAGGACATCCTAGCCTAGTCCACTTTTCATCTTCTCTACAAATCCACCTTTTTATGTGTATTGAAATTTTGGCAGGCCTTGTCTGTCATCCTTGGATTCTCTTGGGCATTGAGATTTCAGCCGCGTGAAAACTGTGGATCCGCTAGTCACTCACACAGCCAATCAAGTTAACGTAGATATTGCGGGATGATGTCCATATTGTGAATTTCAGAAATAAATTCAATAGATCAATTTAGAGTTTCAATGTGAGAGGGGTAAATTACTAAGTGGGATCAAGAGCTTTAAATATATTCAACAAAATACATTTTCTGATGAAATATAAATTTAAAAAAGAAAAGGGAAGTTCAACGGCCAGCCACTGTCGTCGCACTTTGTATCAATTTATCAATTGAGGATAAATGCACTAGAAATCTTAAAACTTATTTTGTAAGTGCAAATGAATTCTAAAACTTTCAAAAAGTTCAATCAAGTTCTAAAACTTATTACGAAAGTACATTCGAGTCCTAAAATTTTCAAAAAATGCAATGAAATCCTGAAACTAATCACGAAAGTACAATCGAATCTTAAAATTTTTAAAAAGTACGACCAATTGAAGGACTTGATTGAACTAATATGACAAGTTTTAGAACTTGTTTGTATCTTTTGAAAGTTTTAGGACTTGAATGCATTTTCATAACAAGTTTTAGGACTCGAATGGTAAGACCACTCTTGCCAAAACCATCTAGAACAAGCTCTCCAATCAATTCGAGCATCACAACTTCATTCCCGATATAAGGGAATCATGGAAGCGTAATGGGGCATATTGCTTGCAGAATCGGTTTATCTTTGATATATTCAAGCAAGAAAATCAAGTTCATAATGAGGATGAAGGGACTAAATTCATCTCCTCCAAGTTTAAAGGTAAAAAGATCCTCGTTCTTTTTGATGATGTGGATAATGTCATTCGGTTGAAGCGTTTGTCGTGTAAACGTGATTGGTTTTCTTCGGGAAGTAAGATCATTATTACCACCGGAAACGAGAGCATTCTTGAAGAGGTTGGGGTGGACTATTCCTATGACCTTAAGGAAATGGATAATGATCAGTCTTTGATTCTGTTTAGCAAACATGCGTTTCGAAAGGATTCTCCTTCGGGGGAATTTAAGGACCTCACGAATGAAGTTGTATCCATCACGAGAGAACTTCCCTTGTCCCTTGAGGTTTTGGGTTCTCTATTGTGTGGAAAAAAGCTAGCATCCTGGAGAGGTACAATAGACAAGTTAAAAAAAGTGCCTCCTAAGGAAGTGAGAAAAAAGTTAAGGATAAGTTATGATGCATTAGAGTACGAACAAAAGCAAATATTTTTGGATATCACTCGCTTTTTCATTGGCACCGACAAGAGAATTGCATCCTACATGTGGGAGGCATGTCGCTTTTTCCCCGAGGAGGGAATTGATGTATTGAGATTCGTGTCATTAATAAAAATTGGAGATGATCATGAGTTGCGAATGCATGGCCAATTGAGAGATCTCGGTAGGGAACTAATTCGTGAGGAAAACCAACGGGAGCCTCGGAACCGTAGCAGGCTATGGGACTCTGAAGAAGTCCAGAAAATGCTAAAGGAGAAGAAGGTAAACATTATGTTCTTTTGCTCACATAGTCCATATTCTATTGTTAGAGTAATGTTGGTTCACTACTTAGTGCTTCCTCTAAAAATCAATAATATCTAGATGTTAAAGTTAATATAATAGGACTAAGATGCCCGCATTTCTCATGACTTATTTAAAACTTGCCGAATAAGATAGGAACATGAATATCGTGCGGGCGTAACATCAAGCGTATTTTATGCAATGACCATGAAGTATGTGATTGTATTTGCATTTGTGAATTTAATCATAATTCTGACTCTGGTACTTTTAATCCATCATTTGGTTTGACTCGAGTTGTTGCTTTAACAGACTAGAACTCATATGCAATCTCAACGTGCGACCCATGTATAATCTCAAGAGCCAATTCATTTATTAACAAATTCTAAGCCAATGTCTATTTATTATGTCTTTCGTTGATTAAATAAACTAAAATAACCAAAAGAAAAATGAATATGTTTTATAGTTTAGATACGACTAAAATTGTATAGATAAATTTTACAACTGAAAAGGTACTGCTTTATAATGAGCAATGGAGGTTACCCATGGCGATTTAACAATGATAACGGATGAAATTTGTAGAGGGTGTGAGCTTTGTTCTACGATTTTATGGTTAGCCTGTTTTTTATTACGTTTGAAAGGTCATGTTATTTTCGTGGTAGATTCTGAAGGTTAGGCTTTGTAGGCGTTTGAAAGGCTTTGCTGCTTTTGTCCCAAGTAAAAAGAAGTGGGGCTTATTTTCGGGAATTTGCCGAGAATAGCTTCCTCTTTCACATTTCAGAAATGCTTTGCGCTTTCAACAATTAATCTTTTTTTAGTATACATCAAAGTTAATAGGTTTGTTTAATTTTATTTATTGTACTTGAGTAGCTCAGTCATCTATGATTATGAATATATCAAATTGTAATCTATAGTTAAACTAAAATTCATGATACTATAAAAAGTTGTAGAGAATATTAATATATCTAATATTAGTAAAATAATAGGTACATAATATATTAATATAACTAGTATCAGAACATTCACTTTCTCGTAATTAGTTATTATTACTCCGATGGAAAATAAGAGTATTTGTTCTTTTTTTATTGATCGCGTAAGTAGCACAGACGAGTAATATACACGAAATTAGTATTGCGAGAAAGATATATTTCTATTAAAATTAATCAAATCAACTTTAGATTTTGCACATTGCAGCCCTTGTCAATAGGATATTAAATATGTCGGTTGCTCGGTCCATCAGACGATCGAACCTTTCACCGTAGTTTTCCTTACGCCTGAGCCCAGGAACCTGGGTCAAGATTCCACAGAGAGGCGATAGAAATGAGCATAAATGCAACACAAAGAGGCTAGATATGCAAGAGAACAAAATCAAACCTTCATTTGATCCAAAACAAGGTTGGTTCCAAGCAACACATATCGCTTCTCAGGGTGTTCTTTGATCCATTTCTCAGCCCAAGTAGTTTTTCCAGAAGCTGGTAATCCCACCATCATCATTATTTCACAGCAGCTAATATCAGAGAAAGCAGGACCTAGAATGGCCTTCTGATCCTCAAATGCACAAGCTCAATCCATCTTCAAGACTAAAGTGCATCTCTACTTCAACATTCTTCAATAGTATGTGCGGAAAGAGCGCTGATTTCCACGGTACATTACTTGCTGCAGTATCCACTCCAAGACCCATCCCACTGGCATCAAACTGCTTCGAAACTCCCAGCCACTTACCATTCTTTGAGAAACCTATGGACGCCAGGGGCTTACTCTCAAGATCAACAGCACAGATAATCGTGTCACCAACTCCAAACTTTTCACCATAATCCAAAAAGTCGTTTTCAGTTGAAAACTTTCCAGTCCCTCCATATCCAAAGCTACAGGAGCTTTCTCCAAGGCTTCCCACTGGTTTGTCCCCAGTCGAGACACCAACACGACAAAGATGCTGCTTGTCATGGGGAGTGTCGTCCATTTCAACTGGCTGAGTTGAGACAACGTTGCAGCCAAAACAGTATTTCCCCCCAATTATTCCAGCATTAGCACACGCACCAGACCAGCAATAAGCAAACCCTTTCTCATGAAGTGTGGATCCTCGAAGCCCATTGCCTTCCACATTAAAATCTGCGCGAGGGAATACGTGGTCGCAACATAAGTTCAGTCAGCAAAACAAGAAAGAGTTTGGACCTTTTGACATATGCAAACGACGATACACTTGACACCTTGGTAGAGACATACGTGAAGTAAGAGCACAAAGTACCACCATGCATAGGCTCATATATTTCCATTGCACGCTTTTCTACAACCGTGCCAAACACCATCCACGACTGAGAAAAATACTAGAGGAGAACATTCAGAACGTATGCCACAAAATGAGGCAATTGAAGGATATTTCCCACATTGACCATCCATCTTTTCTCTCAAAAAAAAAAAAATTACACCAGTGACTCACATAACTATGGATGCCATAAGACACTTGACTAGTCTTAACAAGAATGGACATTTCTTCGGATTTGATCTCTCTGTTACACGAAATTAAAAACCAAACTGTCACTAAACAGTACTGTTCAATTGAACTTCGCGCAGCCGACCCAAACACACGCACTTTGCTTCCTGACCACGCACAGCACAAGCAATCACGGTCATGACCGATAGAATCGACGACACCAAGCCAATACACGATCGATCGAGAACTCCATCTGACCCCTCGCACGCACAATTCTCGGACCAAACGAAAGAAACGTGTCACGATCATTCCTCCGTATATCACCAAAACAGTCAGAGAACGAACGATCAAAGAGAGAAACACTCTTACGAAGCAGGCACGATCAACGAAAAGTACGAAGAGACAGAAAAGGAAAAAAAAAAGGAGGGGAAAACGAAGGGGAAAAGGCGGTACCTAAGTTGCAATCGGCGGAGTTGAGAGCCACACGGTGTCGGGCTTCGACTCCGAGGCGTCGCCGCGTCTCGTCCTCTTGAGGTTCTGCTCGAATTCGTCTTCTCCGGAAGGTTCGCGTTTCAGAGAAGCCATTGCCACCGGGCTCTGAAGCTGAACCAGTACCGGCACAGAGAGAGAGAGAGAGAGAGAGAGAGAGAGAGGAGGGGCGTAAACGAAATGTGTCGTCGTGCATATAAAGGGATCGGAAGCGGAGTGGGACCCACAAGTCAATAAAATATTGCTTTTTTATTTTTTTACTTTTTTGCCCAAAAAAGTTTACTAGATAGTTGGATTAATTAATGAGAAATTTTCAAAAAAGGGCCTCAAGTGCCCTAATTTTTTCAAAAAAGGGCCCAGAGTAGACATTGTTTCAAATAAGGGCCTGAAGTGTCTAACCTTATTTCAATTAAGGGCTTGAAGTGTTCAAACATGTTTCAAATAAGGGCCTCGGCTTGCTGGCCGGTCAAATGTTTGCCGGCCGGCGAACACGTGATACTTCAGGTGATCGGAACGAGGGCATTTTTGTCCAAACAAATTTAAATAAGAAAAAGCCAAAACTTTAAATTAAAAAACTCAAAACACACGTTCATTTTCTTTTCTTCAACCCACCCACGTTCTTCTCCAACGCACGTTCATCACCGAAAGAAATTGTTCCTTGAGGAAGTGTTACCAGAGCAAGCACCGGCGAGCGTTGGCGGCCTATGACCATGAAGCGGTGTGAATCGGGCGGCGGCGGCGGCGATGACAAAGACAATCGAAGGGTGAAGGATATTGAAAGAAACCGAAAGGAAAAAACTCTGCTCCTAGGGTTCATACAAAGTCTTCGCCCTCCCAATTCAACAATCGTTTCAATTGTGTCCTTCGTTTTGCTTTTATAATTCAACGGAGGTCGGTTTTCTTCCAGAAGTGGATCTACGAATCAAAAACCCTAATTTTCCTAATCCTCTAATTTCTTTCGTTTTTTATAAAGGTTAGTTTCCTAGGTTGGTTCAATCGGTACTTCGTTCATCCAAGACAAGGCGATTGCACCTGTTGAGTAACATGTCCATAAGGAGTGGGCATGTGGTGGAATGTGACACTGATAGCAGTACCATCGATGGAAGTGAGTTTCATTTTCTAGTGACAAGTTGTATTTATTATGCATTTTCTAATTGTATTTGTTGTGGTCGTGGTCCCTACGTGTCGTTCGTGGTCCATGTTTATCAAATAGTTGCCACTTTGAACATGTGTTTTTTTGCGTGTGTTTTGTCGTTTACACAACTATTTATTCATGGTCCACTATTTACTGTTTTCATTTTGTCTATTGTGTTTGTGGTCTCTGTTTCTCAAATATTTGTTCATGGTCCAAATATTTTATTATGTTATTCTTGTGCATATGTCAAAATGCCATGGTATGAGACTGTTTTTATGAGACTGTTTTGAGAGATATCATGTGGATGTTGTTCACGAATGATAAGGATAAGTTGAAGTGTTTCAAGGATGAAAATTGCACTTTGAAGGGCTGATTTGTTGTATGACCTGCGCATGCTTGTGATGAGGATTATAATTGCAACTTGATGTTTTTTCTTCTTCCATTTGCACCAGGTGATGGATGTGAAGAAGTGAATCATGCCACGTCTAATAGGTGGGCTGAAGGTGCTGAAGAAGATGGGTTTGCGATTATTGATCTTAATGAGTTATATAGAAGAAATGTACAAAGTATAGAAGGTACTTCAATGCGAAGGGATACGCAGGAAGGTAGTTCAATGCGGAGGGATACGGAAGTTGGAGACGTCGGCTTGTATGTAGATACATTATCTGATAATGTAGATTTGCTAAATGTGGATAGTCAAGTTGAGTATACACATCCCGAGTTTGATGCTGAGGTGGATATGGAGAATCCAACTTTCAAGTTGGGGATGTGCTTTAGTAATGCTAAAGAGTTTAGAGGAGCAGTTAGAAATTATGCTATTAAAAATGAGAAACAGGTGAGGTTCACTAAGAATGCGCCAAATAAGTTGAGGGCAGTGTGTTTTGACGGTTGTGGTTGGCTTATATATGCCTCCAAAGTTCAAAGGGAGCAGACTTTACAAGTTAAAACCTTCAACCCCGTACATACATGCAATAGAGCTCTACATGTTCCTCAAGTGAGCTCTAAATGGTCGGCAAACAAGTATTGTGATCGGTTGAGGAATAATCCAACGTGGCCTAGTGCTTCAATGAAGAAAACAATGGAGTCTGAAAATGTTTTGAAGTTGTCCAGGACAATGGTCTACAGAGCCGGGGTTACGACTATGAGTATGGTCACGGGAAATGAGAAGGAGCAATTTGGGATACTTAGAAGCTATTGCCAAGCACTTCTTGATTCCAATGCCGGATCCACTTGTGTAATCAAGAGTGAGCAATGTGAAGACCAATTCAAGTTTGAAGGAGTCTATATATGTCTAGATGCATTGAGAAGGGGCTTTCTAGAAGGATGTAGGCGCTTTGTGGGGTTTGATGGTTGTCATTTGTCATCGGGCTACAAAGGTATACTTCTAGCAGTTGTGGGCCTAGATGGAAATGATCAAATGTATCCATTTGCATGGGCGATCGTGGGACAAGAAACATACAAGACATGGCATTGGTTCATTAGTATGATCGCTGAAGATTTGGGGATTACGGACTCGGCAAATTCAAAGTCTTGGACTTTCATGTGTGATAAGCAAAAGGGATTGGTGCAAGCACTAGCTAATTTGATGCCTGAAGCGTAACATAGATTTTGCTTGAGGCATCTTTATGAGAACTTCAGGTTGCATCACAAAGGACTAGAACTTAAACTTTTGGTTTGGAAGGCAGCCATGGCAACAAGGGTATGTGATTTCGACTTGGTAATGGAAGAGCTTAAGGCAGTTAATGAAAAAGCTTATGATTGGTTGTCCCAAAGGCCTCCAGTGCAATGGAGCAAGTCCCACTTTAGAACAAGCTCAAAATGCGATGCTTCCTTGAATAATTGGTGCGAAAGTTTCAACAAGAGCATCATTGATGCTAGAGACAAGCCTATCATCACATTGCTTGAAGCCATAAGAGTGCAACTCATGGAAAGGATTCATAAGCAAAGAGATGGATTGGCCAACTATAATGGTGTGATTTGTCCTAAGATTCGGGAGATATTGGATCTTCAAAAAAAAATGTCAGCATCGTGGATTCCTACATGGAATGGGGAGGATGAGTTTGAATTGAGTGGACCACATGGAGACAAGAGGGTAGTTAATATAAGACACAAAACTTGTAGCTGCAGAAGATGGGACATTAGTGGGATCCCTTGTTGTCATGCTGTGGCAGCTCTTGTATACTTGAAGGAACAACCTGAAAAATGGGTTCACACATGCTTCAGTGTGAAAAAATTCACGCGAACTTATAGCCATGTTGTGCATGCTATAGATTCCAAGGATACATGGCCTGCTAGAGAGTGTCTACTCCCACCAGATGTGCCTAAGAAAGTTGGTAGAAAGAAGAAACAAAGAACAAAGTCGGTGAATGAAATAGCCGATAACAATTTAAAGAAGAGGAAGAAGAAAGTTGTGCAAGAACCCATGGGAACCAAATTGAAGAGACAAAATACCACAATCACTTGTGGGAAATGCGGTGGGTTAGGCCATAACAGGTATTATTGCAAGAATCCATCAGCTGCATCGACAACAACAATGGCGGCAACATCAACCGCCCTAGCAACTTCTACATTCGCTTCATGCTCACAAGATGTGGTAGAAAGCACTCCATTAGCCCCAACATCACAAACCGAGATCGCTGAACTGCTTGCGTCATTTTTAAGCAACATGGAAAGCTCAATATCATCTATGGGAAGAGAGAAGATGCCAGTATCCATCTATGCTTGACTTTGTGATAAACGTGTTCTTGTGCTTGACTTTGTTTTGACTACCTAATTTAATTCTTAATTCAACTGTAGGTAAAGAGGAGGACGTGAACACCTAAACATGAAAATGGTCAAAGACGAGCAACTTTTTGAGATATGCAATACCAACAAGACCAACAAGATCGATCACTTTTTGGGATGTTTGAGATGTTTCTCTTTTCCATCAAACAAGTAAGTCTACATGGGGTCATGTTTCTTTTTTTTTTGGCATGGTAAGGGATATGAGGATGCAAAGCAAGTAGTTGAAGCTGTGAAATGTAAATGTGCATCTGCAATTGGGGCTGCTGGCTTTTGTTGGGGAGGTGAGTAGCTTTGTTCTAGACGATTCTTTAAAAGATCTCTTTTCAATGCCAAGAATCTCTTAAAGTAGCTGCATGAACCTTCCTCTGCACATTTTCATTGTTATGCACTGGAATTATATTGCAAATGGCTTGCATATCGAAGAAAAAGCATCCCCACATGAGTTGGAAATTTGGAACATACATGTGTGACTACATAGATATGACAATTTTCTTTGCTCTTTGTAACCCCAGCGAAATTAACATTTACATAGCACACAAGACACTAAAGATTTTGATGCTTTATTTACAGGTTTTTGGCAGGTTCATTCTTGCAGGGATAACTTTAGTGGAAGTGATTTTATCTAGGAAGGTCAGTTTTCCTATTGCGTAGTAATGTTCGTTTCCGAGTAACTTACTTACATGCCATTTAAAATTTTACAGCACCACGAGCGTTTTTCCCACTTTCGTCCTTCCGGAGCAAGGGAAGAGACTTGAAGATTTACCTCTGAGTCACTGAGCTCTTAACAAGAGGATTCTAATATTCCATTTTCAGATTCTGTGTAAAGGGGAATGCTTGCTAGATATACGTGTATGCATGTGCTTTTGGTATTGTGTAAGACGTATCTATTCCGTATGTGAACTATGTACCAGAATATAGAATTGTTCTGTTATTTAGATCGATAGTTTGGCAAGTGAAGATGGATGATGTGCAAGCAAATGCTATATTTTTTTGCATATCCTTTCCTGTACTTTCTTTCCTCTGCTATATCATGAGACTCACTAGTGGCCCGAGAACTGCATTGTGGAGTTAAACATATTCAATACTGAATTCTCTTGCGAATAATATCCCAGGTCTTTAAAAAAAGCAGCCTAGTACTTGAAAATGAATTTCTCAGTCGGGCAGTATTGTACATTTTATTTCACAAGCATCGCTAAAACACAGGTTCTATTGAATCCAAACCGAAAAGGACTGTGAAATATGTAAGGTATCAAACGATAGGAAATTATTGATCATCAACAACTTATCTTTAAACACTCACATTTATTCAACTTTCATATTTGCATTACAAAAAGAGACAATCACATATAAGTTTACAATTTCAATATGTGTGCATAGCACAACCCTCAATAGAAAGCTCCATCGATCACAGCCCATTCTAATACAACCTTAGGTGACATTCTCAGCTCCTTCATGTACCGTTTCTATCCAATCTTAATGCAGGCAGCCATTGAATATCACAAACTTCAATACAGTCAGCATCACCATATGCACAAACAGAGAACTTCATTTGCAGTGGTGCTCCATTCAGCAGCTCCAGTGCTACAGTTAAGAAGCTCTGCCTCGTTACATTGCAATTGGCACATCCATCTTAGTGATTTAATAGCTTGAGAAACATAAGTTGCATCCATCTCAATGATCAAACCAGTCTGACATTGTCTTCTCCACGTTAGATGATATTATTTTTCCAGAAGCAGATATACTAGCATCTAAAGACACATTCAATGATGCTTCTGATGCTAAATCCTGAAGTCCCTTTTGCACTTCACTGCGCTTTGCTTCTAAAGCAAAAGAGGGCTTATCTTTTGGAGTCTGCAGCAAAATCATAAATTGTCATCAATATATTGTAGCTAATAGAGCAAAACAAAAACGTTTCTACAGAGTCCTAACAAGAAAGTTATTACCACTAATGAGGAAAGTCTACAAGCAATGCATAGACTCTACAATACTAAAGTATCTGCGCACATCATTTTAAAACCGGATACATAGAAATCTATAATGGAAAACCGGTGTGAAATTTGGTCAAATGCAGTAGTGATTTCTGTTTTCTACTTACAGATCCATAAGGTTTTAAAACCAATATATAAAACTTATTTGAGATCATGTGTAATGTCTATTATATCTTAAGATAAGATGTTCAAGCCCTTTTTTTTTTTTGCCCTGTGAAGCTTCCAATCGGTCTCGATCAGCAAAGAAGCCGGAACCAAATCCACAAGCAAACGAAAATACCCAAAAGAGCAAGTATGTATAATCTATATAGACTCGGTTCAAGCATTCTGTCAAACATGTTGTATGCGGTTTGCTCGTGTAGTTTATACACAAGTTTAAACTAGCGACTCGCTTCAATCCATCACAATAAGAGCAAATATGTATCTAAATCAACAACTCAACCTTCATCATATGAGATTTTAAACCAACACTACTTGAAGATTCACTGTATGTTTTCATTCTAAGAGCAACCAAAATAGCTACTATGGAACTCACCTTCGCACAACTGCACTTCTAACTCCAGACCATGAGAAAATGAAGCGCGTACGTTCAGGAAGTCACCAACGAGGATCGGAAGCTTGTAAATGAGGCGAGATGTAGCAGCCATTGGTTAAGAGAACGTGGGTTTTAGATTTTCTTTCAAAACCCTTTACCCTTTGACAGTCACCGGCGCTGGTGCCACCGCCGCCGTTCGATTCACGCCGTCGCCTGGTTGCAGGCCACCAACGCCCAACGATGCTTGCTGTGGTAACGCTTCCTTGTTCAAGCAGCAGTCTCTTTTGTCGATAAACGTGGGGAGAAGAAGGTGCAAAGGTTTTGGGATTTTTAATTTAAAGTTAGTCTTTTACTTTATTCAAAAAATTTTGGACAAAAATGCCCCTGTTCCGGTCGCCGGAAACATCATATACTCGCCGGTCGGTGAACATTTGACTGGCTGGTGACCTCAGGTCCCTAATTAAAACAAGATTAGACACTTCGGGCCCTTATTTGAAAAAGTGTTTACTCCGGGCCCTTTTTTGAAAAAATAGGGGCACTTCGGGTCCTTTTTTGAAATTTTCCCTTAATTAATTAAGGGGGAAAGGGAAATGGAAGAACTAATTGGGCTTTGGCAGGGTTTATAGTTTTCATGATCCGCGTTTAAGGTAAATGGGCTCTCTCTCTCTATGTTTTTTTTTTTTTTTTTGGATGGAACAGGTAAAATGGGCTTCAAGGGCACTTTAGTTCACCTTGACATTTGAAGTTCGATTTTTGCTCCGAACGAGTCAATTTTGGTTAGTCCAAAACGAGCCGACAATGGTTCGCTAGAATCTTTTCGCATGAAAAAAAAACAGGTCGATTTAGATCATATACATTTTAGACCCATCTAAACCTAACCCAACCCGACTCGCTAGAGGCGTCAAAACCCACCAATGAGCTCCTTGGCACACCTGTGCATGAGAAGATACTACTGTCCATTTTGACCCATCACATGATAAGACATGATGCTCAGCACACCTGTGCATGAGAAGATACTACTGTCCATTTTGACCCATCACATGATAAGACATGATGCTCACGATTATAGTCATGTGACGCATTAGAGAATAATAATCATCAATATGCATATCTACGAAAGTTAGTAGGATAAACCACGTTAATCAGACGACCAAACACATGTACAATGCCCTAACGAAGAGAGAATCGGTATGCCCATGACATTTTCCCGTGGACCGGTCCCTGCTTTTCGACGAGTTTAACAATACTTCGTCCAAATCCTATCAAAGTACCCTTTGCATGAAAAGATTATCATTTGGTCATCATCATTCCTCATACATTAGTTACATCGAAACAAACCCCGGCCAAGACAAACTCAAACTCTACTTTGAGCAACTGCACAAAGCTATGCCGCAAATCGCTATAACCCGTTACAAATCGCGAGAGCTCAACATTGCTGGATCACTGCAGATCATGGATTTGCCTCTGCCATCAATCATTCAATATTTCCGATCAGTGAAAGACGTGATATAGATTGACGTAAAGTTGTTAAGAAATCTCAAGAATCCTGTTGCCCCTTTTCAGGGGACACGGCCTCAAGATCAGCACCTCCATCTCCATCATGCACGCTGTTACATGCGGAATCAAAAGCAAAGCTCCAGATTGAGAGACAGTTCTCATCACCTGCAAAAGAAGACAAGACAATACAATGTAAACCAAGGGCAACAGTAAATTGTTGAGCTGATCAAAGGAGAGTGCACGCATGCACGGCTGGCAAGAGATATCGACTCTAATCCGTGTAATTAAACATGCAACAAATTTTATCCAAGTACATCATCGAAGAAAAGCAGAACAGTCTATGGCTGTTGAAACTAGCAAAAAAAAAAACTTCAAGATGGCATAATCTTAGCTGGCCGAAGAACTTGAAAAACAAAAGGATATCTTTTCCCCAGGAAAATTCCAAACATTGGGCCGTAGAAGACCCTCAAGTGGGACTTTGGGGAAAAATGGGAAGAACAAGAACAAGAAAAAACCCAATGGAGGATGATCTTCTAGGGGACTTTGGGGAAAAATGGGAAGAACAAGATCAAGAAAAAACCAAATGGAGGATGACCTTCTAGGGCCCAATATTTTGATTGAATTAGCACAATGACCAAGGCGATCAATCAATAAGGCAAGGTGAAATATGCTGCAAAGCTTTAACAGGAAAAGGTGGACATCTATGATACCCCTCAAATGAAATACTGCATCATCCTCCTCAGGAACCTCAAATCTTCGGTGCCCGGAAGAAGAAGCGGCCATTGGCAGAAACGGATGAAAAGAGAAGCCATTTACTGTATCTGGATTATCACGGAAGACAAGGAAATGTTTTTTTTTTTTTTTTTTTGGTAAAGAAAGACAAGGAAATGTTCATCATCAGGCAAATCAAGTACAACTAAACACAACACGCATAAATGGACAAGAAACTCTTCAATTACAAAGTATCAGACCTGATGCAGCCTGAAAGCCTGAAATCCACTGGCCAGTTTGAAGATCATATATATGAACTAGAACATCCTGATGGGAAAGAGTCAGAAAGAGTAGACTATTGACGATATAGTTTGCTACAAATGCAAAAGCAGCATGGTACCTGACCGCCTGTACCAAGATATCAACCTAGAGGTTCAACATCAAAGTATATGCGCTGGTTGGTATCTTCAGATGACCGGTACAACCTATATAAACAATTGAGGGACAAAAAAAGTCACTTCGATGATACGGAAAAACAATAATGATACCTTACCAAAAAAAAAAAAACAATAATGATAGCAAAAGTGATTACTTGAGGGGAAAAAAAAAACCCACCTTGGGAGAGGCATATTAGCAGGAAATATTCTACTTTCTTATCTAAGACCCAACATTTCATTAAAAATATGTTATTCAGTTGCATGGAAAGAGGAGCTTTGCTATCATTAGAAAACAATACTCACTTGTAGACGACATCAACAGCCTTGCGAACATCCCAGCACATAATGAAAGGGTCCTACAAGAAATTTAAGAAGAGACATTGTCAAAGATAGACATGTCTAAAGTAAACAATGCATAAAGAATGTTTACCATGATTCCTCAATGTTAAGTCCATCCCAAAACACTACAGTGGTTCTCGCACAAATTCAGAATTTAGGCTCTGTTTGATCACTGGAAAAAGACAGAATTGAGACAAAATGTTTGTGCATTCATTTGGAGAGTGACTAGAATTAGATATGTTCTATCTTATCCGGCTTCACCAATTAACACACACATCCCAAATCAGCAAGTGCCTGGTTACTTGGTAGGTCACTGTGTCTGGAAAGAACAGGGCAGGATCATGCGCGCGCGCGCTCTCTCTCTACCAACCGAAACCACCACACCCCCCTCCCCCAAAAAAAAAAAGCCATTCCCTGCCACCTAAGAGGAAAGCTTTCCACATTTAGCTTGTCATTCAAGCAAGTCCAAGACATGAAAAAAGGATATGTTTCCATGATTATCACCATTAGTAGCAGATAAAACAAATTTGCATATCTCAGAGGCAACAACGAATTCAATCGCTCATCATCACAAAGTAATTGTTCCAAATTTCATCTAATTAATCGATTAAAAAACCTCTGGAAATGTCCAAATAAAATGCTTCCATCACACGCCTTTGCATGAGAGAGAGAAAGAGAGGGAGAATGGTAGAGTCATTCTATATATTTTCAAGAAAAGGAAAAGAGAAGGTTTAGAGTATTCTACCTTTCATCCTCCAGTATACAAGTAGTTTCCATCTTTCGAAAATAACACCTGGAAGTGCAAGCTTATCACCTATAATTTCTTGAGAAATAACCATCACATAAGGGAAATCCAACCATCTGGCACTTACATGGGTAACCCCGCCTTGTTGACCATGTAGGATGTATAAGAGTTCCATGTTATCTTCTCTGTAGATTGCAGTAGTCTGGCTGTAGGAGCCAGTTGCCAGTATTCCAGTATGAGCTGGAGAGAAAGCAATGGCAGATATAATACCTGCACAAAAGCGATAGCCAGTAAGATATTAAATTCTTCCCTTTTATCTTGCGATCTCAATATTATCTTGAATCATTATATAATTAACATGGAAATCCAGGGCATTCAGGAGATCTGCTATTTCCCTTTACATGCATCATGTATCAGCCCCATGGCAAAATAAACAGAAAAAGTCAGCCTTACAATCCAAAGTATTCCATTGAAGTTGAAATACTCAATTCTTCTCGACTGGAGTTTTTGAATTCCTCTTTTATTTAACTTGTCAGACAAATATAAAGAAACAGCTAAACCAGGACAGGCACAACAATGCACCTGTTTGACCTTCTTTGTTTCCTTGAAGTGTTGAGTGCTTCTCAAAATCTCTACCAGGGCGATGTACGTCAAACACTCTTATGGATTTGTTATATCCAGCAAAGATCCTTCACATGAACAGAGGATGTAGGTTGAAACTTTAATAGACTTAAAATGCTGTAAACCCTGCCTATAGAGAATAGCTCCAACAAACTAAATCATTCTTGATAACCACAAAAACCACTAAGTAACCAAACACCGACATTTGGAAATTCGGATAGCAGAGCATAACCTACATCACCAAATGCTGATTTCCTTCAACAATAGAAGGTAAAGTAATGTACAATTTCAAGGGGAATTAGAGTGAACCGTTGACATGTGGGAATTTAAGAGTCTTCAAAATGGAATGTTAACCTTACTTGTTCCCCGCAGGATTAAATGCAATTGAAAATGCAGCTGTAATTTCATCCACAGCATCATAAGCCCTGTATGTGCAACGTAGCTGCAATGTCAATTGTACGAGTCAATAAAATTTCCTCTTTTTTGTCGAGACAATTGAAACAGAAGTTGTACAAAGAAGATTGTAAAGGAGAAAATGAGGGGTATGCAGGCAACAGAGTTGCTACAAAGCATGTCTAAGATGTGTGATAAGCTCAGGGTCCACAACTTCAGTGTACCCCTAAATAACTATATGGCTTCCATAAAGTCTCCCTATAGTTCTTGAAACCTCTAAACTAAGCTTAACAATTCTGACCCGTCCAGTAGAAGCATCCCAGACATGAATTGGAAGATCACGAGTAGTTGACGCGAATACACAGCTAACTGGGTCTGAAATATGAAAAACTTCCATACTCAATTCCAGCTGTAGCTAATTACCAGAAGAAAACTAACTATAGCTGCAAATATAACCATGATAATTAAAAGAAGAGTAAAATTTAACGAGACAACCTGTAGCAGACATGTATGGGTACCAACAGAAATCATAAACCGATTCCCCTTCCGTCACAACATGATTTGCTGTGAAGGAATCTGCAACCAAAGAGAACCACATGAGACATAGACCACCCAATGTCTGGATTTGCTAATATTTGGTTGTAGATATTACTCGCAAAATAGTCTCAGCAGTCCTAAAGCTAACATCTTTTCAAGCTACTTAAATACACAGAAATAACACACATGCTGCATGACCACAAACTCCTTGCGAACCTGTACCTTGATCAACATCACAGGAACTTGCATTTGCCCTGTCGTCACCCCCATAGTCTGGTCTGATCATGAAAAACAGCAATTAAAGCACGACCAACATCGCCAATTCTCGTGAACGAATAAACATAAAAAGGAACAGAAAAATCAGCAAGCACCACCATTGTCCCAAAACAAACTTACAAAGTGAACACACGTAGTGTATTGTCCTCTGAACTACTGAGAAAGCAAGTCCCATCAGGTGACCTAACGAAAGCCCGAAATAGAAGAGGCAATCATCGCTTCAAAAGCCACATCACTACACAGAATGCGGACAACCAAACACCCATCAAGGGAAAACAAAAAATTACCCACCATTTGACGCCTTTCAGAAAGTTGTTGGGCTTCTGGTCAGTTCTGAACTGTTTGTGGAAATGATAAGCTCTTTGAGGAGGGACATCGAACCGAATCGCCGGCCATGAGTAGTCTTGATGAGCGGCCACTGTGGGTTCGTCGAGCGGGCTCAGTTGACGCTGCTCTTCTTCTTCAACCACCCTCGTGCGAGAGAGAAGTGTGTGTGTGTGTTGAAGAGCGTCGAGCACGAGCTGTGAGAGATTTCTTGAGGGGGTCGCCGGCTAGTTGAAATCTGATTTTTACAACAAGACATAGGCTGCCAATGGGCCAAAAGAAAAGGCAAGTTCATATTCAAAAGTCTGTGCAAGTAAAATAGGGTTTTACAAAAAAAAAAAAAAAAAAAAAAAAAGGGATCTATAATAAAAAAAATTAAAAATAAAAATAGGGTCTAAAATTTCGACCAAACAAAAAAGGGGTGTCTAAAACATATAGTTCCTACGTAAAAATAAGTGAATTTACTTTAACACATTAGAAAAACTCGAAATCGTAATTGAGGTATTTTCTTTGGAATCCTAAAATGGTAATGTTAAAAGTCACGTTTTACTTCTTTTGGGCAGCAAAGAAGCACTTCAAGTTTTGTCATTTGAAATCGAATGCAATCGAAGGAGCTACTCGCTTGCTTATTCATAAATTTGCGAACACCGCAAGGAGTCGTTGCTTCACTTGAAAACAAGGAGTTGTGTTGAAACTAAAATCAAATTGTAACGATGTCTATATAGTTAAGCACAAATACATGAAATAAAATGCATATTCTAATACTCGGGATTTCGCCCGACCTTCCGACAATGCACATAAATAAGGAAAAATTCCAATTAGGAGCCTAAAGTACCCTCATTTCTCGAATAATGGGTCGAAATGAATTTTGCTTTAAATAAGAGCATGAAGTGGCCATTATCTCAAATAAAACGCCTAAAGTGCCCATATTAATCTCAAAGAAGGGTTTGACTTGGCCAACCAAAGGGCAATTTCGTCTTTTTACTTTTTTAAAATTTTCTACTTTTCTACTTTTTTTTCTTTTTTTCCTCCTCTAGCCACCATCCGGCTAGAGGAAGTTGCCGAACTCTGGCGAGGGCTGCCCTCGCTTGGGCAAGCGAGGGTGAACCACGGCAAATCCGGTGAGGAGCATACTCGAAGTTTTTGGGCAACCGGCTCGCCGCCAATGAATCCTGTCCCTTCTTAGGAAAGGCATGTTCAGGAAACTATTCTACTTTCTCATCTAAAGACTCAACATTTCAGTAAGAATATGTCATCCAGGTGTATGGAAATAGAAGCTTTGCCATCCCTAGAAAACAACACTCAATTGTAGACAACATCAACAGCCTTGCGAACACCCCAGCACATAATAAACGGGTCCTACAAGAAATTTAAGAAGAGACATTGTCAGAGACAAACATGCCTAATGTAGAAATAACGCTTAACAAATGTTTTACTCATGATTCGTGAATGTTAAGTCCATCCAAAATGCTCCAGTGGTTTTCTCACAAATTGAGAACTTAAGACTGTGTTTGATCACAAGATGAAGACAGAATTGATACGAAAATACTTTTCCATTCAACCTGGAGAGTTAGTACATGTAAGAATTAGAAATGTTCTCCTATCTTATCCGGGTTCATATCCCATATTAGTTAGCGTCTCGTCACTTGCTAGGTCACTGTGTCCGAAAAGAATTGGGCAGAGAATCATGCACACTCTTTTCCGCTTCCGCCACAATCCCCACCCCCAACTCAAACCCAAAGCAAATTCGCTTCCACCTAAGAGAAAAGCTTTCCACGTTTATCTTGTCCTTTGTTGTTGGGACTTTATGTCCGGCTCCTATATATCCAATCCGATGGGACTTTGCATTTTGCCAAAGAGGACACGATAACTCCTATTAGCTTGTATAAACACCAAAGAACATTCAAGCAAAGTCCAAGATGTGAAAAAAAAAAAAAATAATATCTTCCCATGATAATCACTATTAGAAGCAAAAGGAATAAATTCGCATACCTTAGAGGCAACAACAAATTCAATCACTCAACATCACAAAATAATTTTTTCCAACTTTTATCCGATTAATCGACAACAAAAACTCTGGAAATGTCCAATTAAAATGTTACCATCACAAGCCATTGCATGGGAGAGAGAGAGAGAGAGAGAGAGAGAGAGTAGTAGAGAGTCATTTATATTCGTTCCCAAGGACAGGAAAAGAGAAGGTTTAGAGCATTCAACCTTTCGTCCATCTTTCGAAAATAACACCCGGAATTGCAAGCTTATCACCTATAATTTCTTGAGGAATAACCATCACATGGGTAACCCCATCTTGTTGACCATGTAAGATGTATACGAGTTCCATGTTATCTTCTCTGTCAATTGCAGTAGTATGGCTTTAGGAAGGGAACGAGGTATCTTGTGATCGTGAGCTGGAGAGAAAGCAATGGCAGATATCATACCCGCATAAAAGCAATAGAGGGTAAGATAATCAATTCTTCCTTGGTATCTTGTGATCGTGATGTTATCTTGGATAACAATACGCATGGAAATCCAAAACATTGAGGAGATCTGTTATCTTACTTTGCATGCAAAATAAAACAAAAAAACTCGGCCGTCCAACCTTCTTTGTTTCCTTGAAGTTTTGAGTGCTTCTCAAAATCCCAACCAGGACGACGTAAGTCAAACACTCTAATGGATTTGTTATAAGCAGCAAAGAACTTACACGTGAACCCGGGATGAGGGTTGAAACTTTATTAGACTTGACATGCTATAAACCCTATGTAAAGAGACTAGCTCCAACATACTAAATCGTTTATGATAACATCAAAAACAACCAAGCAACCAACCGGAGACATTCTGAAATTCTGGTGGTGGAGAATAACCAAAATCACCAAATGCTGATTTCTTTCAACAATAGAAGGTAAAAAGTAATGTACGAATTCAAAAGAAAATTTCAAGGGGAAATAGAATGGACTTTTAACACAAGGAAATTAAGAGTCTTCAAAATTGAATGTTAACCTTACTTGTTCCCCCTAGAATTGCAATTGCAAATGCTAAGGGATATGCAGATGACAGAGTTACTACGAAGCATTTCTAAGATGTGTGATTAGCGCGAACTCCACAACTGTCTAGCTCAAAAGATAAGACTTTCCCGCACACTTATGCTACATAGGTGTTGAAGAGCATCGAGCACGAGCTGTGACACTTTTCTTGAGTTTTGGCTTCGTCGAACCTTCCCTCTTTTGAGTTCGTTAAAGGGCACTGAAATAAAATGGGAATAAATGAAAATAAACTAAACTCAAAATTAGGGCTCCATTTATTTCGTAAAAAATAAATGATTTTAAAAATATTTTTCCTAAAATGATTGCTTTTATCGCTTACGAAAACTAATGAACATAAATTATTTTCATCGTTTACGCAAATACTTAGATATAAATTTCTATCGGTAATGGCCAATGAGGCGTTGGATGAGTTGGTGAGATGCTTGGGCTTTAGACAGTTAAACTAATAAGGTTCCAAGTTCGACTTCCAGCGACCACGTCTTGGGAGACTTACTTGATGGTATTGGCAAAACCCCCCCTCCCACCATCCTTAGGAGTAGTTTATTGTACGTGGGAAACCTCGGTTAAAAAAAAAAAAAAATTCTATCGGTAATGAAATATTTTTCATTGATCGTTTATATCAAGCATACACACAATTATTTTTTGGAAAAAAAAAGTTTTTCAAATCATTCATTTTTTGTGAAACAAATGGAGTCTAATATTGAGCAGATAATTTCATAAAAACATCAGCAAGCTTAAATTTTTTAATCATTTTTAATTATATGTTAATCCTAATATCATAGAATAATGCATTGTTTTCTATTCATATTATGTTAAATATCGTAAATCATAGAAAAATTGACTATTTTAGAACAAGAACACATAGTTACAGGTTATGGATTATTAACAGTTTTTGAAATGAATTGTAATTATTAGTTATGATAATTAATACCATGATTATTTAAGTTTGAAATTGAGTTATCTTACAATTGAAATTCCATTTAACTCAATAATCTAATATTTGAGAAATTAATTCTAGTACGGTTTGCTTATATACTGAGCATCACGCTTCATTCAATATAAATGACATGTCTGCGAAGAGTAGAAAAATCACTTAATATTTCTGCTTATGATTAGAATCTTAAACTAAAAAGATATGAGAAAACCTAATTCATCATTGTACATTACATATTTAAGTACTTAAAATGTTTCAAGTGTTTCATATTAAATAAATAATCATAGAACACGCAAGACTAAAGAAACTTAAAATTTTGTGAGTAAAAAAATGTTAAAAATTGAAGCAGTCGAAATCTGCTTTTCAACAAGTGATAAGCAATCGACCCCAAAAAAGAAGTGGTAAGCTGCTAATGGGCAAATAATAAGCTGCTTTAATGTCCTTAATTTATATTAAATTACATATTCACAAGTTTAAGCTTCTTAAATAGGTAATAACTATGTTAATTAGCTTCGTAATCATATAAGATACTTCTTTTTTCAGATAATTACCGGACAAGTCCTAAAAATTTGCTATCACAATTAGCTTGAATCACAGAGCTTGCATTTCATGCATGCAAGTCCTCAAACATGCAACTTCGATGCGCCTGAAGCTTTTCTTAACTGCGTCAATTGTAAGTGGACTGAAAACGTCACGTGACTTTTATTTTTATAATATCTCGTGCCTTTTAGAAAAAAAAGAAAAATGCCACGCAAAATACAGTTTAGTTCCCATCGCAAACTTTTTTTTTTCTCAGGAAAAGAAAAAAAAAAACCTTTTAAACCAAGACACTCGTATTGGGAAATGGATCCCCTAACATTGGGATCTATGTTAGGGGTAATATAACCCCCCATCGGACCGTCCATTTCCCATCGGACCGTCAACAATCGATCAATTCAAATTTTGAGAAGGGGAAAATTTTGGGTGGAAATTTTTTTTTTAATTGACGTAATCGATTGTTAACCGTCCGATGGGAAATGAACGGACCAATGGGTGGTTATGTTACCCCTAACATGGATCCCCAACGTTAGGGGATCAGAATCTACCGAGGTTTCTCCTAGAGAGATTTATATTTACAACTAGAATAAAACTTGAAACAAGAGCAAATTAGGCACACGTTAAAAAACTAATACTGTCCCACTTACATGTAACTTTACTGTCAAAGTGTGGATACAAATGACCAGTGTAGTGCCCATGAGTTCAACGAGAAACCCGGTTGAAACGATAAACAAAGATAACCTCTGCATTTTGGGAAGCTCTTCGACAGCTGAGCACATTCTTGTTCATACCATATAGTTTCGATAGATCAGCGGCTTGAAGATGCTTTTGTACATGTCGGGTCAACTGAGCCTTGATAATCAACTTCTCCAGCGCGTGTGCATTTCCAAGAAGAAACTTAATCAAGGCGAGCAGATGATTTGATCCTAAACGATTGGCTTCATAACCGATGATCTCAACTCTCTTGAGATGTTTCGCCAAACATTCAAAGTTCCCCTTCCTTGGGCACAAATAATCTTCTCCGTTGAAGTTAAAACGTTCTCTAGATTCGTCATCAAGCCCAAACTGCACGTGAATACCCCATTTAAGAAACTCACTTCGCATTAGATGTGGGTCCATGAGGAAAAGAAAATTCACTGCCTTGCTAAAATTTCAAACAAACAACCTTTATTTGTCCACTGCAAATGGTAGTTTGTTTTACTTTATATGAGGTCTTAATCAATTTGAGCTCTTAAACTCGCCCACACAATACAATCTATTCTCTTTCTAGCTGCTCATTGCTGACCTATTAGTTCAAGATCCAAACCTACATGGCAGCAATAGAACCTCCAGTACAGCACTGCAGTTACTTTGAAGACATGAACTAAAACAGGTGCACATATGTTGAGTGCACTGACCAAAGTTACGGGCAATTTTCAATTGCCAAAACAAATAAGATTTTGGATTTGATAATCTTCATATGCTTCTGGAGTTTTAACTCACATTTGTGCGAAATAAAAGTCAGCTCAAGAAGTGAAATGAAAATATCATAGCGAATGAACGAACCTTAAACAGGGTGTAGCCATCCAGGCATATGAGTAAATTTTCCAGGCATGGTGAACTACGCAGCAAGTGTGCTATCCAAGGGAAGTCCCAATGAGTAACTGGTGCATGCAGTGTCAAATTCTGACATTTTGACAATGGAAATGGCACTCCTTCCATCTCCCAAGGAGACAAAATCTAAGCACATTGAGCGAGCAAAATAGAAAAATTTTGATTATTATTTCTTTTCCTGTTCAGGATGAATAAAGACTAACAAAATTTACAGTCCATCCAAATACTTTATCCCTTGACCCTGTAGGTCGCTCTAGTGGGGCAACATACATTAATAAAACAGTGCTAATCACGGATCCCATTCAAGGTAAAAAAAACCAAGCTCGTACCTGGAAACACCGGCCGCAGGTGGCAATCGTAGGAACTCCCCGCAGCTTCTCCAGGAGTCCCTTTAAAAGATCCAGCATCCTCTCTCCACGAGACATAAGAAAATATAAGTTGGCTTCCACCAAAGAAGAAACATTGTCAAGTCTGAACATGGGATCATTAGGCAAAAACCCTGATATCCACAGTGACAGCAGATAAGGGGCCCAAATTGTCTCCACTTTACAGGTCATGGGGTAGACGAGTATCAATTTTTTCACACTCATTGAATCTATTCTGATGTTCTTCACGCCCTTGCTCATGTGCAGCTCAAGGGACTCTAAAACCGGACTTCCCCTAACAATTTCCTCTAGGATATGATCACTCAACTCCGCAAATGACATCGACAAGACCTTAAGACGAGGCCACCTAACAGTAGTGCCCAGCGAAAAGCGGCACTTTCTGAATTCCAGGCGTACCAACCAACTCAAGTGACACACGAACTGCGGCAATGCGTACGAGAACAATGGTGTAGCAGCCGGCAACAGGCAGAGATCCTCCACGCGGCGTGCTGCCGCAAAGCAGAACCAGGAGTCGAACTTGGGTGAGTTGACCCCGTCGCACATGATGTGGAATCTCTTCACGGTCGGGGAGGTCCTCTGAAGCAGGACGCTGTCGACAAAGGACGAGAAGTCCCTGGAACTGTGAGGCAGGTCATCACCAATCCCATAATTGAAGACGAGGTCGGTGGTAGAGGTCCAAGTGGACTGCCACCGCTTGGAGAGGATGCTGGTCTTGACTACATCTCGGAGGGTCAGGAACGAGAAGATGTGGTGGATCACGTCGTCTGGCAAGGCGCTGATGTCATCCCTAGGGCTCAAAGGAGGAGGAGGTGGGATTCGTCTTGTACGATTCGGCCGGTCGCCGGGGGATTTGCAGTGGATGGCGCCGTGGACGGAGGTCTCCGCCATGGTCTATAAAACCTAGGGTTTCTATCCCGAGCTTTCGAGGCTTTTGACTTTCACGTTTTATATTTAAATGGCATAATTTTTTTTTTCTGTTGGGCGTATTTTTTGTTTTTCAATATATATAAGAATTTCTTTTGGGGTGACCAAGCAAGTGCTCAATGGTCAAGCAATTTTCCTACGAAAAACGGTGAAATTTTGATTCTTTTAGGCTCCGTTTAATTCTTTTAAATCTGGCTGACCTTATATGGTCACAGGCCGACAAGCTCTCGCTCGCTCTTGTCTCCTTCAATCTCTCACCTGCTGATGCTCTCTCTCACTCGGCGGCTCCGTCCGGCGACGATCCCTTGCTCTCTCACCCCAGCCTTGCGGAAGGAAGGAGGAGCACAAAGCAGCGGTATGATGATATTCCTGCGGTAGTTTTGGGCGTAGGATCGAGGTAAGTCCGAGTCTTGCAGTGGTTCCGCGATTTGCTTGTGTTCATGTGGATGGAAGGACGAGCTAGTAGCGACACGGCGGTTCGGTCCCGTGGTGGGCCTCTCGCGCAGGAGTCCAGGTGAGTAGATTTCTAATTCGTGTAACCCTCGGATCGTGGGTTTCGGCTTGCATATTGCCAATGTTCTTTGCATGTTACTTTTGTTGGTTTGCTTGATATCCTAGAATGTCGGATGAGTGAAATTGAGAGATGAAGAGAGTTCGGTGGGGTTGTCACGAAATGAGAAGGAAGAAGAGGAAGAAGAAAAGAAGAAGAGGAAGAGGAGATGGTGGCTTGAAGGTTCCTATGCCACATGGGGAGGGAGGTGTCGTCCATGAAAGAAGAGAGAGGGGTGAGGTGCAATTTTCACTCGGTCGGGTTCCAATTTCACATATTTTTTAACTCTATGGGGTCCAAATTATACCGTAGTGTATCCTCAAAAATATCGTTTTTACTACGGACTTGAGATGAATAAGTACTAATCCACTCATAACTTAAGCTGGTGGAAAAATCGGGTTGTTCTTGTACATGTCTTGTTTAAATATTTATCAATTGGAATCATATTTACATTAACCTTACTTTGATTTTTTTTTCGAAATAGATACGGTAGTTATAAATAGATAGTGCTCTTATACAAAACAAATAAAATTTTCTCGTTTTCACCCGCCTTCAGATGAATTTTTTCTAACGAAGGAAAGGAATTCAAAAGAAAAAGAATTCGCATTTTTTTAATTCTTTGGATTAAAAATTCGAATATTAAAAAAAATTCGAAAAGGAAATCGATTTTTTTATATTTTATATAAAAGATTATTTTATTCTAATTTTAATATACTAGTTAACTAAACTATTCTAGTAGTTATAATAAACTATAATATTAGTTATGTTAGGGCTTATGGACTTGAACCGTAGACCTTCACGATAAAACAGATCAAATTGATTATTATCAAAATGATTCGAATTATTTCAAAGGCCCAAGATGTCCCTTTTTTTTTGGGTTGGGGGGTTATTGGGCTCTTTCATTAACTAATCAAAATATCAGTTAGTCCACCATTTTTTTCTAGCAAATAAAGAGATGGCTCCATGTGCTCTGAGTTATTATTTTGGTTTCAACCTAGGAGCACTACTAAAGTGTTTCAAAGAAGGGTTATCTTGACGTAGGTCAGCTTCTTGCCGAGATCAACCTAAGATAAGGTGATTTTCAAGGGATTTTTTTCCCATTAATGTACCATAATCAATAGGGAGATTTCATCTATTGTCCGCTCTTTTCAATAATTGACGTACCAAAGAAATGAAATTAGGAATATTAAATCTATATCAAATAAAGTTTGAACTTTTGAAATCCGGACATGCGTTGTTATTTTATACATTGTGGTAAGTAACATTGGTAAATTAATTTAAGGTACGGAAAGAAAGAGATTCAAATCCTCTGTAAACAAAAGCCTACAGAGCAGTTTCAATGCTACGCCTTGCACCACTCGACCAACTATCCTACAGAGGCTATGATGATCATATCCTGCTACAAAAGGGCACATGGTTCAATGAATGATGGCGGACATCATAATTTATCTTCATCAAAGTTAAAATATGGAGGAAATCTATGGGTCAATTGGTTTCCCATAGAGGATGTCTCTGATCCTAAACCTCCTCACTGTGGCCGAGGCCCACGGGCCAGAACCATTTCTACAAAGACAGAGATGGATCGTCTTGCCAGAGTAAGCGTCTTAGCGCACAAAGTTACAGAAAAAAAAAAAAAAAAGAAAGGTCTTTTGCAATAGTGCAGATGGATCGCCACCGCTTGGAGGGGACGCAGGCCTTAAAAACGTCTTGAATGGGGTAAGGATAGATGAGGCGGACTATGGCTTCGCGCAAAGGGGTTGATGAAATCGTGGAGATAAATTCTCAGGTTCCTGCTTCGTTTCGTTTTGAAGGAGAAGGTTGGCTTCGTTTTATGAGATTCAGTAGTTTGCCACGACAATTTGCCTTGGATTATGCCGTGGGCAGAGCTCTCGGCCATGAATTTCACTTCCCAGGTTTTTATGAGTCCTGCCGCCAAAACAGCTTTGAAAAAAAGGACGCCTCTTTGAAAGAATGATTGAAGATGACTTCAGCATTTTGGGAACCTCTTCGATAGCTGAGCACATTTTGGCGTTCGCCAAGTAGTTCCCAAAGAACAGCGGCTTCATAGTGTCTTAGTCCATAATGCGCGGGCAATTCAGCCTTGATAATCAACTTCTCCAGAACAAGTGCTTCCTCAAGAAGAAACTTAATCAGTGCGAGCAGATGTTTCGACCAAAAGCAATCAGCTCCAAAGCCGATTATCTCAACTCTCTTGAGATGTTTCGCCAAACATTCAAAGTTCCCCTTCCTTGAGCACAAAAAATCTTCTTCCTCAAAGTTAAAATGGTCTTTGGATTCATGAAGCTCAAACTGCACATGAATACCCCATGTAAGAAATTTTGCACTAGATGTGTGGGTCCACAAGGATAAAAAAAAAAAAAATTCAACGGCTCACTAAAATATCAAACAAACAACCTTCATTTGCCCACCGTAAATGCTAGTTAGTTTTACTTTGTATCGAGTCTTAATCAATTTTTGAGCTCTTAAAGTCGTCCACACAATAAAATATCTTCTCTTTCTAGGTGCTCATTGCTACCCTATTAGTTCAAGATCCAAACCTACATGGCAGCCAAAGAATCTCCAGTAAAACACTGCAGTTACTTTAGCTGCACATATGTTATGTAGACTGACCGAAGTTACAGGCAATTTTCAATTGCTAAAACTAGTAAGGGTTTGAAGTTGATCATCTTCATGTGCTTCTAAAGCTTTAATTCACTGTTTAAACATTTGGCAAAAGAAATTCAGCACAAGCAGCGAGATGAAAGTTTCATAGCAAAGGAACAAACCAGCACGTTGCTGCAGCCAGCCAGGCGTATGACTAATTTTTCAAGGCACGGTGAACTTCGTAGCAGGTGTGCTATCCCAGGAAGTTCCCAACGAGAAACTGGTGCAAGTAGTGTCAAATTCTGACATTTTGACAATGGAGATGGCACTCCTCCCATCTCCCAAAGGGACAGAATCTAAGAACATTGAGCAAGCAACATAGAAAATTTTGACTATACTTTCTTTTCCTGTTATAAGATGAATGAAGACTAACAAAAATTAAAGTCCATCCAAATACCTTATACCCTGACTCTGTCTCCCACGAGTTCGCAATGATACATCTTGATGGAAGACTAGAATGCCATGGAGAGCTGTAGTTGCTCAACCGGGGCAACAAACAGCACTACAACGGTGCTAATCACCGACCGCATTCAACACGAGCAAGTCTTATAAAGGTAAAAATACCGAGCTCGTACCTGCAAACATGGACAGCTGATGGCGATTGTGGGAACTCCGCGCAGCTTCTCACAGAGTCCCTTGAAAACGTCACAGGGCATCCTCCTCACAGGAGACTCGAGAAAATATAACTTGGCTTCGACCAAAGATGATACATCCTCAAGTATAAGCACGGAACGATTAGGCCAATACCCTGATACCCACAGCGACAGCAAATGCGGAGCCCAGAGTTTCTCCATGTTCGAGTACTCGACAATATCGTGGCGGAAGAGTACCAACTCTTTCACACTCGTCGAATCTATTCTAATGTTCTTCAACCCCCCGCCATACTCCAACTCGAGGGACTCTAAAACAGGGCTTCCCCTGAGAATTCCTTCCAAATCATCACTCAACTCAGCGTATTTTATAGACAAGACCTTAAGACAAGGCCACCTGATATTAGTACCCGACGAAAAACAGCAGAAACAGACTTCCAGATGTACCAACCAACTCAAGCAACACACGAACCGCGGCAGTGTGTACGAGAATAGAGAATCGCTCAGCCACAGGCAGAGATCCTCCACGCGGCGCGCCTCCGCGAAGCGGAGCCAGAAGTCCGGCTTCACCAAGTAACAGATGAAAATGTTTGTGCATTCATTTGGAGAGTGATTAGATATAAGAATTAGATATGTTCTCCTATCTAGTCCGGCTTCACCAATTAACACACATCCCACATTAGCGAGTGCCTGGGTACTTGTTAGGTCACTGTGTCTGGAAAGAACAGGGCAGGATCATGCACTAACTCACCCTCCCTCAATCCCTCCCTTTCAATGAACCCCCCTCCTCCCTTTTCCTCTTTCGCCATAATCCCCACCCCCAACTCAAACCAAAGCCATTCCCTTCCGCCTAAAAGAAAAGTTTTCCACATTTATCTTGTCCTTTGTTGTTCTTCTGGCTCGATATTTGGGTATATCCAATCTGATAGAATTTGCATATGCCAAAGAAGACACCTTAAATATCCAAGCAAGTTCAAGACATGAAAATAGGATATCTTTCCATGATCATCACTATTTTCAGCATCTTAAACAAATTTGGATATCTTAGAGGCAACAAATGAATTCAAACACTCATCATCAAAAGGTAATTGTCCCAACTTTTATCTGATTAATCGATAACAAAAACTCTGAAAATGTCCAAATAAAATGTTCCCATCGCCCCGCGCATGGAAGGAGGGGGGGTGTGTGGAAAGAAGAGAGAGGGAATGGTAGAGTCATTATGTATATATTTCCAAGAAAAGAAAAAGAGAAGATTTAGAGCATTATACATTTCGTCCTCCAGTATACAAGTAGTTTCCATCTTTCCAGAATAACACCTGAAATTGCAAGCTTATCACCTGTAATTTCATAAGAAATAACCATCACATCACGGAAATCCAATCATCCGGCACTTACCCGGGTAACCAAACTAGTTGACCATGTAAGATGTATAAGAGTTCCATGCTATCTTCTCTGTAGATTGCAGTAGTCTGGCTCTACGAACCAGTTGCCAGCATTCCGGTATGAGCTGGAGAGGAAACAATGGCAGATATTATACCTGCACAAAAGCAATAGAGAGTAAGATACCCAATTCTTCCCTTTTATCTTGTGATCGCAATATTATCTCGAATCATTATAAAATTAACAAGGAAATCCAAGGCACTTAGGAGATCTGCTATTTTCCTTCGCATGCAACGTATATCAGCTCCATTGCGAAATAAAACAGAAAAAGTCACCCTTACAATCCAAAATAACCCTTTGAAGTTGAAACACTCAATTTTTCTCCACTGCAGTTCCTCTAAATCCTATTTTATTTAACTTGTTTGACAAACATACAAAAATAGCTAAACCAAGACAAGCACAACAATCAACCTGTTTGATCTTCTTGGTCTCCTTGAAGTGTCGAGTGCTTCTCAAAATCTCTACTAGGGTGATGTACATCAAACACTCTTATGGATTTGTCATATCCAGAAAAGTTCCTACACATGAACAAAGGATGTAGGTTGAAACTTTTATAGACTTAAAATGCAATAAACCTACGTAAAGAGAATAGCTCCAACAAACTAAATCATTTATCATAACCACAAAAACCACTAAGCAACCATACACCGACATTCCGAAATTTGGGAAGCAAAGCATAACATACATCACCAAATGCTGATTTCTTTCAACAATAGTAGGTAAAGTATTGTACGATTTCCAATGAAAATTTCGAGGCGAAGTAGAGTGGACCGTTGACATGAGGGAATTTAAGAGTCTTCAAAATTTAATGTTAACCTTACTTTTTCCCTGCAGGATTAAATGCATTTGAAAATGCAACTGTAATTTCATCCACAGCATCAAAAGCACTGTATGTGCAACGTAGCTGCAATGTCAAGTCCACAAGTCAATAAAATTTCCTTGTTTCTTTTCAAGACAATTAAAAATGAAGCTGCATTCAGAAGATTGTAAAGGAGAAGCTACGGGGTATGCAGACAACAGAGTTGCTATAAAGCATGTCTAAGATGTGTGATAAGCTCAGGGTCTATAACTTCAGTGTACCTGAAGCAATTATATGGCTTCCACAAAGTCTTCCTAGAGTTCTTGAAACCTCTAGACTAAACAATTCTGACCTGTCCAGTAGTAGCGTCCCAGGCATGAATCGGATGATCACGAGTAGGTGAAGCAAATACACAGCTAACTGGGTCTGAAACATGAAAATCTTCCACAATCAATTCTGGCTGTCGCTAATTACCAGAAGAGAAATATCATAGCTGAAAAAAAAAACCATCATACAGTAAAAAGAAACGAGTGAAATTTAACGGGACGACCTGTAGTGGACATATGGATGCCAACAGAACTCGTAAACCGATTCCCCTCCTGTGACAACAAGATTGGCTGGAAAAGAATCTGCAACCACATAGAGATAAACCACCCATTGTTGCATTTTGCGAATATTTGGTTGTAGATATTACTCGCAGATAGTCTCAGCAGTCCTAAAGCTAACATCTTTTCAAGCTACTTAAATAAGCAGAACAAAAAAAATACACATTCTACGAGGGCACAAAACGCCTTAAGAACCTGTACCTTGATCAACATCAGACGAATTTGCATTTGCGCTTTCGTCACCCCAAGTCTGATCTGATCATTAAACAGAGCAATTAAAGTACAACCAACATCGCCACATCTCGTGAACGAATAAAACATAAAAGGAACAGAAAAATCAGCAAGCACCACCATTGTCCTCAAACAAACCTACAATGTGAACACGCGAAGTGTATTGTCCTCTGCACTACTGAGAAAGCAAGTCCCATCAGGTGACCTAACGAAAGCCCAACAAGAGTGAGGAAAGAAAAAAAAGCAATCATCGCTCCGAAAGCCACACCCACTGCTAAGAAAACGAACAGCCAAACACCCATCAAGGGAAAACGAAAGGTTACGCACCATTTGACGCCTTTAAGAAAGTTGTTCGGCTTCTGGTCAATTCTGAACTGTTTGTGGAAATGATGGGCTCTCTGAGGAGGGACATCGAACCGTATGGCGGGCCATGATGAGTGGCCTCTGTGGGTTCGTTGAGCGGGCTCTGTTGACGCTGCTCTTCTTCTTCAACCATCCTTGTGGGAGAGAGAACGTGTGTTGAACAGCGTCCAGCACCAGCTGGGAGGCTTTTCTTCAGATGTCGCCGGGGAGTTTTGGCTCCGTCCCTGCCCACTTTTGAGTTCGGCAAAGGGAAAAAGCAAAGCTCTCACCTTTCGATTTTGCGAAATGAAATAACAATTTCATGAATATAAACCAAACTCGAAATAAAGAAAAAATTTCAAAAAAGAGCCCAAGTGCTTTTATTAGGGGTGAAGTCGATGTCTTTTCTCAAGTGCCCTCATTGTGTGTAAAAAAAAAAAAAAAAGGCCTGAAGTACATATTGTTTCGAATAAAAACATAAAGTGGCTATATTAGTCTAAAAAAAGAGCTTGATTCACTTTAGTTAAGGGCATTTTGGTCATTTACTATTTTAAACTCATTTTTCCCTTTTTCTATTTTCTTAGAGATTTTGAAAAAAAAAAGAAAAGTAAAAAACAAAACACATGCGGAGGATTGATCTCCTTTAAAACAACCATAACCACTTCATGTCATTTTTTGGGACAATAATGGCATTTCGTGCTATTATTTGAAATAAAGTCCACTTCGTGTACTTATATAAGAAAATAAGGATACTTGGGGCTCTTTTTCGAATTTTTACCCTAAATAAATGAAGTTCAATTCGTTTTAATCATATAATGATTAAATTCTAATATCATATAACATCGCATCGATTTCTATCCATGTTATGTTAAATATTATAAATCATAGGTAACTTGACATTTGTCGAATAATAATTCACGGTTACAGTTCATGGACTATTAGCTGTTTTTGAAATGAATTGTAATTATCAAAAATTATAAAATTTCTTTAATTAATGATAATTAATATCTTGATTATTTAAGTTTGAGAATGGATTTATATTACAGTTTAAGTTTCATCTAATTCCATAATTTTATATTTGAGAATTTAATTCTAGTATGGTTGACCATATACATAGCAATGGGCTTCATTTTATATAACTCACTTGTTTACGAAGCATAAAAAAATCACTCAATATTTTTTGTCTCTAATTTTTCTTTGTAATCTAAAACTAAAAAAAAAATGAAAAAATAATATATGATTCAATATTACATTATTGAAAACAGAGCAATTGTTTAGACTACTTCTTCACAACTTTGGCTAAGGTGCTTACTGATGGATATAGGAATTGCCCATTATGGTGCTACTCCGCTCTTTTGGAGAGAATCTTAATGTTATACAGATAACTCAAGATTTTATTTTTCATGAGGGTACTAAATATATTGAGATTGAGCGACATTTTATTCGTCAACATATCCACAGTGGTGTAATCATTCTTCTTTCCATCTTCGCAGCGGAACAACTAGCAGATACTTTCACTAAAGCAAATCCACCTGGCCGTTTAGATTTAGTCTCAAAATTACCATATTAAGTTTGAGGTGGAATGTTAATGTAAATTGTATATAGTGTTAGTTTACCGTAATAACGTTTCTAATAGTCCCATGTAGGTTCTAAGTTTTTTGGCCTTCTGCTTCTTGTGTTCTAGAAATAGAGCGAGCAACTCTTGACTCGATTTCTTTGCCAATGAAATCATAAATCATTCCACGAATTATAAGAAAAAAAGATTCTCTCTCTTAATAAATCTTCTTAGGGAGTAGAATTTCTTGCTTAGGAGTTCAGAGAAAGGTAGCATGGTAATTTTTCCTTTTGATAGCAAAGAGGGGAAAAGTGGTGATTAAGCAAGCAAGCAAAGTAAAATAGCCAAAACACTAGGGCGCAGAATAGAAATTGATGGAGAAACATCAGCGGAGGAAAAGAGACGTCTTAAATGTTCCTAAACGTTTCAAGCTTTTCAAATTAATGGGTGACGACGGCATTGCATTAAAAGAGACGTCCTCTTCCATATGATTGGCTCTATAAGTTGTGGCCTCCATCGTACTTACATTCTACTACAGTTCTTCTTTTCTTAAAGTTTGAATCTCTTTCCGTTACCCCAGAATGTCTTCAATCTCTTCTTAGGTTTCTGATGCTACCTCCTTCATCAATGAGTTCCGTATCCGTTGCAAAGAGCTCATCTCTCATCTAAATTCCACTTATGATTTACGTGGCGGCGACTCGGCCCGAGGTGTTGGTAGACATTCAGGACTTGTTGCAAAGCAGCGAACCGACATCATCCTTTCCGAGTATATTAGCACCAGGTGCTAATCGCGGAAGAAATTCAACACGAGTACGCCTCATAAAGCGTAAAAATACTGAGCTCCTACCTACAAACACCAGCTGCCAATAGAGCTAACGGTGATTCTAGTAACTCCGCGCATCTTCTCGTCAAATCCCTCAGAAAAAGTCGGAAGAGCATGCTATTGTCACTGCACGCGACAAAATCTAACTTGGCTTCCGTCAAAGAAGATATGTCGTAAAGTCTGAACACATAATCATGAAACCAGCACCCTTCTATTCGCAGTGACAACAAATGTGGGGGCCCAAAGTTTCTCCATCTTAGGGCTCGCGCGGCGGACGAGTAACAACTCTTTCACAATCGTTGACTCTATTCTATTGTTCTTCATGCCCTTGCACACGTACAACTCGAGGGACTCTAAAACAGGACTTTCCCGGACAATTTCCTCCTAGATATCATCACTCATCTCCGCAAATTCTATCAACAAGACCTTAAGACAAGGCCACCTAAGAGCAGTACCCAACAGAAAACAACACTTTATGACTTCCAGGCGTACCTACCAACTTAGGCAATAGAAGAACTGCGGTAGTGTACAGGCAGAGCTCCTCCACACGGCACCCCGCCGCGAACCTTAGCCAGAGGTCGAGCTTGGGGCAGTTGGCCTCTTCGCACTCGAAGCCAATGATGTGTAATTTCTTCACCGTGGGACGAGGTGCACTAGCTCAGGACGCTGTCCATGAGGGACCGGGAAGTCCAAGGGTTTACGAGGCTTGTCTCCATTGAAGATGTTGGGTTTATGGGTGGGCCATCCGTGTGGACTAACCCAGTGCATTATCCATTATGGATAATTATCGTTTTTAAACGTGATATCTAATCATGTTCTTTTATCACGTAAAATAATTCTGGTGATTTTAAGAACATCATCTTTCTAAAAAAAGATATTACGTGTGTCGTTCTCACTGTGAAGACAGAATAAAAAAAGATAACAAACGATCTCTCTCTCTCTCTCTCTCTCTCTCTCTCTCTCTCTGAACGTCAAATCGGTGAGCTCTCTCTCTACATCAAAAACACTTAATTTGTGGAACAAGAAAGTATGTTCGTAATCGTAATATATGCTTTTGATAAGTGATTCAAGACTTCCTAAGCATGTTAATTCCGCAATCCGTACTTATGGAGTTAGGGATTGGTTGCCGTCATTGGTATCAAAGTGTGTTGTTCTTGCTTTCTATCAAAGTGTGTTGTTCTTGCTTTCTGGTCGCGTAAATTTTTGTGATTGAATTAGTGCGAAAAACCCGTTTTACGAATCTACTATTCTGAGATAATTCGTGATTTTCTGTACAATAAAAGTAGCTTTGAACACGTAGTCAGAACCGTCTTGGCGAAACGAGTCTTTTGAACAACCCATAGTCGTTTGCGGCAGATGGTGCCAGGGACGAAGTTCTCCGCCATGGGTTGGACATGTATGTTGGAATCAAATATTAAATGTGTTAAGCACGCTGTGGTGCGTAAGGCGTTTAATAAACTCGTCGTATTTGGGCTCTTCGGTGGCCTTGTACCCGTTGAATCATAACAAGCAGCTTTCAAAGATCACCTACCTCGAAAGATTTTTTTCTGGATGTGCATACTGGCTATGATGATCGTCTCCTACGGCAGAAGGGCACATGGTTCAATGAATGATGACAGACATCATAATTCATCTTCATCGAAGTTATAATCTCAAGGGAATATATGGGGCGATTGGCTTCCGACAGAGGATGTGTCTGATATGGGAACTCTTCACTGCGGTAGAGGTGCTCGGGCCAGAACCATGTCTACCAAGGCAAAGACGGCTCGGATGGATCGTCTTGCAAGTCTAAGCATCTTGGCGCACGAAGTTACCGCAGAAAAAGGAGGTTAGTGGCAGTAGTCCAGGGCTCCTGCTTCGTCTCGTTTCGAAGGAGAAGGTTGGTTTCGTTTAGGCAAGATTCGGTTGTTCACCAGAAAATTTGCCTCGGATTACGCCGTGGGCAAGAGCCATGAATTTCAGTTCCCAGGTTTCTATGAATTCTGCCGCCAAAAGAGCTTTGAAGTTTGGGGTTTTGTAGTGGAATTGTTGGCAAGCAAGTGATGACCGATCACTTTACATGCAAACTTTGGACTGTTGGACGATAAGGTGAAACAACAATCGTTAAATCGACAGGCATTCGCAACTGTCGAAGTAAAAATATTCCTTTCAGGGCGTCGGACGGTCGATAATGATTTTGCATGTAGATAACATCTTCGACTTCCAATTTTAGGTAAATGGTATTTTGGAGCATTGGTGTTTTGATTTGCTCTTTCAGTTTACAAATCGATTCGGATCATACATTCATGGCCCGGAATCATTCTTTCTCTCAAGGATCAGTTGATTTGGCTAAGTTTGTCGCTTATTGGAGGAGCCTTTCTCATAAGAAAGAGTCATGCCTATACTGTGTTCATGTTTTGATATTAACTACAGGAATTAGTACATGATCAGAGAAAGATTGAAGAATTGGAAGTAGAAAAACATATAAAAGTTGAGACATTTGAAGTCCGATTATCCAACGAGTGATAAGCTGCCAATGGGCCAAAAGAGTGATTTTCCAACCATGACAGTGTCAAAAGAGTGTAAGCCAGGATGAGCATTGCAGTGCTCATTCAAGTTTAGAAACTGGGATTTTCATATGCTTTTAAAAGGACGTCTCTTTGAAAGGATGATTGAATATAACTTCAGCATTTCGGGAAGCTCTTCCATAACCGAGCACTTTTTGGATCTCGCCAAGTAGTTCCAAAAGAACAGGGTCTTGATGGCGCTCTTGTCCATTTTGTGTGGGCAATTCAGCCTTGATAATTAACTTCTGTAGCACAAGTGCATCCCCAAGAAGAAACTTCATCAAGGCGAGCAGATATTTCGACCGAAAACTATTAGCTTGAAAGCCGATGATCTCAACTCGTCCGAGATGTTTAGCCAAACATTCAAAGTTCCCCTTCCTCGAACACAAAAAATCTTCTTCATCATAGTTAAAACGATCTTTAGATTCTTCATCAAGCTCAAACTGCACATGAACCCCATTTAAGAAACTTGCTTTGCATTAGATGTGGGTCCACGAGGAAAAGAAAATCCATTAGCTCACTAAAATTTCAAACAAACAACCTTCATTTATCCACAGCAAGTGCTAGTTAGTTTTACTTTGTATGGAGTCTTAATCAATTTGAGCTCTTAAGCTCGTCCACACAACAAAATATCTTCTCTTTCTAGGTGCTCATCGCCACCCTATTGGTTCAACGTCCAAACCTACATGGCAGCCAAAGAACCTCCAGTACAACATTGCAGTTACTTTAGAAGTGAACTAAAACAGCTTAAAGTTGTCCAGTACAGATGTTGAGTAGACCGACCGAAGTTAGGGGCAATTTTCAATTTCTAAAACAAGTAAGAGTCGGAATTCGATCGTCTTTATATGCTTCTGAAGTTTTAACTCACTGTTTAAATATTTGTGCGAAAAAAAAAAGTCGGCACAAGAAGCGAATTGAAAACATAATGGCGAAGGAACAAACCTGCAAATTGGTGAAGCCAGCCAGGTGTATGACTAATTTTTCCAGGCATGGTGAACTTCGTAGCAGGTGCACTATCCCAGGAAGGTCCCAACGAGAGACTGGTGCATTTAGTGTCAAATTCCGACATTTTGACGATGGAGATGGCACTCCTTCCATCTCCCAATGGGACAAAATCTAAGCACAATGAGCAAGCAAAAGAGAAAATTCTGATCATTATTTGTTTTCCTGCTTAAGGTGAATAAAGACTAGCAAAATCTACGGTCCATCCAAATACTGTATCCTTGATCCTGTCTCCAACGAAGAATTCACAATGATTCCTCTTCAGAGCACGTCTTATAAAGGGTAAAGAATACGGAGCCCGTACCTGCAAACACGAACCACCTGTGGCGAGTGTAGGAACTCCGCGCAACTTCTCAAGGAGTCCCTTTAAAAGGTCCCGTTTCCTCTCCACATGAGACATACTAAAATATAAGATGCGAAGATATAAGTTGGCTTCGACCAAAGAGGATACGTCGTCAAGTCTGAACACGGAGTCGTGTGGCGAGAACCCCGACACCCGCAGTGACAGCAAATGAGGGGCCCAAAGATTCTCCACGTCAGAGAACAAGGAGGGAACGAGTAGCAAGTCCTTCACACTCGTTGAATCTATTCTGATGTTCTTCACGCCCTTGCAGGAGTCTAACTCCAGGGACTCTAAAACAGGACTTCCCCTGAGAATTTTCTGGAGGGATTGATCGCACAACTCCCCATGTCTTATTGACAAGACCTTAAGACAAGGCCACCTAATACTAGTACCCAACGAAAAACAGCAGTAAGAGACCTCCAGGCGTACCAGGCAACTCAGGCGACTCATGAACCGCGGCAGCGTGTACAAGAACGGCGAAGCAGTCAGCCCCAGGCAGAGATCCTCCACGCGACGCGCCATCGCGAAGCGGAGACAGAAGTCGAGCTTGGGCGAGTTGGCTTCGTCGTACACGAAGCCAGTGACGTGGAGCCTCTTCACCGTGGGGGAGGTGCTCTGGATCAGGACGCTGTTGACGAGGGACAGGAAGTCGAAGGAATAGGTTTCGTGATTGCGAGGCCGGTCTCCATTGAAGACGAAGTGGGTGGTGGTGGTCCAAGTGGACTGCCACCGCTTGGAGAGGACGCTGGTCTTGACGACGTCTTGGAGGGGCAGGAACGAGAAGATGTGGTGGATCACGTCGTTTGGCAAGGCGCCGATGAGATCTTTGGGGCTCAAAGGAGGAGGAGGAGGTCGGCTCCTGCGATTCGGGCTATCGCCAGAGGATTCGCGGTGGATGTCGCCGTGCACGGAGGTCTCCGCCATGGAATATGTATGCGTTCTCGGTCGAGTCCGCCATGGAATATATGCTTTCGAGGCTCTTGACTTTTGCGTTTTATAGTTATATGGCATAATTTTATTTTATTTTTTTGTGTGCGTATTTCTCTCTTTTTCAATATTTATAAGAATTTTTGTTTTGTGACCAAGCGAGTGCTCAATGGTCAAGTAATTTTCCCACGTGGAATCAGAATACTCCAGCAAATTGTTACGAATATTGATCCAAAGGTAAACAGGAAGAAGCATAATTCTTTCGTCATGCTAACGTGGCATTCAATTAAAAGGAAAAAAGTGATAAACCTAGTAATCCTTTTGTAATGAGAATATATATTATTATCCACGAAATAGTTATTATGGCAAAAAAAAAAGGTACTATTTCAATCTATTATAGGTAACATATCCATCATGTGGTGGTATTTATGTGACGGCCATATTTGCCTAAATAAAGAAAAAGATAAATACAATAAAAAATCCTAAATTATGCCCAATGTGACACGTTTACCCTAAACTTTTTTTGTGACATCAAAAACTCCAAACTATACCCATGGTGACACATTTACCCTAAATCTTTTTTTTTTTGTGACACTAAATATCCTGAACTTTTACCATTGTGACATTAATTTTCCAGTTAAAAGCAGCAATTAAAAATATAACGAAAATTCAAGGTGGCGTTGATATGGCGCCACGCAAGTGTCACATTAGAAAAACGTAAAAAAGAAGGAGGAAAATCTGAAGTTATTATTCATCGTCTTCAACATTCGAGTTCCTTAGGCACTTGTCCATCCACTACCCCCTTCTATTTGGAGACACCGCTGGAGTGAGATACAGTCAATGCGATGACTCCTGGCACTTTCCAAAATCATTTATGATTGTTGATTTGGTGTTTTAGGTGCCTGTGAACGATGAGCTCGTTTGGGACAACGGGGACCGCATTCCTTGAGCCCTGCATTGATTGCATCACCGATACTGTTGGAAAGTTTGGGATTTGTTTGTTCTATGGGATGGACATTTTTATGATGGATGCCTAATTGTCAAAATCCTGCTTTAAGATTAAATTTGGAATAGATCTTAGCTTGAGCAAGGTCGAGAAAAAGGAAAGGATTGTGCGGCTTAGCTCAATATTAAATTGTGATTTACAGTATGAAGCATTGGCTTGGCTTTGTGGAGGTTTGAATTTCTCCTGCAATTTGGCTTCAACAAGGGCCAGCCCGGCCTCCTCCAATTCAGGCCCTCCTTGGATTCACATTATACTTTTAACTGGAAGGTAAATGTGTCACAATGATATAAGTCCAGGGTTTCTAGCGTCACAATGAAAAATCTAGGGTCAATGTCTCACAATGGATATAGTTTAGGATTTTTGACGTCACAAAAAAAAAAATCAGAGTAAATGTGTCACAGTATGCATAGTTTAAGGTTTTTGACGGTATTTTTTCTAAAAAAAATATATTAAAGATACTAAAAAGAGAGGGGTGAATATCACGAAAAACACCAAACTGGTACATCGGCGATAAATTTACCCCAAAATATTTTTTTATCACAAAAAATCTCAAACTGGTACACATATGAGAAATTTATCTTAAATTTTTTTTTGGACCATTAAAAACCCTAAATTGGTACACATTGGAAAATTTTACCCCAAATTGGTACACCTATGACAAGTTTATCATCCATTAATTTTTATTAAATTTTATCATCAAATTGCCTAGTTGGATGACACGTGATAATTGCCGAATGTATACGTTTGGGACTTTTATCCTATGTTTATCAGATATGTATCAATTTGGGGCATTTCATGATATTAACTCAATTAATAGAAACTAACAGAGGGTAAATTCGATACAATTGTACTAGTTTGGAGGTTTTTGTGGTTGAAAAAATTAATTTGGGATATATTTATCATGGGTGTACCAATTTCAAGTTTATTGTAATCAAAAAAATAATTTGGATAAATTTTTTACAGGTGTACCTGTATGGGATTTTTTATGATCATAAAAATTATTTAGGGTAAACTTGTTACATATGTGCCAGTTTAGGATTTTTTGTACGATTAACTCAAAAGAGAGGTAGTTGCCCTCTCCATACAATTATCATAGGAAGAACACTTCATAATTTATTAAAAATTGCTATTTCTTGTCAATTTTTAAATTAAATTATTCTTGGAATTTTCCTCTAATGATTTTTTAGCACTTTTAAATAGTTATATCTTCGATGAAATGAAAAATAGCTGTATAAAAAGGGGGTGAATATCTTCAATCTTTTAGTTGCCGTCTTTTCGTGGAGAATGAGACATTTTTGAAAAATATTTTTCAGCAAATCATTTTTTTAGGAAAATAACAATATTTTTCGATGTTTGGCTAAAACCTGAAAATAAATGTTACTATAGAAAAATAATCAAAAAAGTCAGAAACCTATTGTAATCGTGCCAATTCAATCATTTAGCCGGTCAATGCTAACATAGACACTTTTTAATAATAATTTTTCTTTTCAATTTTTTTATTTTATCTTTATCTTTTCTTTTTTTTTCTCTTTTAGTTTGTTTTTTTCTTGCCACTGGTCGGCGAGGGTTGTCGTAGCACGCCGGCCACCGGGCAAGCCCATCACAGCCACTAGCTAGGCCATGGCCGCCTTCGACCTCGGTTGATGAGGCCCTAGCAAGGTTGGCCTCGCCCATATCCGGGCTAGGCGGCCTTGTCCGCAACCGTGCGTCCCGATAGCTTGGGTTAGAGAGGCATGCTCGCGAGCAAGGCAACCGTGCCCACACCCGCGATGGCCTCACCCAATGGTTGGTGAGGAGAAAGAAAAAATAGAAAGAGAAAGAAGAGAAAAAATAAAATTATTAAAACATTATTAAAAATTATCTACATAAGTGTAGGCCGGCCCAATAAATTGAAACAAATGCAAGAGGATTAGTAGTCAATTGACGGAAAAAAATTTTAGGACTGAATAGACACAATCGTTATAGATTTAAGACTTCTTTTATAATTCCGCCCGTTAAAATGTTTTCCACGTTTGGAACGGTTGATTTCCTAAGAGAAAATAGCCACAAATTTTGAATTTTTAATTATTTTTTCCTTTTCTTTTGTTTCCTACTTCCATGGGTGGCGCTGGCTGCTCACGAGATCAACGCTTTACATTTGCACCATTACTCTCGAGAGTAGATCATAAGAAACAGGAAAAATGAGGAGGGAGAAAAAAGGCAGCGAAGAGCAATGCCTCTCTCTCTCTCTCTCTCTCTCTGCAGCGATCCTCTGCGATTTCAGTTTGTGATTATTGAACATTTCACGTTTTGGTCTCGGATTTCATTTCGACGGAACCTGATTTCAAGGTGTTACGGCAAGTAGAGCGACCATGGTCCCATTGCTTCAGTGCATCGGTTCGCCATCGAGCGACGTGCTGAAGACCAACGGCTTGACGGTTTTCGATTCTAGCGCCGGTAGCGGCTAGAGCCGTAAGAGCGAAGGCAAGAAGTAAGGGCCGTGGAGGCCTCGCCCTAAGTCTATCACGGCCCCCCAAGCCAAGGAGTTGGCCTCGCCCCGAGCCTTCGTGGCCTTGTTGGCTGAGGGTGACATGGCCCTCTCCCCCGGTCCGAGTGAGCCCTTCTCGACGGTCTAGGGTGGTCGGAAAAAAAATTGAAAATAAAAAATAAAAAATACAAAAATCTGAATGGAAAATTAAATAAAAAATCCATGTATGATGATTTTGTTGGAAAGGACATCTAAATGATCGATTTTACCTCGATATGGTACTTAAGTGAACGGAGAAAAAAAGTTATGATATTCAAGCGAGTGTCATACAAAAGTTATAGCATTCCCGCTATTCTTATCCCCGTAACTGCTCCTTGTTAATGATCCTAAAAACATCTTGAATTCTCAATTTCATGTAAATGGTATATTGGGATTGCACAGGGCCTTCAGGCTTTCTTTGTTATTTTGCTCTTTCCCCTACGGTATAAAAAAGACTAGGGAAAACACCATAAAAAACCCTAAACTATACCACTATGACACATTTATCTTAAACATTTTCTTGTGATACCAAAAATCCTAAACTTATACCCATATGATACATTTATCCCAAATATTTTTTTTATGACACAAAAAATTCCAAACTTATACTAATGTGACATATTTATCCCAAAATTATCTTTTTGTCACACAAAAAAACTCCCAAACTTATAGGCATGTGACTCATTTACCATAAATTTTGAGGTAAATGTGTCAAAGGAATACCAGTTTGATATTTTTAGTATCACAAAAGAAGTTTGGAGTAATGTGTTGCACTAGTATAAGCTCGGGTTAAATGTATCACATGGATAAAAGTTTGAGGGTTTTTTGTCCCAAAAAAAATTTAGGGTAAATGTGTCACAATGGGTATAGTTTAGGATTTTTCATAGCTTTTCCCTAGTCTTTTCTTGTGTTACTTGCTCAATGTGCTTAGATTTTGTTCCTATGGGAGATGGAAGGAGTGACATCTCCATTGTCAAAATTTCAGAATTTGACACTAGTCTCAATAGTTAGTCAATGGGACCTTCCTGAGATAGCACACCTACTACAAAGTTCAGAGTGTCTGGAAAAATTAGTCATACACCTAGCTGGTTGAACCAACTTGCAGGTTTGTTCCTTCTCTATGATATTTTCATTTCGCTTATTGTGCTGACTTTTATTTCGCACACATGTTTAAACAGTGAGTTAAAACATTATAAGCACATAAAGATGATCAAATTCAAACTCTTACTTGCTTTAGCAATTGAAAATCGCCGGTAACTTCGGTCAGTCTACTCAACATATGTGGAAGGCAACTTTAAGCTGTTTTAGTTCATGACTTAAAGTAACGGCAGTGCTGTACTAGAGGCTCTTTTGCTGCCATGTAGGTTTGGATCAACTAATAGGTTAGCAACGAGCACCTAGAAAAAGAAGATTTTATGTTGTGTGGACGAGTTTAAGTGCTCAAATTGATTAAGACTCCATATAAAGCAAAACTAACTAGCATCTGCGGAGGACAAATGGAGATTATTTGTTTGAAATTTTTGTGAACCGATGAATTTTTCTTTTCCTCGTGGACCCACATCTAACGTGAAGTAAGTTTCTTAAATGCGGCACTCATGTGCAGTTTGAGCTTGATGAAGAATTGAAATGAGTGTTTTAACTTTGACGAAGACGTTTTTTGTGCTCAAGGAATGGTGACTTTGAATGTTTGGCGAAATATCTCAAGAAAGTTGGGATCATCAGATTTAGAGTTCATCGTTTTCGGTTGAAACATCTACTCGCCCTGATCAAGCTTCTTCTTGGGGATGCACTTGTGCTGGAGAAGTTGATCATCAAGGCTGCTTTGTGCGCACAGCATGGACAAGAACATCTTCAAGCTGCTGTTGCTATGGAACTTCTTGCTGTCAGCCGAAATGTGCTCAGCTATCGAAGAGCTTCCAAAACTGCTGAAGTTATCTTCAACGTACCTTTTAAAAAGGTGTCCCTCTAAAAGCATATGAAAACGGGGGATTCCCATTAATCTCATGGCAAGAGGGTGTATTGCTGTGGGCACTACACTGCTCATTAGTAAAGTTACATGAACCAGGATAGTATTTGCTAGCAGAACTGGATCATAAGTTCGTCTTCTTGAAAACCAAAACACAATTTATTATCTGTCATTAAGATTTGAAATAACTTTAGATTCTTCAATCTAAAGTAGCTGGTACTTCATTACAATAATCGAAGATTTTACCAATTAGATTCAGCGCAATTTCGGAACATAACTTGCTTTCACTTTAGCCCAATTTGGGTCTAAGATTTGTTCCATTAAATATTCGTTAAGCCGAATCAAGCCGCATTATATTTGGCCGGCGTAGAACCTTCTTTTGTTGTTTCTTATTTCAAAGGTCTTCGTCAAATGAAGCAAACTTATTGTTCAATGGTCCGAAATTCATTGGACAACATATATTCTAAAATCGATCCGTTTCTTTAGCTGCTTGGTCACCATCCGAATGCAAAACCTCCAACCTTTCAAGCCCTTTCGGCGGCATAATTCCCAGGAACCTTGGGAATGTATCCACGGCTGAAAGGGCTTCCCACGGTGTGATCCAAAGCAAACTCTGCGGCGAATGATCGAATTGCGCGGAAGGAAGGCCACTTTCTCCTTCTTCTCCCCTTCCTCTGAAATGAAGCGAGGAATCCTGGCGGTTTCATTAGCGCCTTTACCGAACGGCCTAGTCTGTGACATCTCCTCCTCTTGCGCATCGAAGACAGTGGCGGTTCACCTGGACTACCGCCATTGACATCCTTTTTCTCCAATGGCTATGTAGATGTTACTTCATGATAATTTTCAAATTGGTATGATTTGGTATATTTGTCTTAAATTAATTATATTTATTTTCCAAAAAATTCCGAACCAGCACCCTAATTTACAAATTGATAAGAGATAATCGCCTGGGGACGATTGTGTATATTATTTCATTGGGGACATGCAAACTCAAATGCAGTGTATATAAAATCCTAAACTATATCCATTGTGACACATTTACTCTAAAAATTTTATGTCACATAAAAAATTCTTGAATTTTTATCCATGTGATACATTTACCCCAAACTTATATCAGTGTGACGAATTTACCCGAAACTTTTTTTGTGACATTAAAAACCCTAAACTTGTATCCGTGTGACATATTTACCTTAAAATTTAGGGTAATGAGTCACCCGCCTACAAGTTTGGGATTTTTTGTATCACAAAAAAATAATTTGGGATAAATGTATCACATTGGTATAAGGTTGAAATTTTTTGTGTCATAAAAAAATATGTCACACGGATACAAGTTTGGGGTTTTCGGTATTATAAAAAAATGTTTATGGTAAATGTGTCACAGTGAGCATAGTTTAGGATTTTTGGTGGTTTTTTTTCAATTAAAAATTAGGGGTGATCATTTCCCGATCTGGTCCGGTCCCACCTTGGAACCGAGAACCGGACTGCGAGGACGGGTTCTTAGGCGGTCCAATCGTTGGACCACCTTTCCTTAATTGTGTCGCACTGTCGCTAAACTTGAAAATCGCACTAAGCATCATAAACATCTTAGATTTCAGTTTAGGTTTGCATTTAGATTTTTGCTTTTAAAAAAAGGTTGTTCGGTCTGATCCGTACGGTCCAGTTTCTCCATGGACCCGGAAATCGCACCGACCTTAACCAATTCCAATTATATGGAACCAAAAAACCGGACAGAACCCACGAGAGCCGTACCTAATCGGCCAATTCGGTCCGATCCAGGTGATTCCGATCGGTCCATTATCCTCAACCCTTTTAAAAACTATCCATAGTCATCCGGTGGGTGGCCCGCAATAATTTGCGTTGTAAATCGTAACGGCACAAAACAATGAGTCCTAATTTCAGTTGATGCTCGCAACTTCAAGTAAATGTTATTTTGGGATTCCCACCTTTAGACAAATGTTCTTTTGGGATTTCACGGCGCCTTTGGGCATTCTTTATAATTTTTCTCTTTCCTATACCGTACAAAAAGACTACCGATGTCATACATTCATTGCCCGCAAGATACCAATCAAATATACACTGCATGTGAATTTATATGTGTACATCCAAATAACATAAACAGTCATCCTCGGATGATTATCTCTTATCAATTTGTAAATAAATAAAGCCTACTAAAAAACAAAGAAAATTAATTTGAGGTAAATGTGAAATGGGGTGCCGGTTTGGAATTTTTTGCGAAATAAAAAATTAATGAGGTAAATGTATCGTGGCATATCAATTTGAAATTTACCATGGTATTAACTCTTGCCAATGTATTCACAAGAGGGAGAAGATGTCGTGGATCGGGTTGTCTGGTAAAGACACTAATGAAATTAGCTTCGTTACGTGCGATTCGATCGTTTGCCAAAGAATTTGACTTGGATCCGATTGTGGGCAAAGCTCTCGGCCACGGATATCATTCCAGGGCTTCTTTGAATTCTGCCACCCGAAGGGCTTTTAAAGTTGAAGGCTTTGTTTTCAGATGGTGAGCAAGCAACTAAAGGACCATTGTACGATATGTTTGTTTCATTTGATGAAGACCTTTGCAATAAACAGCAAAGGTAGTTTTTATACCTTGTAGAAACGTATAATGGTTCAAGGGTTCCTCTATTTGAGCAAGAGAGGAGGGGCAAACATTATGCAGCTTGATTTGGCTTACTGAATGTCGAATGGAACAAATTTGTATTACCATTATTTGACCCCAATTGTATGCAAGTCGAAGCAATTTATGTTTTGTATTGAACCGAAACTGATTGGTAAAACCTTCGATTCTTTTAATGTGCTCTTTGTTGCTGATTCTTTGAACTTACAAATTCACACAAACATGGCACAGCTCAAACAGTAAATTAGTAATCTCATAGAGAAAATGTACCTCATAGATACAAAATTATATATAGTAAAAATTCCAGCTGAACTAGATTACAAAATCTAAGCCATTTCAAAATTTGATGATGGATAATAAAAATTAAAAAATGTTCCAGGGAATAATCTCGCACACTGTTTTGATTTTCAAAAAGCTGAACCGAAATTAGCAACAAAAATGGTTATGTTAAATATTTGAGTTTTTTTACCCAAAAAAAAAAATTCAAGTTTATCTTCTTTTGGGCAGCAAAGTACTTCAAAGTTGTCTTCGAAATCAAATTATAAAACATGTACCATGGTTTGATCTCGCAGTCTTTTTTTTTCAAAAAGCTCAGCTGAAACTAACCACAAAAATGTTTATGTTCAAATTTCGAGTTTGTCTTCTTTTAGGTGGTTGGTGGTGGTCCAAGTGGACCGCCACCGCTTGGAGAGGACGCTGGTCTTGACGACGTCTTCGAGCGGCAGGAACGAGAAGATGCGGCGGATCACGTCGTCCGGCAAGGCGCCGATGAGATCCCTAGGCCTCAAAGGAGGAGCTCGGTTTCCTTCTGTGCGACTCGGCCGGTCGCCGGAGGATTTGCGGTGGATGACGCCGTGGACGTTGGTCCCCGCCATGGATTTGAAATTCTGAGGTTTCCACGGATGTTCCCCCGACTTTTCCAAGGTTTTTGCTTTTTCTTTTTTCTTTCTACCCTTTCCCTCTTTATTCTAATTTCTGCAAAACTCAATTTGATTAGATCAATTAGTTATTGATTTGATTTGGAATATATATTTTTTCCTCTTCGATCCGATTTACTATTCTTTTTTAAACACACTGTCTTATCCTTCAATTTTTTTTATTCTTATTCCATTTTTAGGCTGAAAATTTTCTTTATCGGAATTTTTCTCTTTTGAGTTATTTATGCAAGCATGACTAAATAATGAATCTGATTGCAAAAACAAATTAGAAGATTTCGATGGGAGGAGGACTAAAATTAAACTTATGCGTAGAGAGAAAAAAAATGTATTAAGAAATCGACTTACGTGATTTACTAACTCATTCGATATTTTCTTTATATTTTCATCCCCTTATAAATGTGTGTTTCTTAGACACCTAGGATAAAAAGATTCTTAATTTTGGCTCGGTATGCTCCTCACTATTTTTGAGTTAGACAAAGGTTAAGGGCACACCTCTCGCCCTTTGATTTGCGATATGAAATAACATCGAATTAGCAATAACGATTTTGTGAAAATAAAATTAAACTCAGAATGAATACGGGAGAGATATTTTTTATTTGATTTGCAGGATAATCTAAGAATAAAATCAACAAGCTTGAAACTCTTTTAATTAGTTTAACTACGTGAAGATTAAATCCTAATATTATAATGTTGTTTCTTCGAATTATAAATTTGATATGTAACTTACAAGTTACTCGCATCTAATTATAATCATAAAAGTAAGATTAGAACTATAATGCAATATCCGATGATTATAAGTCGGTCAAGAATTATTACGACCTTTTAATATAAATTCTATCAAATTACTTTTAATGGGTGTAATAATACAAATCATGAACTATTAGTAGTTTTTGCAATAAATTATTATTTACCCAGTATAATAAAATTCACATTATTTAATTATGGCACTTAACATCTTCATTATTTGTGTTTAATAATCAAGTTATCCGATAATTTAATTTTCACTTAATTGAGTATTCTAAAATCCTAGTATGGTTGCTCATCTACTGAGCATCATGCACCAGCTAATCGTAACATTAAATTAAAATGAAGGCTCTCTATGTTTCGTTAAAAAAATAATGATTTGTAAAATATTTTCTTGAAAAATAATAACTTTTATCTCTCGAAATAATTAATCAATAAAAAATAGTTTCGTATGGAAATATTTTCCATTTATCATTTTGCAAGCAATAAAAATGATTATTTTTAAAAAAACCCTTTTTAAATTATTTATTTTTTGCGAAATGAACAGAGTCTAAATTAAAATATTATAATGGTTACCCTATAACCAATCGTGTATGTTAGATTCTTATTCTCGAATCTACCCGGCACCCATTAGATCATGCATGCTCGCTTTTAGGTCTCTAAAGACTCCCTTGTTTTGACAAATTACATGTTGAGTTCATTAATAATAGGCCTAAAAAAATTTAGTAAACCCCATAATTTTCTATGAGATTTTTTTCCTTAAAATTACTGAATAAGTCCTACAACTGTTCCAATAATGCGCTTGAGTGCGAAAACTCACATTTCGTGCATTTAAGTCCTCAAACATTCAACTTGGATGCACAATTTTTTAACCTTTTCTATTCTTTTAATATCCCCCAACTATTAATTAAAACAATCTCACCCGAACATCCGACAAAACTTGCCGGAGCTAATGGAAAGACTAATGATTAAAAATCGAATCCCGAAATACTGATTAGTTCCGATTACAACTTTCTTGCCGGGAAAAAACCAAACTAAACCACAAAAAGGGTTATGTTAAAATTCCACTTTATCTTCTTTTGGGTAGCACAGAAGTACTCCAAGTTCGAGTCTTTGAAATCAAACGCAACCAAATTATAAACAAATTTTCAGACAGAGAAAGCTGAGCAATTTCTCAACCAAAACATCCCTTTCATATGTTGAAAATTCGCTGCTGTTAACCTCCTTCCTTAAGGAGGTTCATATTTGCAAATGATCCAGTTTAAATCAGGAACATGTTAAAAACCTGATATCACAGTTCATGTAACTTTACTGTCAAAAGCGAGTGAATAAGAATGAGCAGCGTAGGGTGCAGGGCAACATACCCTTGCCATGAGACCAACCCAAAACCGGGATTTTCGCATGCTTTTATGAGACACCTATTCGAAAGGATAATCAAAGATAACCTCGGCATTTTTGGAAGCTCTTTGATATCTGAGTACGTTTCGGCTCGTGCCAAGTAGTTTCGACAGAACAGCAGCGTCAAGGCATTTTTGTCCGTGGCATGTGGGCAATTCAGTCTTGATAATCAACTTCTCCAGCACAAGTGCTTCCCCAAGAAGAAACTTAATCAGGGCGAGCAGATGTTTTGACCCAAAACTATTAGCTCCAAAACCGATGATCTCAACTCTCTTGAGATGTTTTACCAAAAAGTCGAAGTTCCCCTTCCGTGATGGTAAAAAATCTCCTTCGTCAAAGTTAAAACGTTCTGCAGATTCTTCAAAGAGGTCAAGCTGCACAAAGATACCCCATTTAAGAAACTTACTTCACATTAGAAGATGATCCACAAGGGAAAAAAATTCATCTGCTAACTAAAATTTCAAACAAACAACCATCATTTGTCCACTGCACATGCTAGTTAGTTTTACTTTATATGCAGTACAGATCAATTGGATCTCTTAAACTCGTCCATACCATATAACATCATCTCTCTCGAGGTGCTCATATTAGTTCAAGATCCTAATGTACATGGCAGCAAAAGAACCTTCTGTACATCAATGCAGGTTACTTTAAGACATGAAAAACAACAGCTTAATATTGCCCTGTACAAATGTTGAGCTGACTGACGGAGTTATAGGCAATTTTCAATTGCTAAAATAAATACAGAGTTTGAGACTGATCATCTTTTTGTGCTTCCAAAGTTGTAAATCACTGTTTAAACATTCGTGCAAGAAAGAAGACAGCAGAAGAAGTGAACTGAACTATCATAGCAAAGGAGCAAACCTGAAGGGGGAGGTCAGTCAGGACTATGTCTAATTTTTCCAGGCACTGTGAACTTTTTAGCAAGTATGCTATCCCGGGAAGGTCCCATTGACTAACTGGCCCATGTAGTATCAGGTTCTGACATTTGAAGAATGGAGAAGGCAGTCCTTCCAACTCCAAAAGGGACAGAATCTAAGCAGCGAGCAAGCAACAAAGAAAATATAATTAATATTTCTTTTCCTGTATTACATGAATAAAGAATAACAAAATTACGGTCCATCCAGACAATCTATCCTTTGATCCTGTCTCCCAGCCAGGAAAAGAGCGATAGGAAACCACAAGCGGAAATAAAAAGTGCATCTCTTTACGAATCGACAGTATTTACATATGCTTCTCATGTAAAACTTGTGATCTTTGAATGATCTGAAAATTCTATTAGTTAGTTCCATGAGACATCAAACCTCGTTACTGACGGAAGTTTCCAAGTGAATCTGTCCATTGCCATTTTAAAATAATATGAGAAATCTCTGTAAGATATATTATCGAACAACAGCAAAATGTGACAAGAGACCATGATTTGGTTCTGCCAGCCTAAGATCCATTATTCTGTCATATTTCCAGATAAATGACTTTTCTATATAAACTGAAAGAATGAATTGAAAAGGCACACCTTCAAATGATCTATTTATACATCTTTCTTTTTTTTTTTTTTTTTGCGAAAATCAAGCGTCTAATAATGTTGTGTTGAGTAGCATCCATAATAATTAACAATATCTAATGAATTGAAAAGGCACACCTTCAAATGATCTATTTATGCATCTTTTTTTTTTTTTTTTGCGAAAATCAAGCGTCTAATAATGTTGTGTTGAGTAGCATCCATAATAATTAACAAAATCTAATGAATTGAAAAGGCACACCTTCAAATGATCTATTTATGCATCTTTTTTTTTTTTTGCGAAAATCAAGCGTCTAATAATGTTGTGTTGAGTAGCATCCATAATAATTAACAATATCTAATGGCATTCATTGTCCTCAACAGAGTGATCCCAGATCCATTTATTGGAAATTAAACAGAGGGAAGAAGCTCTGCAGTTCGCACAGTTCGCTATATGTTCTTAAATTATAATTTGAAACACTACCAGTAACTATTTATGCAGGCATTCACAATAATGCCGAGAATGCCACAGAGACCTGAGGTCACTCGACCTGGGCAGCAAACATGACTAGACGGTGCTAATCACAGACACTTATAAAACGTAAAAATAATGAGCTCGTACCTGCAAGCACCAACCGCCAATGGTGATTGTAGGTACTCCGTGCAGCTTCTCAAAAAATCCCTTCACCAAGTCGCAGCACATCCTCTTTTTATCAGATACAAGAGTTCCAGTTCGAATTCGAATGGAAAAAACTAACTCAGCTTCAACCAAAGAAGATACATCGTCAAGTCTGAACATGGAATCATGATACCATCTGCCTAATACACGTAGTGACTGCAAATGCGGGGCCCAAATTCTATCCGGATTAGAGAACCAGCGATCGTTGAGTACCAACTCTTTCACGCTTGTTGAATCTATTATAATGTTCTTCACTCCTTTGCACCCGCGGAACTGAACGGACTCTAAAACAGGACTTCCACTGAAAATTCCCTCAAGTACATCATCACTCAACTCTGAATATTCGATCACCAAAGTCTTAAGACATGGCCACCTAATAATCCCACCCAATGAGAAGCAGCACAAACTGACTTCCAGACGCGCCAACCAACTCAAGCTATACAGGAACTGCGGCAGTTCATACTTTACCGGCGAGAAGAAAGACGGCCTCAGGTGGAGCTCCTCCACAGGGCGTCCCGCCGCGAAGCGAAGCCATAGGTCGACCTTGGGGCGGTCGGGCTCATCGTACCTGAAGTCGGTGAGGTGGAATTTCTTCACCGTGGGCGAGGTGCACTGGCTCAGGACGCTGTCGACGAGGGACGGGAAGCCCAAGGTACCGATCTGTCCATCGAAGACAAGGTCGGTGGTGGTGGTCCAAGTGGACCGCCAGCGCTTGGAGAGGACGCTGGTCTTGACGGCGTCTCGGAGGGGCAGAAACGAGAAGATGCGGTGGATCGCGGCGTCCGGCAAGGGGCTGATGAAATCCCTAGGGATACTGCTCCGTTTCAAAGGAGGAGGAGGATGTGGGTTTTGTTTGGTGCGATTCGGCCGGTCGCGGGAGGATTCGCGGTGGCAGGCGCCGTGCACGGAGGTCTCCGCCATCGATTAAAAATTCTAGGGCTTCTGCGGTCGTTCCCCGAGTTTCCCTTGTCCTTTAATGCTCCTTTTATACTTACCCTATTTTAGTGGCAATGTGAAAAAAGATATATATATATATATTGCCGACTGTGGAAAAAGAGTTGGAGAACCAAAATTAAACTCAAAGAAAAAATAATTGTCGTAAGGAAGAAGAAGAAAAGAAAAATCGAAAAAAGGGAAAAAGCAAAGGGAAGAAAACAGACTTTTGGTTCTCCTAAATTGAGGTAAATGTGAAATGGGGTGCCGACTTGGTATCTCTTTATTAAATAAAAAAATAATTCGAGATAAATGTTCCACAACATATCAATTTGAAATTTACGATGGAATTGACTCTTGAAGTAACATCCACCACGGTTTTGCTTGGCGGACGAAGCCAATAGAAAAAAGTAGGTCGGTGGCGGCGGTCCAGGTGAATAGCCGCTACTTGGAGAAGACGTATAGGTCTCGACGGCGTCTTCGATGAGCAAGGAGGAGGGGAGACGTTACGAACTAGGCCGTCAGGCAAAGGCATTGATGAAATCGTTGGAGGTTCTTCGCTTTGTCTCGAAGTCGGGAGGAGGAAATCGGTTTCACTCTATGCATTTTGGTCATCCGCCGAAGAATTTGCTTTGGATCACTCCGTGCGTGGGGAAAGCTCCAGGCCATGGATATCATCCACTTCCGGGGTTTTTTCGTGAATTTTGCCGCCAAAAGAGCTTTGAAGTTGGAGGTTTTGTACTCGGATGGCGAGCAAGCAACTAAAAGACGGGATCTATTTAGACGATAAGCTTGTTTCATTTGATGAAGAGACCTTTGCAATAAGACTACTCTCGCAGAGGAAAATGAACCTCATGGACATAGACACCGACTAGAATAAAAAGTCTTAAGCAATCTCAAATCTTAGCAAGAGATGTTTTGATTTTTGTTTTTATTAAATTTGTAAGTTGCGTCTATTAATTATTGGAATATACGCTTCCATGGTTTCATTTGGCATTTTCATTTCAACACGACATGATACGAAATGCGACACTTAATTTCTCAAAAAAGTAGAGAATTCCGACACGTTGGGACACGTTACGTGTTAAATATGTGTTTGTATATATATATAAGGTCAATTATTATGTATTATAAAAATATCAGCAATGAGTTTCTTCTTCTTGATTCAAGATTTTTTTTTGTACATTGATATATAACTTAAGTATATATATTTTTGATAAATTTATATTTTGATCCCCGAAATTGCATAAAATTGACTGTGTGTCGATGCGGACGTGTCGCTGGCGTGTATAGAGCGCCGATCGGGTATTGGTTGCATGTCGGAGAGTGTCGGACGCACACAAAGGCCTTGGGCGGTTGTCGGTGCTTTCTAGCCAGCAACAACCATATAGACGCAAATTTTTTATCCGCTGTTGTAGATTGGCCGTAACAATGATATTTCATAGCTTTTTGGGAATTATTATTTCGTACTATTTAGACATGTCTCCATCGTCATCCAAAGTTCAGAACGCGCGTTTTCCCTTTTTAAATTTTGAAGAAAATCCCGAAGATTTTATGGGGATTTTAGTCTCTGTACTGATCAGAAGTAGAACTTATGTAGTCGTCTCTTGTCGTTTTGCCAAACCCTAAACGCTTCATTGTCGTGGCGCAGCCAGCGGCAAAAGCTGGACGAATCCTCCATACATGGACAGGATCGAACTACCGCGTCCTTCTTCTGATCAAGATGAAACCCGAGAGCCAATGGATTACATCAGCCAATTGCCTGACGCCATCATCCTTCATATCTTCTCCTTCTTGACCACAACAGAATCCATCAAAACCGGTGTCTTGTCCAAGCGATGGCGTTCCACTTGGACCTCTAATCCATATATTACTTTCTCTTTACCGGTCGACAAAAGGCCGAAACGGAACTCCAGGAACTTCGTACATTTCACAGAAGCTTTCACAGACACGGTACTGTCATTCTGGACCACAACTAAGGTAAAAAGGTTGCTCTTTGACGTTCCTTTCCATGCCTCGATGCAGTCGAGCATTGATAGGTTGCTCCAATTTGCTGTCCGGCACAACTCCGAAGAGTTGTCGATGACCCTGTCTAGTTGGCCACTCATCGTCTATGTGTTGCCGCATTTCTTGTTCCGCTGCACCACGCTAGTAAGTTTTCGCGTGATCTGTTGCTGTTTTCTCATGATTGGCGCTGTGAACTGGTCTTCGCTGAAGATGTTGCGCATTGAATTTGCGGACTTCGATGATGATGCGATGATGAGACTGTTGAGTGGCAGTCCTGTTCTAGAGTCACTTGAGTTGAAATTCTGCCAGGGGTTCAAGCACATTAGAGTTGAATCAAGAGCTTTGAAAGAGTTGGTGATCGATTCTCACGGGACGCGAAGCTTAATCCTGGAAATTTGGGCTCCTTATCTTCTCAAATTACGCCTAGTGGGCAATTCTGTGGGGGCAGGGTTCAAAGTACATGAGGTATCTTCCTTGGTTGAGGCCGATTTAAATTTCAACTTGACTTATGCACTCGATGCATTCGGTCGGGTTCATGCTCATGGTGATCTTGTCAAAGGGCTTCTCCAGAGGCTGCATCATGTCACGAAGTTGGTGATGGGGAGCTGGTGCCTTCAGGTGCCAATTTGTTTAATTTTAAGCCTGGATTCGGATTGATTGGTGTATTGTTTGTTGGCTTGATGATACCATGCTCTTAAACTGTTCAATGAAATATTGTCATCTTATTCGGTTCAGCAAAACATTAAAACTTTGATACGACCAAAATCTGATGTCCCATAAGGAAAATTTCTTAAGAAGCATCTGCTGGTCGCATGCTCATTTTTTGGGTCTGTCTGCTGTTGTGAGAGAGCATGTCTTATGTATGATCCTGTTTAATGCTTGAACTACGACTGACATGCTTAGGTGCTGTCGCTAATGGACGCGAGAGAATTGCTTCTTCCATCCTTTGAATGTCAGCATCTGACGTTCCTCATTGTAGCGGACCATAAGGGAGTTCCCGGTCTAGCAAAAATACTCGAAAGTTCGCCATGCTTGGAGAAGTTATTCTTACAACTGACTTGCAAACATAGTAGTTCTTGGGTACGAAACTGCTAGAACCTTCTCAATTCAGTTCTAACACTAGATTTGCATGCACATATATAGGTTGTGAATTTCAGCCCTAGGGCAGATATAAACCAGTTATTTCTTTTCTTCTTGAGAGTGAAAATCGTGTTTTGTACCTCTTTCATTTTAATTGACATTCCAGGTTCTCCATTGACATCATGTTAAACCTCGATACTTCTTTGTCTCAGTTCCAATTGTAGGGCCCGTTGCTTGTCCTAATGTCTTATATTTGCATACTAAGTCCTTGCAGAATCTTGGCCTTCCCAACTTTGATGCAGAAGAATTCTGGAATTCTCCAAAGCGAAGGATCTACCGGCGTCTGACGCATGTCAAGGTTGTCGATCCTGGTGCCAATTTGTCGGCATGGGAACCTACTCTTTCCATGCTCAAGTTTCTCCTCCAGAATGCACCCAGTTTGGATGAAATAGCGATCAACAGTGCCAATTCCATCCCGTCCAAGGCGATTGATCCATGGGTGCTGCTCGAAGTTGCCCGGATAATTCTGTCGCACGCAAGGTGTTCTCCGAGCGCGAAGGTCATTCTTAAGTATCTTTCCCAGGGATGTCCTTCTAAACGCGCGCGTAAATCCTGATTTGTTCATCACCACCTATGACGGCTTTTCCTCGTTTAGTGACTCCGGAATTTTAGCCTAACATTTACTGGAGTTCCGGTTACGTGCATTTGAAATATCATCCCTTTGTGCTTGTCCAACTAGACTTGTGGCTCAGCTTACTATCGTTTCATCAAGTGTGTGTCCGTCTCAAAAAACGGCTAGTTTGGCTGTTTATCTCAGTGAATAGCACAGGTTTACAAGCACACTCTCTTGTCTTGCACCAACAGCCCAAAGATTTTATACTTCGAGTTCTTTATGCAAGCATGCAATCGGTCTACTTCATGATGCGTACGTAGATGACTAACTAGAGGTTCTATGTTCTTCACTCTCTTTCGTCCATCCTCTCCACCATAGCCGTTGCTACACTTGCCACTCGCCCACCTCCGCATCCGACCATACCCCGAGTCGCGTCACCTTCAAATTAAGGCTGGCAATTTTCGACATGGTATGTCTACACGATACAAAAGTAAGCATGTTCAGATGAAGTTTAATAAATTTCATGTCATGAATGGGACAACCGGTTTAGTTACTAATAATGAACATGTTGTTCAAGGACTGAGCCTCTCTATGTTGTTATCATATTCTTAGATACCTTTAATTAAACAAGTTAACATTTACGTGAAGAACAGGAAATATGGGAAAAGATTGAAAGAGAAGGGAAGCTCGCATAGTTTTGGTATTCCATTCGTGCACTAATCACCATTGAGAAGACGTGATAAAATTATCTCAAGACAGTAACCAAACGATCGATGAACATGTAAATCAAATATATGTTATCTTTGTATTAGATGCACCTAATCTTAACATTCACTAATGAACTGCCATAAAGCCCTAAATGCCATGTGTGCTATGCTATAATGAATTAAGTATGTGCAATGGCATGAAATTAACCCCTAAAGCTAATGAAATTATATGTCATGAATGCTATGACATGAGATAGAATTAATAAGGGATTAATCTTATGATTCAAGTAATATGAGATTTTTTTTTTGTATTTTTCTTCTCTATGAAAACAGTAAATTATTCCATTGGAATCCACATGTCAGCTAATGAACTTGTCATTAAGTGAGCAATAATTTAATGATGCAACACCAATTAAATTTTTTCGTCCGTTCTTTCATGACACATGAGACGCAATTTGAAAACGCTATCTATACGGAATGCTTATTGCATGTTAATCCTAAGACACGTTGCCCTCTAATGACATGCAAAAATTGATAAACACTTGTGATGTTGGAGAATTCGAGTTATCTTTTACAAGAAAATTGTGATGTTAAAGAATCCCACAAGAGCAAAGCACGGTGGCCGCGGAGATGAGTTTTTACTTCAAAAACAAAAAAGCCCCACAAATTTTTATCTTCATGCTACAATTCACGAGCCAACACGCAAGATTCTCAAGTTTCACAATCCAAAGTCCATTTGCCTTTTATGTTATGCTATCTTTGTGTTCCTCTGCTAACAGAATTTTCTTCGTAAAAGAACTTTTTTTAGGTTATTTTCGGTATAAGAACATAAAAGTGTCAAAAGTTTCATAAGACGTTCATGTTGATATCAAAAGTATTTTTCGGATCACTTGAGTGTCACTTGAAAAAATGATCAGTTAAATGCCAACTCCAATTTGGGTTGCTGAAAATATGACGTGGCCATATTTTTTTAATACGTGGCTTGCCGGCAATGCCCGGTCAACATACATGCCCATAAATGACGTTATCTACACGTTTTTTCCCAAAATATAGACCTCTCTTTTTCTCTTTCTTTCTACCTAATCACCATTTATTCTAGTTTCTTCAAAATTCAAGTTGATTTCATCAATTAGTTATCGATTCTCGATTTGGTATCTATCTTTTTTTTTTCTATTCAATCCTATTTCCTATCCTTTTTTAAACACCCTGCCTTATCCTTCAATTTTTTTTTTTTTTGGTAAGGATTATCCTTCAATTTTTTCGTTTATACTTTTCCTAATTTTGTGGCCAAAAATTTTTTTATCAGAATTTTTCTCTTTCTAGTAATTCATGCAAGCGTAACTAAATAAAGAATCTCATTGCGAAAATAAATTTGAAGATCTCGACGTTGAAAAAGAGTTGGAGCACCACAACTAAAATTTCTGCTTAGAGAAACAAGTATTAAGGGATCGACTTACGCTGTGCACTAACCTGCTCGATATTTTTTCTTATTTTTTTTTCCCAAAATGCATGTTCATAAAACATTTAGAATAGAAAATTTTTAATTTTGGCTTAGTCAGCTCAGCCCTCTTTTTGAGTTAGGGAGAGAGCGAGAGCCCCTGAGCCTTTGATTCACGAAATGAATGAGCAGGGGCGTAAATAATAATCTTATGAAGATAAACTAAGCTCGGAACAAATACGGGAAAGATTACTTCTAGTCGTTTCACAAGATGATCTAAGAATAACATCGGCAAGCTCGAAACTCTTTTTAATATGATGATTAAATCCTAATATCATAGTAGTGTATAACAGATCAAACAAGCTGATAGATAGGAAAGTCAAATATTTCATCTCCCATAGGCAAGGTCAAGATTGAAGAATGCCATGCTTGGAATTGACAATTTATTTTATACACGATGTCATTTCTATGATTTATTTCAACTAAATGCGAACGTAACATTGACAACTTACAAAGTTGGGTCGGCAAAATCAAATCCGACAACACTTCTATAAGGATTTCGAATGAATACAAGTAACCGAAATATCTCGAATGTAGTAACCAGTAGAGGTAATAAAAAAAAAAAAGAAAAAGAAATCATCGTACTCCAAATATGCCAACAATTTTTTTAACGAGCACAACCACACAAATGAGGAACTATTAACAGTTTTTGCAGCAAATTGTTGTTTGCCAAGTATAATAAGAATCGCATTAATGAATTGGGATAATTAACATCTTGATCATTTAAGTCTAACAACAAAGTTATAATAGGCTTGAAAAGAACTAGCAAAACTCGATTTATTCGCAATTCATGTCGTGTGGGCAATTCGGCCTGCATAATCAACTCTCCAGCACTAGTGCATCCTCTTAATCGGGGCGAGCAGATGTTTTGCCTACAGCTATTAGCTACAAATCCGATGATGTCATCTCTCTTGAGATGTTTCGCCAAACATTCAAAGTTCCCGTTCCATGATCATAAAAAATCTTCTTCGTCAAAGTTAAAATGTTCTTTAGATTCTTCATCAAGCTCAATCTGCACATAGATAGCTTACTTAAGAACCTTACTTCACATTAGATGCGGATCCACAGGAAAAATACAGCATCGGCTCACTAAAATTTCAAATGAGCAACTTCCATTTGTCCATTGCGGATGCTAGTTAGGATGTGTTTGATTGGGGAAAAACTCCATGAAAAACAAAATAAGTTTCCGTGAAATCATTTCCTAGAAATTGGTTATTTTTCATATATCCGGTGATATGTGACCAAAAATGGTTTCTCGTATTTGAATCTCATTTGATAAATTATTTCAATTTCATGTTAAAAAAAATCAAAATTTGAAAGTATTTTTATATTTTCCTTTTGTTTTCTTTCTCCCTCCATCTCTACCGGCCAATAACGACCACGGGCGAGCTCGAATCTGTGGGATCCGGCGAGCCTTGAGCTTGCCGGCCCATGTTTGTAACTGGTCGTCGGTTGTTGCCGAGGCAAGCCGACCGGCAGAGGAAGAAGAAAAAGAAAAAGAGAAAAAAAAAATAAAAATATTTAAAAAATAAAAAGTAGGAAAATATATAAATAAAATAGAAAATAGAATATTAAAAAAATTCGAGATGAATAATTTCGGAAAGTGTTTTTCATTGACTAAGTCACTTTTAGAGAACCAAACGAGCAAAGTTCGGTAAATAAATTCTCGGAAAACACTTTCAAAGAAAGGAACAAACCCTGGTTTTGTTTTAATTTAAGCTCTCAAACTATTCTACACATATAAAACATGTTCTCTTTCTTGGTGCTCATTGCCAAACTCTTAGTTCAAGATCCGAACGCAACATGGCAGCAAAAGAATCTCCAGCACAATACTGCACTTACTTTAAGACACGAACTCAAACAGCTTAGTGTTGTCCTTGCACAAATGTTGAGTAGACTGACGGAGTTTCGGACAATTTTCTGCACTTAAGAGAAATTTATGCTGAGGCCGATGAGTACCCACTTCTTCGTACTTAATGAATCTATTATAATGTTCTTCAGGCCCCAACACCTGCGCAACTCAAGGGGCTCTAAAACAAGACTTCCCCTGAAGATTCGCCCAAGGAAATCATCACTCAACTCTGTATATTCGATCGAGAAGACCTTAAGATTCAACTGCGTATGTTGACCAGCATTGACTTGGGCTTCCTTTCGGTGATCTCCCAAAGCAAACGTGTCGAGCTTCTGCTGCGTGCTCCCAACATACAATGCGTGTCCACTTTCGAGAAAAAGTTATCGTGCGAATCATGCATCAATGGACAATATGATTAGATATCAATTGTTCAATACATAGGCAATATCAGCCATTGATTTAAAAATCATCCATCGCCAGTTGCTAAATAGCCCACGATAATTTGTTATATAAAGCATTGCAACACTGAAGAAGAGTCCTGTTTCGCCGGAAATATCCATGACGAAAGATCTTTCACCGAATGTGTAGACCCTTCAAATTTGAAGATTAAACGGGTTCTTGTGGCGATTTCGGACAAAAAGTAAAGTAAATAAATAAAAGAAAATTTGTGCAATAAAGATAAATGCATATAAAATAAATTTCAAGTAAGATAAAATGCAGACCAAAACGATAAGTGTTATTGATTATTGGATGATTGAAGGTCTCCTACAAAGAGTTGTCTTTGACTATGTATACCATAGTGCAAACTATAACCATCGATCGCGGCTACTTCTGTACGTCCTATCCCTAAATTCTCGAATTGGCTTCGGTAACTACTCTTCTTATCTTTTAGACGATTTGAAGTATTGACTCATCTGCTCCACTCGTGTGTCGATGTGACGTACCGATCCCGACTTTCTGCTTAACCGAGCATCGATTTGCCATGCTATTGGCCACCAATATGTGTTTCCCTGTGGGCCTTTAGACAGCGCATTGCTCTTGTGGGCGCTCCGACTGCCCGAAGCCCATGCTGACTTTTGGTGTTAACGGGTTCGGTCTGATCTGGTTTGAATATTTTCGACACCCTAGCATTGGCTTTGGAGCTCATGTTGCGCGAAAAATCATTGTACTGATTCCTTTTGAAATATTCATACGGGAAAAAGTTTAATGGGGGCACCGCATGGAGCTCATATTGCGCGACAATAGCTGGACATTTGAAAAAAAAACCGTGATGCAAATCCTTTAACCTAAGCGATATCTATATATAGTTCTCTCCTTTTGTTTTGCCAACCTAAACGCTTCATCGTAGTCGGCAGCTAGAGGCAAAAGCTCGAAGAATCCTCCGGACATGGCGAAAATAGAATTCTCCGCCAATCCATCTTGCCTACCGAAACGTCCACGATCATCTCCTCCTCTGGGTCGAGATGAAACCCGAAACTCAGTGGATTACATCAGCCAATTGCCCGACGCCATCATCCTCCATATCTTCGCCTTCTTGACGTCAGAAGATGCCGTCAGAACTAGTGTCTTGTCCAAGCGATGGCGTTCCACTTGGACCGCTAATCCACATATATCTTTCTCTATGCCCGCCCGCCATCATCGCCATAGTAACATGATGTTGGAGCGTTTCATGGCTTTCATGGACGCCGTGCTGTTGCTCTGCACCGCAATTAAGGTGAAAAGCTTCATCTTTGCTGTTGATCGGGGGCTCGACTCCGCTATTGCGCCAACCATTGATAGGTGGCTCGACTTTGCTGTCGGGCACGACCTCGAAGAGTTGACCCTGCGTAAGGACAACATTTATGCGTTGTCGCAGTTCTTTTTTCGCTGCACTACGCTGGTGAGTTCACACTTGTCCCGTTGCCGTTTTTCGAAGATTGCTACCGTGAATTGGTCGTCGCTGAAGAGATTGCACATTGAAGATGCGGAGTTGGAGGATGACACCATGATGCAAGTTTTGAGGGGCAGCCCCGCTCTAGAGTTCCTTCACTTGGATTACTGCGTGGGCTTCCACCGCATTATAGTCGAATCAAGATGTTTGAGAGAGCTGGTGATCGATTGTCACGGATTTCATCATGCTCAAGTTCCGATTTTGAAAATTTCAGCCCCTCATCTTCTCAAATTGCGTCTATTGGGCGATTATTGTGAGACAGATTTTGAGGGAGAGTTAGGAGAGTACAAACTAGATGAAGCATCTTCTTTGGTTGAAGCCGAGTTAAATTTTGAAATACAAATTTTCGAAAACGATAAGGCTAAGGTTTGTGTGGATATTGTCAAGGGGCTTCTCGAGAGACCGCATCATGTAACGACATTGGTGATAGGGAGCTGGTGCCTTCAGGTGCGAGCCAATTTAATTAATCTTGAATCCTGTCGGTTCTAGTTCAAGTTACGCACGGACATTACCAACTGTGCCATTAGCTTAGGTCTGATTGTGTTATTTTAGTAGGCTTGATGATACCATGCTCATAAATTGTTAGTTTAATTATCTTATAAGATAATTATAGAAATTCGATGAAACTTTTGCCGGATGAGCTTTATTTTTTTTTTTTCTAATAGACTTATACACATCTTAACCTAATATCGCCATTATGGATCCAACAATACATTCGAACTTTGATAAGACTCATTATGAATCCAATTATACAGTCAAACTTTGATAAGACTAAAATTTGATGTGCCATAAAAAGATTTTTCTTGAGAAGATCTGCTGGTTGTTTGCTCATTTCTTTGGTCTGTCGCCTATTGTGAGAGATCACTTATGCGCATGTCTTATGAATGAACTTCTTTAGTGTTTGAAGAAGTAAAAGTGATTAGTTTCTGCTTCTTCCACCATAATTGACATGCTTAGGTGCTGTCGATAATGGAGGCGAGAGAAGTGTTTCTTCCATCCTTAGAATGTCGGTATCTGATGTTCCACGTCGCAGTTGACCATTTTGGAGTTCATAGTATAGTGAAGATACTCGAAAGTTCCCCGCGCTTGGAGAAGTTATTCTTACAAATGACTTGCACACCCGGCTCGAATATCCGGTAAACAACTATTAGAACTCTCCCAATTCACTTTCAACAGCAGATTGCATGAACATACATAGTTTGTGAATTTTAGCCTTGGGCCAGATATAAACCTGTCATTTTCTTTTCTTTTCATGATTGACAATCGTCTTAGTACCTCTATCATTTTAACTGACATTTCAGATTCTCCATCAATTTATATTTCTCCCGAATGTAGCAACTGCTGTTTTATATTGTCAAACCTTGATATTTGTCTCATCCAGTTCCAATTGTTGCTGATCGTTTGTCATGATGTTCCATTTCTGCAAATTAAGTTCTTTGCGGAGAATGTCCGCCATCGCAACTTTGATGCAAAAGAATTGCGGAATTCTGCCAAATAGAGAAGGATCTATCGGTGCCAACTGACTGGCTTGGGAACCTGTTCTTTCCCTGCTCAAGTTTCTTCTCCAGAATGCACGCTGGCTGGACAAAATAAAGATCAACAGTAACAATTCCAGACTGTCCGAGAGACTTGAACCCTGGGGGCTGCTCGAAGTGGCTCGGATGATTCTGTCGGACCCAAATCGCTCTCCCAATTTGAAGGTCATTCTTAGCTATCCCTCCCGAGGATGTCCTTCTAAAAGCCTGCATTTACAGGCGTTCTGATTGCATGCATTTAGAATTTTATGATCAGCACAAAAGGAAAGGAACTAAACCCACTTCTATCTTTTCTTTAGAATTAAGGAAAAAAATATCTCATTCTACTTTTCATTGTAAAAAGTAACTTCGGGCATATTATGAAATATTATTGTTCTGAACTCTCTGTGATTATAGAAGATTTCCCTCCATGCAGTTATTGCTTGTACATGGCAAGAGTCCATTACATTTAATCTTCCCTGTTTAATACTATCCACTGATTATTTTTCTTAATACCACGGAAAACTCTAAACTGTCACACATGTAATAAATTTACCTCAAACTTATTTTGTCACAGATGTATCAATTTAAAATTTTCCGTGATGCTAACCCTGTTTTTTTTTTTTTTTCAATGTTGACATATTATCGTGCGGCATGAGTGTCATGTGGCGGCCACACCAATTTTTTTAATGTCTGATTGCATGATTGACGTAATTTTATAGAGAATTGGTCGTCCTCTGTATATATAAAAAAAAAGGTTAAAGGATTTTAACATTATTGACAAGTTTATAAAGTCTATAGAATCGGTTTATGTAGTCCCTAGAGTCGAACAATGCGTATTACATTTTGGATGAAATGTAGAGTATTTTAGTATAACCATTTTACAAACATATATTTATGTATAAAGTAGAGTATAATACAATTTAAACAATAATGAAAAAATTTAAATCACTTGAAATTTTGATTTTTGCAAAATTTTACCGAGAGAATTTCATTCAACCCTCTTCGCAGTAGGCTTCAACTTTTGCAACTGTTTCCTATGAAATGCAATTAGCCTATTATTTATTTTTTTCAGTTTTCCCATTTCAATACTTGTCTATAAATTCATTTTATTTTCAAGCTATTACGCCGCAACTTGAACACCCGTGGAGGCGGCATTCACTTTTTCGTCATGTCAATATTTTTCCAAATTGAAAACCTACCGAACCAATTACTGTAGTGATTTTTCATAAACTAGAGCGGTGTTAAAGAATCTTTCTTTAATAAATAATCGTGATCTTATAAAGTAAGTAGCACCGACACATGACATGTCGACGGATCATTTCTAAAAAAAAAACAGATAATTTGGACACATTGAGATACGTTGTATATTAAATGTATATTTTTTACATATACGTAATAAATTATAATGCATAAATAAAAATATCAGCGATAAGTTTATTCTTTTTATTCTATTAGAGATTCACAATTAGGTTTTTTTTAGCTGGTTGGGTGTATTAATTTTAAAGTAGCTAGATATATGACTTAAGTATTTATATTTTCGATAAATTTATATTTTGACCCCTAATTTATTGAAAATGCTTAAAATGGATATCTTTCACCGAATGCATAGAGCCTTCGAATTTGATGAGTAAATAAGTTCTTGTGGTGATTCCGGACAAAAAGTAAAGTAAATGTCTAAAAGATAAATTGTGCCATAAAGGTAAATGCATATAAAATAAATTGCAAGTAAGATAAATTGCATAGCGAAACAATCTCTACGTCCTATCCCTAAATTCTCGGATTGGCATCGGTAATCGATCTTGTTATCTTTTAGATATTTTGAAGTCTTGAATCATCCGCTCCACTTGTGTGTCGGTGTGACGTACCGATCCTAACTTTCTGCTTAACCGAGCATCGATTTGCCATGCTTTTGGTTACCAATACGTGTTTTCCTGTGGGCCTTTAGACAACGCATCGCTCTTATGGGCTCTCCGACTGCCTGAAGCCCCAGTCGACTTTTGGTGTTAATAGGCTCGGTTCGATCTAGTTTGGATATTTTTGACACCTCTAGCGATGGCTATAGAGCTCATGTTGCGCGAAAAATCATTCTACTAATCCCTTTTGAAATATTCATATGGGAAAAAGTTTAATGTGGCCACCACGTGGAGCTCATATTGCTCGACAATGGCTGGACATTTAAGAAAAATCAATATAGTACGTAAAAGGGAAAATTAAATGATACGGGGTGTTGCCCTATATATATGGTTCTCTTCTCCCCTATTGGTTTTGCCAACCTAAACGCTTCATCGTAGTCGGCAGCTTAAGGCAAAAGCTTGAAGAATCCTCCATACATGGCCATAATAGAGTTCTCCGCTGATCCATCTTGCCTACGGAAACGTCCACGATCACGACCTCCTTTGGGTCGAGATGAAACCCGAAACTCAGTAGATTACATCAGCCAATTGCCCGACGCCATCATCCTCCACATCTTCTCCTCCTTGACGACAAAAGACGCCATCGGAACTAGTGCCTTGCCCAAGCGATGCCCTCCGATGATGACTATGTTGATGGCATGACGTTGGAGAGTTTCAATGCTTTCATGGACGCCGTGCTGTTGCGCTGCACCGCATTGAAGGTGAAAAGCTTCCTCTTTGAAGTTCCTTTGTCTCACCTTCCACTCGCGAAGCGACTCTGCTGTTGGGCCAACCATTGATAGGTGGCTACTCTTTGCTTTCGGGCATGGCCTCGAAGATTTGACCCCGCGCGAGGACAACATCTATGCGTTGCCACAATTCTTCTTCCGATACACTACGCTGGTGAGTCTTCACGTGTCACGTTGCTGTTTTTTCGATGATTGATGCCTTGAATTGGTGAAGTTCCGATCTTGAAAATTTCGGCTCCTCATCTTCTCAAATTACGTTTATTGGGCAAGTATTCTGATTTTGAGAGAGAGTTAGGAGAATTCATTAGTAGAATTCAGACTAGATGAAGTATCTTCTTTGGTTGAAGCCGAGGTAAATTTCGAAATGCTTACAGAGATGATAAGGTTAAGGTTTGTGTGGATGTTGTCAAGGGGCTTGATTGCAGCATGTAACGACATTGGTGATAGGGAGCTGGTGCCTGCAAGCCAATTTAATTAATTTTGAGCCCTGTCGTTGTCGGTTCTAATTCAAGTTGCGAACGGAATTACCAACCGTGCCATTTGCTTAGGACTGATTGTATTATTTTTTGTTGGCTTGATATGCCATGCTCATAATCGTTTATTCAATGAAACATAGTCATCTTATAGAGATTCGGTGGAACTTTTGCGGAATGAGATTGTTTTTTCCTTTTTGTAATTGGAATTATACACATCTTATCGCTATTATGGATCTAACAATACATTCAAACTTTGATAAGACTAAAATCTGTTGTGCCATAAAAAGATTTTCTTGAGAAGCATCTGCTGGTTGTTTGCTCATTTGTTTGGTCTGTCGCCTATAGTGAGAGATGGCTGGAACCATATGCATGTCTTATGAATGAACTTCTTTAGTGCTTGAAGAAGTTAAAAGTGATTAGTTTCCACAATTGACATGCTTAGGTGCTGTCGTTAAGGGAGGCGAGAGAAGTGTTTCTTCCATCCTTAGAATGTCGGCATCTGATGTTCCACGTTGCAGCGAACCTTGAGGGAGTTCATAGTATAGTGAAGATACTCGAAAGTTCCCCGCACTTGGAGAAGTTATTCGTACAACTTGCGTAACCGACTCCGAATTTGTGGTAAACAACTACTAGAACTCTCCCAATTCACTTTTAACAGTAGATTGCATGAACATACATAGTTTGTGAATTTCAGCCTTAGGCCGGATATAAACTTGTCATTTCTTTTGGTCTCGTGATTGAAAATCGTCTTTGCACTCTGACATTTTAACTAATTTCGGATTCTCTATCTATTTACATTTCTCTTAATGTGCAACTGCTATTTTATCTCTGTCAAACCTTAATATTTGTCTCATCCAGTTCCAATTCTATCGCTCATCTTTTGCCATGATGTTCAATATCTGCATCTTGAGTTAATTCCAACATTTATAGTCAATCTCAAATTTGCTACAAGCATTTTTTTATCTAAAAAAAAAACACTAGCTAGTGTCAAATCCACCCCTGTTAGCCCTCCGATCCGGAAACAGGCATTATGTTTGACTTGTCATTTTTATGGCAGTAAAAATCTGCATGCACCGCCATTGTCCCAAAACAAACTTACAATATGAACGCACTTAAGGGCCTATTTGGCATTCCAAATAAGAGATTCTAATGAGAATCATATTTTTTTATTCCATTCTACATATGACTTTTAGAGAATCATAACTACATAAAATTTCTGTTTTCGAATAGAAATGCATTTCTTCTTTTTAAAAAAAAATTAAAATGTTTTTTCAAATTTTTTTAAACTTTTTTTAAATTTTTTAAAATTCCCCCATTTTTTAACTTTTGATTTTTTTCATTCTTTTGATTTTTTAAAATTTTTAATTTCCCCTTTGAATTTTTTAATTTTTTCTTAAATTTTAAATTTCATTTTTAAATATAAAAAATTAGTCATTAGTAAATTTTCAAATATAATTTTAATTTTTTAAAAGTTCAAAAGTCCACGTGGACTTAATTTAAAAAAAAAGAATTGAGATTTTATTTTTTTGGTGATTTTGAAAAATATTTTTTTAGAATTAATTTTCTTTTTGTTTTTATTTTTTGTCCAAAATATTCAAATTCAAAATCATTTGCGTTACCAAACATGTTTTTTATTTTTTTTTTGTTCGAAAAAACGGAATCAGAGAAATAGAAACGCTACCAAATAGAACATTGGTGCATTGTCCCGTGACTATTGAGAAACCAAGTTCCATCAAGTGACCTAACGAAAGCCCAAGAACAATGCTATCACCGCTCCAAAAGCCAAATCACTGCTGAGAAAGAAAAAGAAAAAGAAAATAACCTAATATTATCGTAGAAAAGCAAAAGATTACGCGCCATTTGACGCCTTTAAATCTGCCCTTGTTTGATTTCAGCAAAGGGAAAGAGCGAACCCTTTATAGTTGAGAAATTGTTATGATAATTCCTTTTAGAGTAATTCGAATTTAAGAATAATAAATTTGGAAAATGCATTAACCTGCCCCCTACGTCGTGCTATCAATAGCTTGAACTAAAACAAGAAAAGCACCAAATAAAAAAAGCTAGCAATGGTCCTATAAAATCTTACATAGTATCAGATTAGGAAGTCCCGAATTTAAATCTTTTCAATCCCCTACTGTTAACATAATAAACCACGCCTTGATCCTACAAAATGTCACATTCTATAAGCGCTCATTTTTATGCTAATTTATTTGTCTCCAAAAATGAACTTCAATTAGTCTGCCGGCTTGTGTGATAGGGCGTTGGAATTGCAAGCAAGTCGACAAAGAAGAAAATCAGACATACCTCAGTTACTCCTACACTCCACGACTCGCATCTCATGAATTATTAACGCAGATTTCCTATTTTAAAATCAAAATTTGGCCCAACACCATGTGCCATAGGGCCCACCAACCCGGCCAACGCGCTACACTCTATTAAGACCTCATTTTATAAGGATATGCCCTTCTCTTTCTCTATTTGCTGACCGATGTAGGACTACTATCGGACTCAACTTGTCGAGGAAGAATGGCAAGTTAGCACCGATAGTAGTTCCACATCGATCGGCAAATAGAGAAAAAGAAGGACACATTCTTATAAAATGAGACCTCACCTCAAGAGAGTGTAGCGTGATGATCGGACTAGTAGGCCTTATGATGCATGATATTGGACTAAATTTTAATTTTAAAATGTGAATTCTGCGCTAATAATTCATGAGATACGAGTCGTGGAGCATATGAATAACGGAGGTATGTCTGATTTTCTCTTTGTCAGCTATGTAGCACTGACACATTGGAGGAGTTGCCGTGTCGGACATGGACACGCTCCGACACGAGATCAACGCGTGTCGGAGGTCCGACACCTGGTCAACAGGAGCGATACGCCGGGGACACTCATGTCGGTGAGGAAGGAGGGCATGGATGGCATAGATCTGGGTGGTAGAGATGCGGGGAAGGGGAGGACGGAGGATTTGTCTGCCTCTCAGGCTATGAGAGAGACGAGGGAGAGAACCGGCAATCCGTAGAGAGGGTCTGAGCAGAGAGCGAAGAGTGACGGAGGACTATGAAGCACCGACACGTGAAGAAGGCAACTGCGTCGGTATCGGATACGGACACGTGTTCGACACGCTCCGATTGCCGGTTCTCTCTACGGAGGTTTGACACGGCGTCAACGCCAGTGACACGCTCGGGACACGCGAGTCGGAGAGGAAGGAGGGCGTGAAAAGTACAGATCTGGAGCCATGAGAGAGATAAAGGAGCGAGCCGGCGACCGCAAGTCAGTGAGGAAGGAGTGCGGGGAAAGCGCGGGTCTGGAGGAGGAGGCAGAGTGCCGAGTTGTAGGTAGAAGCAGAGGCAGCGACGAGTACAAAGCGAGCCAGCGCCAGAGCGAGCAGAGAGCGAACGCCGGAGGAGAGACGAGGCAGCTAAAATCACGGAGGTCGTCGTCGCCGTAGCTTGCTTCGCGAGACAGAGAGGTGAGGGCGACGCAAGATGAGAGAGAGCTCTGGGAAGACACAGGATGAGATGAGAAGATGAGAGAGGAGAGAGAGCGTTAGCGTGGGTGGGGAACGAGATCTTTCCAAAAAGTAAAGAGAGAGTGGGGGAGGGGGACGATCTTTTTCAAAAAGTAACCAGTGAGGGAGAGGGGGGCAGCACAAAGACAGAAAGGGAGGAGAGGTCATTGGGAAAACGCGAGATGAGAAGATGAGAGAGGCATTAGCGTGGGGAAGACGAAAGATGACAGGAGAGAGAGAGAGAGCGCGTTGAGTCTGTGTCTCATCAAGTCATTTCGGGAAGCATCCTTCGGTCAAGTGATTCATTTTTCTTTTTTATTTTATTACCTTTTTTCCTTGGTTGGCTGAGCTTAAATTACGGGATGAAGCATAGTAAGAATTTATTTTTTATTTTTTTATAAATTTTCTATTTTTGTAAAATGTCACAAAAATAATAAAATCATTTTTGTATACAAAAAAAATTATTTAATATATAACGTGTCTCAACGTGTCGAAATTTTCTATATTTTAAAAAAAAATGTATCGACGTATCGTGTCGTATCGTGTCTCGTATCGTGTTCGTGTTACATAGCCGGAGGACATCACGGGAGAGCGCTGGAGAAGAGCCGAGGCAGCCAAACTAAGGCAGTGGTCGTTCCCTTCGCGAGACTCGAGAGGAGAGAGGAAGAGGTCAGCTCGCCGTTTCCTTCGCGAGATAAAAGAAGAGAGAGAGAGAGAGATGAGGCAGAGATTTTTTAAAAAAGTAAAGAGAGAAATGGGGTGGATAAGACATGAGATAAGAGAGGAGAGAGAGGGTTCTGACTTGTGTCTAATCTACCGTGCAGTGTACACAGCTAGCTAGTGCAGCTCAATTTTTTTCATTTAATAGGAAAGAGAAGAAGGCGGATCTTCGGGCTCACTCAACTAAGCGCGAGAAATTTTTTCAAAAAATGTAAAAGAAGAGAGGGAGCGTGCTCTGTGGCATCCGGAGAAATTATTAGGCGGTTAGCAAGCGCCCGCCATAAGCCTATGCGGCGTGCGTGCTCCACTAAAATAACGACACATGTCCTCCGACATGGAAATGATGAAAATCTGAAACTAAAATAAAGAAGTCTCGTTTATCTCTCCTCTGCAAAAGGCACCGAGCACAAGCAAAACATTTATTGCTTGCTCTCTCTCTCTCTCTCTACCCCTCTCTCTCTCTCTCTCTCTCTCTCTCTCTCTCTCCTCTTTCACCCTCGCATCCTCTCCCCCGTTCACCTTAAGCCGTCCCCTTCCCCTTCTTCTTCACCTCCCTGGTTGCCATCATCGCCTTTGCGGCTTCGCTCCCCATTTCGGACTTGGGTAAGTTGCCAACGATTTTGAAGTGGAAGAGGCCTGCGATGCTAGATATACCGGTGGCCGCACCGAGTTTTGGGGTTCCGGCTATTATAAACCAGGGGCTAATTCCGTAAAAAAGTACTAACTTTAGATCTAATGATGATTATGACCCGAACTTTGTTTTGTCTCATAAAAAGGCATCAACTTTAGGTCCCATGACGATTCTGGCCCGAACTTTTTTCATCCCATGAAAAAGCCCCAACTTTAACTCGAGTCCCAAATCCGATCCCCTTTAATTTGGAACCATTAGTGATCCAACGTGGCAATCACACGTCATCAATAAATCTACGTGATTTATTAATGTAGATTTAAGGCACTATTCATCGTCTTCTTAGCACGGAATTTGAAATTATTCATCTACTTCACCTTCGGCACAACTTGAAGGACGACGGTTTCGTTTCCTTCACTTCATCCACAAGCATCAGCTGTTTAATTGGAATCCGAAGTTGTGTATTACCACTCGGGGACGGACGCCATGGACGAAATCGCCAAGCTCACGACTAGAGTCTTCATTTTTTAACAAGCCTCGCCCTATCCCCTCCCAAAGCGAATGAACAACTTTATATTCCATTCCAAGAAGATGATGAATAGAATCTTAAATGCACATCGACAAGTCATGTGGATTTATTGATGATGTGGAATTGTTATATTGGATAACTAATGGTTCCAAATTAAGAGGGGCCCGATTTGAGACTCGAGTTAAAGTTTGTGCTTTTTCATGAGATGAAAAAAAGTTTGGGCCAGAATCGTCATTTGACCTAAACTTGATGCCTTTTTATGAGAAAAAAAAAAGTTCGGGCCATAATCGTCATTAGACTTAAAGTTGGTGCTTTTTTAGGGAATTAGCCCAATAAACCAAGGTGTAATTTTCTGCCTTTGCTCGTGTCTTGACCGGTTGACATGCTTCTCTTAGGGGTGAGCCTTTACAACACCCGATTCTGCGTCTTCTTCAAATCAAGTCTCTCGCAGTGTCTCTCCCCGTGTTGTACGCCAACCGAAGACAACCACATTGGAGTCGGATTCTACGTCTTGTTTAGGAATCTACCTTCTTTATAATTTTGGGGATTTCTAGTTCTGGTTCTGGTTATATTTGTTAGCCACAAACATTTGTGATTTTTTACTAACAAGACAAATAATCCCCTAAACGAACTCAATCAATTTCGTGATACATCATTTGTAATTGCACCAGGCCGAAAAAAACATTACAAGCTTTTCTAACCCAAAAAAATCTGTATAATGTGGATAACAATCGAAGGCCCGCGTCTAGATCCTCCAAGGTGATTCTTCTTAGTTCATTTTGCCCAGGCATAAGGAGCATGTCTACAAAGTCAAAATCAAGCCGAAGATCCAAATTCTCCTTGGCGTTTTTCAGCATGGTTCTTGCTAAACCTGCATTACGTTTTAGAAAAACTCCTCTCAAATATATATGCGATCTCACCTGGTCACTTTCACGAACGCTTGGTGATCCATTCAAACAAAGAGCACATAAGCATCATCGAACAACTAATTCCAACCCGGATGATTTCGGGGACATTAAGACCTGCTCAAACAATTGCTTTATCCTAATCATTACTCGATTTTTTCTCAAGCTTCAAATACAACTTTTGGACTCAGCTTACTAAAACAGATCAATGATTTTAGCGACATTAAAATATGATGAGTTTTGGGAGACGCCAAGTCAGCGATTTTTTGAGCCGGAGAGGCGACGATGGCTATAAGGACGAAGGTGAAGAAGAAGGGGAGGGCTTGAGGTGAACGAGGGAGAGGAAGAGAGGGTGAAATCATTTTTGCAGAAGACAGAGGTTGAAACGTAAAGGAGGAGAGAGGGAGGGAGGAAGAAAGTAAATGCTTGCTTGTGGTCAGTGCTTTTTGCAGAGGAAAGAGAAACGAGAGCTCTTTATTTTAGTTTCTGATTTTTCATTTTTTCCATGTCATAGGACATGTGTCACTTTTTAGTAGAGCACGCACGCCACATAGGCTTATGACGTGGCGGTTGCCGGTTGCTAACCACTGAATAATTTCTCCCACCTTTGATCGCTGTTATGTTACGATCGTAAGAACCCTTACGGCATTTGCCCATCTTTTTAATGAAAGTATCCGAGTATTTTGACAAAAAAAATGGTTTTTTTATTAAATAAAATATAGATGTGTATACTAATATCCATTCAAAGCTTTACAAGCGTGCACAACTAATTTAATGTTTGTAACATTTCAAGATATTTTAGATGTTCGTCGCAAAATAAAAGTCGAATTCCATTGTGACACCCGTAAGTTTTAGAAAAAGGAATGTGCGGAATTAAAATAACAGGATTGTAATTTGCTTTTGATTTTTAAGCCATTGTGCTAAAATTACCTTCCATATTTTAGCTGCCGGAAAAATGAGAAAATGTGTTTCAGTCAGAATATATTTTTTTTCTTGAATTTTGACGGTTTTTTTTTTGTTTTTGGATCCCTATCGATAATAAATCATAGGTAGTCAAATTCCTAACCTTCATTCAATTTCAGTCCCAATCGAAGCTCTTCCCCTCATCTGAGTTTTGGGTTGAGCTCACCAAGATTTCGATTCCGATTTTTGGGTGTCGAAACAAAGTTTTGGGTTTAGGGGATGCCAATGCCCCCGTCCATTCACGGATGTCGAATTCATTTCATCGATTACGATGGACTAAAACCTTCAACTTTTATTTGATATCATTAGACTGCTTGTAAAATAAAGAGATTTTTACTTTTGCTTTGTGGAATAAAAATTTATTATATCTATTATTCGTGCATCTGGGATCCATTTGCTTTGAAGACAACTTGATTTTTTCAGAAAATGCCTGTGTTTGTGGGCTTTTTTTTAAAATAGATGTAAAAATAAAAAAATTTATCAAAATAGGTCTATTTTTTTTTATTTACGAATTTGGGCCTCGCGCGGCGGTGTTAGTGCCCCCTTAGCGTAGGTGGTTATTGAATAATTATCGTCTATAGTGAACATTATACCTAATAAAATTTCTTTAATTATCTTTTTTTTTATTGTATTTCAATATTTGGAAATGTATAATATGGGTTTTATGTACTTTCTTCTAATGCATACCCCAAGAAAGTCAACGATATGATTAACCATGGTATATCAACGCATCAAACTCTTAAGCCACTCAAGAGTTTGGAGGATCTCATGCGCAATTAAAGAGAAATAATAAGTCGTGTACTTTGTGTAGAAGAATGAATGGGACAAAAGCGTTGTTTACTTTGCGCAAAAATCGTTGTTTACCTAATTAATAGTCATTGGGCTTTTTAATATTACTTATCTCCTCATCGTTTCATGTCAAATAGACAGTGTGAAGAGAAGAAAGAAAGGCCTTCAACCTGAATGCTCGTACAAAGTCCCACAAGGGAAGCGAATTCGCGACTGCGGGTTGCCGAAACTAGGCAACTACCCTTACCACCTTCTATGAACAAATCTCTCTGTATCATTTCAAGTGCTATGAGTACGACCATTGTCCTATACGTCGACTAATAGCGGCAGGAACTCTAATCAAGCCTTGACCAACAGTGTCTCTCCTAACCTTTTCAAGAGATTTCGTTAGATCAAAATCATTGTGAATGCATACCCTTGTTCTGAAATGAAAAATTGTCGTTGTTGTACACTAACTTAGCGAGCACTGTTTTGCCTAAACATCCCAGCCTCATTATTTTGGATGGGCATGTGATCCGAACCGGCTCAGCACACTCTCTGCGATGCTGTAAAGAATTGATTTGGCCATTTTCTCTTCTTGCCATTGGAAGAACAGTAGGGGGTTATCAAGAGAGTTTGATGAACCGCAGACAATGAAGGTTTTAATATGGTTTGACTCCATCATTGGTTCTCCTAGGGCATATGGCTTTATGGTTATCTTTCTGTTTTCTCACTTTCAGGATGTCCATTTTGGGCGGTTCTGTGCAATCTAGTGTAGTCATGAAATCAACCGAGGAGATGCTAAACTTATGGAACCATAGCATTCAGAACTATGAGTTCATACAAATTTCAAACGAAAAAGAAAAAAATAAAGAACTAATCTTCCTATTTAGAAGTAAAGTCAAACTGATTTAAAACGAAAAAGACGTTTTTTTTTAAATGCATTATTCCTGGGAAACTCTTTAAGTAGTCTAGTGGAATCATTACAAAAAAATCGAGTAATTGACACTCGTTTGGCAAAAATAAGATTTGGTGGTGTGGTATGATATCATTCAGCGTCCATGGGCGGAAGATAAATATCGATATAAACAAATTTAAATTGAGACAATTCGACAGTTGGTCCCATACAATACGAAGTAGGTATTTTTCTCCATAGAAAAATTTGAAATACAAACACAAACGAATAATAAACAACTGCACTTATTCAAGGAAAGAAAGAAAGAAGGACAAATAATACCCATGCCCATTGTTTTCATCCATGAAAATGAAAGAGATCGACGGAGGATTAGTTGAGTGTATGTCCAAATCTTTTGCAGCAGAAGTCCACACGGCGTGACAAGTTGATCGCGGGAGCTCGTCTATGCTCAAAAGAGAAAAAAATGAGGTTAGAAAATGCATCACATAATATTATGACATTTATTCTGGTGCCAATTATCTGATTGCATAAAGTGAAAAATCTTCGTGAAATGAAACAATATATTACACACTTACTTAGAAAATTGTTATAAGAAGTTCAACCACATCACCATAACAATCGTGAACATAGATATCTGCAACTATTTTGATTGGACAAATAAATTGAACATTTTGACATTCTTATAATAACGTTGAGATTTTTTTTTTTTTTTGAAGAAGAAGTGGGAATGTTAAATTGAAAGTGAAGAGATTTATCTGTGCATTAACTTTTCATGCATATGAAGTTAAAACAAATAAGATTCTATTGGACGATTTATCTTTATTAAGCGCATTTTATTGGCTCCATTCGACCCACCTACAATTGGTATTAAGCCAAGTGTCTTGCCAACGAAGATAATCCAAAAGCCTTCAAAATACATTATTTGAAGTAGCAATCATTCTCGTGCTATGACCTGAATTGAATTTACGGTACAAAAACATTCTTTATTGTTTCACAATCCGAGTTAAAAAAAAAAAGATAGTATTACGAATTGAGTCTATAGTTTTAATCATTACTCGAGTATTAAATGCAACTTCTAATTTTTCGTTCAAATTTAAATTGGATAATTTGCTTTATGAGAAAGATCATTCTACATTGAATTCCTTTTGCAATCTAATGGACGACTATTGATTGTATCTTAGTAAACAACTTTTTTTTTTATCTCATTGTCGTTTTTTGAAATTGCAATACTTGTATTAAATTTTAATTCGATTGAATAAAATCAATCGCTATATTTCATCTAAGAACAAAGAAGAAATAGATAGGTGCTTACCTAATCCTCCATCCATTGTACCCATACAAGATCAAGACAGATTCGAGGAATGTGAGCGATTTTTGGCCAATCCACGCCCGTTGTTGGTCGACATCTCTCGCTCGGTTCACCACAATATTCGACTCGTAATTCTTTGAGGGCGAGTGAGGGACTGGATTCCTTGCGGCATAGATGATAATTTGAGACATCTGATCAAGAAGATGTATCTGAGATGTGAATGATTGGGCAGCCATTCGGGTATAGCAGTGAAGCTCGGGCAATCATATACGTAAAAGGACTCCAATTTACAAGCGGACTGATCCAGACACTGCAGCAACTCCATCACTTGTTCGGATTTTGATATTGCCGGTGTATGAAGATTCGAAGGAAAAATGGGCTTGTTCTCCTCGGTCAACATGAGCTTTGAATCAAAAATCTCCAAGATCTGTAGGGCAGTTAATTCCACAAAAGGAATAGATATTGGTCCCCTACAATTAACAATTTCCAACCGTCGAAGGCAAGTCAGTCGACAAGTGCCTTCAAACAAAACTTGTAGATTTTGGCATCCATCGAGTCCCAACAACTGTAGATTTTCTAGGTATTGTATTCCACTTTCTTGCAAACTCTTCTGCTTTGTTGTTACGGTTAGAAGTCTAAGGCTGACAAGCCTCTGCATATTTTTGGGTAATTCGCCTAACTCTGAGCAACCATCGAGATATAAGTGTAGCAAACTCTGCAGCTCGCAAATGGTATCCGGAAGCTTCTTCAGTCGCTTGTTCCCAGAGAGAAGTAACGTCCTCAATTGCTTCAAGTTGCATATTGAACTTGGAAGCTCCTCAAGACTACCATTTCTTAAATACACATACCGTAAATTGTTACACTTGGAGATACAGGTGCTAGCAAACTCTCTAGTAATAACTCCATCCTTGACATCTAATTGAAAATCAATTACACGGAGCCTCTTCTAAGTTGGTTTTCTCAGAAATGGTGGGACTCCATCAAAACTAGAGAACGAAACGTACCGTGCTCTTTCCGAAATCTCTTCAGTGTCTAAGCCAACAATGGAGCAATCATTTCGAGCCACAATCGTTGCAAGAGAATGGACTAGATCGTGCACTTTAAAAGTTAATATTGATTCGGACTCCTCAACTTGTTGGATCAAAGATCTCTTCCACAACTCTTTGACGTACTCAACACTACTGTCTTCTTTTTCCGTTGTTGAACTAATGAGTCCTGAAGCCATCCATAAGGCACCTAAACGATCGCTACGAAATTCAAACCCTCTGGGAAAAAGCGAAAATGTGGCAAAGCAACGTTTTAAGTGGGACGGTAAATGATCATAACTGAGCTTAGGTACTGGCAGAAGGTCCTCTTTTTCTTCCACTAACTTCCATACCTCGCTATCTCTTATATGAGCCCAATATGGTACTTCATCCTTTGCGAAAAGTAGACTCCCCAAAGTTTTCACAAGGAGAGGAACTCCTTGACATTTTTTGACAATGTCATCTCCCATTTCAAGGAGATCAGGACGTGGGTGCTTTTCCTTTTGGTCGAAAGCCCATTTTTTGAACAAGGCCATGGAGTCTTCATGAGAAAGACCTCTTAGATTATGTGCCGGATGGGTACCCGTTATAGAAGCGACTTTTGAACTGCGCGTTGTCACAATTATCTTGCTTCCACTCTCTCCTTCGGTTAGCAAAGCTTTCAATTCTTCCCATCTACTACGGTCGTTGCTCCATACGTCATCCAAGACTAGTAGAAATTTCTTGTCTTTGATGATGTATCGCAAAGAGGTTTGCAATTGCTGAATGTCAAGGTTACTCGAGCTTTGACCAGTTGCATCTTTGATGATTCCTTCGATAGTTTTCTTTAAATCAAAGTCCTCGGGCATGCACACCCATAGTCCTGATTCGAATTGCTCTTTCACGTTGTCGTCATTATAAACTAATTTAGCTATGGCCGTTTTGCCCATACCTCCTATTCCGACAATGGGAATCACCGAGAGATTTTTCCGATCTGATTGCATTAATATCTCAATTATCTTTTCCTTATCACTTTCTCTTCCGACGACATCCAACTTGTTTATGAACGAGTAAGTCATCTCTCGCGATCGCAAATGCACCACACCATTGTCGACACTCCGCACATTAAGATCAAACTGATTCTTTTCGACGGAAATTTTTGATAATGTCTCCCTAATCTCCTTGATCTTACGACTGATTTTTGCACGGAGTATCAGTGGATTGAGAGAGAAAAGAAGCGGTGTACCTTCTCTTTGACGCCCCCGTACCGATTGATTACCCGCTTCCGTAAGGCTTCACACTCGAGTTCATCGAGCACATCCTCCGCATCGTACAACACGTCTCGAAGCCGACGTAGCCACAGTTGCAGGCGGTGGTTCTTCGCCTGTTGCTCCTCAGCATCTAACAACACGGCTGCAATGGCATCCATCGTATCTTTAAGCTCGTGGATCTGATCTTCAACACCGTAAACGGCGACAGCTTCTTGGAACGCCGGAGATGCTATCTTCCCCAGCACACCCTGTGCAATGCTGAAAAGGAGTGATTCAGCCATGCTAGGTGACGGGGAAATTGATTCAGGCTATTTGATTTGAGACAAATAAGAACACACAATGCCTTCCTCTCGTGAGTCAGCAGTTGATATGATGATAACTTGCTCACATATGGATGAAAAGGAGATTCTTTCCTTAACGAATGGCCTGCAAGCTAACCGAAACATTCTTTGTACCTTTCCTTTACCTTGCTTTCCTGGGAACAGTAAGGAATTAAGGTTACTTCAAAGACCCAATCTCGTCCAAGTATCTACTCTTTACCCGCTTATGTAATTCACCTGAGAAATGCTTTCATAATCAAACCAAGCAAAGAATCAAAAGATAGCATATATTGATGGTGCTATGTATAAAGCAAAATACAAAGTGAGATATGGACCAGACCTTGTACGGACCATGGATTGAACTCTTTTCGTGATGTGTTGGTTCACTTATAAAATTTTAATTAACGATGATCAACTCGTCTCGTAATGATTTTAGAAGACTCTATTTTATTCTTTGATGATCCGTTTGGTTCTTGAAAATTTTTTCAATTTCCATTTTCAATTGAAAATGAGAATCAAAATAGTTTTATATTCTCAATTTCTATTTTTTTCTGACATTGCGATTGGTTCATGGGGAAGAAAACTTTCGATAGAGAAGAAATAAGTAAAATTTAAAAGTCAATCCGGATAGTCAGACCACTCTAAGCTTTCATAAACCAGAAAATTCTAGATGGGAGAAATTTTTAAGATTAATTGGTATTTGCGCGAAGTGGACATTATTTCAAATAATAAAAAGCTGGCAGCCCCGTGGGAAACTATGATGAGACAGCTAGGTCCAACAACCAGTATACTTCTGGAAAATTGGATCACTCTTTCCATAATTCCTTCCTCGAACCGGACCCAAAAATGTCCAAAATAAGTAGGGGTGAGTATGGTTTCAGAGTGAAACTTGGAACCTGGAACTTGGAATGGGGTCGGTTCGGTTCCATGTTCCACATTCCAATATATGCATAGTAGGATTCAGTTTCTAAAAATTTAGGAACATGTTCCGATGAATATGTTCTAGATTCTAAGTAACTTATAACTTGTAACAAGTTGTTATGGCTTTTCATGGCATCCGATGATGAGTGTATAATCTGAAACCACTAGTCTATCCTTTTATTTTCGATCATAAAATATGATGATTCACCGAGATTGTTCAATTAAGAATAGAGGTGGAATTTGTCTAGACTCTGAAATCGATCCTGGAATATGTGATAGGATAGGTTCCAGGTTTCAATGCATGCATAGTAGGTTTCAGGTTATAAAAAATGAGGAACCCGCATGGAACCTAATGAAAAAATGACTCTAATTATATTTATCTCTGATTTTAGACTAACGGGTGAAAATGATTGTGTATTCTCTTCTATTTAAGAACTTATATCTTTTTCTCGCCACAAATTATTGAGAAGAGCTTGCCACGCCTTTACATTTTTTTTTATCACAAATTTAGTGTAAGTTTCATTTCATTATCGTTAATAGTGACCCCTCTTAGAGCATGTCACAGGAGCAACTAGGTTTTTGAAATTTTCATTCATCTTTTATGCTTCGTTTGTTTCGCGAAAACTGTGAGGCTTTCAGAAAATATTTTCTCAAACATTATTTTTCAGAAAAATGACAATATTTTCGGGTGTTTGGCTAAACTATGAAAAAGACTCAAAAAATATTTTCCGTCATTTGGTTCCATGAACTTCTTTTAATAATTTTTTTAAAAAATCATAATTTTTTAATTTTTTTTTTCAGTTTTCTTTTTTAATTTTCTCTTTTGTTCAAAAAATATTTCTCATAAAAAGCCTTGACAAAGGCACCCTAGGTTATCTCGGTACCCGTAGGGGAAGACGTTCCCTTAATAACCTTCCATCAATAATTCGCAATATCCTATAACCGACATTCTGCCACTGCTACACGATCAACTTCCAAGCATTCCAAAAATGACAATATCTTTTCCAGTTCATCGATCCACAACTCCGCCTCATCAGGATTCCAGTACCAGCAAATTTAGTGAGGCCTTAATTTTAAAAATTGTTCATTCAAACCCTGCATATGAAGTCCGCCATTTTCAATCCCATATCCGAATGTCAAAGCATTTCTAGAGGCATTAGCTATCTGTTGTTGAGCTTGCTGCCCTATGAGGTTACCAATTTGAGTTAAGGCTTGCAGAATTTCATCCAGCCAGGGATCCTGTCTTGGAGGCCTTCCTCAAGTACCTATCTTGTTCTACTGTCAAAGCGCCTACTGAGGAAAGTTCTATACGACTACCATCAAAATTAGTACCAATTCAAAACAACAACGGTAAAGATTAAACTAACAATCACATGCACATGGTGTTTCCTATTCACTAAACCCATAACTCCAGCGCACCTTATCACTCAAGGTATAACCCCGCTATGATACCAAAATCGGATGTAACACACTCGACCCGATCCCAACGCTACAATTAAGATGAAAAGATCTTTGTGTGCATTTGACATTGCATCATTTGGAGTCGAAGCCAGTTACTGCCGTGGGGCCTAAGTGTCGGTGGGTGAGGTTCAATGACATCCCAAGCACGTCAACCTCAATTCGTCCCTTTAATTTGTATTCGACACCTCAATCTCATGCGGTAGCGAAATTTTAAATATTATCTACCATACGATCATGACAATGAGGGAAAAATTATATATACATGCATGCACAATACGAGTCTACCATTTTATATTACATATCCCTTTCACACAACTTATTAACATCGATATGGGCAAAGCTACACCTATCTCCACCAGTGGCATGGGTATCCAAAGATTTGCCCATCAAAAACTGTTCATCCTCCTTCATCAAAAGCTCCCGACTCTTCTTTGTCGCTCACATGTCATGCGGCCATCCTCTGCCATTGAAAAATGGCGATCCGTCAGAGTCTCTTATTGGACCTACAAGCTCTCCACCAAGTTCTACGTACTACGCCACATAATAACGACGGACCCAATGGTCTAGTCCCTCCTCCAAATATAAGGTTGTAAGCAAGTGGCGGAATGTTGTGTCACTCCCTACATCTACGACATCCACACGCATAACCTCTGTTGACATAGCAAGACCAAAACGCGGGGCGGCAGCCATACCTACAGATCTAAAAATTTAAAGGAATGAGAATAATTTCTCAGTAAGCAAAAATCTAAACCTATGTTAAGTAGTTAGCTAATACAAAACTCATGAAACAAGCAATTGAAAATAAATTGGCAAGAACACTTCCTTATCAAATTCGGCCATGTCAACTATTGTAGACCAGCATGCAATTCTCATTTATTCATATTCGTTCTGCACTCTTTGCAGGCCCATCCGTCCATTCTTGAACGAGGCATCTTGGTGCGCAATTTACATTTATACCGAGGCATCTCATAGGGCAACCCATTCAGGACTCAAGGAGTTACTTGCGTCGTTCCATTTGATTTGTCCCATACCAAATCTCATGATTGAGATGCACTTGCTTGCCATGAATGAGGCATATCATGTCATTTGTTATAAGCTTATCACCATGAGCGGCAAGACATGAAAAGAGCATGCAAACTACATTTTTCTCATACAAGCACACAAGTCGATACTAGCCTTCGTCTTAACCAAGGTTTAGAGATTTACTTACATATCTTGTTGGCAAGAACTATAAAATGGCAAGACAAGGTTCGGTGGTGGCTAGAGACGGTCGGAACTAGGCTATGGTGTACGTGTGAGAGGGGCGACTGGTTATGGTGGTGGCGGTGAGTAGAGTGGCTGAGAGGTAGGGAGTGTGTGTGGAGAATAGAGAGTGGCGTGTAGATAGGTAGGGTCAAGGTGATGCATTGCTTATTTATAGTCCAATTTTCTTGATTTATTATTTTCTAAATTATATTTTACACTTGGTGTTGCGCGGAACAAGCGATCGAACAATAAAATAAACAGAACAAGAAAATAAATCGGACACCGGATGTACGTGGTTCGGTCGTAGAGACCTACGTCCACGAGGAGAGCAGCAACGAATTCCACTATAGATCAAGCGATACACAGAGATTACGAGATCACACTCGAGTCACTCAAACACTCTTAGTGTTTCCAGCCCCAATTACATCCAAGAACACACACAATGTTTAGCCCCCAATTTCTAGCGAAACAATCTCTCGAACTCGCAAAGGAATTAAAACAAATCTAACCTCAAGATTTAATCGGCTTTGACACTTGAATACTTGATATAATTTCACAGAATAAATCCCACGAGCAAGCACTCGATAACCGGTGGTTCAAGAAACGCTGCATCAACTTCGGCACACCAAGCACTCAAACGAAATAGGTGCTTCAAGGACTCAAAGTGACAGCCACGGTGTTGCTTTCCTTTCATACGAAAGTGAGTCCCACAAAAAGACAAAACCTTGAGTTCTTCATATCACCAGTTGAGATATCCACGTTAGTTAGCAAAAGAAGAGGAAAAAAAACTAGTTGACCAAGTCCACCTTGGACTTATCTTTCCCTTGTTTTAATTTCTTTCTCGCTGACTCCAACAGATCAAATCCAATCTTGATCGTGATTTGCATCATACGAACAGGAAATATAATTTCCACCGCTTCCATCAAGATTTCGGTGATATTCAAGCAAATCTTATCTTTAATTTCAAGATCAAGATATATCTATTTTGGAATTTAAATTTCCGTTTCGATCTTAAACTCGAGACATATTTTCAACACTTGGCATAATCTTATATTATTCATTTGCCACATAATCTAATGGCTAATGAGGCACCATATTATTGTTTCATGTGGCTCCTTATAATTTAATCCACCTACCTATCCTAATAGAGCTATACGGACATTTGTCTTGTAAATAGCATGTGACCTCCATCTTATGCGACATGCCCATGTGATGTGTCTTCCTCTAAATTTTCTAAATTTATTTCTAATAATTATTAGGATTTTCTAATAACATCAAATTTAATAAAAATGAGTTCTCATATTTGCACTATTATGAGATAAGTGGCGCCATTTGTGCCACCCACACAAGGATCGGCTCAAATGATTGTTGCCAATTACAGTTAATTTTACAGTTAAGCTTATGAAAGACAAAAGTAATTTTCTAATTGATTCTTTCTTTATAAGTACTAAAGTAATTAAAATATTACTAGGGGCAATTTGGATATTAAAAATATGGTAATGATTAGTCGGAGATTCTATAATCTTCTTATAAACTTGTGTTTGACTTTTCAAAGATTGAGTAATGATTACGTAAGATTCTCGTGCCTCAATTTTTCATTTTCTTGCTCGTTTTACTTTGCTATGATTGTATGCTGATCCTAACAGTAAGGAGGAGAAGGATCGGAGTGTGAAAGAGTGGTAGGAACCATGAAGCATGACTAGGGTTTCTTTCTTTTTCTATATACTGATCCAATTCGGTGAGCAGTTCTAGGTGTGGAACTAGGAACCGGACCAGTACTCAACAATTCCCGTATATTGAAACCGAGAATCGGAACGATTCCCATGGGAACTTTCAATGCGGGGGGTCCGTGCGGTTCCCGACTTTTTTGCACATCCCTTGGTCATATGAGATTGCTTTGATTTAATGGAATGAAAAAAGGAGCCAATGTCTTATGCCTAATCCACTATTGACATTTGATTTTTTTTTTATCATTTTTTTAGAAAATTAATTAAAAGTCGAAAAAAATTATAAAAATCAAAAATCAACTCTGGAACCCTTGGCCAAGCCTAGAGAACTATTTTTGAACAAAAAATATTTTTCGGTATTTTTTCATTTTTCAGTATTTTTATATGTTAGAAAATAGCCAAACATTACAAAAATAGCACTTGTGACCGAAAATATATATATATATAAATAATAATCGTTAGTCTTTGTTTAATCCCAAATGCATTTTAGTCATTTTAAATAAAAAAAAAATGATCGGGAACCTCAATTTCCAAACATTTTGCATTTTGGTCTTGGTTGAACAAAAATCAAAAAATTGAGTCCTTTTTTTAGACCTCTTTCCACCTTTCGCCGGTTATAACATTTGATCTAGATACCTCGAAATGCTTTCGAGTCGAATCGGCCTCACAATTGATCAAGTGGGCATCGAATCGAGACAATGTCAAACCAGATCGGGCTGGTCAAACCCGACCCGACCCGACCCGGCCAACCCAGTCGACTCACAGCCTCCCACGCAAAAGAAGAAGCCAACAATGGCATATCTCTTCTCTCCTTTCTCGCGCGCGCAGGAACCCAGGAGGACAGAAAGACCAAAGCAGCTCAGTCGGGCCTCGCTTTCCACACCCACCAACCACCACCCCCCCCCCACAATCTCTTCTCTCCTTTCTCGCGCGCGCAGGAACCCAGGAGGACAGAAAGACCAAACCAGCTCAGTCGGGCCTCGCTTTCCACACCCACCAACCCCCTCCCCCCCCACAAAGAGACGCTGCATCAAGGATCCCCGTCTGCTCCTGTTGATTTGAGGAGCAATAGAAGGGACTAGTTTCAAGGAGAGCGGGGAGAGTTCTCGGAAGTCGTTGGGCAGAGGTAAAAAAAAAAAAAAAAAGGAGGATAACGTAAAAGAGGCAGGTTGGTATATATATATATATATATATATATATATATATATATATATATATATATATATATATATATCACAATTAAAGAGAAATAATAAGTCATGTTAGTCACGGCCGGTTCGGTGGAACCGCCGGTTCCGGTTCGAGGAACCGGCGGTTCCGGTTCCACGAAAGGTGGAACCGGAACCGGCCGTGAAAATGGCGTTTCTAGTTCCGAACCGGAACCGGCGGTTCCGGGCCGGTTCCCGGGCCGGTTCCGGTTCCGCTTCAGAACCGGCGGTTCCGATTTTTAATAATAATTTTTAAAATAATAAAATAAATATAATAAATTATAAATTATAAAATACAATTAAATTGTACATTGTAATAAAATATGGGAAAAAAAAAAAGAAGGAATGGGCTTGAACTTAATGAATTATCATTAAGCGACCTACATATCTTCTTGGGGATAGAAGAATCAAAGCCCATGTAGTTCTTTTTACCTTTGAGAACCCCAACTTACCTCATCGTCAATCGTCGCTACCCGTTGTGGTACCCGTGGCGGTGGTATCTCCAACATCATCGCTAAAAAATTCGTGTTCACGATCTAACTCTTGGTGTCGATATTTCGCCCTCGTCCAATCGCCGACACAAGCTTGAGCTTCCACGAGTCCGGGCTTAATCTTGAACGGCGAGAGTCCAAAATTAATCCTCCGAACTAAATGCTTGTCCAACCGCAACCGTTGAAGAAGGGGTTGCTAATATTTGACGAGCGATGAGGGCGAGAACTGGATACTCGATTTGGTGACTCTTCCACCACTTCAGATTTGAAATCTGTACTATGTTACGCATCACGAAACTCAAATTGAGTGGTTAAATATTTTTCTAATTCAGAAATATTACCTGTTGCCCCTTTTTGTTTTTTTTTTGCCTACTCTTAAGCATATTATACCCTCTACTAAGTGAACTACCACCTTCGCTACGTGAGGCAGTAGATTGTAAAGATCCGGAATCACTTAAACCATATCTACTACAAAATTCTCCATATAATGCTACTATAGATTCTTTAACATGTCCTAATATATTTAAAATATCTATTGAATCATCCAAATGTAAACAATCATGATAATACACATTCAAATAATCTTGTAAACCGTCTAATTTAATACGTGGATCAAAAACAATACCAACTAAATAGACAAGAGGAATTTGCAAATAATAATGCAACCATTTTTCTCGCATTACTAAAATAGTTTGACCTAATTCGGTATCTTTTTCATATTCACTAAAAACACTACTAATATTAACACACTCTATTAAAAATAAATGCGTTGTAGGATAATAAATACCAGATAAAGTCTTAGTAGCATCATTAAAAATTTTCAAAATATCTAAAATTTTCTTGCAAACGTCCCAATGTTGAGGAAGTAAAGTAATTTCGGGAATATTTTGTGAAATAAACATACATAATAAATCTTTATATTCAAAAGTTTGCCGAAGCAACTCGTACGTAGAATTCCAACGAGTCGGAATATCTTTTGGAAATCTTCTTGGCCTTCTCCCATTTTGTTTACAAAATTTTCCCCATGATTTCATACATTGGGGACGACTCCATAAAAATTTAATTGCACTTTTTATTGGGGCGAGAGAAGTGTCAAGAGTTCGTAAACCATTTTGTACACATAAATTTAAAACATGACAAGCACATCTAATGTGAAAAAATTGTCCGCCAAAAGTGGGTTTGCAAATATTTTCTAATTCGGGAATAGAAGCGGTATTTGCGGCGGCATTATCAAAACCAATTGAAAATACTTTATTTATTAAATTATATTCTTCTAAAACTTGCCTAATTATTCTATAAATATTATGAGCCGAATGGCTTTCATCAAAAACTCGGAATGCAATAAGTCTTTTTGAATCATCCAATTGTCATCTATCCAATGACACGTGACACCCATATAACAATGAATTTGCCAAGGATCACTCCAAATATCGCTACCTATATGCACACGTCCATTGAATTCCGCAAAAAATTTTGCTAAAGATTTTTTTCCTTTTTTATAAAGATGAAAAACTTCGCGTTTAAGAGTATTTTTTGGAATAGTTGGCGCTATGGAACCAACGCAGTATTTATCAAATATTTCATATTAAAATTTTCACCAGTATTAAACGGAGCATGATCAAGGGCAACATATTCACCTAATGTTTGTTTATAAAGTGCTTCAGTGAAACGAAATAAAGGATGAGGCTTAGAAGTGGCGTACCCGGAAATTTGTTGTTGCGTATTGTCGATCCCCGCTTGCGTTGGATGTTTTTTCGTCAAATGCCGACGGAATGTTCCGTAGCCGTCTCCTTTCGTGAATTTATAAGTTTGCGAACAATATTTACATTTTACATTATACTTACCTTCGACTTCATCACGTACCTTGTCGAAGTGTAGCCACAAGTCCGATGTATTATCTCGGCCCTTCCGTTCTGGCTCATTTGCCGTTGACGTTTCTTCGACACCAGTGGGAGGATGAAGACTTTCTTGTGTTGGGATGTGCTCGACGTTCGGAATCGGGACGTAGTTGATATTATCGTCGTCGTCTTCCCAAATTGCATACTCACGAGGATCGTATTCATGAAAGGGATAGTCGGAATCTCCCATAGCCATCTTGCCCTTGTCAGCATTTCCGCTTCCACTTGCCATTTTTTGAGAGAATTGATCGGGATTGAGAGAATTGGGAGAATTTGAGCGATTTGAGAGGATTTCGGAGAGAATTCGAGAGATTGTTCGGAGAATTTGTGACAAAAATGAAAGGGGAAGCATATGTATTTATAGGCAAGAATCATTTTTTTTTTTTATTTTTTATTTTTAAAAAATGAAAAGCAACGGCCAAAGAGCCGTTGCCAACGGCCCAAAGCCGCCCGCGGGGGGGGGGGCCCGGGCAGAGAGCCCAACGGCTCTCTGCCCGGGCCCACTTTTTTTTTTTTTTTTGCGGTTCGGAGCGGCCCGGAACCGCCGGTTCCGGGCCGGTTCCCACGTTTCCGGAACCGTGGGCCCGGTCAACGGGCCGGTTCCGGGCCGGTCAACGGGCCGGTTCCGGGCCCACGGGCCCAAATGGCACTCACTAAGTCATGTTCTTTATATGGAAGAGTGTACGGTACGGAAGGAATACTTTATTCAAAGTGCACATTGCTTTTCTCGGAAATCGTTATTTACCTGGTGAATTGTCATTGGGCTTTCTGAATTTTACTTATCTCATTGTTTCACGTCAAATAGACATCGTCTTTCCAGACAACTTATTGAATGACACATATTCGTAGTACTTCGGAAGAGGTCAAACTTGAATTCTAATGTCAATGCAATTAGATTTCCATTTATGTCGGGAAAATGAGATTCTAAGCCTAAACCTTAGAGATCAAAGTGCCAATATTTCTTTAAAGAAAATATGTTACTGACTCATTCTTTCTAACGTCGCGTTGTTTGGCCACCTTTTCAAGCTTTTGGGACATAGTAAATAATCCAGATGATATTGTTCATGAACCCATTTTGTCAAAGCTTAATCGTGCTTTCTTTAAAAATTTTGTACTGGATGTAAGGTTTTGTTTCGAACTATTGGTACCCTTTTAGCCCATTTATTTTCTACTCTAATCAAAGGAATAATGTACTTTTAGTTTTTAGTTTTTGTTTAAGCATGTGTGAATTGACTTTTACATTTCATTTTTTGCTGATAAAAAATTCGTGGCTGATGTATACTGACCTTATTTTAAATCAGAGACTTCCGGAACTTGCTGAAAAACATCCCTATGAAATTTTGATTATTCCAAACTATCATTGGTATAATATCTACAATGATAAGTGCCCACGCTCGTGGTGACATCTGAAAGACAGTGATGATATACATGACAGCAAAAGAGCTTAGCGAAGACTAGCTACAGAAATGTAGATTTCGGCAGGAGGTGAACAAGTCACGCGTGATGAGGTGCGTGTGAGAACTTGGAAGGATCATGATCAACCTTTTAGAATCTTTGGAAGCTAATAAGTTCATGTGGAAAAGTGGCACTAAAGATGGCAGAAAGAAAGCTTACACTAGATATGGAAGACTCGCACATATAACACGACAACTTTCTTTTACAATCCGCGTTAATCAAGTCTTCAAAGTTTTTTTGACCAAAAAAAAATTCTTCAAAGTTTCGTTGTACGGCTGAATCCTTGTCGAACAGCAATTTGCTCATATGGTATTAGCAAGATCGATGTTTGGTCCATTTAGACTTCTATTCTTGGCCTCTCCCCATAACTTAAGTGTAATTGTTACGCCATATACTTTATGGAGATCTAAATAGAAAGTTCATTTATGGCCTTCCAACTGTTAAAAATACATCTCGAGTTTAAGCCTATCAAGTAAAACCCAAGTCAAAGCGAAGTGATTAAATTAAGCGGTCACGTGAAAAGCATGGGCTCCTCTTATGGAAATTTAAAACAAATAAAAATCATTAAAAAAAAAAGATGGGCGTGTTATATCTTTTGCTATTGGAATCAGTATGGTGCACTTTTCCTACTCCAATATGCAGATTATCTTTGACGAAGGCGATGGCTACTTCAGCGTAATTATGGTTTTTTACTTGGTAATTATTTCCTTCTCCAATATGCATATATGTACCTGCAAGTTACATCGAGACAGAGTAGAGTTGTCTTGAAGCAACATTTTACGGTGAGTGCTCGGCAAGGGTTTTGTTCTTGGAATTATAACAAGTATTCGGATGTCGAAGTTGATTAAATCTTAAATCTTGTCATAACATTTGCGTTTAATTCCTTCATGAAATTGAAAGATTATTTCGTGAAGAATTGTGGGGCTAAACATTTGTGAGTTATTTGATTGTAATTAAGGTTGGGAAACACGGAGAGTATTTGAATGATTCAAGTGATTTGTAATCTCCATTGTATCGCTTGTTCTATAGTGGAACTTGTTTCTTCTCTCTCGGTGGATGTAGATCTCTACCATCGAACCACGTAAATCTAGTGTCCAATTTATTTTTCTTATTCTGTCTTTTTTAATGTTCGATCGCTTGCTTTTGCGTAACACTAACCATTCTCCAAAGTATGGATCTCGCTCCCGATGTTATCGATTTTCAACTCCATTGTTCGTGTGCTGAGGAGTAATTGGAGCATGTTCTATTGCACAAAGTGTCTTCTTATCGATCGACAAGGGGAAGATCGGTGTTACTCAATCTAAAAGGTGCTCCAAGAAGAATAATGATTCCAGGGGATGGGTGGCGATGGCTGGGGTTTTGGCTCAACTATACCCAATGTCCTATGACATCCATCGACTTTGAGATCATCTTTAGATAGAACATAAGATAACTTCACCATTCTGAGGGAAAATTATACTTTTAGTGCCAAAAGTTGTGTACAGAGATCACTTTGGTATCAAAAGTTTCCACCGGATCACTTTAGCATCAATTCGGACATAAAAGGATCATTTTAGTGCCTCCGGTGAAATTTTTCAATCAAAATTGCCGTGTGTAATTAATAATAAATTTTTTAATGCAAAATGATAAAAATAATAATAAGTCCACGTGGGCTTTTACATTTAAAATAAATCAAATTTAAATTTAAAAATTAACTGAAAATAAATTTGTTTAAAATATAAATTGTATTTAAAGAAAAATTAAAAATAAGTTTAAAATTTAACTAAAAACCTTAAAATAAAAAGCAAAAAAAGGGGAGAAAAACCTTGCCAACGGCAAGGGCTTTCACAAGCCTTCACCACCGCCGCCCCTACCAACTCGGGAATTGGCCGGTGGTGGTGGGGCATGGCCGCCGAGGGTCGCCAAGCCTCGGCCGGGGCCAGCAACCCCCGTCAATCGCCGCCGGACCTCGGGTGAGGGCTTTCACAAACCTTAACAACGGCAAGGGCTTTCTTGTTGACGGCTAGTGATTTCACCTAGAGGAGGGTGAATATGTGATAAAGTGTGATTTTAAGATTTTATTGTGGAATTTAGATCACACAACGTAAAACAGAGATCTCAAATGATCAAGCAATTCGGTTGATGCAGGATTTGTAATAGGATCGATACGTGCTGTTCGTATGCGGTTTAGCTGTCACAAAATATTTAGAATAGTTAGAGTAAGAGATAAGGAAAGCGCACGGAGGGATTATAGTGGTTCGGCTTTGGTTAAGCCTACGTCCACTTCTTCGGCTAATGACCAATTGGCTGGATTCCACTAGAAAGTTGCTCATATGTTACAAATCGGTGATCTCCTTAATACGCAGGAATTCACACATAACGCTCAACACTCGTGTGTACACCTCCTTACAATTACAATGGATGAATCAAGAAGTGGATTTAAAATGGAGTACACTCTATCTAGGAATTATGAACACTTTTTCCTTTTTACGTCGATCTCTCTCTTTCCCTTCGCCTTCGAGATGTCTTTTATACTCTTCCGCCTTCAATCTAGCCGTTGCAAGGCATCCAGAAGAGATATCTCTAAATCTACCCTTTTGGACGAGATGTTTGCCAAAAGAAGATATCTTAGCCGTTGGATATCGCCAAAGGAAAGTCTTCCCCGCTTGGATCAAATCGCCTATACAATTATGATCCCGGGTTTTCATAGATGGTTTCTTCCATTTGGAAAGTCCTTATTTGTCTTCTTGGTTCCACATCCTTGATTGATCTCTATCACCGAAAATCTTCAAGAATGATCTAGCTCGATGGCGTCCGTTGATATGCATCAATTTAGCTCAATTTGTATTCATCTTGAAGTTCTGATTACTGCTTGTGAAGTACTTCTCTTAGAGCTTGAGCGTCATTCCAACGTCTGAGCTATCCTCGCTCATCGTCCGAGCTCGAACCAGCGTCCGAGATTCTCAAAAACAACATGTGAGCCAAATCCTTTTGCTAGATATAATCCCGTGCATCCCCACACAAAAGGATAATCTGCAAAACAAGTAAATCACGCATTATCTCAAAGCACAAGAGTACTCGGATTGTTTTGTCAATATTCAAAACCATCTAGGGATTTTTTCTCAACATTTCTCACACAAAGTATAAGTTATCCTCTAAATTATTCACATTCAGACGAGCACTAAAGATCCCATTCGGATAAGGGGTTATGTCGGCTAATGTATAGGAGTTCCACGATTTTATCCTATCTTTTTTGAGTAGTCACGTCTATTGCCACTAATGATTATTGACATCAATATCTAATTACAAAGGAGCTACGAGTGTTACCATATCCTTTGAGAGAGAGAGAGAGAGTAGTCACTAGCGAGTGTTTGGCAGCTCACAATGCTTGCGAGGGAACATTATCGCCGCATGCCACAATCGGTGTGTGGCGGGACCCTTATAAATGTCCGGCCAAGGTTGGCGATGATTGTTAAGGTTGTACACCGTCACCTACCCTTGCCCAAACATGGGCACATACAACCCTCCTCTCCACGTCTCCCTCTGTATGTCTCGTGTGCATGTACGTATGCGTGTGCATGTAGAAGTGCATTCACATAAATGACAATTTTCTAAAAAGTCAGCCATTCGACAATGTTTAGTGTGAGTAACAGCCAGCAACAAAAGGACTTATGTCAAGTGAGGTAGATGATTGCACCCAAAAAAGAAAAGGACAGCTAGAAGATGAAAGCGCACCAAGTAGACAAGTTTGCTGACTAGGTCTCCGTCACGCCCGACTCTCGAGCTCGTGACACCCCTACCTTACTAGCCTCGGGTCATGAATGATAGCGTCTCGGGTAGGCTATCGACCTATGAAATTATGGCGCATACGGAACGTACAATTCTCCCAAACAGCAACAACAGCGGGACAAGACAGCAGGAAAATTAACACAATTAATTCACAAAAATAATTTTATTAAACAGCCAGAGCATACGAATATTAATCCTATTGAGCTACAATAAATATATACAACCTCACTCTTCGGCGCGGCTCACTAAGGCCTCAAAAAGACACGAGGTCCGGTAAGGTTAATCCCTTGTCTACTCCCAAAAATCCTACCACAAACCTCCGGGTTCAACGTCCATGATCTCCATCATCGCTTGAAAATTGTTAACCACGACGGGGTAAGAAATTAATCTCGGTGAGCCAACGCCTAAGCCCGATTAGGACGTTGATTTGCTCAAACACCCTAAAAAGCAATCACATCAGTATATAGCAGATATTTCAACCACATGCAAGCTTACCCTCCAGGCCACACATAATGCAATGCAAACTCGACTCAACAGCCAACCAACTAAACCAATTCAACCCATTGCAAAGCATCACAACACTTGCATGCACAGGACACCACACGTAGTCCATTTATTATCGGATCGGACTCGTAGGTCTCGCACACTAGTCGGTTAGTGCCAACACACTAGTCGGTCGGTGCTCTTCCGGTAGACCAGGCATCGTCCCTTACTTCTATGACGGCTTCTGATAGTCCATGTGACTCCGCTCGAACAACCGGAAGACAATGATTGTCGACACGGCACGGAGTAAATAAGAATCCTTAAAAGGTTTAGGCCCATCACAAACTGCGACCGGCAAACGTACAGCCGTAAGACAATGACTAACGCCCATCCAGCAACGGGAAGACAATAATTGCCAAGATTGATCGACCAGAAGATAATGATCGTCGGAATTATCCCATTATGTGACCACTCAGGCACTTTGACAACCAGCCAGTTCATTTCTTGGATTTTGGTCGAATGCTCATACTTACATGTTCAAATACTTGGCCCAATGCCGTTTTCATGCAAAAACATACAATTTTATCTCATACGTGGTCACATGAATGCGCAATTTATATCGACTGACAGACTAAGCAATTTGGGGCGATTAACCTCTAATCGGACCCCCGCAACAATTAATGACCAAACTAGCATTCACAACCAACAATTCATAAGTTAATTAGTCAATTGCAGCCAGTCTATTATTAATTTCAATTTCAATTTCAATTGCGCGCTCATCTCTGACCTATCGCTCGCTTGCGATCAATCAACGCAATCAATCAAATCAATCAATTCTACTTACCAATTAGCCATAGATAATCTAGCTAATTAACTAATCTTAACTAATTACGGTCATTTAGCTCGAACCATATTTTTATCTAGTCCGACCGTAATTAATCTATCTAAATATCCTAATTAGCTAATTAAACTAATCCGAACGCAATTAGCATCCTAATCAAGAGTTAGGGGCTAACTCACAATTTTAATTAGCTCGAGCGGTCTCAAAAACGGCCGCCACAACGCAAACTCGGCCCGATCCGGCCCGACGACGACGACTCGTGGCCCAAAATGAACTTCGGGCTTCCAACTTGATCAAGGGCGGTCCGCGGGACTTGACGACACTTCGGTACAGCAACTTTGGACTGCGGGGTGGCGGCCGGTGGAGGGAGCCGGCCGGAATAGTGGCTAGCCGACATGAATAGTGCTCGGGCGGACGAACACGGAGCATAATAGTGGGCGTCGGGGGCTGTTTTTTGGGGTTTCGGGTGGCCAAAGGCTGGGGAAAAGTTGGTCAAGGCTGGGGGGTCTTTGGGGTGGCCGGAGGTGGCGCCGGAGGTGACGGCGGACGGCCGGAGGCGGCTAAACCACGGCTGGACAAAATGGGCGCCGAAACAGGGAAATCGGGTTAGAGCAGGGAAGGTCCGGCCGGGGCTCAAATCAGGCTCTACAGGCGGTGATTGGTTGCCGGTGGCTCTGGGGGACATCAAGGGGTCGAGGGCGACGTCCTAGGGTGGTCGGCGGGTAGTGGGTGCAACCGAAACACGGTGGAGGACGATGAAACAGTGGCACGGCGAAAACAGAACGGACGGACTGATGGGGTTGTTCTGAGGCCGATCGGCAGCTCCGAGGCGGCGCACGGCGGTGGGTCGATGTCGGGGGGTCGAGAGGGAGACGTCAAGGTGACTGGTGGCGGTCGAAAGAGACGCAGGGCGACCGGGCAGCACACACAGCCCCTTGGACCCGAAAAAGAGCGGGGGACATCGGGGCTGATTTCGGGGCTTCCCGACAGTGAACGGCGGCCGGGATGGTGGTGGCGAGGTGGCCGAGCGACGGTGGGGGCCTGAGGTGGTGGTCGGAGGTGGTGGTGTCGCACAAAAACGGTCACGGAAGGAGATGGGAGGCTCGGTGTGCAGGGGGCATTTCAAGTGAGCAACAAGGGAGGGCCCCGCAGACGTGAGGGAGAGAGAGAAGGTCACGTGGGCAGCTAGAAAATTTGACCAGATTTGACTAGTAGGGGAGGCCCACGGGTCTCTTCAAAATTAATAGTTTTTGTCTCACATGAATAATATCCAAGGGTGGTTTCGTAATTCGACAAATCGGGACTGATCGGATTTTTGGCTTAACCGATTGGGAATAAAATTTGGATTTTCACGGCCTGGGTTCGGTCCGGAAAAAAGCTACGCACGAGGATTAGAAATCCTAAGTTGCGGCAACAGAGATTTCGAGATCCAATCGAAATCGAACGACATTTCGCAACTCGTCCAAATTCGTCACTTTCGTCCTTGCGATCCGAAATTTGCACCGACTAAAATTCAATTTTCTTCCTTTTTTATTGAATTCGGGCAAATTACATAGTCCGAATTTCCCGAGCGTCACAGTCTCAACCATTTTTTAGCAAATTTTGGGTCTGTTTGATAGAATTAACCAAAAAACCAAGAAGCTCTGTAGAATTGACAGAAATACTCGTGGTTGGGTTCTTGCATGCAATTTACATGCATAAAAGCTGGTGTTTTCCAATAATTCTATGTCCTTCATACTTGGCCATGGATATTATCTCCGTCTCTGTCTGTTCCATGTTTAATATATCGAGAAGATGCGTTGAAGTGCATCTGCCGGTGAAATTGATTGCCTTAATTAGATTCTTTTATTTACTTAGCCCATGAGACAGACACATGAAGAATATCTGGTTATGAAGTGCCATTGCACTCGGTTGCAGTTGTTGCAGAGACACTCGTCCATTCGAAATGGGAGCACTGTGATGATGTGGATTGTACCTTCACTGTCTTTTTCAATATGAAAGAGCACACTGTGTATGTCAAAAAAGGAGGCCTTATCTGCAAACCTTCTTGGAGAGAGAATTGTGGACATGTTCCATGTCATAATCTTTGCAGCCAGCCCAAGCATCTATGCAGAGCAACTGCTTGACATACTGGATCCATACCAGAAGTTAATATCAAGTCGAGTTTATCGTGAATCATGCACTTTTTGTGATGGGACATACACGAAAGATTTGACCATCTAAGGTTTTGACTTGGCTAAAGTTGCTATTATTGATTATTTTCCACAGGTACTCTCCTGTCCACTTCCTATTCAGTTACTTGTTTGCCTCTTGCTGACTTCGACTTTCATTTTCCTTGTCGTGCTTACCTTGAGTGCTCATCTTTTTTGTGGTGTGAGTTGTGCTTTACCATGTACTTTCAATTGGGTTACCTTCTGCACTCTCTAGTTTAAAAGCTTCTGGTTTTCACCCTGAAAATTGAAGTTCGACCGCAATAGAAATAAAGTGGTTCTATGGGTCATATCTGTCTGAATATGATTTGCCGTCCAGATCAATTGAAAAGGCGTCGATTCAGGAATCCAATTTGTTATTTGCTGAGGGTGCACACAAGTGGTTTAAATCTAGAGCAGAGGGTGGAAAGTGTAAATTCAGATTGTTTTGTGCAAGTGCTTCCAAATGATACACACTATATTTGCAAGGAAGTGTTGTGAAGAATCATTGAATACCTTTTTCCTTACATAGAATTCTTACTTTTGGGGGTTGCTCCACTTTGATTATTTCAGGTATTCCGGTTGCAAGTGAATAATGGAATTCCTATTAGGAGTTGGTTTGATGATCCATCAGATTGTGCATTAGTAGCACTCCTTCCCTTTTTAGAGACTCTGGTTGGGGCTTATGATGTACGTCCTATAATTACTAGAAGATTTGGTAACAAGGAATAAGAACCCTCGTCATCTACACTTTTTAAATAGCAGTCCCGTTTCCTATTGTTTGCCCTCTTACTGTTGTTTTCTTTTATTTGGTGTTTAGATAATTGTTATAGGTCAAAGCATAGATTGTTGTATTCCTGAGTCTCCTTCAATTGCTTCTAAGTTTTTCCATATTTTCCTTCCTATTGACAGTTCCACGGAGTGTATTGGCTAATTTTGTAAATAGATGGTTCCAGAAAGAGCTTGGGGATTTCTGCTGTGGTTTAAAAATGAGCTATAGCATTCTTCATAGGGGTGTGTAAGCAAACCTCATATTATCGATTTCAGCATTTCTTTTTCTGGCTTCGTATGTCTGGCTAGGAAGCTAATTTTTCTTGATCTCTTGAGACCTTTTTTCCCTGCATAAAGGAATTGAAATTATCCCTGATAAATTCTTCCTGTTTGTAGTACCCTTTTTTAACCTCTTTAGTAATTGGTATAACGGTCTGATTGACAGAAACATCGGCACAAGATAGTATTTGGGGGATTAAGCAGAAAAGAATATGTATATTCGCATGAGCATAAATAACTAAGAAACTAGATCACAGAACTTCTTCACTAAAACTGGATTCAGATGCATAAATGTGTTAACTGCTAACATATTACCTCGACAATATCGTTATTGGTCATGGGGATCTAAACTTAGTTTACGCTAGTTTATAGCTCCATAAAATATTGTTTTGTAATTTGCGACAGTTAGGAGATATTGGACATGCACTAAAAGTGAGATCTTGCTACTTGTAGCAGACTTTATTTCATCGAAATGGTGCTGTCTAGCCTTCTCGAGGATATGAAGTTCTTTTTGTAATGATCCAAATATGGGAACAAAATGTAAGTGCAGGAACTTAATAGAAATTTAGTTCCGAGTAGTTATGGAAATACCGGACCTTGTCATGACGGATAAAGAGAGTGTTACTGAGCTGTAACATTCTTCATTTAATATGAAGATAAAGTAGTGAATTTTCGGAATTTTTTGTTCTTAGATCTGATCTTCTGTCATACTATGACCTGCAGATATCTCTCTCATTCTAAGTGGTTGAAGAATTTGAAGACTCGATTTATCTGGTTGAAAACACATTCCTGAGTATTCATTTGGCGCAATTCTTAGTGTACTTTTAAAGGGCATCTATTTATAACTTTGTGGAGAAATTGATTTCGCTTGTTTCCTCACTTTCTTTGGTAATGTGACTAGCACCGCATCTGGTTCTGTTTTCTTTTGGAGCGGCAAGAACAGTCATCATTTATGCCAGAGTTATAAATTTGTAGAAAGGTGATGTAGTTACAGCTCCATATTGACTGAGACAGGTTGCTACAATGAGTTGCAACTGGCCCTGGACATGGTTGTTTCTTTGATCCATGTCCACTAAAGCAGGCAAAAGGTGCAACCTTGATGATGTTAACTTAAAAGTAACTCCATGCGAGAATAACCATTCATCAGAATATTTGCTTAGGTGAATAATGTAATGTCATATGAAATAAAAAATGATGAAGAAAGTGTAACTTAGGAATGACAGATCGCTCTTGGGATTCAATTAAGGATGACTCCTGTTAAGATTTGGTATTGTGTCTCTTCTCAGGTTCCATTTGGGTGTTCTCGATCTTATTTAGTTGAATGGGGTCAGCTGAGGTAAAGTTCTTTCTTTTTGCTTCTCAGAATTGTCATTTGCTAGCTACATAAATCCACCCGCTTGCTTTCTTCATTGTACTTCTTATTGCTCTTATGCATTTGTAACGTTTTCTGGCATCCTCTACCTTTAACCTTTCATTGGAGCAATTATAGAACACGTGCAAATAATCCTCCATGGTCATCGTGCTTTCCTTGTTTTATTACGCTGGCATATTTGATGATAATTATAACCTTTGTTTCACGCTCGGTCTTAGGGGAAGAGAAGTGGCTGTCTAAAAGTAATAATTATAGATCTTTTGGCTGTGCAGAAAGATGTTTCTGTCCACTGACCTTTTGGCTAGCTCTCCCCTGTCTTGATTGAGGAATAGGGTATCAATATTCTTTGAGCATCAAACTTCGGGGGTTCATTTTCTACCAAAATGGCTTGATGCCAATGTAGATTGCTTAAAGTATGAGGATATGCTCTTATGAAGTTATAATTTTCAGCATTATTTTTCCTTTCTTGAAGAGAGTTTAAAACCATGGACGGGACCAGGATCACAAGATAGAAGCTTAATTTAGCTTGAAGTACTCGAGTTGAATATTTGGGGTATAAGAGGGACTTTATTGGTGAGCATTAGGAGTTGGGAAGATGCATCTAAGATTAAGAATTTAGCAATGGGCATCGAATTGTTAGGAATTGTTTGAATTGGAGCACTTTTCGTCGTTTTGGGTGTGAAAAATTCCCGTAAGAAGCTACTGATCAAAATTGAGATTGTGTCGATGTTGGTATCAACAGCCAACTATGCTACAATGGAGACGTCTTAAATCAGATGGCACGAACGGTTTACCGATTCTGCCATTGGCCTGGCATATTCTTAATAATCATAGTATTAATTTCTTTTTCCTCCAGATGTTTGTATGCCTTACTTGCAGGTCCTCATGAATCAAGAATAGAGTTGCTGTGCTGTAGTGTATGCTGAGTTGCTTCTTTGACTGAATCTATGTGTCCGAGTGTCGAACTCCTGATTGTAACATTCCCGGAAGTTTGAGAAGCTATCAACTGTTGTACCCTTCTTGTACTTGGAGTTAAATTGTGTAATTGTGACATAATCCTGTATTTGCTAATGTTTGCTAGTCATGCAACGCTAATTTGCTAATTGTGATTTAGTATTGTCCTTCTATGCACTCGTGTTCCTTGTTCTGCTAGTATTTGACAGTTCGCCTCCATGTATGTTCACTCTCTCCTAACCCTAGTTTTATGAAACAAGATTCAGTCTTCTTGCTACAATCATCAGAAGATTTTCTATGGGAGCTGCGAACTTTCTATAATTTAAAGTTTAGGAAACGCGGGTCAAGCTTTTACTATCCTCACTTTTTATTGGCAATGTGTATTTTACGTGTGAATTATGTAAACCATTTAAAAACATTCCTTCAATGGTCTTATCAGACTCTCATTCGTGAAAAAACTCTCCACGGAAGCAAATTGAGGGTTGTGATGCATCATTGGCTGTCATTCAATTTATCCGGTACTTTTTTTACGTACTTGAAGGATGCTCTCCTTCACTTGGAAATTATGTTATCCCTGGCTGAGAAAGCGAAACACGATACTTCACGCCCTTTATTTGAGTGGCTTTTTCTTAGTCAAATTCCCTGAAGCGGAAGCTTATACTTGCTTTGAGGTGGTAAAACGAGCGCCTCGATTTCATTGGAAAGGAGTTCCTCATAACATTTTTCACTCGGCCTATTTCGTGGAACGGTTGGAGATGTTCACACATGAGAACATAAGAAGCATAAGTGAAATTCTTATTCCTCCTTAATTAAAGAACCTATCCACTCAAGGATAGCACAGAGCAATAAGATGATATCATCGGGAACCTACACCATGTGATTGATCAGCTTGTCGACTCTTTTATCCGCCGAAGGGGTCCCCATTTTTTCCCTGGAGTAGAGGAGGTGAAAACAGAAGCCAACATAAGAAAGTAGTGACGAGACTAAATAAAGAATATTCTGTTAGATCATCTCGAAACATGTTTACAACTAACATATTGTCAATAGCACCAAATTCAGAACCATGCAAAATCAATATAGACGGGGTAACATTTGAAGAACCGGATTGAATGAATTAGGATAGCATATTTTCTATTGAATTAGGAAATGAATTGAAATGTAAAGATATTCTAAAATCTTCCGGCAACAGCGTAGGTACAGCTCAAGTCACCATCAAAAGCTTTTTTTGGATGATGCGCTTGGGTTATTTACTTATGTTTTCCCTTGTATATGCCACATGAACCCGGTTGCAGCACAGCAAGGTGCCTATCTAGCTTATTGTTTTAACCCGGTGGAGGAGTGTGAGGAAAATCCAGAAGGTCCTCCTTTCCTGTTCAGAGGAGGGGGCTGCCATTGGTTACGTCCTTTTAGGTATATGAAAATTTGCTGAAGCGTCCATCCGTGAAGTCTAAGAAAGCCGCTCCTCATTTGTCCTCCTCATGAAGAATTATCGAGATCAATTTGGATACTTTGAATACAAATGTAGGAATTAAGCTTATTCTAATTACATTATCACAGCAAAAGCGGTGCATATCTGTGTGTTTATGATCTTTCTTCGAGACTATTCACTAAAGCTCATTACATTTTGGATTTCACCATTCCATCTGTGTTTTTGATAAGCAAAACTATTAGAAATTTTATCTTATTTCTAATTTTATTATCATACTGTGGTTGAGTCAGCCTTTCAATTTGCCAAAGACTTCATAAGTAGTTATGCCAAAAGTGTGAATGACCTTGCTATCCCTCAAACCTACATGCTTTGTCATCGGTATCTAACACTCTTAAATGGGCGGGAGGATGCTACGGATAATCGGGATAGATCCGACAAATCTAAGTACTTGAGAGGTGTGGGAGAGCATCCATCAAGATTTGACATTTTTCTCTTATTGTTTTTAGCTACATATTGACTTGGTTATGCATTCATTTTCTGATTTTCGTTCTCTCATGAATTATTTGTCCGAAATGAATCTATAGGGCTAGCTTTTCCTTTTGGTTACCTGGGTGATGGATCTATTTTTATACTCATTTGTGATTAAATATGTGTTGATATGTGAAAACACAGGGAGGACTAGAATCGGTAGTTAGGTGGGCACAAACAACATGACATATTATCGAGTGTTAAGTGAAATTGAAAAGGATGAGAATTGGACTGTATCATCAAAAGTTGAAGCATCCAGATATTTAACCAAGGAAATTGGCTCAGCAATAAAGAAAGTTAACTTTTTTTGAAAAGCAGTCTTTCTTTTTCTTTTTTAATCGAATTCCATAAATTTTGTCTTCAGTGGGGGCAAACTTGTCAGTAATTTCTAAATGTATATCCAATCTGCAAAGTCCGGTTTGCTTCTTCAATGTGCTCTGAAATAGTCATTACTTTCATGCATCCTTTGCTACCGTAACAGTTGGAGTTTGCTAATTGCGGGAACACGACCATTCCAATTAATTTGGAGACTATTTTTTCCCCAATTTTGGGGCCTGGTGAACTACCCAGCATAGAAAGTGTCTCCAGTGCTACTGTTTTGACTCTCATCCATTAAAGATGTTCCTGCAGCTAGATAGTCCCTTTTGCGCTCTCTCATCTTGTCATCGTTTTACATCCTTTTGTTACTTTGCTGCAACTACAATAAGGAAGGGAAGGAGTTGTTGATGGAGAGATCGTATAACTGGTGTTTATCTAAATTAATTGATGCGACCAATATCCTCTTTTTCCCCTACCTTTCTCTTAAGGACCAATTTTTCTTGTTGGATACGGCATTGGGGGAAGCATCCTTTGCTGCCAAGGATGCCATAATTTTCCTGGTAGTGTATTTGACCCCCCACGGGGTGTTTCTTTTCATTAATGCATCTGTACTCTACAAATTTTACCCCATGCCTTAATCCTTAGAATTTTTACTTGTTAAATGGAAGCAGGCTTCGTTATCCTTTACTTGTCGGATCATCCGTTCAATTCAATACTTTTCTTGTATGAACATTACTTGTTAACGAGGAACTACTTATTCCACTTGTTGAGTTGAGGCTATTTTATTTTCCTGGTGCGCATGCCGTCATAGAGTTATTAGTTTGTTTTTGAGGAGTTTAATTCTAATGCCTTGGTAGATTTGGTAGGGAGCACTAGATTTTGTTGAGGCATTTTCGGAGGCAGATGAAATCTTTGAAACAAGGGGTCATGTGACTACCAAAGTTGCAGTATATCATATTTCTATGTCTCCGACATGTTTATAGCGTGTTGACGTCCCGATGATGTTGCAATGGATGATGAGGATGCCACCGATTAAACGCCCGGGTACAAGGGTGATGAGTACTTGTTTGATGTTTCTGACAAATGGATGATGAGGATGCCACCGATTAAACGCCCGGGTACTTGTTTGATGTTTCTGACAAATGCATGATGGTACAACTTCTAGGGAGTACACTTATTACTAGTGCAATTGAGGATACCAAATCACATGAAGAAGGAACAGTTGATCTAGATGGATCCAACTGTTATATGTCAATTGATCGGATGAGATGCTACAACTCTGAATCAGTATGCCATTTCGATGTGGGCGAAGCAGAGTGCTTCGATCTACATTTGTTCGTCAGAACATTACATTGACTTTTTCGATGAAGTGTTAAGTTTTCAACTCACAAGATCGCACAAGGAAATTCAGAAAAAGGAAGTCTGTGACATTGGTGCTTGATCTTGATGGTAAGAAGCTTAGTTTATAGTTTGCATCTCTCTCTCTCTCTCTCTCTGGTTGAAGTAAACAAACGATTGTAATTATCTGTGCGTATGATAGGTAGACCGACAGAAAAATCGACCGAATACAATTTCATAGCCTCGGGAGAAACTTTTGATCCCGCATGCTCACCTCTCCTCTTTATTTCTTATCCCTTAAAAGGAAAGTTTGCTGTTCCAATTTCTCCTTTGTAAACAAAAGCGTCAGAATGCAAAGTCAATGTCTTGTGGAGATACTAGGACACCCGCTGAGGTTCCGGCACTTTTAATGTCAATTTCTGAACCGAATAGCTAGTCAAAAGCTACTTCGAAAAGAAAGCAGTATTTATCCGGTGCTGCCTTGCCTCTACTAATCATCACCTTTCCTAGTCATGTATCAATGCTTCTTGTTAGTTTCATCGTCTTATGAAAGCCCTTGACAGAAACTTATCTATGATTTTTCCCATCGGGATGAAATGCATATTGTAAATATGCTTATGTTAGCTGTCTATTCTAGACGAAGAGAGCCGGACATAATATACGATTTTGAGTGATAAGCACAATTTTTCATGAAACTTGGGTATTCTTGCAAGTTGAGCACAATTTTTAAGTATAATAAAAGGATCATATAACTTTAATAGGCAAACATGAGCTTGGAGCTGTCCTGTTCTTTATTGTAGCCAATGTAATCAATATCTGATTACAAAGGAGGGTATGAGTGTTGCCATATCCTTGGGAGGGAACATTACCGCCGCATGCCACAATCAGAGAGCGAGAGCGGTCATTAGCGAGTGTCCGGCAGCTCACGGTGCTTGGGAGGGAACATTACCGCCGCATGCCACAATCGGAGAGTTTGGCGGGACCCCGGTAAGTGTCTGGCGAGGGTTGCTTGGCACTGCCAAGCACCGGCGATGCATTGTCAAGGTTGCACACCCTCACCTACCCTTGCCCATTGGAACATGGCCAACTACAACCCTCCTCTCAACGTCTCCCTGTGTGTGTGGGGGGGTGTGGGTGTGGAAGTGCATTCACATAAATGTCGATTTTCTAAAAAGTCAGCCATTTGACAGTCTTCATTGTCAATAACAGCCAGGGACAAAAGGACTTATATCAAGTGAGGTAGATGATCTGATTGCTCCCAAAAAAGAAGAGAGCTAGAAGATGAAAGCGCACCAATAAGACAAGTTTGCTGACTAGGTCTCAATCCTTTTTAAGCAAATTAGTGTCTGTTTGATAGAACTAACCAAAAATCCAATAAGCTCTGTAGAATTGACAGAAATACTCGTGGTTGGCTTCTTGCATGTAATTTACAGGCATAAAAGCTGGTGTTTTCAAATAATTCTGTGTCCTTCATACTTGGCCGTGGATATTATTTCTGTTTTTGTCTGTTCCATGTTTAATCTATCGAGCCATGTTGCATGCGGCAGTTTTCGTTTGCGGGTCCTCCGTTCTGAGACAGGAACTGGCCATTTGTTCCCGTGAAATGAAATGTCGGATGTTCACTTGGATGCAGCTTGGAGTTTTTGCATCTTCCTTGTCATGTCCTGTGAGTGGCATGATCGCTTGAAATTTTATGTCGTGATGCTTGAAAGTGAAGCTGAGAAATGCTAGATTTTCCACGGAGTAAGTCAATATAACACTTCTGGAGGCAGCTGATCATATCTTGAACATGTAATTACTCCATACTTCATTACGTTGTTTCTTTGGTGAACCAGTTATTTCTTAGTGTAATTGCATATCTGGTGTCCGTCTACACAATTTTTCTTCTCCCATCTTGGGGGGTTTCCGCACTTTCAAATGTCACTATATGGATATTCTCCGGAATCAAGGCATACCGTAAAAACTGTTTATTTGATCAACCATGCATATATGTTCTAGTCTGAACTATTTTAACGCCATTAATATGCTTGCCTCATAAGCGGAAGATTATCTTCTGGAATATATGCTAATTTGAGGATGCTAACTTTTGTGCCTTAGGCACGGCATGATGCTATCGATGGGGATTGGTTTTGCGCATAAGTTAGAAGAATTGTAATATCGACATCTTATGATGGTAGTGCGACCTCTCTCATCTATGTGGAGGCTGAAAGAGCAATATGCCTACTAATACCGGAAGTTTTATCGCCCTCATAATTTAAACGAGTTCAGCATACCAAAGACTTTTAGTCTTTGGCGGGTTCGAAGAGATGGAATCGATCTAAAAGAAGGGTTGTGAAAGTAATCGACAAAGAAATGTCTACCCAAGAGAAGACCGGAGAAACATCTTCTATTCCCTATGGTATGGCTGCCTCGTCAATCGGTATTGGGCTGCGGCCTGTAGTAAGAGATTTCACGAAGCGAGTTGGTCGGGTATCTCATCCGACTATATGTTCGCTTCTAGTCTATTACATTTAAGCTAAGCATACACTTGTATTCTTGTGTGAATTAATTATTTTGGATTGACATCTTGGTGAAACAGGATAACGGACGCGCTCCGGCAACCGATGAATGGTTTCGTGTTGAGAAATGTGAGAGCCTTTATGCGGTGATTGTCCCGCAAGTGATTAGCGAAAAGTCATGGTAAAGTTCCTGTATAGCTCTTTAATAATACATTTCTCTCGTGTCCTTTGTGGCTTCTTTCCTTTCATTCTTAGATTTTTACTTGTCAATCTACTTGGAACTTAAATGCTAAGGTTGACATGTCACAATTTTTGTCTCCATCGAAAAAAAGCATTGTCCCGAACGATAGAGTTGACTCTTCTCCAGAGTGTAAACATCCATTTTCCAGGCGGCATTTCACTAATGCGAAAATGCTTTGACGTGTGTCCAAGTTGTCTTGTGACAAGACATAGTGTCTAAAGCCGATCCGCAATGCCTTAAATTTCATTATGAAAAGATAAGCACCGCATTTTCTCGTCGGTTTTGTGTTCGGATTTCAGCACTTGCTATTTAGCATCCGTTTCAGTGTGCTCCGTTAAAATTCAATCAATCCGAGTCTTGAACAATTTGCACTTATCTATTTTGGCTTTCTCGGTCGAATTGCTAAGAGGTTGCTCCAGGAAATTATTGAAAAGGTTATGTCCTAATATTGTTGCGGGGTCAGAAATTGAAGATTTTATTGGAGTTTAGAAAACCCGAATACGTTCACTCACAAGAGAGGGCCTTCACAAAACATGCTAATAAGCTAACTACGGGTCATGGCATATTTCTCTCTACACTAAGAAATGGAGACCGACTCCATCTAAGGATGGCGTGACGATTTGTTCGGTTGTTTGTTCTCGGGAAGATATCGCGGCTATATTTAGTAAGGTAGTTAAGGACAATTCGAGGACACCGACCGTAAAAGAAGCTCGTGAGGTCATTGCTGACATCCGTGAAAGATACCCTCGGGTGGAGCCGTGCACGAATAATAAGAAATTGGGAGACATTGTTGATCCGTTGAAGGAGAATTTACCAAGGATCTTTCCCGGGCGGATTCTCCGATGAAAAATCTTCGAGCAACAGCATAGGTACAGCTCAAGTCATGATCAAAAGCTCTTTTTGGATTATGCGCTTGGATTATTTACTTATGGTTTCCCTTGTATCTGCCACATGAACACGGTTGCAAGACAACGAGGTGCCTATCTGGTCGATTGTTTTAACTCGATGGAGGAGTGTGAGGAAAATCCAAAAGGTCCTCTCCGGTTCAGAGGAGAGGGCTGCCATCGATTACGTCCGTTTAGGTACGTAAAAATTTGCTGAAGCGTCCATCTGTGAAGTCTAAGAAAGCCGCTCCTCGTGAAGAATTATCGAGATCAATTTGGATACTCTAAATACAAACGTAGGAATTAAGCTTATTCTGATTACATTATCACAGCAAAAACGGTGTGTATCTATCTGTTTATCATCTTTCTCCGAGATTATTCACTAAAGCTCCAACGCACCTGAAAATGTTATTCGCTTATTCATAAATTTCGGACAGAGAGAAAGGTGAGCAACGTCGCAAGCAAAACGCCCTTTCATTTGTCGATAATCCAAAGCACTACCATTAACCTCTTTCCTTAAGAGGTTCATAAATACAGATGAACTAAGCTCGAAAGTTTAAATTAGGTTACATGTTAAGAAACCTAAAAACTATCACGGTTCGAATAAGAATAAGCAGTGTAGTGCCCGGGGCAACATGCCTTGCCATGAGATCAACTCGATACCCGGGTTTTCATGTACCTTTTTTAGGACGCCTATTTGAAATGATAATCAAAGACAATTTCAGCATTTTTGGAAGCTCTTTGATAGCTGAGCACATTTTGGATCACTTGAAGTTGTTTTTGTCCATCTGGTGTGGGCGGCAATTTAGCCTTGATAATCAACTTCTCCAGCACAAGTGCATCCCCAAGAAGGAACTTAATTAGGGCGAGCAGATGTTTCGACTCACCAACATAAGCTTCACAGCCGACGATCTCAACTCTTTTGAGATGTTTCACCAAACATTCAAAGTTCCCCTTCCGTGAGCACAAAAAATCTTCTTCGTCGAAGTTGAAACGTTCTTCAGATTCTCGATGAAGCTGAAACTGCACATAAATACCCCATTCAAGAAACAAACTTCACATGAGAAGCTGAACCACAGAAGGGGGGGAAAAAACTTCATTGGCTCACTAAAATTTCAAACAAACGATTTCCATTAGTCCTCTGCAGATGCTAGTTAGTCTTACTTTAATTTAAGCTCTCAAACTCGTCTACACATATAAACATGTTCTCTTTCTAGGTGCTCATCGCTAAACTCTTAGTTCAAGATTCGAACGCTACATGGCAGCAAAAGGACCTCCAGTCCAACACTGCAGTTACTTTAAGACATGAACCAAACAGCTTAATGTTGCCCTGCACACAGGCTGCTAGACTCACAGGGTTGGGCAATTTTCAATTGCTGGAACAAATAAGAGTTAGAGATTGATCTTCTTTATGTGCTTCTAAAGTTTTAACTCATTGTTTAAACATCAATGCGAAAGAGAAGTCAGCACAAGAAGCGAATCGAAAATACCATAGCAAAGGAACATACCATCGGGAAGCAAGTCAGGTATATGACTAATTTTTCCAGGCACTGTGAACTTCGTAGCATGTATGCTATCCCGGGAAGGTCCCATTGATTAACTGGTGCATGTAGTATCAGATTCTGACATTTTGACAATGGAGACGGCACTCCATCCATCTCCAAGAGGGACAGAACCTAAGGAAATTAAGCAAGCAAAATAGAAAATGTTAATTGACATTTCTTTTTCCCGTTCAACATGAATAAGGAATAACAAAAATTTACAGTCCATCCAGATTCGATATCCTCTGACCCCGTCTCGCAGCTGGGAAAAGACCAATGAGGACACCACGGGTAAAAATGAACAAGGGAATGTATTTAAGAATCGAGACTGTTTACATATGCTTCTCAGGTAAGACTTGTGATCTTTGAAAGATCTGAAAATTCAAGTAGTGGGTCGCCCGAGACAGCGAGCCTATTTATCGACTGAAGTTTCCAAGTGAATCATTCTACTGCCATTGTAAAATATTCAGGGGATACCCAAGTAGCATTTATTATGGAATGGCGGCCTAAGGAGACAAGAGAGCACGACCCAGTTCAGTCAACCAAAGATGACTAGGTCCATGACCCTTCGCCATATATCCAGATAATTGTATTTCCTCTATAAACTGGAGGAATGAATTGAGAAAAAGTAACTCTTTCAGATAATCTCTTTGTGCATTTTTCTTGTGAAAGTAAAGAGTTTGACAATGTGGCGTTGAGCAGCATCCAAAACAGTTACCAATACCTAGTGGCTTTCATTGTCCCTAATTGAGTGAGATCCCAGATCCATTTACTTGAAATGTAAACGGAGGGGAAAAAAGCTCCAAGGTTCACCAGTTCGTAACGACAAACTTATGAATCATCCTATCAGCCAATGATTAATTACACATGAGATCACAACGAATCCCCTCGATGAAATCAAGAATGCCGCCAATCACAGACCCCACTCAACACGAGCTGGTCTTATAAATAGTAAGAAAAATTGAGGCTGTACCTGCAAACACCAACCGCCGGTGGTGATGGTAGGAACTCCGCGCACCTTCTCAAGAAGATGCCTCAACAAGTCGCGGCCCTTGGAATTAGGATCCCGACTTTCAACGGAAAAATCTAAATCGGCTTCCACCAAAGAAGACACGTCGTCAAGTCTGAACCCAGCATGATTCCCTCCTATTACGCGCAAGGAAAGCAAATGCGGGGCGCAAAGTTTCTTCACGTAAGAACCAAAGCCGAGGCTAACGAGCACCAACTTTTTCAAACATAACGAATCAATTATAATGTTGTTCACGCCCTCGCAGCTGGACAACACAAGGGACTCCAAAACAGGACATCCCCTGAAGATTCGCCCGAGGAAATCATCACTCAACTGGGCATCTTCGATCGACAAGACCTTAAGACAAGGCCACCAAATAGTCATATCCAACGAGAAACAGCACTTACCGACGTCCAGGCGCACCAACCAGCTGAAGCAATACAAGAACTCCGGCAGTACATAAAAAAACCGCGACCGTTGAGACAGCCGCAAGCGGAGATCCTCCACGGAGCGCCGCACCGCGAACCGGAGCCATAGGTCGATCCTGGGGCGGTCGGCCTCGTCGTACATGAAGCGGGTGAGGTGGAATTTCTTCACCGTGGGGGAGGAGAACTGACTCAGGACGCTGTCGACAATGGACGGGAAGAACAAGGGACTGTCAGGCGGGGGTTCAAAGTATACATCGTATCCAACGAAGACAAGGTCGGTGGCGGTGGTCCAAGTGGGCCGCCAGCGCTTGGAGAGGACGCAGGTCTTGACGACGTCGTGGATGGGCAGAAAAGAGAAGATGTTGTGGATCATGGCGTCGGGCAAGCCGCTGATAAGGTCCCTACGGCTCAGAGGAGGAGCGGAGCACTCGCGGTGGATGGCGCCGTGCACGGAGGTCTCCGCCATGGAATTGAAATTCTAGGGTTTCGTTTCTGCGGACGTTCTCCCCCGAGCTTCCTTATCGATTTTCCTGTACACGCTCCTTTCAATTTTCCTTTTAGTGGGGGGTGGCCAGCGAATCCGTTTCCCCACTTGAAATTGAACTTCTTTTTTTTTTTGTTTTTTTTTTCCTTTTTTTAGTAGACACCAAAATTAAACTTAAAGAAAAAGGAATTAAGTAATTACCCCAACTTACGTGGGGCAGTGCAGTGGAGGAAGCATGAGCAAGTGATTCGACTTTGGGATCTTTATTACCAATGGCTGATTATCTTATGGCTCACACCTTCCATAAATGCTTCGTTTTGCAGTTAATTAGTTATTTTAGTATGATTTTCTTTAAATGCTTCTTTTTCGAATTTAGAATCTTATTTCACGGTCCAACAACTTTAGCATGGGTTTAAGGAAGATCTTCTAAAAGCGCATATGATGTCGTAAAAGCAAGTGTGAAATAATGTACAACATAAATACAAACTTGAAGCAACAATTACATAACTAAATAGCATGCATAATATGAATCTAAAAAAAGTAAAGCCCTCGCATTGCTTTTTACTTACCAAACAAGTGTGTGCCGAACTCGATAAGATGGTGATTTGTGTCATCAGACGTCAACTTTGTTGCGTCAAATTATAGAAATGATTGATAGTTGTTTATGTTGGTAAGTATCGCAACAATTAGAGTGGCAAATACACCCAGTGCTCTCCTATTAGAGAGGTTAATATGTATAGGCTGATGTGTTGCATTCATGTGTTGGCGCCTTTTAGGTTAGCTGTATTCTAGGCAAAGTACTTTAGAATTACGAGCTTGAGTTGATTAGCTTTAAATAGAACTGAATTAATGATAAAAGGAAAAAACAAATTTTGTGATTCGTTACAAACTCTTTTTGACGGGCAGTTGAAATGTAGTTAAGCTCTCGAATTTAACTGGAGCTGATTCAATATCCGAATTGCATTGTTTTATTGAGTAACTAAATAAAAAAATAAATATTAAATGGAATTTAAATGGATGGACTCACCATTGGACATACAAATTACTTCACATCTTGCACCAACCATGTTGAATAACAATATTACTATGCTTAGGTATACGTTGAGTTGCAAGTAAAACCTATTTAAAATACTTATAAAAGATAGCTTCCCCTCGTTATCTTATGGGGATAGATCTATATTAAATGAATCGTCGGATGAGACTAATGTGCTTGGCTATATTTTGGGTGGTACGTAAAAAATCCTATTTAACATTTTTGTTAACATAGCTACTCGGGAAAAGTATCAAAAAAGTCTTAAACGTATTGCATTAGTGTCAATTTAGTCCTAAACTTATTTTTGGTACCAATTCAGTCCTAAACCTTTTGCAATGGTGCCAATTCAGTCCTAAAACTTGTATTAATGTCAATTCATTCCTAAACATTTTGCATTGGTGCCAATTAAGTCTTAAATCTTCTATATTTATGTCAATTGAGTTAATCGGGCTAATTTTGATCGAAAATCGCTGACGTGGACGTCAATTATCCTACATGGCACGGCTAGCATTGACTTGGACACTTTTAAATATTATTTAAATATTTTTAAATAATTTTTAAAATATTTTTTGTTTTTTTAAATATTCTTAAAAATTATTAAATATATATATTAAAAAATGTCCACGTTAGCATCGGATGTGCCATGTAGGACAATTGATGTCCACTTCTAGGGATTTCCGATCAAAATTGACCATATTGACTCAATTGACATATATACAAAAAATTTAGGACTAAATTGTCACTAATGCAAAAAGGTTTATGACTGAATTGGTACCAATGTAAAATGTTTATAACTGAATTGGCACCAAAAATATGTTTAGGACTAAATTGGCACTAATGCAATAGGTTTAGGACCTTTTCGACACTTTTCCCTAGCTACCCTCGTTATTTAAGAGAAGCCCGATGTATTTATGTTTAAGTATTATATAGAGTTACTGTCCGCAAAATTCTCAATGCAACCTGTACATGTCGAACAATTAATATAATAATGAGAAAAGATATCGTCCCATAGAGATTGATGATTAATAAACTAATTAAATACTAAAAATGAATTAATTATAAAATTTATCTAACAAGTAAAAATAGAATTGAGAATAAATTAAAATTGACAATCTTAAAGACAAAAGTTTGTAACCAGATGTGATAAATCAATCAAATAAATATGTTAGAGTATTCGATTTCACCATTACCACTAGACATGAATTTCGGATCTTTACGCATACAAGAACAATAACGATATCAAACATGTGATAGCAGAATTTTCTTTGCTATTCATTATCCTATCTCTAGGCATACTAAACCTACTTAATTCTCTGTGTGAATTTAAGCAAACATACGTGCATTAAAATATGTGAATATTTCCTGATTTAGAGTCTTTTGGATCACCTTATCACTGAAAGCTACACAAATAACATGGTATATTTCTATCTACATTATATTATAAGGAGTAATTGCATATTATTACTTCTCAATCTCAAACATGCACATTGGATTATTTAAATGGTGGCTAGTCAATTAAACGCATTAAGCATAATAATATATAACTCACATGAACGAAATTACTTGCAAAATATAAACATCATGAAATTCATATCATCATGGTCAGGCTACATCGTAGCCATAACAAAAGAAAATTAGAACATAATAGAAGGAAAAATAAACATACAAATTAAATCAAACATATGGAATCAAAGAACAAGAATTCTATCGCCACTTTGTCTTCTTTTCAAAATACTTGAAAAACTCCGAGAATAATGAATGAGCGATGTAAAAAGTTAAAAAAAAAAAAACGAACATCTCTCCCAAAGCTCTTTATGTTATCCTCTGTCTAGAATAACATTCAAGACTCAAGAATAAAATAAAGTCGTAAAGATAATATTAAGATATCTTAAAAAAAAAAACCTCTAAGGATGATATTATGATATCCTAAAAACAAGGCAATCTTTGACGATTTAGTCTCTATCTTCTAACGATTCTGTTGGTAGCATCTTGATTTCCTTCTTTTTTCCTTTTCTTCTCCATATATCATTATCATGCACAAAAAAGGAAAATTTCAATAAATAGAAGGAAATTCAAATATTTTGTCAAAGATATTATATTATTTGTTATCTAAAATAGGTAAAATAACTCTATTTTCTAGAGTTATCGGTTACATACGATTTAAACGAATTAAGACCGCACGTATGATCTCTATTCAATATTATAGGTATTTGAATTGACGCATATGGCAAATTATAGGTGTTCAAGGAAGATTGCAGTCTCTAAACTAAACCAAGCAAAAACATTTACCGGAAAAAAACTGAAAATTTTGATTTATTAACTTGGTTTCGGTTTGATTAGGAAATTGTGAGATCAAGAAATTTGATTAAATGATTAATTGGCAACTTGACAATTAAGGAGATGGTAGAGTCGTGGCCCTGGTGGGCCCGGCCAGTCATTCCAAGCAGGAGACTTGGTAGAGAAAAGCGGTGACTTCAAGTTAAGCAAGGAATGATGGGACCCAGTCACCGGGAGAGGGGCGGAAAGAAAGAAAATTATTATATGCTATCTAATTACGAATCTGCCCCTAGATGATTAAAGCAGGTGAAGTTCTTCGACTTTCTTTCTTTTTTATATAGGCTAAATTCCGTAAAAACCCTTAAAACTTTAAATCCAGTTTTAATTCTACCTCAGCCTTTTCTATAATCCCAAATCTGTCTCCAATTTTTCTGTCAAAAAAATTCCAACATTTATAATCAATCTCAAATCTGCTACAAGCATTTTTTTATCTAGGAAAAAAACATTAGCTAGTGTCAAATCCACCCCTATTAGCCCTCCGATCCAGAAACGGGCGTTATGTTTGACTTAGCATTTTTATGGCAGTAAAAATCTGCATGCACCGCCAATGTTCCAAAACAAACTTACAATATGAACGCACTTAAGGGCCTGTTTGGCATTCCAAAAAAGTAATCCCGATTAGAATTATATTTTTGATTCTATTCTACATATGACTTTTAGAGAATCCGCACGCATTTGATAGCTACATAAAATTTCTGTTTTTGAACAGAAATACATTTCTTCTTTTTAAAAAGAATTAAACCGTTTTTTCAAACTTTTTTAAAATTCCCCCACTTTTTATGTTTTGATATTTTTTCATATTTTTTAAAATTTTTAATTTCCCCTTTTAAGTTTTTTATTTTTTTAAAATTTATTTTTTTTATTTAATTTTAAATAGAAAAAATTAGTTGTTAGTAAATTTTCAAATCTAATTTTAATTTTTTAAAAATTTAAAAGTCCACGTGGACTTAATTTTTTTTAAAAAAGAACTGAGATTTTGTTTTTTTTGGTGATTTTGAAAAGTGTTCTTTTTTTGGAGAATCAACTTTTTTTTTTGTCTAAAAGATTCAAATTTAATGTTATTTGCATTACCAAACATGTTTGTCATTCTTTTTTGTTCCGGAAAGCAGAATCAAAGAAATAGAAACGTTTCTAAATAGGGCCTTGGTGCATTGTCTCGTGACTACTGAGAAACCAAGTCCCATCACACGACCTAACGAAAGCCCAACAACAACGCTATCATCACTCCAAAAGCCACAACACTACTAAGAAAAAAAAAAGAAAAAGAAAATAACCTAATATTCTCACGGGAAAACAAAAGATTACGCACCATTTGACGCCTTTAAATTTGCCCTCGTTTGATTTCGACGAAGGGAAAGAGCGAACCCTTTATAGTTGAGAAATTGTTATGATAACTCCTTTTAGAGTAATTCGAATTTAAGAATAATAAATGTGGAAAATGCATTAACCTGCCCGCTCAATAGCTCGAACTAAAACAAGAAAATGACCAAATAAAAAAAGTTAGCAATAATCCCATAAGAATTTTACTTGGTATTAGACTAGGAAGTCTTAAATTTAAATCTTTCCAATCCCCTATTATTAACATAATAAATCACGCCTTGATCTCCAAAAATCTCACATTTTATAAGCGCTGATATTTATGCTAATTTATTTGTCTCCGAAAACGGGACTTCAATTACAATTGTTCGTGGAAAAGCTATTTTTGCTTTGACAACCAAGGAAAAGCATGCCCCAACTAGGAAACCCCTAATATGTAATCTCATTAAAACTATGCATGCACTTGCAGCAGATTTTATTTAAATTAATTTCCCAATCAACTCATTTAGTTATCCTAAAAATAGCATTACTTACAAAACTCGTTGTTCGGATCCACTCGCGGATCCGTGCCCGTGCCCGTGGGTCTTGAAGAGTTTGGCCGTTGAAGCTCTATGCAGCTAATGCTTATACTTCGTTGATTATATTCAAAAAATTGAAATTGTTTGAAGAAATTAGAATTTGAAAATTCAAATCAGCAATTAATCTTTACTTCAACGGGAGTATTCTGTGTTCTCCGATTCTCGCTCCGCCATTCCATCGTCTCCCCTCTCTGTCTCGCTCTCTCTCTCGCTCTGCAAATTCTCTCCTCTCCCTTCGTCTCCCAACTGTATCAAGAACATGGCCGGGGAACTTCATCTCCATCAAGATGAAATCTTGAACCCCGACTACATCAGCGGATTACCCGATCCCCTAATTGGTCACATCCTGTCTTTCATGAGCACGATTGATGCCGTCAAGACCAGCGTTTTGTCCAAGCGGTGGCATTCCGCTTGGACCTTCAACCCGTCCATGGATTTCTTTCTACGTCGGGGCAGCAGCCGGCGGTATTCCAATTTTGTGGATTTCGTGGACGGGGTACTCGCACCGCACCTCGTGTGAGAAAATTCATCCTCCACGCACCTTGGGTCCCGTTGATTGAGTCGGTTCTCGGTAGATGGCTCGAATATTCAGTGCGCCACGGGGTGGAAGAGCTTTCCGTATCGTTTTTCCTCTGGCGTTATAGTATGTATCGTTTACCCGGTTGTTTGTTCCGCTCCAAGCACGTTAGTGGATTTGCGATTGTCCGTCCCGAGAGCCGATTTTTCTGCATTGAATTCTGTTGATTTGCCTTCTCTGGAGAGATTGTCCATTCAATTTGGGGAGCTCAAGAACGATGCTGTTGGCGAGTCTTCCGAGGGGCTGCCCTGTTCTTCAATTTCTGGAATTGAAAAGTCGTCGAGACTTCTCGTCCGTCGTGGTTCTAACCAGAGGTTTTAGAGAGATCCTTATAGATTCTCACATGTTTGAATGCGATAAACCTCCAATCCCGAGTATTTTGGCTCCCCACGTTCTAAACTTGCGCCTGTTGGGCGGTTCCTCTACGAAGGAGTTCGCAGTGGATGAACTAAAGTCTTTAGTTCAGGCCGAGCTGGATTTCTACATGACTAGTCCTACAATCAATCAGACCGATGGCAATCTAGTCAAGAAGCTTCTCCACAGGCTGTGTCACGTCACCAAATTGGTGAACGAAATTCAAATATTTTGTCAAAGAAATTATATTATTTGTTATCTAAAATAGGTAAAATAACTCTATTTTCTAGAGTTATCGGTTACATACGATTTAAATGAATTAAGATCGCACGTATGAGCTCTATTCAATATTATAGGTATTGGAATTGATGCATATGTTAAATTATAGGTGTTCAAGGAAGATTGCGGTCGCTAAACTAAACCAAGCAAAAACATTTACCGGAAAAAAACTGAAAATTTTGATTTATTAACTTGGTTTCGGTTTGATTAGGAAATTGTGAGATCAAGAAATTTGATTAAATGATTAATTGGCAACTTGACAATTAAGGAGATGGTAGAGTCGTGGCCCTGGTGGGCCCGGCCAGTCATTCCAAGCAGGAGACGGACCAAAACTTGGTAGAGAAAAGCGGTGACTTCAAGTTAAGCAAGGAATGGTGGGACCCAGTCACGGGGAGACGGGCGGAAAGAAAGAAAATTATTATATGCTATCTAATTACGAATCTGCCCCTAGATGATTAAAGCGGGGACTTTCTTTCTTTCTTTCTTTCATTTTTATATAGGCTAAATTCCGTAAAAACCCTTAAAACTTTAAATCCAGTTTTAATTCTACCTCAGCCTTTTCTATAATCCCAAATCTGTCTCCAATTTTTCTATCAAAAAAATTCCAACATTTATAATCAATCTCAAATCTGCTACAAGCATTTTTTTGTCTAGGAAAAACACATTAGCTAGTGTCAAATCCACCCCCGTAAGCCCTCCGATTCAGAAACGGGCGTTATGTTTGACTTAGCATTTTTAAGGCAGTAAAAATATGCGTGCACCGCCATTGTCCCAAAACAAATTTACAATATGAACGCACTTAAGGGCCTATTTGGCATTCCAAAAAAGTGATTCTGATTAGAATTATATTTTTGATTTTATTCTACAGATGACTTTTAGAGAATCGGTACGCGTTTGATAGCTACATAAAATTTCTGTTTTCGAACGTAAATACATTTCTTCTTTTAAAAAAAATAAAAATGTTTTTTCAAACTTTTTTAAAATTCCCCCACTTTTTATGTTTTGATTTTTTTCATATTTTTTTAAATTTTAAGTTTCCCCTTTTAAGTTTTTTTTTAATTTTTTTTAAAATTTAAAATTTTATTTTTATATTTAATTTTAAATATAAAAAATTAGTTGTTAGTAAATTTTCAAATCTAAATTTAATTTTTTAAAAATTCGAAAGTTCACGTGAACTTAATTTTTTTTTTTAAAAAAGAACTGAGATTTTGTTCTTTTTGGTGATTTTGAAAAGTGTTCTTTTTTTGGAGAATCAATTTTTTTTTTTGTCTAAAAGATTCAAATTCAAAATTATTTATATTACCAAACATGTTTGTCATTCCTTTTTGTTCGGGAAAGCGGAATCGGAGAAATAGAAACATTACTAAATAGGGCCTTGGTCTATTGTCCCGTGACTACCGAGAAACCAAGTTCCATTAGGCGACTTAGGGTCCGTTTGGCGGTGATTCGATTCTCGTTTCGTTCCTTAAACAAAAAAGAATCAGAAACATGTTTGGTAATGGAAAAAAAAATGATTTTGATTCTGGTCCCGGGAACACTTTTGGACCACTTTTCAGAAGCAAAAAAAAGATGATTCTGATGTTTTGGAACACTTTTGAGGATCACTTTTTTACAGAATATACTTATGACTTATCCCTCATACTTATAATTAAAATTTAATATAAAATGGTATTATTTTAAAAAAAAGTCCACGTGGATTTTCAACTTTACATAAATTAAAATAAATTAATTGCTAAAAACTAATTTTCTTAAATTAAAATTTTTATTTAAGGAAAATTTAATAAAAAAATTTAAAATTTTAAGAAATGGGGGAAATAAAAAATATTTAAATTTTTAATTTAATAATTTAAAAAAAATTTAAAAAAAATTAGATTGAAAATAGCTAAAATTTTGAAAAAAAATTCTCGTCATCAAATCTTCCCCTCCCCCCCTCCTTTTTTTTTAAATTAGTTTTTTTTTTGTAAAATTTTAAGCCTATTTTTAAATTCAATTTAAATTTAAATTTATATTTAAAAAAATTAGTTTTTAGAAAAATTTTAAATCTAATTTATTTTTTATATTAAGGGACCTCTAATGCGCATTTTTTTTTTCAAATTTTTAGCTATTTTATTTTTTACTCTAATTAAGTTTTATTTTTTATTTCCTATTATGTTTTTTCAACTTTTTTTTATTAAAGATTGGACCCAACTCTCCACGCCGTCAACTAAATCTCCATTTTTTCTCCATTTTTCGAGTCGCACAAAAATTTTGTCGAGTCGGGTGAAGAAAAAATCAATATAGTTGAGTTATAGGTCTTGTAAGCTTTTACGATGTGTAATTACAAGAGTGCAAAACTATAGGCGGTTGCACAATGAGGAGCTTTTCTTTCATTTTTTTTGGGTAATCAATCTAAAAGTCACGATAAATAATAACAAACAAATGATTTAGACAAATTCTGTAAATGTAATACGAATTACTTTTCAAACAATATAAACGACTGCATACTCATGAAAAATCGACAAACGAATTGGGAACGGAAATTTTGTTACTTTTTTTTTTTTTGCTCCATAATCACTATTTGATTATTTTCCCTCTTTGCCATCAAATGTGATTATATAATTATTTGATTTAAATGAAAAATTGGGAACGGAAATTTTGTGCAGCTACCAAACGCGTTTCTGTTCCGGGAACAAAAATTTTAAACAGTTACCAAACGCGTTTTGATTCTCAAAAAATCATCCAGGGAACAGAATCAAAAAAAGTGATTTTGATCGGAATCATTTTTTGGGAACAGAATCACCGCCAAACGGACCCTTAACGAAAGCCCAACAACAACGCTATCATTGCTCCAAAAGCCACACCACTACTAAGAAAGAAAAATAAAATAACCTAATATTCTCGAGGGAAAACAAAAGATTATGCACCATTTGACGCGTTTAAATTTGCCCTCGCTTTATTTCGACAAAGGGAAAGAGCGAACCCTTTGTAGTTGAGAAATTGTTATGATAATTCCTTTTAGAGTAATTCAAATTTAAGAATAATAAATGTGGCAAATGCATTAACCTGCCCGCTACGTGATGCTATCAATAGCTCGAACTAAAACAAGAAAATGACCAAATAAAAAAAGTTAGCAATAGTCCCATAAAAAGTTTACTTGGTATCGGACTAGGAAGTCTTGAATTTAAATCTTTCCAATCCCCTATTTTTAACATAATAAATCACGCCTTGATCTCATAAAATCTCACATTTTATAAGCGCTCATTTTTATGCTAATTTATTTGTCTCCGAAAACGGAACTTCAATTACAATTGTTCGTGGAAAAGCTATTTTTGCTTTGACAACCAAGGAAAAGCATGCCCCAACTAGGAAACCCCTAATAAGTTATCGTTTTATCTCATTAAAACTATGCATGCACTTGCAGCAGATTTTATTTAAATTAATTTCCCAATCAACTCATTTAGTTATCCTAAAAATAGCATTACTTACAAATCTCGCTTGAAGAGTTTGGCCGTTGAAGCTCTATGCAGCTAATGCTTATACTTCATTGATTATATTCAAAAAATTGAAATTGTTTGAAGAAATTAGAATTTGAAAATTCAAATAAGCAATTAATCTTTACTTCAACGGGACTATTCTCGTGTTCTCTCGGTTCTAGCTCTGCCATTCCATCGTCTCCCCTCTCTGTCTTCTCTCTCGCTCTGCAAATTCTCTCCTCTCCCTTCGTCTCCCAACTGTTTCAAGAACATGGCCGGCGAACTTCATCTCCATCAAGATGAAATCTTGAACCCCGACTACATCGGCGGATTACCCGACCCCCTAATCGGTCACATCCTGTCTTTCATGAGCACAGTTGATGCCGTCAAGACCAGCGTTTTGTCCAAGCGGTGGCATTCCGCTTGGACCTTCAACTCGTCCATGGATTTCTTTCTGCGTCAGGGCAGCAGCCAGCGGTATTCCAATTTTGTGGATTTCGTGGACGGGGTACTCTGCACCGCACCTCGGGTGAGAAAATTCATCCCGCAAGGTGTCATTGATTGAGTCGGTTCTCGGTAGATGGCTCGAATATTCGGTGCGCCACGGGGTGGAAGAGGTTTCTGCATTGCTTTTCCTCTGCCGTTATAGCATGTATCGTTTAGCCGGTTGTTTCTTCCGCTCCAGCACGATAGTGGATTTGCGATTGTCTGTCCAAAGAGCCGATTTTTCTGCATTGAATTCTGTTGATTTGCCTTCTCTGGAGAGATTGTCCATTCAATTTGGGGAGCTCAAGAACAATGCGTTGGCGAGTCTTCTAAGGGGCTGCCCTGTTCTTCAATTTCTAGAATTGAAAAGCTGTCGAGACTTCTCGTGCGTCGTGGTTCTAACCAGAGGTTTTAGAGAGATGCTTATAGATTCTCACATGTTTGAATGCGATAAACCTCCAATCCTAAGTGTTTTGGCTCCCCACGTCTAAACTTGCTCCTGTTGGGCGGTTCCTCTACGAAGAAGTTCGCAGTGGATGAACTAAAGTCTTTAGTTCAGGCCGAGCTGGATTTCTACATGACTAGTCCTACAATCAATCGGACTCATGGCAATCTAGTCAAGAAGCTTGTCCACAGCCTATGTCACATCACCAAATTGGTGATAGGGAGCTGGTGTCTCCAGGTGCGATTTGCATGCGACATATTCGTCCCGTTGTTTGTTGGTTGTTAGTTTCAAAGATACGTTGTCATCTTATAGAGCTTTAGTAGAATTTTTGTTGGATGTGGCGTTTTCCTTTGTGTAATAGGACTCATATGCATCTTAGCCTGATATGGCCGTTAGAGGTTCAGCAATCCATTGAAATTTTGGTAAGACTAAAATCTGATGTCCCAATAAAAAAAAAAAAAGAGAAAACTTTCACGGGAAGCATCTGCTGGTTGTTTGCTCATTTTGTTTAGTCTGTCGGCTTGTGTGAGAGGTCGTTGGAATTGCAAGCTTGTCGTATCTTTGTGAGAGGTCACTGGAATTGTTGATAAAGAAGAAAATCAGACATAGTATTTGCTACTCTGCCTGATGTCTACTAGTGCAAATGTACACTGCCTTCGTAATAACTACCAAAAGACCATAGAAAATGGAGCTGGTTTATGGTCAGTCCATATCCTGGTCAGTTGTGCATAATCACAATATGAAAAGATCACAGAAAAAAAAAACCGAAATTGAATGAATGGAAAGTAGTTGTTTCCCATTTAATCTAAATACTGAAGTACAAGCTGTTCACTAGAATGAATATGTAACTATGTTATTTCGACACTTGAAAGCTTTAGCATCAACCAATTTGTCATTGAGGTGGGAACGGAAATAGTTCTCAGAGCATATGCTTGCTGGGTCTTTGTAACTGTAATTGGAAAGAGGAGTATATTATCTTATTCTTAAATGTGGCCTCTTCATGTGATTAGGTTCTATCAATTGCGGAAGACGTGGAAGATGTGCCGTTTTTGTTGCCAAATTGCAAGTCCCTAACTCTGAATGCGCGAATGCATTATCGGGATTTTCCTGGTATAGCGATCCTGCTGGCAATCTCGCCTAATTTGGAGGAGCTATCGATAAATGCTGATTATGTTGACTACACTTGGGCCACGGTATATATCTGCAAAACTCCTTCCATGATTCATTGATTCTCGCATATTTTGTAAATCCAGTAATCAATTAGAAACTTGTCTGTTCTAGATTAAAAAAAAATACGTGGCCCTTTCCTTGTCTTCTTTATCTTAAAATATTGAAAAAGTGGATAATTTTTTGAGACAAATGAGGCGCTTTTTAACTCTGAGTAGCTTTATTATGCCATACGCGTTCAGTAAAACATCATACATTATGCTTTCCATGTCCATGATGAATGGTTGATTAACAAATGTTACCTCTATACATAAATGGGCTTTTACGGCTAGCTTTGGGAACAGTTTAAAGACTTTAATTGAGGGGAGAGTTAAGAGGGGAAGTTGATCTCTGTTGTATTTATTTTCAGCTGATATCTTAGCTGGTGAATTAGGAACATGCAATTTATCACCACAGAGTGGTTGATGTCCTGTTGTTGCATGTTTAAAATGTCTAAGCTCATCAAGTTTCATACTAAGAACTTAGTTTTGCTATCCATTTGCAGGTCAAGTGTGATGAAGAGGAATATTGCTGTCAGAAGTTGTGTGTCGGTTTGGCTCAACAGCTAAAGACGGTTGAGATTGTTGGGTTAGACACTGACTGTCTAGAGCTGAAATGGGTGCTTTACTTGGTGAAGTATTTGCTGGGTGATGCACTCGCATTGGAGAAGTGGGTCCTGAAAGCTAAACGACGGCATGAATCGAGAGAAAAGCTTGTTAATCCTGGCAAATTGCTTGAGTTCTACCAGCAACTCCTATGCCTCCCAAGAGCTTCAACGAATGCTGAACTGATTTTACAAGGCGTTCAGCATGACGAGCAGAAAGGCAAGTAGAAAAAAGGAGGAGTTATTGGAAGCAGCAGCGAGGCAGAATCTGAAGCGTTTGATGTTGGTTCTGCAGTCCTCGTTTTGAAAGGTATTCTTTGTCTTTCAAAGATGCTCAGTGAATAAGACCATAGAAGCCACATGTAAATGATACTGATAGGATTCTTTTTGAAACGTAGTCTTTGACTATGAGTCTACAAGTTGCTTGCGCTGTTCTGGTGACATGGCGATTTGCACGTTCGACAAACAAAAAAGTGCTTTAGAAGTGCGATTCGTTATGCTGCTGCAAAATGTCTTACTTGGCTGCAGTGAAGGATTTTCAATTGCTGGCATGAAGATCCAAATGATGGAAACAGACTGCTAGATACTTGATTGATGTCTTGTGTGTCTAAAAATGTGTTGGAATACACTGCATTAGGCAAAACCAATGACATTACAATCGATCCATATTGAGGATCTAGACAAGTTCGCGTTCTCGTTCGAAAACATCATCATTGGTTCTACCGATTACAGCAGATTTGTTTGTTTACCTCTCGCATTTTTGGTTGATTGATCCAAGTCAATTGCACCCGGGAAGGTGATTGTTTCTTCCCTGATTTCAGGACGTCTAAAGGGAGATGGAAGTGAAACTCAATTGGTTGGACAAATTGGTTGAGACTGCTCATACACAAAAGTTCTAAAATCCCCAATATGCAAATATATTTTATTATCAGAAAGATTTTAGCAGGGACATGGCTAAAAGTCTGATAGGAAATTTATTTTATTTTTTGTTTTCTTTTTGGGTAAATCGGGTAGGAAGTTTTAGAATCGTTTTATTTGGTTCCAAATTAGCGTGCATGTTTGGTAATGCTTTTGTCTTTTCATTTTCCCTTTAAGTTGACAGTCAAATTTGAATGTTTATAAAAGTTATAAAACCTCATATTTTTGAAACATCAGGGGGATGAGGCAAGCCTTAGAGAAGGAAAGGAAGGCAGTGATGTTGAATGCAATCTACTCGAACTACTAAAAAAATATGAAAACAACAAAATATAAACATGTCATCCTCATTATCAAAACAGCTTGGAAATAAAACGCAGTGAAGTACATTGGTGACCCAAGAGTGTCACCGCAGGTCTTCTTACGTTGTCTCTCTTTTTGCGGCTTCTCACATTACCTCTCTTTTAACAATGGTTATAGATAGCCTTAGCTTTTTCAGAAGCCATGGACGTTGGAGCAATAAGAAGCATGTGATATGTCGCAATTCATAGCCATCGCACGACTTTCTTAGGACAATCAAACCATTGAACAAACACATTGGTCTTGTTGTGCAGTTCCGTTAAGCAGTCTGCATCATTAAACTAGACAAAACTCAAAAGGGAATGGAAACTAAGGACTTTACCAAGTGCTTGCAAACCTGTTCAAAAGAAACAATTGCCCATGAAACTCAGATAAGCTCGATCCAAATGAAATCCCAAGCGCGAAAGCTCGAAATGAAGCCACGTCGAAGCATTTCTTGATTCCAACTTATAGTGTCAACATACTTGGTTATCCAACACCGTCAAAAGTGGCATAGAAAGAGACAAGCAATTTTATACCTGACTGGAGACTACCTGTGCCATTCAATTTAGGGGTGTGTTATAAGGGAGTCCATTGAAACTGTAATCTATAGCTTCAGCATTTCGCGAGTGAATCACCTCGATATAATCCCAAAGATCATGAGGGTCAACGGGTACTCCTCGACGCAACGTCGTTAATTCGGCATCAATTATCATCTTCTCCAATCCAACTACCTTCTCGAAAAAGAAATTTAGCCAATGCAAGCAATGGCTTTGATTTCACCAAGTCAAATTGGAAACCAACAATTTCAACCCTTCTGAGATGATTTGGCCCCACAATAAAGCTCTTTTCCTCTGCACCAAAATTGCTTTTTATTAAGGTAGCATAGGTCTTGAAAATCCTGGTAAGATTTTGACCAAAATCACACGTTGACAGGAGCTTTGTCAGAGCTAATTAACAGTTGCAATAACATAGTTGCGACATTCAGTAGGAAAAAAAAAAAAACATAGAACAAACAAGCTTGTCGAATGAATCAAGGATCAGATCCTTATATTTCAGCAGCTTCATGGTAGAAGCCCGAATGTAGATGGCGTGAGGCTGAATGCCAAAGCATATATGGAACAACACGCAGATCCGGAAACAGATCAAATATCACAATATTCTTGGATTTTACGTTGCATATGGCTAGCCTTTTCAAGAGTGGAGAATTATGCACAAAGTACCTACAAAACACCGACACTCACCAGAGCCTCCATGTTATGTCCAACACTCTTCAACACTCTCTTGACACTCTTGCACTCTTCGACACGACCGACAAGTGGTCGGCGCTCCGGACACACTAGTGATACGTGAGTCCAACATTCCAACATGCCATTGTGATGCGTACGGAGTCAATTTTAAGTATTTTCAATAAATTATAGGTCAAAATATAAATTTATTAAAAATATGCATAGTTAAGTCATAGATCCAACCATCCAAAAATTTAATATATAAAGGCGGCAAAGGAAAAAAAAACTAATCGTGAATCCCTAATAGAAGAAGAAGAAACTTATATATATGAAAATACATATTTAATATGTAACGTGTCCCAACGTATCGAAATTCTTTATTTTTTGAGAAATGACAGTCGGCGTGTCGTGTCGTGTCGGTGTCGGTGCTACTTAACCAACTATGCCATTCTTAAAAGACTGCTTTTACAAATGGTAGCATGCACTATGATATCACGCCATCTTGACGATGATGTTCCATTTAGTCTACAGCCTGTGAGGGCAAATCCGCCAATCAAATGCAATAAAAGCATATTTGGAGCCAAAAAATTCGACCGGCATACTATAAAACCCTTCAATCACGGACTCTCTTAGACATTTTGAATCGATCCGAACGTCGCACGTGTTGTGGTATTGGCAATAAAGCGGAAGCGGATCATAACTTTGGAATCAAATCGGGAGCTATAGAAATCGATATAGAAATAAAATGAATTTTGACTTATTTTTGAACAATATTTTTCTGTCTTTTTCTTTTTTTAGGTTTGGATCGGCCGACAAGAGATTAAAAAAATTATTAAAAATAACTAAAAATTTGAAATATATCAAAATAAAAAATTGCCACATCAACTCCGGCCTGCTAAATACATTGAATTGATACAAATATAAAATTTCTAAAAATGAATTGATACAAAAAAAGGCGCGGAAATTCTCCGGCGCGAATCGTCCATTGTAGAATCCGTACCTTATATTCGAACTCGTGATCCAACGTATAGTAGCCGCTCGCATTTAAAAGGCGTGGAAATTCTTCGGCGTCTGGAAGCCCGAACTCAGTCGAGCAATAAGAAACCCTAAATCGGAGGCACGATTGTGAAGCCCGCAGGGCGACGAAGCGATCACAGACCTCTTCATCGTCCTCCTCCTCCCTCCGGTGCGAAGCCTGGGCGACGGTGCCGATCGCATCAACACCTTGCCCGACGCGGTGGTCTACCACATCTTCTCCTCCCTCGTCGTCCGATCCTACGTCTTGTCGAGGCGGTGGTGGATCGCCACCCCAGACCTTCGCCGTCTCCTTTCCCTGAAAGGGCGCCCCGTCCGTGGACAGCCTCTTGAGTAGCTTAGGTTGGAGGAATGCTGCGGTTTGAAGCAAAATGTTAAGCCTTGTCCGAGAGGTTTGAGGGAAATTGTGGTCGATCGCTGCTTTTGGTATGCACTTGATGAGGGTTTCCCATGGGAGATTTTGAGTCCTCTTTTGTTGTCGCTGCGTTTGAGAGGGTCTTTTGGTATGATGAGGCAGCTGGTAATTAAAGCCTCTTCCTTGGTTGAGGCTGAGTTGAGCTTTTTTATGAGACGTGAGGATTTCCGAAGCCGAATTGATTGTTCTGTTCCATATTCTTTTGAGTCTCACCAGGGTACTGCAGCCTGGTTGAGGGACTGCTTCAGAAGCTGCAGAACGCGACTAGCTTTTGATTGGTAATTGGTGCCTTCGGGTTAGCACATTGTTTCATTCGGCCAACTTGGGTTCATGTTTATGGATAGTTCATGGTCCCTCTTCCTGGAGTTGAGGAAGTTCATACTAAATTTTATCACACTGGAATCTGGTTCCCATCGTTTGCTACTCTGCCTAATGTCTAGTGGTGCAAATGTACATCGTGCCTTCAGAATAACTACCAAAAGACCAAAGAAAAAGCAGCTGGTGTTGGGTCAGTCTGTATCCCGCTCAGTAGTGCATAATCGTGATTCCAAAAGGTAATTGTAAATTCTTAATTAAAATAGAATGAATATGTAAACTCTGTTACTTCAACACTTGAAAGCTTTGGCATCACTCAATTTACCATTCTGGTGGGAAACAAGATAGTTCTCAAGCATAAACTTGCTGGGTTTTTGTAACTGTACTTGTAAAGAAGAGTAAATTATCTTATTCTTATACGTTGCCTCTTCAATATGCTTGGGTTCTCTCACTTGCGGCGGAGGTTGAAGGTGGTGCCATTTTCTTTGCCCTATTGCAAGTGTCTGACTCTGCATGCACAAGTGGAGAAATGGGATTTTCCTGGTATAGCAAAGCTGCTAGCAAGTTCTCCTAATTTGGTAGAGCTATCGATAAATTTTGATTCCTTTGACTACACCTAGGCCATGGTACGCATCTGCCAAAACTCATCCCATGATTCATTCATTTTAGTACTTTTTGTTGACTCGAAAATCCATTGGAACATAAAAAATCCAAAGCTACCTGTCTATTCTAGAGTTAAAATTTACACGGGCTTTCCTTTGTCTTGTTTGTCTTCGGAATTTGCGGAAGCGGACAATCTCTTGAGACAAACGAGGCACTTCTTTAACTCTCAGTAGCCTTATCATGCCATGTGAGTTCAGGGAAACATCATAGCTTATGACCGACACAGCTTATGTACAATATGCATTTCTTCATCAATGTCAAATAAGTTTGAAGAGAAACCAGCCGTAAGCTTACCAAATCCCCGGTTTACATGAGATGTTATATTTATATGGTGTGATCATGTTGTAATTTGTAAAAACCATGGAAACAAAATTCATGTATGATTTGTTATTGGAGAACTTACTGAACTAAATATAAGCAGGTCATGATAGTTCAGGTTTTTAATCAAGTTGGCACTCTTGTATAGTTAGATAGACTACATGCATGATTTTGTGTTTTGCGGTTTGAACTTTGAACCCAGAGCAATATTTGTCTATCAATTATGGCAACTGTTAAGTAGGTAGCCAAAATTTTGATATGACATGATTACCACTTAGGGTTGCCCTTAATTGTCACTTGGAAAATGAGTCATGAATCTAAAAATTAAGTCTGTGGATCGTGGATCATGATTGTGAATTTCATCCAATGAAATCATACTATGTGATATAATAGATTGCTATTGCATAACAGATGTAAATTAATTGCACAATATCAGGTGAATCGCTAATAACCTTTTTCATAACTGCATTCCGTTCATTCAATTTCCTTCCCCAGTTATAATGCAATATAGGGGAAACCATTTCATATTTGTTTCATGGACTTGATTGTGTCTAATAGCATTGATGAAAAATAAAACAGCTTCACTGCAATAGATTTCCCATGTTGTAACAATTTGATGGAGAATTCAGTTTCCCACGAGTTGTTGATTATTGTATGGGATGAAGTTTTGAACTTTCCTCGTACTGAATGTAGTTAACATGAACATAATTGGAAATGTCACATCTTGCATTAGTTACACTGGATGCAATGAGGTGCAACCAATGTGTTTTCATGCAGGCAGCAAATTTTGTGATCATTGCATCATCAGCTTCTCTCCATTGAGCATTCTGTATTCTGCCGCTACTATTTCAGCTAGAAAAGTGGCCACTTAAGAGAGGGACTGCAATGGAGCCATTGCCAAACCTGAACAACTCGATGAGGAAAAGGGTGAAGCAAAGAAGCAGCTGTCATTTCTAGCTGATTCATCTTCTTCAGGAAGAATGGCATTTTACTCATTGGATTTCACCACTCTGTTTGCTTTTCTGATGTGTGAAACTATTTAAAATTTTATCTTATTTCTAATTTTATTTGCATGTTGTGGTTTAGTCTGCCTTTCAACTTGCCAAAGACTTGATAAGTAGTTTTACCAAAAGTGTGAATGAATTTACTATCTTTCAAACCTGCATGCTTCATCATCAATAACTAACACTATTAAATGGGCAGGAGGATGCTACAGATAATCAGGATAGATCTGACAAATCTAAGTACTAGGGAGGTGTGGGAGAGCATCAGTCAGGGCTTGACATTTTTCTCTTATTGTTTTTAGCTACATATTAACTTGGTCATGCATTCGCTTTCTGATTTTTGTTCTCTCATGAATTATTTGTCTGAAATGAATCTATAGGGCTAGCTTTTCCTTTTGATTACCTGGGTGATTGATCTATTTTTACACTAATTTGTGATTAAATATATGTTGGCGTGTGAAAACACAGGGAGGACTAGAATCATTAGCTAGGTGGGCGCAAACAACATGAAAAGGTGTCTGAATATCTGAACTATAAGAAGTTAAGAAACTCGGTTATGATTTGTCGTCCAGATCAATTGAAAAGGTGTCGATTCAGGAATCCAATTTGTTATTTGCTGAGGGTTCACACAAGTGGTTTAAATCTAGAGAAGAGGGTGGAAAGTGTAAATTCAGATTGTTTTGTGCAAGTGCTTGCAAATGATACGTAATATATTTGCAAGGAAGTGTTGTGAAGAATCATTGAATATCTTTTTCCTTACATAGAATTCTTACTTTTGGGGGTTGCTCCACTTTGATTATTTCAGGTATTCCGGTTGCAAGTTAATAAGGGAATTCCTATTAGGAGTTGGTTTGATGATCCATCAGATTGTGCATTAGTATCACTCCTTCCCTTTTTAGAGACTCTGGTTGGGGCTGATGATGTACGTCTTATAATTGCTAGAAGATTCGGTAACAAGGAATAAGAACCCTCGTCATCTACATTTTTTAAATAGCAGTCCCGTTTCCTATTGTTTGCCCTCTTACTGTTGTTTTCTTTTATTTGGTGTTTAGATAATTGTTACACGTCAAAGCATAGATTGTCGTATTCCTGAGTCTCCTTCAATTGCTTCTAAGTTTTTCCATATTTTCCTTCCTATTGACAGTTCCACGGAGTGTATTGGCTAATTTTGTAAATAGATGGTTCCAGAAAGAGCTTAGGGATTTCTGCTGTGGTTTAAAAATGAGCTATAGCATTCTTCATAGGGGTGTGTAAGCAAACCTCATATTATCGATTTCAGCATTTCTTTTTCTGGCTTCATATGTCTGGCTAGGAAGCTAATTTTTCTTGATCTCTTGAGACCTTTTTTCCCTGCATAAAGGAATTGAAATTATCCCTGATAAATTCTTCCTGTTTGTAGTACACTTTTTTAACCTCTTCAGTAATTGGTATAACAGTCTGATTGACAGAAACATCGGCTCAAGATAGTATTTGGGGGATTAAGCAGAAAAGAATATATATATTCGCATGAGCATAAATAACTAAGAAACTAGATCACAGAACTTCTTCACTAAAACTGGATTTAGATGCATAAATGTGTTAACTGCTAACATATTACCTCGACAATATCGTCATTGGTTATGGGGATCTAAACTTAGTTTACGCTAGTTTATAGCTCCATAAAATATTGTTTTGTAATTTGCGACAGTTAGGAGATATTGGACATGCACTAAAAGTGAGATCTTGCTACTTGTAGCAGACTTTATTTAATCAAAATGGTGCTGTCTAGCCTTCTCGAAAGAGGATATGAAGTTCTTTTTGTAATGATCCAAATATGGGAACAAAATGTAAGTGCAGGAACTTAATAGAAATTTAGTTACGAGTAGTTATGGAAATACTGGACCTTGTCATGATGGATAAAGAGAGTGTTACTGAGCCGTAACATTCTTCATTTAATATGAAGATAAAGTAGTGAATTTTCGGAATTTTTTGTTCTTGGATCTGATCTTCTGTCACACTATGACCTGCAGATATCTCTCTCATTCTACGTGGTTGAAGAATTTGAAGACTCGATTTATCTGGTTGAAAACACATTCCTGTGTATTCATTTGGCGCAATTCTTAGTGTACTTTTAAAGGGCATCTATTTATAACTTTGTGGAGAAATTGATTTTGCTTGTTTCCTCACTTTCTTTGGTAATGTGACTAGCACCGCATCTGGTTCTGTTTTCTTTTGGAGCGGCAAGAACAGTCATCATATATGCCAGAGTTATAAATTTGTAGAAAGGTGATGTAGTTACAGCTCCATATTGACTGAGACAGGTTGCTACAATGAGTTGCAACTGGCCCTAGACATGGTTGTTTCTTTGATCGATATCCACTAAAGCAGGTAAAAGGTGCGACCTTGATGATGTTAACTTAAAAGTAACTCCATGTGAGAATAACCATTCATCAGAATATTTGCTTAGGTGAATAATATAATGTCATATGAAACAAAAAATGATGAAGAAAGTGTAATTTAGGAATGACAGATTGCTCTTGGGATTCAATTAAGGATGACTTCTGTTAGGATTTGGTATTGTGTCTCTTCTCAGGTTCCATTTGGGTGTTCTTGATCTTATTTAGTTGAATGGGGTCAGCTGAGGTAAAGTTCTTTCTTTTTGCTTCTCAGAATTGTCATTTGCTAGCTACATAAATCCACCCGCTTGCTTTCTTCATTGTACTTCTTATTGCTCTTAAGCATTTGTAACTTTTTCAGGCATGCTCTACCTTTAACCTTTCATTGGAGCAATTATAGAACACGTGCAAATAATCCTCCATGTTCATCGTGCTTTCCTTGTTTTATTACGCTGGCATATTTGATGATAATTATAACCTTTGTTTCACGCTCGGTCTTAGGGGAAGAGAAGTGGCTGTCTAAAAGTAATAATTATCGATCTTTTGGCTGTGAAGAAATGTGTTTCTGTCCACTGACCTTTTGGCTAGCTCTCCCCTGTCTTGATTGAGGAATAGGGTATCAATATTCTTTGAGCATCAAATTTCGGGGGGTTCATTTTCTACCAAAATGGCTTGATGCCTATGTAGATTGCTTAAAGTATAAGGCTATGCTCTTATGAAGTTATAATTTTCAGCATTATTTTTCCTTTCTTGAAGAGAGTTTAAAACCATGGACGGGACCAGGATCACAAGATAGAAGCTTAATTTAGCTTAAAGTACTCGAGTTGAATATTTGGGGTGTAAGAGGGACTTTATTGGTGAGCATTAGGAGTTGGGAAGATGCATCTAAGATTAAGAATTTAGCAATGGGCATCGAATTGTTAGGAATTGTTTGAATTGGAGCACTTTTCGTCGTCTTGTGTGTGAAAAATTCCTGTAAGAAGCTACTGATCGAAATTGAGATTGTGTCAATGATGGTATCAACAGCCAACTATGCTACAATGGAGACGTGTTAAATCAGATGGCATGAACGGTTTACCGATTCTGCCATTGGCCTGGCATATTCTTAATAATCATAGTATTAATTTCTTTTTCCTCCAGATGTTTGTATGCCTTACTTGCAGGTCCTCAGGAATCAAGAATAGAGTTGCTGTGCTGTAGTGTATGCTGAGTTGCCTCTTTGACTGAATCTATGTGTCCGAGTGTCGAACTCCTGATTGTAACATTCCCGGAAGTTTGAGAAGCTATCAACTGTTGTACCCTTCTTGTACTTGGAGTTAAATTGTGTAATTGCGACATAATCCTGTATTTGCTAATGTTTGCTAGTCATGCAACGCTAATTTGCTAATTGTGATTTAGTATTGTCCTTCTATGCACTTGTGTTCCTTGTTCTGCTAGTATTTGACAGTTCGCCTCCATGTATGTTCATTCTCTCCTAACCCTAGTTTTATGAAACAAGATTCAGTCTTCTTGCTACAATCATCAGAAGATTTTGTATGGGAGCTGCGAACTTTCTATAATGTAAACTTTAGGAAACGCGGGTCAAGCTTTTACTATCCTCACTTTTTATTAGCAATGTGTATTTTACGTGTGAATTATGTAAACCATTTAAAAACATTCCTTCAATGGTCTTATCAGACTCTCCTCATTCGTGAAAAAACTCTCCACGGAAGCAAATTGAGGGTTGTGTTGCATCATTGGCTGCCATTCAATTTATCCGGTACTTTTTTTACGTACTTGAAGGATGCCCTCCTTCACCTGGGAATTATGTTATCCCTGGCTGAGAAAGCAAAACACGATACTTCACGCCCTTTATTCGAGTAGCTTTTTCTTAGTCAAATTCCCTGAAGCGGAAGCTTATACTTGCTTTGAGGTGGTCAAACGAGTGCCTCGATTTCATTGGAAAGGAGTTCCTCATAACATTTTTCACTCGGCCTGTTTCGTGGAACGGTTGGAGATGTTCACACAAGAGAACATAAGAAGCATAAGTGACATTCTTATTCCTCCTTAATTAAAGAACCTATCCACTCAAGGATAGCACAGAGCAATAAGATGATATCATCAGGAACCTACACCATGTGATTGATCATCTTGTCGACTCTTTTATCCGCTGAAGGGGTCCCCATTTTTTCCCTGGAGTGGAGGAGGTGAAAACAGAAGCCAACATAAGAAAGTAGTGACGAGACTAAATAAAGAATATTCTGTTAGATCATCTCGAAACATGTTTACAACTAACATATTGTCAATAGCACTAAATTCAGAACCATGCAAAATCAATATAGACGGGTAACATTTGAAGAACTGGATTGAATGAATTAGGATAGCATATTTTCTATTGAATTAGGGAATTAATTGAAATGTAAGATATTCTAAAATCTTCCGGCAACAGCGTAGGTACAGCTCAAGTCATGATCAAAAGCTTTTTTTGGATGATGCGCTTGGGTTATTTACTTATGTTTTCCCTTGTACTCGGCACATGAACCCAGTAGCAGCACAACAAGGTGCCTATCTAGCCGATTGTTTTAACCCGGTGGAGGAGTGTGAGGAAAATCCGGAAGGTCCTCCTTTCCTGTTCGGAGGAGGGGGCTGCCATTGGTTACGTCCTTTTAGGTATATGAAAATTTGTTGAAGCGTCCATCCGTGAAGTCTAAGAAAGCCGCTCCTCATTTGTCCTCCTCATGAAGAATTATCGAGATCAATTTGGATACTCTGAATACAAATGTAGGAATTAAGCTTATTCTGATTACATTATCACAGCAAAAGCGGTGCATATCTGTGTGTTTATGACCTTTCTCCGAGACTATTCACTAAAGCTCATTACATTTTGGATTTCACCATTCCGTCTGCGTTTCTGATAAGCAAAACTATTGGAAATTTTATCTTATTTCTAATTTTATTATCATACTGTGGTTGAGTCAGCCTTTCAATTTGCCAAAGACTTCATAAGTAGTTATGCCAAAAGTGTGAATGACCTTACTATCCCTCAAACCTACATGCTTTGTCGTCGGTATCTAACACTCTTACATGGGCGGGAGGATGCTACGGATAATCGGGATAGATCCGACAAATCTAAGTACTTGGGAGGTGTGGGAGAGCATCGATCAGGATTTGACATTTTTCTCTTATTGTTTTTAGCTACATATTGATTGGGTTATGCATTCATTTTTTGATTTTCGTTCTCTTATGAATTATTTGTCCGAAATGAATCTATAGGGCTAGCTTTTCCTTTTGGTTACCTGGGTGATGGATCTATTTTTATACTCATTTGTTATTAAATATGTGTTGATGTGTGAAAACACAAGGAGGACTAGAATCGGTAGTTAGGTGGGCACAAACAACATGACATATTATCGAGTGTTAAGTGAAATTGAAAAGGATGAGAATTGGACTGTATCATCAAAAGTTGAAGCATCAAGATATTTAACCAAGGAAATTGGCTCAGCAATAAAGAAAGTTAACTTTTTTTGAAAAGCAGTCTTTCTTTTTCTTTTTTAATCGAATTCCATAAATGTTGTCTTCGGTGGGGGCAAACTTGTTAGTAATTTCCAAATGTATATCCAATCTGCAGAGTCCGGTTTGCTTCTTCAATATGCTCTAAAATAGTCATTACTTTCATGCATCCTTTGCTACCGTAAGAGTTGGAGTTTCGTAATTGCAGGAACATGACCATTCTAATTAATTTGGAGACTATTTTTTCTCCAATTTTGGGGCCTGGTGAACTACCCAGCATAGAAAGTGTCTCCATTGGTACTGTTTTGATTCTCATCCATTAAAGATGTTCCTGCAGCTAGATAGTCCCTTTTGCGCTCTCTCGTCTTATCATCGTTTTACATCCTTTTGTTACTTTGCTGCAACTACAATAAGGGAGGGAACGAGTTCTTGTTGGAGAGATCATATGACTGTTGTTTATCTAAATTGATGCGACTAATATCCTGTTTTTCCCCTACCTTTCTCTTAAGCACCAATTTTTCTTGTTGGATACGGCATTGGGGTAAGCATCCTTTGCTGCCAAGGATGCCATAATTTTCCTGGTAGTGTATTTGATCCCCCACGGGGTGTTTCTTTTCATTAATGCATCTGTACTCTACGAATTTCACCCCATGCCTCAATCTTTAGAATTTTTACTTCTTAAATAGAAGCAGGCTTCATTATCCTTTACTTGTCGGATCATCCGGTCAATTCAATACTTTTCTTGTATGAACATTACTTGTTAACGAGGAACTACTTATTCCACTTGTTGAGTTGAGGCTATTTTATTTTCCTGGTGCGCATGCCGTCATAGAGTTATTAGTTTGTTTTTGACGAGTTTAATTCTAATGCCTTGGTAGATTTGGTAGGGAGCACTAGATTTTGTTGAGGCATTGTCGGAGGCGGATGAAATCTTTGAAACAAGGGGTCATGTGACTACCAAAGTTGCGGTATATCAGATTTCTATGTCTCTGACATGTTTATAGCGTGTTAACGTCCCGATGATGTTACAATGGATGATGAGGATGCCACCGATTAAACGCCGTGGTACAAGGGTGATGAGTCAAGTACGTTGTTTGATGTTTCTGACAAATACATGATGGTACAACTTCTAGGGAGTACACTTATTACTAGTGCAATTGAAGATACCAAGCCACATGAAGAAGGAACAGTTGATCTAGATGGATCCAACTTTTATATGTCAATTGATCGGATGAGATGCTACAATTCTGAATCAGTATGCCATTCTGATGTGGGCGAAGCAGAGTGCTTCGATCCACATTTGTTCATCAGAACATTACATTGACTTTTTGGATGAAGTGTTAAGTTTTCAACTCACAAGATCGCACAAGGAAATTCAGAAAAAGGAAGTCTATGACATTGGTGCTTGATCTTGATGGTAAGAAGCTTAGTTTATAGTTTGCCCCTCTCTCTCTCTCTCTCTCTCTCTGGTTGAAGTAAACAAACAATTGTAATTATCTGTGCGTATGATAGGTAGACTGACAGAAAAATCGACCGAATACAATTTCATAGCCTCGGGAGAAACTTTTGATCCTGCATGCTCACCTCTCCTCTTTATTTCTTATCCCTTAAAAGGAAAAGTTTGTTGTTCCAATTTCTCCGTTGTAAACAAAAGCGTCAGAATGCAAAGTCAATGTCTTGTGGAGATACTAGGACACCTGCTGAGGTTCCGGCACTTTTAATGTCAATTTCTGAACCGAATAGCTAGTCAAATGCTACTTCTAAAAGAAAGCAGTATTTATCTGGTGCTGCCTTGCCTCTACTAATCATCACCTTTCCTAGTCATGTATCAATACTTCTTGTTAGTTTCATCGTCTTATGAAAGCCCTTGACAGAAACTTATCTATGATTTTTCCCATCAGGATGAAATGCATATTGTAAATATGCTTATGTTAGCTGTCTATTCTAGACGAAGAGAGCCGGACATAATATACGATTTTGAGTGATAAGCACAATTTTGCATGAAACTTGGGTATTCTTGCAAGTTGAGCACAATTTTTAAGTATGATAAAAGGATCATATAAGTTTTAATAGGCAAACATGAGCTCGGAGCTGTCCTGTTCTTTATTGTAGCCAATGTAATCAATATCTGATTACAAAGGAGGGTATGAGTGTTGCCATATCCTTGGGAGGGAACATTACCGCCGCATGCCACAATCGGAGAGTGAGAGCAGTCATTAGCGAGTGTCCGACAGCTCACGGTGCTTGGGAGGGAACATTACTGCCGCATGCCACAATCGGAGAGTTTGGCGGGACTCCGGTAAGTGTCCGGCAAGGGTTGCTTGGCACCGCCTGTGCCCGGCGATGCATTGTCAAGGTCGCACACCCTCACCTACCCTTGCCCATTGGAACATGGCCAACTACAACCCTCCTCTCAACGTCTCCCTCTGTGTGTGTGTGTGGGTGTGGGTGTGGAAGTGCATTCACATAAATGTCGATTTTCTAAAAAGTAAGCCATTTGACAGTCTTCATTGTCAATAACAGCCAGGGACAAAAGGACTTATATCAAGTGAGGTAGATGATCTGATTGCTCCCAAAAAAGAAGAGAGCCAGAAGATGAAAGCGCACCAATTGGACAAGTTTGCTGACTAGGTCTCAATCCTTTTTAAGCAAATTAGTGTCGGTTTGATAGAACTAACCAAAAATCCAATAAGCTCTGTAGAATTGACAGAAATACTCGTGGTTGGCTTCTTGCATGTAAATTACAGGCATAAAAGCTGGTGTTTTCAAATAATTCTGTGTCCTTCATACTTGGCCGTGGATATTATTTCTGTTTTTGTCTGTTCCATGTTTAATCTATCGAGCCATGTTGCATGCGGCAGTTTTCGTTTGTGGGTCCTCCGTTCTGAGACAGGAACCGGCCGTTTGTTCCCGTGAAATGAAATGTCGGATGTTCACTTGGATGCAGCTTGGAGTTTTTGCATCTTCCTTGTTATGTCCTGTGAGTGGCATGATCGCTTGAAATTTTATGTCGTGATGCTTGAAAGTGAAGCTGAGAAATGCTAGATTTTCCACAAAAAGACGAAGATGAACCGACAAGGGTGCTGGTGGGGCTTTAGCCCCTGCAGCGTGGCTTGCTGTATTCTCACTTCTCTCACACATAATAGGGTATTGCGAATGCTTTTTTTATCTCATCAGCATCACAACCGCCTCAGATGCCAGTTTCATTACCAATGGTAGGATTTTCTTCTCTCTTTTATTTGATAGTCTTCCATGGTCTATCATTTAATGTTGAGAGTTTCATAGCTTGTTTCTTCTGTTATGATTTGTTCAGTGGCATATGCACAGGCAACCTTAGGTGCACAAGCAATTGCACCAGTAGAAGCCGAGAACAAAAAGAAGAGGGTGGTGGTACTTGGAACATCTTTTTCAAGGCATATTAAGAATTCCTCCTATGATATCCAGGTCTTATCACCTCATAATTACTTTGCATTTACCCCTATGTTGCTCGTAGCATTGTTGAACCAGTTCAGAAGGTAATAATACTCTCATGTAATAGGATTACACCACCACAAGGCCCCTTAGATCATGTTCTATTTGCACGTGGACTTCTTATTTGGAATGCTTATTGAGGATTAGACAGGTTCAACGAGAGTGGTCCATGAGATGAGTTACTAGAGAAATATTTATCTGCTATAACCTTAATGAGCCTGGGGGATATATCATAAACATTAAATGATAGACCATGGAACTTAAATGCTAAGGTTGACATGTCACAATTTTTGTCTCCATCGAAAAAGCATTGTTCTAAACGATAGAGTTAACTCTTCTCCAGAGTGTAAACATCCATTTTCCAGGCGGCATTTCACTAATGCGAAAATGCTTTGACGTGTGTCCAAGTTGTCTTGTGACAGTACATAGTGTCTAAAGCCGGTCTGCAGTGCCTTAAATTTCATTATGAAAAGATAAGCACTGCATTTTCTGTCAATTTTGTGTTCAGATTTCAGCACTTGCTATTTAGCATCAGCTTGAGTGTGCTCGTTAAAATTCAATCAATCTAAGTGCTGAACAATTTGCACTCATCTATTTTGGCTTTCTCGGTTGAATTGCTAAGAGGTTGCTCCAGGAAATTATTGAAAAGGTTATGCCCTGGTATTGTTGCGGGGGCAGAAATTGAAGATTTTATTGGAGTTTAGAGAACCTGAATACGTTCACTCACAAGGGATGGCCTTCACAAAACATGCTAACAAGCTAACTACTGGTCATGGCATATTTCTCTCTACACTAAGAATTGGAGACCGACTCCATCTAGGGATGACGTGACAATTTGTTCGGTTGTTTGTTCTCGGGAAGATATTGCAGCTATATTTAGTAAGGTAGGTAAGGACAATTCGGGGACGCCGACCGCAAAAGAAGCTCGTGAGTTCATTGCTGACATCCGTGAAAGATACCCTCGGGTGGAGCTATACCTGAAGAATAAGAAATTGGGAGACATTGTTGATCCGTCGAAGGAATCGAAGAGGGATATTGAGAAGTAATCAATCGAATTAGATTTTGCAGAATTTACCACGGTTCTTTCCCGGGTGGATTCTCGGACGAAAAATCTTCCGGCAACAGCATAGGTATAGGTCAAGTCATGATCAAAAGCTTTTTTTGGATGATGCGCTTGGGTTATTTACCTATGTTTTCCCTTGTATCTGCCACATGAACACGGTTGCAGCACAGCAAGGTGCCTATCTTGCTAATTGTTTTAACCTGATGGAGGAGTGTGACGAAAATCCAGAAGGTCCTCTCTGGTTCGGAGGAGAGGGTTGCTATCGGTTGCATCCTTTAGGTACGTAAAAATTTGCTGAAACATCCATCCGTGAAGTCTAAGAAAGCCGCTCCTCATTCGTCCTCCTCATGAAGAATTACCGAGATCAATTTGGATCTATGAATACAAATGTAGGAATTCAGCTTATTTTGATTACATTATCACAGCAAAAACGGTGCGTATCTGTGTGTTTATAATCTTTCTCCGAGACTATTTACTAAAGCTCATTACATTTTGACTTTTGAGAAGAGTGTTAATATGTTGAACAACTTCATGTGCTTGACTCTATTTGCGTTTTGTCATTCCCGAAGGCACAAGCATCCTCTGGGAGTAGAATAGACAGCAGCACAACTTCCAGGGGATTAGGTCTCAATTGGCCACACTAGTCAATGGCTCTGGTATTTCCTCTCTCTCTCTCTCTCTCTCTCTCTCTCTCTCTCTCTCTCTCTCTTAAATATTTCTTTCAAGCTCGAGGTCATTTAATGGCATCTAACTGTAACCTTGCTAATCGCAAAATTCAGCAAGCATGTTAGCTGGTGCACGAGGATATTGGTGATATCAGATTGAACGAGGCATTTCATTTTTGGGAGGGATTCGAGCCGTATCTGAAGCTATGTAAGTGCGCGCAACAGTAAATGTTTTGCTTGTAATAATTCAGTTCACAGTCCCATTGGTTTACTCGTCATAGGTAGCACACTAAGCATATAGCCTACCAAAACAAACTCAACTGCATGGAGCTGCAAAATATTTTCCTTTGGGAGACATCCTCTCATTTGGATGGTGAATGTTAGTTAAAGTTTATGCTTGAGATTGGATCGCCTACTTCGATGACAGCCGATGTGACCAAGTTTTTAAGTAGTTTGGGTAGTCGATAAATTCATATAGTTCAACAACTTAGTGCATCAGTCTCAAATAATCTGAAAATAATCAAGTTTGTGATGTCACTTTTTGGTGATTTCTTCTTTATTCTCACCGTCCTTTAAAAGCAAACAGTGGAGAACATATAATGGGGATAGGGGCAAGCGTCTTGTTCTTTCTATGCAACTCAGCATACGATCTAAGCCGCAACATGAATGCAGCCAGAGGATTCAATTGGAAAAGGCTCTCTCTTTTGGCTTGATTCAAAGAAATTCGGTTCTCGCATATGATGCATCAATTAATAAGTGGGTTGGGGAGTTTCAAAGTGGGGCAGGGTATATCTTCTTGCCTACGAACTCATTTTAATCGACACCGAGCGTCTCTTTAGAGTCCAGGTAAAGGAACTCTCGAATGACATCGGGGAACAACAACAATTGACAGGCGCTTCTAAATTTCAAGTTTATCGGGCAAATGACTCTAAGAATCAAAATCAAATTATTGCCATCATCTTTCGACCAACTTCTTGCCCTACACCTCCAAAATCCACCAACACACGAGTGGATCCATGCAGACATTAATCTCCAACTTGTACCGGAACCAGAGCACGTCTCCGAAAACTTGACCAACTCCATGGTCCCCCATCCGCCTCGGCGAGCTCAGGACTCGTTACAATAGCATCGCCGCTAATGAACCATGTTTATTTCTTTTTTCCAAAAAAAGTTGAACAAAACCGAACCATGAAATAATGTTTCGTTCCAATTGCAAACTACTTTGCCGAGAAAAAATCAACTTGAACCAAATTAAACCGCGAAAAAAGGTCAAACGTTAAAATTCGAGTTTTATCTTCTTCTGAGCAGCAAAGATGTACTCCGAGTCTGTGTCATTGAAACCTGAAAATGTTATTCGCTTATTCACAAATTTCGGATAGAGAGAAAGCTGAGCAATGTCGCAACCGAAACGCCCTTTCATTTGTCGATAATCCAAAGCACTACTATTAACCTCTTTCCTTAAGAGGTTCATAAATACAGATGAACTAAGCTCGAAAGAAGTTTAAATTAGGTTACATGTTAAGAAACCTAAAAACTGTCACGGTTCGCATAAGAATAAGCAGTGTAGTGCACGGGGCAACATGCCTTGCAATGAGATCAACTCGATACCCGGATTTTCATGTACCTTTTTTAGGACGCCTATTTGAAATGATAATCCAAGACAATTTCAGCATTTTTGGAAGCTCTTTGATAGCTGAGCACATTTTGGATCACTTGCAGTTGTTTTTGTCCATCCGGTGTGGGCGGCAATTTAGCCTTGATAATCAACTTCTCCAGCACAAGTGCATCCCCAAGAAGGAACTTAATTAGGGCGAGCAGATGTTTCGACTCACCAACATAAGCTTCAAAGCCCACAATCTCAACTCTTTTGAGATGTTTCACCAAACATTCAAAGTTCCCCTTCCGTGAGCACAAAAAATCTTCTTCGTCGAAGTTGAAACGTTCTGCAGATTCTCGATGAAGCTCAAACTGCACATAAATACCCCATTCAAGAAACAAACTTCACATTAGAAGCTGAACCACAGGAGGGGGGGGGAAAAACTTCATTGGCTCACTAAAATTTCAAACAAACGATTTCCATTCGTCCTCTGCAGATGCTAGTCAGTCTTACTTTAATTTAAGCTCTCAAACTCGTCTACACATATAAACATGTTCTCTTTCTAGGTGCTCATCGCTAAACTCTTAGTTCAAGATTCGAACGCTAAATGGCAGCAAAAGGACCTCCAGTCCAACACTGCAGTTACTTTAAGACATGAACCAAACAGCTTAATGTTGCCCCGCACAAAGGCTGCTAGACTCACAGGGTTGGGCAATTTTCAATAGCTGGAACAAATAAGAGTTAGAGATTGATCTTCTTTATGTGCTTCTAAAGTTTTAACTCATCGTTTAAACATCAATGCGAAAGAGAAGTCAGCACAAGAAGCGAATCGAAAATACCATAGCAAAGGAACATACCATCGGGAAGCAAGTCAGGTATATGACTAATTTTTTGAGGCACTGTGAACTTCGTAGCATGTATGCTATCCCGGGAAGGTCCCATTGATTAACTGGTGCATGTAGTATCAGATTCTGACATTTTGACAATGGAGACGGCACTCCATCCATCTCCAAGAGGGACAGAACCTAAGGAAATTAAGCAAGCAAAATAGAAAATGTTAATTGACATTTCTTTTTCCCGTTCAACATGAATAAGGAATAACAAAAATTTACAGTCCATCCAGATTCGATATCCTCTGACCCAGTCTCGCAGCTGGGAAAAGACCAATGAGGACACCACGGGTAAAAATGAACAAGGGAATGTATTTAAGAATCGAGACTGTTTACATATGCTTCTCAGGTAAGACTTGTGATCTTTGAAAGATCTGAAAATTCAACTAGTGGGTCACCCGAGACAGCGAGCCTATTTATCGACTGAAGTTTCCAAGTGAATCATTCTACTGCCATTGTAAAATATTCAGGGGATACCCAAGTAGCATTTATTATGGAATGGCGGCCTAAGGTGACAAGAGAGCATGACCCAGTTCAGTCAACCTAAGATGACTAGGTCCATGACCCTCGCCATATATCCAGATAATTGTATTTCCTCTATAAACTGGAGGAATGAATTGAAAAAAAGTAACTCTTTCAGATAATCTCTTTGTGCATTTTTCTTGCGAAAGTAAAGAGTTTGACAATGTGGCGTTGAGCAGCATCCAAAACAGTTACCAATACCTAGTGGCTTTCAGTGTCCCTAATTGAGTGAGATCCCAGATCCATTTACGTGAAATGTAAACGGAGGGAAAAAAAAGCTCCAAGGTTCACCAGTTCGTAACGACAAACTTATGAATCATCCTATCAGCCAATGATTAATTACACATGAGATCACAACGAATCCCCTCGATGAAATCAAGAATGCCGTCAATCACAGACCCCACTCAACACGAGCTGGTCTTATAAATAGTAAGAAAAATTGAGGTTGCACCTGCAAACACCATCCGCCAGTGGTGATGGTAGGAACTCCGCGCAGCTTCTCAAGAAGATGCCTCAACAAGTGGCAGCCCTTGGAATTAGGATCCCAACTTTCAACGGAAAAATCTAAATCGGCTTCCACCAAAGAAGACACGTTGTCAAGCCTGAACCCAGCTGATTCCCTCCTATTACGCGCAAGGAAAGCAAATTCGGGGCGCAAAGTTTCTTCACGTAAGAACCAAAGCCGAGGCTGACGAGCACCAACTTTTTCAAACATAATGAATCAATTATAATGTTGTTCACGCCCTCGCATCTGGACAACACAAGGGACTCCAAAACAGGACATCCCCTGAAGATTCGCCCGAGGAAATCATCACTCAACTGGGCATCTTCGATCGACAAGACCTTAAGACAAGGCCACCTAATAGTCATATCCAACGAGAAACAGCACTTACCGACGTCCAGGCGCACCAACCGGCTGAAGCAATACAAGAACTCCGGCAGTACATAAAAAAACCGCGACCATTGAGACAGCCGCAAGCGGAGATCCTCCACGGAGCGCCGCACCGCGAACCGGAGCCATAGGTCGATCTTGGGGCGGTCGGCCTCGTCGTACATGAAGTGGGTGAGGTGGAATTTCTTCACCGTGGGGGAGGAGAACTGACTCAGGACGCTGTCGACAATGGACGGGAAGAACAAGGGACTGTCAGGCGGGGGTTCAAAGTATACATCGTATCCAACGAAGACAAGGTCGGTGGCGGTGGTCCAAGTGGGCCGCCAGCGCTTGGAGAGGACGCAGGTCTTGACGACGTCGTGGATGGGCAGAAAAGAGAAGATGTTGTGGATCATGGCGTCGGGCAAGCCGCTGATAAGATCCCTACGGCTCGGAGGAGGAGCGGAGCACTCGCGGTGGATGGCGCCGTGCACGGAGGTCTCCGCCATGGAATTGAAATTCTAGGGTTTCGTTTCTGCGGACGTTCTCCCCCGAGCTTCCTTATCCATTTTCCTGTACACGCTCCTTTCAATTGAACTTTTTTTTTTTTTTAGCAGACACAAAAATTAAACTTAAAGAAAAAGGAATTAAGTAATTACCCCAACTTACGTGGGGCAGTGGAGGAAGCATGCGCAAGTGATCCGACTTTGGGATCTTTTATTACCAATAGCTGATTATCTTATGGCTCACACCTTCCATAAATGCTTAGTTTTGCAGTTAATTAGTTATTTTAGTATGATTTTCTTTAAATACTTCTTTTTCAAATTTAGAATCTTATTTCACGGTCCAACAGCTTTAGCATGGGTTTAGGGAAGATCTTCTAAAAGCGCATATGATGTCGTAAAAGCAAGTGTGAAATAATGTACAACATAAATACAAACTTGAAGCAACAATTACATAACTAAATAGCATGCATATAATGAATCTAAAAAAAGTAAAGCCCTCGCATTGCTTTTTACTTACCAAACAAGTGTGTGCCGAACTCGATAAGATGGTGATTTGTGTCATCGGACGCAACTTTGTCGCGTCAAATTATAGAAATGATCGACAGTTGTTTATGTTGGTAAGTATCGCAACAATTAGAGTGGCAAATACACCCGGTACTCACCTATTAGAGAGGTTAATATGTATAGGCTGATGTGTGGCATTCATGTGTTGGCGCCTTTTAGGTTAGCTGTATTCTAGGCAAAGTACTTTAGAATTACAGGCTTGAGTTGATTAGCTTTAAATAGAACTGAATTAATGATAAAAGGAAAAAACAAACTTCATGATTCGTTACAGACTCTTTTTGACGAATGCAGTTAAGCTCTCGAATTTAACTGGAGCCGATTCAATATCCGAAATTCATTGTTTTATTGAGTAACTAAATAAAAAATAAATATTAGATGGAATTTAAATGGATGGACTCACTATTGAACGTACAAATTACTTCACATCTTGCACCAACCATGTTGAATAACAATATTACTATGCTTAGGTATACGTTGAGTTGCAAGTAAAACCTATTTAAAATACTTATAAAAGATAGCTCCCCCTCGTTATTTTATGGGGATAGGTCTATATTAAATGAATCGTCGGATGAGACTAATATGCTTGGGTATATTTTGGGTGGTATGCTAAAAAATCCTATTTAACATTTTTGCTAACATAGCTACTCGGGAAAAGTATAAAAAAAGTCCTAAACGTATTGCATTAGTGCCAATTTAGTCCTAAACTTATTTTTGGTGCCAATTCAGTCCTAAACCTTTTGCAATGGTGTCAATTCAGTCCTAAAACTTTTATTAATGTCAATTCAGTCCTAAACATTTTTCATTGGTGCCAATTCAGTCCTAAATCTTCTGTATTTATGCCAATTGAGTTAATCATGCTAATTTTAATCGAAAATCGCTGACGTGGACGTTGATTGTCCTACGTGACACGGCTAGCATTGACTTGAACACTTTTAAATATTATTTAAATATTTTAAATAATTTTTAAAACATTTTTGTTTTTTTAAATATTCTTAACAATTATTAAAAATATATAATATATATTAAAAAAATATCCACGTTAGCGTCGGGTGTGCCATGTAGGACAATTGATGTCCACTTCCGGTGATTTCCGGCCAAAATTGACCGTATTGACTCAATTGGCATATATACAAAAAATTTAGGATTAAATTGACACTAATGCAAAAAGGTTTATGACTGAATTGGCACCAATGCAAAAGGTTTAGGACTGAATTGGCATCAAAAATATGTTTAGGACTAATTTGGCACTAATGAAATAGGTTTAAGACTTTTTTGACACTTTTCCCTAGCAACCCTCGTTATTTAAGAGAAACCCGATGTATTTATGTTTAACTATTATACAGAGTTACTGTTCGCAAAATTCTCAACGCAACTGTACATGTCGAACAATTAATATAATGATGAGAAAAGATATCGTCCCACGTAGATTGATGATTAATAAACTAATTAAATACTAAAAATGAATTAATTATAAAATTTATCTAACAAGTAAAAATAGAATTGAAAATAAATTAAAATTGACAATCTTAAAGACAAAAGTTCGTAACCGGATGTGATAAATCAATCAAATAAATATGTTAGAGTATCCGATTTCACCATAACCACTAGACGTGAATTTCAGATCTTTACGCATACAAGAACAATAACGATATGAAATATGTGATAGCGGAATTTTCTTTGCTATTTATTATCCTATCTCTAGGTATACTAAACCTACTTAATTTATCAATTCATTATATCTCTATGTGAATTTAAGTAAACATCCGTGCATTAAAATCTGTTAATATTTCCCGATTTACAATGAGTCTTTTGGATCGCCTTATCACCGAAAGCTACACAAATAACATGGTATGTTTCTATCTACATTATATTATAAGGAACAATTGCATATTATTACTTCTTAGTCTCAAACATGCACATTGGATTATTTAAACGGTAGCTAGTCAATTAAAAGCATTAAGCATAATAATATATAACTCACACGAACGAAATCACTTGCAAAATATAAACATCATGAAATTCATATCATCATGGTCGGGCTACATCGTAGCCCTAACAAAAGAAAATTAGAACATAATAGAAGGAAAAATAAACATACAAATAAAATCAAACATATGGAATCAAAGAACAAGAATTCTATCGCCACTTTGTCTTCTTTTCAAAATACTTGAAAAACTCCGAGAATAATGAACGAACGATGTAAAAAGTTTAAAAAAAAAAAAAAAACAGACATCTCTCCCAAAGCTCTTTATGTTATCCTCCGTCTAGAATAACATTCAAGACTCAAGAATAAAATAAAGTGGTAAAGATAATATTAAGATATCTTAAAAAAAAATAAACCTTTAAGGATAATATTATGATATCCTAAAAACAAGGCAATCTTTGACAATTTAGTCTCTATCTTCTAACGATTCTGTTGGTGGCATCTTGATTTCCTTTTCTTCTGCATATATCATTATCCCGCACAAACAAGGAAAATTTCAATAAATAGAAGGAAATTCAAATATTTTGTCAAAGATATTATATTATTTGTTATCTAAAATAGGTAAAATAACTCTATTTTCTAGAGTTATCAGTTACACACGATTTAAATGAATTAAGACCGCACGTATGAGCTCTATTCAATATTATAGGTATTTGAATTGACGCATATGGCAAATTATAGGTGTTCAAGGAAGATTGCAGTCGCTAAACTAAACCAAGCAAAAACATTTACCGGTAAAAAAACTGAAAATTTTGATTTATTAACTTAGTTTCGGTTTGATTAGGAAATTGTGAGATCAAGAAATTTGATTAAATGATTAATTGGCAACTTGACAATTAAGGAGATGGTAGAGTGGTGGCCCTGGTGGGCCCGGCCAGTCATTCCAAGCAGGAGACGGACCGAAACTTGGTAGAGAAAAGCGGTGACTTCAAGTTAAGCAAGGAATGGTGGGACCCAGTCACCGGGAGAGGGGCGGAAAGAAAGAAAATTATTATGTGCTATCTAATTACGAATCTGCCCCTAGATGATTAAAGCAGGTGAAGTTCTTCGACTTTCTTTCTTTCTTTCTTTCTTTTTTATATAGGCTAAATTCCGTAAAAACTCTTAAAACTTTAAATCCAGTTTTAATTCTACCTCAGCCTTTTCTATAATCCCAAATCTGTCTCCAATTTTTCTGTCAAAAAAAATTCCAACATTTATAATCAATCTCAAATCTGCTACGAGCATTTTTTTATCTAAGAAAAAAACATTAGCTAGTGTCAAATCCACCCCTGTTAGCCCTTCGATCTAGAAACATGCGTTATGTTTGACTTAACATTTTTATGGCAGTAAAAATATGCGTGCACTGCCATTGTCCCAAAACAAATTTACAATATGAACGCACTTAAGGGCCTGTTTGGCATTCCAAAAAAGTGATTCTGATTAGAATTATATTTTTGATTTTATTCTACAGATGACTTTTAAAAAATCGGTACACGTTTGATAGCTACATAAAATTTCTGTTTTCAAACAGAAATACGTTTCTTCTTTTAAAAAAAATAAAAATGTTTTTTCAAACTTTTTTAAAATTCCCTCACTTTTTATGTTTTGATTTTTTTTCATATTTTTTAAAATTTAAAATTTCTCCTTTTAAGTTTTTTTTTAATTTTTTTGAAATTTGAAATGTTATTTTTATATTTAATTTTAAATATAAAAAATTAGTTGTTAGTAAATTTTCAAATCTAATTTTAATTTTTTAAAAATTCGAAAGTCCACGTGGATTGAATTTTTTTTTTTAAAGAACTGAGATTTTGTTCTTTATGGTGATTTTGAAAAGTATTCTTTTTTTGGAGAATCAATTTTTTTTTTTTTGTCTAAAAGATTCAAATTCAAAATTATTTATATTACCAAACATGTTTGTTATTCCTTTTTGTTCCGGAAAGCAGAATCGGAGAAATAGAAACATTACTAAATAGGGCCTTGGTCTATTGTCCCGTGACTACCGAGAAACCAAGTTCCATTAGGCGACCTAACGAAAGCCCAACAACAACGCTATCATTGCTCCGAAAGCCACACCACTACTAAGAAAGAAAAAGAAAATAACCTAATATTCTCAAGGGAAAACAAAAGATTACGCACCATTTGACGCCTTTAAATTTGCCCTCGCTTTATTTCGACAAAGGGAAAGAGCGAACCCTTTGTAGTTGAGAAATTGTTATGATAATTCCTTTTAGAGTAATTCAAATTTAAGAATAATAAATGTGGCAAATGCATTAACCTGCCCGCTACGTGATGCTATCAATAGCTCGAACTAAAACAAGAAAATGAACAAATAAAAAAAGTTAGCAATAGTCCCTTAAAAAGTTTACTTGGTATCGGACTAGGAAGTCTTGAATTTAAATCTTTCCAATCCCCTATTATTAACATAATAAATCACGCCTTGATCTCATAAAATCTCACATTTTATAAGCGCTCATTTTTATGCTAATTTATTTGTCTCCGAAAACGGAACTTCAATTACAATTGTTCGTGGAAAAGCTATTTTTGCTTTGACAACCAAGGAAAAGCATGCCCCAACTAGGAAACCCCTAATAAGTTATCGTTTTATCTCATTAAAACTATGCATGCACTTGCAGCAGATTTTATTTAAATTAATTTCCCAATCAACTCATTTAGTTATCCTAAAAATAGCATTACTTACAAATCTCGCTTGAAGAGTTTGGCCGTTGAAGCTCCATGCAGCTAATGCTTATACTTCATTGATTATATTCAAAAAATTGAAATTGTTTGAAGAAATTAGAATTTGAAAATTCAAATAAGCAATTAATCTTTACTTCAACGGGACTATCCCGTGTTCTCCGGTTCTAGCTCTGCCATTCCATCGTCTCCCCTCTCTGTCTTGCTCTCTCTCTCGCTCCGCAAATTCTCTCCTCTCCCTTCGTCTCCCAACTGTTTCAAGAACATGGCCGGCGAACTTCATCTCCATCAAGATGAAATCTTGAACCCCGACTACATCGGCGGATTACCCGATCCCCTAATCGGTCACATCCTGTCTTTCATGAGCACAGTTGATGCCGTCAAGACCAGCGTTTTGTCCCTTCAACCTGTCCATGGATTTCTTTCTACGTCAGGGCAGCAGCCGGCGGTATTCCAATTTTGTGGATTTCGTGGACCGGGTACTTTGCACCGCACCTCGGGTGAGAAAATTCATCCTCCACGCACCTTGAGTCCCGTTGATTGAGTCGGTTCTCGGTAGATGGCTCGAATATTCAGTGCACCACGGGGTGGAAGAGGTTTCCGTATCGTTTTTCCTCCGGCGTTATAGCATGTATCGTTTACCCGGTTGTTTGTTCCGCTCCAGCACGTTAGTGGATTTGCGATTGTCTGTCCGGAGAGCCGATTTTTCTGCATTGAATTATGTTGATTTGCCTTCTCTGGAGAGATTGTCCATTCAATTTGGGGAGCTCAAGAACGATGCGCTGGCGAGTCTTCCGAGGGGCTGCCCCGTTCTTCAATTTCTGGAATTGAAAAGCTGTCGAGACTTCTCGTGCGTGGTTCTAACCAGAGGTTTTAGAGAGATCCTTATAGATTCTCACATGTTTGAATGCGATAAACCTCAAATCCCGAGTATTTCGGCTCCCCACGTTCTAAACTTGCGCTTGTTGGGCGGTTCCTCTACGAAGAAGTTCGCAGTGGATGAACTAAAGTCTTTAGTTCAGGCCGAGCTGGATTTCGACATGACTAGTCCTCCAATCAATCGGACTGATGGCAATCTAGTCAAGAAGCTTCTCCACAGCCTGTGTCACGTCACCAAATTGGTGATAGGGAGCTGGTGTCTCCGAGTGCGATTTGCATGCGACATATTCGTCCCGTTGTTTGTTGGTTGTTAGTTTCAAAGATACGTTGTCATCTTATAGAGCTTTAGTAGAATTTTTGCTGGATGTGGCGTTTTTCTTTGTGTAATAGGACTCATACGCATCTTAGCCTGATATGGCCGTTAGAGGTTCAGCAATCCATTGAAATTTTGGTAAGACTAAAATCTGATGTCCCAATAAAAAAAAAAAAAAAAGAGAAAAATTTCACAGGAAGCATCTGCTGGTTGTTTGCTCATTTTGTTTAGTCTGTCGGCTTGTGTGAGAGGGCGTTGGAATTGCAAGCTTGTCGTATCTTTGTGAGAGGTCACTGGAATTGTTGATAAAGAAGAAAATCAGACATAGTATTTGCTACTCTGCCTGATGTCTACTAGTGCAAATGTACACTGCCTTCGTAATAACTACCAAAAGACCATAGAAAATGGAGCTGGTTTATGGTCAGTCCATATCCTGGTCAGTAGTGCATAATCACGATTTGAAAAGATCACAGAAAAAAAAAAAACCGAAATTGAATGAATGGAAAGTAGTTGTTTCCCATTTATCTAAATACTGAAGTACAAGCTGTTCCCTAGAATGAATATGTAACTATGTTATTTCAACACTTGAAAGCTTTAGCATCAACCAATTTGTCATTAAGGTGGGAACAGAAATAGTTCTCAGAGCATATGCTTGCTGGGTCTTTGTAACTGTAATTGGAAAGAGGAGTATATTATCTTATTCTTAAATGTTGCCTCTTCATGTGATTAGGTTCTATCAATTGCGGAAGACGTGGAAGATGTGCCATTTTTGTTGCCAAATTGCAGGTCCCTAACTCTGAATGCGTGAATGCATTATCGGGATTTTCCTGGTATAGCGATCCTGCTAGCAACCTCGCCTAATTTGGAGGAGCTATCGATAAATGCTGATTATGTTGACTACACATGGGCCATAGTATATATCTGCCAAAACTCCTTCCAGGATTCATTTTTTTTTTGGTAAGGAAAAGGCGAGGGATTAGGGGCAACGCCGTGTGTGACACCCAAGTCCTTCCAGGATTCATTGATTCTTGCATATTTTGTAAATCTAGTAATCAATTAGAAACTTGTCTGTGCTAGATTAAAAAAATTACGTGGCCCTTTCCTTGTCTTCTTTATCTTAAAATATTGCGAAAGTGGATAATTTCTTGAGACAAATGAGGCGCTTTTTAACTCTGAGTAGCTTTATTATGCCACACGCATTCAGTGAAACATCATACATTATGCTTTCCATGTCCATGATGAATGGTTTATTAACAAATGTTACCTCTATACATAAATGGGCTTTTACGGATAGCTTTGGGAACAGTTTAAAGACTTTAATTGAGGGGAGAGTTAAGAGGGAAAGTTGATCTCTGTTGTATTTATTTTCAGCTGATATCTTAGCTGGTGAATTAGGTGCACGCAATTTATCACCACAGGGTGGTTGATGTCCTGTTGTTGCATGGTTAAAATGTCTAAGCTCATCAAGTTTCATACTAAGAACTTAGTTTTGCTATCCATTTGCAGGTCAAGTTTGATTCAGTGTTTGGAAACGGTGATGAAGAGGAATATTGCTGTCAGAAGTTGTGTGTCGGTTTGGCTCAACAGCTAAAGAGGGTTGAGATTGTTGGGTTAGACACAGACTGTCTAGAGCTGAAATGGGTGCTTTACTTGGTGCAGTATTTGCTGGGTGATGCACTCGCATTGGAGAAGTGGGTCCTAAAAGCTAAACGACGGCATGAATCGAGAGAAAAGCTTGTTAATCCTGGCAAATTGCTTGAGTTCTACCAGCAAATCCTATGCCTCCCAAAAGCTTCAACGAATGCTGAACTGATTTTATAAGGCGTTCAGCATGACGAGCAGAAAGGCAAGTAGAAAAAAGGAGGAGTTATTGGAAGCAGCAGCGAGGCAGAATCTGAAGCGTTTGATGTTGGTTCTGCAGTCCTCGTTTTGAAAGGTATTCTTTGTCTTTCAAAGATGCTCAGTGAATAAGACCATAGAAGCCACACGTAAATGATACTGATAGGATTCTTTTTGAAACGTACTCTTTGACTACGAGTCTACAAGTTGCTTGCGCTGTTCTGGTGACATGGTGATTTACATGTTCGACAAAGAAAAAAGTGCTTTAGAAGTGCGATTCGTTATGCTGCTGCAAAATGTCTTACTTGGCTGCAGTGAAGGATTTTCAATTGCTGGCATGAAGATCCAAATGATGGAAACAGACTGCTGGATACTCGATTGATGTCTTGTGTGTCTAAAAATGTGTTGGAATACACTGCATTAGGCAAAACCATGTCATCCTCATTATCAAAACAGCTTGGAAATAAAACGCAGTGAAGTACATTGGTGACCTTACGTTGTTTCTCTTTTTGCCGCTTCTCACAATACCTCTCTTAGATAGCCTCAGCTTTTTCAGAAGCCATAGACGTTGGAGCAATAAGAGGCATGTGATATGTCGCAATTCAAAGCCATCCCACGACTTTTTTAGGACAATCAAACCATTGAACATACACATTGGTCTTGTTGTGCAGTTCTGTTAAGCAGTCTGCATCATTAAACTAGACAAAACTCAAAAGGGAATGGAAACTGAGGATTTTACCAAGTGCTTGTAAACCTGTTCAAAAGGAACAGTTGCCCATGAAACTCAGATAAGCTCGATCCAAACGAAATCCCAAGCGCGAAAACTCGAAATGAAGCGACGTCGAAGCATTTCTTGATTCCAACTTATGGTGTCAACATACCTGGTTATCCAACACCGTCAAAAGTGGCACAGAAAGAGACAAGCAATTTTATTCCCGACTCGAGACTGCCTGTGCCATGCAATATAGGGGTGTGTTATAAGGGAGTCCATTCAAACTGTAATATGTAGCTTCAGCGTTTCACGAGTGAATCATCTTGATGTAATCTCAAAGATCATGAGGGCCAACAGGTACTCCTCGACGTAACGTCCTTAATTCGGCATCAATTATCATCTTCTCCAATCCAATTACCTTCTAAATAAAGAAATTTAGCCAATGCAAGCAACGGTTTTGATTTCACCAAGTGAAATTGGAAACCAACAATTTCAACCCTTCTGAGATGATTTGCCCCCACAGTGAAGCTCTTTTCCTCTGCACCAACATTGCTTTTCGTTAAGGTAGCATAGGTCTCGAAAATCCTGGTAAGATTTGCACCAAAATCACACGTTGACAGGAGCTTTGTCAGAGCTCATTAACAGTTGCCATAACATAGTTGCGACATTCAGTAGAAAAAAAAAAAACATAAAACAAACAAGCTTGTCGAATGAATCAAGGATCAGATCCTTATTTTCATGCAGCTACTGAGCATCTCTAACTCTTTTACATGCCAACCCACTCATGTCGTTAAACGCAAACGTGTGTGAACATAAATGGGATCGGGAGACTTGATTATACTTCAGCAGCTTCATGGTAGAAGCCCGAATGTAGATGACGTGAGGCTGAATGCCAAAGCATATATGGTACAGCACGCAGATCCGGAAACAGATCAAATATCACAATATTCTTGGATTTTACATTGCATATGGCTAGCCTTTTCGGGAGTGGAGAACTCTGCACCAAGCATCTATGAAGCACTGATACTCTTCGGGGCTTTCATATTATGTTCAACACTCTTTGATACTCCGACACTCTCCGGATACTCTAGGCACTCTCCGACATGCGACCGATGAGTGGTCGGCGCTCCACACACGCCAAGAAGAGACGAGTCCAATATTTCAACGTGCCATTTTCACACGTAAGATGTCAATTTTAAGCATTTTTAATAAATTATGGGTCAAAATATAAATTTATAAAAAAAATATATAATTAAGTCATATACCCATTCACCATAAAATTTAGTATACAAAGCCAGCAAAAAAAAAAATTGTGAATCCCTAACATAAGAAGAAGAAGAAATTTGTATATATGAAAAAATATATTTAATATACAACATGTCCCAAAATATCAATTTTTTTTATTTTTGAGAAATGACTTTCGGTATGTCGTGTCGTGTCGGTGTCGGTGCTACTTAGTCGAGTATGCCATACTTTGAAGATCGCTTTTACAAACTATAGCATACACTATGATATTACGCCATCTCGATGAGGATGTTCCATTTAGTCTAAAGCCTGTGAGGGCAAATCCGTCGGTCAAACGCAACAAAGGCATATTCGGAGCCAAAAAATCGAGCGACATACTATAAAAGGCTTCAATCACGGACTCTTTTAGACATTTTGAATCGATCCGAACGTCGCACGTATTATGGTATCGGCGATAAAGTGGAAGCGGATTGTAACTTTGGAATTAAATCGGAAGCTACAGAAATCGATAGAGAAATAAAATGAATTTTGACTTTTTTTAATAATATTTTTCTTTTTTTTTTTTTTTTTTAGGTTTGGATCGACAGCCAAGATATAAAAAATAACTAAAAAGTTTGAAATATATTAAAATAAAAAATAAGATTTTGTCACGTCAGCACCGGTGGTGCCACGTCGGTTCCGACCGATCAAATAGAGTGAATTGGCATAAATACAAAAACTTTAGAACTCAATTGATATAAAAAATGAGTTAGGACTGAATTAACACAATTACAAAAAGTTTAGGATTATTTTGGTAATTTCCTCTGCCATTTTTTATCATGAATGTGGCTTTCGCTAAAAATGATGATCGATAACGAAGATTTCTAAAGTTTCGGAGGAGCTGGGTTAAAGAATTTTCACGCTCGACATCCGGCTCGAATCGTCCGTTGTAGAATCCGCACCTTATATCTACCGTATAGTAGCCGCTCGCATTTGAAAGGCGCGGAAATTCTCCGACGACCGGAAGCCCGAGCTCAGTCGAGCAATAAGAAACCCTAAATCAAAGGCACGATTGTCAAGCTCTGCAGGGCGAAGAAACGATCACAGACCTCATCATCGTCCTCCTCCTCCCGCCGGTGCGAAACCTGGGCGACGATGCCAATTGCATCAACACCTTGCCCGACGCGGTGGTCCGCCGCATCTTCTCCTCCCTCGTCGTCCGATCCTGCGTCTTGTTGAAGCGGTGGTGGATCGCCACCCCGGACCTTCGTCGTCTCCTTTCCCTGGAAGGGCGCCTCGTCTGTGGACAGCCTCTTGAGTAGCTTAGGTTGGAGGAATGCCGCGGTTTGAAGCAAAACGTTAAGCCTTGTCCGAGAGGTCTGGGAGAAATTGTGGTCGATCGCCGCTTTTGGTATGCACTTGATGAGGTTTTCCCATGGGAGATTTTGAGTTCTCTTTTGCTGTCGCTGCGTTCGAGAGGGTCTTTTGGTATGATGAGGCAGCTGGTAATTAAAGCCTCTTCCTTGATTGAGACGTGAGGATTTCCGAAGCCGAATTGATTGTTCTGTTCCATATTCGTTTGAGTCTTACAGAGGGTACTGCAGCCTGGTTGAGGGACTGCTTCAGAAGCTGGAGAGCGCGACTTAGCTTTTGATTGGTAATTGGTGCCTTCGGGTTAGCAAATTGTTTCATTCAACCAACTTGGGTGCATACTTACGGATAGTTCAGGGTCCCTCTTCCTGGAGTTGAGGAAGCTCATACGAAATTTTATCACACTGGATTCTGGTTCCCATCGTTTGCTACTCTGCCTAATGTCTAGTGGTGCAAATGTACATCGTGCCTTCAGAATAACTACCAAAAGACCAAAGGAAAAGCAGCTGGTGTTGGGTCAGTCCATATCCCGCTCAGTAGCGCATAAACGTGATTCCAAAAGGTAATTGTAAATTCTTAGTAAAATAGAATGAATATGTAAACTCTGTTCCTTCAACACTCGAAAGCTTTGGCATCACTCAATTTACCATTCAGGTAGGAAACAAAATAATTCTCAAGCATAAACTTGCTGGGTTTTTGTAACTGTACTTGAAAAGAAGAACAAATAATCTTATTATATGTTGCCTCTTCAATGTGCTTAGTTCTCTCACTTGCGGCAGAGGTTGAAGGTGGTGCCATTTTCTTTGCCTAATTGCAAGTGTCTGATTCTGCATGCACGAGTGGAGAAATGGGATTTTCCTGGTATAGCAAAGCTGCTAGCAAGTTCTCCTAATTTGGAGGAGCTATCAATAAATTTTTATTCCTTTGACTACACTTGGGCCATGGTATGCATCTTCCAAACTCATCCCGTGATTCATTCATTCTAGTACTTTTTGTTAACCTGAAAATCCACTGGAACATAAAAAATCCAGAGCTACCTGTCTATTCTAGAGTTAAAAATTACGTGGGCTTTCCTTTGTCTTGTTTGAATTCAGAATTCGCGGAAGTGGATAATCTCTTGAGATAAACGAGGCACTCTTTTAACTCTCAGTAGCCTTATCATGTCGTGTGAGTTGAGTGAAACATCATAGCTTATGACTGACACGGCTTATGTACAATATGCATCACTTCATCAATGTCAAATAAGTTTCAAGAGAAACCAGCCATAAGCTTACAAAATCCCAGGTTTACATGAGATGTTATATTTATATGGTGTGATCATATTGTAATTTGTAAACACCGTGGAAAGAAAATTCATGCATGATTTGTCATTGGAGAACTTACTGAACTAACTATAAGCAGGTCATGATAGTTCAGGTTTTTAATCAAGTTGGCACTATTGTATAGTTACATAGACTACATGCATGATTTTGTGTTTTGCGGTTTGAACTTTGAACCCAGAACAATATTTGTCTATTAATTGTGGCAACTGTTAAGTTGGTAGCCAAAATTTTGATATGACACGATTACCACTTAGGGTCACCCTTAGTTGTCACTTGGAAAATGAGTCATGAATCAAAAAATTAAGTCTGTGGACTGTGATTGTGAATTTCGTCCAATGGAATCATACTATGTGATATAATAGATTGGTATTGCACAACAGATGTAAATTAATTGTACAATATGGTGTTATTTATTGTTAGGCAATAGCTAATGATAAAGATACTTCTGATTCGAATAATGTTATTATTTCCAGATATGAGATATTCCTACAGGTTATTTTTTCTTTTGTCAAATACGTACCCATTTGACTGCAAGGACACATGGATCGGGTACATAGTAATGTAATTGGATTCCCATTCATAGAATTTAGTGTAAGACAATTAAACCATCCACTAAGCCTGGTGCAGCCAACAAAATCATGCAAGATGACTACCGAGTTTTTGGTGAAGATTGACTTTGAAACTCGAACAAGGATCAGGACTCTACATGTAGTTTAATCACTAAAATTGTCAACTAGGATTTGAGTATTATCAATTATTGAGACTATTTCAATTCATGTGCTCAATTGCGTTCTCGTGTAGGACAAAAAAAATCTCACCTCGCTGCTAATGTTGTTATCAATGATTGAGACTATTTCAATTGTCAACAACAAATTACGTCATAGCGTTTACTGGGGTCCAACTCATTGTAGCGGATGGTGGAATCTTAATACGCGAAGCTACCCCACGAGTGAATACTAGGTTGTAGTTGAACCATCTCCAGTGTTGCTCAACCGAAAGAAAAGTGCTTGAAAGGGGAAAGGAAAAGTCCTTCATTTCATAGTTCCTCCCCTGCCTATCTGGTGTCATGCCCCGCTAGGAATTGATCTTCGCCTCAGAGGTTTCCTCTCCTCTGCCGCTCTGTCTTCCTTCCCCCTACTTCTCTATCCTCTGCCTTGCTGCGCCCCCTCTTCTCTTACTCAAAGTGATTGTAGCGGATGGTGTCATATAGAAGCATTCATCTGCGACATGCTCATTTTCATCAAAATGAATAACTTCTTTCAATTATTAGTAAAATAAGTTCAGTTCAGTCGAATTAGGAAGGTAATTATTCAGGTGACTTTTAAATTATGCTTGTGGGTGGAAAAGTTTGTAAATAACTGGTTATGTTTTCACTAAGCTATAGCTGCATGGTCATGAGAAGAAGGCTGAGAACTTGGTTGAGGCTGCTGCGATTCTTTTATCTTTGAAATTTCTGCCAGTTTATTACTGATGGTCCACTTCACGGATTACGTTTTGCTGAGAAGAGATTTTGTCTGTACATGATGAATGTCATCGTACTAACATGTTATAAATATTAAGCAGAATGGAAAAATGTTAAGAAGCTTGGAGTCCCATATGGCTGCTGGGATGCGCCTCAACTGGGAGGAGGATGCCCAAGTGAATACAGCATACATCTTTCAACTTAAAAGATGATACGACTTCGTGATATTTACGACCAAAACAGCGGATATTCTATGGCTCACACCTTTCATAATGCTTCGCTTGCAGTTAAGTAGTTATTTCAAAGTTCGACAGGTTCAGTATGGATTTATGGAAGATCTTTTTAACCTGTTGATTCGTTAGGCTCCTTAGCTTTCATCTCGAAGTTTTTCGTCTTTTTATTTTCCAACTGGAAAGTAATTATTCATTTGTTTTATAGAACGCTTCTGGTAACTCTTTGGCAATTGAAGATTGCACTACTCGCCTCTTTCCTCAAGCTCCAAGAGTTCCTCGCATGCCTGGACTAGTGCGCGGAGATGCTGGTTGAACTGACGACGGTCAAAAGATTCATTTGTAGAGCTCTCGGTTTTTCAAAGCCAATGTTTTAATTTCCTTTGCAGTGGAAATAAAAATGGGGTTTTGTGCTCCAGTGTGAAAATGGGGTTTAGTCCAATAAATGTTGGAAGTCCAAAGATGTACAGTCGAGTCAAACTTGAATAGTAAAATTGACACGTCTCAGTAATACATTGTTTGTCTAATTAGCTCTTTTATGCCTTGCCTTTCTATCTATCCACGTGTAGAAAATGTGAATGATACGTCTCCGATGGCAAAGATGTAATTTCGCCAATAGAGACGTACAATTCTTGAGCCTTCTGTTCATCACTTGGACCCATAACCCCCAACAAAAATCTTTCTTCAACTTTTGCTTTCTTTGGCTAGTTCTTTCCATTTTTGCTTTAATTCTGCATCATGGGGGAAGTCTTAGAATTTGTGTAGACTTGATCGTCGAGTTGGAAATTTTCGATTTGCACAGTCAAATTTTAAAACTTGTCGATGTTCTCCATGTTAGCCTTCTCTCAACTCCCTTAATTTTTTAGACTACGTGACACGGTCGGTGCTTATGGGATTTTTTTTTTATGTATAATTTTTATAAATTCTTTTCCTTTCTCTTATTTATTGTTAAGAGCTTGCGAGCGGCCACTAGATTAAAACTTGCGAGGCCTCATCGGTAGCCGGCGAGGGCGCGAGCCCTCCCGCAAAATGGGCTGGCAAATGGTCATTGCACTCACATGCAGCCTTCGTGCTTTCACCGGTTGTGACCCTTGCCCAGCATTGAGCGAGGATCTCGAGCCCTCCCCACCGGGGAGGGCAAGGGCTCGTGATCACCCAGTGGTTAGGCCCGATGGCCCTCTATTGGCCCTTAACAAAGAAAAAGGAAAAAGGAAAAAGAAATGGAAATGGAAATGGAGATATAAAGGAAACCTTTAATAGGAAAATGAGTAGAATCAGTAGCTAGGTGGGCACAAACAACATGACATATCATCGAGTGTTAAGTGAAATTGAAAAGGAACAGAATTGGATGGTATCATAAAAAGTCGAAACATCCAGATATTTAATCAAGAAAATTGGCTTAGCAATAAAGAAAGTTAATTTTTTTTAAAAAAGCAGTCTTTTGTTTTTTTTTAATTGAATTCCATAAATTTTGTCTTCAATGGGGGGGCAAACTTGTAAGTAATTTCTAAATGTATATCCAATCTGAGAGAATCGATTTGCTTCTTCACTATGCTCTGAAATAGTCATTACTGCCATGTATCTTGTGTTACTATAAAAGTCGGAGTTTGCTAAGTGCAGGAGCATGTCCATTCCAGTCCAACAAATTTGGAGACTATTTTTTCTCCCATTTTGGAGCCTGGTGAACTACCCAGCATAGAAAGTGTCTCCATTGCTACTGTTTTGACTCTTATCCATTAAAGATGTTCATGCTGCTAGATAGTCCCTTTTGCGCTTTCTCGTCTTGTCATCTGTTTACGTCCTTTTGTTACTTTGCTGCAACCGCAATAAGGGAAGGAACGAATTCTTGTTGGAGAGATCATGTAACTGTTGTTTATCTAAATTATGCGACTAATATCCTGTTTTTCCCTTACCTTTCTTTTAAGCACCAATTTTTCTTTTTGGATCGGGCATTGGGGTAAGCATCCTTTACTGCCAAGGATGCCACAATTTACCCGATAGTGTATTTGATCCCCACGGGGTGTTTCTTTTCATTAATGCATCTGTACTCCACGAATTTTACCCCACGTCTCAATCCTTAGAATTTTTACTTCTTAAATGGAAGCAGGCTTCGTCATCCTTTACTTGTCGGATTACACGTCAATTCAATACTTTTCGTGTATGACCATTGTTTAACGAGGAACTACTTATTCCGCTTGTTGAGTTGAGCCTATTTTATTTTCCCGGAGCGCATGCCTTCATAGAGTTATTAGTTTGTTTTTGAGGAGTTTAATTTTAATGCCTTCGTAGATTTGGTAGGGAGCAGTTGTGATTTTGTTGAGGCATTGTCGAAGGCAGATGAAAACTTTGAAAACAAGGAGTCATGTGACTACCAAAGTTGCAGTATGTCAGATTGCTATGTCCGACATGTTTATAGCTTGTTTACGTCGTGATGGTGTTACAATGGATGATGAGGATGCCAATGATTTAACGCTCGGGTACTAGGGTGATGAGTCAAGTACGTTGTTTGATGTTTCTGACAAATACATGATGGTACAACTACTAGGGAGTACACTTATTACTAGTGCAATTGAAGATACCAAGTGATGTGAAGAAGAAACCGTTGATCTAGATGGATCCACCATTTATATGTCAATTGATCGGATGAGATGCTACAACTCTAAATCGGTATGCCATTCTGATTTGGACGAAGCAGAGTGCTTCGATCGGCTTTTGTTCATCAGAACATTACCTGACTTTTCCAATGAAATATTGAGTTTTCAACCCACAGCGTCCCACAAGCAAATTCCACCCTCTCTCTTTCTCTCTCTCTCTCTCTCTCTCTCTCTCTCTGGTTGAAGTAAATAATGATTATAATTATCTGTGCGGTAGACTGATAGAAAGATTGGTCGAGTACAATTTCATAGCCTAGGGAGAAACGATTAATGAACAAAAAGGGGGGAGGGGTGTTGGTGGTTGCGGGAAAGTAAACGATGAACATTAGAACGAAAGGTCGGTAGGATTGAATACATAAGAGTTGTGAACGGACCACGATCGAACATGATGTTATAGATCGATCTTAGGAATTAATTTCTGAGATGTAATGGTCGCTTGTGGAGTTAGAACAGTTCAAACCGATAAAAATGGAGGTGAAAGCTAGTGGTGTGTGAAAAGTGGTGAGGGCGATCATGCCCCGCAAGTGTTTCCCGCATTAAAATAGATTCCGATAGGTGAGAAATATATTACGAAATGCATAGCCTTGCGTCTTGAGCATCAGGAAAAGGATTGTGAGTGGATTGAGATGCCACAGTTAAGCGATACTTTTGCGCCTTGTGGTATTGTGAAGGTCGGTTTGCGCCCCAATGTAGTTGTAGAGAGAGTCCTCTGCTGTATAACTAGGATAGTCTTAGAATGATTTGAGACCCATACGAGTCGGTCGACCAGCAACCCAACCATGTCATGGTCGAGTTTTTACTATTTGAGGATTGTAATCAATAGAACTTTAGGCAAACAAGTGGGATGAAAAATAATGGAAACGAATTTGATAGATTCGTAATGGCAAGTTGTGAGTGGATAATATGGTGGGGTTTGCCAGTTGAGTTTTTAAGTCATTAAGATCGATGATGACCCAAAATAAGGTTAAGATTGTGAGATGTGGCAAATAAGGAAAAACTAGTGATCAGAGTGCGTTTGGAAGCATATAAAGGATACCTAGTTTCTTGAGAGAATGACCATAAGGGTCTTGCTTTTGATAAGGCAAAAATCTTGTCGGAAACCCATTACCGTAGCTATAATACTAGTCCAGTTAGCATGAAGAGGTATCAGAATCTGATGCAGCACTTTTGGTGGATTAGTTTGAAGGCGGATGTAGCTAAGCACATAGTGAAGTGTTAGATGTACCGGCAAGTCGGGGTCCAACATTGTAAGTCTAGTGGACTACCGCAATCATTGGAGATTCTAAAGTGAAGGTGGGAGCATATCACAATGGAATTGTGATGGGATTGCCAAGAAGTCAAAAGAGAAATGATTTGATTTGGATTGTAGTAGGCGAAGTGATTTTTTGCTCATTTTATAGCAATACGAAAGGATTTTGCTTTGGATAGGTATGTGAAGTTGAAAAGCTATAGATAGTACGTCTTTAGGGAAAGCGAGTGACGATCACCTCGAATCACAATTCCAAATTCACTACCACGTTTTGGAAATAGTTTGCAGACTGCGTTGAGAATGAAGCTATAGTTTGGTACGGCTTACCATCCATACATGGATGGGCAGTTTGAAAAGATAAATTAGATGCGAGGTGATATGTTGTAGAACGTGTTTGTGCCGGGGTAGGGGAATAGTAACAACTTCTATTAGTTTGTTAATTAAGAGATTACCGATCGATAAGTGTCGTTGGCTAATTTCAGTGGTAAATTGTGGTTATAGTATGGTAATTGACAATTGATTTGGATGGCAGTTCAAATGGTGACAATTTAGGGTTGAATTTTTTTTTTTTTGAAGTTAGACGATTTAACTTGTCTAGACGGATGGTTGATACGAAATTGTGACAAAGTTAGCATTTGAGGATCGTAAGCTTAAATCTAACTTGTATTTTGATGGTCGCATTGTGGTGTTAGTGCGCTAACTGGAGATAAAGATTAAAATGAAACGAGTTTTGTGTGACGAGTAGTGAGGATATTATGAGGTATTAGTATTTTTTTTATCCTTTTGAGGAGCTGCGGTGGTTTAATTTCGGGGATGAAATTTCCGAAGGTTAGGAGAGTTGTGACGCCCTAGAAATTCGATTTCTATAAAGTGCTTGAATTCAATAAAAAGATTAAAAATTGAATTTCAGTCTGTTTGAGATTTTGGATCATAAGGACGTAAGTGATGATTATTGGACGATTCCCGAGACGTCGGTCATATTAGGTTAGGTTTCGAAAATCTCAGTCACCTCGATTTAGGATTTAAATCCTCACACCCGAACCTAACCCCGACGGAGCTTGGCCCGTGAAAAGACCAAATTACCCTTCGTCCAGCTCACCAAATGCCCGTTCAATCTCGAATTGTGATTTGACAAAAATGCCCTCCAATTATACACAAGAAGACGAGTTTTGAATTCAAATGGGCCATACCTCTTGTCAACTTCCACCAATTACACCAAGGTCAATCGAGTCAACCTAACCCCACCCACTACCCTCTCTCTCTCTCTCTCTCTCTCTCTCTCCCATCTACTCTCCCTGTTCATGCACGACACCTTCTTCCTTCCAACCGAACACTCCTCCTCCCTCTTCCTCTTGTTGTTTGCTCGACTACTACCTCCGACACCTTGTTGCTACCCTCGACCACGTCTCGTAGTCGCTCCGCCACCTCCTCGCCCATCGCCGGGCCGTCGAGCAGCCCCGCTAGCCGAGCTACGTTCGCTAAGCTGCTGCGACTTATTTCAGGTCGTACCTCGAGGCTGCTCCCAGCCACCTCCAAGCAATCGTGCTCAATCCTCCAGCCACCCCGCACTACGCCGTCGCTCTCCCTTAGTCGTGGAGCCCAGAGCAACCGCAAATCCCGCCACCACGAAGCCAACGACACCTTCCCCTATTTTACGCTTTGTTTTCACTCCATCTCCGGTCGCGGTTGTCTCGGCCTCCTCCGTCTAGATTCGCCACTCATCGACCACCCCAGCCATTGTCCTTGACCTTCCATCATTCACCGAAGCCGTTGTGGTCGTCCGACACTTGCGGAGCCCCAAAATACCCTCGAAATTGCCTTCCTTGTTCTAACTCGATATCCCCTGTTTCGGGCTCCGGTTCTGTCCAGCTACGCTCGTCGTCTCTGGCCATCCTCCGCCATTGCCGCCGCTTTCCTCAACCATCTCGGAGACTCCTTGCCACCCGAGACCCCTCAATCAGCCCCCGACACTACTTGTTCCCAACACCTCCCCTATTTTGTTTCACTTTACCTCGCTATTGGCCGCCACTATTTTGGCAGCCCGGAATTGCTAGCCGCCTCTCCCGAACCCGTACCGCTATTTCGAAGTGTCATCGCCTCACCCGACCACCCAAGCGAGAGCGGGAGCTCGAGGAGCCGGGAACCGTGAGGGAGCCGAGAGTCCATCAAGGATCAACACCACCGTAGATCGTCGTTATCGTGCTCGAGCTTGTCGGACGAGTGAGTTATCCCTTAACTCTCGGTTAGGACGCTAATTGCGTTAGGAATTAGATTAATTAGCTCATTAAGATATTTAGGTAGTTTAATTATGATCGGATTAGTTAGAGACTTACTTTAGTATATATGACTGTAATTAGTTAAGTTAGTTGATTAACTAGGTCGTCTGTGGCTAGTTGATGATTAAAATTGATTGATTGTGATTGATTGATCGCGAGTGAGTGACGGGTTAGAGACGAGTGTACGATTGACTATCGATTGGAATTGAATTGTGTGGCGAGATCGATTAGCTTCGATCGATTAACCGTCTCTTGAATTGGTTGATTGAATGTCTTGATCGATTGGGGATGGTTATGGATGACTATTTTGTGGGCTAGTCACCTCGAACCGCTTGAAATGTCGGTCGAATTAATTGTGCATTTATGAGACCACGTGTGAGATCAAATTGCATGTTTAGCATGAAAATGGCTTTGGGTTAAGTCTTGAGCATGCATGTATAAACATTCGACTAAATTTGAGAAAAGAACTGGTTGGATGTGGAATTGCTTGAGTGGTCATGTAATCGGGAATCCCGACAATCATTGTCTTATGATTGGTCTATCTTGATAATCATTGTCTTTCGATTGTTGGATGTGCGTGAGTCATTATCTTCTGGCTGTTCGTTTGTCGATCGCAGCTTGTGAGGACTGAAGCCTTTATAACGATTCTCGTTAGCTCTGTGCCGTATCAACAATCATTGTCTTCTAGTTGGTCGAACAAAGTCACATGGACTAGCAAAAGCCGTCGCTGGAAGTAATGCATGATGCTTGGTCCTACCAGGAGAGTACCAACCGACTAATGGGCTGGACTTAATGATTGTTTATGATAATAAATGAACTACATGTGATGTCCTGTATATGCAAGTAATGTGATGCTTTGCCAATGAATTGGTTGAATTAATTATCGTGTCATGTCCGCATTGCATTATGTGTGGCTTCCTGGCGGGAAAGTTCGCATGTGGTTGAGATATCTGTTTCGTGATGATGTGATTGTTTGGTAGAATGCTTTAAGCGAACCAACGTCTTAGTCGGGCTTAGGTGTTGACTCACCGAGATTATTTTCACCCCATTATTTAACCTTTTAGGTCCCAAGTGATGGAGAGGGCTATTAGATTCGGGGTTCCGTTAGACCGGTCGTTTAATATAACGTCTTACCCGGTTGTAGACATAAAGCATGTTTGGGAGCATCATGTCACGACAATGCATGGTATTTACGTGACAGGGATGGTCTATTCGGCCGGCTCCATGGGTTTGAAGGGCCGTCTAATCCGGCCGTTTATGTCCCCGCTTGGGGCTTGATGGACCTTGATACACCCAATGGAGAAATAGTGGACTGCGAGTCCGACATGGAGGCATAGTCCACTTTTGGTTAGGGCTCTAGAGCCTAGGTGTAGAGCTATTTCCTTTTTGGAGCCATGTTGATGCTAGGGCGACGGTGATGTGAGATTTTGGAGTAGATGAGAGTTTAACCTTACCCGACCGTGTATCTTTTTGAGGTCTTAGAGAGCCGCCTCGAAGCATGAGGTTGTATATATTAGTCGGTAACTCTGTAAGATTAAGGATCATCTATTCTTATTATAGAACTGAAACGTCTTTTACCCGATTGACTATTGTGCTTATTTCCTATGTTGCTATCCCTGTATGTTTGAACGTTTGGGAGAGTTCACGTTTCCGCATGTGCCGAAAGTGTATAGGTCGATAGTGTGTCTCGGATAATATCTTTTGTGACCTAACGGTGTTTTGATAGGTATGTTGCGAGCTCGAGAATCGAGGCGTCACAAATTTCATTTGAGTATTTCTTCACTTCTAGTCTATTACATTTAAGCTAAGCATAAACTTGTATTCTTGTGTGAATCAATTGTTTTGGATTGACATCTTAGTGAAACGGGATAACAGGCGCTCTAGCGACTGATGAATGGCTTCATGTTGAGAAATGTAAGAGCCTTTATGTGGTGATTATGCCTCAAGCGATTAGCGAAAAGTCTTGGTAAAGTTCCCGTATAGCTCTTTACTAATACATCTCTCTCGTGTCCTTGTGGCTTCTTTCCTTTCATTCTTAGAGCTTTTTACTTATCAATCTGCTTGGAACTTATATGCTAAGGTTGACATGTCACAATTTTTGTCTCCATCGAAAAAGCATTGTTACGAACGATAGAGTTAACGATTCTCCGAGTGTAAACATCCATTTTCCAGGCGGCCTTTCACTAATGCAAAAATGTTTTGACGTGTGTCCAAGTTGTCTTGTGACAGTACACGGTGGCTAAAGCCAGTCTACGGTGCCTCAAATTTCATTATGAAAAGATAACCACCACATTTTCTGTCAGGTTTGTGTTCGGATTTCAGCACTTGCTATTCAGCATCCGCTTCAGTGTGCTCCGTAAAAATTTATTCAATTTGAGTGCCGAACAACTTGCACTCATCTCTTTTGGCTTTCTCGGTTGAATTGCTAGAAGGTTTCTCTAGGAAATTATTGAAAAAGGTTATGTCCTGGTATTGTTGCGGGGTCAGAAATTGAAGATTTTATTGGAGTTTAGAGAACCTGAATACGTTCACTCACAAGAGAGGGCCTTCACAGAATATGCTAATCAACTAACTACTAGTCATGGCATATTTCTTTGTACACTAAGAAATGTAGACTGACTCCATCTAGGATGGTGTGCCAATTTGTTTGGTTGTTTGTTCTCGGGAAGATATCACGGCTATATTTAGTAACGTAGGTAAGGACAATTCGGGGACGCTGACTGCAAAAGAAGCTCATGAGGTCATTGCTGACATATGTGAAATTGGGAGACACCGTTGATATGCTTTGAAGGACTGGAAGGGGGATGTTGAGAAGGAATCAATCGAATTAGATTTTGCAGAATTTACCACGACTCTTTCCCCGGTGGATTCTCAAATGAAAAATCTTCCGGCAACAGCATAGGTACAGCTCAAGTCATGATCAAAAGCTTTTTTTGGATGATGCACTTGGGTTATTTACTTGTGTTTTCCCTTGTATCTGCCCCATGAACACGATTACTAAGCGCAACGAGGTGCCTATCTGGCTGATTGTTTTTACCTGATGGAGGAGTGTGAGGAAAATCTAGAAGGTCCTCTCCAGTTCGGAGGAGAGGGCTGCCATCGGTTACGTCCTATTAGGTACAGAAAAATTTGCTGAAGCGTCCATATGTGAAGTCTAAGAAAGCCACTCCTCGTTTGTCCTCCCTGTGAAGAATTATCGAGATCAATTTGGATACTCTGAATACAAATGTAGCAATTAAGCTTATTCTGATTACATTATCACAGCCAAAACGGTGCGTATCTGTGTGTTTATAATCTTTCTACGAGACTATTCACTAAAGCTCATTACATTTTGTCTTTTGAGAAGAGTGTTAATATGTTGAACAACTTCATATGCTTAATTCTATTTGCGTTTTGTCATTCCCGAAGGCACAAGCATCCTCTGGGAGTAGAATAGACAACAGCACAACTTCCAGGGGATTAGGTCTCAATTGGCCACAGTAGTCAATGGCTCTGGTATTTCCTCTCTCTCTCTCTCTCTCTCTCTCTCTTAAATGTTTCTTTCAAGCTCGAGGTCATTTAATGGCATCTAACTGTAACCTTGCTAATTGCAAAATTTAGCAAGCAAGTTAGCTGGTGGATGAGGATACCGGTGATACCAGATTGGACGAGGTGTTTCATTTTCGGGAGGGATTCGAGCCTTATCTGAAGCTATGTGTTGGCGACGAAGAAAGTGTTGCTTGTAATAATTCAGTTCACAGTCCCATTGGTTTATTCGTCATAGGTAGCACACTGAGCATATAGCCTACCAAAATAAACTCAACTGCTAAGGGCCGCAAAATATTTTCCTTTGGGAGACATCCTTTCATTTGGATGGTGAATGTCAGTTGAAGTTTATGCTGGAAATTGGACCACCTACTTTGATGACAGCCGATGTGATCAAGTTTTTAAGTAGTTTGGCTAGTCGATAAATTCATATAGTTCAAATTCCAATGTCGGATGACCCCTTGCGGCCATCGCCCGGGCCGCACGAGCCTAGGTGAGGGTCGCCGGGGCCGCACGACCCTCAGCTATGAGCCCAAGTGATGGCCGCCGGTGGTCACGTAACCCTTAGACGTGCTAGCCGGGGTTCGTTCGACCCTCGGTGGCTGTAGCCCTAAGTTTGGATTTTCGAATTTTTTTATTTTTTATTTTTTTATTTAAATAAAAGTGGTAGAAAGCTACTTTGCAAATTTGTTTTGCCAAACACTATGTAGGCCCAAAGTTGTTTTTCAAAGGAATTTTTACCAATGTCATTAGCATTTTCCCAAAGCCCCTTAAGCAAATGTATTTGCATTCTCCCAAAGCCCATTGGAAATGTTGAACCAAACCTACCCTCAGTGCATTTTCAAAGCTCCTTGGGAAAAATGCTAGGCATTTGGCAACCATTTTCAAGAGATTTTGGGATGAAAGTTAGCCTTGAAAATGCTGAAAGCTTAATCTTGGTTAACATTTGGCCAAATGCTAAGTTATGATTTTTTTTCTTCCATATCTACCCTTACTTATTTTTTCAAATTCCAATTTTTCCCATCATTTTTTTGTTATTTTATTTTTAAATAAAATTTCAAAACCCTAGTTGTGGCTGCCGACCAACTAGATCTGCGACCGCCGGTCGAGGCCTCTAGGGATAGGGCGACCCTCGGTGGTCGTTGCACGGGCCGTGCGAGCTCGGGCAAGGCTCGTTGTGAGTCGCTTGACTTCCTCGTCACCGGGGTCGCGCGACCTAGACGAGAGCCGCCCTGAGGTCGAACGACCCCTTGCAGCCATTGCCTGGGCCGCACAAGCCTAGGCGAGGGTCGTCGAGATCGCACGACCCTCAGCTACAAGCCCAAGCGATGGCCGCCGGTGGTCGTGCAACCCTTGGTGGCCCTCCCCGGGGTGAACGCAACCCTCGGCGGCCGTAGTCTTAAGTTTGGATTTTTGATTTTTTTATTTAAATAAATGTGGTAGAAAGCTACTTTGCGAATTGATTTTGCCAAACACTAAGTAGGCCCAAAGTTATTTTCCAAAGGAGCTTTTACCAAATGCTATTTGCATTCTCCCAAAGCCCCTTAAGCAAAATTCATTTGCATTCCCTCAAAGCCTATTTGAAATGTTGAACCAAACCCACCCTTAGTGCATCGGTCTCAAATAATCTGGAAAATAATCAAGTTTGTCATGTCATTTTGGTGATTTCTTCCTTATTCTCACCGTCCTTTAAAAGCAGACAATAATCTGAAAAATTCATATAGGCGCTTCTAAATTTAAGTTTGTCGTGCAAACGACTCAAAAATCAAAATCAAGTTATTGCCATCATCTTTCGCCCAACTTCTCGCCCTGCCCCTCCAAAATCCACCAACATGCGAGTCGGTCGATGCGGACATTAAGCTCCAACTTGCACCAGAACCAGAGCACGTCTCCGAGAACTTGACCAACTCCATGGTCCCCCATGCGCCTCGGCGAGCTCACGAGTCACGACTCATTACAACGGCATCGCCGCCACCGTGAACTCATAACTCTTTTCATTCTTTAGTATCCCGTGATTATTAACGAAAATAAATGCCACGTAACAGAGATATAAAGAAGACTAATGATTTCACGGTTTATTTCTTTTTGCCAAAAGTTGAACCAAACCGAACCACGAAATAATGTTTCGTTCCAATTGCAAACCGCTTTGCGGAGAAAAAATCAACTTGAACCAAATTAAACCATTAAAAAAGTCGATGCTAAAATTCGAGTTTTATCTTCTTCTGAGCAGCAAAGAAGTACTCCGAGTTTGTGTCCTTGAAATCGAACGTACCTGAAAATGTTATTCGCTTATTCATAAATTTCGGACAGAGAGAAAGCTGAGCAATGTTGCAACCAAAACACCCCTTTCATTTGTCGATAATCCAAAGCACTACCATTAACCTCTTTCCTTAAGAGGTTCATAAATACATATGAACTAAGCTCGAAAGAAAGTTTAAATTAGGTTACATGTTAAGAAACCTAAAAACTGTCATAGTTCGAATAAGAATAAGCAGTGTAGTGCCTGGGGCAACATGCCTTGCCATGAGATCAACTCGATACCCGGATTTTCATGTACCTTTTTTAGGACGCCTATTCGAAATAATAATCCAAGACAATTTCAGCATTTTTCGAAGCTCTTTGATAGCTGAGCACATTTTGGATCGCTTGAAGGCGTTTTTGTCCATCTGGTGTGGGCGGCAATTTAGCCTTGATAATCAACTTCTCCAGCACAAGTGCATCCCCAAGAAGGAACTTAACTAGGGCGAGCAGATGTTTTGACTCACGAATATAGGCTTCAAAGCCGACGATCTCAACTCTTTTGAGATGTTTCACCAAACATTCAAAGTTCCCCTTCCGTGAGCACAAAAAATCTTCTTCGTCGAAGTTGAAACGTTCTTCAGATTCTCGACGAAGCTGAAACTGCACATAGATACCCCATTCAAGAAACAAACTTCACATGAGAAGCTGAACCACAGGAGGGGGGAAAAACTTCATTGGCTCACTAAAATTTCAAACAAACGATTTCCATTAGTCCTCTGCAGATGCTAGTTAGTCTTACTTTAATTTAAGCTCTCAAACTCGTCTACACATATAAACATGTTCTCTTTCTAGGTGCTCATCGCTAAACTCTTAGTTCAAGATTCGAACGCTACATGGCAGCAAAAGGACCTCCAGTCCAACACTGCAGTTACTTTAAGACATGAACCAAACAGCTTAATGTTGCCCTGCACACAGGCTGCTAGACTCACAGGGTTGGGCAATTTTCAATTGCTGGAACAAATAAGAGTTAGAGATTGATCTTCTTTATGTGCTTCTAAAGTTTTAACTCATTGTTTAAACATCAATGCGAAAGAGAAGTCAGCACAAGAAGCGAATCGAAAATACCATAGCAAAGGAACATACCATCGGGAAGCAAGTCAGGTATATGACTAATTTTTCCAGGCACTGTGAACTTCGTAGCATGTATGCTATCCCGGGAAGGTCCCATTGATTAACTGGTGCATGTAGTATCAGATTCTGACATTTTGACAATGGAGACGGCACTCCATCCATCTCCAAGAGGGACAGAACCTAAGGAAATTAAGCAAGCAAAATAGAAAATGTTAATTGACATTTCTTTTTCCTGTTCAACATGAATAAGGAATAACAAAAATTTACAGTCCATCCAGATTCGATATCCTCTGACCCCGTCTCGCAGCTGGGAAAAGACCAATGAGGACACCACGGGTAAAAATGAACAGGGGAATGTATTTAAGAATCGAGACTGTTTACATATGCTTCCTAGGTAGAACTTGTGATCTTTGAAAGGTCTGAAAATTCAAGTAGTTGGTCACCTGAGGCAGCGAACCTTTTTATCTACTGAAGTCTCCAAGTGAATCGTTCTACTGCCATTGTAAAATATTCAGCGAATAGCCAAGTAGCATTTACTATGGAATGGCGGCCTAAGGTGACAAGAGAGCATGACCCAGTTCTGTCAACCTAAGATGACTAGGTCCATGACCCTTCGTCATATATCCAAACAATTGTATTTCCTCTATAAAATGGTGAAATGAATTGAAAAAAAAAAGTAACACTTTCAGATAATCTCTTTGTGATTTTTTTTTGTGAAAATAAAGATTTTGACAATGTGGCGTGGAGCAGCATCCAAAACAGTCAGCAGTACCCAGTGGCTCTCATTGTCCCTAATTCAGTGAGATCCCAGATCCATTTACTTGAAATGTAAATGGAGGGGAGAAAGCTCCAAGGTTCACTAGTTCGTAACAACAAACTTATGAATCATCCTATCAGCCAATGATTAATTAGATATGAGATCAAAACGAATCCCCTTGATGAAATCTACAATGCTGCCAATCACAGACCCCATTCAACATGAGTTTGTCTTATAAAGGTTGTACCTGCAAACACCAACCGCCGGTGGTGATGGTAGGAACTCCACGCAGCTTCTCAAGAAGATGCCTCAACAAGTCGCGGCCCTTGGAATTGGGATCCCAACTTTCAACGGAAAAATCTAACTCGGCTTCCACCAAAGAAGACACGTCGTCAAGTCTGAGCCCAGCACGATTCCCTCCTATTACGCGCAAGGAAAGCAAATACGGGGCGCGAAGTTTCTCCACGTAAGAACCAAAGCCGAGGCCAACGAGCGCCACTCTTTCAAACATAATGAATCAATTATAATGCTGTTCACGCCCCCGGCATCTGGACAACTCAAGGGACTCTAAAACAGGACATCCCCTGAAGATTCGCTCGAGGAAGTCATCGCTCAACTCGGCACCTTCTATCGACAAGACCTTAAGACAAGGCCACCTAATAGTCGCACCCGATGAGAAACAGCACATGCCGACGTCCAGGCGCACCAAACGGCTGAAGCAATACAAGAACTCCGGTAGTATATAAAAGGGTTAATACCATGAAAAACCCTAAACCGGTACACACGTGACAAATTTACCCCAAACTATTTTTTTGACCATGAAAAACCCCAAACTGGTACATATGTGACAAATTTACCCCAAAATATTTTTTTTACCACCAAAAACCCTAAACTGGTATATTTGTGACAAATTTACCCTAAACTAATTATTTTGACCACGAAATACCCTAAACTGGTACACATGTGACAAATTCACCCCCGTTAAATTGATTTAATATCATGAAACATCTCAAATTGATAAACTCGTAACAAATAAAGGCGAGAGATGGCCGGTTCAACGAAACCGCCGGTTCCGGTTCTCGAAAAGGTGGAACCGGAACCGGCCCTTGAAGAGCCGGTTCCGGTTCCGGTTCGGAACCGCCGGTTCCTAGGCCCAATAACTCTTTTTCGCGGGCCTTCTCTCTCTTTTTTTTTAAACCGGGTTGGAACCGTGGGCCCGATCAACGGGCCGATTCCGGGCCGGTTTCGGCCCCTGGTTCAATATTGGCATTGTCTAAATAGAGGGTTAAAACCCCATATTGGTATACCCGTCAACTATCACATGTCACTAAATCAACAATTTGATAGTTAAATTTAATGAAAATTAACGGAGGGTAAATTTGTCACATGTGTACCAATTTAGGGTAAATTTGTCACGAGTGTATCGAGTTTGGAGTTTTTTGTGGTCAAAAAAATAATTTGGGGTAAATTTGTCACAAGTGTACCGATTTGGGATTTTCCATGGTATTAACCCTATATAAAAAGACCACGACCAATTAGATCCCTACAGCTCAAAGGAGGAGGAGGTCGGTTCCCTTCGGTGCGATCCCGCCGGTTGCCGGAGGGTTTGCGGCGGATAACGCCGTGGACGGAGGGCGCCGCCATGGATTTGAAATCCTAGGGTTTCCGCGGCTGTGCCCCTGATTTTTCCAAGGACATCTTTTCTAATTTCTTCAAAAATCAATTGACTCGATCAATTAGTTATAGATTCGATTTAGAAACTATCTTTTTTCTCAATTCGATCCGATTTCCTATTCCCTTTTAAACATCCTTCAAATTTTTTTATCAGAATTTTTTTTTCTTTTGATCTCGTTATGCAAGTATGACTAAACAAATTATCTGATTGCAAAATCAAATTAGAAGATTTTATGAAAAAGAGATGGAGGATTACATTTATTTATGCTTAGAGAAAAAATATTAAATAATGGACTTAAATGATATCCTAACTCGCTCAATAATTTCTTATTTTTTTCATTAATAAAGGAGCGCTCCTCAAACGCTTAGGATTAAAAGTTCCTAATTTTGACATCGTCAAACTTGAGAATCTTTTAAATCAATTTTATTTATATAATAATTAATCCTAGTATCATGAAATCGTTTCTTTGAATTATAAATTTGATGTGTAACTTTCAATTTACTCGCGTCTAATTATAATCAAAATCTGTAATTATTAGAACTATATTATAATTTCCTGTGATTATAAGTTAGTCGAGAATTATTACGACCTTTTATTGTCAAATCTATTGAAAAAATTTAATTATGAGTGTGATCATAAAAATGATTAACTATTAGCATTTCTTGTACTAAATTATTAATTATCAAGTATAATAAAAATCGCATGAATTAATTAGGAAATTAACATCTTCGTTACTTAAGTTTAATAAATGAGTTACTCTACAATATAAAAAAAAATCACCTAATTGAGTAATTTTAATATTGAAACTCCAGCGCCTCGACCTCTTACAACGGTCGACAAAGTTCTTGTCCTCCCATCGTCAGTTATGGAAACCAACTCCGCAAGTTGCTTAAACCACTCAATTAGCTTAGGCATCAGTCGCCGGAATCGCCAATTGATCGTGCAAGCAGCATGTCAAGCGCACAAGGATTTAGACGATGACGACGAGGAAGAAAATGAAATGAACGATGACCATAAGCAATCGGATAACAGGAACGGAGATGAATATGACGAGGACGATGCAAGACAGAGGCAGTGTGACGTGCTCAGGCTCCGGCCGAGACTTTGCAACGCGAGCTTAGCACAGGCGTAACTGAATTCTCGATTATGTAGAGATTCTGCTAGGAATGGATGATAAATTCGTTGTACTAAGACTCGAAGTGCCTGAATCAGAATGCTAACTAGCCAATTTGGAGGATTACGTGGATAATGCTGGGTTCCAAGCATTACTTCAGAATTTGGTGGAGAGCGACAATGGAAGAAGAGGAGCCGGCCGAACGCGAAATCAGTGGTTTTGGAACTTCTAAATGTGGAGAGCAAACCGAAAGATGAAACCAAAGCCAATTTAGACCTAACGGAGAAGATTACATCTTGACCTTTTTCTCCTAAGAACATAGTGAAAAATGAAAACAATGTAAACTGGTTAATGGAGTGAAATGAAGCTCAACTATGTAAGCTTCAACGACCGTCAGTGACTGAACTTAGTGCCCGCAGATGACCTTCAAATGAGGTTCAACTTCTTCGGTCCTCACCGCCGTAAAGAAGAAAACGATAATTGACTATAATTTCGGCAATTCTAGATGCTCTTTGACAGCCTCCTTGCAGCTGAATCACATCGTGAGTACCCCAAGGATCATGAGAGTCCGTGACGTCTTTACTCAGCATGGATTGTCATCTTCTCCAATTCAACTGCCCCCTCGAGAAGAAACTTAGCCAAGGCACGCAAAAGTTTTGATTTCTCATTGTCGAATTCAAACCCGACAATTTCAACCCTCTTGAGTTGATTTGCCACACAAGGGAAATCCTTCCGTGAGCGCCAAAATTGCTTTTCAACAAAGTTGCAGAGCTTTGGAAAATCTTTTTTCCTAAATTGAAAACACACATCCACAGTAGCTTTTTAAGAGCTAATTAGAAGAATTAGGAGAAGCAACAACGTAGCAGTGACATTGCGCACAAAAAAGAACTGTAAAACAAACAGGCTTGTCTATTCTGATAGGGCACACCCTAGAAGTTCTCGCTAATCAATGATCACATCTTTGTCGCAAAACAGTCAAACTTTTTTCCACGTAGCTCCAAACCATCCCAGCTTTTTTTCACATACCAATTCGCACCATCCCAGCCCTTTTTCACATACCAATTCGCTTACGTAAGTAGATGCAAACTGTGTGTAAACCATAAATGGCAACAAGAGATTCATTGTACAACATCAGCTTCAAGTTAAAAGCCTGAAAGTAGATGATGCGAGGCTGACTACCGAAGCATACATGTCACTATGTCCACAACAAAATGGATTAATACCGTGACATTATTGGATTTTGGATTGCATATGGCTAGCTTTTCCAGTAGTGGAGAACTCTGCAGCAAGAACGCAATCCCCTGAAGCTCGCATTTACAAACTGTAGTATACACTACAATATTTTGCCATCTCCATGACAGGTACGGCCATCCCTTTACCCCCGTTGTTGATAGAACCTGAAAACAAGTTGAATTGTGAACCAGGTAGCAGAACATGATATGATCTTTTAGTTGTTGAGGTTCATATATGTCTGATATAACAGCAACATACGTCAATAACATATCCAGGAAGAAAGACCAAACAAAATCAACTCGTACCTGAAGACACCAGCTTCCGAATGTGACTTTCGTGACATGTTGCAGCTTTAAAAGATGTGATTTAAAGTCGTCAGAAAATTTCCAACGAAGAGCAGTTGGCTTGTGAAAGGTCAACTCTGCCTCTGCTAATGAAGGTACTCTCAGTAGGCAAGGGCAGAAGACAAATCCACCCGACGAACGCAATAAAAGCAGATTCGGAGCCAAAATATTGAGTGAGAAAATATGATCGGCTTCAATCACCACTCTATTAGATATCTTGAGTCAATCCGGAGGCGGCAACTCTCGAGCGGGGAGGAACGCAACGTAAGAGATTCAAGAATAGGGCACCCCCTCATGATTTTCATAATCCCAAAGTTATCCCAAAGAACAGTGGATGCTAAATGTTAGAACCACAACCAACTGCTCTAAAAGCTTAAGCTTGTAGAAGAAGGCGTGGTTTAATATTTATATATTCCAACACTCCCCCTCACGCTTAGCCCTAAGGCAAAGACCAGACTAAGCGTAGAAATATTCAAATGGGGAGGCAAATAGAACACTCCCCCTCACGCTTAGCCCTAAGGCAAAGACCAGACTAAGCATGGAAATATTCAAATGGGGAGGCAAATAGGGGCCTGGAAAGATTTGAACTCGGGACCACCTGCTTCGATACCATGTTAGAACCACAACCAACTGCTCTAAAAGCTTAAGCTTGTAGAAGAAGGCGTGGTTTAATATTTATATATTCCAACACTAAAATCCCGTCACTGCACAGTTTCTTAAGTGAAGGCCAGTGGATGCTAAAATCCCATGGAAAAAAACCATTCGACAGTCGCAAGCTCACCAGGGACGCGCAATCATACAGGATTCGAGGTACCATGCATGAGCGTCTAAAGACCACCGAAGCGTCTTCCACTTGGCGCGCCACCGCAAAGCAAAACCACCCATCGAGTTCGGTGGGGATGTACGAACCAGCATCAAGATGGAACTTCTCTACCTTAGTAGCTGTGCAGAGACTCAGTGCACTGCTGATCAAAAGAGCGACACGCCTTGAGGGGAGAGAGGGGAAAGAGAGGTTGATGTATGGAGTGGAGGTCCAAGCCAAACGCCATTGCTTGGACAACACGCTTGTCTTCACCAGGTCTTTGAAGGGCAAGAAGCAGAAGATATGGTGGATTATGACGTCGGGCAAGGGGCTGTTGTTATCCACCTCCACCGCCTCTGGTGGCGAGGCGGAGAGATCAAGGTTGGCGTCTGGCGGCGCCATCTCCCCCGCCGTGATTGGATTTTGAGGGACTTTGGAGGGTTTGTGGAGAAGGTGTTGGTGGATTGAAACAGAAACCAAATCAAATCACGCAAATCTACGCAATTCAGATTTCGAATCTTCTGTCAGGAGATTTTTAGTTTTGCAGCTTGGTTAGTAGCATCGTTATAGGGTTATTTTAATAAATGAATCCAAATAATGGCATAAAAATTATTTTATATCTTTTGAGAAATTTTACGGAAAGGGTTTGATATTTAGGGTGCGCATGAAAACACTTCTCCATGAGAAATTAACTTAGTTGATTTCTCTACTTCTCCTCAAAAGTAGAAGTTGATTTTTCTACTTCAGCTTCAGATTGACTTTTGATCAGAAAAATTCGTTTGATAACGATTGAAAATTTCTACTTTTGAAACATTATTCACAAAATCTTCGACGGCAATGGTTGACGGTGGCGGTGATCAGCGGTGGTTGGCGGGCGTGGCGGTGGTGGTGGGCGGCGGCGGTGGTCGCTGTGGTAGGCGATGGTCGGCGGTGGTCGGCGGCCGGCGGTCACAGCAACAGTGGTCGGCGCTGGTTGTGATCGGCAGTGGTCGGCGGCGGTTGCTATGGTCCGCGGCCGGCGGTCACAACAACGGTGGTATGGTCCAAGAAGTGATTCTGAGGCCGAGAAATAAAAATTTTTTACTCCTCAAAATTGACCAAAAATCCTATCAGAAGTGAAAAATCTTACCACAAGTGAAAAATCCTACCATAAGTACATTTTTTTACCAAACAGATTTCTACTTCGATCAGGTTTTTATCAAACACATTTCTCTGCCAAATAGGCTTCCGATGGAGAAATGCAATTTCTGAAGTGTTTTCATGCGCACCCTTAGAATGATTGGTTTTTTTCTTTTTGGTCGAAGAATGATGGGGTTGACTTGTGTGGAAAAGAAGGAAAAAAAAAAGAGTTATACACATATTTAAGATTGTCTTTAAATTATTTTTTGTCAATTATTTATTTTTTTTGTTTTGCTTTTCATCTTATAGAAGGCAAGAATGTTATTGAAATTCTTGGGTCGAGTTGTGAATTTGAAAGATCCTTTAAATTTAGGCTAATTTGCTTAAAGAGAAATTGAAGAATTTTCTTTTAAATGAAACTTAAAAGTCAAGACTCGTTAGTATTATTAGGGGAACAAAATATTATCCCAAAAGGTCCTAAATTGGTATTCAATGAATCATCCACCCCAAAATAATTTTCGTTTCACAAAATTCTAAAATTGATATCCTGTGATAAATTTGCTTCAAAGTAACTTTGAAAAAAAAAACAATCCATGACACAAATTTAAGGGCGCCCATTTGAGATTTTCCATGAGACGAAAGTTAGTTGGGGTATTTGTGTTGTGGTTTCTAGTTTAGAAATTTTTGCAAAACGAAAATTATTTTGCAATAAATGTATCTAAGGCATCAATTTGGAATTTTTAATGGTCTTAAACCTATTATTAAAAAAATTAAATAGGCAATGTTGGACGGATGTCTCCTAATATCAAGCAAAAACCAATCAAAAGGGAACTTTACATGTTCTACGATTGCAAAGGATGGTGAATCATTGTCATTTGAATCGAAGTAATTATGGGTAATATGGGTGCGCATGGTAACACTTCTGAAAATGAATTTTTACTCTAAAAGTGTTTTTTCATATTTTATATTTATGTTTTTCTTTCTAAAAGCCTTTCAAATCTTACTTTTTTTTTATCGTTCCTTACCTTTTCTGTTTCCTTCACCATAACATAACTAAGTAAATATCTAAACAAATTTCAATTTTTTGCAAATTTACATTTTCGTATTGCATATATGAATAATTTTAGATGAAGATGCGCACCAAATAATTTATTCTATTTATCAATTGTTAAAAGCAAGGGTACAACCATGTTGCGGGTGTGCAAAAAAATAGAAACGTGCAAGATTTTGCATAATCATGTTATTGTGAAATATTTTAATTATTATTGACAGAATTAAATGTTGACAAAATATGAAGAAATTGTAGACACATATATGGAAAGAACATATATTTTAAAATAATCTGATTTTTTTGTAAAATTTTTTATAAGATAAAAGAAAACATTTTCAACTTTTAAAATTGAAATACGTGAAAGATAAAGTAGAGTTATCAAATTACTGTTTGTCAATTGCAAACTTTTCAAGTAAAGAGTCGTCCAGACCAAAAAAAAAAAGTAAAGAGTTGTAGTTTTGTTCCCCTTTATCACGTATCTCTGACTTTCTTCGAGAGCTTTTGACCCTTAATTGCCCATACGATTGCAATATCAAACGAAATAAGCAGTCCAGTATTATTGATAGATTTCGGGTTCTAATTGGGGAGAACAGAAGTATCATAATAGAAATGTTATCCACGTATTGTCAAAAAAAATGTTATCTTTCCAATTGATTAGCGTAACTTAACTGTAACTTTCAGATTCTTATCATCAAATTAAATTCCGGCTCGTATCTTCATCCTTGTACTTAATTGTCGAGTCAAACTCCGGTAAAGTGCAACTGCATTACCAGGCTTCATCGTGGAGTCAAACTCCGTCGAGGTTCATAATTGTAGTTTGGTTCGATTGCGTCTTTATGCTTCTTCGTCAAGTCGAACTCCATCGAGGTTTGCTATTGTAGGTTCTTTTATATTAGTTATAATTTTTAAGTCATGCGGTTGAGTGAAACTCCGATTTGGTCTAAGTTTGGTAAATTTCAGTTAATGTTAAGCTCGTTGATTTCCTGATTGATTTGGATCACTCCTTTCCGGAGAGGCCATAGGACCCTTTTCACTTAAAAATCGAAGAGCCCTTTTCGTTGAAAGATATTTCGTTGAGGGAGAAATTTCGACGAAACAAGATGCAAATTAATTTAGGAGAGAAAAAATGTCTTTATTTTTGTTTTATTCTATCTTTTTTTTTTCTTGATAAAAGAGAATTTGTTGAATTAAAAACTTATTTTATTGAGGCTTTGTTCGTTTTCGCGAAAATTGAATAAGTTAGGAAATATTTTCTTAGAATAATCTCTATTAGCTATTTATTTCAAATAATATAAGCCATTATTTTTAGAAAATTTATCAAATCGCTCATTTTTCGCGAAACAAATAAAACCACACTTCCTCTAATTCATCAATTTTTTTTTCTGATTTTAAACTCAACAAAAAAATCAATATACTTTTGCTTAGCCACTGTTAAGAAATTTAAATTAAAGACAAAAGTTAAGAGATGATAAATTAATAAGCTGAAGCTTATCCGTCAAATTCGAGCCACATGGCAAAACTATGTCATGTGTATTGCCATGTGGCAATCACGGACGAAAAGTGAGATGCCTCGTGGCGATCACAACAGCAAGCATTCTCTCGGCTCCGACCTTAATCATACGCAATAGGTTAGCGTCAAAGGATATTTTTTCACAGCAAGGTCGGTTGTCATATAGCATAAATGGAAGTGTTTAGGCCAATTACAAATTGGGTATGCTAAAGAAGTAAATAAATAAACTCGGCTTATATGTACCCGCACCTCCTTGATCAAAATAGGTTTCGAGGGGAGGGAGTGCAAGTAAATCATTTTCTCAACCTTACGAACAAAACACTGGTCTTGCCGTCTGGTTAGGTTAAGCCGTCTGCATAATTGAAATAGACATAACTCAAATTGTGATGGAAATCGAAGGATTTCACAAAGAACTCGTAAACATGTTAAGATGAAGAATTGTTCATCCAAGTCAGAGAAGCTCGATCCAAACGAAATCACAGACTTGAATAGTTGCACAACCAGAGAGAGAGAGCAATTTTTGTTCCATACATATCATGCAAATCTAGGGTGTAATCTAGGGGGTAATGAGTACCTATGATTTTGCTTATGCTTGTATAACTCAAAAGATAGACTATTGAAATGATAATTGACTATAATTTCAGCATTTCTAGAAGCTCTCAGACAGCCTTCTTGAAGCTGAATCACCTCTTTAATCAGCACGGATTGTCTATCTTCTCCAATTCAACTGTCTCCTCGAGAAGAAACTTAGATAAGGCACGCAAAAGTTTTGATTTCTCATTGTTGAATTCGAACCCGACAATTTCAACCCTTTTGAGCTGATTTGCCACACAAGGGAAATCCTTCCGTGAGCACCCAAATTGCTTTTCAACAAAGTTGCAGAGCTTTGGAAAATCTTTTTCCTGAACTGAAAACACACATCCACAGCAAATTAGGAGAAGCAATAACGTAGCAGTGACATTATTACCGAAAAAGATTGTAAAACAAACAAACTTGTCTAATCTGGTAGAGCACGCTATAAGTTCTCACGGACCAAATGAATCAATGATCGCATCTTTGTTGCAAAGCAATCAACTTTTTTCCATGTAGCTCCAAACCATCCCAGCTTTTTTTCACATACCAATTCGCTTATGTCGCTTATGCAATAAAATGCAAACTGTGTGTAAATCATAAATGCCACACAACATCAGCTTCAAGATAAAAGATGCGAGGCTGACTACCGAAGCATATATGTCACTATGTCCAGAACAAAAACGGATTAATACCCTGGCATTATTGGATTTTGGATTGCATATGGCTAGCCTTTCTAGTAGTGGAGAACTCCGCAGCAAGAACGCAATCCCCTTAAGCTCACTTTTACAAACTGTAGTATACACCACAATATTTCGCCATCTCGATGACAGGTACGGCCGTCCCTTTATCCCCGTTCTTGATAGAACCTGAAAACAAGTTGAATTTGGAACCAAGTAGCAGAATAAGAAATGACCATTGAGGTTCATGTATGTCTGATATAGCAGCAATATACGTCAATAACATACCCAGGAAGAAAGACCAAACAAAATCAACTCTGTACCTGAAGACACCAGCTTCCGAATGTGATTTTCGTGGCATGTCGCAGCTTTAAAAGATGGGACTTAAAGTCGTGAGAAACGTACCAATGACGAGTTGGCTCGTTAAAGTTCGACTCTGCCTCTGCTAATGAAGATCTGCTAATGAAGATACTCCAATTAGGCTGGAGACAAATCCACCTGACAAACACAATGAAAGCAGATTCGGAGCTGAAAGAATGAGCGACGAAGAAATATCCGCTTCAATCACCAACTCTCTTAGAGATCTTGAATCAATCCAGATGTCGCGAGCTTCGAGCCAGGAGGAACGCAATGTAAAAGATTCAAGAACAGGGCACCCCCTCATGATTTTCATAATCACATCCTTCTCCGAGGGAAAGTAATCGAAAATAAAGTCGTGAAGGCACAATTTCTTAAGTGAAGGCCAGTGGATGGTAAAATCCGGTGGAAAAGTAGCCTTCGATATTCGCAAGCTCACCAGCGACGTGCAATCGCACATGAATTGTGGTACGACACGATTGGAGCCTCCAAAGACCAACGAAGCGTCCTCCACTTGGCGTGCCGCAGCAAAGTGGAACCACAGATCGAATTCAGTACGGACGTAAAAGTCCACATGGAACTTCTCTATCTTAGTGGCAGTGCAGAGACTCAGTGCTTTGCTGATCAATGGAATGACAAGCCATGAGCGGAGCGAGACATCGATGTTCGGGGTGGAGGTCCAAGCCAAACGCCATTGCTTGGACAGCACGCTGGTCTTCACCAGGTCTTTGAAGGGCAAGAAGCAGAAGATATGGTGGATTATGACGTCGGGCAAGGGGCTGATGTTATCAACCTCCACCGCCTGTGGTGGAGAGGAGAGATCAGGGTTGGCGTCTAGCGGCGCCATCTCCTCGCCGAGAATGGATTTTGAGGGACTTGGAGGGTTTATGATGGTGTTGGTGGATTGACACAGAAGCCAAATCAAGTCACGCAAATCTACACAATTCAGATTTCAAAAATCATCTGTCGAGAGATTTGTTGGTAGATTGTGGGGTTATTTTAATAAATGAATCCAAATAATGGCATAAAAATTATTTTATATCTTTTGAGAAATTTTGTGAAAGGGTATGATATTTAGAATGATTGGTTTTCTTTTTGGTAAAAAAAAAAAGAGTTACATGCGTATTTAAGACCCTCTAAATTAATATTTTTTGTCAATTATTTAGTATCTGGTTTTGCTTTACATCTTATATGAGGCAAGAATATTATTGAAATTCGTGGGCAGAATTGTGAAGTTGAAAGATCCTTTAAATTTGCTTTGCACCAAAGAGAAATTGAAGAATTTTCTACTTAAATGAAACTTATAAGTCAAGACTAGTTAGTATTATTAGGGGAACAAAATATTATCCCAAAAGGTCCTAAATTGGTATTCAATGAATCATCTACCCCAAAATAGTTTTCATTTCAAAAAATTTTTGAAGTTGACATCCTGTGATAAATTTGCTCTAAAGTAATTTTGGGGGAAAAAAAACAATCCATGACGCAAATCTAAGGAAGAGTAAATTTGGGACCCATTTGGGATTTTTCGTGAGATGAAGGTAGTTGGGGTATATGTGTTATGGTTTCTAGTTTAGAAATTTTTGCCAGACGAAATTATTTTGAATTAAACGTATCATGAGGCATTAATTTGGAATTTTTAATGGTCTTAAACCTAGTATTAAAAAAAAAGGCAATGTTGGATGGATGCCTCCTAATATCAAGCAAAAACCAATTAAAAAGTAAACTTTACATGTTCTTTGATTTCAAAGGATGGTGTATAATTATCATTTGAATAGATTATGGGTAATATGGGCATGCATGATAACACTTCTAGGATTGAATTTTTCCTTCGAAAGTGCTTCTAAAGCAAAAATCAGTTTAGTAATGCAATTTTTGAAGCATAAATCAATTTTGTTACGTAAAATGTCATTTCTACTTTTGAAGACAATTTCTACATCTGAAGTTGTTTTTAAGCCAATTTTAGAAGCTAAAAAAAGTTACTTGTCGTTAAGAAGTAGAAATTTCTCAACATCAATATATGTCTCATTTTAGCCTCTTTCATTTTTAGTGCCTCTCTCCCAATCATGTCTCCATCATCGCCGCCCGTCACCACGACCACCGTCGTAGCCATCGCCGGTTATTGATGACCCTATCGCCTTTGTCGAGTGACCTTCTCTAGCCGTCAAAATAAAAAATAAATAATAATATATCTTTTAATAATAAAAATTATTTTTAAAGAAATTCAAAAAATTTAAAATGAAGTAGAAATTTTTCGATCGCTGACAATAATTTTTTCATAGAATATTTTGTGTTAATAATATTCTAGACATAGAAATTTTCAACCTTTACCAAATAAATTTTTGTTCTAAAAGTAGAAATTGTTGTCCGTTATCAAACTATTTTATATAATCAGAAACTAACTTCTAGAGCAAAAGTAGATTAACTTATACTTAGAAGGAGAATTACAAAAATCAACTTTTGATCGGTAGTTGATTTTTGAAGCATAAGTATTGCCATGCGTGCCCATAAGGAGAGAGAGGGTTCATATATAGAGTAAGCCTTCCTTGAAATTTCAAATCTATCAGCATCGGTAGATTTGATGGGAAAAGACACTCAATTTATACCGCAAAATAGATATATGAGAGAGAGTGTGTGTGTGTGTGTGTGTGTTTTTCAAGGTACCACATAGGGTTTTGTTTATTAAATATCTATGTTTAGCTTTCTAAGAGCCTTTAAAAACTTACTTTTGTTATCGTTCCTTACCTTTTCTTATTGCGTACATGCATAATTTAATGTGCATAAAAGAAATTGCTTCTATTCATCTATTGTTACTAGGAAGGCGGCACATGTTGCTTGTGTGCAAAAAAAAAAGGAACTTGTAAGGTTTTGCAAAATCATATTATTCTGAAATATTTGAGTTATTATTGATGGAATGCAATATTGACAAAATAAGAAGAAATTTTACACACATATATGGTAAGAAAAGATACTTCAAAAAAATGTGATTTTCTAAGAGAGATTTGGGAAGTGTCTCTTCGATTAAAAAAAAAAATTGCCAATTGCGATACAGATAATCGAATTCGTCGTGTTCCAAAAGACACGAAAAACTTTCTTGAGCAACCAATGGAGCCTTCAAAAGAGCTTCTCAAATTAAAAATGATCAATTTTCCTTCCATTATAACGGCTTCGAATTTCAATTCTTCTCAGCTTTTAGCACCTTAGGCTACGTTTGGTTGTCCGTATAAAACTCGAGATTGGTTATGTTTTATCCTATCCCATGTTTGGTAGGTGTCCCGGATAGTATAATGTCGGATATAGAGGGGATATAACCTGGATAAAAAAAATCCGAAGGAAGGGGGCAGGATAAGGTCGGATAGGATTTCTCTTATCCGTCATATAAAATCTAACTTTTAAAATGATGACAGCTTTCTTGTCTCATTTGTTTCTATTTTCATTTTATTTATTTATTATTTTTTTTTTGCAAAGAGGTTTGAAAATCTAATAAAATGTATATATTTTCATTTTTTTTTTTGTATGAGAACGTTATTTTTATAGTAATAAGATCGGAATATTTCATGAGCATCACGTAGGGGCATATATGTCCTTTACATTGATATACGGTTTCTACCAAATGCAGGATATGATAGGATATGAGAATATCCGACTTTAAATCCATGATTTACCAAACAATAGATAGGATAAGGCCAAATCCCTAGATTTCTTATCCTATCCTATCCAATCCTATCCCGACCGTAAATCCCGACGACCAAACGCAGCCTTATTGTACTAACTTGTTACTCTATCCGTCTTATGAATGTTCCCACTTATGTAATTTCGTGAGAGCTATCAAACATGCCTGCCACGATGTGCTCTAAACGAGAAAGATAATGAGTCAACGAAAACTTCCGAAGCCGGGCAAGTCAACTCAAAAAAAAAAAATCGAACGGGAAGCAATTCGAGGGCCGAGGATTAATGTATTTCTCGAATATCTAATCGGATAATATTTGGGACCACTCAAAAAATGGGAAAAAAAAAATCAAGATGATGAGATTATAGCCAACTAATCTTTTGTCTTTAGGACTAATCATTTAATTAATTTGCGATGCCAATATGTTTTAAAGTCCTCCCATAAAAAGAGAAAAAGAATATATTTATACACACACCCACAAGCAGTTTTTCTTTTTCTTTTTTTTTTTTTGTTTGGAGGGTCGACACCCAAAGCAGTTGACCAACTCATATAATCGGAGACGACCGGGGCCCACATTTTGCTTTAGAGGCTGGAATGGGCCAGGTGGTGGGGCTGAGTGGGCGTGGTCGACCAATTACCAAATCAAGCGAAATAAGCATTCTAGATAGTCGATGGATTTCATCTTCTAATTGCGAAGAACAGAAGCATCACAATAGAAAAGTTATTCACCTATCACAAAAAAAAAAAATTGTTATCTTCCAATTGATTAGCATATTCCCTTTTAATGTATACTACTGTTTCCGGACCCATGCACTACGTGGCTTGATGTCTAGTTTATGATATAACAATGGACTCACTCAATTAGGTGAATTTATTTTAATTATTAGTGAGGATAAGTTATTTAGTAGTACTAGCGAAAGAGAAAAGAAATTCATTGTGAGAAAATTGTGGAAAAAAATTAATTGTATCAAACAAAATGAGTAAATGTTCGAATGATTTGGTCTATGAAAGAATAATGGGATTAGAAAGCTATTTGGTAAGAAAGATTTAGACGTAAATCGTAAATATTGAAATTTTGCTTAATCGCCTTGCTCGTTGCTGTGATTATATTTGAACAATGATTTTTTTTAAGCAAAATTTTCAATCGAACCCTACCAACCTGAAAACCGGCTGTAAGAAAAATTCAAATGGAAACGAAATTGATGCTACATTTTAATCGGTTCGATTTAATTTATCCACTTTTTCTTGTCCGAGATTTATCCATTTGTAGAATATTATGAAGACCTCTGGTTCTTCAATATGGAGGACGAGTCAATCCATTTTATCCACATTAAGAAAATTCATCTCCTTGAAATCCGAACGGAACAAATAAGATGTTGAATACAGTCTAAACTAGTTATTCGAGCGTCGCAGGGATTGCTTGGGAGCTCGGCCATGGCAAAGTAGCAATTTTTCTCCTCACCCTCCTCTCTCTGGTTTTTTTTTTCTTCCACTCCAAGCTCCCTTGAATGAGAAAAAACTTGTGGGAGGCTCCACCTTCTTAACTTGAGTTGAGATTATTTCTTTTGATCTAATCTGGGAATATTTTACAATATTCATCTAATTTTTTTCTTTGCTCGTTGTTGATGCTCTTCATCGCTTGTTGGGTGTATTTCCCACTTTCATTGTTTAAAAATCAACATGCTACTGCAAATCCTCCGGATCAAGAAGTCCGACAAAATCAAGGAGGAATACAGTGAGTTCCTACTGCCTTGGGAGCACTTACAAAACTTCCCTGAGTTTTGAAAGCTCTCATTTCCGCTTCTAAATCTAAATCTTGGAGCTCTCCTTTCCCTATCTAGATCTAGATCTGGAAGTTCATTAAAGGCGCCTATGTGCTCATCTTACCTCTCCCAATCTAAATCTAGATCTTATATTTAGATCTTAGAGCTTGTTCATCCTATTTTCAGCGTCTCTGTACATAGTGTTGATGATGCTAAGCATGGGTGCGCACCGCCCACTGCACAAAGCAAAGCTACTAGAGAAAGGGATTACGATGTGTGCTCACTGATGACAATGCGAGATTCGTTGACAAGGCAAGATTCGTTTTGATGCCGAGAGAGTTTCATTCTTATAGATGAGAATATGCACTCCCATTAAGTAGGAGTGTCACTTGGAGTAACCACAAGTCCCTGTCCATATGCGGCACGGGGGTCACGGATAAGGTGATGCATGAAATCTTGAAGGGTAGCCCTGTTCTCAAGTATCTTGGTAGGAAGAATGCTGCAGTTTGAAGCAAAACGTCAAGCTTTGTTCGAGATGTTTGAGGGAAATTGTGGTCGATTGCTGCTTTTGGTATGCACTTGATGAGGGTTTCCCACTGGAGATTTCGAGCCCTCTTTTGCTGTTGCCGCGTTTGAGAGGGTTCGTTCAGTATGATGAGGCAGCTGGTAATTGAAGCCTCACCCTTGACTGAAGCTGCGTTGAAGTTCTCTATGAGAAGGCAAACTAATTGTTCTATTCAGAAATGGTTAAGTGTCTCACAGAGGGTACTGCAGCCTGGTTGAGGGACTGCTTCAGAAGCTGTAGAACGCAACTGAGCTTTTGATTGGTAATTGGTGCCTTCAGGTGAGCAAATTGTTTAATTCAACCAATTCGGGTTCATACTTATGAACAGTTGATGGTCCCTCTTCCTGGAGTTGAGGAAGTTCATACTAAATTTTATCACACTGGAATCTGGTTCACATGGTTTGCTACTCTGCATGATGTCTAGTGCTGCAAATGTACATTGTGTCTCCAAAATAGCTACCAAAAGACCAAGGAGAAAAATAGCTGGTGTGGGTCAGACTATATCTTCTCAGTAGTGAATAATCATGATTCCAAAAGGTCAAAGTAAATTCTTACATGTTGCCTCTTCATTGTTGGATGTGCTTAGGTTATATCACTTGCGGCAGAGTTGAAGGTGTGCCATTTTCCTTCCCTAATTGCAAGTTTCTATGCGACACAGGTCTTGGTGTCCTATCGTGGAGTCTGGTGGCCCTCCTGAAAGCCAATGATGATATGATTAAACTGTATCACTTCACTTGAAACAGGCCTACTTCATCTGTTAATGAGGGCTTCATAAATATTTGAATTTGTTCATTGGCTGTAGCCCGTTTATTAGTGCTTCCCACTGTTCGCTCATGCATCCGACTATAAGCATTTTGCTGGAAAAAAAACACCCAGGACCTTTATTTTCCCCAATCTCTCCCGCCACAGTATTGTACCTCGCCGTCATGTCCTCGAGCAGCCGTCCGTCGTCCATTGTCATCAGTCGGGTCATTGTCGAGTCTTGTGTCTGTACCTGTTTGCCCTCTGGAGCAATGCTGATGCAATGAGCGGCATCACCGGCCGGTCACCCCAAATCTGGGTCGCCAAAGGCAGGAAACACCGGTTTGGGTTTCATGACATTGGATTTGACGTCTAGAACTCATCCAAAACGATAGAAATAGAGAGTGAGTTGTGTGCTCGATTGTTGCTGAGGCTGGTCAATGGCAAGCGGCAAAGGTTTTGCAGGATAATTATAAAAAAAAAAGTCTTAAATTTATATCATTTATGCTAATTCAATCCTAAATGTTTTTAATTTGGGCAATTTAGTCATAATTTTTTTGAAGATTTGCTAATTTAGTATTAAACATTTTAATAATCAACGTAGTCCCTTCGATTAACTTTGGTTATGAATCATTGATACAATAGCCCCAATTAGCGCCATCCATCCTATGTGGCATAGTCGGAGCAAACTTTGAATATTTTTTTATTTTTATTATTTTAACTGTTTTTTATTTATGATTTTCTGTTCATTCTTTTTTCTAGGCAAGTGCTTGCAGAGCATTTGTCAGCCCGAGCCAGGGTGGTAACGCTCGCCGCATTGAGTGAGGGCTCGAATACACTTGTTGTGGCCGATGAGGGCGTCGTGAGCCCTCTCCCAAGACCTCGTGGGACATAGTGGGTGTTGCGGAGGTGGTGGAGGGCCGCAACCCTTGCTCATTGGCCGGTCGGCCTGCTAGCTCGCTTAAAAAAAACAAAGAGTAAAACATAAAGAAATCTATAAATAGTTAATTGGCTTATGACATCTTTGCGAGAAGAAAGCTAATTAATTTCCTTTTTCGAACTCGAAGGAGTCAAAATCATTACCATTTTGCAATGTGAACTTTGAATCAATATATGAATAGGGCGGTAAAATATGGCAGATGTTGTTACACTTTTTTTCTTTTTTTAGTTCAAACAGGTCACTCCATCTTCACTTTTGACGGTTGTGGTGGATAACTCCAAGGGACAATCGGGGAAATCGAACACGTCAATGGTATAGCGGGGAGCCAGGAGATCGGTTGAGTAGCGTTGACTGTGGCCACTTTTAAAGTCCCGACCGGAGGGTTTTGTAGAAACCCGAAGAGGACGTCTCCCAAGGTGGCTCCGGTGGCCATTGAGAGGGTGGTAGCGGCGACGCCGGGACGAATTGTCATGTCGGTTGTCATCTCAACCAAATTATGTTAATGACATGTGGAACTCCGGTGTGCAAATTAAAATCCCACTGTACAAAGTGCACAAGTGTAAAGATCAAAACCATAATTGTTACTTCAAAAACAAAGATTAGGCGTACCAACAAAACATCCATTGGATGAAATACTTGACCATCCGAATCAAACATACTTCGGGCAACATGAGGTTCAATAATACCCGAATGGCGGAAAAGCTGGTCACATTATGTTATAATATCACGTCTCTACTACCGCTATTTTAATTCTTCATCCTCACGTTAAATCACTATGCATTATTTCACTTGGGAGATTAGATTTTCACCGAAAGCTTTAGAAATAATTGGAAGCCGATAGCTACCCTAATTCACAACTTTCGGACTTTTACCCCGTATACGAGTCATGGCGACGGCTTATACGCTAAATTCTACAGACACGGCATATCACTAATAGTTCTATTAATATTCATGATCAACACAAAAGGCAAGGTGGTGTGAATGAACAGATGAAATTAGAAGGGGCACCCAGGTATCCAAATTCACAGTAGAAAATGTAAGTTTCGTTGTAGAATCATTGGAATCAAGAAATCTGTTGAACTTACTCATCTCAATCAAAACTTTAAGGAGAGATTATTGAGGAAAAATGGACTTAAAATGAGGTTAGACATGAAGTGCTTACTTATAAATGAACAAATTGGGTAATTTCTTAGATGAAGTACTTGACCATCCGAATTTCTTTCTGCTTGAAGCCACACTTCTCATAGAATGCTTTATTCTCATTTCTGCAGTCAAGAATCGCCATATAGCAACCCACAGATCGGGCATGATCAGTGAGAAAAGAAAGAACCTTCTTGCCTAACCGCATCCCCCTAGAATCACGATCGACGACCACGTCTTCGATATGGCCAACCTTGCCGCAGTTCCTTATAAACTTCTTCTCGATGAACACACTTCCAGTAGCAACTATCTTTCCACAACTAGTATCCTCTATCACACAAATCACATGGTCATCGCCTAGAGAACTGAGCTCTTGGAATTGCTTTTGGAAATCCTCATCGGAGATAGCATCGCAAACTGTCAGTTGCTGCAGTAGCTCTACAAACCCTTTGCTTTTGTCGGAGATCTCTAGTTTCCGAACTTGAAGATTACATGCTTCATTTAGTGGGAACCCAGTATGCATTTCCTGAGATGAGGCTTCTGTTTACACCAACTTCATTCACATCGACAAGGAGAGAATTAGAGTTCATAGAGTCAAAGAAAAGAACATGGCACGCATATAGAAGCTCCAACATGTTATTAAAGGTAAATCACACATAAGACAAATAGCATTTCTCTATCTAAGCAAGCCACCTTGCACAGACTTGTAGTGGCCAAATCTGCTGAGCACTAAATCATAAAGCAAAAGATAAATGCAATTCACTTTTCGGCCTTCTTCTATCAAGCTAATATTAATGCAAATGCGATATCAGTTACTTCTTAGTGAGTCTGTTCGCAAAAGATAAAAACAAGAGGAGGAGGAGGAGGAGAAAAACTTGCTAATGAGGCTAAATTAGTATTTACGTACACACTACAAAGAGTAAAAAGAAGCAGCTCTATGGAGTCCTCTGTTTACAGAGTGATAGTCTCACTTTAAATTACAAACTTAGAAAGCAGAATCGAAGAACCTATCTACAGCCTGGCAACAATTATGGCTGAAAAAGAGAGAACGATGAACAAGTTTCCTTGGCTTTGTCATTTATCAAAACAGCTCATTAAAGCTTCAAATAAAATTCCAACTAAGAAAATTCCATTAGTTGCTTTGTTTGGTGCACAGTAGGTATCTGTAACGATGTTTGGTGTTAATACACGACACCATTCTCAATTGATACATTGGAAAACAACATCCGCGGTGCTTATTAGTCAAAAACTCACAAATGGAGTAGTTCTTTATCAAAGCATAAAATATCTCAAAAGATTTTTCTCACCTGGACTTAGTTCATGTCTAGGATATGGCAGATAATCCTATGAAATATACACTCCAGATAAGCCATAGAACACTATCTTGACACTGGCTGCATATTTTGGACACAATGCTGATGATGACCACACAACAACAGGAGCAGCTTTTGCCAACACTCATTAAGTTATTTGGTGGCAGTTGTAAATGCCAATAGAATTCTTACAGGCAAAAGAGAAAAAAGAAGTTCAGAGCGATGTTGAGAAAAGCTTTACTGCTAATTGTCGCAAATGCTGCTAAAGACATCCAAAAATGCCAGCGAAAGTTCTCTCTTTAGAGGCATTTGAGAGTGGCATTTGCAAATGCTGCGATCTGTATTTCTTGTAGCAAAAATTGTAAGTGCCAGAGAAAATGTCACCACAAATAGTCCCCAAAAACATTGCTTCACCGCGAATTAACTCTGCTAAAAGCTGTGAGGTTGAGACAGAGAGCCAGATTATGAAGTTTGCAATAACTCATTAAAGACGCACCCAACTCCTAAACAGCCTAAATAGTATCAAAAGATTCAACCCAAAAAGCAGAAGAAATCGATGGATTACAAACGCTTCATATCAACTCATGCATCGTTGCCAGACACAATAGCAATCTCTCAGAGAGTACACGAGACTGTCCTGCGCTTTTTCTAGAGTGTGATTGAGCCTAGCCATCGCGTACTTCTAATCTACGCTAGCGAAGAAGTCCAGGAGCATAAAGCTTATCAAAATCAGTGGAAATTCCCAGAATCGACCGACCCCCGACACTGTCTTGCGCTTTCAATTCAGGAGGAGCAAAAAAGATTACGCATGCACAACGCTCGTAATAATCACAATCACAAACCAGAAGAATGAGAGAGTACCCTTGGGCTCGATTTAATTGCTGTTCCCTGCTCTGCCGATTCGAACTCTGCTAGTGATTGATGAAATGCAAGCGAGGGACGAAGGAAGCAAAAGAGTCTGAGACTTGCTGTGCCTTCTGCGCGACTGGCGGTTGGTAACCTATTTACCCCCGAAGTTACCGAGAGGGGCAAAAAAGGAATTTCAGTTTAGGTCGCACTCCGCGAGGCGACGGGGGTGGAGAGGATGGCGGTGAAGGCGGAAAGTTCCACGAAGGTGGAGAGGAGATGTCTGGTGTTCAGTCGGCGCAATCCCCTCCCATGAAGTGAGTCCTCCCTTATCTCTGGATCGTCACCTTTCCCGCACTTCCTTTTGATTCGTGCGAAGGCCGGGCTGAAATTGGATCAGGTAACCCTCCATACGTCTCGTTACTTGCGTAGTTGTCTCTCTGTCCGTGGCCGGTGTGATGTTCTTATGTCGATATCCAACAATTCTTGGCCGTTGTGATGATATTGCTGAAAGTTGTCCGCACGACTGTCGGTGGAATTTGCGGGGCGTTCATCCGACACACCGCAAGGCGCGAGCCCCGTGAATGAAGTCAGATTGGTGAGATGAATGATGTCAAGCCACTCGCTGTTCGGTTGTGGTGAATGATCGAAATGAAAGTCCGGAACGGTGTGAACATAGAGATGCACATCTTGTTACTGGGGATTGTGAAGGCTTCAAATGGTTTCAGTGCCAATACATACTCTTGGGAGAATGGTTTCTCTGTAGAAAAAGTGAACTTCGTTCATCAAGATGTTGAACACACGCACACACCCATACATACAAAATCTCAGTTCATGGGTTTGAGACAAGTCGGGCATAACTCGCTTCTACTAATGTCAAAAGCGACCATTGGCTGCCATTGTAGCAAAGTTCTCGCATGTTTGTTAGCTCTCTTGCATCATCTTGTTATCTTTGAAATTGATTGGATTGTTACATTTTGTTTGTAACATCACTTGTCGTTTATTTTATCTTGTAGACTGTGAAACTGTTCTATGAGATATCTTTCGATGATAGTGCATTTCATGTGAGATGATGAGTTTAGAGTTTGATTTAGATTATAGTCATGTACGCGCTCGGATTACTAGATTCTAAGATCCCGGTGTCGTCAATATGCAATTAGTCTCATGTCAATTTGCTGTTGGTTTAACTCTTAAACCGTAGACGTTGGGCGTTATATGGTCAGCACTTTATTGAGTGGTTAATCTCAACGTTGGAAGGCTTTCTGGCTGTAAAGTTCCTCCGGGGACAAAAGGATTGGCAATCGTATCCTTTTTCTTTCAGTATTAATCCTACTTGTTGAACTTTAAATCGATTAAATGTTGGCGTGTCCTCATGAACTTGTAGAGAAGTAATATCTTGCTGAAATAAGATGGAAATAATTTACTAAAAGCGCACGAATTTGTCTAGTTAAAATATTAAGCTTAGTGAATGGATTTATGTTGCGAATTTTGGTCGGGACTGGTTGTGGTTCATGTATGCATGTTTGCAAAAGCCGGAAATATTGATTGGGGTGACTAGATCAAATTCACATTCAAGCAACCCTCGCTCATCATAATAATCTGGATCTCATCTCATAATCACACATATCTCCTTGAGGTGAAGTCTCACCCCGTTGAAGCTTCTTCCTCTCCATTGACATCTCCCGATGACATACACCTGACCGATAGTTGCATTCAGGTATTTTTAGCTCAATATTATGCTGACGGGCTTCAAAAGAGGGAGTATGTAAAGCTTAGATGTAGTTGACACCGATTGAGGGCCTGTTTTCATTGGCTTCAGATTAGATACCCATGCTTTCCGAATTCTGTAGTTCCAACTGGGTGCGGAGGTAAATGAATTTCTCGGTAACACTTCAAAGAATTCACCAACTCTGTGTTGTAGCAATAGGATAGTCCTCATATCAAATCAGCACCAGAAGCTCCTCATAGTATTCATATCAGGAAAAGCGATGGTATCCCGGAATTATAGTATTCCTTTTACTCCCTCCATGTTAGATCTCATATCATCTCTCTCATGGGATTTGCTTGAAGAGAGTTGGTGAAGTATAGTAGTTGTTTTTCTTTTTAAGATTTTCGGACATCGGAAAGTGAAGCAAGGCACAAGTTAACTTTAAAAGTTAATTTTTAAAAGTGGGGCCACTTGATTATGTTTTATAACGGGTGGAGTGATTTGATGAACTTGCCATTTCGTAAAGAGAAAAATTTACGAAAGCTTCATAGAATGAAAGACTTAAGGAAAACTCTATACATAATTGCGGCAGATGGGTTATATGGTATAATTTGGTTTCCGATCCATTGACTCGAAGACCGGCCTACACTTTTTAGAATCTAATTGTAGATGTCATGCTAGTAATACTCGCTATTTTTGTTCTGTTAGCTTTTGTTTGGTAAGCTGCTGTATGTTATCGAGAAAAGATCTTTAATACTTTCTTAGGCATAATTTATGTGAAAAAAAGGTTGAAATTTACCCTAAAAGCAGTCCAATCTTGGAAGAACTGAAAATCATTTCTGTCTACATAGTTTGGTCCAGATATTCAGATGAGCCGACTTATTTTTGTAGTGCTGATGACTGTTTACTGCAGGTGAGCTTGCTCGATTTCAGGTTGGAGTCACAATGGAAATCTCCCGATTAGATGCTTGGCATTCGAATAGAGATGGAAGCCCCAGCAGCATACATTGTCCGGGGCCTGTGTCGTAGGTGTTGTCTACCAGAAGTCATTCTGCGATGGATGCAGGTGGTGTTTTCTCCCAAAGAAGAAATCCCCCCTCTTTTCTTTTGACATTTTCAGCGTACACGCCAAAACGGATGTTCATAGCATCTCATCTGTCTTTCAATTTGTTGAACCATTCTCTATGCGATGCAGGTCTTGGTATCTGTAGCGGAGTCTGGTGGCCCTCCTGAAAGCCATGATGATCTGATTGAATTGATCACTTCGCCTGAAACAAGCTTACTTCATCTGTTTAGTCAGCAACACTTGCAGGTAATTTAAGTACTTGACACATGGGTCTTCATGTATCATGGGATACCAGGGACAGTCATTACGAGAGTACTACTCTCGTGCAAGTCCTGACTGCATTGCGCGTGAATTTTGTTGGCATAACAATGATTCACTACAGTCCTCTGGGTCCTCTCTGGTTTAAATTGTCTTTAATACTTTTAATTATGCACCCTGTGAACAAAGGACATCTTGATCGTACACCTTTATCGTGTCTAAAATGGATTGTGTTTTACTCTTTCATACTCTTCTTACAATGAGTAGTGTCCGACTTTTATGCATTTTGCCAACTCTTGTGGAATTATTCTAGTTACTTAAAGTTGCTGATGGTGTCTTGGTTTTTTCCAGGAATTTTTGTTCTTGCACAGAGAATGCTCCATATGCCGCATGGAGCAACAAGAAGTTGATAATTGGCTTCATAACAAGACACTTAAAGTTACTTCTCGATGAGAAATCATTCATTAGCCCTTCCTTTTCCTCTGTTTCGCGCGGCTGTCCTCTGTCTCTCTCTTCGCTCGAGGGTTCGCTCGTCTGTCCTCTGTGCGAAGGTCGACTGCGAAGGGTTCGCTCCTCTGTCTTCGCTCAGAGGGTTTGTTTCTAACTCTTTGCTCGAAGGGTTCACTTCTCTCTCTTCGCTCGTTCGCTTGTTTGCGAAGGTCGCCTCTTCGCTCGTCATCAAAAAGTTACGAGAGCACCTCTCTCTCTTCGCTCGCTCTCTGTGCAAGTGACCCACTGCGAAGCTGAGTCTCCCAACCGCAAAGCTCGACTTCAATCTTCGGCAAGAGATTCCCAACTCAGATCTGCTGGAGGTTAGGGTTTTCTCCAATGTTATTTTTTACCCTGCCTTGGGATATAAATCTGTCATTATCCCAATTTTTGCCATTGCCATGAGCATTTTTGTGAGTTTCAGTTTTGCTGCCATGTATGGAATTGCTGTGGCTGCCCTTGGTATGCCTAGTACCATTACCACTAGATTGGCCATAGATGCATGCCACAATGCTAGAGGTATTGCTGAGATGGCTGGCATGACTCACAGAATTCGTGGAGAGAACCGATGCCCTTGACGCTGCTGGTAATACAACTGCTGCCATTGGAAAGGTACAGACAATCCTCGCATATGAATATAGTAACAGACACTGTCTTGTTGTCCTTTTAGTAGCTTGTCTTGAAAAAATCCGTAACATAGCAGTGGAAACGTCAGTCTCTGTGTAGAAATTTTTTTGTGAGACCACGTTCATATCATCCAGTGTGCGCACATTGGCCAATAATTTTTTTTACCAACATTCATGACTAAATATATAGGTGAATTATGCAAGTCCGTTTGGATTCTTGCTGGTGTGGCATGACGTTTGTCTAAAATCACATTTTTTTTTTCCTTGATGTGCTGCCTTTAATCTATCATTATTAATATTACCCCTGTTGTCAAATTCTACTTACCTGTTATTTGAATCTTATATTTGATAAGCTTTTCACTTTCTCCTGGTAGTAGGGATTCACTATTGGATCAGCTGCCCTGGTGTCTCTCGCTCTGTTTGGTGCATTTGTGAGTCATGCAGCAATTTCTACCGTTGATGTCCTGACACCAAAGGTCTTCATTGGTTTGCTCATGGGTGCCATGCTTCCTTACTGGTTCTCTGCTATGACCATGGAAAGTGTGGGAAGGGCAGCATTGAAGATGGTTGAGGAGGTCCGCAGGCAGTTTAACAGCATTCCAGGGCTCATGGAGGGTCATGCAAAGGCTAACTATGCTAGATGCATCAAAATTTCAACTGATGCATCTCTCAAGGAGATGATTCCACCTGGTGCTCTTGTTTCTGGTGTTCAGTTAATTCTTATGGAAATAAGATGCGTATCTGTTTTGATAGTTTACGTTGCTCAAGGTATAGCTCTTGATAGACTGCTTGTTCAGAAGATGTTGTAGTTTCTTCGTTGTTGAACAAAATCTGTAGGTAAACTAGGTTTGCTGATTAATGCTCTTATCATGATCTCTATGACAATGTTGGAGCTTCACATCGGTTTGTATCATTTGATTGTGGTTTTTTCCTTGATGAAAATTATTCGTTGGCCTTGGTTTTAAACAGATTGGAATTTCAACATCCCACACTGGGGGAGCATGGTGCTCCATTTTATTTTCCCATTGAGGCCGAACCAGGAGCCTTGCCATACTCTCTCTCTATTCTAGGGTCCGCTTGAAGATGCGCTAAACAAGCCCTAAGCAGCGGTCGGTCCTTGAGATACTTCAAAATGCTGATCGGACAATGCAAAGAATTACATTGAGATATGCAATTGCTCCAACTGTTCGAAAGTTAGCATATACTTGTATGTGGTTACTCAGTGACCTGCTAAGTAAAGTTGTGTGACTTCATAGATCTTTTTCCTTAATATCTTGAAATTCGCTTTCAGGCTGGTGCTTCGGAGCATGCGAGGACCCTTGGCCCTAAAGGATCGGAGCCTCACAAGACTACTCTTATTGGAGATACCATTGGCGATCCTCTGAAGGAAACTTCAGGCCCATCGCTCAACATCCTCATCAAGCTAATGGCAGTGGAGTCGTTCGTGTTTGCTCCCTTCTTTGCTACTCACGGTGGTCTGCTGTTCAAGGATTTCTGAGGGAAGGAAATGGATGACTTCCCTTTTGTACCAGCAGCATCGTCATCAACTCAATTTGGCCTTGGCATATATTTCCTTGTTGGTTTTCTATAGCTTTAGTGATTCTGATTGCTAAGGATGGTGCATCTATTTCCTTGTTGGTTCTCTATAGCTTTAGCAATTCTGATATCTAAGGATGATGATGACGATTATGAGGGTTACAAGTTTATGTTATTATGGGAATGCCTACTTGAGTTTTAAGGCTGAACCTGGCAATTTTTGAATTATGGACTGGCGGATTCTTCACTTTTAGTGTACTCATCATGTTTTCCTCATAGGAAAGAATAATTATCGACCATGAAATGTGGAGTTTCATTTTTCGGCTGATGATCATGTTGGTATTCTTTAAATTTTACTATTGATATTCTTGGAATGTTTTGAGTCTATGTTCATACCTCATCCTGTACTGAGATCACCTCACACCAGAGGAAAGATTAAGTGGAAGTCTCTGTCCAAATGTCTTCACTGGGGGACACGCTTCTCTTGAGTATTTCATGAGCATGCAAAATCCTTATTTTTCTGAACGTTACTAAAAATTTGCATCGTCAAAAGGGAGCAACCACAACCACCCTTTTGTCCTTTTATCTGAGAAACACAAGACTGATCCTCAGACATGATGAATGTCGATGCTACTGCTTTGATGGAGCTTCTGCATCTTTCCTTTGATCTGTGTTGACAGATAGCTGAAAGTTTTACCCAATCAGGCATGCTCCAAGAACAATGCAGGTACTAGGAAATTGAGGTAGCCCCTACATACCGACTCCTTCTGCTTCAACGAAGTAAAAGAAGCATGAGCAGGACCTATAATTTGGTCCGCGTTTACATAAATAATTAAATGACGAATTATACTTAAATTATTCAATATTTGAATTTACATTTTCTTGAATAACATGCATTTTAGGTAAGAATCAATCATTTTTCATAGAATATTTTATGTTAATAATATTCCAGAAGTAGAAATTTTCAACCGTTATCAATCGAATTTCTGTTCGATAAGCAGAAATTTTATCCTGTTATCAAAGGCATTTATCTGATCAAAAATCAATTTTTGAGGCAGAAGTTGATTTTTTAACTTCTGCTTCTTAAGCAGAAATAGAAAAAACGCCTGAATCCTTAATCTTCCCCATTCCCTCCCGCCACAGTATTGTTTCAAGACATGATAGGCTTCCTCGAAGCTCCACTACGAACAGCCATTGACGATGCCTCGCATCGACGAGTTGTCACCCATTGCCATTGTACCTAGCGATCGTGTCTTCAAGCAATTGCCCGCCGTCCATTGTTGTTTATCGGGTCCTTGTTGAACCTCATGTCTCTGTCCTCAAGAGCTATGCTGATGTGGCCACTATTGCTACCAACAGCATCATGGGTCGCTTGCACCAAATCTGAGTCGCCTGCACCAAATCTGGGTCGCCCAAGGTGGGCAACACCGAATATGGGCTCGCCGACTTTGGAATTGACGTCTAGAACTCGTCCAAAAAGATAGATACAGAGAGAGTTGGGGGTTGGGGCTCCGGTTAATGACTCAAGGTGTTGTTTGGGGTTCCAAGATTGGTTGATGGCAAGCGGCAAAGGCACTACATTTTAAATTTATTATACTTGTACTAATTCAGTACTAAACATAAAAGGTGACGTTTTTCGGTTCCGTCTAATCCTATACAGGAAACGAGAATCCAGAATCCAGGCGATCTAATGGAACCTATAGAGTTCAAAGGAGAGAACGTCTCAAACTCCATGAGAGGTGAAGGAGACCGAGAAAAGCCACTATTCTCCATATCAAAGAATGACTAGAAGGCAATGCCTCCATACCATCACGGACGACAGCGTTTTAAACTCCAACGCTGCCGAAAAAAAAGATCGAGCACTAGCAGGAGCCCTACTTTTAGCTCTTCCTCGGTCGGAAGAACCAGGAGGAGATTTTGGGAATCACTCGTTGTTCATCGATTTTTTCACCTTTCAATGAAAAAGCACTAGAGAGAGAGACAATGAGGGACAGAATGTGCGCGAAAGAGAGACAAAAATGGTCGGCAGGTGGAGTGTGCGATGTAGTTTATATGGGTTTTGGGGCTTATGTCAACAAGGTGCAGGGGAAAAATCCTAGGAGAAACAGTAAGGCAATGAGGTGAGGACATGACAGCGAGGTACAATGGACCCGACAGATAAGAATGGACCACACATGATTGCTTGAGGATATTGAGGGGGTCACAGCACTTAGCCTGCCCTCAGTATGGCTCGCAAGGGCCTAGATAAGGGTTGCGGCCCCGGGCAGAGCGAGGGCCCTCGATCCTCACTTAGGGGCCATCGGCTTTGCTGGCGTTGTGAAGAAAAATAAAATAAAAAATCAATAAAAAGTTCTAAAAATATATAAAATAAAAAATATTATTTATGTTAGTGTTGATCATGTCATGTAGGACAATCGGCCTTAATTGGGTTGTCACATTAGGATTTTTAGCCAAAATTAACCAAAAAGACTAAATTGGTAATTCATTAAAAGGTTTAGGATTAAATTGACACAATTGAAATGTTTATGATTGAATTAGTAAATTTTTAAAAGGTTTAGGACTAAATTTTCCAAATTGAAAGGATTATGGCTGAAATTTGTATCAATGCAATAAATTTTGAACTTCTTAAATAATTTTCCCGCGTATGGTGAAGCTTAGAGCTGTTCCTTTGATTGAGTTCATGAGAGAGCAAAATGGGGAAAATAAGGAAAAGGAGAAGTGGATAGCCAAATTAAGTATGTCTATGACAAGTGGACTCCATTGTGCAAACTAAAATCCAACAAAACAAAGTGCACAAGTTAAAATGATCAAAACTATAATTGTTCTTGCAAAAACAAAGATGAGGTGTACCAACAAAATAACGATTGAATGGAAGACTTGACCATCCAAATGAAATGTACTTCGAGCAGCATTAGGTTCAATATCCGAATGGTGGGAAAGCTGGTCACATTATGCTATATTATCTCCTCTTTTATTCTACTATCGCTATTCTAATTCTCCATCCCGAATTTGAATCTCTATGCATTATTTCACTAGGGAGATTAGAATAGTTCTTTTTACGGATATCCGAAGTAACCCGGAAGCTAATAGCTACCCTAATTCACAACGTTTAGTCTTTGCACAATGCTAAATTCTACTGAAACGGCATGTCACTAATAGTTAGATTTTATACTTATGATCAACACAAAAGGCAAGGGCGCTGTCAACGAACAGATGAAACTAAAAAGGGCACCGAAGTATCTCGAATTCACAGTAGAAAAATGCAAGTGTCAGTTGTTGAATTATTAGAATACGTAAATCTGTTGAACTTACTCATATCAACGGGAACTCGGGGAGAGATTATTGAGAAAAATGAACGTAAATTTGGATTAGACATGAACTACTTCCTCATAACTTAAAAAATTGGGTACATTCTTAGATGAAATACTTAACCATTTGAATGTCCTTCTCTGCTTGAAGCCACATTTCTCATAGAATGATGTATTCTCATTGCTGTGATCAAGAATCACCTTATAGCAACCCACAAACTTGGCATGATCAGCGAGGAAAGAATGAACCTTCTTACTAGACATTAGGCGAGTAGAAATTCTAACTTGTCGATTGTCTACCTCTCTTTGCATATTACTTTTGCTGGTTTGATTGACGTCATTGAGAGTGGGATTTATGGACTTAATGGTTGGATCTTCGAAATTGGACATTGATTAGTGGTGGCCGAGAGAGCTGAGCTTCGGCTTAGGCATGCCTCTTTTGAATTGGTTTTGCACGTTGTATCTAATTGCTTGATTGACGCTCTTGAGGGTTGAATTCATGATAATGGTGGGCTGCTCATCAAGGTGGACGGTGATTGGTGGTTGGCCGTGCGAAGTTCTTGTCATCGACGATTTGGATAGGTGAAGGATCCCCGAATTGATTCGCTTGTGGTTATTTTGAGTTGTACAAGGTATTATAGGTGCTGGATTAGAGGAATTCAAGCCTAGTTGGGCAAGACGACTGATGTATTCATGTGAGAAAGTCAGCTATGGTGTTACATGGGTGAGAATATGATCTTGATGCTTTTGCTTATCGTGGTTGTTACCAAATTGATCTTGCCCTATTGTTGCGGTTGACGTCTTGTTTGCTAGGTGATTGACATTTCTAATGGTTGGCCAGCTAGAGCTGTACTCGTTGAGCTTTTAGCTCACTCTCATTGTTGAACTCTTTTTCATATACCTTGGTTCCCGTGTCTTCGGATGATAGTGGCGATGCTGGAGCATGCCGATGGTGACTGTGGATAGTATTATGGAGTAGATTTTTCTTTTGGTCCTCCCAATGTAAACTTTTCATTTAAAAGGATGATGTACATAAAGGTTTTATAATTAGATGACTTTGTTACGTGTCGGTGACTGTTTGTTTATAATAGGTGTCGATAGTGAAACCCTATGAGGCCATACACTTTAGGCACTTGTATGTTGGCATCACTTGTTTAGATAGTCGTCCACATGCGCCATATACTTTGTATGTAATAACGGATTAAAGCAGAGTGCGTACTTGTAAGTGCGGGCCTGAGACGTCACACTTGGTTAGGCCCTTCTCTTAAATAATGAGGGTACTTCAAGTTCTTGTTTGAAACAAGATTTAATTCGGGCACTTATTTGAGAAATTGAAGCCACTTTAGGTAATTATTTAAGAAAATAAGGACACTTCATGATCTTATTTAGAAAATATAGTTACAGTCACTAAAAACCCTCAAATTTAAGTAATTTTACCCCGAATGTTTTTTTTAATTCAAAAAAATCATGAAACTTTAGACCTAGTGTTAAATCTACCCGCAATTCCTTGTCTAAAAAAGTTTTACATTTTATGTCCTCTCTCAAATTTGCCCAGAATAACGGCAAGAACCTTGAGGACAAGGTCAAGACTCGAGAGAGCAGTTTCCATGTTAACAAGGGAGCAATCTCAGCATTCGGACCGAACCTCACGGTCAAGTGGGGCGGTAGACTTTTCAGCATATAATCATTGCAAGGAGAGCTCAAAAAAGAAAAGGGTGGAGCTTTTCTTCGCGGCCAAGAAAGAGAAATAAAGAGAAAGCGTGATGGTCAGCAAAAGAGAGAAAAATTTGATACAAAATAAAAATAAAAAATTGAGAAGTGATCGTCAAAAGAAAGAAAGAAAGAACAGAGGAGAGAGATTCTCGTGGAGGAGGTTAAAAGGAAAAATTGAAAAGACAGAGAGACAGAAATTGTCGGGGCACGTGTGAGAAAGCCACCGAGAGCAAAAGATCGGGTGTCAAATCAAAGGAAAGGAAGTTGATTATTGTGAAATGATTTGAGAATTATCAAAGGATTGTAAAAATGTTATTCGAATTGATTTGTGTATCATATTAACAGAAGTTATTCTATTGTAAAAGGATATATGTTTGGTATAGTGAAAACGATCTACGAAATGTCTAACCCTTTTTATTGAAGAGATAATACTACTCAGCTGAGAATGCTCCCAACAACATAGTTATTCGAGCCGACCATCTTGTAATCATGTTAATTAAAGGAGAATCAATGTCAAAACCAAGTAGTATACTACCTCAATTCCGAATTGGCTAAAACGAAGCTTAATCGCTAACAAAAGAATTACCAGGCAGTAACAAATTACTTGCCCAAACCGATTATTCAAAGCTATCTGCAACGTGGAGCTCGCACGCAAAGTTCGAAAATTTTGCTCCAACTAAAACGTTACTTCAAATCAACTCTCAATGAAATCTCATAACTTCACAACGTCATAATTCATGATTTTCATGTAATTCCACGGCTTAATAATTCTAATTGGATTTCACAGTTCAAATTTCACATAATTTTGAATTTGTGTCATAATATCAAAAATTACTTCGATTTGACGAACATATGGCTTAATCCTCGCCGGATATTGCGGATCAAAAATGCTCCTTTTTCCTTTCCCCTTCTTTCCTCTTCTCTCTCTCTTAGTGCGAGCTCTCCCTTTTGGCTTTATATTTCTTCTTTTGCTTTTTTCTTTTTCTAAAGCCCACTTTTTGACCAAGCCATGTGGAAAATATGAAATGTGGGCTCCCACTGGACACGTGTCGGTCAATTAATATAGTATTATTTTGTTGACTTAGAATATTTCATGTAACCCAATATTTCCTCGTTACTCTAAGCATGTGGTTGCTATTTCCGGGAAATGAATTACTAATTTATTATGTAGCTTGACAAGTTTGACTTTTTAGTGCGGTTCCATTGTATAAAGGATAAATACCACGAAAAATCTTAAATTGATACACATGTAACATGTAGATGGTTATATGTACACCCGATAATTATCATGTGTTATCAAACTCAGTATTTGACGGTAAAATTTAACGAAAACTAACGGATGATAAATTTTTTGCAGCTGTATCGGTTTGGGTAGGTATATCGGTTTGGAGTTTTTTATGATCAAGAAATAATTTGGGATAAATTTATCATATGTGTACCAATGTGGGATTTTTGGTGGTATTGACCCTTGTATAAATCGGATCACAAGAGAATGGTCAACAACTGGGCATTTTCTATTTCCTAAGCGGCATTTCGATTCTTTTCTCCGTGAGACTTGAACTCAAAAATCAAGGGAGGGTCAGAGCAAAGACGAAATGCACCGTCTCAATTTTGGATATTCTTTCACGGAGCTCGTCGCAATGATCCTTCTCCCGGGGCGTGCATTCTATTTTCCCCAGTAAAGTTTTTGCCAAGTGATGCGCTCATGTTGGAAAAGTTGGTCCTCAAAACTTAAAAGACATGAAAGGCATCGATCGAAAGAGAAGCTAGTTGATCCAGGCATATTGTGACTGAAGGCATTTAAACTCTGTTCTAGAGTTTGCTAAATCGAGTCTAGAAGGCATTCAGCTTTGCTAAATCAAGTCTAGAAGGCATTCATCTTTGAGTTTGAGTGGAAATGGAGCAGTTTATTCGTCATCATCAAATTTTTTTTTTTTGACATAATATATCGTAAGAGACCATGCTCATGGCAATGTGACGTGCGGGCCTTCTTCTATTGCTTCCTTCCCCACTCACTTCCTCACGGAGTGGAAAGACCCGATTAAACAAGTTGTTTTGGGGCACTTAACCTGTTCTAGTATGTGCTTCAAGTTCCCGATCATAAGAGAGAAAAGTTGACTAGAATATGTGCTACCCGTGGTCAAAATGAGATCATCAAGCGAACTTTTTTAGAGAGAGAAGAGGTAGTGACATGTGCAATCTATTTTCTTCTCTTATCGGGAGAAGGTCCGATCTAATTGTACATTCGATGCATTACTACTACATTGAAGCTTTCCAGTTTCATGCCAATTACAGAATGTCCTACACTTTATCCCGGAAAAAGAAAGGTAATTCTACATCCTCACCGGTCCCTTTGATTGCGTTTGGGATTAACCTTGTACGCTTGGCTGACTCTACTTGTGTTCAACCAAAGTGAGGCAAAAACAGGGAGGACATCCATATTGTGGATTTCGGGGAAAAATACAACGAGATCAATTTAGAGTTTCAATGCAAGAGGGGTAAATTCCCAAGTGAGATCAAGAGCTTTAAATAAATTAACAAAATGCAGTCGACTCATAGCTATATACCAAGCAATTAGATCAAACACGATGCTCCACTCGTTGGTTCATTGAAGGGCAAGCTGCCTCTTTATTTTGCCTCCGAAGATACTTTCTTTTTGTTCCTTCCTGAGTTTTAATGGCCATGGATGGTTATTAGGTGCTGATTAGCTTCATTGATTATATTTAGATCTGCCAATTGTGTTTGAGAAATCTTCACCGGCATTTGGTCGGTGGCCACATGAGAAAGTGCAAGGACACGTGACGTGTTGATCCACAATCAATGACCATAAATAATTGTTTTTGTTAAGATATATGTCTCCAAAAAGGAAACTTTACTAATCAAACATGGAGCTTGCTTATTAGTCTTTCGTAAATCAAAATCATCCCCATTAAATCCATTCATTTTCCACTTTTCCTTCTTTAGTTATGTTTTAACTTAGTCAAACCCAATTTCGATACCGATTATTGCATAAACAAGCAATCGAACAATAAAATAAAATAGGCAAAACAAAAAAATAAATCGGATAATAGGTTTACATGCTTCGGTCGAGTGAGATTCATCGCTGCTTTCTCTATTGATCGAATCGGATAAATTAGGTATCTCGTATATTTTATTATTCTATCTATTTTCTTGTTCGATCGTTGCTTGCGCAACAATTTTAATAATTGCTCATCGAACACACATAAGGCCATAAGTGTAAAATCTCAAATGTCCGAACACTAGGACCAATTTGATGATTCGACATCGATCGATTAGGAATTTAGGTTGGATCCAAAGAAAGGAAATTCTATATGAGTTGCCTTGGGTATCAAACTCAAGCCACGAGCCTCGTGTGTCCACACATCCGTGGCTTAATCGATAATTCAATATATTTAGCTACTTGCACTAAGCATAAGTGGGGCCCTCTCGTCCCGTCCCTCTCCGTCGCTCTCGCACTTGCCTTCATTTAGCTCGTTTACTTAGTTTGACTCCGGTCCAATACCCCGTTCGGAAATGTCAGAAACGAAAGTCCACCATTTTAGAAAAAACATCCATATAAGTGATACCTACTAAATTCCACAACGAATCTAGCAAAGAGGCACGTAAATTAAAAAGACAATCATGTCGCGAGGCTCAAGCTCGGCTACGCGCAGCTTGAAAGAGATTATTTATTGGTTCAGTTAATTACAAGTTCTAATTATTAATTTTTTTTTAAGGAAAGCTAATTGGTTATTGGAAGCGCAGAGAGAGAGAGAGAGAGAGAGAGAGAGAGAGAGAGAGAGAGAGAGAGAGGACCGGAGAAGACTCTCTTGCAATTACCCAGCTACGCGTGGTTGCCAACCGGTTCCCATTATACAAATCAACTCACGGGGAGAGGGAATTGGCATCAGCATGTTTCTTATCCGGATGCATTGCAAGTCGCTGTCCATTTCTTATTATATATTTAGATCTGCCAATTGTATCATTTACGAGCAAAAAAATAGACCAATATATGTAAAAATTTACGTATCACCGAAAGTTATTTCAGTATATTCTCCATTATAGACTATACTAATTTAATAGAGAGAAAGGCGTAGCGAAAGTCTTAAAAGTACAATATAGACTGCAGGAGTCGAGATATCAAGCTACTAGGGTTTATTTTTTTTTTTTTGGTAAGGTGCTACTAGGGTTTATTATATTCCCTACTACTAAGAAAACTATAGATCCTCTGGTTACTCACATAGTCAATCAAGTTAACATAGATATTGCAGAAGGATGTGCTCATTGTGGCATCAAGAGCTTTAAATATATTAAAAAAAACATTTTCTGATGGAAAATAAATTTGAAAAAGTGCAGGAAAGTTCAACGGCGCAGCAACTGTATGTATTTATCAAGTATGACCACTTGTCTGCATCGAAACTTGCTCACATGTGCAGTGAAACTTCCACCACATGAAGGCAACGACTATAAACTTATGGGTTACAAGATTCTCTTTGCCAACTGTTCCCATTATACAAATCAACCCACAGGGAGAGAGAATTGGCAACAACAAGGCCATTTCCTGTTTCCCGAGAGAGGAATTCTGGTTCTTCTCTCCGTCAGACCTGAAAGTGAAAATTAAGCGCAGAGTCAGAGCAAAGCCAAAATGCATCGACCCATTTTTGGGCATTCTTTCGCCGTGCTCGTGGCACCCATCCTTCTCTCCGTGCTTGCATTTTATCTTCTCAATAAGAAGAAAGCTGGTGCGCGTAGAAATGGAGAAGATGCTGATACTGGCGCACCTGGTTCGATGACTACGCCGACAGAAGCTGACAATTCCGATTTTACGTTGTTCGAAAATGGTAGATTCATGTGAAACATGACGCAGCTCGACGAATACTTCACAGTAAGGCACACGTCCTGATCCTATATGGATGAAGATATTCATGCCCGTGCGACCTATGGTACGTTGCTAGTCGTTGATAGTGAACGACAAAGACGAAATGCTCTTGCTACTTGAAATGGGATGTGATGCGCACACAAGGAGATTTTATGCTATTGTTTGAACCAATTATTTGGGTATAATTCATACTTCCGACGATTAGAAAGTATGTTGATACCATAGGGCTTTTACGATTTAAGCTCATATTTTTCATTAATAATTTGAGTTTGGACTTATGAATAGCTACTATTATGCATAATTTTTTTCTCTAGTAATTGAGGAATCTAACAAGACGTGCGAAGTGCTAATTATAGTAGAATTTTCTGCTAGACGTAACCCCAGTTTGAGAATGAACCAGGATAAAATCATATGTCTCGATTTCTCTTTCTTCGCTACTATTGTGCGCCAAATCCTAACACTATCACTAGAGCTATCAGAGTGATCCGGATCGAATCGGGACCATGAAGGAAGCATGTGTTCTCGAATCGGGTGGGGCGAGGGGAAAGAAAGAGACCCCACAACGCCAAAGAAGTCCTCCCATCATAGCTTTCGCAACCGATCCCTACCCACCCTTCACCATAAATAGGGGATTAATCTCAATAATTTCACTAACATTTTCCCCCACCACAATCATTGCGATAAGAGTTCAGGACATTTCCCTGAACTTGCACTGTTTTCGCACAGTTGGCAAGTAGGGAAAAATTAAGTTCTTGGTACGCCCGACATATGGTGGGGGGGAAAATTGGAGGCCTTTTTTTTTCTTTTTGTTTTTTAAGAGTGCTGTTTGTTGGGTTTCTTTCCAATTTAATTTTTTTAAATTAAATATTTACGAAAATATTTTTTAAAAATAAATATTTACCGATTTGGGCCTCACTCGGCGGTTGGTCCGCCGAGCGGCCGGGAGTGGGCCCAGCCCGCCCGCTCGGCGGCCATGCCGCCGAGCGGCCGGGCGGTGGGCCCCCACGGCCCGCTCGGCAGCTGGCTGGTTTTTTTTTTTCCTTTTTTAAGTGTTTTAATTATTTATATTTATAATATTTAGTTTATATCGTATTTTTTTAACATGTTATATTTATTTTGTGCATAATTTTTTTTGCGAAGCTTATGTTTATAACATAATTAGTAATAATTAATAGAAAAAATTGTTAAGATCTATAATTCATAAATAATGTTGTAATTATGTAATTAATTGAAAATATTCATAAAAAAAAATTGGTAAGATATATGTTGAAAAAACAAATGCGAAAACGAACACGTAACACAAGGATTTATGTGGTTCGATTAAGGTGATCTACGTCCACGGATGAGGCAAAACGAAATTGCACTATGATCAAAGAGAGTATAGATTACAAAAGTCGATTTTCGACTGAACAAAAGTACACGGCTCACTCGTCTCTCACATAAGGAAAATCTTCAATAGCAAACGAAAAGAAACTCTACCCGCAGTATAAAAAATAGGGCACAAAAAAGAATTTCTCGGGGGCGTTGCCCCCGAACCCGCACGCAAATCTGTTCACACCGCAAAGGAGATTTGTTCGCTTGCTCCGAGTTGAGCCTATTGGCCCAATTCTCCGCATGATGAACTAAATCTCAATTTTTCCTCCACTTTATGGGCCACACAAAAATATGTCGAGTCGGGTGATAAACCGGACCGGGTACATAAAATTCAAGACATATTTAACAATATATGAAATTAATTGAAAATATTCATAATATAAAATTGGTAAAATATTCATATAAATAATATTGTAATTATGCAATTCAGTTGGCTAAAAAGATTGAAAGAAGAGGAAAGAGGGAAAAGAGGGTTCATTTGATATCAAGAAGTAGCACCGATGGGAGAAAAATGCAAAATTGACAAGGAAAACAGCCGTTTTCCCACACAAAAAGAAAAGCCCGGCTTTTTCCTAAAAAAACGCCGTTTTCTTGTAATTATGTAATTAATTTAAAATATTCATAAAATGAAATTGGTAAGATATATGAAAAAAAAAAAATGAGATTTTCATAATATATTCATATATTGGAGAGACATAAATCCAACCGGAAGGTGAAATGGTGATGTGTCAACAACCGGCGGATAGGGTCGACGATATCAGATCGGGCTCAAATTCGGTCGACTGAAGGGAAACGGCGTCTTAATCAATATACATTGCCGTTGGCGGTGATGAACGATGGATTTTTGCGATTGGGGATTGTCTAGATGGGTTTTTCTATTTTTTTAGTATTTTTGGGATTTTTTAATTGCGGTTTTGTAATTTTGGATTTTTAGAAATTATGAAAATCTCAATACTTAATATAAGTATCAATAATTAAAAAAATACGAAATGAAAAAAAGTTGGTAAGATATATAAAAAAAAATATGTTGTAATTAATGTTAAAATTTATTAAGATCTATAATTAATAAATAATATTGTAATTATGTAATTAATTGAAAGTATTCATAAAATAAAATTGGTAAGATATATGAAAAAAATGAAATTTTCATAATATATAACAATCGTCAACCGTAATTACATATACTAATGATGTTGTCCTCCTCTATGACCTCCCGTTCCGCAAGTAGGTCGTCTCCGTTGTTCGGGAAGTCTAGTATTGTACGGACGTCGAGGACGAGAATCCGGATGACTAGGATGTGTGGATGACGAAGGCATATCTTCTGCAAATATGCCCCGTCCATATGGTACATATCCTACTGTATGAGGGTATTGAGAAAAAGGAGAGAAATCGGATCCATAAGGCTCGCAAGAAGTAGCTGGAGTCTGCGGCGGTGTATTGTCGGGATATTGAAAAATCGGATCCCCCGTGAGATGGGCTTGCAAACTATGAGAACCCGGGAGTGAAATCTGACCGGCGAAATCCTGGAGTAAACCCCGGAGTGAAATCTGATCGGCCAAACCCCGGAGTGAACCCCGGAGTGAAATCTGTCGTATGATACTCCAAGGGATAGGGGACGACATGACCACCTGGATGATCTCGAGTAGCCCTCCGCATTGGCTGAACAGTCTCGGGAGGGTTATCATCCCGCGGTCCAACGGGTGCTGCTGTAGTTGCTGGTTGGGGCGGTGGCATCATTGTTAGCCGTCTTTCCTCATTACGAGCGTATAGCATTGCCCTAGCTATATTCCCCACAACTGCCCAGGATTGACGAGATGGGTTGACATTATGTATGATATGCAAAATTTGTTCAACGCCATCACCCCGGTAATGATATCAAAATTAACAAAAGTTATGAAATGATAATAGATCACGTTACTAAAAAATAATTAACGAATCAAATTGAAAGCATTTGCACGAACCGTTACACCCATTGCGGCCCCCGGAATAGAAATCCACCTCCGGGTATGTCTACGGTACCACTCCATATATCCCGAATGATAGTGAAGTGCCTCCGTTGCAGGATCACCATTGACAATGTAATCGATACGACGGTCCCACATATCAATGCACCGTCCGTGTTTACCTACCCAATCCTTGCCAACCGGCTTTAATTCAATATCATGCAACGCGGTATGATCACGCGGACGAGTAGGTATTGGCTGCTGCATACCGAACCGACGAAGTACTCGATCCGGATAATACCACTCAACTATCCAGAATGAGATGAGTGGGACACGAGCCCTCCAACTATCTTGTCCCCGCCGGCGATAATATGGTAGAGCCTCCAGAATGTCATTGGGGTATGGCTCCCAAATAATCTGGTATGGTAATAAAACATATTAAATTAAATCAATAATTAATTTATAAGCTAAAATTATATTAAACTTATTGGTTGTTATCATTACTTACGTCTTCTGATCCCATTCTATCAAGTTGATAGCGTAAATGTGGCAACGTATGTGTAGGGACCTCCGTTGTCGGTAGGCCTTGACTCCACCTGCATAAAAAAAAAAATGAGATTTTCATATATTATACGCACTGGAAAAAATTAATGACTGATGAACTAAAAAAATAATAGATCACTTACCGACTACCGAGAGGTGCATCTTCTAAAGGATCACGATCTGCCAAGGATGGGGCGACACATCCGAAGCGCTCGCATGCCCAAATCTGCAATACATGTAGGGCACCTCCAATTTGATGTTTTGATGGATCGGTTGCACTACATAGCTCCCGATATAACCATGCAAGCGCTGCTGAACCCCAACCGTACTGCGTAGGGTTGTTGAGGTCCGCCAACAGTGGAAGAAATAGTAAACTAGCCCGTGCCCTTGATTTATCCGAAAAAATGCATCCTCCAATTAAACGGAGAATGAACGCCCTAGCATGTTGTACTATCATAACGTCATCGGCATCCGGAGGGAGATCATCAAAGTGTTCTCTCAGCCAACTTAAGTTTATCTGCGTCCCACTCAAATTAGGTGGGCGAGCACCAAGTAGATCATCACAGAGAGTGCCCCAGTTAAAATCGGTACGGCCAAGAATCGCACGTCCATCTATGGGCAGCCCCGTGATCACCGCTATATCCTTAAGCGTAATCGTACATTCACCTTCCGGCATATGGAAGGTGTGGGTCTCGGGTCTCCACCGCTCGACCAACGCAGTAATCAAATGCCAATCTAACTGAAAATACCCCATCATATAAACTCCATAAAATCCCGAAGCTTGAAGATACGGGAGTATGCGTTCATCAAGTTCATTCACGTGCAACATGGATCGCCGACATCTAAGGAGTGCATTTTCATCTGCCTGTGAAATGTGATATGAACAGTTAGTAGAAATTTTGATATTGGGGTTATGAATGGCAAATGAACTACTAAATTTCTCAATTACCCGAGCGTTCCATACGGTCTCTGATCTATGTCGGGCCTGTCGTGTAAGTAGTGAATCATCCCGAGGTCCCGGCTGAATATGAGTCCTTTGTGCCATATCTACAATTGTCATATTATCTCCATCATTAAATTGACATATCTAATGTACATATGGAACAGAAGCAATGAATAAATATCGTGCAACCGTGATATTATAACATCACAATAAATTAATATATAAAAACCCGAAATTGCGAAATGAAATGCACATGCGGACGCCTAAACAAAATTCGAATGCAACGAAGCAAGATGATCCAGGATATCATAAAAACAAACATCACATAACTGAAAACCAAATTACACAACGAGTTCAACGAAAAGGGATACAGCGGTACGAGGTTCGAAGCTTACAACAAAAAACTACCAAAAGAAATCCCACAGACGTGTCCAAATATGAACGCAATCCTACGAGGGCATAAAAAGGTAGATAATATAGCTACACAACGAGGTCGGGCCACTATTCTCGGATAAGTCCTCATCGCCTAGCGGGTCGTAATCCGTAAATGCGTCTCACTCTTCAGCTTCTTCAGTGGTCGACTCGTGCTCCATCTCGGGCTCGGACTCGTCCTCCATCTCGGGCTCGGACTCGGATGGTTCTCCGTGCGCAACGTCCGCATTAGAGGGCTCGACGATCCGATCATCTCGCGGGGGTTTGGGGGACTCCGATTGCTCACCTTCAGGCTTGGGCTCGGGGTTGAACACTTCACCGTCCGCGGGTCTATTATTACACCAGCCCGGAATAATACCATGAGGTATCTCAAAAGTCCTAAGCGGTCCATGTTCTACTTCTCCCTCTTGATAGAACCAAGCTTCAAAGGTATGTGGGATCCAAGAATCGCTCCCTTCATCGACCCAAACTATGGTTCCCTTCCTAAGGTAGACCTTATCCTCGCCTACCGGGTACTCGGTGATGATCGTATCAATATCCATCGGTACCCCAAAACGCTTTGGCGGCATATCTAGAGGTTAGAGTCTGGAAAAGGTTGTACCACAACGGGGTGAGATTTCATCTCAATAAGTCAACCCTAATTCGTTAGTAGGCCAATACTACTTCCGAACAATTCTAAAATGCGTCATATACAGCGATTAATAACCAAACGACGATACATCAACAACAATTCAAGAATTAATATAGAAGTGGAACTAGACTTCATACTATATCATTTCAAGCAACATAGATTCATAAGTCTATAATATAAAATGTTAGGATAGTCACAGAGATTCTCAACTCAATGGGCGGGCCCGCGTGTTAACACCTCAACCAATCATCAAATATTATTTCGCACATACAAAATCGAGTATTAAATGCATCAATAAAGCAAGTCGTCCTATCCACGACTACATTCTATAACCGAACATAACTCATCCCAATTTACTCAGTCTTTTATCAAGAGTTACGGTCGAAATTCGGAATGTCACACGACCCGTGTGTACAAGTACTCCTATTATGCCCCGATTTCCCACATATCGAGCAATGGATGCGGGAATTGCTACAACTCGGTGTCCTCCAGTCCATCTCATTACGTATACGTGATGCACGGGGCCTTCCTTTATTCCTAATGCGTCTCGGGTCCGGTACTAATGGCGGTGCGTCGGGTTCGGACCAGTACTCAACATGCCCCAACGGATAAAACATATACCGATAGCACTGAAGAGTTTTATCCAGCGTGTAGCACTCATCTACGTACAGCTCGTAATCAATTCCATATGCTTGACATGCTGCAATTACGTGGGAACATGGAATTTTAATCTCTTGAAATTTTCCACATGTGCACGTTCGTGAGTCTAGGCACACTATCGGTTTATGGCCCCCTGATCCTCTTGATCCGTCATGTCCAGTTTTAACTTCGAAAATCCCTCCATCGTAGTCGAAACATGTAACTTCGTGCCTATTTGCACGTTGACTGTTTTCCCCGAGTGTTTGACCAGCAAAATGTGTAAATACATGTTCTTGGTCCTTCTGCATCCCGTACTTTGTTCTTCTTGTATCAAAATAGTGGACCAACCGATAGAATATCTTCTCCACCATAGCTTTTATTGGCAGACCACGATAACCCTTCAACATGCCATTGATCGATTCAACTAAATTTGTTGTCATCGCTCCATATCTTCTCCCTCCATCATAAGCCTTCGTCCATTTGTCCCTTGGAATCTGGTCACACCATGCAGCTGTGCGTGCATCCATACCCCTAATTTCGTTCATGATACGATCGAACTTTCGTTGTTGATTCGCGTAAGCTGTATATTACAATAATAATTAGTATTTCCTTCTCAAATATTGTCAATACGTATTTTCATCAAATTTTAAAATTTCAAAATTCACCTGCCGCTTCAATAAGGGCTTTGCATTCGGCATTTTTGAATTGTTTGTTGTAGTTGCTTACAAGATGATGAACGCAATATCTGTGGTAGCCATATGGAGGACGCCACCCCTTTGTCTCCATTGCTCTTTTAATCCCCATATGTCTGTCTGATATTACACAAATATTATCCCTACTAGTAACATATGTCCGCAACAGAGTCATAAACCAACTCCAATTATCAATATCTTCCCGATCGACTACAGCAAATGCCAACGGGAATATATGGTTGTCGCCATCAAGTGAGGCCGCTACAAGGAGTGTTCCTCGGTATTTCCCGTACAAATGAGTACCATCAACAAATATCACAGGCCGACAACTTGCGAAGCCTTCAATCGTTTGCTTGAAAGTCCAAAACAACCGGTTGTTGACACCCGATTTTTAATCAGTTTTCCTTTAGTTTTATCTTCCAAAATTCACTAAAAATTCACAAAAAATCAAAAAATATTAAAAAAATCAACATTGGAAGCCTTGGCCAAGCATAAGGAACCAATTTGGAACAAAAAATAATTTTTCATATTTTTCACATTTTTTTAATATTTTCGGAAAATAGAAAATACTAGAAAATGCATAAAAAATACCTTTTGAGGTCGCAAAAATACACAAAAATGTCCAATGTTTTTCTTTTAATCCCCTTTTAATATTTACCTCAAGAAAAATTGAAAATTGAGTTCAATTTTAGGTGTTTCTTCACAATACCTAGAGTTGAATTTGCACAAAAAATACCAATTGAGTCTTTTTATTTGCAATTTTTGCACATTTGGAGTCTAGACATTCTATTGTGGTCCCTTTGAACTTCAATTTGATCAATTGCACCCTTTATTGCGTGAATTGCACGAATTGCACAGAAATTCTTAAAAATGTTGCAATTAAGTCCCTCGACTTTGCAATTTTTGAAATTACTTTCAATTGAGGAACTTTCTATACACAATTGGGCTACCCCTAAGGTTTTTGAACATTCTGAATCGATTGGCATGGGTCTCGTAGTCCAATTTTATCAAATTGACATCCAATTGAAGTTTTCCCCAATTTGGACAAATAGAAAAATTTGGGGTTTTTGTGCAAATTGATATAAAATTTTGGGCAAAACCACATTTCTAGGTAATATCCAGGCCCCTGAATCCAATTTTGAAGATTAATTGCAAAAATTCCCACTCAATTTCATTTAATTTTGAAAAATTCACAAAATTCACCGTCTGAACCGGTTCGGACCGGTCGATCCGCCGGTCGGACCGGTCGAACCGGTCCGAACAAGTACTTCTTCTTCCTCACGCGAGCACTTCATTTTGCAGAATTGAATGACGAATTTCAGTGATCAAATTGGACGACAATTCATGCCTAATTAAGCCAATTATATTAGGGCTTTTGCTTTGCAGGTTGTGGTGCGTCGATTGAGACCGGCGGCGGGACCGGTCGTCGCCGGAGGTGGCCGGAATTGACGGTCAAAGCTCCGGCGAGGCAAAAAGTCAACAAATCCTCAAACCGTGTCAAATTCGCGCTCGTTTGTGCTCGCTTGAGTGCCAAACGGACGTTGACGGAATCATAACCGATTCCGTCACCGTCCGATGACCAGAAATCACATGCCAAGGCACGAGGAGGGCTCGGCCAGCTCACACCCGACGTGCGCGAGATTTCAAAACTTGGTATAAAAGGAGAAAGAAGGTTCGCGAACATAAGGGCTCATTCTGTTCGCTCGACTACTAGAATAGAGAGAAACAGAAGAAAGGAGAGAGAGAGAAGTTCTCGTGAGATTCGTCGTCGCTTCGCCGGAGCTCTACCGTAAGTACTTCATCCGCGCGATTCGGACCAAATCGGACCATCAAACCGCCGCCGGAAGCTCGCCCGAGCTTGGAGAAGACGATCGCATCGGCTCGTTCTGCCCGGGACCTCTTAAAACGGTGAGTTGAGCTTCCAACTTCCTCGCGGCACGATCATGGCTTCTTACTATCCCGAGTGTGATTTCCGCAATTAATCTAGGCGTTTTCATCCCTATGCATCTCTAACCATGATCGCATCCTTTTTCTGCATTGATTTCGCCCGAGTCACCCGAATCAAACCTCCAACATTTCTCGGTTCGGCCGATCTTCGGCCAGACAAATCTGGCAACGCCGGGCTCGATCGGAGCCCGAGGTAAGTGTCCTTAACTCGATATTAACGTACCTGAAGCTTTGATTGCATTGTTATGCTCGATATTGCGTGATTGAAGTTTGAGATGCCGTGACTGTGCGTAGCTCGATTCTTACGATTTAGCCGTTGAAATTGTTTGATCTTAGAGTATGTTAATCTAGATGTAAAAGCGAGTAGATTGGCGTTGGTTTGAGGTTGATCGGCCGAGATTTCACCGTTGGATCTCGTCGGGAAACCTCGGCCGTTCGTTCGGCGTCGTCGCAAGGAAGACGACGATGCCGACGTGGCGAGTCAAACGGGTCGGCGGCCTACGTGTCGTGTCCGGATTGGTCCAGCCGGAGTCCGATCGGCTCGGCCGTTGGCGCGAGCGGGCTGATCGGGCTCGGATCCAACGGCCGAGATAAATAGGCGGATTTGATTCTCGGTCGTTGGATCGTCCTTTTTATATTTTCTGAAATTTCATATATTAGATAGAAAAATAAAAAATGCAAAACGGTGCCGTTTCTCCTAGGCTTATGCGGCGTCGTTTTGGCAGTAGGTGGAATGGACGGCCTAGATTAGGGCTAGAGTCGATCGTGACCGTTCAAGGTTTTTTTAGAAGTGACGTCGTTTTAGCCTAGGAGAGTCGACGGCCGAGATTAGATCCAATCTCAAATCACGGCCGTCCATTTGAATAGCAGATGTGACGTCGTTTTGTTGTAGATGAGTCCGAAGCGTCGTCGTTTCATCTTAGGCGTCGATCGACGGTTGAGATTGATCCAGGAATTGATCTCGGCCGTCCATCATTTTAGTATATTCAGAATATTAAAAATTAGATTTAGAAAATCAAAAAATAATATAGGAATATATAGAAAATACATATACGGTGCCGTATAGGTGTAGAGCAAGTCTACGGGCGGTCGGACCGGGTTGACCGGCCGTTGACCGGGTTGACCCGGTCTGGTTTATTAATAAAAAAAATAATAAAAAATAAAAAGAAATTTCCAAAAATCCAAAAAAATTGCAAAAATACTTAGAAAATTCATAAAAATTCCCAGATCTTCACAAAAAATTTCTAAAAATTCCTAGATCGATTCGGGACTCATAAAGTCTGGATCGAAAATTTTTGAGACTTCGAGGGTCGATTAATTTCGATCCGGAAAATTCCTAATATTTTTAGAAAATAAATAAAAATTCCAAAAAAATAGAAAAAATTAGAAAAATTCCATAAAATCACAAAAAATGGGAAATGGCCACATTCAACTGGCCCGATCCCAATTTTGTGATTTTCGGGTCCCAAACCCCAAAAATGACCATTCTACCCTTCCGGGCCATTCGCCCCAAATTTTCACCAAATCACCCCGTAACCCAAATTTGATTTTTGTGTGGGCCGATAGGGCCATTTTAGACATGTCAAACCTTGATCGATTGATTTGATTGCTTATGATGATTTTGATTGTACATTTTTTTTCTGATTGTGACTGTTAGGATAGAAAATTCCCATCCGCATGAATACTTAGAACTGTTAGGGCCTACCTCACCCGATATCGCATCCGCATGAACTCGTAGGTTAGAAAATCACTCAACATCGGTAACCGAAAGGGCGTCGATTAAAATTTCGGCGTAACCAAGTCCCCGGCGATAAGGTTTTCCAACGTACCTTCCAATAAATCGATCGGTGGTGACTCCAAAATTAAACATGCCACCCGACCACACAAGGTCAATTTCGATATTTTATAATTTTTTACCCGACATCGCATTCAGTAATGGGTCTTGGGAGAGACCCACGATCCTAAAAAATACCCCGATAACGGGTTATAAAAAATTAAGGATCGGCTGTTAGCCCATTCCCGAAAAAATTATTGGAGGACTTAAGCCGATAAAAATGTTGATTGTTTTCTAACCTCTCTTCTATGCTCTTGAAGATGGCGTCCACTAACAAAAAGTGTTAAATGTTGATGCAGATGAGAGTTATAAGGGGTGGCGTCCGTGCTAACCATTTTGATGTAGATATGGAGTTTTGGATTGTTTGTTTATTTATGCAAATTTTGAAGCGGTGTTTTGAATATAAATTGTGGTGCATGTCTTGCATATTTGAGGATCACGACACTGCACACACAAGCGCCTAAACCCGAGCCGCGAAATCACCTTTTAGGTCGCCATAGATAGGGATCGGTATGCAAAGCTCTTGTGTTTGATTGCACTTAGGTTGACCATATTTGATCCCGCTCGCTATGCAAGATTGATGGTCCTACCCACTTGTTGTTTGATTGCGCTTGTGGGCGGCCCATCGATTTGTATAGCGGGAGCCTTTTTAGGTCCATACCCGAGCCTTTTTGATTTCTTTAGAGTTGAGCCCCACTTGTCTCATGCGCATGTGAAATGGATGGTTGGTATACCTAAAACCAAAAATAAAAAAAAGAGTAACATCGGTTGGTAAGGCTTTCTACCCTTTTTATTTTGAATTTGTAAATTTAAATTTTGCATATCATGCATTTTCACGACATATCATCATAATTTGTAAGATCGTTTAAGTGATCGGGGTTGAAGGTCAAATTTTCCTTTTTAGATAGATGGCGCCCCGAGGTCATGTTGATGTATCCGACGTATTCACATGGGAGCAGAGGACTGTTCAACGCGAGGACCGCGTACCCGCTACATTTCGGGTTTTTGGATTTGTCCATGGACGGGAGCTCAATGGACGGAACCGCATTCGTAGCGAGAGTTGCGATTATACCCGTTGTGGACGCCATTTGAAAATCAAGCGTGAAAAAGAAAGAATTTGGGAATTGTACATGAAATTGGCGAAGAAGCCTCGTGCGACCAAGACGGCCCCGACACATTCCCCAATTAAGAAGAAAGAAGTCATCACCATATCCTCCGATGATGAAGAAGATGTCAAGCTTCCCGAGATAGTGGAGATTTCATCGGATGAGGACACCGTTCCGACTATCTAGTTTAGTATGACTTTGGGGCATTTTCTAGATTTTATTATATTTTGAGTCGATTATGTACGTTCATCGACATTTAGTGTCCGAACCTCTTTAGATGCTATCATGTTCTATTTCTCTCGACTCTATTGTGTTAGACTTGTAAATTCCATGAGTTGTCAAATTGTGAGTGATTTTCTACCCCAATTACGCTTAAACGATCCTAATCAAATTACATGCCATCTTTGGGTGAGATTAGGTCCATAACTACCCTATTTGGCTTATTTGGGTCAAGTAGGAGTAGTTGACCCTCATGTTACCAAAAGATGACATGGAATTTGATTAGCACATTTGCATCACATTTCATGCATATGCATATTAAACTGTGGTAATTGACTTTAGGATCATCATTTTTGCATTTTTAGATCGATCATAGGGAATGGAGACATCAAAGTCATCCCAATACCGCGCAAGGAACTCGCTATATGGTGGGATCGCCTCAACATCGTTAACAAAGCCTACGTGGAAGGACGTTTGGGACGACTCGTAGATTTGATCAAAGTCGAATACCAACCGGCGCTCATTCAAGCACTAGCCAAGGCATGGGACGCGCGGACAATGACATTTAACTTCCGAGGATTAGAGCCGACTCCTACGCTTGAGGAGTATACCGCTATTATCGGGGCCAAATTTGAAGAACGTATAGCTCAACCCCCTTTGGACATGGACTCCACTCGTTCGTTATTGAGTTTTCTCCGTCTTAAAACTTCCGAGATTGAAAAAGTTTACAAGTCCAATTCCAACAAGTTCACCTTCTCATTCCTTTTCGACAATTATTCCTCTTTACCCACCGAAACCGGTCATAAATCGAGAAAGGTGTTCATTTTGGCTTTCTTTGCATTCGTTCTATTCCCGACTTCTAGAACTACCTTTGACCCCTCCATAACCCATATAGCCGGACAAGCATGTTGTCGCTGGGATTATTCGTACATGATCTTAGCTGAGACCTTTCTTTCCTTAAATCGTTCCAAAACTTCAAGAAAGGCTGTTTTTCAAGCATCTAGTGGGCTACTTCACATGTGGTTCACCTCTCATATAAAGACTTTTCAACTCCGAGTGGGGTGCTATGAGATCAATGAGCACGTCCACCCTCTTAGATCCTTCCTCAAGTGTCAATCCCTTATACCCAAATACTCGTTCAAGAAGTAGGTTGAGCTATTGGACAATTTGAAACCCGAGCACATTAGGTGGCGCCTAACTTGGCCCAAGATTGTGGAGGCTCACATTATGGGTGTGGAAGATAGCCCTATTCCCTTATTGGGATGTCTTGGCGCCGTGGCGTATTACCCTATCCGAGTGGTGAGGCAATTTGGAGTTCTACAAGAAATACCACCGGATGTTTGTCCCGGGATCTTCTCATTTCATATGACACGAGGAAAGCTCACTAAGGAAACAAAGGAGTTGTATCGCGCCCGGATCAAGCTTATTCTTCACGCTTTGAAGAACTCCCCACTACAACGAGTTGAATGGCCGGACTATGTGGACGACGAGATGAACGTTCACGGGGCCTCCAAGGAGTATATCCAGAAGTTTAAGGAGTATCGCCAATCAACGGTCGAGCCATATGTACCCGAGTGCGTATCTCCTCGGATTGAATAGGTGGAGTCATATGAGCCAGAGTACATAGTACCGTATATACCGGGGGTAGAGCCGTACATTCCCGAGGATCCGGAGCAGTGGATGTCAGAAGAAGGAGAAGACCCATACTTGTGGGATTCCGATGGATCAGAAGAGCAAGAAGAGTGGAAGCGTCCTCGACTTGGATAGATCCACTCCCCCATTTAGATTTTATATATTTGTTATCTTTTAGATGCTTTTGAACAATCCGGTTTGTAATAAATACATACTATTTCTTTTATGAGCATTTCATGCATACATATAGAAAAGTCAATTACCACGGATCAATGTCTCCAATCCTTTAATATTTCCCATACTGATTTGATATTCTGAAAACAGGTGAGTGACAAATACGAGGACTCGTAGCAAAACGCGCAAATTAAGGATGGAACAAGAAGAACTCGCACCTCGTGGGTAATCTGGAAAACCAAATGAATGTGATTGCCACAATGGTGGCGGAGATGAAGGCAATGATGATTGCAAGCCGGGGAAGATACCCCGTTGATCCTAATTCTCAAGCCCCCGCGGGGTCATCCGATGGAGCGAACGCTAATCCGGCGCCCGCCGCTAATCCCACTCTAAATCCGGAGAGACCGCCTAAGGATCCTCCCATTGTGATTGACCTGGAGAAAAAGGAGAAACAGGTCCACAAAATGGAAGAGGAGATCAAAAGGCTTGCTAAGATTGAAGAGTGTTTAGCGAGTCGGGGTTATGAACTTTCGAGGTTTGACAAGGTTGCATCGTTTGAAAAGATAGAGGTTCCCGCCGACTACAAGGAACCGGACTTTGTGAGGAGATATAATGGGACCGGGTGTCCCAAGGCGCACTTGAAGTATTATTTGCGCCGAATGTCCCAGTTCTCCGACAACATCCCACTATTGGTTAACACCTTCCATGAGAGCCTATCCGGGGCAGCCCCGGCGTGGTTCATTGAATTGGAGCCAGAGAGGCTCGCCGATTGGGACAACCGGCGAGACGAGTTCCTTCGGCAATACAAGTTTAACACTTTGACCGCCCTCACCGGAGAGGACCTTCCGAGAACTACAAAGGGAAAGAGCGAGGCCGTTCGCGCCTACGCCCGCAGATGGAGAGCATTGGCCGTGCAGGTAAAGCCGCCCGTCCCGGAAGAAGAACTAATAGATCTGTTTCTCAAGGCCCTTCCATTTGAATTTTTAGACAAACCGAACACCTCCGGGTGTCGGACATTTGCGCACCCGATCAAGGTGGCGGAGCGCCACGAGTGGGCATTAAGAGAAAAGAAGATACCCGAGGCACCTTTCAAACGCCAATACCCTTTGAGAAGGGATAATATGGAGCAAACTAGAGAAGTAGCTTTTGTCCCTAACCCGCCAAAGCCCGGAAATTTCTCGCCTTCGATCCCTACCCAAGGAACGTCCTCCCGGACTGCTTCCAAACCACCGGAATTCAAAAAAAGAACCAAATTGTTTTCACCCCACTACCCCGACCCTTATCCAAATTGTTACCCATGCTGTTGGAGAACCGCTTAGTTGCAAAAGAGCCACCTAGAGCTCACCCGCCAAGATTTCCTGGGTATGATGAGACCCGGACGTGCATATACCATATGGGAGAAAGGGGACATAATGCAGACAACTGTCTCGCTCTCAAATTTAAGGTACAAGCGTTGATTGACGGTAAGGTTTTGGAGTTTGATAAAATCGAACCGAATGTGCAGCAGAACCCGCTACCCGAGCATCGCGAGGTGAACACGATTTTTGGAGGTGAAGAGGAAGAAGTTCGGGAGTTTATAGTAGATATGGGTAAAATGCGGGATGTCTTGACATTGGCCTCGCAATACCCGGAAGGAGAGAGTATTTCCCGGGAGCAAAAAGAAACTTGCTTAGAAAAGCTGATTAACTTGGGCGTCATAGGAAGAATGGAAAATGTCGCTTTCAAGGATACCTACGTGGCGGTGGACATGCTGTCCGAGGAGTTCGCGATAAAACCTACAAGGGGAGCTGTTTTGAAAATACCCTCGGGATATTTGATGAGCATCAAAGATGGTCAAGAAATTGAAGAGATAGACGAATATGAAGTCCGTCTGGATAAGGCCCGCCGAGGCGATAGAAGATTTTTGCAAAGGGCCCTAGAGAGGGGCGAAATAGTTGACAACCGGGGGGAAGATAGTGATGGTTACAACTTTAAAGTGCTATATTCGGCGCCCCCGAGTTTCTTTGTTGACTCTGAAGATGTAGTCCCCGATGGATGGGGTGGAATGGACGACCCCGAAAGTGAAGAATTTGTGGGAACGGTAGATGAAGTCAAAGACCAAGCGGCTCCTCGGAATGAACAGGAGAATCGGGAGTCCAACGTGCGACTTTCTAATTTGGAGACCCATATGCGACATTTAACAACCATGGTAGCGGAATTATCGCAACCGATGGCTAAGAATGACGCCACTAGAGTAGAAGAGAACATGCAGATTCTGGAAATGCGGTGGGCCATGGAGGCACAAAATCAAAAGATCGCCCTACCGCAAGAGCAAGGAGATGACGTGTCAAGAAAAATGGATGAGTTGAAGGAACCGATTACGCCACTCACTCAAGCAAGAAATGTTCCACCTCAAGGCGCGAACCCGAGAGTGGTCTTCCGCACAAAGTATAATGGCGCTGGATGTCCTCTGGCGCATATCTCATATTATCTTCACCAAATGGTTGGCCATCATGAAGATGATGAAACACCAATCCGGAATTTCGGACATAGTCTAGCGGGCCCCGCACCGGTGTGGTTCCAATCAATCGATCCGGATTGGGTCCCGAACTAGGAGGATTTATCAGAGCACTTTATACGACACTTTGAAGCTGGAATCAGAGGTTATTTCACTAAGGCTAATCTGTTGAACATCCGGAAAGGTGAAGACGAGAGTTTTGAACTCTTCGCTAGGAGGTGGAAGAAACACGCCGTGATGGTGCAACCGCCGCTATCGGAGAGAGAAATGCTGGAGTTCGTATCGAAGTCACTTCCGGCGGAATACTTTGACCGCATGTATGCGTACACTTACTCGTCGTTCCAACATATGGTGGAGATTGGTATGAGAATTGAGGGGATTATCTTAAGAGTCAGAAGGGAAAGGCAGAGGAATTTGGACGAAGAAAATGCCACATTGGTGAGGCCAGGTCCGTAACATAACCCCGAAGATGTTCATGAGGACGAGATGATCGGGATGGTAGATACCCCGATTCGCTTCGTGATTGATTTGAACAAAGTTGATAGCTGGGAGTTGGAAGCTTCTAGTGCGGAACAACCATCATCACCGTAAAAGATCATGCCGGTGAGGATTAAGTTACCGCCTGTGGAAGAGTACAACTCGAAGGCAGTGCATTGGGATTATGGAACGGGCGAGATTGACGCCATAATGAGATCGGGAAGGTGTTATCCACCAAGAGAGGCGGATTCTGAAAAGAAAGACCCGACTGAGGAAGAAGTTGAGAAGTTGCAACCGGTCGTAAGGACCAGTGAATATGAGGTCGTTGATCAACTAAGGAAAATGCCGGCACGGATTTCCTTAGTGGATCTTTTCAAAAATTCTAAAAAGCACAAGAATGCCCTCTTGGAAGTGCTGGATGAGGTGCATGTTCCGGAAACAATTAACGAAGTGCAACCGGGAGATTTCGTAGGCGCCATCCTCTTGAAAGACCAGATATCCTTCTCGGATGAGGATTTCCCAAAAGAGGGGCGTGTCCACAACTGAGCTCTCTATATTGCTGTGAGGTGCCACGGGAAGGAGGTTCCTCACGTCCCGATCGATAACGGTTCTGCTTTCAACCTATGTCCTCTGAGCACCCCGAGAAGCTTAGGGATCAATGAAGATTTCGTAAAGACATCCAAAGCCACCATCCGATCATTCGATGGAGTCTCCAAGAATGTGGTGGGAGAGATCGAATTGGACATTGTCATTGGACCGGTAACATTTTCTATACCGTTCCAAGTATTGGACATTCCTAGCGCCTTCACCTTGCTCCCGGGAAGACCATGGATCCATGTGTCCGGAGCGGTACCTTCCTCCCCGCATCAAAAGTTAAAATTTGTGGTTAAGGGTCGGTTGATCACTGTCCATGGCGAGACGGGACATCGAGCCGCTTTAAAAGGGATGGTTCCATACGTAGAGCCTTCAAAGGAGGAGGAGCTGAGTTATCATACCTTCGACATTGTATCTATCATGCATGTGTCACCAAATGCAAAGGTGGCTACACCGGAGCTTTCGAGGCCTGCGACTATGGCGGGAAAATGCTACTCTCGAATGGGTTTATTCCAGGTGCCGGATTAGGGAAGTACGGTCGGGGAATCCGTAACCCTTTGAATTTGGGCTCAAATGACCACAAGGTTGGTCTAGGTTATAATGGAATAGCGAAGAATAATACGGGTCGAGGCCGAGGTCGAAACAATCGTTATGGAAACCAAGGAGGCCGTGGACACCAAGGTGGCCGTTTCATAGGCACTAACGCATGGAAAGCTAGAGGGAAAATGTTCCTAAATCACCTATCAGAGGTATTCTCTAAAGGAAGCAAATGGCTGGAAGATGAGGACATCTCCGAGGATGCAGAGCTGGACTTATTCAACCCGTTCCTGGATAATCGGGTGACCGTGATAATTGAGTGGTTGGACGATGATTTCCCCACCCCCGAGTAAAAGGCTCTTTCTGAACTTTATCTTTTAGTGCATTTTGATTACTGCATTTGTTTTTGAAGCTTTTCATTGTTTTAGCACCCTTTGGATCGCATGCTGCAATCCAAGAAGTGCGGTCTTGTATTACTCTTAGTTGCATTTATTAATGAAAATCATCACAAATTTGATTACAGACATGTGGAGCAACGGATTGGTCCGATGATGACAATTGATTCTACCATGAGACTTGAGGCCCGATCCGCCATATGATCTTGGGTTTTAAATAGCTTTTTGAGAACAAGGATGTCCGGGAAATTATGGACTAGTTCTCTTTCCTTTTTCTTCAAAATTAAAATTCTAAAAATGTTTCCATGATAAAAAAAACATGCATTCTTTGATTTTATCATCTTTGAATACTAACCTTTCATGGTGCGTTTCGGGCATGTCATCCCACCCATACATAACAGGTTAATATGTGACTCGGATCAGCTCGATGATTATGCATGCGAAGTTGATATAGACGAGGTTGATGTGAGCGATATCAAGAAAGAGTGGGATTGTTTTGAAGAATCTGAACCCCCTATCTCTGAAGAACCCATTACTATTAATTTGGGAGATTCTGATTGCGTCAAGGAAGTGAAAATAGGAGGACACCTGTCCGCAGGAGATGTTTTAAGAATGACGGCATTGCTCAAGGAATATCAAGATATTTTCGCCTGGTCATATACTGACATGCCGGGTCTAGATCGTGAAATTGTGGAGCATGTTTTGCCACAAATCCTTCTTGCACACTAGTAAGTCAATCGCCCGGAAGAATGAATCCTGAACCGGCAAATAAAATTAAGGAAGAGGTGATGAAGCTCCTAAAAGTTGGATTTATCGAGGCTGTCCCATATGCTGATTGGGTCGCCAACATCGTACCCGTAAAGAAGAAGGATGGGAGAATTAGAATATGCGTGGATTATCGGGACTTAAACAAAGCTAGTCCGAAAGATGATTTTCCCTTACCGCACATTGATGTACTCGTCGACAGCATCGCGGGCTTTGAATTATTCTCCTTTATGGATGGATTTTCGGGATATAATCGGATCATGCTGAAGGAAGAAGATAAGATCAAGACCTCATTCACTACACAATGGGGAACCTTCATTTACAAGGTAATGCCCTTTGGATTGAAAAATGCAGGGGCAACTTATCAGAGGGCTATGGTGACCCTTTTTCATGACATGGTACATAAGGAGATTGAGGTCTATGTGGACGATATGATTGCCAAGTCTAAGCCTGGAGAGGACCATGTTAAGGTGCTGAAGAAGTTATTTGATCGATTGAGAAAGTACAAGCTCAAGCTGAATCATGCGAAATGCGTATTTGGCGCAAGATCCGGAAAGTTGCTAGGATTTGTGGTGAGCAATCGTGGTATTGAAATTGACCCTTCCAAGATTAAAGCCATATGGGAAATAGGGACTCCCGCCACTGTCAAAGAAGTAAGAGGCCTACTTGGAAGATTGAATTATATATCCAGATTCATATCCCAACCGTCAGAAACGGCGAAACCCTTTTTCAAACTCCCGAAGAAAGACGCAAAAGTAAAATGGGATTCGGAATGCCAACAAGCATTTGAGAAGATCAAGGAATATCTAGTACAACCTCCAGTATTGGTACCTCCTATCCCTAACGTTCCTTTAACTCTATATCTGACAGTTAACGATGAATCCTTGGGAGCTTTATTAGCTCGGACCAACCCCAAGGATCGTAAGGAACGAGCCATATATTATTTGAGCAAAACGTTCACAACATCTGAAGCCAAATACCCAAAGAAGTGGAAAGGACTTGCGTAGCATTGGTTTGGGTCCTCCCATGATTGAGGCAGTATACGCCGCACTATCATATAGAGCTGGTCACCGAAAATGACCCTATCAAGTACCTTTTGGAGAAACCAACATTGTTGGGAAAGATGGCTAAATGGCAAATATTACTTTCAGAGTTCGATATCAAAACTTCTCCCCAAAAGTCTGTCAAAGGAAGAGCAATTGCTGACATGCTAGCCGAGAATCCTCCTAAGGACGTTTTAGAGCAAAACAAGGGAGGTCAAATCCTGAATATATCTGAAGACAAATGGACAATGTATTTCGACGGCGCAGTGAACCTCACTGGATCGGGCACTAGGGCAGTTTTGATATCCCCCGAAGATCAACATTATCTAGTTTCAGCTAAATTGGTGTTTCCGTGCACCAATAACATTTCTGAATATGAAGCCCGCATCTTGGGATTACAATTGGCCATATCATTAAAGGTGAAAAAGCTACTGGTATATGGAGATTCCATGCTAATCATTTTACAAACTCAAGGGGAGTGGAAGACAAAAGATCCCAAGCCGATTCCCTATCATAAGTACCTTGAGGAGCCGATCCAACATTTTGAGGAGATCACCTTTGAATATCCGCCAAGAACTCGGAATCACTTCGCAGATGCTTTGGCCACACTATCACCCATGTTACAAGTGCAAGACGGCCTTGAGATAGAGCCGTTAAAGATTGACATCCTGGAGCAACCTGCATACTGCATGGCCATTGAAGAAGAACCCGATGAAGAACCGTGGTATCATAACATCAAGAGTTATCTACTGAAGGGCGAATTCCCTCAAGATAGTCAACCGGAAGATAAAAAGTATATTAGCAAGATGGCGTCTAAATTCTTCCTCGGCGGACGGATCCTATACAAGAGATCCTTTGACTCAGTCCTATTGAGGTGCGTGAATTCGAAAGAAGCAAATCTCATTATGAAAGAGATTCATGAAGGAGAATGCGGACCGCATATGAATGGCCACCTCCTCGCCAAGAAGATTATAAGACTCGGATATTCTTGGATGACTATCGAGTCGGATTGCAACCAGCATGTTAGATCCTGTCATCAATGTTAGGTATACGGCGACGGGATAAATGCGCCACCAACCGAGCTACATCAAATGTCAGAACCATGGCCATTCTGCATGTGGGGAATTGATATGATTGGCCCTATCAACCCGAAGGCCTCCAACGGACATCGCTTTATTCTGGTGGCTATTGATTATTTCACCAAATGGATTGAAGCTAGCTCATATGCCAATGTCACTACGAATAGTGTGGCTAAATTCATCAAGCGAGATATCATCTCAAGATATGGAGTGCCAAGAGCCATCATTACGGACAATGGCTCAAATTTGAACAAAAAGGTGGTCGATCACCTATTGGAACAATTTAAGGTATGACACCTTAATTCTTCACCTTACCGCCCACAAATGAATGGAGTCGTGGAAGCGGCAAACAAGAACATCAAGAAGATATTGGCTAAGATCGCTGAGAAATATCGAGGCTGGCACGAAAGATTGCCATATGCCCTTATGGCTTATCGAACTTCAATACGTACTTCAACCGGGGCAACTCCCTACTCTTTGGTATACGGTATGGAAGCAGTCCTACCAGTGGAGGTGGAAATCCCCTCTTTAAGGATCTTGTCTCAAGTTGAGCTCACGTAAGAGGAGTGGAACCGGCAGAGACATGAACAGTTAAATTTGATTGACGAAAAGCGATTGAAGGCTATCTGTCATGGTCAAAGCTACCAGAAGAAAGTGGCTAGAGCTTTTAACAAGAAGGTCAAACCTAGAAATTTTGAAGCGGGGATGCTAGTTGTGAAGAAAATGCTCCCAAATGCTCAACATCCAGGAGGCAAATTCATGCCAAATTATGAAGGCCCCTACGTGATTCAGAAGGTGTTATCCGGGGGAGCTCTTATACTTGTAAACATGGATGGAGAAGAATTCGCAAGTCTAATGAATTCGGATGCCGTGAAGAGATATTTTCCTTGAAATAAATTGAGCTTCGGAGCGATTGATGAGCAGATCTGAGTCACATAAAGATTTTGCATTCGCATTCGCATACATGCATTTGCATACGTTTGTATTTTGTAGGTAGACCGGGAATCATGAAGAACTTTGCAGAGCAATTGATCAAAACAGGGAAGTTATCCGTTATTTTGGATCACAGATTTTGAATATCTTTAATTGATTGATTCCTTTTGTTTTTACGGGGAACAGGGGTCAACATCCGAAGAAGACAGGAGGAAGTCGCTTCGGGATTTGAAATTTTGAATATCTTTAATCGATGGTTTCCTTTTGTTTTTACAGGAAACAGGGGTCAACGTCCGAAGAAGACGGGAGGAAATCACTTCGGGATTTGAAATTTTGAATATCTTTAAGCGATCGTCTCCTTTTGTTTTTACGAGAAACGGGAATCAACGTCCGAAGGAGACAAGAAGAAATCGCTTCGGAATTTGAAATTTTGAATATCTTGGACCGATTGTTTCCTTTTTTTTTTACGGGGGACATGAATCGATATTTGAAGAAGACGGGTTTGAGGTTCTCCTCCTTTACAAAGAATTTTCATACGCCGTTGTGCTTGAAATTGAAAAAACTTGGATTTATAGAGCCACAAGGCCCTTTCAAAGAGACATCCCTTTACAAGTTTCAGAAACATCTTTTGAATATATCTTTTGATGAGAACATTTTGCGAATGATGAATTTTTGATGAAACGCCCTGAGTCTCTATAAAAAGGGCATGCTTTGAAAGTTTTTTGAAAGAATGATCCTTCGGATGAAAAGAGGCAAACTTTGTCCTTAAACACGTCCCCGATACACTTGAGTGATGAGTGAGAGTGATAGAGCGAAAGAGCTTAATTTTGGGACGTAGGGATCATTCGCGGTGATTACATGGATTAAAATGATGAAAGGCATTTCCATTTCAAAATTATCCACACACATTTATACCCCTTGATAACCATTCTGAGCCAAAAAGGGAGAATTTTATGAACATAACCCTGTCAAGAACCACCCCACACCGGGGCATATTTGGAGGTTCATTGGATGATTTCCTTGGAGAAAAGATCGGGTAAGACTTTATTGTGCTAACTTGCATCAATCTTTTTGTGATAGCTTCGGGTGATTTCTGGCGGAGACTTGGAACACCTCAAAGTGAAGAAAAGCACTTCATTTCTATATCCCAAACACTTACCCTTTGAAAAGCCAATTTGAGCCATTGAATATTCATTTCTAAACCCTTGTTGGTGATCACCTCCCCACACTGGGGCAAACAAAGGAATTACCAGCAATGAGTCAAAAAGCATAATTTGGAAGAATTTTTGGTACTGGTCTCAAAAGAGCCGATCAATGCAAAAAATGATGAAGAATGAAAGGGCTAGAAAAAGCAAAGTGCCTGGTAAAAGCAAGGCCAAAGCCCATGAAAAGAACATCCCGAAAAGGGAAAATCCTGAAGAAAAATCATCAAGATGAAAAGAGGGAAATCCTCAAAGTCAATTGAAGAAAAATGATCATGAACTTTACGTAAAAGCAAATGAATGCTGGGAAAAATGTCAAGGTGATCACCAAAGTTCACCCCTCTTTTGAAAATATGGCCATTCTTAAACAGCCCACCTTAAGCCAAGATACAACCCGTCACCAAAACTTTTTCGATCTAAGAGGTGTTTCAGGTTGATGCAGGAAATCATACGAGAAGCTACCACTTAAAGAGGTAAGTACAATCCTATCTTATCATGACTTCGGGGTTCTTGACTTGTAAACCCGAAGAAGCTATTGTTGATTAAGATTCATTTCTAAACCTTAAATTGAATATCCTTTGATAAGCCTTTGACCCGGCCCGAATTACGGTCCCTTTTAAAATGCCTTCTACGATTAGTCGGATTGTATGCATCTCGAATGATCTCGAAACCTCAAGGTTAGGTTTCCTGTGAGCGGATTTAAATTTTAAGAAAAAGCCTTTCCAAAATGGTGAGAAGCCCTCTTGGATGAAGGAAAACCCTTTTGAAAAACTTTTAAAACAACCTTTTTGTAAAACACTCGGGATGTGTCATTTAAAATCCATCCTCGGTGGAAATTTGAAATTGTGATTGGACACATTTCCTTCACAAAATACACTTTGAAAATTTGTCTAAGAATTCTTAAGTTTCTCCCCAGAACTTAGAATTGCCATTCTAATGATGTTTGGTTGAACTTTCTGCGGGTTCCCTGGTGACCCCAAATCCTCATAAAAGTTGCATTTTAAAAATTTGATTAACTTGAACTTTCTACGGGTTCCCTGGTGACCCCAAATCCTCGGAAAAGTTGCATTTTAAAAATTTGATTAACTTGAACTTTCTGCGGGTTCCCTGGTGACCCCAAATCCTCGGAAAAGTTGCATTTTAAAATTTGATTAACTTGGATTTTCTGCGGGTCTTACGGCGTCCCCGGGTCCTCGGATCCTACACATTAAAAATTTGAAATAGGGTTTGAGCTACGTAGGTACACTAGTCAACCTAGGTCCTCGGATGGCACCCTCTCGGACGGTGAGTAGCTGCATAAACGAAAGCCGATCTGTTTTTTAGAAAATTTGAAATAGGGTTTGAGCTTCCGTAGGTACACTAGTCAACCTAGGTCCTCGGATGGCACCCTCTCGGACGGTGAGTAGCTGCATAGACGAAAGCCGATCTGCTTTTTAGAAAATTTGAAATAGGGTTTGAGCTCCGTAGGTACACTAGTCAACCTAGGTCCTCAGATGGCACCCTCTCGGATGGTGAGTAGCTTCCTAGATGAAAGCCGATCTGCTTTTTAGAAAATTTGAAATAGGGTTTGAGCTGCGTAGGTACACTAGTCAACCTAGGTCCTCGGATGGCACCCTCTCGGACGGTGAGTAGCTGCATAGACGAAAGCCGATCTGCGTTTTAGATGGTGAGTCCCCGCATGGAGGATAGCCAATCTTTTTTAAATAGGTGAAACCCCTTTGTTACAAGGGTGAACCTCCCTTCCAGACGGTGAGTAGCTGCATAGACGAAAGCCGATCTGCGTTTTAGATGGTGAGTCCTCGCATGGAGGATAGCCAATCTTTTTTAAATAGGTGAAACCCCTTTGTTACAAGGGTGAACCTCCCCTTCCAGACGGTGAGTAGCTGCATAGACGAAAGCCGATCTGCGTTTTAGATGGTGAGTCCCCGCATGGAGGATAGCCAATCTCTTTTGAATAGGTGAAACCCCTTTGTTACAAGGGTGAACCTCCCTTTCAGACGGTGAGTAGCTTCTTAGATGAAAGCCGATCTCCCCCCTTTTTAAATGATGAATCCCCAGTGGATAGTCAAACCATTTTGAATAGGTAAAATCCCTTTGTTACAAGGGTGAACCTCCCTTCTAAGTTTTCAAACCACCGCTCGACACCGGACGGACGCCGACCATTGCAAAATCGCGCCAAACCGTTCAAAGGTAATTCCGTACACCCAATTTCTCAACCTCGGATCAACAAATCTCGGATTACATACGGGTGAGCTACGGGTAAGTATCTCTCTTTTCTCATCCCTCTTTCACATAAGATGAGCATGAATCGAAATGAATTCCCCACAGAGTTGGAGCTTAACAGCAAAGGTAAAGCAATCGAATGTCAAGACTTATTTTCTTAGATTTTTCCCCCAGTGAGTCGATTAAGGATTCAGGTGTCACCTTGTCTTTGAAAGCAACCTCTAACCGAGATTACTTTCAAAGAGGGGCAGTTGTTGACACACGATTTTTAATCGGTTTTCCTTTAGTTTTATCTTCCAAAATTCACTAAAAATTCACAAAAAATCAAAAAAATTAAAAAAATCAACATTGGAAGCCTTGGCCAAGCATAAGGAACCAATTTGGAACAAAAAATAATTTTTCATATTTTTCACATTTTTTTTAATATTTTCGGAAAATAGAAAATACTAGAAAATGCATAAAAATACCTTTTGAGGTCGCAAAAATACACAAAAATGTCCAATGTTTTTCTTTTAATCCCCTTTTAATATTGACCTCAAGAAAAATTGAAAATTGAGTTCAATTTTAGGTGTTTCTTCACAATACCTAGAGTTGAATTTGCACAAAAAATACCAATTGAGTCTTTTTATTTGCAATTTTTGCACATTTGGAGTCTAGACATTCTATTGTGGTCCCTTTGAACTTCAATTTGATCAATTGCACCCTTTATTGCGTGAATTGCACGAATTGCACAGAAATTCTTAAAAATGTTGCAATTAAGTCCCTCGACTTTGAAATTTTTGAAATTACTTTCAATTGAGGAACTTTCTATACACAATTGGGCTACCCCTAAGGTTTTTGAACATTCTGAATCGATTGGCATGGGTCTCGTAGTCCAATTTTATCAAATTGACATCCAATTGAAGTTTTCCCCAATTTGGGCAAATAGAAAAATTTGGGGTTTTTGTGCAAATTGATATAAAATTTTGGGCAAAACCACATTTCTAGGTAATATCCAGGCCCCTGAATCCAATTTTGAAGATTAATTGCAAAAATTCCCACTCAATTTCATTTAATTTTGAAAAATTCACAAAATTCACCGTCTGAACCGGTTCGGACCGGTCTGATCCACGGTCGGACCGGTCGAACCGGTCCGGAACTGTACTTCTTCTTCCTCGCGCGAGCACTTCATTTTGCAGAATTGAATGACGAATTTCAGTGATCAAATTGGACGACAATTCATGCCTAATTAAGCCAATTATATTAGGGCTTTTGCTTTGCAGGTTGTGGTGCGTCGATTGAGACCGGCGGCGGGACCCGTCGTCACCGGAGGTGGCCGGAATTGACGGTCAAAGCTCCGGCGAGGCAAAAAGTCAACAAATCCTCAAACCGTGTCAAATTCGCGCTCGTTTGTGCTCGCTCGAGTGCCAAACGGACGTTGACGGAATCATAACCGATTCTATCACCGTCCGGTGACCCGAAATCACATGCCAAGGCACGAGGAGGGCTCGGCCAGCTCACACCCGACGCGCGCGAGATTTCAAAACTTGGTATAAAAGGAGAAAGAAGGTTCGCGAACAGAAGGGCTCATTACGTTCGCTCGACTACCAGAATAGAGAGAAACAGAAGAAAGGAGAGAGAGAGAAGTTCTCGTGAGATTCGTCGTCGCTTTGCCGGAGCTCTACTGTAAGTACTTCATCCGCGCGATTCGGACCAAATCGGACCATCAAACTGCCGCCGGAAGCTCGCCCGAGCTCGGAGAAGACGATCGCATCAGCTCGTTCTGCCCGGGACCTCTTAAAACGGTGAGTTGAGCTTCCAACTTCCCTGCGGCACGATCATGGCTTTTTACTATCCCGAGTGTGATTTCCGCAATTAATCTAGGCGTTTTCATCCCTATGCATCTCTAACCATGATCGCATCCTTTTTCTGCATTGATTTCGCCCGAGTCACCCGAATCAAACCTCCAACATTTCTCGGTTCGGCCGATCTTCGGCCAAACAAATCTGGCAACGCCGGGCTCGATCGGAGCCCGAGGTAAGTGTCCTTAACTCGATATTAACGTACCTGAAGCTTTGATTGCATTGTTATGCTCGATATTGCGTGATTGAAGTTTGAGATGCCGTGATTGTGCATAGCTCGATTCTTACGATTTAGCCGTTGAAATTGTTTGATCTTAGAGTATGTTAATCTAGATGTAAAAGCGAGTAGATTGGCGTTGGTTTGAGGTTGATCGGCCGAGATTTCATCGTTGGATCTCATCGGGAAACCTCGGCCGTTCGTTCGGCGTCGTCGCAAGGAAGACGACGATGCCGACGTGGCGAGTCAAACGGGTCGGCGGCCTACGTGTCGTGTCCGGATTGGTCCAGCTGGAGTCCGGTCAGCTCGGCCGTTGGCGCGAGCGGGCTGCCCGGGCTCGGATCCAACGGCCGAGATAAATAGGCAGATTTGATTCTCGGTCGTTGGATCGTCCTTTTTATATTTTCTGAAATTTCATATATTAGATAGAAAAATAAAAAATGCAAAACGGTGCCGTTTCTCCTAGGCTTATGCGGCGTCGTTTTGGCAGTAGGTGGAATGGACGGCCTAGATTAGGGCTAGAGTCGATCGTGACCGTTCAAGGTTTTTTTAGAAGTGACGTCGTTTTAGCCTAGGAGAGTCGACGGCCGAGATTAGATCCAATCTCAAATCACGGCCGTCCATTTGAATAGCAGATGTGACGTCGTTTTGTTGTAGATGAGTCCGAAGCGTCGTCGTTTCATCTTAGGCGTCGATCGACGGTTGAGATTGATCCAGGAATTGATCTCGGCCGTCCATCATTTTAGTATATTCAGAATATTAAAAATTAGATTTAGAAAATCAAAAAATAATATAGGAATATATAGAAAATACGTATATGGTGCCGTATAGGTGTAGAGCAAGTCTACGGGCGGTCGGACCGGGTTGACCGGCCGTTGACCGGGTTGACCCGGTCTGGTTTATTAATAAAAAAATAAAAAAAAATAAAAAGAAATTTCCAAAAATCCAAAAAAATTGCAAAAATACTTAGAAAATTCATAAAAATTCCTAGATCTTCACAAAAAATTTCTAAAAATTCCTAGATCGATTCGGGACTCATAAAGTCTGGATCGAAAATTTTTGAGACTTCGAGGGTCGATTAATTTCGATCCGGAAAATTCCTAATATTTTTAGAAAATAAATAAAAATTCCAAAAAAATAGAAAAAATTAGAAAAATTCCATAAAATCACAAAAAATGGGAAATGGCCGCATTCAACTGGCCCGACCCCAATTTTGTGATTTTCGGGTCCCAAACCCCAAAAATGACCATTCTACCCTTCCGGGCCATTCGCCCCAAATTTTCACCAAATCACCCCGTAACCCAAATTTGATTTTTGTGTGGGCCGATAGGGCCATTTTAGACATGTCAAACCTTGATCGATTGATTTGATTGCTTATGATGATTTTGATTGTACATTTTTTTTCTGATTGTGATTGTTAGGATAGAAAATTCCCATCTGCATGAATACTTAGAACCGTTAGGGCCTACCTCACCCGATATCGCATCTGCATGAACTCGTAGGTTAGAAAATCACTCAACATCGGTAACCGAAAGGGCGTCGATTAAAATTTCGGCGTAACCAAGTCCTCGGACCCAATAATCTCGGGTTTTCGCGGAACCGAACGGTTTCTCCCGACCGCTCGGTAAGGTTTTCCGATCGTACCTTCCAATAAATCGATCGGTGGCGACTCTAAAATTGCATGTACACATCGCACATGCCACCCGACCACACAAGGTCAATTTCGATATTTTATAATTTTTTACCCGACATCGCGATTCGAGTAATGGGTCTTGGGAGAGACCCGCGATCCTAAAAAAATACCCCGCCGACAACCGGGGTTATAAAAAATTTAAGGATCGGCTCGTTAGCCCTATTCCACCCGGAAAAATTTCCGGAGGGTCGCGACACCGGTTGAAAACGGTGCAGCTTTGATCTACGTTCATGTGATCATCGATCACAAAATAAGAACCTGGATTCCTTACCATCATTTCGTTCATGAACTTTCTCAACATACCGTACGACTCATCCCATCCTCCAAAAGCTTCGGCAATCGCCATTTGTTTAGCTGCCTAGGTTTTACGATAAGTAGGTTCGAAATGCAGCTTGTCTTGAATCTCCGCCATGAGTGCCTTGATTTCGATATCTGGTTGGGCGGTAACCATTGCTTTTATCTGGCTGCATATGTATCTACGATCAAGTTGTCGATGATCCCGTGATATTTGAGGATGACTACATGTGTGTGGCCCATTGTACTTAACTATTTTCCAAAATAGGGTACCCGCTTTATTAGACGCGCGGAGCCTCCAATCACATGGTCCATTCAAATTACCGCACCTTATCACATATTGGGACTTATTTGTGACATCATCGCGAAAGCTCGATTTCTTATCGAGAGTACTCTTTCGCAGCCAACCGTAACGCGTCCCGTGATGGAAATAACATGCCAACATCAAATTCTTTTGATGGATCAAATAACATACGTCCCAGCTTGGCTCTTATATCGACTTGCATCATATCAAAGTCGATCTCCGAATATGGCGGCGGATGTACCAACGGCAATATGGGATTACTACAATGGGTGTTGTAGTAAGCCTCCATATTGTCACCTTCGATATCTTCCTCATCATTGTCATCACTGTCTATCCATTCATCATCTTCTTCATCGTTATCATCTCCATCATTATCATCATTATGATAAGGGTCCAAGTACCGATTATGCACGCCAACTTCATCTTTATCGATATTACAACCTTCCTCGCCTGAATCATTTATCACTTGGTGTTCGGCTATAGTTGCATAAAACCGTAAAAACCCCGTAGCACCAGTCTCAAGTGCAAATTGCTTGATCATCCTAACGGTACCATCATCACGCACCTCCGTGATGTCGTATATGACACAATTCGATGTTAAAATCGAGAATCTATATATCGACTTATGAATATACTGGTTGGGTGTTATATTCAACGTGCTCTCTATCGTAGCACGTAACTCATCAAATGTTGATATGTTTGCAAACTCGAACATGATAGATTGTCCGCCTTCGTAATCATGTCCATATTCTGTTTGCACTATTCTACCTCCCCAGTATACAATCGCAACTAATGAAGATGACATTCTGCTAAATAAAAAAATTACAAATTATTTCGCACATACAATTCAGTAAACATTGTCCCGAGCTCATTAACAAATTAATATTATAACAATTAATATATCAAATGAAATGAAATAAATGTATCATATATTCCTAATGATTTGCATGGGGAAATAAAAAAAAATTCAGAGCCAATTTGTCAAAAAGGGAAAAATCTTTATTTTCAAAAGCACGGAAAGTCAAATTACCGAAATAAGGATTTGCCTAGTTAATTGTGGCCGTTTACTATTTTTCGGGATTTCTCGAAATTTTACCCTTTTTTTTTTGGAGAAATTTTCCCATAAGAGAAAATTTGTTATTTTTTTAAAATCGGCAGCCCAACATCAATAATAGTCCATGGCCAGTTGATTTTGCCATTTACTATTTTTCGGGATTTCTCGAAATGTTACCTATTTTTTTGGGACATATTTTCCCAAAATGCCAAATTTGTTATTTTCTTTAAATCGGGGGCCGAATATCAATAATAGTCCATGACCAGTAGATTGTGGCCATTTACTCTTTTTCAGGATTTCTCGAAATTTTATTCATTTTTTTGGGAGAGATTTTCCCAGAATGGCAAAATTGAGATTTTTTCCTAATTTATTTTTTTTAAAAAGTATTTACTAAATTATTTTTAAAAAAATTTGATTGTGGCCATTTACTCTTCCACGGCCGAGCGAGGCCCAAATTTGTAAATATTTTTTTATAAATTAATTTAGTAAATACTTTTAAAAAAAAATTAATTTGGAAAAAAACCTGCAAAATTCTTATTTTTTTTAAAATCGGGGGCCAAATATCCATAATATTCCATGGCCAGTTGATTTTGCCATTTACTATTTTTCGGGATTTCTCGAAATTTTACCTATTTTTTTGGGACATATTTTCCCAAAATGCCAAAATTGTTATTTTCTTTTAAATCGGGAGCCGAATATCAATAATAGTCCATGACCAGTAGATTGTGGCCATTTACTCTTTTTCAGGATTTCTCGAAATTTTATTCATTTTTTTGGGAGAGATTTTCCCAGAATGGCAAAATTGAGGTTTTTTCCTAATTTATTTTTTTTAAAAAAGTATATACTAAATTATTTTAAAAAAAAATTGATTGTGGCCATTTACTCTTCCACAGCCGAACGAGGCCCAAATTTGTAAATATTTTTTTTATAAATTGATTTACTAAATACTTTTTTTACAAAAATTAAATTGGAAAAAAACCCGCAAAATTCTTATTTTTTTTTAAAATCGGGGGCCAAATATCCATAATATTCCATGGCCATTTCATTGTGACCATTGCAGCATTGAATTCTTCAAATTTTCAATGATTTTTTCCTATTTTTTTTCTTTTCTATGCTTTTTTATCAATTTTTAATTTTTTTATTTTCTTTTCCGAATTTTCAAATTATTTTAAAAAATTATTTTTTTGGACTGGGTCAAATTCGGAATGCAATTCTCGGGTCATCCGATAACCTAAAAATGAATATGGACATAATTGTGAAAATGAGTCCAAAAAAAAATTAACCACATTAGGCCAAACTTTTTTATTTTCCCTGTCTCCAAGTACGGCTCTACCTATTAAATTTTTTTTTTTAAATAGAGCGCTACAAAAAGTCATGAAGGAGAACACGATAGCATACTTGGACATAGGGTAAATAAAAAATTCGCCCTAATCTCGTTGATTTTTTTTTAATCGGGTCAAATGCGGTCCACACTTCTCGTATTGGCTATCTGATAACCCTTTTTTTAAGTTATTTTCCTAAAAATTTATTTTAAACTTTTAAAACAATATTTACATTCACAACAATTTAAAAAAATTTACTAATAACCTATATGTAACATACATGATTCGGATATAAATAACAATCACATAAATAAATCTACACTTACGAAACCGTAAAAAATAATAAAAAGAAATTTACCTCAAATTATCGAGAGAGCGCACGCACCGAATGAGAAGCTCAAACTGTCAAGAAAAAGTACCGAATTAATTTAAATATTAATATAAAAACGTAGTACTAACAACATATAAATAAAAATTCATACTTAACTATAAAGAAATGTGTCTAAGGAAGAGCGTTTGAAGGACAAGTAAGAGCGTCTAAGAGAGAGACGGTTTGAAAGAGGGAAGAAATGAGAGAATGTTTTGAGACGGACAAAAAACGTTTGAAAGAGAGGGAGAGCGACAAAGCATTTCCAAAAAGAGAAGAAATGAGAGAAGGAGAGGAAGAGAGAATTTAAAGAAGTGAAGAGAAGAGCAGCGAGAAAATCGGAGCATTTTGCGTATTGTGGCGTCGATCTTTGCGGTGCGCAAAATGCGGGGGGAGAGAAGAGCCCCTACTCTTTCGCGGCACAAACTTACGCGAGGAGACCGCCACACGGAGAGCGGGGACGGCACGGAGGAGAGGGGGAGGGGGCGGCACGAAGAGAGGGGAAGGGGGGGCGCCACGTGGGGGGGGGGGAAGGGGGGGGCGACACGTGGGGGGGAGGGGGGACCGCCACCCCGCTCGCCGGGCTGGCCGGGCGCGAGCGGGCCCGTGGGGCCCCCCCGCCTGTCCGCTCGGCGGTTGAACCGCCGAGCGGGCCGGTGGGGGCCCACCTCCGCCCTAGCTCGGCAGCTGGGCCGCCGAGCAAGGACCCGACGAAAACCCAAATCGGTAAATATTTATTTTTAAAAAATATTTTCGTAAATATTTAATTTAAAAAAATTAAATTGAAAAAAAATCCCTGTTTGTTCCGCTAGTAAATTATCTATGCACGTGAATGACACGCTCAAGGCTCAACCCCTAAACGGGGTTGGAAAAAAAAAATTGCGATAAATATCCGACTGTCCCGACGAAAACCCAAAAGCCAAACAACAAGAAAAGAATAAGGGCATCACTTCACATCAAGACGTGGAAACATAGGCAGCGACAGGCTTCAAAGTTGCTACAGTCATTGCGTGACAAGCTTCCCGCAAAGAATATGTCCAAAACATAATTCGGGGGAGAGAGAGAGAAGGGGTTACAAGATTCTCTTTGCCAACTGGTTCCCATTATACAAATCAACCCACAGGGAGAGAGAATTGGCAACAACAAGGCCATTTCCTGTTTCCTGAGAGAGGCATTCTGGTTCTGTTCTCTCCGTCAGACCTGAAAGTGAAAATTAAGCGCAGAGTCAGAGCAAAGCCAAAATGCATCGACCCATTTTTGGGCATTCTTTCGCCGTGCTCGTGGCACCCATCCTTCTCTCCGTGCTTGCATTTTATCTTCTCAATAAGAAGAAAGCTGGTGTGCGTAGAAATGGAGAAGATGCTGATACTGGCGCACCTGGTTCGATGACTACGCCGACAGAAGCTGATTGTGATGGATCTAGTTCGTTGCCGGCAGAAACTCATAATGGTGCATCTAGTCCGTCTCCGACAGAAACTAAATCTGGTGGATCTACTTCGTCTCCGATGGCAACTAGTTCCGGTGGATCTAGTTCGTCTCCTACAGAAACTAAATCCGGTGGATCTAGTCCGTCTCCGACAGGAATTAGTAAAGGCGCATCTAGTTCATCTCCTACAGAAACTAACAACAGTGCATCTAGTTCGTCGACCGCGACTACTGGAAACCACTATGAGGTGTTCTTGAGCTTCAGAGGCCCAGATACTCGATATAGCTTCTCGGATCACCTCTACAAGGGGCTCCTTAGAGCTGGAATTGTTACTTTCAGAGACGAAGAGGAGCTCCCCCAAGGCGACGACATCGGACCAGAGATTTTAGCAGCCATCACGAAGAGTCAGATCCTGATCCCCATTTTGTCCGAGGGATACGGTACAAGCAGCTGGTGCCTGAATGAATTGGCTCAAATAATGAAGTGCAAGAATGATAATGGGCAAATGGTGTTGCCTGTATTCTACAAAGTGAAACCAGCTGACGTGGGACATCAAATCGGGAATTTTGGAAAAGCATTTCATGAGCGTGAGAAGCGTTTGCTTGAGAGGCCTCCTTTCGACCCAACGATCTTGGAGAAATGGAAGAAAGCACTCGGTGAAGTCAGTACCTTGAAAGGATACGAAGCCGATGGGTAAAATTTTTCACCAAAGCATTCTCTACTTTCTTATAATATGTGCGAGTGTTTACTGGTTGTTCTCATTCTCACCTGCTTCATTTTCGTTTTTTTTTTTATTTGTATATAAAAGAACTGTAAGATCCTGCAATGCATGAGTTCTATAATTTTTTTTTGTTTTTTAGGTTTTTTGCTTTAAGGATGATCAACTTAATTATAGATTTTGTTGTTATAATCCCATTTGCTTGAACAATAAGATTTTCTGAATGAATTTTTACTCTTATATCCAAAGATTTTTCAACATTGCGCCATTTTCATATCATGTCTATAGCGTACGCTACATTAATCTTCATCTCAAACTTTTCTAATTCCATATTTATTTGTGATTAATAGTACAACTTATTGGTGTTTTTTTATTTAAAGCTCGCAACATCATATACCGTGCATGGTGATTGTCAAAGCTATATTTCTTTTCCGACCAAACAAAAAAAAGCTATATTTCTTTATCTTCCCAAGTTACATTCATTGAATCATTATTATCGTTGATTAGTTGCTATTAAGATTATTTTTCACAAAAGAAATGTTTCTTTGGTTGCATATGATGATGCAAAATATAAAGAAGGGAAAAAGGGATTATTTTTGTTATATGTTTGTTCAAATAATTTCCAATTCATTTCCTATCTTCAACAAGTAATTTTAATCTCATGCACCTGCATGTATTGAAGCAGTGTTCTTATTTTGGTTAAAAATTATTCTTCTACTTTCGTGTATAATCAATAATAGACCGAGTTAAAATCATAGAACACGGATACTCAAAAGGAATATAAAGTACAACCTGTTATCATCCTTGGAGGCAATGAAAAATGATAAGAACACAAATCTGGAATGATACTAAATTCACAGCACGAATAGAAACTTGCAAGCGTGTGGAAGTGAGCAAACAAGGAGAAAGCCTCTCAACCGCAATTCGGGTAGTTCACAATATCGGACTACGAACAACTTTTCGATTGGTATCGCAACACCCGAAATCATCTTGTATCAAAAGTTATAACTTGTCTTTGCATATTCAAACGCTCTACAAATTTTCAAAGGCACGTCCACGTCATCCCTCATATCCTTAACAAACAACGAGTTTAAAATTTGACTCAAATCCATAATAGATAAGAGTATTTAATATTCATAACTCATACCCTCAAGTTTTTTCTGGCTTAATAAATTATTTAGGAGTAACAGTGGAATTGGGCACGCCATGTGAAGCAACCACCAATATCTTGAGGTGTGACAAAAATGATTTTTAAAGTTTTTCAATCAATCCGCAGATTTATTTATTATTGTGTTCTCATTTGATAAACAACATAAAATTACTGTTGCCACATAACCGAACTATTCTCACATTTGACGGGTATGAAGCGGACTTGGTGGAATCGATTGTCCGAAAAGTGTTGAGCGAACTGAAGAAAAAGTTTGAGTTGCATATTTCTGAGAATTTGGTTGGAATTGATCGTCATGTGAAGGAGGTCATGGAAGTTGTGGATACTAAAAAATCTCATGCCACCCTATTTCTTGGCATCCATGGAATGGGAGGCATTGGTAAGACTACTCTTGCTAAAGCCATCTACAACAAGATTTCCAATCAATACGAGCACCGTAGCTACATTGCTGATATAAGGGAATCATGGAAGCGTAATGGCGGACATTATTTAGAGAATCAATTAATCTATGATATATCGAAGCGCAAAAATGAAGTCCGTAATGAGGATGAAGGGGTTGAGTACATCTCCTCCAAGTTTAAAGGTAAAAAGGTCCTCCTTCTTCTTGACGACGTGGATGATGTCGTTCAATTGACGCATTTGGCCGGTAAATCCGTGGCCGGTAATCCCGTGGCCGGTGATCGTGATTGGTTTTCTTCGGAAAGTATGATCATTATTACCACCCGAAACGAGCGTATTCTTCAAAAGTTTGGGGTGGACCATATCTATGACCACAAGGAATTGGATTACGAACAATCTATGATTTTGTTTTGTAAACATGCATTTAGAAAGGAGTCTCCTCCAAGGGAATTTGAGGGCCTCACTCATGAAGTAGTATCCATCACAGGAGGGCTTCCTTTGTCCCTTGAGGTTTTAGGTTCATTATTCTGTGGAAAAGAGCGAAGCAAATGGAGAGATACGATAAAGAAGTTAGAGAAAGTCCTTCATTTGGACGTGCAAAAAAGGCTAAAGATAAGTTACGAAGCATTAGACTATGGACAAAAACAGATATTTTTGGATATCGCTTGCTTTTTCATTGGTACCGACATGAGAATCACATCTTACATGTGGGATGCCTGTCACTTTTTTCCGGGGGAGAATATTGAAGTATTGAGATTTATGTCATTAATAAAAATTGGAGATAAACATGAGCTCGGAATGCATGATCGGTTGAGAGATCTTGGTAGGACAATCGTTCTTGAGGAAAACCAACAACAACCTTGGCACCGTAGTAGGTTATGGGACTCAGAGGATGTCAAGGAAGTGCTAAAAAAAAATAAGGTAACCGTTTCGTTTATTTTTCGTACGTAGTCCATGTTCTACTGTTAAAGTAATGTTGGTCCACCGCTTAGTGCTTGCTCTACTATTGTTGCAACTTGAATGTTTCATTGACGAGATTAGAAAGTAGGGAGGTTGCTCTCTTTGAGTAAGTATTGTAGTGTTAAGATCATGAATTTCTACATTTGCTTCACTTACGTCTTTGACAAATGCAGTAAATAACTTGACTAACGATAAATCATAGAATCATAAACTCAAGCGGAAAAAGGAAAAAAAAAGTTTAGGTCTAAATTAGCACAATTAAAATAGATTTAAGACTGTTTTGGTAATTTTAGAATACTTTAATTGGATATAGTATTAATGGACATTGAATCTTTGCATATAGGGAACAGGGAAAAATTGAGGCCATTGATCCGAGTGAAGGCAGCTTAGGTGGCGACATTTACACGGGTGAACAATCCAAGAAGTTGACGGGGCTAAGATTCCTTCACATGATGAAGGGGGCACATCTCACCGGTGACTTTAAGGACTCGGTTGAGGAGTTAAAATGGCTTCGATGGGAAAAGCGCCCCATGAATTTTGAAGTGAACAATTTTCACGCAATGAATTAGTTGTATCTTTGGAATTGCCACGTGGCAAGATAAATGAAGGATGGGAAGGATGGAGTTCTTTCAACGTGAGAACGTGTCTTTTTTTTTTTATTTTTTATTTTGCTTTCTTGTGTATCATAATCACTCTAGACTAACCCCTTAAAAGCATAAAATTATTTGTTTCACCGGATGGCGTAGAAGCTCAAATTTCTCAACCCGATGCATTGTCAATACTTGGAAAATACGGACTTCCTCTCGGCTTTTAAGAGTTTGGAGGTTTTGATACTCACCGCTTGTCGGAGACCGCAGCAAATCGACTCTTCAATTGGAGGCATGAAGGCCCTCCTTCACTTGGACTTGAGCTACTGTAAGAGTCTCACGAAGCTTCCGGAAGAAATAGGTGAATTAAAGGCGCCGAAGCAACTCTTTCTAGCAGAAACTCCAGAACTTTCTGCATTACCGGAAAGCATAGGATCTTTGCAGAATCTAGAAATTCTAGATATTGAATACAGTGGTATAGAAGAATTACCGATGGTATTGGGAGGCTGAAAAAGCTCCGAGAATTACGTGCTTTTTATTGCAAAAATCTCAAAGGGGAAATGCCGGAAAGCATGGGGTCTTTGGAGAATCTAGAAATTCTAGATATTTCTAGAACCGGTATAGAAGAATTGCCCGGAGGTATTGGGAGGCTGAAAAAGCTCCGACATTTAGATGCTTCACGGTGCCGTGAACTAGGAGGGGAAATGCCAGAAAGCATGGGGTCTTTGGAGAATCTAGAAATTCTAGATATTTCTGAAACCGGTATAGAAGAATTGCCCGGAGGTATTGGGGGGCTGAGAAAGCTCCGAGAGTTGCGTGCTGAGAGTTGCGAGAATCTGAAAGGGGAAAGGAGAGAAAGCATGTGCAATCTGTCATCCCCGCAACACCTCGATTTTTCTTTACGTAGAGAGCTCCAATCGCTGCCGGACCTTCCTTCCGACTTAACATATTTGCGCATCACCTGTCAAAGTTGCAAATTGCCTTCACTCTCCCACCTGACCGGTCTCAAGGAGCTAGAAGTCGGTTCTTGTGAATTTCTCGAGTGCATCCAGGAGCTTCCATCAACACTACTAAAGAATTCAGAATGTTCCCAACCGACGGGTGTTGAAGAATCGGAATTGCCACAATCCCTAAACACTCCCTTCAAGTTGGAAATCTTGAAAGTCAATGACTGTGAATCTATTGAAATCTTGGACGTCTCACGGTTTATCCATCTAAGGACATTATCCGTCGATTTTTGCTGGAATTTACTTGAAGTTCGAGGTCTTGATAAATTGAAATATTTGGAATCCTTGACTGTTCGCTCCTGCAATTCGGTTGAACGGTTAAAGCTTCCAAAGTCCGAGGGTCCGAAGGTAGTGAACGTTAAATATTGCGAAAACCTCGTCGAAATTCAAGGTCTCGATCGCTTGGAAAAGCCGAGTATCTATCGGTGCGCTTCAATTGAAAGGCTAGACCTTCCAAAATCCAGGAGTATGAAGATATTAGATGCTACGGAATGCGCAAAATTAGCCGAAATTCAAGGCGTCGATAGGTTGGAGTCCTTGGAACGGTTGAGTATCTCTAGGTGCGCTTCAATTGAAAGGTTGAACCTTCCAAAATCTGATAGTTTGAGGAAATTGGATGTTGCGGATTGCAAAAACTTAATCCAAATTCAAGGCCTTGATAGGTTGGAGTTCTTGGAAGAGTTGAATCTCTATGGGTGCACTTCGTTTGAAAGGCTACCCAACTTATGTTGCTTTGAGTACTTGAAAAGTTTGAATATCAACGACTGTGGCAAGCTTCAAGACATACAGAGCCTAGAGAGATTCCCATCCCGCAAAAGTTTATTTATTGAAGGTTGCAAGTCCTTAGCAAAATTACCAAACTTGTCAAGTTTTCATGGTTTACGAGAATTGTTCCTGTCAAATTGTCATGAACTTCGAGAGATCCCGGGGCTTGAGGAGTCAATATCTCTAGAACGTATTACTATCTCGGGATGTTCCTCGATTGAGATCTTACCGGATTTGTCATCATGTACCCGCTTGATGAGCCTGATTGTGCAAAATTGCGAGAAATTGAGCGAGCTTCGAGGGCTCGAGAAATTGGAGCAGCTAGTGGAATTGGACATTTCTGAATGCAAGTCTCTCAAAACAATTCCAGAATTGTCCGGATCGCAGCTTTATCAAAATTACGAGAAAAAGCCATCTCCATTGATCGGACGCATAGAATTTGGATAGACTCTATTCGGACGAACTCGGATGAGTCAAGATAAGGGAGATGATCCACATTTTCTAGCAAAGGTACATAAAGCGGGTGAGTTACCCTTGCTCTTTTGAGATCTACTGCCCAATTGTCATTTGCAATTTCTTTCAAGATTTATCATCTTCTCATAATCATTTCCCGGTCGATAGTGTCGTCATTATTTTTGTTACATGAATTCAAGGAATCTGGGGGAGATGTTCATGGAAGTTAATGAGTGCTTTGGCAAAATGATTCTTCTTATCATGCCAATAACGGAAATAGATGGAAAGGCTTTCTAAGCACATCGTATGTCTTTAAACTTTGGGTAAGATCCTTCATCCTATGCAGAAAAATAACTATTCCTAGCGTTTGATTGTTTCGGATTTCTGGAAAATCCGATAAAACCGATGTATACGGGCATTTGATAGCATGCCAAAGGTCATTGTATAGGTTGAGAAATACTAAATGGAGGACACTATACGGCGGTCCTGGTTTGAATCCATGTTCATTTGTTTTGGATCCAAGATATACCTAAAAGTCCAATGCAAGCAATAGATTACCAAAAGAAAGCATCTTGATGTTTGTAGAGTTGGTATAGCCATGCGTGAGATGCCCGAACATTTGAGCCAAGCAAGACATTAACTAGAATGTGGTTTGACATGATTGACTGTACTTCCCTTATATCGTGCATAAGCACTTGTTAGTTCATTTACCTGCTGAAAAGAAAAACACCAGAAGCATTTCCATAAGTTTCCTGAGGAGAATTTATCCTATATGCGGTTTGAAAACCTGTCTTGCATTATTTCTAGTACATGAATGGCAAATGTTGACAAGGAAAGAATCAAACTATATCCCTCAAGAGCAAGCAACTTGAATTGAATTCACTATACTAACTTGCTCAAAGCTTCTGTGGTTGATGATGTTAGATGCCCCATTAGTTGGATCCGAAGAGTTCAAAAAGAATATCGAGCTTGACAAACAGGGATCCCTAAACTTCGGAGTGTTATTAGGAGTTCTTTGATGTTAGTTCTTTGGATTGATTTCATCCGACTCACTGGCGGGTTTCGGTTATCATTCCACTGGTTGATGTAGATGCTGAAATATGCAAGAGAGCTTTCGCAAGGCTTTTCTAAAAGGAAAAAAAATCATCAAAGGATGAGGAGCTCGATGGTTCTTGAACTTCTCCAAAGTCTGACAATGCATCCTTGGAATGGTAAAGGATGTTTGCATCTTGTCATCTCACATTGCCCCGCTTATATTTAGCAGAAGCTTTGCCAAGCTGGAGATGTCCGCTTCCGCTCGTGTAATCAAGTCTCTCTTATTTTTCTCCCACCTGTTCCTCTTCCGTAGTTTTATTCATGCTACTTTCGGACTCGAGGAAAGTCTAGCCTCGAGCTTTCCTCCGGGTTTTTGAGCACGGACGAAGGACCGTAGCGCATGCTTCCGTTCCAGCTTCAGTTCAATAAACCGCCGGCTTCTCGGGTTCGGCTCCCATTCGGCGTTCATTTGCAACCTAATGGGTGGTCATCTCAATTGTATCGACTCGGTTTTGTGAAGTTTGCTTGATTTATGATAGGCGGGTGAAGATCTTAGGGTGGAATCCGGAGAAGGATTTTTTGGCGATGGTCACCGAGGACCCGTAGGTGTGCTTCATGGCTTCAAGCGGCGGAGGCTGTAGACAATCTCTACTGGTAATTTCTTCGAAAAGAAAAAGTCTCTCCTGGTACTTGCTTCGACTAGGGGAAGTTCTCTTTTTAAGTCGGCGTGTTCATTCCTTCAACAATGGCTTGGTGCGCCCTTTGAGTCATTGGCCTTATCTCGTTTTACTTCTTTCGCTCTTCCTAAATATGCTACACTTCCTTCTCCCGAGAGGAACCACCGTAATTGCCAATCTAGCTTGATTTGCATTTGATGGAGAATTTGACAAATATAAAAGTGAAGTGCTTGAAGTCCAAATGCGAACATGATGTCGAATTGAGGAGTTCCCTAACTTAATCGACAATCACCGAGACCAACCGGAAGTGTACCATGCTGCTTTATTGCCATCTTGTTTCCATTCTGTGTACACCAGTTGAAGTGTCCATGAAAATAAAGAACTTGAATTGGAGGGGATGTCATTTATTCTGTCATTTATTCTAGATAGATTAGCTATGTCGGTTGCAGAAATGCTTGATGCCCACTTGGAGTTGGTAAGTTTAGCCCCCTGAGAATAACATCTCGATGCTGTCGGGCATCTATATAGTTTGCTTGGATTTTTAATGCTGACTCTCATAATGTAATGCTCCTCCGGCTGCTCTTCTTCCTCTTTTTTACTGATTGAGAGTTGCCAACAAGGAGATATTTACGGTATACTAGATTGCAGAGTATAAGCTGGAAAGTTTCTTTCATTTTGTACCACTTAAACTTAATTTATCTTCTTCGATTACGAGAGGGGCTTGCGTGGCATCATTTTGATTAATCAAGCTCGCTGGTGGGAACCTAACTTACTTGCTAATAGGATATCTCAAGCCATGCTGCGTACTTGTATGACAATCTGGTCGAAAGGAATGGAGTCGGGGATTGGAGAAAGCACATAAACTGGGAGTGTAGAGGGAGTTGCATCCAAGTATGTTAAGTTCTTATATGACTCTATCTCTTGGTAATTCAAATTCGTGAGGACTTAGGAGTAGATGCCCAGCCTTGGCCGTTCTTGACATCTATTCTCACTGGAAAAATTTAGAGAGGAGGCATCTTTTCTCCAGAAACATCCGAAAGCTTCACGCATCATTTGGTCTTCTGGATTTGGAGAACATGTTGTTGAGTGCACTATAATTCTTGAGCCAACCTTTGAATGGTTTCTATTGGGATCCTAAGTTGTAGGTACTAGTACACTTGTGATCCTTGCCCGAATCCACTCCACCTCAAGGTTCCATAGCGGAACAACAAGATTCATATTGGGATTGTGATAATGGATTGGGGGCTGCCATGAAGATATATATTCCAGTCACTTTACATGACCTGCTAGCCCAAATAAATCCCATATCAAGTGATTGATACCCCTCTCAATTGTCTTGTACTGTTACGATGCTTTACCTCACTTAACAAATTTTGATTTTCTCGTCACTATGCGTTCTCTATCTTCCGTCTTATAGTAATTTTGTTGTGAAGAAATTATTCGTTATTTTTCTCTCTCTGTTGTTTTCTTTGCACATTCATTGTGTCATCAATACTAGTTTCTCATACTTATTCTAATCTACTCCAGGTAAATGTACAACATCATTATGCTGGCTCGTCCCGGTGGCAAGACTATTGTCTTGGGACTTGAAGATGTTACGGTTTCCTGCATGATGTAGAAGTAAGTTTTCCATGCTATTGCCGCAATGTTATCCTCATTAATTCTCAACAAGAAATTCACCCTGCAAGAATCCTTTATCATCAGAATGTGTTCTTCTGCGATCTCTCTTGGGAAATATTCTGAATTGCTCAAAAGCTGCATGATGCAATGCAAACAGCAAGCTTGCTGAATGAACATTAAGTTAAGATGTTTCGAACAAGCGAAAGTCTAGCCAACTCGTTTGATATAATGGCCGACTAATCGGACGGTTGTATCTTGACTCGGCATCGTAGTTGACACTTGTATCTAGGGTCTATTGGAGTCTTTATTCAAAGAGAGCTGTTTGTGATTCAAGTTTGGATCTTCATGTTAAAGTGGAAGCAATTCAGTCCGAGGTAGAGATCTTATTGGTGTTGATTTTGCTGTTAGAATGATGGAGATTTGTTGGCTGGTTCCGCCTCTTCGTGGGGTTCAGCTAACATAACATAAAAGAAAACAAAAATAGGTTAAAACGTCAAAAACAAAAAGAAAGAGGGGCTGTTCCCGGAGAAGAACGCACGAGAAGAACGAGAAAGGGGCAGCGGCTTTCCGGTCCCAGATTCAAAGGCCTAGCGTTGTCGTGACTCAAATTTCAATGTTTTGGTACCGAGACTTACAAGTTGATCTCGTTGAAATCCTTTTTCAAATTATTTCTTGTTTTCTCCAAACGTGGTCAGAGATTCTTGCTCCATTTGTATTAATCCACTTTTGTGATGATGAAATGTTGTATTACTTATGTTGAGCCTCTAGTGTGCGACTAGAGAAGAACTTTTGTGTATCTACTATTTTTGATAATAAGTGGAAGTTTTTGAGCGGGCCATTATTTTTTTCCTGTATTGGGTTTTTCACGTAAAAATCTAGGTGTTTTGTTGCCTTGTCTCTTAACATTTCAGCATTATATTTTACTTATTTTGAGGTTGTATTGCTGGAATATACTACTGGTAGTTGCACAAGAAGGTGGCCACTGCGGTTGCAAGAAAACCCAACAAACTCTTTGGTAACCGGGCCGTTCCTGAAATCACATCTTAATGAGCGAGCCCAGACAACGAGTTCGGTCTGGCATATAGCCCGATTGGGCCCAGTTCTTCATGATGAGCGAGACCGAACAACAAGTTCGGGTCCCGGCCTTCTTTTGCGACCTAATGGGCAGCTCGATTCGATTGTTCCGACTCGGTTCTGTGAGGTTCGTTCCATTTTTGTTTGGCAGGTGAAGATGGCGGAGTGGAATCCGGAGAAGTATTTGCTGGCCATGGTCACGGAGGACTCGAAAGTGGTGCTTCATCGCTTCATTTGGCAGAGGCTGTGGACAATCTCTCCTGGTAATTGCTTTGAACAATCAGAATTACCACAATCCAAGTTGGAAGTCTTGAAAATTGGTAACTGTCAGTTCATTGAAACACTGGACGTTTCATAGTTAAACCATCTGAGGACATTATCTGCCCGTAGTTGCAATAATCTAATTGAAGTTCGAGGTTTTGATAAATTGATATACTTGGAAAGCTTGGCTATCAAGTATTGCAATTCGATTGAACGGTTGGACCTTCCATTGTCCAAGGGACTGGAGATATTGGATGTTCAAGGTTGTGATAACTTAGTCGAAATTCGAGGTCTCGATAGATTGGAGTTCTTGGAAAACCTGAATATAGCTTGTTGCACTTCGATTGAAAGACTGCTTCTTCCAAAATCCAGGAGTTTGAAGATATTGGATGCTGAATTGTGCATCAACGTAGCCGAAATTCAAGGCCTCGATAGGTTGGAGTTTTTGGAAAAGCTAAATATTAGTTGGTGCACTTCAATTGAAAAGTTGCACCTTCCACTTTTCCTAATTGTGCTACACTTCCTTTTCCCAAGAGAAACCACTGTAATTGCCAATCTAGCTCCGATCGCGTCTGATGGAGAATTGGCTGAATATGGAGGTGAAGTGCTTGAAATTCTAAATGAGAACATGATATCGAACTAAGGAGTTGGTGTTTTACCAAAAAATGAAGAGTGAATGACTCTGTTGCGAATAAAGAATTCCAAGCTGATATCAGTTGCATGGAGGGACATTTAGTTATAGGGGTGATAGATTCCTATCAACTCTTAGACAAGGTTGGTGCTTTAGGTGATTTTTTCCCTAACTTTACTGACAGTTACCATCACGTTTCCGTTCTGGGTACACCAGTTTAAGTGTCCGTGAACGTAAAGAACTTGAATTGGAGGGGATGCCATTTATGCTAGATAGACTAGCTATGTCGCATGCAGAAATGCTTGATGCCCACATGGAGTTGGTAGGTTTAGGCCCTGCAGAATACCATCTTAACACAGAGAAAGTTCTCCTTTTAATTCAGTGTTGTTTGTTTCTTTAACAATGGCATGGCATGGTCGGGTATCTATATAGTTTTCCTTAGATTTATAATCCTGACACTCACAACGTAATGCTACTTCTGGCCACTCTTCTTTCTCTTTTTACTGATTGAGTTTCCCTTTCAAGGAGATATCTAATGTATACTTAGATTGTAGAGTATAGGCTGGAAAGTTTCGCCTATTCTGTACTACTTGAAGTCAATTTATCTTCTGATTACAGAGGGGCATCTCGTCGCATCATTTTGACTAATCAAGTTCGCTGGTGGGAGTTTAACTACTTGTTAATAGGATATCTTAAGCTATGCTGCATACTTGTATGACAATCTGGTCAAGAGCGATGGAGTTAGGAATTGGAGAAAGCACGGAGACTAGGAGTATGGAGGGAACTGCATCCAAGTATGTTAAGTTCTTATATGACTGTCTCAAATTCGTAAGAAGCTTCAAGTCCCATACGACAGCTGTGGCGTGTCTCAACTGGGAGGAAGATGCCCAAGTGAACAGAGTATGCATCTTTCAATTTAAAAGTTGATACGACTTCTTGATCTCGATTCTTCCTATCTTGCATGTTATTTCTAATGCTTTGTTTGCAGTTAAGTTCCAAACTTAGAATCTTATTTCACTGGCCAGCAGCTTTAATATGGGTTGATGGAAGATTTTTGAAATCGTCAAAGGATCAGGAGCTCGATGTTTCTTGAACTTCTCTGAACTCTGACAATGCATCCTTGGAATGGTAAAGGATGTTTGCATGTACCTCCTGGTCCTTGTTGTGTGGATCTGGCTTTATATAAGGTGAAGGCTTGGTAAATCATACTTCAAAGCCAAATTTGCAAATGTGGATAATATATTCTGTTGGAAACATGAACATCAAATTGTGATGTTGCTAAATAAGATGAATGATACTCGTGAAAACTTGGAAGATGCCAGGATGACGATCTTGCAGGCCAGTGACCTTCCATTTGTGCATATTGCAGGAACCACTTGTGCAAATAACTGGGAGTTGTACCAATTGAAGTTAACTCATGATATCCTAAGTTCCTATTCCGATCATGTCCATTCACTCTTTAAGACATTGATGGAAAAAGGAAAAAACTAGCATATTGTGGCTCTGGTTCTTTTCTAAGTTTTAAGAAGTGGGTCTGGTTGGAGCGGGAACCGGAACTGTCCAGTCTGATTTCCCAGCAGAAATAGTGTTGATCAGGAACTGGTGGTGCTGACCTTGTTCACCCGGTAACCAGGTGTGCCTGTCAACTGGTACCCAGCAAACCTGTCAACTAGTCTGGACCATCTGGGCCTTAAAAGAATTTAGAGGAGTAGTATTGGTGTTGGATTGGGGTTTGGAAGTCCAACCTCTTGTAACTAAGAAGCGTGCCAACCATTTGCTTTGGTGTCTTCTTGTTTTAATTTGTGGTGGCTAATTCATTTGTTGACCGATTAAGATGACATCAAGTGTGTGTAATGTTTTAAGATGCTACGGTGTCTGCCGACTCACTGGGCTTCTCTTGTTCTGAACGTGTGTAATCTAATATATGCAGGGTATTCTATCAGATGACATCACATGCAATCGGTTCAATCGGTCGAACTGGTACAGCAATGTTCGAAGATTTTTTCTTTGAGCTTCTTGCCATGTCCATTCGCAGTTTTGGATGTCTGGAAACTTATTGTTGCCCATACTCTTCCCATTGTGTATCAATGTTCTATAAACTTGCCAGTGTCAGTAACAAATTTATCTCATTGGCTGGGTGGTGGAACTGAATTAATCCTGTCCATGCTCCTTACTACATTTCCACTCCGGACCTACTCTTAAGTTTAAGTGCGACTGACATAGGTACATCGTGCCTCTTTAGTGGACCACTTCATGTTTGTTCCTACAGATTGAAGAAGTGCAAAAGTAAGCTCCAAAGAAAAATATTTATTCAGTTGAAGAAGTAAAATACTGAAGCACTGAGTTTTCCCCTAAAACGTTTCAAATAAATTGAGAGGACAAAGTGCAAAAGGGATGAATCTATAGTTGCCAGACAAATACAAAAAGAATAATCATCCTCTTGTGGTAGGTGCCTAGCAGTCTGAGTTACTGACTGAGAACTGCTATGTGCAAGTTCATGATGATAGATACTATCATGGTCTCTAGTATAGCAAGATACTGTAGAGCATTCATAGTATACATGCATGCCATAGCCTCTTTAGGCACACAAGGTTTGCTTCCCACCTGTGTTTCAGCATAATGCATGTGTCGTACTTTTACTTTTACTGAAAAGGTATCTAAACATCACGTTAGTTATGCCCACATATTCAAGGAACACGGGAATGAAATCAAGTTGATGTTTTTTGGCAGCAGAAGGTAGAGGCGTGGCTTGTGTTTCAGATGCGAGAAAGGGAGCCCTGGTCTATATACTGGACGACGATGAAGATGAAATCTCTGATTCAGAATGACTGTCTGTTCAAGAATTTGCAGTGGTTATGCTCGTGTTGCTGCTGTTGTGGACCTCTAATACTTGAAGTTGCAGACATGAGTGTGAGAAGCAATGCATGTGGGCTTTCTGACTGAAGCTCTTCGACTCCACCCTTCTTGGAAGGTCTTAATCTATACTTGCCATGTGCCTTTTCTGCTAGGCAGGCATTTGTCGAAGAGAAAGATGGAGTAAAAGGTAAGTATTCGTCTATTGACTCAGATAGAGTCGACCGATGATTCATGGCTTTTATCTGGTGCTGTCTTCATGGTATTGCTGCAAGCTCTGAGACCTCTTCAAGAGCTCCAAGCTTTTGCTTCATCTGTATGTGGCTATCATTTTCATGTGTAAGAGAACCAAATGTTTGGTTTGTATTGTTTATTCTTTGGGTTGAATTGTTCATGCAGTGTACTCAACTAATAAACTTTGCATTTAAATGTTGAAATCTCTCACCTGAGATTAACTCAGCAACTCCACATGTCATTTTTAAGTGATGCATCTGTCTTGTGTGGAACACGACTAGCAGATATATGACTTCAAGGTGGCAGTAAAGAACATAGGCTATATTCTAATCTCGTAGATTTGGAATCCTCAAATAAATGGTTGGTTTAAGATCATAAGATTATGTCTACACTATTGTTAATTGGGTTTCATATCCTTAATAAGGACATGAAAGGCATGAATCGAAAGAGAAGCTGGTTGAACCTGGCAAATTGTTCGAATTCCACCAGCAACTTCTATGCCTCCCAAGAGTTTCTAGGAATACTAGATTGAGTAAATTGAGTTTAGAAGGCATTCAGCATAATAAGCAGAATGGCAAGGAGGTGTTATTAGAAGCTGCAGCCTGATAGAATCTAATCCTGACAAATTGCTTGAATTCTGCCAGCAACGGCGATGTCTTGCAAGAGCCTGAGAATGCTGAATTGATTCAAGCAGGCGTTCATCATAACGAGTAGCAAGGCAAGCAGAGGGAAGGTATTATTGGTAGCAGCAGCCAGACAGAATCTGAAAGGTTTGATGTCGATACGGTCCTCTCTTTCAAAGTTATTCTCCGGTTTCCAAAGATGTTCAGAAAACAAGGCCTTAGAAGCCACATGGAAATAATAGTGCTCTTTCTGAAAATTACCCTCTGACTATTGTTGTACAAGTTTCTTGCACTGCTATGCTAACTTATGGGTTATAAGTTAGACAAAGAAAAAAGTGCTTTAGATGTGTAATCAATTATGCTGCTGCAAAATTTTTTAAATGGCTGTAGTAAAGATTTTCAATTTCTGGCATGAAGTCCCAAACTATGAAACAGACTGGTAGTTGATTGATGTCTTGGGTTATAAATTTGTTTGTCTTGCCTTGATGCAATGAGGTATAGATAGGTGGCTTCAAAGGTTGCGGTAGGGGCACGATGTCGAAGAGGCATTGGTAAGCTGTTGAAAAACATAATCGTCATCCAATTTGGTTCTCGAGATTACGTCATATATATATATATATATATATATGGTGAGCATTAGGGCTCACTAATTATAGAAAAGACTAAACTACCCTTTCAATACTCCCCCTCAAGTTGGGGCATAAACATCAAAAAGCCCTAACTTGTTACACAAAGTAATTACTCTACTGCCCGACAATGACTTAGTGAAAAGATCGGCGAGTTGGTCTTCGATCCGCGTGTATTGAAGTTTACCATTGCAAAATCGCGCCCAACCGTTCAAAGGTAATTCCGTACACCCAATTTCTCAACCTCGGATCAACAAATCTCGGATTACATACGGGTGAGCTACGGTAAGTATCTCTCTTTTCTCATCCCTCTTTCACATAAGATGAGCATGACTGAAATGAATTCCCCACGTAGTTGGAGCTTAACAAACAAAGGTAAAGCAATCGAATGTCAAGACTTATTTTCTTAGATTTTTCCCCCAGAGTCGATTAAGGATTCGGGTGTCACCTTGTCTTTGAAAGCAACCTCTAACCGAGATTACTTTCAAAGAGGGCAAGTATTGACACGATTTTTAATCGGTTTTCCTTTAGTTTTATCTTCCAAAATTCACTAAAAATTCACAAAAAATCAAAAAAATTAAAAAAATCAACATTGGAAGCCTTGGCCAAGCATAAGGAACCAATTTGGAACAAAAAAATAATTTTCATATTTTTCACATTTTTTTTTAATATTTTCGGAAAATAGAAAATACTAGAAAATGCATAAAAATACCTTTTGAGGTCGCAAAAATACACAAAAATGTCCAATGTTTTTCTTTTAATCCCCTTTTAATATTGACCTCAAGAAAAATTGAAAATTGAGTTCAATTTTAGGTGTTTCTTCACAATACCTAGAGTTGAATTTGCACAAAAAATACCAATTGAGTCTTTTTATTTGCAATTTTTGCACATTTGGAGTCTAGACATTCTATTGTGGTCCCTTTGAACTTCAATTTGATCAATTGCACCCTTTATTGCGTGAATTGCACGAATTGCACAGAAATTCTTAAAAATGTTGCAATTAAGTCCCTCGACTTTGAAATTTTTGAAATTACTTTCAATTGAGGAACTTTCTATACACAATTGGGCTACCCCTAAGGTTTTTGAACATTCTGAATCGATTGGCATGGGTCTCGTAGTCCAATTTTATCAAATTGACATCCAATTGAAGTTTTCCCCAATTTGGGCAAATAGAAAAATTTGGGGTTTTTGTGCAAATTGATATAAAATTTTGGGCAAAACCACATTTCTAGGTAATATCCAGGCCCCTGAATCCAATTTTGAAGATTAATTGCAAAATTCCCACTCAATTTCATTTAATTTTGAAAAATTCACAAAATTCACCGTCGAATCCGGTTCGAGACCGGTCGATCCGCCGGTCGGACCGGTCGAACCGGTCCTGATACTTCTTCTTCCTCGCGCGAGCACTTCATTTTGCAGAATTGAATGACGAATTTTGTGATCAAATTGGACGACAATTCATGCCTAATTAAGCCAATTATATTAGGGCTTTTGCTTTGCGGAGTTGTGGTGCGTCGATTGAGACCCGGCGGCGGGGCCAAGTCGTCACGGAGGTGGCCGGAATTGACGGTCAAAGCTCCCGGCGAGGCAAAAAGTCAACAAATCCTCAAACCGTGTCAAATTTGCGCTCGTTTGTGCTCGCACAGTGCCAAACGGACGTTGACGGAATCATAACCGATTCTATCTTGTCCAGGTGACCGGAAATCACATGCCAAGGCACGAGGAGGGCTCGGCTACTCACACCCGACGCGCGAGATTTCAAAACTTGGTATAAAAGGAGAAAGAAGGTTCGCGAACAGAAGGGCTCATTACGTTCGCTCGACTACCGGAATAGAGAGAAACGGAAGAAAGGAGAGAGAGAGAAGTTCTCGTGAGATTCGTCGTCGCTTTGCGGGAGCTCTACTGTAAGTACTTCATCCGCGCGATTCGAGACCAAATCGGACCATCAAGCTGCCGCCGGAAGCTCGCCCGAGCTCGGAGAAGACGATCGCATCAGCTCGTTACGCCTGGGACCTCTTAAAACGGTGAGTTGAGCTTCCAACTTCCCTGCGGCACGATCATGGCTTTTTACTATCCCGAGTGTGATTTCCGCAATTAATCTAGGCGTTTTCATCCCTATGCATCTCTAACCATGATCGCATCCTTTTTTCGCATTGATTTCGCCCGAGTCACTGAATCAAACCTCCAACATTTCTCGGTTCGGCCGATCTTCGGCCCGAACAAATCGCAACGCGCCGGGCTCGATCGGAGCCCGAGGTAAGTGTCCTTAACTCGATATTAACGTACCTGAAGCTTTGATTGCATTGTTATGCTCGATATTGCGTGATTGAAGTTTGAGATGCCGTGATGCGCATAGCTCGATTCTTACGATTTAGCCGTTGAAATTGTTTGATCTTAGAGTATGTTAATCTAGATGTAAAAGCGAGTAGATTGGCGTTGGTTTGAGGTTGATCGGCCGAGATTTCATCGTTGGATCTCATCGGGAAACCTCGGCCGTTCGTTCGGCGTCGTCGCAAGGAAGACGACGATGCCGACGCGTGGCGAGTCAAACGGGTCGGCGGCCTACGTGTCGTGTCCGGATTGGTCCAGTGAGTCCGTCGGCCTCGGCCGTTGGCGCGAGCGGGTCGTGGCCGGGCTCGATCCAACGATTGAGATAAATAGGCGATTTGATTCTCGGTCGTTGGATCGTCCTTTTTATATTTTCCGAAATTTCATATATTAGATAGAAAAATAAAAATGCAAAACGGTGCCGTTTCTCCTAGGCTTATGCGGCGTCGTTTTGGCGGTAGGTGGAATGGACGGCCTAGATTAGGGCTAGAGTCGATCGTGACCGTTCAAGGTTTTTTTAGAAGTGACGTCGTTTTAGCCTAGGAGAGTCGACGGCCGAGATTAGATCCAATCTCAAATCACGGCCGTCCATTTGAATAGCGAGATGTGACGTCGTTTTGTTGTAGATGAGTCCGGCGTCGTCGTTTCATCTTAGGCGTCGATCGACGGTTGAGATTGATCCAGAATTGATCTCGGCCGTCCATCATTTTAGTATATTCAGAATATTAAAAATTAGATTTAGAAAATCAAAAAATAATATAGGAATATATAGAAAATACGTATATGGTGCCGTATAGGTGTAGAGCAAGTCTACGGGCGGTCGGACCGGGTTGACCGGCCGTTGACCGGGTTGACCCGGTCTGGTTTATTAATAAAAAAATAAAAAAAATAAAAGAAATTTCCAAAAATCCAAAAAAATTGCAAAAATACTTAGAAAATTCATAAAAATTCCTAGATCTTCACAAAAAATTTCTAAAAATTCCTAGATCGATTCGGGACTCATAAAGTCTGGATCGAAAATTTTTGAGACTTCGAGGGTCGATTAATTTCGATCCGGGAAAATTCCTAATATTTTTAGAAAATAAATAAAAATTCCAAAAAAATAGAAAAAATTAGAAAAATTCCATAAAATCACAAAAAATGGGAAATGGCCGCATTCAACTGGCCCGACCCCAATTTTGTGATTTTCGGGTCCCAAACCCCAAAAATGACCATTCTACCCTTCCGGGCCATTCGCCCCAAATTTTCACCAAATCACCCCGTAACCCAAATTTGATTTTTGTGTGGGCCGATAGGGCCATTTTAGACATGTCAAACCTTGATCGATTGATTTGATTGCTTATGATGATTTTGATTGTACATTTTTTTTCGATTGTGATCATTAGGATAGAAAATTCCCATCCGCATGAATACTTAGAACCGTTAGGGCCTACCTCACCCGATATCGCATCCGCATGAACTCGTAGGTTAGAAAATCACTCAACATCGGTAACCGAAAGGGCGTCGATTAAAATTTCGGCGTAACCAAGTCCTCGGACCCAATAATCTCTGGTTTTCGCGGAACCGAACGGTTTCTCCCGACCGCTCGGTAAGGTTTTCCGATCGTACCTTCCAATAAATCGATCGGTGGCGACTCTAAAATTGCATGTACACATCGCACATGCCACCCGACCACACAAGGTCAATTTCGATATTTTATAATTTTTTACCCGACATCGCGATTCGAGTAATGGGTCTTGGGAGAGACCCGCGATCCTAAAAAAATACCCCGCCGACAACCGGGGTTATAAAAAATTTAAGGATCGGCTCGTTAGCCCTATTCCACCCGGAAAAATTTCCGGAGGGTCGCGACACCGGTTGAAAACGGTGCGGCTTTGATCTACGTTCATGTGATCATCGATCACAAAATAAGAACCTGGATTCCTTACCATCATTTCGTTCATGAACTTTCTCAACATACCGTACGACTCATCCCATCCTCCAAAAGCTTCGGCAATCGCCATTTGTTTAGCTGCCTAGGTTTTACGATAAGTAGGTTCGAAATGCAGCTTGTCTTGAATCTCCGCCATGAGTGCCTTGATTTCGATATCCGGTTGGGCGGTAACCATTGCTTTTATCCGGCTGCATATGTATCTCTCGATCAAGTTGTCGATGATCCCGTGATATTTGAGGATGACTACATGTGTGTGGCCCATTGTACTTAACTATTTTCCAAAATAGGGTACCCGCTTTATTAGACGCACGGAGCCTCCAATCACATGGTCCATTCAAATTACCGCACCTTATCACATATTGGGACTTATTTGTGACATCGTTGCAGAAAGCTCGATTTCTTATCGAGAGTACTCTTTTCAGCGACCAACCGTAACAGCGTCCCGTGATGGAAATAACATGCCAACATCAAATTCTTTTGATGGATCAAATAACATACGTCCCAGACTTGGCTCTTATATCGACTTGCATCATATCAAAGTCGATCTCGAATATGGCGGCGGATGTACCAACGGCAATATGGGATTACTACAATGGGTGTTGTAGTAAGCCTCCATATTGTCACCTTCGATATCTTCCTCATCATTGTCATCACTGTCTATCCATTCATCATCTTCTTCATCGTTATCATCTCCATCATTATCATCATTATGATAAGGGTCCAAGTACTGATTATGCACGCCAACTTCATCTTTATCGATATTACAACCTTCCTCGGCTGAATCATTTATCACTTGGTGTTCAGCTATAGTTGCATAAAAGCGTAAAAACCCCGTAGCACCGGTCTCAAGTGCAAATTGCTTGATCATCCTAACGGTACCATCATCACGCACCTCCGTGATGTCGTATATGACACAATTCGATGTTAAAATCGAGAATCTATATATCGCCTTATGAATATACTGGTTGGGTGTTATATTCAACGTGCTCTCTATCGTAGCACGTAACTCATCAAATGTTGATATGTTTGCAAACTCGAACATGATAGATTGTCCGCCTTCGTAATCATGTCCATATTCTGTTTGCACTATTCTACCTCCCTGTATACAATCGCAACTAATGAAGATGACATTCCGCTAAATAAAAAATTACAAATTATTTCGCACATACAATTCGGTAAACATTGTCCCGAGCTCATTAACAAATTAATATTATAACAATTAATATATCAAATGAAATGAAATAAATGTATCATATATTCCTAATGATTTGCATGGGGAAATAAAAAAAAATTCAGAGCCAATTTGTCAAAAAGGGAAAAATCTTTATTTTCAAAAGCACGGAAAGTCAAATTACCGAAATAAGGATTTGCCTAGTTAATTGTGGCCGTTTACTATTTTTCGGGATTTCTCGAAATTTTACCCTTTTTTTTTTGGAGAAATTTTCCCATAAGAGAAAATTTGTTATTTTTTTAAAATCGGCACTTCAACATCAATAATAGTCCATGGCCGATTGATTTTGCCATTTACTATTTTTCGGGATTTCTCGAAATGTTACCTATTTTTTGGGACATATTTTCCCAAAATGCCAAATTTGTTATTTTCTTTAAATCGGGGGCCGAATATCAATAATAGTCCATGACCAGTAGATTGTGGCCATTTACTCTTTTTCAGGATTTCTCGAAATTTTATTCATTTTTTTGGGAGAGATTTTCCCGGAATGGCAAAATTGAGATTTTTTCCTAATTTATTTTTTTAAAAGTATTTACTAAATTATTTTTAAAAAAATTTGATTGTGGCCATTTACTCTTCCACGGCCGAGCGAGGCCCAAATTTGTAAATATTTTTTTATAAATTAATTTAGTAAATACTTTTAAAAAAAAAATTAATTTGGAAAAAAACCTGCAAAATTCTTATTTTTTTTAAAATCGGGGGCCAAATATCCATAATATTCCATGGCCAGTTGATTTTGCCATTTACTATTTTTTCGGGATTTCTCGAAATTTTACCTATTTTTTTTGGGACATATTTTCCCAAAATGCCAAAATTGTTATTTTCTTTTAAATCGGGAGCCGAATATCAATAATAGTCCATGACCAGTAGATTGTGGCCATTTACTCTTTTTCAGGATTTCTCGAAATTTTATTCATTTTTTTGGGAGAGATTTTCCCAGAATGGCAAAATTGAGGTTTTTTCCTAATTTATTTTTTTTAAAAAAGTATATACTAAATTATTTTAAAAAAAAATTGATTGTGGCCATTTACTCTTCCACAGCCGAACGAGGCCCAAATTTGTAAATATTTTTTTTATAAATTGATTTACTAAATACTTTTTTTACAAAAATTAAATTGGAAAAAAACCCGCAAAATTCTTATTTTTTTTAAAATCGGGGGCCAAATATCCATAATATTCCATGGCCATTTCATTGTGACCATTGCAGCATTGAATTCTTCAAATTTTCAATGATTTTTTCCTATTTTTTTTCTTTTCTATGCTTTTTTATCAATTTTTAATTTTTTTATTTTCTTTTCCGAATTTTCAAATTATTTTAAAAAATTATTTTTTTGGAGTGGGTCAAATTCGGAATGCAATTCTCGGGTCATCCGATAACCTAAAAATGAATATGGACATAATTGTGAAAATGAGTCCAAAAAAAATTAACCACATTAGGCCAAACTTTTTTATTTTCCCTGTCTCCAAGTACGGCTCTACCTATTAAATTTTTTTTTTTAAATAGAGCGCTACAAAAAGTCATGAAGGAGAACACGATAGCATACTTGGACATAGGGTAAATAAAAAATTCGCCCTAATCTCGTTGATTTTTTTTTAATCGGGTCAAATGCGGTCCACACTTCTCGTATTGGCTATTCGATAACCCTTTTTTTAAGTTATTTTCCTAAAAATTTATTTTAAACTTTTAAAACAATATTTACATTCACAACAATTTAAAAAAATTTACTAATAACCTATATGTAACATACATGATTCAGATATAAATAACAATCACATAAATAAATCTACACTTACGAAACCGTAAAAAATAATAAAAAAGAAATTTACCTCAAATTATCGAGAGAGCGCACGCACCGAATGAGAAGCTCAAACTGTCAAGAAAAAGTACCGAATTAATTTAAATATTAATATAAAAACGTAGTACTAACAACATATAAATAAAAATTCATACTTAACTATAAAGAAATGTGTCTAAGGAAGAGCGTTTGAAGGACAGTAAGAGCGTCTAAGAGAGAGACAGTTTGAAAGAGGGAAGAAATGAGAGAATGTTTTGAGACGGACAAAAAACGTTTGAAAGAGAGGGAGAGCGACAAAGCATTTCCAAAAAGAGAAGAAATGAGAGAAGGAGAGGAAGAGAGAATTTAAAGAAGTGAAGAGAAGAGCACCAGAAAATCCGGAGCATTTTGCGTATTGTAGCGTCGATCTTTGCAGTGCGCAAAATGCGGGGGAGAGAAGAGCCCCTACTCTTTCGCGGCACAAACTTACGCGAGGAGACTGCCACACGGAGAGCGGGGACAGCGGCACGGAGGAGAGGGGGAGGGGGCGGCACGGAAGAGAGGGGAAGGGGGGGCGCCACGTGGGGGGAGGGGGAAGGGGGGGCGACACGTGGGGGAGGGGGGGACCCGCCACCCCGCTCGCCAGCTGCTGGCGGGCGAGCGGGCCCGTGGGGCCCCCCCGCCTGTCCGCTCGGCGGTTGAACCGCCGAGCGGGCCGGTGGGGGCCCACCTCCGCCCTAGCTCAGCCGTGGGCCGAGAGCAAGGACCCGACGAAAACCCAAATCGGTAAATATTTATTTTTAAAAAATATTTTCGTAAATATTTAATTTAAAAAAATTAAATTGAAAAAAAATCCCTGTTTGTTCCGCTAGTAAATTATCTATGCACGTGAATGACACGCTCAAGGCTCAACCCCTAAACGGGGTTGGAAAAAAAAATTGCGATAAATATCCGACTGTCCCGACGAAAACCCAAAAGCCAAACAACAAGAAAAGAATAAGGGCATCACTTCACATCAAGACGTGGAAACATAGGCAGCGACAGGCTTCAAAGTTGCTACAGTCATTGCGTGACAAGCTTCCCGCAAAGAATATGTCCAAAACATAATTCGGGGGGAGAGAGAGAAGGGGTTACAAGATTCTCTTTGCCAACTGGTTCCCATTATACAAATCAACCCACAGGAGAGAGAATTGGCAACAACAAGGCCATTTCCTGTTTCCTGAGAGAGGCATTCTGGTTCTGTTCTCTCCGTCAGACCTGAAAGTGAAAATTAAGCGCAGAGTCAGAGCAAAGCCAAAATGCATCGACCCATTTTTGGGCATTCTTTCGCCGTGCTCGTGGCACCCATCCTTCTCTCCGTGCTTGCATTTTATCTTCTCAATAAGAAGAAAGCTGGTGTGCGTAGAAATGGAGAAGATGCTGATACTGGCGCACCTGGTTCGATGACTACGCCGACAGAAGCTGATTGTGATGGATCTAGTTCGTTGCCGGCAGAAACTCATAATGGTGCATCTAGTCCGTCTCCGACAGAAACTAAATCTGGTGGATCTACTTCGTCTCCGATGGCAACTAGTTCCGGTGGATCTAGTTCGTCTCCTACAGAAACTAAATCCGGTGGATCTAGTCCGTCTCCGACAGGAATTAGTAAAGGCGCATCTAGTTCATCTCCTACAGAAACTAACAACAGTGCATCTAGTTCGTCGACCGCGACTACTGGAAACCACTATGAGGTGTTCTTGAGCTTCAGAGGCCCAGATACTCGATATAGCTTCTCGGATCACCTCTACAAGGGGCTCCTTAGAGCTGGAATTGTTACTTTCAGAGACGAAGAGGAGCTCCCCCAAGGCGACGACATCGGACCAGAGATTTTAGCAGCCATCACGAAGAGTCAGATCCTGATCCCCATTTTGTCCGAGGGATACGGTACAAGCAGCTGGTGCCTGAATGAATTGGCTCAAATAATGAAGTGCAAGAATGATAATGGGCAAATGGTGTTGCCTGTATTCTACAAAGTGAAACCAGCTGACGTGGGACATCAAATCGGGAATTTTGGAAAAGCATTTCATGAGCGTGAGAAGCGTTTGCTTGAGAGGCCTCCTTTCGACCCAACGATCTTGGAGAAATGGAAGAAAGCACTCGGTGAAGTCAGTACCTTGAAAGGATACGAAGCCGATGGGTAAAATTTTTCACCAAAGCATTCTCTACTTTCTTATAATATGTGCGAGTGTTTACTGGTTGTTCTCATTCTCACCTGCTTCATTTTCGTTTTTTTTTTTATTTGTATATAAAAGAACTGTAAGATCCTGCAATGCATGAGTTCTATAATTTTTTTTTGTTTTTTAGGTTTTTTGCTTTAAGGATGATCAACTTAATTATAGATTTTGTTGTTATAATCCCATTTGCTTGAACAATAAGATTTTCTGAATGAATTTTTACTCTTATATCCAAAGATTTTTCAACATTGCGCCATTTTCATATCATGTCTATAGCGTACGCTACATTAATCTTCATCTCAAACTTTTCTAATTCCATATTTATTTGTGATTAATAGTACAACTTATTGGTGTTTTTTTATTTAAAGCTCGCAACATCATATACCGTGCATGGTGATTGTCAAAGCTATATTTCTTTTCCGACCAAACAAAAAAAAGCTATATTTCTTTATCTTCCCAAGTTACATTCATTGAATCATTATTATCGTTGATTAGTTGCTATTAAGATTATTTTTCACAAAAGAAATGTTTCTTTGGTTGCATATGATGATGCAAAATATAAAGAAGGGAAAAAGGGATTATTTTTGTTATATGTTTGTTCAAATAATTTCCAATTCATTTCCTATCTTCAACAAGTAATTTTAATCTCATGCACCTGCATGTATTGAAGCAGTGTTCTTATTTTGGTTAAAAATTATTCTTCTACTTTCGTGTATAATCAATAATAGACCAGTTAAAATCATAGAACACAGATACTCAAAAGGAATATAAAGTACAACCTGTTATCATCCTTGGAGGCAATGAAAAATGATAAGAACACAAATCTGGAATGATACTAAATTCACAGCACGAATAGAAACTTGCAAGCGTGTGGAAGTGAGCAAACAAGGAGAAAGCCTCTCAACCGCAATTCGGGTAGTTCACAATATCGGACTCTGAACAACTTTTTCGATTGGTATCGCAACACCCGAAATCATCTTGTATCAAAAGTTATAACTTGTCTTTGCATATTCAAACGCTCTACAAATTTTCAAAGGCACGTCCACGTCATCCCTCATATCCTTAACAAACAACAGTTTAAAATTTGACTCAAATCCATAATAGATAAGAGTATTTAATATTCATAACTCATACCCTCAAGTTTTTTTTCGGCTTAATAAATTATTTAGGAGTAACAGTGGAATTGGGCACGCCATGTGAAGCAACCACCAATATCTTGAGGTGTGACAAAAATGATTTTTAAAGTTTTTCAATCAATCCGCATGATTTATTTATTATTGTGTTCTCATTTGATAAACAACATAAAATTACTGTTGCCACATAACTGAACTATTCTCACATTTGACGAGTATGAAGCAGACTTGGTGGAATCGATTGTCCGAAAAGTGTTGAGCGAACCGAAGAAAAAGTTTGAGTTGCATATTTCTGAGAATTTGGTTGGAATTGATCGTCATGTGAAGGAGGTCATGGAAGTTGTGGATACTAAAAAATCTCATGCCACCCTATTTCTTGGCATCCATGGAATGGGAGGCATTGGTAAGACTACTCTTGCTAAAGCCATCTACAACAAGATTTCCAATCAATACGAGCACCGTAGCTACATTGCTGATATAAGGGAATCATGGAAGCGTAATGGCGGACATTATTTCTGAGAATCAATTAATCTATGATATATCGAAGCGCAAAAATGAAGTCCGTAATGAGGATGAAGGGGTTGAGTACATCTCCTCCAAGTTTAAAGGTAAAAAGGTCCTCCTTCTTCTTGACGACGTGGATGATGTCGTTCAATTGACGCATTTGGCGGTAAATCCGTGGCCGGTAATCCTGTGGCCGGTGATCGTGATTGGTTTTCTTCGGAAAGTATGATCATTATTACCACCGAAACGAGCGTATTCTTCAAAAGTTTGGGGTGGACCATATCTATGACCACAAGGAATTGGATTACGAACAATCTATGATTTTGTTTTGTAAACATGCATTTAGAAAGGAGTCTCCTCCAAGGGAATTTGAGGGCCTCACTCATGAAGTAGTATCCATCACAGGAGGGCTTCCTTTGTCCCTTGAGGTTTTAGGTTCATTATTCTGTGGAAAAGAGCGAAGCAAATGGAGAGATACGATAAAGAAGTTAGAGAAAGTCCTTCATTTGGACGTGCAAAAAAGGCTAAAGATAAGTTACGAAGCATTAGACTATGGACAAAAACAGATATTTTGGATATCGCTTGCTTTTTCATTGGTACCGACATGAGAATCACATCTTACATGTGGGATGCCTGTCACTTTTTTCCAGGGGAGAATATTGAAGTATTGAGATTTATGTCATTAATAAAAATTGGAGATAAACATGAGCTCGGAATGCATGATCGGTTGAGAGATCTTGGTAGGACAATCGTTCTTGAGGAAAACCAACAACAACCTTGGCACCGTAGTAGGTTATGGGACTCAGAGGATGTCAAGGAAGTGCTAAAAAAAAATAAGGTAACCGTTTCGTTTATTTTTCGTACGTAGTCCATGTTCTACTGTTAAAGTAATGTTGGTCCACTGCTTAGTGCTTGCTCTACTATTGTTGCAACTTGAATGTTTCATTGACGAGATTAGAAAGTAGGGAGGTTGCTCTCTTTGAGTAAGTATTGTAGTGTTAAGATCATGAATTTCTACATTTGCTTCACTTACGTCTTTGACAAATGCAGTAAATAACTTGACTAACGATAAATCATAGAATCATAAACTCAAGCGGAAAAAGGAAAAAAAAAGTTTAGGTCTAAATTAGCACAATTAAAATAGATTTAAGACTGTTTTGGTAATTTTAGAATACTTTAATTGGATATAGTATTAATGGACATTGAATCTTTGCATATAGGGAACAGGGAAAAATTGAGGCCATTGATCCGAGTGAAGGCGGCTTAGGTGGCGACATTTACACAGTGAACAATCCAAGAAGTTGACGGGGCTAAGATTCCTTCACATGATGAAGGGGGCACATCTCACCGGTGACTTTAAGGACTCGGTTGAGGAGTTAAAATGGCTTCGATGGGAAAACCGCCCCATGAATTTTGAAGTGAACAATTTTCACGCAACAGAATTAGTTGTCTTGGAATTGCCACGTGGCAAGATAAATGAAGGATGGGAAGGATGGAGTTCTTTCAACGTGAGAACGTGTCTTTTTTTTTTTTTTTTTTATTTTGCTTTCTTGTGTATCATAATCACTCTAGACTAACCCCTTAAAAGCATAAAATTATTTGTTTCACCGGATGGCGAGAGAAGCTCAAATTTCTCAACCCGACCATTGTCAATACTTGGAAAATACGGACTTCCTCTCGGCTTTTAAGAGTTTGGAGGTTTTGATACTCACCGCTTGTCGGAGACTGCAGCAAATCGACTCTTCAATTGGAGGCATGAAGGCCCTCCTTCACTTGGACTTGAGCTACTGTAAGAGTCTCACGAAGCTTCCGGAAGAAATAGGTGAATTAAAGGCGCTGAAGCAACTCTTTCTAGCAGAAACTCCGGAACTTTCCGCATTACCGGAAAGCATAGGATCTTTGCGGAATCTAGAAATTCTAGATATTGAATACAGTGGTATAGAAGAATTACCCGATGGTATTGGGAGGCTGAAAAAGCTCAGAGAATTACGTGCTTTTTATTGCAAAAATCTCAAAGGGGAAATGCCAGAAAGCATGGGGTCTTTGGAGAATCTAGAAATTCTAGATATTTCTAGAACCGGTATAGAAGAATTGCCCGGAGGTATTGGGAGGCTGAAAAAGCTCCGACATTTAGATGCTTCACGGTGCCGTGAACTAGGAGGGGAAATGCCGGAAAGCATGGGGTCTTTGGAGAATCTAGAAATTCTAGATATTTCCAAACCGGTATAGAAGAATTGCCCGGAGGTATTGGGGGCTGAGAAAGCTCCGAGAGTTGCGTCTTTGAGAGTTGCGAGAATCAAAGGGGAAAGGAGAGAAAGCATGTGCAATCTGTCATCCCCGCAACACCTCGATTTTTCTTTACGTAGAGAGCTCCAATCGTTGCTAGGACCTTCCTTCCGACTTAACATATTTGCGCATCACTGTCAAAGTTGCAAATTGCCTTCACTCTCCCACCCGACCCGGTCTCAAGGAGCTAGAAGTCGGATTCTTGTGAATTTCTCGAGTGCATCCGAGGAGCTTCCATCAACACTACTAAAGAATTCGGAATGTTCCCAACCGACGGGTGTTGAAGAATCGGAATTGCCACAATCCCTAAACACTCCCTTCAAGTTGGAAATCTTGAAAGTCAATGATTGTGAATCTATTGAAATCTTGGACGTCTCACGGTTTATCCATCTAAGGACATTATCTCGTCGATTTTTTGCTGGAATTTACTTGAAGTTCGAGGTCTTGATAAATTGAAATATTTGGAATCCTTGACTGTTCGCTCTCCCGCAATTCGGTTGAACGGTTAAAGCTTCCAAAGTCCGAGGGTCTCAAGGTAGTGAACGTTAAATATTGCGAAAACCTCGTCGAAATTCAAGGTCTCGATCGCTTGGAAAAGCCGAGTATCTATCGGTGCGCTTCAATTGAAAGGCTAGACCTTCCAAAATCCAGGAGTATGAAGATATTAGATGCTACGGAATGCGCAAAATTAGCCGAAATTCAAGGCGTCGATAGGTTGGAGTCCTTGGAACGGTTGAGTATCTCTAGGTGCGCTTCAATTGAAAGGTTGAACCTTCCAAAATCCGATAGTTTGAGGAAATTGGATGTTGCGGATTGCAAAAACTTAATCCAAATTCAAGGCCTTGATAGGTTGGAGTTCTTGGAAGAGTTGAATCTCTATGGGTGCACTTCGTTTGAAAGGCTACCCAACTTATGTTGCTTTGAGTACTTGAAAAGTTTGAATATCAACGATCGTGGCAAGCTTCAAGACATACTGAGCCTAGAGAGATTCCCATCCTGCAAAAGTTTATTTATTGAAGGTTGCAAGTCCTTAGCAAAATTACCAAACTTGTCAAGTTTTCATGGTTTACGAGAATTGTTCCTGTCAAAGCTGTCATGAACTCGAGAGATCCCGGGGCTTGAGGAGTCAATATCTCTAGAACGTATTACTATCTCGGGATGTTCCTCGATTGAGATCTTACCGGATTTGTCATCATGTACCCGCTTGATGAGCCCGATTGTGCAAAATTGCGAGAAATTGACTGAGCTTCGAGGGCTCGAGAAATTGGAGCAGCTAGTGGAATTGGACATTTCGAATGCAAGTCTCTCAAAACAATTCCGAGAATATGTCGGATCGCAGACTTTATCAAAATTACGAGAAAAAGCCATCTCCATTGATCGGACGCATAGAATTTGGATAGACTCTATTCGGACGAACTCGGATGAGTCAAGATAAGGGAGATGATCCACATTTTCTAGCAAAGGTACATAAAGCGGGTGAGTTACCCTTGCTCTTTTGAGATCTCTTGCCCAATTGTCATTTGCAATTTCTTTCAAGATTTATCATCTTCTCATAATCATTTCCCGGTCGATAGTGTCGTCATTATTTTTGTTACATGAATTCAAGGAATCTGGGGGAGATGTTCATGGAAGTTAATGAGTGCTTTGGCAAAATGATTCTTCTTATCATGCCAATAACGGAAATAGATGGAAAGGCTTTCTAAGCACATCGTATGTCTTTAAACTTTGGGTAAGATCCTTCATCCTATGCGGAAAAATAACTATTCCTAGCGTTTGATTGTTTCTGGATTTCGGAAAATCCGATAAAACCGATGTATACGGGCATTTGATAGCATGCCAAAGGTCATTGTATAGGTTGAGAAATACTAAATGGAGGACACTATACGGCGGTCCTGGTTTGAATCCATGTTCATTTGTTTTGGATCCAAGATATACCTAAAAGTCCAATGCAAGCAATAGATTACCAAAAGAAAGCATCTTGATGTTTGTAGAGTTGGTATAGCCATCTGTGAGATGCCCGAACATTTGAGCCAAGCAAGACATTAACTAGAATGTGGTTTGACATGATTGATTGTACTTCCCTTATATCGTGCATAAGCACTTGTTAGTTCATTTACCTGCTGAAAAGAAAAACACCAGAAGCATTTCCATAAGTTTCCTGAGGAGAATTTATCCTATATGCAGTTTGAAAACTGTCTTGCATTATTTCTAGTACATGAATGGCAAATGTTGACAAGGAAAGAATCAAACTATATCCCTCAAGAGCAAGCAACTTGAATTGAATTCACTATACTAACTTGCTCAAAGCTTCTGTGGTTGATGATGTTAGATGCCCCATTAGTTGGATCCGAAGAGTTCAAAAAGAATATCGAGCTTGACAAACAGGGATCCCTAAACTTCGGAGTGTTATTAGGAGTTCTTTGATGTTAGTTCTTTGGATTGATTTCATCGACTCACTCGCGAGGTTTCGGTTATCATTCCACTTTGGTTGATGTAGATGCTTTGAAATATGCAAGAGAGCTTTCGCAAGGCTTTTCTAAAAGGAAAAAAAATCATCAAAGGATGAGGAGCTCGATGGTTCTTGAACTTCTCCAAAGTCGACAATGCATCCTTGGAATGGTAAAGGATGTTTGCATCTTTGTCATCTCACATTGCCCCCGCTTATATTTAGCGAAGCTTTGCCAAGTTTGGAGATGTCCGCTTCCGCTCGTGTAATCAAGTCTCTCTTATTTTTCTCCCACTGTTCCTCTTTCGTAGTTTTATTCATGCTACTTTCGGACTCGAGGAAAGTCTAGCCTCGAGCTTTCCTCCGGGTTTTTGAGCACGGACGAAGGACCGTAGCGCATGCTTCCGTTCCGGCTTCGGTTCAATAAACCGCCGGCTTCTCGGGTTCGGCTCCCATTCGGCGTTCATTTGCAACCTAATGGGTGGTCATCTCAATTGTATCGACTCGGTTTTGTGAAGTTTGCTTGATTTATGATAGGCGGGTGAAGATCTTAGGGTGGAATCTGGAGAAGGATTTGCTGGCGATGGTCACCGAGGACCCGTAGGTGTGCTTCATGGCTTCAATCGGCAGAGGCTGTAGACAATCTCTACCGGTAATTTCTTCGAAAAGAAAAAGTCTCTCCTGGTACTTGCTTCGACTAGGGGAAGTTCTCTTTTTAAGTCAGCGTGTTCATTCCTTCAACAATGGCTTGGTGCGCCCTTTGAGTCATTGGCCTTATCTCGTTTTACTTCTTTCGCTCTTCCTAAATATGCTACACTTCCTTCTCCCGAGAGGAACCACTGTAATTGCCAATCTAGCTTGATTTGCATTTGATGGAGAATTTGACAAATATAAAAGTGAAGTGCTTGAAGTCCAAATGCGAACATGATGTCGAATTGAGGAGTTCCCTAACTTAATCGACAGTCACCGAGACCAACCGGAAGTGTACCATCTTGCTTTATTGCCATCTTGTTTCCATTCTGTGTACACCGGTTGAAGTGTCCATGAAAATAAAGAACTTGAATTGGAGGGGATGTCATTTATTCTGTCATTTATTCTAGATAGATTAGCTATGTCGATTGCAGAAATGCTTGATGCCCACTTGGAGTTGGTAAGTTTAGCCCCTGCAGAATAACATCTCGATGCTGTCGGGCATCTATATAGTTTGCTTGGATTTTTAATGCTGACTCTCATAATGTAATGCTCCTCTGGCTGCTCTTCTTCCTCTTTTTTACTGATTGAGAGTTGCCAACAAGGAGATATTTACGGTATACTAGATTGCGAGTATAAAGTTTGGAAAGTTTCTTTCATTTTGTACCACTTAAACTTAATTTATCTTCTTCTGATTACAGAGGGGCTTGCGTGGCATCATTTTGATTAATCAAGCTCTTTGGTGGGAACCTAACTTACTTGCTAATAGGATATCTCAAGCCATGCCGCGTACTTGTATGACAATCTGGTCGAAAGGAATGGAGTCGGGGATTGGAGAAAGCACTAAACCCGGGAGTGTAGAGGAGTTGCATCCAAGTATGTTAAGTTCTTATATGACTCTATCTCTTGGTAATTCAAATTCGTGAGGACTTAGGAGTAGATGCCCAGCCTTGGCCGTTCTTGACATCTATTCTCACTGGAAAAATTTAGAGAGGAGGCATCTTTTCTCCAGAAACATCCGAAAGCTTCACGCATCATTTGGTCTTCCGGATTTGGAGAACATGTTGTTGAGTGCACTATAATTCTTGAGCCAACCTTTGAATGGTTTCTATTGGGATCCTAAGTTGTAGGTACTAGTACACTTGTGATCCTTGCCCGAATCCACTCCACCTCAAGGTTCCATAGCGGAACAACAAGATTCATATTGGGATTGTGATAATGGATTGGGGGCTGCCATGAAGATATATATTCCAGTCACTTTACATGACCGCTAGCCCAAATAAATCCCATATCAAGTGACTGATACCCCTCTCAATTGTCTTGTCTTGTTACGATGCTTTACCTCACTTAACAAATTTTGATTTTCTCGTCACTATGCGTTCTCTATCTTCCGTCTTATAGTAATTTTGTTGTGAAGAAATTATTCGTTATTTTTCTCTCTCTGTTGTTTTCTTTGCACATTCATTGTGTCATCAATACTAGTTTCTCATACTTATTCTAATCTACTCCAGGTAAATGTACAACATCATTATGCTGGCTCGTCACGGTGGCAAGACCGTTGTCTTGGGACTTGAAGATGTTCTGGTTTCTGCATGATGTAGAAGTAAGTTTTCCATGCTATTGCCGCAATGTTATCCTCATTAATTCTCAACAAGAAATTCACCCTGCAAGAATCCTTTATCATCGGAATGTGTTCTTCTGCGATCTCTCTTGGGAAATATTCTGAATTGCTCAAAAGCTGCATGATGCAATGCAAACAGCAAGCTTGCTGAATGAACATTAAGTTAAGATGTTTCTGAACAACCGAAAGTCTAGCCAACTCGTTTGATATAATGGCCGACTAATCGGACGGTTGTATCTTGACTCGGCATCGTAGTTGACACTTGTATCTAGGGTCTATTGGAGTCTTTATTCAAAGAGAGCTGTTTGTGATTCAAGTTTGGATCTTCATGTTAAAGTGGAAGCAATTCAGTCCGAGGTAGAGATCTTATTGGTGTTGATTTTGCTGTTAGAATGATGGAGATTTGTTGGCTGGTTCCGCCTCTTCGTGGGGTTCAGCTAACATAACATAAAAGAAAACAAAAATAGGTTAAAACGTCAAAAACAAAAAGAAAGAGGGGCTGTTCCCGGAGAAGAACGCACGAGAAGAACAGAAAGGGGCAGCGGCTTTCCGGTCCGGATTCAAAGGCCTAGCGTTGTCGTGACTCAAATTTCAATGTTTTGGTACCGAGACTTACAAGTTGATCTCGTTGAAATCCTTTTTCAAATTATTTCTTGTTTTCTCCAAACGTGGTCAGAGATTCTTGCTCCATTTGTATTAATCCACTTTTGTGATGATGAAATGTTGTATTACTTATGTTGAGCCTCTAGTGTGCGACTAGAGAAGAACTTTTGTGTATCTACTATTTTTGATAATAAGTGGAAGTTTTTGAGCGGGCCATTATTTTTTTCCTGTATTGGGTTTTTCACGTAAAAATCTAGGTGTTTTGTTGCCTTGTCTCTTAACATTTCAGCATTATATTTTACTTATTTTGAGGTTGTATTGCTGGAATATACTACTGGTAGTTGCACAAGAAGGTGGCCACTGCGGTTGCAAGAAAACCCAACAAACTCTTTGGTAACCGGGCCGTTCCTGAAATCACATCTTAATGAGCGAGCCCAGACAACGAGTTCGGTCTGGCATATAGCCCGATTGGGCCCAGTTCTTCATGATGAGCGAGACCGAACAACAAGTTCGGGTCCCGGCCTTCTTTTGCGACCTAATGGGCAGCTCGATTCGATTGTTCCGACTCGGTTCTGTGAGGTTCGTTCCATTTTTGTTTGGCAGGTGAAGATGGCGGAGTGGAATCCGGAGAAGTATTTGCTGGCCATGGTCACGGAGGACTCGAAAGTGGTGCTTCATCGCTTCATTTGGCAGAGGCTGTGGACAATCTCTCCTGGTAATTGCTTTGAACAATCAGAATTACCACAATCCAAGTTGGAAGTCTTGAAAATTGGTAACTGTCAGTTCATTGAAACACTGGACGTTTCATAGTTAAACCATCTGAGGACATTATCTGCCCGTAGTTGCAATAATCTAATTGAAGTTCGAGGTTTTGATAAATTGATATACTTGGAAAGCTTGGCTATCAAGTATTGCAATTCGATTGAACGGTTGGACCTTCCATTGTCCAAGGGACTGGAGATATTGGATGTTCAAGGTTGTGATAACTTAGTCGAAATTCGAGGTCTCGATAGATTGGAGTTCTTGGAAAACCTGAATATAGCTTGTTGCACTTCGATTGAAAGACTGCTTCTTCCAAAATCCAGGAGTTTGAAGATATTGGATGCTGAATTGTGCATCAACGTAGCCGAAATTCAAGGCCTCGATAGGTTGGAGTTTTTGGAAAAGCTAAATATTAGTTGGTGCACTTCAATTGAAAAGTTGCACCTTCCACTTTTCCTAATTGTGCTACACTTCCTTTTCCCAAGAGAAACCACTGTAATTGCCAATCTAGCTCCGATCGCGTCTGATGGAGAATTGGCTGAATATGGAGGTGAAGTGCTTGAAATTCTAAATGAGAACATGATATCGAACTAAGGAGTTGGTGTTTTACCAAAAAATGAAGAGTGAATGACTCTGTTGCGAATAAAGAATTCCAAGCTGATATCAGTTGCATGGAGGGACATTTAGTTATAGGGGTGATAGATTCCTATCAACTCTTAGACAAGGTTGGTGCTTTAGGTGATTTTTTCCCTAACTTTACTGACAGTTACCATCACGTTTCCGTTCTGGGTACACCAGTTTAAGTGTCCGTGAACGTAAAGAACTTGAATTGGAGGGATGCCATTTATGCTAGATAGACTAGCTATGTCGCATGCAGAAATGCTTGATGCCCACATGGAGTTGGTAGGTTTAGGCCCTGCAGAATACCATCTTAACACAGAGAAAGTTCTCCTTTTAATTCAGTGTTGTTTGTTTCTTTAACAATGGCATGGCATGGTCGGGTATCTATATAGTTTTCCTTAGATTTATAATCCTGACACTCACAACGTAATGCTACTTCTGGCCACTCTTCTTTCTCTTTTTACTGATTGAGTTTCCCTTTCAAGGAGATATCTAATGTATACTTAGATTGTAGAGTATAGGCTGGAAAGTTTCGCCTATTCTGTACTACTTGAAGTCAATTTATCTTCTGATTACAGAGGGGCATCTCGTCGCATCATTTTGACTAATCAAGTTCGCTGGTGGGAGTTTAACTACTTGTTAATAGGATATCTTAAGCTATGCTGCATACTTGTATGACAATCTGGTCAAGAGCGATGGAGTTAGGAATTGGAGAAAGCACGGAGACTAGGAGTATGGAGGGAACTGCATCCAAGTATGTTAAGTTCTTATATGACTGTCTCAAATTCGTAAGAAGCTTCAAGTCCCATACGACAGCTGTGGCGTGTCTCAACTGGGAGGAAGATGCCCAAGTGAACAGAGTATGCATCTTTCAATTTAAAAGTTGATACGACTTCTTGATCTCGATTCTTCCTATCTTGCATGTTATTTCTAATGCTTTGTTTGCAGTTAAGTTCCAAACTTAGAATCTTATTTCACTGGCCAGCAGCTTTAATATGGGTTGATGGAAGATTTTTCGAAATCGTCAAAGGATCAGGAGCTCGATGTTTCTTGAACTTCTCTGAACTCTGACAATGCATCCTTGGAATGGTAAAGGATGTTTGCATGTACCTCCTGGTCCTTGTTGTGTGGATCTGGCTTTATATAAGGTGAAGGCTTGGTAAATCATACTTCAAAGCCAAATTTGCAAATGTGGATAATATATTCTGTTGGAAACATGAACATCAAATTGTGATGTTGCTAAATAAGATGAATGATACTCGTGAAAACTTGGAAGATGCCAGGATGACGATCTTGCAGGCCAGTGACCTTCCATTTGTGCATATTGCAGGAACCACTTGTGCAAATAACTGGGAGTTGTACCAATTGAAGTTAACTCATGATATCCTAAGTTCTATTCCGATCATGTCCATTCACTCTTTAAGACATTGATGGAAAAAGGAAAAAAACTAGCATATTGTGGCTCTGGTTCTTTTCTAAGTTTTAAGAAGTGGGTCTGGTTGGAACGGGAACCGGAACTGTCCAGTCTGATTTCCCAGCAGAAATAGTGTTGATCAGGAACTGGTGGTGCTGACCTTGTTCACCCGGTAACCAGGTGTGCCTGTCAACTGGTACCCAGCAAACCTGTCAACTAGTCTGGACCATCTGGGCCTTAAAAGAATTTAGAGGAGTAGTATTGGTGTTGGATTGGGGTTTGGAAGTCCAACCTCTTGTAACTAAGAAGCGTGCCAACCATTTGCTTTGGTGTCTTCTTGTTTTAATTTGTGGTGGCTAATTCATTTGTTGACCGTATTAAGATGACATCAAGTGTGTGTAATGTTTTAAGATGCTGCGGTGTCTGCCGACTCACTGGGCTTCTCTTGTTCTGAACGTGTGTAATCTAATATATGCAGGGTATTCTATCAGATGACATCACATGCAATCGGTTCAATCGGTCGAACTGGTACAGCAATGTTCCGAAGATTTTTTCTTTGAGCTTCTTGCCATGTCCATTCGCAGTTTTGGATGTCTGGAAACTTATTGTTGCCCATACTCTTCCCATTGTGTATCAATGTTCTATAAACTTGCCAGTGTCAGTAACAAATTTATCTCATTGGCTGGGTGGTGGAACTGAATTAATCCTGTCCATGCTCCTTACTACATTTCCACTCCGGACCTACTCTTAAGTTTAAGTGCGACTGACATAGGTACATCGTGCCTCTTTAGTGGACCACTTCATGTTTGTTCCTACAGATTGAAGAAGTGCAAAAGTAAGCTCCAAAGAAAAATATTTATTCAGTTGAAGAAGTAAAATACTGAAGCACTGAGTTTTCCCCTAAAACGTTTCAAATAAATTGAGAGGACAAAGTGCAAAAGGGATGAATCTATAGTTGCCAGACAAATACAAAAAGAATAATCATCCTCTTGTGGTAGGTGCCTAGCAGTCTGAGTTACTGACTGAGAACTGCTATGTGCAAGTTCATGATGATAGATACTATCATGGTCTCTAGTATAGCAAGATACTGTAGAGCATTCATAGTATACATGCATGCCATAGCCTCTTTAGGCACACAAGGTTTGCTTCCCACCTGTGTTTCAGCATAATGCATGTGTCGTACTTTTACTTTTACTGAAAAAGGTATCTAAACATCACGTTAGTTATGCCCACATATTCAAGGAACACGGGAATGAAATCAAGTTGATGTTTTTTTGGCAGCAGAAGGTAGAGGCGTGGCTTGTGTTTCAGATGCGAGAAAGGGAGCCCTGGTCTATATACTGGACGACGATGAAGATGAAATCTCTGATTCAGAATGACTGTCTGTTCAAGAATTTGCAGTGGTTATGCTCGTGTTGCTGCTGTTGTGGACCTCTAATACTTGAAGTTGCAGACATGAGTGTGAGAAGCAATGCATGTGGGCTTTCTGACTGAAGCTCTTCGACTCCACCCTTCTTGGAAGGTCTTAATCTATACTTGCCATGTGCCTTTTCTGCTAGGCAGGCATTTGTCGAAGAGAAAGATGGAGTAAAAGGTAAGTATTCGTCTATTGACTCAGATAGAGTCGACCGATGATTCATGGCTTTTATCTGGTGCTGTCTTCATGGTATTGCTGCAAGCTCTGAGACCTCTTCAAGAGCTCCAAGCTTTTGCTTCATCTGTATGTGGCTATCATTTTCATGTGTAAGAGAACCAAATGTTTGGTTTGTATTGTTTATTCTTTGGGTTGAATTGTTCATGCAGTGTACTCAACTAATAAACTTTGCATTTAAATGTTGAAATCTCTCACCTGAGATTAACTCAGCAACTCCACATGTCATTTTTAAGTGATGCATCTGTCTTGTGTGGAACACGACTAGCAGATATATGACTTCAAGGTGGCAGTAAAGAACATAGGCTATATTCTAATCTCGTAGATTTGGAATCCTCAAATAAATGGTTGGTTTAAGATCATAAGATTATGTCTACACTATTGTTAATTGGGTTTCATATCCTTAATAAGGACATGAAAGGCATGAATCGAAAGAGAAGCTGGTTGAACCTGGCAAATTGTTCGAATTCCACCAGCAACTTCTATGCCTCCCAAGAGTTTCTAGGAATACTAGATTGAGTAAATTGAGTTTAGAAGGCATTCAGCATAATAAGCAGAATGGCAAGGAGGTGTTATTAGAAGCTGCAGCCTGATAGAATCTAATCCTGACAAATTGCTTGAATTCTGCCAGCAACGGCGATGTCTTGCAAGAGCCTGAGAATGCTGAATTGATTCAAGCAGGCGTTCATCATAACGAGTAGCAAGGCAAGCAGAGGGAAGGTATTATTGGTAGCAGCAGCCAGACAGAATCTGAAAGGTTTGATGTCGATGCGGTCCTCTCTTTCAAAGTTATTCTCCGGTTTCCAAAGATGTTCAGAAAACAAGGCCTTAGAAGCCACATGGAAATAATAGTGCTCTTTCTGAAAATTACCCTCTGACTATTGTTGTACAAGTTTCTTGCACTGCTATGCTAACTTATGGGTTATAAGTTAGACAAAGAAAAAAGTGCTTTAGATGTGTAATCAATTATGCTGCTGCAAAATTTTTTAAATGGCTGTAGTAAAGATTTTCAATTTCTGGCATGAAGTCCCAAACTATGAAACAGACTGGTAGTTGATTGATGTCTTGGGTTATAAATTTGTTTGTCTTGCCTTGATGCAATGAGGTATAGATAGGTGGCTTCAGGTTGCGGTAGGGCACGATGTCGAAGAGGCATTGGTAACTGTTGAAAAACATAATCGTCATCCAATTTGGTTCTCGGATTACGTCATATATATATATATATATATATATGGTGAGCATTAGGGCTCACTAATTATAGAAAAGACTAAACTACCCTTTCAATACTCCCCCTCAAGTTGGGGCATAAACATCAAAAAGCCCTAACTTGTTACACAAAGTAATTACTCTACTGCCCGACAATGACTTAGTGAAAAGATCGGCGAGTTGGTCTTCGATCCGCGTGTATTGAAGTTTTATGTCCCTGTTTTGAATCTTTTCTCGCACAAAATGACAATTTACTTCAATATGCTTCGTGCGCTCATGAAAAACCGGAGTTGAAGCGATATGCATAGCAGGCTAGTTATCACAACAAAGGACCGAGGGAGCCGATGATGACATGCTGAGTTCGGATAATAACATCCTTAACCAAATCAACTCACTAGTCTCATGAGCTATGGCTCAATATTCCACCTCAGCACTTGATCGAGATACCACCTGTTGTTTATTGCTTTTCCAACTCACAAGATTGCCTCCCAAGTATACACAGTAACTAGAAGTTGATCGCCTATCAAAAGGATAGCCAGCCCAATCAAGCATCGAGTAGCCAATAACATCAAGATGTCCATGATTCTTGAACAATATCCCTTTGCCTGGTGCTCCCTTCAAGTATTTAACTATACGTGGCACTGCCTCCCAATGTGTAGTACGAGGACTACTCATAAATTGACTAACAACACTAACGAGCAAAGAGATATCCGGTCGGGTAACGGTTAAATAATTGAGCTTACCCACCGGTCTCCGATACTTACTAGGATCATGAAGTAATTCGCCATGTTCTGCATCAAGCTTCACATTAGGATCCATCGGAGTATTAACAGGCTTCGCTCCAAGAAAACCAACCTCACTGAGAATATCCGGTACATATTTCCATTGTGATAGTGAGATACCATCACGTGAGTAGGCTACCTCAATCCCCAAGAAGTACCGCAAACAACCCATATCTTTTGTGCTAAACTCTGCCCGTAAAAACTGCTTCAATTTTTTTATGCCCAAAGAATCACTACCAGTAATAATAATATCATCCACATACACAACCAGGAGAACACAACCAGCAGAGGAAGTAGAGCTAAATACGGAATGATCTACGGTGCAACGTCGCAAACCAAATTGAATAACTACATCACTAAAACGACCAAACCAGGCACGTGGAGACTGTTTCAACCCATATAATGCCTTGCGCGAGCGACAAACACCGGTAGACTCCCCCTGAGCAACGAACCCCGGAGGTTGCTCCATATATACCTCCTTTGCCAAGTTCCCATGAAGAAAGGCATTCTTGACGTCAAGTTGGTGAAGAGTCCAACCATAATGGACAGCAAGAGAGATGAAAACACAAATGGAAGGTATCTTGGCTACAAGAGAGAATGTGTCATCATAATCAACTCCATATGTTTGGGTGTAACCTTTAGCAACTAGACGTGCTTTCGGATGCTCAACGGTGCCATCCGGTTGAAACTTTCTTGTGAAAACCCAACGGCACCCCACAGACTGTTTGCCGGCGGGTAACGGTGTAAGTTGCCATGTCTCATTATCCTGTAGTGCTTGCATTTCATCTTCCATAGCCTGTCGCCAACCTGGATGAGCAAGAGCCTCTACAACTGTACTTGGCACGTATACACGAGACAAAGAAGCAACAAACGAGGAATATGTAGGAGAAAGACAATTATAGGATAAAAAACGAGAAAGAGGGTAACGAGTATGTGTATGACAAGACAATCCACTATAGGGAGTAAACCGTGACCAACACAAGAACGTGTACCTTTGCGTAATGCAATGGGAATTTCAGTAGTAGAATCGGGCTCGGAGGCAACTAGTGGATCGGGAGACGGGACATTGACCGGTGGAGAATCATGCATATCCAATGCGGGCGGCGGCATGCTACCTCACGTTGAACAGATCGGGCGTCGTTGATAGGTCTTCTCGGCGAACCGAAAACTAGGTGATGACACGATGACTCGGGCATACTCGCCAAGGAAATAGGCGGTAGTGGAGCCATAGTCGAAAACAGAACATCTTCCGAAGAACCCGCTGTAGAGGAGTAATATGATTGATTCTCGAAAAAAGTTACATCTGCTGACACATACAATCGCCGATTGATTGGATTATAACACTTATACCCTTTTTGAGTTCGAGAATACCCAAGAAACACACACTTGTCGGCCCGTGGATCGAGCTTATCATGACCGGGAGCAAGACGATGCACAAAACAGACACACCCAAACACACGAAGTGGTAAAGTAAAAAGTGAACTGGTAGGATGGATAGTGGAGAAAGGTATGCCCCCATGAAGTGCGAGGATGGAAGACGATTTATGAGATAGCATGCTTGTAAGAACGGCATGCCCCCAATATATTTTGGGGAGGTTCATATGAAAAAGAAGGCAACGAGCCACATCCGGGAAGATGACGATTTTTTTTCGTTCAGCCACCCCATTACGTTGGGGGTATAGGGACAAGAAGTCGATGCAAAATCCCATGAGATATAAGAAATGATTGAAAACCGGAGGAAATGACCATATATTCTTTGGCATTATCAGAACGCAAATATTTAATAGAAACATGATATTGATTGAGAATTTCAAAGTAAAACATACGGAAACAAGAAAAAACTTCAGTTCGATCTTTTATTAAATATAACCACGTCATTTGGGAATAATCATCCACGAACGTAACAAAGTATTTGTAACCGGACATATCAACGACACGACACGGTCCCCAAACGTCGGAATGGACCAACTCAAAAAGACTTGACACACGACGCTGGACACGAGAAGGAAACGATACCCGATGGTGTTTGCCAAATTGGCAAGCGTCACATTGGATAGGACTCATAGACTCTGAAACAGGTGAAAAATGACGAAGAATGTCGGGTGGTGGATGACCCGTATGACAATGCATCCGAAATAAGTCGAAAGCGGTTTTCTTTTGAGCGATTGCAGCAACAAGGTCTTTGTTCAAGTAGTACAGCCCATTGGACTCATGCCCGCCACCAATCATTCGTCCGGTCCTCGGATCCTGAAAGATGCAATGAGTAGAAGTAAACGTTACAGAACAATTCAAATCTCTAGTAAGAGAACTAACAGAGAGCAAGTTATATGGGAAAGTTGGCAAATGGTAAACAGATGAAAGAGTAAGAGAGGGACCCAAGGTTGCATTCCCTTGACCGATAATATGGGATTGTGAGCCATCGGCAAGTGTAACGGAACTAGAAGACATAGAGGTAATACCGGACAACAATTTAGAATTACCGGTCATATGATTTATGGCACCAGAGTCTACTACCCAAGAAGTGGGCGCAGAAGAGAGTAAACAAGATGGGCTACCTGAAGAAGTCAGTGCCAAAGTAGCGGTAGGAGCAGAGGAATCCACCACCTGGTTGGGACGCACTAAGGACTCGTACTCGTTGCGAGTCAGCATAATAGTACTAGGTAGCTCCTGTGACTAGTCAATAACCTTCTGTACCGAAGACTCTATTGCTTCCGCATAAGCGGCTCGTGGACGAAGCTCGGGATGTAGGACATAGCAATAAGGCTCGGTATGGCCAGCTCGGCGACAATGGTTGCAATAACGAGAACTTCCAACACCCCTACCACCATCTCGACCACGACTTGATGAAAAGACAGACCTACCACGGCCCCGAGGACCACGGCCCCGACTTCCACGACCACCAGAAGGCTGAGAAACCATAGCACTCGCTACGGGTGCAGATGATAATGAGTCAGGCACACATCGAAGGACCCGAGAAAAGACCTCATCTATTGATGGAAGAGTATCCTGGGAGATAATCTGCTGTCGGAGAGAAGAATGAGTAGGACCAAGCCCTCGAAGAAATAACACAACTCTCATATCCTGTTGGCGTTTGGCTAACTCTCTAATGTCATCGATGGCGAGGCAAATAAGTATCCGAGTTTCTCACAAAGCATAGTGAATCTAGAATAGTAATCGGGATGCGAGACATGTCTCCAATACGAAGGTCAAATAACTCCTCCCACACATCACAAACACGGGTCATATTATCACGACCTGAAAACATAAGAGCACATTTGTCCCAAATAGCTTTGGCTGATGTACACCGCATAAAGCGAGAACTAATCTTGGAATCCATGGTATTCCACAACAATGTTCGAATAGCAGCATCGCGCAGCGCCAATCATCCACATTTGTTTTATCCGTAGGAAGAGATGAAGTCGAGATAACTCGGTTGTTTGGTGGCCAAAAGATATGTTTCGACTGCCATAGACCAAGAAGGGTAATTGGTCCCATCAAGCTTAACAGAGGTCAACTTTAGATTAGTGAGACTGGTATCCGCATTTCCAGAATTGCCAGCCATAGCTCAATAATAATATAAAAGTGAATTTAACAACAAAATTTGCACCTTGTGCTCCAAAGGTGATAACTACCATCAATGATAATAACTCATCAGAACAGAAGCACAAATCAACATTGTCTTCCACATTTCATCAACCATGAACAATGAAGCAGACCTCTCCCCCCCCAGACCAGCTATGTCTCAACTCGCAGACAATTCTAAGCTGCATCGCATTATATGCAACTCAGAATGTATCCGAATACGCAATCAACAATATCCAATATTTTCTCGCAACAAAAAAAAAAATCCAGCTATACTAAAGCCTACAACTTTAGCAATCAGACACCAACTTCGGAAACGTCACCAAGCTTCACCTAAGAGAAGGCAACGCACACAACAACTTAGAGAGTGAAATCACTAGGCTGGCCCTCGTGCTGTTGCTTGACCACCATCCGAGGCATGCTGAAATCAGATCCAGACATGGCGCTGCTTCTTATCAGAGCCGGGCTCGGGCTCGGAGAGGGAGGGAGACGATGGAACAGTAGAAGCCTGTGGGTGATCCGAAGAAAGAGAACCATCAGTAGGTGGCCGCCATAGCACCTTGCTCACATAAAAGATCCTCACGAATTCCCTTTTTTTTTTTTATTTTACTCGCATCAGTGGGAACAACAGAAGGACTTTGCTATGAGAAAGTCACGCCAATGGATTCACACCAACATTTAATAGAAGATGCCAATGGATTCAAGCCTCCAGATTATAATTGGGCAAAGAAATTCGTCGATCCAACAGAACAATGGACGGGGTTGCGTCGAGCAATGCCGGAGACGTCGAGCAGCGCCAGCCGCTCTGGATTTTTTTTACTGAAAGCGCAGAAGGATTTTGGTGACTATAGGCTCTGATACCATGTTGAAAAACATAATCGTCATCCAATTTGGTTCTCAGATTACATCATATATATATATGGTGAGCATTAGGGCTCACTAATTATAGAAAAGACTAAACTATCCTTTCAATAGTAACCTTGCAAGCCTGGCGCCTCAAAAGTTATGCCTTCCCACCAATATTGTCCTGCTACACTATGCAGGTGAGTTTGCGCGTGTTCCAATGCCGTTTTTCAATATTGGATATTGGAAACTGTGAACCGGGGTTTGCTGAAGACATTGCGCATTGGACATGCAGAGCTGAAGGATAATTCTTTGACAAGAGTTCTAACTGGTAGCCCTGTTTTAGAGTTCCTTGAGTTGAAATGATTGCTAGGCTTCAAGCGCATCATAGTTCAATCGAGAGGTCTGCGAGAGTTGGTGATTTATTTTCAGAGGTTTTACTAAAGCAAACTCACAGCATAGTGCAGCGGACAAGATGAACTGCTGGTTCAAGATACCATGTTTGCTCATTTGTTTGGTCTGTTAGCTATTGTGAGTGCTTGTGAACTTGTGTTATTAGAGACAAACCCACTGTGTTAATCTATGAACAAAATATTATGCTGAGCCAAAAGTCCAGTCGAGCAAACACGGTTATTTTTTCAAATTTCTGCCCTGGGCCATTGTAGTCTAAATGCCTTCAATCACAATTTCTGTAAATGTTGGGCTAAAACAGATGTGCAAGGAGCCAAAGATGTCATCGGGGTTGATGAAAAAAAAATAGGATGTAGGTACATGTTTTAGAGGTACATCCTTGGGAAGGATACCTAAGAACGACCCTCCACGCTTGGAGGATCGAGTCTAGAAGGCGTCCAGTATAGCGGGCAGAAAGGCTAGTAAAGGCAAGGTGTTATGGCAAGCAACAGCCAGAGAATCTGAAAGGTTTGATGTCAATGGTGCAGTCACTCTTTTGGAAGGATATTCTCTAGCTTCGGAAGATGCTCGGGAAATAAAATCAGCTTCAAATTTCTTCACAGTTCGTTGCAAGTCACAATATAGCTTTACTTTGGTAAAAGCTTCAAAATGGTGCTTATTTGACTGGCCTATCTTTGTTGATGAGACACTTAAATCTGAGCAAAGGAGCACCATGTGAGGGACTAGTAGACTAATAAGTACTAGGATTCAGTACATTCGTTGCCCAGGAGAGTCTAACTGCGGTTCTTCTTAGGTTGTATAACTCGTTGCCGCTGCTAGCAAGACCTCGCTTTTAACAATAGTTAAAGACAACCTAGCTATTTCAAAAGCTATTTGGTAGGGTAGAACAATCCGTGGCAAGGACTCGAGAGATTTTGGCTGGCGTCTTATGCTGCTCTTGCTGTTAATGACCATCTTCTCTAGCAGGAGTGCAGCTCTTGGTCAAAGCAGCATTGGCAAGGCAAGCTTCAATCCGTCATCGTCAAAAGAATGAGCTTCGAACCTGGCATTCTCCACGCTCTTCAGATATGAACCCGGCAATCTCCATGCTCTTCAGATGCCAAGCCAAGCATAGTGAAGTTTTGCAGCAGGCAGAATTCCTGTGCATCGCAGATAAGAGGGAATGGCCGGATCAAACATGGCCTGCACATTTATTGGTAACAAGACTTAATGATCCGTCCGAAGTGTGGATGAGGATAAGCATGGACACGAATCACGTTCGCCGCTTGACTAAAGAATGATTTTGTACGTTCAAGTTTGATATGCATTCATCACAAATTGGAAAGGAAAAAAAAAGGCGCGCAGAAAGGGATTGGATTTCGGGTGGTGATGGCAAACGACATGGTCGAGTGTTTCTATCCGGCCGAGTGTTTTGGAGCTTGGGTGGTGATGGCCAATGGCTCGGTGGAGTTCGAGCTTGACCCATTGTCTCGACATTTAACCAGGTATGAATGTTTGTTCTCGTCGATTTGAGTAATCCATCAGCATATTTTTTTAAAAAAAAATTCAAAAGCAAATGAGGATGATCAGATTGTTTCTTCCAAATTACATCTCAATAACTAATCAATCACGTTCGCATCAATGTAATGTCCTTCAGCCTCCATGGGCGCGAAAGGGCGATGTCGGGCGTTTATTTAACAAGGCTATATAGTTATAAAGTCTGGCTTGGCCCAGCCCGGCCCATTTGTTAATCTGGTACGTCTAGGCCTGGCCCAGCCCGGCCCATTTCTTCAGAAACATCTGGATGCTTCGCTCATTATACTGCCTTCTCTTACACTTGTAATCCGGTAATGGAGAGCATTTTGAGTGCAATATAGTACTTGAGCCAATCCTGAATGTTTCCTGTTAAGATCTTAAGTTACACTTGTAATCCTCGCTTGAAGTAAGCTTTCGTGCATCCACTCCCCCTTGAGGGCCCATAGTTGAAAAACAAGATTTGTTTTCTGATTCAGATATTGGGTTGGAGCCTGCCAACAAGTAATACTTCTAATTTACTCCAGCTAAATGTATAACATCCTTATGCTGGCGTCCTGATGGCAAGGTTGCTGTCTTGGGACTGGAAGACAATACAGTTTTGCTGCAGGATGCCGAAGTAAGTTTTCCATTTTGTTACTTGAACGTTACCCTTATTACTTCTCAACTATAAATTCCTCATGCGACAGTCCTTGACGAGCGCGTTCTTCTCTAATCTCTCTTGGGAAAGAGTCTGAATTGCTCAAAATCTGCATGATGCAATGCAAACAGCAAAACTTGCTCAGCGAACATTCGTATGCTAATAGAGATGGCAAGCCATTTTCGTTTGTCATATCTGTCAATGTGAAGTTAACAACGAGTTGCTAGATAAGTCAATCGAGGAGGATAAGATTAAGTAATAAAATTTATTAGAAAACTCTATTCGAACATGACCCGTTTATTAAATAGATCAACAAATTACAAGAGATGAACAAGCCGTTTGAGTAATTAGATTCAATTGAATGGGTCATTCCAATCCTAACATGTCCAACAGAGCAGATGTAAAATATGCTTATCTTCATCAATGTCCAATAAGTTTCAAAAGAAACGAGCCGTAAACTTACAAAATCCTCGGTTTATAAGAAAAGAAAGGTTCATATGGTATGACAAATTGTAATCTGTAAACTTGTGGAAACGAAATTCCCAGATGATGGACTTACTAAACTAAATATAAACAAGTCATGATAGTTCGGGTTGCTAATCAAGTTGGCACTATTGTTTACTTAGACAGATAACAAGAGTCAATTTGTGTTTTGTGGTTTGAAACTTGAACCCGCAACAAAATTCGTCTATCAATTGTGTTAACTGTTAAATAGGTAGCCACAATTTTGATATGACATGATTACCAGTTAATTGTCACCCTTAGTTGTCATGGGGAAATATGAGCCATGAATCAAAAGGTTAAATCTATTGATTGCAGATTGTTTATGTTTGATATTGGTATTTCATGACAGATGTAAATTACTTGTATGGTGTTATTTTTATCGTTAGGTAACAACTAATGATAAAGACACTTCAAATTCACTCAACCTCGTTATTTCCGGACATGAGATATTCCAACACGTTATTTTTCTTTTGTCAAATAAGTACCCATTTGACTGCAAGGACACAAATATGAGATCGTGTGCATGGTACTGTAATTGCATTCCCTTTCGCAGAATTTTGTATAAGACAATCAAACCATCCGCTAAGCCTGATGTAGCCAACAATATCATGCAAAACGACTTACCAAGTTTGTGGGGAAGATCGACTTTGAAACTCAAACAAGATCATTGTTCTTCTTGAAAATTATCATCCTACATTAAAGCTGATGGGAGCGTGCAGCAGAAGTCCGATACCTTCACCTGGGAAGATCGCCAAGAGGAAGCCCAAATCCGAGCCCGTTAACATATCTAGTTGGACCCACCTTCATTCAAAAACTTAAACTAATGAGTTATGGGCCAACTTGGATATATTAACTGCTCCACACCACATTAATTCTCTAATATGGGACTTCTTTAACACAACTCACACGTGCATTCTAACAATCTCCCCCTCACGTGTGAGCTCCAGTGTTAGGTTTGCTCCCCCTTAATTTAAGTATCCTTTTTGCACCAACATATCTCAACTTGAATCTCCATCAATGCCCATCGGGCCCGCATTGTTACACCACAATACCACACCGGCCCGAAAACCGCATTGGTTACCAGATTCCTTCATTGAGATGTTCACCAAACACCAAAACAGATTGAAGGCCTACCAATCAATCATCAGCTCCGATACCATTTGATGAGAGGGTGCAGCAAAAGTCTGATACCTTCACTCGGGAAGATCGCTAAGAGGGAGCTCAAGTCCGAGCCCGTTAACATATCTAGTTAGATCCACCTTCACTCAAAAGCTTAAACTAATGAGTTATGTGTCAACTTAGATATATTAACTGCTCCACACCATATTAATTCTCTAATATGAGATTTCTCTAACACAACTCACACGTGCATTCTAACAAAAGCCATGAAATGTTTTTGATACTACATTTTGACGCATGAGTTAAATTATGAATCAAGGAAATTGATCACCTCATATCTAATCGGTGGAATCAGCGTTGAATTACTTTAATCCCATATCATATAGAGTTAATTTACTCATTCAATAGATTTATATACTTTTGGAGTTGAAATGATTGATGTGCTCAATTGCATTCTCGTGTAGGACAAAAAAAAAAATTATCACCTCGCTGCTAATGTTGTCATCAATGATTGAAACTATTTTTGTTGTCAACGACAAATTACAGTACAGTGTTTACTGGGGTCCAATTCGTTGTGAGAATCTGTGCTCTAAGTTGATGGTGTCATATCGAAGGATTCATCTGTGACATGCTCATTTTCATCAAAATTAATAGCTTCCTTCGATTATCAGTGACATGTTCAGTTCAGTCAAATAAGGAAGGTAATTACTTAGCTATAGCTGCTTGGTCAAGAGTAGAATGGCTGAGAAGTTGGCTGAGGCTGCTACAATTCTGTTTCTTTGAGATTTCTACCAGTTTATTACTAATCTTCCACTTCATGGATTACATTTTGCTGAGAAGAGAGATTGCTTGTACATAATGAATGTTATCTTACCAGATTTGCTGTCCATAATAACTTGTTGATTTGTTTGGCTCCTTAGCTCTAATCTCATAATTTTTCATCCTTTTATTTTCCAACTGGAATGCAGTAATTCATTTGTTTTGTAGAACGCTTCTGGTAACTCTTTGGCATTTGAAGATAACACTACTGGATTCTTCCCTCCAGCTCCAAGACTTCCTCGCATGCCTAGGCGATGGTCAAAATTCATTCGTAGCTCTCTCAAATTCTTCAGAGCAATGTTTCAATATCCTTTGCAGTGGAGATAAAGAAGGGTTTTTGTGCTTCAGTATACTTAGCAGTGTGGTCTATCAGATTCAGTCTATGAGTCCTTCTTTCCTTGTTCTTTGCTTCTCATAAGGCAGTTTTTCTTAATAAATGGATTTGAGGGCAGACTGGAAGTAAATCAGTATTTCTTGGAAAATAATGGGCTGGTTAAGTAAACAACTATACTAGGTGAAGTTCTGCTCGTAAAAGTTCTAGATGCTTATGCCATCTCCCAGTCTAGATTTCACTTCTGTTGGTGTCACTTCAGAGATGACACATCCAACTTCGATACAGAACAATTAATTATCTGAAGCTTTTTTGTCGTTTGGCCTGAGGCTAGCCTGCCTTGCATGCTTGCTGCTCTTCCCTCGGACTAGTGGGTTTCTGCTCTATTCTAGGAAAGATTTGAGAGAGCCTATGAAGATCTTTCCCTTTCCGGCTTGGAGGGCCAAGACGTTTGTCACGCTTTCCGGCAATATGATGCCGTAAAGACAACCGCGAGAAAAATGTAAAACGTAAATACCAACTTAAAGCAACAATTACAGTACTGAATAGCATGCGTATAAGGAATGACAAGTACGATTTAATTTTAAAATGTGAACTCATGGCATTGCCTTTCTGTCACTAGATAATTTTGCGTCGAATTCGATAAGATGGTGATTTTCGTTATCAGATGTCAACTTTATTGAGTCAAGCAAATGATCGACAATTGTGTGTGCATCAATAGGCTGAATATTTTAGTGTTGCAACATTTAACATGGCAAATATACCTAGTACTCCTATTAGGATGGTAAATAGCTATAGGTTGATATATTGCATTCATGTCTGATTCCGTTTGGTTTAGATGCATTATAGGCAAAGCAGTCTAACGTCCGAGCTAGAGTTGATTGGCTTTAGAGAACCCTAGTGCTCGTGACATGCACAAGCATTCTTTTCCTTTTCTTGTTTCACACTCCACAATTTCAAGTATTGTTATTGGAGTTTGGATTGTCGGTACATAAATAGCATTGATAATTCTTTTAGCTTGCATTGTTACAAGTGACTATCAAAATAACCTTCTTTCTATTGCAAGATGAAGTAATTAATGCATTGCATTTTTAGCCTTTCACTCAATTCTTGACACAAACATTTTAACTGGAGTTCATTCAATGTCCGAAGAGCTTTATTTTATTGAGGCAAAAGGATGCTAGAAATGTCAATATTTGTGTATGACGTTCATTTTAATGCCAATATTTTTTTTTTTGAATTATTTAAGTATCACATCAAAGAAAAATGATAACTTAAGTGTCAATTCTGGCCACAAGGCATTTTTTTTATTAATTTTTTAATGTTATGTGATTTTTTTTAAAAAGTCTATCCACATAGAGTCCACATGGCAACTTTTTAAAAAAAATTAATCCATGTTGATGCCACATGTAATATCTTTTTACAAAATAAGCTAAAATATTTTTAAAAAATTAAATTAAATTTAAATAATTAGCTAAACAACTAAAAAATAAAAGAAATAAAAAAAATCGAAATTGAAAATCTGTTGAAGCAATGGGCAATGGGCAGCGAGCATGGGAAATGGCCCGCATTGGTCACCGAGTGGCCGGCGACCCTAGCCGGCCGTGGGCGAGGCCTCGCCGTCGCAAATCTGGGCGAGGCTCAATCTTGCCCAATTTTGCGAGGTCTAGCCTTGTCGTGGGTGGGCGAGGCCGACCTTGCCTAACGACAACCAAGCCTCACCTAGATCTGCGACGGTGAGACCCCACTATCCCTAGTGTGGCCTTGCTTGCGGCTGGCCATTGCTGGCAATGGGGGCCAACGGCAGCGAGGGCTTCCAAGCCCTAGCCGCAGCAACACAACTTTTTTTTTTTGGCTTATTTTTTATCTTTTTAAATTTTTTTTATTGCTGACTTGGAAGTTCCGGCGAATCATGTAGATGTCACATCGGATTTCCAGCAAAGCTCACCCGAGTTCGCATTGCAATAATAGTTTTTCAAAAAATTGCTTCACATCTTGCATCCTAAGTAACATCGACACACAACACGACACGTCGCAACATGCCAACACGTTCTTTGTGGAAAAAATAGAGTTCTTCGACATGTTGAGCCATGTTATATATTAAACATATAATTACTATTTCTATGATTTTTCACAAAAATGAAGAATAGATTTCCTACCATAGGTACTTGAACTAGAGTCTAGACATTTGACGAGACCGGGGCAAAACACGCTCTCCCCTCCCCTGTCCTTACTTTTTGAAAAAAATCTCTTGCATGCTTAGCCAAGTGAGCCCAAATTAGATTTCTCAAAATCTGCCTTTTTCTCTCTCCTATTAATTAAAAAAATTGAGCTCTCAATTAGCCATGTGCATTTCGGACCACAAAAAAAAAAAAAAAAAAATTAGCCGTGTGCACTACACGGTAGACTAGACAGAACATGTTCTCTCTCCTCTCACGACTTGTGTCTGCTCCACCGCCTCTCTATCTTTAGTTTTTGTAAAAATCTCTACCTCACCTCTCACTCCTTCCTCTATGTCTCGCGAAGGGAATGATGACCCCCATGGCTTGGGCCGCCCCATCTCTCTTCTGATGCTCTCTGTTCTCTTGCGCTCTTCGCGCTCTGCTCCGGCACATTCGAAGCCCATTCTCTGCTCTGGTGCTCACCACGGGTCGCTGGCTCTCTCCCTCATCTGTCTCATGGCCCAAGATGCAGACAACTCCTCCCCTTATCCCCCGATCTCTGCCCTCCAGATTTGTGCCATCCCCGCCCTCCTTTCTCACCGACTAGCATGTCCCTAGCGTGTCACTGGAATTGACCGCGTCCCGAAGCGTGTCTCATGTCCGTGTCCGAACACCGACGCAGCACCTCCCTCAGCATGTCAGTGCTTAATGGCTTGCACCAACCAAGTTGAATAACAATGTTAATATGCTTAGGTATATTTTGAGTGGCAAGCAAAGCCACTCGAAGATGGTTCACGTCGCATTTCTATGTCAATTGAAAATATACATTAGCAGAGTGATATGAAAAATTATCTTCAAAATGACATCTTTTTTTTTCAATCAGAAAATTCGGAAAACTAGGGATGATTAAGAATGATTTTTGGATGGCGGGCTAGGGGGATAGATTTAGGACAAGACCAACAATTGAGGGGTTTTCTTAGACAAAAATCACTTTGGGCAAATTTGGAACTTCACCCCAAGTTACGTGTTTTTTTTTATGACAAACAAATCTGCCGTGACTTTGGTGGCTTGAAGTTCAATATTGACGGGTCGATTATCGAGGGGGAGAGCGAAGCAGCAGTGGCTGGCACCTGCCATGACTCAGCTGGGAAAGTGATCGACGGGTTCGCGGAACGGGTCGTCGCAGCTTCGGCCATGGAAGTGGAAGCCAAGTGAAGACGATGAACTGAAGCAAAGTGATCTGGTTCCCTTTGCGAGCTGCTCTATTGTACTTGGAAAAAGACGATGAACTGAAGCAAAGTGATCTGCACGTGGAGTTAAGTTCTGATAGCTGATCACTTGTGCAAATAATCATGGGCCAAGAATTATGCCCATGGACACTTCGGCCCATTATACAAAAATGTAAAGAGAAGCTCGATAGGTCCAGTTCGATTAAGTTGACACTTGGCCCACGGGAATCACACAATGTAGCAAACTGGATCGCCAAAACTCATCGCAAAAATGCCCTTCCTCACAATTGGCTTGCAGTTAGGGGTGAGCAAAAAAGACCGCCCGAACCGGGACCGCCCGAACCGGGACCGCCCGGACCGGACCGGACCGGGATCAATGGTCCGGTTCCCGGTTTTAGGGGGATCCGGTCCGGTTCCCGGTTCCTAAAATTGGAACCGGTGACCGGGCGGTCGAGTTCCCGGTTCCAAGGCCTAGGACCGGACCGGACCGGTCCTCTTTTTTCTTTTAATTTTTTTAAAAAACAAACCTAACGTTTACTTGTTGTTTAGGTTTAGGTCCTTTAGAATTTCTTTTCTTCACTTCAGTGCAGCATCGCAAACATTTTTTCTTACCTCTTCACTATCCAATCTCCACTTATTTCACTACACGGACGAGTCTTGAGTCATCCCACCGCTTATCTCGCCTCAAACTTCATTGACACCTTCTGCAAAGTGTACATCTATTTTTCGGAACCGCAGACCGGAAACCCTTGGAACCCGACCGGACCGACGGTCCGGTCCGGTTCCCGGTTCCAAGGGTGGCCGGTCCGGTATGTGGTTCCGAAAAGTGGGAATCGGGACCACCAGTCCGGTTCTCGATTTTTTATGGGAACCGGACCGGACCGGGAACCGCTCACCCCTACTCGCAGTACCATTGTTACCTTTTTGGGATCTTTTATGTTCAGAAACTTATAACTTATGTTATTTTTTATGTTTTAATGAATGAAAAGTTTCATTTCGACCCAAAAAAAAAATCTTCGATTTCTTGATCGATTTGGATCACTCCTTCCGGAGAGGCCACATGACCCTTTTCACTTAAAAATCGAAGAGTCACTTTCTGTGAAAGATATTTCGTTGCGGGAAAAAATCCGGCGAAATAATAGCAAATTAATTTAGGAAAGAAAATATGTCCTTATTTTTTTTTATTCTATCTTATTTTTTCTTGGTTAAAGAGAATTTGTTGAATTGAAAACTTATTTCATTCGGGCTCTGTTTATTTCATAAAAAACGGATAAGTTAGAAAATATTTTCTTAAAATGATTTCTTATATCGCTCCCAAAAATGAATTATCCAAAAAGGATTTCATTGTCCACTATGAAAATACTTTTTATTAGTTACTCATTTCACATAAGCCATCATTTTTATGAATATGTTTCAAATCACTCTTTTTTTGAGAAATAAATGGAACCTTATATTTGAAGACACTTTCTCTAATTCATATATTTTTGTCGATTTTGAACTCAAGAAAAAAAAATCAATATACTTTTGTTATCCATTGTCCTCAAAATTAAGTTAAAGACAAAAGTAGGAGATGATAAATGAATAAGCTGAAAGCTTGTCGGTCAAATTCAACCCCCATTGCAAAAATATGTCATGTGACTTGCCATGTGGCAATTATAGAGGAAAAGTGAGATGCCTCATGGTGATCACAAGAGCAACTTTTCTCCCGGCTCCAACCTTAATTATACACAATAGGTCAGCATTTTCTCTCACATTTAGTATTATGATATTATAATGTGTCAAAGGATATTTTATTGTACTTAATGGTAAGAGTTTGGGATTGAGATCCTTCTTTGCATTCTTTTTATCACAAAGAGGGATTTGCATATGCCTTTCACCGCAAGGTGAATTGTCATATAGTATAAACAGAAACGCTTAGGCGCATTTCATATTGCTTATGCTAAAGAAGTAAATAAATAGACTCGGTCTATATGAACTAACACCATCGTAGCTATCGATCATATTGGTTTCGTGGGGATGTTATGATAGCGCAAGTAAATCATTTTCACAACTGAATCAACAAGACAATGGCCTTGCCGTCTGGTTAGGTCAAGCTGTCTGCATAATTTAACTAGACAAAACTAAAATTTTAATGAAAATCTAAGGATTTCACAAAGTGCTTGTAACACATGTTAAGATGAAGAATTGTTCCTCCAAGTCGGAGAAGTTCGATCCAAATGAAATCACAAACTTGAAAAGTGGCACATACGAAACAAAGCTTTTAGTTCCACACCTATCATGCATATCTAGGGATGTAATGAGCACCTATGATTTTGCTTATGCTTGCATAACCGATCGGGGAGTCCATTGAAACGATAATTAATTATAATAATTTCAGCATTTATAGAAGCTCTCTAATGGCCTTCTTACAGCTGAATCACATCGTGAGTATCCCAAAGATCATGAGGGTTTGTGACATCTTTAATCAGCATGGATTGTCATCTTCAACTGTCTCCTCGAGAAGGAACTTAGTCAAGGCAAGCAAAAGTTTTGATTTCTCATTGTCGAATTCGAACCCGACAATTTCAATCCTTTTAAGTTGATTTGCCACACAAGGGAAATCCTTCCGTGAGCGCCAAAATTGCTTTTCGACAAAGTTGCAGAGCTTCCGAAAGTCTTTTTTCTTGAACTGAAAACACACATCCACAGTAGCTTTGTAAGCGATAATTAGGAATTGCGATAATGTAGCAGGGACATTACATACAAAAAAAAATATAAGTACAATCTGGTAGAGCACAATGTAAGTTCTCACGGACCCAAATGAATAGCTTTTTTCCATGTAGCTCCGATTTTTTCACGTACCAATTCAGTTATGTAAGTAAATGCAAACGTGCGTAAATCATAAATGGCAAGAATAGACTTGATTGTACCGTACCACATCAACCTCATGATAAAAGGCCGAAAGTAGATACGAGGCTGATTACCAAAGCAGGTATGTAACTATGTCCAGAACAAAAATGGACTAATACCGTGACATTATTGGATTTTGGATTGCATATGGCTAGCCTTTCCAGTAGTGGAGAAATCTGCAGCAAGAACGCCATCCCCTGAAGCTCGCGTTTACAAACTGTAGTATACACCACAACATTTCGCCATCTTGATGACAAGTACGGCCATCCCTTTACCCCCATGGTTGATAGAACCTGAAAACAACTCGAATTGTGAGCCAAGTAGCAGAACAAGATATGAACTTAGCTGTTGCGGTTCATCTATGTCTGATATAACAGCAATATCTTTTTCCACAGACAAGGAATCACCTCCCTCGCTGCATGATCAACTACTGCCTTAGCAACGAAAGGCCGATAACGGTTGAAAAATCAGACATACAGATAATTAAGTTTGCTTTCAAGAGAGAGGGAAATAGAAAATACTGGAGGCTACATCTTTCATTTTCTCGTGTCGCAATTAACCTTATTTATAGCCGAACATTATGCAAAGGAAAGGAAGGGAATAACTTCGATAGATATACGAACATACCCAGGAAGAGAGACCAAACCCTAACTCATACCTGAAGGCACCAGCTTCCGATTGTGATTTTCACGACATGCTACAGCTTCGTAAGGAGGAACCTCAAGTCGCGAGAAAAATTCCAACGACAAGCAGTTGGCTGCTTAAAGTTCAACTCTGCCTCTGCTAATGAAGATACTCCCGTTAGGAATAGGCTGAAGACAACTCCACCCGACAAACGCAATGAATGCAGATTCGGAGCCGAAATATGGAGCGGAGCCGAAATATCGAGAGACCAAATAGAATCGGCTTCGATCACCAACTCTCTTAGAGATCTTGAATCAATCCAGACGTTGAATATGCCGACCCGGGAGGAAAGCAATGTAAGAGATTCAAGAACAGGGCACCCCCTTATTATTTTCTTAATCACATCCTTCCCCGAAGGAAAGTAATCGAAAATAAAGTCGTGAAGGCACAATTTCTTAAGTGAAGGCCAGTGGATGCTAAAATCCGGTGGAAAAGTAGCCTTCGATATTCGCAAACTCACCAGCGACGTGCAATCGCACATGAATTGTGGTACGAAACGATCCGAGCCTCCAAAGACCAACGAAGCGTCCTCCACTTGGCATGCCGCGGCAAAGCGGAACCACCGATCGAATTCAGTGCGGACGTAACAATCCACATGGAGCTTCTCTATCTTAGTGGCAGTGCAGAGACTCAGTGCACTGCTGATCAAAAGAGCGACACGCCTTGAGGGGAGAGAGAGGAAAGAGAGATTGATGTATGGAGTGGAGGTCCAAGCCAAACGCCATTGCTTGGACAACACGCTGGTCTTCACCAGGTCTTTGAAGGGCAAGAAGCAGAAGATATGGTGGATTATGACGTCGGGCAGGGGGCTGATGTTATCAACCTCCACCGCCTCTGGCGGAGAGGAGGAGAGATCAGGGCTGGCGTCTGGTGGCGCCATCTCCTCGCCGTGAATGGATTTTGAGGGACTTGGAGGGTTCATGAAGGTGCTGGTGGATTGACACAGAAGCCAAATCAAGTCACGCAAATCTACACAATTCAGATTTCGAATATCATCTGTCACGGGATTTGTTTTGTAGCTTTGTTTTAGAAGCATCATTGTAGGGTTATTTTGATAAATGAATCAAAATAATGGCATAAAAATTATTTTATATCTTTTGAGAAATTTTTTGAAAAGGGTATGATATTTAGAAGGATTGGTTTTTTTTCTTGGTCGAAAAAAAAAAAGAGTTATACGCATATTTAAGACTCTTTAAATTATTTTTTTGTCAACTATTTAGTATATGTTTTTGCTTTTCATCTTATATAAGGCAAGAATGTCATTGAAATTCCTGGGCCGGATTGTGAAGTTGAAAGATCCTTTAAATTTGCTTTGCACCAAAGAGAAATTGAAGAATTTTCTACTTAAATGAAACTTATAAGTCAAGACTAGTTAGCATTATTAGGGGAACAAAATATTATCCCAAAAGGTCCTAAATTGGTATTCAATGAATCATCTACCCCAAAATAGTTTTCGTTTCAAAAAAAAATTTGAAAGTGATATCCTGTGATAAATTTTCTCTAAAGTAATTTTGGGGAAAAAAAAACAATCCATAATGCAAATCTAAGGACTAGTAAATTTGGGTTAAGTGTACGGTACCGTTTGAGATTTTTGGTGAGATGAAAGGTACTTGGGGTATATTTGTTATGGTTTCTAGTTTAGAAATTTTTGCCAGACGAAAATTATTTTGAATTAAATGTATCATGGGGCATCAATTTGGAATTTTTAATGGTCTTAAACCTATTATTAATCTCCCTTCAACCCTTTAAGCGAAATGCAGCAAAAGGAAAGAAAATCCATGGACCGACCCCATCGTCTCCACCCCGTAGGAACTACGAGATCACCCCAAGGATGCCTTCGGCATCCAAGGGTCGCGGACCGACCATAGAATCCTGTTCAATAAGTGGAACGCATTAGCTGTCCGCTCTTAGGTTGAGCAGTAAGGGTCGGAGAAGGGCAATCACTCATTCTTAAAACCAGCATTCTTAAGACCAAAGAGTCGGGCGGAAAAGGGGGGAAAGCTCTCCGTTCCTGGTTCTCCTGTAGTTGGATCCTCCGGAACCACAAGAATCCTTAGTTAGAATGGGATTCCAACTCAGCACCCTTTGAGATTTTGAGAAGAGTTGCTCTTTGGAGAACACAGTACGATGAAAGTTGGAATGAACTTATAATCATGGAATCGATAATGTTGGATGGATGCCTCCTAATATCAAGCAAAAACCAATTAAAAATTAAATTTTACATGTTTTATGATTTCAAAGGATGGTGTATAATTATCATTTGAATCAATTATAGGTAATATGGGCACGCGTGGTAACACTTCTAGGATTGAATTTCTGCTCCAAAAGTGCTTCTGAAGCAAAAATCTGTTTGGTAATGCAATTTCTAAAGCATAAATCAGTTTTGTTATGTAAAATTTCATTTCTACTTTTGAAGACAATTTCTACATATGAAGTTGTTTTTAAGCCAATTCCAAAAGCTAAAAAAAGTTACTTATATTTAAGAAGTAGAAATTTCTCAACATCAATATTTGTCTCATTTTAGCCTCTTTCATTTTTAGTGCATCTCTCCCAATCATGTCTCCATCGTCGCCGCCCATTGCCACAACCACCGTCGGTAGCCATCACCCGTTGCTAACCACCTCCGACCACCACCGGCCCCCTTGACCATCGCCACCCGATGCCCAACAACTGTCATTGCCCCTCGTTGCCTGCCGCCGACGACCACCGCCTACCGCCATTGTCGAGTGACCTTCTCCAGCCGTCCAAATAAAAAATAAATAATAATATATTTTCTAATAATAAAAATTATTTTAAAAAAAATTTAAAAAATTTAAATTGAAGTAGAAATTTTTCAACCGTCGACAATAAATTTTTTATAGAATATTTTGTGTTAATAATATCCTAGAAGTAGAAATTTTCAACCGTTACCAAATAAATTTCTGTTCTAGAAGTAGAAATTATTGTCCTATTATCAAACTATTTTCTATAATCGGATACTAACTTCTAGAGCATAAGTAGATTAACTTATACTCAGAAGAAGAAGTACAAAAATCAACTTTTGATCGGTAGTTGATGTTTGAAGAATAAGTATTGCCATGCGTGCCCATAAGGAGAGAGAGGGTTCATATATAGAGTAAGCCTTCTTTGAAATTCCAAATCTATCAAGCATCAGTAGATTTGATGGGGAAAGACACTCAATTTATTGCGGAAAATAGATATGAGAGGAGAGAGAGAGAGAGAGAGAGAGAGAGAGAGAGTTTTTCAAGGTACCACATAGGGTTTTGTTTACTTACTATCTATGTTTAGCTTTCTAAGAGCCTTTCAAAACTTACTTTTGTTATCGTTCCTTACCTTTTTTTTTTTGGTAAGGTAAGTAGTATTATCGTTCCTTACCTTTTCTTATTGCATATATGCATAATTTAATGTGCATCAAAGAAATTGCTTCTATTCATCTATTGTTACTAGAAAGGGGGCACATGTTGCTTGTGTGCAAAAAAAAAAAAAAAACTTGTAAGGTTTTGCAAAATCATATTATTCTGAAATATTTGAATTATTATTGATGGAACGCAATATTGACAAAATAAGAAGAAATTTTACACACATATATGGTAAGAAAAGATACTTCAAAAAAATGTGATTTTCTAAGAGAGATTTGAGAAATGTCTATTCGATTAAAAAAAACGCCAATTGCGATACGGATAATCGAATTCGCCGTGTTCCAAAAGACACGAAAAAATTTCTTGAGCAGCCAATTGAGCCTTCAAAAGAGCTTCTCGGATTAAAAATGATCAATTTGCCTTCCGTTATAACGGCTTCGAATTTCAATTCTTCTCAACTTTTAACACCTTATTATACTAACATGTTACTCTATCCGTCTTATGAATGTTCCCACTTATGTGATTTCATGAGAGCTATCAAACATGCCCGCCGCGACGTGCTCTAAACGAGAAAGATAATGAGTCAACGAAAACTTCCAAAGCCAGGCAAGTCAGCTCCAAAAATAAAAAAAAAAACCGAACAAGAAGCAATTCGAGGTCGAGGATTGATGTATTTCTCGAATATCTAGTCAAATAATATTTGGGACCACTCAAAAAATGGAAAAAAATTCAAGATGATGAGATTATAGCCAACTAATCTTTTTCCATTAGGACTAATCATTTAATTAATTTGCGATGCCAATATGTTTTATTAAAGTCCTCCCATAAAAAGAGAAAAAGAATATATTTATACACACACCCCCAAGCAGTTTTTTTTTTAGGGGTCGGACACCCGCAAGCAGTTGACCAACTCATATAATCGGAGACAACTGGGGCCCACATCTTGCCCGAGAGGCTGGGATGGGCTGGGTGGCTGGGGCTGAGTGGGCGTGGTCCGACCGCTTACCAAATCAAGGGAAATAAGCATTCTAGACGTCGATGGATTTCATCTTCTAATTGCGAAGAACAGAAGCATCACAATAGATTAGCATATTCCCTTTTAATGTATACTACTTGTTTCCGGACCCATGCACTACGTGTCTTGATGTCTAGTTTATGATATAACAATGGACTCACTCAATTAGGTGAACTTATTTTAATTATTAGTGAGGATAAGTTATTTAGTAGTACTAGAAAAGAGAAAAGAAATTCATTGTGAGAAAATTGTGGAAAAAAAAATTAAATGTATCAAACAAAATGAATAAATGTTCGAATGATTTAGTCTATGAAAGAACAATGGGATTAGAAAGCTATTCGGTAAGAAAGATTTAGGTGTAAATCGTAAATATTGAAATTTACTTAATCACCTTGCTCATTACTGTGATCATATTTGAACAATGATTTTTTTTTTTAGCAAAATTTTCAATCGAACCCCACCAATCTAAAAACCGGCCGTAAGGAAAATTTAAATGGAAACGAAATTGATACTACTTTTTAGTCGGTTCAATTTAATTTATCCACTTTTTTTTGTCGGAGATTTATCCAGTTGCGAATTATTATGAATACCTCTGGTTCTTCAATATGACGGACGAATTCAATCTATTTCGTCCCAATTAAGAAAATTCATGACCTTAAAATCCCAACGGGACAAATAAGATGTTGAATACGGTCTAAACTAGTTATTCGGGGTCCGCAAGGACTGCTCGGGAGCTTGGCCAAGACCCAGCGGCAAGCAGTTGGCCAGCAGGGCCCGGGACGACCGATCCTCTCCGCGTAGCTCGACCACGACGCCTCCGAAAGTGTCAACAACCTTAACTAGTAGAATCGTAGAGTAGCCATCTAAATGGAGACGACTCATGACGTGCATCCCAGCCTCGCATTTGGCATGGTGGTGAGGCGAGGAAAGAGTCCTCTCCGGCTGTTTACATTACATGTCATCCAGTTTAACAATGGAAGAACGTCTCTATCCTGAGCTGGCGAACCTCATGAATTGTATTAACAGTGATTCTTAAACCTAGCCGCTTTCTCTCCTCACCCTCCTCTCTCTGGTTCGCTCTCTTTTTTTCTTTTTCTTTTTTTCTTTCCTCTCCAAGCTTCCTTGAATGAGAAAACACTTGTGGGAGGCTCCACCTTCTTAACTTGAGTTGAGATTATTTCTTTTGATCTAATCTGGGAATGTTTTACAATTTGCATCTAATTTTTTTCTTTGCTCGTTGTTGATGCTCTTCTTCGCTTGTTGGGTGTATTTCCCACTTTCGTCGTTAAAAATCAAGCTGCTACTTTAAATCGTCCGGATCAAGAAGTTTGATAAAATCAAGGAGGAATACAGTGAGTTCCTACTGCCTTGGAAGTATTTATAAAACTTCTCTGAGTTTCGGAAGGTCTCATTTCCCCATCTAAACCTAAATCTTGGAGCTCCTCTCCCTATCTAGATCTAGATCAGAAAGTTCATTAGAGGCGCTATGTGCTCATCATACCCCTCCCAATCTAAATCTAGATCTTAGAGCTTCTTCAACCTATTTTTAGCGTCTCTGTACATAGTGTTGACGAATCTACTAGAGAAAGGATTGCGATATGTGCTCACTGATGACAATGCGAGATTCGGTGATTGGCCGAGATTCATTCTGTTTTGATGTTGAGAGAGTTTCGTTCTTATAGATGACAGTATGCACTCCCATTTAGTAGAAGTGTCACTTGGAGTAATCTCAAGTCCCTGTTCATATGCGGCACGGGGATCACGGACAAGGTGATGCAGGAAATCTTGAAGGGTAGCCCTGTTCTCGAGTACCTTAGGTTGGAGGAATGCCGTGGTTTGAAGCAAAACGTCAAGCTTTGTTCCAGACATTTGAGGGAAATTGTGGTCGATCGCTGCTTTTGGTATGTTCTTGATGAGGGCTTCCCACTGGAGATTTCGAGTCCTCTTTTGCTGTTGCCGCGTTTGAGAAGGGTTGTTCGGTATGATGAGGCAGCTGGTGATTGAAGCCTCGTCCTTGACTGAAGTTGAGTTGGAAGTTCTCTACGAAAAGGCGAACTAACTGTTCTGTTCAGAATTGGTTAAGAGTTTTACAGAGGGTATTGCAGCCTTGTTGAGGGACTACTTCAGAAGCTGCATAACGTGACTAAGCTTTTGATTGGCAATTGGTGCATTCGGGTGAGCAAATTGTTTAATTCAACCAATTTGTGTTCATACTTATGGATAGTTGATGGTCCCTCTTCTTGGAGTTGAGGAAGTTCATACTAAATTTTATCACACTGGAATCTGGCTCACATGCTTTGCTACTCTGCATGATGTCTAGTGCTGCAAATGTGCATTGTGCCTTCAGAATGACTACCAAAAGACCAAGGAGAAAAACAGCTGGCGTTGGGTTAGTCTATATCTTCTCAATAGTGAATAATCTTGATTCCAGAATATAAACTCTGTTATTTCAACACTTGAAAGCTTTGGCATCACTCAATCTGTCATTCAGGTGGGAAACGAAATAGTTCTCAAACATAAACTTCACTGGTTTTTTTTTTTTTTTGTAACTGTATTTGAAAAGAAGAGTGAATTATGTTTATTCTTACATGTTGCCTCTTCATTGTTGGATGTGCTTAGGTTATATCACTTGCCGCAGAGGTTGAAGGTGTGCCGTTTTCTTTGCCTAATTGCAAGTCTCCATGCGACGCAGGTCTTGGTGTCCTGTCGTGGAGTCTGGTGGCCCTTCTGAAAGCCAATGATGATCTGATTGAACTGATCACTTCACCAGAAACAGGCCTACTTCATCTGTTAATGAGGGCTTCATAAAGATTTGAACTTGTTCACTAGCTGTAGCTCGTTTATTGGTGCTTCCCACTGTTCGCTCGTGCATCCGACTGTAAGCATTTTGCTGAAAAAACACCCAAAATCTTTATTTTCCCAAGTCTCTCCCGCCATAGTATTTTACCTCGCCGTCATGTCCTCAAGCAGTCGTCCGTCGTCCATTGTCGTCAGTCGGGTCCTCACCGAGTCTTGGGTCTTTGTCCCTCTTTGTCCTGTGGAGCTATGCTGATGCGACGAGTGGCATCACCGGCCGGTCACCCCAAATCTGGGTAGCCAAAGGCATCCACAAAAATAGATTTGACGTGTAGAACTCATCCAAAAAGATAGAAATAGAGTTGTGTGCTCGGGTGTTGCTGAGGCGGGTCAATGGAAAATGGGCAAAGGTCTTGCAGAGTAATTATCAAAAAAAAAATCTTAAATCTATATCAATTATGCTAATTCAGTCATAAGTTTTTTTAATTTGGCCGACTTAGTCCTAATATTTTTAAGATTTGCTAATTTAATCTCAAACATGTTAATGATCAATGTAGTCCGTTCGATTAATTTGGTTAGGAATCATTGATATGGCAGTCCAATCATCGCCATTCGTCCTATGTGGCACAATCGAGGCAAACTTTGCATAGTTTCTTATTTTTATTATTTTAACTGATTTTTATTCTTGATTTTCTTTTCTTTCTTTTTTCTAGGCGAGGGCTACAGAGCCTCATCGGCTCAGGCAAGGTTGGCAACCCTCACCGCATCCAACGAGGGCTCACAACGCACTTGTTGTGGCCGATGAGGGTGTCGTGAGCCCTCGCCCAAGACCTCGTGGAACACGGTGAGGGCCGCGACCCTCCACCCACCCAAGGGCCGATGACCCTAGTGGAGGGTCGTCGCCCTTGCTCGTTGGCCGATCGACTTGCTGGCTCGGTGAAAAAAAAGTAAAACATAAAGAAATCTATAAATAATTAATTGCCTTATGACATCTTCGCAAGAAAAGAAAAAGCTAATTATTTGCCTTTTTTTAACTTGAAGGAATCAAAAGGAAATCCATTACCATTTTGCGATGTGAACTTTGAATCAATATATAAATAAGGCGGTAAAATATGGCGGATGTTGCTACACCTTTTTTTTTTTTTTTGGTTACTTCAAATACGTCGCACCGTCTTTACTTTTGCCGGTTGTGGCGGATTACTCCAAGGGACAACCGGGTAATCGAACACGTAAATTCAATAACCAGAGGGTTTTATAGAAACCCGAAGAGGACATCTCCCGGGGTGGCTCCGGTGGCCATTGAGAGGGCGGCGGCACCGGGACTAATTATCATGTCGGTAGCTATCTCGGCCAAATTATGTTAATGACATGTGGACTCCGTTGTGCAAATTGAAATCCCACCGTACTAAGTGCACAAGAGTAAAGATCAAAACCACAATTGTTACTTCAAAACGAAGATTAGGCGTACCAACAAAACAGCCATTGGATGAAATACTAGACCATCTGAATCAAACGTACTTGAGGCAACATCTAGTTCAATGATACCCGAAAGGTGGAAAAGCTGGTCACATTATGCTATAGTATCTCATCACTACTACCACTATTTTAATTCTTCATCCTCACTTTAAATCACTATGCATAATTTCACTTGGGAGATTAGATTTTCACTTAAATCTTTAGAAATAACTGGAAGCCGATAGCTACCCTAATTCACAACTTTTAGATTTTTACCGATAAACAAGTCATGGTGACGGTTTATGCTAAATTCTACGGACACGACATGTCACTAATAGTTCTATTAATATTTATGATCAACACAAAAGGCAAGGTGGTGTGAACGAACAGATGAAATTAGAAGGGGCACCCAAGTATCCAAATTCACAGTAGAAAATGCAAGTTACGCTATAGAATTATCAGAACACAGAAATCCGTTGAACTTACTCATCTTGATCGAAACTGCGGGGAGAGATTACCGAGAAAAATGAACTTAAAATGAGGTTAGACACGGATTGCTTCCTTATAAGCCGAACAAATTGGGTAATTTCTTAGATGAAATACTTAACCATCTGAATTTCTTTACGCTTGTAGCCACACTTCTCATAGAATGCTTTATTCTCATTGCTGCAGTCAAGAATCACCTTATAGCAACCCACAAACCGGGCATGATCGGTGAGAAAAGAAAGAACCTTCTTCCCTAACTGCATCCCCCTGGAATCACAACCAACGACCACGTCTTCAATATGGCTAACCTTGCGGCAGTTCCTTATAAACTTCTTCTCGATGAACACACTTCCAGTAGTGACTATCTTTCCACGACTAGTATCCTCTATCACACAAATCACATGGTCATCGCCTAGAGAGCTGAGCTCTTGAAACCGCTTTTGGAAATCCTCATCGGAGATAGCATCGCAAACTGTCAGTTGCTGCAGTAGCTCTACAAACCCTTTGCTTTTGTCGGAGATCTCTAGTTTCCAAACTTGAAGATTACATGTTTCATTTAGTGGGACCCCAGTCTGCATTTCCTGAGATGTGGCTTCTGTTTACACCAACTTCATTCACATCGACAAGGAGAGAATTAGAGTTCATAGAGTCAAAGAAAAGAACATGGAACGCATTTAGAAGCTCCAACATGTTATTAAAGGTAAATCACACGTAAGACACATAGCATTTCTCTATCTAAGCAAGCTACCTTGCACAGGCTTGTAGTGGCCAAATCTGTTGAGCTCTAAATCATAAAGCAAAAGATAAATGCAATTCACTTTTCGGCCTTCTTCTATCAAGCTAATATTAATGCAAATGCGATATCGGTTACTTTCTGGTGAGTCTATTCACAAATGATAAAAACAAGAGGAGGAGGAAGAGGAGAAGAGGAGAAAAACTTACTAATGAGGCTAAATTAGTATTTACGTACACAATACAAAGAGGACAAAGAAGCAGTTCTATGGAGTCCTCTGTTTACAGAGTGACAGTCTCGCTTTAAATTACAAACTTAGAAAGCAGAATCGAAGAACCTATCTACAGCCTGGCAACAATTACGGCTGAAAAAGAGAGAACGATGAACAAGTTTCCTTGGTTTTGTCATTTATCAAAACAGCTCATTAAAGCTTCAAATAAAATTCCAACTAAGAAAATTCCATTAGTTGCTTTCTTTGGTGCACAATAGGTATCTGTAATGATGTTTGGTGTTAATACACGAAACCATTCTCAATTGATACATTGGAAAACAACATCTGCAGTGCTTTTTAGTCAAAAACTCACAAACAAATGGAGTAGTTCTTTCTCAAAGCATAAAATATCTCAAAAGATTTTTCTTACTAGGACTTAGTTCATGTCTAGGATATGGCAGATAATCCTATGAAATATACACTCTAGATAAGCCATAGAACACTATCTTGACACGGGCTGCATATTTTGGACACAATGCCGATGATGACCACACAACAATAGGAGCAGCTTTTGCCAACACTCATTAAGTTATTTGCTGGCAGTCGTAAATGCCAATAGAATTCTTACAGGCAAAAGGGAAAAAAGAAGTTCAGAGCGATGTTGAGAAAACATTTACTGCTAATTGTCGCAAATGCTGCTAAAGACATCCAAAAATGCCAGCAAAAGTTTCTCTCTTTAGAAGCATTTGAGAGTGGCATTTGCAAATGCCACGATCTGTATTTCTTGTAGCAAAAATTGTAAGTGCCAGAGAAAAAGTCACCACAAATAGTCCCCGAAAACATTGCTTCACTGCAAATTAACTCCGCTTAAAACTATGAGGTTGAGACAGAGAGCCAGATTACGAAGTTTGCAACAACTCATTAAAGACGCACCCAACTCCTAAACAGCCTAAACAGTATCAAAAGATTCAACCCAAAAAGCAGAAGAAATGGATGGATTACAAAAGCTTCATATTAACTAATGCATCAATGCCAGATGCCATAGCAATCTCGGAGAGAGTACACGAGACTGTCCTGCGCTTTTTCTAGAGTGTGATTGAGCCTAGCCATCGCGTACTTCTAATCTACGCTAGCAGAGAAGTCCAGGGGCATAAAGCTTATCAAAATCAGTGGAAATTCCCAGAATCGAACGACACCCAACACTGTCTTGCGCTTTCAATTCAGGAGGAGCAAAAAAGATTACGCATTGACAACGCTCGTAATAATCACAATCACAAACCAGAAGAACGAGAGAGTACCCTTGGGCTCAATTTAATTGCTGCTCCCTGCTCTGCCGATTCGAACTCTGCAAGTGATTGATGAAATGCAAGCGAGGGACGAAGGAAGCAAAAGAGTCTGAGACTTGCTGTGCCTTCTGCGCGACTGGCGGTTGGTAACCTATTTACCCCCAAAGTTACCGAGAGGGGCAAAAAAGGAATTTCAGTTTAGGTCGCACTCCGCGAGGCGACGGTGGTGGAGAGGAGGGTGGTGAAGGCGGAAAGTTCCACGAAGGTGGAGAGGAGATGTCTGGTGTTCAGTCGGCGCAATCCCCTCCCGTGAAGTGAGTCCTCCCTTATCTCCGGAGCGTCACCTTTCCCGCACTTCCTTTTGATTCGTGCGAAGACCGGGCTGAAATTGGATCAGGTAACCCTCTATACGTCTCGTTACTTGCGTAGTTGCCTCTCTGTCCGTGGCTGATGTGATGTTCTTATGTCGATATCCAACAATTCTTGGCCGTTGTGATGATATATTACCGAAAGTTGTCCGCACGACTGTCGGTGGAATTTGCGGGGCGTTCATCCGGACGCACTTGTGAAGCTTCTTCCTCTCCATTGACATCTCCTGATGACATACACCTGACTGACAGGTGCATTCGGGTATTTTTATCTCAATATTGTACTGATGGGCTTCAAGAGGGGGAGTATGTAAAGCTTAGATGTAGTTGACACTGATTGAGGGCCTGTTTTCATTGGCTTCAGATTAGATCCCTATGCTTTTCGAATTCTGTAGTTCCAACTGGGTGCGGAGGTAAATGGATTTCTCGGTAAAAATTTAAAGAATTCACCAACTCTGTGTTGTAGCAATAGGATAGTCCTCATATCAAATCGGCACCAGAAGCTCTTCATAGTATTCATATCGGGAAAAGCGATGGTATCCCCGAATTATAGTATTCCTTTTACTCCCTCCATGTTAGATCTCATATCATCTCTCTCATGGGATTTGCTTGAAGAGAGTTGGTGAAGTTTAGTAGCTGTTTTTCTTTTTGAAGATTTTCGGACATCGGAAAGTGAAGCAAGGCAAAAGTTAACTTTAAAAGTTAATTTTGAAAAGCAGAGCCACTTGATTATGTTTTATAACAGGTGGAGTGATTTGATGAACTTGCCATTTTAGAAAGGGAAAAATTTAGGAAAGCTTCATAGAATGAAAGACTTGAGGAAAAGTTATACGGGATTACGGCGAGATGGCTTATGTGATGCAATTTGGTTTCTGATCCAATGACCGAAGATCGGCCTACACTTTTTAGAATCTAATTGTAGATGTCATGCTAGTAATACTTGCTATCTTTGTTCTCTTAGCTTTTGTTTGGTGAGCTGCTGTAAGTTATCGAGAAAAGATCTTCGATACTTTCTTGGGCATAATTTATGTGAGGAAAAGATTGAAATTTACCCTAAAAGCAGTCCAATCTTGGAAGAACTGAAAATCATTGCTGTCTACACAGTTTGGTCCAGATTTTCAGATGCGCCGACTTATTTTTGTAGTGCTGATGACTGTTTACTGCAAGTGAGCTTGCTGGATTTCAGGTTGGAGTCACCATGGAAATCTCCCGATTAGATGCTTGGTATTCAAAAAAAGATGGTTCTTTGGAAAGCCTAGCATCATACATTTTCCGGGCCTGTGTCGTAGGTGTTGTCTACCAGAAGTCATTCTGCGATGCATTTGCATGCAGGTGGTGTTTTCTCCCAAAGAAGAAATCCCCCCCCTCTCTTTTCTTTTTGACATTTTCAGCATACATACCAAAATGGATGCACGCAGCATCTCATCTGTCTTTCAATTTATTGAACCGTTCTCTATGCGACGCAGGTCTTGGTATCTGTAGTGGAGTCCAGTGGCCCTCCTGAAAGCGCATGATGATCTGATTGAATTAATCACTTCACATGAAGCAGGCCTACTTCATCTGTTTAGTCAGCAACAATTGCAGGTAATTTCGATACTAGTACTTGATACAATATATTGGGTCTTCCTGTATCATGGGATGCCAGGGATAGTTGGCCTGACCCATCATTGCTAGAGAACTTCTCTCCTGCAAGTCTCTCCTGCAAGTCCTGACTGTGTTGCGCGTAAATTTTATTGGCATAACAATGATTCACTCTAGTCCACTGGGTCCTAGTTGGTTTAAATTGTCTTTGATACTTTAAATTCTGCACCCTGTGAACAAAGGACATCTCGATCGTATGCCTTTATCGTGTCTAAAATGGATCGTGTTTTACTCTTCCATACTCTTCTTACAAAGAGTAGTGTCCGACTTTTATGCATTTCGCCAACTCTTGTGGGATTATTCTAGTTACTTAAAGTTGCTGATGGTGTCTTTGGGTTTTTTTCCAGGAATTTTTGTTCTTAGAGAGGGAATACTCCATATGCTGCATGGAGCAACAAGAAGTTTATGAGTAGGCCTATTGTAAATTTAACCTAATTGGCTTCATAACATGACACCTGACTTGGTTTTTAACTTCGTAAAGCATGAGGTGAGAAGCCACAGAAAGAGAAAATCCAGGTTGTTTTGGAAGTCTAGTAACTAGTCCCCCCCCCTCCTCCTCCTCCTCCTCCTCCTCCTCCTCCTCTCTCTCTCTCTCTACAACCAAGAATTGTGAAATCGAGCATTTCATTGTTCTTTATGTGAATTATCCTTTGGGACTGAGGCTTTGTTTATAGAAGAGGGCTTCATAAATATTTGAACTTGGGCAACAATTAGTAGCCGTTCACTTGGTGTAGCCCGCTTATTGATGCTTCCCACTGTACGCTTGTGCATACCGACCAGAATCATTTTGCGAAAAACGCCTGAATCTTTAATCTTCCCCATTCTCTCCCGCCACAGTATTGTTTCATGACATGATAGGCTTCCTCGAAGCTCCACTACGAACTGCCATTGACGATGCCTCGCATCCAACGAGCTATCGCCCATTGCCATTTTACCTCGCCCTCGTGTCTTTGAGCAATTACCCGGCGTCCATTGTTGTTTATCGGGTCCTTGTTGTGCCTCGTGTCTCTGTCCTCTAGAGCTGTGCTGATGTGGCCATTACAGTGCTACCAACAGCATCACCGGTCGCTCGCACCAAATTTGCGTTGCCCAAGGCAAGCAGCACCGGATATGGGCTCGCCGACATTGGAATTGACGTCTAGAACTCATCCAAAAAGATAGATACGGAGAGAGTTGGGGGTTGGGGTTGTGATCAATGGCTCAAGGTGTCTATTGGGGTTTCGAGATTGTTCAATGGCAAGCGGCAAAGACACTTCATTTTAAATTTATTACACTTATACCAATTCAGTACTAAATATAAAGGGCGACGTTTCTCGGTTCTGTCTAATCCTATACAGGAAACAAGAGGTCTAATGGAACCTATAGAGTTGAAAGGGGGCTTTTTTGAACATATGGTTAAAAAATTACCAATTTATGTGACTTTTAAAAAAAAAATTTACCCTTTTAGGGCATGTGCGCTTCTAATGGGGCTGTGCGCCTCCCAAAGACGCGCACAGCCCCATTTTTTTTTTTTACTTTCTTTTTATTTTTGCAGTCGCATATTTTATTTTTTTACATTTTTTTATTTTTATATTTATAATAATATTTATTTATAATAAAATTTATATTTATACAACTTTATAAATATAATGTTTTTTTCTTTTTAAACCTTCTTTTTATAACGTAATTATTAATAAATAATTTAATGTTTCGGTTCGGTAAGCGGTTCAGTTTGAATTTTCTATTCGGTTTGTATTCGGTTTGGTTTGCGATTTGGTTCGGCTTAATTGCTCATCCTAACAGTTCGGTTACGTTCCGTTTTTCTAAAAAATCGAATTGAACCGAACAGTTGACACACCTAGTTATAAATAAAAGTTATTATAAATATAAAAAAAAAGTAAAAGAATAAAATGTGCGGCTACAAAAATAAAAAAGAAAGTAAAAAAAAGAAAATGGGGCATGCGCGCCACTCTAGGAGGCGCCTCTAAAAGTGGCGCACAGAACCCTAAAAGGGTAAATTTTTTTAAAAATCACATAAATTGGTCAAAAAAATTAATGATATTTCAAAAAAAAGAAAAGCCCGTTCAAAGGAGAGAATGTCTCAAGCTCCATGAGAGGTGAAGGAGACCCATAAAAGCCAATGTTCTCCATATCAAAGAATGACCCAAAAGGCAATGCCTCCAAACCATCATGGATGACAGCTTTTTAAACTCCACCGCAACCGAAAAAGATGATCCAGCACCAGCGAGAGCCTTACTTTTAGCTCTTCCTCGGTCGGAAGAACCGGGGAGGAGATTTTGGGGATCGCTCATCGTTTATCGATTTTTTCACCTTTTAGTGAAGAAGCACTACTGAAGAGACAATGAGGGACAAAATGTGCGTGACAGAGAGACAAAAATGGTCGGCGGGTGGAGCATGCAATGTAGTTTATATGGGTTTGGGGGCTTATGCCGACAAGATGTAGAGGAAAAATCCTAGGAGAAACAGAAAGGTGGTGAGGCGAGGACATGACGGTGAAGTACAACGGACCCGATAGATGAGAATGGACCACACAGGTGATTGCTTGAGGACATTGAGGGCGTCATAGCACTTAGCTTGCCCTCAATATGGCTCGCAAGGGCCTAGATAAGGGTCGCGGCCCCGAGCAGAGCAAGGGCCTCGATCCTCGCCTAGGGGCCATCGGCTTTGCTGGCGTTGTGAAGAAAAATAAAATAAAATAAATCAATAAAAAGTTCTAAAAATATATAAAAATAAAATAAAAATATATATATACTATTTATGTCAATGCTGATCATGCCATGAAGAATAATCGGTGCTAATTCGGTTGTCACGTTAGGATTTTCTGCCAAAATTAACCAAAAGGACTAAATTGGTAATTCATTAAAAGGTTTAGAATTAAATTGACACAATTGAAATGTTTAGAATTGAATTGGTAAATTGTTAAAAGGTTTAGGACTAAATTTTCCAAATTGAAAGGATTATGGCTGAAATTTATACCAATGCAATTTTCCCGTGCAATGGTGGAGCTCAAAGCGATTCCTTTGATTGAGTTCGTGAGAGAGCAAAATGGAGAAAATAAGGAAAAGGAGAAGTGGATAGCCAAATTAAGTATGTTAATGACAAGTGAACTCCATTGTGCGAACTAAAGTCCGACAGAACATAGTGCACAAGTTAAAATGATCACAACCATAATTGTTCTTGCAAAAACAAAGATTAGGTGTACCAACAAAATAGCAATTGGATGAAAGACTTGACCATCCGAATGAAAAGTACTTCAAGCAACATTAGGTTCAATACCTGAACGGTGGGAAAGCTGGTCACATTATGCTATATTATCTCCTCGTTTATTCTAGTACCGTTGTTCTAATTCTCCATCCCGAATTTGAATCTCAATGCATTATTTTATTAGGGAGATTAGAATAGTTATTTTTACGGATATCTAGAAGTAATTGGAAGCTAATAGCTACCCTAATTCACAACGTTTAGTCTTTGCACAATGCTAAATTCTACCGAAACGGCATGTCACTAATAGTTAGATTTTATACTTATGATCAACATAAAAGGCAAGGCGCTATCAACGCATAGGGTAGCCAATGCGGTTTCCGGGCCGGTGGGCGTTGTGGTGTAGCAATGCAGGCTTGATGGGCGTTAATGGAGATTCAAGTTGAGATAAGTTGGTACGGAATGATATTTAGATTGAGAGGCAGCAAACCTAACACTAGAGCTCACACGCAAGGGAGAGATTGTTAGGACGCATGTGTGAATTGTGTTAGAGAAGTCCCACATTGGAGAATTAATATAGTGTGGAGCAGTTAATATATCCAAGTTGGCCCACAACTCATTGGCTTAAGCTTTTAAGTGAAAGTGAGTCCAACTAGATATGTTAACGGGCTCGGACTTAGACTCCCTCTTGGTGATCTCCCCTGTAAAGGTATTCGATTTCTGCTGCGTGCTCTCAACGGGATTCATGAAATTAATGGTTGGATCATCAAAATCGGATGTTGATTAGTGGTGGCCGAGAGAGCTAAGCTTCGGCTTAGGCATGCCTCTGTCGAATTGGTTTTGCATGTCATATCTAACTGCTTGATTGGCGCTCTTGAGGGTTGAATTCATGATAATGGTGGGCTGCTCGTTGAGGTGGAAGGTGATTAGTGGTTGGCCGTTCGAAGTTCTTGTCATTGATGATTTGGATGGGCGAAGGACTCTCGAATTGATTCGCATGTGGTTATTTTGAGTTGTACAAGGTGTTATAGGTGTTGGATTAGAGGAATTCAAGGCCGGCTAGGCAAGATGACTGATGTATTCATGTGAGAAAGTCGGCGATGCCATTACATGAGTGAACAGATGATCTTGATACTTTTGCTTATCGTGGTTGTTACCAAATTGATCTTGCCATGTTGTTGCGGTTGATGTCTTGTTTGCTAGGTGATTGACATTTTTGATGGTTGGCTAGCTAGAACTATACTCGTTGAGCTTTTAGCTCACTCTCATTGTTGAACTTTTTTTCATATACCTTGGTTCCTGTGTCTTCGGATGATAGTGGCGGTGCTGGAGCATGCCAATGGTGACTATGGATAGTATTCTAGAGTAGATTTTTCTTTTGATCCTCCCAATGTAAACTTTTGATTTAAAAGGATGATGTACATAAAGGTTTTATAATTAGATGACTTTGTTACGTGTCGGTGAATGTTTGTTTATAATAGGTGTCGATAGTGAAACCCTATGAGGCCATACACTTTAGGCATGCCTACCCTATTGTATGCACTTGTATGTTGGCCTCACTTGTTTAGATAGTCTTCCGCATACGCCGTATATTATATATATAATAACAGATTAAAGTAAAGCGCGTACTTAGTAAGTGGTGGGCCTGGGACGTCACACTTGGTTAGGCTATTCTCTTAAATAATGAGGGCACTTCAAGTTCTTGTTTGAAACAAGTTTCACTTCAAACACTTATTTGAGAAAATAAAGGCACTTTAGGTAATTATTTGAGCAAATAAGGACATTTCATGCTCTTATTTAGTAAATATAGTTATAGTCCCTAAAAACCCTCAAATTTTGGTAATTTTACCCCGAATGTTTTTTTAATTAAAATCATCAAACTTTAGACCTAGTGTTAAATCTACCCGCAATTCCTTGTCTAAAAAAGTTTTACATTTTATGTCCTGTCTCAAATTTGCCCAAAATAAAGGCAAGAACCTTGAGGACAAGGCCAAGACTCAAGAGATTGCAATTTCCATGTTGACAAGGGAGCAATCTCAGCATTCGGACCAAAACTCACGGTCAAGTGGGGCGGCAGACTTTTCGGCATATGATCATTGCAAGGAGAGCTCGAAAAAAGAAAATGGTGGAGCTTTTCTTCGTGGCCAAGAACGAGAAATAAAGGGAAAGCGTTATGGTCGGCAAAAGAGAGAAAAATTTAATAAAAAATAAAAATAAAAAATTTGAGAAGTGGTCGTCAAAAGAAAGAAAGAAAGAAAAAAAGAACAGAGGAGAGAGATTCTTGTGGAAGAGGTAAAAAGGAAAACTTGAAAGGACACAGAGACAGAAATTGTGGGGACACGCGTGAGAAACCCACAGAGAGCAAACGATCGGGTATCAAATCAAAGAAAAGGGAGTTGATTATTGTGACATGGTTTGAAATTATCAAGGGATTGTAAAAAGGTTATTCGTATTGATTTGTGTATCTGATTAACAGAAATTATTATATTGTAAAAGGATATATGTTTGGTATAGTGAAAACGTTCTATGAAATGTCTAATCCTTCTTATTGAAGAGATAACACTATTCAGCTAAGAATGCCTCAACAACATAGTTATTCGAGCGGACCACCTCGTAAGCATGTTAATTAAAGGAGAATCAATATCAAAATCAAGCAGTATACTACCGCGATTCCGAATTGGCTAAAACGAAGCTTAATCGCTAATAAAAGGATCGCCAGGCAATAACAAATTGCTCGCACAAAGCGATTATTCAAAGTTATACGCAACGTGGAGCTCGCACGCAAAGTTCGAAAATTTTGCTCCAACTAAAACGATACTTCAAATCAACTCTCAATGAAATCTCATAAGCGCACAACGTCATAATTCATAATTTTCATGTAATTCCACGACTTAATAATTCTAATTGGATTTCACAGTTCAAATTTCACATAATTTTGAATTTGTGTCATAATTTCAAAAATTACTTCGTTTTGACGAACACATGGCTTAATCCTCACCGGATATTGCGGATCGAAAATGCTCCTTTTTCCTTTCCCCTTCTTTCCTCTTCTTTCTCTCTTAGTGCGAGCTCTCCCTTTTGGCTTTATATCTCTTCTTTTGCTTTTTTCTTTTTCTAAAGCCCACTTTTTGACCAAGTCATGTGGAAAATATGGAATGCGGGCTCCCGCTGGACACGTGTTGGTCAATTAATATAGTGTTATTTTGTTGACTTAGAACATTTCATGTAACCCAATATTTCCTCGTGACTCTAAGCATGTGGTTGCTATTTCCAGGGAATGAATTACTAATTTATTGTGTAGCTTGACAAGTTTGACTTTTTAGTGCGATTCTCATTGCCAACCGGTTCCATTGTATAAAGGATAAATATCAAGAAAAATCCTAAATTAATACACATGTAACATGCATACGGTTACGTGTACACTTGACAATTTTCATATGTCATCAAACTCAGCATTTGACAGTAAAATTTAACGAAAACTAATTGATGATAAATTTTTTGCAGCTGTACTAGTTTGGGTAGGTATTTCAATTTGGGGTTTTTTGTAGTAAAAAAATAATCCGGGGTAAATTTATCATAAGTGTACCAATGTAGGATTTTTGGTAGTATTGACCCTTGTATAAATCGGATCACAAGAGAATGGTCAACAACTGGGCAATTTCTATTTCCTAAGAGGCATTCTGGTTCTTTTCTCCATGAGACTTGAACTCAAAAATCAATGGCGGGGTTAGAGCAAAGACGAAATGCACCGTCTCAATTTTGGATATTCTTTTGCCGAGCTCGTCGCACCGATCCTTCTCTCGGGGCTTGCATTCTATTTTCCCCAGTAAAGTTTTTGCCAAGTGATGCGCTCATGTTGGAAAAGTTGGTCCTCAAAACTTAAAAGACATGAAAGGCACGGATCGAAAGAGAAGCTAGTTGATCTAGGCAAATTGTGACTGAAGGCATTTAAACTCTATTCTAGAGTTTGCTTAATCGAGTCTAGAAGGCATTCAGCTTTGAGTTTGAGTGGAAATGGAGCAGTTTATTCGTCATCATCAATTTTTTTTTTGGACATAATATTACGTAAGGGACCATGCTCGTGGCAAACGTGACGCCCGGGCCTTCTTCTATTGCTTCCTTCCCCACTCACTTTCGCACGCAGTGGAAAGACCCGATTAAACAAGTTGTCTATTTTGGGGCACTTAACTTGTTTTGGTATGTGCTTCAAGTTCCCGATCATAAGAGAGAAAAGTTGACTAGAATATGTGCTGCTTGTGGTCAAAATGAGATCATCAAACAAACTTTTTTAGAGAGAGAAGAGATAGTGATATGTGCAATCTATTTTCTTCTCTTATCAAGAGAAGGTCTAGTCTAACTATAAATTCGACAGATTACCACTACATTGAAGCTTTCCAGAAAAAGAAAGGTAATTCTACATCCTCACCGGTCCCCTTGATTGCATTTGGGATTGACCTTGTATGTTTGATTGACTCTACTTGTGTTCAGCCAAAGTGAGGCAAAAACAAGGAGGATATCCATATTGTGGATTTCGGGGAAAAAATATAATAGATCAATTTAGAGTTTCAATGCGAGAGGAGTAAATTCCCAAGTGGGATCAAGAGCTTTAAATATATTAACAAAATGCAGTCAACTCATAGCTATATACCAAGCAATTAGATCAAACACGATGCTCCACTCGTTAGTTCATTGAAGGGCAAACTGTCTCTTTATTTTGCCTCCGAAGATACTTTCTTTTTGTTCCTTCCTGAGTTTTAATGGCCATGGATGGTTATTAGGTGTTGATTAGCTTCATTGATTATATTTAGATCTGCAATTGTGTTTGAGAAATCTTCACCGGCATTTTGTCGGTGGCCACATGAGAAAGTGCGTGGACACGTGACGTGTTGATCCACAATCGGTGACCATAAATAATTGTTTCTGTTAAGATATATGTCTCCAAAAAGGAAACTTCACTTATCAACCATGGAGCTTGCTTGTTAATCTTTCATAAATCAAAATTATCTCCGTTAAATCCATCGATTTTCCACTTTTCCTTCTTCTGTTATGTTTCAACTCGGTCAAACCTAATTCTGATACCAATTATTGCATAAACAAGCAATTGAACAATAAAATAAAATAGGCGGAATAAGAAAATAAATCGGATAATAGGTTTACATGCTTTGGTCGAGCGAGATTCATCGTTGCTCTCTCTCTTGGTCGAATAAGAGAAATTAGGTATCTCGTATATTTTATTATTCTATCCATTTTCTTGTTTGGTCAATTGCTTGCACAATGGTTTTAGTAATTGCTCATTGAACACACATAAGGCCATAAGTGTAAAATCTCAAATGTCCAGAGCACTAGGACCAATTTGATGATTCAACATCAATCGATTAGGAATTTAGGTTGGACTAAAAGAAAGGAAATTCTATATGAGATGCCTTGGGTATCGAACTCATGCCACGAGCCTCGTCTATGCACACATCCGTGACTTAATCGATGATCCAATATATTTAGTTGCTTGTACCAAGCAAAAGCGGGTCCCTCTCGTCCTGTTCCCCTCATCTCGTCCCTCTCACACTTGCATTCATTCAATTCGTTTACTCGGTTCGACTCCAGTTCAATACGCCGTTCGGAAATGTCCGAAACGAAAGTCCACCATTTTAGAAAAACATCCATATAAGTGATACCTACTAAATTTGGCAACGAATCTAGCAAAGAGGCACATAAATTAAAAAGACAGTCACGTCGTGAGGCTCAGGCTCGGCTACGCGCACCTGAAAGAGATTATTTATTGGTTCAGTTAATTACAAGTTCTAATTATTAATTGTTTTTTGGTTTTTTTTTGTTAGGAAATCTAATTGATTATTGGAAGCAGTGAAGAGAGACAGAGAGGGGGGACCGGAGAAGACTCCCTTGCAATTACTGAGCTACAACTACAGAGCTACTACAGCTAGATTCTCTTTGCCAACTGGTTCCCATTATACAAATCAACCCACAGGGAGAGAGAATTGGCAACAACAAGGCCATTTCCTCTTTCCTCTGAGAGAGGCATTCTGGCTCTTCTCTCCGTCAGACCTGAAAGTGAAAATTAAGCGCAGAGTCGAAGCAAAGCCGAAATGCATCGACCCATTTTTGGGCATTCTTTCGCCGTGCTCGTGGCACCCATCCTTCTCTCCGTGCTTGCCTTTTTTCTTCTCAATAAGAAGAAAGCTGGTGCTCGTAGAAATGAAGCAGATGCTGATACTGGCGCACCTGGTTCGATGACTACGCCGACAGAAGCTAATTCTGGTGGATCTAGTTCGTTGCCGACAGCAACTAATAACGGTGCATCTAGTCCGTCTCCAACAGAAACTAATTCTGGTGCATCTACTTCGTCTCCGACAGAAACTAATAATTCGCCTCCGACGGCAACTAATTCCGGTGGATTTAGTCCGTCACCTGTGGAAACTAAATCTGGTGGATCCAGTTCATCTCCGGCAGAAATAAACAAAGGCGCATCTGGTTCGTCTCAGACAGAAACTAACGATGGTACATCAAATTCGTTAAACGCGTCTCCTGGAAACTGCTATGAGGTGTTCTTGAGCTTCAGAGGCCCGGATACTCGCCATGGCTTCACCGATCACCTCTACGATGGGCTCTGTCGTGTCGGAATTTGTGCTTTCAGAGATGATGACGAGCTCTGTCAAGGCGAGGACATCAGACCAAAGCTTACGGCAGCCATCACGAACAGTAAGATCCTGATCCCCATTTTGTCCGAGAGTTATGGTACGAGCAGTTGGTGTTTGGATGAACTGGTTGAGATAATGGAGCGCAGGAATAATAGCGGGCAGGTAGTGTTGCCTATATTCTACAAAGTGAAACCATCTGACGTGGGACGTCAGGCCGGAAGTTTTGGAAAATTATTTCGTGAGCGTGAGGGGCGTTTGCGTGAGAGGTCTTCTCAAGACCTGGCGAATTTGGAGAAATGGAAGCAAGCACTCCTTGAAGTCAGCAAAGTGAAAGGATACGAAGTCCATGGGTAAAATTTTTCACCAAGACATTCTCTACTTTCTTTTAATGTGTGTGGGTGTTTACTGGTTGTTCTCGTTGGAAACGAATTCCTTATTCCATACGAAACAAGTGCGGAAAATCTTATTATAGCATGCCCAATCAATCAATAACTTGTATCACCGATCGAAGTAAGATCACATGAAGAAACGTACCCGCTATCCATAGCTTAAGTGTCACCTTCACAATCTCGAGAATCCTTTCGCTTTTGACGCAATACAGCAATCGTGAGGGAGGAAAGCGTCGTTCGTTTCTCTTGAGTGCTAATTACTGTAAAAAATGAGAACGATGGGGGAGAACATCTGTTTTTTTTCGTAAGTCAACGGACATGACTCTTCACGTTTTGTCGGTTATCTCTAATGGGAGGTGTGATTGCCGCATGGGCGCACACCGTAAGTCCCATGGACCTTCAGTTTTGATTCTCACCTGCTTTATTTGCGTTCTTTTTTGATTCTCACCTTCAATTTCTTTTTTCCTGTTTTTTGCTTTAATGATATTGACCAATATAATTATAGAATTTATTGTAATGACCATTCGCCTGGATTATAAGATTTTTTTAGTGAATATTTACTTTTATATCCAAAGATTTTGTAACATCGTGCCATCTTTCTTTCATGTTTATAGTGTGTGCTACATTGATCTTCATCACAAACTTTTCAATCTATGAAAATTACTTTATGAAGGAAATGGTTATGCATGATGTTGGCAAATACAAAAAAGGAAAAAATATTGTATATTTGTTTAAAAAAATTTCAATGCATATCCTATCTTCAACAAGCAATTTTTATCTCATAAACCGGCATATATTGAACCAATGTTCTTATCATGGGTAAAAATTATTCTTCTACTTCCATATAAAATCGATGTTAGATCAATTGAAATAACATAACATAGATACTCGGAAGGAAAATAAAGTACAACCTGCTATCATCCCTAGGGAAATTTAAAAAATATGAGAACACCAATCTAAAATGATACTGAATTCAAGACACTGGTAGAAACTTGCAAGCGTGTAGAATTGCACAAACAAAGAGTCACAATATCACCATCTGTATGACTTTTAGTTTTCGGATTCGCATTATAGGGCCTGAGATTCTCTTGCATCAAAAGTTATGGCTGACTTTCATCTTGGGTTGGCTTATTGGATTTTTGCTTATTCAAACACGCTAGAAAATTTTCGAAGTCATGTCCAGGTCATCCCTAATATTGTTAACAAACAAGTTTCAAATTTGGTTCAAATCCATAATATATACAATATTCAAGATTCATAAGCGATGCCCTCAAATTTATTCTACATTAATAAATTATGTCGAGTAACGAGTGGAATAGGGCACGCCATCCGAAGCAACGGCCAGCATTTCCCACTTTAGTCTTACCATTAAAGATCATGTACAGAGGTGTGACGACAACGATTCATAGAGTTTTTCAATCTATCCCAGATTTGTTTATTATTGTGTTCTCAATAGATTAACAATATAAAATTGTTGCCACTTATTTGATCTCTTGTCACATTTGATGTGTCTGAAGTAGAGTTAGTGAATTTGGTTGTGCAAAGAGTGTTGAGAGAATTGAAGAAAAATTTTGAGTTGGTTATTTCTGAGAATTTGGTTGGAATTGAAAATCACGTGAAGAAGGTTATGGAATTTCTAGATGACAAATCTCAAGCCCCCCTATTTCTTGGCATCCATGGAATGGGAGGCATTGGTAAGACTACTCTTGCTAAAGCCATCTACAACAAGCTCTCCAATCAATTTGAGCATCGTAGCTTCATTGCTGATATAAGGGAATCATGGAAGAAAGGCGTTCATCAGATTCTGAAGCGGTTAATCGATGATATATTGCAGCAAGATATTGGAGTTCGTGATGAGAATGAAGGGACTTATATTATCTCCTCCAGGCTTAAAAATGAAAAGGTGCTCGTTGTCCTTGATGATGTGGATAATGTCAATCGGGTGAAGCTTTTGAGTGGTAATCGTGATTGGTTTTCTTCGAGAAGTAGAATCATTATTACCACTAGAGACGAGGGGATTTTTAAAGGTGTTGAGGTAGACTGCAAGTATGACCTTAAGGAAATGGATGACGCTCAATCCTTGATTCTGTTTAGCAAACATGCGTTTCGAATGGACTCTCCTCCAAAGGGATTTGAGGACCTCACTCGTGAAGTTGTATCGATCACTGGAGGGCTTCCCTTATGCCTTGAGATTTTTGGTTCATTATTCTGCGGAAAAGAGTCAACGGAATGGGGAGATATGATAAAGAAGTTAAAAAAAATCCCTCGTAAGGAAGTGCAAGAAAGGTTAAGAATAAGTTACGAAGCATTAGATGATGGACAAAAACAAATATTTCTGGATATCGCTTGCTTTTTCATTGGCAGCGACAAGAGAATCGCATCCTACATGTGGGAGGCCCGTAAATTTTTCCCAAAGGTCAATATTGAAGAATTGAGATTTATGTCATTAATAAAAATCCAAGATGATCGTTGGCTCGGAATGCATGACCAATTGAGAGATCTAGGTAGGACAATTGTTCGCGAGAATTACGAGCGCTTGACCTTGGAAACATAGTAGGTTATGGGACTCCGACGAAGCCTTGAAAGTGCTAAAGGCAAATAAGGTAACCATTTATCTTCTTTTCTTCTCTTAGTCTATGTTCTACTGCAAGAGTAATGTTGGTCCTTTATTTAGTATTTGTAATACTTAAGTAATTCAGTTATTTACGATTATGATTTTATCACATTAAAAACTAAAATTTATGATTAAATAAGAAGTGGTAGATATTAATATTGTCATCGGTTTCTTGTTATTAGTTAATAGTCGAATCGAAAATCAGAGTATACGTTATTTTCTAAGTAATCGCTTAAGTAGCACGGTCGAGTAATATACACAAAATTAATATGAAATTTACGGAAGGAAGTTATCCTATTTCTATTAAAAATTCATCAAATCAAATTTTGATTTTGCACATTGTAATTTGATTAAATTCCGTGCATTGGACACGCATGTCCTAAGTGATACGCTAGTGGAGCTACAATACCGGAAAGAAGAAGATTACAAGTATTTGCCATATGAGCCATCCCAATCACAACTCTTTTTAAGATCCGAATGCTTATGGCCAATTTTCAAAATGGAAGTTGACATACTTCACTTAGTTAGCCTTTAAAAATATTGTTTTTTGGCGTTAAACGAAAATCACATCTTCACATTTCTAGTCTCTTCAGCACATTAATGCACGTCAATAGCAATACGAACCAAATGATATTAGATTACTTTAGTTGGATATAATAGTATTAATGAACATTGATTCTTGCTTATAGGGAACGGAAGAGATCGAAGCAATTGATCCGAGTAAAGGCGGGTCGGATGGCGACGTTTACCAAGATGAACAATTCAAGAAGTTGACAAGTCTAAGATTCCTTCACATGATGAAGGGGGCAAAGCTCAAGGGTGATTTTAAGGACTCGGTTGATGAGTTAAAATGGCTTCGATGGGAAAACTGTCCCACGAAATTTGAAGTGAACAATCTTCACGCAACAGAATTAGTTGTCTTGGAATTGCCACATAGCAAGATAAATGAAGCATGGGAAGGATGGAGTTCTTTCAAGGTGAGAACGCGTCTTTTATTTTTATTTTTATTTTTTTCTTGCTTTCTGTTGTATCATAATCACTCTAGACTAACCCCTTAAAAGCATAAAATTATTTGTTTCACCGGATAGCAGAGAAGCTCCAATTTCTTGACCTGACAGATTGTGAATACTTGGAAAATACGGACTTCCTCTCGGCTTTTAAGAATTTGAAGGTTTTGATCCTCAACGGTTGTCGGAGACTGCAGCAAGTCGACTCTTCAATTGGAGGCATGAAGGCCCTCCGTTGCTTGGAGTTGAGACATTGTGGGAGCCTCACGAAGCTTCCGGAAGAAATAGGTAAATTAAAAAAACTGGAGCAACTCCTTCTAAATAACACTCCAAAACTTTCTGCATTACCAGAAAGCATAGGATCTTTGGAGAATCTAGAAATTCTAATAATTTCGGAAAGTGGTATAGAAGAATTACCCGACAATATTGGAAGGCTGAGAAATCTCCGAGAATTACATGCTAGTGGATGCAAAAATTTGGGAGGAAAACTTCCAGAAAGCATAGGGTCTTTGCGGAATCTAGAAATTCTAGATATTTCTCTTAGTGGTATAGAAGAATTATCCCATGTTATTGGGAGGCTGAGAAATCTTCGAGAATTATGTGCTCTTGGATGCGAAAAATTGGGAGGAAAACTTCCGGAAAGCATGGGGTCTTTGCAGAATCTAGAAGAGGTACATTTTTTCATATAGTTACTTCAGTATTTTTGCATGAATCCATTTCACTCTTCATCCATAGTATCATAAAAAAGAAGCACAGCCTTTTGCATATGGGCCGAAAATGACATTATCTTTCAAACACATGTTTTCGTTCATGGGATAAAAGTGACATCCGCCGTGAATTTTTCCTATTCTCGGTTTAAATTGCTTGGCATCATCCTTGCCATTGCTAGGGGAGCTTGGCCTCGCCGCCGACCCTCGCGTCTCACCGGTCGCCAATCCCGTGACCAGCAAGAGGAAGAAGAAGAAGGGAAAAAGAGAGAGAGAAAAGAAAATTAATAAAAAAACAAAAAGAAAATTGATATAATAGCAATTATTACTATAAATTGCCACATTAGAGCCGCGAGGCCAAAGTTGGCGAGATTGATTGAATTAGCATAAACGTAAAAGGTTTAGGACTCGACTAGCAAAGAAAAAAATTTAGATTTGAACCGGCACGATTGCAATAGGTTAAAGACTTTTTTGGTAATTTTAGATTACTTTAGTTGGATATAGTAGTAATGGAAATTGAATTGTTGCATATATGGAACGGGAAAGGCTGAGGCCGTTGATCTGAGTGAAGGCCGCTCAGAAGGCTTTGGCAAAATAGGCGAGCCGGATGACAACTTCTACACGGAAAAACAATTAAAAAATTGACTAGTCTAAAATTTCTTCGGATGGAGCGGCCTCATCTCACTGGCGATTTTGTGGACTTAATGCGGGAGTTAAGATGGCTTCACCCAACGGAATTAGTTAAACTGGATTTGTCATTTAACGGGATAAATGAGAGATGGCAAGGGTGGAGTTCTTTCGTGGTAAGAGCAAGTCTTTTTCTTCTTCTTCTTTTCCCTTTTATGCTTTTTTATTTTTATTTATAATCATAATCACCCTTGACAACCATTTCTTTTTACCGGATGGCAAAGAAGCTCAAATTTCTCTACCTTACGACTTGTGAATACTTGGAAAATACGGACTTCCTCTCGGCTTTTGAGAGTTTGGAGGTTTTGAACCTCCATCGTTGTTCGCGACTGCAGCAAATTGACTCTTCAATTGGAGGCATGAAGGCCCTCCTTCGCTTGGACTTGAGCTACCGTGAGAGCCTCACGAAGCTTCCGGAAGAAATAGGTGAATTAAAGGCGCCGGAGGAACTCCGCCTATACAACACTCCAAAACTTTCTGCGTTACCAGAAAGCATAGGATCTTTGCGGAATCTAGAAATTCTAATAATTTCGGAAAGTGGTATAGAAGAATTACCCGATGGTATTGGGAGGCTGAAAAAGCTCCGAGAATTACATGCTTCATTTTGCAAAAAGCTCAAAGGGGAAATGCCAGAAAGCATGTGCAATCTTTCATCCCTACAACGCCTTGATTTTCGTGGCTGCGACAAGCTCCAATCGCTGCCGGACCTTCCTTCCGACTTAACATACTTGACGGTCAAGTGTCAAAGTCGCAAATTGCCTTCACTCTCCCACCTAACTTGTCTCAAGGAGCTACAAGTACATTCTTGTGAATTTCTCGAGTGCATCCAGGAGCTTCCATCAACACTACTAAAGAATTCGGAATGCTCCCAACCGACGGGTGTTGAAGAATCGGAATTACCACAATCCCTAAACACTCCGTTCAAGTTGGAAATCTTGAGAGTCTATGGATGTAAATCTATTGAAATCTTGGACGTTTCATTGTTTATCCATCTAAGGACATTATCTGTCTATGGTTGCTGGAATTTACTTGAAGTTCGAGGTCTTGATAAAATGAAATATTTGGAATCCTTGATTGTTGAGTTTCGCGATTCGGTTGAACGGTTGGAGCTTCCAAAGTCCGAGGGTCTGAAGGTAGTGGACGTTCAAGATTGCGAAAACCTCGTCGAAATTCAAGGTCTCGATTGCTTGGAAAACCCGAGTATCCATCGGTGCGCTTCAATTGAAAGGCTGGACCTTCCAAAATCCGGGAGTATGAAGACATTATGTGCTACAAAATGCGCAAAATTAGCCGAAATTCAAGGCGTCGATAGGTTGGAGTCCTTGAGTATCTCTAATTGCGCTACGATTGAAAGGCTGGACCTTCCAAAATCCGCGAGTATGAAGACATTATGTGCTACGGAATGCGCAAAATTAGCCGAAATTCAAGGCCTCGATAGGTTGGAGTCCTTGAGTATCTCTAACTGCGCTACGATTGAAAGGCTGGACCTTCCAAAATCCGGGAGTATGAAGACATTAGATGCTACACAATGTGCAAAATTAGCCGAAATTCAAGGCGTCGATGGCTTGGAGTACTTGAGTATCTCTAACTGCGCTACAATTGAAAGGTTGGACCTTCCAAAATCCGGGAGTATGAAAGGGTTACATGCTAAGGGCTGCATAAACTTAGCCGAAATTCAAGGCCTCGATAGGTTAGAGTTCTTGGAAGAGTTGAGTATCTCTGAGTGCGCTTCAATTGAAAGGCTGGACCTTCCAAAATCCGGGAGTATGAAGATATTACGTGCTACGGAATGCGCAAAATTAGCCGAAATTCAAGGCGTCGATAGGTTGGAGTCCTTGGAGCAGCTGAGTATCTCTAACTGGGCTACAATTGAAAGGCTGAACCTTCCAAAATCTGATAGTGGAAATTGCATCTTGGATTTTGCAAAAACTTAATCCAAATTCAAGGCCTCGATAGGTTAGAGTTCTTGGAAGAGTTGAGTATCTACGAGTGCGCTTCAATTGAAAGGTTGGACCTTCCAAAATCCGGGAGTATGAAGATATTACGTGCTACGGAATGCGCAAAATTAGCCGAAATTCAAGGTGTCAATAGGTTGGAGTTCTTGAACAAGCTGGATATCTCTGGATGCGTTGCAATTGAAAGGCTGAACCTTCCAAAATCCGGGAGTATGGAGTTACATGCTAGAGGCTGCATAAACTTAGCCGAAATTCGAGGGCTTGAAGGGTTGGAGTTCTTGAACAAGCTGGATATCTCTGGATGCGTTGCAATTGAAAGGCTGAACCTTCCAAAATCCGGGAGTATGAAGGAGTTACATGCTGGAGGCTGCGTAAACTTAGCCGAAATTCGAGGGCTTGAAGGGTTGGAGTTCTTGGAAAAGCTGGATCTCTCCGGGTGTTCAATTGAAAGGCTGGATCTTCAGAAGTCCAAGATGCTGGAGATATTAGATACAAACAATTGCGCAAACTTAGTCTAAATTCAAGGTCTCAATATGATGAAATGCTTAACGATGTTGAATGTCTCTGGGTGCACTTCGTTTGAAAGGCTACCAAACTTATGTTGCTTTGACTACTTGGAAAGTTTGACTATCAACGGGCGTGACAAGCTTCAAGACATACAGAGCCTAGAGAGATTCCCATCCTGCAAAACTTTATGGATTGAACGTTGCAAGTCCTTAGCAAAATTACCGAACTTGTCAAGCTTTCATGATTTACGAGAATTGTTCCTGTCAAACTGTCATGAACTTCGAGAGATCCCGGGGCTTGAGGAGTCAATATCTCTAGCATGTATTGCTATCTCGGGATGTTCCTCGATCGAGCTCTTACCGGATTTGTCTTCATGTACCCGCTTGATAAGTCCGATTGTGCAAGATTGCGAGAAATTGACCGAGCTTCGAGGCCTCGAGAAACCGGAGCAACTAGCGGAACCGGATATTTTCGGATGCAAGTCACTCAAAACAATTCCGGAATTGTCCTGAACGCTGGTTTATCAAAATTACGAGAAAAAGCTATTTGCATGTGGTAGAAGCATAGAATTTGCATCGGACTTTTCGGACGACTCGGATGAGTCAAGATAAGGGAGATGATCCACATTTTCTAACAAAGGTACATAAAGCGGGTAAGTTACCTTTGCTCTTTTGAGATGTACTGCCCAATTGTCATTTGCAATTTCTTTCAAGATTTATAATCTTCTCATTATCATTTCCTGGTTGATAGTGTCATCATTATTTTTGTTACATGAATTCAAGGAAACTGGGGGAGATGTACATGGAAGTTAATGTGTGCTTTGGCAAAATGATTCTTCTTATCATGCCAATAACGGAAATAGATGAAAAGGCTTTCTAAGCACATCATATGTTTTGGGTAAGATCCTTCATCCTATGCGGAAAAACAATTATTCGTGGCGTTTGATTGTTTCTGGATTTCTGGAAAAATCTTAGAAAAACCGATGTATACGGGCATTTGATAGCATGCCAAATGTCATTGTATAGGTTGAGAAATCCTAAATGGAGGACCCTACACATCGGTTCTTGTTTGAATCCGTGTTCATTTGTTTCGAATCCAGGATATACCTAAAAGTCCAAGGCGACTACCCAAAGAATGCATCTTGATGTACGTAGAGTTGGTATAGCCATACGTGAGATGCCCGAACATTTGAGCCAAGCAAGACATTAACTAGAATGTGGTTTGACATTATTGACTCTACTGTGAAATAATCCCTTACATTGTGCATAAGCACTTGTTATTTCATTTACTTGCTGAAAAGAAAAACACGGGAAGCATTTCCATAAGTTTCCTGAGGAAATTTTATCCTATGTGCCGTTTGAAAACTGTCTTGCATTATTTCTAATACATGAATGGCAAATGATGACAAGGAAAGAATCAAACTATATACCACAAGAGCAAGCAACTTGAGTTGAATTCATTGTACTAACTTGCTCAAAGCTTCTGTGGTTGATTATGTTAGATACCCCATTAGTTGGATCCTTAGAGTTCAAAAACAATATTAAGTTTTACAAACAGGGATCCCTAAACTTCGAGAGTGTTATTAGGAGTGCGTTGATGTTAGTTGCTGGATTGATTTCATCTGGCTCACTGCCGGGATTCGGTTATCATTCCACTGGTTGATGTAGATGCTGAAATATGCAAGGGAGCTTTCGCAAGGCCTTTCTAAAAGGAAACAAAATCATCAAAGAATGAGGAGCTCGATGTTTCTTGAACTTCTCCAAAGTCTGACAATGCAGCCTTGGAATAGTAAAGGATGTTTGCATGTTGTCATCTCACATCGCCCTACTTTTATTTAGCAGAAGCTTTGCAGAGCTGGAGATGTCCGCCTCTGCTGTTGTAATCAAGTCTCTCTCTTCCTTACTTTCTCTCCCACCTGTTCCTCTTACGTAGTTTTATTCATGCTACTCTTGGACTCGAGGGAAGTCTAGCCTCAAGCTTTCCTCGGGGTTTTCCAGCGCCGAGGAAGGAGCGTAGCACGTGCTTCCATTCCGGCTTCGGTTCAATAAACTGCTGGCTTCTCGGGTTCGGCTCCCATTCGGCGTTCTTTTGCGACCTAATGGCCGGTTGTCTCAATTATTCTGACTCCGTTTTGTGAAGTTTACTCGATTTCTGATTGGCGGGTGAAGATCGTGGGGTGGAATGCGGAGAAGGATTTGTTGGCGATGGTCACGCATGACCCAAAGGTGGTGCTTCATGGCGTCAATTGGCAGAGGCCGTAGACAATCTCTCCTGGTAATTTCTTCGAAACGAGAAAGTCTCTCCCGGTGCTTGCTTCGACTAGAGGAAGTTCTCTTTTTAATTCAGCGTGTTCGTTCCTTCAACAATGGCTTGGTGTGCCCTTTGAGTCATTGGCCTTATCTCGTTTTACTTCTTTCGCTCTTCCTAAGCGTGCTACGCTTCCTTCTCCCGGGAGACACCGCTGTAATTGTCAATCTAGCTCGATTTGTGTCTGATGGAAAATTGGACAAATATAAAGGTGAAGTGCTTGAAATTCTAAATGAGAACATGGTGTCGAACTAAGGAGTTCCCTAACTTAATCGATAGTCACCTAGACCAACGGGAAGTGTACCATACTGTTGTATTGCCATCTTGTTTCCTTTCGTGTACACCGGTTAAAGTGTCCATGAAAATAAAAAACTTGAATTGGAGGGGATGTCTTGTACTCTAGATAGCCTAGCTATGTCGGTTGCAGAAATGCTTGATGCCCACTTGGAGTTGGTAGGTTTAGGCCTCTGAGAATAACATCTCGACGATGTCCGGCATCTATATAGTTTTCTCGGATTTCTAATGCTGACTCTCACAATGTAATGCTACTTGTGGCTCCTCTTCTTCCTCTTCTTACCGATTGAGAGTTCCCAACAAGGAGATATTTAATAAATACCCAGTTGCAGAGTATAGGCTGGAAAGTTTCTCGCATTTTGAACTACTTGAAGTTAATTTATCTTCTTCGATTACGAGAGGGGCATTGCGCCGCATCATTTTGATTAATCAAATTTCTTGGTGGGAGTTTAACTTACTTGTTAATAGGATATCTCAAGCCATGATGCATACTTGTATGAAAATCGGGTCAAGAGGGAAGGAGTGAGGGATTGGAGAAAGCGCGGAAACTAGGAGTGTAGAGGGAGCTGCATCCAAGTATTTTAAGTACTTATATGATTGTATCTCTTGGTAATTCAAAGTCGCAAGGACTTTGGATTAGATGTCTAGCTTTGACAGTTCTTGATATCTATTCTCATTGGATAAATTTAGAGAGGAGGCATCTTTTCTCCAGAAACATCCGAATGCTTCGGGCACCATATGGTCTTCTGGATTTGGAGAACATATTGAGTGCACTATAATTCTTGAGCCAACCTTTGAATGGTTTCTGTTGAGATCCTAAGTTGTTGGTACTAGTACACTTGGGAACCTTGCCTCAATCTACTCCATCTTGAGGTTCCAAAGCGGAACAAGAAGATTCATTTTGGGGATTGTGATAATGGATTGGAGGCTGCCATAAAGATGTAGATTCCCGCCACTTTACATGACCTAGTAGCCAAATAAATCCCATATCAAGTGACCGATATCCCTCTCGGTTGTCTTGTCTTATCAAATTTTGATTGACATTTTCTTGTTGTGGTGCCTTCTCTATCTTCCCCCATAGTAATTTTGTGGTGAAGAAATCATTCGTTCTCTCTCTGTTGTTTTCTTTGCACATTCATTGTGTCTTCAATACTAGTTTCTCATAATTATTCTAATCTACTCCCGGTATGTGGACGAGATCATTATGCTTGCTCGTCCTGGTGGCAAGATAGGTTGTCTTGGGATTTGAAGATGGTACAGTTTCACTGGATGATGTAGAAGTAAGTTTTTCATGCTATTGCAGCAAGGTCACCCTCATTACTACTCAACAAGAAATTCACCCCGCAAGATGTTTCTGAAATCCTTGAAATGTAGCCAACTCGTCTGATATAATGACCGGCTAATCGGACAGTTGTATCTTAAGTTGGTATCGTAGCTGACACTTGTATCGAGGGTCCATTGGAGTCTTTTTTTATTCAAAGAGAGTTGTTTGTGATGCGGGTTTGGATCTTCATGTTAAAGTGGAAGCAATTCGGTCCGAGGTAGAGATCATATTGGTGTTGATTTTGCCGTTAGAATGATGGAGGTCTGTTGGCTGGTTCCGCCTCTTTGTGGGGTTTAGCTAACATAACATAAAAGAAAACGAAAAAACAGGTCAAAAAGTCAAAAGCAAAAAGAAAGAGAGGCTGATCGTGGAGTGAAAGAATGGAGAGAGAAAGCGTTCCCGTAGAAGAACGCAGGAGAAGAAGAAAAAGGGGCGGCGGCTTTCCGACCCGGATCCGAAGGCCCGAACTTTGTCGTGACTCAAATTTCAGCTTGTTGTTACCGAGATTTACAAGTTGATCGGTTTTGTTCGTTGAAAACCTTGTCCAAATTATTTCTCGTTTTCTCCGATCGGGTTTAGAGTTTCTTGCTCCATTTATATTAATCCACTTTCGTGATGATGAAATGTTGTTGTATTATTGACGTTGAGCCTCCGGTGTGTAACCAGAGAAGAACTTTTGCGTATCTACTATTCTAGATGATTAGTGAAAGTTTTTGAGCGGGCCGTGATTTTTTTTTTCGCATTGTGTTTTCCACGTAAAAATCTTGGCATGGTTGCCTCCTTGTATCTTAACATTTGAGCATTATATTGTGCTTACTTTGAGGTTGTATTGCTGGAATATAATGCTGGTTGTTGCTGGGGTTAAGTCGATTTTGGTCGGTTTAGTTTTGGAGAAGAAATTGGCTCCGAATTGGATGAGTTTCGAGAAGTGGAAAAATGATACAAATGGTTCAAGAACTTTAGCTCAATATGCAATATCGTTGTATTGGTATATGTTTAATCTAGTCCCTCGGCTATATGAAAATATTCAGTATCATCATTTCGTTAATTCAAAATTTAATGAAATTTACTCACGTGGCTTCCAATCCGTTCAATTTGAACGGTGGATAAAAAATAGATTGCACGTGGATTATTCACTTGGCTTTTCATCTTTGTATATAATAATCGGCCTCATAATATGATAATCTCCGTTATAGAACATATGTCATCAAATAGTGTCTAAATATTTCAAAGTGATTGTTGTCCTCAAATAAACTCTGCCTAATTATTTTTCATGTCCGGCTCGACATATAATAATCGACATCATTAAATGATGTCTAATTAGTCATTTGAGCAGATGGAAGAATTAAAATTGAACATTCATCAATAGTGACTATTTACATAATTTTCTCATGATGAAAATGCATTATTGGAATCCAACTGCCAACTTCATTTTCGAAAACAAATGCCCAATAATTTATCTTGTTCCTTATCGTTAACTAAAGTAGTTCTCGTGAAATCGATGGTCACATTCGATAACCAATTGAATTTTAGAAAGATTCATGTACTCTTTTAACGCCTTTTCTTGCCATATTATTTCTCCCACCATGCGCAAGGGATTGCCTAACTGGAAAATCCATTTTGATCAATTTGATAACCGATGCACGAGAATGTGACCACTGCGGTCGCAAGTAAAACACACCACTTTGGTAACCCGACCCGTTCCGAAACGAAATCACATATGTTTCTTGATGATGAAAGCGAGCCCGGACAACAAGTTCGGTCCGGCATATAGCCCGATCCGGCCCGGTTCGGCCCGCCCATTAGTCTCTCCCTCTTTCCACATTTTCCCTCCCGCCTGCTCCGCTTCTGCAATTCTCTCTACAAATTCTGTTGACTCCAGTGGACTTCGTCACTCTCTAGCTCTTCCATCCTTCGTCTAGCTCTTCCATCGTGCCTCCGTTCCCTCGGTAGCAATTTGCATTGATCTTTCTTCTAGGGTTTTCGAGCTCTACCCTTCACTCAGTTCGCATTGGCCACCGGCGCTTGTGTACAGTCCTCGCTGTTTGCTCCAGCAGCTGGTGCTGCGTTTTTCGGCTGCCTCCGAAGCATTTTTTTCTTAGCTATGGAGACCGACGAAGGGTCGCGGCGTGTTCTTCCCTTTCAGCTTCAGTTCGACAAACCGCTGGCTTCTCAGGTTCGGGTCCTGGCCTTCTTTTGCGACCTAATGGGCAGGTTGATTCGATTGTTCCGACTCGGTTTTGTGAGGTTTGCTCGATTTTCGATTGGCAGGTGAAGATGGCGGAGTGGAACCCGGAGAAGGATTTGCTGGCCATGGTCACGGAGGACTCGAAGGTGGTGCTTCATCGCTTCAATTGGCAGAGGCTGTGGACAATCTCTCCTGGTAATTGCTTTGAATCGAGAAAGTTCTCTCTCTCCCTTTTCTTTTTCTTCTTTTTTATCAGTGTGTTCGTTTCTTCAACGATGGCTTGCTGTGCCCTTTGAGTCATTGGCCTTATATCGTTTATAAATTTTGCTTTTGCTAAATGTGCTACGCTTTCCCATAGGAACCACTGTAACTGTTAATGTAGTTCAAATTGCATTCGATGGAGAATTGGACAAATATAGGAGTGCTTGAAAGTCTACATGAGAAACCACGTTGAACTAGATGAGAGGACGGAGCTGAACCAAGGAAATGGTGTTTTCCAGAAAAATGAAGAGTCAATGATGGTGATACAAGTGGAAATCTAGAGATGACTTAGTTTCCAGTAAAGAATTCCAAGCTGATATCAGTTAAATGGAGGGACTTTTAATTGTAGCAGCCATACATTCCTATCAGCTTCTAGACAAGGTTGGTGCCTTAGGGGAGTTTACCCATAACTTAACGGACAGTCATCTAGACCAACCGGAAGTGTACCATACTCTTGTTTTTCCATCTTGTTACCCTTTTCGGTATACCAGTTAAAGCGTCCATGAAAATAAAGAAGGGATGTCATTAATGCTAGATAGACTAGCTATGTCAGATGCAGAAATGCTTGATGCCTGCATGGAGTTGGCAGATTTAGCCCCTGCAGAATTCCATCTCAATGTCGTCAGGCATCTATATAGTTTTTCTTCGATTTGTGATGGTGACTCTCACAATGTAGTATTAGTTATGGCTTCTCTTCTTCCTCTTCTTGTGCTGATTGAGTGTTCCCTACTAGGATAGATCTAGTATAGGCTGGAAAGTTCCTCAGATTTTTTATTGCTAAAATGTAGAGTATAGTCTGAAAAGTTCCTCACATTTTGTATTACTTGAAGTTACTTTGTCTTCTTCTGATTACGGAGGGGCATTTCGTCACATCATTTTGATTACGCAAGTCCGCTGTTGGAAATTTAACTTACTTGCGTATAGGATATATCTCAAGCTATGCTGCATACTGGTATGACAATCTGGTCAGGGATGGAGGGGTGAATTGGAGAAAACAAAGAGACTAGGAGGTAGGGGGACCTGCATCCAAGTATGTTAAGTTCTCATACGACTTGGTAATTCAAATTCATAAGAGCTTAGGATTAGATGCCTAGCCTTGGTAGTTTTTGCTATCTATTCTCACTGGAAAAATTTAAAGAGGAGGTATTTTTTCTCTAGAACCATCTGAATGCTTCACATGTCAGATTGTTTTCTGGATATAGAAAACATGTTGTCGAGTGCACCGTAGTACTTTAACCAATCCTTGAATAGTTTCTGTTGAGATCCTAAGTTGTAGATGCTAGTACACTCATGATTCTTGCCTGAAGTCTACTTTCGTGGACCCACTCCACCTTGAGCTTCTAAAGCTGAACAACAAGATTCGTTTTTGGATTGAGATAATGGATTGGAGGCTGCCAAAAACGTATAGATGGCCTGGCTTTAGATGACCTACTAGCACCAAGAAATACCATATCAAGCGACCAATGTCCCTCTCAATTATATTGTAATGCTACCACGCTTTGCTCACTTCAAAAATTGTGATTATCATTTTCTTGGGTTACGTGTGTTCTCTATATTTCCTCTTCGTCTATTAATTTTATTCTGAACAAATTATTCATTCTTTCTTTCTGGTGGTTTTTTTTTTTTTTCTGTATGAATCGACTTTTCTTTGCACATTTCATTGTGTGTCGTCAATACTGGCTTCTTTTAACTATTCTAATTTACTCCAGGTAAGTGTATAACATCATTATGCTGGCGTCCCGATGGCAAGGTTGTTGTCTTGGGACTTGAAGATGGTACGGTTTCACTGCATGATGTTGAAGTAAGTTTTCTATGTAATTACTTTACCATTACCCTCACTACTTCTCAACTAGAAATTCGTCCTGCAACAATCTTTTATCATCAGAATATGTTCTTTTCTAATCTCTCTTGGGAGAGATTCTGAATCGCTTAAAAGTTGCATGATGCAATGCAAACAGCAAACTTGCTCAGCGGGCATTTAGCGGCTAATTGAGATGGCAATCCATGTTTATGGGTCTTGTCAGCCATTGTCAAGTTAACATTGGGCTGCTATATGGGTCAATCCGAGCAGGATAAGCCTAACAAATCTTATTAGAACACTATTGTACATGACCCAGCTTAACAAATCTTATTAGAACACTCTATTTTACATGACCCATTTGTAAATAGGTCAACCAAATGACAAGAGATGAATAACCCATTTAACTAATTAGATTGAACGGTTCATTCTGATCCATTTAACTAATTGGATTGAATGGTTCATTCCAATCCAAACATGACCGATTGTTTAGTTAGATAGATTATGTGAGTGAATTAGTATTACGTGGTTTGAACTTTGAACCCAAATGGTATTAGTTTATTAGTTGTGTCAACTGTTTAGTAGCTAACCGCAACTTTGATATGATGTGATTACCACTTAGGGTCACCCATAGCTGTCACTTGAAAATATATTTAATGAATCAACATGGTAAATCTATGGATTGTGGATCGTGAATTAAATCCAAAAGTATCATAAAGTTTGATATAGTGTTGACCATTGGTGGTCCATTACAGATGTTAATTAATTATAAAATATGATGTTTCCTTAATGTTAAGTAGTTCCATAGCTAACAGAAAAGATACATTAAATATAACTAAGTTTTGGATGTGATGTCTAAAGATCTATTCTTAATTGTTGGACTCTTCGTCCTACATCAAAGCCATGAAATGTTTTTGACCGCAACATCATATTAAATGATGAATCAAGTTGATTGACTTATATCTAATAGGTGAAATCAGTGGTGAATTGTTTGATATAGTACTAGTAGAGTCATACTATAGATTTATACACTTAGGACTTGAATCTGGATGTGCTCAATTGCATTCTCATGTAAGACAAAAAATTGTCACCTTGTTGTAGATGTTGTCATCGATGACTGAATATTTTCCAAATTTAAAGGATGGATTACAGCAGTGTTTACTGTTATTGAGCTCATTGTGAGGATCTACGGTCTAAGTGGATGGTGTCATATAGAAGCAGTCATCTATGACATGCTCGTTTTCATCAAATTTACAGTTATTTTCTATCTTTCTTTTATTTAAAGCCACATATGTCCAGTTCAGTCAAATTAGGAAGGTAATAGTTCAGGTGACTCTTAAATGATAGAACTTGCATGTGCCTCAACTATGCTTGTGGGTAGAAAAGTTCGTAGATAACCGGTTATGTCATTAAGCTATTGCTGTTTGGTCAAGGGTACAATTGCTCAGAGTTGATGCTACTGCATTTCTGTTTCTTTGAGGTTTTTACCAATTTATTAATCATTGTCCTCTTCATGGATTACGTTTCTCTCTCAAGAGTTTACTTTTACATTAGAGTTGATGCTACTGCATTTCTGTTTCTTTGAGGTTTTTACCAATTTATTAATCATTGTCCTCTTCATGGATTACGTTTCTCTCTCAAGAGTTTACTTTTACATATGAATGTTATCTTATCAATCTAGCTGTCTTTATGGATCTATGGATATGAGGTGTACTACTTTTTATATGCGATAGTGCTTGCAGCAGTTATACATACTGTGGTATATTTTTTCTTACACGGTGTATATTTTAAGCAAAATGGAAAACTGTTAAGAAGCTTGAAGTCCCATGCGGCAGCTGTGGTGTGTCTCAATTGGGAGGAGGATGCCCAAGTGAATAGAGTATGCATCTGTCAACTTACATAAATTCATACAACTTCTTGATCTTGATTCTTGACTGACAATATTTTATTGTTCATACCCTTCATATTGTTTCTAATGTTTTGTTTGCAGTTACGTAGTTATTGCAGTCTGGTTTACTTAATTTTTTTTTTCAAACTTAGAATCTAATTTCACAGTCCAACAGCTTCAATGTGGGTTTATGCAAGGTTTTTTTTTGAAAAACTTATGTTTGGAGTCATATGTTAGTTTTTGATTTGCTGATTGTTGACTCCTTAGCTTTAATCTCTTGTTATATTGTTTCTTATTTATTTTTGCAATTGGAAAGGTAATTATCCATTTTTTCTCATAGGACACTTCTGGTAACCCTTTGGCATTTGAAGATCGCACCACTCGTTTCTTCCCTCCAGCTCCAAGAGTTCCTCGCATGCCTAGACTAGTACCTGGAGAAACTGGTTTAACTGAAGATGGTCAAGATTCATTCGTAGAGCTCTCAAATTCTTCAAAGCAATGTTTCAATATTCTCTGCAGTGGAGATAAAGATGGGGTTTTGTGCTTCAGTATATTTGGTGTCTTTCCAATCGGAAATGTTGTAAGCTTCCTCTTTGTTCAAATCAAATGTTTAGCAGTATAGTCTATCCGATTCTGTCAATGAGTACTTTCCTTTCTTGCCTCTCACACAGCAGTCTTTCTTAATAAATGGATTTGATGGCAGTAAATCAGGATTGCTTGGAAAGTGAAAGTAATGAGCTGGTTAAGTAAGCAACTATACTAGGTGAAGTTATGCTTGTAAAATTTCTAGATGTTTATGCCATATTTTCAGGCTAGATATCACTTCTGTTGGTCACTTCAGAGATGACACATCCGACTTGGATACAGAACAATTATCCGAAGGTTTTGTTAGTTTCCCTGAGTGCTCCTTCTACCTATACTGCAGTTGAAGCACCTAAAGGAGAATTTGGCGTCTTTCTGGCTTAGCCTGCCTCACGGACTTTCTGCTTTTGTTTTAGATTCTTGGGTTTCTGCTCTGTTCTAGGGAGATTGAGAGAGCCTATGCAACTGTTGGTTGGGAAAAGTGTTATGTGAGCGTGTTCGCCTGTGTAGATAGTTCTCTCTGTGGGTGTGCAACCATTAGAAGATTTAGAATTTTAGGTACTCTGAACAATGCATGTTCAGGTTTGGTACTGTTTCAACATGAAAATAAAACAAACATTATGTACTTCTCCACAAACATTTGATTAGTCTAGAATATGCGTGCAGGAGAATTGTTTTAATCAGTACTATTTAGGTTCCGTCAGTTGTCTCTTTAGTTACATGGAGTCAAGTCCTTATGGTTATAATTCCTTGTTGGAACTCTTCCAAATGGGCTTCATAGGGCCCATTGCTCTATCACTACATCTATAAGTGTGGACTATTGCTTCCTAATGGGGATTTTTTTAGATCTATATACTGGTTTGTGAATTGTCGCTGACTATTTGATCAAAATGTCTTGACTCGGTGAACTACCTTAAGTCAATTCCAGATTCTATGTCCTTGACCTAGAACAGGTAATTTGCACTTTTTGGTGAGATATTTTAGATGGAAAATCAAAGCATGATTGATGGGAAATTGCTTGTTATGTTGATGTAGCTCTTTTAGTTCAATAATGAGCCTGTGGGTTGGTTTTTCTTTTCCTTTTAAAACAATGCCACTGACAGGAATACTAAGTTTCTGTGGAACCACAATGTATAACTGCTAAATTAAGGCCTTCTGAGTTCCAATGAAGTAAATATTCTGTAGTCTGGCATTGAGTTAAGTCATCTAAAGGCCTTAAGAATAGTTAAACCAGTGCCTATACTGCACTTGTGCTATTGCCCATGAAGTTCACATTTTTCGTTTAAAGTGTTGCTTCTCTCTGTTTCTGTCATTGACCTGACCTAAAAAGGAATGTTACTTAAATATTGTGCTTGGCTGATCTCCAAGTTTACCTTGTAGAGTAGCACTGTTTCGCACTCCACTAGTTATTTCAGTTTAGAAGCTTATTTAGCTCTCTGTTCCCATTTTGTTTGTATGGTTGCTTTGTTATATTGAGCTTGCTATTTTCAGTTTGATAATGAGTCACTTGTTGCTTCTTGCTGTGTGATTTCTGTAACACATGGCAATGTGCCCCAGAATATACATGAATGTGATATTCCTACGACAACCAAGGACAGAAATATCGTTGGCCGACTTCTGAATGCTTCCATCAGGAAGGTATACTTGCTACAACAGTTACCTCTCAAGAGCCTCCATGTTCCTTCAACTAATGGAATAATAACAGTTCCTCTTTTTGCTCGTGTGATTGATTTAATTTCCTCCCTAGTTAGTCTTCTAATGTATTTGAACTTTATGATATGATAAATTGTCTTTTCCTTAGTTCTTCCCGCGCATTAGAAGAAGATAAAATACAAATAAACATTAACAGACACTTTTGGAAGTATTTGGGATCCAAGTTAAAGTAATACAAAAGAACCTAGACCGAATGAAGCAAAAAATCAGTGGACCCACCTTGATGTTTTTGGCCCATGTCAGCATTTAGATTCTCATGGTTTAGTTATTTTAGATTGCATGCTCTAATGGACTTCAAGCATTGGTGTGACATTTCATTTTTACAGGATTGGAAAGAAGTGTGTTGGGGAAAAAATGTGATTGTTACTCAAGGATGAGAAAACAGAGACTTCTTAAGGAAGTTGGAGGATGAGAATCTTTTCTACATTACAAAAAAGTAGAAGGAATTCCTAAGACTCTGTTGGAATGCTTTTAAAGTGGATGATTCAATGGATATTAGGGCTGGTTATCAGTATGGCCTTATGGGCGGAAGGATGACGGCTTTTATCAATCACTTATGAAATTGTTTTATTTAGAAATGAGTATATGTATTTACTAAAAATGTTTTTGAAAGTAACTGTGTAACTTCTCCTTAAAACTAGAGCACATTTAGTGTACACTTGCAAGACTCACATAGATGACAGTTTCACTACTCATGTGTCACATCCTACATGAATTAGGAAGTTTTCTTATCTTCTATTTTTACTCATTTTTATATTCTATTTTTATATAGGGAATCTTAGACAATAATCTGATGAAAATTGTCTTTCCTAGAGAACTGAGCTGTGGATAGAATTTTGTTTATTTGTATATGCAGGGCATGCTTATCGTCATTTTCTTATATATATATCATGTGTTTTAAATGAGTCTGTGATTGTTCAAAGATTCTTCCTCAAAATGCTTCAGTGGCCAACGAAGAATTTCATTCACTTTGTGACATAAGTTGTAGTCATCAGATACATTGTCTTTTCATGGACACGTTATTGGAATTTGACAAAGCAACTATTGAATAAAAGCTCAGTGGTCACTAAACATGTTTCTACAAAAATGTCAAACAGCCAGATATAGTAAATGTCAAACAGCATGTATATTGGTTTGATAGACATAAAATGCTGTCTGTTTGCTAAACTTAAGTATACCTGCTGTAAAATTTATTCCTGTCATTGGATTATTCCAGATATCATGTTAGATGTTTCACCAGAGCGAGCTAACTGGCATGTGATTGTTATCATTAGGTGGTTTTATCCAAGGATCTTTGTCATTTGATGGTTGCATGCTCAGGAGAACTTGTTGAAGACATTGTTGAATCAAGAGGGGGTCAAATGGTTGGAGATAGCATTCATGGCTTCCATTGCTTAGTGCTTGATACCTCAATATTCCAAAAGAGGTAAACTTGCACTTGGATTTAGTGTTGTTCAAATTTTAGGTGAAACTTCTGTTCTCGTTTACGTACTAGTGATTGTACTCGATATTATGATTACATTAGGATTGTTTGTGTGCACTGATATTTGTTTCAAAGGTATCAACTTTGTTTGGTTTTACAGAAAGTATAACTCATAGTGACTCTGGATATTATCATCCTCCTTAAAACAAAACCAATAGTTGACATAGAGCAATTTTGAAGCATTTTTCTTAGAAATAACTCTAAATTTGCATGATAGAAGAACTATCCTTCTGATAATTTTAAATGCCCAAGTTGACTTTCAAGAGTCACTATAAGCTGAACAACATGATGCCTCATACTTTGAAGCCTGAATAATTATGTTCATGCTTAAGGTTTCACTCGACCCTTTAAGTATCGTACCATCTTTCAATAGAAACCTCTAGTAATTGATGACGTTTAGATGTTGACAGTGATGGGACAAAAATGCGGTAGTTATCGTTGCAAAATTTTAAACATTGTTGCATGATTCACACGTCATTTTTGTTCTCAACCATTAGAGGCCTGCTTAGTTTTATTTAACATTTTTAGTATTAATCTTCATAGAAACTGTGTTCAATGTTTTTTTGACAGAAAACTTGTTGAGTACCAATGATATATGCTGTAAGGGATGAAAATTGTGAGAACATGCTCGTGTTCCATCACAATAAAAAATAATGCTCAGTTATTCCAAACCTCCATGTTTGCATGTGGAACGAGAACACAGTCATCTTCAGTTTTAAATCTTGATTCTACGATTAGTTTTCCTTTCATCAACTGCTTTTGAAGTGTTACCAAACACACTTTCTGGTCTGTTTTATTCCCAAACAGAACGAGAACAGGTTTCTGAGAATCTTTATCGGCTGAATGCTTCCTGTCTGCAGTGAAAATGAACTTCATCAAGTTGCTCAACAGGCTTCCAACATCGAAGATTTACTTCATGTCATCCGGACATCATTATCAGTCATGAATAAGCAGTGGGCTGATGCCATGAATATATTCCACGAGAAGTTTGATTTGTTATCAAACCTTATTAATGACCATGGTAAGTGGTACTGTTAGTACAGAGCAGTAGATGGCTTTTCATTTTTCTTCATTTAACTGTTTCTGTTTGCTTATGTAGGTCTTGACTCTTCTCCTCAGGAGGAATTTTTGAGTCTTCTAGGTGGTGCTAGGACCAGTCAGGCAGTCCATCAGTTTCTTCTTAGTTCTCTGGGTGAAGTGGTATGGCTGGTTTTTTAAGCTCTGGTCTTGCTATAGGACTTTTGGTGTTTTTTTTTTGGTTGGTTTTTATAATCTTAATCTGCTAGTTTGTTCATTGATAGGGTATGAAGCGTGTATCAAAAGTTGTTTGTGGTGCTGGAAAAGAACTTCAGCTGGTTGTCCTCAATCATCTGCAGGTGCACATTATGACCTTTGCATTTAGCCTTCCTCTCTCATAAATTATTGTGTTTTAAGCATCTCAGAGACAGTCTTGGAGGGTGATTAGATAAATTTGTTATAGTAAGTTATGCTTCGCATGTCTCGAGACACGGTATATCTTTCAGACATCCTGATGTTGAATTCTTATACGAACGTATCATATTCAGTGATATGGATTACTAACATTAAGTGGCTGGAAAGTGTGAAGTAAAATTGAATTTGATTCTGATTTAATAGTTGGTAATCTCTAGTATAAGTGTATAATAGAATTTATAGGTCGTTAATCATTGGTTTGAATTTGAACTTGATCTAAGTTTGAGCTTTCAGAGAACTGGACATGGAGGTGTGGAGAGAGAATGTTTATGCATTTACGTTGTAATTAGCAGGTGTAGAGATATGTTCTCAGTTTTAAAAGGAAAAAGTTTATTGCCCGCTTTGATTTTGGCATATTCCCTCATAATTGCATGTGTCAGTCTTTGTATCAGTGAATCATATTCTAACTCTTGACCTGCCAATAGCATCATTAGAGCCTAAGAGCAGTTTGAGACTTATTTAGACTACCAAATTCCACTCCTTGGATTCAGTGTGGAAAGTGAAACTCTACTTTCCTATGGTACTTTTACTGCTGACAAGCTAAGGATGAGGATGAAAACTCAGTTATCAGAAAAAAATGCACAGATAAACTAACTAGCGGGAGATCAGATGATAGTGAATTGAGCCTACGTTGATATCATCTGTGATGCTTAACCGTGGTTATGAGAGCCTCTGTTCACAATGATTGGTTTACATACTCAGATGTGGGAATTCATTATTATATTTTTTTTTAACCCAACTATTATATCATTTGGATCACCATTTTTGGTAGCTAACGGCATTTTTTTTTTGTAGAGTAATGCTAAACATTTGTGTTAGGTGTTTGAGATCTACTTAAATACTTAAATTTTACCACTTCAAACCAGTTTTGTATCTTAGTCTCAGTATCTGTAGTATTGTTCTTTGTTGGGAGTGTGTTGGTAGCTCTTCAAATCCGAAGTTTCTCTTGAACTGTATAGATCTTAACTCTAGGTTGTAGAGGCACCTTTTTGTCGTGATGAACTTACTCATAAAAGGAATGGCGACTGTGAGTTAATGGGGTGTTTTTGTGCTCGATAAAAACATGTTATGTGGATGATGGTTATACTGATTAGCGCCAAATCATACATGAGATGTTAATATTTGTACTTGGAACTACATGATTAGATAATGAATGTTGGGGTAAAGGGCTATTGGAATATCTTAAAAATCGTCAGAAAAGTGTTGAGTTTCTTTTTGTATAAATACTTGAACTATAGGGCACCAAGGGGTTGCAAACCCATATAAAAAAAGAGCCTAAAACATAAAGCTGTATACAAAACAACTCACAAAACGAAAAGTAAGTTTAAAAACAAGATAGGCAAGCTCAAATACAAGGTAAGTCATCGACTATATTAACCAAGGTAGTAACATCCGTATGCAATTTCCAATATACCAAAAGTGTGACTTTAGCCAAACTTCAATAGACAAAAGATTTCTCTCCGTCAAAAGCTCTCTTGTTCAGCTCCTTCCAAATCAGCCAAAAAACAGAGAGGAATTGAGTTTATCCTTCTTTTCTTGTGCCACTGTAAATGAATGCCCTGCCGAGCCCAGGTCTCTAGCTCCATAGAAGCGCCAATAACCCAAGAAAATTCGGTGCAAGCTATTCTTGTTCATGGACAATGAAGGAGGAGATGACGCACGGATTCTGCCTCCTTTTTGCAGAGGAGATAACTGCTAACCAGTATTTTCCCTTGTTTTAGGTTATCTTAAAGTGAGGGTGTGTTCCCAAGTTGCTTCCCAAGCAAAAAGAGAAGCTCTAATTGAAACCCTCACTTTCCAAATTGCTTTCCGCCATTCTACGACCAACATCGTCCCTATCGAGCTGCTTGTAGTAAGACTTTACTGCAAAGATTCCTTCTCTTTCATTGTTCCACACTAAAGCATCCTCAGAAGCAACAGAATTCTTGGAATTATATAAGACATAAAAAAGAGGCAAAAACTCCCAATCTTGGGCTTGTCTCATGAACCCAATTTCCCAAATGATCATTCCCTTGTTCAACTGATAACAATCCGCTGCCAAAGCTGCCTTGTTCCTTGCAATGTCAAAGAGATTTAGGAGATGATCAAATACGATGCCAATCTGTGAGAATCAAATTCCGTTTCTTGAGATTCTCAATTGTAAGAACCTTATTCCAATTTGGTGCACATCTACTGGGAAACTTACAGCCTCAGGAGACAGATTTGACTCTCACAGATTGGTGTTGTATGTGTAAGCATTCGGGTGAAAATGTTAATCATCTCTTTCTTCAGTCAAACTCGCTCCCAAGCTTTCGCATAAAATTTCAGTTTGTCTAAGTTGGTTTGGTTCGGTTCAGTTCTTGCCAAGACTTGCCATCCAGCTTTTTAGTTGGTGGAATGCTTATTTAGGAGGATCAATTTCTAAGAAGTCTTGTAGCGCTGCACCTTTGTCTCATGTGGTGCCTTTTGAAAGAAAGCAACATAATAGTAGGGTTTGGAATATTTTGTTGGTACTGTGTTGTACCTTTTAACTGGCTTTTGAATTCATATTGTGATTCCACAGAGCCTTCTGATTTTTTCTTATTGTTTGTTTTACTTTTGTTATGTCCTTGTATATACTGATGTAGTAGAATTATTTTCTTTTTAACAAAATTCTTTATTATCTATACAAAAGATATTGCCAGTTATTCTCCGCTTGATCTCTCTCCATGTATGTGGACATTTTGTGTGTGTTGTGAACATGTACATTACATGTTCACTTGCATGCGATCATGTGCTTGCACAGGTGTTTGTACATGTGCATGCACACTAGAGGGCTGTCGTTAATGAGATCGGATCCTTGCTTCTCCTGGGTTCCGGGACTCTCACGTACATGCTACACATTCTTGTTTATTGCTAGTATATTGAGAAATGATGTTTCTAGTTGGATTCTTTAAGATTATGTACTCTTTTTGTGTTTTTTGATAAGTAAGTCTATTAAAGAGCATCAGGGGGATGCCTCTTATTTACAAATCACCACCTATAAGCTCATATTTATTTGAGAAATTCAGAAAAGACTTACTGTCTAAAGAACTGCCATCAAAATGCCAAAAAGAACATGGTGGAAAGCCATATATGCTGTACAGCATCTATGTAACTTTCCTAATTATTTGGAGCTTGCTTGTTTCTTTCTTACCAAAGTTTATGAACTTTCTTTTAACTCCATGGTACTGTCAATCAATGCTTTGGGCCTCCTTTCTCCTATTGTTATTCAAAATGTGCATTCACAATGGTGTAGAATTTTGTGGAATAACTGCCAAGTGATCTAAAAGATTAACCTATCAAATAAAGATGTGGTTTGCTAATTAAATGTCATAACACTCCCCCTCTCATGGAGGCTAGGACTTGGCCTTAGATTGAAGTATAAAAGTTTGATAATTGGGGGCTTAAATAGGTAGCAAGGTGAGTTTTGAATCTAGTTACTCCTACACTAATTCCTCGTTAATTTTTATGGGACTAGAGCTAACTAATCAAAGAGCATAAGCTATTGGATAAAGATGTAGTTTGATATTCGAATGTCTTAAAGAAGTTACCCTTGCCCAAGCTAACAGCAGAAGGGCTAGCACCCCCCCGGCCCTTCCTTTTCCCGGGACACGTGCGCACGCGCGCGCACAGCCACTTTGGGATAGGACATGATTGTTTCACCCAAACATTCCAAACTTCCAGCCAGCTTGCATGAATTGGATGGCAGTCTAAGCTCCATTTTGTGAATGATTTTTCCTGGATAACTTTGATTTGTCAGAGAATCTGGCACATGTTAGGTAGTTCAAACACAGTTTGCACTTGAATGATGAAGATGGCTTGTAATGGCCATTTGCTGTGTGAAACATTTTCTTCTGTAGAATTTTAACATCGATAAATCCTCTTGCTGTTGCTTGTTACTTATATGTTCAATGCTACCTTTATCCCACCTGAGTGTCTGTCAGTTTCCTTAATTAGACATGATATTTGATTTGTTGGGTTAGCTAATTGAAGTATTGTTATGTACTTAGTAGCCTGCTGTAGAAATTATTGGCTTTAGAATGGGTGAGCTCAGGGGTCTTTCGAGATGGCGTTCTCGTTATCTGGGAATTGGTTTGGATGAGACACTGGTGGACAATGCAGTAGAAAAGGCTGGAATGCTGCTTGTACAGGTTGAGCGATTCATAAGGGTGCTCTCATCTGTTTTGCAGCAGGTATGCCTGTTACAATCTTTACTATGATTTCTTTACCTTTCTCGATATCTTCTGTTTGCAACTATTTTCTAAAATCTTACGTGTCTCTCATCGTGCTTGTCTTTAGTGACACTAAATTACTGAATTTTTGACATGGAACTGAACTATTTGTGGATATAAGACACAATATATTGTGTGTTCAGAATGATAGAGAATTGTAAGTGAAATAGCATTTTGTGTTTTGCAAAATGAGTTTGTTTTTGGGATTTTAAAGGCCATATTGTTATTGGTGGGCCTTTGCACATGACTTGAACCTGTTTAACAAAGGTCCTTTTTGTGCCTGTTAAGATCATGATGAAGAACTGACCATACAAAATTGTTGTTTTGTTGATATTGTCATGCTTTTAAAGGAGCAAAGAGAAATTGCGCACAACATGGGGTTTGTTGATACCTTTTCAATTCTCACACGCTACACTCAAGAAATGCATTCTTTCTTGTTCCAAAATGAAAATATGCTAGTGTGAATGCTGAAATCTAGAGCAAGCTCTGAATATTGATAGGATCCTATGAAATTCTCAAGCCTTCGGTGTGCTTGTGAAATTTATCTAGGGTCGAAAGCATTTTGTATTGGTTAATAATGTGCATGTTGCTGAAGCTTTTCCTTTCATCTCTCTTAATAATGTGCATGTTGCTGAAGCTTTTGCTTTCGTCTCTCTTTCAGTTTGCAAATTTCTTCAGCTGGCTTCTGAAATGTATAAAGCAACTGATGTCAGAGCCAAGTGATCAACTTTTAACATACAATAGGTTTGTCTAACTTTTGTACATCAGGGTCTTTCCTCACGGTGAATCCCCATTTACTCTTGTAAATTTCAACAGTGAACTTGTTGTGGTGTTCTTGAAGTTTCTGTATGATCAAGATCCTGTTATGCAGCTTCTCGATCTCCCTGAGGCTGATGAAGAAATTGACATTGATTCGTAAGTGATTTCTTCTAACTTGTCCAGATCCTAATTTTACGTCCTTTACAATATGGCATCTGGAACCTCCAGATGTTTAGTTAATGATTGTTCAATAACTGATGAAGGCACCAAGTGGAATGTTTGGCATCACCATTTTTAGAAAGCTTCCAGTAGAAATTGCTTGTATACTCCTTGAAAGTAATTTTTTTCCTGTAATTTCAGTCAACATTAACTTTTAGTTGGGCTTAGATGTGACATGTCATTATTGTCGATAGTATGGCTCTCAAATGAATTAACAAATTTCTTCTGTTGTGAATTATCTGTAAGTTTTGCTCCTCCTTGGTGTTCTTAATGAGTTCCATTCATCTAATAAGAAAGTGTTATTGCCTGGCCCTAGTTACGGAATCATATTTAACATTCAGACATGATGTGAGACTGGATTCATAATTTGACATAAGATGACGTATAACTCCAAGGGTGGGTCATATCTTCATTCTTTGTACCTGAAATTTGGTGAGGCAATAGCTTGGATGCTGCAAAGTGCGGTCAGCTTAGTATTGCCTTCATGTGCCCTAGTGCCGAATTTTGGTAGCCATTCGCTAGGTTATGCTGTACATTTGTGTGCCAGAGGATTAGATTATCATGGTGTAATGGAACTTGTTCATGCTTTGAATGTCACAATGATATGCTGTCAAACCTAGTATTGTTTTCATGCACTCTAGTGGCTCACTCATGCTTTAATGCAATGTGACACAAATCAGTTGCTAAACTGAGGATATGAAATTGTAAATGGCTTCTGGTTTGTGGATTTGTTCTTCATTTCAGGTCATCTTTGTACTGTCTTCATAAATACTTAAGAGCACAACTAGATGTGGTTGACTAAGTTAGGGTAGTTTGCTGGGCTTCAAATGTGGTTATTGTTGGTCCAGCACTATTTAATTTGCCACAGGGAAACAAGGATTGAAATTGACGGATGGATTGTAATTTCTCATTGGATTGGAAAGTCTCACTTTTCGAAGTTCAAATGTAATTTCTTGCGCTTTTCTGCCCTGATGTATCTTGTCAGGTCAGTAAGATGTCTTACACGCATTATTGTCTCAGAGAAACAATGCAGAGAGTCAGAGAGTTAGTGCAATATGGAGGATTTGGAGACAGCGAATATTTGCAGAGGACACTTGTGGAGGAGTTTCAACAGATGGAAAACAGGTATTAGCAAAAGAAATAGAAATGTGAAATGTAATAGAATCTTGTTCGTGCATAGAAGGTCTTACTTGAATGTCTCGCTTATTGCTATTTCATTGTAGATTCTTCGTATTAATGCTTTATCTAGATTTTCCATTCATAAGTGTTCTCACATGCTTCCTATGTGGGAGAAGTATGAACTCAGGGATAAATAGTTACTATTTTCTGTTGTTTGAAGTGATTGCTTTTTTCCCTCCTTCAAGTCTGGTCCTCATTGCTGACAAGTGTACCAAATGTGAAATTCTTGATCTCTTTGTATGCATGACAGGAGTTTGAGTATGATGGGCCAGATTCAAAATTGGGTTTTGTAAACATTGCAATCCTTCACTTAAAACCTGTGCCTTTGGTTTCACCCAACTCATCATTTAAGTGAGCTGAAATTTTCATTTCTCATTTGGCTGATTCAGGAATCTTGTTGACGTGGTTTGTCTGTAGATCTTTCTATCCATATTTCTTTTACCATGATAATGTACCTATGTTTTTCATTTCCTTGCCTGAGTTGCCAGATTCCTGAGACTATAATTAGAGAAGGAGAAAAAGAGAAGGAAACCTTCAGGGGTGGGGGTTGTCTTCTGGAGGTCGTACTCAGCGATGGGTTTTCCCTCTGCCTAATAATCTAGTGTTTTGTATTCGATCTCAGGTTGATAACTTGATAATGTATATGGAAACTTAACTTGGGTGCTTGTTGGATTGGGCTTTCTGTTTTTATAATCATTATGGAAATACTGAATCTCAGGTTTCCTGATTAGGAATTAATTTAATCATCGCAGTTTCAAGGAAGCTGCCCAGATGCCTTTTTCTACTATTTCAAAAAAGATACTTTGTAAGAATTTATTGCCGCTATTCCCTCTTACGTCTGTTTCAGCGTCCACCAGATACATTCCCATTTCACTGTCCTTCTATGAGGTATGTAACTTTAATTTGAATCTACAATTTTATCGGGAGATCTGCATGTGCAGAGTACAACTTCCTTTTCATGCTAATTATTTCTCTGTATGGCTCTGCAGGATGCCTCTGAATTTGCTTCATCTAACCAGACTCATGAAGTTGGGTTTACAGATTATATTTCCTTCCAAATACCCGATGAGTCCTTTTTAGATGTTACAAACTGTATAGCTGTAGTGAGGGGATTTATGAATGATTTAAGCAATGTGAAGCAGGGAAGATCTTTGGAAGGGATCTTGTTGTGCGTTCCTCCTGGTTACTATTGTGTGGATTTGGCTCTATATAAGGTAAGAGCTTGGTACATAATATTTTAATGCCCGAATTTGTAGATGTGGCTAATTTATTCTGTTTTGAACAGGAACATCAAATTGTTATGTTGCTAAATAAGATGAATGATACTCGAGAAAACTTGGGAGATGCCTGGATGATGATCTTGCAGGCCGATGACCTTCCATTTGTGCATATTTCAGGAACCACTTGGGAAAATAACTGGGAATTGTACCAATTGAAGGTAACTTGTTGATCCAGCGCTTGCATTTTGGTTTCGTACTCATGATACATATGGGATGCTCCTGAGTTCTCTTTGTTCCGACACACGTCAATTCACTATTTAAGACATTAATGGCAAAAAGAAAAAACTGGGGATATTGTGCTTTCCTTTCAACTCCCGTTCTTTTTAGTGTTTAAGAACCGGCTCCAGTTTGACCAGGAACCAGACCTCTCCAGTTTGGTTTCACTGCAGAATCAGTAGTGGTCAAGAACTGGTGGTATTGTTTGACCCTATTCAATTGGTAATCAGGCGTAACTGCAAACTTGTAACCTGGCAACCCTGTCAACTAGCCTGGACCAGGGCATTCAAAAAATTTAGAGATAAGTATAGTGAAAGTCCTAAAACTGATCACGCAAGTGCAATTGTGTTCTAAAACTTTCAAAAACTGCAATCAAGTCCTAAAATTTGTTGGGAAAGTGCAATTGAGTCCTAAAACTTTCAAAAAGTGCAATCAAAATCTTAAGACTTGTCAATTTGGTGCAATCAAGTCCTTCCATTAACTCCGTGGAACTTGACAAACGGAAAATGCTAACAAGTTTAAGAACTTGAGTGCACCAATTTAACAAGTTTTAGGATTTGATTGCACTTTTTGAAAATTTTAGGACTTAATTGCACTTTGTGACGAGTTTTAGGACTTGATTGTACTTTTTGAAAGTTTTATGACTAAATTGTATATTCGTGACAAGTTTTAGGACTTCCAATAAACTTATCCCAAAAATTTAAAGGAAGAGTGTTGGAGTTGGGTTGGGGTTTGGAACTCCAACCTCTTGTAACTAATTCGTGCCAACCAATTGCTCCAATGTCTTCTCCCTTCAATTTGTGGTGGATTATTTATTTATTGGCTTAATTTATAGGAAAATTGGACGATTCTCTTGAGAACTCGAATCCTGTTTTTGTGCTCAAGCGGTTCTGCTGACTGAGCCGGGCATCTATTGTTCTGAACAAGTGTAGTCTAATATATGCAGAGTATTCTATCATATGACATCACATGCAATCGGTTCAACCGGTTAAAATGGTAGAGCACTGTTCTACCAGTTTGACCAGTTGAACCACTGGTCCGGTTTATATTTCTTTTATTCTTCCTATCTATAATTTATATGCTCTCCTCATCAGCACGAGGAGCTGCAGCTTAGTTTTTCCTCCTATTTGCATACACATGCTACTTCATGCTTGGATTTTTAAAGGATGTTTTACTCTGTCTTATTGGAACTGCAAAAGTTTCAACATATCTTGACAGTGGGAACCTTGTATGTATGTTAAGAAATGGGCATGTGATGGCCCTAATGGGTAAGTAGTGCCATTTTCTCTTCTATTTTGTGAGATCATTTTTTGCTTTATTATCTTATTCTCACTCCTGAAACACTAACCCAGTGAAACTATGCGTCTAGGACTCCATCTTACACCTAGAGATGGAGAATGAGAAGATTCGCAGCATTCCCCATGCTGTAGTTCCTCCCTTGTCAGTTAGTGGTATGAATTTTTGATGCTGTCATACTATCAAGTTAAGGATTAATTCATTTTCATGCAATCAATTGTATAGTTCTGAAACTTTTTTTCCTTGAGCTTCTTACCTTGTCCATTTGCATATTTGGATATTTGAAAACTTATTGTTGCCCATGCTCTTTCCTTTGTGTATCAATGTTTGATAAACTGGCAAGCGTAGGTAACAGATTTATGTTGTTGACTGGATAGTGGAACTGAATTAATCCTGTCCACCTACTCTTATTTAAATATGACTGGCCTAGGTACATTGTGTCTCTTTATTGGATCACTTCATGTTCGTTCCCACAGTTTGAAGAAGTGCAAACATGCTCCAAAAAAGTAGTTTTTTTTTTTCAGTCGAAGAAGTGAACTAAAGTATCAGGTTTTCCCCTATATTTTGAGTCAATTGAGAGGTCAAAGTTCGAAAAAGATGAATCTCTATTGGCCAGACAAATAGGGAGAATAATTATCTTGTTATGGTAGGTACATTGCAGTCTGAGTTACTGACTGAGAACCTGTACATGTCAATGGTGATAGATCCTATCATAGTATTTAGTATAGCAAGATACTGTAGAGCATTCATAGTTTACATGCATGCCATAGCCTCTTTAGGCCTACAAGGTTTGCTTTCCGCCTGTGTTTTAGCATAATGCAAGTGTTGTACTTTTACTTTTACCCAACAATGGTATCTAAACATCAGGTTAGTTATGGCCATATATTCAAGGAACGTTAGACTGAAATCGAGATTTTTTTTTGGCAACAGCAAGTAGAGGTGTGGCTTGTGTTTTAGCTGCAAGAAAGCGGGCCCTGGTCTACATACTGGACGAGGATGAAGATGAAATCTCTGATTCAGAATGACCATCTGTTCAAGAATTTGTGGTGGTTATGCTGGTGTCACTCCTGCAGGTGGATCTCTAATACTTAAAGCTGCAGACTTCGGTGTGAGAACAAATGTATGTGGGCTTTCTGACTGAAGCTTTTCAACTCCACATTTCTTGGAGTCTTAATCTATACCTGCCATGTGCCTTTTCTGCTAGGCGGGCATTTGTTGAAGAGAAAAGTGGAGTAAAAGGTAGCTATGTATCTATTGAGTCAGATAGAATCAACCCTGAGATGCTGACCCATGGCTTCTATCTGGTGGTAACTGTCTTCATGGTATTGCTGCAAGCCCTGAGACGACCTTGATAGCACCAAGCTTTTGCTTCTTCTGTATATGTTTATTATTTTCTTATGTTTGGATTGTTTATGCTTTGGGTTAAATGGTTCATGCGGTGTACTCGACCAACGAACTCCGCATTTGAATGTGGAAATCTCTCACTGAAGACCAACTCCCTTCTCCATGTGTCATTGTCAAGTGATGCATCGATCCGTTCCGATGCACAATATACATTCTTGTGTGGAACATAAGCCAGATATATGGTTTCTAGGGGGCATTAAAGAACATAGGCTATATTCTAATCTCAGTGATTCGGAATCCTCAAATAAATGTTAGGTAAGATCATGAGATTATGTGTACCATACCTTTGATGGACTAAGTACCCTTGATAGAGTATCATGTAACCTTTTTAACTTAATGATGTATAGACATTCTGGAATCTAACAATTGTTTAATTGTTATTTTTCTCTCGCTTGGCATCATTACCAATCTCGAGGAGAAAGAAAATATAATTGTTTGAATGTAACGTGCATATGTGATACTTGTCTTATGTTTATTATTCGTCGTGATAATAGCCTTTTGGGAACTTGAGCTGATTTTTCTCTCGAATTAAATCACCCTTTATTTGTTGCCCTACCAAATCTTCACGTCTTCAATGCATTCTTGATGCAAGTGCAGAAATAGTGATATCGAACATTAATTATAAGACGGGTGATTGTTGTTAGGTCCACTACCAGTGTGAACCCCATACTAAATTTAAATTCCACGAGCCGTTTTACGCAAGCTCGTTTTTGAGAAATTACAGTTAAAGTTTCGAGAAACGGAAAAAACAAGGACTAAACACCAAATCATCATAGAAGACTACGTGTGACTTTCAAACTGAAATGTCAGTGTGAATGAATGGAGAATATCAAGGGAACTTAGCAGCATAATTTAGCAGACGAGAAATAGCTTTATTGCCTGTGGATAGCCGCAAATGGACAATGACTTAATACATAGGACTCGATGGACGTGGTTGCACTTCCCGATGCATAACTGATGTGGAATCAAAGTAAACTCTTTGAAAGATATTACCTTGCATTCCTTGCATTCGAAATATCAGATATCTCTAAAAAAAAAAAAAGAAGTTCAAAGGACTGAAGTAGAGAGGCTTCCTGATGAAAAAGCTTAATTCTCTTAAAAAGGCATTCAAACAAAGCTGTTCTATACACAAATGAATAAAACGAATACAGATGAGTAAATAATATGCCCGCATCTAAGAAAAGAATGCTATGAATTCTATCAGAAAGTAAATGGAGAATCAGCTTACGTAATGCGACATCAAGAACTAATCAAATCAAGCCTGGACTTCATTCGGCGGTTCATCTAACGGCTCAAGTCTGACACCTCTCCTGTAGAAGAAACCCCACTGCAGCACTGCCTTTATCTTGAGCCAGCCATTAACGCCTTTGCTGGGACCTCGACCAGCATCATCATCACGTGGTGGAGTCTGAAAGGCATCAGAAAACCAGCAATCCAAATCATCACAAACCATTGGTTGGTAATCTTCCATCATGTGATTGCATTCAGGAACAAGTCTACTACTAAATTGTGATACTGAGGTATGGGGTGGTTCACAGGGGCAAACATGCTCATTTACTGTATAGTCCATTTGGCCCAAACAATTGATCGTTTGGCTACGCATGGCACATTGTAAATTGACGCCATGGGACTGTATTGGCAATCCAATGGTATCAAAGCCAATATCTCCTGGAGAAATGAGAACATTCAAGCGGTCTGATGACATAGGCTGATGTGCAGCGGGACAAAAATTGTCATCAAGTGAAAACTCCATGGAATTCCCAGAATCCTGTCCTGGCAATGCCAAAGCGTTTACATCATTACGTCCTGGACAATGAACTAGAACATTAATGTGGTTAGTAAACACAGGCCTACGTGTTCGACAAAAAAAAAAAAAAAAAACATAGGCCTACGTGAGCACAGGTATACGAGCTTATAGAAAATCTTGCAATGATTAATTGTGAGCTTTTATTATTCTTGTTGGAATATATAAATATTAAACCACGCCTTCTTCTATAAGCTTAAGCTTTTAGAGGAGTTAGGCGTGGTCCCATCAAATCTTACATGGTATCGGAGCAGGTGGTCATGAGTTCAAATCTTTCCAGGCCCCTATTTGCCTCCCCAAATGAATATTTCCACGCTTAGTACTAGGCAAAAAGACCAGACTAAGCGTGAGGGGGAGTGTTGAAATATATAAATATTAAACCACGCCTTCTTCTATAAGCTTAAGCTTTTAGAGCGATTGGTCGTGGTCCCATCAAATCTTACAATTCTGATATGACGGAAAGTGCTACTAATTTTCTTTTCCTCACCCCGCACATCTCTTTAATTTTTCTTGCGCCTGGTCTTTGCGATCTTTAGGTGCTTCAGTTGACAAGGCCCTGCCCGCTTGCTTCACAAATTGAGCATTCCATATCCCAATTTCTGACATACAAGTTTAACCAACCAAAAACCTTCTTTGCGGAGATGATCTTTCGGCCACCATTTGAAAATTCCAAATGTTAACAAATGAATGAAGCTATGATCGTACCTGGAAAGACCATAGAGATGCACATATAGACAATTTACTGTGTGCTTATTACATCTTCTTGTGTCTGCCGAGTGGTAGCATGTCAATATCCACTTAGCACCTAATTGAAGGTGTTCATGAGTTTCTACTCTCCCCCACCCCCCAATCCCCCACTCCAAAAAACCACATGTTACCAACTAAATTTTTTTAGTTGGTTTTTAATTTCTTGGACAGAACAGATACAGTGGCCAAATGGATAGTGCATTGAATGAGGCTCATTTTGCAATTATCACAGCTTGGGGAATTTATCTTTTCATGCATATTTAACATTGGATACTGACCGTTCTCCACATTGCATGTCCTTACAGGCCATTTTGACACTTCAACTCTGTCGAGTCCAAATTGAAGTCGTGTCTCTTTAATAGAACCCTGATAAAATGAAGTACTTGATATTTGCCCTTTTGCCTTTGTGCTGAAAATCTATTAGATTACTACTTTTGGTGGTGATAACCTACTCATCTCATTTGTTCGCCATCAGTGAAAACTACTTCTGAGCATTTTCGGTTGCATCTGAAGACACATTAAAGCCTAACTTACAAATGAGATTATTCTAAATATAACTTAGAGTCAGTGCCAAAGAGGTGGCAAAATTAGTAAAATCTCCTTGGATTCAAGTTCAATTTAAGTTTAGCTGGACAGAGTAAACGTCTTCATGTTATGTCGAACCCACATCATAAGGTTCTGGAACATATTGATTTTGATTTATTAAAGCTCAAAAATCAAGTGGGGAGCCCTCCTTTCTCGCAAAAGGAGCGACGACCACCATGATTTTGGCTCCCTCGTCTCTCTTCCAGCGCTCTCTCGCTCTGTCCTCGGGCGCTTTTCGCTCTTCGCTCTGGCACACCCGAAGCCCATTCTCTGGCGCAAAGCCAGCGCCCGCACACCCGAAAACTGGGGATGATTAAGGATGATTTTTGGATGGAGGTGGGCTAGCGAGGATAGATTTAGGACAAGACCTACAATTGAGGAGGTCTTGACGCTTTGTTTGTCCGGTCTTCTAAGGACCGGACGAATCTCTCTCTCTCTCACTTCCTCTTTCTCTTTCTCTCCACTTTTCATCTTCCCAACAAATCCACCTTTTTATATGTATTGAAATTTTGACCGGCCTTGTCTGTCACCCTTGGATTCTCTTGGGCATTGAGATTTCAGCCGCGTGGAGGGCAACGACTCCTAACCACGTGGTTACGGTTCCCCGTGAAAGAATTACTTGACAAGCTTGACTAATATAAGTCAGACCACAAGAGATTAGGCAACAAGAAGGCATTTTCTGTTTCCTGAGAGGCATCCTGGTTCGTTTCTCTGTGAGACTTGCGAGCGAAAATCAAGGGCGGATCAGAGCAAAGACGAAATGCATCATCCCATTTTTGAGCAGTCTTTCGCCATGTTCGTGGCACTGATCCTTCTCCCTTGGCTGGTGTTCTATTTTCTCAATAACAAGAAAGGTTGTGTGCGAAGAAACACAGAAGATGCTCATACCGGCGCATTTGGTTCGATGAATGCGCCGACAAAAACTAATTTCGGTGGATCTAGTTTGTCTCCGGCAGGAACTGATGATGTTGCATTTAGCTTGTCTTCTATAGATGCTAACAATGGTGCATCTAGTTCGATGACCGCACCGATTGGAAATTGCTACGAGGTGTTTTTGAGCTTCAGAGGCCTAGACACTCGAAATAGCTTTACTGATCACCTCTACAATGGGCTCTTGGAAGCCGGAATTGATGCTTTCAGAGACGATGACGAGCTCTGCCAAGGCGAGGACATCCGACCAGATCTTGTGGCAGCCATCACGAATAGAAAGATCCTGATCCCCATTCTCTCCGTGAATTATGGTGCGAGCAGTTGGTGCCTGGATGAACTAGTTCAACTAATAGAGTGCAGGAATGATAATAATGGGCAAATAGTGTTGCCAGTATTCTATAAAGTGAAACCAGCTGACGTGGGGCATCAAATCGGGAGTTTCGGAGGCGCATTTCACGAGCGTGAGAGGCGTTTGCTTAAGAGGCGTTTCGACCCGGCGATTTTGGAGAAATGGAAGCAAGCACTTCTTGGAGTCAGCACCTTGAAAGGATGCGAAGCAGATGGGTAAAACTTTTCACCAAAACATTCTTTACTTTCTTTTAACATGTGTGGATGTTTACTGGTTATTCTGATTCCCGCCCGCGTCATTTTCATTCTTTTTTTTTTTTTTGGTAAGGTAAGAATGTATATAACTTTTCAAAGCGCCATTTACAAGGAAGAGACCGAACACAAAAACCTCGTACCCATTAGTACACAAGAGCTTGTCTTAATGGGTGCAAAGGTGTAGCGGTCTATCAAGATACACAAACTGAAAGCGCATATACCAAAGAAGCCAAAGAGATGGCTATGTAAGAGGGAACAGCCAAAACAGCGGCCAACCAAGACAAAGACTATCTAACGGGTCATAGATACCGGCCAAGACAGCAGCCAAAAAATACAAGGAAAATACACTAAACAGCATCAGGGCAATCTTCAAAGATAGAGGATGGGAGCCCCCAAATTCTTTGGAGTCGCCTATTACGAGGGTGGTCTTGAACATGACCAAGAGAGAGACTCTTGTCTCTCACAACTTTGACAAGGTGTTTGATAATAGCCGGCACAAAAAGAGGCTTGTCTCGGAAGAGGATATTGTTCCTTTCGGTCCAAATGATATGACATAGGGCACCGAGAGAAAACCTAGTAATGCGATGGTGAAAAGAACGGTCTCCAAAAGCTTGCATAGCCCAACGAATGAAGTCATCCCAATGACGGTTCTGCCAAGCTATGTCGCATTTCGTAGCCCAATATAATGCGAGAGAGCCCGTAATAGAGCATCCAAAAAATAAGTGGTCGATAGAGTCGGGTCTAGATCGACAGAAAGCACACACTCCATATTCAATTCTACGGTATTGCAACAGCAAAATTTGATTAGGGAGGTGTCTAAGGGTGATTAACCATAGTAGAAAAGCATGCCGAGGGGTTAAGGAACAATCCCGGATGAAAGAGTGCCAATGTACTACACGGCCCCTCGTCCTAATACATCCCCAAGCCGAGGCAATCGAAAACATACCGGAGGGGTGGCTCTGCCAAATAAGCTTGTCGGTTCTTCCATCCACAAAAACAGGGGCAGGCTCCGGCCAAGTCAAGAAAGTGTCCAGAACAGCCGAAGGTTGCCAATCAGAAGCATAGAAGGATTGGACAGTAGCATTGCGGGGGATCTTAGACCTGTATATATCACCGGCCGAGAATAGCTTGTGGAGGGGGCCTCTATCGTGCCACCAATCAAACCAAAAGGAGGTGGATAAGCCATTTCCAATTCTCCATCTAAAGAGCAAAGGAGAAATCGACCGAAGATCCAAGATTTTTTTCCATGTCCAAGAACAGAAAGTGGGTTTAGGGACCACCCAGAAATTTTTGTTCTTAATAAAATTGGAGTGGATCCACTTGCACCATAAAGACTCTTTATCGGTGAAAAGGATCCAAATATGCTTGAGCATTGACGCTTTATTACAATCTCTCAACCTTCGGATTCCAAGGCCTCCCTCATCCTTCGGCCTACATACATCAGCCCAAGATACTTTAGCTCCCCCAAATCCCAAGTCCGGACCCTTCCAAAGGAACTGTCTTAGGATGAGCTCAATTCGAGACAGTATAGACATTGGCAGAGTGAAAACACTAGCCCAATACACGTGGATAGCATGCAAGACAGATTTAATAAGTTGTAGTCTACCCACAAAAGATAAGAATCTTTGGGACCACGAGCGAGCTCGCGCAGTAATGGAGTTAACCAAAGCATTACGGTCTGACTTAGTAAGCCTGGATGCAATGATGGGGACACCAAGATAGCGAAAAGGGAGATTACCTTCCCGAAACCCCAACACCAACCGAATCTGCTCACGAAGCCCGGTGGAGCCACCGGAGAGGAAAAGCTCACTTTTATTGGCATTGGGCTTTAATCCGGACCACCTTGAGAAAATATCTAAGCCTTCCTTCAAGAGAGTGATGGAGGGTATGTGTGCCTCAGCAAAAAGTAAGACATCGTCAGCGAAGAAGAGATGTGACACACAGGTACGTTTGCACCGCCAATAGAACTTGAAAGCCCCCGAGTCGGTCTTGGACTTGAGGATGCCCGAGAACACCTCCATAATCATAGTAAAGAGATAAGGGGAAACAAGGTCTCCTTGACGAATTCCTCTAGAACTTGGAAAAAAACCATGGAGCTCACCATTAATCGCAATGGAGAACTTAGGAGAGGAAACACATATCATAATCAGCTTGATGAACATAGCCGGGAAGCCAAAAGCTTGTAAGGTCAATTCAAGGAACCCCCAATCAATTGTATCATAAGCCTTTTGAAAATCTACCTTAATGGCACATTTAGGGAGATACGGATCATGATGAAACCCAGCAAACAACTCTTGGGCTAGCATGATATTGTCACTAATCCGCCGGCCCCTAACAAAAGCATTTTGGGGAGAGCTTATGATAGAAGGCAAAACATTGGCAATCCGATTTGCAAGGATCTTGGTGATACATTTATACACCGTATTGCAGCAAGCTATAGGCCTAAAATCAGACATAGCCGAAGCATTAGGCACTTTAGGCACAAGGGTGAGGATGGTGGCGTTTGTTTCTTTGAGTAGCAACCCGGTTTCAAAAAAATTCCTAATGGCCAAGATGACTGAAGGTCCAATAATAGCCCAAGATGCTTTAAAGAAATCAGCATTGTATCCATCAGGCCCCGGCGCCTTTCCCGAAGCAAGGGAGAACATGGTACTACGAATTTCAGCATCCGTGACAGCCCGAGAAAGAAAACTGACCTGATCCCCATCGAGGCCACAAGCAATGAACTCCCTAATCTCGTGTATTTCCGGTTCGTAGCTAAGAGAAGTCCCATTTAGCAGATTTTCAAAATGCCTCACAATATGCTACCGAATGGTGTTGTGCTCAGTGAGAATCACCCCATCCGAATCTTCAACCGAGAGAATACGATTATGCAAGTGTCTTTTATTGACAAAATGATGGAAGTATTTAGTATTTTGGTCCCCTTCCTTCAACCAACGTATTCTGGACTTCTGCTTAAAGAAGGACTCCTCTTGGAGTCTCAAGTTCGAGAATAACTTGAGCTGCTCCTTTTCTCGGTCCGCAAGGAAGCAGTTGTGGGGATCTAAGGCAAGATCATCTTGTGTGGACATAAGGGCTATCCTGGCCTGAGCGGTGCGAGAAGATATCTCAGAGAAGGAGTCTCTATTGAGTTGCTTGAGTCTAGATTTAAGAAGTTTTAGTTTGCAACAAAGGACATACATCGATGTCCCCATAACCTGCATATCCCATACCTCAGCAACAATGTCCTTAAATGACGGATGCGACATCCAGCAATTATAGAACTTGAAAGGTTTCCTGACCACGGGGGAAGGTACAATTCTAATAATCGAGGGAGTGTGATCGGACACACCAGGAGCCGGAAAAGATGCCTCCGAGAAAGAGAAAACCGAAGACCACCGCTCATTAATGAGAACCCGATCAATCTTCCGCTGTTTACGGGACAAGCTAGAAGAGGTTGACCAAGTAAATCTGTGGCCGACGTATCTAAGATCATCAAGGCCCGCCTGTATAAGACACTCTCCAAATTCATCAAAAGCCGGGATCCAAGTATTCGAGCTACCCAATCTGTCAGAATGGTCTCTAATGGCATTAAAATCACCAGCCACTACCCACGGCTCAACGTAGAATTCGGCACTAGAAAGGAGAAGGTCGGACCAAAGAGCACGTCGAGTAACAAAAGTATGCTCTCCATAGATCACCGAGAGGACAAGAGACTTATTCATATGAAGCATTTGCACACGACAATGAATGGCCTGAGCTGATAAGGAGAGGATATCCATGTCAACCATTGTAGGATCCCAACCAACCCATATTCTACCCCGGGGTGAGTGGAGATAATTAGACGACCACCGCCAACCATGTACTAATCCAGCTGAGATCTGCAGAAACATAGATTCAGTAACCTTAGTCTCCAAGATACCAATACAAGATAATTTGTGGGATCTAACAAGAGTTCTAATTTCAGCTTGTTTGAGGGGGTTAACTAGACCCCGAATATTCCATACTCCAAAAAACATATATACAAGGCAAGGAATAACGAGCCATTATCTCTTTCTTCTACCACCCCTTTTGTTTTTAGACTTGGGGATGGCACTCTGTGAGGATGAGGGGTTGCTGCCAGCACTGACTATCGGGGGAGCAGGAGATTCAGGTGGCACCGAGGGGGTGGACTCATGAGAGTCAGATAAAAGACCAGTAATAGTCCTCTTAGATCTTGTATTAGGCGGTGGAGGTGATGGGGGATCTTCCTCCTCTCCACTACCAATCTGACTGGGTAGGTCCTCACCAGCATCTTCCGAGTCCGAAGACGCAGCAGAGGTAGCCCGAGAGGTGAGTACTGGTTCAGACAGCATGAGATGGGTTCCAGGTTGAGCAGCAGGAGAGGGAGAGACTTGCACAGGGGTCTGCTCTTGGGGAATAGGAAGCAGGGGAAGCATCTTTGCTGCAGGAGATCTAGACTTCCTTTTGACTTGTTCCCATTCATCTTCAACAACAGAGAGCCCAACGTTTGCAGCCCCAGTATTCGAAGAAGCCGAGACTTCAAGAGCAGGAGCCACAGGGGCTGCATGGCACGGGTGCCCAATAGTGCCATTTTTATGGCCAAATACATGACAAGTGTCACAAGCCATAGGTTTCCATTCATAGTCCACCTCAATTGAACTTATTTCACCATCCCAACGGAACTCTACGAGGTGAGGGAGGGGTTGTGTCGCCTTAATCTCTATGCAAACCCGAGCATAGGAGATTTTTCTCATTTGCTCCGTTTGTAAATCAACATACAACGGTCTACCAATCGCACTAGCTATGGCGCTTATACCCGATGCCGACCAAAGCGTGTATGGGGATCTCCCGCAATTTAACCCATACTGGGAGTGTATCATGTTGATCCTTCTTAAGCTTCAACTTCGGGTGCCATTGTTGAAGCATGATTGTACTCCTCATAATCGAAATAGGTCCCACATCTAGTATCTTTCGTCTAAAGGCCTCATCCGGGATATGAAAGAAAAAGAATCCATTTTCATTCAAACGGACATCAATGACATGAGCACCCCATGCTTTTTTGATGGCGTCTTCAGTCAACTTGAAGGGGAGTTTCTTCCCCACAAAGTATCCAACAAGACACTCCTTCCATAAGGGGTTCGCATCCTCCACAATTGCAGCCGAAATTTCCACAATGGGCCTCCCATTTTCAACAGTAGGTGGCATATAAGATAGATTATAACCTTTCTCCAAAGACCTAGCAACATTTTCCCAAGTCCTCGGCTGATCTTGTCGCTTTTGAGTTGGCAGAGGGGCCTTAGAGCCATGGCTGGTCCTACTTCTATAGCGAAATCCATCATTTCTCACTAAGGCAGGTCGTGATTGCCTATTAGAAGGCCTGCCCCTACTACGGCTTCTACTACCAGCTTGCCCAACAGCCCGTTGGGTCCCCAATGCATTCAGCCCCCCAGCAACACCCTGATGAGATCCTCCCCTATTGCCAGGTTCCTTGCTGCTACCAGCCACACCAGCAGCACCAATAACAAGGTTCTGAAGCTCAGGGAATTGGTGCTCCTTATCTTTAGCTAAAGAAGTCATTGGGGGAGGCGATACAACAAGGGTGGTCAATGCATCTACCATCCCTAGACCGTACGGGTATCGAGACCAAAGAACTCAGAGAAAACTCGAACCACAGTACCAGAAGAATCCAGATGTGTTCCACGACTCATATAAGTCCACCAACAGAAAAATCGTTCAATAATGGGTGGAGAGGACCTTCCAAAACAACAACAAGGCTAAGCCAACCAGGGATAAAGCAGAAACAGAAGAAATTCCAACCTGAAAGTGCAACAGACGGCAAAACTCAAATCTGTTCCACCGGTCACACAACACCACGAAGGGGGAATCTAGTCGGAGAGGGCAGAGAGGGGAGGAGGACGATGCTCAGCAGCGAAAGTCAGGTCCAACCATTGCCTCAGCTGGCCGGAGTAGCCTTCAACCCGTCGAATGAACAGTAGCCCGAGGCAAAGGGGGCGGGAGCATTCTGGATGAACAGTACCCGCGAATTTGGAGCAAATGAAAAGTTCGTCATTTTCATTCTTTATATAACAAGATATATATAAACACTAACAATAAGATCTTGTCATTCCTTTTTTTTTTTTTTTGCTTTAATGATATAGACAATCTAGTTATAGATATTATGTTCCTATTCGTTTGAAAAATAAATATATTTCGAATGAATTTTTACTCTCATATTCTTTTTAGTATTTTGCTTTAATGATATTGACCATTTTTCTTCATGTTTGTAGTGTACATTACATTAGCGTTCGTCAAACTTTTCTAATTACATATTTAAGGGAGACTGATAGTACCACTAATTGGTGATTTTTATTTAAAGCTCATAATATCACAGACCGTGCATGGTGATTGTCAAAGCCATCATTCTTTATCTTCCCAAGTTACATTTATTAAATCATTAATGTCATTGATTAGTTGCTATCAAAATTACCTTTACAAGAGAAATTTTTTTGGTCAAAACAAAAGAAAAAAAGAAGATGATGGTAAATAATAATAAAAAAAGGAAAAAAGGATTATTTTATTATATTTTTGTTTAAATACTATTCAACGCATTTTCCTATCTTCGACAAGTATATATCTTTCGACAAAAAAATAAATAAATATATATCTTACACCTGCATAAATTGAAGCAATGTCCTATTTTGGGTAGAAATTACTCTATTACTCCCCTATAAAACCACTATTGGATCAATTATAATCGTATAACATAGATACTCAAAAGGAAAATAATATACAACCTGCTATCATGCCTAGAGGCAATGAAAACAGATAAGAACACCAATCTAGAATGAAAATAAATTCGTGACAAGACTAGAAACTTGCAAGCGTGCAGAATTGTGCAAACAAGGAGAAATCCCCTCAATTGCATTTAGGTAGTTCACAATATCTCACTATGTACGACTTTTCGTGTTCATATGTGTTAAGGAATGTAGTTAATATGTAACGGATAATTCAAAATTATTCTGTAATTAATATTGTAATATTTGTATTTAATACCGTAACGCCTGTAGTTAATATCGTAACGGACTAATTTTGAATTAGTCCATTAATGTAGTTATATTCTGTAGTTAATATTGTAACGGATTAATTCAAAATACTTTGAATTAGTCATTGTAGGAAAACTCTATAAATACAAACGCTATCCTAGAGTTGAGGATAAGCGAAACTCATTCTCAAACCTTGAGTCTATTTCTTACATGGTATCGTAACGACCAGTAGGATCCTTGAAAATACCAACGCTATTTATTCTCTACCATTTTTCCATCTCTCCTATTCACAATGTCATCTTCCACCTCCACTCCGGCTGTGCAACACCACCTTAGCCTTAAACTTTCCGGTGATAATTTTCTACTGTGGAAAACTCAGTTGTTTCCGTTGCTTCATAGCCAATCCTTGATGGGATACCTTGACTGCACCATTGTCTGTCCCACTCCAACCATCACCCCTACGGACTCCACTATTGCAGCACCAAACCCTGCATATGATGAATGGATTCGAAAAGACCAACGTGTTATTAGTTGGATGATATCTTTTCTTTCACCCGATGTCTTACCCTATGTGGTTGGATCGATATCTGCTGCCGATGTTTCGAAGGCTCTACAAACCGCCTTCGGATCTCTATCGTATACAAGCATTCTTCAACTTCATATGCAACTCCAGAATACATCTAAAGGTGACAAGTTTGTCTTAACTTATCTCCGTGAGGTAAAATATATTTCAGATCAATTAGCTGCTGCCAATCGCCCTCTTGAGAATGAAGAATTAAATGCCATTGTCTTCCGTAATCTTGGTTCTGATTTTTCTGACATTGTTACTGTCTTGGCTACAAAACCTGATCCGATAACATTTCCTGAACTCCATCGATTGCTCCTCAATCGTGAGCTTCGAATGAAGTCTGCCACAGTGCCTATAGAGGCAAATGTTACTGCTTACACTCCTCTATGATCCACCCCTCCTGTTCAACCACAATCGATTTCCAATTTTCCACTTTCTACCACTCAAAATCCTCAATATCGTGGTCAAGGCAACCCGCACAATTATGGGAACCCGGACAATCGATCTAAAAACAGAAAAGATCGATGCCAAATTTGTCAGAAATATAATCATACTGCCGCAAGATGTTATTTCAAGTATTCGCAGTCTAACAATACTGCAATTCAGCCTATTGCTAATATGGCTGGAATTCTTCCTACCTCGTTGCAGGAAGGCTGGTTTCCAGATACTGCAGCCACTCATCATATGACGCCTGATATTGCCAATCTGCAGATCTCTGCACCACATAGCGGTAACGAATCTCTTCGTGTAGGTAATGGAACAGGTTTAGACATTGTTAATGTCGGTTCTTCCACTCTAAAAATCCATACCAACAAATCTTTTAATTTCTCGAATATCCTTCATGTAACACCCTAGAATTTTGTGAGCTCAAAACAAGGATATTATGAAGGCGGACCCACTTTATCTCTTAAGCTTTCTTTGGTCAAATTTGGCAACTCCTTTCTCCCTCTCTCTACCACCTTCCACTCTCTCTTTCTGCCGCCCAAGTACACGTACACCCTTCTTTCCCCCTCCTTCTCAACCGACTTGCAGCAGCCCTTCTTTTTCCTCTTCGTTCTTCATTTTTCAACGACAACACCCACTCCACGAGCTACCAGGGAAAACTACGACATTCATAGGACTTCCTCGACCGTCGCCAATCGTCCGTCACCGCCGCAGCTCGCCGGAGAGCGGGAAAACCAGAAGCTCAATCCGGTTCCCCTGTTTTGGGGCCGGTTCTGTGCGAGCTGAAGCTCGCTGGTTCCACCACCTCCAGCTCCCATCTCCGGCCACTTGCAACCTCCTCAGACACCCTGCGATGTGTCCCAGCAGCCGCCGCCCTTAATCCCGCCGGCCACAGCCCCGAAACAGCCCAAAATCGTTCCTCCCCTGCTGCGGTACATTGCAGTTTTTAAAGACTGACTTGGAGAAACAGAGCCCGTTCGCATAGCATACGGACCCGAAACCACCCCAAAATTTGTACACACCTTCCTCTACCTCTCTACGACGTTTCCATCTAAAGAAAACCCCCAGATCAGTCCTCGAAATTGAAACTGTACACGTCGCCGTCCGGACTGCTCAATCTGCCCTGTTTTCGGAGAAACCGGACTGTTCTGCACCGTTGTTGTTCGGTCGCCTCCGGCCACCATCCGCCGCCCCTAGCTGGTCCCGAAGGTCATCATCGACCTGTAGGTGAGTCCCCCAGCCTTCCCCAACCTCGCCTCAGCCTGTGAGATCGTTTTTCCCCCAAATTCAGCTCGGTTTCCCCTGTTTTTACCTTCGTCGGTTCTGTTTTTCAGCTTCCGTCGCTGGTCGGACCTCCAATCGCTGAGCTGCTGCCGTTTGCAGCGATTTCACCGCCGAACTCGTCACTATTTTCGGTCGTGAACAGTGTCGCCGGAACAGTGTTGCCGGTGAACAGTATTTTCCGGCGTGAATAGTGAAATTCGGCCCCGACCTCGAAAATCGTGCCCGACCCGACCTTGACCACCGTTTTTGGTGAGTTGACCTATAATCCTTGATTAGGTCTTTAATTACGTTTGGATTAGTCTTCCTGTATTATTAAGCGTTTAGGTAGTTCGATTAGGGCCGGTTAGGCGAGGAAGTGGATTTAGGTTAAATAGCCCTAATCGGTTGGGTTAGTCATATTTATGGCTGTCTGATTGAGATTGCTTATTTTGTGCTTGGCCTTGCTTGATAGTGAGCGAAGGATTGATTAGCCAAGAGCGATCGATTAGTTAATAATTGATTAACGATAATTTTTGTTGTTATGGATTTTAGTTGACCTAGTCGATTTGGGTTCATATTTGACTTGATTTATTAGCATGGATTGCCTATAAATAGAAGGCCATTGACTGTCATGATTGCATGATCGTTTGATAATTCTCCATCATGTATTCACATGCAAAAGCTGGTAGATAGCAATATGCATTCAATTGTTCGTGGTGATGCACACAGCATGAAAATGGCCTGTGGTCAAGTTTTGGACATCCGGTTATAATTTAAATAAAGTAAGTGGAATGACTAATGGATGAATTGAGTGATCACATAATGGATGATGATTCGTGGCCTGTCAAGTTCGTATCGTATCTTTTTGTACGGATCACACGACTTGTCGGTTGCCCGACCTTTCATGTCGAGTCATGGATTGTCGGATGCCGGTCGCAGCTTGTGACGGACCGAAGCCCTTTAGGGGAATGCCTACTTGAGATATCGAGTTATCGCTTGTGGTTGCCGTCGCCGAAAGGAGTCGGGACGATGCCTGTTTATCAGAAGTCGATTCCGGCATTGTGTTGTGCGGGTCGAATTAATGGACCCCAGCATTGCGTTGTATGGATCCAAAGAATTTCATTCACGAAAATCATCATTAATAAATGGACTACGTGTGATGTCCAGTGTTGCTTTATGGTTGAGTATACCATGGTTCTTGATTGCCTCGATGATCGTCTCGAGTTGGCATGGTCTCACGTTATATTCATGGTGCACATATGTATGACTTAATATCAAGTAAGTTGCATGTGATTGATATGAATGTGTGATTGCCCGATATGGTATCTGGACGAATCATTGCCCTAGTCGAGGCTTAGGCGTTGACTCGCTGGGATTTTTATCTCACCCCTTTGTGGGAACATTTTTCAGGTCCGAGGTGATGAAGTTCGTAGGCTGGGAGCCGTTGACTCTTTTTGGAGTAGATGAGGATTTGACCTTGCGTTGTCTGTAGCTCTATAGGGCTAGCTATTATCTAATAGATATGTATTTTGATATCCTACTGTTACGGGTGCTATGTTTGACTATCCCCGTTGTTTTGTATGGTTGGGAGTTTGTTCGTTTCCGCATGTGCCATATGTTATCGTGGGTCGATAGCGTACCTGGGACGTTATCATTATGACCCGAGGCGATTTGGTAGGGATATTACGTACCCGAGGGTCGGGGCGTGACATCCCCGCCCGAAGTGGTATCAGAGCAGGTCAGCCTGATTCACCCGGTCATAGGTTTGGAGTAATAAGGAGCGATGGGGAAATTAGGATAGTTAGTAGGATTATACGATTAGTGCATGTGATTGCTGTTTGTTAACTTAATAGTTTGAGTTGTTCTTATCGTGCTTTGCTCTGGGGTGAGCAGGACTCCGTATAATACCTGCATAATGAGCGAACGCGGTGGAAGAGCACCTCGAACTAGGCCTGTCGGGCGATTGAGGATCAATGAGATTGATGAGACCTCGGGAGCTGGAAGACCACCTCGAGCTAGACCTGAAAGGCAAGAACCAAGGGTCGATGAGACCTTGGAAGGTGAAACGCCACCTCAAGCCCCACCTGAAAGAGGTCCAAGGATGACTGATGACATCCTTGCTGCACTTGGGGAATTGATAAGCCAACGAGTATGGAGTCAAAACATTGCTACAGAGCCATCTCAAGTAGGTCCTTCGGCCGTTATGGTAGAAGGTACTCCGATGCATAGACTGGTAGAGTCTTTCCTGAAGTTGAAGCCACCAAGGTTCGCAGGAGAAGGCGATCCTGAAGTTGCGACCCAATGGATTATGGATCTAGAAAAAGTGTTCGCCTTACTACGATGCACCGATGAAGATAAGGTCACTCTGGCTGTTTATCGGATGCAAGGAAATGCGAGCCATTGGTGGAATGCATCCAAAGGACGAGTCTTCCCTCAAGGTACAACTTTTAATTGGGATAAGTTTGTGGAAGCTTTTTATAACAAATATTTCTCGGACACGGCGCGAGAAAGGAAACTGAATGAATTTATGAGCCTGCGCCTGAATCAGATGACCGTGGATCAGTACGAGGCAAGATTTGCTGAGTTGTCTCGATATGCTCCACGAATGGTCGAAAACCCCGAAGACAAGGCCAAAAGATTTCGGGACGGACTGAGGCCCGAAATAAGGGAAGTACTGTTGCCTTTTAATTTGAAAGACTATAATGAGCTGTATGAGAGGGCTTAGTTGGTAGAAAGGGGTATTAATGAAAGAGCTGCCACTGCCGGTTCAAGGTTTGCTCGTGCCGGAAGAGACATTAGGCAAGGCAAGAGGTCGATGCCTGGTAGCGGGACCTCTATCCCACCAAACAAAGCTGGCGCCATTACTAAGCCGACCTATTATCAAAATGAGGATTGTCGCATTTGCCGTCGAAGGCATAGGCCAGGCCCGTGCCCTATGAGAACTGGAGCCTGTTTTGGATGCGGTCAAACTGGCCATCAAGTGAGAGATTGCCCGCAACGCCAAGGGAGTAGGCCACGGGGAGGGCAACCTGGAGGAAGCGCACCACGTAACACTCGGAATCGACCTCCAGCTCAAGGAAGGGTGTTTGCGGTCACTCGAGATACGGCGAATGATTCGCCAACCGTGACAGGTACGGTCCTTTTACATAATCAAGCTGCATACGCTTTGTTTGATCCTGGTGCGACACATTCATTTGTGGCTGAACAATTTGTTAAGCTAGTTGACTTGGAAACGAAGCCGTTGGATACGACATATAGGATTTCTACGCCCTTACAAGATAGTGTAGTGGTTGCTGTAGGCTGCCCTGGATGTAAACCGGTAGTAAGTGGTCATGAGGATAGGATAGATTTGATTATGCTGGAAATGTATGACTTTGATTTGATAGTCGGAATGGATTGGCTGAAGAAACAGAGGGCGATAGTGGATTGTCATCGTAAGGTGATTCAGTTTAATCCTCGGGATAGTGCTAGTTTTGAATTTGTGGGTAATCAAGGAGGAACCTCGACGACGATGATATCGTCCCTCGAGGCGACTAGATTATTGGAAGATGGGTGTTATGGTTATTTGGCGTCGGTGGTTGATACCTCTATTGAAGAGCCTAAGCTGGAAGACATACCAGTCGTACAGGAGTTCCCCGATGTCTTTCCTAAAGAATTGCCAGGCTTACCACCGGAAAGGGAAATTGAATTTGTGATTGAATTGATTCCTGGAACGGAACCAATCTCCAAGGCGCCATATAGGATGTCATTGTCTGAACTTAAGGAACTCAAGGTTCGGATGCAGGAGTTACTGGATAAGGGATTTATCCGTCCTAGTGCATCGCCTTGGGGAGCACCTGTATTGTTTGTAAAGAAGAAAGATGGATCGTTGCGGTTGTGCATTGATTATAGACAATTAAATCGAGTAACAATCAAGAATAAATACCCGTTACCAAGGATCGATGATTTGTTCGATCAATTGCAAGGAGCTTCAGTATTTTCTAAGATTGACCTAAGGACAGGGTACCATCGGTTGAGAATTAGGAAAGAGGATATTCCTAAGACGGCATTTAGGACGCGATATGGACATTATGAGTTTACTGTGATGCCGTTCGGATTGACGAATGCTCCTGCTGCTTTCATGGATTTGATGAATAGGGTATTTAAGGAATTCTTGGATCGTTTTGTCATTGTATTCATAGACGATATTTTGGTGTATTCAAGAAGTCCCGAGGAGCATGAACAACACTTGAGGATAGTATTGGAAACCCCGAGGATACATCAGTTGTATGCCAAATTTAGTAAATGCAAGTTTTGGTTAGCTCGCGTGGCATTCCTGGGCCATGTGATTTCTGGAGATGGCATTGCCGTTGACTCTGCCAAGATCGAAGCAGTTATAAATTGGCCAAGGCCTACGACGGTGACCGAGATTAGGAGTTTCCTAGGATTGGCAGGCTATTATAGGCGATTTGTGGAAAGATTTTCTGCTATAGCCTCGCCTTTGACACGACTACTTAAAAAGGACACGAAGTTTGAGTGGACAGAAAAATGCGAGCGTAGTTTCCAAGAACTCAAGCATAAGTTAACTACTGCTCCTGTCTTAACAATTCCATTTGGTCCTGGGGGATTTGAAATTTATAGTGACGCTTCGCATAGGGGACTGGGTTGCGTCTTAATGCAGCATGGAAGAGTAGTGGCATATGCCTCTCGGCAATTGAGACCTCACGAAATGAATTATCCAACGCATGACTTGGAGTTGGCTGCAGTTGTGTTTGCCTTAAAAATTTGGAGGCATTACTTGATTGGAGAAAAATTTCAAGTGTATACTGATCATCGAAGTTTGAAGTATCTATTCTCACAGAAAGAATTGAATATGAGACAACGCCGATGGATGGAGTTGCTTAAGGATTATGACTGCGAGATCCTATACCATCCGGGTAAGGCGAATAAAGTCGCAGATGCCTTGAGTAGAAAATCGGGGATTGCTCAATTACATGTTAGTGAATGGCGTTTGCTTGAGGAAGTTAGGGATTCTGACTTTAAGTTGGAAGTAAGTCGTCCGTCGAGTCTAATCGCCACCTTGAGAATTGAACCGGAAGTGCAAGAGAGGATCAAGACCTTGCAATTAACGGACCCCACCGTCCAGAAGATCCTGCAAGAAGATTCGGCTAAGAGAAGTGCCGACTTCCATGTAACCAATGACGGAATTTTAAAGTTCCGTGGACGTTTAGTTGTGCCTAACGACAAGAGGCTAAGGGAGGACATCTTGTCAGAGGCACACCGTAGTAATTATAGCATCCACCTTGGAAGCACTAAGATGTACCAGAATTTAAAACAACATTATTGGTGGAGTGGCATGAAGGGAGACATAGCTAGACACGTGGCGAAATGTCTGACTTGTCAACAGGTTAAGGCACAATATTGTAAACCTGGAGGATTGTTACAGCCGCTGGAAATTCCTGAATGGAAATGGGAGCATATCACAATGGATTTTGTGATGGGATTACCAAGAAGCCAGCGCGGACATGATTCAATTTGGATCATAGTGGATCGATTAACGAAGTCAGCTCACTTTATCCCGGTTAGAAAGGATTTCGCCTTAGATAGATATGCAGATCTCTATGTGAGGAATATTGTGAGATTGCATGGAGTTCCTGTGACTATCACGTCAGATCGTGATCCTAAGTTTACTGCTACTTTCTGGAAAAGCCTACAAACCGCTTTGGGGACGAAGTTGCAGTTTAGTACGGCGTATCATCCGCAGACGGATGGTCAATCCGAAAGGATAATTCAGACGCTCGAGGATATGCTACGAGCTTGTGTCCTGGACTTTCAAGGTAACTGGGAGGAACAGTTACATCTAGTTGAATTTGCCTACAACAATAGTTATCAGCAGAGTATTCAAATGGCACCGTTCGAGGCATTATACGGTAGGGCTTGTAGAACACCATTGTGTTGGGATGAAGTGGGCGAAAGAAAAATTATAGGCCCTGAACTAGTGCAACAGTCAATGGAGGCCGTCAAGCTCATTAGAGATAGGCTGAAGACAGCACAAAGTCGTCAGAAAAACTATGCCGATAGAAGACGTAGACCTTTGGAGTTTCAGGTAGGTGACCATGTCTTCTTGAAAGTGTCGCCAATGAGGGGAACGTCTCGCTTTGGCAAGAAAGGAAAGTTAAGTCCGAGATATGTGGGACCATTCGAGATATTGGAAAAGATTGGGAATTTGGCATATCGCCTTGCTTTACCGCCGAAACTTGCTCGGGTTCATAATGTGTTTCACGTTTCGATGTTGAGGAAGTACGAACCAGACCCCGCTCATGTACTAAGCTATGAAGAGATCGAATTGGACGAGCGAGCATCGTACGTGGAACATCCGGTCAAGATCGTGGATCGAAAAGAGCAAGTGCTCCGAAATAAGACGATCCCGCTAGTTAAGGTAATCTGGCAACATCACGGGACTGAAGGAGCAACCTGGGAAAATGAAGAGGTCATGAGGCGTACTTATCCAAGTCTTTTTGAGGAAATGTCACTGTAGTTAAATTTCGAGGACGAAATTTCCTAAGGTGGGGAGAATTGTAACACCCTAGAATTTTGTGAGCTCAAAACAAGGATATTATGAAGGCGGACCCACTTTATCTCTTAAGCTTTCTTTGGTCAAATTTGGCAACTCCTTTCTCCCTCTCTCTACCACCTTCCACTCTCTCTTTCTGCCGCCCAAGTACACGTACACCCTTCTTTCCCCCTCCTTCTCAACCGACTTGCAGCAGCCCTTCTTTTTCCTCTTCGTTCTTCATTTTTCAACGACAACACCCACTCCACGAGCTACCAGGGAAAACTACGACATTCATAGGACTTCCTCGACCGTCGCCAATCGTCCGTCACCGCCGCAGCTCGCCGGAGAGCGGGAAAACCAGAAGCTCAATCCGGTTCCCCTGTTTTGGGGCCGGTTCTGTGCGAGCTTAAGCTCGCTGGTTCCACCACCTCCAGCTCCCATCTCCGGCCACTTGCAACCTCCTCAGACACCCTGCGATGTGTCCCAGCAGCCGCAGCCCTTAATCCCGCCGGCCACAGCCCCGAAACAGCCCAAAATCGTTCCTCCCCTGCTGCTGTACATTGCAGTTTTTAAAGACTGACTTGGAGAAACAGAGCCCGTTCGCATAGCAAACGGACCCGAAACCACCCCAAACTTTGTACACACCTTCCTCTACCTCTCTACGACGTTTCCATCTAAAGAAAACCCCCAGATCAGTCCTCGAAATTGAAACTGTACACGTCGCCGTCCGGACTGCTCAATCTGCCCTGTTTTCGGAGAAACCGGACTGTTCTGCACCGTTGTTGTTCGGTCGCCTCCGGCCACCATCCGCCGCCCCTAGCTGGTCCCGAAGGTCATCATCGACCTGTAGGTGAGTCCCCCAGCCTTCCCCAACCTCGCCTCAGCCTGTGAGATCGTTTTTCCCCCAAATTCAGCTCGGTTTCCCCTGTTTTTACCTTCGTCGGTTCTGTTTTTCAGCTTCCGTCGCTGGTCGGACCTCCAATCGCTGAGCTGCTGCCGTTTGCAGCGATTTCACCGCCGAACTCGTCACTATTTTCGGTCGTGAACAGTGTCGCCGGAACAGTGTTGCCGGTGAACAGTATTTTCCGGCGTGAATTAATGTTAGGCGAGGAAGTGAATTATTTTCCACTTCCTCGCCTAACAGTGTCGCCGGAACGATTTTCGGCCCCGACCTTGACCACCGTTTTTGGTGAGTTGACCTCTAATCCTTGATTAGGTCTTTAATTACGTTTGGATTAGTCTTCCTGTATTATTAAGCGTTTAGGTAATTCGATTAGGGCCGGTTAGGCGAGGAAGTGGATTTAGGTTAAATAGCCCTAATCGGTTGGGTTAGTCATATTTATGGCTGTCTGATTGAGATTGCTTATTTTGTGCTTGGCCTTGCTTGATAGTGAGCGAAGGATTGATTAGCCAAGAGCGATCGATTAGTTAATAATTGATTAACGATAATTTTTGTTGTTATGGATTTTAGTTGACCTAGTCGATTTGGGTTCATATTTGACTTGATTTATTAGCATGGATTGCCTATAAATAGAAGGCCATTGACTGTCATGATTGCATGATCGTTTGATAATTCTCCATCATGTATTCACATGCAAAAGCTGGTAGATAGCAATATGCATTCAATTGTCTGTGGTGATGCACACAGCATGAAAATGGCCTGTGGTCAAGTTTTGGACATCCGGTTATAATTTAAATAAAGTAAGTGGAATGACTAATGGATGAATTGAGTGATCACATAATGGATGATGATTCGTGGCCTGTCAAGTTCGTATCGTATCTTTTTGTACGGATCACACGACTTGTCGGTTGCCCGACCTTTCATGTCGAGTCATGGATTGTCGGATGCCGGTCGCAGCTTGTGACGGACCGAAGCCCTTTAGGGGAATGCCTACTTGAGATATCGAGTTATCGCTTGTGGTTGCCGTCGCCGAAAGGAGTCGGGACGATGCCTGTTTATCAGAAGTCGATTCCGGCATTGTGTTGTGCGGGTCGAATTAATGGACCCCAGCATTGCGTTGTATGGATCCAAAGAATTTCATTCACGAAAATCATCATTAATAAATGGACTACGTGTGATGTCCAGTGTTGCTTTATGGTTGAGTATACCATGGTTCTTGATTGCCTCGATGATCGTCTCGAGTTGGCATGGTCTCACGTTATATTCATGGTGCACATATGTATGACTTAATATCAAGTAAGTTGCATGTGATTGATATGAATGTGTGATTGCCTGATATGGTATCTGGACGAATCATTGCCCTAGTCGAGGCTTAGGCGTTGACTCGCTGGGATTTTTATCTCACCCCTTTGTGGGAACATTTTTCAGGTCCGAGGTGATGAAGTTCGTAGGCTGGGAGCCGTTGACTCTTTTTGGAGTAGATGAGGATTTGACCTTGCGTTGTCCGTAGCTCTATAGGGCTAGCTATTATCTAATAGATATGTATTTTGATATCCTACTTTTACGGGTGCTATGTTTGACTATCCCTGTTGTTTTGTATGGTTGGGAGTTTGTTCGTTTCCGCATGTGCCATATGTTATCGTGGGTCGATAGCGTACCTAGGACGTTATCATTATGACCCGAGGCGATTTGGTAGGGATATTACGTACCCGAGGGTCGGGGCGTGACACTTCATGTCACTACCATTACGCGTAATTTGCTTTCTGTTCGCAATTTTACACGTGATAACAACTGCTTCTTTGAGTTTCATCCATTTCACTTTGTTGTGAAGGATTTGCAGACCAAAACACCACTGCTCCAAGGTTCGCTTAAGGATGGACTATACCGGTTGCCAGGTCTTTATGCCTCATCTCCATCTGCCAACACCATCTCACTTGACTCTTCCGCCACCGCCACTACTTGGCATGCCCGAATGGGTCATCCCCAACAAAGCAAAGTGCGCTCATTGATTCATTCAAATAATTTGCCATGTTCTACATTTGATTTCAATAAATGTGCTTCTTGTTTGTTAGGCAAATCTCATAAAACACCTCTACCTCTAACTCATAGCATTAGTAAAGCGCCTCTCGATTTAGTATTTGCTGATCTATGGGGACCTGCTCCAATTGATTCCATTTCTTGTTATAAGTACTTTGTTATACTTGTTGATGATTTCTTGAAATATACTTGGTACTATCCTATTCAAAATCGATCTATGGTCCCTTCTATTTTTGAAAAATTCAAGACTATGGCTGAGAAACAATTTGAAAAATCCATCAAAGCTGTACAGTCTGATTGGGGTGGTGAATATAGAACCCTAAATAAAATTTTTTCTAACAATGGAATTATCCATCGTGTAGCTTGTCCACACACTCATGAGCGAAACAGAGCAGTTGAGTGAAAAATTAGTCATATTGTTGATATTGGCCTTACATTATTGGCTCATGCATCTCTTCCTCTTAAGTATTGGCCTTATGCTTTTGAAACCACCATTTATCTTATTAACAGATTACTAATACCAGTTTTAAATAATATCTCCCCTTTTCAAACGCTTTTTAATCAACAACCGGAATACAAGTTTTTGAAAATATTTGGTTGTGCTGTTTTTCCTTTATTAAGGCTATACAATTCGCGTAAATTTTCACTCCGTTTTACTCAATGTGTGTTCTTAGGATATAGCCCATTGCACGTTGGTTACCGTTGTTTACATTACAAAACTAGACGCATGTACATTGCAAGACATACTCATTTTATTGAAAATATTTTTCCATTCACTACATTTGGTTCACATACTTCAAAAATACTCTCACCATCATATCCTTGGCTGACGATCTCCACGGCTAGTGTGTCCTCCCACGCGAACCATGGTGCTAATGGTAATATCCTGCCTTCTACGCCATCATCTAGCACTGCCCCACCTATCTTTGAAGAACCATCACCGACATTATCAAATACTAATACTACTTCAACGTCTAACACATTGGTTTCTAGTCCGCCTAATGATGGTACAGGTTCTAACGAGAATCTTTCGGATGCCTCCCCACCGCAAGCTATTTTAATACCTCCACAACTGGCCTATCAAGCACCAAGGACCCATCCAATGCGGCTGCGTCAGAACCCAAAGCGCAACAGTAAATATCCATTACCAGATGTGAACTTGACTGAAAGCTGTTCTAAAGAAGAACCACGGTGCTTCACCGAAGCTAATAAACATGAAAAATGGAGGGAGGCGATGCTTCAAGAATTTAATGCTTTGTTGCGTAATGGAACATGGGTTTTGGTTCCACCGAATCCCAAAGCAAATGTCATGGGCTCCAAATGGGTTTATCAAGTCAAGACACGTGCAGATGGCTCGATATATCGATATAAAGCCTGTCTAGTGGCCAAGGGCTACAATCAGCAAGAGGGTATTGACTATACGGAAACGTTTAGTCCCATCGTTAAAGCAACCACCATCCGTACAGTTATTTTATTGGCGGTGACAAGGAATTGGAAACTCCGGCAATTGGATGTTAGCAATGCATTTTTAAATGGTAACTTGACTGAAGAAGTCTGCATGGCCCAACCTCGGGGCTTCATTGATTAAAAAAAGCCAAACCATATATGCAAGCTACAAAAATCCTTATACGGATTGAAGCAAGCACCGCAGGCTTGATTCCACCGATTGAGCATCTTTTTAGAAACACTAGGATTTATCGGATCAAAAACCGATACTTCCCTCTTCATACTACATCGGCCCGATTTCTCCATTTACATGCTTATCTATGTTGATGACATTGTTATTACATGATCAAACTCGACATTTATTCAAGACACTATCGAACGCTTGAACAAATAGTTCTCCATGCGGGACTTGGGTGACCTTAATTATTTCCTGGGAATTGAGGTGGTCAAACATCCATCCGGGCTCCTCTTGTCAAAACAAAAGTATGTTACAGATCTCCTCCACGGAACCAGAATGGACGATATTAAACCGGTTCACACACCCATGGCTACAAATACCAGTTTAACAATCAAGGCAAGCCACTTGAAGATGCCGGTTTATACGGGAGCACCGTAGGAGCTCTTAAGTATGCCACCCTCACTCAGCCAAATATCTCCTATGGGGTAAATAAAGTCTTCCAGTTCTTGAAAGAACCAACGGAAGACCATTGGAGTGCGGTGAAACGCATCCTACGCTATTTAAAGAAACCATTTCACATGGACTGCTTATCGGTTCTCAATCCTCCACAGAACTCCATGCATACGGTGATGCAGATCGGGCAGGTTGCCCCACCGATAGACGATCAACATGAGGCTATGCAATTTATATGGGCCAAAATCAAATTTCTTGGTCAGCTAAGAAGCAACATACCATTGCACGTTCCTCAACCAAATCCGAGTATCGAGCATTGGCAAATGCCACAGCAGAAGTGGTATGGCTACAATCGTTGTTACAAGAATTGGGCATCTCTCACTCAAAACCCCCTATCCTTTGGTGCGACAACCTAGGGGCAACGTATCTTATGGTGAATCAAATTTTTCATGCTAGAACAAAGCATATCGAGGTAGATTTTCACTTTGTCCGCCATTTAGTGTCACAACGCAAACTTGAGGTTCGCTTCATATCCACATGTGACCAAATAGCGGATATCTTCACCAAGCCTCTTACACGTTGTCGCCATGATCTGCTCAAATCCAAGTTGAAGATCATCCAAAAGACCTCCTTCAACTTGCGGGGGCCTGTTAAGGAATGTAGTTAATATGTAACGGACAATTCAAAATTATTCTGTAATTAATATTATAACATCTGTATTTAATATTATAACGTCTGTAGTTAATACTGTAACGGACTAATTTTGAATTAGTCCATTAATGTAGTTATATTCTGTAGTTAATATTGTAACGGACTAATTCAAAATACTTTGAATTAGTCATTGTAGGAAAACTCTATAAATACAAACGCTATCCTAGAGTTGAGGATAAGCAAAACTCATTCTCAAACCTTGAGTCTATTTCTTACAATATGATGGACGGGCCCTGAAATCCTCTTGCTTATGACATGTTTATTGATTGATGGTTGACTCTCATACTGGGCTAGCTTATTGGATTTTTGCTTATTCAAACACTTTAGAAAATTTTTAAAGTCACGTCCATGTGATCCCTAATATCGTTAACAAACAAGAAGTGTAAATATTGGTTCAAATCCATAACACATACAATATTCTGGATTCATAAGCGATACCCTCAAGTTTCTTCTAGCTTAATAAATTATGTCGTAATAGTGGAATGAGGCACGCCATGTGAAGCAACCATCGGCATTTCCCACTTTAGTCATAGCATATAAGATAATATATGGAGATGTGACGAAAGTATTCCTAAAGGTTTTTTTATTTATCCGCATATTTATTTATTATTGTGTTCTCATTTGATAAACAACATAAAATTACTATTGCCACATAACTGAACTCTTGTCACATTTGATAGGTCTGAAGCGGACTTGGTGAAATCGATTGTCCGAAAAGTGTTGAGCGAACCGAAGAAACAGTTTGAGTTGGATATTTCTGAGAATTTGGTCAGAATACAAAATCATGCGGGGAATATTATGGAATTTGTGGATGATAAATCTCATGCCATCCTATTCGTTGGTATTCACGAAATGAGAGGCATTGGTAAGACCACTCTTGCCAAAACCATCTGCAACAAGCTCTCCAATCAATTCAAGCATCACAGCTTCATTCCCGATATAAGAGAATTATGGAAGCATAATGGTGCATATTGCTTGCAGAATCAGTTTATCTTTGATATATTTAAGCGAGAAAATGAAGTTCATAATGAGGATGAAGGGACTAAATTCATCTCCTCCAAGTTTAAAGGTAAAAAGATCCTCGTTCTTTTTGATGATGTGGATAATGTCATTCGGTTGAAACGTTTGGCTGGTAAACGTGATTGGTTTTCTTCGGGAAGTAAGATCATTATTACCACCAGAAACGAGAGCATTCTTGAAGAGGTTGGGGTGGACTATTCCTATGACCTTAAGGAAATGGATAATGATCAGTCTTTGATTCTATTTAGCAAACATGCGTTTCGAAAGGATTCTCCTCCAAGGGAATTTAAGGACCTCACGAATGAAGTTGTATCCATCACGAGAGGACTTCCCTTGTCCCTTGAGGTTTTGGGTTCTCTCTTGTGTGGAAAAAAGCTAGCATTCTGGAGAGATACAATAGACAAGTTAAAAAAAGTGCCTCCTAAGGAAGTGAGAGAAAAGTTAAGTATCGGTTATGATGCATTAGAGTACGAACAAAAGCAAATATTTTTGGATATCGCTTGCTTTTTCATTGGCACCGACAAGAGAATCGCATCCTACATGTGGGAGGCCTGTCACTTTTTCCTTGAGGAGGGAATTGATGTATTGAGATTCATGTCATTAATAAAAATTGGAGATGATCATGAGCTGCGAATGTATGACCAACTAAGAGATCTCGGTAGAGAATTAATTCGCGAGGAAAACCAGTGGGAGCCTTAGAACCGTAGCAGGCTATGGGACTCTGAAGAAGTCCAGAAAATGCTAAAGGAGAAGAAGGTAAAACGTTCCGTTCTTTTGCTCTCATAGTCCACATTCTATTGTTAGAGTAATGTTGGTTCACTACTTAGTGCTTCCTCTAAAAATCAATAATATATAGATGTTAAAGTTAATATAATAGGACTAAGATGCCCGCATTTCTCATGACTTATTTAAAACTTGCCGAATAAGATAGGAACATGAATATCATGCGAGCGTAGCATCAAGCGTATTTTATGCAATGACCATGAAGTATGTGATTGTATTTGCATTTGTGAATTTAATCATAATTCTGACTCTAGTACTTTTAATCCATCATTTGATTTGACTCGAGTTGTTGCTTTAACAGACTAGAACTCATATGCAATCTCAACGTGCGACCGATGTATAATCTCGAGCCAATTCATTTATTAACAAATTCTAAGCCAATGTCTATTTATTATGTCTTTCGTTGATTAAATAAACTAAAATAACCAAAAGAAAAACGAATATGTTATATATTTTAGATACGACTAAAATTGTATAGATAAATTTTACAACTGAAAAAGTACTGTTTTATAATATTGTTTCAGTATTTTTGCATGACTCCATTTCGCTATTCATCCATGGTACTATAATGAGCAATGGCGGTTACCCATGGCGATTTAACAATGATTACTGATGAAATTTGTAGAGGGTGTGAGCTTTGTTCTACGATTTTATGGTTAGCCTGTATTTTATTACGTTTGAAAGGTTATGTTATTTTTGTGGTAGATTCTGAAGGTTAGGCCTTGTAGACGTTTGAAAGGTTTTGCTGCTTTTGTCCCAAGTAAAAAGAAGTTGGGCTTAGCTTCCTCTTTCACATTTCATAAATGCTTTGCGCTTTCAACAATTAATCTTTTTTTAATATACATCAAAGTTAATAGGTTTGTTTAATTTTATTTATTGTACTTGAGTAGCTCAGTCATCTATGATTATGAATATATCAAATTGTAATCTATAGTTAAAATAAAATTCATGATACTATAATAAGTTGTAGAGAATATTAATATATCTAATATTAGTAAAATAATAGGTACATAATATATTAATATAACTACTATCAGAACATTCAGTTTCTTGTAATTAGTTATTATCACTCCAATGGAAAATAATAGTATTTGTTCTTTTTTTATTGATCGCGTAAGTAGCATAGACGAGTAATATACACGAAATTAGTATTGAGAGAAAGATATATTTCTATTAAAATTAATCAAATCAACTTTAGATTTTGCACATTGCAGCCCTTGTCAATAGGATATTAAATACGTCGGTTGCTCGGTCCATCAGACGATCGAACCTTTCACCGTAGTTTTCCTTACGCCTGAGCCCAGGAACCTGCGTCAAGATTCCACATAGAAGCGATAGAAATGAGCATAAATGCAACACAAAGAGGCTAGATATGCAAGAGAACAAAATCAAACCTTCATTTGATCCAAAACAAGGTTGGTTCCAAGCAACACATCGCTTCTCAGGGTGTTCTTTGATCCATTTCTCAGCCCAAGTAGTTTTTCCAGAAGCTGGCAATCCCACCATCATTATTTCACAGCAGCTAATATCAGAGAAAGCAGGACCTAGAATGGCCTTCTGATCCTCAAATGCACAAGCCCAAGGCTTAAAACCATCTTCGGGAACCAATCCATCTTCAAGACTAAAGTGCATCTCTACTTCAACATTCTTCAATAGTATGTGCGGAAAGAGCGCTGATTTCCACGGTACATTACTTGCTGCAGTATCCACTCCAAGACCCATCCCACTGGCATCAAACTGCTTCGCAACTCCCAGCCACTTACCATTCTTTGAGAAACCTATGGACGCCAGGGGCTTACTCTCAAGATCAACAGCACAGAAAATCGTGTCACCAACTCCAAACTTTTCACCATAATCCAAAAAGTCGTTTTCAGTTGAAAACTTTGCAGTCCCTCCATATCCAAAGCTGCAGGAGCTTTCTCCAAGGCTTCCCACTGGTTTGTCCCCAGTCGAGACACCAACACGACAAAGATGCTGCTTGTCATGGGGAGTGTCATCCATTTCAACTGGCTGAGTTGAGACAACGTTGCAGCCAAAACAGTATTTCCCCCCCCCCATCCTCCCTCCAATATTCCAGCATTAGCACGCGCACCAGATCAGCAATAAGCAAACCCTTTCTCATGAAGTGCGGATCCTCGAAGCCCATTGCCTTCCACATTAAAATCTGCACGAGGGAATACGTGTTTGCACCATCAGTTCGGTCAGCAAAACAAGAAAGAGTTTAGACCTTTTGACATATGCAAACGACAATACACTTGATACTTTGGTAAAGACATACGTGAAGTAAGAGCACAAGTACCACCATGCATAGGCTCATATATTTCCATTGTATGCTTTTCGACAACCGTGCCAAACACCATCCTCGACTGAGAAAAATACTAGAGGAGAACATTCAGAACGTATGCCACAAAATGAGGCAATTGACGGATATTTCCCACATTGACCATCCATCTTTTCTCTCAAAAAAACATTACACCAGTGACTCACATAACTATGGATGCCATAAGACACTTGACTAGTCTTAACAAGAATGGACATTTCTTCGGATTTGATCTCTCTGTTACACGAAATTAAAAACCAAACTGTCACTAGACAGTACTGTTCCGTTGAACTTCGCGCAGCCGACCCAAACACACGCACTTTGCTTCCTGACCACGCACAGCACAAGCAATCACGGTCATGACCGATAGAATCGACGACACCAAGCCAACACACGATCGATCGAGAACTCCATCTGACCCCTCGCACGCACAATTCTCGGACCAAACGAAAGAAACGTGTCACGATCATTCCTCCGTATATCACCAAAACAGTCAGAGAACAAACGATCAAAGAGAGAAACACTCTTACGAAGCAGGCACGATCAACGAAAAGTACGAAGAGACAGAAAAAAAAAAAAAGGAGGGGAAAACGAAGGGGAAAAGGCGGTACCTAAGTTGCAATCGGCGGGGTTGAGAGCCACACGGTGGTCGGGCTTCGACTCCGAGGCGTCGCCGCGTCTCGTCCTCTTGAGGTTCTGCTCGAATTCGTCTTCTCCGGAAGGTTCGCGTTTCAGAGAAGCCATTGCCACCGGGCTCTGAAGCTGAACCACCAGCACCGGCACACAGAGAGAAAGAGAGACAGAGACAGAGAGAGAGGAGGGGCCCAAACGAAACGTGTCGTCGTGTATTTAAAGGGATCGGAAGCGGAGTGGGACCCACAAGCCAATAAATTATTTCTTTTTATTTTTATTTTTTTACTTTTTTGCCCAAAAAAAGTTTACACGATAGTTGGATTAATTAATTAAGGGGAAAAGGGCAATGGAAGAACTAATTGGGCTTTGGCAGTGTCTATCGTGCTCACGATCCGCGTTTAAGGTTAATGAGCTCTTTTTTATTTTATTTTTTTGGTCGAACAGGTAAATGGGCTTCGAGGGCACCTTAGCTCACCTTGACATTTGAAGTTAGATTTTTGTTTCGAACGAGTCGATTTTGGTTAGGTCCAAAACGAGTCGGTGATGGCTCACTAGAATCTTTTGGCATGAAAAAAAACAAGTCGATTTGGATCGGATACATTTTCAACCCATCTAAACCCAACCCGACCCGACTCGCTATAGGCGTCAAAGCCCACCAATGAGCTCTTTGACACACCTGTGCATGAAAAGATACTATTGTCCATTTTAACCCATCACATGATAAGACATGATGCTTACGATTGTAGTCATGTGACGCATTAGAGAATAATAATCATCAATATGCATATCTACGAAAATTAGTCGGATATACCACGTTAATCGGACGACCAAACACATGTACATTGCCCTAACGAAGAGAGAATCGGTATGCCACGACATTTTCCCGTGGACCGGTCCTGCTTTTCGACAAGTTTAACAATACTTCGTCTAAATCCTATCAAAGTACCCTTTGCATGAAAAGATTATCATTTGGTCATCATCATTCATCATACATTAGTTACATCGAAACAAACCCCAGCCGAGACAAACTCATACTCTACTTTGAGCGACTGCCCAAAGCTATGCCGCAAATCGCTATAACTCGTTACAAATCGCGAGAGCTCAACATTGCTGAATCACTGCAGATCATGGATTTGCCTCTGCCATCAATCATTCAATATTTCCGATCCGTGAAAGACGTGATATAGATTGATGCAAAGTTTTTAAGAATTCTCAAGAATCCTGTTGCCCCTTTTCAGGGGACGCAGCCTCAAGATCAGCACCTCCATCTCCATCATCCACGCTGTTACGTGCGGAATCGAAAGGAAAGCTCCAGATTGAGAGACAGTTCTCATCACCTGCAAAAGACAAGACAATACAATGTAAACGAAGGGCAACAGTAAATTGTTGAGCTGATCAAAGGAGAGTGCCCACATGCGCGGCTGGCAAGAGATATCCACTCTAATCCGTGTAATTAAACTTGCAACAAATTTTATCCAAGTACATCATCGAAGAAAAGCAGAACAGTCTATGGCTGTTGAAACTAGCAAAAAAAAAACTTCAAGATGGCATAATCTTAGCTCGCCGAAGAACTTGAAAAACAAAAGGATATCTTTTCCCCAGGAAAATTCCAAACATTGGTCTGTAGAAGACCCTCAAGTGGGACTTTGGGGATAAAAGGGAAGAACAAGAAGAAGAAAAAACGCAATGGAGGACAATCTTCTAGGGGACTTTGGGGAAAAATGGGAAGAACAAGATCAAGAAAAAACCAAATGGAGGATAACCTTCTAGGGCCCAATATTTTGATTGAATTCGCACAATCACCAAGGCGATCAATCAACAAGGCAAAGTGAAATATGCTGCAAGCTTTAACAGGAAAAGGTGGACATCTATGATACCCCTCAAATGAAATACTGCATCATCCTCCTCAGGAACCTCAAATCTTCAGTGCCCAGAAGAAGAAGCAGCCATCGGCAGAAACGGATGAAAAGAGAAGCCATTTACTGTATCTGGATTATCACGGAAGACAAGGAAATGTCCATCATCAGGCAAATCAAGTACAACTAAACACAATACGCATAAATGGACAAGAAACCCTTCAATTACAAAGTATCAGACCTGATGCAGCCTGAAAGCCTGAAATGCACTGGCCAGTTTGAAGATCATATATATGAACTAGACCATCCTGATGGCAAAGAGTCAGAAAGAGTAGACTATTGACGATATAGTTCGCTACAAATGCAAAAGCAGCATGGTACCTGACCGCCTGTACCAAGATATCGACCTAGAGGTTCAACATCAAAGTATATACGCTGGTTGGTATCTTCAGATGACCGGTACAACCTATATAAACAATTGAGGGACAAAAAAAGTCACTTCAATGATACGGAAAAACAATAATGATAGCAAAAGCGATTACTTGAGGGGAAAAAAAATCCGCCTTGGGAGAGGCATATTAGCAGGAAATATTCTACTTTCTTATCTAAGACCCAACATTTCATTAAAAATATGTTATTCAGTTGCATGGAAAGAGGAGCTTTGCTATCATTAGAAAACAATACTCACTTGTAGACGACATCAACAGCCTTGCGAACATCCCAGCACATCATGAAAGGGTCCTACAAGAAATTTAAGAAGAGACATTGTCAAAGATAGACATGCCTAAAGTAAACAATGCATAAAGAATGTTTACCATGATTCCTGAAGGTTAAGTCCATCCCAAAACACTACAGTGGTTCTCGCACAAATTCAGAATTTAGACTCTGTTTGATCACAGGAAAAAGACAGAATTGAGACGAAATGTTTGTGCATTCATTTGGAGAGTGACTAGAATTAAATATGTTCTATCTTATCCGGCTTCACCAATTAACACACATCCCAAATCAGTGAGTGCCTGGCTACTTGGTAGGTCACTGTGTCTGGAAAGAACAGGGCAGGATCATACGCGAACACACACACACTCTCTCTCTACCAACCGAAACCACCACCCCCCTCTCCCCCACAAAAACAAAAAAAAAAAATAATTAAAAAAAAGCCGCTCATCTTTTCCTCTTCCGCCACAATCGCCACCCCCAATTCAAACCAAAGCCATTCCCTGCCACCTAAGAGGAAAGCGTTCCACATTTAGCTTGTCATTCAAGCAAGTACAAGACATGAAAAAAGGATATGTTTCCACGATTATCACCATTAGTAGCAGATTAAACAAATCTGCATATCTTAAGAGGCAACAACGAATTCAATCACTCATCATCACAAAGTAATTGTTCCAACTTTTATCTAATTAATCGATAAAAAAACTCTGGAAATGCCCAAATAAAATGCTTCCATCACACGCCATTGCATGAGAGAGAGAGAAAGAGAGGGAGAATGTTAGAGAGTCATTCTATATATTTTCAAGAAAAGGAAAAGAGAAGGTTTAGAGTATTCTACCTTTCGTCCTCCAGTATACAAGTAGTTTCCATCTTCGAAAATAACACCTGGAATTGCAAGCTTATCACCTATAATTTCTTGAGAAATAACTATCACATAAGGGAAATCCAACCTTCTGGCACTTACATGGGTAACCCCGCCTTGTTGACCATGTAGGATGTACAAGAGTTCCATGTTATCTTCTCTGCAGATTGCAGTAGTCTGCCAGCATTCCAGTATGAGCTGGAGAGAAAGCAATGGCAGATATAATACCTGCACAAAAGCAATAGCCAGTAAGACACTAAATTCTTCCCTTTTATCTCGCGATCTCAATATTATCTTGAATCATTATATAATTAGCATGCAAATCCAGGGCATTCAGGAGATATGCTATTTCCCTTTACATGCATTGTATATCAGCCCCATGGCAAAATAAACAGAAAAAGTCAGCCTTACAATCCAAAGTATTCCATTGAAGTTGAAATACTCAATTCTTCTCGACTGGAGTTTTTGAATTCCTCTTTTATTTAACTTGTCAGACAAATATAAAGAAACAGCTAAACCAGGACAGGCACAACAATGCACCTGTTTGACCTTCTTTGTTTCCTTGAAGTGTTGAGTGCTTCTCAAAATCTCTACCAGGGCGATGTACGTCAAACACTCTTATGGATTTGTTATATCCAGCAAAGATCCTTCACATGAACAGAGGATGTAGGTTGAAACTTTAATAGACTTAAAATGCTGTAAACCCAGCGTATAGAGAATAGCTCCAACAAACTAAATCATTCTTGATAACCCCAAAAACCACTAAGTAACCAAACACCGACATTTGGAAATTCGGATAGCAGAGCATAACCTACATCACCAAATGCTGATTTCTTTCAACAATAGAAGGTAAAGTAATGTACAATTTCAAGGGGAATTAGAGTGAACCGTTGACATGTGGGAATTTAAGAGTCTTCAAAATGGAATGTTAACCTTACTTGTTCCCCGCAGGATTAAATGCAATTGAAAATGCAGCTGTAATTTCATCCACAGCATCATAAGCCCTGTACGTGCAACGTAGCTGCAATGTCAATTGTACGAGTCAATAAAATTTCCTCTTTTATGTCGAGACAATTGAAACAGAAGTTGTACAAAGAAGATTGTAAAGGAGAAAATGAGGGGTATGCAGACAACAGAGTAGCTACAAAGCATGTCTAAGATGTGTGATAAGCTCAGGGTCCACAACTTCAGTGTACCCCTAAATAACTATATGGCTTCCATAAAGTCTCCCTAGAGTTCTTGAAACCTCTAAACTAAGCTTAACAATTCTGACATGTCCAGTAGTAGCATCCCAGACATGAATTGGAAGATCACGAGTAGTTGACGCGAATACACAGCTAACTGGGTCTGAAATATGAAAAACTTCCACACTCAATTCTAGCTGTAGCTAATTACCAGAAGAAAATTAAAAATAGCTGAAAATATAACCATGTTACGTAAAAGAAGAGTAAAATTTAAAGAGACAACCTGTAGCAGACATGTATGGGTACCAACAGAAATCATAAACCGATTCCCCTTCTGTCACAACAAGATTTGCTGTGAAGGAATCTGCAACCAAAGAGAACTACATGAGACATAGACCACCCAATGTCTGGATTTGCTAATATTTGGTTGTAGATATTACTAGCAAAATAGTCTCAGCAGTCCTAAAGCTAACATCTTTTCAAGCTACTTAAATACACAGAAACAACACACATAATAAATGACCCCAAACTCCTTGCGAATGTGTACCTTGATCAACATCAGACGAAATTGCCTTCGCGCTGTCGTCAACCCCATAGTCTGGTCTGATCATGAAACACAGCAATTAAAGTACCACCAACATCGCCACTTCTCGTGAACTACTAAACATCAAAAGGAACAGAAAAATCAGCAAGCACCACCATTGTCCCAAAACAAACTTACAAAGTGAACACACGAAGTGTATTGTCCTCTGAACTACTGAGAAAGCAAGTCCCATCAGGTGACCTAACGAAGCCCAAAAAAGAAGAGGCAATCATCGCTCCAAAAGCCACAGCACTACTCAGAATGCGGACAACCAAACACCCATCAAGGGAAAACGAAAAATTATGCACCATTTGACGCCTTTCAGAAAGTTGTTCGGCTTCTGGTCAGTTCTGAACTGTTTGTGGAAATGATAGGCTCTTTGAGGAGGGACATCGAACCGAATCGCGGGCCATGAGTAGTCTTGATGAGCGGCCACTGTGGGTTCGTCGAGCGGGCTCAGTTGACGCTGCTCTTCTTCTTCAACCATCCTCGTGCGAGAGAAAAGAGTGTGTGTTGAAGAGCGTCGAGCACGAGCCGTGACAGATTTCTCGAGGGGTCGCCGGCGAGTTGAAATCTGATTTTTCCAACAAGTGCATAGGCCGCCAATGGGCCAAAAGAAAGGGCAAGTAATAAGGCAGCTTTTATGTGGCTAGTTGCGATACATTTGCTCTAATTTTTTTTATGACACAAAAAATCTTAAATTTATATCCATATAATACATTTATCTCAAACTTTTACCCATGTGACATATTTACCCCAAAATTTTTATTATGACACCAAAAACCCCAAACTTGTAGGCATATGACACATTTATTCCAAATTTTGAGGTAAATGAGTCACGCGAATACAAGTTTAGGATTTTTGATGTCATAAAAAAATAATTTGAGATAAATATGTCACATTGGTATAAGTTTAGGATTTTCGGTGTCATAAGAAAAAGTTTGGGATTTTTTATGTAACAAAAAAAAATTTAGGGTAAATGTATTACAGTTGATATAATTTAGGGTAAAAATTTATGCAAGTAAAATAGGGTCTAAAATAAAAAATAAAAAATAGGGTGTAAAATTTCCATCAAACAAAAAAATAGGGTCTAAAATTTCGAATGAAACGGTAGCTAGAATTGAGGTATTTTCTTTGGAACCCTAAAATGGCAACGTTAAGAGTCACGTCTTACTTCTTTTGGGCAGCAAAGAAGCACTTCGAGTTTGTCATTTGAAATCAAACGCAATCGAAGGAGCTACTTGCTTGCTTATTCATAAATTTGCGAGCACCGCAAGGAGTTGTTGCTTCACTTGAAAACAAGGAGTTGTGTTGAAACTAAAATCAAATTGTAACGATGTCTATATAGTTAAGCATAAATACGTGAAATAAAATACATATTATGATACTCGGGATTTCGTGTGACCTTCCAACAATGCACATAAATAAGGAAAAATTTCAATTAGGAGCCTAAAGTGCCCTTATTTATCAAATAATGGGTTGAAATGAATTTTGCTTTAAATAAGAGCCTAAAGTGGTCATTATCTCAAATAAAAGCATGAAGTGGTCATATTAGTCTCAAAGAAGGGCTTGACTTGGCCGGCCAAAGGACAATTTCGTCTTTTTACTTTTTATTTATCTTTTCTACTTTTCTACTTTTTTTTTTCTTTTTTTCCTCCTCCCGCTACCATCGGACTGGTGGAAGCTGCTGGATTCGGGGGAGGGATGCCCTCGGTTGGGCAAGCGAGGGCGAACCACAACAAATCCGACGAGGACCATACTCAGAGTTTTCGGCAATCGACTCGCTGCCAATGGATCCTATCCCTTCTTAGGAAAGGCATGTTCAGAAACTATTCTACTTTCTCATCTAAAGACTCAACATTTCGGGAAGAATATGTCATCCAGTTGGACGGAAATAGAAGCTTTGCTATCCCTAGAAAACAACACTCAATTGTAGACAACATCAACAGCCTTGCGAACACCCCCAGCACATGATAAAAGGGTCCTACAAGAAATTTAAGAAGAGACATTGTCAGAGACAAACATGCCTAATGTAGAAATAACGCTTAACGAATGTTTGCTCATGATTCGTGAATGCTAAGTCCATCCAAAATGCTCCAGTGGTTTTTCTCACAAATTGGGAACTTAAGATTCTTGTGTTTGATCACAAGATAAAGACAGAATTGATACGAAAAAACTTTTCGATTCAACCTGGAGAGCTAGTACATGAAAGAATTAGACATGTTCTCCTATCTTATCCTAGTTCATGTCCCATATTAGTTAGTGTCATGTCGGTTGCTAGGTCACGTGTGCTGGAAAGAACTGGGCGGAGGATCATGCACACTCTTTTCCGCTTCCGCCACAATCCCCACCCCCAACTCAAACCCCAAAGCAAATTCCCTTCCACATAAGAGAAAAAGCTTTCCACGTTTATCTTGTCCTTTGTTGTTGGGACTTTATATCTGGCTCCATATTTGGGTATATCCAATCTGATGGGACTTTGCATTTTGCCAAAGAGGACACCATAACTCCTATTAGCTTGTATAAAAACCAAAGAACATTCAAGCAAAGTCCAAGACGTTAAAAGAAAAAAAAAATGATATCTTCCCATGATAATCACTATTAGAAGCAGATGGAATAAATTCGCATACCTTAGAGGCAACGAACGAATTCAATCACTCAACATCGCAAAGTAATTTTTTCCAACTTTTATCCGATTAATTGACAACAAAACCTCTGTAAATGTCCAATTAAAATGTTACCATCACACGCCATTGCATGGGAGAGAGGGAGACTAGTAGAGAGTCGTTGTATTTGTTCCCAAGGACAGGAAAAGAGAAGGTTTAGAGCATCCAACCTTTCGCTCCATCTTTCAAAAATAACACCTGGAATTGCAAGCTTATCACCTATAATTTCTTGAGGAATAACCATCACATGGGTAACCCCATCTTGTTGACCATGTAAGATGTATAAGAGTTCCATGTTATCTTCTCTGTCGAATCCAGTAGTCCGGCTTTAGGAAGGGAACGAGGGATCTTGTGATCGTGAGTTGGAGAGAAAGTAATGGCAGATATCATACCTGCATAAAAGCAATAGAGAGTAAGATACTCAATTCTTCCTTGTTATCTTGTGATCATGATGTTATCTTGGATAACGATACGCATGGAAATTCAGGGCATTGAGGAGATCTGTTATCTTACTTTGCATGCAAAATAAAACAGAAAAAGTCAGCCTTCCAACCTTCTTTGTTTCCTTGAAGTTTTGAGTGCTTCTCAAAATCCCAACCAGGACGACGTAAGTCAAAACACTCTAGTGGATTTGTTATAAGCAGCAAAGATCTCACACGTGAACCAGGGATGCGGGTTGAAATTTTATTAGACTTGAAATGCTATAAACCCTACGTAAAGAGACTAGCTCCAACATACTAAATCGTTTATGATAACGGCAAAAACAATCGAGCAACCAACCACGGACATTCTGAAATTCTGGTGGTGGAGTATAATCAAAATCACCAAATGCTGATTTCTTTCAACAATAGAAGGTAAAAAGTAATGTACGAATTCAAAAGAAAATTTCAAGGGGAAATAGAATGGACCTTTAACACAAGGAAATTAAGAGTCTTCAAAAAAGAATGTTAACCTTACTTGTTCCCCCCATAATTGCAATTGAAAATGCTAAGGGATATGCAGATGACAGAGTTACTATGAACCATTTCTAAGATGTGTGATTAGCTTGGACTCCACAACTATCTAGCTCAAAAGATAAGATTTTCTCGCACTCTTATGCTACACAGGTGTTGAAGAGCATCGAGCACGAGCTATGACACTTTTCTTGAGTTTTGGCTTCGTTGAACCTCCCTCTTTTGAGTTCGTTAAAGGGAGCTAAAATAAAATGGGAATAAATGATAATAAACTAAACTCGAAATTAAGGCTCCATTTATTTCGTGAAAAATAAATGATTTTAAAAATATTTTTCTCAAAATGATCACTTTTATTTTTTACAAAAACTAATGAACATAAATTATTTTCATCGTTTATGCAAATACTTAGATATAAATTTATATCGGTAATAAAAATATTTTCCATTGACCGTTTATTTTCATCATGTGGAAGGAGGAGCACAAAGCAGCGGTCTGGTGATATTCCTGCAGTAGTTCCGTGATTTGCTTGTGTTCATGTGGATGGAAGGACGAGCTAACAGCGGCACGGTGGTTCGGTCTCGTGGTGGGCCTCTCGCGTAGGAGTCCAGGCGAGCAGATTTCTATTTCGTTTAACTCTCGGATCTTGGGTTTCGGCTTGCATATTGCCAATGTTCTTTGCATGCTACTTTTGTTGGTTTGCTTGATATCCTAGAGCTGTCGGATGAGTGAAATTGAGAGAGGAAGAGAGTTCGGTGGGGTCGTCACGAAATGAGAACGAAGAAGAGGAAGAAGAAAAGAAGAAGAGGAAGAGGAGATGGTGGCTTGAAGGTTCCTATGCCACATGGGGAGGGAGGTGTCGTCCATGAAAGAAGAGAGAGGGGTGAGGTGCAATTTTCGCTCGGTCGGGTTCCAATTTCACATATTTTTTAACTCTATGGGGTCCAAATTATACCGTAGTGTATCCTCAAAAATATCATTTTTACTACGGACTTGAGATCAATAAGTACTAATCCACTCATAACTTAAGTTGGTGGAAAAATCGGGTCGTTCTTGTACATGTCTTGTTTAAATATTTATCAATTGGAATCATATTTACATTAACCTTACTTTGATTTTTTTTTTATATATAGATAGAGTAGTTATGAATAGATAGTGCTTTTATATAAAACAAATAAACTTTTCTCCCTTTCACCTGCTTTTGGATGAATTTTTTCTAATGAACAAAAGGAATTAAAAAAAATAAAATTCATATTTTTTTTATTTCTTCGGATTAAAAATATGAATACACAAAAAAAAATCGAAATGGTTATATTTTATATAAAATTATTGTTTTATTTTAATTTTAATATACTACTTAACTATACCATTCTATTAGTTATAACAAACTATAATATTAGTTATATTAGGGCTATACGAACTCGAACTGTAGACCTTCTTGGTAAAACAGATCAAACTTATTATTATTAAAATGATTCGAACTACTTCAAAGACTCAACATGCCTCTCTTTTTTCTTTTTTCTTTTTAGTTTGCATTGGGATAATATCAATTAGTCGACTATCTTTTTTCTTGCCGATAAGGAGATGGCTCCTTGCTTTGAATCATGATTTTGGTTTCAACTCGGAAGCATTACCAGAGCGTTTCAAAGAAGGGTTATTTTGATGTGGGTGTGCTTTTTGCCAAGATTAACCTAGATAAGGAGATTTTTAGGAGATTTTTTTATCCCATTAATTTATCATAATCAGTAGGGAGATTTCATCCATTGTCCGCTATTTCCGATATTTGACGTACCACAAAAATGAAATTAGGAATATCGAATCTATATCAAAGAAAGTTTGAAGTTTTGAAGTCAGGGTATGCATTGTTATTTTACACATTGTGGTTAGTAATGTTGGTAAATTAATTTAAGATAAGGAAAGAGAGGGATTCAAACTACGCCTTGCACCACTCGGCCAACTCTCCCGCAGAGGCTATGATGATCATACCCTACAAAAAGGGCACATAGTTCAGTGAATGATGGCGGACATCATAATTCATCTTCATCAAAGTTATAATATGGAGGAAATCTATGGGGCAATTGGCTTCCCATAGAGGATATCTCTGATCCTAAACCCTCTTCATTGTGGCCGAGGCCCACAGGCCAGAACCATTTCTACCAAGGCTTCGGTTGGATCGTCTTGCTAGTTTAAGCATCTTCGCGCACATAGTTACAAACAAAAAAGGACGTCGGCGGCAATAGTCAGGTGGATCGCCACCGCTTTGATAGGACGCAGTGTCTTAAAAATGTCCAATGCTGCAAGAAGGATAGATGTGGCGGCTTATGGCTTCGTGCAAGGCGTCGTTGAAATCATGGAGATAAAATTGTCAATGTTCCTGCTTCGTTTCGTTTCGTTTCGAAGGAGAAGGCTCGCTTCGTATTGCAAGATTCGGTGGTTTCGCCACGAAAATTTGCCTTGGATTATGCTGTGGGCAGAGCTCTCGGCCATGAATTTCACTTCCCAGGTTTCTATGAGTCCTGCCACCAAAACAGCTTTGAAAAAAAGGACGCCTCTTTGAAAGAATGATTGATGATGACCTCAGCATTTTGGGAACCTCTTGGATAGCTGAGCACATTTTGGCGTTCGCCAAGTAGTTCCCAAAGAACAGCGGCTTCATGGTGTCTTAGTCCATAATGCGCGGGCAATTCAGCCTTGATAATCAACTTCTCCAGAACAAGTGCTTCCTCAAGAAGAAACTTAATCAGTGCGAGCAGATGTTTCGACCGAAAGCAATCAGCTCCAAAGCTGATTATCTCAACTCTCTTGAGATGTTTCGCCAAGCACTCAAAGTTCCCCTTCCTTGAGCACAAAAAATCTCCTTCCTCAAAGTTAAAATCGTCTTTGGATTCATGTAGCTCAAACTGCACATGAATACCCCATGTAAGAAATTTTGCACTAGATGTGGGTCCACAAGGATTAAAAAAAAAAATTCAACGGCTCACTAAAATATCAAACAAACAACCTTCATTTGCCCACCGTAAATGCTAGTTAGTTTTACTTTGTATCGAGTCTTGATCAATTTGAGCTCTTAAAGTCGTCCACACAATAAAATATCTTCTCTTTCTAGGTGCTCATTGCTACCCTATTAGTTCAAGATCCAAACCTACATGGCAGCCAAAGAACCTCCAGTAAAACACTGCAGTTACTTTAGCTGCACAGATGTCATGTAGACTGACCGAAGTTACAGGCAATTTTCAATTGCTAAAACTAGTAAGTGTTTGAAGTTGATCATCTGCATGTGCTTCTAAAGCTTTAACTCACTGTTTAAAAATTTGTGCAAAAGAAAATTCAGCACAAGAAGCGAGATGAAAGTATCATAGCAAAGGAACAAACCAGCACGTTGCTGCGGGCAGCCAGGCGTATGACTAATTTTTCAAGGCACGGTGAACTTCGTAGCAGGTGTGCTATCCCAGGAAGTTCCCAATGATGAACTGGTGCAAGTAGTGTCAAATTCTGACATTTTGACAATGGAGATGGCACTCCTCCCATCTCCCAAAGGGACAGAATCTAAGAACATTGAGCAAGCAACATAGAAAATTTTGACTATACTTTCTTTTCCTTTTTCCTGTTATGAGATGAATGAAGACTAACAAAAATTAAAGTCCATCCAAATACCTTATACCCTGACTCTGTCTCCAACGACTACGAGTTCACAATGATACATCTTGATGGAAGACTAGAATGCCACGGAGAGCTGTAGTTGCTCAACCGGGGCAACAAACAGCACTACAACAGTGCTAATCACCAACCACATTCAACACGAGCAAGTCTTATAGAGGTAAAAATACTGAGCTCGTACCTGCAAACATGGACAGCAGATGGCGATTGTGGGAACTCCACGCAGCTTCTCATAGAGTCCCTTGAAAACGTCACAGGGCATCCTCCTCACAGGAGACTCGAGAAAATATAACTTGGCTTCAACCAAAGATGATACATCCTCAAGTATAAGCATGGAACTATTAGGCCAATACCCTGATACCCGCAGCGACAGCAAATGCGGAGCCCAGAGTTTCTCCATGTTCGAGTACTCCACAATATCGTGGCGGAAGAATACCAACTCTTTCACACTCGTTGAATCTATTCTAATGTTCTTCAACCCCCCCGCCATACTCCAACTCGAGGGACTCTAAAACAGGGCTTCCCCTGAGAATTCCTTCCAAAATATCATCACTCAACTCAGCGTATTTTATAGACAAGACCTTAAGACAAGGCCACCTGATATTAGTACCCGACGAAAAACAGCAGAAACGGACTTCCAGACTTACCAACCAACTCAAGCAACACACGAACCGAGGCAGTGTGTACGAGAATAGCGGATCGCTCAGCCACAGGCAGAGATCCTCCACGCGGCGCGCCTCCGCGAAGCGGAGCCAGAAGTCAACCTTTTTGGGGAGTTGGCCACGTCGCACTCGAAGCCGATGACGTGGAACCTCTTCACCGTCGGGGAGGTGCTCTGGAGCAGGACGCTGTCGACAAGGGACGACAGGTCCGATAGTTTAAGGGGCTCGTGGTCTCTATTGAAGACGAGGTGCGCTGTGCTGGTCCAAATGGACTGCCAGCGCTTGGAGAGGACGCTGGTCTTGACGACGTCCTCGAGCGGCAGAAATGAGAAGATGTGGTGGATCACGGCGTCCGGCAAGGCGCTGATGAGATCCCTAGGGCTCAAAGGAGGAGGAGGAGGATCTCGGTTTCCTTCGGTGCGATTGGGCCTGTCGCCGCCGTGGACGGAGGTCTCCGCCATGGGATTGAAATCCTAGGGTTTCCGCGGATTTTCCCGCTGATTCGAAGGATTTTACTTTTTCCCGTCTTTTTACATGACGACGTAGCAGGACGAAGGTGAAGGATAATCAAGTAATTTTCCTTTGCTCCATTAAACAAGAAAAATTAAAAAAATAGAATGAAAATTAGATGGCCGCGAATGTGAAAAATGAATTGGAAGGACAAAAACTAAATTTAAGCTTAGTGAAAAAAGGGTGTTAATTAATCTATACTAATTATGTATAACTCGTTCTGTATGTATTTCATTCATCAAGCACTATGACAAATTTCCTACATTCCTACATCCATTACTCTCTATGCCTTGTCAACCCCGCCATCGACATCGACATCGCCATACTTGTCACTCACCCCTCTCTACATCCGAACATACTCTAGAGTCACGCCACCTCCAACAGGCCGGGAATTTTCAACGTGATGTGTTTACACGGCGCCCAAATGAGCGTGCTCGGTTGAAGCTTAATCAATACCTTGTCATCAACAAATGGGACATGTTTAAACGCATATAATAAGTACGTCGTCGCTTATTGAACCTTCCAATGCCTTTATTACATTCGTAGACACGTCAACACTTGCTTGGATTGATACCACATGTTGTAGATACATTTTTTGGTACGTGTAATAAATGTCGAAGCACATTTTTTGTTTGTGTGTGTGACAAGTAATATCTTAAATGCGTTAAGCATGTCGTAGTGTCTAAGATGCTTAATAAACTTGTCGTATTGGGGCTTTTATTTGAAGTTAGTTGTTTGCTTCTAGATTGGGTTTGTTTCTAAGATCCCAGCCGGGCGGATATGAATCGTAGAAATCATTTCCCATAAATTGAAGAGAGAGAGAACTTGTGTCGAATCCATTTTTGACTCACCTAAACTCGACGAGGCTCACCTATTTGATAGGTCTATATAGGACAGACGATGGCTGTTAAATCTAGCAACAAAAACTTCAAGATGGTAAGTAAATCTTTTTCCCTACAGAAAAATCCAAAGATTGGGACCTAGAAGACCCACCATTGGGACTTCGGCAAAAAATGAAGAACAAGAACAAGAAAAAAACCCAATGGAGGATCTTCTAGGGCGCCCAATATTTTGATTGACTTAAGCACAATCACCAAGTCATCCAATAAGGCGAAGTGAAAAGCACAAGGTGGTGGACGTTTATGATATACCCTTCAAATAAAAAACTGCATCATCCTCCTCGGGAACTTCAAAATCTCTGGTGCCCTGAAGAAGAAGCGACCATTAGCGTAAACGGGTGAAAAGAGAAACCATTTGCTGTATCTGCATTATTGCGGAAGACAAGGAAATGTTCATAATCAGGCAAATCATATACAACTAAACATGATACGCATAAGTGGACAAGAAACCCACCCTTGAATTATGAAGTATCGGACACGATGCGCACTGAAATCCACCGGCCAGTTTGAAGATCATACGTATGAACTAGACCATCCTGAAGGCAAAGACTGTTACAAAGAGTAGACAATTTTACGATATAGACTGTTAGAAAGAGTAGACAATTTTACGATATATATTCATTCTAAATGTAAAATTGGCATGATACCCGACCACCTATACCAAGATGTCGACCTAAAGGTTCAACATCAAAGTAGATGCGCCGGTTGGTACCTTCAGATGATTGTCACAACCCATATAGTCAATAGAGGGGACAAAAGAAAGTCACTTCAATGATTGAGAAAACAATAATGCTAGCAAAAGCAATTACTTGAGAGAAAAAACTGAGTCTTGGGAAAGGTATATTAGCCAGAAATATTCTACTTTCTTATCCAATGACCCAAAATTTCATTCAAAATATGTTATTCAGTTAGATGGAAACAGGAGCTTTGCTATCATTAGAAAACAATTGTCAATTGTGGACAACATCAACAACCTTGCGAACATCCCAGCACATAATAAAAGGGTCCTACAAGAAATCTAAGAAGAGACCTTGTCAGATACAGATGTGCCTAAAGTAAATAATACATAAAGAATGTTTACCATGATTCCTCAAATTTTAGTCCATCGCAAAACACTACAGTGGTTTTCGCACAAATTGAGAACTTAGACTGTGTTTGATCACGGGATAAAGACAGAATTGAGATGAAAATGTTTGTGCATTCATTTGGAGAGTGATTAGATATAAGAATTAGATATGTTCCCCTATCTTGTCCGGCATCACCAATTAACACACATCCCATGTTAGCAAGTGCCTGGTTACTTGTTAGGTCACTGTGTCCGGAAAGAACAGGGCGGGATCATGCACTAACTCACCCTCCCCCAATCCCCCACTTTCAATGAACCCCCCTCTTCCCTTTTCCTCTTTCGCCACAATCCCCACCCCCAATTCAAACCAAAGCCATTCCCTTCCACCTAAAAGAAAAGTTTTCCACGTTTATCTTGTCCTTTGTTGTTCTTCTGGCTCAATATTTGGGTATATCCAATCTGATAGACTTTGCATATGCCAAAGACGACACCTTAAACATTCAAGCAGGTTCAAGACATGAAAATAGGATATCTTTCCATGATTATCACTATTAGTAGCATCTTAAACAAATTTGCATATCCTAGAGGCAACAAACGAATGCAATCCCTCATCATCACAAGGTAATTGCCCCAACTTTTATCTGATTAATAGATAACAAAAACTCTGAAAATGTCCAAATAAAATGCTCCCATCACACTCCATTGCACAAGAGAGAGAGAGAGAGAGAGAGAATGGTAGAGAGTCATTATATATATTTCCAAGAAAAAAAAAGAGAAGGTTTAGAGCATTATACCTTTCGTCCTCGAGTATACAAGTAGTTTCCATCTTTCCAGAATAACACCTGAAATTGCAAGCTTATCACCCTATAATTTCTTGAGAAATAACCATCACATCAGGGAAATCCAATCATCCGGCACTTACCTGGGTAACCCCACCTTGTTGACCATGTAAAATGCATAAGAGTTCCATGCTATCTTCTCCGTAGATTGCAGTCTGGTCATTGGAGAGAAAGCAATGGCAGATATGATACCTGCACAAAAGCAATAGAGAGTAAGATACCCAATTCTTTCCTTTTATCTTGTGATCGCAATATTATCTTGAATCATTATAAAATTAACAAGGAAATCCAAGGCACTTAGGAGATCTGCTATTTTCCTTTGCATGCATCGTATATCAGCCCCATTGCAAAATAAAACAGAAAAAGTCAGCCTTACAATCCAAAGTAATTCTTTGAAGTTGAAACACTCAATTTTTCTCCACTGCAGTTCCTCTAAATCCTATTTTATTTAACTTGTTTGACAAACATACAAAAATAGCTAATTCAGGACAAGCACAACAACGCACCTGTTTGACCTTCTTTGTTTCCTTGGAAGTGTTTGAGTGCTTCTCAAATTCTTTACCAGGGCGATGTCCATCAAACACTCTTATGGATTCATTATATCCAGAAAGTTCCTACGCATGAACAAAGGATGTAGGTTGAAACTTTTATAGACTTAAAATGCAATAGACCTTATGTAAAGAGAAAAAGTAAATCATTTATGATAACCGCAAAAACCACTAAGCAACCAAACACCGACATTCCGAAATTCGGTTAGCAGAGCATAACATACATCACCAAATACTGATTTCTTTCAACAATAGAAGGTAAAGTAATGTACGATTTCCTACGAAAATTTCGAGGCGAATTAGAGTGGACTGTTGACATGAGGGAATTTAAGAGTCTTCAAAATGGAATGTTAACCTTACTCATTCCCCGCAGGATTAAATGTAATTGAAAATGCAGCTGTAATTTCATCCACAGCATCAAAAGCCCTGTATGTGCAACGTAGCTGAAATGTCAAGTCCACAAGTCAATAAAATTTCCTTGTTTCTTTTCAAGACAATTAAAAACGAAGCTGGATTCGGAAGATTGTAAAGGAGAAGCTAAGGGGTATGCAGACAACAGAGTTGCTATAAAGCATGTTTAAGATGTGCGATAAGCTCGGGGTCTACAACTTCAGTGTACCTGAAACAATTATACGGCCTCCATAAAGTCTCCCTGGAGTTCTTGAATAAACTAAACTTAACAATTCTGACCTGTCAAGTAGTAGCATCCCTGGCATGAATCGGATGATCACGAGAAATTGAAGCAAATACACAGCTAACTGAGTCTGAAACATGAAAATCTTCAATCAATTCTAGCTGTGGCTAATTACCGGAGGAGAAATAACTATAGCTGAAAAAAAAAAAAAACATGATACAGTAAAAAGAAAAGAGTGAAATTTTACGAGACTACCTGTAGCAGACATATGGATACCAACAGAAATCATAAACCGATTCCCCTTCTGTGACAACAAGATTCGCTGGAAAAGAATCTGCAACCACATAGACACAGACCACTCATTATCTCAATTTGCGAATGATTGGTTATAGATATCACTGGCAAATAGTCTCAAGAGTCCTAAAGCTAACATCTTTCAAGCTATTTAAATACACAGAAACAAACACACACTCTACGTGACTACAAAATGCCTTGAGGACCTGTACCTTGATCAACATCAGAAGAACTTGCATTTGCGCAATCATCACCCCCGTGGTCTGGTCTAATCATGACACAGAGCAATTAAAGTACCACCAACAGCGCAACATCTCGTGAATGAACAAACATAAAAAGGACCAGAAAAATCAGCAAGCGCCACCATTGTCCCAAAACAAACTTACAACTTGAACACACAAAGGGTATTGTCCTCTGAGCTACTGTGAAAGCAAGTCCCATCCGGTGACTCAACGACAGCCCAAAAAGAAGAGGCAATCATCGCCCCAAAAGCCACCCCACTACTCATAACTCAGGATTATATTTTTCCTGAGGGTACTAAATACATTGAGACTGACCAGTATTTTATTCGTCAACATATTTATAGTGGTGCAATCAAATTTTCTTTCCATCTTCAGTGGATTAACTAGCTGGTATTTTCATTAAAGCATATCCACCTGGCCGTTCCGATGAAGTGGAGTGAAGTGCTGATTAAGCAAGCAAGCAAAGTACAATGGCGAAAACACTGAGGCGCAGAATAGAAATTGACGGAGAAACATCAGCGGAGGAAAAGAGACATCCTAAATGTCCTTAAACGTTTTAAAGTGTTTCAAATTAATGGATAACGATGGCATTGTTGGCTCTATAAATTGTGGCCTCCATCATGCTTGTGTTCTATCACAGTTCTTCTTTTCCGTTACCACATAATGTCTTCGACCTCTTCTTACGTTTCTGATGTTACCACCTTCCGCAATGAGTTCCGCATCCTTTGCAAAGAACTCATCATCTCTCGTCCAAATTCCACTCGCGCTTACACGGTGATTGTTTCAAAGCGGCGAACCAACACATCTTCCACCACATCATCCTTTTCGAGTGGATTCGCATCACGCGGACGCAATTCAACCCGAGTATGCCTCATAAAAGCGTACAAAATACCGAGCTCGTACCTGCAAATACCAACCGCTAATAGAGCTAATGGCGATTGCAGGAACTCCGCGCAGCTTCTAATCGAGTCCCTTGAAAAAGTCGAAGAGCATGCTATTGTCACTGCACGCAACAAAATCTGACTTGGCTTTCACCAAAGAAGGTATATCGTCAAGTCTGAACTCATAATCATGAAACCAACACCCTCGTATCCGCAGTGACAAAAAAATGTGGGGGCCCAAAGTTTCTCCATCATAGAGATCGCGCGGGGGACGAGTACCAACGCTTTTTTCACAATCGTTGACCGACTCTAGTATATTGTTGTTCACGCCCCTGCACAAGTACAACTCGAGGGACTCTGAAACAGGACTTCCCCTGACAATTTCCTCCCAGGTATCATCACACACCTCCACAAATTCTATCAACAAGACCTTAAGACAAGGCCACCTAATAGTAGCACCCAACGAAAAACAGCATTCTCTGACTTCTAGGCGTCCCAACCGACTTAGGCAATACAAGAACTGCGGCAGTGCATAGCCGGAGATCCTCCACACGGCACCCCACCGCAAACCGTAGCCGGAGGTCGAGCTTAGGACAGTTGGCCTCTTCGCACTCGAAGCCGACGATGTGGAATTTCTTCGCCGTGGGGCGAGGTGCACTGGCTCAGGACGCTGTCCATGAGGGGGCGGGAAGTCCAAGGGTTTACGAGGCCTGTCTCCGTTGAAGATGTTGGGTTTATGGGTGGGTGGACCGCCCATGTGGGCTAACACATCCCATTACTCGTCATGGATAACTATCGTTTTTAAATGTGATGTCTAATCACGTTCTTTTATCGCCTAACATAATAAGAACATCATCTTTCTCTAAGAAGAAATTACGTGTGTCGTTCTCATTGTGAAGACAAAGAAGAAAAAAAAGAAAAACAACGACGTCTCTCTATGAACGTCAAATCGGTGGACTCTTTCTTTACATCGGGAACACTTAATCTGTGAAATAAGAAAGTATGTTCGTAATCATAATATACCTTTTCGATCAGTGATTCAAGACTTCTTGAGCATGTTAATTCCCCAATCCATACTTATAGAATTAGGGATTGGTTCCCGTCATTGGTATCAGAGCATCTTGTTCCTATTTCCTGATCGAGCGAATTTTTGTGGTCGAATTAGTGTGAAAAACCCGTTTTACGAACCTACTATTCCTAGATCAGTTCGTGACTTTTTGTACAATAAAAGTATTTTTGAACATATAATTAGAACCGTATCGGCGAAACGAGTCCTATGAACACACAGTGGTTTGCAGCGGGCGGAAGGGGGGGACGAAGTTCTCCGCCATGGGTCGCACGTGTATGTTGGAATCAAATATTAAATGTGCTAAGCATGTTGTAGTGCGTAAGGCGTTTAATAAACTTGTCGTACTTGGGCTTTAAAGGTATATCGCTAGTGATAATTATGTCGTGTTGAGGCCCCACTGAATTCAGTGCATTGGACACTGCGCATTTATATCTAGAGACAGAGATAGTTTCGGTGGATTTAGAGGCTCTTCGGTGGCCTTGTACACGATGGATCATATCAAGCAGCTTTCAAAGATCACCTACCTCCAAAGATTTTTCCCTGTATGTGCATACTGGCTATGATGATCATCTCCTACAGCAGAAGGGCACATGGTTTCATCTTCATCAAAGTTGTCATCTCAAGGGAATACATGGGGCGATTGGCTTCCGATAAAGGATGTCTCTGATATGAGAACTCTTCACTATGGCAGAGACGCACGGGCCAGAACCATGTCTACCAAGGCAGAGACGGCTCGGATGGATCGTCTTGCAAGTCTAAGCATCTTGGCGCAGAGCCATGAATTTCAGTTCCCAGGTTTCTACGAATTCTGCCACCAAAAGAGCTTTGAAGTTTGAGGTTAATTTGTTGTCGAATTGTTGGCAAACAAGTGATGACTGCTCACTTTACACGCAAACTTCGGACTGTTGGACGATAAGGTGAAACAACAATCGTTATATCGACAGGCATTCGCGATCGTCGAGTAAAATATATTCCTTTCGGGCGTCGGACGGTCCATAATGATTTTGTATGTAGACAACATCTTCGACTACCAATTTTAGGTAAATGGTATTTTGGAGTATTGGGGTCTTGATTTGCTCTTTCGGTTTACAAATCGATTCGGATCATACATTCATGGCCCGGAATCATTCTTTCTCTCAAGGAACGATTCGGATCATACATTCATGGCCCAGAATAATTCTTTCTCTCAAGGATCAGTTGATTTGGCTAAGTTTGTCGCTTATTGGAGGAGCCTTTCTCATAAGAAAGAGTCATGCCTATTCTGTGTTCATGTTTTGATATTAACTACAGGAATTAGTACATGATCGGAGAAAGATTGAAGAATTGGAAGTAGAAAAACATATAAAAGTTGAAACATTTGAAGTCCGATTATCCAACGAGTGATAAGCTGCCAATAGGCCAAAAGAGTGATTTTCCAACCATGACAGTGTCAAAAGAGTGTAAGCCAGGATGAGCATTGCAGTGCTCATTCAAGTTTAGAAACCTGGATTTTCATATGCTTTTAAAAGGACGTCTCTTTGAAAGGATGATTGAATATAACTTCAGCATTTCGGGAAGCTCTTCGATAGCTGAGCACTTCTTGCATCACGCCAAGTAGTTCCGAAAGAACAGGGTCTTGATGGCGCTCTTGTCCATATTGTGAAGGCAATTCAGCCTTGATAATTAACTTCTCCAGCACAAGTGCATCCCCAAGAAGAAACTTCATCAAGGCGAGCAGATATTTCGACCGAAAACTATTAGCTTGAAAGCCGATGATCTCAACTCGTTTGAGATGTTTCGCCAAACATTCAAAGTTCCCCTTCCTTGCACACAAAAAATCTTCTTCATCATAGTTAAAACGATCTTTAGATTCTTCATCAAGCTCAAACTGCACATGAACCCCCATTTAAGAAACTTGCTTCCCATTAGATGTGGGTCCACGAGGAAAAGAAAATCCATTAGCTCACTAAAATTTCAAACACACAACCTTCATTTATCCACAGCAAATGCTAGTTAGTTTTACTTTGTATGGAGTCTTAATCAATTTGAGCTCTTAAACTCGTCCACACAACAAAATATCTTCTCTTTCTAGGTGCTCATCGCCACCCTATTGGTTCAACGTCCAAACCTACATGGCAGCCAAAGAACCTCCAGTACAACATTGCAGTTACTTTAGAAGTGAACTAAAACAGCTTAAAGTTGTCCAGTACAGATGTTGAGTAGACCGACCGAAGTTAGGGGCAATTTTCAATTTCTAAAACGAGTAAGAGTCTGAATTCGATCTTCTTTATGTGCTTCTGAAGTTTTAACTCACCGTTTAAATATTTGTGCAAAAAAAAAAAGTCGGCACAAGAAGCGAACTGAAAACATCATGGCAGAGGAACAAACCTGCAAATTGGTGAAGCCAGCCAGGCGTATGACTAATTTTTCCAGGCATGGTGAACTTCGTAGTAGGTGCACTATCCCAGGAAGGTCCCAACGAGAGACTGGTGCATTTAGTGTCAAATTCCGACATTTTGACAATGGAGAATGCACTCCTTCCATCTCCCAATAGGACAAAATCTAAGCACAATGAGCAAGCAAAAGAGAAAATTCTGATCATTGTTTGTTTTCCTGCTTAAGGTGAATAAAGACTAACAAAATCTACGGTCCATCCAAATACTGTATTCCTTGATCCTGTCTCCCGCGAAGAATTCACAATGATTCCTCTTCAGAGCACGTCTTATAAAGGGTAAAAAATACGGAGCTCGTACCTGCAAACACGAACCACCTGTGGCGAGTGTAGGAACTCCGCGCAACTTCTCAAGGAGTCCCTTTAAAAGGTCCCGTATCCTCTCCACATGAGACATACTAAAATATAAGATACGAAGATATAAGTTGGCTTCGACCAAAGAGGATACGTCGTCAAGTCTGAACACGGAGTCGTGTGGCGAGAACCCCGACACCCGCAGTGACAGCAAATGAGGGGCCCAAAGATTCTCCGCGTTAGAGAACAAGGAGGGAACGAGTAGCAAGTCCTTCACACTCGTTGAATCTATTCTGATGTTCTTCACGCCCTTGCAGGAGTCTAACTCGAGGGACTCTAAAACAGGACTTCCCCTGAGAATTTTCTGGAGGGAATGATCGCACAACTCTCTATGTCTTATTGACAAGACCTTAAGACAAGGCCACCGAATACTAGTACCCAACGAAAAACAGCAGTAAGAGACCTCCAGGCGTACCAGGCAAGTCAGGCGACTCGCGAACCGCGGCAGCGTGTACAAGAACGGCGAAGCAGTCAGCCCCAGGCAGAGATCCTCCACGCGGCGCGCCATCGCGAAGCGGAGACAGAAGTCGAGCTTGGGCGAGTTGGCTTCGTCGTACACGAAGCCAGTGACGTGGAGCCTCTTCACCGTGGGGGAGGTGCTCTGGATCAGGACGCTGTTGACGAGGGACAGGAAGTCGAAGGAATAGGTTTCGTGATTGCGAGGCCGGTCTCCGTTGAAGACGAAGTGGGTGGTGGTGGTCCAAGTGGACTGCCACCGCTTGGAGAGGACGCTGGTCTTGACGACGTCTTGGAGGGGCAGGAACGAGAAGATGTGGTGGATTACGTCGTTTGGCAAGGCGCCGATGAGATCGCTGGGGCTCAAAGGAGGAGGAGGTTGGCTCCTGCGATTCGGGCTATCGCCAGAGGATTCGCGGTGGATGTCGCCGTGCACGGAGGTCTCCGCCATGGAATATGTATGCGTTCTCGGTCGAGTCCGCCATGGAATATATGCTTTCGAGGCTCTTGACTTTTGCGTTTTATATTTATATGGCATAATTTTATTTTATTTTTTTGTGTGCGTATTTCTCTCTTTTTCAATATTTATAAGAATTTTTGTTTTGTGACCAAGCGAGTGCTCAATGGTCAAGTAATTTTCCCACGTGGAATCAGAATACTCCAGAAAATTGTTACGAATATTGATCCAAAGGTAAACAGGAAGAAGCATAATTCTTTCGTCATGCTAACGTGGCATTCAATTAAAAGGAAAAAAGTGATAAACCTAGTAATCCTTTTGTAATAAGAATCTATATTATTATCCACGAAATAGTTATTATGGCAAAAAAAGGGGTACTATTTCAATCTATTATAGGTAACATATCCATCACGTGGTGGTATTTATGTGACGGCCATATTTGCCTAAATAATAAAAAAGATAAATACAATCAAAAATCCTAAATTATGCACAATGTGACACGTTTACCCTAAACTTTTTTTGTGACATCAAAAACTCCAAACTATACCCATGGTGACACATTTACCCTAAACCTTTTTTTTTTTTTTGTGACACTAAATATCCTGAACTTGTACCATTGTGACATTAATTTTCCAGTTAAAAGCAGCAATTAAAAATATAACGAAAATTCAAGGTGGCGTTGATATGGCGCCATGCAAGTGTCACATTAGAAAAACGTAAAAAAGAAGAAGGAAAATCTGAAGTTATTATTCATCGTCTTCAACATTCGAGTTCCTCAGGCACTTGTCCATCCACTACCCACTTCTATTTGGAGACACCGCTGGAGTGAGATACGATCGATGCGATGATTCCTGGCACTTTCCAAAATCATTTCTGATTGTTGATTTGGTGTTTTAGGTGCCTGTGAACGATGAGCTCATTTGGGACAATGGGACCGCATTCCTTGAGCCCTGCATTGATTGCATCACCGATACTGTTGGAAAGTTTGGGATTTGTTTGTTCTATGGGATGGACGTTTTTCATGATGGATGCCTAATTGTCAAAATCCTGCTTTAAGATTAAATTTGGAATAGATCTTAGCCTGAGCAAGGCCGAGAAAAAGGAAAGGATTGTGTGGCTTAGCTCAGTATTAAATTGTGATTTACAGTATGAAGCATTGGCTTGGCTTTGTGGAGGTTTGAATTTCTCCTGCAATTTGGCTTCAACAAGGGCCAGCCCGACCTCCTCCAATTCAGGCCCTCCTTGGATTCACATTATACTTTTAACTGGAAGGTAAATGTGTCACAATGGTATAAGTCCGGGGTTTCTAGCGTCACAATGAAAAATCTAGAGTCAATGTCTCACAATGGATATAGTTTAGGATTTTTGACGTCCACAAAAAAAAAAAAACAGAGTAAATGTGTCGCGGTATGCATAGTTTAAGGTTTTTGACGGTATTTTTTCTTTAAAAAAAAAGATTAAAGATACTAAAAAGAGAGGGGTGATTACCACGAAAAATAACAAACTGGTACATCAGTATAAATTTACCCAAAATTTTTTTTTACCACAAAAAATCTCAAACTGGTACACATATAAGAAATTTATCCTAAATTTTTTTTGGACCACTAAAAACCCTAAATGGGTACACATTTGATAAATTTACCTCAAATTGGTACACCTATGACAAGTTTATCATCCATTAATTTTTATTAAATTTCATCATCAAATTGCCTAGTTGGATGACACGTGATAATTGCCGAATGTACACGTTTGGGATTTTTATCCTATGTTTATCGGATATGTATCAATTTGGGGCATTTCGTGATATTAACTCAATTAATGGAAACTAACAGAGGGTAAATTCGATACAATTGTACTAGTTTGGAGTTTTTTGTGGTTGAAAAAATTAATTTGGGATATATTTATCATGGGTGTACCAATTTCGAGTTTATTGTAATAAAAAAAATAATTTGGATAAATTTGTCACGGGTGTACTTGTATGGGATTTTTTATTACCATAAAAATTATTTAGGGTAAACTTGTTACATATGTGCCGGTTTAGGATTTTTTGTACGTTTAACTCAAAAGAGAGGTAGTTGCCCTCTCCATACAATTATCATAGGAAGATCTCTTCATAATTTATTTAAAATTGCTATTTCTTGTCAATTTTTAAATTAAATTATTCTTGGAATTTTCCTCTAATGATTTTTTAGCACTTTTTAATAGTTATATCTTCGATGAAACGAAAAATAGCTATATAAAAAAGGGGTGAATATCTTCAATCTTTTAGTTGCTGTCTTTTAGTGGAGAATGAGACATTTTTGAAAAATATTTTTCAGCAAATCCTTTTTTAGGAAAATAACAATATTTTTCGATGTTTGGCTAAAACCCGAAAATAAATGTTACTATAGAAAAATAATCAAAAAAGTCAGAAACCTATTGTAATCGTGCCAATTCAACCATTTAGCCTGTCAATGCTGACATATACACTTTTTAATAATAATTTTTCTTTTCAATTTTTTTATTTTATCTTTATCTTTTCTTTTTTTTCTCTTTCAGTTTGTTTTTTTCTTGCCACCGGTCGGCGAGGGTTGTCCTAGCACGCCGGCCACCGGGCAAGCCCATCACAGCCACTAGCGAGGCCATGGCCGCCTTCGACCTCGGTTGATGAGGCCCTAGCAAGGTTGGCCTCGCCCATATCCGGGCTAGGCGGCCTTGTCCGCAACCATGCGTCCCGATAGCTTGGGTTAGAGAGGCGTGCTCGCGAGCAAGGCAACCGTGCCCACACCCGCGATGGCCTCACCCAATGGTCGGTGAGGAGAAAGAAAAAATAGAAAGAGAAAGAAGAGAAAAAATTAAAAATTAAAAAATTAAAATATTATTAAAAATTATCCACATAAGTGTAGGATGGCCCAATAAATCGAAACAAATCCAAGAGGATTAGTACTCAATTGACGGAAAAAAATTTTAGGATTAAATAGACACAATCGTTATAGATTTAAGACTTCTTTTATAATTCCGCCCGTTAAAATGTTTTCCAGGTTTGGTACGGTTGATTTCCTAAGAGAAAATAGCCGCAAATTTTGAATTTTTAATTATTTTTTCCTTTTCTTTTGTTTCCTACTTCCACGGTTGGTGCTGGTTGCTCACGAGATCAATGCTTTACATTTGCACCATTACTCTCGAGAGTAGATCGTAAAAAACAGGAAAAATGAGGAGGGAGAAAAAAAGGCAGCGAAGGGCAATGCTTCTCTCTCTCTCTCTCTCTCTCTCTCTCTCTCTCTCTCTCTCTCTCTCTCTCTCTCTCTCTCTCTCTCTCTCTCTCTCTCTCTCTCTCTCTCTCTCTCTCTCTCTCTCTCTCTCTCTCTCCAGCGATCCTCTGCGATTTCGGTTTGTGATTATTGAACATTTCACGTTTTGTTCTCGGATTTCATTTCGACTGAACTTGATTTCAAGGCGTTCTGGCAAGTAGAGCGACGGTGGTCCCATTGCTTCAGTGCATCAATTCGCCATCGAGCGACGTACTAAAGACCAACGGCTTGATGGTTTTCGATTCTAGCGTCGGCAGCGGCTAGAGCCGTAAGAGCGAAGGCAAGAAGGAAGGGCCGTGGAGGCCTCGCCCTAGGTCTATCACAGCCCCTCAAGCCAAGGAGATGGCCTCGCCCCGAGCCTTCGTGGCCCTGTTGGCTGAGGGTGACATGGCCCTCTCCCCCGGCCTGAGTGAGCCCTTCTCGACGGTCTAGGGTGGTCGGAAAAAAAAATTGAAAATAAAAAATAAAAAATACAAAAATCTGAATGGAAAATTAAATAAAAAATCCATGTATGACGATTTTGTTGGAAAGGACATCTAAATGATCAATTTTACCTCGATATGGTACTTAAGTGAACGGAGAAAAAAAGTTATGATATTCAAGCGAGTGTCATACAAAAGTTATAGCATTCCCGCTATTCTTATCCCCATAATCGCTCCTTGTTAATGATCCTAAAAACATCTTGAATTCTCAATTTCATGTAAATGGTATATTGGGATTGCATGGGGCCTTCGGGCTTTCTTTGTTATTTTGCTCTTTCCCATATGGTATAAAAAAGACTAGGGAAAACACCATAAAAAACCCTAAACTATACCACTGTGACACATTTATCTTAAACATTTTCTTGTGATACCAAAAATCCTAAACTTATACCCATATGATACATTTATCCCAAATATTTTTTTTTATGACACAAAAAATCCCAAACTTATACTAATGTGACATATTTATCCCAAAATTATCTTTTTGTCACACAAAAAAATCCCAAACTTATAGGCATGTGACTCATTTACCATAAATTTTGAGGTAAATGTGTCAAAGGAATACCGATTTGATATTTTTAGTATCACAAAAGAAGTTTGGAGTAATGTGTCGCACTAGTATAAGCTCGGGTTAAATGTATCACATGGATAAAAGTTTGAGGGTTTTTTGTCCCAAAAAAAATTTAGGGTAAATGTGTCACAATTGGTGTAATTTAGGATTTTTCATAGCTTTTCCCTAGTCTTTTCTTGTGTTACTTGCTCAATGTGCTTAGATTCTGTTCCTATGGGAGATGGAAGGAGTGACATCTCCATTGTCAAAATTTCAGAATCTGACACTAGTCTCAAAAGTTAGTCAATGGGCCCTTCCTGAGATAGCACACCCACTACAAAGTTCAGAGTGTCTGGAAAAATTAGTCATACACTTGGCTGGTTGAACCAACTTGCAGGTTTGTTCCTTCTTATGATATTTTCATTTCGCTTATTGTGCTGACTTTTATTTCGCACACATGTTTAAACAGTGAGTTAAAACATTATAAGCACATAAAGATGATCAAATTCAAACTCTTACTTGCTTTAGCAATTGAAAATCGCCGGTAACTTCGGTCAGTCTACTCAACATCTGTGGAAGGCAACTTTAAGCTATTTTAGTTCATGACTTAAAGTAACGGCAGTGCTGTACTAGAGGCTCTTTTGCTGCCATGTAGGTTTGGATCAACTAATAGGTTAGCAACGAGCACCTATAAAAAGAAGATTTTATGTTGTGTGGACGAGTTTAAGTGCTCAAATTGATTAAGACTCCATATAAAGCAAAACTAACTAGCATCTGTGGAGGACAAATGGAGATTATTTGTTTGAAATTTTTGTGAACCGATGAATTTTTCTTTTCCTCGTGGACCCACATCTAACGTGAAGTAAGTTTCTTAAATGCGGCACTCATGTGCAGTTTGAGCTTGATGAAGAATTGAAATGAGTTTTTTAACTTTGACGAAGACATTTTTCTGTGCTCAAGGAATGGTGACTTTGAATGTTTGGCGAAATATCTCAAGAGAGTTGGGATCATCAGATTTAGAGTTCATCATTTTCGGTTGAAACATCTACTCGCCCTGATCAAGCTTCTTCTTGGGGATGCACTTGTGCTGGAGAAGTTGATCATCAAGGCTGCTTTGTGCGCACAGCATGGACAAGAACATCTTCAAGCTGCTGTTGCTATGGAACTTCTTGCTGTCAGCCAAAATGTGCTCAGCTATCGAAGAGCTTCCAAAACTGCTGAAGTTATCTTCAACGTACCTTTTAAAAAGGTGTCCCTCTAAAAGCATATGAAAACGGGGGATTCCCATTAATCTTATGGCAAGAGGGTGTATTGCTATGGGCACTACACTGCTCATTAGTAAAGTTACATGAACCAGGATAGTATTTGCTAGCAGAACTGGATCATAAGTTCGACTTCTTGAAAACCAAAACACAATTTATTATCTTGCATTAAGATTTGAAATAACTTTAGATTCTTCAATCTAAAGTAGCTGGTACTTCATTACAATAATCGAAGATTTTACCAATTAGATTCAACGCAATTTGGAACATAACTTGCTTTCACTTTAGCCCAATTTGGGTCTAAGATTTGTTCCATTAAATATTCGTTAAGCCGAATCAAGCCGCATTATATTTGGCCGGCGTAGAACCTTCTTTTGTTGTTTCTTATTTCAAAGGTCTTCGTCAAATGAAGCAAACTTATCGTTCAATGGTCCGAAATTCACTGGACAACATATATTCTAAAATCGATCCGTTTCTTTAGCTGCTTGGTCACCATCCGAATGCAAAACCTCCAACCTTTCAAGCCCTTTCGGCAGCATAATTCCCAAGAACCTTGGGAATGTATCCATGGCCAAAGGGGCTTCCCACGGTGTGATCCAAAGCAAACTCTGCGGCGAACGATCGAATTGCGCGGCAGGAAGGCCACTTTCTCCTTCTTCTCCCCTTCCTCTGAAATGAAGTGAGGAATCCTGGCATTTTCATTAGCGCCTTTACCGAAAGGCCTAGTCTGTAACATCTCCTCCTCTTGCGCATCGAAGACATTATCAAGACCCAGGTCCTCTACAAACAGTGGCGGTTCACTTGGACTACCGCCATTGACCTCCTTTTTCTCCAATGGCTATGTAGATGTTACTTCATGATAATTTTCAAATTGGTATGATTTGGTATATTTGTCTTAAATTAATTATATTTATTTTCCAAAAAATTCCGAACCAGCACCCTAATTTACAAATTGATAAGAGATAATCGCCTGGGGACGATTGTGTATATTATTTCATTGGGGACATGCAAACTCAAATGCAGTGTATTTTTTATTGGTATCTTCTAAGCTATGAGTGTAAATGCAGTGTATATAAAATCCTAAACTATATCCATTGTGACACATTAACTCTAAAAATTTTATGTCACATAAAAAACTCTTGAATTTTTATTCATATGATACATTTACCCCAAACTTATATCAGTGTGTCGTATTTACCCTAAACTTTTTTTGTGACATTAAAAACCCTAAACTTGTATCCGCGTGACATATTTATCTTAAAATTTAGGGTAATGAGTCACCCGCCTACAAGTTTGGGGTTTTTGTATCACAAAAAAATAATTTGGGATAAATGTGTCACATTGGTATAAGGTTGAAATTTTTTGTGTCATAAAAAAAATATGTCACACGGATACAAGTTTGGGGTTTTCGGTATTGTAAAAAAATGTTTATGGTAAATGTGTCACAGTGGGCATAATTTAGGATTTTTGGTGGTTTTTTTTCAATTAAAAATTAGGGGTGAACATTTCCCGATCCGGTCCGGTCCCACCTTGGAACCGAGAACCGGACTGGGAGGACGGGTTCTTAGGTGGTCCAATCATTGGACCACATTTCCTTAATTGTGTCGTATTGTCGCTAAACCTGAAAATCGCACTAAGCATCACAAACATCTTAGATTTCGGTTTAGGTTTACATTTAGATTTTTTCTTTTAAAAAAAGGTTGTTCGGTCTGATCTGCACCGTCCGGTTTCTCCATGGAACTGGAAATTGCACCGACCTTAACCGGTTCCAATTATATGGAACCAAAAACTGGACGAGAACCCGCGAGAGCCGTACCTAACTGGCCAATTCAGTCCGATCCGGGTGATTCCGATCGGTCCATTATCCTCAACCCTTTTAAAAACTATCCATAGTCATCCGGTGGGTAGCCCGCAATAATTTGCGTTGTAAATCGTAACGGTACAAAACAATGATTCCTAATTTCAATTGATGTTCGCAACTTTAAGTAAATGTTATTTTGGGATGCCCACTTTTAGACAAATGTTCTTTTGGGATTTCACGGCGCCTTTGGGCATTCTTTATAATTTTTCTCTTTCCTATACCGTATAAAAAGACTACCGATTTCATACATTCATTGCCCGCAAGATACCAATCAAATATACACTGCATGTGAATTTATATGTGTACATCCAAATAACATAAACAGTCATCCTCGGATGATTATCTCTTATCAATTTGTAAATAAATAAAGCCTACTAAAAAACAAAGAAAATTAATTTGAGGTAAATGTGAAATGGGGTGCCGGTTTGGAATTTTTCGCGAAATAAAAAATTAATGAGGTAAATGTATCATGGCATATCAATTTGAAATTTATCATGGCATTAACTCTTGCCAATGTATTCGATGCACAAGAGGGAGAAGATGTCGTGGATCAGGTTGTTTGGTAAAGACACTAATGAAACTGTCGAGGTTCCTCACTTTATTTGAAAGGAGTAGAAGGAGAAAATTGGCTTCGTTCTGTGCAAATTGATTGTCTGCCAAAGAATTTGTCGTGGATCCGATTGTGGACAAAGCTCTCGGCCACAGATATCATTCCAGGGCTTCTTTGAATTCCGCCACACGAAGGGCCTTTAAAGTTGAAGGCTTTTTTTTTCAGATGGTGAGCAAGCAACTAAAGGACCATTGTACGATAAGTTTGTTTCATTTGATGAAGACCTTTGCAATAAAAAGCAAAAGAAGAAGGAGAAGGAGGAGGAGGAGGAGGAGGAGGAGGAGGAGAAGAAGAAGAAGGAGCAGAAGAAGAAGAAGAAGAAGAAGGAGAAGAAGAAGAAGAAGAAGAAGAGGAGGAGGAGCAGGAGGAGGAGCAGGAGGAGGAGCAGAAGTAGTAGTAGTAGTTTTTATACCTTGTAGAAACGTATAATGGTTCAAGGGTCCCTCTATTTGAGCAAGAGAGTAGGGGCAAACATTATGCAGCTCGATTCGGCTTAATGAATGTCGAATAGAACAAATTTGTATTACCATTATTTGACCCCAATTGTATGCAAGTGGAAGCAATTTATGTTTCGAATCGAACCGAAACTAATTGGTAAAACCTTTGATTCTTTTAATGTGCTCTTTGTTGCTGATTCTTTGAACTTCCAAATTCACACAAACACAGCACATCTCAAACAATATATTAGTATTCTCATAGAGAAAATGTACCTCATAGGTACATAATTATACATAGTAAAAATTCCAGCTGAACTAGATTATAAAATCTAAGCTATTTCAAAATTTGATGATGGATAATAAAAATTGAAAAATGTTCCAGGGATTGATCTCGCGCATTGTTTTGATTTTCAAAAAGCTGAACCGAAATTAGCCACAAAAATGGTTTTGTTAAATATTCGAGTTTTTCAACCCAAAAAAAAAAAAAAATTCAAGGTCATCTTATTTTGGGCAACAAAGTACTTCAAAGTTTTCTTCAAAATCAAATTATAAAACATGTACCATGGTTTGATCTCGCAGTTTGCTTTGATTTTCAAAAAGCTCAACTGAAACTAACCACAAAAATGTTTATATTCAAATTTTGAGTTTATCTTCTTTTGGGCAGCAAAGTACTTCAAAGTTATCTTCGAAATCAAATTGCAAAGATGTCTTTGCCACATTAATATTTCCAAAATGTATAACCTTAATCTTCCAAGAGTGCACATAAATGATACACCCCTCATTTTTCTATTTTGCTTGAAAAAGAAGAGAAAAATGAGAAATATCTTATCCAAAACACCCTTTCATATGTCCATTATCTAAAACACTACTATTAAAATCTTTCCTCAAGAGCTTCATATTTACAACTAAACTAAGCTAAACTTGAAAGAAGTGTAACTTAGGTACATGTTTACTGTCAAAAGAGAGTGAATAAGAATGAGCAGTGTAAGGCTCCTTCAAGTTTAGAAACCCCCCGACCAAAAAACAAAAAAGAAAGTTTAGAAATCCGAATCTTCATATGCTTTTAAAGGGACCCCTATTTACAAGGAAATTTAAAGATAACTTCAGCATTTTGGGAAGCTCTGCGATAGCTGAGCACATTTCAGCTCACACTAAGTACTTTGAAAAGATCAGCGGTCTCTAGACGTTTTTGTCCATGTTGCGCATGCAAATCAGCCTTGATAAACATCTTCTCCAGCTCAAGTGTACCACCAAGGAGAAACTTAATCAGGGCCAGCAGATGTTTCGACCCAAAACTATTAGCAAAACCGATGATCTCCACTCTCTTGAGATGTTTTGCCAAACATTGAAAGTTTCCCTTCCATGAACGCAAAAGATCTTCTTCGTCAAAGTTAAAACGTGCTTCAGATTCTTTGTCAACCCCAAACTGCACATAGTTAACCATTTAAGAAACTTACTTCAAATTTGATGCGGATCCACGAAAAAAAAAGCCTCACTAAAATGTGAAAAAAAAAAAACAACTTTCATTAGTCCATCTAAGATGATAGTTCTAGTTCATATCGAGTACTAATGAATTTGAACTCTTAAATATGTCTACACAATGAAACATCTTCTCTTTCTAGGTACTTATCGCTAACCTATTAGTTCAAGATCTTAACGCTGCATGGCAGCAAAATAAAAGAACCTCCAGTGTGAAACTGCAGTTACTTCTATTTTTTTGGGTCAAGACACTGTAGTAACTTCAGGACATGACCTAAAACAGCCTAAGGTGGCCCTGCACAAATGTAGATTATGCTGACTAAGTTACTTTCAAATTTCAGTTGTTGGAATAAGTAAGGGTTCGAGATCGGTCATCTTTATGTGCTTCTAAAGTTTTAACTCACTGTTTAAACATTCATGTATAGAGGAAGTTAGAACAAGAAGCGAATTGAAAATATCATACTGAGGGAACATACTTTCAATAGGGAGAGGCCAGTCAGATGTATGACTAATTTTTCTAGGCACAGGGAGCTTTGTAGCATGTACGCTATGCTAGGAAGGTCCCATTGACAAACTCGTGCGCGTAGTATCAGATTCTGACAATTTGACAATGGAGATAGCACTCCTTTCATCTCCAACACGGACAGAATCTACGCACATTAAACAAGCAAAATAGAAAAATTAATTAGTATTTATTTTCCTGTTTAACTTGAATAAAGAATAACAAAACATCCTTTGACCCTGTCTCCCAATCGGAAAAGGACCTGTAAGGATACTAAAGGAGAAATGAACATATGAATCTCTTTAGGAATCGAGACTATTTACATAAAACTTGTGACACTTGAAGGATCTGTTAATTCTAGTAGTTTCACTTGAGACAGCAAACCACGTTATTGACTGAAGTTTCCAAGAAAATCCATCCATTGCCTCTGTAAAATATTCTGAGAATACTATTCTGTAAGATTATTATGGAACAGCAGCCTAGTGTGATGAGAGAGTAAGACTAATCACGGACATCATTCAACACGAGCACATCTTATAAAGGTAAAAAGTACTGAGCTGGTACCTGCAAACACCAACCGCCAATGGTGATCTTAGGAACTTTGCGTAGCTTCTCAAGAAGTTTCGTTAGCAAATCACAGCACATCCTCATGTGACCAGGCACATCAAAATCTATCTTGGCTTCGACCAAAGAAGATATATCGTCAAGTCTGAACACGGAAGAAAGACGACCTGATACACGCAACGACAGCAAATGTGGAGCCCAAATTTTCTCCGTGTTAGAGAACCTGTCGCCGATGAGCACCAACTCTTTCACACTCGTCGAATCTATGATAATGTTCTTCACGCCCCTGCACCAATGTAACTCAAGAGACTCTAAAACAGGACTTCCCCTGACAATTCTCTCTAGGACATCATCACTCAACTCTGAATATTCGATCAACAGGACCTTAAGACAAGGCCACCTAATGGTAGTACTCAACGAAAAACAGCACAAACCAACTTCCAGGCGCACCAACCAGCTCAAGCAATACAAGAACGGCGGCAGTTTATACAAGAACTGCAGCCCAGTAATCAGAAGCAGGCGAAGATCCTCCACGCGGCACGCCTCCGCGAAGCGGAGCCAGAGGTCGAGCTTGGGGCGGCAGGCCTCGTCGTACTTGAAGTGGGTGATGTGGAAACTCTTCACCGAGGGCGAGGTGCACCGGATCAGGACGCTGTCGACAAGGGACAGGAAGTCAAAGGTGTAGGTGCCGTGATTGCGACGCCGGAGTCCATGGAAACCATGGAAAACGAGGTGGTTGGTGGTGGTCCAAGTGGACCGCCACCGCTTGGAGAGGACGCTGGTCTTGACGACGTCTTCGAGCAGAAGGAATGAGAAGATGCAACAGATCACGTCGTCTGGCAAGGCGCCAATGAGATCCCTAGGCCTCAAAGGAGGAGCTTGGTTTCCTTCGGTGCGACTCGGCCGGTCGCTGGAGGATTTGCGGTGGATGGCGCCGTGGACGTTGGCCCCCGCCATGGATTTGAAATTCTGGGGTTTCCGCGGATGTTCCCCCGAGCTTTCCAAGGTTTTTGCTTTTTCTTTTTTCTTTCTACCCTTTCCCTCTTTATTCTAATTTCTGCAAAACTCAATTTGATTAGATCAATTAGTTATTGATTCGATTTGGAATATATATTTTTTCCTCTTCGATCCGATTTCCTATCCTTTTTTAAAAACGCTGTCTTATCCTTCAATTTTTTTATACTCATTCCATTTTTAGGCTGAAAATTTTCTTTATCGGAAATTTTCTCTTTCTAGTTATTTATGCAAGCATGACTGAATAATGAATCTGATTGCAAAAAAAAATTAGAAGATTTCAATGGAAGGAGGAGTAAAATTAAACTTATGCTTAGAGAAAAAAAATGTATTAAGAAATCGACTTACGTGATACACTAACTCATTCGATATTTTCTTTATTTTTTCATCCCCTTATAAATGTGTGTTTCTCAAACATCTAGGATAAAAAGATTCTTAATTTTGGCTTGGTATGCTCCTCGCTATTTTTGAGTTAGACAAAGGTTAAATGCACACCTCTCACCCTTTGATTTGCGATATGAAATAACATCGAATTAACAGTAACGATTTTGTGAATATAAAACTAAACTCAGAATGAATACGGGAGAGATATTTTTTATTTGATGTGCAGGATAATCTAAGAATAAAATTAGCAAGCTTGAAACTCTTTTAATTAGTTTAACTACGTGAAGATTAAATCCTAATATTATAATGCTGTTTCTTCGAATTATAAATTTGATATGTAACTTACAAGTTACTCGCATCTAATTATAATCATAAAAGTAAGATTAGAACTATAATGCAATATCCGATGATTATAAGTCGGTCAAGAATTATTACGACCTTTTAATATAAATTCTATCAAATTACTTTTAATGAGTGTCATAATACAAATCATGAACTATTAGTAGTTTTTGCAATAAATTATTATTTACCCAGTATAATAAAATTCCCATTATTTAATTATGGCACTTAACATCTTCATTATTTGTGTTTAATAATCAAGTCATCTTATAATTTAATTTTCACTTAATTGAGTATTCTAAAATCCTAGTCTGGTTGCTCATCTACTGAGCATCATGCACTAGCTAACCGTAACATTAAATTAAAACGAAGGCTCTGTATGTTTAGTTAAAAAAGAATGATTTGTAAAATATTTTCTTGAAAAATAATAACTTTTATCTCTCGAAATAATTAATCAATAAAAAATAGTTTCGTATGGAAATATTTTGCATTTATCATTTTGCAAACAAGAAAAATGATTATTTTGAGAGAAATATTTTTAAACTATTTATTTTTTGCGAAACAAGCAGAATCTAAATTAAAATGTTATAATAGTTACCCTATAACCAATCGTGTATGTTAGATTCTTATTCTTGAATCTACCCGGCACCCATTAGATCATGCATGCTCGCTTTTAGGTCTCTAAAGACTCCCTTGTTTTGACAAATTACATGTTGAGTTCATCAATAATAGGCCTAAAAAAATTTAGCAAATCTCATAATTTTTTATGAGATTTTTTTCCTTAAAATTACTGAGTAAGTCCTAAAACTGTTCCATTGACGCGCTTGAGCGCGAAAACTCACATTTCGTGCATTTAAGCCCTCAAACATTCAACTTGGATGCACAATTTTTAACCTTTTCTATTCTTTTAATATCCCACGACTATTAATTTAAAAAATCTCACCCGAACATCCGGCAAAACTTGCCGGAGCTAATGGAAAGACTAATGATTAAAAATCGAACCCCGAAATACTGATTAGTTCCGATTACAACTTTCTTGCCGGGAAAAAACCAAACTAAACCACAAAAAGGGTTATGTTAAAATTCCACTTTATCTTCTTTTGGGTAGCACAGAAGTACTCCAAGTTCGAGTCTTTGAAATCAAACGCGACCGAATTATGAACAAATTTTCAAACAGAGAAAGCTGAGCAATATCTCAACCAAAACATCCCTTTGATATGTCAATAATTCACTGCTATTAACCTCCTTCCTTGAGTAGGTTCATATTTACAAATGATCGAGTTTAAATCAGGAACATGTTAAAAACCTGATACTGTCATAGTTCACGTAACTTTACTGTCAAAAGAGAGTGAATAAGAATGAGCAGCGTAGGGTGCAGGGCAACATACCCTTGCCATGAGATCAACCAAAACCGGGACTTTTGCGTGCTTTTATGAGACACCTATTCAAAAGGATAATCAAAGATAACCTCAGCATTTTTGGAAGCTCTTTGATATCTGAGTACGTTTCGGCTCGTGCCAAGTAGTTTCGACAGAACAGCAGCGTCATGGCATTTTTGTCCCTTGCATGTGGGCAATTCAGTCTTGATAATCAACTTCTCCAGCACAAGTGCTTCCCCAAGAAGAAACTTAATCAGGGCGAACAGATGTTTTGACCCAAAACTATTAGCTCCAAAACCGATGATCTCAACTCTCTTGAGATGTTTTACCAAAAAGTCGAAGTTCTCCTTCCGTGATGGTAAAAAATCTCCTTCGTCAAAGTTAAAACGTTCTGCAGATTCTTCAAAGAGGTCAAGCTGCACAAAGATACCCCATTTAAAAAACTTACTTCACATTAGAAGATGATCCACAGGGAAAAAATTCATCTGCTAACTAAAATTTCAAACAAACAACCATCATTTGTCCACCGCACATGCTACTTAGTTTTACTTTATATGCAGTACAGATCAATTTGAGCCCTTAAACTCGTCCATACCATATAACATCATCTCTCTCGAGGTGCTCATATTAGTTCAAGATCCTAATGTACATGGCAGCAAAAGAACCTTCTGTACATCAATGCAGGTTACTTTAAGACATGAACAACAACAGCTTAATATTGCCCTGTACAAATGTTGAGTTGACTGACAGAGTTATGGGCAATTTTCAATTGCTAAAATAAATACAGAGTTTGAGACTGATCATCTTTTTGTGCTTCCAAAGTTTTAAATCACTGTTTAAACATTTGTGCAAGAAAGAAGACAGCAGAAGAAGTCAACTGAAATATCATAGCAAAGGAGCAAACCTGAAGGGGGAGGTCAGTCAGGACTATGTCTAATTTTTCCAGGCACTGTGAATTTTTTAGCAAGTATGCTATCCCAGGAAAGTCCCATTGGCTAACTGGCCCATGTAGTATCAGGTTCTGACATTTGAAGAATGGAGAAGGCAGTCCTTCCAACTCCAAAAGGGACAGAATCTAAGCAGCGAGCAAGCAACAAAGAAAATATAATTAATATTTCTTTTCCTGTCTTACATGAATAAAGAATAACAAAATTACGGTCCATCCGGACAATCTATCCTTTGATCCTGTCTCCCAGCCGGGAAAAGAGCGATAGGAAACCACAAGCGGAAATAAAAGTGAATCTCTTTACGAATCGACAGTATTTACATATGCTTCTCATGTAAACTTGTGATCTTTGAATGATCTGAAAATTCTATTAGTTAGTCCCATGAGACATCAAACCTCGTTACTGACGGAAGTTTCCAAGTGAATCTGTCCATTGCTATTTTAAAATAATATGAGAAATCTCTGTAAGATATATTATCGAACAACAGCAAAATGTGACAAGAGACCATGATTTGGTTCTGCCAGCCTAAGATGACTAGATCCATTATTCTGTCATATTTCCAGATAAATGACTTTTCTATATAAACTGAAAGAATGAATTGAAAAGGCACACCTTCAAATGATCTATTCATACATCTTTCTTTTTCTTTTCTTTTTGCGAAAATCAAGCATCTAATAATGTTGTGTTGAGTAGCATCCATAATAATTAACAATATCTAATGAATTGAAAAGGCACACCTTCAAACGATCTATTTATGCATCTTTTTTTTTTTTTTTTGCGAAAATCAAGCGTCTAATAATGTTGTGTTGAGTAGCATCCATAATAATTAACAATATCTAAATAATCTAATGGCATTCATTGTCTTCAACAGAGTGATCCCAGATCCATTTATTGGAAATTAAACAGAGGGAAGAAGCTCCGTGGTTCACATGGTTCGCTATATGTTCTTAAATTATAATTTGAAACACTACCAGTAACTATTTATGCAGGCATTCACAATAATGCCGAGAATGCCACAGAGACCTGAGGTCACTCGACCTGGGCAGCAAACACGACTAGACGGTGCTAATCACAGACACTTATAAAACGTAAAAATAATGAGCTCGTACCTGCAAGCACCAACCGCCAACGGTGATTGTAGGTACTCCGTGCAGCTTCTCAAAAAATCCCTTCACCAAGTCGCAGCACATCCTCTTTTTATCGGAGACAAGAGTTCCAGTTCGAATTCGAATGGAAAAAACTAACTCAGCTTCAACCAAAGAAGATACATCGTCAAGTCTGAACATGGAATCATGATACCATCTGCCTAATACACGCAGTGACTGCAAATGCGGGGCCCAAATTCTGTCCGGATTAGAGAACCAGTGATCGTTGAGTACCAACTCTTTCACGCTTGTTGAATCTATTATAATGTTCTTCACTCCTTTGCACCCGCGGAACTGAACGGACTCTAAAACAGGACTTCCACTGAAAATTCCCTCAAGTATATCATCACTGAACTCTGAATATTCTATCACCAAAGTCTTAAGACATGGCCACCTAATAATCCCACCCAATGAGAAACAACACAAACTGACTTCCAGACGCCCCAACCAACTCAAGCTATACAAGAACTGCGGCAGTTCATACTTTACCGGCGAGAAGAAAGACGGCCTCAGGTGGAGCTCCTCCACAGGGCGTCCCGCCACGAAGCGAAGCCATAGGTCGACCTTGGGGCGGTCGGGCTCATCGTACCTGAAGTCGGTGAGGTGGAATTTCTTCACCGTGGGCGAGGTGCACTGGCTCAGGACGCTGTCGACGAGGGACGGGAAGCCCAAGGTACCGATCTGTCCATCGAAGACAAGGTCGGTGGTGGTGGTCCAAGTGGACCGCCAGCGCTTGGAGAGGACGCCGGTCTTGACGGCGTCTCGGAGGGGCAGAAACGAGAAGATGCGGTGGATCGCGGCGTCTGGCAAGGAGCTGAGGAAATCCCTAGGGCTGCTGCTCCGTTTCAAAGAAGGAGGAGGATGTGGGTTTTGTGTGGTGCGATTCGGTCGGTCGCCGGAGGATTCGCGGAGGATGGCGCCGTGCACGGAGCTCTCCGCCATGGATTAGGAATTCTAGGGCTTCTGCAGTCGTTCCACGAGTTTCCTTTATCCTTTAATGCTCCTTTTATACTTATCCTATTTTTGTGGCAATGTGTGTGTATATATATATGTTTTGCCGACAGTGGAAAAAGAGTCGGAGAACCAAAATTAAACTTAAACTCAGAGAAAAAAAAATAATTGTCGTAAGGAAGAAGAAGAAAAGAAAAATAAAAAAAAAAGGAAAAGACAAAGGGGAGAAAGCAGACTTTTGATTCTCCTAAATTGAGGTAAATGTGAAATGGGGTGCCGACTTGGTATCTCTTTATTAAATAAAAAAAATAATTCGAGATAAATGTTCCACAACATATCAATTTGCAATTTACGATGGAATTGACTCTTGAAGTAACATCCACCATGGTTTTGCTTGGCGGACGAAGCCGGTGGAAAAAAGTAGGTCGGTGGCGGCGGTCCGGGTGAATAGCCGCTACTTGAAAAAGACGTATAGGTCTCGACGGCGTCTTCGTGTAAAGGCATTGATGAAATCGTCAGAGGTTCTTCGCTTTGTCTCGAAGTCGGGAGGAGGAAATCGGTTTCACTCTGTGCATTTTGGTCGTCCGCCGCAGAATTTGCTTTGGATCACTCCGTGCGTGGGGAAAGCTCTAGGCCATGGATATCATCCACTTCCGGGGTTTTTCGTGAATTTTGCTGCCAAAAGAGCTTTGAAGTTGGAGGTTTTGTACTCGGATGGCGAGCAAGCAACTAAAAGACCGGATCTATTTAGACGATAAGATTGTTTCATTTGATGAAGAGACCTTTGCAATAAGACTACTCTCGCAGAGGAAAATGAACCTCATGGACGCAGACACCGATCGACTAGAATAAAAAGTCTTAAGCAATCTCAAATCTTAGCAACAGATGTTTTGATTTTTGTTTTTATTAAATTTGTAAGTTGCGTCTGTTAATTATTGGAATATACGCTTCCATGGTTTCATTTGGCATTTTCATTTCAACACGACATGATACGAAATGCGACACTTAATTTCTCAAAAAAGTAGAGAATTCCGACATGTTGAGACACGTTCTGTGTTAAATATGTGTTTGTATATATATAAGGTCAATTATTATGTATTATAAAAATATCAGCAATGAGTTTTTTCTTCTTGATTCAAGATTTTTTTTTTTTTGTACATTGATATATAACTTAAGTATATATATTTTTGATAAATTTATATTTTGATCCTTAAAAATGCATAAAATTGACCCCGTGTGTGTCGATGTAGACGTGTCGCCGACGTGTCCGGAGCGCTGATCAGGTATTGGTCGCATGTCGGAGAGTGTCGGACGCACACGGAGGTGTCTCGGGCGGTTGTCGGTGCTTTCTAGCCAGCAACAACCATATAGACGCAAATTTTTTATCAGCGGTTGTAGATTGGCCGTAACAATAATATTTCATAGCCTTTTGGGAATTATTAGTTCGTACTATTTAGATATGTCTTCATCTTCATCCAAAGTTCAGAACACGTGTTTTCCTTTTTTAAATTGTGAAGAAAATCCCGAAGATTTTATGGGGATTTTTGTCTCTGTACTGATCAAAAGTAGAACTAGAACTTATGTAGTCGTATCTTGTCGTTTTGCCAAACCCTAAACGCTTCATTGTCGTGGCGCAGCCAACAGCAAAAGCTTGAAGAATCCTCCACGCATGGACAGGATCGAACTACCACGTCCTTCTGATGATCAAGATGAAACCCGAGACCATCAAAACCAGTGTCTTGTCCTTCTTGACCAATTGCCTGACGCCATAATCCTTCATATCTTCTCCTTCTTGACCACAACAGAATCCATCAAAACCAGTGTCTTGTCCAAGCGATGGCGTTCCACTTGGACCTCTAATCCATATATTACTTTCTCTTTACCGGTCGACAAAAGGCCGAAACGGAACTCCAAGAACTTCATACATTTCACAGAAGCTTTCATAGACACGGTACTGTCATTCTGGACCACAATTAAGGTAAAAAGGTTGCTCTTTGACGTTCCTTTCCATGCCTCGATGCAGTCGAGCATTGATAGGTTGCTCCAATTTGCTGTCCGGCACAACTTCGAAGAGTTGTCGATGACCCTGTCTAGTGGGCGGTCATCTAGTTGGCCACTCACCGTCTATGTGTTGCCGCATTTCTTGTTCCGCTGCACCACGCTAGTAAGTTTTCGCGTGATCTGTTGCTGTTTTCTCATGATTGGCGCTGTGAACTGGTCTTCGCTGAAGATATTGCGCATTGAATTTGCGGACTTCGATGATGATGCGATGATAAGACTGTTGAGTGGCAGTCCTGTTCTAGAGTCACTTGAGTTGAAATTCTGCCAGGGGTTCAAGCACATTAGAGTGGAATCAAGAGCTTTGAAAGAGTTGGTGATCGATTCTCACGGGACGCGAAGCTTAATCCTGGAAATTTGGGCTCCTTATCTACTCAAATTACGCCTAGTGGGCAATTCTGTAGGGGCAGGGTTCAAAGTACACGAGGCATCTTCCTTGGTTGAGGCCGATTTAAATTTCGACTTGACTTATGCACTCGATGCATTTGGTCGGGTTCGCGCTCATGGTGATCTTGTCAAAGGGCTTCTCCAGAGGCTGCATCATGTCACGAAGTTGGTGATGGGGAGCTGGTGCCTTCAGGTGCCAATTTGTTTAATTTTAAGCCTAGATTCGGATTGACTGGGGCATTGTTTGTTGGCTTGATGATACCATGCTCTTAAACTGCTCAATGAAATATTGTCATCTTATCCGGTTCAGCAAAACATTAAAACTTCAATAGGACCAAAAATCTGATGTCCCATAAGAAAAATTTCTTAAGAAGCATCTGCTGGTCGCATGCTCATTTTTGGGGTCTGTCTGCTGTTGTGAGAGAGCATGTCTTATGTATGATCTTCTTTAATGCTTGAACTACGACTGGCATGCTTAGGTGCTGTCGCTAATGGACACGAGAGAATTGCGTCTTCCATCCTTAGAATGTCGGCATCCGACATTCCTCATTGCAGCGGACCATAAGGGAGTTCCCGGTCTAGCAAAAATACTCGAAAGTTCGCCATGCTTGGAGAAGTTATTCTTACAACTGACTTGCAAACATAGTAGTTCTTGGGTACGAAACTGCTAGAACCCTCTCAATTCAGTTCTAACACTAGATTTGCATGCACATATATAGGTTGTGAATTTCAGCCTTAGGGCACATATAAACCAGTTATTTCTTTTCTTCTTGTGAGTGAAAATCGTCTTTTGTACCTCTTTCATTTTAATTGACATTCCAGGTTCTCCATTAACATCATGTTAAACCTTGATACTTTTTTGTCTCAGTTCCAATTGTAGCGCCCATCGTTTGCCCTAATGTCTTATATTTGCACTTAGTCCTTGCAGAATCTTGGCCGTCCCAACTTTGATGCAGAAGAATTCTGGAATTCTCCAAAGCGAAGGATCTACCGGCGTCTAACGCATGTCAAGGTTGTCGATCCTGGTGCCAATTTGTTGGCATGGGAACCTGCTCTTTCCATGCTCAAGTTTCTCCTCCAGAATACACCCAGTTTGGACGAAATAGCGATCAACAGTGCCAATTCCAACCCGTCCAAGGCGATTCATCCATGGGTGTTGCTCAAAGTTGCCCGGATAATTCTGTCGCACGCAAGGTGTTCTCCGAGCGCGAAGGTCATTCTTAAGTATCCTTCCCAAGGATGTCCTTCTAAACGCGCGCGTAAGTCCTGATTTGTTCATCACCACCTATGATGGCTTTTCCTCGTTTAGTTACTCCGGAATTTTAGCCTAACATTTACTGGAGTTCCGGTTACGTGCATTTGAAATATCATCCCTTTGTGCTTGTCCAACTGGACTTGTGGCTCAGCTTACTATCGTTTCATCAAGTGTGTGTCCGTCTCAAGAAACGGCTAGTTTGGCTGTTTATCTCAGTGAATGACACAGGTTTACAAGCACTCTCTTGTCTTTATGCTTTGAGTTCTTTATGCAAGCATGCAATCGGTCTACTTCATGATGCGTAGATGACTAACTAGAGGTTATATGTTCTTCACTCTCTTCCGTCCATCCCTTCCACTATAGCCGTTGCTACACTTGCCACTCGCCCACCTCCGCATCCGACCATACCCCGAGTCGCGTCACCTTCAAATTAAGGCTGGCAATTTTCGACATGACATGTCTACACGATACAAAAGTAAGCATGTTCTGTTGAAGTTTAATAAATTTCATGTCATGAATGGGACAACCGGTTTAGTTACTAATAATGAAAATGTTGTTCAAGGACTGAGCCTCTCTATGTTGTTATCATATTCTTAGATACCTTTAATTAAACAAGTTAACATTTACGTGAAGAACAGAAAAGATGGGAAAAGATAGAAAGCGAAGGGACACTCACATAGCTTTGGTATTCCATTCGTGCACTAATCACCATTGAGAAGTCGTGATAAAATTATCTCAAGACAGTAACTAAACGATCGATGAACATATAAATCAAATATATTCTATCTTTGTATTAGATGCACCTAATCTTAACATTCACTAATGAACTGCCATAAAGCCCTAAATGCCATGTGTGCTATGCTATAATGAATTAAGTATGTGCAATGGCATGAAATTAACCCCTAAAGCTAATGAAATGATATGTCATGAATGCTATGACATGAGATAGAATTAATAAGGGATTAATCTTGTGATTCAAGTTATATGAGATGTTTATTTATTTTTTATTTTTTGTATTTTTCTTCTCTATGAAAACAGCAAATTAGATCCTTGGACTCCACACGTCACCTAGTGAACTTGCCATTAAATGAGTAATAATTTAATGATGCAACACCAATTAAATTTTTTCGTCCATTCTTTCATGACACATGAGACGCAATTTGAAAATGCTATCTATACGGAATGCTTATTGCATGTTAATCCTAAGACACGTTGCCCTCTAATGACATGCAAAAATTGATAAACACTTGTGATGTTGAAGAATTCGAGTTATCTTTTACAAGAAAATTGTGATGTTAAAGAATCCCACAAGAACAAAGCACGGTGGCCGCGGAGATGAGTTTTTACTTCAAAAACCAAAAAGCCCAACAAATTTTTATCTTCATGCAACAATTCACGTGCCAACACGCAAGATTCTCAAGTTTCACAATCCATAGTCCATTCGCCTTTTATGTTATGCTATTTTTGTGTTCCTCTGCTAACCGAATTTTCTTCGTGAAAGAACATTTTTTGGGTTATTTTCGACATAAGAACATAAAAGTGTCAAAAGTTTCGTAAGATGCTCATGTTGATATCAAAAGTATTTTTCGGATCACTCGAGTGCCACTTAAAAAAATAATCAGTTAAATGCCAACTCTAATTTGGATTGCTGAAAATATGACGGGGCCATATTTTATTAATACATGGCTTGCCGGCAATGCCTAGTCAACATACATGCCCATAAATGACGTCATCTACACGTTTCTTCCTCAAATATAGACCTTTCTTTTTCTCTTTCTTTCTACCTAATCACCATTTATTCTAGTTTCTTCAAAATTCAAGTTGATTTCATCAATTAGTTATCGATTCTCGATTCTTGATTTGGTATCTATCTTTTTTTTCTATTCGATCCTATTTCCTATCCTTTTTTAAACACCCTGCCTTATCCTTCAATTTTTTTCGTTTAGACTTTTCCTAATTTTGTGGCTGCAAATTTTTTTGTTAGAATTTTCTCTTTCTAGTAATTCATGCAAGCGTAACTAAATAAAGAATCTCATTAATTGCAAAAATAAATTCGAAGATCTCGACGTCGAAAAAGAGCTGGAGCACCACAACTAAAATTTCTGCTTAGAGAAACAAGTATTAAGTGATCAACTTACGCTGTACACTAACCTGCTCGCTATTTTTTTTTTTTTCCTAAAATGCATGTTCATAAAAAATTTAGAATAGAAAAATTCTAATTTTGGCTCGGTCAGCTCAACCCTCCTTTTGAGTTAGGGAGAGAGCGAGAGCCCCCGAGCCTTTGATATGCGAAATGAATGAGCAGGGGTGTAAATAATAATCTTATGAAGATAAACTAAGCTAAGAACAAACACGGGAAAGATTACTTCTAGTTGTTTCACAAGATGGTCTAAGAATAACATTGGCAAGCTCGAAACTCTCTTTACTCAGTTTTGTTTCCATGATGATTAAATCCTAATATTATAGTAGTGTATAACAGATCAAACAAGCCGATAGATAGGAAAGTCAAATATTTCATCTCCCATAGGCAAGGTCAAGATTGAAGAATGCCATGCTTGGAATTAACAATTTATTTTATACACGATGTCATTTCTATGATTTATTTCAACTAAATGCGAACGTAACATTGACAACTTACAAAGTTGGGTCGGCAAAATCAAATCCAACAACACTTCTATAAGGATTTCGACTAAATACAAGTAACCGAAATATCTCGAATGTAGTAACCAGTAGAGGTAACTAAAAAAAAAAAGAAAATGAAATCATCGTACTCCAAATATGCCAACACTTCTTTTTAACGAGCACAACCACACAAATGAGGAACTATTAACAGTTTTTGCAGTAAATTGTCGTTTGCCAAGTATAATAAGAATCGCATTAATGAATTGGGATAATTAACATCTTGATCATTTAAGTCTAACAACAGAGTTATAATAGGCTTGAAAAGAACTAGCAAAACTCGATTTATTTGCAATTCATGTCGTGTGGGCAATTCGGCCTGCATAATCAACTTCTCCAGCACAAGTGCATCCTCTTAATCAGGGCGAACAGATGTTTTGCCTACAGCTATTAGCTACAAATCCGATGATGTCATCTCTCTTGAGATGTTTTGCCAAACCTTCAAAGTTCCCGTTTCATGATCATAAAAAATCTTCTTCGTCAAAGTTAAAACGTTCTTTAGATTTCATCAAGCTCAATCTGCACATAGATAGCTTACTTAAGAACCTTACTTCACATTAGATGCGGATCCATAGAAAAAATACAGTATCGGCTCACTAAAATTTCAAATGAGCAACTTCCATTTGTCCATTGCGGATGCTAGTAAGGATGTGTTTGATTGGGGAAAAACTCCATGAAAAACAAAATAAGTTTTAGTGAAATCATTTTCCTAGAAATTGGTTATTTTTCATATATTTGGTGATACGTGACCAAAAATGGTTTCTTGTATTTGAATCTCATTTGAAAAATTATTTCAATTTCATGTTAAAAAAAATCAAAATTTGAAAGTACTTTTATATTTTCCTTTCGTTTTCTTTCTCCCTCCATCACGACCGGCCAATAGCAACCACGGGCGAGCTCAAACTTGTGGGATCCGGCGAGCCTCAAGCTTGCCGGCCCATGTCTGTAATCGGTCGTCGGTTGTTGCCGAGGCAAGTCAACCGGCAGAGGAAGAAGAAAAAGAAAAAGACAAAGACAAAAAAAAATAAAAATATTTAAAAAATAAAAAGTAGGAAAATATATAAATAAAATAGAATATATAATATTAAAAAAATTCGAGATGAATAATTTCGAAAAGCGTTTTCCATTGACTAAGTCACTTTTAGAGAACCAAAGGAGCGAAGTTCGGTAAATAAATTCTCGGAAAACACTTTCACTGGCAGGAGCAAACCCTAGTTTTGTTTTAATTTAAGCTCTCAAACTCTTCTACACATATAAAACATGTTCTCTTTCTTGGTGCTCATTGCCAAACTCTTAGTTCAAGATCCGAACGCTACATGGCAGCAAAAGAATCTCCAGTACAATATTGCACTCACTTTAAGACACGAACTCAAGCAGCTTAGTGTTGTCCTTGCACAAATGTTAAGTAGACTGACGGAGTTTCGGACAATTTTCTGCACTTAAGAGAAATTTATGCTGAGGCCGATGAGTACCCACTTCTTCGTACTTAATGAATCTATTATAATGTTCTTCAGGCCCCAACACCTGCGCAACTCAAGGGGCTCTAAAACCAGACTTCCCCTGAAGATTCGCCCAAGGAAATCATCACTCAACTCTGCATATTCGATCGAGAAGACCTTAAGATTTAACTGGATATGTTGATCGGCATTGACTTGGGCTTCCTTTCGGTGATATCCCAAAGCAAAGGTGTCGAGCTTCTGCTACGTGCTCCCAACATACAATGCGTGTCCACTTTCGAGAAAAAGTTATCGTGCGAATCATGAATCAATGGACAATATGATTAAATATCAATCGTTCAATACATAGGCAATATCAGCCGTTGATTTAAAAATCATCCATTGTTAGTCGCTAAATAGCCCACGATAATTTGTTATATAAAGCATTGCCCACTGAAGAAGAGTCCTATTTCGCCGGAAATATCTGTGACGAAAGATCTTTCACCGAATGCGTAGAGCCTTCGAATTTGAAGATTAAAGGGGTTCTTCTGGCGATTTCGAACAAAAAGTAATGTAAATAACTGAAAGATAAATTGTGCAATAAAGATAAATGCATATAAAATAAATTTCAAGTAAGATAAAATGCGGAGCAAAACGATACGTGTTATTGATTATTGGATGATTGAAGGTCTCCTACAAAGAGTTGTCTTTGACTATGTATACCATAGCGCAAACTATAACCATCGATTGCGGCTACTTCTGTACGTCCCATCCCTAAATTCTCGGATTGGCTTCGGTAATCGCTCTTCTTATCTTTTAGACGGTCTGAAAAATCGACTCATCCGCTCCACTCGTGTGTCGGTGTGACGTACCGATCCCGACTTTCTGCTAAACCGAGCATCGATTTGCCATGCTATTGGCCACCAATATGTGTTTCCCTGTGGGCCTTTAGACAATGCATCGCTCTAGCAGCAACAACCGTGATGCAAATCCTTTAACCTAAGCGATATCTATATATAGTTCTCTCCTTTTGTTTTGCCAACCTAAACGCTTCATCGTAGCGGCAGCTAAAGGCAAAAGCTCGAAGAATCCTCCATGCATGGTGATAATAGAATTCTCCGCCAATCCATCTTGTCACGCCCCGATCCTCGAGCACGCGGCATCCCCGCCATCTCGTCCCTCGAGTTAAAATGATAGCGTCCCGGGCACGCTACCAACCCATGAGATTAACTACGCATGCGGAAACGTACAATATTCCAGGACAAAAATATAAGATAGAGATAGATCGGTAGGAAAAACGCATTAATTCAAAAACATGATCTTATTTACAATCACATCGTGAGTCAACCGAAATGACACACTAATTGGTCCCATACTTCGAGACGAGGTAGAATCAATTTCGTACCTACTCCAAATAGGGCTACGTCACTCTCATCCTTATTAGCTTTTCAAAGGATTACTAGCTCCGTCACTTAGGACCCGAAAATGGTTTAACAATGATGGGGTGAGATATAAATCTCGGTGAGTCAACGCCTAAGCCCGACTAAGGCGTTGATTCGTCCGAAGGGTCTTGTCGATCAATCACATATTAATATATAAATATCTTAATCACATGCGGCTCACCCGCTAAAAATCACACGGTATGCAATACTCAACATAATATGCCACGCATAACAACCCATAGATATCATGTCAATCGCATACGCACACACCACACGTGGTCCGATTATTAATGGTCATCCGGCCCAATTGCACACGACCGGTATGACTTTACACTACGACTGGCGGTGTCTGCTGACGGGACCAAGCTTCGTCCCTTACTTTCGGCGATGGCATCCGGTAGCCCGTGCGATTCGTACGACCGACACGACACGGCACTATCGGGAATCCCCGTAAGGGCTTCGATCCATCACAAGCTGGGACGGGCATCCGACAATCCATGTGATCCGTACGATTGGCACGGCACGGACCGATGGGCATCCGACAAATCATATGATTCCGTACGGCTGGCACGGTACGAACTTGCCAAGAATAATTCATCGTGTGACCACTCAAGCATACTCAACAAATAGCCGGTTTATAATCAGCATTTAGTCAAATGCTCACGCGATATGTTCACATAGCAAAACTCTTGAGTAATCACACAAATGCACATGTTATCCATGCGACCTCGCATCCATAAACCGAGTGATCAAACTCCAACCAATCAATCAATTTGACTAGCTATTCACCAAGTCATTTCATCAATTAATATATATATAGATTATAATCGAGCGTAGATAAACAATTCAATAACAAAAATTCAATCGCACGTAATTAAATCCAAATTGTCAATCAATCATATGCTCATCCTTGACCTATTGTTCACTCGCGATCAAACAAGGCCAATCAATCAATCAATTATTCGGTCTCAACTAGCCACAATCGGATTAACCTAACTAATTAGGGCCATTTAACCTAAACCGGCCCAAATTAATCTACTTAAACTCCCTCATAATCTAATTAAACTAATCCAAACGTAATTAACGACCTAACCAAGGATTAGAGATTGACTCACCGTCAATTACGCGAGGCGAGTATGTTGGCAATCCTTGAAAATTCCTTCGCACGAATTTTGGACTTGGCCTAGAAACTTTGCCCACGGACTAGGCCACTTGGGCTCCAATTTTTGGCCACACGGACCTGGACACTCGGCCAACTTGGCCCACGGAGCCGGCACATGGCCCAGGCCCTCGGCCAACTTGGCCGGCCCACTTGGCCCAGAATCTTGGCCACGGCCCAGGTCGGTGGCCCACAAAACAGGGCACACCCGACGGGAACAGGGCAGAATAGGGCTAATCCGGGGCTGTTTCGCTGCTGTGGTAGCTGGATGGAGGCGGTGCAAGGCTGAGCGGTGGAGGTCAATGGTTGGGCAACGTCCGAGAATGGCTGTGGTGGTTGGACGTCGGCTGAGCTGGCCGGAAGGCGGCTGAACAGTAGGCGAACAGAAACTGGAACAGAGCAGGAAAACAGGGGAACCGGGACTGTGCAGGGCTGTTCGTGGCTGTTCCGGCATGGTACGGTGGCGGCTTGACTTGGTGATGGCTGGATAACATCAAGGGAAGTCCGAGGATGGTCGGAGGTGGTCTGTGGTGGCCAGAGGGAGCTCGGGCAGCAGCAACAGAAACTGCAGTAGGCGAAAAACAGGGGAATCGGAGGCAGGGGAAGCTGGTTCGGGCCTGTTTCGGGGCTCAACGTGCAGCGGCCGGTCACCCGCGAGCTTGGCGGACGACGGGGGTTCGAGAGGGTTGCTGCAGGTGGTTGGCGAATGGCGGAGTTGGCTTGGAAAGGTCGGAACAGAAGCTGCAGCCCAGGGACGCCGAAACAGGGGCGTTGGGCTTGCAGAGCTGTTTCATTGCTCCGAGGTTGCTCAGCCGGCTTGAGGCGGTCAGGGATGGCGACTTGAGGCGTAGGGAGGTCACTGGGGCAGCGACGATGCAAGACCAAGGCTGCAACAGCAGCCAAAGCCACCCAGAAGCTGCAGCACGCAGCAGGTGCAGAAGCAGGGCACGCCGAGTTTTAGGCTGTTGACGGCGGTCTGCAGAGGACGTACGGTGGCTACTGGTGTCAAGGTCGGGCTGTGAGGTGGCGATGGTTATGGTGGCTCGAGTTGAGGGTTGGCTCGCACGAAAAGAAGGAAGAAGAGGGGGAAGAAAGCAGCCGCAGCACAGAGGAGTGGGAGAGGCGGTGGGCGTGAGGGAGAGAGGGAAAGAAAGAAATAAAAAGAAAGAGAAGAACGAGATAGGGTTGGCCGGCTGATTTTTGGACTAAAGAGATAAGGTGGGTTCCACTTTAATGAATTTCCTTGTCTTGAGCTCATAAAAATCCTAGGGCGTCACACATCTTGCCTACCGAAACGTCCACGATCATCTCCTCCTTTGGGTCGAGATGAAACCCGAAACTCAGTGGATTACATCAGCCAATTGCCCGACGCCATCATCCTCCATATCTTCTCCTTCTTGACGTCAGAAGACGCCGTCAGAACTAGTGTCTTGTCCAAGCAATGGCGTTCCACTTGGACCGCTAATCCACATATATCTTTCTCTATGCCCAGCCGCCATCATCGCCATAGTAGCATGATGTTGGAGCGTTTCATGGCTTTCATGGACGCCGTGCTGTTGCGCTGCACTGCAATTAAGATGAAAAGCTTCATCTTTGCTGTTGATGGGGGGCTCGACTCTGTTGTTGGGCCAACCATTGATGGGTGGCTCGACTTTGCTGTCGAGCACGACCTCGAAGAGGTGACCTTGCGTAAGGACAACATTTATGCGTTGCCGCAGTTCTTTTTTCGCTGCACTACGCTGGTGAGTTCTCATTGTCCTGTTGCTGTTTTTCGAAGATTGCTACTGTGAATTGGTCGTCGCTGAAGAGATTGCACATTGAAGATGCGGAGTTGGAGGATGACACCATGATGCAAGTTTTGAGGGGCAGCCCTGCTCTAGAGTTCCTTCACTTGGATTATTGCGTGGGCTTCAATCGCATTATAGTCGAATCAAGATGTTTGAGAGAGCTGGTGATCGATTGTCACAGATTTCATCATGCTCAAGTTCCGATTTTGAAAATTTCAGCTCCTCATCTTCTCAAATTGCGTCTATTGGGCGATTATTGTGAGACAGATTTTGAGGGAGAGTTAGGAGAGTTCAAACTAGATGAAGTATCTTCTTTGGTGGGAGCCGAGTTAAATTTCGAAATACAAATTTTTGAAAACGATACGGCTAAGGTTTGTGTGGATATTGTCAAGGGGCTTCTCGAGAGACTGCATCATGTAACGACATTGTAGATAGGGAGTTGGTGCCTTCAGGTGCGAGCCTATTTAATTAATCTTGAATCCCGTCGGTTCTAGTTCAAGTTGCAGACAGACATTCTTGTGCCATTTCCTTAGGTCTGATTGTGTTAATTTTAGTTGGCTTGATGATACCATGCTCATAAATTGTTAGTTTAATTATCTTATAGAAATTCAGTGAAACTTTTGCCATATGAGTTTTTTTTTTTTTCTAATAGACTAATACACATCTTAACCTAATATCGCCATTATGGATCCAACAATACATTCAAACTTTGATAAGACTCATTATGAATCCAAATATACAGTCAAACTTTGATAAGACTAAAATCTGATGTGCTATAAAAAGATTTTTCATGAGAAGATCTGCTGGTTGTTTGCTCATTTCTTTGGTCTGTCAGCTATTGTGAGAGATCGCTAATGTGCATGTCTTATGAATGAACTTCTTTAGTGCTTGAAGAAGTGAAAATGATTAGTTTCTGCTTCTTCCACCACAATTGACATGCTTAGGTGCTGTCGATAATGGAGGCGAGAGAAGTGTTTCTTCCATCCTTAGAATGTCGGCATTTGATGTTCCACTTCGCAGCGGACCATTTTGGAGTTCATAGTATAGTGAAGATACTCGAAAGTTCCCCACGCTTGGAGAAGTTATTCTTACAAATGACTTGCACACCTAGCTCTGAATATCCGGTAAACAACTTGTCACGCCCCGACTCTCGAGTACGTGGCATCCCTACCAAATCGCCTCGGGTCATAAAGGATAACGTCCTAGGTACGCTATCGACCTATGATACCATAATACGCAAGTGGAAACGTATACAATCCCATTCTAACAAATATAACAAGGATAGCAAGTAGGAACATCCATAACAGTTAAATACCAAAATACAACTGTCGATACCATATCAAAAGTAGATGGTAATTAATCCTACTGAGCTACTGTCATATACAACCCCATTTTTCGGGGCGGCTATCTATGATCAACAAAAGGATAAGGGGTCAGGCAGGGTTAACATCACTTCTATTCCCAAAAGAAGCTACATCACCATGGCCTTCAGCCTTAACTCCAAAAAAAAAGAAAAAAAGACCCTAAAGTCCATCATTTCGAATCTATAGATCTCGGTAAGTCAATGCCTAAGCCCCGCTAAGGCATTGATTCGTCCGGAACATCTTATTGATCAATCACAGACCATGGAATACATGTATGACAACCACAAGCAACTTACACGATAGGAGGTCATGCATAATGCAACATTGACGTAGTGTATGATCGTGCCAATTCGACTCAATAGTCAAATTCTCAAATATTCATAATGCAGCTCAACATCAGTTAGATATTGGACACCACACAAGTTCAGTTATTAACGATGATTTTGCGTGATCAAGGAAAATAGATCCATACAACACAATACGAGAATCTATTAGTACGATTCATGCAACACAATGCTATGGTCATCATCTGGTAACCCAAGCGTCGTCCCATAACTTCTTGGCGATGGCAACTACAAGTGGTAACGCAATACCTCAAGTAGGCATTCCATTATGGAGCATCGGTCCGTCACAAGCTGCGATCGGCATCCGACGATCCATGATGCAACACAGAAAGTTGGGCAATTGACAAGTCGTGAGGTTCATGCTATAGGCACGATACGAACTCGACATGCCACGCATCATCATCCCATCATATGACCAATCAACTCATCTAGCAACCATCTCATTCTTAGCTTTGAATTTAGCCAAATGCTCACACAATTATGCTCAAAGATTTGGCTCTTGCCATTTTCATGCTCAATGCATTTTGGGACATTCAAGGTCATATGAATGCATAGTGCCAATTAAAAGGTCCAGCTAACCAAATAGAGTCAATACAACTCAAACGAGCATCCAATCGATTCTCAATCGTTCATAGCACATAATTGCGTAACTAAGCCAATTAATCAAATAACGCGAATAGCCAATTCATTGTCAAATGAATCACTTTGAGGACCAACTTCATTCTTATCAAGGTGCCCAAAAATCAAGCAGTCACATTCCAAGTAATTATAATTGACTAACCTCCTCGATTAGGGCCATTTAGCCTAAAGTCAATTCTAACCTAAACCGACCCAAGTTGATCTACCTAAATACCTAGATAATCTAATCACACTAATTCCAAACGTAATTAGCGACTTAACTAGGGATTAGAAGTCAACTCACCGTCGGTTGGTGTCAGAACAACAATTTATGATCCTCTGTGGTTCTCGGGTTCCAAACCGAGATTCGATGAACAACGAGCGTCAATGCGACCAAACAATGGCTATTCCTCGAAGTCGAGACCTAATATAGAGAATCACACAGGTCGACGAGATCATGTCAGAACTCATTTGAGTCGTGATCAGCAATAATTAGTCTAAGCAGAATCAAAACGGACTAAGAATAGAAACTGTTCTTACCGAACCGGGGCTGTTCGGGCCTCTACAGCCCACAACGAAGCTTGGAAATGATCCAAGGACGTCTTAAGAAGTCAAGAGAGGTGTCAAGGGGTGTGCGGTGGTCCGTGGAGGTCGGTAAAGGGCGAAGCAGTCCAGTTTTCCCAAAACCAGGCAGATTGAGCAGTCTGGACGGCAACGTATACAGTTTCAAATTTCAGAACTGATCTGGGGATTTTCTTTAGCTGGTAATGTCGTAGAGAGGTAGAGGAAGGTGTATACAAAATTTGGGGTGATTTCGGGTCCGTTTGCTTTGCGAGCAAGCCTTGTTTCTCCAAGTCAGACTTTGAAAACTGCACTGTACAGTAGCAGGGCAGGGGCGGTTTTGGGCTGTTCTGCAAAATTTCGAGACTTCAGGCGGCTATACAACGGTACAGGGTGGTCGAGGATAGTCTGGAGGATGCTGAGGTGGTCGGAGGTGGTCGGGACAGCAAGCAGATGCTGCGACAGAGACAGAAACATAAGCTGCAGCAGCTGTAGAAGTAGAGCAGGGCGTCGGGCAGAACAGGGGAGGCGACACAGCTTAGGTTTGAGAGCTGTTCGGGGTTCCAACGACGTCGGGGCTTCGTGGGGTGGTCTGTGAGGGTTTAAGGGAGTGTCGGGGAGTGTGTGGTGGTCGGAGATGGGCGGAGAAAGGCGGCGGAGTGGCGGACAACTGGTGAGGACTGAACCGGGCGAAACAGAGGATCGAAGCAGGGTAGACTGGGGCAGCGGCTGTTTCAACTCCTCCGGCGGTTCTATGGCTGCTTCCGACGGTCAGAGGTGGTGGCTGGAGGTCAGAGGAATGCTGAGGTGGTTGGAGGACATGGTGGTGGCGGCTGATGATGCGTGAAAGCCGTTGGAACAACGACGGACGCAGCAGGACAGAGCAGGTGCTGTTGCGGGACTTCCGGCCTCTCGCAGCTGTTCTAAGCTCGGCGGTGGCCGGCGGTGGATGTGTGGTGGTCTGAGGTGGTGGTGACGAGTAGGTAAAGCAGTGGCGATGATGAGGGTGGCTGTAGTGTGGTGGTTTTTGCATGAAAACAGAAGAAAAGGAAGAAGAAGGGCAGAGTCGGTTGTGGGGAAAAGTAGCGTGAAGAGGAAGAGAGGGGGAAAAGAGAGAGAAGAAGAAGAGGGTTGGTGGTGGCTGCTGCCTTTGACTAAGAGAGAAAGAGATAAGAGTAGGCCCCACTTTATTTATTTTCTTGTCTTGGCATTCATGAAGACCTAGGGGTAAAATTGTCATTTCCTAAAATTTCAAGGACCTTTTAGTCAATTGTCTTCCTAAGGGCACTCTTGTCATCTGGCCATTCTAAAAAGGGCGATTTCATCCAATCCCATCTTAGTTGGGCTAGAATAAGACTTGGGTATAGAAATTTCCAATTCTAAAACAAGTCGATCGATCGATCGATCCCTAAACTAATACGATCGACGATTCAAAAAATTAGGAATTTCCGTAGCCAAATTTCCATGAATTCAATTTCAAACAATAGATTGGAGTCCACAGACATCCCGCAACCTATATTCTATCGCCAAAATGGTTCGAATTTTTCAGGGTGTCACACAACTACTAGAACTCTCCCAATTCACTTTTAACAGCAGATTGCATGAACATACATAGCTTGTGAATTTCAGCCTTGGGCCGGATATAAACCTGTCATTTTCTTTTCTTTTCATGATTGACAATCGTCTTAGTACCTCTGTCATTTTAACTGACATTTTGGATTCTCCATCAATTTATATTTCTCCTGAATGTAGCAACTGCTGTTTTATATTGTCAAACCCTGATATTTGTCCCATCCAGTTCCAATTGTTGCTGATCGTTTGTCATGATGTTCCATTTCTGCAAACTAAGTTCGCTGCGGAGAATGTCTGCCATCGCAACTTTGATGCAAAAGAATTGCAGAATTCTGCCGAACAGAGAAGGATCTATCGGTGTCCAATGCATCTCAAGAATGTCGAGATTGTCGATCACGGTGCCACTTGGCTGGCGAGGGAACCTGTTCTTTCCCTGCTCAAGTTTCTCCTCCAGAATGCTCGTTTGCTGGACAAAATAGAGATCAATAGTAACAATTCCAGATTGTCCGAGAGACTTGAACCCTGGGGGCTGCTTGAAGTGGCTCGGATGATTTTGTCGGACCCAAATCGCTCTCCCAATTTGAAGGTCATTCTTAGTTATCCCTCCCGAGGATGTCCTTCTGAAAGCCTGCATTTACAGGCGTTCTGATTGCATGCATTTAGAATTTTATGATCAGCACAAAAGGAAAGAAACTAAACCCACTTCTGTCTTTTCTTTAGAGTTAAGGAAAAAAAATATCTCATTCTACTTTTCATTGTAAAAAATAACTTCGGGCATATTATGAAATATTATTGTTCTGAACTCTCTGTGATTATAGAAGATTTCCCTCCCTGCAACTATTGCTTGTACATGGCAAGAGTCCATTACATTTAATATTCCCTGTTTAATACTATCCACTGATTTTTTTTCTTGATACCACGAAAAACCCTAAACTGTCACACATGTAATAAATTTACCTCAAACTTATTTTGTCACAGATGTATCAATTTAAAATTTTCCGTGGTACTAACCTTTTTTTTTTTTTTTTCAATGTTGACATATTATCGTGTGGCATGAGTGTCATGTGGTGGCCACACCAATTTTTTTAGTGTCTGATTGCATGATTGACGTAATTTTATAGAGAATTGATCGTCCTCTATATATAAAAAAAAATTAAAGTATTTTAACATTATTGACAAGTTTATATAGTCTATAGAATCGGTTTATGTAGTCCCTAGAGTTGAACAATTTGTATTACATTTTGGATGAAATGTAGAGTATTTTATTATGACCATTTTACAAACATATATAGGTATAAAGTAGAGTATAATACAATTTAAACAATAATGAAAAAAATTTAAATCACTTGAAATTTTGATTTTTGCAAAATTTTACCGAGAAAATTTCATTCAACCCTCTTCGCAGTAGGCTACAACCTTTGCAATTGTTTCCTATCAAACGCAATTAGCCTATTATTTTTTTTTTTTTCAGTTTTCCCATTTCAGTACTTGTCAATAAATTCATTTTATTTTCAAGCTATTACGCCGCAACTTGAACACCTGTGGAGGCGGCATTCACTTTTTCATCATGTCAATATTTTTCCAAATTGAAAACCTACCAAACTAACTACTGTAGTGATTTTTCATAAACTAGAGCGGTGTTAAAGAATCTTTCTTTAATAAATAATCGTGATCTTATAAAGTAAGTAGCACCGAGACATGACATGCCGACATATCATTTCTAAAAAAAATAGATAATTTCGACAGATTGGGATACGTTGTATATTAAATATATATTTTTTACATATACATAATAAATTATAATGTATAAATAAAAATATCAGCAGTAAGTTTCTTCTTTTTGTTCTATTAGAGATTCACAATTAGGTTTTTTTTTAGCTGACTGGGTGTATTAATTTTAAGGTAGCTGGATATATGACTTAAGTATTTATATTTTCAATAAATTTACATTATGACCCCTAATTTATTGAAAATGCTTAAAATGGATATCTTTCACTGAATGCATAGAGCCTTCGAATTTGATGATTAAACAGGTTCTTGTGGTGATTCCGGACAAAAAGAAAAGTAAATGTCTAAAAGATAAATTGTGCCATAAAGGTAAATGCATATAAAATAAATTGCCAGTAAGATAAATTGCATAGCGAAACGATCTCTACGTCCTATCCCTAAATTCTCGGATTGGCTTCGGTAATCGATCTTGTTATCTTTTAGATAGTTTGAAGTACCGAATCATCCGCTCCACTTGTGTGTCGGTGTGACATACCGATCTTGACTTTCTGCTTAACCGAGCATCGATTTGCCATGCTTTTGGCTACCAATACGTGTTTCCCTATGGACCTTTAGATAACGCATCACTCTTATGGGCTCTCCGACTACCCGAAGCCCAAGCCGACTTTTGGTGTTAATAGGCTCAGTTCGATCTAGTTTGGATATTTTTGACACCCCTAGCGATGGCTATGGAGCTCATGTTAAGCGAAAAATCATTCTACTAATCCCTTTTGAAATATTCATATGGGAAAAAGTTTAATGTGGACACCACGTGGAGCTCATATTGCGCGACAATGGCTGGGCATTTTTAAAAAAATCAATATAGTACAAAAAAGGGAAAATTAAATGATACGGGGTGCTGCCCTATGTATACATAGTTCTCTTCTCTTCTATTGGTTTGCCAACCTAAGCGCTTCATCGTAGTTGGCAGCTTAAGGCAAAAGCTTGACGAATCCTCCATACATGGCCATAATAGAATTCTCCGCCGATCCACCTTGCCTACGGAAACGTCCATGATCACGACCTCCTTTGGGTCGAGATGAAACCCGAAACTCAGTGGATTACATTAGCCAATTGCCCGACGCCATCATCCTCCATATCTTCTCCTTCTTGACGATAAAAGACGCCATCAGAACTAGTGTCTTGCCCAAGCGATGGCGATCCACTTGGACCGCTAATCCCCATATGTCTTTCTCTATGCCCTCCGATGATGACTATGTTGATGGCATGACGTTGGAGAGTTTCATTGCTTTCATGGACGCCGTGCTGTTGCGCTGCACCGCAATGAAGGTGAAAAGCTTCCTCTTTGAAGTTCCTTTGTCTCACCTTCCACTCGTGAAGCGACTCTGCTGTTGGGTTAACCATTGATAGGTGGCTACTCTTTGCTTTCAGGCATGGCCTCGAAGATTTGACCCTGCGCAAGGACAACATTTATGGGTTGCCACAGTTCTTCTTCCAATGCACTACGCTAGTGAGTCTTCACGTGTGACGTTGCTGTTTTTCGATGATTGATGCCTTGAATTGGTGAAGTTCCGAACTTGAAAATTTCGGCTCCTCATCTTCTCAAATTACGTTTATTGGATAAGTATTCTGCTTTTGAGAGAGAGTTAGTAGAATTCAAACTAGATGAAGTATCTTCCGAGGTTGAAGCCGAGGTAAATTTCCAAATGCTTACGGAGATGATAAGGTTAAGGTCTGTGTGGATGTTGTCAAGGGGCTTCTCGAGAGATTGCAGCATCATGTAATGACATTGGTGATAGGGAGCTGGTGCCTGCAAGCCAATTTAATTAATTTTGAGCCCTGTCGGTTCTAATTCAAGTTGCGGACAGAATTACCAACTGTGCCATTTGCTTAGGACTGATTGTATTATTTTTTGTTGGCTTGATATGCCATGCTCATAATCGTTTATTCAATGAAACATAGTCATCTTATAGAGATTCAGTGGAACTTTTGCGGAATGAGATTGTTTTTTCCTTTTTGTAATTGTACCAATACACATCTTATCGCCATTATGGATCTAACAATACTAAAATCTGTTGTGCCACAAAAAGATTTTCTTGAGAAGCATCTGCTGGTTGTTTGCTCATTTGTTTGGTCTGTCGCCTATAGTGAGGAATGGTTGGAACTATACCCATGTCTTATGAATGAACTTCTTTAGTGCTTGAAGAAGTTAAAAGTGATTAGTTTCCACAATTGACATGCTTAGGTGCTGTCGTTAAGGGAGGCGAGCGAACCGTTTCTTCCATCCTTAGAATGGCGGCATCCGATGTTCCACGTTGCAGCGGACCATGAGGGAGTTCGTAGTATAGTGAAGATACTCGAAAGTTCCCCGCCCTTGGAGAAGTTATTGGTACAACTTGCACACCCGGTTCTAAATTTGCGGTAAACAACTACTAGAACTCTCCCAATTCACTTTTAACAGCAGATTGCATGAACATACATAGTTTGTGAATTTCATCCTTAGGCCGGATATAAACTTGTCATTTCTTTTGGTCTCGTGATTGAAAATCGTTTTTGCACTCTGACATTTTAACTAATTTCGGATTCTCTATCTATTTACATTTCTTTTAATGTGCAACTGCTATTTTATCTCTGTCAAACCTTGATATTTGTCTCATCCGGTTCCAATTCTATCGCTCATCTTTTGCCATGATGTTCAGTATCCGCATCCCGAGTTAATTCCAACATTTATAGTCAATCTCAAATCTGCTACTAGCATTTTTTTTTATCTAAAAAAACGCTAGCTAGTGTCAAATCCACCCCCGTTAGCCCTCCGATCCGAAACGAGGCATTATGTTTGACTTGTGGTTTTTATGGCAGTAAAAATCTGCATGCACCGCCATTGTCCCAAAACAAACTTACAATATGAACGCACTTAAGGGCCTATTTGGCATTCCAAATAAGTGATTCTAATTAGAATCATATTTTTTTATTCCATTCTACATATGACTTTTAGAAAATTAGTACGTGTTTGATAACTACATAAAATTTCTGTTTCCGAATAGAAATACATTTCTTCTTTTTTTAAAAAAATTAAAATGTTTTTTCAAACTTTTTTAAACTTTTTTAATTTTTTTTAAAAATTCCCCCATTTTTTATCTTTTGAATTTTTTTTTTCATTCTTTTGATTTTTTAAAATTTTTAATTTCCCCTTTTAAGTTTTTAATTTTATGTTAAATTTTAATTTTCATTTTTAAATATAAAAAATTAGTTGTTAGTAAATTTTCAAATATAATTTTAATTTTTTTAAAAGTTCAAAAGTCCACGTGGACTTAATTTTTTTTTAAAAAAAGAACGGAGATTTTGTCCTTTTTCGTGATTTTGAAAAGTGTTATTTTTTTTTCAAAATCATCTTTCTTTTTGTTTTTATTTTTTGTCCAAAAGATTCAAATTCAAAATTATTTGTATTACCAAACATGTTTTTGATTCTTTTTTGTTCCAAAAAGCGGAATCGGAGAAATAGAAACATTACTAAATAGAACATTGGTGCATTGTCCCGTGACTATTGAGAAACCAAGTTCCATCAAGCGACCTAACGAAAGCGCAAGAACAATGCTATCATCGCTCCAAAAGCCAAATCACTACTGAGAAAGAAAAAGAAAATAACCTAATATTCTCATGGGAAAACAAAAGATTACGCACCATTTGATGCCTTTAAATCTGCCCTTGTTTGATTTCGGCGAAGGGAAAGAGCGAACCCTTTATAGTTGAGAAATTGTTATGATAATTCCTTTTAGAGTAATTCTAATTTAAGAATAATAAATTTCGAAAATGCATTAACCTGCCCGCTACGTGGTGCTATCAATAGCTCGAACTAAAACAAGAAAATTACCAAATGAAAAAAATTAGCAATGATCTCATAAAATCTTACATGGTATCCGATTAGGAAGTCCTGAATTTAAATCTTTTCAATCCCCTACTATTAAAATAATAAACCACGCCTTGATCCCACAAAATGTCACATTCTATAAGCGCTTATTTTTATGCTAATTTATTTGTCTCCAAAACCGGAACTTCAATTACAATTGTTCGTGGAAAAGCTATTTTGCTTTGACAACCAAGGAAAAACATGCCCCAACTAGAAAACCCCTAATAAGTAATCCTTTTATCTCATTAAAACTATGCACGCGGCAGACTTTATTTAAATTAATTTCCCAATAAACTCATTTAGTTATCCTAAAAATAGCATTACTTACAAAACTCGTTGTTCGGATACACTCGCGGACCCGTGCCCGTGCACGTGGGTCTTGAAGAGTTTGGCCGTTGAAGCTCTATACAGCTAACGCTTATACTTCATTGATTATATGCAAAAAATTGAAATTGTTTGAAGAAATTAGGATTTGAAAATTCAAATCAGCAATTAATCTTTACTTCAATGGGACGATTATGTTGTCTCCGATTCTCACTCTGCCATTCCATCGTCTCCCCACTCTCTTGCTCTGCAAATTCTCTCCTCTCCCTTCGTCTCCCAACTGTTTCAAGAACATGGCCAGGGAACTTCATCTCCATCAAAATGAAATCTTGAACCTTGACTACATCAGTGGATTACCCGACCACTTAATCGGTCATATCCTGTCTTTCATGAGCACAGTTGATGCTGTCAAGACCAGCGTTTTGTCCAAGCGGTGGCATTCCACTTGGACCTTCAACCCGTGCATGGATTTCTTTCTATGTCGGGGCAGCAGCTAGTGGTACTCCAATTTCGTGGATTTCGTCGATAGGGTGCTCTGCACCGCACCTTAGGTGAGGAAATTCATCCTCCACGCACCTTGGGTCCCCATTGATTGACTCAGTTCTCGATAGATGGCTCGAATATTTAGTGAGCCACGGCGTGGAAGAGGTGTCCGTATCCCTTTTGTTCTGGCGTTGTAGCATGTATCGTTTACCCGGTTCTTTGTTCCGCTCCAACACGATGGTGGATTTGCGAGTGTCTATCGCGCAAGCAGATTTTTCTACATTGGATTTTGTTGATTTGCCTTCTCTGAAAAGATTGTCCATTCAATTTGGGGAGCTCAAGAACGATGCGTTGGCGAGTCTTCCGAGGGGCCGCCCTATTCTTCAATTTCTGGAATTGAAAATCTGTCGAGACTTATCGTGCGTCGTGGTTCCAACCAGAGGTTTCAGAGAGATGCTTATAGATTCTCACATGTTTGAATGCGATAAACGTCCAATCCTGAGTATTTCGGCTCCCTACATTCTAAACTTACGCCTATTGGGCAATTCCTCTACGGAGAAGTTCGCAGCGGATGAAAAAGTCTTTTAGTTTAGGCCAAGCTGGATTTTCTACATGACTAGTACTACAAGCAATGAGACTTATGGCAATTTAGTGAAGGTGCTTCTCCACGGCCTGTGTTACGTCATGAAATTGGTGATAGGGAGCTGGTGTCTCCAGGTGCGATTTGCATGCGACATATATGCCCTGTTGTTTGTTGGTTGTTAGTTTCAAAGATAGGTGCGATTTGCATGCGACATACATGCCCTGTTGTTTGTTGGTTGTTAGTTTCAAAGATACGTTGTCATCTTATAGAGCTTTAGTAGAATTTTTGGCCGTTAGAGGTTCAGCAATCCATTGAAATTTTGGTAAGACTAAAATCTGATGTCCCATAAAAAAAAATCAGGAAGCATTTGCTGGTTGTTTGCTCATTTTGTTTGTGTGAGAGGTCGCTGGAATTTGCTCATTTTGTTTGTGTGAGAGGTCGCTGGAATTGCTAGCACGTCGTCAGATGTCTACCAATGTTACTCGGACACGCGAAAATTTGCTGGGACACGGTAGAATACACTCCAACCCGCAAACACTCGTGGGACCCGTACTTTAAAATCAAAGTTTGGCCCCAACACCACAGGCCATACAGCACACCAGCCCGCTCGGCGCAGTACTTCGATTTGAGGCCCATTTTATAAGGATGTGCCCATCTCTTTCTCTATTTGCTGACCGATGTGGGACTACTATCAATTAGAAACTTGTCTGTTCTAGATTAAAAAAAAAACGTGGCCCTTTCCTTGTCTTCTTTATCTTAAAATATTGCGAAAGTGGATAATTTCTTGAGACAAATGAGGCGCTTTTTAACTCTGAGTAGCTTTATTATGCCATATGCATCTAGTGAAACATCGCACATTATGCTTTCCATGTCCATGATGAATGGTTGATTAACAAATGTTACCTCTATACATAAATGGGCTTTAACGGCTAGCTTTGGGAACAGTTTAAAGACTTTAATTGAGGGGAGAGTTAAGAGGGAAAGTTGATCTCTGTTGTATTTATTTTCAGCTGATATCTTAGCTGGTGAATTAGGTACATACAATTTATCACCACAGGGTGGTTGATGTCCTGTTGTTACATGTTTAAAATGTCTAAGCTCATCAAGTTTCATACTAAGAACTTAGTTTTGCTATCCATTTGCAGGTCAAGTGTGATGAAGAGGAATATTGCTGTCAGAAGTTGTGTGTCGGTTTGGCTCAACAGCTAAAGAGGGTTGAGATTGTTGGGTTAGACACTGACTGTCTAGAGCTGAAATGGGTGCTTTACTTGGTGAAGTATTTGCTAGGTGATGCACTCGCATTGGAGAAGTGGGTCCTGAAAGCTAAACGACGGCATGAATCGAGAGAAAAGCTTGTTAATCCTGGCAAATTGCTTGAGTTCTACCAGCAACTCCTATGCCTCCCAAGAGCTTCAACGAATGCTGAACTGATTTTACAAGGCGTTCAGCATGACGAGCAGAAAGGCAAGTAGAAAAAAGGAGGAGTTATTGGAAGCAGCAGCGAGGCAGAATCTGAAGCGTTTGATGATGGTTCTGCAGTCCTCGTTTTGAAAGGTATTCTGTCTTTCAAAGATGCTCAGTGAATAAGACCATAGAAGCCACACGTCAATGATACTGATAGGATTCTTTTTGAAACGTACTCTTTGACTATGAGTCTACAAGTTGCTTGCGCTGTTCTGGTGACATGGTGATTTACATGTTCGACAAAGAAAAAAGTGCTTTAGAAGTGCGATTCGTTATGCTGCTGCAAAATGTCTTACTTGGCTGCAGTGAAGGATTTTCAATTGCTGGCATGAAGATCCAAATGATGGAAACAGACTGCTAGATACTCGATTGATGTCTTGTGTGTCTAAAAATGTGTTGGAATACACTGCATTAGGCAAAACCATGTCATCCTCATTATCAAAACAGCTTGAAAATAAAACGCAGTGAAGTTCATTGGTGACTTTACGGAGTTTCTCTTTTTGCCGCTTCTCACAATGCCTCTCTTTTGACAATGGTTATAGATAGTCTTAGCTTTTTCAAAAGCCATAGACGTTGGAGCAATAAGAAGCATGTGATCTGTCGCAATTCATAGCCATCCCACGACTTTCTTAGGACAATCAAACCATTGAACAAACACATTGGTCTTGCTGTGCAGTTCCGTTAAACAGTCTGCATCATTAAACTAGACAAAACTCAAAAGGGAATGGAAACTAAGGATTTTACCAAGTGCTTGTAAACCTGTTCAAAAGGAACAATTGCCCATGAAACTCAGAGAAGCTCGATCCAAATGAAATCCAAGTGCGAAAACTCGAAATGAAGCCACGTCGAAGCATTTCTTGATTCCAACTTATGGTGTCAACATACCTGGTTATCCAACACCGTCAAAAGTGGCACAGAAAGAGACAAGCAATTTTATTCCCGACTTGAGACTACCTGTGCCATGCAATTTAGGGGTGTATTGTGCACCGGAGATTTGCTTATGCTTTCGGAACACACAAGGGAGTCCATTGAAACTATAATCTGTAGCTTCAGCATTTCGCGAGGTTTTTCGATGGCCTTCTTGCAGCTGAATCACCTCGATATAATCCCAAAGATCATGAGGGTCAACAGGTATTCCTCGACGCAACGTCCTTAATTCGACATCAATTATCATCTTCTCGAATCCAACTACCTTCTCGAAAAAGAAATTTAGCTAATGCAAGCAACGGTTTTGATTTCACCAAGTCAAATTGGAAACCAACAATTTCAACCTTCTGAGATGATTTGCCCCCACAATAAAGCTCTTTTCCTCTGCACCAAAATTGCTTTTCATTAAGATAGCATAGGTCTTGAAAATCCTGGTAAGATTTGCACCAAAATCACGCGTTGACAGGAGCTTTGTCAGAGCTAATTAACAGTTGCAAGACCATAGTTGCAACATTCAGTAGAAAAAAAAAAACATAAAACAAACAAGCTTGTCGAAAGAATCGAGGATCAGATCCTTATTTTCATGCAGCTCCTGAGCATCTCTAACTCTTTTACATGCCAACCCATTCATGTTGTTAAACGCAAACGTGTGTGAAACATCAATGGGATCGGGAGACTTGATTATACTTCGGCAGCTTCATGGTGGAAGCCCGAATGTAGATGACGGGAGGCTGAATGCCAAAGCATATATGGAACAGTACGCAGATCCGGAAACAGATCAAATATCACAGTATTCTTGGATTTTACATTGCATATGGCTAGCCTTTTCAGGAGTGGAGAATTATGTACCAAGTACCTACGAAACACCGACACTCTCCAGAGCCTCCATGCTATGTCCAACACTCTCTGACACTCTCTTGACACTCTGGGCACTCTTCGATATGAGACCGATAAGTGGTCGGCGCTCCACACACGCCAAGAAGAGGCGAGTCTAATATTTTGACGTACCATTTTGACATATAAGATGTCAATTTTAAGCATTTTCAATAAATTATGGGTCAAAATGTAAATTTATCAAAAATATATATAAGTAAGTCATATACCCATTCACCATAAAATTTAATATACAAAGCCAACAACAAAAAAAAAAATTGTAAATCCCTAACAGAGAAAGAAGAAACTTATATATATATATATATATATATATATATATATATATATATACACACACACACACACACACACAACGTATATCAAAGTATCGAAATTTTCTATTTTTTTAGAAATGACTATTAGCGTGTCGTGTCGTGTTGGTGTCGATGCTACTTAGCCAAGTATGTCATACTTTGAAGAACGCTTTTACAAACTGTAGCATACAATATAATATCACACCATCTCCCTGAGGATGTTCCATTTAATCTAAAGCTTGTGAGGGCAAATCCGCCGGTCAAACGCAATAAAAGCATATTCGGAGCCAAAAAATCGAACGACATACTATAAAAGGCTTCAATCACAGACTCTCTTAGACATTTTGAATCGATCCGAACGTCGCACATATTGTGGTATCGGCGATAAAGTGGAAGCGGATCGTAACTTTGGAATTGAATAGGAAGCTACAGAAATCAATGGAGAAATAAAATGAATTTTGACTCATTTTTTAATAATATTTTCCTATCTTTTTTTTTTTCTTTTTTAGGTTTGGATAGACATGCAAGATATAAAAAAATTATTAAAAAATAACTAAAAAGTTTGAAATATATTAAAATAAAAAATAAAATTTTGCCACGTCAAGACCGGCGACGTCACGTCAGCTCCGATTGGCCAAATAGATTGAATTGACATAAATATAAAAAGTTTAGAACTGAATTGATATAAAAAACAATTTAGGACTGAATTAGTATAATTAAATACGTTTAGGATTGTTTTGGTAAATTTCTAGGCCATATTTCGTCATGAATGTGGCTTTCTCTAAAAATGATGATCTATAATGAAGACTTCTAAAGTTTTGGCGGAGCTGGGATAAAGAATTTTCAAGCTCGACATCCGGCCCGAATCGTCCATTGTAGAATCCGCACCGTATATCCAACGTATAGTAGCCGCTCGCATTTGAAAGGCGCGGAAATTCTCCGGCGACCGGAAGCCCCAGCTCAGTCGAGCAATAAGAAACCCTAAATCGGAGGCACGATTGTCAAGCTCCGCAGGGCGAAGAAACGATCACAGACCTCATCATTGTCCTCCTCCTCCCTCCGGTGCGAAACCTGGGCGACGGTGCCGATCGCAACAACACCTTGCCCGACGCGGTGGCCCACCGCATCTTCTCCTCCCTCGTCGTCCGATCCTACGTCTTGTCGAAGCGGTGGTGGGTCGCCATCTCGGACCTTCGTCGTCTCCTTTCCCTGGAAGGGCGCCCCGTCCGTGGACAGCCTCTTGAGTAGCTTAGGTTGGAGGAATGCCGCGGTTTGAAGCAAAACATTAAGCCTTGTCCGAGAGGTCTGGGGGAAATTGTGGTCGATCGCTGCTTTTGGTATGCACTTGATGAGGGTTTCCCATGGGAGATTTTGAGTCCTCTTTTGCTGTCGCTGCGTTTGAGAGGGTCTTTTGGTATGATGAGGCAGCTGGTAATTAAAGCCTCTTCCTTGATTGAGGCTGAGTTGAACTGTTTTACGAGACGTGAGGATTTCCGAAGCCGAATTGATTGTTCTGTTCCATATTCGTTTGAGTCTTACAGAGGGTACTCCAGCCTCGTTGAGGGATTGCTTCAGAAGCTGCAGAACGCAACTCAGCTTTTGATTGGTAATTGGTGCCTTCGGGTTAGCAAATTGTTACATTCAACCAACTTGGGGGCATACTTATGGATAGTTCATGGTCCCTCTTCCTGGAGTTGAGGAAGTTCATACGAAATTTTATCACACTGGATTCTGGTTCCCATCGTTTGCTACTCTGCCTAATGTCTAGTGGGGCAATTGTACATCGTGCCTTCAGAATAACTACCAAAAGACCAAAGAAAAAGCAGCTGGTGTTGGGTCAGTCCGTATCCCGCTCAGAAGCGCATAATCGTGATTCCAAAAGGTAATTGTAAATTCTTAATTAAAATAGAATGAATATGCAAACTCTGTTACTTCAACACTCGAAAGCTTTGGCATCACTCAATTTACCATTCAGGCGGGAAACAAAATAGTTCTCAAGCATAAACTTGCTGAGTTTTTGTAACTGTACTTGAAAAGAAGAATAAATAATCTTATTCTTATATGTTGCCTCTTCAATGTGCTTGGTTCTCTCACTTGCGGCAGAGGTTGAAGGTGGTGCCATTTTCTTGCCTAATTGCAAGTGTCTGATTCTGCATGCATGAGTGGAGAAATGGGATTTTCCTGGTATAGCAAAGCTGCTAGCAAGTTCTCCTAATTTGGAGGAGCTATCAATAAATTTTGATTCCTTTGACTACACTTGGGCCATGGTATGCATCTGCCAAAACTCATCCCACGATTCATTCATTCTAGTACTTTTTGTTAACCTGAAAATCCACTGGAACATAAAAAATCCAAAGCTACCTGTCTATTCTAGAGTTAAAAATTACGTGGGCTTTCCTTTGTCTTGTTTGAATTCGGAATTCACGGAAGTGGATAATCTGTTGAGACAAACAAGGCACTCTTTTAACTCTCAGTAGCCTTATCATGCTGTGTGAGTTCAGTGAAACATCATAGCTTATGACCGACACAGCTTATGTACAATATGCATTTCTTCATCAATGTCAAATAAGTTTGAAGAGAAACCAGCCACAAGCTTACAAAATCCCTGGTTTACATGAGATGTTATATTTATGTGGTGTGATCATATTGTAATTTGTAAAAACCATGGAAACAAAATTCATGTATTATTTGTTATTGGAGAACTTACTGAACTAAATATAAGCAGGTCATGATAGTTCAGGTTTTTAATCAAGTTGGCACTATTGTATAGTTGGATAGACTAGATGCATGATTTTGTGTTTGGCGGTTTGAACTTTGAACCCAGAACAATGTTTGTCTATCAATTGTGGCAACTGTTAAGTAGGTAGCCAAAATTTTGATATGATATGATTACCACTTAGGGTCACCCTTAGTTATCACTTGGAAAATGAGTTATGAATCTAAAAATTAAGTCTGTGGATCGTGGATCGTGATTGTGAATTTCGTCCAATGGAATCATACTATGTGATATAAGAGATTGGTATTGCATAACAGATGTAAATTAATTGCACAATATGGTGTTATTTATTGTTAGGCAATAGCTAATGATAAAGATACTTCTGCTTCGACTAATGTCATTGTTTTCAGATATGAGATATTCCTACAAGTTATTTTTTCTTTTGTCAAATACGTACCCATTTGACTGCAAGGACACAAGGACCGGGTACATAGTAATGTAATTGGATTCCCATTCATAGAATTTAGTACAAGACAATTAAAGCATCCACTAAGCCTGGTGCAGCCAACAAAATCATGCAAGATGACTACCGAGTTTTTGGTGAAGATTGACTTTGAAACTCGAACAAGGATCAGGACTCTACATGAAGTTTAATCACTAAAATTATCAACGAGGATTTGAGTATTATCAATGATTGAGACTATTTCAATTGATGTGCTCAATTGCGTTCTCATGTAGGACAAAAAACATCTCACCTCGCTGCTAATGTTGTTATCAATGATTGAGACTATTTCAATTGTCAACGACAAATGACAGCATATCGTTTACTGGGGTCCATCTCATTGTAGCGGATGGTGTCATATAGAAGCATTCATCTGCAACATGCTCATTTTCATCAAAATGAATAGCTTCTTTCAATTATTTGTAAAAGAAGTTCAGTTCAGTCGAATTAGGAAGGTAATTATTCAGGTGACTTTTAAATTATGCTCGTGGGTGGAAAAGTCTGTAAATAACTGGTTATGTTTTCACTAAGCTATAGCTGCATGGTCATGAGAAGAAGCCTGAGAACTTGGTTGAGGCTGCTGCGATTATTTTATCTTTGAAATTTCTGCCAGTTTTTTACTAATGGTCCACTCCATGGATTACGTTTTGCTGAGAAGAGATTTTGTCTGTACATGATGAATGTCATCGTCCTAACATGTTATAAATATTAAGCAGAATGGAAAAATGTTAAGAAGCTTGGAGTCCCATATGGCAGCTGCGATGCGTCTCAACTGGGAGGAGGATGCCCAAGTGAATACAGCATACATCTTTCGACTTAAAAGTTGATACGACTTCGTGATATTTACGACCAAAACAGCGGATATTCTATGGCTCACACCTTTCATAATGCTTCGTTTGCAGTCAAGTAGTTATTTCAAAGTCCAACAGCTTCAGTATGGGTTTATGGAAGATCTTTTTAATTTGTTGATTCGTTTGGCTCCTTAGCTTTAATCCCGTAGTTTTTCGTCTTTTTATTTTCCAACTGGAAAGTAATTATTCATTTGTTTTATAGAACGCTTCTGGTAACTCTTTGGCAATTGAAGATTGCACTACTCGCCTCTTTCCTCAAGCTCCAAGAGTTCCTTGCATGCCTGGACTAGTACCCGGAGATGCTGGTTGAACTGACGACGGTCAAAAGATTCACCTGTAGAGCTCTCAGTTTTTTAAAGCCAATGTTTTAATTTCCTTTGCAGTGGAAATAAAAATGGGGTTTTGTGCTCCAGTATAAAGATGGGGTTTCGTCCAACAAATGTTGGAAGTCCAAAGATGTACACGCGAGTCAAACTTGTATAATAAAATTGACACGTCTCAGTAATACATCGTTTGTCTAATTAGCTCTTTTGTGCCTTGCCTTCCTATCTATCCACGTGTAGAAAATGTGAATGATACGTCTCCGATGGCAAAGATGTAATTTCGCCAATAAAGACGTACAATTCTTGAGGCTTCTATTCATCACTTGGACCCATACCCCCCAAACAACAATCTTTCTTCAATTTTTGCTTTCTTTGGCGAGTTCTTTCCATTTTTGCTTTAATTCTGCATCATGGGGGAAGTCCTAGAATTTGTGTAGACTCGATCCTCGAGTTGGAAATTTTCGATTTGCACATTCAAATTCTAAAACTTGTCGATGTTCTCCATGTTATCCTTCTCTCGGCTCCCTTAATTTTTTAGACTATGTGGCATGATCGATGCTTATGGGATTTTTTTTATGTATAATTTTTATGAATTCTTTTCCTTTCTCTTATTTATTGTTAAGAGCTTGCCGGCGGCCACTAGATTAAAACTTGCGAGGCCTCGTCGGCGCCTAGTGAGGGCCGCGAGCCCTCCCACAAATGGGCCAGCGAGGGGTCGTTGCATTCACACGCAGCCGCATGCTTTCGCCAATTGCGGCCCTCGCCCAGCATTGAGCGAGGATCTCGAGCCCTCCCACCGGGGAGGGTGAGGGCTCGTGATCGCCCAATGGTTAGGTCCGACGGCCCTCTATTGGCCCTTAACAAAGAAAAAGGAAAAAGGAAAAAGGAATGGAAATGGAGATATAAAGAAAACCTTTAATAGGAAAATGAGTGGAATCAGTAGCTAGGTGGGCACAAACAACATGTCATATTATCGAGTGTTAAGTGAAATTGAAAAGGATTAGAATTGGATTGTATCATCAAAAGTCGAAACATCCAGATATTTAACCAAGGAAACCGGCTTAGCAATAAAGAAAGTTAATTTTTTTTTAAAAGCATTCTTTCGTTTTTTTTAAGAGAATTCCATAAATTTTGTCTTTAGTGGGGGGCAAACTTGTCAGTAATTTCTAAATGTATATCGAATCCGTAGAATCTGGTTTACTTCTTCACTATGCTCCGAAATAGTCATTACTGTCATGTGTCCTATGCTACTGTAACAGTTGGAGTTTGCTAAGTGCGGGAGCATGCCCATTCCAATCCAACAAATTTGGAGACTATTTTTTCTCCTATTTTGGAGCCTGGTGAACTACCCAGCATAGAAAGTGTCTCCATTGGTACTATTTTGACTCTTATCCATTAAAGATGTTCATGCTGCTAGATAGTCCCTTTTGCGCTCTCTTGTCTTGTCATCTATTTACGTCCTTTTGTTATTTTGCTGCAACTGCAACAAGGGAGCGAACGAATTCTTGTTGGAGAGATCATGTAACTGTTGTTTATCTAAACCATGTGACTAATATCCTGTTTTTCCCTTACCTTTCTTTTAAGCACCAATTTTTCTTGTTGGATCCGGCATTGGGGTAAGCATCCTTGGTAGCCAAGGATGCCATAATTTACATAGTGTATTTGATCTCCCACATGGTGTTTCTTTTCATTAATGCATCCGTACTCCACGAAGTTTACCCCATGTCTCAATCCTTAGAATTTTTACTTCTTAAATGGAAGCAGGCTTCGTTATCCTTTACTAGTCCGATCATACGTCAATTCAATACTTGTCGTGTACGACCATTACTTGTTTAACGAGGAACTACTTATTCCGCATGTTGAGTTGAGCCAATTTTTTTTCCTGGTGCGCATGCCTTCATAGAGTTATTAGTTTGTTTTTGAGGAGTTTAATTTTAATGCCTTGGTAGATTTGGTAGGGAGCGATTGTGATTTTGTTGAGGCATTGTCGGAGGCAAATGAAAACTTTGAAAACAAGGTGTCATGTGACTACCAAAGTTGCGGTATATCAGATTTCTATGTCTAACATATTTATAGCGTGTTTACGTTCTGACGGTGTTACAATGGATGATGAGGATGCCAATGATTTAACGCTCGGGTACTAGGGTGATGAGTCAAGTACGTTGTTTGATGTTTCTGACAAATACATGATGGTACTACTTCTAGGGAGTACACTTATTACCAGTGCCATTGAAGATACCAAGTAACATGAAGAAGGAACATTTGATCTAGATGGATCCAGCTTTTATATGTCAATTGATCGGATGAGATGCTACAACTCTAAATGGTATGCCATTTCGATTTGGACGAAGCGGAGTGCTTCGATCCGCATTTGTTCATCAGAACATTACCTGACTTTTCCGATGAAATATCGAGTTTTCAACCCACAGCATCCCGCAAGCAAATTCAGAAAAGGAAGTCCGTGACATTGGTGCTTGATCTTGATGGTAAGAAGCTTAGCCTATGGTCCCCCCCCCCTCCTCTCTCTCTCTCTCTCTCTCTCTCTCTGTGGTTGAAGTAAATAACGATTATAATTATCTGTGCGGTAGACTGATAGAAAGATCGGTCGAGTACAATTTCATAGCCTGGGGAGAAATGATTAATGAAAAAAAAAAGGGAGGGGGGGTGTTGGTGGTTGCGGGAAAGTAAATGATGAACATTAGAACGAGAGGTCAGTGGGCTTGAATACATAAGAGTTGTGTCTGGACCACGATAGAACATGATGTTATAGATCGATCTTAGGAGTTAATTTATGAGATGTAATGGTCGCTTGAGGAGTTAGAAAAGTTCGAACCGATAAAAATGGAGGTGAAAGCTAGTGGTGTGTGAAAAGTGGTGAGGGCGATTATGCTTTGCAAGTGTTTCCCGCATTAAAGTAGATTTCGATGGGTGAGAAATATATTTTGAAATGCATAGCCTTGCGTCTTGAGCGTTAGACGAAGGATTGTGAGTGGATTGAGATGCCATAGTTAAGTGATACTTCTGCGCCTTGTGGTATTAGTGAAGGTCGGTTTGCACCCCAATGTAATTGTAAAGAGAGTCCTCTGCTATATAACTAGGATAGTCTTAGAATAATTTGGGACCCATACGAGTTAGTTGACCAGCGACCCAACGATGTCATGATCGAGTTTTTACTATTTGAGGACTGTAATCAATAGAACCTTAGGCCCAATTCCTAGGCCACGGGCCAAAATTCTAGGCCAACTTGGCCCACGAGCCAGGCTCACGGCTCAGGTTCTCGGCCCGCTTCACAGGACACGACTCAGGTCAGATTGGGTCATGGCCCAGCCAATTGGCCCACGGATCAGGCCCAAAAATAGGGGACAGGCTGGAAACAGGGCATGGTAGGGCAATCCGAGGCTGTGGTGGCTCTTCAAGCGGGCTACGGGCGGCAGATGGTTCTGGGGTCAAGGGTGGAGGTGTGAGGTGGTCGGAGGGAGACTATGGTGGTCGGAGCAGCGACGGCAAGGGCAGAACAGTCCGGTTTCTCCAAAAACATGGCTGATTGAGCAGTCGGGACGGCATCATGTACAGTTTCAATTTAAAGGACTGATTTGGGTTTTTCTTTAGATGGTAACATCGTAGAGAGGTAGAGGAAGGTGTGTACAAAGTTTGGGATGGTTTCGGGTCCGTTTGCTATGCGAACGGGCTCTGTTTCTCCAAGTCAGACTTTAAAAACTGCACTGTACAGCAGCATGGCAGAGGACGGTTTGGGCTGTCCGGGATTCCAACGGCGTCGAGACTTCGTGAGGTGGTTGATGGAGGTCTGAGGGGGTGTCAGGGGACGTCACTGGTCGCATGTGGTGGCCGGAGTAGACCGGAGCAGCAGCAAACAGAAGCTGCAGCAAGTAGAAACAGGGGTGCGATGCAGGGGCAGAGACAGGGGAGGTTTGGTCGGGGCTGTTTGGGTCTCTGATAGTGGTGGAGCTTCGTGGGGCTGATGGTAGAGCTCTAAGGGGGTGTCGGGGAGTGAGTGGTGGTTGGAGATGGGCGGAGGAAGGCCGCGGAATGGCGGACAACTGCTGAGGACAGAACCGGGCAAAACAGAGGCTAAAACAGAGCAGACTGGAAGTAGCTGCTGTTTCGACTCCTCCGACGGTTCTGTGGCAGCTTCCGGCGGTCGAAGGTGGTGGCTGAAGGTCGGAGGAATGTTAAGGTGGTTGGAGGACGTGGTGGTGAGCGGTAGTGGGCTGGTATCACAGCAAAACAGAAAGAAAAAGAAGAGGAAAGGAGAGAGTCGGTTGTGCAGGGGAGTTCACATGGAAAAGAGAGAGATGAAGAGAAGAGTTGCCGCCTTTGACCAAGAAGGAAGGATAGAGTGGGCCCCATCTCATTTATTTTCTTGTCTTGGCATTCATAAGAAAACATAGGGGAAATTTTGTCATTTCAAAATAATTGGCAGAGGGTAATTTGGTCATTTTGCAACCAAGGATAATTCGAGCATCCGAAAATCCGACGGAGGGTAATTTACTCCAATCTCGGGTCAATTTGGTCAAAACGAGGCTTGGGCGCTAGAATTCCCTTTTCTACGGCGCGACGACCAAACGATCAAACATTAAACTAATTCGATCGACAAATCGGAAATTTTCCAATTTCCGGCACTAAATCCTTAGAAATTCAATTCTGAGCAATGAACTGGAATTCACAGTCTTTCCATAACTGAATTCTACTACTAAATGGAAGTCATATTTTCAGGGCATCACAACTCTCCCCACCTTAGGAAATTTCGTCCCCGAAATTTAACTACGGTTTCATTTCCTCAAAAAGATCGGGATAATTACGCTTCATAACTTCCTCATTTTCCTACGTAGCTCCTTTAGTTCCGTGGTGCTACCAAATCACTTTGACTAAGGGAATTGTCTTGTTCCGGAGGACATGCTCTTTTCAATCCACGACCTTGATTGGGCGCTCCACATATGACGCTGGCTCGTCCAACTCAATCTCTTCGTAAATCAGCACATGAGCGGGGTTGGGTTCATACTTCCTCAACATCGAGACGTGAAACACGTTATGAACTTGAGCAAGTCTCGGCGTGAACGCAAGACGATACGCCATATTCCCAATTCGTTCCAAAATCTCAAATGGTCCAACATATCTTGGACTTAACTTGCCTTTCTTGCCGAAACGAGACGTTCCTCTCATTAGCGATACTTCGGGAACACATGGTCGCCTACCTAAAACTCCAAAGGTCTATGCCTTCTATCGGCGTAGTTTTTCTGACGATTTTGAACTGTCTTCAGCCTATCTCTAATGAGCTTGACAGCCTCCACCGATCGTTGCACTAGTTCAGGCCCCGTAATTTTTCTTTCGCCCACTTGGTCCCAACACATTGGCGTTCTACAAACTCTACCATATAAAGCCTCGAATGGTGCCATACAAATACTCTGCTGATAACTATTGTTGTAGGCAAATTCAACTAGATGTAATTGCTCTTCCCAGTTAGCTTGAAAGTCCAGGACACAAGTTCATAGCATATCCTCGAGCATCCGAATTGTCCTTTCGGATCGACCATCCGTCTGCGGATGATACGCCGTCTTGAATTGCGGTTTCGTTCCCAAAGCATTCTGTAGACTTTTCCAAAACGTTGCAATGAATTTAGGATCACGATCTGAAGTGATCGTCACTGGAACTCCATGCAGTCTCACGATATGCCTCACATATAGGTCTGCATATCTATCTAAGACAAAATCTTTTCTAATAGGAATAAAATGAGCTGACTTTGTCAATCTGTCAACTATAACCCGGATTGAATCATGACCTCTCTGACTTCTTGGTAATCCCATCACAAAATCCATCGTAATGTGCTCCCATTTCCACTTCGGAATTTCTAACGGCTGCAGCAAACCTCCAAGTTTACAGTGTTACGCTTTGACTTGTTGGCAGGTCAAACACTTAACGACGTGTTTGGCTATATTTGCTTTCATACCATTCCACCAATAGTGTTGTTTCGGGTTCTGGTACATCTTTGTACTGCCGGGATGGATACTATAGTTGCTACGGTGCGCTTCCGAGAGGATATCCTCCTTTAGCCTTTCGTCATCAAGTACAACTAAACGTCCACGAAACTTAAGTATTCCATCCTCGGTTACCCGAAAGTCTACCCTTCATTTAGTTGAGTACTCCTGAAGGATCTTTTGAATGGTGGGGCCTGTCGACTGCGGGGTCTTAATCCTTGCCTGTACTTCGGGTTCGATCCTTAGGGTAGCTACAAGACTCGATAGATGACTTATTTCCAACTTGAAATCGGAGTCCCTAACTTCCTCTAACAAACACCATTCATGGACTTATAATTGAGCAATCGCTGATTTTCTACTCAAGGCATCAGCGACCTTATTCGCTTTACCGGATGGTATAGGATCTCGCAATCATAATCCTTAAGCAACTCTATCCATCGACGTTGCCTCATGTTCAACTCTTTTTGTGAAAACAAGTACTTCAAACTTTGATGGTCAATATATACCTAAAATTTTTCTCCAATTAAATAGTGCCTCCAAATATTTAAAGCAAACACAACCGCAGCTAATTCTAGGTCATGTGTCGGATAATTCAGCTCGTGAGGTCTCAACTGACGAGAGGCATAGGCAACTACTCTTCCATGCTACATCAGAACGTAGCCTAAACATTTAAGCAAAGCATCGCTATAGATCTCAAATCCTCCAGGACCGGACGGAATAGTCAAAACAGGAGCCGTAGTTAGTTTATGTTTGAGCTCTTGAAAACTACGCTCACACTTGTTAGTCCATTCGAATTTCACGTCCTTTTTCGGTAGTCGTGTTAAAGGCAAAGCTATAGCTGAGAATCTTTCTACGAAACATCTGTAGTAGCCTGCCAAACCCAAGAAACTTCTAAACTCAGTTACCGTCGTGGGTCTCGGCCAATTCATCACCGCCTCAATCTTAGATGGATCTACGGCAACGCCTTCGCCAGAAATCACGTGGCCTAAAAATGCCACACGAGCTAACCAAAACTCACATTTACTAAGTTTGGCATACAACCGATGCACCCTAAGAGTCTCTAAAACAATCCTTAAATGTTGTTCATGATTCTCATGACTCCTCGAGTACACCAAGATGTCATCTATGAACACAATCACGAAACGATCCAAGAATTCCTTGAATACCCTATTCATCAAGTCCATAAAAGCAGCACGAGCATTCGTCAACCCAAATGGCATTACCATAAACTCATAATGTCCATAGCGCATCCTAAACACCTTTTTTGGTATGTCCTCCTTCCTAATCCTCAATTGGTGATATCCCGTCCTAAGATCGATTTTGGAGTATACCGAGGCTCCTTGTAGCTAATCGAACGGATCATCGATCCTTGGCAAGGGTATTTGTTCTTGATCGTCACTTGATTCAACTATCTATAATCGATGCATAAACGCAACGACCCGTTCTTCTTTTTCACAAATAGCACGGGCGCTCCCCAAGGTGACACACTAGGACGGTAGATCCTTTATCTAACAATTCTTGCATTTGAACTTGCAATTCCTTTAGTTTAGATAATGACATTCTATATGGCGCCTTAGAGATTGGCTCCGTCCCTGGAGCTAATTCTATCACAAATTCTATTTCTCTTTTTGGTGGTAAACCAGGCAATTCCTTAGGGAAGACATCTAGGAATTCTTATACAACAGGGATATCCTCCAACTTAGGTTCCTCGAAAGTCACATCAACAATAGACGCCAAATAACCTTGGCAACCACTTTCCAACAAACGAGTCGCCTCAAGTGACGAAATCACTCCGATTGAGGTTTCACCTCGATTATCCATAAACTTAAAACTAGCCTTATCCAATGGACTGAACTGAATCACCTTATGATAGCAATCTATTGTGGCCCTTTGCTTTGTCAGCCAGTCCATTCCAACAATCAAGTCAAAGTCGTACATTTTCAACACGATCAAATCTATCTTATCCTCATAGCTACCCACAACAAGTTTACAACCGGGACAGCCTACGGCAGCTACCACACTATCCTTTAAGGGCGTAGAAATTCTAAACATAGTACCCAATGGTTTTGGACTTAAACCAATGAGTTTAACAAATTGTTCAGCTACGAATGAATGGGTAGCACTAGGATCAAACAGAGCATGAGCAACTTGGTCATGTAAGAGAATCGTACCTGTAACAGTCGGCAAATCCTTCGCCTCATCCCGGGTGACCGCAAACACCCTTCCTTGCATAGTAGGTCGATTCTGAACATTCCGTGGCGTGTATCCTCCGAGTTGTTCTTCCCGTGGCCTATTCTCTTGTCGTTGAGGGCAGTCCCTCACTTGATGACCAATTTGGCCACATCCAAAACATGCTCCGATCCTCATTGGGCATGGACCAGGCCTATGCCTTTGGCGGCACATACGACATTCCTCATACCGGCGATACATTGGCTTGTTGATTGCACCTGCTCTATTTGGCGGGATGTGGGTCTTACCACTGGACATTGGCCTTTTTCCTTGCCTAATGTCTCTCCTATTTGAGCGCATAAACCGTAATCCAGATGCAGCGGCTCTTTCATTTAGATTCCTTTCCACTAATTGGGCCCTCTCATATAACTCGTTATAGTTCTTTAAATTGAAGGGCACCAACACATCTTTAATTTCCGACTTCAATCCATCTCTAAACCTCCTGGCTTTGTCCTCGGGGTCCTCAACCATTCTTTGGGCGTATCGAGACAATTCGGCAAACCTTGCTTCATATTGGTCTACGGTCATTTGATTTTGTCGTAGGTTCATAAACTCTATCAACTTCTGCTCCCCGGCGCAATCCGAGAAATACTTGGCATTGAAGACTCTTACAAATGCATCCCAACTCAAGGCCGTGCCCTCTAGAAAGATCTGTCCCTTGGATGCATCCCACCAAGTATTAGCATTGCCTTGCATCCGGTAGAGGGCCAAGGTAACCTTATCTTCATCGGTGCATCGCAGTAGGGTGAACACCTTCTCGAGTTCTTTAATCCATTGAGTAGCAGCCTCGGGGTCCCCTTCTCTCGCAAACTTCGGCGGTCTTAACTTTAGGAATGATTCTACTAACCTCTAGGTCTGGACAACCTCATTTATGTTCACGCCCAAAGGGCCTCCTTGGAATGTCTCGGCGGCGGTAGCATTCTGATTTCTTGTTCGTTGTCCCACCAATTCCCCAAGTGCTTCAACAATTTCATTGATCATCCTCGGGTCCCGTCCCAGAGGTCCGTGGGACGCTCCTTCACCTTCCAAGGTTTCCTCGATCCTTGGGCTCTGCCCGGCAAGCCCGACTCGAGGTGCGGACGGTTCACCTCTCATGATGTCCTCAATCCGTCTAGCAGGCCTACCTCGGGGTATTCTTTTACCGTGCTCGCTCATTTTACAGGTATTATACGGAATCCTGTTCACCCCATAGCAAAGCACGATAAGAAGGCAACCCAAAGACTTAAAAACACAAGCAACAATAACATGAACAAGCATATAATCCTACTAACTATCCCTTTTTCCCAATGCTCCTTATCACTCCAAGCCAATAACCGGACGGATCAGGCCGACCTTGCTCTGATACCACCTTGGGCGGGGATGTCACGCCCCGACTCTCGAGTACGCGGCATCCTTACCAAATCGCCTCGGGTCATAAAGGATAACGTCACGGGTACGCTATCGACCTATGATACTATAATACGCAAGCGGAAACATATACACTCCCATTCAAACAAATATGACGGGGATAGCAAGTAAGAACATCCATAACAGTCAAATACCAAAATACAATTGTCGGTACTATATCAAAAGTAGATGGTAATTAATCCTACTGAGCTACTGTCATAAACAACCCCATTCTTCGGAGCGGCTCTCCAGGATCAACAAAAGGGTAGGGTCGGGCGGGGTTAACATCACTTCTATTCCCAAAAGAAGCTACATCACCATGGCTTTCGATCTGTACTCCAAAAAAATGAACCATAAACTCCATCATTTCGAACTTGAAAAAGGTTAACCACGACGGGGTGGGATAAATCTCAGTAAGTCAACGCCTAAGCCCGGCTAAGGCGTTGATTCGTCCGGAAGATTCTATTGATCAATCGTAGACCAAGGAATACATGTATGTCAACAACAAGCAACTTACCTGACAGGAGGTCATGCATAATGCAATGTGGATGCAGTGCATGATCATGCCGATTCAACTGAATTGTCAAATTTTCAAATACTCATAATGCAGCTCAACACCAATTAAACCTTGGACACCACACAAGTCCAGTTATTAACGATGGTTTTGCGTGATCAAGGCAAATAGATCCGTACAACACAATGCCGGAATCTATTAGTATGATCCATGCAACACAATGCTACGGTCATCATATGGTAACCCAGGCATCATCCCATAACCTCTCGGCGACGGCAACTACAAGTGGTAACACAATACCTCAAGTAGGCATTCCATTATGGAGCATCGGTCCATCATAAGCTGCGACCGGCATCCAACGACCCATGACACAACATAGGAAGTCGAGCAACCGATGAGTCATGAGGTTCATGTCGTAGGCATGCTACGAACTCGACAGGCCGCGCATCATCGCTCCATCATATGACCAATCAACTCATCCAGCAACCTTCTCATTTTTAGCTTTGAATTTAACCAGATGCTCACACAATTATGCTCAAAGACTTGGCTCTTGCCATTTTCATGCTAAAAATGCATTTTGAGGCATTCAAGGTCATATGAATGCATAATACCAATTAAAAGGTCCAGCTAAGCAGATAGAGTCAATGACCCTCAAACGATCACTCGATCGACCTTCGATCGGTTGAGACACATGACTACATAGATGAGGTTATCAAACAATTTTCAAGATAAATCAACTTAACAGCAAACATAGACACTTTGAGGACCAACTTCATCCTCACAAAGGTGTCAAGGAATCTAACATTCCAATCACAAATCATCGCAATCAACTAATCTTCCCAAGCAAGGCTATTTAACCTAACCAAGTCTAGCCTAATAGGATCCTAACTGATCTACTTAAACATATAAGAAATTCAATTCCACTAATTCCAAACGTAATTAACAACTTAGCCATGGATTAGAAGCCAACTCACAGTCAACTACTCGAGACGAGTGTAACGGTGATCGTTAAAAATCCTTCGAACACAAACTTGAACTCAATTGGTTCACGGGCTCCAATTCTCGGACAAACTGGCCCAATTCCCAGGTCACGGGCCAAAATTCTTGGCCAACTTGGCTCACGGCCCAGGTTCTCGGCCCGCTTCACAGGATATGGCCCAAGTCAGATTGGGTCATGGCCCAGCCAATTGGCCCACGGATTAGGCCCAAAAACAGGGGACACGGGCTGGAAACAGGGCACGGTAGGGTAATCCGGGGCTGTGGTGGCTCTTCAAGCGGGCTACGGGCGGTAGATGGTTTTGGGGTCAAGGGTGGAGGTGTTAGGTGGTCAGAAGGAGGCTATGGTGGTCGGTGGTGGTCGGAGCAGCGACAGCAAGGGCAGAACAGTCTGGTTTCTCCAAAAACAGGGCAAATTGAGCAGTCGGGACGGTGTCGTGTACAGTTTCAATTTTGAGGACTGATCTGGGGATTTTCTTTAGATGGAAATGTCGTAGAGAGGTAGAGGAAGGTGTGTACAAAGTTTGGGATGGTTTCGGGTTCGTTTGCTATGCGAACGGGCTCTGTTTCTCTAAGTCAGACTTTAAAAACTGCACTGTACAGCAGCATGGCAGGGGACGGTTTGGGCTGTTCGGGATTCCAACGGCGTCGAGACTTCGTGAGGTGGTTGGTGGAGATCTGAGTGGGTGTCGGGGGACGTCGCTGGTCGCTCGTGGTGGCCGGAGTAGACCGGAGCAGCAGCAAACAGAAGCTGCAGCAAGCAGAAACAGGGGTGCGATGCAGGGGCAGAGACAGGGGAGATTTGGTCGGTGTTGTTTGGGTCTCTGATAGTGGTGGAGCTTCGTGGGGCTGATGGTAGAACTCTAAGGGGGTGTCGGGGAGTGAGTGGTGGTCGGAGATGGGTGGAGGAAGGCGGCGGAACGGCGGACAACTGCTGAGGACAGAATTGGGCAAAACAGAGGCCAAAACAGAGCAGACTGGAAGTAGCTGCTGTTTCGACTCCTCCGACGGTTCTGTGGCGGCTTCCGGCGGTCGAAGGTGGTGACTGAAGGTCGGAGGAATGTTAAGGTGGTTGGAGGACGTGGTGGTGTGCGGTAGTGGGCTGGTATCACAGCAAAACAGAAAGAAAAAGAAGAGGAAAGGAGAGAGTCGGTTGTGCAGGGGAGTTCACATGGAAAAGAGAGAGAGGAAGAGAAGAGTTGCCGCCTTTGACCAAGAAGGAAGGATAGAGTGGGCCCCATCTCATTTATTTTCTTGTCTTGGCATTCATAAGAAAACATAGGGGAAAATTTGTCATTTCAAAATAATTGGCAGAGGGTAATTTGGTCATTTTGCAACCAAGGATAATTCAAGCATCCGAAATCCGACGGAGGGTAATTTACTCTAATCTCGGGTCAATTTGGTCAAAACGAGACTCGGGTGCTGGAATTCCCATTTCTACGGCGCGACGACCAAACGATCGAACCTTAAACTAATTCGATCGACAAATCGGGAATTTTCCAATTCCCGGCACTAAATCCTTAGAAATTCAATTCTGAGCAACGAACTGGGATTCACTGTTTTTCCATAACTGAATTCTACTACTAAATGGAAATCAAATTTTCAGGGCGTCATAGACGATATCCTTCGTGACCTAATGGTGTTTTGGTAGGTATGTCGCAAGCTCGAGAATCGGGACGTGACAAATTTCATTTGACTATTTCTTCACTTCTAGTCTATTACATTTAAGATAAGCATAAACTTGTATTCTTGTGTGAATCAATTGTTTTGGATTGACATCTTAGTGAAACAGGATAACGGGCGCTCTAGCGCCCGATGAATGGCTTCATGTTGAGAAATGTTAGAGCCTTTATGCGGTGATTGTGCCTCAAGCGATTAGCGAAAAGTCATGGTAAAGTTCCCGTATAGCTCTTTAATAATACATTTCTCTTGTGTCCTTGTGGCTTCTTTCCTTTCATTCTTAGAGCTTTTTACTTGTCAATCTCCTTGGAACTTAAAAGCTAAGGTTGACATGTCACAATTTTTGTCTCCATCGAAAAAACATTGCTCTGAATGATAGAGTTAATGCTTCTCTAGAGTGTAAACAGCCACTTTCCAGACGGCCTTTCACTAATGCAAAAATGTCTTGACGGGAGTCCAAGTTGTCTTGTGATAGTACATGGTGGCTAAAGCCAGTCTGCAATGCCTTAAATTTCATTATGAAAAGATAGCCACCACATTTTCTGTCGGTTTTGTGTTCAGATTTCAGCACTTGCTATTCAGCATCTGCTTCGGTGTGCTCCGTAAAAATTCAATCAATCTGAGTGCCGAACAACTTGCACTCATCTGTTTTGGCTTTCTCAGTTGAATTGCTAAAAGGTTGCTCTAGGAAATTATTGAAAAAGGTTATGTCCTGGTATTGTTGCAGGGTCAGAAATTGAAGATTTTATTGGAGTTTAGAGAACCTGAATACGTTCACTCACAAGAGAGGGCCTTCACAAAACATGCTAATCAGCTAACTATTGGTCATGGCATATTTCTCTGTACACTAAGAAATGCAGACCGACTCCATCTAGGATGGTGCGACAATTTGTTTGGTTGTTTGTTCTCAGGAAGATATCGCGGCTATATTTAGTAACGTAGGTAAGGACAATTCGAGGACGCTGACTGCAAAAGAAGCTCGTGAGGTCATTGCCTACATCTGTGAAAGATACCCTAAGGTGGAGCTATACCTGAAGAATAAGAAATTGGGAGACATTGTTGACATGTTGAAGGAATGGAAGGGGGATGTTGAGAAGGAATCAATCGAATTAGATTTTGCAGAATTTACCACGGCTCTTTCCCAAGTGGATTCTCAGATGAAAAATCTTCCGGCAACAGCATAGGTATAGCTCAAGTCATGATCAAAATCTTTTTTTGGATGATGCACTTGGGTTATTTACTTATGTTTTCCCTTGTATCTACCACATGAACACAGTTGCAGCGCAACGAGGTGCCTATCTGGCTGATTGTTTTAACCTGATGGAGGAGTGTGAGGAAAATCCAGAAGGTCCTCTTCGGTTCAGAGGAGAGGGCTGCCATCGGTTACGTCCTATTAGGTACATAAAAATTTGCTGAAGCGTCCATCTGTGAAATCTAAGAAAGCCGCTCCTCATTTGTCCTCGCCGTGAAGACTTATCGAGATCAATTTGGATGCTCTGCATACAAATGTAGGAATTAAGCTTATTCTGATTACATTATCACAGCAAAAACGGTGCGTATCTGTGTGTTTATAATCTTTCTACAAGACTATTCACTAAAGCTCATTACATTTTGTCTTTTGAGAAAAGTGTTGATATGTCGAACAACTTCATATGCTTGACTCTATTTGCGTTTTGTGATTCCCGAAGGTGCAAGCATCCTCTGGGAGCAAAACAGACAGCAACACAACTTCCAGGGGAATAGGTCTCAATTGGCCACAGTAGTCAATGGCTCTGGTATTTCCTCTCTCTCTCTCTCTCTCTCTCTCTCTCTCTCTCTCTCTCTCTTAAATGTTTCTTTCAAGCTCGAGGTCATTTAATGGCATCTAACTGTAAACTTGCTAATTGCAAAATTTAGCAAGCAAGTTAGCTAGTGGACGAGGATATCGATGATACCAGATTGGACGAGGCGTTTCATTTTCGGGAGGGATTCAAGCCGTATCTGAAGGTATGTGTGCGTGACGGAAAAAGTTTTTCTTGTAATAATTCAGTTTACAGTCCCATTGGTTTATTCGTCATAGGTAGTACACTAAGCATATAGCCTACCAAAACAAACTCAACTGCTTGGAGCTGCAAAATATTTTCCTTTGGGAGACATCCTTTCATTTGGATGGTGAATGCCAATTGAAGTTTATACTGGAGATTGGACCACCTACTTCGATGACAGCTGATGTGATCAAGTTTTTTAGTAGTTTGGCTAGTTGATAAATTCATATAGTTCAAATTCCAATGTCGAACGACCCCTTGCAGGCGTTGCCTAGGCCGCACGAGCCCACAGTCACAATTGAGACACGGTAAAGAAGTGAAAAGGCAGGCAGAAATGGATTGGAAATTCACCTTTCCAACCAGGAGCTTGCTGATGCTCATGCTCATGTTGGTACTCGCTAGCAATCAATCACGAGCGCAACATGTCTTTGATATTGAAGATTTCGGAGCAGTCGGTGATGGAAAGACTGACAATTGCAAAGTAATGTAACACCATTTACATTTCATGGCGGCGGGGATCTTTGCATGGCCTTTTGCAAATTTTTATTTTTTTATTTTATTTATTTAAATAAATGTGGTAGAAAGCTACTTTGCAAATTTGTTTTGCCAAACACTAGATAGGCCCAAAGTTGTTTTTCAAAGGAGTTTTTACCAAATGTCATTAGCATTTTCCCAAAGCCCCTTAAGCAAAATGTATTTGCATTTTCTCAAAATCCATTTGAAATCTTGAATCAAACCCATCCTTGGTGCATCAGTCTCAAATAATCTGGAAAATAATCAAGTTTGTCATGTCATTTTGGTGATTTCTTCTTTATTCTCACCGTCCTTTAAAAGCAGACAATAATCTGGAAAATTCATATGGGCGCTTCTAAATTTAAGTTTGTCGAGCAAACGACTCAAAAATCAAAATCAAATTATTGTCATCATCTTTCGCCCAACTTCTCGCCCTGCCATCAGAACCAGAGCACGTCTCCGAGAACTTGACCAACTCCATGGTCCCCCATGCGCCTCAGCGAGCTCACGAGTCACGACTCATTACAACAGCATCGCCGCCACCGTGAACTCATAACTCTTTTCATTCTTTAGTATCCCGTGATTGTTAACGAAAGAAATGCCACGTAACAGAGATACAAAGAAGACTGATGATTTCACGGTTTATTTCTCTTTTCCAAAAGTTGAACCATGAAATAATGTTTCGTTCCAATTGCAAACTACTTTGCCGAGAAAAAATCAACTTGAACCAAATTAAACCATGAAAAAAGGTCGATGTTAAAATTCGAGGTCTATCTTCTTCTGAGCAGCAAAGCAAGTACTCCGAGTTTGTGTCTTTGAAATCGAACGCACCTGAAAATGTTATTCGCTTATTCATAAATTTCGGACAGAGAGAAAGCTGAGCAATGTCGCAACCAAACCGCCCCTTTCATTTGTCGATAATCCTAAGCACTACCATTAACCTCTTTCCTTAAGAGGTTCATAAATACATATGAACTAAGCTCGAAAGAAAGTTTAAATTAGGTTACATGTTAAGAAACCTAAAAACTGTCATAGTTCGAATAAGAATAAGCAGTGTTGTGCCTGGGGCAACATGCCTTGCCATGAGATCAACTCGATACCCGGATTTTCATGTACCTTTTTTAGGACGCCTATTCGAAATAATAATCCAAGACAATTTCAGCATATTTGGAAGCTCTTTGATAGCTGATCACGTTTTGGATCACTTGAAGGCGTTTTTGTCCGTCTGGTGTGGGCGGCAATTTAGCCTTGATAATCAACTTCTCCAGCACAAGTGCATCCCCAAGAAGGAACTTAACTAGGGTGAGCAGATGTTTCGACTCACGAATATAGGCTTCAATGCTGACGATCTCAACTCTTTTGAGATGTTTCGCCAAACATTCGAAGTTCCCCTTCCGTGAGCACAAGAAATCTTCTTCGTCAAAGTTGAAACGTTCTTCAGATTCTCGACGAAGCTGAAACTGCACATAGATTCCCCATTCAAGAAACAAACTTCACATTAGAAGCTGAACCACAGGAGGAGGGAAAAAAACTTCATTGGCTCACTAGAATTTCAAACAAACAACTTCCATTAGTCCTCTGCATATGCTAGTTAGTTTTACATTAATATAAGCTCCCAAACTCGTCTCCACATATAAACATGTTCTCTTTCTAGGTGCTCATCGCTAAACTCTTAGTTCAAGATTCGAACACTACATGGCAGCAAACGAACCTCCAGTCCAACACTGCAGTTACTTTAAGACATGCGCCAAACAGCTTAATGCTGCCCTGCGCAAACGCTGGTAGACTCACAGGGTTGGGCAATTTTCAATTGCTGGAACAAATAAGAGCTAGAGATTGATCTTCTTTATGTGCTTCTAAAGTTTTAACTCATTGTTTAAACATCAATGCCAAAGAGAAGTCAGCACAAGAAGCGAATAGAAAATACCATAGCAAAGGAACATACCATAGGGAAGCAAGTAAGGTATATGACTAATATTTCCAAGCACTGTGAACTTCGTAACATGTATACTATCCCGGGAAGGTCCCATTGATTAACTGGTGCATGTAGTATCAGATTCTGACATTTTGACAATGGAGATGGCACTCCATCCATCTCCAAGAGGGACAGAACCTAAGGCCATTAAGCAAGAAAAATAGAAAATGTTAATTGACATTTCTTTTTCCCGTTCAACATGAATAAGGAATAACAAAAATTTACAGTCCATCCAGATTCGATATCCTCTGACCCCGTCTCGCAGCCGGGAAAAGACCGATGAGGACACCACAGGTAACAATGAACAGGGGAATGTATTTAAGAATCGAGACTGTTTACATATGCTTCCTAGGTAGAACTTGTGATCTTTGAAAGGTCTGAAAATTCAAGTAGTTGGTCACCTGAGGCAGCGAACCTTTTTATCTACTGAAGTCTCCAAGTGAATCGTTCTACTGCCATTGTAAAACATTCAGCGAATAGCCAAGTAGCATTTACTATGGAATGGCGGCCTAAGGTGACAAGAGAGCATGACCCAGTTCTGTCAACCTAAGATGACTAGGTCCATGGCCCTTCGTCATATATCCAAATAGTTGTGTTTCCACTATAAACTGGAGGAATGAATTGAAAAAAAAAAATGTAACTCTTTCAGATAATCTCTTTGTGATTTTTTTTTTTTTTTGGTGAAAATAAAGATTTTGACAATGTGGCGTGGAGCAGCATCCAAAATAGTTAGCAGTACCTAGTGGCTTTCATTGTCCCTAATTGAGTGAGATCCCATATCCATTTACTTGAAATGTAAATGGAGGGGAGAAAGCTCCAAGGTTCACTAGTTCGTAACAGCAAACTTATGAATCATCCTATCAGCCAATGATTAAATTAGACATGAGATCAAAACGAATCCCCTTGATGAAATCTAGAATGAAATCTGACCCCGTCTCGCAGCTGGGAAAAGACCAATGAGGACACCACGGGTAAAATGAACAAGGGAATGTATTTAAGAATCGAGACTGTTTACATATGCTTCTCAGGTAAAACTTGGGATCTTTGAAAGATCTGAAAATTCAAGTAGTGGGTCACCCGAGACAGCGAGCCTATTTATCGACTGAAGTTTCTAAGTGAATCATTCTACTGCCATTGTAAAATATTCAGGGGATACCCAAGTAGCATTTATTATGGAATGGCGGCCTAAGGCGACAAGAGAGCATGACCCAGTTCTGTCAACCTAAGATGACTACGTCCATGGCCCTTCGGTCATATATCCAAATAATTGTATTTCCTCTATAAACTGGAGGAATGAATTGAAAAAAAGTAACTCTTTCAGATAATCTCTTTGTGCATTTTTCTTGTGAAAGTAAAGAGTTTGACAATGTGGCGTTGAGCAGCATCCAAAACAGTTACCAATACCTAGTGGCTTTCATTGTCCGTAATTGAGTGAGTGTTGGAAATATGGGACAAATTGAAGGGTGGATGAATGAGAAATTGATGCTCAAAGAACACCCTTGAGTTGGAAGTGGGAAGTGGAAAAACACTAGTCCCACATTGAAAAGAAAGAAGGCTTTAGAGTGCTTTATAGATAGTTACCCTCCTTTTGAGTGGTAACTGTCACAACACAAGTACTATGCCTCGCGCACAGGCGCAGGGGTGCAAATCCTAGGCCCAACGAGCTGAAACTTGGGCGCGAGCGCACGACCTGCGTACACGAATGCAAGACCGAGAGGTGGGCCTCGCGAAAAGCCCAATTTTGCCTTCCGATTTATTTTTCCAACTCAAATTGCCGAAATCGATATTATAACGGCAGATTAATGGCATTGCCGTTACGGAATCAATAACGGCTGCTGAATTGATTTTGTCGTTACATAATAACGGCAGATTTAATTGGCCGTTATAGTTCAATTTCCGAAACGTCCCCCGCCGACCCTAGAAGTAGGTGGCTTCCCATCCAAAATTTTTTGCTCTTCCGAAAATCCTCTCTCTTTCTACTCTCAGCATTTGCATTGTTTTCGATAGTGTTCGGTTCCGCTTTGTTCAGGTTCGCCGATAGCCTTGAGGTGCGTGCTTGCTTCTTCGCTGCCAGCCGTTGTATCCTGGGAGACGGACGTTCGCGAAACCTCGAGCACGTAATAGAGGGGACGAATCTGTTTTAAGGAAACCGTGTCAAACACAGGCCTCGGTATTATTTGTATCGACACCGTTTCTTTTCAATATTATTATTGCAATTCCATTTATGTTCGGTTCCGTGATTGCACTGTTCTAATTTCAATTTTAATACGTTTACCAATTTGTATACTGTTCACGACATTTATATTATCGCCATATTGAATATTGCTACAGTGAGATCCCAGATCCATTTACTTGAAATGTAAACGGAGGGAAAAAAAGCTCCAAGGTTCACCAGTTCGTAACGACAAACTTATGAATCATCCTATTAGCCAATGATTAATTACACATGAGATCACAACGAATCCCCTCGATGAAATCAAGAATGCCGCCAATCACAGACCCCACTCAACACGAGCTGGTCTTATAAATAGTAAGAAAAATTGAGGTTGTACCTGCAAACACCAACCGCCGGTGGTGATGGTAGGAACTCCACGCAGCTTCTCAAGAAGATGCCTCAACAAGTCGCGGCCCTTGGAATTAGGATCCCAACTTTCAACGGAAAAATCTAACTCGGCTTCCACCAAAGAAGACACGTCGTCAAGTCTGAACCCAGCATGATTCCCTCCTATTACGCGCAAGGAAAGCAAATGCAGGGCGCGAAGTTTCTCCACGTAAGAAACAAAGCCGAATAAACCGCGATTCGTCAAATTGCCACGATTTCCTTAGCTTTTGCTAACGAATCTACCAACACGCAGTAATATAACGTAGAACAATTCATCCCAAGTTAAGTCTAAGTTTATGGGGGCATGTACACTTAGATCTACTGCGGACTGTACTAACTTTATCGAGTGCGAATTTAGAAATCTGAAGGTGTCATACCACGACTCTCGGGTACGCGGCATTCCTACTAAATCGCCTCAGGTCATAAAGGTTAACGTCCCAAGTACGCTACCGACCTATGATACCATAATACGCAAGCGGAAATGTATACACTCCCATTCAAACAAATATGACAGGGATAGCAAGTAAGAACATCCATAACAGTCAAATACCAAAATATAATTGTCGGTACCATATTAAAAGTAGACCGTAATTGATCCTACTGAGCTACTGTCATATACAACCCCATTCTTCGGGGCGGCTCTCTAGGATCAACAAAAGGGTAAGGGGTTAGGCAGGGTTAACATCACTTCTATTCCCAAAAGAAGCTACATCACCATGGCCTTCAGCCTCTACTCCAAAAAAATGGACCCTAAACTCCATCATTTCGAACCCGAAAAAGGTTAACCACGACGGGATGAGATAAATCTCAGTGAGCCAACGCCTAAGCCCGACTAACGCGTTGATTCGTCCAGAAGATTCTATTGATCAATCGCAGACCAAGGAATACATGTATGTCAACTACAAGCAACTTACCCGACAAGAGCTCATGCATAATGTAAAGTGGATGCAGTGTATGATCATGTCGATTCAACGCAATAGTCAATTTTCAAATACTCATAATGCAGCTCAACATCAATTAAACCTTGGACACCACACAAGTCCAGTTATTAACGATGATTTTGCGTGATCAAGGCAAATAGATTCGTACAACACAATGTCGGAATCTATTAGTACGATCCATGCAACACAATGCTATGGTCGTCATTTGGTAACCCAGGCATCATCCCATAACCTCTCGACGACGGCAACTACAAGTGGTAACACAATACCTCAAGTAGGCATTCCATTATGGAGTATCGGTCCGTCACAAGCTACGACCGGCATCCAACAACCCATGACACAACATAGGGAGTCGAGCAACCGACGAGTTGTGAGGTTCATGTCGTAGGCATGCTACAAACTTGATAGGCCGCGCATCATCGCTCCATCATATGACTAATCAACTCATCCAGCAACCATCTCATTTTTAACTTTGAATTTAGCCGGATGCTCACACAATTATACTTAAAGACTTAGCTCTTGCCATTTTCATGCTAAAAATGCATTTTGAGGCATTCAAGGTCATATGAATGCATAATACCAATTAAAAGGTCCGGCTAAGCAGATAGAGTCAATGACCCCTCAAACGATCACTCGATCGACCTTCGATCGGTCAAGACACATGACTACATAGATGAGGTTATCAAACAATTCACAAGATAAGTCAACTTAACAGCAAACATAGACACTTTGAGGACCAACTTCATCCTCACAAAGGTGTCTAGGAATCTAACATTCCAATCACAAATCATTGCAATCAACTAATCTTCCCAAGCAAGGCTATTTAATCCTAACCAAGTCTAGCCTAATAGGGTCATAATTGATCTACTTAAACATATAAGAAATTCAATTCTACTAATTCCAAATGCAATTAACAACTTAGCCAGGGATTAGAAGTCAACTCACAGTCAACTACTCGAAACGAGTGCGACGACGATCCTTGAAAATCCTTCGAACACGAACTTGAACTCAATTGGTTCACGAGCTCCAATTCTCGGACAAACTGGCCCAATTCCTAGGCCACGGGCCAAAATTCTCGGCCAACTTGGCCCACAGGCCAGGCTCACGGCCCAGGTTCTCGGCCCACTTCACAGGACACGGCCCAGTTCAGATGAGGTCATGGCCCAGCCAATTGGCCCGCGGATCAGGCCCAAAAACAGGGGACACGGGCTGGAAACAGGGCACGGTAGGGCAATCCGGTGCTGTGGTGGCTCTTCAAGCGGGCTATGGCCGACGGATGATTCTGGGGTCAAGGGTGGAGGTGTGAGGTGGTCGGAGGCAGGCTATGGTGGTTGGTGGTGGTCGGAGCATCGACGGCAAGGGCAGAACAGTCCGGTTTCTCCAAAAACAGAGCAGATTGAGCAGTCCGGACGGCGTTGTGTACAGTTTCAATTTCGGGGACTGATCTGGGGGTTTTCTTTAGATGGCAGCGTCGTAGAGAGGTAGAGGAAGGTGTGTACAAAGTTGGGGTGGTTTCAGGTCCGTTTGCTATGCGAACGGGCTCTGTTTCTCCAAGTCAGACTTTAAAAACTGCACTGTATAGCAGCATGGCAGGGGACGGTTTGGGCTGTCCGGGATTCCAACGGCGTCGAGACTTCGTGAGGTGGTTGGTGGAGGTCTGAGGAGGTGTCGGGGGACGTCGCTGGTCGCTCGTGGTTGTCGGAGTAGACCGAAGCAGCAGCAAATAGAAGCTGCAGCAAGCAGAAACAGGGGTGCGACGCAGGGGCAGAGACAGGGGAGGTTTGGTCGGGGCTGTTTGGGTCTCCGACACTGGTGGAGCTTCGTGGGGCTAATTGTAGAGCTCTAAGGGGGTGTCGGGGAGTGAGTAGTGGTCGCTGGAAGTGGTGGTAGCGGCTGAGGTGGCCGCATGAAGACAGAACATCGGCGGACACAGCAGACAGAACAGGGGCTGCTGCGCGACTTCCTGCTTCTCGCGGCTGTTCTGAGCTTGACGGTGGGCGGCGGTGGATGTGTGGTGGTCTGAGGTGGTGGTGACGAGGTGGTAAAGCAGTGGTGGTGATGAGGGTTGCTGTAACGTGATGGTTTTTGCACGAAAACAGAAGAAAAAGAAGAAGAAGGGCAGAGTCGGTTGTGGGGGAAAAGTAGCGTGAAGAGGAAGAGAGGGGGGAAAGAGAGAAGAAGAAGAAGAGGGGTGGTGGTGGCTGCCGCCTTTGACTAAGAGAGAAAGAGATAAGAGTGGGCCCCATCTCATTTATTTTCTTGTCTTGGCATTCATAAGAAAACCTAGGGGAAAATTTGTCATTTCAAAATAATTGGCATAGTGTAATTTGATCATTTTGCAACCAAGGATAATTCGAGTATCTGAAAATCTAACGGAGGGTAATTTACTCCAATCTCGGGTCAATTCGGTCAAAACGAGGCTCGGGCGCTAGAATTCTCATTTCTACAACGCGACGACCAAACGATCAAACCTTAAACTAATTCGATCGACAAATCGGGAATTTTCCAATTTCCGGCACTAAATCCTTAGAAATTCAATTCTGAGCAACGAGCTGGAATTCACAGTCTTTCCATAACCGAATTCTACTACTAAATGGAAGTCAAATTTCTAGGGTGTCACAGAAGGTTCTCGTTATCTTCGTGATTTTGCACGAATCGATTCATTAACAAGAGATCCAAGCTAGTTCGGTCCAAGAAGCGGTATTGGTGAGACTCATGAGGATTTCCTAGTATGAGCTAAAGCAATTTAATGTCAACAATACTGCTTCTTATAGATATCGAAGACGAGGTGGGCGGTGGTGGTCCAAGTGGACCACCAGCGCTTGGAGAGGACGCTGGTCTTGATGACGTCTCGGATGGGCAAAAACGAGAAGAAGTGGCGGATCACTGCATCTAGCAAGGCGCTGATGAGATCCCTATGGCTCAAAGGAGGAGGAGGTCAGTTCCCTTCGGTGCGATTCCACCGGTCATCGCAAATCCTATGGTTTCTGCGGCTGTTCCCCTGATTTTTCCAAGGATATCTTTTCTAATTTCTTCAAAAATCAATTGACTTGGTCAATTAGTCATAGATTCGATTTAGAAACTATCTTTTTCTCTATTCTACCCGATTTCCTATTCCCTTTTAAACATCCTTCAAATTTTTTTATCAGAAATTTTTTTTCTTTTGATTTCGTTATGCAAGTATTACTAAACAAATAATTTGATTGCAAAATCAAATTAGAAGATTTTATGAAAAAGAGATGGAGGATTACATTTATTTATGCTTAGAAAAAAAAATATTAATAATGGACTTAAATGATATGCTAACCCTCTCAATAATTTTTTTTTTCATTAATAAAGGAGCGCTCCTCAAACGCTTAGGATTAAAAGTTCCTAATTTTGGCTCCTCTCAGCTATTCCCCTCTGATTTGCAAAATAATTAAAAAAAAATTTGAAATAGAAAGGGATAAACAATGATCTCATGAAAATAAACTAAACTCGAAATAACATGAAAAAGATTTATCTGATTCACAAGACAATCTAAGAATGACATCATCAAACTTGAGAATCTTTTTAATCAATTTTATTTATATAATAATTAAATCCTAGTATCTTGAAATTGTTTCTTTGAATTATAAATTTGATGTGTAACTTACAATTTACTCGCATCTAATTATAATCAAAATCTGTAATTATTAGAAATATATTATAATTTCCTGTGATTATAAGTTAATTAGTCGAGAATTATTATGGCCTTTTATTGTCAAATCTATTAAAAAAATTTAATTATGAGTGTAATCATAAAAATGATTAACTGTTAACATTTCTTTTACTAAATTATCAATTATCAAGTATAATGAAAATCGCACGAATTAATTAGGAAATTAACATCTTGGTTACTTAAGTTTAATAACTGAGTTACTCTACTATATAAAAAAAAAATCACCTAATTGAGTAATTTTAATATTGACTCCAGCTCCTTGACCTCTTACAACGGTCAACAAAGTTCTTGTCCACCCATCGCTAGTTATGGAAACCAACTCCGCATGTTGCTTAAAACACTCAATTAGCTTAGGCGTCAGTCGCCCGGATCGCCAATTGATTGTGCAAGCAGCATGTCAAGAGGACAAGGATGTAGACGATGACGATGAGGAAGAAAATGAAAAGAACAATGACCATAAGCAATCGGATAACAAGAACGGAGATGAATATGACGAGGACGATGCAAGACAGAGGCAGTGTGACGTGCTCAGGCTCCGTTTGAGACTTAGCAACGCGAGCTTAGCACAGGCGTCACTGAATTCTCGATTAGGTAGAGATTATTAAGCTTTAGTAAGACTCGAAGTGCCTGAATCAGAATGCTAACTAGCCAATTCGAAGGATTACGGGGATAATGCCAGGTTCCAAGCATTACTTCAGAATTTGGTGGAGAACGACAATGGAAGAAGAGGAGCCGGCCGAACGCGAAATCAGTGGTTCCTCAACTTCTAACTGTGGAGAGCAGACCGTAAGATTAAACCAAGCCAATTTAGACCGAACAGAGAAGATTACATCTTGACCTTTTTCCCCTAAGAACAATGTAAACTGGTTAATGGAGTGAAATGAAGCTCAACTGCACCGTCAGTGACTGAACTTAGTGCCCGCAGATGACCTTCATATAAGGTTCAACTTCTTCGGTCCTCACAGCCGTAAAGAAGAAAACGATGATTGACTATAATTTCGGCAATTCTAGAAGCTCTTTGACAGCCTTCTTGGAGCTGAATCACATCGTGAGTATCCCAAGAATCATGAGGGTCCGTGACGTCTTTAATCAGCATGGATTGTCATCTTCTCCAATTCAACTGCCTCCTCAAGAAGAAACTTAGCCAAGGCAAGCAAAAGTTTTGATTTCTCATTGTCATATTTGAAACCGACAATTTCAACCCTTTAAGTTGATTTGCCACACAATGGAAATCCTTCCGTGAGTGCCAAAATTGCTTTTCAACAAAGTCGTAGAGCTTCGAAAAATCTTTTTTCCTGAACTGAAAACACACATCCAGAGTAGCTTTTTAAGAGCTAATTAGGAGAAGCAATAACGTAGCAGTGACATTGCGCACAAAAAAGAACTGTAAAACAAACAGGCTTGTCTAATCTGATAGAGCACATTATAAGTTCTCACGAATCAATGGTCACATCTTTGTCGCAAAACAAGTAAATGCAAACTGTGTGTAAATCATAAATGGCAACAAGAGATTCATTGTACAACATCAGCTTCAAGGTAAAAGCCCGAAAGTAGATGATGCGAGGCTGACTACCGAAGCATACATGTCACTATGTCCAGAACAAAAATGGATTAATACCGTGGCATTATTGGATTTTGGATTGCATATGGCTAGCCTTTCCAGTAGTGGAGAACTCTGCAGCAAGAACGCAATCCCCTGAAGCTCGCATTTACAAACTGTAGTATACACTACAATATTTCGCCATCTCAATGACAGGTACGGCCATCCCTTTACCGCCGTTGTTGATAGAACCTGAAAACAAGTTGAATTGTGAACCAGGTAGCAGAACATGATATGATCTTTTAGTTGTTGAGGTTCATATATGTCTGATATAACAGCAACATACGTCAATAACATACCCAGGAAGAAAGACCCAACAAAATCAACTCGTACCTGAAGACACCAGCTTCCGAATGTGACTTTCGTGACGTGTTGCAGCTTTAAAAGATGTGACTTAAAGTCGTTAGGAAAATTCCAACGTAGAGCAGTTGGCTTGTGAAAGTTCAACTCTGCCTCTGCTAGTGAAGGTACTCTCATTAGGCAGGGGCAGAAGACAAATCCACCCGACAAACGCAATAAAAGCAGATTCGGAGCCAAAATACTGAGCGACAAAATATGATCGGCTTCAATCACCAACTCTTCTAGAGATCTTGAGTCAATCCGGAGGAGGCAACTCTCGAGTGGGGAGGAGCGCAACGTAAGAGATTCAAGAACAGGGCACCCCTTCATGATTTTCGTAATCCTATCGTTATCCCAAAGACCAGGGGATGCTAAAATCCCTTGAATGCACAGTTTCTTAAGTGAAGGCCAGTGGACGCTAAAATCCCATGGAAAAAAACCATTCGACACTCGCAAGCTCACCAGGGACGTGAAATCATACAGGATTCGAGGTACCATGCATGAGCGTCTAAAGACCACTGACGCGTCTTCCACTTGGCGCGCCGCCGCAAAGCGAAACCACCCATCGAGTTCAGTGGGGATGTACGAACCAGCATCAAGATGGAACTTCTCTACCTTAGTAGCTGTGCAGAGACTCAGTGCACTGCTGATCAAAAGAGCGACACGCCTTGAGGGGAGAGAGGGGAAAGAGAGGTTGATGTATGGAGTGGAGGTCCAAGCCAAACGCCATTGCTTGGACAACACGCTTGTCTTCACCAGGTCTTTGAAGGGCAAGAAGCAGAAGATATGGTGGATTATGACGTCGGGCAAGGGGCTGTTGTTATCCACCTCCACCGCCTCTGGTGGAGAGGCAGAGAGATCAAGGTTGGCGTCTGGCGGCGCCATCTCCCCCGCCGTGATTGGATTTTGAGCGACTTTGGTGGGTTTGTGGAGAAGGTGTTGGTGGATTGAAACAGAAGCCAAATCAAACCACGCAAATCTACGCAATTCAGATTTCGAATCTTCTGTCACGAGATTTTTAGTTTTGTAGTTTGGTTAGTAGCATCGTTATAGGGTTATTTTAATAAATGAATCCAAATAATGGCATAAAAATTATTTTATATCTTTTGAGAAATTTTGCAGAAATGGTTTGATATTTAGGGTGCGCATGAAAACACTTCTATATGAGAAATCAACTTCTGATCAGAAGTTGATTTCTCTACTTTTCCTTAAAAGTAGAAGTTGATTTTTCTACTTCTGCTCCGGATTGACTTCTGATCAGAAAATTTTGTTTGATAACGGTTAAAAATTTCTACTTTTTAAACATTATTAACAAAATCTTCGGCGGCGATGGTTGACGGTGGCGGTGGTCGGCGGTGCTTGGTGGCCGCGGCGGTGGTGGTGGGTGGCGGGTGGCGGCGGTGGTCGCCGTGGTCGGCGGCGGTCGGTGGTGGTCGGTGGCGGTGACTATGGTCGGCAGCCGGCGGTCACAGCAACGGTGGTCGGTGGTGGTCGTGGTTGGCGGTGGTCGGCGGCGGTCGGTGGTAGTCGGCGGCGGCGGCTGCCGTGGTTGGCGGCGGGCGATCACAGCAACGGTGGTTGGTGGAGGCGGGTGTGGTCCAAGAAGTGATTCTGAAGCCGTTTTTTACTTCTCAAAATTGGCCAAAAATCCTACCATAAGTCAATTTTTTTACCAAACAGATTTTTACTTCTATCAAATTTTTATTAAACACATTTCTCCGTCGGGTGGGCTTCTGGCAGAGAAATGCAATTTCTGAAGTGTTTTCATGCGTACCCTTAGAATGATTGGTTTTTTTTTTTTTTTTGGTCGAAGAATGATGGGGTTGACTTGTGTGGAAAAGAAGGAAAAAAAAAGAGTTATACACATATTTAAGATTGTCTTTAACTTATTTTTTGTCAATTATTTAGTTTTTTGTTTTGCTTTTCATCTTATAGAAGGCAAGAATGTTATTGAAATTCTTGGGTCGAGTTGTGAATTTGAAAGATCCTTTAAATTTGGGCTAATTTGCTTAAAGAGAAATTGAAGAATTTTCTACTTCAAATGAAACTTAAAAGTCAAGACTCGTCAGTATTATTAGGGGAACGAAATATTATCCCAAAAGGTCCTAAATTGGTATTCAATGAATCATCCACCCCAAAATAATTTTCGTTTCACAAAATTCTTAAATTGATATCCTGTGATAAATTTGCTCCAAAGTAACTTTCAAAAAAAAAAAAAACAATCCATGACACAAAAGTTAGTTGGGGTATTTGTGTTATGGTTTCTAGTTTAGAAATTTTTGCGAAACGAAAATTATTTTGCAATAAATGTATCTAAGGCATCAATTTGGAATTTTTTATGGTCTTAAACCTATTATTAAAAAAATTAAATAGGCAATGTTGGACGGATGTCTCCTAATATCAAGTAAAAACCAATTAAAAAGTGAACTTTACATGTTCTACGATTGCAAAGGATGGTGAATAATTGTCATTTGAATCGAAGTTATTATGGGTAATATGGACGTGTATGGTAACACTTCTGAAAATGAATTTTTACTCCAAAAGTGCTTTTGAAAATGATGATGTATTATTATCATTTGAATCCAAGTAGTTATGCGTAATATAAGGAGAGAGAGCATAATTCATATATAGAGTAGGCCTTCTTCAAAATTCCAAATTGATTAGCATCGGTCGATTTGTTGGGAAAAAAACACTCAATGTATAGTGCGAAATATGTGTGTGTGTGTGTGTGTGTGTGAGAGAGAGAGAGAGATATTTCCAAAGTTACGACATAGGATTTTGTTTATTTGATGGTTTCTTTAATACAAAAATTTTATATTTATGTTTTTCTTTCTAAAAGCCTTTCAAAACTTACTTTTTTCTATCGTTCCTTACCTTTTCTGTTTCCTTAACCATAACATAACTAAGTAAATATCTAAACAAATTTCAATTTTTTGCAAATTTACATTTTCGTATTGCATATATGAATAATTTTAGATGAAGATGCGCACTAAAGAATTTATTCTATTTATCTATTGTTACAAGCAAGGGTACAACCATGTTGCGGGTGTGCGAAAAAAATTGAAACTTGTAAGATTTTGCATAATCATGTTATTGTGAAATATTTTAATTATTATTGACAGAATTAAATGTTGACAAAATATGAAGAAATTGTACACACATATATGGAAAGAACATATATTTTAAAATAATCCGATTTTTTTGTAAAGTTTTTTATAAGATAAAAAGAAAACATTCTCAACTTTTAAAATTGAAATACGTGACAGATGAAGTAGAGTTATCAAATTACTATTTGTCAATTGCAAACTTTTCAAGTAAAGAGTTGTCCAGACCAAAAAAAAAAAAGGTAAAGAGTTGTAGTTTTGTTCCCCTTTATCACGTATCTCTGACTTTCTTCGAGAGCTTTTGACCCTTAATTTGCCCATACGATTACAATATCAAACGAAATAAGCAGTCCAGTATTCTCGATGGATTTCGGCTTCCAATTGGGGAGAACAGAAGCATCATAATAGAAATGTTATTCACGTATCGCAAAAAAAAAAATGTTATCTTTCCAATTGATTAGCGTAACTTAGCTGTAACTTTCAGATTCTCATCATCAAATTAAATTCCGGCGCGTATCTTCATCCTTGTACTTTATCGTCAAGTCAAACTCCGGTAAAGTGCAACTGCATTACCAGGCTTCGTCGTGGAGTCAAACTCCGTCGAGGTTTGTAATTGTAGTTTGGTTCAATTGCGTCTTTAGGCTTCTTCGTCAAGTCAAACTCCATCGAGGTTTGCTATTATAGGTTCTTTTATATTAGTTATAATTTTCAAACCATGCGGTTGAGTGAAACTCCGATTGGGTCTAAGTTTGGTAAATTTCAGTTAGTGTTAAGCTCGTTGATTTCCCGATCGATTTGGATCACTCCTTTCCGGAGAGGCCATAGGACCCTTTTCACTTGAAAATTGAAGTGCCCTTTTCGCTGAAAGATATTTCGTTGTGGGAGAAATTCCGACGAAACAAGATACAAATTAATTTAGGAGAGAAAAGATGTCTTATTTTTGTTTTATTCTATCTTTTTTTTTCTTGGTAAAAGAGAATTTGTTGAATTAAAAACTTATGTTATTGAGGTTTTTTTTGTTTCGCGAAAATTGAACAAGTTAGGAAATATTTTCTTAAAATGATCTCTATCACTCACAAAAATGAATTAGTTGAAAACAATTTCATTGTCCACGAGTGTCACGCCCCGACTCTCGAATACGCGGCATCCCTACCAAATCGCCTCGGGTCATAAAGGATAATGTCCCAGATACGCTATCGACCTATGATACCATAATACGCAAGCGGAAACGTATATACTCCCATTCAAACAAATATGACAGGGATAGCAAGTAAGAACATCCATAATAATCAAATACCAAAACACAATTGTCGGTACCATATCAAAAGTAGACGGTAATTAATCCTACTGAGCTGCTGTCATAAACGACCCCATTCTTCGAGGCGGCTCTCTAGGATCAACAAAAGGGTAAGGGATCAGGCGGGGTTAACATAACTTCTATTCCCAAAAGAAGCTACATCATCATGGCCTTCAGCCTCTACTCCAAAAAAATGGACCCTAAACTCCATCATTTCGAACCTAAAAAAGGTTAACCACGACGGGGTGAGATAAATCTCGGTGAGTCAACGCCTAAGTCCGGCTAAGGCGTTGATTCGTCCAGAAGATTCTATTTATCAATCGCAAATCAAGGAATACATGTATGTCAACCACAAGCAACTTACCTGACAGGAGGTCATGCATAATGCAACGTGGATGCGGTGTATGACCATGCCGATTCAACTCAATAGTCAATTTTTCAAATACTCATAATGCAGCTCAACATCGGTTAAACCTTGGACACCACACAAGTCCAATTATTAATGATGATTTTGCGTGATCAAGGCAAATAGATCCGTACAACACAATACCGGAATCTATTAGTACGATCCATGTAATACAATGCTATGGTCGTCATCCGGTAGCCCAGGCATCGTCCCATAACCTCTCAGCGACGGCAACTACAAGTAGTAACGCAATACCTCAAGTGGACATTCCATTATGGAGCATCGGTTCGTCACAAGCTGCGACCGGCATCCAACGACCCATGAGACAACATAGGGAGTCGGGCAACCGACGAGTCGTGAGATTCATGCCATCGGCACGCTACGAACTCGGCAGGCCACACATCATCGTTCCATCATATGACCAATCAACTCATCCAGCAACTATCTCATTCTTAGCTTTGAATTTATCCAGATGCTCACACAATTATGCTCAAAGACTTGGCTCTTGCCATTTTCATGTTAAAAATGCATTTTGAGGCATTCAAGGTCATATGAATGCATAATACCAATTAACAAGTCCAGTTAAGCAAATAGAGTCAATGACCCTCAAACGATCACTCGATCGACCTTTAGTCGGTCAAGACACATGATTGCTTCGATGAGATTATCAAACAATTCGCAAGATAAGTCAACTTAACAGCAAACATATGCACTTTGAGGACCAACTTCATCCTCACAAAAGCGTCTAGGAATCTAACATTCCAATCACAAATCATCGCAATCAACTAATCTTCCCAAACAAGGCTATTTAACCTAACCAAGGGTCCTAATTGAACTACTTAAACATATAAGAAATTCAATTCCACTAATCCCAAATGCAATTAACAACTTAGCCAAGGATTAAAAGTCAACTCACAGTCAACTACTCGAGACGAGTGCGACGGCGATCCATGAAAATCCTTCGAACACGAACTTGAACTCAATTGGTTCACGGGCTCCAATTCTCGGACAAACTGGCCCAATTCCTAAGCCACAGGCCAAAATTCTCTACCAACTTAGCCCACGAGCCAGGCTCACGGCCCAGGTTCTCGGCCCACTTCACAGGACACGGCCCAGGTCAGATTGGATCATGGCCCAGCCAACTGGCCCACGGATCAGGCCCAAAAACAGGGGACACGGGCTGGAAACAGGGCACGGTAGGGCAATCCGGGGCTGTGGTGGCTCTTCAAGTGGGCTACGGGCGGCAGATGGTTCCGGGGTCAAGGGTGGAGGTGTGAGGTGGTCGGAGAGAGGCTATGGTGGTCGGTGATGGTCGGAGCAGCGACGGCAAGGGCAGAACTGTCCGGTTTCTCCAAAAACAGGGCAGATTGAGCAGTCCGGACGGCGTCGTGTACAGTTTCAATTTCAGGGACTGATCTGGGGGTTTTCTTTAGATGGCAACGTCGTAGAGAGGTAGAGGAAGGTGTGTACAAAGTTTGGGGTGGTTTCGGGTCCGTTTGCTATGCGAACGGGCTCTGTTTCTCCAAGTCAGACTTTAAAAACTGCACTGTACAGCAGCATGGCAGGGAACGGTTTGGGCTGCCGGGATTCCAATGGCGTCGAGACTTTGTGAGGTGGTTGGTGGAGGTTTGAGGAGGTGTCGGGGGACGTCGTTGGTCGCTCGTGGTGGCCGGAGTAGACCGGAGCAACAGCAAACAGAAGCTGCAGCAAGCAGAAACAGGGGTGCGATGCAGGGGCAGGGGAGGTTTGGTCGGGCTTGCTTGGGTCTCCGACAGTGGTGGAGCTTCGTGGGGCTAATTGTAGAGCTCTAAGGGGGTGTCAGGGAGTGAGTGGTGGTCGCTGGAAGTGGTGGTAGCGGCTGAGGTAGCCGCACGAAGACAGAACAGCGGCGGATGCAGCAGACAGAACAGGGGCTGTTGCGCGACTTCCGGCTTCTCGCGGCTGTTCTGAGCTCGACGGTGGCCAGTGTTGGATGTGTGGTGGTCTGAGGTAGTGGTGAAGAGGTGGTAAAGCAGTGGCGGTGATGAGGGTTGCTGAAGTGTGGTGGTTTTTTGCACGAGAACAGAAGAAAAAGAAGAAGAAGGGCAGAGTCGGTTGTGCAGGGGGGTTCACGTGGAAAAGAGAGAGGAAGAGAAGAGTTGCCGCCTTTGACCAAGAAAGAAGGGATAGAGTGGGCCCCATCTCATTTATTTTCTTATCTTGGCATTCATAAGAAAACCTAGGGGAAAATTCGTCATTTAAAAAAAATTGGCAGAGGGTAATTTACTCCAATCTCGGGACAATTTGGTCAAAACGAGGCTCGGGCGCTAGAATTCCCATTTCTACGGCGCAACGACCAAACGATCGAACCTTAAACTAATTTGATCGACAAATCAGGAATTTTCCAATTTCCAGCACTAAATCCTTAGAAATTCAATTCTGAGCAATGAACTGGAATTCATAGTCTTTCCATAACTGAATTCTACTACTAAATGGAAGTCAAATTTCCAGGGCATCACAACAAGACCTTGAGACCTAAAGTATTGCCCACTATGAAAATATTTTCTATTAGCTATTTATTTCAAATAATATAAGCCATTATTTTTAGAAAATTTTTCAAATCGCTCATTTTTCGCGAAACAAATAAAACTACACTTCCTCTAATTCATCAAATTTTTTTCTGATTTTAAACTCAACAAAAAAATCAATATACTTTTGCGTAGCCATTGCTAAGAAATTTAAATTAAAGACAAAAGTTAAGAGATGATAAATTAATAAGTTGAAGCTTATCCGTCAAATTCGAGCCACATGGCAAAACTATGTCATGTGTATTGCCATGTCAATCACAGAGGAAAAGTGAGATGCCTCATGGCGATCACAAGAGCAAGCATTCTCTCGGCTCCGACCTTAATCATATTTTTTCACAGCAAGGTCGGTTGTCATATAGCATAAATGGAATTGTTTAGGTCCATTACATATCGGGTATGCTAAAGAAGTAAATAAATAGACTCGGCCTATATGGACCCGCACCTTCTTGATCAAAATAGGTTTCGAGGGGAGGGAGTGCAAGTAAATCATTTTCTCAACCTTACAAACAAAACACTGGTCTTGCCATCTGATTAGGTTAAGCCGTATGCATGATTGAAATAGACATAACTCAAATTGTAATGGAAATCTAAGGATTTCACAAAGAACTCATAAACATGTTAAGATGAAGAATTGTTCATCCAAGTCAGAGTAGCTCGATCCAAACGAAATCACATACTCGAAAAGTTGCACAACCAGAGAGAGAGAGAGAGCAATTTTTGTTCCATACCTATCATGCAAATCTAGGGTGTAATCTAGGGGGTAATGAGTACCTATGATTTTGCTTATGCTTGTATAACTCAAAAGGGAGACTATTGAAATGATAATTGACTATAATTTCAGCATTTCTAGAAGCTCTCAAACAGCCTTCTTGAAGCTGGATCACATCGTGAGTATCCCGGGGTCTGTGACATCTTTAATCAGCACGGATTGTCTATCTTCTCCAATTGAACTGTCTCCTCGAGAAGAAAGTTAGCTAAGGCACGCAAAAGTTTTGATTTTTCATTGTTGAATTCGAACCTGACAATTTCAACCCTTTTGAGCTTATTTGCCACACAAGGGAAATCCTTCCGCGAGCGCCAAAATTGCTTTTCAACAAAGTTGCAGAGCTTTGGAAAATCTTTTTTCCTGAACTAAAAACACACATCCATAGCAAATTAGGAGAAGCAATAGCGTAGCAGTGACATTACGCACAAAAAAGAATTGTAAAACAAACAAGCTTGTCTAATCTGGTAGAGCACACTCTATAAGTTCTCACGGACCAAATGAATCAATCATCACATCTCTATTGAAAACAATCAACTTTTTTCCATGTAGCTCCAAACCATCCCAGCTTTTTTTCACATACCAATTCGCTTATGTCGCTTATGCAAGTAAATGCAAACTGTTTGTAAATCATAAATGCCGCACAACATCAGCTTCAAGATAAAAGATGCGAGGCTGACTACCGAAGCATATATGTCACTATGTCCAGAACAAAAATGGATTAATACCCTGGCATTATTGGATTTTGGATTGCATATGGCTAGCCTTTCTAGTAGTGGAGAACTCCGCAGCAAGAACGCAATCCCCTTAAGCTCACTTTTACAAACTGTAGTATACACCACAATATTTCGCCATCTCGATGACAGGTACGGCCGTCCCTTTATCCCCGTTCTTGATAGAACCTGAAAAAAAGTTGAATTTGGAACCAAGTAGCAGAATAAGAAATGATCATTGAGGTTCATCTATGTCTGATATAACAGCAATATACGTCAATAACATACCCAGGAAGAAAGACCAAACAAAATCAACTCTGTACCTGAAGACACCAGCTTCCGAATGTGATTTTCGTGGCATGTCACAGCTTTAAAAGATGGGACTTAAAATCGTGAGAAACGTACCAACCACGAGTTGGCTCGTTAAAGTTCAACTCTGCCTCTGCTAATGAAGATACTCCAATTAGGCTGGAGACAAATCCACCTGACAAACGCAATGAAAGCAGATTCGGAGCCGAAAGAATGAGCGATGAAGAAATATCCGTTTCAATCACCAACTCTCTTAGAGATCTTGAATCGATCCAGATGTCGCGAGCTTCAAGCCAGGAGGAACGCAACGTAAAAGATTCAAGAACAGGGCACCCCCTCATGATTTTCATAATCACATCCTTCTCCGCGGGAAAGTAATCGAAAATAAAGTCGTGAAGGCACAATTTCTTAAGTGAAGGCCAGTGGATGGTAAAATCCGGTGGAAAAGTAGCCTTCGATGTTCACAAGCTCACCAGCGACGTGCAATCGCACATGAATTGTGGTAGGACACGATTCGAGCCTCCAAAGACCATCGAAGCGTCCTCCACTTGGCGTGCCGCAGCAAAGTGGAACCACCGGTCGAATTCAGTACGGACGTAAAAGTCCACATGGAACTTCTCTATCTTAGTGGCAGTGCAGAGATTCAGTGCTTTGCTGATCGTGGGAACGACAAGCCATGAGCGGAGAGTGACATCGATGTTCGGGGTGGAGGTCCAAGCCAAACGCCATTGCTTGGACAGCTCGCTGGTCTTCACCAGGTCTTTGAAGGGCAAGAAGCAGAAGATATGGTAGATTATGACGTCGGGCAGGGGGCTGATGTTATCAACCCCCACCGCCTCTGGCGGAGAGGCTGAGAGATCAGGGTTGGCGTCTGGCGGCACCATCTCCTCGCCGAGAATGGATTTTGAGGGACTTGGAGGGTTTATGATGGTGTTGGGGGATTGACACAGAAGCCAAATAAAAGTCACGCAAATCTACACAATTCAGATTTCGCATGTCATCTGTCACGAGATTTGTTTTGTAGCTTTGTTTTAGGAGCATCATTGTGGGGTTATTTTAATAAATGAATCCAAATAATGGCATAAAAATTATTTTATATCTTTTGAGAAATTTTGTGAAAAGGGTATGATATTTAGAATGATTGGTTTTTTTTTTGGTCGAAAAAAGGAGTTATACGCGTATTTAAGACTCTTTAAATTATTTTTTTTGTCAATGATTTAGTATATGGTTTTGCTTTTCATCTTATATAAGGCAAGATTGAAATTCCTTTAAATATTCTTTGCACCAAAGAGAAATTGAAGAATTTTCCACTTAAATGAAACTTATAAGTCAAGACTAGTTAGTATTATTAGGGGAACGAAATATTATCCCAAAAGGTCCTAAATTGGTATTCAATGAATCATCTACCCCAAAATAGTTTTCGTTTAAAAAAAATGAAATTGATATCCTGTGATAAATTTGCTCTAAAGTAATTTTGGGGGAAAAAAAAACAATCCATGACACAAATCTAAGGAATAGTAAATTTGGGTTAAGGGTACGGTACCCGTTTGAGATTTTTCGTGAGATGAAAGGTAATTGGGGTATGTGTGTGATGGTTTCTAGTGTAGAAATTTTTGCCAGACAAAAATTATTTTGAATTAATGTTTTCAAACCTATTATTAAAAAAAAATAGGCAATGTTGGATGGATGCCTCCTAATATCAAGCAAAAACCAATTAAAAAGTAAACTTTACGTGTTCTATGATTTCAAAGGATGGTGTATGTTGACGCCTAAATTTTGACTAATCTATTTTTTGCATAAAAATTAGAGCTAATTTTAGTTCTAAATAAAAATCATCTCACATATTTATTTTTAGCGTACATTGCATTGGCATATAATTGGGCAAGCAGAACACTTAATTTAGCATGCGTCTAGACCAGGCACGGGATGGAAAAATACACCGAGAAGATTTGAAACTTCAGGGACTGTATTGCAAATACCAAAAGAAGATGAAGAAGGGGGAAGTGGAAGAGAATTGGGAGAGAGAGTAGAAGAGAATTGGGAGAGTGAAAGAGAATTGAGAGAATTTTGGTGATAGAGAATGAAGAGAATTGAGAGAGTTTAGAGGGGAAGTGGAAGAGAATTGAGAGAGTTTTGAGAGAGTTTTTGAGAGGAATTTTTAGAGAGGAAAAAGAGAGTTCTTGAGAAAAATCAGAAGAGAAAATTCGAGAGTGAAGAAAAGAGTTTTAGTCGAGCATCATCTTCGACGAGTCCCGACACATATTTCGCCTCTCGCCACCCAACAACGCCATTGCTTGCCATTTTCGACGACAGCCGCGTTCTTCCAGCTCCGAGATCTTGAAGGAAACCATAACGTTTACGTGAGTAAGATTTTGTGTAATAGAAGGTAATCTTTTCCATCTCGATCTACAAAAATGTAATCGTTTGGTTTGAATATTTGTTTGTCTATTTTAGACATGCTACGTGTTCCAAAGTTTAGCATTAGTACATGTTAATTTATTTTTGTAAATACTCGTGATTGGCTGCGTTTTCTTTCTTTCTAAATCATCCATGGTGTATATCGCATAAAGTTCCATGTTTTACATTCTCATAAGAAAGAAGAAAAAACCAAAAAAATTGCATCTTTGAATTTCAAGCAAAATCCATCAAAATTGCCAAATCAAGTATTTTTCATGAAAATGGTACCGAAAGGGCGTTAGAGTAATCTAGCGTAACCAAGTCCCCGAATTCAAAATCTCCGGTTCGCGGAAATAAGATAGTTTTCTCCCGCTATTTTATTTAGGTTTCTAATCAACCTACCAAAAATGATTAGTGGCGACTCCAAATTCAAAACACATTGCATGTTAATTATTTGAACCTTAAGTTGCGATTTGGTATGGACTTGGGAGAGTCCGAGTTAGGTTAGTTAATTAATTAACCTGATAATCCATTAGCCCGAAAATTAACTTGTCTATTTTTTTTTTAGGTCGCGACAGCTTGGCGACTCCGCTGGGGAATTTAAGAGGACTTAGGCCGGATAATTTCATGAAAAAGGAATCACTTGATTTGGCAAACTTTGGTTGAATTCTCATTCTTAGGTGTTAAATGCTTTTGCAGATTGGGAGTTATAAGGGGAGGAGTGATTGGCTAACCCTTTGTTTTGCAGGCTTGGTGAATTGGAATTGTGATTTAACTTTTGAATCATTGAAGCGGTGTTTGCTTTTAATTGTTGTGCATGATTTATCGTCTTTGCACTACACTGCACACAACCCGTGACCGGACCCGAGTCACACTAATAGTTTTAAGATGGTATTTAGATGGTCCTTTAACCTTGGCGGTAAGGCTTCGCTAAAGGTTATCCCATCGGATCCCGAAATTTTTTCAAAAAATGGCTCAAGGGTCGTTCTTATGCACGTGAGGCTACGATGCATGAGAATTGCCCTTGTCGACCGAACCAAGCCGAAGTGATTGAACCCGACTAGTCATGACTATTGCACGCGAGGCTGCGACTAGTCATGATGATTGCGCGCGAGGCTGCGACATGTCGTTTCGTTCATCATTTCACTTTGCAAAAGCCTTTTGGATAGATAGAATAAGATTTAAACTCACAATTCATGCGCATGTCTTTGTGATTGACATTTTCTTCCTATGAACGGTAATTTCTTGTCTCTTTTACCCTATTATCTCATTTTTATTTTGAGCTGGTCCATGGTTTAGGAGTATCGTTGTCTTATTTCCAATTTCGCACTTTGCTTCCGTAGCTTTTACAATTTCATCAGTTGTCCTCATTTCTGATTTGGCTTGTTCTTGTTGTGCGATTTTTACTAAATTCTACGATCGAGCTTTGAGTAAGTGCCAAACACGAAAGTTGTAGACCTATGTTTCAACTAATATCCTACAAAATTTCAGAATTAAATTCATAATTTAAGATGGCCTTTCGTTTTTTCAACTACCTGCGGTTATAACAGTTTTTCTGAATGTGATTTTTTGGAAAAACACATTAAACTGATTTGACCCGTGCATTTCTAGTCCGATTGGCCAACATAAAAGTTGTTCATCATCTTCTCAACTACAAGCTCGTAAAATTTGGACATGTTTTGATCAACGTGCGAATTAATATGAATTTTTTCGTAAAAGCGGATAAACTGAAAATTACATGTTTCAATCCTTTGGTCATAATCACTTTGTTCGTTTGAGTCTAGAGGGATGCCATGGGCCGGCTCGCTATTCTTGCTCCCTGTACTCATTTTGGGTTTGTTACTGTGTACAGGTAATTTATCACGGATCCTCCACATATCACCCGATCGGTAGCAAAAAGGATGGCCGACATCAACGCCACCGTTAGTGCTGCCCTGGATGAGAAACTTGGCTCCTTGACCGAGCGCTTTGAAGGGATGATGTCCCGAAAGATGGAGGAAATGATGGCCGCCTTTGCCGCCAAACTTCAATCATCCACCTCCAGCCCGCCGCTAACCATTCCTGCTCTAATTCCTCCTACGGACAACGTCGGTAAAGCCCTAGAAGCTACTCCCTATCCGACAATGCCGCTAGAGGATGTGATCATCACGGGCGTGAACTCGAGCACGCCGCCCGTAGTCCCAATCCCTCAAGCCAACCCCGTGGCCCCCGGGTTGAATGGTGATACGGTCAAACCTGTTGGCCCAAATGGAACGAGAGGATCCGAGAGGTTGAGGGGACTCACAACATACCCAGATTGACCTGTCTGTCTTTTCAAAGGTCACGGTGCCGGAGAAGTTCAAGATGCCCGACTTTGAGAAGTATGATGGAACTTCCAACCCGGTTCAGCACGTCCGGATGTACCAGGCAAGAATGAATAAGCATGCGACCAACGGTCCCTTAATGGTTCAGACCTTCCAGGCTAGTTTAAAAGAAGCTGCCATGAGATGGTATACGGACTACGAGATCTACCGGATGGATGATTGGGAGAAGGCAGCTAATGCTTTCATCAAACATTTCAGCTTTAACTTGGACGTGCTCACCACCAGAGAGGACCTTGAGCAGCTTGAGATGAAAAAGGAAGAAACAATCAAGCAATATGCCACCAGGTGGAGGAACGTGGCATCTCAGCTGAAACCAGTCCCTCCCGAAAGGGAACTCATGAAATTGTTTGTTTCCACCCTGCCGCCTGTTATGAGAACTCGAATTTTGGGATCTGCTGCCACGTCATTCAGCCATCTCATCGCAATGGCTGAAGAAATCGAGAACGGCATGAAGAAAGGTTGGTACGGTGATGTCGCCATGACGACTAAGAGGTTTGTGGTAAGGAAAGACAAGGAGTCGGCCCCACAGGTCAACATGACCTACAGCCAAAAACCCACGACCCGGGACGCCGGTCGTGCATGATTCCTAATCAGCGAGGCTAATTTCAGCATGCAACGACAAAGAGGGAATCAACGGTCTCCTCGGCGGTTTACCCCTCTACTAGGAACCCTGTCGCAGGTACTTGCGGTTCTGCGTAAGAGAGGTTTACTAACTTCCGAGCCTCTACGACCCAATAATACGAGCTTGCCGAGATATGATCCATCGAAGAAATGTGATTACCCTCTGCGGAGAGCTTGGACATGACAACGATGGCTGTTTTGTCTTGAAGCATCGGATTCAAGATCTCCTGGATTCTAAAGCATTCTCATTCCAAGGCAACAAACAGCCAAATGTCCGGAATAATCCTTTGCCGGATCATTCCGGTAAAGTTAATGCTGTATTTGGGCTGGGAATCAGACAGGTTGGTGCTAGTAAGGATGAAGGAGTCTTCAATATCGCCGGTTGTTTTGATGATGTAACCATTGCTGCTATATCTGAAGACGGAGCGCATAAGGAGGAACCTTACCTGGCGCCTAAACCTTCCAAATCATTCATTAATGCCATATGTGATGATCCACTCGAGGGTTTAGATTCAGAGTAACATCTTTATGTTTATGCAATCCCCTACGTGGGACATTTTCTGTTTCCTTTAGGTTTTGGATCGCATTTGGATTTCTATTCTGTCTTGCACTCTTGGATTTTCTTTCCTAGAAGATGTAATTTCATATCAATAAAATTGCACCATTTTTCGAATCTTGTTGAAGTATCCCAAACCAACCCGATGACGATAACCAACGACCAACAAGTTTGTCATCATGGTAAGAACCGAGGGTTGGGCTTCTTCAAGAATTCATGTCCCACGGTTTTGAAAAAATAAAAATAAAAAAAAGTTCTTCAAAAAAATCATACCGCAATTAAGCCCTGTTTGTCCTTTTGATTTTGTTACTTTATGTTTCAAGGGGAGGGGAACTTAGTGGATTCAGTAGTATACGACCTAGATGAGTCCAGTCCAGATTATGAGGAAATTCGTCGGGATTTCGAACGACATGAGGAGATCAAGCCCTTGACCGGTGAACAAACTGTCTCGGTCGACCTAGGCGATGCGGAAAACCCTAAAGATGTTAAGATCGGGGCAAACCTTTCCAAAGAGATGACCGAGCGCTTGACTAAGCTCCCGAAGGATTACCAGGACATTTTCGCCTGGTCCTATGCAGATATGCCCGGTCTTGACCGTTCCATTGTCGAACATTGTTTGCCGACGGATCTTTCGGCTAAGCCGGTGGTGCAAAAGTCAAGGAGGGCCGGACTAGAATTGGTCCGGAAGATCAAAGAGGAAGTCATGAAGGTGCTTGACGTCGGATTCCTTGAGACTACAGAATATTCTGATTGGGTTGCCAATATAGTCCCAGTCATGAAGAAGGATGGACGTATTCGAGTCCGTGTCGAATACCGAGATTTGAATAAGGCCAGTCCTAAAGATGATTTTCCCCTCCCACATATTGACATGCTCGTTGACGATCTTGCGGGGTTTGAATTGTTTTCATTCATGGATGGTTTCTCCGGGTACAATCAGATCCTGATGAATGTCAATGACAAGTTGAAAACCACTTTCACCACACCATGGGGAATGTTTCATTACCGGGTGATGCCTTCGGTCTCAGAAATGCTGGAGCTACTTACCAACGAGCCATGGTTGCCCTTTTCCACGACATGATGCATAATGAGATTGAGGTTTACGTTGATGACATGATAGCAAAAACAAGGCATGGAGAATTCCCGGATGATGCCGTTCGGTCTCGGATTGAGGTTTACGTCGACTCCAAATTTTTTGCTTCGCGGTTCAATGCCAATTGAAGCTCAGCCCGAGATGGTTACAAAACCGGAGAAATAACATCCCGGACATACAATCCGATCAAGATGAGTTGATCCTTTCAATTCAAAGTTCACAAGAAATTCGTACAAGGGTAAAGCGGTATCGTTTCAACTCGTTTAGAACATGAGAACGTACATTGATGCTTTCCCTTTTGATTTTTACAGGGGTCACTGCCTTTCCGGATAGGGAAGTATCCATTCTCCCTGAAAAATTAATGAAATAAGAAATTCTGGAGCCTTTGACAATCTCATGTCTCGAACCAGATAATGAAGTTTTGCAACTCATTTGCATGAGCGAGGGCAACTCCCAATCCACGCCCCTAAGAAGTTTCTTATGTGCTTGCGAATTCTGTCCACCAAGATAAAAAGTTGCTGCATTTTATATGCTCAAAAACACTCATACATTGCATAGTTTGTGCATGACTGTTCCTCATGTTTAATTTACCAACTTTGAATAAGGAACATGAACTACATAAGATACATCGAATGTATGGAGTGGGGCAAGGCAGGATGATGAAAGGCAATCCTTTCCCAAACATGTCCCATTTTTTCATGAGAGTTGAACGGTGGCTAAGTTCCGCATTTCACAAGGTAAAAGGTTTTCTCGCAAAAGGTACGATAGCCGAAATGACAGAGGCATTCGGTTCTTTATCCCAAACACTACGGGTGATCCATTGATTACCCCTTTTGAGCGGTGATTTCATTTCTTTACCCCTGTCAAGAACCACCCCACATCGGGGTCCAGACGAGTTAATTCCAGCAGCAACACGAGGTAAATGGTTAGAAATTTTCTTGCTCGGACTAACATTAATCTTCGGGTGTTTCTTTGCATTTATACTCGAATTTTAATTCAAGTGCCTTAGGATGATGAAGAGCATTCATTTCTCTATCCTATACACTTCATTCTTTGCATAGCCCACTTGGACCTGCAAATTCATTTCTTAAACCCCTGTTGGTGATCATTTGCTCATTCCAAAGACGAAGATAGCATTTTCCCAAGGATTAGAATTGGAGATGGTCGGGTCAACAGAGAATTTTCGAATGGACTCATTTCTTGTATGCTAGATTTTTTTATGTTTACATAATTTTTCTTTGTAAATGTTTATGTTTGTTGTAATTCCTGGTTCAAAATCATGGGATTGTAAAAAAAGGAGAGGCAAACTCAGCTTAAAGGAGAAGGGCCCGCTCTCGAAAAAAAAAAAAAAAAGCAAAATAAAGAGTTGTCGAAGAACTCTCAAAGAAAAAGGAAAAGAAATCTCTTCTCGAAAAAAAAAAAGAAGAAAAAAAGAAAAATGAGAGTCGGGAGTAAGAAAAGCAAAGGCTGATCTCATATGAAAATTTCAAGCATAAGAAAAGCAAAGTGCCTACCAAAAGTAAGGCCAATGCACATTCATTTGTAAAGTACTTCTGAATTTTGAATGTACATTTTTGCATGTTAAGTTGTAAATTCCATGTACGTGTTTGCATTGTGTCTCTTGCAAATCCTTGACAGACACTTGTTGTGAAGAAGACTCCCCAAGAAATCGGTTTGCAAAGTGCAATTTTCAGTAGAAAACTACCATCCCTCATTCAATGATGGTATTCTTTCTAAAGACATTTCCGGAAGACCAAGATCGGCGACTAGTCGGCGATGATCACCAACGTTAAGCCCCTTCTCATTTAATTTCTGAGCCAAAACGAGCCTTTTCGTTCCTCGGTCCCCAATCTTAGCCTACGTTATAACCCTCCAAAGTCTCTTCTGATTAGGGCACTTGAGTTAACGTAGAGTTAAATGATTTTAAGCATCACTCAAAGAAGTTCGAGCAAGATTATTTCTCTCTCATTTTTGCGGGGCTCTTGACTTCTAAATCTGGACCGGATGATGAAGAAATTCATTTCAGCAGCCTTGACTCAACTAGAGTCCCCTTTGTAAACCTTTGACCTAGCTCTCATTACGGTCCTAATCAAGACCTCCAGATCGGCTCGGTCGTATCAATTGCGAGATTACTTGGATCCTTATCGAATGCGATGATGGAAAGATTGAGTGATTTCTCTTGAATCCTGCAGACGGGATAAATAGCTTTTCTCGAGAGTGAGAGAAAGCCCTTTCGGATCGAAGTCCCCCCATTCAGCTCACATTCAAGGTATTCGTAATGTGAGAACCTCCTTGGACAAAATTGGTAATGCAAACTTGACAGAATGGTTATGCATGAACCATAGTATGAGTGATTGCATTATACTCATTGTTGAATATGTTTGTGTGTGTTACCTCCGACATTCTATGATAGGTAATACATTCCCGATGTTCGAGTTCCCTCCCAAGGTCTCGAAATTCATCCAAGGATTATTGAATGAGCAAGTTTTGCTGGCAAAAGCCTACTAGGTACGATACGAGCAATCTGTTTCGTTCCTTGATTAATCGTTTGGAGAACCCGGGTAAGTTTTCTGAACCCCTTTTCAAATTAACAACTCTTCTGATGATAGTTGTTATGATTCAATTCGAGCAATATGCCCCTTTTGTACTTATCGATTCCATTCGATGGTGCTCCTATCAAATATTGTTCAATTCGGGCAATATGCCTCTTTTCTCGGGACGTGAAGACATATGCACTGGCGATCTTGACATCTTATCAAATCATAACGACGTAGCTCTTATGGTTTCAATCTCGGGACGTGAAGATATATGCACCGGCGATCTTGACATCTTATCAAATCATAACGACGTAGCTCTTATGGTTTCAATCTCGGGACGTGAAGACATATGCACTGGCGATCTTGACATCTCATCAAATCATAACGACGTAACTCTTATGATTTCGGTTTCAGATCACGAAGACGTATGCACTGGTGATTTTGACCTTTAGTCGGCTCATAATGACATAGCTCTTATGATTTTCGGCTCATTTATCAAATCATGAAGACATAAGCACCCATGATTTTGATCCAAACCAAATCATAACGACGTAGCTCTTATGATTTTGGTTCCCTTTTGTCGAATCGTGAAGACATATGCACTGGCGATTTCAACATTTAATCAACTCACAACGACGTAGCTCTTGTGAACTTGATTTCACTTCTTTCGACTCACAACGACGTAGCTCTTGTGATCTCAAACGACACACATATCTTGCGCTGTCTTGCATTAGGGAGAAGTCTATGATAATAGATAGGTCAAATACCTTAAAATCCTTACATCTGCAAAAAGAAGCTTGGAAATTAAGAGAACCATTAGCTTACGAGAAATTTGGTAAAACAAGTATTCTTGTATGCGATCCATGTGCAGGTCTCTCTAACATGAAAAAGGGAAATTATGACACATGTTATTTACAGTCTTGCATATCATGCATCACTTCATTACATAAAAAATGGGATTAAAACTCCCGCCAAAAAGTTCATCCATAATTTGCACTGTCAAAATTTAGGATTCAATTTTGTCTTTGAGCGGAACCTCTACGAGCCTCCACTCAAAGAGGGGGCACTGTTGACGCCTAAATTTTGACTAATCTATTTTTTTGCATAAAAATTAGAGCTAATTTTAGTTCTAAATAAAAATCATCTCACATATTTATTTTTAGCGTACATTGCATTGGCATATAATTGGGCAAGCAGAACACTTAATTTAGCATGCGTCTAGACCAGGCACGGGATGGAAAAATACACCGAGAAGATTTGAAACTTCGGGGACTGTATTGCAAATACCAAAAGAAGATGAAGAAGGGGGAAGTGGAAGAGAATTGGGAGAGAGAGTAGAAGAGAATTGGGAGAGTGAAAGAGAATTGAGAGAATTTTGGTGATAGAGAATGAAGAGAATTGAGAGAGTTTAGAGGGGAAGTGGAAGAGAATTGAGAGAGTTTTGAGAGAGTTTTTGAGAGGAATTTTTAGAGAGGAAAAAGAGAGTTCTTGAGAAAAATCAGAAGAGAAAATTCGAGAGTGAAGAAAAGAGTTTTAGTCGAGCATCATCTTCGACGAGTCCCGACACATATTTCGCCTCTCGCCACCCAACAACGCCATTGCTTGCCATTTTCGACGACAGCCGCGTTCTTCCAGCTCCGAGATCTTGAAGGAAACCATAACGTTTACGTGAGTAAGATTTTGTGTAATAGAAGGTAATCTTTTCCATCTCGATCTACAAAAATGTAATCGTTTGGTTTGAATATTTGTTTGTCTATTTTAGACATGCTACGTGTTCCAAAGTTTAGCATTAGTACATGTTAATTTATTTTTGTAAATACTCGTGATTGGCTGCGTTTTCTTTCTTTCTAAATCATCCATGGTGTATATCGCATAAAGTTCCATGTTTTACATTCTCATAAGAAAGAAGAAAAAACCAAAAAAATTGCATCTTTGAATTTCAAGCAAAATCCATCAAAATTGCCAAATCAAGTATTTTTCATGAAAATGGTACCGAAAGGGCGTTAGAGTAATCTAGCGTAACCAAGTCCCCGAATTCAAAATCTCCGGTTCGCGGAAATAAGATAGTTTTCTCCCGCTATTTTATTTAGGTTTCTAATCAACCTACCAAAAATGATTAGTGGCGACTCCAAATTCAAAACACATTGCATGTTAATTATTTGAACCTTAAGTTGCGATTTGGTATGGACTTGGGAGAGTCCGAGTTAGGTTAGTTAATTAATTAACCTGATAATCCATTAGCCCGAAAATAAACTCGTTTATTTTTTAGGTCGTGACAGTGTATAATTATCATTTGAATAGATTGTGGGTAATATGGGCACGCATGGTAACACTTCTAGGATTGAATTTCTGCTCCAAAAGTGCTTTTGAAGCGAAAATCCGTTTGGTAATGCAATTTCTGAAGCATAAATCGGTTTTGTTACATAAAATTTCATTTCTACTTTTGAAGACAAGTTCTACATTTGAAGTTGTTTTTAAGCCAATTCCAGAAGCTAAAAAAGGTTACTTATCATTAAGAAGTAGAAATTTCTCAACATCAACATGTGTCTCATTTTAGCCTCTTTCATTTTTAGCGCCTCTCTCCCAATCATGTTTCCATCGTCGTTGCCCGTTGGCACGACCACCGTCAATAGCCATTGCCCGTTGTCGATCGCCTTCGACCACCACCGGCCCTCCTCACCACCGCCACCCGATGCCCAACGATCGTCATTGCCCCCCGCTGCCGCTTGTTGACGACCACCACCTATCGCCACTCTCGGGTGACCTTCTTCAATCGTTGGAATAAAAAATAAATAATAATATATTTTTTTAATAATAAAAATTATTTTTAAAGAAATTCAAAAAAATTAAAATGAAGTAGAAATTTTTCGACCACCGACAATAATTTTTTCATAGAATATTTTGTGTTAATAATATTCTAGAAGTAAAAATTTTCAACCGTTACCAAATAAATTTCTGTTACAAAAGTAGAAATTGTTGTCCCGTTATCAAACTATTTTCTATAATAAAAAACTAACTTCTAGAGCATAAGTAGATTAACATATATTCATAAGGAGAAGTACAAAAATCAACTTTTAGTCGGTAGTTGATTTTTGAAGCATAAGTGTTGCCATGCGTGCCCATGAGGAGAGAGAGGGTTCATATATAGAGTACGCCTTCTTTGAAATTCCAAATCTATCAGCATCGGTAGATTTGATGGGAAAAGACACTCAATTTATACCGCAAAATAGATATATGAGAGAGAGAGAGAGAGAGTTTTTCAAGGTACCACATAGGGTTTTGTTTATTTAATATCTATGTTTAGCTTTCTAAGAGCCTTTAAAAACTTACTTTTGTTATCCTTCCTTACCTTTTCTTATTGCGTATATGCATACTTTAATGTGCATCAAAGAAATTGCTTCTATTCATCTATTGTTACTAGGAAGGGGGCACATGTTGCTTGTGTGCAAAAAAAAAATAGAAATTTTACACACATATATGGTAAGAAAAGATACTTCAAAAAAATGTGATTTTCTAAGAGAGATTTGGGAAGTCTCTTCGATTAAAAAAAAAACGCCAATTGCGATACAAATAATCGAATTCGTCGTGTTCCAAAAGACATGAAAAACTTTCTTGAGCAGCCAATCGAGCCTTCAAAAGAGCTTCTCGGATTAAAAATGATCAATTTGCTTTCCGTTATAACGGCTTCAAATTTCAGTTCTTCTCAACATTTAGCACCTTATTGTACTAATCTGTTACTCTATCCGTCATATGAATGTTCCCACTTATGTAATTTCGCGAGAGCTATCAAACATGCTTGCCGCGACGTGCTATAAACGAGAAAGACAATGAGTCAACGAAACTTCCGAAGCCAAGCAAGTCGGCTCAAAAAAAAAAAAAACCGAACGGGAAGCAATTCGAGGGTCGAGGATTAATGTATTTCCCGAATATCTAATCAGATAATATTTGGGACCACTCAAAAAATGGAAAAAAATTTCAAGATGATGAGATTATAGCCAACTAATCTTTTGTCATTAGGACTAATCATTTAATTAATTTGCGATTCCAATTTGTTTTAAAGTCCTCCCATAAAAAGAGAAAAAGAATATTTATACACACACCCACAAGCAATTTTTCTTTTTTTTTTTTGTTTGCAGGGTCAGACACCCACAAGCAGTTGACCAACTCATATAATCAAAGATGACCGGGGCCCACATTTTGCCTTAGAGGCTGGGATGGGCCTAGTGGATGGGGCTGAGTGGGCATTGTGACGCCCTGAAAATTCGTAGTTTGTAAGAGACTAAATTCAATAAAAAGGATAATTATTATATTTTAGTCGGCGTAAAATTTCGGATCGCAAGAACGTAAGTGACGAATTTGGACGAGTCCCGATTTGTCATTCGATTTCGATTAGGTCTCGAAATCTCGATCGACGCGACTTAGGATTTTTAATCCTCGCGCCTAGACCTTTCTCCGGACCGAGCCTAGACCTTGAAAATCCAAATTTTATTCCCAATTGGTTGAGCCAAAAATACGATCAATCTTGATTTATCAAAAGAACGTTTCGCCCTCGGATATTATGCATATGAAACGAAGAAAATTGATTTGAAAAGACCCGTAGGCCCCACCTCAATCAAATCAGCCCACCCACCAATTAAACCAGTCAAAGTCTCTCTCTCTCTCTCTCTCCTATCTGCCCCTTCTCCCTCCCTTGTTCACGCGCAAAGCAGCACCCCCCCTGAACGGACCTCTTCTCCTCCTTCCTAGGTTCATGTTACGCGGCCACCACCTCCAGCCACCTTCATCCGACCACCAGCCTCCCCCGTCGATGCTCCGCCACCACCTCAGCAGCCTTGAAGCCGTTGGACAGCTCGCGGAAGCCCCGTCGCCCAACGTGCCCCGTTTCGCGTCCGAGGACGGCCCTAGGCTTCGGCTGCCCTTGTCGCCGCTTCGGGCTGCCACCAGCCACCTCGTCGTCTTCCCCTCGACCACAAACTCCGTCCCACAGCCGTGCACCACCTCGGAGTCACCCTTCATCCCCGGAACAGACCCGACGCCCGACGTCCCCCGTTTCGCATCGAGTTGCTGTTCCACCGTCCTCCACCGCGATTGAGCCAAACCCACAGCCTGCCGACCACCCCAAGCCATTGTCCTCGACTCCTTGACGTCCCCCAGAGCCACCGGCAACAGATCGGCACCCGTGGAGCTCGATTTGAACCCCGGAAACCCTCTCTTGTTTCGCCCAAACATCCCCTGTTTTCGCGCTGATTCTGCCCATCAGCTTTTCTGCCGCCTCCGGCCGTCCGCGCGCCGCCACCGACGCTATCAGCTGCTACCTCGAAGATCCCCCGACATTGGCCACCCTTTTCCCCAACCTTGGACCACCCGAATCCCCTCCGATCAACCTCGTTTTCCCTGTTTTGCCGCTGCCCTATTTTGGAAGCCACTGTTCCAACCACCGGCGACCGCCGGCCGCTACCTCGGGTCCCATGCCGCTGTCCCGAAGTATTGCTACGTCCTTGGGACTACCCTTAGCCAAGTTTGGAACCCAGAGCTTAAATTGGATGGCGGATCTCCGTTAGTCGTCGTCGCCGGGCCGAGCCAAGTTTGTGTCGCCGCCGCCCGAGTTGAGGCTGCTCGAGCTAATTTAATTGTGAGTTAGCCCCTAACTCTTGGTTAGGACGCTAATTGCATTCGGAATTAGTTTAACTAGCTAATTGTGGTGTTTAGGTAGATTAATTACGGTCGGACTAAATAGAAACGTAGTTTAGGCTAAATGACCGTAATTAGTTAAGATTAGTCAATTAGCTAGGTTGTGCGTGACTAATTGGTGAGTAGATTTGATTGATTTGACTGATTGTGTTGATTGATCGCGAGCGAGCGATAGGTCAGAGACGAGTGCGCAATTGGCTATCAATTGGAATTGAAATTGGAATTAATAATTGATCGGCTGCAATTGACTAATTGATTCATGAATTGTTAGTTGTGAATGCCGGAATTAACTGTTGATTGACGTGGGGGTCCGATTAGAGGTTAATCGCCCCAAATTGCTTGAGTTGTCGGTTGATATAATTGCGCATTCATGCGACCACATATGAGATCAAATTGCATGATTTTGCATGAAAATGGCCTTGGGACAAGTATTTGAACATGCGAGTATGAGCATTCGACATAATTCCAAGAAATGAACTAGTTGGTTGTCGAAGTACTTGAGTGGTCACATAATGGGATAATTCCGACGATCATTGTCTTCTGATCAATCGGTCCTGGCAATCATTGCCTTATGGCTGTTGGATGCATGTCGGTCATTATCTTCTAGCTGTACGTTTGCCGGTCGCAGCTTGTGATGGGCCGAAACCTTTTAAGGATTCCTGTTAGCTCTGTGCCATGTCGGCAATCATTGTCTTATGGTTGGTCGAGCGGAGTCACATGGATTATCAGAAGCCATCGCCGGAAGTAAGGGATGATGCCTGGTCCTACCAGGAGAGCACCAACCGACTAGTGTCTTGAACCTACGGGGTCAATTCTGATAATAAATGGACTACGTGTGGTGTCCTGTGCATGCAAGTGCTGTGATGCTTTGTCAATGGATTAATTGGTGTGGTTGGTCTGATTGTTGAGTCGAGTCCGCATCGCATTATGTGTGGCCTGGAGGGTAAGCTTGTATGCGATTGAAATATCTGCTCTATGCTGATGTGATTGATTGTTAGGATGTCCGAGCGAATCAACGCCCTAACCGGACTTAGGCGTTGAGTCACTAAGATTAATTTCTCAACTCGTCGTTGTTAACTATTTTCAGGCGGTGATGGAGCCCGTGGACATTAAGGAGAGGGTTGTTATAGGACTTTTAGGAGTCGATGAGGGTTTAACATTACCCGACCTTGTGTCTTTTTAAGGTTTTAGTGAGCCGGCTCAAAGAATGGGATTGTATATATTTACTGTAGTTTAGTAGGGTTAAGATTTATATGGTCTGGCTTTTGAATGAAATTGTTTTTGTGAATTGACTATATTAATTTTTCTACTATTCTATCCCGTTGATTTTAATTGTCCGGGAGAGTTGCTCATTTCGCATGCGCTGTAATTTCGTAAGTCGATAGCCTACCCGTAACGCTATTTTTTATGACCTGAGCCGAGTAAGGTAGGGATGTTGCGAGCTTGAGAGTCGGGGCGTGACGGGCGTGGTTCGACCGACTACCAAATCAAGCGAAATAAGAATTCTAGATAGTCAATGGATTTCATCTTCTAATTGCGAAGAACAAAAGCATCACAATAGAAAAGTTATTCACCTATCACAAAAAAAAAAAATTGTTATCTTCTAATTGATTATCATATTCCCTTTTAATGTAAACTACTGTTTCCGGACCCATGCACTACGTGGCTTGATGTCTAGTTTACGATATAACAATGGACTCACTCAATTAGGTGAATTCATTTTAATTATTAGTGAGGATAAGTTATTTAGTAGTACTAGAAAAGAGAAAAGATATTCATTGTGAGAAAATTGTGGAAATAAAAATTTAAATGTATAAAACAAAATGAATAAATGTTCGAATGATTTGGTCTATGAAAGAACAATGGGATTAGAAAGCTATTTGGTAAGAAAGATTTAGGTGTAAATCATAAATATTGAAATTTACGTAATCACCTTGCTCGTTATTGTGATTATATTTGAACAATGATTTTTTTTTTAAGCAAAATTTTCAATCGAACCCTACCAATTTGAAAACCTGCCATAAGGAAAATTTAAACGGAAACGAAATTGATACTACTTTTTAGTCGGTTCGATTTAATTTATCCACTTTTTCTTGTCGGAGATTTATCCAGTTCCGAAATACCTTTGGTTCTTCAATATGGAGGACGAATTCAATCTATTTCATCCAGATTAAGAAAATTCATCTCCTTAAAATCCGAATGGGACAAATAAGATGTTTAATACAGTCTAAACTAGTTATTTGAGCGTCATAGGGATTGCACGGGAGCCCGGCCATGGCCAAGTAGCAATTTTTCTCCTCACCCTCCTCTCTCTGGTTCTCATTTTTTTCTCCAAGCTCCATTGAATGATAAAACACTTGTGGGAGGTAGGGGTGTCAAAAAAGCCCGCGCCAGACGGGCTGGCCCGACCCGGCCCGAAAATTCACTTAATTTTCGGGCCTTTTCTGGCTGGGTTTGGTACTTGAGCCGGGCCGGGCTGGGCTGGCCCGCCGCCTAACTTTTTTTAACACCCATGTTTTTTTTTAATTTAATTTATTTTTATTTTTTATTTTTATATTCTTTCATTTGATGGGTTTGTTAATTGATTTTGATTCCAAAAAAAGAAGAAACAAAAGAATCATACTAGAAATCCGGCCCGACTTGGCTCGGGTCGGGTCGGGTCGAGTCGAGCTCGGTACTATTCTGTTTCAAGCCGGCTCGGGCCTGGCCGAGACCCGGCCTGTTGACACCCCTAGTGGGAGGCTCCACCTTCTTAACTTGAGTTGAGATTATTTCTTTTGATCTAATCTGGGAATGTTTTACTATTTGCATCTTAATTATTTTCTTTGCTCATTGTTGATGCTCTTCTTCGCTTGTTGGGTGTATTTCCCACTTTCGTCGTTAAAAATCAACCTGCTACTTCAAATCCTCCGGATATCAAGAAGTCCGACAAAATCAAGGACGAATACAGTGAGTTCCTGCTGCCTTGGAAGTATTTATAAAACTTCTCTAAGTTTTGAAAGCTCTCATTTCCCCATCTAAATCTAAATCTTGGAGCTCTTCTCTCCCTATCTAGATCTAGATCTGGAAGTTCATTAGAGGTGCTATGTGCTCATCATACCCCTCCCAATCTAAATGTAGATCTTAGATCTTGATCTTAGCGCTTGTTCAACCTATTTTTAGCATCTCTGTACATAGTGTTGACGAATCTACTAGAGAAAGGGATTGCAATGTGTGCTCACTGATGACAATGCGAGATTCGGTGATTGGCCGAGATTCATTCTGTTTTGATGTCGAGAGAGTTTCGTTCTTATAGATGAGAGTACGCACTTCCATTTAGTAGGAGTGTCACTTGGAGGAATCTCAAGTCCCTGTTCATATGCGGCACGGGGATCACGTATAAGGTGATGCAGGAAATCTTGAAGGGTAGCCCTGTTCTCGAGTACCTTAGGTTGGAGGAGTGCCGCGGTTTGAAGCAAAACATCAAGCTTTGTTCCAGAAGTTTGAGGGAAATTGTGGCCGATCGCTGCTTTTGGTATGTGCGTGATGAGGGTTTCCCACTGGAGATTTCGAGTCCTCTTTTGCTGTCACCGCGTTTGAGAAGGGTTGTTCGATATGATGAGGCAGCTGGTGATTGAAGCCTCATCCTTGACCGAAGTTGAGTTGGAAGTTCTCAACGAAAAGGTGAACTAACTGTTCTGTTCAGAATTGGTTTAGAGTTTTATAGAGGAGACTGCAGCCTGGTTGAGGGACTACTTCAGAAGCTGCATAACGTGACTAAGCTTTTGATTGGTAATTGGTGCATTCGGGCGAGCAAATTGTTTAATTCAACCAATTTGTGTTCATATTTATGGATAGTTGATGGTCCCTCTTCCTGGAGTTGAGGAAGTTCATACTAAATTTTATCACACGGGAATCTGGTTCACATGGTTTGATGCTCTGCATGATGTCTACTGAACATAAAATGTACGTTGTGCCTTCAGAATGACTACCAAAAGACCAAGGAGAAAAACAGCTGGCGTTGGGTTAGTCTGTATCTTCTCAATGGTGAATAACCATGATTCCAGAATATAAAATGTTATTTCAACACTCGAAAGCTTCGGCATCACTCAATCTGTCATTCAGGTGGGAAACGAAATAGTTCTCAAACATAAACTTCAATGGTTTTTTTTTTTTTTTTTGTAACTATATTTGAAAAGAAGAGTGAATTATGTTTATTCCTACATGTTGCCTCTTCATTGTCGGATGTGCTTTGGTTATATCACTTGCACCAGAGGTTGAAGGTGTGCCGTTTTCTTTGCCTAATTGCAAGTCTCCATGCGACGCAGGTCTTGGTGTCCTGTCGTGGGGTCTGGTGGCCCTCCTGAAAGCCAATGATGATCTGATTGAACTGATCACTTCACCAAAAAGGGGCCTACTTCATCTGTTAATGAGGGCTTCATAAAGATTTGAATTTGTTCACTGGCTGTAGCTCGTTTATTGGTGCTTCCCACTGTTCGCCTGTGCATCCGACTATAAGCATTTTGCTCAAAAAACACCCAAAATCTTTATTTTCCTCAAGTCTCTCCCGCCACAGTATTGTACCTCGCCGTCATGTCCTCAAGCAGTCGTCCGTCGTCCATTGTCGTCAGTCGGGTCCTCACCGAGTCTTGGGTCTTTGTCCCTCTTTGTCCTGTGGAGCTATGCTGATGCGACGAGTGGCATCACCGGCCGGTCACCCCAAATCTGGGTCGCCAAAGGCCTCCACAAAAATAGATTTGACGTGTAGAACTCATCCAAAAAGATAGAAATAGAGTTGTGTGCTCGGGTGTTGCTGAGGCTGGTCAATGGCAAATAGGCAAAGGTCTTGCAGAGTAATTATAAAAAAAAAATTCTTAAATCTATATCAATTATGCTAATTCAGTCATAAGTTTTTTTAATTTGGCTGACTTAGTCCTAATATTTTTAAGATTTGCTAATTTAATCTCAAACATTTTAATGATCAATATAGTCCATTCGATTAATTTGATTAGGAATCATTGATATGGCGGTCCAATCGGCGCCATTTGTCCTATGTGACACAATCGAGGCAAACTTTGCATAGTTTCTTATTTTTATTATTTTAACTGATTTTTATTCTTGATTTTCTTTTCTTTCTTTTTTCTAGGCGAGGGCTGTAGAGCCTCATCGGCTCGGGCAAGGTTGGCAACCCTCGCCGCATCCAACGAGGGCTCACAACACACTTGCTGTGGCCGATAAGGGCGTCGTGAGCCCTCGCCCAAGACCTCGTGGAACACGGTGAGGGCCGCGACCCTCCACCCACCCAAGGGCCGATGACCCTGGTGGAGGGTCATGGCCCTTGCTCGTTGGCCGGTCGACTTCTTGGCTCAATGAAAAAAAAGTAAAACATAAAGAAATCTATAAATAATTAATTGCCTTATGACATCTTTGCAAGAAAAGAAAAAGCTAATTATCTGCCTTTTCTTTTTAACTTGAAGGAATCAAAAGGAAATCCATTACCATTTTGCGATGTGAACTTTGAATCGATATATAAATAGGGCGGTAAAATATGACAGATGTTGCTACACCTTTTTTTTTTTTTTGGGTTACTTCAAACACGTCGCACCGTCTTTACTTTTGCCGGTTGTGGCGGATTACTCCAAGGGACAACCGGGAAATCGAACACATTAATTCAATAACCAGAGGGTTTTATAGAAACACGAAGAGGACATCTCCCAGGGTGGCTCCGGTGGCCATTGAGAGGGCGGCGGCGCCGAGACTAATTATCATGTCGGTAGTTGTCTCAACCAAATCATGTTAATGACATGTGGACTCCATTGTGCAAATTGAAATCCCACTATACTAAGTGCACAAGAGTAAATATCACAACCATAATTGTTACTTCAAAAACAAAGATTAGGCGTACCAACAAAACAACCATTGGATGAAATACTTGACCATCCGAATCAAACGTACTTCGGGCAACATGAAGTTCAACACTACCCGAATGGCGGAAAAGCTGGTTACATTATGTTAAAATATCACGTCTCTTCTACCACTATTTTAATTCTTCATCCTCACTTTAAATCACTATGCATTATTTCACTTGGGAGATTAGATTTTCACTAAAATCTTTAGAAATAATTGGAAGCTGATAGCTACCTTAATTCACAACTTTCGGACGTTTACCTAGTATACGAGTCATCGCGACGACTTATATGCTAAATTCTACGGACACATCACATCACTAATAGTTCTATTAATATTCATGATCAACACAAAAGGCAAGGTGGTGTGAATGAACAAATGAAATTAGAAGGGGCACCCAAGTATCCAAATTCACAGTAGAAAATGCAAGTTCCTTTGTAGAATTATCGGAATCAAGAAATCTGTTGAACTTACTCATCTCAATCGAAACTTTGGGGAGAGATTATTGAGGGAAAATGGACTTAAAATGAGGTTAGACACGAAGTGCTTACTTATAAATGAACAAATTGGGTAATTTCTTAGATGAAATACTTGACCATCCGAATTTCTTTACGCTTGAAGCCACACTTCTCATAGAATACTTTATTCTCATTTTCGCAATCAAGAATCACCTTATAGCAACCCACGGATTGGGCATGATCGGTGAGAAAAGAAAGAACCTTCTTGCCTAACTGCATCCCCTAGAATCACGATCGACGACCACGTCTTCAATATGGCCAACCTTGCCGCAGTTCCTTATAAACTTCTTCTCGATGAACACACTTCCAGTAGCGACTATCTTTCCACAACTAGTATCCTCTATCACACAAATCACATGGTCATCGCCTAGAGAGCTGAGCTCTTGGAACTGCTTTTGGAAATCCTCATCGGAGATAGCATCGCAAACCGTCAGTTGCTGCAGTAGCTCTACAAACCCTTTGCTTTTGTCGGAGATCTCTAGTTTCCGAACTTGAAGATTACATGCTTCATTTAGTGGGACCCCAGTCTGCATTTCCTGAGATGAGGCTTCTGTTTACACCAACTTCATTCACATCGACAAGGAGAGAATTACAGTTCATAGAGTCAAAGAAAAGAACATGGCACGCATATAGAAGCTCCAACATGTTATTAAAGGTAAATCACACATAAGACACATAGCATTTCTCTATCTAAGCAAGCCACCTTGCACAGACTTGTAGTGGCCAAATCTGCTGAGCTCTAAATCATATAGCAAAAGATAAATGCAATTCACTTTTCGGCCTTCTTCTATCAAGCTAATATTAATGCAAATGCGATATCAGTTACTTCCTAGTGAGTCTGTTCGCAAAAGATAAAAACAAGAGGAGGAGGAGGAGGAGAAAAACTTGCTAATGAGGCTAAATTAGTATTTACGTACACAATACAAAGAGGAAAAAGAAGCAGTTCTATGAAGTCCTCTGTTTACAGAGTGATAGTCTCATTTTAAATTACAAACTTAGAAAGCAGAATCGAAGAACCTATCTACAGCCTGGCAACAATTACGGCTGAAAAAGAGAGAACGATGAACAAGTTTCCTTGGCTTTGTCATTTATCAAAACAGCTCATTAAAGCGTCAAATAAAATTCCAACTAAGAAAATTCCATTAGTTGCTTTGTTTGGTGCACAGTAGGTATCTGTAACGATGTTTGGTGTTAATACATGACACCATTCTCAATTGATACATTGGAAAACAACATCTGCGGTGCTTATTAGTCAAAAACTCATAAATGGAGTAGTTCTTTCTCAAAGCATATCTCAAAAGATTTTTCTTACCTGGACTTAGTTCATGTCTAGGATATGGCAGATAATCCTATGAAATATACACTCCAGATAAGCCATAGAACACTATCTTGACACTGGCTACATATTTTGGACACAATGCCGATGATGACCACACAACAACAGGAGCAGCTTTTGCCAACCCTCATTAAGTTATTTGCTGGCAGTCGTAAATGCCAATAGAATTCTTACAGGAAAAAGGGAAAAAACAAGTTCAGAGCGATGTTGAGAAAACATTTACTGCTAATTGTCGCAAACGCTGCTAAAGACATCCAAAAATGCCAGCAAAAGTTCTCTCTTTATAGGCATTTGAGAGTGGCATTTGCAAATGCCGCGATCTGTATTTCTTGTAGCAAGAATTGTAAGTGCCAGAGAAAAAGTCACCACAAATAGTCCCCGAAAACATTGCTTCACCGCGAATTAACTCCGCTTAAAACTGTGAGGTTGAGACAGAGAGCCAGATTACGAAGTTTGCAACAACTCATTAAAGACACACCCAACTCCTAAACAGCCTAAACTGTAGAAGAATATTTTCCTCTATATTGAATGAATCTTTGCAGCATTACAATCGTTCTTATATACAATACAGGTGTTACCCCTAGCATCTCAATAAATTAGGAACAACATAAACAGTATCAAAAGATTCAACCCAAAAAGCAGAAGAAATGGATGGATTACAAAAGCTTCATATCAACTCATGCATCAATGCCAGATGCAATAGCAATCTCGGAGAGAGTACACGAGACTGTCCTGCGCTTTTTCTAGAGTGTGATTGAGCCTAGCCATCGCGTTCTTCTAATCTACGCTAGCGAAGAAGTCCAGGGGCATAAAGCTTATCAAAATCAGTGGAAATTCCCAGAATCGAACGACCCCCAACACTGTCTTGCGCTTTCAATTCAGGAGGAGCAAAAAAGATTACGCATTCACAACGCTCGTAATAATCACAATCACAAACCAGATGAACGAGAGAGTAACCTTGGGCTCGATTTAATTGCTGTTCCCTGCTTTGCCGATTCGAACTCTGCAAGTGATTGATGAAATGCAAGCGAGGGACGAAGGAAGCAAAAGAGTCTGAGACTTGCTATGCCTTCTGCGCGACTGGCAGTTGGTAACCTATTTACCCCCAAAGTTAACGAGAGGGGCAAAATGGGAATTTCAGTTTAGGTCGCACTCCGCGAGGCGACGGTGGTGGAGAGGAGGGTGGTGAAGGCGGAAAGTTCCACGAAGGTGGAGAAGAGATGTCTGGTGTTCAGTCGGCGCAATCCCCTCCCGTGAAGCGAGTCCTCCCTTATCTCCGGAGCGTCACCTTTCCCGCACTTGCTTTTGATTCGTGCGAAGACCGAGCTGAAATTGGATCAGGTGACCCTCTATACGTCTCGTTGCCTGCGTAGTTGTCTCTCTGTCCGTGGCCGATGTGATGTTCTCATGTCGATATCCAACAATTCTTGGCCGTTGTGATGATATTGCTGAAAGTTGTCCGCACGACTGTCGGTGGAATTTGCGAGGCGTTCATCCGGACGCACCGCGAGGCGCGAGCCTTGTGAAAGGAATTAGATTGATGGGATGAATGATGTCAAGTCACTCGCTGTTCGGTTGGGGCGAATGGATCAAAATGAAAGTCCGGAACAGCGTAAACATAGAGATGCGCATCTTGTTGCTCGGGGATTGTCAAAGCTTCAGATGGTTTCAGAGCCGATACATAGTCTTGGGAGATTGGTTTCTCTGTAGAAAAAGTGAACTTCATTCATCGGGATGCTGAACACACACACATATACGTACAAAATCCCAGTTCATGGGTTTGAGACAAGTCGGGCATAACTCGCCTCTACTAATGTCATAACCGACCGTTGGCAGCCATTGTAGCAAAGTTCTCGCATGTTCGTTAGCTCTCTTGCATCATCTTGTTATCTTTGAAATTGATTGGATTGTTACCTTTTGTTTATAACATCACTTGTTATTTATTTTATCTTATAGACGTGAAAGCTGTTACGTGAGATATCTTTCGATGATAGTGCATTTCACGTCGGATGATGAGTTTAGAGTTTGATTTAGATTGTAGTCATGTATGCACTCGGACTACTAGATTCTAAGATCCCGGTGTCGTCAATATGCAATTAGTCTCATGTCAATTTGCTGTTGGTTTAAATCTTAAACCGTAGACGTTGGGCGTTATATGGTCGACACTTTATTGAGTGGTTAATCTCAACGTTGGAAGGCTTTCTGGCTGTAAAGTTCCTCCGGGGTCAAAAGGATTGGCAGTCGTATCCTTATGTATAGTTAAAATATTAAGCTTAGTGAATTGATTGATGTTGCGAATTTTAGTCAGGACTGGTTGTGGTTCATGTATGCATGTTTGCAAAAGCAGGAAATATTGATTGCTGTGACTAGATCAAATTCACATTCAAGCAACCCTCGCTCATCGTAATATCATGTATCTCATCTCATAATAACACATATCCTGTGTTGTCTTCACAAGGCCCCATTTGATACTGTATGAGTTGTGACTTCTCTGGTCAATAGACAAAGCTGTTTATTTTTGGTTTCTCAATAACATCGGAGTAGTATGAAGTTGCTGGAGACAGGAGTTAATGAATGATTCTGATGATGGTTCTTTCCGTTTTCAGATTCACAAAGCGGAGCAAGAGATATCCATATGACACAAAAATGTCATTGATCAAGCGCATAACTCCATTTTTTGCTGCTCGGATTCGAGAGAACCATAGGCTTTTGAGCTCTTCTACTTCTGCACTTCATGAAGCTTCTTCCTCTCCATTGACATCTCCTGATGACATACACCTGACCGACAGTTGCATTCAGGTATTTTTATCTCAATATTGTACCGATGGGCTCCAAAAGAGGGATTATGTAAAGCTTAGATGTGGTTGATCCCTATGCTTTCTGAATTCTGTAGTTCCAACTGGGTGCGGAGGTAAATGGATTTCTCAGTAACACTTCAAAGAATTCACCAACTACGTGTTGTAGCAATAGGATAGTCCTCATATCAAATCGGCACCAGAAGCTCCTCATAGTATTCATATCGGGAAAAGCGATGGTATCCCAGAATTATAGTATTCCTTTTACTCCCTCCATGTTAGATCTCATATCATCTCTCTCATGGGATTTGCTTGAAGAGAGTTGGTGAAGTTTAGTAGTTGTTTTTCTTTTTAAGATTTTCGGACATCGGAAAGTGAAGCAAGGCACAAGTTAACTTTAAAAGTTAATTTTTAAAAGTGGGGCCACTTGATTATGTTTTATAACGGGTGGAGCGATTTGATGAACTTGCCATTTCGTAAAGAAAAATTTACGAAAGCTTCATAGAATGAAAGACTTAAGGAAAACTCTATACATAATTGCGGCATATGGCTTATATGGTGTAATTTGGTTTCCTGATCCAATGACTGAAGACCGGCCTACACTTTTTAGAATCTAATTGTAGATGTCATGCTAGTAATACTCGCTATCTTTGTTCTCTTAGCTTTTGTTTGGTAAGCTGCTGTATGTTATCGAGAAAAGATCTTTAATACTTTCTTAGGCATAATTTATGTGAAAAAAAGGTTGAAATTTACCCTAAAAGCAGTCCAATCTTGGAAGAACTGAAAATCATTTCTGTCTACACAGTTTGGTCCAGATATTCAGATGAGCCGACTTATTTTTGTAGTGTTGATGACTGTTTACTGCAGATGAGCTTGCTCAATTTCAGGTTGGAGTCACCATGGAAATCTCCCGATTAGATGCCTGGCATTCGTTTAAAGATGGTTCTTTGGAAGCCCCGGCAGCATACATTGTCCAGGGCCTGTGTCGTAGGTGTTGTCTACCAGAAGTCATTCTGCGATGCATGCAGGTGGTGTTTTCTCCCAAAGAAGAAATCCCCCTCTCTTTTCTTTTTGACATTTTCAGCGTACACGCCAAAACGGATGTACGTAGCATCTCATCTGTCTTTCAATTTATTGAACCGTTCTCTATGCGACACAGGTCTTGGTATCTGTAGTGGAGTCCAGTGGCCCTCCTGAAAGCGCATGATGATCTGATTGAATAGATCACTTCGCCTGAAACAAGCCTACTTCATCTGTTTAGTCAGCAACACTTGCAGGTAATTTAAGTACTTGATACATGGGTCTTCATGTATCATGGGATACCAGGGATAGTCATTGCTAGAGTACTACTCTCCTGCAAGTCCTGACTGTATTGCACGTGAATTTTGTTGGCATAACAATGATTCATTATAGTCCTCTGGGTCCTCTTTGGTTTAAATTGTCTTTGATACTTTTAATTCTGCACCCTGTGAACAAAGGACATCTCGATCGTACACCTTTATCGTGTCTAAAATGGATCGTGTTTTACTCTTTCATACTCTTCTTACAAAGAGTAGTGTCCGACTTTTATGCATTTCACCAACTCTTGTGGGATTATGCTAGTTACTTAAAGTTGCTGATGGTGTCTTGGTTTTTTCCAGGAATTTGTGTTCTTACAGAGGGAATGCTCCATATGCTGCATGGAGCAACAAGAAGTTGATAACTGGCTTCATAACAAGTCACCTGATTTTCTTTTCCCTCTCCCGCCCCCCACGCCGCCCCCCCCGCCCCCTCTCCCGGGGGTGCCCGCCCTTTTTTTAACTTCGCAAAGCACGAGATGAGAAGCCACCCCCCCGCCCCCTCTCCCGGGGTGCCCGCCCTTTTTTTAACTTCGCAAAGCACGAGATGAGAAGCCACAAAAAAAGAGAATCAAAATCGTTTTGGAAGTTAGGACACATATGGTAATACTTCTGAAATAGAAATTTTTGTAATAGAAATTCATTTGGTAAAGCAATTTTTGAAGCAAAAATTTGTTTAGTTCGCAATTATATATTTCTATTTTTGAAATAACTTTTTACTTCAAAAATTATTTTTGGGGAAGTTTTGAGAAGTTAAAAAAAAAAAACAGTTACTTCTCGATGAGAAATCATTCATTAGGCCTTCCTTTTCCTCTGTTACGCGCGGCTGTCCTCTGTCTCTCTCTTCGCTCGTGGGTTCGCTCGTCTGTCTTCTGTGCGAAGGTCGACTGCAAAGGGTTCGCTCGTCTGTCTTCTTCGCTCAGAGGGTTCGCTTCTCACTCTTCGCTCGTAGGGTTCACTTCTCTCTCTTCGCTCGTTCGCTCGTCTGTGAAGGTCGCCTCTTCGCTCGTCATCAAAAAGTTTCGAGAGCACCTCTCTCTCTTTGCTCGCTCTCTGTGCAAGTGACCCACCGCGAAGCTGAATCTCCCAACCGCAAAGCTCGACTTCAATCTTCGGGGAGAGATTCCCAACTCAGATCTGCTGGAGGTTAGGGTTTTCTCCAATGTTATTTTTTACCCTGCCTTGGGATATAAATCTGTCATTATCCCAATTTTTGCCATTGCCATGAGCATTTTTGTGAGTTTCGGTTTTGCTGCCATGTATGGAATTGCTGTGGCTGCCCTTGGTATGCCTAGTACCATTGCCACTAGATTGGCCATAGATCCATGCGACAATGCTGGAGGTATTGCTGAGATGGCTGGCATGAGTCACAGAATTCGTGAGAGAACTGATGCCCTTGACGCTGCTGGCAATACAACTGCTGCCATTGGAAATGTACAGGCAATCCTCGTATATGAATATAGTAACAGACACTGTCCTGTTGTCCTTTTAGTAGCTTGTCTTGAAAAAATCCGTAACATAGCAGAGGAAACGTCAGTCTCTGTGTAGAAATTTTTTTGTGAGACCACGTTCATTTCATCCAGAGTGTGCGCACATTGGCCAATAATTTTTTTTACTAACATTCATGACTAAATATATAGGTGAATTATGCAAGTCCTTTTGGATTCTTGCTGGTGTGGCATGACGTTTGTCTAAAATCACATTTTTTTTCCTTGATGTGCTGCCTTTAATCTATCATTATTAATATTAGCCCTGTTGTCAAATTCTACTTACCTGTTATTTGAATCTTATATTTGATAAGCTTTTCACTTTCTCCTGGTAGTAGGGATTCGCCATTGGATCAGCTGCCCTGGTGTCTCTCGCTTTGTTTGGTGCATTTGTGAGTCATGCAGCAATTTCTACCGTTGATGTCCTGACACCAAAGGTCTTCATCGGTTTGCTTGTGGGTGCCATGCTTCCTTACCAGTTCTCTGCTATGACCATGGAAAGTGTGGGAAGGGCAGCATTGAAGATGGTTGAGGAGGTCCGCAGGCAGTTTAACAGCATTCCAAGGCTCATGGAGGGTCATGCAAAGGCTAACTATGCTAGATGCATCAAAATTTCAACTGATGCATCTCTCAAGGAGATGATTCCACCTGGTGCTCTTGTTTCTGGTGTTCAGTTAATTCTTATGGAAATAAGATGCGTGTCTGTTTTGATAGTTTACGTTGCTCAAGTTATAGCTCTTCATAGACTGCTTGTTCAGAAGATGTAGTTTCTTCGTCGTTGAACAAAATCTGTAGGTAAACTAGGTTTGCTGATTAATGCTCTTATCATGATCTCTATGACAATGTTGGAGCTTCACATCGGTTTGTATCGTTTGATTGTGGTTTTTTCCTTGATGAAAATTATTCATTGGCCTTGGTTCTAAACAGATTGCAATTTCGACATCCCACACTGGGGGAGCATGGTGCTCCATTTTATTTTCCCATTGAGGCCGAACCAGGAGCCTTGCCATACTCTCTCTTTATTCTAGGGTCAGCTTGAAGATACGCTAAACAAGCCCTAAGCAGCGGTCGGTCCTTGAGATACTTCAAAATGCTGATCGGACAATGCAAAGAATTACATTGAGATATGCAATTGCTCCAACTGTTTGAAAGTTAGCATATATTTGTCTGTGGTTATTCAGTGACCTGCTAAGCAAAGTTGTGTGACTGCATAGATCTTTTTCCTTAATATCTTGAAATTTGCTTTCAGGCTGGTGCTTCGGAGCATGCGAGGACCCTTGGCCCTAAAGGATCGGAGCCTCACAAGACTACTCTTATTGGAGATACCATTGGCGATCCTCTGAAGGACACTTCAGGCCCATCGCTCAACATCCTCATCAAGCTAATGGCAGTGGAGTCGTTCGTGTTTGCTCCCTTCTTTGCTACTCACGGTGGTCTGCTCTTCAAGATTTTCTGAGGGAAGGAAATGGATGACTTCCCTTTTGTACCAGCAGCATCGTCATCAACTCAATTTGGCCTTGGCATATATTTCCTTGTTGGTTTTCTATAGCTTTAGTGATTCTGATATCTAAGGATGATGATGACGATTATGAAGGTTACAAGTTTATGTTATTATGGGAATGCCTACTTGAGTTTTAAGGCTGAACCTGGCAATTTTTGAATTATGGACTGGCGGATTCTTCACTTTTAGTGTATTCATCATGTTTTCCTCATAGGAAAGAATAATTATCGACCATGAAATGTGGAGTTTCATTTTTCAGCTGATGTTCGTGTTGGTATTCTTTAAATTTTGCTATTGATATTCTTGGAATGTTTTGAGTCTATGTTCATACATCATCCTGTACTGAGATCACCCCACACCAGAGGAAAGATTAAGTGGAATTCTCTGTCCAAATGTCTTCACTGGGGGACACGCTTCTCTTGAGTATTTCATGAGCATGCAAAATCCTTATTTTTCTGGATGTTACTAAAAATTTGCATCGTCAAAAGGGAGCAACCACAACCACCCTTTGTCTTTTTCTCTGAGAAACACAAGACTGATCCTCAGACATGATGAATGTCGATGCTACTGCTTTGATGGAGCTTCTGCATCTTTCCTTTGATCTGTGTCGACAGAGAGCTGAAAGTTTTACCCAATCAGGCATGCTCCAAGAACAATGCAGGTACTAGGAAATTGAGGTAGCCCCCACATACCGACTCCTTCTGCTTCAACGAAGTAAAAGAAGCATGAGCAAGACCCATAATTTGGTCCGCATTGACATAAATAATTAAATGATGAATTATACTTAAATTAGTCAATATTTGAATTTATTTTTTCTTGAATAACATGCATTTTGGGTTAGAATCAATCATTTTTCATAGAATATTTTATGTTAATAATATTCCGGAAGTAGAAATTTTCAACCGTTATCAATCGAATTTCTATTTGATAAGCAGAAATTTTATCCTATTATCAAAGGTGTTTCTCTGATCAAAAATCAATTTCTAAAGCAGAAGTTGATTTTTTAACTTTCGCTTCTTAAGCGTAAATAGAAAAAACGCTCGAATCCTTAATCTTCCCCAATGTCTCCCGCCACAGTATTGTTTCATGACATGACAGGCTTCCTTGAAGCTCCACTACGAACCGCCATTAACAATGCCTCGCGTCGACAAGCTGTCCCTCATTGCCATTGTACCTCGCGATCGTGTCTTCAAGCGGTTGCTCGCCGTCCATTGTTGTTTATCGAGTCCTTGTTGAACCTCGTGTCTCCATCCTCTAGAGCTGTGCTGATGTGGCCACTGCTACTACCAACAGCATCATGGGTCGCTTGCACCAAATCTGGGTCGCCCAAGGCAAGCAACACCAGATATGGGCTTGCCGACTTTGGAATTGACGTCTAGAACTCGTCCAAAAAGATTGATACAGAGAGAGTTGGGGGTTAGGGCTCTGGTCAATGACTCAAGGTGATGTTTGGGGTTCCGAGATTGGTCGATGGCAAGCGGCAAAGACACTACATTTTAAATTATACTTGTACCAATTCAGTACTAAACATAAAGGGTGACGTTTTTCGGTTCCGTCTAACCCTATACATGAAATGTGAATCCGGAATCCAGGCGATCTAATGGAACCTATAGAGTTCAAAGGAGAATGACCAGAAGGCAATGCCTCCAAACTATCACGGACGACAGCGTTTTAAACTCCAACGCAGTAAAAAAAAATGATCCAGCACCAAATAGAGCCCTACTTTTAGTTCTTCCTCGATCGGAAGAACCATGAGGAGATTTTGGGAATCGCTCATCGTTCATCGATTTTTTCACCTTTCGGTGAAGAAGCACTAGAGAGAGACACAATGAGGGATAGAATGTGCGTGGCAGAGAGACAAAAATGGTCGGCGGGTGGAGTGTGCGATGTAGTTTATATGGGTTTGGGGGCTTATGCCGGCAAGGTGCAGGGAAAAAATCCTAGGAGAAATAGTAAGGCAATGAGGTGAGGACATGACGGCGAGGTACAACGAACCCGACAGATGAGAATGGACCACATGTGATTGCTTGAGGACATTGAGGGGGTCACAGCACTCAACCCGCCCTCGGTATGGCTCGCAAGGGCCTAGATAAGGGTCGCGGCCCCGAGCAGAGCAAGGGCCCCGATCCTCGCCTAGGGGCCATCGGCTTTGCTAGCGTTGTGAAGAAAAATAAAATAATAAATAATAAAAAGTTCTAAAAATATATAAAAATAAAAAATATTATTTAAGTCGGTGTTAATCATGTCATGTAGGACAGTCAGCCTTAATTGGGTTGTCACGTTAGGATTTTCGGCCAAAATTAACCAAAAGGACTAAATTGGCGATTCATTAAAAGGTTTAGGATTAAATTGACACAATTGAAATGTTTAGGACTAAATTGGTAAATTGTTAAAAGGTTTAGGACTAAATTTACCAAATTGAAAGGATTATGGCTGAAATTTGTACCAGTGCAATAAATTTTGGACTTCTTAAATAATTTTCACGCGCATGGTGAAGCTCAGAGTAGTTCCTTTGATTGAGTTCGTGAGAGAGCAAAATGGGGAAAATAAGGAAAAGGAGAAGTGGATAGCCAAATTAAGTACGTTAATGACAAGTGGACTCCATTGTGCAAACTAAAATCCAACAGGACAGAGTGCATAAGTTAAAATGATCAAAACTATAATTGTTCCCGCAAAAACAAAGATGAGGTGTACCAACAAAATAGCGATTGGATGAAAGACTTGACCATCCAAATGAAACGTACTTCAGGCAACATTAGGTTCAATACCCGAATGGTGGGAAAGCTTGTCACGTTATGCTATATTATCTCCTCTTTTATTCTACTACCGCTATTCTAATTCTCCATCCCGAATTTGAATTTCTATGCATTATTTCACTAGGGAGATTAGAATAGTTCTTTATACGGATATCCAGTAGTAATTGGAAACTAATAGCTATCCTAATTCACAACGTTTAGTCTCTACACAATGCTAAATTCTACCGAAACGGCATGTCAATAATAGTTAGATTTTATACTTATGATCAACACAAAAGGCAAGGCGCTGTCAATGAACAGATGAAACTAAAAAGGGCACCGAAGTATCCAAATTCACAGCAGAAAAATGTGTCATTGTTGAATTATTAGAATGCAGAAATCTATTGAACTTACTCATATCAACAAGAACTCGGGGGAGAGATTATTGAGAAAAATGAACGTAAATTTGGGTTAGACATGAATTACTTCCTCATAACTGAACAAATTGGGTATATTCTTAGATGAAATACTTAACCATTTGAATTTCCTTCTTCGCTTGAAGCCACATTTCTCATAGATTGATTTATTCTCATTGCTGCAGTCAAGAATCACCTTATAGCAACCCACAAACCTGGCATGATCAGCGAGGAAAGAAAGAACCTTCTTATTGGACATTAGGCGAGTAGAAATTCTAACTTGTCGATTGTCGGATTGTCTACCTCTCTTTGCATATTACTTTTGATGGTTTGATTGACATCATTGAGAGTGGGATTCATGGACTTAATGGTCGGATCGTTGAACTTGGACGTTGATTAGTGGTGGCCGAGAGAGCTGAGCTTCGGCTTAGGCATGCCTCTTTCGAATTGGTTTTGCACGTCGTATCTAACTGCTTGATTGGGGCTCTTGAGGGTTGAATTCGTGATAATGGTGGGTTGCTAGTCAAGGTGGACGGTGATTGGTGGTTGGTCGTGCGAAGTTCTTGTCATCAACGATTTGGACGGGTGAAGGACTCCCGAATTGATTCGCATGTGGTTATTTTGAGTTGTACAAGGTATTATAGGTGCTGGATTAGAGGAATTCAAGGCCGGTTGGGCAAGACGACCGATGTATTCATGTGAGAAAGTCGGCGATGGCGTTACATGGGTGAGCAGATGATCTTGATGCTTTTGCTTATCGTGGTTGTTACCAGATTGATCTTGCCCTATTGTTGCGGTTGACGTCTTATTTGCTGGGTGATTGACATTTCTAATGGTTGGCTAGCTAGAGCTATACTCGCTGAGCTTTTAGCTTACTCTCATTGTTGAACTCTTTTTCATATACCTTGGTTCCTGTGTCTTCAGGTGATAGTGGCGATGCTGGAGCATGCCGATGGTGACTGTGGATAGTATTCTGGAGTAGATTTTTCTTTTGGTCCTCCCAATGTAACCTTTTGATTTAAAAGGATGATATACATAAAGGTTTTATAATCGGATGACTTTGTTACGTGTCGTTGAATGTTTGTTTATAATAGGTGTCGATAGTGAAACCCCGTGAGGCCATACACTTTAGGCACTTGTATGTTGGCCTCACTTGTTTAGATAGTCTTCCGCATGCGCCATATACTTTATATGTAATAACAGATTAAAGCAGAGTGCGTACTTGTAAGTGGCGGGCCTAGGACGTCACACTTGGTTAGGCCCTTCTCTTAAATAATAAGGACACTTCAAGTTTTTATTTGAAACAAGATTCACTTCAGGCACTTATTTGAGAAAATGAAGGCACTTTAGGTAATTATTTGAGAAAATAAGGACACTTCATGATCTTATTTAGAAAATATAGTTATAGTCACTAAAAACCCTCAAATTTAAGTAATTTTACCCTGAATTTTTTTTTAATTCAAAAAAATCATCAAACTTTAGACCTAGTGTTAAATCTACCCGCAATTCCTTGTCTAAAAAAGTTTCACATTTTATGTCCTGTCTCAAATTTGCCCAGAATAACGGCAAGAACCTTGAGGACAAGGCCAAGACTCCAGAGAGTGCAGTTTCCATGTTGACAAGGGAGCAATCTCAGCATTCGGACCGAAACTCACGGTCAAGTGGGGCGGCAGACTTTTCAACATATGATCATTGCAACGAGAGCTCGAAAAAAGAAAAGGGGGGAGCTTTTCTTCGTCGCCAAGAACGAGAAATAAAGGGAGAGCGTAATGGTCGGCAAAAGAGATAAAATTTTAATAAAAAATAAAAATAAAAAAATTGAGAAGTGGTCGTCAAAAGAAAGAAAGAAAGAAAAAAAGAACAGAGGAGAGAGATTATCGTGGAAGAGGTAAAAAGGAAAAATTGAAAAGACACAAAGACAGAAATTGTTGGGGCACACGTGAGAAAGCCACATAGAGCAAACGATCGGGTATCAAATCAAAGAAAAGAGAGTTGATTATTGTGACATGGTTTGAGAATTACCAAGGGGATTGTAAAAAGGTTATTCGTATTGATTTGTGTATCTGATTAACAGAAGTTATTATATTGTAAAAGGATATATGTTTAGTATAGTGAAAACGATCTATGAAATGTCTAACCCTTCTTATTGAAGAGATAACACTATTCAGCTAAGAATGCCTCAACAACATAGTTATTCGAGCAGACCACCTCGTAAGCATGTTAATTAAAAGAGAATCAAAATCAAAATCAAGTAGTATACTACCGCGATTCCGAATTGGCTAAAACGAAGCTTAATCGCTAATAAAAGGATCGCCAGGCAATAACAAATTGCTCGCACAAAGCGATTATTCAAAACTATACGCAACGTGGAGCTCACACGCAAAGTTCGAAAATTTTGCTCCAACTAAAACAATACTTCAAATCAACTCTCAATGAAATCTCATAACTTCACAACGTCATAATTCATGATTTTCATGTAATTCCATGACTTCATAATTCTAATTGGATTTCACAGTTCAAATTTCACATAATTTTGAATTTGTGTCATAATTTCAAAAATTACTTCTATTTGACGAGCACATGGCTTAATCCTCACCGGATATTGCGGATCGAAAATGCTCCTTTTTCCTTTCCCCTCCTTTCCTCTTCTTTCTCTCTTAGTGTGAGCTCTCCCTTTTGGCTTTATATCTCTTCTTTCGCTTTTTTTCTTTTTCTAAAGCCCACTTTTTGACCGAATCATGTGGAAAATATGGAATGCGGGCTCCCGCTGGACACATGTCGGTCAATTAATATAGTGTTATTTTGTTGACTTAGAATATTTCATGTAACCCAATATTTCCTCGTGACTCTAAGCATGTGGTTGCTATTTCCAGGGAATGAATTACTAATTTATTATGTAGCTTGACAAGTTTGACTTTTTAGTGCAATTCTCATTGCCAACCGGTTCCATTGTATAAAGGATAAATACCAAGAAAAATTCTAAATTGATACACATGTAGCATGTAGAGGGTTACGTGTACACACGACAATTTTCATATGTCATCAAACTCAACATTTGACAGTAAAATTTAACGAAAACTAACGGATGGTAAATTTTTTACAGCTGTACTAGTTTGGGTAGGTATATCGGTTTGGGGTTTTTTGTAGTAAAAAAATAATCTGGGCTAAATTTATCATAGGTGTACCAATGTAGGATTTTTGGTGATATTGACCCTTGTATAAATTGGATCACAAGAGAATGGTCAACAATCGGTCATTTTCTATCTCCTAAGAGGCATTCCGATTCTTTTCTCCGTGAGACTTGAACTCAAAAATCAAGGGTAGGGTCAGAGCAAAGACGAAATGCACGGTCTCAATTTTGGATATTCTTTTGCCGAGCTCGTCGCATTGATCCTTCTCCCGGGGCTTGCATTCTATTTTCCCCAGTAAAGTTTTTGCCAAGTGATGCGCTCATGTTGGAAAAGTTGGTCCTCAAAGCTTAAAAGACATGAAAGGCACATATCGAAAGAGAAGCTAGTTGATTCGGGCAAATTGTGACTGAAGGCATTTAAACTCTATTCTAGAGTTTGCTGAATGGAGTCTAGAAGGCGTTCAGCTTTGAGTTTGAGTGGAAATGGAGCAGTTTATTCGTCATCATCAAATTTTTTTTTTTTTGGACATAATATATCGTAAGGGACCATGCCCATGGCAAACGTGACGCGTGGGCCTTCTTCTATTGCTTCCTTCCCCGCTCACTTCCTCATAGAGTGGAAAGACCCGACTAAACAAGTTGTCTATTTTGGGGCACTTAACCTGTTCCGGTATGTGCTTCAAGTTCCTTATCATAAGAGAGAAAAGTTGACTAGAATATGTGCTGCTTGTTGTCAAAATGAGATCATCAAGCGAACTTTTTTAGAGAGACAAGAGGTAGTGATATGTGCAATCTATTTTCTTCTCTTATCGGGAGAAGGTCCAGTCTAACTGTAAATTTGACTGATTACTACTACATTGAAGCTTTCCGGAAAAAAAAAGGTAATTCTACATCCTCACCGGTCCCCTTGATTGCATTTGGGATTGACCTTGTATGTTTGACCGACTCTACTTGTGTTCAACCAAAGTGAGGCAAAAACAAGGAGGATATCCATATCGTGGATTTCGGGAAAAAAATACAACATATCAATTTAGAGTTTCAATGCGAGAGGGGTAAATTCCCAAGTGGGATCAAGAGCTTTAAATATATTAACAAAATGCAGTCGACTCATAGCTATATACCAAGCAACTAGATCAAACACGATGTTCCACTCGTTAGTTCATTGAAGGGCAAGTTGTCTCTTTATTTTGCCTCCGAAGATACTTTCTTTTTGTTCCTTCCCGAGTTTTAATGGCCATGGATGGTTATTAGGTGCTAATTAGCTTAATTGATTATATTTAGATCTGCAATTGTGTTTGAGAAATCTTCACCGGAATTTTGTCGGTGGCCACATGAGAAAGTGCGTGGACACATGACGTGTTGATCCACAATCAATGACCATAAATAATTGTTTCTGTTAAGATATATGTCTCCAAAAAGGAAACTTCACTAATCAAACATGGAGCTTGCTTGTTAATCTTTCAGAAATCAAAATCATCTCCGTTAAATCCGTCGATTTTCCACTTTTCCTTCTTTCGTTATGTTTCAACTCAGCCAAACCTAATTTTGATACCAATTATTGCATAAACAAGCAATCGAACAAAAAAATAAAATAGACAGAATAAGAAAATAAGTCGGATAATAGGTTTACATGCTTCGGTCGGGTGAGATTCATCGTTGCTCTCTCTCTTGATTGAATCAGATAAATTAGGTATCTCGTATATTTTATTATTCTATCCATTTTCTTGTTTGGTCGGTTGCTTGCGCAACTGTTTTAGTAATTGCTCATTGAACACACATAAGGCCATAAGTGTAAAATCTCAAATGTCCAGAGCACTAGGATCAATTTGATGATTCAACATCAATTGATTAGGAATTTAGGGTGGACCAAAAGAAAGGAAATTCTATGTGAGATGTCTTGGGTATCGAACTCATGCCACGAGCCTCGTCTGCGCACACTTCCGTGACTTAATCGATGATCCAATATATTTAGTTGCTTGTACCAAGCAAAAGCGGGCCCCTCTCGTCCTATCCCCCTCGTCTCGTCCCTCTCATACTCGCATTCATTCAATTCGTTTACTCAATTTGACTCCGGTTCAATACGCCGATTCGGAAATGTCCGAAACAAAAGTTCACCATTTTAGAAAAACATCCATATAAGTGATACCGACTAAATTCCGCAACGAATCTAGCAAAGAGGCACGTAAATTAAAAAGACAGTCATGTCGCGAGGCTCGAGCTCGGCTACGCGCACCCGAAAGAGATTATTTATTTGGTTCGATTAATTACAAGTTCTAATTATCAATTTCTTTTTTGGTTTTTTTTTTTGTTAGGAAATCTAATTGATTATTGGAAGCAGTGAAGAGAGAGAGAGAGAGGGGGGGGGGGAGAGACCGGAGAAGACTCTTTTGCAATTACTAAGCTACGGCTCACGAGCTACTACGGCTACTAATACTACACATGAAGGCAACGACTAGGGGTGGCCGGTTCGATGGAACCGCCGGTTCGACGGAACCGCGGTTCGGTTCGTCAGAACCGGCCCTTGAAGATCCGGTTCCGAACCACCGGTTCCAAAGCCCAATTGCTCTTTTCACCCAACTTACTCCCTCTTTTTTTTTTTTTATAAAACCGGGTTGGAATTGGCCCGGAACCGGCGGTTCCGGGCCGGTTCCGGTTCCGGGTTGGAACCGTGGGCCCGGTCAACGGGCCGGTTCCGGGTCTACGGGTCCATTTGGCCACCTCTAGCAACGACTACGAACACGTGGTTGACTTATAGGTACAAGATTCTCTTTGCCAACTGGTTCCCATTATACAAATCAACCCACAGGGAGTGAGAATTGGCATCAACGTGTTCCTTGTTCGGATGCGTTGCAAGTGGTCGTTCATTTCCTATTATATATTTAGATTTGTCAATTGTATTTGTTTACGGGCAAAAAAAAGCCAATGTATATAAAAATTTATGTATTATCGAAAGTTATTTCAGTATATTCCATTATAGACTATACTAATTTAATAGACAAAAAGGCGCACCGAAAGTGTTAAAAGTATAATATAAACCGTAGGAATCGAGATATCAAGCCACTAGGGTTTAATATACGCTGTCCATTTCCTATTATTTATTTTTCAGCAAAAGGATTTTTTTTTAAAATTTTTAAAATTTTTTATTTTTATTTTTATTTTATTTTTGTTGGTTTTTCAACCTTGTCCGATGAGGGACATCGGCAACCCTCGCCGGCCACGATCGGTTGGCCCAAGGGCGAAGGCCGCCTCGCCCTAGGCCGGCGGGGCCGCGACGGCCCCGGGAGATGGCTGTCGCGACCTAAGCAATGGCGGGCGAGGGTGCGAAGGCCCTTGCTAGATGTGGGTGAGGACCTTCGTAGGCCATGGGTGAGAGCCGTCGCACCCTTAGCCGTGGTCGGGGACAGCTCTCTCTATGGCCGGCGGGGCTATGAGGGCCCTCACCCATATCTGATGAGGGACTTTGCGCCCTCGCCCCCCACCATTGAGGCCGTGACACCCCGGGTGTGGGTCATTGCAGGCCCCGGTCCAAGGCGAGGCGGCCCTCACCCCTAGGAGTCACCAATAGTGGGCGACGAGGGTTGCCGGTGACCCTCACCAACTAAGGAAGCAAAATATTAAAATAAAAAAATTACAAAATAAATAAAAAAAATTAAGGAAAAAATTTATGTGTACATTAAAATATTCAATAGAGTCATTTTGAAAGTACCACGTTAGCTTTTCTCGCGTCCACATCATCGATAGCACTTAAATAGTCGATTTTTCAAAATTATGACACTCAAGTGAGCGCCGTCCAAAAATTATGGCACTGATAGTATACTTATCCCGGAATATGCTCTCCATTGTTTAGATATCTTTTGGGAAGTCTCCATAGATAAAAAAGGATGAGGGTGCATCTCATCTTCTAATTAGTACTTAAGCAAGATGTGGTTTATCTACTTTTAATTTGATGACTTCAACTATTCACTCTATTACTAACCATCACACGATGAGTGAATAAGACGCTTTAGGAAATATTTTTTACATCAATATTGTGTGCTATAATTACTTTAATTTATTATGTGTCAATGTGTTGAACATTGTCCAAGAAGATGCTCATAAAATCTATACGAGAGACCAGTCCACCTTATGAACCCAAAAAAAGGGAACACTAATATATGCTTGATCCGGTTTAATATGCCGTTCGAAAATGTCTGAAACGAAAGTCCACCATTTTAGAAAAATATCCATATAAGTGATACCTACTAAATTCCGCAACGAATCTAGCAAAAAGGCACGTAAATTAAAAAGACGGTCACGTCGTGAGGCTCAGGCTCGGCTACGCGCACCTGAAAGAGATTTTTTATTGGTTCAGTTAATTACAAGTTCTAATTATTAATTTGTTTTTTGGTTTTTTTTTTTAGGAAATCTAATTGATTATTGGAATCAGTGGAGAGAGAGAGGGGGAGGGGGACCGGAGAAGACTCTCTTGCAATTACTGAGCTACAGCTACAGAGCTACTACAGCTACTAGTACTGCACATGAAGGCAACGACCCTAAACGCGTGGTTGACTTGTGGGTACAAGATTCTCTTTGCCAACTGGTTCCCATTATACAAATCAACCCACAGGAGAGAGAACTGGCAACAAGAAGGCCATTTCCTGTTTCCTCTGAGAGAAGCATTCTGAGCTTTTTCTCGGTCAGATTTGAAAGCGAAAATCACGGGCAGAGTCCGAGCAAAGCCGAAATGCTTCATCTCAGTTTTGGGCATTCTTTCGCCGAGCTCGTGGCACTGATCCTTCTCCCCGGGCTTGCGTTGTATTTTCTCAATAAGAAGAAAGCTAGTGCGCGTAAAAACGAAGCAGATGCTGCTGATACTGGCGCACCTGGTTCGTTGACTGCACCGGCAGAAGCTAATTCTGATGGATCTAGTTCGTTGCCGGCAGAAACTAATAACGGTGCATCTGGTCCGTCTCCAACAGAAACTAATTCTGGTGCATATACTTCGTCTCCAACAGAAACTAATAATTCCCCTCCGACGGCAACTAATTCCGGTGGATTTAGTCCGTCTCCTGTGGAAACTAAATCTGGTGGATCTAGTTCATCTCCGGCAGAAATAAACAAAGGCGCATCTAGTTCGTCTCAGACAGAAACTAACGGTGGTACATCAAATTCGTTAAACGCGTCTCCTGGAAACTGCTATGAGGTGTTCTTGAGCTTCAGAGGCCCGGATACTCGGCATGGCTTCGCCGATCACCTCTACCATGGGCTCCGTCGTGTCGATATTTGTGCTTTCAGAGATGACGACGAGCTCTGTCAAGGCGAGGACATCAGACCAAAGCTTACAGCAGCCATCACGAACAGTAAGATCTTGATCCCCATTTTCTCCGAGAGTTATGGTACAAGCAGCTGGTGCCTGAATGAACTGGATCAAATAATGAAGTGCAAGAATGATAATGGGCAAATGGTGTTGCCTGTATTCTACAAAGTGAAACCAGCTGAGGTGAGATATCAGAGCGGAAGTTTTGGAAAAGCATTTCATGAGTATGAGGAGCGTTTGCTTAAGAGGCCTTCTTTCGACCCAACGAGCTTGGAGAAATGGAAGAAAGCACTCGGTGAAGTCAGTACCTTGTACGGATACGATGCCGATGGGTAAAATTTTTCACCAAAGCATTCTCTACTTTCTTATAATATGTGTGAGTGTTTACTGGTTGTTCTCATTCTCACCTGCTTCATTTTCGTTTTTTTTTATTTGTATATAAAAGAACTGTAAGATCCTGCAATGCATGAGTTCTATAATTTTTTTTTTGTTTTTTAGGTTTTTTGCTTTAAGGATGACCGACTTAATTATAGATTTTGTTATTATAATCCCATTTGCTTGAACAATAAGATTTTCTGAATGAATTTTTACTCTTATATCCAAAGATTTTTAAACATTGCGCCATTTTCATATCATGTCTATAGCGTACGCGACATTAATCTTCATCTCAAACTTTTCTAATTGCATATTTATTTGAGATTAATAGTACAACTTATTGGTGTTTTTTTATTTAAAGCTCGCAACATCATATACCGTGCATGGTGATTGTCAAAGCTATATTTCTTTTCCGACCAAACAAAAAAAAGCTGTATTTCTTTATCTTCCCAAGTTACATTCATTGAGTCATTATTATCGTTGATTAGTTGCTATTAAGATTATTTTTCACAAAAGAAATGTTTCTTTGGTTGCATATGATGATGCAAAATATAAAGAAGGGAAAAAGGGATTATTTTTTTGTTATATGTTTGTTCAAATAATTTCCAATTCATTTTCCTTACCAAAAAAAAAAAAAAATTTCCAATTCATTTCCTATCTTCAACAAGTAATTTTTATCTCATGCACCTGCATGTATTGAAGCAGTGTTCTTATTTTGGGTAAAAATTATTCTTCTACTTTCGTGTATAATCAATAATAGACCAGTTAAAATCATAGAACATAGATACTCAAAAGGAAAATAAAGTACAATCTGTTATCATCCTTGGAGGCAATGACAAATGATAAGAACACAAATCTGGAATGATACTAAATTCACAGCACGAGTAGAAACTCGCAAGCGTGTGGAAGTGAGCAAACAAGGAGAAATCCTCTCAACCGCAATTCGGGTAGTTCACAATATCACACTTTGAGCAACTTTTCCGATTGGTATCGCAAAACCCGAAATCATCTTGTATCAAAAGTTATAACTTGTCTTTGCTTATTCAAATGCTCTACAAATTTTCAAAGTCACGTCCACGTCATCCCTCATATCTTTAACAAACAACAGTTTAAAATTTGACTCCAATCCATAATAGATAAGAGTATTTAATATTCATAACTCATACCCTCAAATTTTTTCTGGCTTAATAAATTATTTAGGAGTAACAGTGGAATTGGGCACGCCATGTGAAGCAACCACCAATATCTTGAGGTGTGACAAAAATGAGTTTTAAAGTTTTTCAATCAATCCGCAGATTTATTTATTATTGTGTTCTCATTTGATAAACAACATAAAATTATTGTTGCCACATAACTGAACTATTCTCACATTTGACGGGTATGAAGCGGACTTGGTAGAATCGATTGTCCGGAAAGTGTTGAGGGAGTTGAAGAAAAATTTTGAGCTGGTTCTCTCCGAGAATTTGGTCGGAATTGATCGTCATGTGAAGGAGGTCATGGAAGTTATGGATACTAAAAAATCTGATGCCACCCTATTTCTTGGCATCCATGGAATGGGAGGCATTGGTAAGACTACTCTTGCTAAAGCCATCTACAACAAGATTTCCAATCAATTCGAGCACCGTAGCTACATTGCCGATATAAGGGAATCATGGAAGCGTAATGGCGCACATAACTTACGTAATCGGTTAATCTATGATATATCGAAGTGCGAAAATGAAGTCCGTAATGAGGATGAAGGGGCTAATTACATCTCCAAGTTTCAAGGTAAAAAGGTCCTCCTTCTTCTTGACGACGTGGATGATGACGTTCAATTGAAGCATTTGGTTGGTAAGCGTGATTGGTTTTCTTCGGGAAGTATGATCATTATTACCACAGTAAACGAGCATATTCTTCAAAATTTTGGGGTGGACCATACCTATGACCACAAGGAATTGGATTACAATCAATCTGTGATTTTGTTTTGTAAACATGCATTTAGAAAGGACTCTCCTCCAAGTGAATTTGAGGGCCTCACTCATGAAGTAGTATCCACCACGGGAGGGCTTCCTTTGTCCCTTGAGGTTGTAGGCTCATTATTGTGCGGACAAAAGCTAGCATTCTGGAGAGATAAAATAGACAAGTTAAAAAAAGTGCCTCCTCGTAAAGTGCAAGAAAAGTTGCGGATTAGTTATGAAGTATTAGAAGATGGACAAAAGCAAATTTTCTTGGATATTGCTTGTTTTTTCATTGGCACTAACGGAAGAATCGCATCCTACATGTGGAATGCGTGTGGCTTTTTCCCCGAGGAGGGAATTGAAGTATTGAGATTCATGTCGTTGATAAAAATTGGGGATTATCATGAGCTCCGAATGCATGACCAACCGAGAGATCTCGGTAGGGAAATAGTCCGCGAAGAAAACCGGCGGGAGCCTCGTAACCGTAGCAGGTTATGGGACTTTGAGGAAGTCAAAAAAGTGCTAAAAAAAAATAAGGTAACCGTTTCGTTTCTTTTTCATACTTAGTCCATGTTCTACTGTTAGAGTAATGTTGGTCCACCGCTTAGTGCTTGCTCTACTATTATTGCAACTTGAATGTTTCATTGACGAGATTAGAAAGTAGGGAGGTTGCTCTCTTTGAGTAAGTATTGTAGTGTTAAGATCATGAATTCTACATTTGCTTCACTTACGTCTTTGACAAATTCAGTAAATAACTTGACTAACGATAAATCATAGAATCATAAACTCAAGCGGAAAAAGAAAAAAAAAAGTTTAGGTCCGAATTAGCACAATTGAAATAGATTTAAGACTATTTTGGTAATTTTAGAATACTTTAATTGGATATAGTATTAATGGACATTGAATCTTTGGATATAGGGAACAGGAAAAATTGAGGCCATTGATTTGAGTGAAGGCGGCTCAAAAGGCTTCGGCAAAATAGTTGAGCGAGATGACAACATTTACACAGGAGAACAATTCCAGAATTTGACAAGTCTAAGATTCCTTCGCATGGAGGAAGGGGCACATCTCACCGGTGACTTTAAGGACTCGGTTGAGGAGTTAAAATGGCTTCGATGGGAAAGCTGCCCCATGAATTTTGAAGTGAACAATTTTCACGCAACGGAATTAGTTGTGCTGGAATTGCGACGTGGCATGATAAATGATGGATGGGAAGGATGGAGTTCTTTCAAGGTGAGAACGTGTCTTTTATTTTTTTTATTTTTTTATTTTTCTTTCTTGTGTATCATAATCACTCTAGACTAACCCCTTAAAAGCATAAAATTATTTGTTTCACCGGATGGCAGACAAGCTCAAAGTTCTCAACCTTACGGGTTGTCAATACTTGGAAAATACGGACTTCCTCTCGGCTTTTAAGAATTTAGAGGTTTTGATCCTCGGTCGTTGTTCGAGACTGCAGCAAGTTGACTCTTCGATTGGAGACATGAAGGACCTCGTTCGCTTGGAGTTGTGGGACCGCCGGAGCCTCACGAAGCTTCCGGAAGAAATAGGTAAATTAAAAAAAGTGCAGCAACTCCTCCTACCAAGAACTCCAAAACTTTCTGCATTACCGTAAAGCATAGGACATTTGGAGAATCTAGAAATTCTAAATATTGCATACAGTGGTATAGAAGAATTGCCCAGAGGTATTGGGAGGCCGAGAAATCTTCGAGAATTACATGCTGGTGGATGCAAAAAATTGGGAGGAAAACTTCCGTAAAGCATAGGGTCTTTGCAGAATCTAAAAATTCTAAATATTGCGAAAAGTGGTATAGAAGAATTACCCGACGGTATTGGAAGGCCGAGAAATCTCCAAGAATTATGTGTTGGTGGATGCAAAAACTTAGGAGGAAAACTTCCAGAAAGCATAGGGTCTTTGCGGAATCTAAAAATTCTAAATATTGCGAAAAGTGGTATAGAAGAATTACCCGACGGTATTGGAAGGCTGAGAAATCTCCAAGAATTATGTGTTGTTGGATGCGAAAACTTGCGAGGAAAACTTCCGGAAAGCATAGGGTCTTTGCGGAATCTAAAAATTCTAAATATTTCTTGGAGTGGTATAGAAGAATTACTTGATGGTATTGGGAAGGCGACAAAGCTCCGAGAATTACGTGCTTATGGTTGCAAAAAATTGGGAGGAAAACTACCGTAAAGCATGGGGTCTTTGCCGAATCTAGAAATTCTAAATATTGGGGAAAGTGGTGTAGAAGGATTACCCCATGGTATTGGGTGGCTGAGAAATCTTCGAGTATTACATGCTAATGGATGCAAAAAATTGGGAGGAAAACTTCCGTAAAGCATGGGGTCTTTGCAGAATCTAGAAGAGGTACATTTTTTCATATAGTTACTTGAGTATTTTTGCATGAATCCATTTCACTCTTCATCCATAGTATCATAAAAAAAAGAAGCACAGCCTTTTGCATATGGGCCGAAAATAACATTACCTTTCAAACACATGTTTTCGTTCATGGGATAAAAGTGACATCCGCCGTCAGTTTTTCCTATTCTCGATTTAAATTGCTTGGCATCATCCTTGCCGTTGCTAGGGGAGCTTGGCCTCGCCGCCGACCCTCGCGTCTCACCGGTTGCCGTTCTCGTGCCCAGCAAGAGGAAGAAGAAGAAGGGAAAAAGAGAGAGAGAAAAGAAAAATAATAAAAAAAAAACAAAAAGAAAATTGATATAATAGCAATCATTACTATAAATTGCCACATTAGAGCCGGCCGGTCAAAGTTGGCGAGATTGATTGAATTGGCATAAACGTAAAAAAGTTTAGGACTCGACTAACAAAGAAAAAAATTTAGATTTGAACCGGCACAATTGCAATAGGCTCAAGACTTTTTTGGTAATTTTAGATTACTTTAGTTGGATATAATATTAATGGAAATTGAATCGTTGCATATATGGAACGGGGAAAGATCGAGGCCGTTGATCCGAGTGAAGGCCGCTCAGAAGGCTTTGGCAAAATAGCCGAGCCGGATGACAACTTCTACACGAAAAAACAATTAAAAATTTGACTAGTCTAAAATTTCTTCGGATGGAGCGGCCTCATCTCACCGGCGATTTTGTGGACTCAATGCGGGAGTTAAGACGGCTTACACGGGAAGAATGTCCCGTGAGTTTTCACCCAACTGAATTAGTTAAACTGGATTTGTCAAGTAGCATGATAAATGAGAGATGGCAAGGGTGGAGTTCTTTCGTGGTGTTCTTCTCCCTTTTATGTTTTTTTTTTATTTTTAATTTTAATCATAATCACCCTTGACAACCATTTCTTTTTACCGGATGGCAAAGAAGCTCAAATATCTCGACCTTTCCTATTGTGAATCCTTGGAGACTACGGAATTCCTCTCGGCTTTTAAGAATTTGGAGGTTTTGAAGCTCAATGGTTGTTCGGGACTGCAGCAAATCGACTCTTCAATTGGAGGCATGAAGGCCCTCCTTTGCTTGGAGTTGTGCAGCTGTCGGAGCCTCACGAGGCTTGCTGAAGAAATAGGTGAATTGAAGGCGCTGCAGCGACTCCTTCTAGAAGACACTCCAAAACTTTCTGCATTACCGGAAAGCATAGGATCTTTGCAGAATCTAAAAATTCTAAATATTGCGGGCGGTGGTATAGAAGAATTACCCGATGGTATTGGGAGGCCGAGAAAGCTCCAAGAGTTGCGTGCTTCGAGATGCGAGAATCTGAAAGGGGAAAGGAGAGAAAGCATGTGCAATCTTTCATCCCTAGAACGCCTTGATTTTCATAGTTGCAAGAAGCTCCAACGTCTGCCGGACCTTCCTTCCCGCTTAACATACTTGGGAGTCACCTGTCGAAGTCGCAAATTGCCTTCACTCTCCCACCTAACCCGTCTCAAGGAGCTAAAAGTCATTTGCTGTGAATTCATCGAGTGCATCCAGGAGCTTCCATCAACACCACTAAAGAATTCAGAATGCTCCCAACCGAGAGGTGTTGAAGAATCAGAATTACCACAATCCCTAAACACTCCCTTCAAGTTGGAAATCTTGATGGTCGGTGGATGTAAATCTATTGAAATACTGGACGTTTCACGGTTTATCCGTCTAAGGATATTACATGTCTTTAATTGCGAGAATTTACTTGAAGTTCGAGGTCTTGATAAATTGAAATATTTGGGATTCTTGATTGTTGGGTCCTGCGATTCGGTTGAACGGTTGGAGCTTCCAAAGTTGGAGGATCTGAAGGTAGTGACGATTCAAGATTGCGAAAACCTCGTCGAAATTCAAGGTCTCGATTGCTTGAAAAACCCGAATATCGATCGGTGCGCTTCAATTGAAAGGCTGGACCTTCCAAAATCCGGGAGTATGAAGATATTACGTGCTGCAGAATGCGCAAAATTAGCCGAAATTCAAGGCGTCGATAGCTTGGAGTCCTTGAGTATCTCTAACTGCGCTACAATTGAAAGGCTGGACCTTCCAAAATACGGGAGTATGAAGGAGTTACATGCTAAGGGCTGCGTAAACTTAGCCGAAATTCAAGGCCTCGATAGGTTAGAGTTCTTGGAAGAGTTGAATATCTCTAAGTGTGCTTCAATTGAAACGTTGAACCTTTCAAAATCCAATAGTCCGAAGAAATTAAATGCTGGATATTGCGAAAGCTTAGTCGAAATTCAAGGCCTTGGTAGGTTGGAGTTCTTGGAAAAGCTGGATCTCTCTGGGTGCACTTCGTTTGAAAGGCTACCAAACTTATGTTGCTTTGACTACTTGGAAAGTTTGACTATCAACGGCTGTGACAAGCTTCAAGACATACAGAGCCTAGAGAGATTCCCATCCCGCAAAACTTTATGGATTGAAGGTTGCAAGTCCTTAGCAAAATTACCGAACTTGTCAAGCTTTCATGATTTACGAGAATTGTTCCTGTCAAACTGTCATGAACTTCGAGAGATCCCGGGGCTTGAGGAGTCAATATCTCTAACATGTATTGCTATCTCGGGATGTTCCTCGATCGAGCTCTTACCGGATTTGTCGTCATGTACCCGCTTGAAAAGTCCGATTGTGCAAGATTGCGAGAAATTGACCGAGCTTCGAGGCCTCGAGAAACCGGAGCAACTAGCGGAATTGGATATTTCTGGATGCAAGTCACTCAAAACAATTCCAGAATTGTCTGGAACGCTAGTTTATCAAAATTACGTGAAAAAGCTATTTGCATGTGGCAGAAGCATAGAATTTGCATCCGGCAAAAGCATAGAATTTGCATCAGACTTTTTGGACTACTTAGATGAGTAAAGATAAGGGAGATGATCCACATTTTCTAACAAAGGTACATAAAGTAGGTAAGTTACCTTTGCTCTTTTGAGATGTACTACCCAATTGTCATTTGCAATTTCTTTCAAGATTTATAATCTTCTCATTATCATTTCCTGGTTGATAGTGTCATCATTATTTTTGTTACATGAATTCAAGGAATCTGGGGGGGATGTACATGGAAGTTAATGTGTGCTTTGGCCGAATGATTCTTCTTATCATGCCGAGAACGGAAATAGATGAAAAGGCTTTCTAAGCACATCATATGTTTTGGGTAAGATCCTTCATCCTATGCAAAAAAACAATTATTCGTGGCGTTTGATTGTTTCTGGATTTCTGGAAAAATCTTAGAAAAACTGATGTATACATGCATTTGATACCATGCCAAATGTCATTGTATAGGTTGAGAAATCCTAAATGGAGGACCCTACACAGCGATTCTTGTTTGAATCCATGTTCATTTGTTTCGGATCCAGGATATACCTAAAAGTCCAAGGCGACTACGCAAAGAATGCATCTTGATGTCTGTAGAGTTGGTATAGCCATCTGTGAGATGCCCGAACATTTGAGCCAAGCAAGACATTAACTAGAATGTGGTTTGACATTATTGACTCTACTGTGAAATAATCCCTTATATTGTGCATAAGCACTTGTTATTTCATTTACTTGCTGAAAAGAAAAACACGGGAAGCATTTCCATAAGTTTCCCGAGGAAACTTTATCCTATATGCCGTTTGAAAACTGTCTTGCATTATTTCTAATGCATGAATGGCAAATGATGACAAGGAAAGAATCAAACTATATACCACAAGAGCAAGCAATTTGAGTTGAATTCACTGTACTAACTTGCTCAAAGCTTCTGTGGTTGATTATGTTAGATACCCCATTAGTCGGATCCTTAGAGTTCAAAAACAATATTAAGTTTTACAAACAGGGATCCCTAAACTTCGAGAGTGTTATTAGGAGTGCGTTGATGTTAGTTGCTGGATTGATTTCATCTGGCTCACTGGCGGGATTCGGTTATCATTCCACCGGTTGATGTAGATGCTGAAATATGCAAGGGAGCTTTGGCAAGGCCTTTCTAAAGGGAAACAAAATCATCAAAGAATGAGGAGCTCGATGTTTCTTGAACTTCTCCAAAGTCCGACAATGCAGCCTTGGAATAGAAAAGGATGTTTGCATGTTGTCATCTCACATTGCCCCGCTTATATTTAGCAGAAGCTTTGCAGAGCTGGAGATGTCCGCCTCTTCTGCCGTAATCAAGTCTCTCTCTTCCTTACTTTCTCTCCCACCTGTTCCTCTTTCGTAGTTTTATTCATGCTACTCTCGGACTCGAGGGAAGTCTAGCCTCAAGCTTTCCTCGGGGTTTTCCAGCACCGAGGAAGGACCGTAGCACGTGCTTCCATTCCGGCTTCGGTTCGATGAACTGCTGGCTTCTCGGGTTCGGCTCCCATTCGGCGTTCTTTTGTGACCTAATGGGCGGTTGTCTCATTTATTCTGACTCCGTTTTGTGAAGTTTGCTCGATTTCTAGTTGGCAGGTGAAGATCGCGGGGTGGAATCTGGAGAAGGATTTCTTGGTGATGGTCATGCGGGACCCAAAGGTGGTGCTTCATGGCTTCAATTGGCAGAGGCCGTAGACAATCTCTCCTGGTAATTTCTTCGAAACGAGAAAGTCTCGCCCGGTGCTTGCTTCGACTAGAGGAAGTTCTCTTTTTAATTCGGCGTGTTCGTTCCTTCAACAATGGCTTGGTGTGCCCTTTGAGTCATTGGCCTTATCTCGTTTTACTACTTTCGCTCTTCCTAAGCGTGCTACGCTTCCTTCTCTCGGGAGACACCGCCGTAATTGTCAATCTAGCTCGATTTGCGTCCGATGGAGAATTGGACAAATATAAAGGTGAAGTGCTTGAAATTCTAAATGAGAACATGGTGTCGAACTAAGGAGTTCCCTAACTTAATTGATAGTCACCTAGACCAACGGGAAGTGTACCATGCTGCTGTATTGCCATCTTGTTTCCTTCTGTGTACACCAGTTAAAGTGTCCATGAAAATAAAAAACTTGAATTGGAGGGGATGTCATGTATTCTAGATAGCCTAGCTATGTCGGTTGCAGAAATGCTTGATGCCCACTTGGAGTTGGTAGGTTTAGGCCCCCGAGAATAACATCTCGACGCTTTCGGGCATCGATATAGTTTTCTTGGATTTCTAATGCCGACTCTCGGAATGTAATGCTACTTGTGGCTCCTCTTCTTCCTCTTTTTACCGATTGAGAGTTCCCAACAAGGAGATATTTAATAAATACCAGATTGCAGAGTATAGTCTGGAAAGTTTCTCGCATTTTGAACTACTTGAAGTTAATTTATCTTCTTCTGATTACAGAGGGGAATTGCGTCGCATCATTTTGATTAATCAAATATACTGGTGGGAGTTTTAACTTACTTGTTAATAGGATATCTCAAGCCATGATGCATACTTGTATGAAAATCGGGTCAAGAGGGAAGGAGTGAGGGATTGGAGAAAGCGCGGAAACTAGGAGTGTAGAGGGAGCTGCATCCAAGTATGTCAAGTACTTATATGATTGTATCTCTTGGTAATTCAAAGTCGCAAGGACTTAGGATTAGATGCCTAGCTTTGTGAGTTCTTGATATCTATTCTCACTGGATAAATTTAGAGGGGGGGCATCTTTTCTCCGGAAACATCCGAATGCTTCATGCACCATGTGGTCTTCTGGATTTGGAGAACATGTTGAGTGCACTATAATTCTTGAGCCAACCTTTGAATGGTTTCTGTTGAGATCCTAAGTTGTTGGTACTAGTACACTTGTGAACCTTGCCTGAATCTACTCCACCTTGAGGTTCCAAAGCGGAACAAGAAGATTCATTTTGGGGATTGTGATAATGGATTGGAGGCTGCCATAAAGATGTAGATTCCCGCCACTTTACGCGACCTTCTAGCCAAATAAATCCCATATCAAGTGACCGATATCCCTCTCAATTGTCTTGTCTTATCAAATTTTGATTGACATTTTCTTGTTGCGGTGCCTTCTCTATCTTCCCCCGATAGTAATTTTGTGGTGAAGAAATCATTCATTCTCTCTCTGTTGTTTTCTTTGCACATTCATTGTGTCGTCAATACTGGTTTCTCATAATTATTCTAATCTACTCCGGGTAAATGTACGAGATCATTATGCTTGCTCATCCTGGTGGCAAGATATGTTGTCTTGGGATTTGAAGATGGTACGGTTTCACTGGATGATGTAGAAGTAAGTTTTTCGTGCTATTGCAGCAATGTCACCCTCATTACTTCTCAACAAGAAATTCACCCCGCAAGATGTTTCTGAGATTCTTGAAATGTAGCCAACTCGTCCGATATAATGACCGGCTAATCGGACAGTTGTATCTTAAGTTGGTATCGTAGTTGACGCTTGTATCGAGGGTCCATTGGAGTCTTTTTTTATTCAAAGAGAGTTGTTTGTGATTCGGGTTTGAATCTTCATGTTAAAGTGGAAGCAATTCGGTCGGAGGTAGAGATCATATTGGTGTTGATTTTGCCGTTAGAATGATGGAGGTCTGTTGGCTGGTTCCGCCTCTTTGTGGGGTTCAGCTAACATAACACAAAAGAAAACGAAAAAACAGGTCAAAAAGTCAAAAGCAAAAGAAAGAGAGAGGCTGATCATGGAGTGAAAGAATGGAGAGAGAAAGCGTTCCCGTAGAAGAACGCACGAGAAGAAGAAAAAGGGGCGGCGGCTTTCCGGCCCAGATCCGAAGGCCGAACATTGTCGTGACTCAAATTTCAGCTTGTTGTTACCGAGATTTACAAGTTGATCGGTTTTGTTCGTTGAAAATGTTGTCCAAATTATTTCTCGTTTTCTCCGATCGGATTTAGAGTTTCTTGCTCCATTTATATTAATCCACTTTCGTGATGATGAAATGTTATTGTATTATTGACGCTGAACCTCCGGTGTGCAACCAGAGAAGAACTTTTGCGTATCTACTGTTCTTGATGATTATTGAAAGTTTTTGAACAGGCCGTGATTTTTTTTTTGCATTGTGTTTTCCACATAAAAATCTTGGCATGGTTGCCTCCTTGTATCTTAACATTTCAGCATTATATTGCACTTATTTTGAGGTTGTATTTGCTGGAATATAATGCTGGTTGTTGCTGAGATTAAGTCGATTTTGGTCGGTTTAGTTTTGGAGAAGAAATTGGCTCTGAATTGGATGAGTTTCAAGGAGAAGTGGAAAAATGATACAAATGGTTCAAGAATTTTAGCTCAAACAATGTCGTTCTATCGGTAGATGTTCAATATAGTCCTTTGGTTATATGAAAATGTTAAGTATCATCATTTCTTTAATTCAAAATTTAATGAAATTTGTTGACGTGGCTTCCAATCCGTTAAATTTGAGCGGTGGATAAAAAATAGATTGCACGTGGATTATTCACTTGAGTTTTCATCTTTGTATATGATAATCGGCCTCATAATATGACAATCTCCATTATAGAACATACGTCATCAAATAGTGTCTAAATATTTCAAAATGATTGTTGTCTCCAAATAAACTCTATCTTATTGTTTTTACACGTTCGGCTTGACATTTAATAATCGACATCATTAAATGATGTCTAATTAGTCGTTTGAGCATATGGAAGAATTAAAATTGAACATTCAACAATAGCGACTATTTACATCATTTTCTCATGATGAAAATGCGTTATTAGAATCCAACTGCCAACTTCATTTTCGAAAACAAATGCCTGATAATTTATCTCGTTTCTTGTCATTAACTAGAGCAGTCCTCGTGAAAATCGATGGTCGCATTCGATAATCAATTGAATTTTAGAAAGATTCATATACTCTTTTAACGCCATTTCTTGCCATATTATTTCTCCCACCATGCGCAAGGGATTGCCTAACTGGAAAATCCATTTTGATCAATTTGACAACCGATGCACGCGAATGTGACTACTGCAAGTAAAACACACCACTTCGGTAACCCGACCCGTTCCGAAACGAAATCACATGTGTTTCTTGATGATGAAAGCGAGCCCGGACGACAAGTTCGGTCCGGCATGTAGCCCGATCCGGCCCTGTTCGGCTCGCCCATTAGTCTCTCCCTCTTCCTCATTTTCCCTCCCGCCTGTTCCGCTTCTGCAATTCTCTCTACAAATTCTGTTGACTCCAGTGGAATTCGTCACTCTCTAGCTCTTCCATCCTTCGTCTAGCTCTTCCATCGTGCCTCAGTTCCCTCGGTAGCAATTTGCATTGAGCTTTCTTCTAGGGTTTTCGAGCTCTACCCTTCACTCAGTTCGCATTGGCCACCGGCGCTTGTGTGCGGTCCTCGCGGTTTGCTCCAGCAGCTGGTGCTGCGTTTTTCGGCTGCCTATCGAAGCATTTTTTCTTAGCTATGGAGACCGACGAAGGGTCGCGGCGTGTTCTTCCGTTTCAGCTTCAGTTCGACAAACCGCTGGCTTCTCAGGTTCGGGTCCTGGCCTTCTTTTGCGACCTAATGGGCAGGTTGATTCGATTGTTCCGACTCGGTTTTGTAAGGTTTGCTCGATTTTCGATTGGCAGGTGAAGATGGCGGAGTGGAACCCGGAGAAGGATTTGCTGGCCATGGTCACAGAGGACTCGAAGGTGGTGCTTCATCGCTTCAATTGGCAGAGGCTGTGGACAATCTCTCCTGGTAATTGCTTTGAATCGAGAAAGTTCTCTCTCTCCCTTTTCTTTTTCTTCTTTTTTATCAGTGTGTTCGTTTCTTCAACGATGGCTCGCTGTGCCCTTGGAGTCATTGGCCTTATATCGTTTAGAAATTTTGCTTTTCCTAAACGTGCTACGCTTCCTTTTTTCCCATAGGAACACCGTGACTGCTAATGTAGTTCAAATTGCATTCGATGGAGAATTGGACGAATATAGGAGTGCTTGAAAGTCTACATGAGAAACCACGTTGAACTAGATGAGGGGACGGAGCTGAACCAAGGAAATGGTGTTTTCCAGAAAAATGAAGAGTCAATGATGGTGATACAAGTGGAAATCTAGAGATGACTTAGTTTCCAGTAAAGAATTCCAAGCTGATATCGGTTAAATGGAGGGACTTTTAATTTTAGCAGCCATACATTCCTATCAACTTCTAGACAAGGTTGGTGCCTTAGGGGAGTTTATCCATAACTTAACCGCCAGTCATGTAGACCAACCGGAAGTGTACCATACTCTTGCTTTTCTGTCTTGTTGCCCTTTTTGGTATACCAGTTAAAGTGTCCATGAAAATAAAGAAGGTATGTCATTAATGCTGGATAGACTAGCTATGTCAGATGCAGAAATGCTTGATGCCTTCATGGAGTTGGCAGATTTAGCCCCTGCAGAATTCCATCTCAATGTCGTCAGGCATCTATATAGTTTTCCTTCGATATGTGATGGTGACTCTCACAATGTAGTATTAATTATGGCTTCTCTTCTTCCTCTTCTTGTGCTGATTGAGCATTCCCTACTAGGAGAGATCTAGTATAGGCTGGAAAGTTCCTCAGATTTTTTATTGCTAAAATGTAGAGTGTAGTCTGAAAAGTTCCTCACATTTTGTATTTACTTCAAGTTACTTTGTCTTCTTCTGATTACAGAGGGGCATTTCGTCACATCATTTTGATTATGCAAATCCGCTGTTGGAAATTTAACTTACTTGCGAATAGGATATATCTCAAGCTATGCTGCATACTGGTATCACAATCTGGTCAGGGATGGAGGGGTGAATTGTAGAAAACAAAGAGACTAGGAGGGTAGGGGGACCTGCATCCAAGTATCTAAAGTTCTCATACGACTTGGTAATTCAAATTCATAAGAGCTTAGGATTAGATGCCTAGCCTTGGTAGTTTTGCTATCTATTCTCACTGGAAAATTTTGACGAGGAGGTATTTTTTCTCTAGAACCATCTGAATGCTTCGCATGTCATATTGTTTTCTGGATATGGAAAACATGTTGTCGAGTGCACTGTACTACTTTAACCGATCCTTGAATAGTTTCTGTTGAGATCCTAAGTTGTAGATGCTAGTACACTTGTGATCCTTGCCTGAAGTATACTTTCGTGGATCCACTCCCCCTCGAGCTTCTAAAGATGAACAACAAGATTCGTTTTTGGATTGAGATAATGGATTGGAGGCTGCCAAAAACGTATAGATGGCCTGGCTTTAGATGACCTACTAGCACCAAGAAATCCCATATCAAGCGACCAATAGCACTCTCACTTACATTGTAATGTTGCAACGCTTTGCTCACTTCAAAAATTGTGATTATCATTTTCTTGGTGTATGTGTGTTCTCTATATTTCCTCTTCGTCTATTAATTTTATTGTGAACAAATTATTCATTCTTTCTTTCTGGTTTTTTTTTCCCTCTGTATGAACTGACTTTTCTTTGCACATTTCATTGTGTGTTGTCAATACTGGCTTCTCTTAACTATTCTAATTTACTCCAGGTAAGTGTATAACATCATTATGCTGGCGTCCCGATGGCAAGGTTGTTGTCTTGGGACTTGAAGATGGTACAGTTTCACTGCATGATGTTGAAGTAAGTTTTCTATGTAATTACTTTACCATTACCCTCACTACTTGTCAACTAGAAATTCCTCCTGCAACAATCTTTTATCATCAGAATATATTCTTCTCTAATCTCTCTTGGGTAAGATTCTGAATTGCTTAAAAGTTGCATGATGCAATGCAAACAGCAAGCTTGCTCAACGAACATTTAGCAGCTAATTGAGATGGCAATCCATGTTTATGGATCTTGTCTGCCGTTGTCAAGTTAACATTGGACTGCTATATGGGTCAATCCGAGCAGGATAAGCCTAACAAAAGCTTATTAGAACACTATTGTGCATAACCCAGCTTAACAAATCTTATTAGAACACTCTATTCTACATGACCCATTTGTAAATAGGTCAACCAAATGACGAGAGATGAATAACCCATTTGACTAATTAGATTGAATGGTTCATTCCAATGCATTTGACTAATTAGATTGAATGGTTCATTCCAATCCAAACATGACCGATTGCTTAGTTAGATAGATTACGTGAGTTAATTAGTATTACGTGGTTTGAACTTTGAACCCAAATGGTATTAGTTTATTAGTTGTGTCAACTGTTTAGCAGGTAGCCACAACTTTGATATGACGTGATTACCACTTAGGGTCACCCATAGCTGTCACATGAAAATATATTTAATGAATCGACATGGTAAATCTATGGATTGTGGATCGTGAATTAAATCCAAAAGAATCAAAGTTTGATATAGTGTTGACGATTGGTGGTCCATTGCAGATGTTAATTAATTATAAAATATGATGTTTCCTTAATGTTAAGTAGTTCCATAGCTAATTGAAAAGATATATTAAATTTAACTAAGTTTTGGATGTGATGCCTAAAGATCTATTCTTAATTGTTGGACTCGTCATCCTACATCAAAGCCATGAAAAGTTTTTGACCGCAACATCATATTAAATGACGAATCTTGTTGATTAACTTATATCTAATTTGTGAAATCAGTGGTGAATTGTTTGATAGAGTCCTAGTAGAGTCATACTATAGATTTATACACTTAAGACTTGAATCTGGATGTGCTCAATCGCATTCTCATGTAAGACAAAAAATTGTCACCTTGTTGTAGATGTTGTCATCGATGACTGAAAATTTTCCAAATTTAAAGGATGGATTACAGCAGTGTTTACTGGTATTGAGCTCATTGTGAGGATCTACGGTCTAAGTGGATGGTGTCATATAGAAGCAGTCATCTGTGACACGCTCGTTTTCATCAAATTTACAGTTATTTTCTATCTTTCTATTATTTAAACCGACATATGTCCAGTTCAGTCAAATTAGTAAGGTAATAGTTCAAGTGACTCTTAAATGATAGGACTTGCATGTGCCTCAACTATGCTTGTGGGTAGAAAAGTTCGTAGATAACCGGTTATGTCATTAAGCTATTGCTGTTTGGTCAAGGGTACAATTGCTCAGGACTTGGTTGATGCTACTGAATTTCTTTTTCTTTGAGGTTTTTACGAATTTATTAATCATTGTCCTCTTCATGGATTACGTTTCTCTCTCAAGAGTTTACTTTTACATGTGAATGTTATCTTATCAATCTAGCTGTCTTTATGGATCTATGGATATGCGGTGTACTACTTTTTATATATGATAGTGCTTGCAGCAGTTATACATACTGAGGTATATTTTTTCTTGCACGGTATATATTTTAAGCAGAATGGAAAACTGTTAAGAAGCTTGAAGTCCCATGCGGCAGCTGTGGTGTGTCTCAATTGGGAGGAGGATGCCCAAGTGAATAGAGTATGCATCTTTCAACTTACAAAAATTCATACGACTTCTTGATCTTGATTCTTGACTGACAATATTTCATACCTTTCATATTGTTTCTAATGTTTTGTTTGCAGTTAAGTAGTTATTGTAGTCTGGTTTACTTAAATTTTTTTTTTTCAAACTTAGAATCTAATTTCACAGTCCAACAGCTTCAATGTGGGTTTATGGAAGGTTTTGTTTTGAAAAACTTGTGTTTGGAGTCATATATTAGTTTTTGATTTGCTGACTGTTGACTCCTTAGCTTTAATCTCTTGCTACGTTGTTTCTTATTTATTTTTGCAATTGGAAAGGTAATTATCCATTTTTTTCATAGGACACTTCTGGTAACCCTTTGGCATTTGAAGATCGCACCACTCGTTTCTTCCCTCCAGCTCCAAGAGTTCCTCGCATGCCTAGACTAGTACCTGGAGAAACTGGTTTAACTGAAGATGGTCAAGATTCATTCGAAGAGCTCTCAAATTCTTCAAAGCAATGTTTCAATATTCTCTGCAGTGGAGATAAAGATGGGTTTTTGTGCTTCAGTGTATTTGGTGTCTTTCCAATTGGAAATGTTGTAAGCTTCCTCTCCGTTCAAATCAAATGTTTAGCAGTACAGTCTATCCAATTCTGTCAATGAGTACTTCTTTCCTTTCTTGCCTCTCACACAGCAGTCTTTCTTAATAAATGGATTTGATGGCTGTAAATCAGTATTGCCTGGAAAGTGAAAGTAATGAGCTGGTTAAGTAAGCAACTATACTTGGTGAAGTTATGCTTGTAAAATTTCTAGATGTTTATGCCATATTTTCAGGCTAGATTTCACTTCTGTTGGTCACTTCAGAGATGACACGTCCGACTTGGATACAGAACAATTATCCGAAGATTTTGTTGGTTTCCCCGAGTGCTCCTTCTACCTATACTGCAGTTGAAGTACCTAAAGGAGAATTTGGTGTCTTTCTGGCTTAGCCTATGCAACCATTGGTTGGGAAAAGTGTTATGTGAGCATGTTCACCTGTGTAGATGGTTCTCTCTGTGGGTGTGCAACCATTAGAAGATTTAGAATTTTAGGTACTCTGAACGATGCATGGCCAGGTTTGGTACTGTTTCAACATGAAAATAAAACAAGCATTATGAACTTCTCCACAAACATTTGATTAGTCTAGAATATGCATGCAGGAGAATTGTTTTAATCAGTACCATTTAGGTTCTGTCAGTAGTCTCTTTAGTTACATGGAGTCAAGTCCTTATGGTTATAATTCCTTGTTGGAACTCTCCCAAATGGACTTCATAGGGCCCATTGCTCTATCACTACATCTATAAGTGTGGACTATTGTTTCCTAATGGGGGTTTTTTTAGATCTATGTACTAGTTCGTGAATTGTCGCTGACTATTTCATCAAAATATCTTGACTCGGTGAACTGCCTTAAGTCAATTCCAGATTCTATGTCCTTTACCTGGAACAGGTAATTTGCACTTTTTGGTGAGCTATTTTAGATGGAAACTCAAAACATGATTGATGAGAAATTGCTTGTTATGTTGATGTAGCTCATTTAGCTCAATATTGAGCCTCTGGGTTGGTTCTTCTTTTCCTTTTAAAAACATGCCACTGACAGGAATACTAAGTTTCTGTGGAACCACAATGTATAACCGCTAAATTAAGGCCTTCCGAGTTCCAATGAAGTAAATATTCTGTAGTCTGGCATTGAGTTAAGTCATTTAAAGGCCTTAAGAATAGTTAAACCAGTGCCTATACTGCACTTGTGCTGTTGCCCATGAAGTTCACATTTTTCGTTTAAATTGTTGCTTCTCTCTGTTTCTGTCATTGACCTGACCTAAAAAGGAATGTTACTTAAATATTGTGCTTGGTTGATCTCCAAGTTTACCTTGTAGAGTAGCACTGTTTCGCGCTCCACTAGTTATTTCAGTTTAGAAGCTTATTTAGCTCTCTGTTTCCATTTTGTTTGTATGGTTGCTTTGTTATATTGAGCTTGCTATTTTCAGTTTGATAATGAGTCACTTGTTGCTTCTTGCTGTGTGATTTCTATAACACATGGCAATATGCCCCAGAATATACATGAATGTGATATTCCTACGACAACGAAGGACAGAAATATCGTTGGCCGACTTCTGAATGCTTCCATCAGGAAGGTACACTCGCTACGACAGTTACCTCTCGATAGCCTCCATGTTCCTTCAACTAATGGGATAATAACAGTTCCTCTTTTTGCTTGTGTGATCGATTTAATTTCCTTCCTAGTTAGTCTTCTAATGTATGTGAACTTTAGGATATGATAAATTGTCTTTTCCTTAGTTCTTCCCACGCATTAGAAGAAGATAAAATACAAATAAACATTAACAAACACTTTTGGAAGTATTGGTGATCCAAGTTAAAGTAACACAAAAGAACCCAGACTAAATGAAGCAAAAAATCAGTGGGCCCACCTTGATAATTTTGGCCCATGTCATATTTAGATTCTCATGGTTTAGCTATTTTAGATTGCATGCTCTTATGGACTTAAAGCATCGGTGTGACATTTCATTTTTACGGGATTGGAAAAAAAGTGTGTTGGAGAAAAAATGTGATTGTTACTCAAGGATGAGAAAACAGAGACTTCTTAAGGAAGTTGGAGCATAAGAATGTTTTCTACATTACAAATAAGTAGAAGGAATTCCTAAGACTCTGTTGGAATGCTTTTAAAGGGGATGATTGAATGGATATTAGGGCTAGTTATCGGTATGGCCTTATGGGCAGAAAGATGAGGGTTTTTATCAATCACTTATGAAATTGTTTTATTTAGAAACGAGTATATGTATTTACTAAAAATGTTTTTGAAAGTAACTGTGTAACTTCTCCTTAAAACTAGAGCACATTTAGTGTACACTTGCAAGACTCACATAGATGACAGTTCCACTACTCATGTGTCGCATGGATCTTAGACAGTAATCTGATGAAAATTGTCTTTCCTAGAGAACTGAGCTGTGGATAGATGTTTGTTTATTTGTATATGCGGGGCATGCTTATCATCATTTTCTTATATATATCATGTGTTTTAAATGAGTCTGTGATTGTTCAAAGATAATTCCTCAAAATGCTTCAGTGGCCAACAAAGAATTTCATTCACTTTGTGACATAAGTTGTAGTCATCAGATTCATTGTCTTTTCATGGACACATTATTGTAATTTGATAGAGCAACTATTGAATAAAAGCTTAGTGGTCACTAAACATGTTTCTACAAAAATGTCATACAGCCAGATATAGTAAATGTCAAACAGCATGTATATTGGTTTGATCGACATAAAATGCTGTCTGTTTGCTAAACTTCAGTATACCTGCTGTAAAATTAATTCCTGTCATTGGATTGTTCCAGATATCATGTTAGATGTTTCACCAGAGCAAGCTAACTGGCATGTAATTGTTGTCATTAGGTGGTCTTATCCAAGGATCTTTGTCATTTGATGGTTGCATGCTCAGGAGAACTTGTTGAAGACATTGTTGAATCAAGAGGGGGTCAAATGGTTGGAGATAGCATGCATGGCTTCCATTGCTTAGTGCTTGATACCTCAATATTCCAAAAGAGGTAAACTTGCACATGCATTTAGTGTTGTTCAAATTTTAGGTGAAACTTATGTTCTCATTTTTTTTTTTTTGGGGTCTAGACTTCTGTTGGATGAAATGGCGCGGTGCTTCGGGGTTATTGTATGATCGCAAAATCCCTCTTAGGTTAAAAGGAAAATTTTATGGAATAATAGTAAGACCTGCAGTGCTATATGGAGCTGAATGTTGGCCAGCACATGGGCAACACGAGCATAAAATGGGAGTAGCGGAAATGAGGATATTAAGGTGGATGTGTGGTCATACAAGGATGGATAGGATAAGATAAGAAATGAAGATATTCGAAGAAAAGTTGGAGTAATACCGGTGGTAGATAAGATGAGAGAACATAGATTGAGATGGTTTGGGCATTTTCTTCAAAGACCCCTGGATGCTCCGGTAAGAATAGAAATCTGTTACCGAGAGCATGACATGAAGAAAGGAAGAGGTCGGTCGAAACTTACCTGGGGGAAAGTAGTAAAACTAGATTTAACGGAGTGGGAAATACATTGGCGTACGGTTTGCCTTAGGACGGAGTGGAGGAAAGCAATTAGAATTGTGGAGGGGCAGAATTCCTATGTTCCGCACTGTCCTTTCTAATCTTTTTTCCCTATATGTTTTTATTTTTATATATTTATTTTTAGATAACTATTTCTTTCCCTCAATTGATCTTGCTTTTATTTTATTTATTTTTGGGTTCATCGACCGCCGACCTCAACTAGTTGGGGATAAAGGTGTTGTTGATGTTGCCTAGACTTCTGTTCCCGTTTACGTACTAGTGATTGTACTCGTTATCATGATTACATGACGATTGTTTGTGTGCACTGATATTTGTTTCAAAGGTATCATCTTTGTTTGGTTTTACAGAAAGTGTAACTCATATTAACTCTGGATATTATCATCCTCCTTAAAACAAAACCAATAGTTGACATAGAGCAATTTTGAAGCATTTTTCTTAGAAATAAATCTAAATTTGCATGATAGAAGAACTATCCTTCCGATAATTTTAAATGGCCAAGTTGACTTTCAAGAGTCACCTTAAGCTGAACAACATGATGCCTCATACTTCGAAGCCTGAATAATTATGTTCATGCTTAAGGTTTCACTCGACCCTTTAAGTATCATACCATCTTTCAATAGATACCTCTAGTAATTGATGACGTTTAGATGTTGACAGTGATGGGACAAAAATGCGGTAGTTACCGTTGCGAAATTTTAAACATTGTCGCGTGATTCACACGTCATTTTTGTTCTCGAAAATTAGAGGCCTGCTTAGTTTTATGTAACATTTTTAGTATTCATCTTCATAGAAACTGTGTTCAATGTTTTTTTGACAGACAACTTGTTGAGTACAAATGATATATGCTGTAAGGGATGAAAATTGTGAGAACATGCTCGTGTTCCATCACAATAAAATAATGCTCAGTCTCCATGTTTGCATGTGAAACGAGAAAACAGTCATCTTCAGTTTTAAATCTTGATTCTACGATTAGTTTTCCTTTCATCAACTGCTTTTGACGTGTTACCAAACACACTTTCTGGTCTGTTTTATTCCCAAATAGAATGAGAACAGATTTCTGAGAATCTTTATCAGCTGAATGCCTCCTTAGATTCTCAATCTCTTCCTGTCTGCAGTGAAAATGAACTTCATCAAGTTGCTCAACAGGCTTCCAACATCGAAGATTTACTTCATGTCATCCGGACATCATTATCAGTCATGAATAAGCAGTGGGCTGATGCCATGAATATATTTCATGAGAAGTTTGATTTGTTATCAAACCTTATTAATGACCATGGTAAGTGGTACTGTTAGTACAGAGCAGTAGATGGCTTTTCGTTTTTCTTCATTTAACTGTTTCTGTTTGCTTATGTAGGTCTTGACTCTTCTCCTCAGGAGGAATTTTTGAGTCTTCTAGGTGGTGCTAGGACGAGTCAGGCAGTCCATCAGTTTCTTCTTAGTTCTCTGGGTGAAGTGGTACGGCTGGTTTCTTAAGCTCTGGACTTGCTATAGGACTTTGGTTTTTTTTTTTTTAATCTTAGTCTGCTAGTTTGTTCATTGATAGGGTATGAAGCGTGTATCAAAAGTTGTTTGTGGTGGTGCTAGGGGGTGCCAAATGGACCCGTGGGCCCGGAACCGGCCCGGAACCGGCCCGTTGACCGGCCCGGAACCGGCCCGTTGACCGGGCCCACGGTTCCAACCCGGAACCGGAACCGGCCCTCAAGGGCCGGTTCCGGTTCGTAAATTGTTGGAACCGGCCCGGAACCGCCGGTTCCGGGCCGGTTCCAACCCGGTTTAAAAAAAAAAAAAAAAAAGAGGAGTAGGTTTGATAAAAAGAGTAAATGGGCTTTGGAACCGGCGGTTCCGAACCGGAACCGGAACCGGCCCGGAACCGGCGGTTCCAAACCCGGAACCGGAACCGGCTCTTCAAGGGCCGGTTCCGGTTCCACCTTTTTTTGGAACCGGAACCACCGGTTCCTGAACCGGAACCGGCGGTTCCGTTGAACCGGCCCCCTCTAGGTGGTGCTAGGACGAGTCAGGCAGTCCATCAGTTTCTTCTTAGTTCTCTGGGTGAAGTGGTACGGCTGGTTTCTTAAGCTCTGGACTTGCTATAGGACTTTGGTTTTTTTTTTTTTAATCTTAGTCTGCTAGTTTGTTCATTGATAGGGTATGAAGCGTGTATCAAAAGTTGTTTGTGGTGCTGGAAAAGAACTTCAGCTGGTTGTCCTCAATCATCTGCAGGTGCACATTATTACCTTTACATCTAGCCTTCCTCTCTGATAAATTATTGTGTTTTAAGCATCTCAGAGACAGTCTTGGAGGGTGATTAGATAGATATAGAAATTTGTTACAGTAAGTTATGCTCACATGTCTTGAGATATGGCATATCTTTCAGAACATCCTGATGTTGAATTCTTATATGAACGTATCATATTCAGTGATATGGATTACTAACATTAAGTGGATGGAAAGTGTGAAGTAAAATCGGACTTGATTCTGATTTAATAGTTGGCAATCTGTAGTATAAGTGTATAATAGAATTTATAGGTCGTTAATCATTGGTTTGAATTTGAACTTGATCTAAGTTTGAGCTTTCAGAGAACTGGACATGGAGGTGTGGATAGACAATGTTTATGCATTTACATTGTAATTAGTAGGTGTAGAGATATGTTCTCAGTTTTAAAAGGAAAAAGTTTATTGCTCGCTTTGATTTTGGCATGTTCCCTCATAATTGCATGCGTCAGTCTTTGTATCAATCAATCATATTCTAACTCTTGACCTGCCAATAGCATTATTAGAGCCTAAGAGAAGTTTGGGACTTATTTAGACCACCAAATTCCACTCCTTGGATTCAATGTGGAAAGCAAAACTCTACTTTCCTATGGTACTTTTACTGCTGACAAGCTAAGGATGAGGATGAAAACTCAGTTATCAGAAAAAAATGCACAGATAAACCGACTAGCGGGAGATCAGATGATAGTGAATTGAGCCTACGTTGATATCATCTTTGATGCTTAACCGTGGTTATGAGAGCCTCTGTTCACAACGATTGGTTTACATACTCGGATGTGGGAATTCATTATTATATTTTTTTTACCCAACTATTATTGCATTTGGATCACCATTTTTGGTAGCTAACCGCCTTTTTTTTTTTTTTGTAGAGTAATGCTAAACATTTGTGTTTGGTGTTTGAGATCTACTCACTTAAATACTTAAATTTAACCACTTCAAACTAGTTTTGTATCCGAAAGATTTTATGGGACCACGACTAACCGCTCTAAAAGTTTTAAGTTGTTAGAAGAAGGTGCGGTTTAATATTTATTTATTCCAACACTCTCCCTCACGCTTAGTTTGGTTTTTTGCATAGTACTAAGCGTGGACATATTCATTGGGGAGGCAAATAGGGGCCTGGAAAGGTTTGAACTTAGGACCTCCGGCTCTGATACCATAAAAGATTTTATGGGACCACAACCAATCTCAAAGATAGAGACATTACGGGCACCAACACCTCCATCACGGCCTCCACGACCTCCACTCGGAGTAAAACCACGACCACAACCCTAGAAACCACGATTGCGTGCTCTACATGCATTAGTGCCGTGAGAAATCACAGCACTTGTCTCCACAGTCGGGGTGATCTTTTCAGCAAGGGTGGAAAGAAGAGCTCAGGAGAAAGTGTCATCTACAGTAGGAAAGGAGCTCTGAGAGGTAATCTGCTGGCGAAATGAGGAATATTCAGGCCCTAGGGTCTTGAGATATAGTATAACTCGAAGATCCTCTTGTCGTTTGACGAGAACAACCGAATCGTTCGAAGCTGGAAGATAAGTGTCTAATTGCCTGCAAAGTGTCGTGAAACGAGCATAATGCTTAGATAAGAATTGATTTCCATGTTGAAGATCAAACAGGGCTTCCCACGTGTCACACACTCGTGTCATGTCATTCTTGCCAGAATAAAGTAAAGCACATTTTTCCCAGACTTCCTTAGCAAATTTGCACTGAATGAAGTAAGGACTAATGTTAGGATCCATACTATTCCATGACAGAGTACGGATCATTGCATCTCCAGCAAACCAATCAGGCACTTTACTCTCATCTGAAGGGACCATAGATTTAAGATAACCACTTTGTTTAGTGGCAGTGAGGTAAACTTCAACAGCTGTAGACCATGATGCATAATTAGTTCCATCTAACTTGACAGAGGTCATTTGCAATTGTGGCAAACCAGTAGACGACCCCGAAGCAGCCATCAGCAAGCAAGGAATGTCAAGCTAATCAAATGTTTAACTCCAGTATCAGAATCAGCCACAAATAATTACCACAAGCCACTCAATTTCATTTCTCCCCTCCAAAACGAAGAAAAAAAATCAATCCTAAAAAAAAAAAAAATCAGCAGCCCTTCAGAATAACCATATTCAGTAACACGTCAGAATAATCACAAACAGCAACATCAATCAAACCAACTAATTGTTTGCAAAGCGTTGAGAAAGAAACAAGGACCTGACTGATTAGAAGCTTCTGTGAACTCCATTCCATGAAACAGAACCTGAATGACTCAGTGAAAAATGAGGAGCAAGTGCCTGAACTCTAAATTCATGATCGTAGGAAACTCCAATGCTGCAACTCGACTGAAAAAGAAATCTGTGAGTAGAGGAGGGGCGTGAATGGGTTGCCGAGAGGTGGGGAAGTCGCAAATAGATCTGCGATGAAGGAGAGGGGATTATGATGGGATCTGCAGTGTTGTGGGGGGTCGCGTGGCTCTCTGTTGTGATGCGGGAGGGTCGTGGGGGTGGGTGTCGGGCTGTGGGGGTTCACAAGTGTATTAGGTAAAGGAAAAAAAAATGGCGTGAGAGAGTACCGATGAATGAATCTGTGGTGGAGGAGGATGGCAATGGCAGTGGGTGTCGTGATTACGCCAATGGCAGGAGCGACGGTGGTTTCTCTGGCTCTGATACCATGTTTAAGGAGAAGATGATTTTGATCATTAACCAAAAAGAGATTACAAGGTTATAAGCAAACCCTATAGACATAAGAAGACTATTCTGCCCTCACTTGAATATTTCCTAACAGTATCTTAATCTCAGTATCCGTAGTATTGTTCTTTTAGGGGAGTGTGTTGCTAGCTCTTGAAATCCGAAGTTTCTCTTGAACTGTATAGATCTTAACTCTAGGTTGTGGAGGCACCTTTTTGTCGTGATGAACTTACTCATAAAAGGAGTGGCGACTGTGAGTTATTGGGGTGTTTTTGCGCTTGATAAAAACATGCTGTGTGGATGATGGTTATACTGATTAGCGCCAAATCATGCATGAGATGTTAATATTTGCACTTGGAACTACATGATTAGATAACGAATGTTGGGATCCCGACTACCATCCATATCCTACCTGCTATCGACGGTCCTTCCACCTGTTACTCACTCTCCAGCAGTACACATCGACCTATGAGTCCCCAAGGAGTCTATAGAGACTTCCTCAATGCAATCAACCCAATCCAGGGATCTACTCGAATAGTTCGCCTTACCCTAGATTCTTCAAGCTTGGAAGCTATGTAGTGTAGTGTCGGTAGCACATTCAACATAGCGTTCGGACTCATGTGCCTTCCAATTCATCCGGCAAGTAAAATGAAAGGAGGCTATTTCTTTTCGAATGATAAAAAGCAAAATAGGGTAAACAAGTGAGCATCTGCGCAAACGACTTACTTCTTACGACTTGACTTTCCTGTCGAACAAGGATATCTCCTCTGCGCGTCGTGTCAAAAACATGCCTGGGTTATTGGAATATCTTAAAAATCGTCAGAAAAGTGTAATTTTCTTTTTGTATAAATAGTTCAACTCTAGGGCACCAAGGGGGTGCAAACCCATATAAAAAAAGAGCCCAAAACGTAAAGCTGTATACAAAACAACTCACACGACGAAAAGTAAGTTTAAAAACAAGATAGGCGAGCTCAAATACAAGATATGTCATCGACTATGTTCACCAAAGCAGTAGCCTCCGTATGCAATTTCCAATATACCAAAAGTGTGACTTTAGCCAAACTTCAATAGACAAAAGATTTCTCTCCATCGAAAGCTCTCTTGTTCAGCTCCTTCCAAATCAGCCAAAACACAGAGAGGAATTGAGTTAATCCTTCTTTTCTTGTGCCACTGTAAATGAATGCCCTGCTGAGCCCAGGTCTCTAACTCCATAGAAGCACCAATAACCCAAGAAAATTCGGTGCAAGCATAGGAAACTGTCCAAACTATTCTTGTTCATGGACAATGAAGGAGGAGATGATGCACGGATTCTGCCTCCTTTTTGCAGAGGAGATACCTGCTAACAAGTATTTTGCCTCGTTGTTTTAGGTTATCTTAAAGTGAGGATATGTCCCGAGTTGCTTCCCAATCAAAAGAGAAGCTCTAATTGAAACCCTCACTTTCCAAATTGCTTTCCGCCATTCTACCACCAACATCGTCCCTATGGAGCTGCTTGTAGTAAGACTTTACTGGAAAGATTCCATCTCTTTCATTGTTCCACACTAAGCATCCTCAGAAGCAACCTAATTCTTGGAATTATGTAAGACATAAAAAAGAAGCAAAAACTCCCAATCTTGGGCTTGTCTCATGAACTCAATATCCCAAATGATCATTCCCTTGTTCAACTGGGAACAATCCGCTGCCAAAGCTGCCTTGTTCCTTGCAATGTCAAAGAGATTTAGGAGGTGATCGACGTTTCACCCAAATGCTTACACTTACGATGCCAATCTGTGAGAATCAAATTCCGTTTTCTGAGATTCTCAATTGTAAGAACCTTATACCAATTTGGTGCACATTTACTAGGAAACTTACAGCCTCAGGAGACAGATTTGACTCTCACAGATTGGTGTTGTATGCATAAGCATTAGGGTGAAAATGTTAATCATCTCTTTCTTCAGTTCGCTCCCAAGCTTTCGCATAAAATTTCAGCTTGTCTAAGTTGGTTTGGTTCGGTTCTTGCCAAGACATGCCATCCAACCTTTTAGTTGGTGGAATGCTTATTTCGGAGGATCAATTCCTAAGAAGTCTTGTGGCGCTGCATCTTTGTCTCATGTAGTGCCTTTTGAAAGAAAGCAACATAATAGTAGGGTTTGGAATATTTGTTGATACTGTGTTGTACCTTTTAACTGGCTTTTGGCTTCATATTGTGATTCCATATAGCCTTCTGATGTTTTCTTATTGTTTGTTTTTCTTTTGTTATGTCCTTGTATATACTGATGTAGTAGAATTATTTTCTTTTTAACAAAATTCTTTATTATCTATATAAAAGATATTGCCAGTAACTCTCCACCAGATCTCTCTCCATGTATGTGGACATTTTGTGTGTGTTGTGAACATGTACATTACATGTTCACTTGCATGCGATCATGTGCTTGCTCAGGTGTTTGTACATGTGCATGCACACTAGAGGGCTGTCGTTAATTAGATGAGATCCTTCCTTCTCCTGGGTTCCAGGACTCTCACTTACATGCTACACATTCTTGTTGATTGCTAATATATTGAGAAATGATGTTTCTAATTAGATTCTTTAAGGTTATGTACTCTTTTTGTGTTTTTTGATAAGTAAGTCTATTAAAGAGCATCAAGGGGATGCCTCTTATTTACAAATTACCACCTCTGAGCTCATATTTGTTTGAGAAATTCAGAAAAGACTTACTGTCTAAAGAACTGCCATCAAAATGCCAAAAAGAACATGGTGGAAAGCCAAATACGCTATACAGCACCTATATAACTTTCCTAATTATCTGGAGCTTGCCTTTTCCTTCTTAGCAAAGTTTATGAACTCTCTTTAACTCCATGGTACTGTCAATCAATGCTTTGGGCCTCCTTTCTCCTATTGTTATTCAAAATGTGCATTCACGTTGGTGTAAAATTTTGTGGAATAACTGCCAAGTGATCTAAAAGATTAACCTATCAGATAAAGATGTGGTTTACTAATTAAATGTCCTAACACTCGCCCTCTCATGTAGACTAAGACTTGGCCTTAGATTGAAGTATAAAAGTTTGATAATTAGGGGTTTAAATAGGTGGCAATGTGAGTTTTGAATCTAGTTACTCCTACACTAATTACACGTTAATTTTTATGGGACTAGAGCTAACTAATCAAAGAGCATAAGCTATTGGATAGAGATGTAGTTTGATATTCGAATGTCTTAAAGAAGTTACCCTTGCCCAAGCTAACAGCACAAGGGCTAGCGCCCCCCTGCCCCTTCCTTTGCCCGGGACGCGCGCGCGCCCAGCCACTTTGGGATAGGACTTGATTGTTTCACACAAACATTCCAACTTCCAGCCAGCTTGCATGAATTGGATGGCAGTCTAAGCTCCATTTTGTGAATGATTTTTCCTGGATAACTTTGATTTGTCACAGACTCTAGCACATGTTATGTAGTTCAAACACAGTATGCACTTGAAAGATAAAGATGGCTTGTAATGGCCATTTGAGGTGTGAAACATTTTCTTTTGTAGAATTTTAACATCGATAAATCTTCTTGCTGTTGCTTGTTACTTATATGTTCAATGCTACCTTTATCCCACCTGAGTGTCTGTCAGTTTCCTTAATTAGACATGATATTTGATTTGTGGGGCTAACTAATTGGAGTGTTGTTATCTACTTAGTAGCCTGCTGTAGAAATTATTGGCTTTAGAATGGGTGAGCTCAGGGGTCTTTCGAGATGGCGTTCTCGTTATCTGGGTATTGGTTTGTATGAGACACTGGTGGACAATGCAGTAGAAAGGGCTGGAATGCTGCTTGTACAGGTTGAGCGATTCATAAGGGTGCTCTCATCTGTTTTGCAGCAGGTATGCCTGTTACAATCTTTACTATGATTTCTTAACCTTTCTCGATATCTTCTGTTTGCAACTATTTTCTAAAATCTTGCGTGTCTCTCATCATGCTTGTCTTTAGTGACACTAAATTCCTGAATTTTTGACATGGAATTGAACTATTTGTGGATATAAGACACAATATATTGTGTGTTCAGAATGATATAGAATTGTAAGTGAAATAGCATTTTGTGTTTTGCAAAATGAGCTTGTTTTTGGGATTTTAAAGAAGATAATGTTATTGGCGGGCCTTTGCACATGACTTGAACCTGTTTAAAAAAGGTCCTTTTTGTGCCTGTTAAGATCATGATGAAGTACTGACCATACAAAATTGTTGTTTTGTTGATATTGTCATGCTTTTGAAGGAGCAAAGAGAAATTGCATGACTTCTTTATCTTTGCTTCTATGCCTCGCACAACATGGGGTTTGTTGATACCTTTTCAATTCTCGCATGCTACACTCAAGAAATGCATTTTTTCTTGTTTCAAATGAAAATATGCTAGTGTGAACGCTGAAATCTAGAGCAAGCTCTGAATATTGATAGGATCCTATGAAATTCTCAAGCCTTCGGTGTGCTTGTGAAATTTATCTAGGGTCGAAAGCATTTTGTATTGGTTAATAATGTGCATGTTGCTGAAGCTTTTCCTTTCGTCTCTCTTTCAGTTTGCAAATTTCTTCAGCTGGCTTCTGAAATGTATAAAGCAACTGATGTCAGAGCCAAGTGATCAACTTTTAACATACAATAGGTTTGTCTAACTTTTGTCCATCAGGGTCTTTCCTCGTGGTGAATCCCCATTTAATCTTGTCAATTTCAACAGTGAACTTGTTGTCGTGTTCTTGAAGTTTCTGTATGATCAAGATCCTGTTATGCAGCTTCTGGATCTCCCTAAGGCTGATGAAGAAATTGACATTGATTCGTAAGTGATTTCATCTAACTCGTCCAGTTCCTAATTTTACGTCCTTTACAATATGGCACCTGGAACCTTCGGATGTTTAGTTAATGATTGTTCATAACTGATGAAGGCACCAAGTGGAATGGTTGGCATCACCATTTTTGGAAAGCTTCCAGTAGAAATTGCTTGTATTCTCCTTGAAAGTAATTTTTTTCCTGTAATTTCAGTCAACATTGACTTTTAGTTGGGCTTAGATGTGACATGTCATTCTTGTCGATAGTATGGCTCTCAAATGAATTGACAAATTTCTTCTGTTGTTGAATTATCTGTAAGTTTTGCTCGTCCTTGGTGTTCATAATGAGTTCCATTCATCTAAAAAGAAAGTGTTATTGCCTGGCCCTAGTTACGGAATCATATGTAACATTCAGACATGATGTGAGACTGGATTCATAATTTGACATACAATGACCTATAATTCCAAGGGTGTGTCATCTCTTCATTCTTTGTACCTGAAATTTGGTGAGGCAATAGCTTGGATGCTGCAAAGTGCGGTCAGCTTAGTATTGCCCTCATGTACTCTAGTGCCGAATTTTGGTAGCCATTCGCTAGGTTATGCTATACATTTGTGTGCCAGAGGATTAGATTATCATGGTGTAATGGGACTTGTTCATGCTTTGAATGTCACAATGATATGCTGTCAACCTAGCATTGTTTTCATGCACTCTAGTGGCTCACTCATGCTTTAATGCAATGTGACACAAATTAGTTACTAAACTGAGGATATGAAATTGTAAATGGCTCCTGGTTTGTGGATTAGTTCTTCTTTTCAGGTCATCTTTGCACCGTCTTCATAAATACTTAAGAGCACAACTAGATGAGGTTGACTAAGTTAGGGTAGTTTGCTGGGCTTCAAATGTGGTTATTGTTGGTCCAGCACTATTTAATTTGCCACAGGGAAACAAGGATTGAAATTGACGGATTGATTGTCATTTCACATTGGATTGGAAAGTCTCACTTTTCGAAGTTCAAATGTAATTTCTTGTGCTTTTCTGCCCTGATGTATCTTGTCAGGTGAGTGAGATGTCTTACATGCATTATTGTCTCAGAGAAACAATGCAGAGAGTCAGAGAGTTAGTGCAATTTGGAGGATTTGGAGACAGCGAATATTTGCAGAGGACACTTGCGGAGGAGTTTCAACAGATGGAACATAGGTATTAGCAAAAGAAATGGAAATGTGAAATGTAATAGAATCTTGTTCGTGCATAGAAGGTCTTACTTGAATGTCTTGCTTATTGCTATTTTATTGTAGATTCTTCGTATGAATGCTTTATCTAGATTTTCCATTCATAAGTGTTCGTACATGCTTCCTCACTGGGAGAATTATGAACTTGGGGATAAATAGTTGCTATTTTCTGTTGTTTGAAGTGATTGCTTTTTTCCCTCCTTCAAGTCTGGTTCTCATTGCTGACAAGTGTACCAAATGTGAAATTCTTGATCCCTTTGTATGCATGACAGGAGTTTGAGTATGATGGGCCAGATTCAAAATTAGGTTTTGTAAACATTGCAATCCTTCACTTAAAACCTTGTGCCTTTGGTTTCACTCAACTCATCATTTAAGTGAGCTGAAATATTCATTTCTCATTTGGTTGATCCAGGAATCTTGTTAACGTGGTTTGCCTGTAGATCTTTCTATCCATATTCCTATTACCATGATAATGTACCTATGTTTTTCATTTCCTTGCTTGAGTTGCCAGATTCCTGAGACTATAATTAGAGAAGGAGAAAAAGAAAAGGAAACCTTCAGTGGTGGGGGTTGTCTTCTGGAGGTTGTACTCAGCAATGGGTTTTCCCTCTGCCTAATAATCTAGTGTTTCATATTCAATCTCAGGTTGACAACTTGATAATGTATATGGAAACTTAAGTTGGGTGCTTATTGGATTGGGCTTTCTGTTTTTATAATCATTAGGTATGGAAATACTGAATCTCAGGTTTCCTGATTAGAAATTAATTTAATCACCGCAGTTTCAGGGAAGCTGCCCAGATGCCTTTTTCTACTATTTCAAAAAAGATACTTTGTAAGAATTTATTGCCGCTATTCCCTCTTACGTCTGTTTCAGCGTCCACCAGATACATTCCCATCTCACTGTCCTTCTATGAGGTATGTAACTTTAATTTGAATCTACAATTTTATCAGGAGATCTGCATGTGCAGAGTACAACTTCCTTTACATGCTAATTATTTCTCTGTATGGCTCTGCAGGATGCCTCTGAATTTACTTCATCTAACCAGACTCATGAAGTTGGGTTTACAGATTATATTTCCTTCCAAATACCCGACGAGTCCTTTTTGGATGTTACAAACTGTATAGCTGTAGTGAGGGGATTTATGAATTATTTAAGCAATGTGAAGCAGGGAAGATCTTTGGAAGGGATCTTGTTGTGCATTCCTCCTGGTTACTATTGTGTGGATTTGGCTCTATATAAGGTAAGACCTTGGTCCATAATATTTTAATGACCGAATTTGTAGAGGTGGCTAATTTATTCTGTTTTGAACAGGAACATCAAATTGTTATGTTGCTAAATAAGATGAATGATACTCGAGAAAACTTGGGAGATGCCTGGTTGATGATCTTGCAGGCCAGTGACCTTCCATTTGTGCATATTTCAGGAATCACTTGGGAAAATAACTGGGAGTTGTACCAATTGAAGGTAACTTGTTGATCTAGCGCTTGCATTTTGGTTTCGTACTCATGATACATATGGGATGCTCCTGAGTTCTCTTTGTTCCGACACACGTCAATTCACTATTTAAGACATTAATGCCGAAAAGAAAAAACTGGGGATATTGTGCTTTCCCTTCGACTCCCGTTCTTTTCAGTGTTTAAGAATCGGCTCCAATTTGACCGGGAACCAGACCTGTCCAGTCTGGTTTCACTGCAGAATCAGTAGTGGTCAAGAACTGGTGGTATTGTTTGACCCTATTCAATTGGTAATCAGGCGTAACTGTAAACTTGTAACCTGGCAATCCTGTCAACTCGCCTGGACCAGGGCATTCAAAAAATTTAGAGATAAGTGAAGTGAAAGTCCTAAAACTGGCCACGAAAGCGCAATTGTGTTTTAAAACTTTCAAAAACTGCTATCTAGTCTTAAAATTTGTCGTGAAAGTGCAATTGAGTCTTAAAACTTTCAAAAAGTGCAATCAAAGTCTTAAAACTTGTCAATTTGGTGCAATCAAGTCCTTCCATTAACTCCGTGGAACTTGACAAATGAAAAATGCTAACAAGTTTAAGCGTTTGAGTGCACCAACTTAACAAGTTTTAGGATTTGATTACACTTTTTGAAAATTTTAGGACTTAATTGCACTTTATGACAAGTTTTAGGACTTGATTGCACTTTTTGAAAGTTGTAGGACTAAATTGTATTTTCGTGACAAGCTTTTAGGACTTCCAATAAACTTACCTCAAAAATTTAAAGGAAGAGTGTTGGAGTTGGGTTGGGGTTTGGAACTCTAACCTCTTGTAACTAATGCGTGCCAACCAATTGTTCCAATGTCTTCTCTCTTCAATTCGTGGTGGATTGTTTATTTATTGGCTTAATTTATAGGAAAATTGAACGATTCTCCTGAGAACTCGAATCCTGTTTTTGTGCTCAAGCGGCTCTTCTGACTCAGCCGGGCATCTATTGTTCTGAACAAGTGTAGTCTAATAGATGCAGAGTATTCTATCAGATGATATCACGTGCAATCGGTTCAACCAGTTAAAATGGTAGAGCACAGTTCTACCAGTTTGACCGGTTGAACCACTGGTCCAGTTTATAAATCTGTTTTTCTTTTATTCTTCATATCTATAATTTATATGCTCTCCTCATCAGCACGAGGAGCTGCAGCTTAGTTTTTCCTCCTATTTGCATACACGTGCTATTTCACGCTTGGAATTTTAAAGGATGTTTTACTCTCTGCCTTACTGGAACTGCAAAAGTTCCAACATATCTTGACAGTGGGAGCCTCGTATGTATGTTAAGAAATGGGCATGTGATGGCCCTAATGAGTAAGTAGTGCCGTTTTCTCTTCTATTTTGTGAGATCATTTTTTGCTTTATTATCTTATTCTCACTCCTGAAACACTAACCCAGTGAAACTATGCATCTAGGACTCTATCTTACACCTAGAGATGGAGAATGAGAAGATTCGCAGCATTCCCCATGCTGTAGTTCCTCCCTTGTCAGTTAGTGGTATGAATTTTTTATGCTGTCACACTATCAAGTTAAGGATTAATTCATTGTCATGCCATCAATTGTATAGTTCTGAAGCTTTTTTCCTTGAGCTTCTTACCTTGTCCATTTGCATCTTTGGATGTTTGGAAACTTATTGTTCCCCATGCTCTTCCCTTTGTGTATCAATGTTTGATAAACTTGCTAGTGTCGGTAACAGATTTATGTTGTTGACTGGGTAGTGGAACTGAATTAATCCCGTCCACCTGCTCTTATTTAAATATGACTGACCTAGGTACATTGTGTCTCTTTATTGGACCACTTCATGTTTGTTCCCACAGTTTGAAGAAGTGCAAACATGCTCCAAAAAAGTAGTGTCTTTTTTTTTTTTCAGTCGAAGAAGTAAACTAAAGTATCAGGTTTTCCCCTATATTTTGAGTCAATTGAGAGGTCAAAGTGCGAAAAAGATGGATCTCTAATGGCCAGACAAATAGGGAGAATAATTATCTTGTTATGCTAGGTACATTGCAGTCTGAGTTACTGACTGAGAACCTGTACATAGATCCTATCATAGTATTTAGTATAGCAAGATACTGTAGAGCATTCATAGTTTACATGCATGCCATAGCCTCTTTAGGCCCACAAGGTTTGCTTTCCGCCTGTGTTTCAGTATAATGCAAGTGTTGTACTTTTACTTTTACCCAACAATGGCATCTAAACATCAGGTTAGTTATGGCCATATATTCAAGGAACGACGGACTGAAATCGAGATTTTTTTTGGCAACAGCAAGTAGAGGTGTGGCTTGTGTTTTGGCTGCAAGAAAGCGGGCCCTGGTCTACATACTGGACGAGGATGAAGATGAAATCTCTGATTCAGAATGACTGTCTGTTCAAAAATTTGTGGTGGTTATGCCGATGTCACTCCTGCAGGTGGATCTCTAATACTTAAAGCTGCAGACTTCGGTGTGAGAACAAATGCATGTGGGCTTTCTGACTGAAGCTTTTCAGCTCCACATTTCTTGGAGTCTTAATCTATACCTGCCATGTGCCTTTTCTGCTAGGCAGGCATTTGTCGAGGAGAAAAGTGGAGTAAGGTAACTATGTATCTATTGAGTCAGAATCAACCCTGAGATGCTGACCAATGGCTTCTATCTGGTGGTAACTGTCTTCATGGTATTGCTGTAAGCCCTGATAGGACCTTGATAGCGCCAAGCTTTTGCTTCTTCTGTATATGTTTATTATTTTCTTATGTTTGGATTGTTTATACTTTGGGTTGAATGGTTCACGCAGTGTACTCGACCGACGAACTTTGCATTTGAATGTGGAAATCTCTCACTGGAGACCTACTCCCTTCTGCACATGTCATTGTCAAGTGATGCATTGATCCGATCCGATGCACAATATACATTCTTGTGTGGAGTAGCCAGATATATGGTTTCCAGGGGGCATTAAAGTGCATGGGCAATATTCTAATCTCATTGATTTGGAATCCTCAAATAAATGTTAGGTAAGATCATGAGATTATGTCTACCATATCTTTTATGGACTAAGTACCCTTGATGGAGTATCGTGTAGCCTTTTAACCTAATGATGTATAGACATTCAGGAATCTAACAATTGTTTAATAATATTTTTCCCTCGCTTGGAATTATTGCCAATCTCGAGGAGAAAGAATATATAAATGTTGAATGTAACATGTGCATATGTTGTACGTTTCTTATGTTTATTGTTCATCGTGGTAGTAGTTTTTTGTGAACTTTAGCTGATTTTTCTCTCAAATTAAATCCCCCTATATTCGTTGCCCTTCCAAATCTTCACGTCTTCAATGTATTCGTCCCTGGTGCAAGTGCAGAAATAGTGACATCGAACATTAATTATAAGACGGGTGGTTGTTATTAGGTCCACTGCCAGCGCAAACCCCATACTAAATTCAATGTTCCACGAGCTGTTATACGCAAGCCCGTTTTGGAGAAATTACAGTTAAATGTTTTGAGGACCGAAAAAACAAGAACTAAACGCTAAGTCGTCATAGAAAACGATGTGTCTTTCATACTAAACGCCTCTGGCTAAGCCCTCTATTTCTAGTTGTTGTATAGTCTCGCTAAATTTACTTCTGCTACTTTTCCAGTGATAATACAACTAATTATCATTTGAAATGTATTATTAAACTGTCAGTCTGAATGAATGGGGAATATCGAGGGAACTTAGCATCATAATCTAACAGACCATAAACAGCTTTTTTGCCAGTGGACAGCAGCCAATGGGCAATGACTTAATACATAGGACTCGATGGATGGGGTCGCACTTCCAGATGCATTATAGGCGCTGAATCGAAGTACACTCTTTGAATCATATGCCTTGCATTCCTTGCATTTGAAATATCATATATCTTATAAAGAAAGATGTTAAAAGAACTGAAGTAGAGAGACACTTCCTGATGAAAAAACTTATTCGCTTAAGAAGGCGTTCAAACAAAGCTGTTCTATACACAAATGAATAAACAGAATACAGATGAGCAACTAATATGCCCTCATCTAAGAAAAGAATGCCATGGATTCTATCAGACAATAAATGGAGAATCATCTCGCGTAATGCGACATCAAGATCTAATCAATCGAGCCTGGACTTCATTCGGCGATTCGTCTAAGGGCACAATTCTGACACCTCTCCTGTAGAAGAAACCCCACTGCAGCACTGCCTTTATCTTGAGCCAGCCATTAACACCTTTGCTGGTACCTCTAACTGAACCACCATCACGTAATGAGGTCTCAAGGAACATTTCATCATGTGGTGGGTCATCAGCCAACAAGTTCCTCAAAATATCATCTAAATCAATTGATTGGAAATCTTCCATCATGTGATTGCCTTCAGTATGAGAAAGTGTGCTACCAGATTGGAAGCTTGATATTGAAGCACAGGGTGGTTCATAGGGGAGGACATTCTCAGTTGCTGTATAGTCCATGTGGCTTAAAGAACCCATCATTTGGCTTTGCCTGGCATATTGTGAAATGATATCATGGGACGGCGATCCAACAGGAGTAATACCATTATCTCCTGAAGACATTATAACATTCCAGCGGTCTCCAGGTATGTGCTGATGTGCAACAAGATGAACACTTTTATCAACTGAAACCTCCATGGCATTTCCAAAATTGGGATCCTGTGACCGTACTGGTAATGCCGAAGCAATTACACCATTATGTACTGGAGAAAGAACTAGAGCATTAATGTAGTTAGCGAACATAGGCCAACATTTTGCAACAAAAAAAAAAAAGAAGGCCAACGTTAGCACAGGTCTACGATCTTATAAAAGAATTCTGGAATGAAAGGTTTTGAGCTTTTAGTGTTTGGTATCATACAAAGTTTTACCGATTTTTTTCCCTTATCCTGCACCTCTCTTTAATTTTTCTCTCGCTGGTCTTTCTATTCTTTAAGTGCTTCGATTTCTCACATATAAGTTTAACCAACCAACCTTCTTCTCTAATATGATCTTCCAGTCACCAGTGTATAAAAATGCACATATAAACATGTTGCCGTGTGCTTTTCACTACCTAGTGATTAGCATCACCTAAGTTAAGGTGCTCATGAGTAGTAGCTATTCAAAGTGTGGAAACAGTTGACATACTTTCAAGCCAAATGAGAAACTATTGGAGGTTTGACACACGACCTTAGTGCAGGGACTAGCCATTGAAAGAGGAAAACACATGCATATATATGGCCAGATGGATAGAGTGTATTAAATGAGGCTCATTTTGCAACAGTCACAGCTTACAAATATATATTTTCGTGTAGAATTAGTGTTAAATATTGATTATTTTAGGTCACTTTGATCCTTCAACTCATAAATCTTTCTTGTCCAAATTGAAGTTGCATCTCCTAAATTGAACCTTGATAAGATGAAGTACTCGACTATTGCCCTTTTGCCTTTGTAATGATAATCTATTAGATTACTGCTTTTCGTAGTGACCAGCAATAACCTACTGTTGTTTGTTCGCCATCAGTAAATACTATATCTAAGCACTTCAGTTGCATCTAAGACACTTAAAGCCTAACATGCAAATGGGAATCCTCTACATACACGTCTTCATATTATGTGGATCCCTAATCGTAATGATCTGGAACGCATTGGTTTTATATAATAAAGCTTAACAATCAAGTGGAAAGTCCTATTTTTTCATCGTTATTTCACTGGCCACATCTTTGTATGTAATTAAAGGGACAGAGAGCTTTGTGTTTTGGATCAGATACCTTCAACATTGGATATCCCACTTGCTAAAGGAGGTTTTGGACCAACTGGAGTGACACAGAATGGTGGAGCCAAATCACGTTGAACAGGGCTGAGATTTCCAATTTTCTGCGTTGAACCTGTAAAGGTCTCACCATTTAACTCCTTAACATCATCCCAGCTAGCCAAGACCTTTTTCACGATTGTATCTCCGTAATTCTGTAAGCAAAACACTCAGTAGATCCCTCAAGCTGGACAAATGGAAGTATTTATCTCCACTATTGAAGGTATCAGCAAAGTTGCATTCCAATGGATAAACATGTATTCAGAGTAAGTACGCAAATGCACACAGAGAATGAAGAACAAAAAACACATTGAAAGAACCTCAATTCACTTAAAGCCTATGGCCGCCCATTTCTCCACCACATAAAGGTCAGTTACTTGAAAGATGTAATGGAGAGTACAATCAATGCAAGGGACCTCATGGTAAAGGTGCAAAGTCGAGAAAGGACCAGTGAAAAAATAAAACACGTGTCAACTTGTGTTTTGCAAGTATTAAGACCTTAATAGTTTTACACTTGGAGAGTAATAGTTGCAATATGGATGTGTTAACCGTTCAAACTACAATATAATGATGAGTGCCTCAGATTTTCATTGATGACACTGAATCAACTGCTGAAAGTGCTCTCTAAATTACTCAGGTTTTTTTGTATAATTTTAAATACAAAGTACAGAAGGCCACTTAGATTTACAAGGTCACTATACTTAACTTTGCATGACAAAGAGTGAAAGCTCAAATCACTCTATTTATAAAGAGTCTCTACTATGGATCTAAACAAATCATTTAGGTCATCTTTTTAAGTCTCACAGATCCAAGTAAACAACAAATTACCAATTTCATAGATTTTGCAGGACAAATTATCTGACTTCAGCATGATGGTATGTTGTGCATGAACTGGCTTGACAAAACTCAGTAGGATCTTAGTTACTTACCTTCTCTTGGGCAGAAAGTCGATGAGTAGCAAAATATACTCTGTCTTTGATTAGGCCGATCAATTGACTATCACGGTTGAACACAGCACCATGATTTCTCGTGCCATCAAGATAGTACAAATAGTGTTTCCAATTTGTTTTGCAAGTCATTGCATGATGTACAAGGATATCCCAGCTCGTTGGTGCTATACTCAGAATCTATGATGAGTGAACACACAAGACTTACATTCTTGGTGGTCAATCAAACACTAATTGAGAATCATTAAGTGCTTACCTCTTTTAGTTTCTCGGAGTCTGTAAACAATTGCAGTAGAAAGTCCTCCACTTTATGTATTCCAGCTTCACTCAGTTTTTGGAGAGACTTCCCATCTTTGGCAATCTTCTCCAACCTCCAGACCTCATCGTCAGGTGCTGGTGGATAATGTTTCCTGTATACTGTAAAATGAAGAGAACTTATACTGTAAGATTCAAGTCACTATTAGATTGATGAGTTGAAGCAAACTTCTGATAGGCGAACAAACTCTCTCCTATCCAAAGTTCAATATCTGCTAATAAACAAGAAGCCCACGTTTCTTATTTATCAGAGCTTTGTTATTGATGTAAAGGTCAGTATGAAATGAAGCACTCAAATGAAAAATTGAAGACTGTGGATGTCCGAAACCATGTTTATGGACAAGGTTTATGTACTGTAAAAAGACTATGGAGGACCTACATTCTCCTCTATGTTCCTTGACTCGGAAGGCATCTGTTACTGCTTCTTGGATTCGTGTATTGCCACAATAACCTGATGCCACCTTAAGCCCTATCCTGAATCTTTTACTCCTATTCCAGCTGGAATTGTCAGTAAATGTCAGATCACCCAGCTCCCCAACACCTCCCTTGAGCGTCACAACGACATCTCCTGTCAAAAGTGGCCCCTTTCCTGCGCGTTCTTTAGTCATGTACTTCTCAAACTCTTCTTGAGCCCAGTTATCCTGATCGTCCTTGTTGAAGTCACCTTCAAGCACGACGACATCCAACTTAATGGAGGATTCCGGGCCTGATGTAACAACATCTCCTGTATTCACATCGATCAAGGCAACGCAAACGCGAGCACCCTTCTCTCCTACTATTTTCTTTCCAGTAAATAGAGGAAGTGACAGTTTGGTGTGAAGATGAAGCTGTAAATTTCTCGCTCCATTGTTTGCCGTAGATTTAGCATTAGCCCCGCATTCTCTACGGAAAACAATCATTAGAAATAGGAAAAGGTATGGAAGTGGAAAATTGGAAATTAACAATAAAGAGAGACAGACTACCAAACATTTCACTTGGACAAGTCTTATTGCTGGGGCAACTACAAGGATAAAGAGATCCAGTGTCTCAGAGAGTTTCATAATGCAATTCTTCCAAAAAAATAAAATGAAATGCTCCACTGCTGTCAAGCTAAAAAATTATATTCTAATTGGAGCATTGACGCTTTGGCACACGACCGAGTGATTATGGCGTAACACTCACTAAGTTCTGACTGCCTGCTGTGGGGTGGTAGTGTAGCTCGGATCATTATTCCCCAGAAACATTAACAATGCATAACTCTTCAATACTACACAAAAGCCTTTATCAACAGCATCACCGGGGAAATACATTCATACCTTCTGAGGTGGGTAGAGTGGCTGTTTCCAAGCTCCACTAATTTTGTCTGTTCAATACCACCAAAAGCAGAATTGCCAAAGTTCAAGACATCAAAAAAATTAAGCAGCTTTCAAATCACAATGTTTACCCAACAACAGTTGTATATATAGCTGATATGAACAACCCTAAGCATTTTCATTTCCCCTTTCATTCGTTATCTGTGCAAAAATTCACATGTGCTTTAGAATGGCTATGATTCAGCTTTATGTGATAAAGCCACAGTTGCAGATGCTATTGAGGAAAATGGATGGAGATGGCCTCCAGCAAGGTCTGATGCTCTACTTGAAACTCAGAGGGCCTTGTGTGGGTTGATTGCTCCAAACTCTGGCTCTGTAAACTATGCAGTGCTTACTAATTCATCTAGGAGCTCTTTCTCTGTAAAGGAGATGTGGAAGCTGTGAGGAAATGTGGTAACAAAGTGACTTTCCTTAGGCTTGTATGGTTAAGCCTAATGAGACAAAAATATGGCTTTCTAACTGGCTGGTGATTAAGACCAAAAAAAAGAAAAAAAAAACTTGCTGGTGATTCATATTAGGTGGCACAAATTGGACAGGATGAAAACTTGATGTGACATTGCTAGCACTTCTCTGCTATCCAGACAACATGAAGAATATCGAATGCAGTTGGCGTATGGTGTCCTTGGACTCAAAGTGAAGTTGAGATTTAATTTCAAGATACAAGGCTTTCCTATCACAAAAGGTTGTTCAGAAGGATCTCCCCTTCTTCCTATAGAGCAGGGAGGAAAGTCGGCCTTAGCGATCCGACGGTGCCGAGTGGAAGGGATGACTCTCAGCGGATAAAAGTTACTCTAGGGACAGGCGAATCTTCCCAAAGAGTGCACATTGACAGGAAGGTTTGGCACCTCGATGTCGGCCGTATATGTGGGACATTATGCTGTAGGGGACTTGTATGGGAGTAGTCCTCCCATGTCATTTTTCCCACAGGTTGTGCAATAAAATGAATATTTATTTATAAGCAAAAGAAGTTCTGCAAAGTACGTGCTCAATGAATGCTGTTATAACAATCAGCATAAATCAACTAGTTAGCAATGGACTTGTTGGTCAGTAAGTTCATTCGATCACCTCATGACATGCAGATAAAACAACTCATATCAGTGTTGATTGCAACATGTCCAAGAAAAGTGGAAATTCGATAACCTCTGTTTATCTTACCTGTTTCTGAAAATCATTCTCCTTCGAGGGCATCTGTTGCCTTATATCTTTGAGAGCATTCCCGATGCTACACCATGAAAAGTGACTCTGTGAACAACTGCTATCTTGTGGACTTATTCGTAACAACTAGACAAATATCCATTTTAAAGCTGTATAAGAAGATAGATACCAGACTCATCATATGCATTTCCTCAATCTAAAGCCCATGTAAAGCTGGATTACAAATTTATCGTGTACAACGATAACAGAAGCAAGTTAACTAACAGCTATTTCCAGATGCGCTGTCCTTTCTGTGAAACATAAAAAATATACGTGCAGGTATTACACTTTGCCAAACAGAAACATTGATTGATGGAACATGATACTCGACGATATTTTTCGTTGGCGAGAAAATACCCATGGAAATTCTACTAGAGAAATCAGTTGATGCGGATTAGGTACTGCTACCGAATCCTACTGATAGGTCCACTAGAGATCAAAATAAACATGTTTACCTTTGAAAATATTCAGCCCAGCGAGACATAGCATGCTCCAGCTCTTGTCTGACCTGTATAGCAAAGAGCAATAGCGAAGGATTACATTGCAAGAATCATCTGTCGTTGATTCATCACATTCAAGTTTCACATCAGAGATATCTTCATTGTCCTCCTTTTACAGGCAAATGGTCATTGACCACATATTCCAGGATTCAAGGAAATAATTATATCCATGGCACTTCATTGAACATTTGTAACTTTTTGTGATCCATACTGTCCTAAACAACATGAAAAACCTAAATCATGTTCGAAATGAAATTGGTTCACAGTGAAAGCCTCGAACTATCAGCGGGTCATTTGTACCACTCAAATGATAATTCACTATACATCTTGCAGCAAATTTCTCAAGCGAATTTCTATCTGGAAACTAACTGGGAGGTCAGAAATCCATCCAGCCACTTCTAATCCAAAGAACCAGCAATTGAAATACAATGAAGACTTTATTTTGTATGTCCAAGTTGGCAACTTTACTCATCTTACCACTCTCTGGACATCCTCCACTGTCAAATAGCTACCCGGCACGTGATTCCTCTCAGACCCGGTCCATTCTTGACTGTGTGAAGAAGATCAGCACAAAAGTACAAGCAACATGGGACAATTTAGCAAACAGGATAGCAAAGTAACCTGGTAATGATAACAACTCGCTTCGCCAGGTACAAAATTAAAACAGAGCTCGATACGAGTAAGGATTGGCCTAACGCGAAATTGCGTGACGGATTCGAGGTCTTTGATACTTCATATCAAAGCCACAGCACAAACCCACAAACAAAAAACCCGAAAGAAAGCGGTTTACAACAATCGATGCCGCGGGCTTCGCCATATTTTCCATTTCAAGAATCTCCAACTCAAGGACTCTTCAAATGGATTTGCCTCAAGTAAAGCTAAAGCTAAGACGATCATCAAGCAATCAACCAAGCATTGAAACAGCAAGATGGAAGAGCGAGCTTACTCGGTTGGAGCGCAGCAAGGCCTCTTGTGTTGACTTGGTTGACTTGAAGAAGGAGAAGCCAAAGGCCTTTTTTGCGTCGACATGGTTGAGCTCAACAAGAAGAAAATGTCTGGTTAACTGAAAAGATGCAGCAGGGAAAGAATCAGACAAGTAGACAGTTTTCCAACGAACTCAAAACCCTGTTGTAATCATTGGCAATGAGGTTCTCTTTTGTAATGTCTCCAGCCCATAATTTCCGCGAAAAGTGACTTCATGTACATTTCCGCGAAAAGTGACATCTGTTTTCTTTCTTTCTCTTTTGAAAATTTTCCGGTTTTAGCAATTTGCCCCCGTGCCCTGATGAAATTGCTCGTACCTCGTTTTTAGATTTCATTGCATCACTTTGAAAAATATCGAACTTAAACTTTTTGAAAGTCTTAAAATCTAATTGCACTTCGTGATAAATTTTAAAATTTACGATACCCGTACCCCTATTTGTTATGATCTATGTGTAGCTTCAAACAACCAATAAAAAATTCCATCAATCACTTCTAATTAAACATGATTGTAACTTATGACTGTTTTTAGTACAACTGTTATGAAATCATGAGAACACCATTTTCCAACTTATTGTTACAGTGACGTCGAACCTTTTTTGATATACTTTTAAGCGGAATGACACTATAGATATGTCCGCATGTTGTGTCCCTTTCATTTGGTATATTACCAAAGAGGATTTTACTTGATTGATCGCTAGCATTAAAGGATATGGATGCGTGAGCTTTATCTTGCAGGATGAGTAGGAAAAAAAATAGTGTATTTCATGAAACTAAACATTTCTCAAAATTAGAAATTTGGTTTTAACCGATGGAATTACATGGATAAAATTCTTCGATAATAACGTGAAGTATTTACTCTTTTTATAAAGAGAACTAACTTCAATGGAAATGACAAAAAGAAAAAAAAAAAACAAAGAATGCCTGTGGATTAGTATAATGTAGTTGTGTGATTAAACTAAAGATTTGTAAACCTAAGCGAGTGAAGTGGGGTTTTGTCAACGCCACTCTTGGGGTTCCAAAGCTTATCCTCCGACGCGTCCCCGTGATACGGTGTGACGAGCGATGGGTGACGCGAAGATATTTCAACAAAGTCCCCCAATTTGTTGCAAATTGAAATTGCACCCCCCAGCCGATGGAAAATCGGCTTGCAAGGACTATATTACTTGGTAATTTATACATCCTGTCTCTTTCCTAAAAGAGAAAATTATGAATTTTTTATTTTCCAATAATTATAGTTTTGTCAAAACACTCTCGACCCACGTAAACAAACAAGGGCAATTTCAAGCGGCTAAACTAAACAAGGGAGGCAATGACCCCCCCCAAAAAAAAAACGATAGAAGGGATAAGTGAACCAGCGATAGTTGAGTCTTAAAATTTTTAAAAATTATAATTAAGTTTTAAAACTTGTTATGAAAGTGCAATCGACTCCTAAAAATTTCAAAAAAGTACAATCAACGGAAAGATTTAGTTGGACCAATTTAACAAGTTTTAGGTTTTGATTACATATTTTGAAAGTTTTAAGATTTAATTGTACTTTTTGAAAGTTTTAATACTCGATCACATTTTCATGACAAGTTTTAAGATTTCTAATGCACTTGTCTAAATTAAAAAAAAAAAGGCAAGGCAAAACAAAACAAGGGAGACCACAATGTTTTTTTTTTTTTTTGGTGGGTTTTTTGGGGGGTTGGGTGGGGGTGGTTGTGCGTGTTCAAGAGGGAGGCCAAAGTCGAAGCTGGATAAAAGCTAGAGTTTTAATCTACTAAGGAAGTTATTTCTCTAATATTTTATAAGACATCTTTCTTGTTTGGTCGACTTTTCAAGGTTCACCGTTTTTCCCTTTCGTAGAAAAGCGCGCGCGCGTACGACAAATCCAAACCTAAAATTTAAGGAATGGCCGGCCATTCCTTAGAAAATAAAGGACGAATGAATATAATGACAAAGTTCAGAGTGCCGTGAATTAATCAAAATGAGCAGTTTCGTAAGATATCGATTTCATAGCCATTACTCAAGTAATCTAAATTAGAATCCCACGACCATTCCAGATTGCTCTCTACGTGACTCGGCTAAGTTTCCTTATTCGCAACCCGAAATGGAATTGAAAGGGTTGACCAAAACCGTGACCGGAGAAGTGACAATCACCGCGTCTATGGAGTCTAGTAGTGAATGATGCGAATTTTTGTATCACTTTATGCAGCGTGCCACAATAGCAAAAGTATCACTTTGTAAATCGCGTAATGTAATCAGACCGGTTGCTCATGTTGGAACAGTGCGGCCACACTTCATCAGGGGCGCCGCCACCCGGAACCACATCCGTGGTAGCTAAGCTCTAGAAATAATAACGGCGGTGGCTAAGCCCCAAAAGAGAACCGATAAGCAAACATATATCATCTCTCAATACATAAGGTCGACCATTATGTCCGACTTAATAATACATGATTTGAGATAATTTACCCATATAATCATCTTCGTAAGCAACATCACATATTATATTTCCTCGTGGGTTGACTTTCTTCAGCCGAAGAAGCATCCATCGCTCTCTTTTGTGTCGTATCCAACTTTGTCTCTCGCTGACTCGAGTCTCATCGCAAGTTTGGACTGGTTGTCGTTGCAAAGAGAGAAGAAGAAGAAGAAGAAGAAGAGAACGGCACATACGTTATGGCGCGACCGACAAAGGCGACTTTCCGAGAAAATCAGGTTCCCGTGAATTTTCTTGGAAAATGCTTTGTACGATTTCACGCCTCGTCAGACGTGCGACGAGCCAAAAAAACAGCATGTTGAGGATATTTTAGACATTATTTTGCCCAGTGACTAGACAACTTGACCTAGTCTACTACTACCGCAAAAATGCTTTGGGTCGAACCGGGAAATGGCAAAGTTTTGTGACTTTTGTTGGCCTTTTGGATCGGACCGGGTCGAACTACCAATTCTTAGACAACCATGAACCAGCGAATGACTGGATTGGACTCAAGCTCAATGCCCAAGAAATCATCATCTTTAGCATCCATCTCAATTATATTTAAAACTTTTTTATCTCATAAAAAATTCTCAACTTTTATTTTTATCCAAATTCTACTAACTCAATACCCAAAAAAAACTTCAACTTTAGCATCTGTCCCAATTATATCCAAAATCTTTTTTGTCTCATAAAAAAATCTCAACTTTTACTTTTATTCTAATTCTGTCTCTATCAGCCTTCCATCCATAATCAACGTTAGTTAATCCGCATAGCATTTTCACGTCGTTAATAAATTACAGCTCAGCAAAGTTGACGTGAAAAAGTATCCAAACTTCTATTCTGATGTCCGCTTTCCCTATACATTGTCGGAAGATACAGAGCTACTCAACACGGCGCGTTTTGAATTCTTACCGACACTCAATAGCTTAAATAATGACTAGACGTGGAGATCTAATTATTTGGATGAATGATCTTGAATCTCGTCGCCCTCGAAACCCGTTGTTTTCGAATTTCGAAGATTCATTGGTAAGTTCGGCCAAAAAACTCAAGCTACGTACGATTCATTAACGATAAGTATGGATAGAAAGCTGATGGTGGTAGAATTAGAAAAAAAGTAAAAGTTTAGGGCTTTTTATGAGGCAAAAAAATTAGATATAATTGGGATATATGCTAAAGTTGGGATTTTTTGGGTGTTCGGATTATAGAATTGGGACAAAAGTAAAAGTTGAGACTTTTTACGAGACAAATTCTTTTTTTGATATAATTGGGACAAATGCCAAAGTTTGGATTTTTTTTTCTTAATATTAGGCCATTGGACTCGTAGGGAATTTTAGGGGTAAAAGGATTGCAGTTGTTTGATAAACGAATAAAGTCATGCAAAATTAAAAAGTCAATGTTTTAATGAGATTGAACTTGTTTTCTAATTTTAAATAATTTTTTTGTCGGAATTTTAAATAAAATTGACTTAATCAAATATCTTTAGTAAGGAAAGGAGGAGTTGTGCAATTCGTTCAAATAAGAAATAATTATTGGTGATCATAATCTTGCTAAATATAGTGACAAAGCCTACTAATAACGGTCATTCTATTTTTGGAAGAAAAGAACCAAAAAAGTCCTAAACATGTTGTACGACAACCAATTTAATCCTAAATCTTTCAATTTGCCCAATTCAATTACAAACTTTTTGAAGATTCACCAATGTAGTACTTTTCAATCAACTTGGCTGAAATTGATGACATGGACATCGATCATCCTACGTGAACAAAAGAGTTTAAAAAGTTTAAAAATTTTATTTACATCGGCGCTAACCATGTCACGCCAATGTGGAATGCCTTACTTGATTCATTCAACAGAGTAACTAGAATCTCGCCACATATTTTATACTACAATAAATATCATTGCTATATATTTTGGTGAGAATTCGATTATATTCAACTATCACATATATTTTATTAAATTCTAAGTATTGAAGCAGGAATTATCGTATATTTCATTAAGCTTAAAGGGGTAGTTATATACCCAAAGAGTATATTCTAGAAGATTTACTAGTAAGAAAAGAAATACATAAAATAGAAAACTTTTCTACTTCTAAAGATATGATTCCAAATCATCCAAAACCGATAGGCAATATTCGGTTGATAATATCCAAAGATACAATTCCAACTATTCCAAAATCGATAGCGCAATATTTGGTTGATACACTCTCTCAACCGGAAGAGTTGAGACGATAAATCTTCAACTTGTCCCGTAAAAATTCAAAACGCATTGTAGGAAGAGCTTTAGTGAGAGCATCGCCTAATTGGCCAGTTGTAGAGATAAACCGCACATTGAGCCGTTGTTTGGCGACACGATCAGCATCAAAAATCAAATTTGCAGACAAATAAGTAGCATCACTATTATCGTACCAAAGGATGGGGGGACCTTGAAGATGAAACCCAAGCTCTCGAAATAGTGACTCAAGCTAGATGAGTTCAGCTACAGCATCGGCAAGGGCTTTATACTCGGACTACGTGGAAGAGCGCACTACAGTTCATTGTTTCCTAGAGTTCCAAGAGATTAAGTTAGGACCTAGAAAAATAGCATACCTTCCAGTTGACTTCCTCCCGTCAAAGCTACAGCCCCAATGTGCATCGGAAAGCCTTGCAAGCAAGCATCATTGCATCGGGGAAAGAAGTAAACCAGACCACCTTTTATGCTTGAGATAGCGCAAGATGTGTTTTACAATTTGCCAATGGTCTTCAGTTGATGCATGCATGAATTGGCAAACTTTATTAACAGCAAAGGAGATATCTAGTCTTGTCAATGTCACGTATTGGAAAACTCCAGCTATTGACCAATATAGAATAGCATCGGATAGCAGAGTAGCCCCCGGCGCAGATGGATTTGTGGTTGTAGCCATAGGAGTTCGGATAGACTTGCACTCGGACATCCAAGACCGATGAAGAAGATCATCAATATAACGTCCTTGAAAGAAAAGCAACCCTTCAGAGTGAGTGATAGCCTCTATTCCAAGGAAGAAGTGCAGTACGCCGAGATCATTAATGGAGAACTCTGGATACAATTTCTTTAATAGTGAGATGATAGTAGAAGGTGCATTACATGTAACCAGAACGTCATTGACATAGATAAAAGAAAAAATGACATCAGTGCCTCTTCGATAGATGAACAATGATGAATTTATTTGTGATGCCGAGAATCCCAAATGAAGCAAAAATTGAGAAAATCATTGGAACCAGGCTCTCGCAGTTTACTTGAGGCCATATAGCGAATGATGCAACTTGCAAATATAGTCACGACGAGGTGGGCCCATAAGCTCGGGGGCCTGCTCATTGTACACCTCTTTAAAAAGAACCCCATATAAGAAGGCATTTTGCACATCCAATTGTCGTACTTGCCACCCTTAAGAGATAGCAAGAGACAAAATACAGCGAACAATGGTAATTTTCACAACTGGACTGAAGGTTTCTATATAATCCGAGCCTTTTTGTTGATGAAAACCCTTAACAACCAGGCGAGCTTTATAACGCTCAAGACTACCATCCACTTTGCCCTTAACTCTATAACCCACTTACACCCAATGAGATTAATGGAAGAAGTGCGAGGAACCAAAGACCATGTTCCATTTTTCAACAACACATTAAATTCAATATTCATAGCTGCACGTCATTCAAGGATTTTGTTGGCTTGGGTGAATGAGGTTGGTTTTGTGATGGGGATGGTGACGGTATTAATTTGAGGTGGACGAGAGCGAAGTTGCATAGTGTGGTGCGTGTTGGCTTAGGTGAGGGCGATGGTGGTGGTAGAGAGGTCGGTATGGAGGTGAAATGATTAAGATCATGGAGGGGTCTGATTCTTAGGGTAGGAGAGATCGATGAATCAACATTAGACGAGACTGTGGGAACTAGTGTCAGAGTTTATATTCTCACTACAGTGGTAGGAAGAACGCAAATAGGAGCCGAAGCTCACGGTACTAGAGTAGGCGTAGGAATGGAAGACATAGGTGCTGGACCAAAAAAGGAGTCATAAGGGGAAACATGTTTCATCAAAACGAAATGCAAATGATTAGTGACGGGGTCAAGGCATCGGTATCCTGTATAAGAGGGATTGTATCCTAAGAAAATACGGTGAATAGAGCGGAAATCCATCTTATGGGCGTTATAATGACGTAGATACGGAAAATAGCGACACCCAAAGATTTTTAAAAAAGAATTATCCGAAGGGTGATTATAAACCATTTGAAAAGGGAAGACGCAATTAGTGGCCTTGGACGGTATCCAATTGATGAGGTAGACCGCTGTTTTCGAAGGTGTACTGCTAGTATTGATGAGGGACAGAACCATGAGTAATAATGTTAAACTGGTTTCAACTATATGCCTATGACGCTCAACCGTCCCTTGTTGTTCATGGGTAAGAGGGGTAGAGAGACAATGAGAAATACCAGCTTTTGAGAAAAAAAGATGGGAAGGTACGGAATTTGCTGCCCCAATATGTTTGAATGGCTTTTATTTTTTGTGAAAAATGACGTTCGACAAGAGCTTGAAAAGTATAAAAAAAAAAAAAACGAGTAAACTTATGACTTTGCTTTAGGAGGATAAAACCAAATAAATTTTGTGCAATCATCAACAAAAACAACAAGATATCAATGGCCATCAATTGAAATAAAATGTGAAGGACCTCAAACATTACTATAAATTAATCCGACGGAAACAAACTACAATTTGAAGACAATACTAAGAACTCACGACTAGCCTTGCCCAATTGGCAGGTTGTCCATAATTGACTCAACCGTAAGGACTAACACAACAAATAGAGATGCTCATGAGGATGGCTAAAACGTTGATGCGAGCCATCCATGGAAGTCCATTAAGCAATATTGGTAGTAGGCATTGAAGGTTAATGCGATATGGTGTAAAGACCACCACTACTTGCGCCCGAAAGAAGAACTGCTTTGGTCACCAAATCCTTAACAACAAAGTGGGTGGAATATAATTCAAAGAAAGACATTGTTGTCAATTGCAAATTTTTGAACTGAAAGTAAATGCTTAGAAATATCGGGGACGTGAAGGACTTAATTTAAACGTAAAGAAAGATTTGAAGTAGAGGAGGGAATAAAAGAAGTATCAATATTAGTGATTTTTTAACCCTTATCATTTTTCACGTGTAATTGATCCGATCCATTATAAGCTTCGTAGGAAGAGAGTAATTGTAAATCAAGCGTGACATGATAGGAGACACCGATGTAAGGATACCAAGGTAGAGTGTTGGAAGGTGAAAGTAAAAGAGAGGGAGAGTCATGACTCAAATTTGCATTGTGAGAGTGAGAGGGTTAAAAAGATGATGCATACGAAGGGGTATGTGTAGGGGGCAGGTAATACGGCATACCGGGAGGACGATAGTAGCATGTGGCAGCAGTGTGATTTGTACGTTGATAGATGGAACACCATAGTCCACCTTGTTGAGCACCGTGACCTTGACCAAAACGATCACCGCAACCCCCACGACCTCTAGACTAACCACAGCCAAAGAAAGAGGAACCATGATGGATGGAGATAGAACTAAAGGAATCTCATTAAGTAGAGTTGGCTATAGCAGAGTTAGCCCGAGAGGTAAGCTCGGAGATTTGCAATTTTTGGAAGATCTTAATACTCTCGTGACTAAGGAGAAGGCCTTAAAAATCCATAAATGAAATTAGTTCAAAATGATCAAGTAATGTGGGAATGGTGTCTTGGAAATCAAATCGGAGACCACGAAAGATGTGGATATTGAAATCCTCCGGTTCTAGAGGCTTGCCCGCAGCACCCATCTCATCGGCAATGGTTTTAGCACGCTGAAGGAAATCAACGACCGATTCGTCTTGTTTTTGCTGCAGACGTTGAAGACCGAAATGAAGAGAGAGCCTATGCATTGTGGAAGCTAAGCCAAAGGAAGCATTAGAGCATGCCGGATGGCTTTGCTAGTTGGTTTACTTAGAATGAGAGGTAAAATCGATTTTGATAGGGATGCAGTTAGAAGACTCATGATGGAAGCATTATGTTGTTGCCAGAGAGCTGCTTGGGCTTTATAAGAGGGACACAATTTAGTCCCATCGACATAACCATAAAAATTTGACCTCTTGAGAAATGAGACAACCTGTGCTATTCATAACAAGTAATTGGACTATGCAACGAGCATAGAAAGAAAGTAGTGAGCAGATTCGAATAGAAGAAGCACGGAAGAAGGGTTTGTGGTAGGGGTGGCAGCGCCGGAGCCATGCCGATTACCGTTGTAGAAAAAAAGGGTAGAAGAAGAAAGAAGAAAGAAGAAAGAAGAAAGCAAGGGTTGAAAAGAGGCTTGAGCCTTAGATGGCTCGATACCATATTGAAGCAGGAATCTTTGTATATTTTATTAAGCTTAAAAGGGTACTTATATATCTAAGAGTACATTCTAGTAGATTTATTTCAAGAAAAGAAATACATAAAATAGAAAATTTTCTTACTTTTATAAATACGATTCCAAATCTTCTAAAACCGATAGCGCAATATTCAGTTAATAATATCCAAAGATAAGATTCTAAATCTTCCAAAACCGATAGCGCAATATTTGATTGATACTAAGTTCAAGTTTTTTTTTTTTTCATTTTTCAACACATAGATAGTCTCATTAGTTTATCACATTTCGGTTGAATGTTCCAGTTTCATGAATATCTTGGCTTTTTCTTTTTTTTTTTTTTGTGGGTCTTATCCATTAAATAGTTAAGTTGTTATTACTTGATTGATAACATCGTTACCAAAATTTGGGGACTAAAAATGAAAATCAAATGAGATAGAAATCTCGCTCTCCATAAGCCAGATTTCTGGTGCCTTCACCGACCGTACAGTTGGACAAGTTAAATTTGATTACGGGAAGCGTCGTAACATCATAGATGTTGTTGTGTGCAGCGTTTTTATATTCGATTCCGACCCGTACTGTATAATAGGTGTATCGTAGAACTGTAAACATGTCAAATATACACAAGAAGTCCAAGAAGATTCTGAATTGCTATAATAGTAATGATTTTGCCTATTTTCCAAAAAAAAAAAATTCTTGAAGGCGGCCTCCGCAAACATATCTAAAATATGAGTCCAAGATGATTAGGCCCAATGAACATGAAAGTTGACTGAGGTGGTTGACAGCCGTCACCGGTCATTTTCTTTGCTTTCCTTCCACCTAAAACCACCTCTGGGCGGTGGCGCTACCCGGCGAATCTGATAGTGTTGACCTTTTGACTAAATTCCAGAAATATTTCCTTGGAATTGTAAATCATTAGTTGTTTTGCCGAGGGTCGTAGCTTTTTTCTCGGAGTATAGCATGGGTTACTTCAGCGTCGTAATGTCCGATACTCGAACATTGGCTCGGGACATTTTTTCTACCCCTTCTTACCCCGACAAAGCAGGAACACCTTGCGTCCTTGAACCGATAACCATCTTTCGGCTAACCTAACCTCCTCCGTCCTTCGGGACCCGTTGTCCATCGACTACACCTTTCGGCATGATCTTAGGTCCTAGTAAATATATAGTGCTCTATTCTATTACACGGATCGGGAGCAATTAAATGAATTGAAAAATATTCTCTCAAATATAGTTTTTTTTATATTGCTTATAAAAATGAGTGAACGAAAATATTTTTATTGTCCATCGTTATCGATAAGATTACGATATTATATCAAGTGATACAAGTAGTCATATTCAAAAAGATGTTTCGAAATCATTCATTTTTTACGAAACAAACGAAGTCAAGATATTACTTGTTTTTCGATGTTTAGAAGAAATATATGTGATTGAACTTTCTAATAAGTTATAAGCATTTACAAAGCTCACTAACACGCTGAATCTACTAACTCTAATATCACATTACCAATCTTAATTTGAGGGATTTATCAAACTATCTTCAGTTGATCTACCCATTGGTTTCATATTGCCGGATCTTATTTGATCTATCACCAAGGTTTATCTGGTCGCTTTCGAAATTACAAACTCCTATAACAATTTACGATCATTCGTTTTTCTTAGCTTACCTAATTACTAAGTTTACTGACTTTTGTTTGTACAAGATTATCAACCATAATTCGCTAAACTCTTTCCTATTGAGTTACTACTAACTAATTGCAGCTTACCCACTCTTGTGTAGTAACTCATTTAGCTCTCTACAGGCTCGCAAATCTAATCAACTAATCGAGTGTCTAATGTTTTTTTAAATAGATTTGATATTTAGGAAAATGGATACATATATCCTTCTAATTACACGATATATTATTTATTTCTCGAACCAAGAGATCCGTGAATAGGGATTCTAACGCATATAGAAAAAAAATGGTCCAATGAGGGCGAGAATTTTCAGAAACATTTGGAACATTTCGCTTCTAAGCAGAAGAGCCGTTTTCAAATAACCTTCGATCGATTAAAAAAAAATTGTCTAAATCACTTCGTTTTGTTTTGCTCAGGTTACTTTTCTCTTTGTCCAAATTTCTTCTTTCTTTTCTTTTATTTTTTCGCCTAATTTGCTTCCTTTTTTCTTGTTGAGTTCCGGGAATAACCCCCTTCATAGGTCGGGGCTAATGGAGTTGCGAAAACTTTTGTATATGTACCATACATCTCTAACCTTACTGCTCAACCTAAAAGCAAACAGTTAATGTGTTCCACTCGAGATCTAGATTTTCGGGAGTACCCCAATTCATAAATTGGCTGTAATCGAGTCGATTGGAGTTGAACTCGAGATCTCGACTTTCCATTGGAGATCAAGCTTGGCATCGAATCGGCCCAACTCGACTGGACTACACAATCAGGTCGACGAAGCTGAAACTCTTCGCGGGCTAAGTACGCTTGCAAGCCTCCTAATTTGCTTGAATCTTGCAAGTGGGCTTCCTCGTAATATTTTTGTGCTTTCGAGTCCCTAATTTGTTTGATTTGCGTAATAATGAATATTTCCGTACTCAGTTTATTTAATTACGTTGCATTGCCACGTCACAAATTTTTTTTTTTTTTGTACTGGGAAATTGTACGAAGCGCTGATGCAGTGGACGGGGTTGTTGAGAAAATATTAGGTACAGACGGGGTAAAGCTTACGTGGTCCAGCTCACCATTCATCTTGCGACACGTGGATTTTGTGACCCTACTTGTCAGAAATTTTTGAATCGCGCGGGCATTTCTCTCTCCACTTGACTGTCACGAGAAAAGCCGAGCGAACTCTCTCTCTCTCTCCCCTTCTCCAAAAAGACGAAGATGATGCCGTTCTTCCGTGCTCTCTACCTCCCACCCAAATCGACGCCCGACGATCAAAACCCAGCATAGATAGCGACGGCGGTTCTCTCCCTCCCACCCAAATCGACGCCCGACGCCTTAGGTTTTGACCGCGTCGGTGGTTCTCTACCTCCCACCCAAATCTAAGCCCCCGCGCCTGGATTTCGACGGCGACGGCGGTTCTGTCTCCCACCCAAATGGATGCCTGGCGCTTTGTGCTTGATCGCGACGGTGGTTCTCTGACGCCCTGGGTTTTGACCGCGACGGTGGTTCTCTCCCTCCCACCCACGCCCAAAACCCAGGAGAGACGACGCCCTGCTCTGCGCTCTCTCCCCCAAATCGACTGGTCCGACAAATGCGGCCTTGGCCTTGGCCTTGGCCTTTGCCTTCATCGCCAAATCGACTGGTATCGAATTAAAAAACCTGTTCTTTTTTCCTTTTGATTCTTTGTTCATGTGTCTGGCTGAATCGACTTCTTTTTAGCACATTTGTTATTCTTTGTATAGGTCATCAAACTCTTTTCAGCGTCTTGAGCATCCTACAAGCAATAGGTATGATGTTGATGCTGGAAACTTGTTCAGCTCCTGTTTATTTCTATATCAATCTTCTTGTAGTGTTTTATTGGCGATCCCGATAGTTGTTTCAACTTCCTATTGTGAAGTTCAAAAAACATTTTAAAGATTCTAACTCTTCTGAGTGGATTGCGTGATTAACATTGCTACATACGGCTGCTACAGTGGTTTCATTATAGTAATGCACTATAGTCTCAAAGTTAGGTATTACTCCTGGTTTTAAATTGCAATTTTTCTGTTGATTGTCTTCTCTAGGTGTAATCCTGATATCTTTGTGTTGTAATTTTGTTTAATTCTTCTGCTGTACAAATTATAAGCCTGGCTTCATGGGAGTTGGTTGTATTCGAACAGACCATCTTGCTTTAAGAAATGTTTGTATAGCCATAACTTAGGTCGCATTTTGTTTATCAATGAAAGATGGTAAAATGCAGCTTGTTGTATACTGGTTGTACTTGTTTCCCATGTATACTGTGTGACTTTTACTCTTTTACATAATCCTGTTGTGATAATGTAAGTATAACTCTTGGAGAGATGTTATGAAAATACCAATTATTTTAGAAATTGTTGTGTGTCTTTCTTCCTTGATTTTTTTAGTCGAGTCTGATAATTGTTAGTCCTTATTATCTCTTGGTGACGCATAAATGATTTGATGAGCTGAATGGCAATTCATAAGGCCTTTTTCGAGGGGTTAGCATGTTTTCTGGTACACAAGGTAAATATGCATCTTATGGCAAAACTGCCTATCCACTAGACAAGGTACATTATGCTTGTCTCAAAGAATCTTGATATGGGTTATTGATTATGAGGCTACCAGTTTGATAGTAATGCTTTCTTTTAGAGTAATTTCGCACAGAATCCTAGTTTTCTGGTTGTTGGTAATTGCATGCATTGTTGCATTGGTTTTATCTATCTTGTTCTTGAATGGACAGACCTCTTCCTTTGTCTGAATGTTTTTAACCTGTACAGGCTCTCGATTTCTTTTGCTTTATGCAGTATCAGAAAAAATGTAGCAGTACTTTCCTTACAGTATTGCATTTTGATATATTTGTATGGGAAAATATTGGCTAGTCGAGCATTCAACAAGTAAAGGCGTGATGTGTATGTTCAGTAATCTTTGAATGTGGAAACTGTGGTGGCACGAGTTCTCTATGATAATCTCTGTTTGACAAGGCAATACAGAAAGCATGGTTGTTACTCTATATACAATTGTGTCTCCCCTGGAATTCCCATTTTCTGTTTTCCCTTCTTCTAGAGCACTGAAGCTGCCATGATAATTGCTTACAAGGGGAAACTCCTATTAAAGTTGTTGGACAGCCCAAGCAGAAACTGTTCATTCACAAAAAGTCAAAATTTTGCTTGGCATGTGCTTTCTTGCAATCAATTTCACATGCATGTGTAATTGCTTCTTGTAGAATGATTGTAGGTGGTTTGAAGTTGAATTATAACAGCTTTTTAGATGGTTTCTTTATGCCTCTGCTTTGATACCTTTTTTTTTTTTTTTTTTTGTATGGCTCGACTTATATTCCCTAAAGAAACACCGTGGCTAACTCTATCTTTATGAACACGAAATTGCAGGTAACTATGGCGAGCCAGACCTATCACAACTCATGTTTCAAGTGCAAACATGGAGGTTGCCCCAAAACCCCATCAAACTATGGAGCTCTAGAAGGCATCTTGTACTGCAAACACCACTTTCCCAGTTTTTTAAGGAGAAAGGAAGCTATAACCATCCCAGCAAGTCTACATCAATGTAAAGGGCTGCAGCGTCAACTCCAGAAGCTTAAAATGAACTTTATTATGATGTTTCTTAGTTATTTGATCGGTCTTTATATGTGCCTTTTATTTGTCTAGCTTGATCATCTTGTGGGGGAGCTAGTGAACTTGGTTCCTCCGTTTCTACTTTCCACATACTGTTACAAGCCCTTTCTTACGTTGCGATGGATAATATGCAATTTAGAGTGCGAGGTTGTGAATTTTGACATTTGTATTCTACTGCAGATACGAATTTTGGACAATCTTATTTCAGTTTGCTTTTCGTTTGCAAACTTGTGCTACTGATATTTCATGTCTTATTCCCCTTCTTTTTCCTAACAAACTGTACTTTCCCAGATGAGCAACAAAGGCAGTGAGCAGCCTTTTCAATGGCTACTTAACAATAGAGGACTCACTAAAATATCAATAACGGGTTGGTTGTGTCGCAAGCAAATAACTGTGCTCCGAACTCAAAATAACTGTGTTGCAAAATTTCCACTAGACCACAATCTCTGTCCGAAAGAAATGAGAAATTCAAAACATAAATGACCAACTGAATTAAAATCATGACCTCCTTTAATTAATTAATCACTGTAAGAAACGTCAATAACAGATTGGTTGTGTTGCCACCCAATTCTACAGCCTCTATAATAGAATATAAAATAAAATGATGTATCTCTACGACCCCAAAAACCGAAAATACAAGAGACAAATCATTCACTTATTGAATTTCCTACGTTGGACTAATTTTTTCTAATCGTCGGTAACACAGTTGAAACCATCTCCAGGCTTCCAGGGGAGGGGGCAGTAGGATGATAGGCGAAACCTTCACCAGCCGCTAGCACAAACCCAACTTGCCTCCACTAAATTGCCCATGCTGGAAAACAAAGATAAGGCAATTAATTCTTCCTTTATATTTATGATTTGCTCCTCTTTTTGGCTTCAATATAGAGTACGACTCGTAGGACAGTTAAATAGTAGCCAAACATTCCTGTGACGGACACAGGATTCCTGAAAATCAAGATTGACTCCACCATTGCTACAGCGCCTTTTGCATTTCCCAGCACCTGAAAGAACGACCAATTCTTAGAAACTCTTCCGTTCAATCCTTTTGGTTATTCCAAGTCCAATCAACATCACTTAAAGAATAAATAAACGTCACTAACCCAAACCTGATCAACATCGTTAAAGGATGTTCAGTGTATAGAGAAACAACATGTTCAAAGCAAAAAATACCAATAAGTTAACACAACTCCCCTGCCATTCCTTCCTCCGCTAATGAAAAATAGAAGAGAAAAGGAACATATCACAAAATTACAGAATATGAATGGAGAAGGAAAAAACCCCTCCACCGAATAGATCAAAACAACATATTGCCTCATCCATTTGACACGATTGAATATATTCTTCATATGAACAGACATCTATATACTCTTGAAGGAAAAAACTAGAAACACCATTTATAGGTTTTCCAAATGAAGATTGCACGAGCAGCAAAGGCCATAAGTATTTCAAGGTTAGTTTTCGTGGGAACAATGTGTTCCCACGAAAAAGGTAAAGCCAATCTGAGAATGTCATCACCAAATGGAACACAAATCTTTCACATTAGCAAAAAGCTCCTCATAAGCATATGCCATTGCTTGTGGAAAAGAGGCCTTCGTCAATAGCATCAGACAACATCACACGACTTTATGCGAGTGGGGACCATACTTTGTCGCTATCGCTGTTCATTCAAACTCATGAAAATTTTAGTGGTTGTGACGCATAAAAAGAGATAAATATTGAGCGCATTCTGCATCCACCAAATCTCCCTCTCAAACAGCAACTTAGCACTCCAAAGGTAGCCTAAACTTAGCCCATGTTTCCTCACATGACAATTTGCATTTTGGTATATAGGCAAAGACAAATGTATAAACATGAATCACCAACAAATTCATTGATCTCTTCCCTTCTCTTCTATTTGCCAAGTAAACCGAAAGAAGGAACAATAGAGAGACATCTCTATAAATAGGTGAACGTCTTCACATCTAGGACTGTAAGTTAATCTATCGGTTACATGGATATGTGGATGAGAGAGCAGATTCCTGACAATAACATTTATGCAAATGTATATGTGGACGACTTATAAGATATGTCAAATCAAAGTTTAGCTATGAGAACACACTTAACAATCCTGAAATCCCAAGTGAAACACCTATGAAGCAAATTACCCAATTAGCAGCACAAATCACTAAAAAGATCCCACACAAATCAGAAAATACACGTAATATGGAAATGAGAGTTGATGATCCTAATACAAGGTTACGCGCTTTGAAGAAGTTGCTAAGTTCTTTTACACATTTTGTAGGCACTGAAAATAAGGGAAAAGATCTCAATGCTGAATTATCCAAGGATACTGCCGTTTTTCAGCCTTAAGGTTTGGGAAGTTATAGGAATGGTGTGAGGTTGTTCATCATAATCATTCTCTCAGTATTATAGCTGTGTTTAATGTCGGAGAAAAAATCCAGAAGAAGGCAAGACAAACTGTCCTTCAGCCAGAGTCCGACTATTTCTAAGGAAATCAAAGAAGTCAGGGTAGAGCAAGTGACAACCAGTGACAAAGAATTGGTTTAAGTGCTTATGCATGTCGGCATGGAGAAACTGTGCAAAGGAGATAATACCAGCCAGTCCGGGCCATTTCAGCATGCAGTCATCAAAGTCTCTCTGTTTCAAGTTTATTCAACTTATATAGAAAAATCTTCCTACTAGCCAAAGAAGTCGATTCAGCCAGACTCATGAACAAAGAATCAAAAAGAAAAAAAGAACAGGCTTTTTAATTCGATACCAGTCGATTTGGCGATGAAGGCAAAGGCCAAGGCGAAGGCGGAGGCCACATTTGTCGGACCAGTCGATTTGGGTGAGAGAGCGCAGAGCAGGGCGTCGTCTCTGCTGGGTTTTGGGCGTGGGTGGGAGGGAGAGAACCACCGTCGCGGTCAAAACCCAGGGCGTCAGAGAACCACCGTCGCGATCAAGCACAAAGCGCCAGGCATCCATTTGGGTGGGAGAAAGAACCGCCGTCGCCGTCGAAATCCAGGCGCGGGGGCTTAGATTTGGGTGGGAGGTAGAGAACCACCGACGCGGTCAAAACCTAAGGCGTCGGGCGTCGATTTGGGTGGGAGGGAGAGAACCGCCGTCGCTATCTATGCTGGGTTTTGATCGTCGGGCGTCGATTTGGGTGGGAGGTAGAGAGCACGGAAGAACGGCATCATCTTCGTCTTTTTGGAGAAGGGGAGAGAGAGAGAGAGTTCGCTCGGCTTTTCTCGTGACAGTCAAGTGGAGAGAAACGCCCGCGCGATTCAAAAATTTCTGACAAGTAGGGTCACAAAATCCACGTGTCGCAAGATGAATGGTGAGCTGGACCACGTAAGCTTTACCCCGTCTGTACCTAATATTTTCTCGGGTTGAGAAAATGTGCCACCGTTAGGCCTTTCAGCATATTTATTCTCATGTTGATTGATTTTAGCTGACGTGGACATTACAGTTACTGACATTGACGTCGAAGTGTAGCGTAGGAGAAAATATTAGGTGCTCCTAGAGAGCCACGTCATCTCTAAGACACCTCATTCAATGAACGACACGTGTTCAGCGGGGCTCACATTTCCGATTTTTTTAAAATCTGTTTTTCTCTCACATTTTTCTTTCCGTAAACACCCCCACGGTCCACACACTCTCTCTCTCTCTCCAAGTATCTGCAAAAAGAAGAAGATGATGAAGATTACGAGGAAAATGAATGCGCAGCATAAGCAAAACCAGAAGCATTTCCAACGATGGCGACGGCCCACTCTCTCCCTCTTCAAGTGACAGGATCCCTCACCTTCATCCTTTTTTTTTTTTATTTTCGTGCCCGAATCTGTGGCCAGCGGCAAGGGAGCCGGCAGCGAGGGAGTGGGCGGCGAGGGAGCCGGTGGCAAGGGAGCCGCGGGCTGAGCCACTGACATGGCGGGAGGCAAGGCCGAGTACTTGAACAGAGATTAGAAGAGAGAGATCAGGGGCGGCGAGAAGAGATTTTGCAAAAACTTGGAGAGAGAAAGTGGGCCGTGAGCTGCAAACGGGCGCGAGGACCCCCACCTCGGCCTCTCCGCCCCGCGTCCTCGCCGCCCGCGATCTCGGCCGCTCAGCTCGCGGCTCTCTCGTTGCCCGCCGCAGACGGGTGCAAGGTCGCTTCAGCCGCGATGAGCGGCGATCTCGAACGCGAAGCTCGCCCTCAACCACATCTTGACCCCCGCCGCCGTCTCCACCTCGGCCTCGCCGCCGCCGTGTCCTCGCCGCCCGCGATTTCGGCGGCTCAGCCCGCGGCTCCCTTGCGGCCGGCTGTTGGTTGAAGATGTGAAGATGAAGGTGAGGGGACTGATTAGTGTGAAGGAGGCTTTGCTCCCGGAGGGTGTCCTGGGTGGCCCGCCGTAGGCGGTGGTTGCCCCCCTCTCCGGTCGACGGCGGCACCTATGATTTCACCGCCCAGAAATGCCGTCCTACGTTTTGCAGAAACTTGGAGAGAGAAGGGGGTGGCCGTGGGGGTGTTTACGGAAAGAAAAATGTGAGAGAAAAACAAATTTTAAAAAATCTGAAATGTGGGCTTCGCTGGACACGTGTCGATCATTAAATGGGGTGTCTTAGAGATGACGTGGCACTCCAGGAGCACCCAATATTTTCTCGTAGTGTTGTGTTGTGATTCAGTCAAAATTATCAAGTGGTGCCACGTCATTCTACACATATATTGAAAAAAAAATCCAAATTATTATTCCAAAATTTCTACACGTATTTTAAGAAAAAAAAATTAAATAAAAACTTAAAGTGCCGTCATTTTTTCAAATAAAAGCTCGAAGTGTATATTATTTCAAATAAGAATATAGAGTGCCTTCATTATTTAAAAAAATGACCTAATTGAATGGCATTTTCGTTTTTTTATTTGTAATTTTTTCCCTTTTTTTCTTTTTTCCCTGATCTGTTTCTTCTATCTTTTTTCCCTCTTCCCTCATGGGACATCCCCGGACTCAAACGAGGGCCGGCGTCGGCCGAGGGAAGTCCCGGCAAAAAATCTGATCTCTGGTTGATCAACTGAAACTTTAGGGACCCTTTCCCCGTGCTGATATACGCAGGGCTTGATTAATTCGCAATTGATACCGCGAGGGAGCACAAACCACAGTTGAAGCTACCAATCACAGAAGACGATCTGAGAGTGATTTTCCGAGGAGGGCGACACTACCCTTGATAAGTGCTGAGCATAGAACAGGTTCCAAATGAGAGAGACATGGTTCATATCATTCCGATCGAGAAAACGAAACCTACAGAGGGGAGTCGCGACTCGAAACGGGGTACTCACTCTTTGGATACGGCGACAGCTACACAAAGCTGACAAGTTCTTGGGCAATCGATCGGGGATGAAGACTGGATGATCTCTCGAGACATCAAGTAGACGGAGCAGACAGATTCGATTCTGGGGTTCCGACTCGCCCAACACCTGCCCGGGCAAGGGACGCCGGCCCAGGGGAGGGCGACCCTCGCCCGAAGCCGCCAAGGGCCAGGGAAGGGAGGGGAAAAAGAAATAGAAAAATAAAAAGAAAACAATTACAAAAAAAGTAAAGAATGAAAATATCCTTCGATTTCAGGTCCTTATTTGAAAAAATAAAATCACTTCAAGCCCTTATTTAAAAAATTTCCCGTACTTTAATCTCGAGAAGCAATATGAACAAGGAAGACCATGGTTCAACGACCACAAAAAATGATCAGGACCTCATCTAATATTCGGCAAGGACTGCCGGTATTCTAATGCCGTTTCTTATTCGCACCGTCGTTACGGCGATCCACATCAACAAATTTGACGAAGGTTTTCAGTGCCAAATGATGAAAAGACTTGATTGTGCAAATCAGATACGCCAAGCTGCACTAGATTGCACAAACCAAACAGGTTGAAGACTGCATTGAAGGGAAACAGAAGCTCTAGACTTCAAGGCGATGCGGCTGAAGCTAAACCACGGGCTACGATCCGAGTCATAACCAACTGCTGGCAAAGCGGGATGTCTTCGGAGATCCTTCGGATTCGCATCTTTTTTTCTGACAAATCCCGTCCCATCTATCATAAGATGTGACATCCGATTCATCCTTACAAGCACAAGCAGCGGCAAGCTCTAAGAATGCACATACACGTATTCAATGTCCAGTGATACAATATGCTGACAATCATGAAGCTCCAGACAATTCGCATGACGTACGTCATACGTAATTATAGTACATTTTTACGAGGCTTGCCTTAAATCTGATGCAAAATCTCTAGCCGCAGAGAGCGGGAGAGCTAAAGAGAACCTTAGAACAATACCGATGCAAATCCCGAACAATGTTCTGATGAGTCCTGCTTCATTTTGTGAGAAAGTGACTAAAACAGGCTAAAGTGACCTCTGCAGCTTATTACACTGATCAACTTAAGAAGTCTAACGACAGTCACTGCGGAGGTAGTCCTTAATCTACCGACAATAACCAAATCTTTTGGTTCTCAATCTTACTGCACCTACACGAGCAGATTGACATCCTACTGCCACTAGAACTGACATCCATATGATAAGAACTTGCGCAAACTTATCTAGCTTCTAGAAAGGCTCCTCCCAGTAGTCACCTTCAGCTTCAGCTTCTATTAATCAAACGTCCCCAGCTGAAATGGCTCCAACTTGGTCCATCTTCGCAAATGAGGCGCGAATGTCATGCAGAGACTAGTGCAACAATAGCTGCTTATGGAAATCAAGCTTTGTGCAGGAACAGAATCATACAGATGTTGACCATTTGTAGGGACTAGATCCAGTGCAAGCGCTGAATGTGTACGATCTTTCAGATATAAATCCGATGTTATGCTCGTAGTCCCTGCACCAGCCCAAACTTATGGTTGACTGGAATTAGGCAAGGCTAGGAGAGCAAGATATTAATATCAAAGCCAGATCAGCTTTATCTTCATTCCTTGTCTACATTTCATCTAACTCTACGAGCTGCGCCCGTCTCTCTGCAGCCTTCTTCCTGACAAAAATGCCCCATCTCAATGCTGCCTTAAGCTTTAGCCACCCAATAAAAGCTTTGCCAGATGAGCGGCTCCTATCCTCATTGCAGGCGAAATTCGGCGATAGGTTGGCCATGTGTGCTGATGAAAATGGGCACCCATACTCATCAACGATGAATGAGAACTCGTTCTGACCTCCCATGTTGAAGCTACGGAGGAGATGCTGCACATCCTCGTTCTCAAGCGTCTCGTGGCTTCTCATACGAATTTCCTCCTCCAAGGAAAGGTCCTCAGCTCCCCTGTAAAGAGGAAGACTCGATGGGCCCGCAGCATGAAAGCCAGATGCTGATGCCGGTGAGTGACTACAGCTCAGAAGCTGGGTTTGGTGTGAGGAACTGATTAATGGATTCTGAAGAGGGACTGAAGAGCAATCAAACTGAAGAGTATTGACATCTACGTTTTGATATCTGGTAGAAATACCGTCATTGTACCCTGTGAAGGTTTTGGAGAATGAGCAAGCAAAAACCAGTGAGTATTGGAAGAGAGTAGTTTGCTTTCTGAAGTAGCCCGAAAGAAATATCAAAACGAACATCATAAGAGAGTGAAAGACCCTTCCTAAATGTTGGACCAAAACTTCAAAGAACAAAACAAAAACAAAAACAAAATTGTATACAGAAGCAAACAAATCACTGCTCGTGGCTCTTATTCTTCCGTGATTCAAACTGTGTAGTAGGGATTTCAGGAATACTACAATCTTGCCCCCTAATTTCAGGGTTATATCAGTCAACCCCCTTATGCTCTTGCTATTGGGTGGTAGCTTTTAAGACAGACGTAATAGCGATGGAAGGCTATTAAGACAGATGTAATAGAAGAGGTAGGAGGGCAGTTGGCTAAATCTAGCATGGATCATACACATGGATCATACACGGAAAATAGTACAAACCTTCCATCAGCCCCCTATAGTTTGATTTTGTCTTAGTTTAGCCCAAATGATTGGTTCTAATGTTTGGAACAACAGAGTCTAAAGAACGTGGTGTCCCATGGGCAAGTTCAAGCCATTGTACGGCTAATAGTTAGCAAGCTCTCTTCCATTATGGCATTCGGAAGTCGCGTGTTATTTTCCAATCACTCCAAGTGAGACAAAGGGAAGAGACATTTAAAATTACTTTGCAACTTTTATTGAACCAATAGGAACTCATACCGACTATTTTACAACTACTGAATCGTCGGATTTCATGATCCTGATGTCAAGTGCTTTAGTATCAGACTTGTCAGAAGCCTAATTTCAAATTTAGGACTGAGTTAAATTAAGGGATTAATTATGGAAGTTAAATGAGACAAAATAGATCATGAGGGTTGACTAAGACAGCCGGGAAAGTATATGAGTAAAATGTCTTTGGCCCCGGGGTTTTAAAAAAGGAAAAGAAATTACTTCTTTTACCCCATAAAGCCTACAACTTTCATGTAGGATAAACAAAATTTCTACCAAGAGGGGCGCACTGTTAGATCAAACAGATTTGACAAGATTCCAGACATTTTACTGTTGAAAAGAACAGCAATCGACATAAAAATTATCCAAAACTGTCTGTTTCCTGAATCAACTGTTCGGAAAATGATGAGCACAATGACACTATACAGGAAGAGTTTAGTACTACCTGAATCCGCAGGAGCCTGGTGATCGTATATGTTTGAATACTCTTGTTGACCCATGGGAAATTCAAACTCAATAACATGCATCCAATGGTCGTATGCCTTCTTTACCAAGGTGTCCACATGGACCTTGTGGAATAGAACCATTTCAATTTTTGCAATGAAAAAGAAGGGTATGCAAAAGAACAAGATATTCTACATCTTGTCTACCAAACATCATTCACGAAAACAGAATGTGGTAGATCTCGAATACAGGAATAAGATAAGGCAGTTCATCGAGCAAAGGAAACTAGTATCTTTTGACCTGAAGGCGCCAAAAGATGTCAAAGCAATGATCACATCACACCAATGCTGTTCCTTACAAGATGACACATTTTGCAGCATGTAGGATCAGTTTATAATGAGGCAACAGAAAAGTAGAATCACCTTCTGATCGTCTGAAAGAGAATCTGCAGAGATATACTGTCCATCTGCAATTAAGCCACTGAATTGATGAATGTTATTGAAAACAACTCCTACATTCCTAGCATCATCCGGACGATACACGTAAAGCTTCCCACTTAAGACACATGTCTTAGCAAGCTCTGCAAGAGCATCCCACATTTTGTTTGGCATGCCGCTGCCAAGAATCTAGGAAAAAGCAAAAAGAAGTAATTAACAAAGTAAGAAAAAAAGTATCTCAAGTTTAACCACATTGTTACTTAATTCTTACATTCCTCAGCCTCTGTGAGTCTCTGCCCACAAGACTAGGAAAGTCTTCAACAGGCCAAATCTTTGCCAGAGTAGCTTCAGGAGCAACTGGAGTGTCACAGATTTGTGGAGCCAGATTATGTTGAACAGGGGTGATATTTTCAACTGGTCCTTCGACGCCTTGAGATGGAAAAGAGCTTGAGCTTTCTTTTTGCACTGAACCAGAAAAGGTCTCCCCATTGAACTCCCTAACATCATCCAAGTTATCAAGGGCCTTTTTGACGATTGTATCTCCATGTTCCTGGAAGAAAATCACTTGCTATCTTGCTCAGGTTGGACTAATGGAAGTTTTTATCTCCACTATTGAAGGTACACGCTCTGATTTCAAGTTCTTTTTTAGGCAAGTAATTGCATTCCCATGGCTGAACATTATTCAGAGTAAGTATGCAAGTGCAGCCCAGCGAAAGAATAAAAAAACCTTTGAAAGAACCTCAATTTATTTTACACCTATCGCCACCGATTTCTCCACCACGTAAAGGTCAGGTGCTCGAAAGATATGGAGAGTACAATTGAGGCAAGGCTCCTTAGGGTAAAAGATGCAAAGATCGAGAGAGGACTGGTGAAGAAATAATAAACACATCAACTTGTGTTGTGCAAGTAATTAAGATCATCATGATTTAAACTTGGAGAGTAATAGTTGCAACATGAATGTGTTAATCATTCAAACTACAATCTGATGATGAGTGCCTAGGATTTTCATGGATGACACCAAATCAACTGCTGAAAGTGCTTTCCAACTTACTCATGTTTAAATTTCACTACGGGGTATAGAGGAACACTTAGATTTAGAAGATCACTATCCTCAACTTTGCATAGCAAAGAGCGAAAGCTCAAATTCACTCCAATAAGAAGTCTCTATTATGGATCTAAAAAAAGCATCTGTAGTTTCCTTTTAGTCCTCCTCAAGGACTTCATATTACTTTTACTGATTAATAAAACAACAAAGCATCTAGATGTCCAACCAATTCCTCCTTTCAAGTTCCATATCACTGGTTGATTCTAACACCTAATAAGCCACACAGCTATGGGTAGACATCAAATTACTGATTACATAGATAATAGTGGACAAATTACATGAATTTGGCATGATGGTTTGTAGCGCACAAACTTGATTGACAAAACTCAGTGGGAACTAGTTACTTACCTTCTCTTGGGCAGAAAGTCGATGAGTAGCAACATAAACCCTGTCTTTGATTAGGCCGATCAATTGACCTTGAGCGTCGAATAGAGCACCAAGCTTCCTCATGCTATCGAGATAGTATAAATAAAGTTTCCAACTTATTTTGCAAGTCCTTGCATGACGAATGAGGCAATCCCAGTTCTTCGGTGTTATGCTCTTTCCAAGAATCTATGATGAGTGAACAAACAAAACTTATGTTCTTCGTAGTCAATTAAACAATAATAGAGAATCACTAACTGACTGCTTACCTCTCTCAATTTGTTGGAGTCTGTAAACAGTTGCATTAGAAAGTCCTCCACTTTATATATTCCGAATTCACACAGTTTTTTGTGAGATTTCCCATCTTTGGCAATTTTCTCCAGCCTCCAGACCTCATCATCAGATTTAGGTGGATAATTTTTCTTGTATGCTGTAAAAGGAAGAAAACATATACAGTAAGGTCCCAGTCACCATAAACTCAATAAGTAGAAGCAAACTTCTGATAGGCGTGCAAACTCTCTCCTGAAACTGATCCAAACATTTGCAAATAACAAAGAAACCGACCATCTCTTATGTATCTGAATTTTCATTCAAAATGCAAAGGTCTGTATGAATGAAGCTCTCAATGAGAAAATTGAAGATTGTGGATGTCAAAAACCATGTTTATGGTTCGTCATAAAGGAAAAGGTTTATATGCCGTAAAAAGACTATGAAGGACCTACATTCTCCTCTATGTTCCTTCACAGCGAAGGCATCTGTTTTTGCTTGTCGGATTCGTGTATGCCCATGATAACCTGATGCCACCTTAAGCCCTATCCTAAACATTTTACTCCTATTCCAGCTGGAATTGTCAGTAAATATCAAATCTCCCAGCTCCCCAACACCTCGCTTGAGTGTCACTAGGAGATTTCCAGCCAATAGCGGCCTCTTTCCTTCACGTTCTTTAACCACATAGTTCTCAAACTCTTTTTGAGACCAGTTATCCTCATCGTCTTTGTTGAAGTCACCTTCAAGCACAACGACGTCCAGCTTAATGGAGGATTCTGGACCTGATGTAACCACACCTCCTGTATTAGCGTCAATCAAGGCAACAGAAATGCGCACACCCCCCTTTCCTTCTAGTTTCTTTCCGGTAAATATAGGAAGTGACAGTTTGGTTTGAAGTTGAAGCTGTAAGTGTCTCGCATCACTCCTTGCCATAGATTTAGCATTATCCCTGCATTTTCTCCATGAGAAAAGAAACCATTAGAAATAGGAAAAGATATGGAGGCAGAAAATTGGAAAAGTAACTACAAAGAGAGTCTAACTACCAAACATCTCACTTGGGCAAGTCTTACTACTGGGGAAACTACAAGGACAATAGTTATGTTCTAAATTGGAGCACTGACACTTTGGCGCACAACCGAGTCATTGTGGCCTGACCTCACTGAGCTCTGACTACTTGCTGTGGGGCGGTAGTTGCATGTCTGAGAATTATTCCTCCAAAACATCAATAATGCATAACTGTTCAACACTACACAAAATGCCGTTCTCAGTGGTATTACAGGGGAAGTAGTTTCTTACCTTCTGAGGTGGGGAGAGTGACTGTTTGCAGGCTCCACTGCTTCCCCCTGTTTAATACCACCAACAGCAGAATTTCCAAAGTTGGAGACATCAGAAAAAAGAAGCAGAAGGGAGATAAAACCAATCCATTCCATCAAAAGGAGTTGAAAAACCCACTCGGTCGTTCCTTCTTAAAAACCACTTATTGAGCTAGTTAAGTTGTCTGACCAAAAAAATAAACTGGCTAACTTCTTCAGCCACATTCGAAATCACAATGTTTAGGTAACAGCAGTTGTCTATACAGCTCAAATGAACAATCCTAGGCATTTTCATTTTCCCCTTTGATTCCGTGTCCACACAAAAATTTACATGTGTTTTAGACTGGTTCTGATTCAGCTTTAGGCGATAAAGCCACGGTTGCAGATGTTATTGAGGCAAATGAATGGAGATGGCCTCCGGCAAGATCTGATAATTTGCTTGAAACTCAGATGGCTTTGTGTGGATTGATTGCTCCAAACTCTCGCAATGTAGACAAAGTCAGATCATCTAGGGGCTCTTTCTCTGTAAAGGAGGCTTGGAAGCTACAGAGGACATGTGGGAACAAATTGACTTGGCTTAGGCTTGTACGGTTTACGCCTAATGTGCCAACATATGGCCTTATATATTGGTTAGCAATTCATAATAGGTTGCACACGTTGGAGAGGATGATAACTTAGTGTGACATTTATAGCACTTCAGTGCTACGGTGACAACATGATAAATCTTGAATGCACTTGTTCCTTAAGCATGTATTCTCAAAGCAGATTTTGGGGACAAATTTTACAGCTGCTCTCATGTCCTAGATCTGCAATTAACTGGAAGGTTGAATTCTCTTGGGCCTTGCAGAGCATGAAGGGCAATAGTTTGAAGTTATTAGAGAGGATATCACCCTGGAATACAACAATTTATTTATTATCTCTGGAGCGAGAGGAACTTAGCAAAGCATAAAAATGTATATCCTCAAAGCTTGCTGTGTCCTAGCAGTTGTTTTTCTCCATAAAAATCTCTGTTAGAAGCTAAAATTTGGGAAGATGTTGCGATTTTAAGTGTGGGTGTAGAAATTGGCAAGTTCATGTTGAATAACATTGCTTTAATCTGGTGGCATGGTAGTGTAGAAGCGGAAGACTGTAATGTCATGCTGTCATTTGGTCTGTGGAGTCATTAGATTGAAAGTCAACTTGATGGATTAATTTCAAGATACAACACTTCCATATTATAAGAAGTTGTTCAAAAGGATTTCCCTTTCTTCCCGTCGTGCACTGACAAAAGTCCTCCTTAGTGATCCGCTGGTGCTGAGTGGAGGGCCGTCGCTCAATGGATAAAATGTAATCTAGGGATAACAAGATCTACCCCAAGAGTTCACATCATTGGGATGTTTGGCACCTTGATGTCAGCTCCATATATGGGAGATTATGGTGTACTGGACTTGTATGGGATGTAGTCCAATAAAATGAATTATTTACTTATAAAACAAAGAAATTGTGCAAAGTTCATGCTCAATAAATGCTGTTCAAACAGTCTGTATAAATCAATTAGCTAGCAACCGCTTTTGTAGGTCAATAAGTACATTCAATCCCTTCATGAAACGCGGATAAACAACTCATATTTGAAGTATTGATAGAGATATGTCTAAGACAAAGTGGAAATTTCATAAACTCAGTTTAACTTACCGGTTTCTGAACAGCATTCTCCAATGAGCGCACTCTATCTTCGAGAGCATGCCTGGTGCAACCACACCATGAAAAATGGACACCGTGAGCAACTGCTGTCTTGTGGACATTTTCATAACAAATAGACAAATATCCATATCAAGAATTTCAGTTACTACTACAAATGAATATCGGGCCGAATTACAGTATAAAAAGATAGAAACAAGACTCATCAAATGCATTACCTTAACCAAAGGCAACGCAAAAAGTCAACATAAAGCTGGAATACATATTTATCCAGTACATTGATGGAAGAAGCAAGTAAGGTAATTAGCAGCCATCGCAAAATGCACCTATGTGCAGGTATTAAACTTTGCTGAATAGAATCATGGATTGATGGCTTATGATGATCAATGATATTTTCAGATGGCGAGACAATACACGTGGAAGTTCTACTAGAGGAATCAAATTGATGCAGATAAGCTACAGCCACAAACCAAATGAAATATATTCACCTTTGACAATCTTCGGTCAAGTGAGATTTGGCACGCTCCAGCTCTTCTCTGACCTGTCCAGCAAAGAGCAATAATGAAGAATCACACTGCAATCTGTCGAGTATTTATCTCATTCAAGTTTCACATTACAAGTATCTTCATTGTCCTCCTTATACATGCAAATTCTCATTGACCACATTTTCCTTGATTCAAGAGACAATTCTGTCCAAGCCACTTCATTCACAATTTGGATCTTAAAACAACATGAAAAGCCTAAAATATATTCTTAGTGGAATTGCTTCACAGTAGAACCTAGAACAGTCAGCGGGTCATTTTTACCACTCAAACCATCATTCTATATACATCTCACAGTAATTTCTCATGCGCATTTCTATCCGTAAGGTCAGACATGCGTTTATCTGCTTCTAATTGAAGAGACCAGCAATTGAAGTACAATAAAGACTGCATTTTGTATGTCCAACTTGGCTACTTTATTCATCTTACCACTTTCCGAACATCCTCCTCCGTCAACCTGCTCCTCGGCACGTGATTCCTCTCTGACCGTTGGCACACTTGACTGTGTAAAGATCACCACAAAAGTACAATCAAGATGGGAAAATTTAGCAAACAGGACAGCAAAGTAACCCAGAAACAATAACAGCATACTGGCTAGTAAAAGTTCCCAACAGAGTTTAATTCGACTGAAAAGGAAATACTGCGATTGGCCAACGCCGAATTCGCATAACAGATTCGAGACGGCAACATCTGAGGTCTTTAATACTTCGCATTAAAGCCACAGCACAGACCCACGAACATAAAACAGAGCACAAGCGATTTAGAACTGTCATGGGGCCAAAGCTAATCGATGTTAAGCTTCAACGCAGGCTTCTCCATGTATCTCATTCCAAGAATCTTCAACTCAAGAACCCTTCATTGGCTCGAAACGTGGAGAGGGAAGAGCCAACTTACTTCGTTCGAGCGGTGCGTGGCCTCTTGAGCAGACTTGCTTGACCTGAAGAAGTGGAAGGCGAAGCTCTCTTTTGCAACGACATGATTCTCTCTTCTTTCGCGGAGCTTTTCAAGAACTGGGGAAGTTTCTGAAAGTTGGAAGGATTTGGCTGCAGAACAGATGTGGCAGAGTAACGAAGGAGACGATGAACAGTTCATGCAAGAACTCAAGATCAAACTCAGAGTACGGGTTTGTAACCACCACTTCTCCCTGGGGAGTGGAGGCGTTTTATTCTGTACTGTCATCTTCCGAGAAAAGTGAAGAACATTTCCAGGAAAGGTTGCCGGTTTTGAAAATTTGTTTTTTTCTTACCTTTCTAAGATTTTTAGCAAATGCAATTTCCTTCCCTATTAAATAATTGAGTTTTTTTTGCCTTCGACGCGAGTTTATGGTAAATCTTTTCGACCCGATCTCTACGTTCGATTTGTTGTTGCGTCATTTATTAAGTTCGTTCATCTTATTAACGACAAATCCTGATAAAGTTGTCTTGCGGTTCTACTGTAATAACGCCTAACTGTTCCAACTTAGTTTTAAGCAAAATGACAATATATTGTCTCATGTCTTGTGTATTACTGAAAAAAAAAAAAAAGAAGATGATGATTTTACTTAATTTTGTTACGGGTACTGAAAGACATGGATGCGTGTGGTTTTATCCTAAACAGTACCGACGGGACACATGATACGTAACACGACACGACACGCCGACTCGTGATTCTAAAAAAATAAAGAATTTTGATAGGTTGGGCCACGTTGTATATTAAATATATATATTTTATATATACATGATCAATTATCATGTAAATATAAAAATATCAACGATGAATTTTTTTCCTTCTTCTTCTAGAGATTTACGATTATGTTTTTTTTTTTTTGGACTAGCTTAGTATATTAATTTTAGGGTGGCTAAGTATATGACTTAAGTATATATTCATTTTGACTCTTAATTTATTGAAAATGTTTAAAATTAATCACGTGTGTGTTAAAATGCTACACTCGGGCGTCGGCGTGTCTAGAACGCTAATCACGTGTCGGAGAGTGTGGGAATGTCGAAGAGTGTAGGACACGATATGCCGACCCTCGAAGAGTGTTGATGTACATAGGTTTTATCTTGGATGATGAATATTGACAAAAATCATGTGTTTTATCAAATTGAAAATTTTGTAGGATAATAAGTTTAATTGGGGACAAGTGTCAAAAAAAGCCTTAAACCTATTGTATTTGTACTAATTTATTCATAAACCTTTTTTGATGCCAATTTAGTTCTAAACCCTTTATATTTGTGCCAATTTAGTCTCAAATTTTTTGTATTTGTGCTAATTCAATTGGCTAATTTAGGATTGAATTGACATCAAAATAAAATATTGGAATTGAATTGGTACAAAAAAAAGTTTAGGGCTAAATTAACATCAATATAAAAGATTTAAGACTGAATTAGTATTAATATAATAGGTTTATAACTTTTCTGATACTTTTTCCAATTAAATTGCGATAATGGAATTGCACGGATAAGGTTAATGGGTACTAACGTGGAAAAGTATTTCCTCAGTTAATTAACAGAGCGCGTGGATTTGAGAGAGAGAGAGAGAGAATCAATGCGCGCGGATTTGCCCTTGCAATTGCAACCCAAGCGCGCAAAGTGGGGTCCACTCATTCGCTTTAGCCAACGCCAGCGCCGCAGGCAGCTTTGCTTTCCGTCGCTCGTTGCCAAAACCTTGGAGCTCACGTCTAATCCTCTGACGCGCTTTCCTAGTCCGGTGATGACGTGTGGATGGGTGACGCAAAAATATCTCGATAAAGCCCCCAAAATTTATTCAAAATTGAAATTGCGCCCACCATCCCGTAGGAGATGTGCTTGCGCGGGCAATAGCTAGTAAATTCCATAGGTAAATTATGAAATATATAATTGCCATCTGAATTAATTCTCATTTTCGTTCCGAGAGAAAGAACATTTCATGGCGCACTAATATTTTATTTAATCTCTCTCTTTTCTTAACGGGAAAATTACGATATTTTCTCTTCTCATAATTATAATTTTATTAATATAGTAACGACCCACGTAAGCAAACAAAAGGGCAATTTCAAGCGACAAACAAAGGGAAGCCAAAAAGCCAAAGCTAGATAAAATCTAAAGTTTAGGCTACTATGGATGTTCTCTCTAATATCTAGTAAGTTCATCTAATATTCTCCGTCGCATTCCAAAATCCATACCCAAAAGTTCAAGGATTAGTTGACCATTGTTTGTAAAACAAAAGAAAATTTCCAATTAAAGGCCTGAAGCGACATCATTTTTTCAAATAAAGACTTAAAGTAGAGCTTGCTTCAAATAAAAAGCTAAAGTGCCATCATTGTTTTAAAAAATGGGTATGAACAAAGGTATTTTCGTCATTTGCATTTTTTGAATTTTTTTCCTTTTTTCCTCTAATTTTTTCCCTTCCTTTTCGTTGGTGGCCAACCACTGGCGAGGGCTTGGCAACCTTGTCGGGGCAAGGCGACCCTCGCCCTGCCTAGGCGAGGATGAACCTTGCTCGAGACCGGCCACCGGCGAATAGTAGGGCAAAAACAAAGAAAAAAAAAGAAAAATTTTAAAAAAATTTAAATGATGAAATTACCCCTGGTCATGCCCTTATTTGAAATAATGTATGTACTTTAAGACTCTTATTTGAAACAAATCCACTTCATACTTTTATTTAAGAGAATGAAGGCATTTCAAATCCTTATTTGAAATTTTTTCTAAAATAACGGACGGCATCTTCAACCGAAAATAGTGATTTTATAAGCAATATCAATATAATAAAACCTTTCACCGCAAGCAAAAGTTTGGAGCGTCGTAAATTAATCCACATGAGAGTTCCATAAAATCCCATATCATAGCATTTACTTAAGTAATCTCCTGTTGACTTTCTGCAGCCGAAGAAGCATCGGTCAACTCTCTTTGTCTCGGCATGGTAAGCAGGGGATGAGTTGCTTAATTCGTCCACACGTCAAAAATAAGTTCCGGTAATCAGAATATCAGCCAAATATATTGATAAAACCCAACAATTGTCAATTTTTCTCTGTTTGTTAAGGATTCATAATATACGACTATCGGTTTTTCTATTCTACGGTGGCATTAATTACTCAAATATCGTGCCTTTGGTCAATGTCGATCCACAAATTACATCTCGTTTTTTGGTGATTGGCGACAAGTGGTACTTGATTCCAAAGAATTTTGAACCGGATTTTGCAAATTCAAAATTCAAGGATCGCGTAAAAAATGTAAATTAGGCTCAACCGTCATGATCCAGAATCTTACCACTCCACTAAGCTGAAGCTAACATGACTGGTACTCGAGGGAGCATCGATGCTGTTTTAGTATGTCAAACACTTATAGGAAGTTTGCTCAAATTAGCCATTGAAAAATTTGTTGAGTCGTCCATACTTAACTCTTAGGATTAAAAGTTAAACTCAAATGTGCTAGAGATCTCCCATCACGTAAGCCAGATTTCCGGCTCCTTCATTGACCGTACAATTGGATAATTTTAAATTTCTCTACGGGCAAAGTGTTGTAACATAATAGATCTATGTGCATGACGTAATTATGCTCGATTCCGTGTTTTTTTGTTGCTTTTAGAATGGGATTAAAATGTTATTTTTTCGTGAATAATTGTAAGGACGTGATATCGACACCACATTCGTTGAAATTTTAATTTTTGTAGTGATTGAAACATGTTCTATATAGGAAAACTTCACAAATAAGCTCTTCTTTTAAGTTTCTTTGAACTAACTCCCTAACCATTTTAGTAAGAACAATTCGAAAATTTTTAAAACTTGCATAAAAAAAAAAAAAAACCTTGATACTCAACTTGAAGAGATCTCTTTGACTTGTGTATTGGCAAAATCAAATTTCCAAATTCAGCTCAGTAAATCTTGTAAAAGAAGCCACACATCTATATCTCATTGATAAACTTAATTCGATTTCTTGGAATAGAGATCATCGTTTCATTCGGGTACCTCACAAGCTTCTGATACACTAAACATGACTTAACTCGCCTTATCGAGATATATAGGAAAAGTCTCCGTGGCCAATGCCCTGAATGTCAAACCCAAAAAGGTTGCCCGCGAGCAAGCAGCGCTTGACTGGTAGCCGCAAGATTCAAGCCCTCACTCACCTCATGGTAGCCAATCGATCCCGTAGTCTTCAGTATCTAACGAACAATACAAATAACATCAGAATTAGACCACCCTTCATATGCTACGTTTGCTTATTTCAGTGGAACCATACATGAACATTCGTCGAATCTCTCGCCACTAATGAGGCCATCACTATGTCCACTACAGGTTTTCCGAGAAGTTCGTATGCATTTGCCATGATAATTACACTTCGATCAGTCCTTATCAGTAATTCGTATCAATGAGCTAATGCAGACAGAGGGATGATCAGAAGATATGTATCAGAAAGCACCAATATAACTTTCTTTGTATGCAGTTACAACAGTTTGTAAGTTGGCTAGACCTAATCAAACCCCAAATGAGAGGATAGCAGTGTGGCAAAATGGAGTTGAGTATCGTGCTTGAGACGCCAAATGAGTTTGCATTTTGAGCCAGCTTCACATTTACTTGTTAAGCTCCCAAATGGGACTGATCACAGGAGATATCATAAAAATGTCTGTTAAAAAGTCCAACCCAAAAGCTTAAATAGCATGTGGAAATTGACTAATGGGGGTGGGCCTACATACTCAGACAACACTGGCTCTGGTACCATGTTAGAAAGTCCAATTCAAAAGCTTAAGCTAATAGGTGAAGAGAGACCACATGAATATAGAGAGCATATAAGACTCGTTGTAAGGCAATGTGGGACAACAACTTTAACAATATCCATCTTTTAAACTCATCTAATGGCTTCCAATTGCTAATTTGAGCATTCCAGAGTTGTGGGGTGTTGGGTTTTCATTGGCACACTCTCTATGCTTGCTCTTTGTCCATCTCTTGGAAAAAAACAGAAAGAAAAATAACAAACTGCTTTCCTTAATGAGAAGAAATGAGCTGATGAAACTCCTACTCTTCTACACATACATGACTCTGTCCGATGAAAAGGATTATGACCCAAAACCAAAGCTGTAGATGTGATAACATTCTACTTTCGGTCCAGCAAGTTGCATCCACACCACATTCTCATCACAGCTAATAGTAATTCTGCATATTCTCAGTATAGAAGTTGTAAACTTTCTTCTCAATTTTTCAACAAGACAGGCTAGGAGCAATAGCATAACGCGAAGCAATCGTCATTATAGGGAGAAATTCAACGTACTGAAGGCTAGGAAGCTTGATGGTGATCCGTCATGCTCTCTGAATGGCTGTACATTTTCATCTGCTGAAGGCACCACTTGGTTCCCACTGTCATTTTGGTTCCACACGGTATTTTGGCAATTGAGACTTTGTGAGGGTGTTGGCACTCCAGCAGCAGTAATGCCATTATATCCTAGAGAGAGAGAGAGAGAGAGAGAGAGAGAGAGAACATTTAATCGATCAGCATTTGATTCCACACCTACTCTTCTACACACACAAATCTGTTCAAAGAAAAGGATTACGACCCAAAACCGAAGCCGTAGAGTTGATAACATTCTACTTTTGATCCAGCAAGTTTCACCCACATCACATTCATCATCATAGCTAATATTAATTCGGCATAGAAGTCCTTAACTTTCTTCTCAATTGTTCAACAAGACAGGATAACACAATACCACAACGCAAAGCAAACGACATTACAGGGAGAAATTCAACGTACTCAAGGCTAGGAGGCTTGATGGTGATCCGTACATCTGTCCAAATGGCTGTACGTTTTCATCTGCTGAAGGCACCACTAGGTCCAAACTTTCGTTTTTGTTCCACATGGCATTTTGGGAATAGAGACTTTGTGATTGTGTTGGCAATCCAGCAGCAGTAATGCCACTATATCCTGGAGAGAGAGAGAGAGAGAGAACATTTGAATGATCAGCATTTGATCCCACACCTAAGAGACTTGCTTTTCCTTGCTTGCCCACATTCGTGGTCTGCATCGGTGGTCAAATCATACCACATTGTGCTTCTGGAGTGCCTCAAGGTTGTCACATCTACACACCCTTGTGTATGAGGTATATGTGGAGAAGGCACTGTCTCCTTTTTAACATAATTTATCTTTTGAAAACCATTAGACTTGTAAAACAACAGGTGCGCTTGGTCACAAATGGAGCAAGTTCACTTGGATATCCGTAGAATATTACTTTCTGTATGTTCCACCTTTTATGTCGAGTAGTACATCAAGCACATATTTGTGACTCACAAGATGCTCAATGTAGCTTTACTTCTCTTTGCATATAGCTTATATAGTTGTTCGAAAAAAGCACATTATAACGTTTTTGAGGTTGGTTTCATGTCGCATGTACCAGAAAATCGATCTAATGTACATAAATTCATACATGTACAGCCAAATGGATAAAGTGTACTCAATTAGGTTCATCTTGCAACAATGGAAGCTTATGGAATTTAGTTTTGTGCTTAAAAGGGAGAGAGAGTTTTTTTAGAGCACGTACATTCAGCAGCAGAGCCCACATTTGCCAGAGGAGCTTCCGAACCAACAGAGCAACACAGATTCGTGGAATCAATTTACATCGAACAGGGGTGAAATTTTCAATTTGTAAGAATTGAGAGGAAAAAGCTTGCGCTTTTCTTCTGCATTGAACAAGAAAAGGTCTCTCCATTGGACTCCATAACATCATTCCAGTTATCAAAAGCCTTTTTCATGATTGTATCTCCATGTTCATGGAAGAAAAACCCTCGGTATATCACTCAAGCAGGACTAATGGGATCACTTATCTCCCCTATTGAAGGTACACGCTCTGCCTTCAAGGAGCAATATCTTTTTTGGGCAAGTGATGTTGCATTCCAATTGATGAACAAGTACTTAGAGTAAGAAGGTAAGTGCAGCATAGAGAAAGAAGAATAAAAGAAATATTGAAAGAACCTAAATTCACTTTAGGCCTATTGCCTTCCATTTCTCCACCACATAAAGGTCTGGTGCAATTTTAACTACGGAATACAAAAGCTTGAGATGGAAAATTACGCTGAATCGGGGTGAGATTTCCAGTTTGTCCTTCAAAGACTTGAGATGGGGAAGAGCTTGAGCGTTTCTTCTGCATTGAACCAGAAAAGGCCTCATCATTGAACTCCCTAACATCACTCCATTCATCAAAGGCCTTCTTCACGATTGTCTCTCCATGTTCCTGGAAGAAGAACACTCGGTATATCGCTCAAGCTGGACTAATGGAAGTATTTATCTCCACTGTTGAAGGTACACGCTCTGTCTTCAAGCAAGAATTTCATTTTTTGGCAAGTAATGTGCATTTTAATGCATGTACTTGCTTTCAGAGGAAGTATGTAAGTGCAGGACCAAGAAAGAAGAACTAAAAAACATTTAAAGAACCTCAATTCACTTTACGCCTATCGCCGCCCTTTCTTCCACCACATAGAGTTCAGGTGCTCGAAAGATGTAATGGAGAGTACATTCCAGGCAAGGGCCCTCAGGCTAAAGATGCAAAGTTGAAGGAGAAAGGACCAACAAAGGAATCAAATACGTGTCAACTTGTATTGTGCAAGTAATTGAAATTTTCGTGCTTTTAAACTTGGAAAGTGATATCTGCAATTGATTGTGTTAATCGCTCAAACTACAATATGATGATGATTGCCTCAGATTTCCATGGATGACACCGAGTCAGCTGCTAAAAGTGCTTTCTAGCTTACAAATGTCTTTTATAGTACAATTTTAACAACGGGGTACAGAAGGCCACTTAAATTTAAAAGGTGACTATCCTCAACTTTGATTGCAAAGAGCCGAAGCTCTGAATCACTCTATTAATAAAAAGTCTCTATTATGGATCTAAACAAAGCATATTTATTCTCTCCACAGCACTTCATATTACTTTTACAGATAAAGAAAGGGGGAAAAAAAAAAAGAGCATCTAGATGTCCAACCAATGCCTCGTTTCAAGTTTCCATATCTCTGATCAATTCTAACACCTATTAAGCCACACAGCTAAGAGTAAACATCAAATTACTGACCAAATAGATAATATGGGACAAATCACATGAATTCAGCATGATGGTGTGTAGCGCATGAACGGGCTTGATAAAACTCAGTAGGAATTCCCTAGGTACTTACCTTCTCTTGGGCAGAAAGTCGATGAGAAGCCAAAAATGCCCGGTCTTTGATTAGGCCGATCAGTTGACCATTAGTGTTGAATACAGCACCATGCTCCCCCATGTCCTCAGGATAATCCAAATAAAGTTTCCACTTTGTTTTGCAAGTCTTTGCATGGCGTATGAGGCTCTCCCACTTCTTCTCTGTTATGCTCTTTCCAAGAATCTATGATGAGTGAAGACACAAGACTTACATTTCTGGTAGTCAATCAAACTCTTAATTGGGAATCATTAACCAAGTACTTACCTCTCTCAGTTTCTTGGGGTTCGTGAACAGTTGCAGTAGAAAGTCCTCCACTTTGTATATTCCTGCTTCACTTAGTTTTTCGTGACATATCCCATCCTTGGAAATCTTCTCCAATCTCCAAACCTCATCATCAGATGCAGGTGGATGATGTTTCCTGTATGCTGTAAAATGAAGAGAACATATACAATAAAGTCCCAGTTGCTAATAGATTAATTTGTGGAAGCAAACGTCTAATAGGCATGCAAGCTCTCTCCTGAAACTGGTATAAAATGTCAGCATTTGCTAATAACAAAAAAGCCTATTGGTTCTTATTTATCAAAGTTTTCGTTCAAGTTGTAAAGGTCCATACAACATGAAGCTCTTAACTATAAAATCTGGATCCAAAACCGTGTTTATGGTCAGTCATATAGGATTCGGTTTATATACTGTAAAAAGATTATGAAGGACCTACCTTCCCCTCTATGTTCCTTGACGGGGAAGGCATCTGTTTTTGCTTCTCGGATTCGGGTGTTCCCACAAAAACCCGATGCCACCTTAACCCCCATTCTGAATTTTTTGCTCCTATTCCAGCTGGAATTGTCAGTAAATATCAGTTCTCCCAGCTCCCCAATACCTCCCTTGAGCTTCACTATGCGATCTCCTGCCAAAAGCGGCCCCTTTCCTTCTCGTTCTTTAACCACATAATTCTCAAACTCTTCTGGAGCCCAGTTCTCCTCATTGTCTTTGGTGAAGTCACCTTCAAGCACGACGACATCCAACTTAATGGAGGATTCTGGGCCTGATGTAACGACATCCCCTGTGTTCATATCAATCAAGGCAACGTAAATGCAGGCACCCTCGTCTCCTTCTATTTTCTTTCCAGTAAATAGAGGAAGTAGCAGTTTGGTCTGAAGTTGAAGATGTAAGTTTCTCCCTCCATTGTTTGCCATGGATTTAGCATTCCCCCTGCATTCTCACCAGAAGACAACCATTAGAAATAGGAAAAGATACAGGAGGAAAACTGGATAAGTACAGATAAAGAGAGATAAACTTCTCACATCTAATAATTCAAATTTTTTACAGAGAAAAAAATAAAATAAAATGCTCCACTGCTCATAAGATACAAAAGTAATATCCTAAATGGGAGCATCGACACTGTGGCGCATTATGAGTCCTTGTGGTCATACACTCACTGAGCTCTGACTGCCTGTGTGGGGTTGCAGTGGTGTGTCGGACAATTATTCCCAAAACATCAACAATGTATAACCGGTCAAAACCACACGTAAAGCCTTTTTCAACGGCATCACTGGGGAAGTGCATTCATACCTTCCGAGGTGGGGAGAGTGACTGTTTGCAGGCTCCACTGCTTCCTTCTGCTCAACACCACCAACAGCAGAATTGTCAAAGTTGGAGAAAATGAAGCAGAAGGGATACAAAACCAATCCATTCCATCAAAAGGAGTTGAAAAACCTATTCTGTCATTCCTTCTTAAAAAGAACTTATCTAACTACCTTATTGAGCTAAGCTCTTCACGCTCAATTGAAATCAGTCTTTTACCAAACAGCAGTTGTCTATAAAACTTGTATGAATAATCCCAAATATTTTCATTTTCCCCTCCATTCTATGTCCGTGAATTTTTTTTTTTTTTTTTTTGTGTGCTTCAGAATGGTTATGATTCATCTTTAGGTTATGAAGCCACAGTTGAAAATGTTATCGAGGAAAATGAATGGAGATGGCCTCCACCAAGGTCAGGTGATCTGCTTGAAAGTCAGATGGCTTTGTGTGGGTTGATTGCTCCAAACTCTGGATCTGTAGAAAAAAGTGGTATAAACTGGATCATCTAGGGGCTCTTTCTCTGTATAGGAGGCTTGGAAACTAGTCAGGAAATGAGGGAACAAAGCGACTTGGCTTAAGCTTGTATTGTTTAAGCCTAATATGACCAAAAATGGCTTTAGAACTGGGCTGGCGAATCGTAATAGGTTGCACAAAAGCATATCCTATTTCAAGATATGAGGCTTTCCTATTAAACCAGGTCGTTCAAAAGAATCTCCTCTTCTTTCAGTTGAGCAGGGACTTGTCAGCCTTAGTGAGCCAACAGTACCGAGTGGAAGGGCCGTCGCTCAACACGGGTAGTGTTTTTGCTGGTGGTACTCATAGTGCAGATGCGGGAGACTATGGTGTCATGTTGTCATTTGGTGTCAATAGGTTCAAAGTCAACTTGATGTATTAATTTCAAGATACAAGGCTTTCTTATTATAACAAGCTATTCAAAAGGATTCCCTTTCTCCCTGTCGACCAGGCACGAAGGTTGGCCTTAGTGATCCGACAGTGCCGGGTGAAAGGGCCATTGCTCAACATATAAAAGTTACTCTAGGGATAATAGGCTGATCTTTCCCAATAGTTCATATCGACGGAAAGGTTTGGATCGTCGATGTCCGCTGTATGTGCAGGACAATATGCTTTACAGGACTTGTACGGGATGTAGTCCTCCCCTGTTTTTATCTTACACAGGCCGTCCAATAAAATGAATATTTACTTGTAATAGAAGCAAATTGTGCAAAGTCTGTGCTCAATAAACGCTGCTCAAAGAGTCAGTATAAATCAATTAGCTAGCAACAGACCTGTTGATCAATAAGTTCATTCAATCACTTCATGACATGCAGATAAGCAACTCATTGATGGAGATAGGTCAGAGACAAAGCGAAATTTTATAAATTCTGTTTATCTTACCAGTTTCTGAACAACATTCTCCAATGAGTGTATGATATCGTCGAGAGCATTCCCTGTGCAACTACATCATGAAAATTGACACCATGAACAACTGCTGTCTTGTGGACATTTTCGTAACAGAAAGACAAATATCCATACGTAACATTCTAGCTATTAGTACAAATGTCAGACCTAATTACAGTATAAGAAGATGGATACTAGACTCATCAAATGCATTTCCTTAATCTAAGGCGACACAGAAAAGTCAATGTAAAGGTGGAATACATATTTACCCAATTAAATTGATAACAGAAGTAAGTAACTTTAATTAGCAGCTATCTCCAAATGCACCATTAGCAGAAAAAAGTATGTGCAGGTATTACACTTTGCCATACAGAATGATGGCATATGACACTTGATGATATTTTTAATTGGTGGGACAAAACACATGAAAATTTTACAGAGGAATAGTTGATGCAGATAAGCTACTGCCTACAAACCAAATGAATAAATTCACCTCTGAAAATATTCGGTCGAGTGAGATTTAGCATGCTCCAGCTCTTCTCTAATCTGTCCAGCAAAGAGCAAAGGCGAAAAATTACATTGCAAGAATCTTCTGTCACGTGTTCATCACATTCAAGTTTCCACCTGTATCTTCGACATGAAAATTGCCATTGACCACTGTGACAATGCTGATTAAAGAATCTGTAGAATATAGCCGAGAGAGAAGAAGCAAGAGGAAGAAGAAGAAGAGAAGAAGAGAGGAGGAAAAACAGATCGTGAATTTCAATAATGAGTTCTCTGTTTTTCTGTGTTACAGAAAACCCTACTCCTATCGTTATATTGACAAGAAATTGTACTTGACCATAATACCCTTATTTATGTTAAAAGAAATAAAACACAGAAATAAACCCTATATCTTAAGTAACGTAACACTCCCCCTCAAGCTGGAGCATATAGGTCACCCATGCCCAGCTTGGAACAACCAACAACAAAGGCGGGACGAAACAACGCTTTAGTGAAGATATCAGCAAATTGATCTCTAGAGGCAACGTAAGGAGTAGCAATCAACTCCTGCTTCACAGCATCACGAACAAAGTGGCAGTCAACTTCTATATGCTTAGTTCGCTCATGAAAAACCGGATTTCCAGCAATATAAATAGCTGCCTGATTATCACACATCATATCAATGGGTTGATTAATAGAAAATCCAAGCTCTTGAAGAAGGGATTTCAACCACAACAATTCGGCCACAGTATGTGCCATAGCACGATATTCAGCCTCCGCACTAGATCCGGCAATGGTAGTCTGTTTCTTGCTTCTCCAAGTAACCAAATTGCCACCAAGAAAGGTGCAATAACCAGTCGTAGACCGCCGATCACATGCTAACCCGGCCCAATCAAGCATCGAATAGCCAATTAGAGTGGAAGAACCGTTCGGTTTTGTTAACACCTAAATTTTGATTTTTCTTAAATCATCCATTTCAAGCATAAAAATAAGAACTAGTCATAGTTCTCACCAAAAATAACTTTTCATGCATCGCATATTTATTTTCTGTCGGTCATTGCATTTAAGGTCAGAGGTGAATCAACCGAGCTTAATTTTGACAGCGAGATGAACCAAGATCAGTGTGAAGTGTTAGATCTAGGGGTGTGCCGAATTTGTTTAAATCAAGAGGACCTAGTTTTGAGCCTAATTCAGTCCATTTAAGCTCTATTATTTAATTAAGGTTTTCAACTTAATGTCCATTATTTAAAAAAAAAAGCCTTAATTTGGGCATAAAAAAAAGAAAGACAAGTTCATGGGCTTATGATGGGGGATGTGCCGAATTTGATCAACCCATGTGAGGTTTTACTTAATTATTCATTTAATTAATTTAAGACCAGAATTGCATTTTTAAGCCCATTAGGAAAGGCCATTTACGGCCATCAATTCACCAAACTCCTCATGGCCGAACTTCTCATTGTCCTAGTGGAATTAGAACTCTTCAAAATTGCATATTTGATTAAAGAGTTTTAATAACGTAGGATTCCTATCTAGATAGAGTTTCATCAAATGTGGAAACTCGAAATCTAATGGCTGCAAATTAATCCTATTCGGTTTTAGATTGTCGATCCAATGGTCACTAGGAAGTCCTACTCCTACTAGGACTTCAAGGACCAAGCTCTATATAATAAGCTCTTCACGTTAACGCAGGGGGGCTGGAAAAACCCTGAAAAATTTCGACACGTATAGAGCAAGGGCTGAATCTTGGTGCATCCGCTCATCAAATTCATGCATTAAGGCTGCCGTTTGAAGCTCGCACGATCACCCCCATTCAACCTTTGTGCCGTGCCCAGTTCGTGAGTTTGTTCAAACTCATCCGAAGCCACCTGAGTCCTCCACCGTCCATCCAAGCTGCTTCCTGTTCCAGCTTTCTGTTTGGATGCAAATCAGCCCTCTTTAGTGGTAAAAGAGCTTCCTTTTATTTTGATTCTCGAGACCTCACAAAGTACCTCATATTGTGTTAGAATTTTGACGATTTCGGAGCCCGATTTGAATCAAAAGGGGACTGTTTCAGGCAGATATACAGCTTGTGCGTGTGCAGAATTTTAGCTTGGGAAAAGGTAATTTTTCTTAACCTTTGATTGCAATTTGTGCTTGTTTATTTGGAAACTTGCATATATGTTCTCACACTTTGATGAACATACTTGAATTGCAATTAAAAACGAAAGTTGAACCCTTTTCAATCTAGTTTTGCTCAAAACCGAAAATTACCAATGGTAGGATGAAAATCTGATTTGTTTGAGAAGAGAATTCGTTCATAAGATAGGCTGGATTTTCGTGATGTTCTTGAAAATTGCTTGACATCAATTAGGGAATATCTTTTCTCGAATAAAATTGTTCGTCCTTGTTGTGATCTAAATTGGATTGGGAAAAGATTAGATTTTTTTTTTTTGTTGAATTAAAAAAAAATCAATTTTTGGTAATAAATTCTATCATGGCCGAATGTCACACGTTGGAAGTCCTTGCTTGAAATTCCCATGTTGGTTGGTCGACTGGAACTTATCTATTGGGTGTTCGATCATGGCTTTGTGTTATTGATAGGAATTGTGATTGTTCGATATTATCTCCTGGTGTGAATAAAGATTCGACTAAATTGAAATTTTATCCGATTTGGCTAAGTTAGATAATTTTTTACTCATGGATACATTTTTTTAGCTAGTCGTTATCTTTAACACATGCGAAGTGATTTGGATGTTATATGTCGTTATCTTATCTTATCTCTGGGGATTTTCTGAACACATTTGATTAGAGATAAGGTTTGTATGGATTGAATGTCTATCTTTTTTTTTTTATGAGGATTATCTAAAATTAGATTTTCAAATCTCAAAGATAATTTCTCAAATTAAAAATGGATTGAGTTTTTGGATGAGGAAAGGTGGATCTCCAATGCCATATTTTCGGCCACCCCTCTTTGAATTTTCAAAATTTCAAGCTCAATTGATTTTCATTTTTTATTTTATTTTTATCGTGCTTGTTTGTTTTTTATTTGTTTTAAAATTTGCACATCTTTAAACAAACATGCCCATAATATATGCTCCCCTATGTGCCTAGACCCGTCGGAAAAAATAAATCACACGCCTTAGCCACGATCTCGTGGAATGGGATGGTGATTTAGTATAGAAATTCGTGTTACGCCCTTTGGCAAAAGGGATGTTGTTTTTCTATACGCGTATCCGCATACCGGCTCGAATCCTCGAGGATGTAGCGGATAAAATCTCGCTCTAGCCCGGATCTTTGGGAATGAGAGGATTTTCGAAAAAAATCGGAAATTAAAGGTATATTATGGGCATTTTTGTTTATTTTTGTTCATATTTTTGAATGCTTTTGAATGTTTTCTTTTATTGCCGAAAATACCAAAAAATCATCCTCCGGGCGCTTAATATATGGTCTTCATGTCACATTTTTCCAATTAATCAAATTCACATCGATCAATCGGAAAGGCTTTTTTCATGAAATTGGTACCGAAAGGGCGTTAATTTTTTCAATTAGCGTAACCAAGTCCCCGGACTCATTCTCTCTAGTTCGTAGAGATAAAATAGTTCTCCCGCTATTTTATATAGGTTTCTAATCAACCTACCGTAAATGATTAGTGGCGGCTCCGATTAAATATTTTCTCATGAATAAACCTAAGTTGCGATTCAGTAGGACTTGGGAGGGTCCGAATTAGGTTAGTTGATTTAATTAACCCGATAATCCGTTAACCTGATTTTTAGGTCGCGACAGGTTTATAAATTAGTCCTTTACCGGGAGAGTTTTTAAGGTATCGAACAATTCAACAAACAACATCCCAATGAGCCTTCTTGGGTGACTCCATAATTTGACTCACTACACCAACAGCAAAGGAAATATCGGGACGTGTAACAGTAAGATAAATTAGGTTCCCAACTAGACGTCGATATTGACGCTTATGTTCAATATCATCTCCATCATCAACTCCAAACTTCTGATTTGGATCCATAGGAGTATCAAGCGGCTTGGAAGCTAGTGTACCGGTCTCACACAAAAGGTCAAGAACATACTTTCGCTGAGATAAATTAATACCTTTCTTACTTCGTAAGACTTCAATACCCAGAAAATACCTAAGAGCTCCCAAGTCTTTAATTTGAAACTCTTTCTGAAGAAAAGACTTGACCTCGTAAATGCCGGTCACATCACTACCAGAGACAATTATATCATCCACATACACAACAAGAATAACCACCCCTAACTCCTTCTTGCGAACAAAAACAGAATGATCAGAATAACATCGGTGGAACCCACACTTGGAAATCACTGAACTGAATTTTTCAAACCATGCCCTTGGAGATTGTTTCAACCCATAAATAGCCTTATGCAGCCGACATACTTTACTATGATTCTCCCCCTGAGCAACATATCCTGGAGGTTGCTCCATATATACTTCCTCGGACAAATCACCGTAAAGAAAATCATTCTTCACATCCAATTGATATAATGGCCAATCAAAATTCACAGCAAGGGAAATAATAACACGAACAGAATTAAGACGTGCCACGGGGGAAAATGTCTCAAAATAATCCACCCCATAGATTTGAGTAAAACCTTTAGCAACAAGTCGGGCTTTAAGACGCTCAACCGAGCCATCCGGGTTGTACTTGATAGTGTATACCCATCGACACTTCACGACATCTTTCCCGGGTGGAAGATCAATCAAAGACCACGTTTGGCGAGACATAAGAGCTTCCATTTCCACATCCATAGCTCTCTTCCACTCAAGGCGCGATAAGGCCTCAGTGGTAGAACTAGGAATTGTGTGAGTATGTAATGATAGAGCAAAATTTTGTAATGGAGAAGGAAGATGTGAGAGAGAAACATAACGCTCGATAGGGTAAGCAAAAGAGGATTTGTGTGTACAAGAACGAGTACCTTTGCGAAGGGCAATTGGAAGATCGTCTGGACCGGGAGACAAGGAGGGAGATTGGATGGAGGGCATGGAAGAGCTGGAGATTGGTGGTGCCGTAGACTGTTTTCGCCGTTGATACACCCGCAAGGGGGGAGACACAGGGGAAGGACTAACCGAGTCTAAGGGAATAAGCTGTGGAATAGGAGGATCGGCTATAATGTTAGTTGAAAACTCTTTACCCTCAACAAAATAGTATGGTGTGCCCTCGAAGAAAGTGACATCAGCACTGATATATTGGATACAAGCAATAGGATCATAACATCGATATCCCTTTTGAGTACGTGAATACCCGAGAAAAACACATTTAGTGGCACGAGGAGATAATTTATCAGCACCGGAACGTAAATTATGGACAAAACAGACACACCCAAAGACACGTGGAGTAAGAGGGAACAACGGCTTGTCGGGGAACACAACACCGATCGGTGACCGATTATTAAGGACAGTAGAAGGCATACGATTTATGAGGTAACATGCAGTAAGGATAGCATCACTCCAAAACGATTTTGGGACATTCATACAAATCAAGAGTGAACGAGCAACTTCTAGAAGATGACGGTACTTTCTCTCGGCCACACCATTCTGTTGAGGGGTATAAGTACAACTTGTTTGATGTATAATGCCAAAATTAGAACAAAACAAAGAAATTGATTTCTGTGAATATTCTAGAGCATTATCGGTTCGCAAAATTTTAAGGGATGTATTAAACCGATTAGTAACTTCACTATGAAATAACTGAAAAACAGATAAAAATTCAGAACGGTCATGAAGCATATAGAGCCATGTTAGGCGAGAATAATCATCCACAAAAGTAACAAAGTACTTAAAACCATTTCTACTAGCAATACGTGAAGGTCCCCAAATGTCCGAATGAACAAGTTCAAGTAAAGTAGATGCACGAGAATCACTACGTCTAGGAAAAGAACTGCGATGATGTTTCCCAAGTTCACAAGCCTCACACTCAAGAGTAGAAACTGATTTACACTCGGGAATTATTTGTTGTAACTTAAATAAAGATAAATGTCCTAAACGGGAATGCCATAACATAGGGGTAGTAGAACTAGCCGCTAGACCATTGGCGTCAGCAGTAGAGACACCATCCGGATAGTAGAGTCCATCACGTTCATGCCCTCCACCAATCGTCTTCTTTGTCCGAAGATCCTGAAAAGTGCAAGAAGAGGGGTAAAATGTAACAGAACAACCAAGGGCTTTAGTTAATTGACTAACGGATAACAAATTCAGAGGAAGTTGGGGAACATGTAAGACAGAGGACAAGGATAAGGAAGGTGTAAGAGAAATAGCCCCTGATCCAACCACCCGAGTAGAGGAACCATTAGCTAAAATTACTACAGATATGGAACTAGAGTTGTGGTGGGAAGAGAATAATTCTTGCTTACCCGTCATATGACTAGAAGCTCCCGAATCAATGACCCAGGTGCTAGGGGACAGAGTAGAGAGAAAGGCCATGTTACCCGTACGTGCAAGAGTGGTAGTGGATGAGGAACTGGAAGCCTCTAGTTGCTGAACTCGCTTGATAAGTTGTGTAACCGGATCATCTCGAGCCGAAGACTCGGATAAACTACACCCGGTCTGGATAGATGGATTCGTGTCGCCGGAAGACACATTTCCAACACTCCCTTCGGACGCAACAACATTTGCAATAGCTAATCGCTGAGCCCACTCGGGCTTGCCGTGCTTGGCCCAACAAGTGTCAACCGTATGACCAGATTTTCTACGGTATGTACACCGACGGCTGTCTCGATCATAACTCCGTCCACTACGTCCACCAACACGGCCACGACCTCCCAATAAACCACGGCCTCTATTAGAAAATCTACCACGACCATGACCACCACTAGTAGCCAAAAGTGCTGAGCTATCTCTAGATGATGTAGAAGATGGAGAGACAATGCGCTGAATCCGACAAAATGCTTCATTCATAGAAGGAACTTGCTCTCCAGCAAGAAGCTGGCTCTTCACGAGCTGCAAGTCCGTATTTAGCCCGGATAGAAACTTAGCAACTTGAAATTCAGCTCTTTGTGTCTTTAGTCTCTCAAGATCAGTAGTGATGGGCTGATAAAGATTGAGTTCTTCCCACATGCCTTTCAAAGCACTGTAATACTCTCCAAGAGATTTGTCTCCTTGTTTAAAATTGAATATTTTCTCATACAATTCATAGACTCTAGACATATTTTTGTCTTGTGAGTAGCTCTCTCTAAGATCATCCCACACTCCCTTGCCAGGTTTGTGAAACATGACATTAGCAGCAATGGCTGGTTCCATGCGATTCCATAACCATACTAAAAGTGTATCGTTCTCTCTCATCCAGTTACCATAGTCATTACCATCTGCATTAGGAGGGACTGTTGTAAGATACGTGAGTTTCCCTTTGGCATTAATATAGACCTTGACGGCTTGAGCCCATAACAAGTAATTGGAGGCCCCATTTAATTTAATGGTGGTAATCCGAACATTGACACTATCTGCAGAAGACTTCGCATCACTCATGGTGATAATCTCGATATAAATATATATCACAAACCAAGAAGATTGAAACTTCGGTGCAAGGAACAAACCAGCCCTTGGTTCAACATAATTAATGCTGACGTATGATCAAACGCAATTGGCTCCATCGATTTCACAAACAAGGAAAAGAAAAGGGTGCTGAAATTGATATACCGGATGCTAAAATCTCAGGCTGCATAATCAATGAACCGATCCTTGATTCCGCCGATCAGTAAGTATTGTAATCCATAGCCACAACCAGATTCTGGTAGATCCGATGTCTCCCGGTCTTATACGTATCGAGATTAGGAGAGAGAACAAGTAGAACTTACAGCTTTAGGTGGCTGCACACCAGAGAAGGAAAAGGCTTATTTGGGGGACTCTCAAACCAGCGATAGCATGAAGGAATCACGTGATCGGATCCGCTCCGATACCATGTGACAATGCTGATTAAAGAATCCGTAGAATATAGCCGAGAGAGAAGAAGCAAGAGGAAGAAGAAGAAGAGAAGAAGAGAGGAGGAAAAACAGATCGTGAATTTCAATAATGAGTTCTCTATTTTTCTGTGTTACGTAAAACCCTACTCCTATCGTTATATTGACAAGAAATTGTACTTGACCATAATACCCTTATTTATGTTAAAAGAAATAAAACACAGAAATAAACCCTATATCTTAAGTAACGTAACAACCACATTTTCCAAGATTCAAGGAGACAATTACATCCAAGGCATTTCATTGAATATTCATATCTTTTTGTGATTCGTACTGTCCAAAACAACATGAAACCATGTCCTTTGCTTCACAAGGAATGCCTAGAACAGTGAGCAGGTCGTTTTTACCACTCGAACAATATTTCTCTGTACATCTTGTAGCAATTTCTTATGGGGTTTCTGTCCGGAAACTGATTCATTGGTCAGAAATTGCATCCAACTGCTCCTAATCGAAGAGATCAGCAATTTTAATAAAATAGAGGCTGTATTTTGTATGTCCAAGTTGGCTACTTTACTCATCTTACCACTCTCCGGACATCCTCCTCCGTCAAAAAGCTCCTCGGCACAAGATTCCTCTCCCCCAGGTGCCATACTTGACTGTGTGAAGATCAGCACAATAGCGCAATCAAGATAGGAAAATTTAGCGAACAGGACAGCAAAGTAAATCGATAACAGCTTACTTGCTAGGTAAAAAATTCAAACAGAAGTCAATTCGAATAAGAAGGAAGTACTGTGATGCATAACAGATTCGAGACGACTAGCATTTGAGGTCTTTTAATTCTTTGCGGTAAAGCCACAGCACAAACCCACAAACCAAAAAACTGAACGAGAGCGATTTAGAACTCTCATGAGGCAGAAGCTAATCAATGTCATACTTCAAAGCAGGCTTCGCCATGCTTCTCATTTCAAGAATCATCAACTCAAGAACTCTTCATTGAGTCTCCCTCAAGCGAAGCTAAAACTAACACGATCATCATTGCATGACCCTACTTGCTTGGGCGAACTTACTTCATTGGAGCATGAAAACATTAAGAGGGGAGAGTGAACTTACTTCACTGGAGCCAAGCACGGCTTCTTGGGTTGACTTTGTTGACCCGAAGAAGTGGAAGGCAAAGCTCTCTTTTGCATCGCTTAACAAGATGCAAGCGAGTGTCTGAACTTTGGGAGCGTTTGGCTGCTGAAGGAATGTTGCGGATAGAAGAATGACAGAGTGGACGGTTTATCCGCGAACTCAAAGTAGGGAGTTTGTAATCACCTGAGTGTGTTTCTTTTTGTATTGTCTGGAGGAGTTGGCCCCATTACTTTCCGAGAAAAAGTGACTTCACCCTCATGTATCCGGGAAAGTTGCTGGTTTTAGATTTTCTTTTTCTTTCCTTGGCTAGTTTTCCCTTTCGACCTTGTGAATATGCATGTACTTTTTCTCTGGGTTGCTTTTTTCTGCCTATTGCTTATTATTTTTGCATTCAACGCAGAGTTATTTGGAAAAAGTTTAGGACTAAATTAATTTAATTAATAGATTTATAACTGAATTGATATCAATATATTAAATATTGAATTGCACTATGGTTCAGATTACCACCTAGCCTCGAAAATGCTAAAGAGATTGACTTGAAATCACTTACTGTAAACAACATTAATGATATAGATTAGGGAAAGAAAACAACTAATTTGTCATTAAATTTCCAAGAAAATGAAGATGAAAATGCAGTTGTCTAGGAATTTGATACGAATTCACCGATTTAAAAGGAAAAAATCACCAATATATCAATTAAATTTTACATCAATATACTACTAACGAAAAAATATTAAATGTAGTGTATTATCTATTTAAAGAAAAATTTCAAATAAGGATCTGAAGTGCTCTCATTTTATCAAATAAAGGCCCTAAGTGAGCCTTATTTCAAATAAGGATTTGAAATGGCATAGCATGTTTCAAATAAGGGCATGAAGTGGCCACAAGAGTTTCAAAAAAAAAAAGTGTGGCCTAAAAGGCATTTTCGTCATTTTTCATTTTGATTTTTTGTTTATTTCTTTCTCTATTTTTTCCTTTTTCTGTTATTTAAAAATTAAAAATTAAAAATAAATAAATAAAAACAGCCACATGGTTGAGAGGGGGCTATCAACCCACCATTGGTGGGGGTCGGCAGGGTCACCGGATCCGAATCCCCTACCATAAAGGTAGGAGTGACATTGATGAATGCGGGCCGTTCATTTCAAAATGAGCGGCCCGGATTCATCCACATCATCTTTTAAAAGGGGGGAAAATTTTTGGCGAGAAATTTTAAAATTTTAAAAAAAGTGATGTGGATCAATCCGCACCATCCATTTTTTATTTGAACGGCCCGGATCAATCAAGTCACCCCTAACATTGCTTGGCAATGTTAGGGAATCCGGTTCCTAGGGTCACCGGCCTTTGATGTCGCCTCCCGCCTATATATATATATTTTGAAGGAAACAGAAAAATGAAAAGTCTAATAAAAAAGAAAAAAATCAAATAAAAGAAAAGGATGAAAATGTCCTTGAAATCATGCCTCTTTTTTTAGACTTTATGGCCACTTCACGCTCTTATTTGAAATAAGACCCTTGTTTGAGAAAATGATAGCACTTCAGGTCTTTATTTGAAATAAGATTTTTTTTTGTCCGAAACAAGGTTCACTTGGATATCTTATTTGTGAAAATGAAAGCACTTCGGACTCTTATTTGGAATTTTTCCTCTATATTATTTGCATTGAATTGGTTGTTCATGGCCAATTACGATTAATATCTTGTGACTAATTAAAGCAAATACCATGACTTTGCAAAATGACGTTGATCTGACCAACATTATATAATCTGTCCTGATTAAACTTATGAAACTCACCAATCAGTCAATAACGTATCTTTCAAATGCTCCAAGCGGTCATTGGAAAATGACTTCACCTGACCTTTTACCCACCATGCGCAATGGCTGCCACGAGGCTTGCCATTGGAGTGAATGTTGGAGTCAACACCTCATATCAAAATAAGAAAAAGCGAAGAGGCAGTGGCATTTGGCCGTTGCCAAAGAAAGTAGCCAAAAGAAAAATTTTCCTCTGCACTCTTCGTAATTCTAGATAAAGCGTGTAGGAAAGATGGGCTCACACTGTTTTAAGGAATTCTCTCCTTTGTCAAGCGAAAATTGGTGACCAAAAGAAAAGTCAAAAGAAGAAACGAAGTATGGTTCAACTTGTTTAATCGGTACGAGATAGATCTTCCACAAAAATAAGGCATTTTTTTTTTAATAAGCCAATTCATTTGAAACCCCGGAGATCCACTCTTTTTCCTATTCAAAGATGAGCCATTTTGTCTCTGTGCTTTCAAAAATCCCCACCATTAGGTTCGCCAAATTATTTCTTGCGCTCGACGATTTTATCGGTTGTTAGCTATCATGTTGTACGGATATTGATTACGCGATATATGTTAAGCAATTGCGTTTTCTCGTTTATAACAATAGGAAATGAACAATTGAAATTGAAAATGGATGCTCTAGCCAACTATGGAAGACAAGCCAAATGGGGCATCATGCTTCTAATATTTACTGGGCATTCTTATGTTCACATAAGCAAAGGTAGGTTAAGCTTTATCTTTGTAATCCACTGTCTTACCATTCAACGAAGCTCAAGCTCAATGTGGGCTTTTTTTGCATGCTACATGCCGGTGTTGGGCCTCGTGACCTTCTGTAATGTTGGGCCTTTCATGTTTCTGGTTGACCTTTAACATTTTTTTTTTTCAGAAATCCATTATCAAATCCTAGGTTAAAGTTTTTCGCACATACACGATCTTAATATGTTATTACAATCTTTTTCGTGAATGTATTGATTTTACACTATTGATTAATCAACTAAACTACTATTGCTTAACATATCGGTTCCAAAACTTGGGATTAAATTTAAACTCAAATGGGCTAGATATCTTGCCCCCTATAAGTATAAGCCAAATTGGCACTTGGTAAAATTATTTGCGTCTACAATCTGTGTCATACAAGAACATAACATTTGTATTAGAGAGGTTGATTTCTTTGTTAGCAAGAGGAAAATGCCAAATTCAGCTCAATAAATCCTTCTAAAGAAGCCACACCTCTATATCTCATCGATTTGGGATGGACAATATTAAAGTCTAATGGGCGTTAAAAATTTAGAATACAAAAAAGCATAGTGTTCTACTTCAAATTAGGAACTCACAACAAACATGACTCTGACTCACATTATTGAGATAACTAGAAAGTCTCCATGGCCAATGCCTTGAGCGTCCAATCCGAAAAAGGTCGTCTGGAAGCAAGTAGTGCTTGATCAGCAGCCGCAAGATTCAAGCTCTTCGACAAACAGTTCCCAATCGATCCCGTCATCTTCAGCATCTGAAGAGCAATACAGATAATATCAGGATATGACCAAACTTCAAACACCACGATCACTAATTTCTCAGGAACCATAGATGAATATTCGTCGAATGTCATGCTTCTAATGAGGCCATCACCTACGTCCACTGCCGGTTTTCTCAGAAGTTAGCATGCATAATTTGCTGCAATAATTACACTTCGACCCATCCTTATCAGCAGATAAGTCGTATTAATGAGATAATCCAACTTCTGCAGAGAGATAATCAGAAGTAAGATCTTACAAAGCACCTATAAAACTCTCTTTTTATGTAGTTACAACAGTTGGTAAGTTGACTAGACCCAATCGAACCCCTAATAAGAGCTTACCAGTGTGACAAAATGGGACTGATCATAGCAGATATCACAAAAATATCCACCTCTTTAGATCATCTAATGGGCTCCTAATGCTAATCTGACCATTCCATTGTCTGGTGTTGAGTTTTTATTGGCACTCCTCTCATGGTTGCTGGTTGTCCATTTCTTGGCAGAAAAAAGAAAGAAACTAAACAAAACTGCTTTCCTCAACGAGAAGAAATGAGCTGATGCAATTCCTACTCTTCATTTCGCAAGCACGAATCTATCCAATGAAAAAGGATCATAAACCTAAGCCAAAGCCCTAGAGGTGACAACAACCTTATTTTTGTTCCAGCAAGTTCTATTAATACTACATCACAGCGAATATTAATGCTGCATGTTTTTAGTATAGAAGTCCCAAACATTATTCTCAATTTTTTCACAAGACAGGATAACCAATACCATACCGCAAAGCAATCGACATCACAGGGAGAAAATTCAACGTACTGAAAGCCGGGAAGCATGATGGTGACCTGTGCAGTAGTCCGAATGGCATCTACTGAAGGCTCCATTTGGTTGAAGCCGTCAATAGTTTGGTTAAACGTGGCATTTCGGGAATTGGAACTTTGGGGTTGTATTGGCAATCCAGCAGCAGTAATACCACTATTTCCTAGAGAGAGAGAGAGACGGGAAAGATCAATGGGTATCCATTGATGAGGCCCATAATAGACATATGGCAAGCCAAGAAAAGCAAGTCCCCTAGGTGTGGGATCAACAGGGAACCCATAAATTCCCATGTTGTCATTTATATGGACGGTCGACTATATAAATCACTTGCATCATGAAAAACGAGAATTTAAGACACCAATGCTCCTCCCCGGTGAAATATTTCAGCATTTTCTCATCTGACTCTATGCTACTTATGGAACAGTTGATTTTAATCACCTCCAAAGCCATATCATTGGAAGCCTGCATATTTCCCTCCCGAAGGCATATAGTACTGTGAAACTTTTTAGTTGCACCATGTCACTTTGATATCTAAAACCACATAAAAAGTGGCTACATCTCAGCTAGTGTTTAATTACTGGCAATTTTTTCTTTTCCTAGTAGCCAGTTAGAGCACACTCCTTCAACCGTGGATGCTGAAATTCTAGGAGGTACTTTCAAACCAACATGACTGGCCAATCTCGGCGGAGGCATATTGTTGTGAACTGGATGGAAGCATTGTTGATCTCCTAGAACTTCAGATGGAAAAGAACATGAGATCTTCTCTGACATGGAACTTGAAGAAGCCTCAGCATCGAACCATCTAACATCATTCCAATTCTCATAGGCCTTTTTCACCAACCTATCTGCATAGACCTGGAAGGCATGAAAATTACTACTTCCTCAACCGGTCGCTTTATCAGGCTTATCTTACACTCTAGGTTACTCAAAGAATTCAGGCTGGACTTGTATGGATATCAAAGGCACTAAGAAGATGTTTCTATTATGTTCCTTTTCCTTTTTATTCTCATATAATTTAGTGGTCAAACTACCAATAAGGAAATCATGGACATCAAGTTCACAGAATTTGATGGAAACAACAATAAGTATCTCCATTTGGAAGTACCATAACTTGGTGAATGAATCTTAGAAGTTTGCATGAGCATAGAGTGCTCTTGATGTTGCAGATGGTGCTTGTGGTCCCATGGAAGGTGCTTCTGGTGATGTCTTCTCAAAGGGTGAGAGCAAAAGAAGTGAGGAGCTTTTGGAGGAGCTTGAATTATATGTGGATGGAGAGTCATTGGTCTTGGTGTTGATGGGGGTTGATGAGGCAAGATCATCTTTTTATCAGTTTGATTGTTGAATCGTTTTGAGGTAAATACTGAGGAGGATGTCTCCTTTTGGGTACTTAACAATATCAAGGCTGTTGGCCAGGCCCTTGGAGTATCTTTCCAAGGGTTTGAAGATACAGCTATGAATTTTTTCGATGAGCTTGAGAAGCAAGGGCTAAATGAAATGATGGCCCTGAGAATTTTAAGTCCTTGAGAAAAATCAAGGAATTGAAATGCCTTCATTGTTCTACCAATAATGATAAAACTCCCGACAGAACAAGGAGGTTGTGAGTGGTAGCAGTAGAAAGGGTTCTTTGTTTATGTAACGGGTAAAGTTATTTCTTGGATGTCAGGGGGTTGAATGATGGAGACAAGAGATTGGTGGTAAAAATTTTATCAAAAAATGGAGACGGGACATAGTATCTTTAGGAGGTTAAAATGGAAGATCGTCAGTTGGATGTTGCCAATAAAACTCTGTTCTGAGACTTGCGACACTCATCCTCATTTGGAGGTTGTCTTTTAATTGCATTACTGAGGACATGGAAGCACTTTTGAACTACCTTTTGAAGAAGAAGCAGATCAAGAAGGATATGTTGAATTACAATGGGGAAAAAGCACCAATCCAGATGAGTTTACTTTGGCATTCTAAAATGAAAACTGGGAGGTAGTGAAAGATGATTGGTTGAAGGTTTTCCATGATTCACTCGAATAGTGATTTTATTTGAAGTTTTAATGCTACATTTATCTCCTTAGTCCCTAAGAAAAGATGTGCGCAGAACATCAAAGAGTACCGTCAACTCAGTTTACTGGGTGGTGTGCACAAAATTTAGGCTAAGGTTCTTGCGGCTAGATTAAAACGGACTACTGGCACGATGGTGAGACCTTATCAAAATGTTCTTTCAAGGAAGACAGAATTTAGCTGCAACTCTGATTGCAAATGAAATGATGAACTCCCACTTAAAAGCGAAAGGGAAGTATATTATTAGCAATATCAATATGAGGAAAGCTTATGAATCATGTTCCGTGGGACTGTCTTTTATTCGTGATCAAAAAATGGGTCATCGTGTACAGTGGTGTAACTCAATAAAGAGATGCACCACAACTCCACGTTATTCTGGTATGTTTAATGGCTAACAGGTTTTTTCCAGCTGTCTTGAGGGCTTAGGCAGGGTAATCCACTCTCCTCCCTTCTGTTCACTCTGGTAATGGAGGTCCTTAGTAAAATCTTAAGCAACGCATCTGAGTCGAGTAAAATCTTAAGCAACGCATCTGAGTTGAGTTGGATTTCTGTCTTGTGTGGCTAGTCTTGGCGAGGAGTTTACCATTTCTCATCTTCTCTTTGCAATAATGTTCAACAGTTGCTTTTCCCAAGAAGCATCATTCTATGTTTTGAGGTTGTATCCAGGCTCAAGATGAACTTAAGCAAAACTGAGCTTATCCCGCTGGGTGATGGAGCGAATGTAGGCTTGCTTTCTTCTGTTTTGGGATGTCGAATAGGTTCTTTACCCTTACCCTTTTTACCCCAAACAATGTATTCTGAATAGCCTCCAGCATTTTGGCAACCAAACAGGGGATAGGAAAGAGAGCCATGAAATAGACAGGAAGAGTGGAGAGAGCGCTTTTCATCTGGTTAATTGGAAAGCAAAGCAACACTTCTGTAACGGTGGCATCGGCATCGGCATCAGGTCTCTTTCATTGCTTAACAAGGCTCGCCTAGGCAAGTGGTTATGGTGGTTCAACGTTGATAATAACCATCTTTGGAGGAAAGTGGCCGTTGCCAAATTTGGCCTTAAAAGAACTGGTTGCATTTCCATAAGCAGAAGAATGACTCACAGGGGGGACTTTGAAGACAGAATGCAGCTGAGTGGAGGGAGTTTGTTACTCATACAGAGTCCTAGAGTGGGAAATGATTAAGTTTATACCCTTTTGGTTTGACACTTAGTATGGGAATGTCTTTAAAAGATTGTTTTCCCCACCTCATTGACATCACTAGGACAAGGAGGTTCTTGTGTCGGATCGGTATCATTTCTTCTAAGAGAAAATCACTTGGGAGATCAACTTTAAGAGACAAGCCCAAGATTGGGAACTTGAATCTTCTGTTAGCTTTTGTTATTTGCTGAATAACTGTTGACTTCCCTCAGTAGTGTAGATACTTTCTTTCTTTCACCTATAGAAGTATAAGATTATCATCAGAGAAAGAATGTTTGTTTTTGCATATTCCCTTAGCATTCACAAAGCATATTAAGACAGCTTAGCATCAGAGACATCTCGTTAAGAACTCAAAATTGCAATCATCAACAGAAAATAATCACTATTGCAACATAATTGAATGCACCTAAGTTTTAGAAACCGCTCCCTGTTCAACTGTCGTACCTAAGCTATATTGACAATGTACATAAATTTTTAACTGATAATCTGAGGTCAGGGGTTGTCCCTTGCAGATTGCAAGGCAATATAAAAGCAAAGGTAGAATTTCCCAGTTACCTTCTGCTGGAGAGAAAATCTGTCAGCAGCACAATACACCCCATTCGCAGTAACGCCGCTGAGTCGACCAACATTGTTGAGTATAACACCATGATCACTTCCATTATCGAGGTAGTACACGTAAAGTTTCCCATTCAGAATGCAAGTATTTGCAAGATCTTGAAGGATTTTCCACTTCTTCTCTGTCACTCCCTTTCCAAGAATTGGCAATGAACAAACACAACATTATTCTTATTGGTTTCAAAAGTTCAATCCAAATTTGACAATCATTTGCTAAAAGCTCACATTTCTCAGTTTCTTGCAGTCCATGGAGAGTTGTCATAAAACTCTTCCACCTTGTGTGTTCCTGCTTCATTTAGCCTCTTGTGAGATGGTCCATCCTCTGCAATGTTATCCAATCTCCATATCTCATCATCAGATGCAGGTGGATAGTGTTTCTCGTATGCTGTACAGTGAAAAGAGCATACTAAAGGAAGAAAACTGCAGTAACTGTAAGATCAACAGGCCAAACAAAACTTCTTGTGCAACTGAACTCTCTTTACTACTATATGAAGTACTAAGACAGATTAGCTATAGAATCCCTTATTATGGCTTCAGTCATTTTGGTGAGATTTCCCATCTGTGGCAATCTTCTTCAACCGCCAGACTTCACCTTCTGATACAGGTGGATGATGTTTTTTGTATGCTGCAAACTGAAGAGAACAAATACAGTAAAGTCTCAGTCACTATTAGATTAGGGAAGCAAAAATCTGATAGGCGTGCGAACCTCTCCTGGAAATGATCCAAAGTGTCAACATTTGTTAATAGCAGAGAAGCCTGACTTAAAAATCATTCAAAGATAACAAGAGATATTCCAGATTCAGCCAACAAGTTTAAGGAACATAGGAGAAATCTCGTGCTATGTTTAAACGAACTTTAAGGCCCATGGTGGCGCCATTGCGGAAGTGGTGGCTGCTGTGGCACCATTTGCGGAAGCAGTGGCAGCGACACGACTGATCTTACCAGTCTCCAGTTGTAAACTTCGGCAGCAAGCTTTTGGATTTTTTTTTGCATTTAAACCTAAAATATTGAAGACTGGATGTCCAGTGTTTATGCGATACTGTGAAAAGATTACGAAGGACCACCTACCTTCTCCTCTATGTTCCTTGACTGGGAAGGCATCTGTTTTTGCTTCTCGGATTCGTATATTCCCACAACAACTCGATGCCACTTTGAGCCCTATCCTGAAACTTTTACTCTTTCCAACTGGAACTATCCATAAATATCAAATCTCCCTGCTCCCCAATACCTCCCTAGAGCGTTACTTTGGAGATTTCCTGTCAAAAGCGGCCTCTTTCCTACCACACCATGAGAATATGTCCGAGACAAAGTGCAAATCTGATAAACGTAATTTCTCATCAGCTTCTGAACAGCATTCTCCGTTGAGCGCACGAGTTGTGCTATATCTTCGAGAGCATCCCCAATGCAACTACACCATGAGAATGTTTGTGTAGGTATTGCACTTTGCCGGACAGAATCATGTATTGACAGCATATTATAGTCGATGATATTTTAAGTTGGCCAGACAATACACATTGAAATTCTACCAGACAAATCAGTTGATGCAGATAAGCTACTGCCTACAAAACCAAATGAAACCTATTCACCTTTGACGATATTCGGCCAAGTGAGATTTAGCATGCTCCAGCTCTTCACTGACCTGTTCAGCAAAGAGCAATAGCGAAGAATGACATTGCAATCCGCAACGTATTCATGTCATTCAAGTTCCACATCACAGCCTCACAGATATTTCATTGTCCTCCTTCAGCATGTAAATTGTCAGCGACCACATTTTCCAATATTCAAGGAGACAATTATGCCCAAGCCACTTCATTGAAAAGTTGAAAAGCCTAAATCATGTTCTCAGTGGAATGGCCTCACAGGAAAAGCCTTGAACAGTCAGCAGGTCATTTTTACCACTCAAACGATAATTCTCTATACATCTCGCAGCAATTTCTCATGCCAGTTTCTATCTGGAAACTGACTGGAAGGCCAGAAATGCATCCAACCGCTCCTGATTGAAGCGAACAGCAATTGAAGCACAATAAAGACTACACTTTGTAAGTCCAAGTCTTTGCTCATCTTACCACTCTCCAGACACCCTCCTCCGTCAACCAGCTCCTCGGCACGAGATTCCTCCCGTACCGCCACCATGTTTCACTGTGTGAAGATCATCAGATCAGCGCAAAAGTAAAATTTCAGATAGGAAACTTTGGCAAACAGGACAGCAGAGTAACCCAGCAACAGTAACAGAACAAAAGCGATTTAGAACTGTCACTAGGCAAAAGCTGATCAATGTTATGCTTCAACGCAGGCTTTGCCATGTTTCTCATTCCAAGAATCTTCAACTCAAGAACCCTTCATCGAATTTCCCTCGAGTAAAGCTAAAAACTAACAAGATCATCGAATTATCGATCAAGCATGAACTTACTTCATTCGAGCAGTGCGTGGCCTCTTGAGTAGACTTGGTTGACCCGAAGAAGTGGAAGCCAAAGCTCTCTTTTGCATCGACATGATTCTCTTTTCTTTTGTGGACCTTAACAAGAGCTTCAGACAGTGTCAGACCTCAGGAAGGCTGAACAAATGCCGAACAAATGCCGAACAAATGCAGCAGAGAAATGAAGGAGCTGATGAACGGTTCATGCACGACGAAGTCTCGAATTCAAAGTAATGAGTTTGTTGCATTGCAGCGTGTTTTATAATGTCGTGGCACGTCATTTTCCAAGAAAAGTGAAGTACATTTCCGGGAAACGTTGCCGGTGTTTATAATCTCCCAGATTTTTGCACTATGCCCCCTCAACCTTGTGAAGCTGCCCGTGCAATTTCGTTGCCTACTTTTTCTTTTCTTTTTTGTGGAAATTTCGTTGCCTATTAAAAACCAAGAAAATTGACACAAATGATCATTAAATTTTAGTACAATATGTCATGTAATTCCTAAACTTTTAATTTGTTTAATGTGATCCATGAACCTTAGCTTAATGTGCGATGTCGTTCTTGGACTTTTAAATTATTCAACATGGTTCTCGGGCTTTTGGTGAGAAAATTGCCCAAATAGTCCTAAACCTATTACGGTTTTTCTAATTAAATCATAAATATTTTTATGTTCTGTCAATTGAGTCTATCTGAGTAATTTTAGATAAAAATCGCTCACGTGGACACCGATTGTCGTATATGGCAGCCGGCGTTGACTTGGACATAATTTAATAAGATTTTCATTCTTTTTTTTTTTTCATTTACTTCTTTTTCTTTTTCCTTTTTTCTTCCTTCCACTAGCATTATGTGAGGGCCACCCTCGCCGGCCTTGGGAGAGGGACACCCGGGTCTAAGCTGGGGAGGGCAATAGTCGCCTGCCCAAGCGAGGGCTTGAGGCCGATGACCTCCGCTGGCTATTGTCGGGATTGTTAATGGCCAACGAAGGGAATAAGGGAAGAAAAAATGAAAGGAAAAGAAGAAGAAGAAGAAGAAGTAAAGACCACATGAGAATAGAAAAAAAAATTATTTAATTTAGTTAATTTAGTCAATGAATTATATGAAAATATTTAATATTTCTCTAGAATTTGAATTATGGATATGCCAAAGCTAAAACCGGATAAAATCTAAAGATAAGGCTATTATGGATGTTATCTCTTTAATATCTCGTAAGTCCATCTTTTTCTTTGGTTGGCTTTCAAGGTTCGATATTTGCTCAATTCGCAGAAAAGCGTGTGCACAGCACATATGACACTTGCCGTCACATCCAAATCCATACCCAAAAAAAAAAAAATTCAGGAAATAATCAACCATCCTTCGTTAAATAATCAACCATACAAATCACCACTTCAACGGGATTTCCCTAGAAAATGCTTGATGCTTTGGATTTTTGGAGTTCGGTTCATAGGGCCAGTTCATAGTTCAATTAAGTGATAAAAATTAAAAATTCAACTCTTGCTTGAGATTAAGCTTGTTCGATAACTCTAAATCGAGCTGGCTTAGATGATTACATTGAGTCAAAAGATCCACTTTATATTGTAGATGAGGAAGGAGTTCCTCAATTCGTTCAACAAATAATTGATTATCACTAGAATCTCTCCAAGTATATTGACAAAACCTTCCGAAAATTGGACATTTTACTATGCTTGGGAAGAGATTCACGATTTTCATCTAACCTTTCGCAATTCAGATCATCCATCATAACTACCTTCCATAAAGCATTTCCCTTATCATTTCAGAGTTCATTTCACAAATCCGAATCGCAAAACAGTATAGCTTTCCTAGGACAACTCTCAAACCATTTATAAAAACTCGATCCAAAGATATATGCGACAAAAATGTCATCTCAAAACTGATACTATATTTAATCCACATTGCTTTTGAAATATGAATTTTTTTTTTAAATATGAGTTTACAAACTCGAAAAAGAGACAGAATAACTCACTTGAGAAGATTACTCGAACAATTGAGCTTGCAATCCTATGAAATAAACGAGAAACAACACCACAACTACAGATCACCTAAACTTAGCTTAAGCGCTAATGAGACGACTCGTACATGCCAAAAAATCACTCACCCAAAGCAAACATTCAAAGCTATCCGCAACGTAGAGCTTGAGCATGAAACTTCGAAAATTTCACCGCGACTAAATCATAACTCCAAATCGACTCTTGTCAAATCCCATGGCCCTACTAGGGGTGAGCAAGTAGGACCGACCGAACCGGGAACCGCTCGGATCAGACTAGAGAGCTGGTCCAATTCCTGGTTTCGGAGGGCGACGGTTCGATTCCTAGTTCCTAGGGGTACAGGACCAGACCATACCGAACCAAAGAAGAACCTTGTCCTTCCCTTTTTTTTAACAAGAAGTGAGTTATTTATCATCCAAGCATTCTTATCATGGATAGATCCAATCTCTTGGCCCCTACGGAAAGGAAAAAGAATTTCACGTTCTTCCTATCGAGAAATGAGTCTTCTTGGACAGAACCGAAAGATTTTAAATTTTTTTTAATTTCTTAAACTGTTCTCGTGGATTATGCCCTTCGATGGGTTATGTAAGCTAAAACAATTCAAAATGCATTGAGAAAAGCAGAGGAAGTTAGTACTGCCTATGGATGACAAAATGGTACCCACTGCGTCACAAGGAAACGATTTTTCGTTTCCCGGAAGAATGGGCACCCACATACTTGTAGAGTGGACATGATCATTCGCCAGTAATTTCGTTGTATTAAAGTTAAGGAACTGGATGAAATAATAATCATCAAGGGGACGCTCTGATTTGAGGCACCAGCTCCATTGCACTGCCCTGGAATCGGATCGGGTCAATTGGTCCGGTACAGTTTGGTTCCCGGGACCGTCAATCTGGTCTCCGGTTTTGAAAATTGGAATCGAGACCACTAGCCCAATTCCCGGTTCTTGAGGGGAATCGGATCGAACCGGGAACCGATCACCCCTAGGCTCCACAACACTCTGATATATCATTTCCATGAAATTCCTTGTCTTAATAACTCAAAAATCAGGCGTCGCAGTTTAAATTTCACATAACTTCGAATTTGTGCCCTAACTCAGAAAGTTACTCCAATTGGATGAATAAAAGGCATTAATGTTTAACAGACATTGTGAAATGAAGTTAATCCAGCTTAGTGAGGCCTCCCATGGCATGTACCACAATTCTCTATTTCTATGGGAAGAAACAAAATTTTCTATTTCTATTCCTTAGACGAGTTTCTGAGAAGTGAAACGTGCTTGATATAATAAAAAATTTATGTTCCCAAAGCAGAAATTTGTATGATAATAGAGTGAAATTTTTGCGGTTGCCGGCTGACGACCGGTCAACGGCGGCTAGTGAGATGGTGGCCGAGGATGTGAGAGAGAGAGAGAGAGAGAGCTATTAGTAGAATTCTTATTCCTATTTCTGTTTCAGAAATAGAAAAGTAAAAAAATTCTCTAGTTCCAATTTCTGTTCCAAATACTTTTCTAGACTAAAAATTTGTTCCGACAATAGAAAAATGAAATTGTTTTACCAAATATATTTTTGTCCCAAACTTGTTCCCGAAAATAGAAAAATAGAAAAATAAAATGGTTATCATTCGCGCCCTAACTATCCTTTATAAAATATAAAAGAAAAACCTATTCGAACGAAAGTCCCAAATTTATGGAAAGAAAACTTAATCTCATAAGACCTTTCAGACTACTGTATCAATTATTTAGTAGATAGCACCAGAAAAAGCATCGCATTTCAACCTCACAATGCGGCATCACACACTATATTTCGAGTGCGTTTGCTTGGTGAAAAATGAACGATTTGAAAAATATTTTTTAAAAAATGATCATTCATATCGGTTACAAAAATGAACGAACAAAAATTATTTTATTATCTAAAAAGTGTTTAGACATAAATTGTTATAGGTAATAACAATAACTCGCCAACTCGTGCCTCCTCGCAAGTTTAGACTGGTTAATGTTGTTGACGCGTGTACGCGCATGTACGGATCACATAGAGAGAGAGAGAGAGAGAGAGAGAGAGAGAGAGAGAGAGGTGGCGTGATCGACACGGGTAATTTTTTGAGAAAATCAGGTCCCGTTAATTTTCCCGGATCGAATTACGAATTCCTAGACGAGCACGAACCGGCAGATGATTGGACTCGTAGGGAATTTCAAAGGTTAAAAAATGGCAGAAGAATATCTTGAGTGTCAATATTTATGTACGACACTCATTTTAATGCCAATATTTTTTTTGGATCACTTAAGTTCCAGTTTTTTTTAAAAACGATTATTTCAATGACAAGTTCAACGTGGCTTGCCGGAAATCATACATGCTGCATACGTGGCACGCCGAGAATCCCAATCAGCAATAAAAAAAAAGTCAAAACTTAATAATAAAAAATTCCACCTAATAAGCTAACAACTGAAAAAAAAAATGAAAATAATTAAAAAAAATACCTAAAAAATCAGAACTTCAGCATTCGTAATTACAAAATTGACTAAATAACAAAAAAAAAATAAAAAAAAAATCAAGATGAGCTGCAGCGGCGAGGGCTATGCCTCGTCGTCGCTCGCCATTGCCGGTGACAGGTGGGGGCTGGTCGGGGTCGGCGACCACCAGCCACCGGTCGACGGGGTTGGGTCAATGGTGAGCGGCGGTGGCGAGGGCTGAAGCCCTCACCCAATTGTTTTTTTAGGTTATAAAGATTTTTTAATTTTAATTTTTTAAAATATTTTAGCTTATTTTGTAAAATGATATTACACGGGGCGTCCACGTGGACTGCTTTTTAAAAATTTGCCATGTGGACGCCATGTGGACTGACTTTTTCTTTAAAAAAATTCCACTTAATATTAAAAAATTAATTAAAAAATTCACATGTACTGTTTGGTCGAAATTGGCACCGAAGTAATCGTTTTTTGCCAGAATTGGCACTTAAGCGATCGAAAAAAAAAATATTTGCACTAAAGTGAGCGTCGTACACAAATATTGGCACTCTAGGTATTTTTTTGCTGTTAAAAAATAGCGGGCTTATTTGATGACCAAATTAAGTGCTAAATTTCGACCCAAAAAAAATTAAGTGCTAAATAATTGAAAATCCAACACTTTAACGAGATTTAAACGTTTTTAAATTTTGACAAAAAAACGTATTTAAATAAAATTGACTTAAAGGATTGCATTTAGTCAACAATCCACTTTATCTATTAAAGACGGGAGGAGTTAATTAATTCGTTCAAATAAAAAAAAAATTACTGGTAATCGAATCTTGCCAAATATATTGACAAAGCGTACCAATAATGGTCTCTTTTTTTTTTTATTGATTGGTAATAGATTCATAATATTCAACGGTCAATTTTCCATCAAACATTTTTTTCCTATTTTTGACAAAAATACTGTACTTAAATTTTGAGCATTTAATTTTCAATTTTATCGCACATGCCTGTAGTTTCCATCCATCGCTTTTTCATGTGGCCTTTGAACTTATAATTTGGACAATCAAATCATTAGACTAGTAAAAGATGACCGCCGAAGTCTCTTAAGGCCTTTCGACGACCCAATTAAGAGCTAAAAATTGGATGCTCGACGATTGATAAGACCAAGCTTGTTCGATAAGCTTAACGTGGACTGACTTAAAAGAACCAATTAAATCGGAATTCCACCTAATGCAGATTGGCTCAAAAGGATCATTCAACAGAAAAATAATTTACTGTAATACATCTTCTTGTTATATATTCCGGCGGGAATCCGGTTATACTCAGATTATCACTTTTGTAATTGTCATCAAACAACTTTATATTGTATCTATTTTCTATTCACTTGAGGTAAAACCTAACGGCAAATTTCTGACGCCTCTCTTCCGGGATGAAAAAAAAAACCCCACTGCATCATTGCCTTCATCCTGAGCCAGCCATTGAACACCTTTTGCTGCTGCCTAACATAACCATCAGCACGAGCTGTGGATTGCCGACCAGAAATTCTCCCAATCATCTGCGACGTTCAACTGCGAATCTTCCGCTCCGGGATCGCCTTCGGGACGAGGAACTGCGCTACTACATTGGAAGCTTGGCATTGGGTCATGGGGGGGTGGTACAGAGAGGAGATCAAGGTCATCTACTGTGAAGTCCATTGGGTTCGAAGGACCGAGCATTGGGCTATACATGGGCATAGCAAACTGTGAAATCACATCAAAAGGCTGCACTGGCGATCCGACAGCAGTAATAGCATTATCTCCGGGAGAATATAAAACATTCAAGGGGTCTGCATATATGGGATGATGTGCAGCAATAGGAACACTTCCATCAGCTGAAAACGTCATGGCAGCAACCCCACAATCGGTATTCTGTGACTCTGCTGGCAATGGCAAAGCAGTTGCACCATTATGTCCTGGAGAAAGAGCTAGAACATTAACGTCATTACTAGACATATGCCGACGTGAGCACAGGTCTATTATCTATGAGTTTTTACTATCAAGGAAAGTGCTGCACATATCTCTAACTCTAATTCTTGCCACTGTTCTTTGTAATCCTTTTAGTGCTTCAATTGACAAGGCACTTTCCATTCACAAATTGAACATTTTAGACCTCAGTTTCTGGCATATGAGATTAACCGACAAACCTTGTTTTCTCATATGATCTTCCAATCACCGTTTGATAAAAATGCACATCACGTCGCCGTGTGCTGGTTACATCTATCCATGTCTACCTAGCGATAGCAAATTCGTGTCAATATCCACTTAGCATCACCTAAGCAAAGGTGTTCCTGAGTATCTACCCTCGCCCTCCCCCAACAAACATACATGCATGCATGCATGCAGTGCAATGCATCAATGGCCAAATGGAATGAGGCTTAGTTTGCAACAAATTACAGCTTAAATAGTAAATGTTTTCATTTACTATTAGCATTGGATATGGAGTGTTCTCCACATTGTATGTCCCTATAGGTGATTTTGATATTTCGACTCTTAAATCCTCCATGTCCAAGTTGAAGTTGCATCTCTTAAATTGGACCCTGATAAAATGAAGTGCTTGATTATTGCTCTTTCGCCTTTGTACTGATAATCTATTAGATTACTGCTTTTGGTAGTGACCTGCAACAACTCCTCTTGCCTGTGCGCTATCATTGAAAACTACTTCTGAACACTTTTTGTTGCATCTACAGACACATTAAAGCCTAACTAACAAATGGGAATCCTATGCATATAACTTATGAGTCACTGCCAAAGAGGCCACATATTTGTATCTGCTTAAAGGGAGAGATGGTTTTGTTCATTTACCTTCAACAGTGGAGCCTGCATTTGCCAGTGGCGCCAAATTACATTGAACAGGGATGAGATTTTCAGTTTGTCCTTCAAAGACTTGAGATGGAAAAGTGCTTGAGCTTTTCTTCTGCATTGTACCAGAAAAGGTCTCACCATTGAACTCCCTAACATCATTCCAGTTATCAACGGCCTTTGTATCTCCCGGTTCCTGGAAGAAAAACGCTCGGTATATCACACTAGCTGGACTAATGGAAGGTACACACTCCGACTTCAAGCAACAATATCTTTTCTCCAGTAATGTTGCATTCCAATGGATGAACTTGTACTCAAGAGTGAGCACGTAAGTGCAGCACAGAGAAAGAAGAATAAAGAATTAACAGTGAAAGAACCTCAATTCACTCTAGGCCTATCGTCATCCATTTCTCCACCACAGAAGAATCAGTTGCTAGAAAGATGTAATGGAGAGTAGAATCAAGGCAAGGGTCCTCAGGGTAAAGATGCAAAGTTGATCGAGGAAGGGCCAGTGAAGAAATAAAATGCGCATCAACTTGTATTGCGCAGGTAATTAAGATCTGCGTAGTTTTAGACTTGAAATGTCATAGTTGTATCGTGAATGATTGTCATGGATGACACCAAATCAACGGCTGAAAGTGCTCTCTACAGAAGGCCACTTAGATTTACAAGGTCACCATCCTCAGGACCTCAACTGTGCATTGCAAGAGCGAAAGCTCAAAATCACTAGCGTCTAGTTTTTCTTTTTGTTCTCTCCACGGGCCCTTCATATTAATTTTACTGACAAATAAAAATAACGAAAGCATCTAGATGTCCAATCAACTCCTCTTTTCAAGTTTCAATAACTCTGATCAATTCTAACACCTATTAAGCGGCACAGCCACGAGTAAACATAACAAAACTCAGTAGGAACTCCTTAATTACTTATCTTCTCTTGGGCAGAAAGTCGATGAATAGCAAAATATACCGTGTCTTCGGTTAGGCCGGTCTTTTGACCATCAGTGTTCAATACAGCAGCATGCTTCCGCATGCCATTAGGATAGTCCAAATAAGTTCTCCAATTTTTGCAAGTCTCTGCATGTTTTACGAGGCATTCCCAGTTCTTCTGTGTCATGCTCTTTCCAAGAACCTGTGATGAGTGAACACACAAGACTTACGTTCTTGGTAGTCGATCAAACCATAATTGAGAATCATTAACTAAGTGCTTACCTCTCTCAGATTCTTGGAGTCCGCAGCCAGTCGCCGTAGAAAGTCCTCCACTTTATGTATTCCGGCTTCGCTCAGTTTTCGGTGAGATATCCCATCTTTGGCAATCTTCTCCAACCTCCAGACCTCATCATCAGATGCAGGTGGATAATGTTTCTTGTTAGCTGTAAAATGAAGAGTACACACAAAATAAGATCTTATTCCCTATTAGATTAATGAGAAGCTTCTGATAGGCATGCAGACTCTCACCTAAAACTGATCCAAAGTGTCAAAGTTTGTTAATAAACAAAGAAGCCAATCATATCTTATTTATCAGAATTTTTGTTGGAGATGTAGAGGTTCGTATGAAGTGAAGCTCTCAGCAAAAAAAAAAAAAAAAAACACTAAAATATTGGAGATATGATGTCCGCAACTATGTTGATTGTCTGGCATAAACGAAGGACAAGGTTTATGTAACCTAAAAGACTATGAAAGACTTACATTCTCCTCTATGTTCCTTGACACGAAAAGCATCAGTTTTTGCTTCCCGGATTCGTGTATTTCCACAATGACTTGATGCCACCTTAAGGCCTATCCTGAATCTTTTACTCCTATTCCAGCTGGAATTGTCTGTAAATATCAGCTCTCCCAGCTCCCCAACACCTTCCTTGAGAGTCACCTGGAGATCTCCTGTCAAAAGAGGCCCCTTTCGTTCACGTTCTTTAACCACGTAGTTCTCAAACTCTTCTAGAGCCCAGTTATCCTCATCATCTTTGTTGAAGTCCCCTTCAAGCACAACGACGTCCAACTTAATGGAGGATTCAGGACCTGATCTAACAACATCCCTTGTATTTGCATCGATCACGGCAACAGAAATGCAAGCACCCCCCTCTCCTTCTAGTTTCTTTCTAGTAAATAGAGGATCGGACAGTTTGGTTCGAATCCAAAGCCGTAAGTTTCTGACGTCATTCTTTCCCGTCGATTTAGCATTAGCCCTGCATTCTCCAGGGAAAACAACCATTAGAAACAGGTCAATACTACAGAAAGCCAGCATTACAGTGGAAGACCATTCATACCATCCAAGGTGGGGAGAGTGATTATTTGCGAGCTCCGATGTTTCCATCTGTTCAAAACCAGCATGAGAAGAGTTGCGAAAGTTGGAGACATCAAATAAATGAAGCAGAAGGGATACTAAACCAATCCATTCCATCAAAAGGAGTTGAAAACTTCCTTTGTAAGAACGACTTATCGAACACCTGTTTGAGCTAAGTTCTTCAGGCACATTTCAAATCCCAGTGTTTATAAACTCTGGCTTTATAGACAAAGTGGTATTTACTGGATCATCTAGGGGATCTTTCTCTGTAAAGAAGGCTTGGAAGCTCGTGAGGAAATGTATGAACAAAGTTACTTGGCTTAAGCTTGTATGGTTTAAGCCTAATGTGCCCAGATATGGCTAGTGTAGATGGGGAAGACTGTTACATCATGTTGTCATTTGGAGTGTGGTGTCATCAGATTGAAAGTCAAATGAATTAATCTCAAGTTGCTATCATCATAGGTTGCTCAAAAGGATCTACCATCCTTTATGTCGAGCAGGGACGAAAGTTCCCCTTAATGATCTGCCAGTGCCAAGTAGAAAAGCCATCACTCGACGGATAAATGTTACTTTAAGGATAGCAGACTGATCTTTCCCAAGGGTTCACATCTACAGGAAGGTTTGGCACCTCGACTCTGATGTTATATGTGGGACATTATGCTGCAATGGACATGAATGGGATGTGACGCCCCTTTTTTTTTTTTTTTCCCACAGGTTGTCCAATAAAATGAAAATTTACCTTAAAAAAAAAAAAAAGACATTGCGCGAAGTTCGCGCTCAATGGATGCTCTTCCACCAGTCAACATGTCAAAATTCTACAAACTCTGTTCATCTTACCAGTTTCTGAAAAGCATTGTGGATTGAGCTTATCTGTTGCCTCATCTCTTCAAGCTCACTCCTCATGAAACTACACCATGAAAATTGACACCGTGAACGATTGCTGTCCTGTGGACTTATTCATAACAAATAGACAAATATCCATTTGTAACACTTCAGTTACTGGCGTCAGACCCAATTACCAGACTCATCAGATGCATTCCCTTAATCTACGGCGACAGAGAAAAGTCGACATAAAGCTGGAATACGTATTTATCCAGTACATAGATAACAGAAGCAAGTAAAGTTAATTAGCAGCTATCTCCAAATGCACTGTCCTTTCAGCGATTTGATAAAAATTATGTGCAGGTATTACACTTTGCTGAACAGAATCATGGATCGATGGCTTAGGATACTCGGTTATATCTCTAGTTGGCGACGCAATGCACATGGAGATTCTCCTAGAGGAACCAGTTGATGCAGGTGAGCTTCAGCCAACAAACTAAATAAGAAATATTCACCTTCGACAGAATTCGGCCAAGTCAGAATCAGCACACTCCCTCTCTTCCCGGACCTGTCCAGCAAAGAGCAATAGAGAAGGATTACATTGCAATCTGTCACGGATTCATCTCATTCAAGTTCCACATCACAGGTATCATCACCGTCCTCCTTCAACATGGAAATGGTTATTACCACATTTTCCAAGATTCAAGGAGACAATAATGTCTAGGCCACTTCATTGAAACTCTGGATCTTTTTTTGATCCATACTGTCGAAACAACATGAAAAGCCTAAATCATATTCTTAGTGGAATTACTTCACAGGAAAAGCCTAGGACTGTCAGCGGGTCATTTTTACCACTCAGACTATACCTCTCTATACATCTCGCGGCAATTCCTCATGCCAGTTTCTATCCGGAAGCTGACCGGAAGGTCGGAAATGAATCCAACTGCTTCTAATCGAAGAGATCAGCAATTGAAGTACAATAAAGACTGTTTTTTGTATGTCCAAGTTGGTTACTTTGCTCATCTTACCACTCTCCGGACAACCTGCTCCATCCTCCAGCTCCATGGCATGTGATTCCTCTCGGACAAGTGCCATGGTTGACTGCTAGAAGATCACCACGAAAGCACAAACAAGATGTGAAAATTTAGCAAACAAGACAGCAAAGTAACACAGTAACAATAACAGGTCACTGGCCATTGGCCCACCCCTAAATCGCAGAATAGATTCGAGACGGCAACGTTGGAGTTCTTGAATGCTTCTTATTAAAGCCACGGCATAAACCCACGAACGAAAAACATAAGGAAAGCGAATTTAGAACTATCACAGGGAGGCAAAAGCAAATTATCGTTATGCTCCCATGCAGGCTTTGTCATGTCTCTCATTCCAAGGATCTTCATCTCAACAACTCAAGCTTAAACTTAAAGCAACGAGAACTGAGGAAGCGTCTGAAGTTTGGAAAGGATTTCGCTGCTGAACAAACGAGGCGGAGATGAAGGAGAGGATGAACAGCTCATGCGCGAACTCAAGCTTAAACTTAAAGCAAATAACGAGTACGTAAATCGTAATCAGTAGAGTGCGTCTTATTTTGTCCCGTCTGTAGATTTTCGGGGAAAGGTCATGTACATTTCCGGGGAACGTGACCGGCCCTAGAAATTTTCTTTTCTTTTAAGTTCGTTTATTTCGTAGTTGAAGATCCTCACTAAAAAATATTATGCTTAAAATATAACCAAACAAGTAAATATTTTTATCATTCATGAAAATATTTACATAAATTGTTGCGCGGAACAAGCGATCGAACAATAAAAGACAGAATAAGAAAATAAATCGGACACTAGATATACGTAGTTCGATCGTAAAGAGTAGAAACGAATTTCACAATAAAATAAGTGATTCGACGTAAATTACAAATCATACTCCTATTACTCAAACACTATTAGTATTTCTCAACTCAAATTACATCTACTAACTCACACAGTATTTAGCCCCTATAATTTCTTACGAAATAATCTCTCGTTCCAATTGAGCGGTTGATGGATAGAATTTACTAGGGATTTGCTGTTGAAACCCAAGAGAGTGACCAGTCAATTTTGGTTTTCCGGGAACGCCGAAAGGCGGGCCTGTCGCGATGTACACGTAGCTAAATTTGGAGTTCAAGCTTCGTCTGCTGCCCGTTTTGTCGGTATGGTGACGTTTTGATGGTGACGAGCATCGTAGACGTCATCGAATGAAAGGCGTTACCTTCAATTTTCATCTTCCTGTGTACCGACATCGCTTGTCGCCACCGGCTAGTCCATGTCTGATACCAAAAATCAAATCTCGCATTGTCGATCCTCTGGGGTTGCGCGACCTCACGGTGGAATCGGTAGAGGTCGCACAGCCTTGGGAAGGAGGGCCATCGGAGCCGCACGACCTCGACATGGGGTGGCTAGGGTCTCACAATCTCAGGCGTGGACCGCCTTTGGTCGCATGACCTCGGTCGGACAGTCGGCGGCACCTGACAACTTGGGCTTGATCAAGTTGCCGACAGAACTCCACTTTTTGGGAGTTCCCATTTCATGCTAAAAGCCAAGGTAAAGCTATAAGTTTATGCTTCTTAGTCATGGTAGCTCGAGTTTCATAAAGTAATGGTAAGACTATGGATCACGACTAAAAAGCACAACTTACCTTTCTCGTGTGATCCTCGAATTTTTAATTGATAATATTATATCCTTGAATTTATAAAAAAAAAAGAGATTTATAATTAAATTTCCTCGTCGCCATTTCCAAATAATTGAATGTAATGCGTCGGTTGAGGACGACCAAAAAGCTCAATGTCGAAGCAATTAATGCCATTGTACAATAAAAAGGAATGCTCAAAATCTTCTTAATTGTGTCTTCGATGGTTGATTTCACAACTTGGTCCACTCAATCTATTCATAATGTTTAGATATAAATTGTGTCGTTAATGAAATATTTTTCATTAACTAATTATTTTAAGAGATTAATTTTAAGAAAATATTTTTTCAAACTATTCATTCTCTCCAAAACAAACGGAGGCTCAAATTCTAGCAATTTTCCCTAGCAATTTACCCTCGCAACTTATGAATCTAGCTGTATGTTTTTCATTTAATTAATCGCTTTTAATTAATCGCTTTTACACGTCATTGAGAAAAGTTCAATAAATCGCTCCTAACCACGCGTGACTGCTACTTATAAATAATAGCAATTGAAAATGTGTGTTATACTTATCGGTTGAGAAAATATATGTACATTCGAGAAATATTGGAGGCAAATTAATATGGCCCTTTATTAAATTGATGATGTTAAAAAAAAAAAAAGATACATTGTTGCTTGATTTGTTATGTAAGTTTTCTTTTTTCCTTTTTTTTTTTGGCTTATGGTACACTTGATGACAAATCATAATAACCATTTTTCGATTACGTTATAATGCTTTGAAGCAAAATACGGTATAAAACGGTTCATATACCATATATCTTTTATCGCATATATTACTTAGAGAGGATTCTACTTAATCGCTTGCTAGTATGTTTTTTTTTTTGGTTGGTCATATCGCTCGCTAGTATTAAAGGGCATGGATGTGTGTACTTTCTCTTGGATGACGAATAATAACAAAAAAATCACGCTTTTCGCAAGGGCAAAATTCCTCGGAATTATAAATTTCATTGTGACCAAATAGAATTGCACGGATAAATTCCATTGACAATAACTTGAAAACTATTTTATTAGTCAATTAAGAGAACTAAATTCAATAGAGATAGGAATTGCAAAAAAAAAAGAATGCGTGTAGATTCCAATCAGGTGGTAGATGGATAAAATTTTAGTAGGGGTTTGCTTTTGCAACCCAAGCTTTGGAAGAAAATATGGTGCACGTCGTCCAATAGAAGACGCGTTTGGCAAAGACTATCGCCGCCTCTGGAAAAATGCCGAGGTTTGTTGGCGGTGGAAAAGCTTTACGACCTATTATTGTCATTTGGTATTTTCGAAATGCTGTTTTCAGGATTGCTGAATTATTTTTCATTCGATTTTGGCCCTCCCTAAATCGTCCAACTTCGATTGTCACCCTCAATTTTCATGTTCCTGTGCATATATGACCGACATCGCTGGTCCCCGCTGTCCGCCGGCGAGTCCAAATCTGGTGCCAACAAGCCAAATCTCGCATTAGCAACCCTCTCTCCTCTGGGACCACTGAATATTTCTTCCTCGCTGGGGTCATGTAACCCCCTCAGGGAGGGATCACCAGAGGTCGCACAGCTTCGACGAGGAGGAAGGCTGCCGGAGCCACGTAACCTCAAAACGTGTGGCTAGGGTTTCACGATCTCAGGCGAGGACCGCCTTTGCTTGCATGACCTCGGCAATCGCATGACCTCATTGGCCAAGTCCGGGGTTGCGGCGGCTCAGCATCTGAACTGTATTACCTGACCTGATCCATGGCTCTTGAGTGAGCATCTGGCCACTCTTCTTTTTAAAAAAAGAAGAAAAAGAAAAATTGTGTTGAAAATTACTTTTTCGAGTAAATTTCAAAGTCTGTAAAAAGGTATTCACCAAGCATTATTTGCTTCTCGTGAAATCCCTTTTCATGCAAAAAGCATGAAAAAAAATGTAACGTGAAGATCACTTTTCATGGCCAGTGGACCCGGTGGCAGACCAAATCTAATGTGCCGACAGAACTCAACTTTTTGGGAGTTCCCATTTTCATGCAAAAAGCCAAGGTTAAGCTTGATGCGGCTGCTTGATCATGATGGCCCGAGCTTCGTGAAGTAACGATAAGACTGTGGATCACGGCGGCTAAGCTCAAACTACCTGTCCTTACGGCGGTTCTCGAATTTTGAATTTGTAACGTCAAGTCATTGAAATTATTAAAAAAAAAGATTTACTTCTCGCCATTTTCATATAATGGAATGTAATGTATTGATCAAGGACGACCCAAAAAGCTCAATGTTGAAGTAATTAATGCCACTTTACAATGAAGAGAAGAGGAATTACCGGAATTGTCTTAATCATAATCTCTTCGATTGTTGTTTCCACAACTTGGTTCACTCAAATTGATTATCCATTGTTGTCGATTTTTTTTTTAAATCATATTTTATTGATGGACATGAGACCTTTAATTTGGTGGATTTAGGGATTATCGCTCGTTTAATAAATTAAACTCTCCCCTATTCTCCCTCTTTGTCCTCTGAGCTAATATTTTTTTTCAAAAAAAAAAGCCTCATTTTTAAAAAATAATTTAAATAAAAATTATATTTAAAATTACATTCTAACCAAAACGATATCGTTTTGGCCACATCATCGCCACCTAGGAAAGAGAAAATATTTTTAAAAAATCATGTTAGCATTTTTCGTTAGCCAAGTTGGATGGATTTAATTAATTGACTCGATTGCACTAATTTGACAAGTTTTATGACTCGATTGTACTTTTTGCAAGTTTTAGGACTCAATTACACTTTTGTGACAGATTTTAGGATTTCTAGTGAACATATCTATTTTTCCAAAAAATTCAAAGTTTTAGTTTCTCTTTTCTCTTCTTTCTTTTATTTTTTTATTTTCTTTTTCTTTTTTTTTCCCTTCTTCTTCTTCAACTGGTTGTCGGGCACGGCAATCGGCCGCTGGTGAGCAAGGCCAAGCCTCGCCGCACGAGGCTCAGCCTTGGCCAAAATGATCAGTGTATATGCACCTGTTTGGTTCTTGATGGGGGAGAGAAGTGGGAAGCGGGAGGCATGTCTGACGGTGCAGCACATAAGTTTTCCGGGAAACTTCATGTACATTCGTGGGAAACGTCGCCGGTTTCTAGAATTTGTTTCTTTTCTTTCTCTGATTTTCTTTTGCCTTCAGCGCAAGTTTAGGATCCATTTATTTCACAAAAAATAAATAATTTAAAAATATTTTTCTGAAAATAATCTCTTATATCGCTTATGAAAATTAATGAATAAAAAATATTTTCAACATCCACAGCAATATTTAGAAATAAATTATTATTGATAACGAAAACATTGTGTGTTGGCTAAATATTTCAAGTGGTATAACCATTCGTTTTTTCGAAAATATTTTTCAAATCATTTATTTTTCATGAAACAAATAGAGCCTTCGGGTAAACACTTTGAGCTCGACCTCCAATCGATGGGTGACGCGCTTGAATATCACTTATCAGTTAATCCAAAATAGACATAGACAAAGTGTGTCTCAAGTCGTTTGGTTAAATTTGTTAAATTTGTTAGGAAACTTTAATTGAACCCTAAAACTTAAAAAAAAAAATGCAATTAAGTCCTAGAACTTGTCAAAGCGATGTAATCAAGTCTTTTGGTTAACTCCATCTAATTTGGCTAATAGAAAATACTAACGGAACTTTTTTTATTATGAAAGTTGGTACTTCCATATACAACTTAATAAAAATTAATACCACGAGAGTTCTATGGGACTTCCAAGTCTGCCCAACTTCGCTTTCTCATGTGGTTTGCCTCTCAAGTCAAACGGATGTAATCAAGTCTTTTGGTTAAAAGGAGAAACATTTTACTTTCCAGGAACCTTACTCGTTTTTGCCCTGATCGCATGCCGTTCATTCCGGAACCAATTCCAGACCTACACGAAGCATAAAAGAGCAACAATGGTAAAACCACACTATAATGCAATGACTTGAAAGTGCAATTCTTGCTTCATCTGCACAGCTAACCCTTTCCGTTCGGGCCCATTACTGCATATGCATATCGCGTGTGATCAATGCAGTTGATAAATATTTTTACTTATTTATACTATTTGTAACATCACGTTTAACTTGAAATAAATTACCCATTTATCAACTATTCACACAGTTCTTATCCATACTTTTGTTACCAAGGTCGCAGTAAAGATGCCAGAGAGTACACGGGTATGGTTATCATCTCCAAATCACACTTTTCATCTTCCTCTATGATGAAGCGAGTCTTACTCGTTTAATTTATGCTATTGGAACTATGCTTAACAAATTCCACCATGCGACAAGTTGCTGGGTAATATGTGCACATGACTAGTCTGATTAGGATCGCTCCCTGAACTAGTAGATCAATTTCATGGTTAACTACCATAATTATATTAGAGTGAACCAAAAGATTTGATTACATCAATTTAACAAATTTTAAGACTTAATTCCCAATCCATCGAGCCCGCTCAGAAGTTTCGTTCGGGCAAGCCACTTAACCCAACAGTAATAGAGGCCGAAGTGTCTGGACAATGGAGGACCACAAAGGAGGGAACCTGTGACCAGCACAGGGTCATGCACACCCCCCCACGCGCTTAGCCCGTGCCTGCCCAAGTCTAGCCAACTTCTCTTCCTCCCTATGAAAACCACCACGATTGGCCTCTCAAGTCAAACTGGTTCGAATCCACAAAATCAAGGAAAAGTTTCTTAAGGGTTCTTTTTTTTTTTTCCCAGCAGCCGCCGCCTCCTTCGCCTTTTCCCTCAAGCTTTGTTCATGGGGGAGAGAGAGGGTCCTGTCTCCCTCTGTCCCTCCGTCGCTCCCTCCCTTTCTTCTTTGTATGTTTTCATCCTCTAATTCGTTTTCTTCTTTTTCTCCCGTTTGGGGGCCTTTTCTTTTCCGATTTAATCTAGATTTGGAAGCTTCTATCTTCTATTTCGAAGAGATTTTTATCCCAATCTAGTTTAGATTTGAAATTTTTATGTTTATGTTTTCGGAGCTTCGCTTTCCTCGAGTTTCGACGGTGAACAAATTCAGTTTTGAAAGAGATAAGAGGAACTTCGTGAACGTTTCGCTCTCACAAGTACTAAATCTATGCTCGTTCAAATTTTTTACTCTGTTCGGTGATGGTGTTAGAGATGTCAAACATAGGCGCGCACCGCCAAAAGGCAAAGCCATAGCATCCGATGGATTTCTCAATGTGTGCACTTTACAAAATATGGATTCGGTAATCAGCCACCGATTTTGATATAAAGAAGTCATAGACGTGTTCTCAGTGTATGCACCTTGTTCTGATGATTTCTCTTACTACCTTGAGCTTGTTTTGTTTTGAAACTTTATATAGTTTGAAGTTACACTTCTTAAACTGATACGTTTCTCTCTTGTATTTCAATTGAGGAAGTGAATGAAATGTTTTTTCGATAAAAAAAAAATTAAAGTCTCTTACACGATGCCATTGCAATTCACACGCTTATTTATTGTAGGAGTAATTTCAGTAATTCTACTCTCTCTCTCTCTCTCTCTCTCTAATGGCATACCGTCCAGAGAACCCAATCAATTTGCTCGAGGTGTTGCTCAACCACCGGGGCCACGGCTCCTCAACCGAGGTCCTCACCGTCCTCCTCATTGTTGCCACCCTTGTTGCCGCTATCGCCTTCCTGGCCGAGGACACGCCACCGAAGCTATCCTCTCCTTCAATCGAACTTCCTCTCCAAAATGCCTCGAAAGTCATCCCAGGTAGCCCACCAACCCGATCGGCGAGAATGGGCATGATGAGATTATATGATTCGTACCGTGTCTAACTCTTAAGTCATTCACATGCACGATCTTAGTTTTGCATTATTCTTTCTTATTTAAAATTATATTTTCATGAACATCTTCATTTTTTGCCATTATCGATTGATTAATTCAGTTGTTATTACTTAAGTTTGACTACGGGCAAAGCGTCGTAGATCTACGTGTATAATGTTTTTATACTTAGTTATGGCTCACGTCGTAGGATTGTTCCGTACAATAGGTGTACTGTATAAACGTGGTAGAGAGAGAGAGAGAGTAGCGGGGCATTACCGACTATTTGATTCTGAATGTCATAACAGTATTCAATTTTGCCTAGTTTACAAAATTTTCCTAGAGGCGACAATATTGAATTTTTCTGTTGTGGGTATGAATCAAAGTCCATGGGCCGAACGAAACATTGTGGAAGACTGTAAAAGAGGTTTTGGAGAGGCCGATTAGGGTGCGCATGACAATACTATGTCTACTTTTGAGCAAAAGTTGATTTTTTTAACTTCTGCTTCGGAAATTAATTTCTAATTAGAGAAAGGCATTTAATAACAAGACAAATTTCTGCTTATGGAATGGAAATTCGTTTGGCAATTGCTGAAAATTTCTACCTATGAGACATTATCAACACAAAATCTTCTACGAAAAATTATTGATCCTAGCCAAAATTGCGTGTTATTCAAGAAAAGTGAAATGCAAATACTAATGGGTTCACGTATACTTTTTCATTTAATTATTTTATGCAAATGGGAGCCAATTTTGTGGGAAAAATTCTATAAAGGAATACAATGGTCCAGCTGATATATCAATGCTAAAAGCACGAGTATTTCCGATGCTTCATTGCATGTGCCTCTAGCATGACTTATGTCGCAATGGGCATAGTATATAAACCTTATTTGTGCCTAAATTGTCTCTAGTTCGGAGATGTATCATGACACATTCAGTAAATCACGAGTTGGTTTACGACAAGTAACAATTTTATCGTCACAACTTGAAACAGTCACAATCTGTCTAGAACATTGTGCTTCACCTTTAAGAACCACCTACACATATATAGCATATAAATTCCCCTGTTAAATCCAGTAATCCGAGAAATTGACAAAACAAAGGCAGCTTTAAATTCTAATTCAAATGCAGAAAATATTACTATATGACCTTGGAAATACTGGGATCTTTTCAGGGTCCCTTGTCAAACCTTAAGCAACCCTCCTACCAAGCACAAGTGCAACTACCACCGAGAAATTCTGGTAGTTCACCGAAAAAATTCGCAAAGTTAAGAACACTCCAAGGTCTGGATGAATAATAAGTAATAATAGTTGGCATTCTATCAAAAATTGAATGGACGCACCTATCCAAGAAAAAGAAAAAGAAGAAAATTGAAAGAAGCAAGAGAGTTTCAATTACCCAGCATCAATTATTTCCAACAATTTGGCCTGATACTTAATGAGAAATTCTAAGTGAGTGCATATGAAAATTATATTCCCAAACTTTGCACATCGCTTTGAAGGGTGTAAAGAATATCGACCAATAGAAACATACATGTATCTTGCCTTCATAACATCAAATTTCCTTACTTTCAAGAATCTGATAAATAAGAAAGATAACTTGAAAAGTTCAAAAACGGCAACAACAATAGCATAATTGTGTCTTTGTGCGATGGCTTGGTTGACTTTATTTGTGAGAAGTCATTTAAGCAAGTTTGGTCAATTGCTCGATCCACTTTACCATGATTGTATTTTTGTAGGATGCCGATTAACCAAATCACAGAACATTTATTTCTTTAATTCATTAAAAAATGATGTTACTAAAACGCTTCCATGCAATACAAATTTAGTAAAAACTTATTACAATTTTTATTTTCAAAAAAAATATTTTTTTTATTTAACTCTCGGAGGAGACCGGCAGCAGCGAATTATCTCTTTATGACTTTAATTTCTGGAGAGAAGTAACTTTTTTTTTTAACTTCTAAATGTTGCTCAAAAATAATTTCTGAAGCAAAAATTACTTCAAAAGTAGAAAAATGAAGTTGTGTGACGAAACGGATTTCTACTTTGGAAGTTTACGTTACCAAATGGATTTCTACTCTAGAAGTATTACCATATGCGCCTTTAACTAGCGGATTGGATTGTCAAAGCTCGTCATATATTTAGCACATCGAATTGGTTTGTGTAGACCTTCCCAGCCCCTTTGGGATGTCCTAAGTTGACTAGACCAAATCATAGCCCCTGATAAGATCCTATCAATGTGACAAAATTGAGCCGAGCATCATACTTGAGATGCCAAACGATTTAGGGTTTCATTTGAGCAAAACCTTCACACTTGCTTGTTTAGCTCTCAAATGGGACTGATCATAGCAGATATCACAAAAATATCCATCTCTTTAAACTCATTTAATATGTTTATAATGCTAATGTCACTCCCTCTGTCGTTTCTCTTTGTCCATTTCTTGGCCAAAAAAAAAAAAAAACAAAGACTGAAAAAAGAACGAAACTTCTTTCCTTAAATTAGAAGAAATGAGCTGGTGCAATTCCTTTTCTTCCGTGAACAAACTTGAATGTACAATGAAAATGGATCAAGACCCAAAACATTAAAGCCGTAAAGGTGATAACCGTAGTAATATAACGCGGAAACTAACCCGGATCTTGCAAATAAATCAATGCGAAAAGCCACGAGAAATAACGAGGAACGATAAATGACACCAGGAATTACGTGGTTCGGTTCGAATATCGGTACCTACATCCACGGGAGAGCCAGCAAGAACAATCAACTATAATCGGAGAATCGGAATTACAATCGCTCAATACGCTCGTGTTTCCCGCACCTAGATTATACCCAAACCCAAAGTGTTTACAAATAAACAACTTAATTGGATATAACAAAATAAAACTCACGAAGCACAAATCCGTTCGCGTGTTCAAGCCCAAGCAACAGCTCGCGCACGGCCAAGAAACAAGAACGTCTCTTGCTATCTTTCTCGCGCGGCTTTTCTCTACTTGTTCTTCTCTTCTTTGTGCGGCTCTCTTTCTCTCTTCTTTTATGCGTGGCTCTTTTTCTCAGAAGAAAACCCACGCTTTATACATGAGAGCAATAATGAGGTGATCAACCAAATCACCTTTGATCAGGACCCACCAAGATTTCTCTTTCTTTTTCCCTACGAAGGCTTCTGCAGGTTCAACATGAAAGGAGGGAAGCAAACCCTACCTTTTTCTTCTTTTATTCCTTTCATCCACCACCGTTGGGCCCACAAAATTTCCTTTTGTACTCTCTTTTTCAAATCTTGATCTACCATTACTCAAGAAAGAAGTGTCAGACCAAAATCTTGAGTAATGATCAAACGTGGTCCCCATATTTTGTCTTGTGGTGCCAATAACTATTTTAAACTCGAGACATATTTAACAATTCTCCACCTTGGCTCGATGTTTGAAGCCAAGTTAATAATGCTCATCATCCATGCTGCTCTCCCAACGCCCCCACGGGCGCTCACTCTCTACAGACGTCAATAGTGCTCAAGCGGAGCTTGAGCTTCGCCAAAGGAACAGGCTTAGTCATCATGTCTGCGGGGTTCTTTGCTGTAGCAATCTTTTTCACAACAACCTTACCCTTCGCTAAGACATCTCGGATGAAGTGGTACCTGATATTGATACGTTTCGTTCGCTCGTGATAAACCGGATTATATGCCGGATAAATCGCACCTTGGTTATCACAGTGTATATCAACACTTTTCTGTTCTAACCCAAAGTCCATGAGCAAACCTTGCAACCATATCGCCTCTTTCGCTACAAAGGTCGGTGCCATGTACTCCGCCTCGGTCGACGACAAGGCTACGTGGTCCTGTAAGGACGCCTTCCAACTAAGCGCACCACACCGCAAGCGTAAACACGTACCCGGCTAAAGACCCGCACTCATCCAAGTCACCCGCATGATCGGAATCCACAAAACCAAGTGGTCTCACTCGCCATTCATGTCCTTCCGGTATACTATACCAACGTCGATGTCCCCTTCAAATATTCGAGGATCCATTTCCTGACTTCCCAATGAGTTTTACCCGGACGTTTCATATAACGACTAACCACACCGACGACTTGTGAAATATCGGGCCTAGTGCATACCATAGCATACATAATACTACCCACAAGCACTAGAATAAGGAACACGAGACATATGTTCCTCTTCCTCCTCGGTTGCGGCGATAACTTAACCGAAAGTTTAAAGTGCTTTGCTAATGGCGTACTCACGGACTTCACGATCGCATATTAAAACGTGTAACAATTTTCTCAATATATTTCTTTTGAGACAGACGTAATAATCCCGCAGTCCTGTCACGCAAAATCTCCATACCCAATATTTTCTTTGCAGCACCTAAATCTTTCATCTCAAACTCAGCACTCAACGCCTCTCTAACACATCAATATCGGACATATTTTTCTTTGCTATCAACATATCATCAACATATAATAGCAGATATATCAAAGACCCGTCCTCCAATCTCCTAAAATAAACACAGCTATCCACTCGACTCTTCGAATAGTCCCGACTAGCCATGAAAGCGTCAAACCGCTTGTACCACTGTCTAGGAGATTGTTTCAGCCCATATAAAGATTTCTTTAATAAGCAAACATGATCTTCCTTACCCGGAATAGCAAATCCCTCTGTCTGCCTCATGTAAATCTGCTCCTCCAACTCACCGTGAAGAAACGCCGTTTTCACATCAAGCTGCTCCAACTCGAGATCCCGTGCAGCAACTAAGGCAAGTAAAACACGAATAGAAGTATGCCTTACCACGGGAGAAAACACCTCACCGTAGTCAATGCCTTCCCGCTGGGTATACCCCTTCGCAACAAGTCTCGCCTTATATCTCGTTGCCTTGACACTAGGAATGCCCTCTTTCCGTTTGTAGACCCATTTACTTCCGACAATCTTCTGACTCTTGGGTACTTTAACTAACTCCCATGTCTGATTTCGATGGAGTGATTCCATCTCTTCACTCATAGCCCCTAGCCACTGTGACGACTCGGAACTAGCCATCGCGTCAGAGTAAGACGAAGGCTCATCTGTCTCCACCTCATCACCTACGGTCAAAGCATAAGCAAAATCCGTATAAGCATAACGTACCGGTGGTTTAATTTGCCTTCTCTGTCTGTCTGCGGCTATACTATGCTGCGGCCGTATTGGTTGTTCACTATCACCGACTTCGAGAACTGCGGCCTCATCTGCAGCCTCAACATCTGTTACCTCTGAGGTCTCCGGAGTCTCCACCTGAAGCTCCACCTCACTACTAACACCATGATCTGTCTGCTCTGCTGGTTGTGTCTCGTAACTCCTCTGTCGAAGCATTGCGGTCTCGTCGAAGATCACGTCTCTGCTGATTAGAAAACCGGGTGATGCGGGATCGGTGCACCATAGCCGGTAGCCTTTCACCCCATGTGCATAACCCGGAAATATGCACTTCTTCGACCTCGGCTCAAGCTTACCATCACTCGTATGAGCATACGCAGGACATCCGAATATTCGTAATCCGGAGTAATCAACAGGTTTCCCCGACCATACTTCCTCCGGAGTCTTCCACTCGATAGCAGATGATGGAGATCGATTAATCGGGTAACATGCCATGTTCACCGCTTCGGCCCAAAATTCCTTGCCTATTCCAGCATGCGAAAGCATGCTCCAAGCCCGCTCAAGTAAAGTTCTATTCTTCCGTTACGCCACGCCATTCTGCTGTGGTGTCCCAAGTCTTGTGCGGTGTCTCACAATCCCTTCTCTCTCGCAGAACTCGGTAAAATATTTACCACGGAACTCCATGCCGTTATCGGTTCTCGGGCACTTGATCTGTTTATCCGATCGCTTCTCAATCAATGCCTTAAATTTCTTGAACCGATCAAACACATCTGATTTGTGCTTCGGAAAGTATACCCATACTTTCCTGGAATAATCGTCGATAAATGTCAGCATATAACGAGCACCTCCTTTCGAAGGAACAGGAGACGGGCCCCAGACGTCCGAATGAATATATTCTACCGGTTGTTTGGTCGAATGAATACCCGTAGCAAACTTAATCTTGCGCTGCTTCCCAAAGATACAATGCTCACATAAGTCTAACTTACTTGTCTTCTGACCCTTTAACAGCCCTCTATCACTCAGCATCGTCATACCCGCCTCACTCATGTGCCCTAGACGCATATGCCATAAACGAGTTAAATCGGAATCTGACTCACCCGATAAAACTGCAGCAGCTCTCGTCACGGTCTCTCCCAGTAGATGATAGAGAGAACTCACTTTCTTCCATTTCATCACCGTCATAGCACCTCGAGAGATCTTCAGCACTCCACCTTCAGCGGTGTACTTACACCCGATATCATCGAGTGTTCCCGGAGAAATAAGGTTCTTCTTGAGCTCCGGTACATGCCTCACGTCTGTCAATGTGCGCACTACGCCATCGTGCATCCGAATCCGAACTGTCCCCATCCCCACAACCTTGCAGGCTGCGTTATTCCCCAATGGAACTCTACCACCATCTGCAGTCTAGTAAGTAGTAAACCGGTTCTTATGAGGCGTCATATGATAAGAACACCCCGAATCTAGCACCCATTCATCTCCCGATGAACCCGCGGTCACACACAAAACAGCCTCCGCATCACTAGTGCTCTCTTCAAGAACGTTCGCCACACTGGTTGTGGCTTTCTGCTTATCACCTCTGTTTCTCAACTTAGGACAATCTCTCCCGATGTGCCCTTCCTCGTGACACTCAAAGCACTTCACGCGTCCCTTGGACTTTCTATGGCGTGACTTAGATCTGCTTTTACCTCTACCGCTCCTGGACCCTCGTTGTTGCTCTCTACCCCGAATCACTAGTCCTCGCGCTACATCCTGTGTTAGACTGTCATCTCGCAACTTTCTCCGCCACTCTTTAGAAAATAAGGCGGACTTTACCTCTTCCGAGGTAATCGTAGTACGCCCCCGCAATGATGAATCGGTAAAGTGCTCCCATGACTCTGGTAGGGAAGCTAACAACATCATGCCCCGCTCTTCATCATCAAGTGTCTTACCGACGTTCTTCAAATCCATCATGAGTTTATTAAATTCATCTAGATGGGTTCTGATAGACGTACCTTCGATATATCCGAACTGGAACATCCTCTTCAACATGTATAAGCGATTGTTCAAACCCTTCGTTACATAGAGCGCCCGAAGTTTTGCCCACAATGCTGCGGTATCCTTCTCCTCGCCAACCTCTATTAACACTTCATCCGATAAATTCAACAGGATTAAACTTCTAGCTTTCCTCATTACCACATCCTTTTCAGATTCTGTCATCGTTTCGGGCAACTCAGCCTTGCCCTCCAATGCTTCTGCTAAACCTTGAGTTGTCAATAACGCCTCCATCTTGAGGCTCCATAACCCAAAGTTGTTCCTCCCGTTAAACTTCTCAATTTCAGCTTTCACTCCAGACATAATTGCAATCACAGGATATCCAGATAATAATCAAACAAGCAAAAAAACCCCAAATCACAATCTAGAATATCCGAACCTGGTGCTCCGATACCAATTGTTGTAATATAACGTGCGGAAGCTAACCCGGATCTTGCAAATAAATCAATGCGAAAAGCCACGAGAAATAACGAGGAACGATAAATGACACCGGGAATTACGTGGTTCGGTCCGAATATCGGTACCTACATCCACGGGAGAGCCAGCAAGAACAATCAACTATAATCGGAGAATCGGAATTACAATCGCTCAATACGCTCGTGTTTCCCGCACCTAGATTATACCCAAACCCAAAGTGTTTACAAATAAACAACTTAATTGGATATAACAAAATAAAACTCACGAAGCACAAATCCGTTCGCGTGTTCAAGCCCAAGCAACAGCTCGCGCACGGCCAAGAAACAAGAACGTCTCTTGCTATCTTTCTCGCGCGGCTTTTCTCTACTTGTTCTTCTCTTCTTTGTGCGGCTCTCTTTCTCTCTTCTTTTATGCGTGGCTCTTTTTCTCAGAAGAAAACCCACGCTTTATACATGAGAGCAATAATGAGGTGATCAACCAAATCACCTTTGATCGGGACCCACCAAGATTTCTCTTTCTTTTTCCCTACGAAGGCTTCTGCAGGTTCAACATGAAAGGAGGGAAGCAAACCCTACCTTTTTCTTCTTTTATTCCTTTCATCCACCACCGCTGGGCCCACAAAATTTCCTTTTGTACTCTCTTTTTCAAATCTTGATCTACCATTACTCAAGAAAGAAGTGTCGGACCAAAATCTTGAGTAATGATCAAACGTGGTCCCCATATTTTGTCTTGTGGTGCCAATAACTATTTTAAACTCGAGACATATTTAACAATAACATTCTACTTTCATTCCAGCAAGTAATACCCACACCACATTCACATCCCCGTTGGAAAAAATAAATATTAAATCACGTTTTTTTCTAACAAACTTAAGCTTTTAGATCATGGTCGTGGTCCAATAAATATTTAAAATCTTTCATAGTATCGGAGCGGGAGGCTCTGAGTTCAAACCTTTCCGGACACCTATTTACCTCTTCAATGAATATGTCCATTGTTGGAATGAATAAATATTAAACCATGTATTCTTCTAATGACTTAAGCTTTTAGAGTAATTAGTCGTGGTCCAATAAATATTTAAAATCTCGTGGTCCAATAAATATTTAAAATCTTTCAATCCCACTGAGTACTTATTCTAGATCAAACTATCTTATTTGAACTACCACCAAGGTTTATTTGGTAGCTTTCGAAATTAAAAGTTTCTGTTAGCTTACCTTATCACTAAGTTTAGTAATATTTATTTGTACAAAATTATCGACCTCAATTCGCTAAACTCTCTTTTCTATTGAGTTACTACTAATTAATTGCAGAATAACAAATCTTGTTTAGCAAACTCATTTAGCTCTTTACAGGCTCGCAAGTCTAATCGAGTGTCTATTTTTTTTTTTAATAACCTATTTGATAGTTAGGAGAATGGATACATATATCCTTCTAATTACACAATATATCCACACATACAACATACATTCATACGACTATACGAGGAAAATATTCGAGCTCTTTAGATTGAGCTTGAGCTCCAACTGGAGTTACTTCATAAGTTGGCCATAACCGAGCCGAGTGGAGCTGAACTCAAGATCTCGATTTTCTATCGGAGTTCAAGCTCAGTGTTGTATTGGCTCGACTCGACTTGATTACATGAACGAAGCTAAACTCTTGAAGGGTTAAGTACACTTGCAAGTCTTCTAATTTCCTTGAATCTTGCAATTGGGTTTTGCGCGTTATTTTTGTGCTTTGAAGTCCCCAATTTGTTTGGTTAGCGTAATTAATATTTCCGCACTAAGTTTATTTAATTACGTGGCGTTGCCACGTCACAAAACTTGTTCGAAATGTAGCATTCTGTAATTCGGTTGGTTTCTAGAAGTCCTGGTATAATTTTTTTTTTTTTTACAAATATATGTTATTTTTTCCTTTTTTGAGCTTTTGCCCGATGTTCTGATCAAGCCTTTAAATTTTGGGTTAATGTCAACGGTGGTCTATATACTTTCGTTCGAAAATTGAAAACTTCTTTCTGGTTTAAATTTTCAGGACATTCCGTCAAAATGTGTCAACGTTAGTCCTTCCATTATACTTATTCTCCTGTTGGTTGATTTTTGCTGAGATGGACAATACAATTGCTGACATGAACGTCAAAATATTGTGTTGTGCCATGATTCGGTCAAAATTATCATATATGTGCCACGTTATATTATGTATAGATAATTAGCGAGAGGAGTTTGTAGATCCATGTTAGCTACCGGTCGTGGCCTAAGATCACAACCGGCATGGTCACTCAAGCTCTAGGCTCGTGGCCACCATGGTCACTCCAGCTTCGAGCTCGCTGCCATGAGCGCTCAAACTTGGAGCTCAAGTCCCCCATGGTCGCTCGTGCATGAGCTCTGAGCTCGCGTCTGCCGTGGTCGCTCCAGCTTCAAGCTTGAGCTCGCGGCTGTCGTTGTCACTCAAGCTTCAAGTTCATGGCCACAAACGTTAGAGCTTTGAGCTTGCGTCCACCCATGATCGCTCGTCGCTGGTCCCTATCAAGCACTGCAGCGAAGGCGTGACCCTTGCCAAGCACAGGGGTGAGGCGCCACTTTCCGAGCTTTGTGTCTAAGGGATGGCCCTGATATGGGGCAAGGGTGGCGCCTCGCCACTGTGCTTGGCAAGGGCCGCACCTTCGCTGCAGTGCTTGATAAGGACCAGCGACGAGCGATCATGAGGGGACGCAAGCTCAAAGCTCTAGCGTTCGTGGCCGAAGTTAAACCACGGACTATGATGCGAGTCACAGCCAGCTGCTAGTAAAGCGGATGTCTTCGGAGACCATTCAAATTCGAATCTTTTTCTGACAAATCCCATCCCATCTATCATAAGATGTGACATCCGATTCATCTAACGAGCATAAGCTGCGGTAAAAACCCTGATCATAAAGGCGAGGGCCACTGGAGCTCTAAGAATGCACATACTCGTATTCAAAGTCATGTGATGCAATATGCTGACAATGATGAAGCTCCAGACAATCTGCATGCCATAAGTCATACGTTATTATCGCTACATTTTTATGAGACTTGCCTTAAATCTGGTGCAAAATCTCTAGCCGCAGAGAGCGAGAGAGCAAAAGAGTACCTTAAAGCAATATCGATGCAAATACCGAACAAAAAAAACCAAATCTATAGGTTCTGAATCTTACTGCATCCACACGAGCAGATTGATATAGAACTGACACTAGAAGAACTTGTGCGAGCTTATCTAGCTTCTAGAAAGGCTCCTCCCAGTAATCACCTTCAGTTTCAGCTTCTAATAATCAAACATCTCCAGCTGAAATGGCTCCAACTTGTTCCATCTTCGCAAATTACGTGGCAATGTCATGCAGAGACTAGTGCAACATAGAATTCATCTAACTCTACAAGCTGCGCCCGTCTTTCTGCAGCCTTCTTCCTGACAAAAATGCCCCATCTCAATGCCGCCTTAAGCTTTAGCCACCCAATAACAGCTTTGCCAGATGAGTGGCTCCTATCCTCATTGAAGGCGAAATTCGAAGATTGGTTGGGCATGTCTGCTGATGAAAATGGGTACAAATTCTCAGCAGCATTGAATGAGGACTGGCTATGGCCTCCCATGTTGAAGATACCAATTTCCTCCCCAAAGAAAAGCTCCTCAGCTCCCCCGTAAGGAGGAAGACTCGACGGGCCCGCAGCATGAAAGCCAGATGTTGCTGCCGGTGAGGGAACAGGGCTCAGAAGCTGGGTTTGGTGTGAGGGACTGATCAATGGATTCTGAAGAGGGAACGAGGAGCCATCAAACTGAAGAGTATTGACATTTCCGTGTTGTGGCAGCATCTGATATCCGGTAGAAATACCGTCATTGTACCCTGTCAAGATTTTGGTGTTCGTGAGTATTTGCCCTCCCCCGCCCCTATCACCCACTCCAGAAGGCACATATTACCCACTAATTATGCAGTTGCTTTTTAATTCCTTGGACAGAACATATATATTACCAACTAATTATGTAGTTGCTTTCTAATTCCTTGGACAGAACACTTACATACATAATGAGGCACATTTTGCAATAATCGCAGCTTGCAGTATATAGCTTTTCGTATATAATTAGCATTGGATATTGACTCTTCTCCACATTGCGTGTCCTTACAGGCCATTTTGATACTTTAACTCATAAACACTTCATGTCGAAGTATGTGTTGCATCTATTCAATCGAACCCTGATAAAATGTAGTACTTGATTATGGCTCGTGCCTTTGTACTGAGAGTTTATTAGGTTACTGCTTTTGGCAGTGACCTGCAATAACCTACTCCTCTTGTTTGTTCATCATCAGAAAAAACTATTTCTGAGCATTTTGTTTGAATCTAGAGACACGCTGAAGCCTAACTTGCAAATTGGAATCCTCTACCGATAACATATGTGTCAGTGCCAAAGGGGAAGCAAATTTAGTAAATTCTCCTTGGATGCAAGTTCAATTGAAGGGTAGCTGGACAATCTTCATATCATGTGGAACCCAAATCATAAAGGATCTGAAACACATTTGCTATTATTTATTAAAGCTCAAAAACCAAGTGGAAAGTCCTATTTTCATCATTATTTCACAGGCCAAATCTTTGCATGTGCTTAAAGGGAGAGATATTTTTGTGCTCTAGGGCTCATACCTTTAGCAGTCGAGACGACATTTGCCAGAGTAGCTTCCGTAACACCTGGAGCAGCACAGATTTGTGGAGCCAGATTATGTTGAACAGGAGTGTTATTTTCAACTTGTCCTTCAAAGACTTGAGATGGAAAAGAGCTTGAGATTTTCTTTTGCATTGAGCCAGAAAAGGTCTCCCCATTGAACTCCATAACATCAGTCAAGTTATCAAGGGCCTTTTTGACAATTGTATCTCCATGTTCCTGGAAGAAAATCTCTTGGTAGATTGCTCAAGTTGGACTAATGGAAGTTTTCATATCCATTATTGAAGGTACACAACTCTGACTTCAAGTAAAGCAATTGCATACCCATGTATGAAAATGCATTCAGAGTAAGTTCGCAAGTGCGGTACAGCGAAAGAATAAAAAAAACTATTGAAAGAACCTCAATTTATTTTACACCTATTGCCACCGATTTCTCCACCACATAAAGGTCAGGTGCTCGAAAGATGTCATGGAGACCACAATCAAGCCAAGGCTCCTTAGGGTAAAAGATGTAAAGATCGAGAGAGGAACGGTGAGGAAATAATAAACGCATCAACTTGTGTTGTGCAAGTAATTAAGATCATCATGGTTTTAAACTTAGAGAGTAATAGTAGAATGTGTTAATCGTTCAAACTACAGTCCGATTTTCATGGATAACACCAAATCAACTGCTGAAAGTGCTTTCCAACTTACTCATGTTTTAACTTTCACTACGGGGTATAGAGGAACACTTAGATTTACAAGATCACTATCCTCAACTTTGCATAGCAAAGAGCGAAAGCTCAAAATCACTCTAATAAGAAGTCTCTATTATGGATCTAAAAAAAGTATCTGTAGTTTCCTTTTAGTCCTCCTCAAGGACTTCATATTACTTTTACTGATTAAAAAAACAACAAAGCATCTATCACTGGTTGATTCTAACACCTAATAAGCCACACAGCTATGGGCAGACATCAAATTACTGATTACATAGATAATAGTGGACAAATTACATGAATTTGGCATGATGGCTTGCAGCGCATGAATTTGATTGACAAAACTCAGTGGGAACTAGTTACTTACCTTCTCTTGGGCAGAAAGTCGATGAGTAGCAACATATACCCTGTCTTTGATTAGGCCGATCAGTTGAGCATCAGTGTTGAATAGAGCACCATCCTTCCTCATGCTATCGACATAGTATAAATAAAGTTTCCAACTTATTTTGCAAGTCCTTGCATGACGAATGAGGCAATCCCAGTACTTCGGTATTATGCTCTCTCCAAGAATCTATGATGAGTGAACAAACAAGACTTACGTTCTTCGTAGTCAATTAAACAATAATTGAGAATCATTAACTGACTGCTTACCTCTCTCAATTTGTCAGAGTCCGTAAACAGTTGCATTAGAAAGTCCTCCACTTTATGTACTCCGGCATTCCGCAGTTTTTTGTGAGATTTCCCATCTTTGGCAATTTTCTCCAACCTCCAGACCTCATCATCAGATTTAGGTGGATAATTTTTCTTGTATGCTGTAAAGGGAAGAAAACATATACAGTAAGGTCCCAGTCACCATAAAATCAATGAATAGAAGCAAACTTCTGATAGGTGTGCAAACTCTCTCCTGAAACTGATCCAAACATTTACTAATAACAAAGAAACTGACCATCTCTTATGTATCTTAATTTTCATTCGAGATGTAAATGTCTGTATGAATGAAGCTCTCAATTAGAAAATTGAAGATTGTGGATGTCCAAAACCATGTTTATGCATGTTTATGGTTCATCATAAGGACAAGGTTTATATGCTGTAAAAAGACTATGAAGGACCTACATTCTCCTCTATGTTCCTTGACAGAGAAGGCATCTGTTTTTGCTTCTCGGATTCGTGTATTCCCACAATAACCCGATGCCACCTTAAGCCCTATCTTGAACATTTTACTCCTATTCCAGCTGGAATTGTCAGTAAATATCAAATCTCCCAGCTCCCCAACACCTCGCTTGAGCGTCACTCGGAGGTTTCCAGTCAATAGTGGCCTCTTTCCTTCACGTTCCTTAACCACATAGTTCTCAAACTCTTTTTGAGACCAGTTATCCTCATCATCTTTGTTGAAGTCACCTTCAAGCACGACGACTTCCAGCTTAATGGAGGATTCCAGCCCTGATGTAATGACTTCTCCTGTATTAGCATCGATCAAGGCGACAGAAATGCGAGCACCCCCCTTTCCTTCTAGTTTCTTTCCAGTAAATATAGGAAGTGACAGTTTGGTTTGAAGTTGAAGCTGTAAGTTTCTCGCATCACTCTCTGCCATAGATTTAGCATTATCCCTGGATTTTCTCCAGGAAAAAAGAAACCATTAGAAATAGGAAAGATATGGAAGCGGAAAATTGGAAAAGTAACTACAAAGAGAGTCTAACTACCAAACATCTCACTTGGGCAAGCCTTACTGCCGGGGAAACTACAAGGACAAATAGATCCATTGTCTGAGAGAGTTTAATAATGCAAATTTAAACAATAAATAAATAAAATGGTCTGCTGCTCTCAAGTTACGATAGTTATGTTCTAAATTGGAGCACTGACACTTTGGAGCACAACTGATTCATTGTGGCCTGACCTAAGTGAGCTCTGACTGCTTGCTGTGGGGGGGTAGTGGTATGTCTGAGAGTTATTCCTCCAAAACATCAACAATGCATGACCGTTCAATACTACACCAAATGCCGATCTCAGTGGTATCACGGGGGAAGTAGTTTCTTACCTTCTGAGGTGGGGAGAGTGACTGTTTGCAGGCTCCACCGCTTCCTCCTGTTTAATACCACCAACAGAAGAATTTCCAAAGTTGGGGACATTAAAAAAAAAATTGAAGCAGAAGGGAGCCAAAACCAATCCATTCCATCAAAAGGAATTGAAAAACCTCTTCTGTTGTTCCATCTTAAAAACAACTTATTGAACTAGCTAAGTTGTCCGACCAAAAAAAAAAAGAACTAGCTAAGTTCTTCAGCCACATTTGAAATCACAATGCTTACGTAACAGCAGTTGTCTATATAGCTCAGCTGAACAATCCTATGCATTTTCTTTTTCCATTTTTATTCCCTGTCCACGCAAAAATTTACTCGTGTTTTAGAATGGTTCTGATTCAGCTTTAGGTGATAAAGCCACAGTTGCAGATGTTATTGAGGCAAATGAATGGAGATGGCCTCCAGCAAGGTCTGATGATTTGCTTGAAACTCAGATGGCTTTGTGTGGATTGACTGCTCCAAACTCTCGCGATGTAGACAAAGTGGTATTTACCAGATCATCTAGGGGCTATTTCTCTGTAAAGGAGGCTTGGAAGCTAGTGAGGACATGTGGGAACAAATTGACTTGGCTTAGGCTTGTTCAATTTACGCCTAATGTGCCAACATATGGCTTTATATATTGGTTAGCAATTCATAATAGGTTGCACACATTGGAGATGATGATCACTTAGGGTGACATCATAGCACTTGTGTGCTATGGTGACAACATGATTAAACTTGAATGCACTTGTTCTTAATTGTGTATTCTCAAAGCAAATTTTGGGGACAAATTTCACAGCTGCTCTCATGTCCTAGATCTGCAAAGGATGAATTGAAGTTATTGCTGAGGATATTATTCTGGAATATGACAATTTATTTATTATCTCTGGAGAGAGAGGAACTCAGTGAAGCATAAAAATGTATCTCCTCAAAGCTTGCTGTGTCCTAGCAGTTGTTTTTGTCTGTAAAAGTCTCTGTTAGAAGCTAAAATTCAGGAAGATACTGTGATTTTAACTGTTGGTGTAGAAATTGGCAAGTTCATGTTGAATAACATTGCCGTGATCTGGTGGCATGGTGGTGTAGAAGCGGGAGACTAATGTCATGTTGTCATTTGGTGAGTGGAGTCATTAGATTGAAAGTCCACTTGATGGATTAATTTCAAGATACAAGACTTCCATATTATAAGAAGTTGTACATCGTGCAGGGACAAAAGTCGTCATTAGTGATCCGATGGTGCTGAGTGAAGGGTCGTCACTCAATGGGTAAAAGGTACTCTAGGGATAACAAGTTGATCTACCCCAAGAGTTCACATCAATGGGAAGGTTTGGCACCTCGATGTCAGCTGCATACGTGGGACATTATGGTGTACTGGACTTGTATGGGATTTAGTCCAATAAAATGAATCATTTACTTATAAAACAAAGAAATTGTGCAAAGTTCATGCCCAATAAATGCTGTTCAAACAGTCCGCATAAATCAATTAGCTAGCAACCGCCTTTGTAGTTCAATAATTACATTCAATCACTTCATGAAATGCAGATAAACAAGTCATATGTGAAGTGTTGATAGAGATATGTCTGAGACAAAGTGGAAATTTCATAAACTCAGTTTAACTTACCAGTTTCTGAACAGCATTCTCCAATGAGCACACTATATCTAGACACCGTGAGCACTACACCATGAAAAATAGACACCGTGAGCAACTGCTGTCTTGTGGACATTTTCATAACAAGTAGACAAATATCCATATCTAGAATTTCAGTTAATAATACAAACGAATGTCAGACCTAATTACGGTATAACAGGATAGAAACCAGACGCATAAAATGCATTCCCTTAACCAAAGGTGACGCGAAAAGTCAACGTAAAGCTGGAATACATATTTATCCAGTACATCGATGGAAGAAGCAAGTAAAGGTAATTAGCAGCTATCTCAAAATGAACCTACATGCAGGTATTACACTTTGCTGAACAGAATCATGGATTGATGGCTGATGATAATCGATGATATTTTTCATTGGCGAGACAATACACGAGGAAATTCTACTAGAGGAATCAATTGATGCAGATAAGCTACAGCCACAAACCAATGAAATATATTCACCTTTGGCAATGCGCAGTCGATTGAGATTTGGCACGCTCCAGCTCTTCTCTGACCTGTCCGGCAAAGAGCAATAGCGAAGAATTACATTGCAATCTGTCCGGTTTTCATCTCATTCAAGTTTCACATCACAAGTATCTTCATTGTCCCCCTTCTACTTGCAATTTGTCATCGACCACATTTTCCATGATTCAAGGGAACACTTATGTCCAAGCCACATTATTGAAAATTTGGGTCTTTTTGTGATCCATATTGTCCAAAACATGGAAAGCCTAAATCATGTTCTTATTGGAACTGCCACACAGGAACAGCCGAGAACAGTCAGCGGGTCATTTTTACCACTCAAACGATAATTAACTATACATCTCACAGCAATTTCTCTTTCCAATTTCTATCCGGAAGCTGACCAGAAGGTCAGAAATGCATCCAACCGCTTCTAAACGAAGAGATCAACAATTGCAAGTACAACAGAGATCCGACCAAAACAAAAAAGTACAACAGAGACTGCATTTTGTATGTCCAAGTTGGCTACTTTATTCATCTTACCACTCTCCGGACATCCTCCTCCGTCAACCCGCTCCTCGGCACGAGATTCCTCCCGTACCGCCACCATGTTTGACTGTGTGAAGATCATCGGATCAGCACAGAAGTACAACCAAGGTAGGAAACTTCGGCAAACAGGACAGCAGAGTAACCCAGTAACAATAACAGAACAAAAGCGATTTAGAACTGTCACTAGGCAAAAGCTAACCACCGTTATGCTTCAACGCAGGCTTTGCCATGTTTCTCATTCCAAGAATCTGCAACTCAAGAACCCTTCATTGATTCGAAACGTGGAGAAGGAAGAGCCAACTTACTTCGTTCGAGCGGTGCGTGGCCTCTTGAGGAGACTTGCTTGACCTGAAGAAGTGGAAGGCGAAGGTCTCTTTTGCAACGACATGATTCTCTGTTCTTTCGCGGAGCTTGTCAAGAACTGGGCAAGTGTCTGAAATTTGGACGGATTTGGCTGCAGAAAAAATGTTGCAGAGAAATGAAGGAGACGATTAACAGCCTATGCACGAACTCAAGCTCAAGCTCAAACTCAAAGTGACGAGTTCGTAACACACGGGAGTGGACGTGTTTTATTCTGTACTTGTCATTTTCCGAGAAAAGGGAAGAAAATTTCCGGGAAAGGTTGCCAGTTTTAGAATTTTCCTTTTTCCTTGCTTTTCTCAGATTTTAGCAAATGCAATTTCCTTCCCTATCAAATAATTGAGTTAAAAAAAATTAATTGAGTTGTTTTTGCCTTCAACCCCGAGTATGTGGTTAATCCTTTCTACCCGGTCTCTAATCCATTAGATCACGTGCTAGTCAAATTAATCACTTCTAATCACACATGAATACCGCTTATAAATCATAACAATTATCCGAGTTTGGATCGCAGTTATCTATCGAGATATTGTATGCGCATTCGAGAAATGTCGAAAGCAAATCAGTATGGCTCTACATTGGATTAATGATGTCAAAACGATTTATTTTTGCGTTGCCATAATAACGCCGGACTATTTCGACTTGGTTTTAAGCAATTATGTCTCGTGTATTACTAAAAAAAAAAAGTAAGAAGATGATTCTACTTAATTTTGTCACGGGTAGTAAAGGATATGGACGCGTGTGGTTTGATCCTGAACGATGAATATTAACAAAAATCACGTGTTTTATTAAATTGAAAAATTTTCGCAGGATAATAAATTTAATTGTGATAATGGAATTGCACGGATAAGGTTCATGGATAATAACGTGGAAAAGTATTTCCTTAGTTAATTAAGAGAACTAACCTCAATGGAGATAGAAATTATAAATTTAAAAAAAAAGAATAGAGAGAGAGAGAGAGAGAGACAAATAAAATCAATGCGTGTGGATTGCGTGTGAAGTGGGGTCCACTCATAGTCGCTTCGGTCAACGCCAACGCCAACGCCAACGCCGTAAGCAGCTTTGCTTTCTGTCGCTCGTTGCCAAAACAAAACCTTGGGGGCCTGGAGCTCACGTCTATCCGCTGACGCGCTTTCATAGTACGGTGATGACGTGTGATCCGTGACGCGAAGATGTTTCGATAAAGCCCCCGAAATTTATTGAAAATTGAAATTGCGCCCATCATCCCATAGAAGATGTGCTTACAAGGGCTACGACTAGTAAATTCCATGGGTAATTATGAAATATATAATTGCCACCTTAGGGTGCGTTTGTTTCACGAGAAATCAAAAAAATTAAAATTATTTTTCAAAAAATAAATTCTTATATCTTTTAGAAAAATTAGTCCACGGTTTTCATCATCACTAACACTTTATGCCTAACTATTTTCGCGATAATGAAAATAATTTGTATTCATTTATTTTTATGAGTGGTACAAGTGCTTATTTTTTAGAAAATATTTTTCAAATCTTTGATTTTCCATGAAACAAACGCATCATGAGTTCTCATTTTCGTTTCGAGGAAAAGAAAATTTCATGGCACGTGAATATTTTATTTATTTTCTCTCTTTTCTAAACGGGAAAATTAGGATACTTTCTCTTCCCATGATTATAACTCTATTAATATAGTAACGACCCACGTAAGCAAATAAAAGGGCAATTTCAAGCGGCAAACCAAGGGAAGCCAAAAAGCTAAAGCTAGATAAAATCTAAAGTTTAGGCTACTTTGGATGTTCTCCTTAATATCTAGTAAGTTCATCTAACATTCTCTGTCACATCCCAAAATCCATATCCAAAAGTTCAAGGAATAACCGACCATCGTTTGTAAAACAAAGGGAAAATTCTAACTAAAGACATGAAGCGACATCATTTTCTTAAATAATGGATTCGAAATGAACCTTACTTCAAATAAAAAGTTAAAGTACCTTCATTATTTCAAAAAAGGGGCATGAATAAAGGTATTTTCGTTATTTGCACTTTTTAAAGTTTTTCTTTGTTTTTTCCTCTATTTTTTCCCTTCCTTTTCGCCGGTGGCCAATCACCCTTTGCTCGAGACTGGCTATCGGCGAAAAGGAAGGCAAAAACAAAGAAAAAAAAATGAAAAAAGGAAAAACTTCGAAAAATGTAAGTAATGAAAATATCATTAGTTACGCTCTTGTTTGAAATAATAAAGGCATTTCAAAATTCTTATTTGAAATAAGGTTCATTTCATATTCTTATTTGAGAAAATTGGTGCATGCATTTCAGACCCTTATTTGAAATTTCCTCTAAAACAATGGACGCAAGCAAAAGTTAGGAGTGTTGTAAATTAATCCATTTCATAACTCAATGAAAAATAGTGAGTTTTTGAACAATATCAATGTAATAAAACCTTTCGCCGCAAGCAAAAGTTAGGAGTGTTGTAAATTAATCCACACGAGAGTTCCATCAAATTCCCATATAATAGCCTTTACTTGAGTAATCTAGGATAGAGTCCCGCCTGTCCTCTTACGTTGAATTCTCCAGCAGAAGAAGCATCGGTCCACTCTCTTTGTCCCGGCATGGCAAGCAAGGGATGGGTTACTTAATTCGTTCACACGTCAAAATTAAGTTCTGGCGATCAGAATCTCGGCCAAATGTATTGATAAAACCTAGCAATTGTCATTTTCCTCTGTTTGTTAAGGATTCGTAGTATACGACTATCGATTTTCCTATTTTACGGTGGCATTAATTACTCAAATATCGTGCCTTTGATCAGTGTCGATCCACATATTACATTTCGTTATTTGGTGATTGGCGACAAGGGGGACTTGATTGTAAAGAATTTTGAACAGGATTTTACAAATTCAAAATTTAAGAATCACATAAGGAATGTAAATTAAACTTAAACGTCGTGATCTAGAGTTTCACCACTCCACTAAGCTCCATCTAACATGACCGGTACTCGAGGGAGCGTCGATGCTGTTTTAGTATTTCAAACACTTTTTGGAAGCTCGATCAAATTAGCCGTTGAAAAAATTTATTGAGTCATCCATACTTAACTCTTATGACATTCTACATTCTTTTTTTGTTTAAACCAACGCTTCTTTTTCTTAAATTCCAAGTTCGATTTTTTCATTTTTCACACATAGAGTCTTATTTTTTTTTAATCACATTTTGGTTGACTATTGCATCTTCTTGAATATCTTTTTTTTTCTGTGGTGCCGATAATTAATTAAGTTGTGATTACTTGATACAATTGTTACCAAAACTTTGGATCAAAAGTCAAACCACGTTCATCATCACACCGAGTACTTATTCTGGATCAAACTAATCTTATTTGAGCTATCACCAAGGTTTATTTGGTATCTTTTGAAATTAAAAATTTCTATAACAATTTACCATCACTCATTTTTCTTAACTTACCTTATTATTAAGCTTACTAACTTTTATTTGTACAAAATTATCGGCCTCAATTCGCTAAACTCTCTTTCCTATCGAGTCGCTACTAATTAATTGCAGCTCACCAAATCTTGTTTAGTAAACTCATTTAGCTCTTTACAGGCTCGCAAGTCTAATTGAGTCTCTTCTTTTTTTTTAAAACATATTTGGTAATTGGGAGAATGGATACATATATCCTTCTAATTACACAATATACCCACACACGCACGCACATACATTCGTGCAAGGAAATTATTCGAGCTCTTTAGATTGAGCTTGAGCACAAGCTAGAGTTACTTCAAAAGTTGCCCGTAATCGAGTCGAGTGGAGTTGAACTCGAGATCTCGATTTTCTGTCGGAGTTCGGGCTCAGCGTTGTGTTGGCTCGACTCGACTTGATTACATAAACTTACTTTTTTTTTTTTGTGCTATTGGGAAAAAAAATACGAACCGTTGATGCGGTGGATGGGGTTCGAAATGTAGCATTTTGTAATTCGGTTGGTTTCTAGAAGTCCTGGTGTATTTTTTTTTTTTTTCAAATATAAGTTCTTTTTCTTTTTTCCTTTTTTCCTTTTTCGAGCTTTTGCCCGATGTTCGATCAAGTTTTTAAATTTTAGCCGGTGGTCTTTATACTTTCGTTCGAAAATCAAAAACTTCTTTCTGGTTTAATTTTTTCGAGACATTCCACGTTAGTCCTTCCATTATACTTATTCTCCTGTTAGTTGATTTTTGCTGACATGGACATTACAATTGCTGATATGAACATCAAAATATTGCGTGTTGTGTCATGATTCGGTCAAAATTATCATGCATGTGCCATGTCAGATTATGCATAGATAATTAGCACGAGGAGTTTGTGGATCCATATCAGCTACCAGTCGTGGCCTAAGGTCACAACCGGCATGGTCACTCGAGCACCAGCTTCGAGCTCGCTGCCATGAGCGCTCAAACTTGGAGCTCAAGTCCCCCATGGTCGCTCGTGCATGATCTCTGAGCTCGCATCTGCCGTGGTCACTCCGGCTGCTGTCATCACTCAAGCTCCAAGTTCATGGCCACGAACGCTTGAGCTTTGAGCTTGCGGCGCCCCCCCATGATCGCTCGTCGCTGCTCCTTATCAAGCACTGCAGCGAAGGTGCAGCCCCTGCCAAGCACGGTAGCGAGGCGCCACCCTTGCCCCAGATGCGAGGGGCCATCCCTTTGACACAGAGCTCAGAAAGTGGCAGCAACCCTTGTTGACTCTCTCTCTCCCCCTTCCCCCATTTGACACAATGCTCAGCGCTAATGCCAGCATTTCAATACGTACTTTAGTCTCCAGAACCAATATGAACGACGAAGACCATGGTTCAACGACCTCAATTGGCCAAAAAACGATCAGGACCTCATCTAATATTCGGTAGAAATTCAAGGACTATCAGTACTTTTTTATCGGATGTCTCCGAAGAGACAGGACTATCAGTACTTTAATGCCGTCTCTTCTTCGCATCGTCGTTACGGCATGCCACATCAGCAAAATTGACGAAGGTTTTCAATGCCAAATGATGAAAAAACTCAATTGTGCAAATCAAATACGCGACACTGCACTAGATTACACAAACCAAACAAGTTATGGACTTGATTGAGGGGAAAAAGAAGTTCTAGACTTCAAGGCGATGCAGCCGAAGTTGAACCACGGGCTATAATGCGAGTCATAGCCAACTGCTAGTAAAGCGGATGCCTTCAGAGACCATCAGATTCGAATCTTTTTCTGACAAATCCCATCCCATCTATCATAAGATGTGGCATCCGATTCATCATGCAAGCATAAGCTGCAGCAAAAACCCTGATCATAAAGACACAGGGCCGCTGGAGCTCTAAGAATGCACATATGCGTATTCAATGTCATGTGATACAATATTCTGACAATGATGAAGCTCCAGACAATCTGCACGCCATAAGTCATACGTTATTACCGCTACAGTTTTACGAGGCTTGCCTTAAATCTGGTGCAAAATCTCTAGCCACAGAGAGCGAGAGAGCAAAAGAGTACCCTAGAGCAATATCGATGCAAATCCTGAACAATGTTGCAAGAAGTCTTGCTTCATTTTGTGAGAAAGTGAATAACACACGCTAAACCGATCGCTGCAGCTTATGACACTGATAAACTTAAGAATTCTAATTACAGTCGCTTGAAGGCAGTCGTTAATCTACCGACAAAAACCAAGTCTATAGGTTCTGAATCTTACTGCATCCAGACGAGCAGATTGATATACAACTGACCATAGAAATTACTTTAATTAACCAACCTTACCTCCTATTACCACGTGAAAGAACTTGTACGAGCTTATCTAGCTTCTAGAAAGGCTCCTCCCAGTAATCACCTTCAGTTTCAGCTTCTAATAATCAAACATCTCCAGCTGAAATGGCTCCAACTTGTTCCATCTTCGCAAATTAGGCGGCAAAGTCATGCAGAGACTAGTGCAACAATAGCTGCTCATGGAATCAAGCTTTGTGCAGCAACAGAATCACACAGATGTTGACCATTTGTAGGGAGCAGATCCAATGCAAGAGCTCAAAGTGCACCATCTCATAGATATAATCTGACGTTATGCCCGTGTTCCCTGCACGACCCAAACTTGGGGATGACCGGAATTAGGCAGGGCTAGGAGAGCAACATATTAATATCAAAGCCAGATCAGCTTTATCTTCATTCCTTGTCTACGTTTCATCTAACTCTACGAGCTGCGCCCGTCTCTCTGCAGCCTTCTTCCTGACAAAAATGCCCCATCTCAATGCCGCCTTAAGCTTTAGCCACCCAATAACAGCTTTGCCAGATGAGCGGCTCCTATCCTCATTGAAGGCGAAATTCGGAGATAGGTTGGGCATTTGTACTGATGAAAATGGGTACCCATTCTCAGCAACGTTGAATGAGGACTGGCTATGGCCTCCCATGTTGAAGATACGGAGGAGATGCTGCATATCCTCGTTCTCAAGCATCTCGTGGCTTCTCATACGAATTTCCTCCTCCGAGAAAAGCTCCTCAGCTCCCCTGTAAGGAGGAAGACTCGATGGGCCCGCAGCATGAAAGCCAGACGCTGATGCCGGTGAGGAACCAAGGCTCAGAAGCTGGGTTTGGTGTGAGGAACTGATTAATGGATTCTGAAGAGGGAATGAAGAGCCATCAAACTGAAGAGTATTGACATTTACGTTTTGTGGCTGCATCTGATATCTGGTAGAAATACTGTCATTGTACCCTGTCAAGATTTTGGAGAATGAGCAAGCAAAAACCAGTGAGTATTGGAAGATGAGTAGTTTGCTTTCTGAAGTAGCCCAAAAGATATATCAGAATGAACATCATAAGAGAGTGAAAGACCCTACCTAAACGTTGGACCAACACTTCACAGAACAAAATAAAAACAAAATTGTATACAGAAGCAACCAAATCACTGCTCGTGGCTTTTATTTCTGTGTAGTAGGGATTTCAGGAATACTACATCTTGCCCCCTAATTTCAGGATTATATCAGTCAACCCCCTTATGCTCTTGCGATTGGGTGGTTGCTTTTACAGGTTGGATGTTTTAACTGTCCAAGAGGTGTTATACCTGACCTCGTGGCTCACTTTTTTAAAGTAAATGGGAAGAGGACAAATACATAGCTGTGGAAAGCCATTGAGACAGACGCATTTTAAGAAGATAGAAGAAGTAGGAGGGCAGTTGGCTAAATCTAGCGTGGATCATACACAGAAAATAGTAGAAACCTTCCATCAGCCCCCTATAGTTTAATTTTGTCTTAGTCTAGCCCAAATGATTGCTTCTAATGTTTGGAACAACAGAGTCTAAAGAACGTGGTGTCACATGGGCAAGTTCAAGCCATTGTACGGCTAATAGTTAGCAAGCTCTCTTCCTTTATGGCATTCGGAAGTCGCGTGTTATTGGCCAATCACTCCAAGGTAGACAAAGGGAAGAGACATTTAAATCACTTTGCAACTTTTGTTGAACAAGTAGGAACTTGCACCGACTATTTTACAACTACTGAATGGTTAGATTTCATGATCCTGACATCAAGTGCTTTAGTATCAGACTCGTCAGGAGCCTAATTTCAGATTTAAGACTGAGTTAAATTAAGGGATTAATTATGGAAGTTAAATGAGACAAAATAGATCATGAGGGTTGACTAAGACAGCCGGGAAAGTATATGAGTAAAATGTCTTTAGCCCCAGAGTTTTAAAAAAGGAAAAGAAATCACTCCTTTTATCCCATAAAGCCTACAACTTTCATGTAGGATAAATAAAGTTTCTACCAAGAGGGGCGCACTGTTAGATCAAACAGATTTGACAAGATTCCAGACATTTTACTGTTGAAAAGAACAGCGATTGACATAAAAATTATCCAAAACTCTCTGTTTCCTGAATCAACTATTCGGAAAATGATGAGCACAATGACACTATATAGGGAAAGGTTAGTACTACCTGAATCTGCAGGAGGCTGGTCCATGGAAACCGGAACTGAGAGGCTTGGTGGAGTAAGCTGGTGATCATATATGTTTGAATACTCTTGTTGACCCATGGGAAATTCAGAGCAAGATGCACCAGTGTTCTCATGGTTGAAATCGACCAGAGATTTGCCATCATACTCAATAACATGCATCCAGTTGTCGTATGCCTTCTTTACCAAGGTGTCCACATGGACCTTCAGGAATAGAGCCATTTCAATTTTTGCAATGTAAAAGAAAGGCATGCAAAAGAAAAAGATATTCTACATCTTGTCTACCAAACATCATTCACGAAAACGGAATGCGGTAGATCTCAAATACAGGAACAAGATACGGCAGTTCATCATGCAAAGGAAACTAATATCTTTTGACCTGAAGGTACCAAAAGATGTCAAAGCAATGATCACTAATGCCCTTCCTTTCAAGATGACACATTTTGCAGAATGTAGGATCAGTTTATAATGAAGCAACAGAAAAGCAGAATCACCTTCTGATCGTCTGAAAGAGAATCTGCAGAGATATACTGTCCATCTGCGATTAAGCCGCTGAATTGATAAATGTTATTGAAAACAACTCCTACATTCCTAACATCATCCGGATGATACACGTAAAGCTTCCCACTTAAGACACATGTCTTCGCATGCTCTACAAGAACATCCCACATTTTGTTTGACATGCCGCTACCAAGAATCTATAAAACAGCAAAAAGAAGCAATTAACAAAGTGAAAAAAAAGTATCTCGAGTTTAACCATATTGTGACTTAATACTTACATTCCTCAGCCTCTGTGAGTCTCTGACCACAAGTCTAAGAAAGTCTTCAACTGTAAATATCCCAGCCTTATTTAGCCTTTTATGAAAGGAGCCGTCTTTGCCAATTTTCTCCAATCTCCAAACTTCATCATGCAGTGAAGGAGGATAATGTTTCTTGTACACTGCAAATTGAAGAGAAAATGAAACTTGTCCGAGACAGCCCCCGACAAAATAGGATGTGAAAGATTGTCTTAACTTACATTCTCCCCGGTGATCCTTAACAGTGAAAGCATCCGTTTTCGCTTCACGAATGCGTATGCCCTCACAAAAGCCCGGTGAGACCTTCAAACCAAGTCTGAACTTCCTGCTCCTTATCCAGCTTGAGTTGTCAGTAAAAGTTAGCTCTCCTAGCGTGCCTACACCATCCTTCAGTGTCACTTGCAGTTCCCCAGTCAAAAGTGGCCTTTTCCCATCACGTTCTTTCACTACATGACTGTCAAATTCTTCCTGAGTCCAAGTGTCATCATCTTCATTGTTAAAATCCCCTTCAAGGACGACAACATCAAGCTTCACAAAGGACTCTGGACCTGCTGTGACAACACAGCCTGTATCTGCATTAATTAAGACGACATGGATTGCAGCACCTTGCTCGCCTTCTACTTTGCCTCCAGTAAAGAGCGGGAGCGACAACCTGGTCCTGAATTGGAGCTGCAAATTTCTTCCATCGGATCCTTCTATACGTTTAGGAGAAGACCTACATTCTCACAACCCTTAAGACCGATGCGCCATGAAACTTAAGTGGAAAAATCAATACAAATGTGTCAAAGCGGGAAAGAGAACAGACTGAAATACACGGGGAAAACCTTACATTGGCTAACACAATCTGCACAAACTTCGGATTCTATTGGTCATATCACAGAAAGAACAACCAACCCACAATTCGCCGGTTACTAGACAATGTATCCTATCCCCAACATAGTCATGGTAGTTGCTAAAACATGATTCACAGAATGAACCATTCAACCCCTTTTATTATTTACACTGGTATTGATCTACCTTCCCAACTTAGTGATTTTGTCTGTTGAACTACCTGATCCTTTCGCAACAATTTTAATTAACTAATTATAAGATACCTGGGAATTCTCCACCAATGACATAATAACAACCGTTTGAAATAACTTGTCTAGTCAAGTATGAATAAACAAGCATGCAACAACAACAACTAAGCTTTATCCCACTAAGTAAGGTCGATCGTATAAATACATAACCATGGCAGAATTTCGGGCAAATCAACATGCCCCGACAGAGCTAATGAGTGTCTTCTCAAGCAGACCAGATTCACAACTCAGAGCGTCAAGTCAACACAAAAATTTCATCATTATAACTCCACTTAGCTAAAAAATAGTATACCTCCCAGTGATTTTGAATGGCCCCAATTTCGCTAAAGCTCGCTCCACTTCTTCGCTTACCTGGTCAACATTTCAAAAAGCAAGTTCTTAGGCTATATTAAAAACTTCAAAGATAGCAACCCCTTTATCACCAATTCTGAGGAACATTATATAGTTATGCAGGGGAAAGCATTGACCATTCCCTCAATTCCAAATTTGAACAGTAAATTAAACCATGAAAGTCACTATATCATGTTTGGGATGTTATTGCTAGTGCATAGTCACCCTTATCGCCACCATACATAAGATCTTCTCCTCCTAAGTCTCTCAAGCCAATGTAACAAGACAGTGATGCATTTAGAATCCGAATATCACTCAGTCCCACAAATCATGATAGCTACTGTTCTCTAGTTTCTTCATCAATTGATCCTCCTACTCTTAATTAACCAAGAGAAAAGAACATGGAAACACAATAAATGAAAAGCTTGTGGCTGTCAAATTTTTCTTACCACACGCCGAAGTATGGGCTCCAATGATGAGCAAAGTTTCTGCAAACTATCCACCTTGAGAGCTTCAACAATGACACTGCATCAATATAGAGGGACATTAATATATATATATATATATGTACACACACCTCATAGTAGCAACCATGTTCGCATAAGATGCATAATTAAAGACAAATTCCCTCTGAAGAAGGCAAGGACACGTAACAGAGACGAATTCGGTGCCCAAAACTTTTAGCGACATTAGGTGCTATTTGCGGAAGATGGTAGAATTCCAACTAATATAGAAAAGAAAAGAAAAGGAAAACGGACGAAAGAAGTCAAGAATCCACATGGGAAAGCTAGAACACCCCTTTCTAAATGTCAAGGTTGATCCTTGTGAAAAAAAAAAAAAATCGTTGTTTAAGCCAAACACAGAAAAAGAGAGCGGGAAAAACGAAAAAACAGATAAAAAGAGTGAGGAATCCACGAAAAAAGTCAGAACTCCCTTTTCAAAAAGGCAAAGCTGATAATATCAGGAAAATAATGATAATTTAAGCCAAACACAGCGAAAAAAAGGAGCTAATTTTAGGAATCTTTAACTCAAAGCCAGAGCACTAATACCTCCATACAAATAGCAAGAATTGCAGCTTGTAAACATGAACGCAACCTTCAACCCAACCTCTACAAGCATTTGACCACTCTGAAACGTGGCGCAGGCAAAGAGAAATAGTGGTATTGTGAAATATTTATGTTGGATCCATTAGCAGTCTGGGTGACTTAACCCCGACATTGCAAAGGAAGCCTTCAGCAAAAATTCATTAATTACTACATGCTATATACAATTAGCAGCTCTGCATTTCCCAGTCCATGTCTCGCCCCATTTACATCTTACCTGATACAAAACATCAAAACTATTTATCTCAATTTGTACAGCCATAATCATAAACCTACCCTACATCTTCCTCCTGAAAATTCACTGGTTTATTCTTGCGAAAATGAATGCACGCACATGCTCGCTTGGGTGGCCTTACACTGTCGTGCTTTGTTAAAACAAAATGGTACAGCAAAATAATTGAAGTAACTAAGCACCCTGAGTTGAATTCACACTTAGTAACTTTTGCTGACATCAAAAGGTCAAAAACTACCGATACAATCGAAGTCCCGCCGCCAACCATCACTCAGCAGCTGATAAAGTTAAACAACGAACTCCAACTAACCCACGATTTACAGACACTCAAAAAGCGACAGCTCAACCTAAAAGGCGAAAAATCACCACCCCATCAACGTCAAAACGCTTCGGCCTACACAATCCACCCCCGAAGCACCGAGGGCTCCAGAAAAACAAATCGACGAGAATTATACCTCGCGAGAGCAGGCCGCTTCCGATCGGGCTGCCCTTCCTCGCCGGAGCTCGAGTCCAGGCCCCGCTTCCCCCTGCTCATACTGTTCGACCTCTCCATGTACCTCGTCTGCATCTCTTTCCCCAAAAAAAAAAACCCGCCGCTCGTCTCCCGAAGAAACAAGAGGAAAGGCTTACGAATTCGCGACACTCTCGAACCAAAACAACAACCTCCACCCAACCGTTTCCCCGACAAACCTCCAAAAAGACCCTGACAAAAGATGTCAGCGCGTTTCCGTCCGCTTCCGCGGCAACCGAGGCGGATGCTTCCGGGAAGCTCACGAGCACTTTGACAGCGAGCGGCGAGTGACCGCGACTGCGAGTGACGCCTGAGGATACAGAGATAGAGAGAGAGAGAGAGAGAATCAGTGAGAGAGATTTTCTCGGCGATTCTGATTCGCGGGGAAAGGGAAAAGGAAAATAAAAGGAGGAGGAAGCGAGAAAGTTAAAAGAAAGAAAGGCGAGCGGGAAAGGGGAGAATAAACGGAGGAATAAAAAAAATATAAAAATAAAAATGAAAAAAGTGGGGGGAGGAAAATAGAAATTTCGGGGAAGCGTCCGGGAATTTTCGTTCGATCGACCGTTTGTTTGGTATCGCAGTTTTGCCTCTCGAGTTTAACAGCGACGGGGCTTTGGTTGCCTTCGAAAAGTGTCCTTTTTTTCCCCTTTTCTTTGGAGTTTTGTGTGTACGGACGCCCCTTATTATTCAATTTTCATTATTGCTTTTTTAAAGAATTTTTGTTATAAAAAGAAAAAAGAATCTTTAGGACCCGCCTTCGCACATCTAAATTTTCCAATTTTATCAATTCAATCCTAATCTTATGCGGCCGATCAAATTTTCGCCGAAAATCGCTAATGTGGTGACGTACCACGTGGGATGATCAATGATGATCGGATGGCCACGTCGGGGATTTTCGGCGAGAAATTGGCCGGAAGAATTACTCTGGAATTTCGAGCAAGAGGTTTATGACTAAATTATCAAAATGAAAAAGTTTCTAATTGAATTGAGATCCACACAATAGGTTTAGCACCGATCGGGTAATATCTTGTCATTTGTCTCACGTTTTGACACTTCTTTGACATGAGATATGCCTAGCATCTCTCCAATACATACGGGTAATCATTATATTCACTTTCGATGAAGAAATTTTATTGACATGTGGATAAGTTCGATTAAACAGCTATCTCGAAGTGTCGCGTGTCGCTTATCCGACGGTGAATGTGGACAAAAGTTCTTTATGTCGCCATTAGAATTAATTAAATTCATATATGGACATCAGCACGTATTATGTACGATGTGGATAAAACGTGTTCGCACATTATGCACGACGCGGATGGACAACGGTGCTGTATGATCGGGTGTTGAGGTATCCGATCGATCCCACCAGGTCATAGCAGTCGCCTCATCTCTTCTCGAGTGGGCTCCACGATGTCTCGGACGGTCGCCCTTTTTTTTAAGAAAAAAGACTTGAATCCATGAAAACGAAAACACTTTGGAAATTGCAATAATTGGAAGGAAAAAAAAAAACGATAGTGACATCTGTATTCATGGGATTTACAAATTCAGCGTGCGACTTTTATCCATAATGATTGTCTAAAGACGACTTAACAAGATTTTTGTAATCTATGCTCAAGTCTACATATGCGCACTCAAGTAGATTGGTTTTTGCATGAGATGGTCGGTGCGGAGGATCGAGTTAATCTTGGCCGTTGGTTTTTTTTCTTTTTTCTTTTTTGTCGGCAAAGATAAGGACATTTGAATATTAAAAGAGGATCCGACCAAAAATATATATATATTAAAAGAGGAATTATCCACGTGAGGGATATGATTACGGCTACCGTGTGCCGATAGTCTATAGTAGCCGTTTGATTGGTTGTTTGTAATCATCAGAACTTTGACCATTTTCTTTTAGTCTTTTGCGGTTCGTCATCTTTGACTTGAATTCGCCCCTTGCCGGCAATAGCCTAATCGACAGAAGAAAAATCTGTGACAAAAAACAAAATGAACAGATAATAAAATTGAAAAGATTAAAAAAAAAGTTAATATCTTGAAAAATTTCAACCTCGTACACTTGTGACAAATTTACCCAAAACAATTTTTTTTATCACAAAAAATCTCAAAGTGATACACTTGTGACAAATTTACTCCAAACTAGTACAACTGTAAAAAATTTACCCTCCGTTAATTTTAATTAAATCTAATCGTCAAATTACCGAGTTAGATGACATGTGGTAATTGATGGGTATATCGGTTTAGGGTTTTCACGGGTGTATCGATTTGGATTTTTTCGTGGTATTAACACAATTTTACAGAAGGTAAATTTGTCATAAGTGTACCAATTTGGGATTTTTCGTGATTAAAAAAAATTAATTTAGGATAAATTTGTCACAAATATATCGGTTTGGGGTTTTTGATGGTCAAAAAATTAATTTGGGGTAAATTTGTCACACGTATACTAGTTTGGGATTTTTCGTGATCAAAAAAATAGTTTGAGATAAATTTGTCATAGATGTATCGGTTTGAGATTTTTCATAATATTAACCAAAAAAAAAAAGAATAGGAAGAAGAAAGCATGGTTTTGTTCAAGTAGTAATTTTAATATTTTTCGGACACAAATATTTATCAAGATGAAAAAAATAAAATCCAAGCTACAGTGGAGTCATTAAGAGTGTTGGAGAGTATAATTTGGGGGTGAGCGTACATTTGTCAATGAGTTCAATTCAAAAATTTAAGCTAATAAATGAATGGAGATTATATAAATATAAAGAGAATATAAAACTCATTATCAAGCGATGTGAGATAATAACTTCAACAAGCAGGAGGAGTCCCATCGGCTGGAGTAATCATATGATTTCTCACGAGATCGCAAATCCGAGTTAACGTCGCCAACAAGTTCTGGACCGCTCTCGTTTTTGGATGTTTATTGCTTCTTCGTCCGATTTTTGACACGTGGCGGGTCACCTACGGATGAATTGAGTAGGCATTTCGCATTTAAAATTATGAGGGATAATGCAAGAGTCGTTGGGCACCAGTGACCGGACACGTGTCACTTGCTGGTGACACTTTTAGTTACCCCTAGGAGAAATTAACTTTATAAACTTCAAACACTTCAGGTACCTTACCCAGATCAATTCAATCATTTCGTTTTTTATTTTCGTGTTATTTTTCTGAAAATTGAAAAGTGATCTAGAATTGCATTTGGTAGTCCAAGCTTGCATTAGAATTATCCTATCCAGTATTTGATAGACTGGATAAAGTCAAATACATTCTGATAAAAAATTTTGGAATAGGGATAGGATAAATCCTAAATTTAGATTAAAAAACTAGAAAAGTAACTTAACATATTCTATTATCTTCTAAGCATGAAGTGATGGAATCTCACCTCTGGATATCGCTACCCCGGCCATCACGCCAGGATCTCACCCTGTTCCATCGTCACTTTGGACCACTACACGATTGCCTTTCCCTTCGATCGCTACCGGTCGGCGACCGGTCAATCGGGTTTTGATATTATAAGAGAAAAGGAGAAATGATACGTTAAATGGCTATCGCAATCTAAGAACTTGAATCTCCTCACCGGTCATGAGTCATAAGTGCGCTAGCTCATTTGAGATTGTTGTCCATAGTAGAGGCATGCACGCCCTCGTCACTCACTGCCCCAACACCCCAAATCTCGGGCTTTGATGTTAAGTAGCGACTCGAGCTTTTGCTTTCCGACGCGATGAAGTCGAGTGAGAACCACACATCTTAGAGGTGGAAATGGCAGTGGATCTAGTGAAGCTAGCAGCAAAGGAGACAAGCAGGCTTGACAATGCTAGTGAGGGAGCTTAAGGGGAATATATGAAAATCATGCGGGAGATTGCACTGGGCAAGTGGGATTTTCAAAAAACTTCAATCATATCTTAAGTTGTGCGAAATATATAATGATTTCTTTTACAAACCGAAAATTTTTAATCTCACCTCGGCCTACTCTACCTCATTTCGAATCTAGACAACTAAATGTAACCTAACTTCTTTGATCATAAAAGAGGAAAAACAGATCAAAGATTTCGCTGTTTAATAATACTGGACCTTCTGACAAAAAAAATAACAATACTGGCCCCCCTCCCCCCAAAAAAAAGTAAATGCATGCTTCGTGAAATGTTTAATATAAACTATTATCGTTTCACAAAGAAGAAATGGGGTGGTGGCGCAGTTGGCTAGCGCGTAGGTCTCATAGCTTCTGAGTTATCCTGAGGTCGAGAGTTCGAGCCTCTCTCACCCCATACCCGTTCCTTTTTTTTTTCAATTTTTTTTACGATCATTTCTCTCGCACATAATTTGGAGTTAGAATCATTATCACACCACCTTGTTTTCCAAATGTTCATCATCATAGAGCATGAGCTTTGTTCCAATTTTCTCTGGTGTCGAACCGTAAAAACAACATACTACCTCGCGACAAAAGTAATTTACAACTTATCTTATCTAGTTCTATCGAAATGGATTTGCGCGTCTATAAGTTCTTGCTCGGTAAGGTGGTCATTCAATTTCAATTCTTCTTTTCGTACATTTCATCAAATCTCCCTTTCGAAAAAAATCATTTTCAATTTGAAATCAAGTCTAAAAGTCTTACTTGAGTAAAGAAGTTGAGCTCAAATTTAGACAAGAAGAAGAGCACAATGATAGACAGACCGTATATGGAAGGAAAAGAGATAAGGTTCATTAGAATCACAATCGTCAAGCGGCTGATTGGCTCTCACATCTCACATCACAGCCCAGAGTAATAGGAGATTTAAAAAGAGAAGACTGATGCCATAGCCTGTCACAAATATGTAGAACTCTTCTAAATATTTCTTGCCTTGTATTTAGCTGATGAACAAGCCAGTGCTCCACGTCCAATTCCCAAGAAAGCACTTTGTAATTACTACAACACTACCAAAATCCCCCTCCATATGCTTGTCATAACCACGGTCACAACATAGCAAATCACATGAGCACCGAAATCTGGTAACGTCTAATGAGTCCTGATTAAAACACTCGCACACCGCGAGAATGAAACTAAAGCAAAACGGGAGCTTCCATCGGAAACTACACTAAATTCCATCATCACTTCAACGCCACCAAGTGCACTTTTCTTACAAAATGTCCAATTTACGACTCGTGGATTATCAAATTTACAAATCGCAGGTTATCAGCAATAAGAAATACAAACCACATTCTATTGCTTGGACAAAAGGCAGGGCGGTCTTCTAATAAATGAAAAAAAAAAAAAAAAGAATAGCAGGTCACGTTCCTGATCATCAGGCCAACCATGACATCACCATCAGCAAAATGAGATATCGAGTGCTTTAATTCTGATACAACAACACAAGCATATATCTGCAACACACTCAGATCCTAAAAGGAAATTCTATTTGTTGATCAAACGATCCTAACGGGAAATTAGCGAGCGCGTAATTGATGACGGCCTATGAGTAGTCCACCAGTCCTTACTGGTCAAATCGTGCATGCTCATCACTGTCCCATGACTGACTTGTTCCCAGAAAGTGGCTTTTATAAGTATTTTCTTGCAAGAGCACGGACCTTTGTATCAAAATGTGAAGATGTAATGCGGGAACCAGGCAAATAGAGCGGGTTCAGAATTATCTGCAAAATCAGGAATATGAATTCTGAGAAGTGACACATAAGTCACAGGTTCACCCGTTTGGTGCGACGATGATGGCAGTAACATCCAGATCTCCTTTTCAGGTAGTGACGCCAGAGAATAACTGAGCATGCAATTGTGACACTCAGTCCTAATAAAAGCCAAGAATGAACAAAAGTGCAAATAAGACCTGATACTAGTTTGGCTGTTCAATTGAATCAAACTAGCAAAAAGAAAAAACTTGCTAGTAATGCAGTCTTGCAAGTCCAGTAACTTCGGTGAACTAAGATCATTTCTACCCTATTAATGGGTTAACCAACCGCCAATAACAGTGATGCTGTTAAAACTCAACTCTTTAGTGAACTGCTAGAATAAATTTCATTATCTTTTAGGCAAGGTATTCAAATGCCCTCTCTTTTTCATGATAGAGATTTCACCTGCCAGTCGTAAAGAGAGGGATATCCCACATTTGAACACCAAGAAAGTCTTCAAACACCAAATTGCACCAAATGCAGTTCGAAAGACTAAAACATTGTAGAATAGGTGATATATCCAAACTAACATTCCATATCACCAATTGGCCTCTCAACCAATCAGCTCTCACACAGAATCTCAATTCCTTGCAAACCTTCATTTAGCAGAGGAGAGTGCATTGCTTAGTATAAAACCTCAAAGCTATGATGTAATCGTGCGTTAAGGGCAAGCAAGCTGCTAGAAGAAGCCAATGGGAGGATTGAGCGAGTCTTAAGTCTATATCGCTTTACCTCAAAAGCTCTCATGGAAGCATGAGTTGTCAGAACCTTGATTTAGTACACTCAGATGCCTCACAGGACGGCATTGTGAGCAAAATTACCAGACCAGTACAGGATGCAGTGTAAAATGAAGAAGAAAACACAGTAAAAGGGGACAATATGGATACATGACTAACTGGGAGCCAGAGATTGGCTATGAGAGTGTTAAGTGAAGAAAGTGAAAAGAAATCATCGGCATGCATAGTTGAACTGGTTCATCCCGTATAATGTGGAGGTCCATTTTGTTAGTGTTGACATGAATCAAAAGGAGTCGACAATAGTTGTCATTGGAAGGCCATTGAGAATCAAAGCCTGAAGGACAGGCTCTTGGTTTAGTAGGAATATTCAGAAGAAAAGAATGTCTGGAGATGAAAGAGTGGAATTAAGGCGTCAAAAGTTTGAAGTAGTTATTTCTACAAACTCCAAACTTGTCAATACACCTACATATTCAACCAAAAAAAAAAAAATACACCTACATATATAATTTTAAAAATACTGAGATCCCAGGTTCAATTATCTAACTATTTGTGCATAGTAAACTATGACAGAAGGTATAGACAAATGTCAGTCTTCTGTAAGCAGAAACACTGTCAGCAGTAGTGATGAACTCAGAAAGAAATGAGCCGTATGATTAACATCAAATTGCAATAATACATTCACGGGAAAGAAAATTACTTGATGTTGTGCGAGAAATGAAAAAGCAGAAAGTTACAACCATCGATACAAGGAAAAAGTTCAGTGGAAAAAAGAACAGCATATTACCTTAATATAAAGCTCATGAACCTCTTGGAAAAAGCTCTTGATTCCATCATCGTTACGCGAGTCATGAAGTAGCATAAGTCGAGTATGTAAGATACAGGAGTCAGGGAAATTTATATATAGTCAGCAATGCAACAGAATGACAAGTCATCATCTTCAAATATCTATCGTCCTTGAGCAGTCAAGTTAGTTCACGATTTAACGTCATTTCACATTTTTTATTTCTCTCTTATTGCAGTCGAATCTCAGCTTTTTCTAAAATAGAGCAGGGAAACATCGTGACTTGCGACAAAAGAATGAGGAGTACATTGAGGAGTTTAAAGCTGCATATATTTACTCTGCTTTAGCAACCCAATAATTATCCTTTTTCGGGTGGGAAGGGATAACAAACTTTGCAGCAGTAGCAGAAGTATGGCAGATGATAAAATATATGTTCGCTATCAAAGGATATGACCAGCTGTGACGTACACTGAAACCACAAGATCATTAAATCTGTCTATTGCTTTCAAAAACCTGCATGATGTATGAAAACAAGTGTTTAGCAAAACTTCTAGCACACAGTGACAAAATCAATCTAATGAAGCGGAAACTGAAGATCATGGCGGTGAAGAGATAAAATAGGACGACTATTTGAAAGAAAATAGACTTACATGGCACTAGTTGTCCATGCGAGATCCTGAACAATATCTTGAGCTGCATGCAGAATGAATTGATGCAGATGTGCCACATCTTCTCTCTGATCGGAGAAAAAAGAAGTTTATTGGATCTAACAAACAGCTCATCTATAATTAAAAAAAAAAAAAAAGGATACACATTAACAGAAACTCAAAAACACTATCCATTTGGCCAGGCTGAAGTTGAATTGTCCAGGATTATAAGAGATAAGTGAACTTCTTCCCTTCCCAACGGATAGCATGAAATGGTCATGCCAATCACGCGACATTAAGGCGAGTTGCTAAATATGCCGTTACACATTAAATGCTTCCTATTATATCGACCGAAAGTTCGGACAAATATGCGTCCACGTCATATCATAATCTAAAGTGTCGTTTTGTAGGCACGAGAAAGTGAATGGAAAACAAAAACCAACATCATAATCTTAAGAAGACAAGACATACTTTAACAGCAGATCCAACTTCAGCTTCATATATGGGGATATCATTTCTGCTGACAATGATAAAACAAGCAGTTGTTGCCATTGTGACGAATTATCAACTATCTTTTCGACCTGCAACAAGAGACATGATAGAGAGCCAGAACACATTACATTCCAAAATCTAACACCCCAGTTAGCAAAACCCACAGTTAGAGGTTTTTGATCCACAAGCACATCAGCTGAAAAAACCTAGAAGACATTATGGGCAACTACAGAGATGGAGTGTTCGAAACTCAATCAATAGTAAGGCAACAAAAGGTGATAGGACCCAGATCGGAACGTCTTCCATGACGAAAGATACATGATTCAATACGAGAAAAGAACCAGAAGCAGCTAAATGAACGGGTCAGGTGGCTAATTCACGACGTCCCTCAATCGTCCAATCCGAATGCGGCCTCTTCGTTCTCGGATCACTGTCGATCGAGCGCCCCACTAACTGCGACGATCCTCAGGGATGACGAAGCAGCCGAAATTTCCAGAAAAATTCGAGGCAATGAGATTGAGGTTTCGAAGCGAACATCGTACCTGGCGATCTCAAGTTGAAGACGATAGCGATTGCAGAGAGGATTTCGAAGGGAAGCCGTCGAACCAAATTCGGAGTCAGTCCCTCAGTTTTGGTGCTGGGTGGAGATTTCGGAAAGCTGCCGAGAGCGAGATGGCAACGGACCGAACCGAACCCGGTTCGAACCGAGTTAATTGCCTCTTTTATTTTTGTCCTTTTCTTTTAATATGGAAAAAATGACATTCTACCATAATAGTGCTTAGATTTGGCTCCAAAATTTTGACGCAATTTGCAAATTCATTCTCAAAAATTTAATTTATTCAATATGATTCGTACATCATTCTTAAATAATTAATTTGATTCCTCAAATTTTAATTTATTTAATATAATTCCCCAATTTTCTTCAATAAAGTTAAATCAACGAGTCGATACTATTCACTCTATTTCATAATTATACCATTGACCAAATTTTATAATATATTCTCATTTTAATCCATTTTCTACATCAATCGGGTTGATATTTCTGCTATTTTGAAAATAGGTGATTTCATAAAGATACCTAAAGATAATATTAACTTATCTATAAATAATCGTACTTATGTTAATCTACATCTTGCTCGTAATATTTTAGATACATAAAATTGTCAAGCTTTGGCGTTTCGTGTATTTATAAACAAATCTATTCGAATCTATAATTTATGTAGTTAAAGTAGTAGGATTATTAACCCAATGCAACTCTAAATGAGGCTACTTTTGTAATTACTCATCTCATAAGCTAAGATATACTTCAATGGAATTCTCGTTTTATATATATATATATATGTATATATATATGTTGACCAAAAATAAAGGTAATAAAAAAAATATAACATCTAATTGTTTGATTCCTTACAAAAAATTCTGAAATCAAGATAAAAGGTACGAGGAAAAAGTGATTTTTTTTTCTTTTTTATGTGTGTGGATAATACAAATGAGAGGAACTCTATTTTTACTTGAATCCTTCTAATTACAATCATCGGTATCCTCTTGATTGAACGATAAAGATCCAATTTCCCTATTTACCATTTATCGACATTTAAGACTCTATTTGTTTAGTAGAAAATTTATTATTAATTTATTTTTGTAAGTGATACAAATAGTCATTTTAAAAAAATTAAATAATTTATTTTTCACGAAGCAAACGTAATCTGCTTTCTCAGTTTAATGTGCTTTGAAAATCTCCCAAGCGTGACATTTTCATGCAAGGAGTCAATTTTTCAAAAAAAATAAATCTGAATTGTTGGGTTTTTTTTTGTATTATTATTTCGACAGTGAGAAATCAAGCAAAATCGAGCTCATTTGGGAAAACGTGACAGGTGTCAACGACCCGTCCGAGACGTTCAAAAGTCAACGAGAATCCCATTTCTCTCCCGAGGCCCCGAAATAACCGACCATTTGGAGAGTCCGCCAACGACACGCAATGGACCCGCCCGAAAGTAACCAGCCGCCGCCGCCGCCGCCCCCGGCGATCTCCGACCGGGTCCTCATCGATGGCACCGTGGCTCCGATGACCCTGACCGCCGACGGGAGGCTGGTGTGGTCCGGAGGACGTCAGCGGAGCCTGAGCGTCGAGAAGGAGGTGCTCGGATTCGACGCGGAGGGGCCCAGGATAAGGATCAAGGCCATGGTAGACGACGCCGGCGACCGAGCCTGCTGCGTCGGGAGCGGGAGCAGAGGGGGCTTGGTGAGGAAGGACTTCGTGTTCGAGCCGCTGTCGGAGGAGTCAAAGAAGCTCTGGTGCGAGAATCTCCGGGGCTGCCTTGATTCTCTAGGTAAACTGATCGTTGTTTTGCTGCGGTTTCGAGTTTCATTTCTGTTTGCTTGGTATTGGAAACGTAGGAATGAAGTAGAAACCTGTGAATTATGTCTCTGATGTTGCCGAGTTGACAGCGATACCTCATTTGAATTGCTTCAATCCGGAATGATAATACTGTGATACAATCGGATGGCGCCATCGTGTTTGAATTACGTGGCGCATTGGTGTCCTTAGTCAATTTAGAATATATCCGAGTCTTGTTGAGAGAGCTTGTTGAAGTGTTATGGTAGGCTCACTTGGAGTTGCAGATGGATGTCTTAGCTTGTCTATTTTGCAAATGTCGTTTACTATTGTAGCTTTCTGTTTTCAGCCAGTGTGGTACTCCATTGATCATCGAAGAAAGTACATTAGGATGCCCAATTATATGGTTTATTGGTGCAAACTACAAGAGTAGATTAAGTTTGTAGTTCAGTGCATGCCTGACGAACAGAAGTGATTTGAGGAAGAAGTTGGAGTATGCAATAGTAGCTTTTACTCTGAATTGCTTGAAAGTTTTGGCTTTAGGCAATCAAAGAGGTGCACTATGGTGTGAGGGGGTTTAATGCTAGCTTCCTTTAAGATGCACTCTGTTTCAGAAGTTAACAGCGACTAGTTTTTCTTTAGTTGCTTTTATTCACCTCTGCTCTTTTTGACAGACCGCCCAAAGAAGTTGTTTATACTATTAAATCCTTTTGGAGGAAAGAAAGTGGCTCCCAAGACTTTGACGAATGTTGTAAAACCTCTTCTTGAGGATGCCGGCATTCAATTTGCCATACAAGGTTTGAGGTCATATGCAAATGAATACTGCTCTTACAGCTTCACTTCATGTTAGCTGATTGCTCATGCAAATTTTTTTACTGCAATTTCAGAGACTCAATACCAGTTGCATGCAAAGGAAGTCGCTCGTTCTCTGGATCTATCAAAGTATGATGGTATTGTCTGTATTAGCGGAGATGGAATCTTAGTTGAGGTTAGTTATCTAGGTGCAGATACTAGATGTCATAATAAACTCTCGGTATGGTTGGAGACCTTCTATGAAATGGCTGCAATTTGTCAACTTTTCTTTTAAGGTAGTTCACAACCTTTAACCTGTTTAGGGGCCACAATGATTTTATCTTTATTTGTCTTACATGGTAGTTATCGATATTGTGGTTCGATCTTAGGTGTTTTTCCTATTATTCTCTTCAGTAACAAAGTTCTCTAAGTTTTAGTAGGTAGTAAATGGATTGCTTGAACGAGAGGACTGGGAGGCAGCAATCAAAGTTCCTATCGGAATGGTTCCTGCAGGTTTGTTCTTTGCCCATGTTGTCGATTATAGCAATTGAAGAAAGGATTTGGGTTTCATAGCATCATTCCTAGATGGATAGTGCAGAATATGCTTAGGTTAAAATAGCAGACTTTCTGTTCCAAGACTTTCAGCAGTGGGATTTCTTGTTTTATCGGTAACATCTTTGAGGGCCGCTGTTAGAAGTAACTAAATGCAGGATTTCTGCTCTTTCTTTGGTTGACATGGATGTTGGATATGTTGTTTCTGCATCTAACACATGTAGCTCTATACAGGTACTGGAAATGGCATGGTGAAGTCTCTTTTGGATACTGTCGGTGAACCATGTACAGCATCTTATGCTACTCTTGCCATCATTAGAGGTTGATGTTTTTGTTTTCTTTGCATTTCAGCATTGTAGCTTTGCTTGATTCTTCACTCTCTGATGCTTTGTGTTTCCTTTTTTTTTCCCTTTGTCTTAGCCATTTGATCTTTCTTTTTAAATGGTATTTGTGGTTTGACAATTTGTAGGACACAAGAAATCACTAGATGTGGCCACCATCAAGCAAGGCAATGCCAAAGTTTTCAGCGTTTTGATGCTTGCCTGGGGTATGCCAGATCATTGTGATCATGTACTAGGTTTAGGTTATCTATGTTGGTACAAATTTTATTTTTTTACCTTCTGTCTCCAAAGTATGTTTCATAGTGCAAATACTCAGTCCTGACAATGAATAACAGGACATAATCTAGAGCTGTCTTAAGCTCCATTCACTGTGGCCTCCAAAAGAGCCTGATTTCTTGATTATGTCGGTGCTGTGAAAAGTTCGTATAGTTGGACTAGCATGCATTGTGGCCTCTGTATTGAGCTCATCATTTTTCGCAATGGAAGAGGCAGAAAGGACGTTACATAGGCGGCTTTTGATCTTTTGATGGATGTGTTTGTTTCGTTTCAGGTCTTGTTGCAGACATTGATATTGAATCTGAGAAGTATAGATGGATGGGAAGTGCACGTATAGATTTTTATGTAAGTTTTGGCATGACGTTACAACTCTCTCTCTCTATCTCGCTCCAGATTGAACCTCAGTCCTGTAGCTCATGTTAAACTTGCTATGCTATTCGATTATAGAGAACTATTTAACTGGCAAAAAAAAAAAAAAGATAACAAAGATCATAGAGGACTTCTGTTTATGAAGTTAATTGCAGTGATTGCAGGTAATACTTCCTAGTGCAACACTCTCCCTTAGAAGCACATCTGATGCAGAGTCCTTTAGTTCCATTGTCGTATGCTTTTATTATATGTAGAGTTTCACTTTCAGATGGTAAAAGTGGGCCTGCGATATAGTTGGTAGTCAATAGCTACATTGCATCTATCTGCTATCCTTGAAAACCTCCGGTCTGCATGTTTTGTTGCTACAAAATTTAATGGGAGATAAACCTACCAATTTTTTCTTGTGGTATGTATCTCATGCATAAATGCCCAATATATTTCCCAAGTTTGTTCAGTTTTTTTCCCTGATTTGAATCCTTGCTATCATTAAATTGGCATGGTTCTTCGTGTAACATTAAGTGCTGGAGTATTTGATATTGATGGATTTTTGTGTAGGCACTTCAACGTATACTTCATCTGAGAAGATATAGTGGGCGCATTTCCTTTGTGCCTGCTCCTGGATATGAAGCTCATGGGGAGCCTACTAGTTATAGTGGCAACTTTGGTGGGAAGGACATTGTCTTTGAGAAAAGTGAAGGAAGATCTGCTAAGGTTGAAGGGGAAGGCTACCAAGGACCTGACGTTAAGTTGGAGGAATTAAGCTGGAGAAGTATAGATGGCCCATTTGTTTCAATCTGGCTCCATAATGTTCCTTGGGGGGCTGAAGACACGATGGCAGCACCTGATGCAAAGGTTGGGATATAAAACTTCTTATTAGCTTCCTTGCTCCCATGAGGGGAAACCATTAAGTGTGCACACGTGCATATCACGACACAAAATTGATGATTGATTGATCTCGCTGCTTGAGCACAATATGCTTACAGTACTGTACAAGTGGTGTAGCTTGTATTTGCATTTTGTAACAATGTGCTCTTTTCTAGTGTATGTATAGATGATAATTTTCAACACAATTAAAAAGTTTAACACGAAACTTTTATGCAGTTCACGGAACACGATACCCCATTGCACATCGAGTAGTTCATCTCCTGCATACTGCTCTAGATGACCCAAGTTATTTGTCTAATCTAGTTCATGTGTCAGCAGAAGGTATATCTTCAATCTGGAATGCATAGGATCAGATTGAACTTTAAAGTTCATCTGGTGTTTATTTAGAGGTGCAGATACTTTATAAGATGGCGGAGATGTAAGTTGGACGTGCATGATCTACGAAATGTTCAAGTCAGTCATAACATGCATGACTAATTTTTTAGTGTTTGAGGTGAATGGTGTTTTTACCCCATTTTGTGATTTTTTAAGCTCCAAGTAAATAACTTATCATCTCATTTTCTTTTTTTTAAATCTTCTTTTAAGATTCACGTGATTGAGGACAAAAAGTGACGATGCTGTTCTTTGGACTCCCACAGTTATCCGATGGCTGCTTGGACTTGATTGCTATCGGGGATTGCCCAAAGTTGTCTTTGCTTTCATTGATGACCGAGCTAAGTAATGGAGGTCATGTCAAATCACCTCATGTCATTTATATGAAGGTATGCTATGCTTCCAAAGAATTAGAAACTCCCATGAGTTGATTTCTCATGTACTTTGCTCTTTGTTCATCGACAAGACTCAAGTTCTGTATAATTGCTGTAACTGTCTCATACTGTGAAACGGCAGAATATGTAAGCAAGCATATTTGTTCTTCCAATGCTGCAGGTCAAAGCATTCGTCTTGGAACCCGGTCCGCGCATTGACGACCCAACTAAGGAAGGCATCATAGATACGGATGGCGAAGTTTTGGCTAAAGGAAATGGAACATTTAAGTCCGGGCACAAGACAATGATGGCATATGATAGGCTTGTAATTACTGTGGACCAAGGTTTAGCTACTGTCTTTTCCCCCATCTGAAAACTTCTCGTCCCACATTATGATTGTTTCAATATGTCATTATTCGTTAAGTTATCATGAAAAAGAATTCCCGTTTATTAATGGTCTTACCAGATGGGATGTATTGACTAATTCACGTGACCACGTTGGGGAATTATGCAAAAGAAACACGACAGGATAATATTCATACTAGTCCAGTGTTGAACAGGCTTGAGAGGCATATCAACTGTCCTCAATGGAAGCATTCCCAGATTATCGGTTGCTTTTGGTTTGATTTTCCTCTACAGCAGATTTTGGTTTTCACAAGTTTAGTTCACTGTGATCCCATTTGCTGAGCAAGAGCGTCTTTCTCCTTCCTGAAGGACCGAAAACTGTAATCATGAATGCGTTGAATGGAGAATTTACTGGTTGCGCTAGTTCGAAGGTTTCTGCTTCTGTTGCTTGATCAGGCTAGCTTTTATAGTTTGGAGCAGAATCAGATATTGGGAAATCTCGAATCACTCTCGGCGTGTCCCACGATCGTTCCTCTGCATCGATTGAGTGTCGGTTAAATTTCGATCGCTTTCGATGATGCATTGATTGATCAGGCTAGCTTTTTTTAACTTGCTTTGGTGTACTTCCATTGCAAAAACAAGTATGACCGTTGATTTATACTTTCTAAAGTTGAAACCGAGCTTGAGCTCTCGAAACTAAACTTAAGCTTGGACTCTAATGAACTTCCCTATCGCTCTGAAGGCTTTTGACAAATCAAGTTACAACGAGTTCAGATCGAGTATCAAACTCGAAGCATTCGCGTCGAGTCAATTCGACTTTGGCTTAAATGAATTACATCCCATTAAAGGATTTAGATATCAATATCACGCATTCAACTCTGTTTAATTACATCAATTGACAATCATCTTACTAATTCTACATGATATGTCGGATGTCTGTTTTCAATTCTCTCTAGATCCCTCGATTTGTCACTCCACTTTTTTTTTTTATATATATAGTTTTCAACCTCTAATTTTAGGATAAATGTCGATTAACAAGTGAGGGAAAACATCGGGGTATTCGTAATATTAGGCAGCTGTTTCGTCTAGGAACGGTTTTTACGTTACTTCCACTCATCTTTACATGAGAAATTTATTGCACAGATCTCGTGTGCATGGGCACAATTAATTTTAATTGTTAAATCATGTGAATTTCACGTGGGATCTGTTTTTTTTTGTTTTTCATTTGACCGATGAACTCTAATCTCGTGTGCTTCAAGGGCATGCAAGTATTGCTTCTGCATCGGAGCGAGGAGATGAACTTCTTCGGCGATTGTCTTCGCATCATGCCGTCTATTGCTTTCACCTACCTTCATCGTTCATGCATCCCGCCCCCGGCAAGCGAAGATAAGCGGGCCCCATCCCTTGCGATGCGGATTCTCCGTCACGCGATGTACTTCGATAAACGTCTCGATCTATCTCGACCGTCGATACGAATTCATTTTCGAAAATGAACGCCGGAGCGTTGATCGAGATATTAATCAAAGCAGCGCGCAGGGGAAATGACCCAAATCCATCCTTCCGCACCTTCAAACATCTTCCCATTTGATACTGCTTTGACTCTTTGTTCCGACAACATTGAGTCGTTCTTTTTGTCGCATCTCGACTTTTCCGAGATGTTTCCCGTTGACTACAAGTAAGATTTTTCCGATTTACTTTTAAATTGTGTGCTCACGTACTTTAACTTTTATTTGGGAGAAAATACTCCAAGCCTTTCAAAATAGTTTTATGGGTGTACTAAATATGTATTCGATATTCGAGAAAAAAACAGGATTATAGCTTAATCGAACGGACATAAACTAATGACTACACAATTGTATTTTTTTTTTGTAAAAGCCACAAAAAAAATTCTAAACTATACTCACTGTGACACGTTGATCTAAAACCTTAAACATGTACCCACATGATACATTTATTCCAAATTGGTATCACAGTATGACACATCCACACTAAACTTTTTCTTGTGACACTAAAAACCTTAAACTTATATCCGTGTAACGCATTTACCTTGAACATTGGGGTACATGTGCCACATGTCTATAAGTTTGGAGATTTTTAGTGTCGTAAAAAAATAGTTTGGGATAAATGCGCCACACGGGGAAAAATTTTAAAATTTTTAGTGTCACAAAAAAAAGTTTGAAGTATATGTGTCATGTGGGTATAAATTTGGAATTTTTACTGTCATAAAAAAAAGATTGGGGTAAAATTAAAAGCAAGGGCCATTGATGAACCAAAGTAGTGTAAAACCTACTTGTGCAAAAACTTGTTACATGAAGTCGATTCATATACTTTTTTGGATTTTTGAGAGGAAATCGATGAAATTAAACTTGATTTATATCCATTTTTGTAACCTATCAAATAGAAAAACAGTTAAAAGATATACTCTCTTAATTAATAGAATCACCACGAAATTGGGAGCGCTTTTCATTTTCCTTTTCGTTATGATATTTTTTGACGGATTTTTACTTTTTTTTTTAGCTTAATCTAAATCTTACAATTCATCAATCGACCATTTGGACTGTGGATAAAAATAAGGATTAATATCACTAAAAACTCAAAATTGGTACAAGTGACAAATATAACCCAAACTAATTTTTTGATGACAAAAAAATTCCAAACTAGTAAACTTATGATAAATTCACCTCAAACTAATATTTGAATATAAAAAATCACAAATCAGTACACTTGTGATAAATTTACCCTCCGTTAGTTTCTATAAAATTTGGTCAATATCACGAAAAATTTCAAACCGATATAAATGTGACAAACGGAAGGTAAAAATCCCAAATAAGTGCACCCATCAACTTTCATATGTCATTTAACTCGGTATTTGACGATAAAATTTAAATAAAACTAACGGAGGGTAAATTTGTCACATGCATTCCATTTTAGGATATTTGGTCGCCAAAAAACTAGTTTGAAGTGAATTTGTTACATATGTATTAATTTTGAGTTTTTCGTGATATTAACCCTAAAAAAAAAATGTTGTGTTTTCTTCCATCTCTTGTGAGAAATAGTTAACCTCAATATATGTGGTGACATTCGTCTATATTTGTAACTCATCAATTATAATTAAGAAATTTTTAGTGATTTTCTCTTTTATTTCCGTCAACTTTATTTTTAGTATTTGATGGATAATTCGAAGCAAAATACTAATGATGGCTTTTGTGGGTGGAATTCTCGATTAGACAAAAGTGGGACAAAACCAAAGAGTGACATCATTCAGTCCAACCAGCTCAAAAGTCAACGAAGTCATCGATGGTTAAATCCACGAAAGATCAAATCGCCCGAGATTCACACGACAACCAAACTAGACTGGGAATTGGATGAGACTCATTCGCTCAAGGATATGTTGCGATATTAAATTCAAGAAACTATCTTAAATTTATCTCTTAATTTCAACCACCCAAAAATTTTCTCGTATAAGATGTTTGTCATTCGGAAGTTCAAGTTTATAATCTGCAAACCCTACGAGGATCGTCTCACTTTCTTGCCAATGTGTTTGTGTACACGTTAGTGGCCACGTCTTCAGTCGTAAGTCTCATGATCAAGTCGTCTCAAATGATTGAATTGGTTCGAATCGAATCGAAGAGTACGAATAAGGGCCAAATCGGTCGAAGTTAAAATCCAAACGATGAAATTGAACATCGGCTTAGAATTCGGAGACCCCTCACGACATCGTGCCCAGTCTTCCCTAGCATTGCACAACCACCTAGATTGATTCAAATGACTGCATCAACTGTCATCTGTCGTGTCTCGGATCACCGAAACAAAAGAAGAAACAGAAGAAGAAGAGAAGAAACCGCTGATGCTCGCTATCATTGGAGGGCGTACCCGTCATCCAACAGAAGCTCGCGCTCGCTCTTGTTCGACTCCCCTTTCGGGGAAAACCAAGAAAACCAGAAGCGTCGTCGGGCGTGGCCGAAGACAAGTTCGAGCTCAGCAGTTATCGGTAACTACAAAACGCTCATGGCGGGTTCTTGATCGATCCTATGCCTATCTTGCCTCTTGCTTTGTCTGATGCAAGCCCATGTCCAAAACCCTACTCTAGTCTTTCCCGACACATCCGCGGAAGCAACAACCGACGGCGCTCGTTCTTAACGGGTCATCACATCGCATGATGCGATTCGATCTTCAACGCCTGCTTCGATTTCTTCAGTCTTCTTCTCGAGACAAGAATGTTGGTGTCACGTACGAAGCACGCTCGTTGACGTTGCTGTCTTTGAGTGAGTAAAACCACGTGAGTTGATGATGCCTTCTATGTTGACTCACAGCTTTCACGAGATGAAAGGGGAAAGAGTATGATTTTAAGGATGTTTTTACATAGGTAGCCCTTGGGTAGCGACGGATCTATCTACCATCATCAACGCGATCGATCTTATCCTAAGCCCGAACCCGCTTTGTCTTGAACATGTTGAAACCTACCGTGCTTGAGACAAGTTCCGCATCCATGGATTCCCGAGCTCGTCTCGACAGCATACTTTGCCCTTGTTTATTTCGCGTGTGCCACGGTTCTATATTTCTCGAATTGCACGTGCAGTTTTTAATCCGGCTTGCATTTTATAGAGGGTGTTAAAGTATCCCGAATCGCCAATCTATAAAGTTCATATACTCTTGATTTCCCTCCACTTATTAGTTTAATTTTTTTAGGTTAGATATTCTAATGGAAAATTACCAAAACAGTATTAAACTTATTGCAATTGTGCCATTTCAGTAATAAATCTTTTTTTTTTCTAATTGAGTCTTAAATCTTTTGCGGTTGTGCCAATTCAGTCCATTTTGCAGGCCGGCGCTAACGCAGATAATTTTTAATTATTTTTTCTTTCCTTCTTTGTTTTTCGCTTGGGCCGGCGAGGGTCGCATCCCTCGTCCGGCCTCCCCTAGATCTAGGCAAGTTGAGTAAGGCTGCAGGAGAGGCCATGGCTACCTTTGCCCACGGCCGGTGAGGCTAGCCCTTGCCCGCATCCAAGCGACACCAACCCCGCATGTGACTCATCGCCTTCCCCGGCGGCCAGCGAACTCCAACAACCCTTGTCAGCCACAAGAAGAAAACAAAGAAGAAGGAAAAAAATAAAATAAAAATAATTAAAAATTTTGAAAATTAAAGAAAAATAATAAAATATTAGTATAAATGGCCCACGTCAGGGCCGCCCATGCCCCATCGGTGCCGATAAGCCGGATTGGCTTAATTAGCATAAATGCAAAAGGTCTATGACTCAATTGAAAAAAAAAAAGACTTGAAACCGAATTAACACAATTATAATAAGTTGTGAACTATTTTGGTAATTATCCGGCTATTCTAACATAATAGTTTTAGTATTGTAGTTTGTCGGGTATGGAGGTACCGACCAACTATATTCTAAATCAGCTCCAAACTCTATAGCCCACGTGGCACTCTGAATTCGACCTTAAAATCATCTCGCTATACCAAACACGATTATTATCTTATCGAAATTGATGTGGGTCCAAAATCCGATTCATGCAAACTTGTTGCCATGCCTATTTCCATATGGAAAACCAGATTACTTGTTCACTAAAGAAATCGCCACCATCACAATTTCTCTGTGGGGGGGGGAGAGGAGAATTAGTTTTGCATGAGTCTTTGGATGATACGAGGCAAAATCGAAGGGCTCTTTCCTTCAATGCTCTTCAAAACAGTGACACCTCTCTCATGTCCGTGCTCTCATTTTGTCCCTTGTTAGGTGGTCGTTGCCGTCGTCAACCCACCATCGTTGAGGCCGCCGTGCCTTCTAAACCCCTCGTTGTTTTGCTCAGCTTGTTTCTCTAGGCCGGACTGTGTAGAAGCTCATTGGACATCCTTGAAATTCTATGGATGAATTGGGTCGGGAGTTTTCACCGGTTGATGGGATTTGAACATGTAATCTCCGGTTGAGATCTAGGTGAGCCTCGCCGGCCCTTGCCTAGGTTGGCGAGGGCAAGCCATCATTGTGCGGGGCCGGCGTTAGGTGGCGGCAGCCCGCCATCGGGACCCCGCCATTTTTTTCCAAGTATTATATTTTTAAAAAAATAGCTTTCTTTTGTTTTTTTCAATATAATTTAAAATAATTTTTTGTCAAAAATACCACATAAGATATAGAAATTAATTTAAAATGCAACATCAACATTTTCCGTTAGATGATATTAACGGAATGATTAGATAGCACCAACTTGATAAATTTCGGGACTTGATTGCAATTTTTTGAAATTTTAAGGACAAAACTGCACTTTTGGGATATGTTTATTTATTTTTCTATCTTTTTGGGACCCGAGCGCTATGTTCACATGTTGAGGTTCGAAAGCCAAACCTGTACTCTTCTCACTTTTTATCATGTCTGTCCAAAACAAAGCACGGGGGCGTCAACGGCCGACGCCGCGAGAGCGCGTCCGTTCCCACCTAAAGGAACGCAGGGCGTCGCCGCTACGTGCAATTGTACCGTGCACGACCTGACCCCCCCTCCCACTTCTCTTCTTCACTTCAGTTTAGTCTTCGCGGGTCCCATGCAGTAACGCCCACGACAGCACTCGCAGCGCATTTTGCCCCCCCGCCCACTCGCGCGCGTGCGGCTCGCCGTTCCCATGGGTTTTTGCCACGCGTCGCGCGTGTCGCTGCACCACGTGGAGGGGGCCCATTTTCGGTAAGAAAAACAACCGTTCAACGCGAGCCCCCAGCTCGTGGCGAAATTACGAGAAAACCCTGAGCTCGGTTTTTTCGGTTGGATTTTGTTGGGAAAATGAGAACAGCCAACCAAAAAAAAAAAATTGCTCTAATTTCCATGGATGGGTTTTTGTTTTTGTCGGATAATGTACTGTTTTTTTTAGTGCTTTTAAGACATCCGAAATGATACTTATTACTTTTCTTTTTCTGTAAATAAGTCTTGTCGAGTAATATATATATATATATATATATATATATATATATATGTTCATGTAGATTCATTTTTCTTTGTTATCTTTTCAATATTACGTAAACGTTAATCGATAAATTGGCACGAGCTTTTTAATAAAGCCGTGATTTTTTTTTTAAAACATGATATGCCCACTTATTTTCAATTAAATTCAAGCAAAAACTATCTCATTGTTTTCCTGCCAAAACATTTAAAATATTTGTCCGAAATTTCAATGAATTTATGAAAAAGATTACACACAAATCAATAGGGTAACATTAACATGATATGAAAACTTCGAGGTGTTTTTTTTACTAGAAAAATAAAAAAGTTTGCTCCGAACTTTCAATTTTTTTTTTGGATCGAAACACTTTCAAATTAACCGGAAAGCAAACGTTAAGTAAAAAAGTAGTCTTTTACCTATAAATTAATCAAAACTTAAAGTACTCTTGTTAATTAGTCATATTAAAAGGAGATTTTCTTAGTGCATTTTAAGTAACCAAAATTCAAAATTTTAAAATATTAGCTTTTCCCTTGTAACCGTGATAAATGCTTAAGGAACTGGGTTATCATTAAATAAGTGCTCTAAACATATTGATATGACCAGTGACATATGCAAAAATCTAATCTAGGAAGTGGCCGGACCCAAAAAAAAAAAAAAATCGTGCCTTAATTAGGAGTGTGATGTCAAAACTTTACGTGGAATTTCATAGACGATATTATTTATGTGATAAATAAGCATGAAGCGGGTGTATCCTTTGCTTTGTTATTAGGCTAGAGTGAACTCATTACTATGACCAAAATATTCCTATCCCAGTACTTCCATAACATATTCACCTCTCCACGAATTTTCATTTGACAAGAAATTTCAAATTGGTATCCGGAACCCAAATCAATTTCTTGACAACTTGTATGCATGTATTGGAGACAATCGAAATCGCCCTCAATTTTCGAGTAGTGTTTTTAATATTGTCCTCCAATTTCACTACGGCCTTGACGGATCCCCAAATGGGTCCCCGCCCTCCGGACGGTGATTCGGTCTTAGATGCTTGGTTCGAGATCGAACTATCGTCGGGAGATACTTACGACAACTTATTAGAAGGGACCATTCGTGAAAGGGCCCGTCCAGCACGTATAGTCTTTGAGAAGGGTTCATCTTCGAATTCGGGTCGTGGATACCGAATTCGGAAGGAAAATTGATTTCGAAACGAGCATACCTTGTGGTATTAGTTTCGAGATTTTTTGCGATGCGAAAATTAGTTTCGAAGATAAATGTGCCGCTGGTCATCGATTAATAATTTTTTTTAATACTTTAATTGGTGGGTGCGGATAATAATGAATTTCGCTCCAATGGCAAGCGTGGACGGCGTCGACGTTTTAGAGAGAGAGAGAGAGAGTTTGAAAAAAAAGGGGAGAAAAAAAAACCGAAACAAGAAAGGCATCAGTAGAGAGAGAAACAAGAGAGAGAAAGGGGGGGCGACGCCAAAACTGAGGCACGACTCGACGTGCTTTTAAAGCCTCTCGCGCACACACAACGCACCACCCACGCACGCACGAATTTCTACTTCTCTCTCTCTCTCTCTCTCTCTCTCTCTCTCTTCGCAAAACCCTCTCTGTCTGCGATCTCCTTCTGTCTCTCTCTCTGCTTTCTCTCTCCTCTGTGATTGCAGATCAGGCTCGCACGCCACTCCATTGCACATCTCCGAGCTCCTCTCTCCACGGCGACTGCTTCCTCGCTTGAATTTGGGGATTATGCATTGCTTCCGGCCGTAGACCGCATCTCCCGCTGCTGCTGCTGCTGCCGCGGCGATGGCGGCTCCGCCCCCACCTCCGGCTTCGAGCTCGGCCTCGGCGAAGGCCTGCTTCAACCCGGAGTGCTCGGAGGCGAAGCCGGAGAGACCTAGGAAGGGCTGGCGGCTCCGCGCCGGGGACTCCGCCGAACTCTGCGATCGATGCGCGTAAGCCGGGCTTTCTATCTTTTTCTACTCTCTGTTGACCGCTTCGGTGTTGTTGACTCTCGTCGTGTTGTTCGCGAGCGTTGGTCTGGTTGAAGCGTTTTTTTAGTTCGGTTTGGTCAGTGTTTTGTGGCAGTTGAGCTGGGGAGTAACGTTTCTCATGGTAGTTTTGGTTTAACGTTTGTTGACTTGGTTTGGAGTTATTGCTACGGGCGCTTTTGTGTGCGTTGGTATGGTCACGTGATGAGTTTAATATTGCGAAAGGATTTGGAGATTCACCGCCTTTTCTGGTATGTAGAGTCTAATATGGAAGGAGTATTTTTGAATTACAGAACTCAAGTGAGTTGCCATCCGCTGTTCCCTTTTGGTACATTCGTCTCTACTTTTGGAGCGGAGTAGTAGAATCAGAAACGACTTGAATTGCTCTTTGGATTTTGAAGGACTTCTTCACTTTTGGAGAGTGTAGTTTATTGGGAAGCAAAAGAGCTTCAGCCTGACCCACTCGGAGGGCATGCATGATCTTGTCGTACAATCTGTGGCATCTGCACTTAAGACCACGCCTCGCTTCCCTAACAGATTCAGTTTTAGTCCAAGAGAAGATCAAAATTGCTCCTTTTGCTCTTTAAGAGAACTCTCTGCGCAGTCATTTGCACAGGTTAATATGAACCATTTCAGAGTGTTATCTAGCTAGTCCAGGTTGAGCAAGTAGAAGCATGTTTCAAGGCCGGAAAACGGTTGTGGCTAATGGGAAACATTTGCCATGTTACTTTCTATGGCCTTGTTCAGTTCCTTTAGCATTTTCACTACTTCCATCTGAAAGTTTGCAGTGTGCAGAGAGTTTGCATTTTACATATCAGTCAAAGCAAATACTTGGTCCATGGCTCCTCAAACTATTCGAAAATTTCTGGCTAGAATTTTTTCTTTAATTGAACGTTGTAACTTTTATGAGAGGTTGCAAACATCAGTGATATCACTAGTTGCAGTTTTCCGTTCTCCGTTCACTGGTGGACCATTATCCCATTCAACGTTCCCTGTTGCCAGTCCATGCTTGCCACATTTTGGTGCTATAACCACTGTGGAAGGGAAGAAACTGATTGAAGAGGCACATGTGGAATAATCACTTTTCAATAAGTGTGAAATGGGAAGATCGAAACTTCCCTGCAAATTGGAGTGGATTCCCTAGAATGCTTTAAAGCCAAGGCAAGGGGAGTTGTGCTTGCAGTTTGGGCATTATCAAAGCGACTTTGCGGCTCAAAGTCTTTCACATGGTGTTTCCAACACCTCATTGTTTTTTTCAAGGATATTTGCAACACCTCATTGTTGTCCCAAAGAGCTTAGTGGGCTCAAAGCTCATTTCAAATTTTTTTCCAAACTTACCTTAAATCATTCCTTTCTCGATTGAAACAGTTCTCTGTGTCCTTAATTTCTTTCTGCTATTCAGTTTGTGTAATCGATAGCTTAATCATGCATAGTCTTGCTATGATAGTTTTTTTCTTTCCTTAACTTCTTTCTTCAATTCAGCTAGAGGACTATTAATAGATTTTTCCCTTTTAACTTCTTTCTTCAATTCAGCTAGAGGACTATAAATAGTTTTTTCCCTTTAGATTTTTGATATTTTTCTTGATTTAATTTAAAGTTTTTCATGTGGTAAACTCAAACTTCATAAATTTTACCTGTACGATTGGATTGGTTACTATATAAAAGAATTTGACTAGTGGGTGTGACTTGGGAGTGAACAAGTTCTGCAATGATCTATGTTAGATTTAGTCACAATCCCACATCGACTTTTTAGTTCACTGGGGATGATGAACACAAAAGCCAAACAGTAAACTTGTAACCTTGAGCCTGAATTAAGGTGTCTTGAAAGAACATTTCTAGTTGAAGTTCCTTTCTAATATTTGAGGACACTTTAGAGTTAAGGTTTTCTTTATTTCGGCAATTTTGATATCTCAAATAATGGCTTTGTTGAAGATCTTACTCCAAGTTCCTCTCTGCTTCAGGACTGTTTATGAGGAAGGCCGATTTTGCGAGACTTTTCACCCAAATGCTTCTGGTTGGAGATGTTGTGAATCGTGTGGGAAGGTGAGGAGAAAATTGACCCTAATGATGTATGCTTCTTAGTTGATACAAGTTACGTCAAATCGTTGTTTCGTTCTGTTGTGTTAGATGTCACAGTGATTGCTAAATTTCTTTTGCAGAGGGTACATTGTGGATGTATTGTCTCAGCTCTTGCATTTGCCCTGTTGGATCCTGGAGGAATTGAGTGCATGTCATGTGCTCGGAAAAACTTAGTCTTGGTAATTATGAATCTCACTTTTATTGGGCATCTTTGGCAAGTCTAACTTATTAACCCCCATGTTCTCATCTATCCACCCAAAAATGAAAATTACTCAAGTTCTGATCATCTTGTGTGGTTGTTATGCTTATGCTCGGCATTGGAATATACTTTCTTTGTTAGTATTTTGCTGAGAGCAGATGTTGAGATGGGTATTTTCTGTCACCAATGTCCTTTTGAGAGCTATCTGTGAGGGAGCTGAATTGGACATTGTTTATGCACACAGGCTCTGCTTGGTAAACTAAGCAAAGAGGAGGGAATGAAAGTGGGTGAGGAAAATATGAATGTTCGTACATTTTTGTGAGAGAGATGCGGAGGGAAAATTTTTAATATAGACCAATTTTCATTCCCCACCCCAAAATTTCCCCACCTCTTGAGTTGCCGAACGAAGTATAATATTTGAAACTACACACACTTAAGTTCCTCTAATTGGTGGGATATGCCTGGTCTTGGAGGTTGGATCACATACAATGTTGGTACATAGAACCAGCAGTTTCTTTAAAGATCACGGGGCACGCAAAGTGAAACTGAATATAGTAGCAAAAGAAAAGAAGAGCTACTGATGCAGTTTTGTCTCAGATATGCCATATTATTTTTTACTGGTATTTGACTTTTCAGCTTGGAGAACTGATGGACGACTTAGCAAGATAAACCATGAGCGTCAGTTACAGTTTGATAAATTTGTTGCTTATATTTTGGATGTCTATTTGTAGCTTAACATGTGAAGCTTTTCCAAACCATCGCGCCTTGTCGTACAGCGATTATCTTTCCATCATAAGATGTCATTTATAAACATGTTTGTTGCTATAGGACTAAAGATGAAGCCAAAATTCTGGTGCTCTATGAGTTCACGTGCCTACAGCTAATTTGGGACATATTAAATAAGTTTGTGCTCTTCGCAATAATTTTTTAGCTTTATGTACCAATTAATAAGGTCCCTTGTTCTTTGGTGATGAGAATAAAATACTAAGCTGTTATTCCTTCTTGGACTTCACTGCCTCTCTCCCCTCCCCTTCTTTTCGCAGTCCTCTGGTAAAGCTAGGGGTATCATTTCCACATATCGTCTAACTTTAGTGGAACTTTGTTTCTGGCATTAGATTGGTATATGGTCATTTTTATGTACCATTTGAACAGCATATGTGCATGATGTTTTTCTCCCTATTCACCATCCTTCACTCGTGTGACATGACTTATAGATGATGATGCCTCTCTTTTAAGTGAAGTACCAATTCATTTTTCCCTTTCAGACTCCAAATCTGGCATGGTCACCTCTGCTTTTCCATGCACCTTTTCCTGATAGACTTAAGGAACTTTCTGTGAAAAATTGGAATCAATTAGCTGGATCAGGTCCTGTACCTTGGAGGCAGGCACCTACTCTTTTCAATACGTCCATTTCCCGTCCTGAGCTGCAGCCTAGGGCACCGCACGATGCTTCTACAAGCATTGATCGATTTGGAGTTGGTGAAAGGTATTCTATTTCTTCCATGGACAGTAGGAGAATAGAAGACTTCTCCAACAGATTTATGAATGGAAATATGAAGCTTGGTGCAGTCGAGAAACTTGAAAATGGCATTGCAGGTATTGCTTTTCATACTGATGATCATGCGAGGACAATCTAGGGGGTTCTTGAGATAAACTCCCGCATTCAACATTTTCTTACAGGACCTAACAGCGACGAGCACCTAAATCCATGCAAGATCAATCCTCAACAGTTGACCACTGCGAAGGAGGACCCATCTACTCCAACATATGGATTGGCTGTGCCGCTTGCTTCAGGCAATGAATCAAATGGTCACATAGGACTTGCTGGGCCACATTTTCGGCCAGCTCCACCCCCGACGCTGGCAAAGCATATCTATGGAAGTATGCTCAATGATACTAACTCATCTGTTGAAAGTCATACGCGTAATGGAAGGCCTCGAGGGGATGCCCGGGGAAGGAATCAATTACTTCCTCGTTACTGGCCCAGGATAACAGATCAAGAGCTACAACAAATCTCTGGAGAGTATCCTTTTGTTCTATGTGCTTTTATTGATTTATAGCAGCCCGTAGGAAGATGAAATGTATACCTTTCTCTATATTATTGTTTTTGGTGTTTTCCCTGAGAAAGTAACTATAACATGTCAATAGAACAAAGGTTACAATTTCAATAGACCGGATGAAAATGATTTTCAGTGACTGTTCATCATTTAATACCCAACTCTTTAGCTCATTACGTTTTTTTACTTTTATTACTTGTTCAGTACAATATCAGCATGGTGGAAGGTTCAATTTCACCTCTACTAATAATTAGCATTCACGGTCCTATTTCTTAACTTTTATAAGCTCGAACTCTGTAATCACTCCTCTGTTCGAGAAAATGTTGAGTGCTAGTGACGCAGGTAAAATTGGACGTTTGGTGCTGCCAAAACAATGTGCTGAGGTAAAGACCTTCTTGGCTAAATTCTTACACTGCTTTTGTTGTTCTCATTTCCCCTGGGAGAAACATCTTGGAATTGAAGTTTATTGTGGGTCTTTTGACTGTTTTTTTCTGTACAACTTTCAGTCTCAGATATTTCCCTATTTTCTTTGGACTTACCTTAAAACAAACGACACATAAAAACTTCAGCTCGCTGTACATATGTTAATTTTGTGTTTACTTTCTCGAATTTTAGTTTATGTCCAGTACTCCCGGGTCTTGGATTGTTTTTTTGAATGATTAATGAGATTTCATTAAGAAGGTACCAAGGGGGTACCGCCCCTATACAAGGTGGCTTCTATATACACAAAGTTATCCACAAAAGACTGTTTCTAACATTTCCGACCAACTAGAAGTATGAAATTGGACTTCCTGCCATACAAGAAGTGAAGAGATAAGGAATTTTTTACATCGCGATCGTACGAAGGCATGATTTGAGCAGTTCCTCCGTTGCTTTAGACTAGTGGTTGAGCTTGCATATTGAACCAATTTAGAGCTGATTGGGGTGGCTTTGGTCTTTGACATTTTGTTTTAGCTTTTAATTGGGCACCGCAAAGCATGAAAACATTATCATCTAAAGTCATTTGGTATTTTTCCTTAAATGATTTTTGAAAGTAGAATTAGTGTTCACCATCTGACAAGAGAGTAGAATTATGATGGGAAAGATGTAACAAGTCCTTTTTCTTGCACTTCCCTTGCGGGCTCTTCAACTTACTCCAGGTGGGGTCTGCTTTGTTTAACAGGTGATTAGAGGAATTATATGTGGAGCAATTAGGTATAAATATATGTTGACCCTTCAGAATTTGGTTGATAAAGCAAAAGTTATTTTGCTTGTCTCAGATTGAAATATGAATAAGGGCTTTTTGAGAACTTTGGAACATCTCTTGCATTTCCAAAACTTGGAATATCTCGTGTATGATTTGAATCTTGAAGGATATCTTCATCAAGGTTCTTGGGTGTTGGCATTGATATCAACATTCTTTTTTGAACTTTCGTCCATTTCCTGAAGTTGTAAAATGGGTCATTCCTCTTTTGGACCCTCTTCTGAAATTTTTGTCTTTACTTATTTAAAAAAAAAGTTAACGAGTGAAATTTTGGGACTGTACAGGCCTATTTTCCGCCTATTTCTCAGCCAGAAGGATTGCCTCTCAAAGTTCAGGATGCCAAAGGCTCAGAGTGGATATTTCAATTTCGATTCTGGCCCAATAATAACAGTAGAATGTATGTTCTGGAAGGAGTCACGCCATGCATACAGTCCATGCAGTTGCAAGCAGGAGACATTGGTAAGATACTTACAGTTGCGGAATAGGATGCCTGAAACTCGGTATTTTATTCTATAGGAACTTTACAGGATTGGATAGTGCAGTACTACACTTATGAAAGCTTGTTGGGCATAATGAGTAGGAGCATTGTTGTTCTTGACAAGACCTTTTGTCCTGAGTTACTGCTGCTGACAAATGTCATTGCCTTATTTCTGTGAGTTTAATATCCTTATGGCTATAGGACTGAGATTTGATTTTGTTCCCTCTCAGTAACTTTTAGTCGGTTAGAACCAGAGGGAAAATTGGTCATGGGATTCAGAAAGGCTTCAACTGCTCCCCCATCTGATCAGGTCTGGACTTGCGCAATAATTGACTTTTCCTGGCTTTATTTATGTACATGCTAGACCTCAGAGATATCATACTGGTTTTCCTGCAATATAAACCTAACACTTTGTTTATATTGCTTAGTTATGCTGTTGGTTATCTGAATCCTATGCCAATGTTGGTTGTTTGAATTTTCTAGAAGAAATAAAGCTTTATATAGCATGTCTGTTTCAATGTGCTTCAGATTAAATTGAAACATAAATGATTTATTTTCATCTTGCTGCAGGAGAATGAAACGGCTAAGAGTAGCAATGGAGTTACTGTGCAAGACGTGAGTACGATTCAATGGTTGACATTTTAAATTTGGGATCTTTTGTTCCAAAAGCAGTCCAGTCCATGATTCTAAGCCTTTTCCCTCCAATCTTTTGCTCTTTGTTCATTGACAAGACTCAAATTCTGTATAATTGCTGTGACTGTCTCATACTGTGAAACGGCAGAATATGTAAGCAAGCATATTTGTTCTTCCAATGCTGCAGGTCAAAGCATTCGTCTTGGAACCCGGTCCGCGCATTGACGACCCAACTAAGGAAGGCATCATAGATACGGATGGCGAAGTTTTGGCTAAAGGAAATGGAACATTTAAGTCCGGGCACAAGACAATGATGGCATATGATAGGCTTGTAATTACTGTGGACCAAGGTTTAGCTACTGTCTTTTCCCGCATCTGAAAACTTCTCGTCCCACATTATGATTGTTTCAATATGTCATTATTCGTTAAGTTATCATGAAAAAGAATTCCCGTTTATTAATGGTCTTACCAGATGGGATGTATTGACTAATTCACGTGACCACGTTGGGGAATTATGCAAAAGAAACACGACGGGATAATATTCATACGAGTCCTGTGTTGAACAGGCTTGAGAGGCATGTCAACTGTCCTCAATGGAAGCATTCCCAGATTATCGGTTGCTTTTGGTTTGATTTTCCTCTACAGCAGATTTTGGTTTTCACAAGTTTAGTTCACTGGGATCCCATTTGCTGAGCAGGAGCGTCTTTCTCCTTCCTGAAGGACCGAAAACTGTAATCATGAATGCATTGAATGGAGAATTTACAGGTTGAGCTAGTTTGAAGGTTTCTGCTTCTATTGCTTGATCAGGCTAGCTTTTATAGTTTGGAGCAGAATCAGATATTGGGAAATCTCGAATCACTCTCGGTGTGTCCCACGATCGTTCCTCTGCCTCGATTGAGTGTCGGTTAAATTTCGATCGCTTTCGATGGTGCATTGATTGATCAGGCTTGCTTTTTTGAACTTGCTTTGTTGTACTTCCATTGTAAAAACAAGTATGACTGTTGATTTATACTTTCTAAAGTTGAAACCGAGCTTGAGCTCTCGAAACTAAACTTAAGACTATAATGAACTTCCTCATAGCTCTGAAAGCTTTTGAAAAATCCACTCTGTTTAATTACCTCAATTGACACTCATCTCACCAATCCTACATGATATGTTCAAGTGGGATCCGCGCTTTTTATCTTTTTTTAACCAATGAACTCTAATCTCGCGTGCTTTAAGGGCATGCAAGTATTGCTTCTGCGTCGGAGAATACGCGAAATGGAGAGCGAGGAGACAAACTTCTTCGGCGATTGCCTTCGCATCATGCCGTCTATTGCTTTCACCTACCTTGATCGTTCATGCATCCCGCCCCCGGCAAGCGAAGATAAGCGGGCCCCATCCCTTTGCGATGCGGATTCTCCGTCACGCGATGCACTTCGATAAACGTCTCGATCTATCTCGACCGTCGATACGAAGTCGTTTTCGAAAATGAACGCCGGAGCGTTGATCGAGATATTAATCAAAGCAGCGCGCTGGGGAAATGACCCAAATCCATCCTTCCGCACCTTCAAACATCTTCCCATTTGATACTGCTTTGACTCTTTGTTCCGACAACATTGAGTCGTTCTTTTTGTCGCATCTCGACTTTTCTGAGATGTTTCCCCGTTGACGACAAGTAAGATTTTTCCGATTTACTTTTAAATTGTGTGCTCACGTACTTTAACTTTTATTTGGGAGAAAATACTCCAAGCCTTTCAAAATAGTTTTATGGGTGTACTTAAACTTGGTGAAATATATATTCGATATTCGAGAAAAATACAGGATTATAGCTTAATCGAACGGACATAAACTAATGACTACACAATTGTATTTTTTTTTTTTTTTGTAAAAGCCACAAAAAAAATTCTAAACTATACTCACTGTGACACGTTTATCTAAAACCTTAAACATGTACCCACATGATACATTTATTCCAAATTGGTATCACAGTATGACACATCCACATTAAACTTTTTCTTGTGACACTAAAAACCTTAAACTTATATCCGTGTAACGCATTTACCTGAAAATTGGGGTACATGTGCCACATGTCTATAAGTTTGGAGATTTTTAGTGTCGTAAAAAAATAGTTTCGGATAAATGCGTCACACGGGTCAAAATTTTAAAATTTTTAGTGTCACAAAAAAAAGTTTGAAGTATATGTGTTGCATGGGTAGAAATTTGGAATTTTTGGTGTCATCAGAAAAAGATTCGGGTAAAATTAAAAGCAAGGGCCATTGATGAACCAAAGGAGTGTAAAACCTACTTGTGCAAAAACTTGTTACATGAAGTCGATTCATATGAATTCATCGTTTAGATCAGGTCGATCTCAAATGAACTAGCGAAAATGTTGCTAATATTGACGGATTAAACTGACCCCAACTCATTAATCCACATTTTACTAAACTTTTTTGGATTTTTGAGAGGAAATCGATGAAATTAAACTTGATTTATATCCATATTTGTAACCTATCAAATAGAAAACCAGTTAAAAGATATACTTTCTTAATTAATAGAATCACCAAGAAATTGGGAGCGCTTTTCATTTTCCTTTTCATTATGATATTTTTTGACGGTTTTTTACTTTTTTTTTTAGCTTAATCTAAATCTTGCAATTCATCCGTCGACCATTTCGATTGTGGATAAAAATGAGGGTTAATACCACGAAAAACTCAAAACTAGTACAAGTGATAAATTTACCCCAAACTAATTTTTTTATCGTAAAAAATCCCAAACTAGTAATCTTATGATAAATTTACTCTAAACTAATATTTGAACATAAAAAATCACAAATCGGTACACTTGTAACAAATTTACCCTCCGTTAGTTTCTATAAAATTTGGTCAATACAACAAAAAATTTCAAACTAATACAAATGTGATAAACGGAAGATAAAAACCTCAAATAAGTGCACCCGTCGACTTTCATGTGTCATTTAACTCAGTTTTTGACGATAAAATTTAAATAAAACTAACGTATGGTGAATTTGTCACATGCATTCCTTTTTAGGATTTTTGGTCGTAAAAAAACTAATTTGAAATACTTACCAAAAAACAAAAAAACTAATTTGAAATAAATTTGTCACATATGGATTAATTTTGAATTTTTCATGATATTAATTCTAAAAATAAAATGTTGTGTTTTCTTGCATCTCTGGTTAGAAATAGTTAACCTCAATATATGTGGTGACATTCGTCTATATTTGTAACTCATCAATTATAATTAAGAAATTTTTAGTGATTTTCACTTTTGTTTCCGTCAACTTTATTTTTAGTATTTGATGGATAATTCGAAGCAAAATACTAATGATGGCGTTTTGTGGGTGGAATTCTCGATTAGACGAAAGTGGGACAAAACCAAAGAGTGACATCATTCGGTCCAACCAGCTCAAAAGTCAACGAAGTCATCGATGGTTAAATCCACGAAAGATCAAATCGCCCGAGATTCACACGACAACCAAACTAGACTGGGAATTGGATGAGACTCATTCGCTCAAGGATATGTTGCGATGTTAAATTCAAGAAACTATCTTAAATTTATCTCTTAGTTTCGACCACCCAAAAATTTTCTCGTATAAGATCTTTGTCATTCGGAAGTTCGAGTTTATAATCTCCAAACCCTATGAGGACCGTCTCACTTTTTTGCCGATGTGATTGTGTACATGTTAGTGGCCACGCCTGCAGCCGTAAGTCCTATGATCAAATCGTCTCAAATGATTGAATTGGTTCGAATCGAATCGAAGAGTACGAATAAGGACCAAATCGATCGAAGTTAAAATCCAAACGATGAAATTGAACATCGTCTTAGAATTTGGAGACCCCTCTTAACATCGTCCCCAGTCTTCCCTAAAAGGAGCGGAAGCAAGAACTCAATACGAAACAATTATGCTATCCCACACGGGCTCACTAGCCACTCAAGGGACTGCCTGTTAGTTTCCAGATCTTGCTCTTGGAACTAATCCTTTAAGACATCGATTTCTGATCCACAGGATCCACTATCCATTACCACCATAGATTTATCCCGATCAAATATTAGATAGATCCAGCACTCACTTGCGAAGTTAATCAACAAGTGGAGAGAGGCCCCGCCGGACTCTACACGTGCTTTAACCCAATACTAGATCTAATAAACTTTCCGGATGATTACGGAATTTGTGGCAAGTGGAGAGCATACTGAACCAACCATTGTAATAGAGAAGTAGAGACATTTTAGCACAGAAGTATCTGCTCGAAGAGAAAAGAGGAGTGTTTTAGAAACTCATTAGAAGCAAACTCTTACTTGGATTTCACAAAGGAAGCCAAGTCTTGGCCGATACAAGAGGTAAACATGCCTTATATAGGCGAAAACACAAAGGAGTCCTCATAAGTGAGGTCCGACAATTCCTAAAAAGGATTGGATCCGGTGGACTGAGAGGTTTTCATCTGGAAATTTCTGGAGAGCTTACGCAATGTGTGGTCCTGGGCAATAGGTTCCATTTTTCAAACGCATGCCGAGAAATTCAATTTCTCGTTGAGCTATGATCATCTTCTTTTGTGACAAGATGATGCCATGAGTATGCACAATTTCAGTAAATTGCTGAAGGAGTTTTGCATGAGAATGTTCATCATGGGAAAACAGGAGAATATCATCAATGTAGATCCGGGCATTAGCAAGGATAGGTTGGAAAATTTTGCACATAGCCTTCTGGAATAGGGACGAAGCAGTTTTAAGTCCAAAGGGAAGGACTCTCCATTGGAAGTGCTGGTTAGGGATGCAGAAACCGGTTTTGAATGCGTCTGAGGGATGAATTCCTAATTGCCGGAAGCCCGCCTTAAGATCGAATTTGGAATAGATCTTGGCCCGGGCAAGGCTGGAGAACAAAGAGTTCTTATGGGGCAATGGGAATTTGTCATCTTGGATGAACAGATTGAGAGGCTGGTAATTTATGACTAACCGTAGTTTTCCACGATTTTGTTCTGCTCTTTTGTTGACATAAAAGGCCTCACATGCCCAAGGGGAGTCAGAGGGCTCAATGAGTCCTTGAGAAAGAAGTTGAGCACATTCCGCTTGTGCTTGAGCAAGGTGATCCGGGTTCATACCCGAATGACTTGTCTTGGTGGGATTGATTTCTCCATTTTTCTTGAAGGGAATTTTGACAAAAAAGTCAGAATTTTGCCAAAGAGGGTTGGAGCAAATCTGGGCAAACTATTGGTGAGATTCTGAACAATGAGAAAGGAGAGATTGATAAATGGGATCAAGGATTTCTGGTTGGATGAGAAAGAGTCTCTGGATTTCAACAAACTCTTGGAACTTCTTTTGAAACTTTAACCCCTTAGGGTTTATCTTGAGTTGTGGGAGCTTAGAAAGAATATCCCAACCAATGATGAGATCCTTGTCATGAGATGGACATCCAAGGATTTGGGTGGTGATTTCACAACCAGGGAGAATATGAATGGTGAGGGGTTTACTACGCAGTTTGGTAGTAAAAGTTTTTCCTGAGGCTGCCCGGAAATATCCGGTATATGGTGTCCAGTATTCTTCTGGAAGGATTTTGGTATCTAACGGGGATGCAGCTGCGCCAGTATCAATGAGGGCAATGACTTGGATGGATTTGGTGTTGTCCGGAAGGTGGAGCCGGACTGGAAAATGTGGGGGATGGAATGTTGGGGAGTGGATCTCACGAAAGACTCAAGCAAGAGGAAAGAAGGAGAGAATATCTCCCGGGGCCGAGTCTGAATCAGAAGAGTAAGTTTCGATGGCACACAAAGTGTCCGGAGACGGCTCTTCTTCAATGGAGAAGATGGATTCAACGTCTTCATCACCGAGAGAGATCCCAGTGTTTTGAGAGATCTTCCGGATCATGTAATCGCCTGTTTTTTTGCTTGGGGGCATTTTTTTGCAAAATGACCTTTCTTGTTGCAAATATAACATCCGTCGGACTTGGGTTTCTTGCGGTGCTTTGCGTAACGACCGCGTGATTTCTTTCTGAGAAATTTCCACTTGCTTCCGCGAGGCTTCGCAAATGAAAACTTCTTGAAATGAACTTTCTTCTTGTGACCCGAGCAAGACGGATCATTACGATCTCTGGTGCACTTGATCTTCCATTCTCGGCCTTTCACGGCTTCTTGTCATACTTGCGGTTTTCTTTTAAGAACTGGTCGAACTGTCTTTTTCTTCTGCATTTTTCTTCAATGGCAATATGAACAGCTTGTTGTATTTCTCCGAGTGTGGATTCAAGGAGAGGCCTTTGAAGATGTTTATCAACTTCATCTGCAATCTCTTTAGGAATGGAGGCTAAAAAGATTGGTTTAAGATTGATGTCTGCTCCGAGATGATAAAAGAGTCGAATCATCTCTTTGAAATGTCTATCAAGATCCTTTCGAGAAGTGGAGCAGCATTTTCGTTCAAAGAACTCTTTTCGCTTGAGTTCTCTTTCACCGGTGGGTTGACCAACAAAATACGGGTGAATGACCCGCATAGCCCGATTAAAGTTCATCGGGAGAAAAGCAATTTGGTCTTGTTCTGAGATGGAGATCCACCAGTCTTTCGGGGTTCCAATGAACTTGCTAGTGAATTCTAAGAGAACTTCATAAGTGCTTTGTTCAGCTAGATTTCTGGCAACAAGCCATGTATGGAACTCCTGGATTTTCATGGGCCAACGATGGTAAGGAACATCATCAAGAGTAAAGTACGTACTTGATGAGGAATGGGCTGGACGAGATGATGGACTTGGATCTGAAGGGGTTTTAAGATTGACAAATTCCACTTCTTCATCTTCTTCTTTTGGGATCGCCGCAGCCATCATAATGGCTGGGATTTGGTCGTCTGAAATGTGTTCGGGATCATTTTCGGATTCTGAAGAAGGAGATGTTTCTGATGGTGGTGCAGATGATGTTGAAGAAGAATCATCTTGCTCAGTGGCTTGAATTGTGGAAATGGATGGAATTTGTTTCCTCAAAAAACTTTCAATGGGATTAGAAACCATGAATGAAGGTAGCTTACGTGAAGAGGAATGTGGAGGTGAGTCGGGAGGTTCTGGCGGTGCTTTGGGGGGAATTGGAAAAGTAGGAACTGATGATGATGTGTCGGAGAATTTTTTTCTTTCGGCATCGGCTTCACCTTCTTGATTGCTTTGAGACGAGCTCGAAGAGCGAGTACGTTTATACCTGAATCTGAAGGTACTGTCTCAAGAACTTCTTGGAAAGGAGTCGAAGAAGTTTGGCTAGAAGCTTGGGACGAACGAGTAGTAGGACGTGTATGGGAGGGAAATGGAGAAATAGGGGAAGTAAATGAGGAGAAAGGTGGTTGGTACTCAAGTTGAGATTTCTGATTTTCAAGAATGAGGATCTGTCTCTTCAGCTTCTCTATTTGAGGAGTCCGGTCTTCTAGGTAATGGTGATGGAGCCGCTGATTTTCCATCATGTAGACTCTCTTCTGAAAATCTGCAAGCATCTTGCGGATGTGTGTAGAAGCTTGATCAACTCGATCTACTTGAGTGGAAACTTTCTCAAGAGCCACGTTTTGGGCTAAGGCATTTTTCGTACGCCAATTGAGAACAGGTTTCACTGGAGCTGGACCTTTCTTTTTCCCATGTGGGTCAATCTCGGTTGGTGCAGGTATCTTAGGAGCATGATAATATCGTCGTCGAGGGTCGAGAATTTTCGAGTGGTGGAAAATTTAAAGTGGATGAGTGAGATTCTTCTCGGGGTGAAGTGGAGGGAAATCGCCAGGTTGAAACATACGGATGCTTGGAAGTGGTTCAAGGATGGGAACACATGTGTATGGTTTTGGGAGATCAATGGAGCAAGTTGGATTTTTCTTGATCCATTTTTGGATGGGTTTATAAAAGGGACCGGTAACGTGGTTTCGAGGCGGTGTTGGTGGATTTTGTGGGGGGTCCGGTTTACAAGAGGATAGAGAAGGAATTTGAAGTACAGGAGGGGCACCATACTGAACAAGGTATTGCCAATTTCCGCCGTCTTCGCCAAGAGGACCTACGGTGGGATCACCGTCAAGGTACCGTTGATACAAGGGATCTTTCTTCTTTTTCTTTCTTTTTGAAATGGGCCTGTCGTCTTCTTCAACGGGAGAAGTACAAGAAGGACAGGAACATTCTGGATCCCAAAAGCAATGACCTGAAGAATCCTTAAAGGCATGAATCGGTTGCCCATCAGAAGCAAAAAGATCGGACGAATTTCTTTGGATGCGGGTCTTCCATACTAACTGTTTCGGATGGACATGGGGTGAAACAGAGAATAGTAGGGAAAGAAGGAAAAAGGGACGAGGAGTCCTCCTTTTCTTTTGCAAACTTGATGGTCACGCATTACCATCTTTCTTTTTAGAACCGAGGTTCAGTGACCGAACCGGCCTTGTATTCTGGTGAAGTTTTTCATAATTGGTGACCCAGCCTATCGGGGAGAAGTTTGATGAGTCAGTTCTCTCGGGTATTTGCCTGGGAACATGAACACGGGATGTCCTGGTCATGGTCTATTGAGATGATGAGAGCATCATCCGAGGTGGGATGGTTAAGATCAATGGCATGATTCCGGACCCCGTAGACCATCCGATAATGGAGTGTAGCAGCCAAAGAATTAGGAGTCCGGGGAGCTCCAAGAATTTGCGATTGAACCTTTAAGGCCGACAGTAGTCCCGGGTCCGCTAGTGCCATGTTGAAATTTGGAAACAAAGTAACAAAGACTGCCCCAGCATTTAAAGTAGTCCGGATTGTGCCAATACGGGCATGCTGGTAGTCTAAGAACCGTGTATCCAGGAGAGCAATTCTGGCTACAACGGGTAGGCCTTTACGGCCATGAAAGGAAAGAGCAAGTCCGATGGCTCCAAAATGAAGATGGGTGAACCCTTGTTGGATCCATCGGAGTGGGAATTCGGGAGGAATTTGGAGTGTAACAAACTGTTCTTGTTGTGTAGCTAGAATATGATGCTGGTCAAACTTGGAGGATCGAACATACTCCTTGACAGAGCGGGGAGTGTGTCGGATAAGATGTTTGATGGAGCGAATTGGAGAAAAAGAGGTGGGCTTGGCAAAGGCTGAATATGGGTTGATGAGAGGAAGATGTGTTTCGTAGATCTTGTTGTCTTCAGAAAAGGCTACCTCATAGAGATAGTCTATTTTGGATGCAGTGGATTTTCGTAACTCTGGGGGTGATGCAAGAGAGAGTGGAGAGTGATGCTGTATGGGAGTGAGCATATTTTCTTCTTGTGGAGTTTCCATGGTGTAGAAAGTTTCTCTTCATTACGGACCTTCGAGCACTAAAATATCAATACTAATCTATCTATAATGGCAATATGGCTCTGATACCAAAATCCTTCCGGAAGAATACTGGACACCATATACCGGATATTTCCAGGCAGCCTCGGGAGAAACTTTTACCACCTAGATTGATTCAAAAAGCTGCATCAATCGTCATCCGTCGTGCCTCGGACCACCGAAACAAAAGAAGAAACAGAAGAAGAAGAAGATAAGAAGCCGCCGATGCTCGCCATCATTGGAGGACGTACCCGTCATCCAACAGAAGCTCGTGCTCGCTCTTGTTCGACTCCCCTTTTGGGGAAAACCAAGAAAACCGGAAGCGTCGTCGGGCGTGGCCTAAGACAAGTTCGAGCTCAGCAGTTATCGGTAACTACAAAACGCTCATGGCGGGTTCTTGATCGATCCTATGCCTATCTTGCCTCTTGCTTTGTCTCGATGCAAACCCATGTCCAAAACCCTAATCTAGTCTTTCCCGACACATCTGCGGAAGCAACAACCGACCGCGCTCGTTCTTAACGGGTCATCACATCGCATGGTGCGATTCGATCTTCGACGCCCGCTTCGATTTCTTCGATCTTCTTCTCGAGACGAGAATGTTGGTGTCACGTACGAAGCACGCTCGTTGACGTTGCTGTCTTCGAGTGAATAAAACCACGTGAGTTCATGATGCCTTCTATGTTGACTCACGGCTTTCACAAGGTCAAAGGGAAAGAGTACGATTTTAAGGATGTTTTTACGTAGGTAGCTCTTGGGTAGCGACGGATCTGTCTACCATCATCAACGCGATCGATCTTATCCTAAACCCGAGCCCGCTTTGTCTTGAATATGTTGGAACCTACCGTGCTTGAGACTAGTCCCGCATCCATGGATTCTCGAGCTCGTCTCGACAACATACTTTGCCCTTGTTTATTTCGCGTGTGCCTCGGCTCTATATTTCTCGAATTGCACATGCCGTTTTTAATCCGACTTGCATTTTATAGAGGGTGTTAAAGTATCCCGAATCATCAATCTATAAAGTTCATATACTATTGGTTTCCCTTCACCTATTAGTTCAATTTTTTTAGGTTAGATATTTTAAGGGAAAATTACCAAAACAGTACTAAACTTATTGCAATTGTGCCACTTTAGTCGTAAATCTTTTTTTTTTGTCCAATTGAATCATGAATTTTTTGCGGTTGTGCCAATTCAGTCTATTTGGCAAGCCAGAGCCGACGCAGATGATTTTTAATAATATTTTATGAAATTTTAATTATTTTTCTTTCCTTCTTTATTTTCTGCTTAGGCCGGCGAGGGTGGCATCCCTCGTCCGGCTCCCCTAGATGTGGGCAAGGCAAGTAAGGCTGTGGGTGAGGCCATGGCTACCTTTGCCCACGGCCGGTGAGGCTACCCCTTGCCCGGATCCGAGCGACACCAACCCCGCATGTGACTCATCGCCTTCCCCAGCCGCCAACGAGCTCCAACAACCCTTGTCGACCACAAGAAGAAAACAAAGAAGAAGGAAAAAAAATTAAAAATTAAAAAATTAAAAAATTTGATTTTTTTTATGAAATTAAAGAAAAATAATAAAATATTAGTAGAAATGGCCCACGTCGTTCTCGGTGATGCCACGTCGGTTATGATCAGCCTGATTGGCTTAATTAGTATAAATGCAAAAGGTCCATGACTCAATTAGAAAAAAAAAAATATTTGAAAATGAATTAAGACAATTACAATAAGGTATGAACTATTTTGGTAATTATCCCGCTATTCTAACATAATAGTTTTAGTATTGTAATTTGTCGGGTATGGAGGTGCCGACCAACTATATTCTAAATCGACTCCGAACTCTATAGCCCACGGGGCACTATGAATTCGACCTTAAACTCATCTCGCTATACCAAACACGATTACTATCTCATCGAAATTGATGTGGGTCCAAAATCCGATTCATGCAAACTTGTTGCCGTGCCTATTTCCATATGGAAAACCAGCTTACTTGTTCACTAAATAAATCGTCACCATCACAATTTCTTTGGGGGAGAATTAGTTTTGCCTGAGTGTTTGGATGATACTAGGCAAATCGAAGGGCTCTTTCCTTCAATGCTCTTCAAAACAGTGACATCTCTCTCATCTCCTTGCTCTTATTTTGTCCCTTGTTAGGTGGTCGTTGCCGTTGTCCTCAACCCACCATCGTTGAGGCTGCCGGGCCTTCTAAACCTCTCGTTGTTTTGCTCAGCTTGTTTCTCTAGGTCCAACTGTGTAGAAGCTCATTGGACATCCTTGAAATTCTATGGATGAATTGGGTCGGGAGTTTTCACCGGTTGAGATCCGGGTGAGCTCACCGGCCCTTGCCTAGGTTGGCGAGGGCAGGCCGTCGTTAGGCGGGGCCGGCATTAGGTGGCGGCAACCCACCATCGGGACCCTGCAATTTTTTTTTTCCAGTATTGTCTTTTTGAAAAAGTAGCTTTCTTTTGTTTTTTCAATATAATTTAAAATAATTAAAAAAAAATACCATGTAAGATACGTAAATTAATTTAGAATGCAACATCAACATTTTCTGTTTGATAAATTGATGGTACTAATGGAATGATTAGATAGCACTAATTTGATAAGTTTCAGGGTTTGGTTGTAATTTTTTCAAAATTTTAAGACAAAATTGCACTTTTAGAATATATTTATTTATTTTTCTGTCTTTTTGGGACACGAGGGCTATGTTCACATGTTGAGGTTCGAAAGCCAAGCCTGTCCTCTTCTCACTTTGTCGTGTCTGTCCAAAACCAAGCACGGGGACGTCAACGGCCGACGCCGCGAGAGCGCGTCCGTTCCCACCTAAAGGAAGGCACGGCGTCGCCGCTACGTGCAATTGTACCGTGCACGACCTGACCCCCTTCTTCACTCCTCTTCTTCACTTCAGTTTAGTCTCCGCGGGTCCCATGCAGTAACGCCCACGACAGCACTCGCAGTGCATTTTGCCCCTCCGCCCACTCGCGCGCGTGCGGCTCGCCTTTCCCTTGGGGTTTTCGCCACGCGTCGAGCGTGTCGCTGCACCACGTGGAGGGGGGGCAATTTTCGGTAAGAAAAACAACCGTTCAACGCGAGCCCCAGCTCGTGGCGAAATTACGAGAAAACCCTGAGCTCGGTTTTTTCGGTTGGATTTTGTTGGGAAAATGAGAACAGGCAACCAAAAAAAAAAAATAATAATAATTGCTCTAATTTCCGTGGATGGGTTTTTGTTTTTGTCGGATAATGTACTCTTTTTTTTTTTTAGTGCTTTTAAGACATCCGAAATGATACCTATTACTTTGCCTTTTCTGTAAATAAGTCTTGTCGAGTGATATATTTTTTTTCATGTAGATTCATTTTTCTTTATTCTCTTTTCTATGTTACGTAAGCGTTAACCGATAAATTTGCATGAAACATTTTAATAGAGCCGCGTTGAGACATGATTTCTTTTAAAACGTGATATGCCCACTTGTTTTCAATTAAATTGAAGCAAAAACTGTCTCATTGTTTTCTTGCCAAAAAATTTAAAATATTTGTCCGAAATTTCAACGAATTTACGAAAAAGATTACATGCAAATCAATAGGGTAACATCAACATGATATGAAAACCTCGCGTGTTTTTTCACTAGAAAAATAAAAAAAGTTTGCTCCGAACTTTCAAAAAAAAATTTTGGGTTGAAAAACTTTCAAATTAAAGAGAAAGCAAACGTTAAGTAAAAAGTAGTCTTTACCTTTAAATTAAGCGAAACTAAATACACTCTTGTTAATTAGTCGGATTAAAAAGAGATTTGCTTAGTGTATTTTAAGTAATCAAAAGTCGAAATCTTTTAAATATTAGCTTTTCCCTTGTAACTGTAATAAATGCTTTGAGAACTGGGTTATCATTAAATAAGTGCTCTAAACATATTTATATGACCAGTGACATATGCAAAAATCTAATCTAGGAAGTGGCCGGACCCAAAAAAAAAATCGTGCCTTAATTAGGAGTGTGATGTCAAAACTTTAGTGGAATTTCATAAATGATATTATTTATCCGATAAATAAGATAAATAAGCATGAAGCGGGCGTATCCTTTGCTTTGTTATCGGGCTAGAGTGAACTCATTACTATGACCAAAATATTCCTATCCCGGTACTTCCATAACATATTGACCTCTCAACGAATTTTCATTTCACAAGAAATTTCAAATTAGCATCCGAAACCTAGATTGATGTCTTTATAACCTGTATGCATGTATTGGAGACAATCGAAACCGCCCTCAATTCTCGAGTTGTGTTCTTGACATCGTCCTCCAATTTCAATACGGCCTTGACGGATCCCCAAACCGGTCCTTGCCCTTTGGACGGTGATTCGGTCTTAGATGCTTGGTCCGAAACCGAACTATCGTCGGGAGATACTTCTGACAACTTATCAGAAGCGACCATTCGTGGAAAGGTCTGCCCAGCACATACGGTCTTTGAGAAGGATTCATCTTCGGATTAGGGTCGGGGATACCGAATCCGGAAGGAAAATTGATTTGAAGGGAGCATACCTTGTGGCATTAGTTTCGAGATTTTTTGCGATGTGAAAATTAGTTTCAAAGATAAATGTGCCGCGGGATACTGATTAATAATTTTTTTTAATACTTTAATTGGTGGGTGCGGATAATAATGAATTTCGCTCCAATGGCAAGCGTGGACGGCGTCGACGTTTTAGAGAGAGAGAGAGAGAGTTTGAAAAAAAAAAAGGAGAAAAAAAAAACCGAAACAAGAAAGGCATCAGTAGAGAGAGAAACAAGAGAGAGAAAGGGGGGGCGAAGCCAAAACTGAGGCACGACTCGACGTGCTTTTAAAGCCTCTCGCGCACACACAACGCACCACCCACGCACGCACGAATTTCTACTTCTTCTCTCTCTCTCTCTCTTCGCAAAACCCTCTCTGTCTTCGATCTCCTTCTCTCTCTCTCTCTCTCTGCTTTCTCTCTCTTCTGTGATTGCAGATCAGGCTCGCACGCCACTCCATTGCACATCCCCGAGCTCCTCTCTCCACGGCGACTGCTTCCTCGCTTGAATTTGGGGATTATGCATTGCTTCCGGCCGTAGACCGCATCTCCCGCTGCTGCTGCTGCTGCTGCTGCTGCCGCGGCGATGGCGGCTCCTGCCCCACCTCCGGCTTCGAGCTCGGCCTCGGCGAAGGCCTGCTTCAACCCGGAGTGCTCGGAGGCGAAGCCGGAGAGACCTAGGAAGGGCTGGCGGCTCCGCGCCGGGGACTCCGCCGAACTCTGCGATCGATGCGCGTAAGCCTGGCTTTCTATCTTTTTCTACTCTCTGTTGACCATTTCGGTGTTGTTGACTCTCGTCGTGTTGTTCGCGAGCGTTGGTCTGGTTGAAGCGTTTTTTTAGTTCTGTTTGGTCAGTGTTTTGTGGTAGTTGAGCTGGGGAGTGACGTTTCTCATGGTAGTTTTGGTTTAACGTTTGTTGACTTGGTTTGGAGTTATTGCTACGGGCGCTTTTGTGTGCGCTGGTACGGTCACGTGATGAGTTTAATATTGCGAAAGGATTTGGAGATTCACCGCCTTTTCTGGTATGTAGAGTCTAATATGGAAGGAGTATTATTGAATTACAGAACTTAAGTGAGTTGCCATCCGCTGTTCCCTTTTGGTACATTCGTCTCTACTTTTGGAGGGGAGTAGTAGAATCAGAAACGACTTGAATTGCTCTTTGGATTTTGAAGGACTTCTTCACTTTTGGAGAGTGTAGTTTATTGGGAAGCAAAAGAGCTTCAGCCTGACCCACTCGGAGGGCATGCATGATCTTGTCGTACAATCTGTGGCATCTGCGCTCAAGACCACGCCTCGCTTCCCTAACAGATTCAGTTTTAGTCCAAGAGAAGATCAAAATTGCTCCTTTTGCTCTTTAAGTGAACTCTCTGCGCAGTCATTTGCACAGGTTAATATGAACCATTTCAGAGTGGTATCTAGCTAGTCCTGGTTGAGCAAGTAGAAGCATGTTTCAAGGCGGGAAAATGGTTGTGGCTAATGGGAAACGTTTGCCATGTTACTTTCTATGGCCTTGTTCAGTTCCTTTAGCATTTTGACTACTTCCATCTGAAAGTTTGCAGTGTGCAGAGAGTTTGCATTTTACATATCAGTCAAAGCAAATACTTGGTCCATGGCTCCTCAAACTATTCGAAAATTTCTGGCTAGAATTTTTTCTTTAATTGAACGTTGTAACTTTTATGAGAGGTTGCAAACATCAGTGATATCACTAGTTGCAGTTTTCCGTTCTCCGTTCACTGGTGGACCATTATCCCATTCAACGTTCCCTGTTGCCAGTCCATGCTTGCCACATTTTGGTGCTATAACCACTGTGGAAGGGAAGAAACTGCTTGAAGAGGCACATGTGGAATAATCACTTTTCAATAAGCGTGAAATGGGAAGATCGAAACTTCCCTGCAAATTGGAGTGGTTTCCCTAGAATGCTTTAAAGCCAAGGCAAGGGGAGTTGTGCTTGCAGTTTGGGCATTATCAAAGCGACTTTGCGGCTCAAAGTCTTTCACATGGTGTTTCCAACACCTCATTGTTTTTTTCGAGGATATTTGCAACACCTCATTGTTGTCCCAAAGAGCTTGGTGGGCTCAAAGCTCATTTCAAATTTTTTTCCAAACTTACCTTAAATCATTCCTTTCTCGATTGAAACAGTTCTCTGTGTCCTTAATTTCTTTCTGCTATTCAGTTTGTGTAATCGATAGCTTAATCATGCATAGTCTTGCTATGATAGTTTTTTTCTTTCCTTAACTTCTTTCTTCAATTCAGCTAGAGGACTATTAATAGATTTTTCCCTTTTAACTTCTTTCTTCAATTCAGCTAGAGGACTATAAATAGTTTTTTCCCTTTAGATTTTTGATATTTTTCTTGATTTAATTCAAAGTTTTTCATGTGGTAAACTCAAACTTCATAAATTTTACCCGTACGATTGGATTGGTTACTATATAAAAGAATTTGACTAGTGGGTGTGACTTGGGAGTGAACAGGTTCTGCAATGATCTATGTTAGATTTAGTCACAATCCCACATCGACTTTTTAGTTCACTGGGGAGGATGAACACAAAAGCCAAACAGTAAACTTGTAACCTTGAGCCTGAACTAAGGTGTCTTGAAAGAACATTTCTAGTTGAAGTTCCTTTCTAATATTTGAGGACACTTTAGAGTTAAGGTTTTCTTTATTTCGGCAATTTTGATATCTCAAATAATGGATTTGTTGAAGATCTTACTCCAAGTTCCTCTCTGCTTCAGGACTGTTTATGAGGAAGGCCGATTTTGCGAGACTTTTCACCCAAATGCTTCTGGTTGGAGATGTTGTGAATCGTGTGGGAAGGTGAGGAGAAAATTGACCCTAATGATGTATGCTTCTTAGTTGATACAAGTTACGTCAAATCGTTGTTTCGTTCTGTTGTGTTAGATGTCACAGTGATTGCTAAATTTCTTTTGCAGAGGGTACATTGTGGATGTATTGTCTCAGCTCTTGCATTTGCCCTGTTGGATCCTGGAGGAATTGAGTGCATGTCATGTGCTCGGAAAAACTTAGTCTTGGTAATTATGAATCTCACTTTTATTGGGCATCTTTGGCAAGTCTAACTTATTAACCCCCATGTTCTCATCTATCCACCCAAAAATGAAAATTACTCAAGTTCTGATCATCTTGTGTGGTTGTTATGCTTATGCTCGGCATTGGAATATACTTTCTTTGTTAGTATTTTACTGAGAGCAGATGTTGAGATGGGTATTTTCTGTCACCAATGTCCTTTTGAGAGCTATCTGTGAGGGAGCTGAATGGGACATTGTTTATGCACACAGGCTCTGCTTGGTAAACTAAGCAAAGAGGAGGGAATGAAAGTGGGTGAGGAAAATATGAATGTTCGTACATTTTTGTGAGAGAGATGCGGAGGGAAAATTTTTAATATAGACCAATTTTCATTCCCCACCCCAAAATTTCCCCACCTCTTGAGTTGCCGAACGAAGTATAATATTTGAAACTACACACACTTAAGTTCCTCTAATTGGTGGGATATGCCTGGTCTTGGAGGTTGGATCACATACAATGTTGGTACATAGAACCAGCAGTTTCTTTAAAGATCACGGGGCACGCAAAGTGAAACTGAATATAGTAGCAAAAGAAAAGAAGAGCTACTGATGCAGTTTTGTCTCAGATATGCCATATTACTTTTTACTGGTATTTGACTTTTCAGCTTGGAGAACTGATGGACGACTTAGCAAGATAAACCATGAGCGTCAGTTACAGTTTGATAAATTTGTTGCTTATATTTTGGATGTCTATTTGTAGCTTAACATGTGAAGCTTTTCCAAACCATCGCGCCTTGTCGTACAGCGATTATCTTTCCATCATAAGATGTCATTTATAAACATGTTTCTTGCTATAGGACTAAAGATGAAGCCAAAATTCTGGTGCTCTATGAGTTCACGTGCCAACAGCTAATTTGGGACATATTAAATAAGTTTGTGCTCTTCGCAATAATTTTTTAGCTTTATGTACCAATTAATAAGGTCCCTTGTTCTTTGGTGATGAGAATAAAATACTAAGCTGTTATTCCTTCTTGGACTTCACTGCCTCTCTCCCCTCCCCTTCTTTTCACAGTCCTCTGGTAAAGCTAGGGGTATCATTTCCATATATCGTCTAACTTTAGTGGAACTTTGTTTCTGGCATTAGATTGGTATATGGTCATTTTTATGTACCACTTGAACAGCATATGTGCATGATGTTTTTCTCCCTATTCACCATCCTTCACTCGTGTGACATGACTTATAGATGAAGATGCCTCTCTTTTAAGTGAAGTACCAATTCCTTTTTCCCTTTCAGACTCCAAATCTGGCATGGTCACCTCTGCTTTTCCATGCACCTTTTCCTGATAGACTTAAGGAACTTTCTGTGAAAAATTGGAATCAATTAGCTGGATCAGGTCCTGTACCTTGGAGGCAGGCACCTACTCTTTTCAATACGTCCATTTCCCGTCCTGAGCTGCAGCCTAGGCCACCACACGATGCTTCTACAAGCATTGATCGATTTGGAGTTGGTGAAAGGTATTCTATTTCTTCCATGGACAGTAGGAGAATAGAAGACTTCTCCAACAGATTTATGAATGGAAATATGAAGCTTGGTGCAGTCGAGAAACTTGAAAATGGCATTGCAGGTATTGCTTTTCATACTGATGATCATGCGAGGACAATCTAGGGGGTTCTTGAGATAAACTCCCGCATTCAACATTTTCTTACAGGACCTAACAGCAACGAGCACCTAAATCCATGCAAGATCAATCCTCAACAGTTGACCACTGTGAAGGAGGACCCATCTACTCCAACATATGGATTGGCTGTGCCGCTTGCTTCAGGCAATGAATCAAATGGTCACATAGGACTTCCTGGGCCACATTTTCGGCCAGCTCCACCCCCGACGCTGGCAAAGCATATCTATGGAAGTATGCTCAATGATACTAACTCATCTGTTGAAAGTCATACGCGTAATGGAAGGCCTCGAGGGGATGCCAGGGGAAGGAATCAATTACTTCCTCGTTACTGGCCCAGGATAACAGATCAAGAGCTACAACAAATCTCTGGAGAGTATCCTTTTGTTCTATGTGCTTTTATTGATTTATAGCAGCCCGTAGGAAGATGAAATGTATACCTTTCTCTATATTATTGTTTTTGGTGTTTTCCCTGAGAAAGTAACTATAACATGTCAATAGAACAAAGGTTACAATTTCAATAGACCGGATGAAAATGATTTTCAGTGACTGTTCATCATTTAATACCCAACTCTTTAGCTCATTACGTTTTTTTTACTTTTATTACTTGTTCAGTACAATATCAGCATGGTGGAAGGTTCAATTTCACCTCTACTAATAATTAGCATTCACGGTCCTATTTCTTAACTTTTATAAGCTCGAACTCTGTAATCACTCCTCTGTTCGAGAAAATGTTGAGTGCTAGTGACGCAGGTAAAATTGGACGTTTGGTGCTGCCAAAACAATGTGCTGAGGTAAAGACCTTCTTGGCTAAATTCTTACACTGCTTTTGTTGTTCTCATTTCCCCTGGGAGAAACATCTTGGAATTGAAGTTTATTGTGGGTCTTTTGACTGTTTTTTCTGTGCAACTTTCAGTCTCAGATATTTCCCTATTTTCTTTGGACTTACCTTAAAACAAATGACACATAAAAACTTCAGCTCGCTGGAAATATGTTAATTTTGTGTTTACTTTCTCGAATTTTAGTTTATGTCCAGTACTCCCGGGTCTTGGATTGTTTTTTTGAATGATTAATGAGATTTCATTAAGAAGGTACCAAGGGGGTACCGCCCCTATACAAGGTGGCTTCTATATACACAAAGTTATCCACAAAAGACTGTTTCTAACATTTCCGACCAACTAGAAGTATGAAATTGGACTTCCTGCCATACAAGAAGTGAAGAGATAAGGAATTTTTTACATCGCGATCGTATGAAGGCATTATTTGAGCAGTTCCTCCATTGCTTTAGACTAGTGGTTGAGCTTGCATATTGAACCAATTTAGAGCTGATTGGGGTGGCTTTGGTCTTTAACATTTTGTTTTAGCTTTTAATTGGGCACCGCAAAGCATGAAAACATTATCATCTAAAGTCATTTGGTATTTTTCCTTAAATGAGTTTTGAAAGTAGAATTAGTGTTCACCATCTGACAAGAGAGTAGAATTATGATGGGAAAGATGTAACAAGTCCTTTTTCTTGCACTTCCCTTGCGGGCTCTTCAACTTACTCCAGGTGGGGTCTACTTTGTTTAACAGGTGATTAGAGGAATTATATGTGGAGCAGTTAGGTATAAATATATGTTGACCCTTCAGAATTTGGTTGATAAAGCAAAAGTTATTTTGCTTGTCTCAGATTGAAATATGAATAAGGGCTTTTTGAGAACTTTGGAACATCTCTTGCATTTCCAAAACTTGGAATATCTCGTGTATGATTTGAATCTTGAAGGATATCTTCATCAAGGTTCTTGGGTGTTGGCATTGATATCAACATTCTTTTTTGAACTTTCGTCCATTTCCTGAAGTTGTAAAATGGGTCATTCCTCTTTTGGACCCTCTTCTGAAATTTTTGTCTTTACTTATTTAAAAAAAAAGTTCACGAGTGAAATTTTGGGACTGTACAGGCCAATTTTCCGCCTATTTCTCAGCCAGAAGGATTGCCTCTCAAAGTTCAGGATGCCAAAGGCTCAGAGTGGATATTTCAATTTCGATTCTGGCCCAATAATAACAGTAGAATGTATGTTCTGGAAGGAGTCACGCCATGCATACAGTCCATGCAGTTGCAAGCAGGAGACATTGGTAAGATACTTACAGTTGCGGAATAGGATGCCTGAAACTCGGTATTTTATTCTATAGGAACTTTACAGGATTGGATAGTGCAGTACTACACTTATTAAAGCTTGTTGGGCATAATGAGTAGGAGCATTGTTGTTCTTGACAAGACCTTTTGTCCTGAGTTACTGCTGCTGACAAATGTCATTGCCTTATTTCTGTGAGTTTTATATCCTTCTGGCTATAGGACTGAGATTTGATTTTGTTCCCTCTCAGTAACTTTTAGTCGGTTAGAACCAGAGGGAAAATTGGTCATGGGATTCAGAAAGGCTTCAACTGCTCCCCCATCTGATCAGGTCTGGACTTGCGCAATAATTGACTTTTCCTGGCTTTATTTATGTACATGCTAGACCTCAGAGATATCATACTGGTTTTCCTGCAATATAAACCTAACACTTTGTTTATATTGCTTAGTTATGCTGTTGGTTATCTGAATCCTATGCCAATGTTGGTTGTTTGAATTTTCTAGAAGAAATAAAGCTTTATATAGCATGTCTGTTTCAATGTGCTTCAGATTAAATTGAAACATAAATGATTTATTTTCATCTTGCTGCAGGAGAATGAAACGGCTAAGAGTAGCAATGGAGTTACTGTGCAAGACGTGAGTACGATTCAATGGTTGACATTTTAAATTTGGGATCTTTTGTTCCAAAAGCAGTCCAGTCCATGATTCTAAGCCTTTTCCCTCCAATCTTTTGCTCTTTGTTCATTGACAAGACTCAAATTCTGTATAATTGCTGTGACTGTCTCATACTGTGAAACGGCAGAATATGTAAGCAAGCATATTTGTTCTTCCAATGCTGCAGGTCAAAGCATTCGTCTTGGAACCCGGTCCGCGCATTGACGACCCAACTAAGGAAGGCATCATAGATACGGATGGCGAAGTTTTGGCTAAAGGAAATGGAACATTTAAGTCCGGGCACAAGACAATGATGGCATATGATAGGCTTGTAATTACTGTGGACCAAGGTTTAGCTACTGTCTTTTCCCGCATCTGAAAACTTCTCGTCCCACATTATGATTGTTTCAATATGTCATTATTCGTTAAGTTATCATGAAAAAGAATTCCCGTTTATTAATGGTCTTACCAGATGGGATGTATTGACTAATTCACGTGACCGCGTGGGGGAATTATGCAAAAGAAACACGACAGGATAATATTCATACTAGTCCTGTGTTGAACAGGCTTGAGAGGCATATCAACTGTCCTCAATGGAAGCATTCCCAGATTATCGGTTGCTTTTGGTTTGATTTTCCTCTACAGCAGATTTTGGTTTTCACAAGTTTAGTTCACTGCGATCCCATTTGCTGAGCAAGAGCGTCTTTCTCCTTCCTGAAGGACCGAAAACTGTAATCATGAGTGCATTGAATGGAGAATTTACAGGTTCAGCTAGTTTGAAGGTTTCTGCTTCTATTGCTTGATCAGGCTAGCTTTTATAGTTTGGAGCAGAATTAGATATTGGGAGATCTCGAATCACTCTCGGCATGTCCCACGATCGTTCCTCTGCATCGATTGAGTGTCGGTTAAATTTCAATCGCGTTCGGTGGTGCATTGATTGATCAGGCTAGCTTTTTTTTAACTTACTTGTTGTACTTCCATTGCAAAAACAAGAATGACTGTTGATTTATACTTTCTAAAGTTGAAACCGAGCTTGAGCTCTCGAAACTAAACTTAAGCTTGGACTCTAATGAACTTCCCTATCGCTCTGAAGGCTTTTGACAAATCAAGTTACAACGAGTTCAGATCGAGTATCAAACTCGAAGCATTCGCATCGAGTCAATTCGACTTTGGCTTAAATGAATTACATCCCATTAAAGGATTTAGATATCAATATCACGCATTCAACTCTGTTTAATTACATCAATTGACAATCATCTTACTAATTCTACATGATATGTCGGATGTCTGTTTTCAATTCTCTCTAGATCCCTCGATTTGTCACTCCACTTTTTTTTAATATATATATAGTTTTCAACCTCTAATTTTAGGATAAATGTCGATTAACAAGTGAGGGAAAACATCGGGGTATTTGTAATATTAGGCAGTTGTTTCGTCTAGGAACGGTTTTTTCATTACTTCCACTCATCTTTACATGAGAAATTTATTGCATGGATCTCGTGTGCATGGGCACAATTAATTTTAATTGTTAAATCATGTGAATTTCACGTGGGATCTGTCTTTTTTTTTTCATTTGACCGATGAACTCTAATCTCATGTGCTTCAAGGGCATGCAAGTATTGCTTTTGCATCGGAGCGAGGAGATGAACTTCTTCGGTGATTGTCTTCGTATCATGCCGTCTATTGCTTTCACCTACCTTTATTGTTCATGCGTCCCGCCCCCGGCAAGTGAAGATAAGCGGGCCCCGTCCCTCTGCGATGCGGATTCTCCGTCACGCGATGTGCTTCGATAAACATCTCGATCTATCTCAACCGTCGATACGAATTCGTTTTCGAAAATGAACGCCGGAGCGTTGATCGAGATATTAATCAAGGCGGCGCGCTGGGGAAATGACCCAAATCCATCCTTCCGCACCTTCAAACATCTCCCCATCCGATCTTGCTTTGACTTTTTGTTCACACAACATTGAGTCGTTCTTTTTTGTCGCATCTCGACTTTTCCGAAATGTTTCCCGTTGACTACAAGAAAGATTTTTCCGATTTACTTTTTGTTGGATACTAAATCCGATCTAACACATACTCAAAACAGCGAAAACATGCACAATAGATCACCGGATTCACCGATCGATGAAGATACATCACGAGAACGTACCTTATTGATCACCGGTTAAATGCCCTTTGCGATTTCGGAGGATTTCTCTGTCAAACGATAATCGACAATGGGAAGGAGCGTTCTACGTTCTCTATTTTCTTGAAAGTGACAGAATGAACTTGTGAGAATGATGGAGAGCACGTCGGTTATTTGACGTTTATTCAACCAACGTGACTTTTCACGTTTGAGCGGATAATTGCTCAATGGAGTGTGGTTGCCCGTATGGGCGCACACCGTATCTCTTGTGGACCCCACTTTAATATATTTAATCTAATATCTCCCACTCGCCCATGTAGGACAAACAACTCCTATTTGTCCACGGAGGACTAACAACTAAACCTTTTATCTTCGCAAAGTTCATATTGGCAAATAACCCGTGCGACTAGCATACACTGAGAGCTTGTTGTCATATATCCGTTGGGAGTATATGACAGCTCTAAAATTGGACATAAAAAAGAAATGAATTGTATGTTGTACCCTAGATCGATCAGTCACATGTAAATTTCTCACTAGATCTCATTTTAAAATTGACTTATTATATTCACAATTATGATTACACCAAATAATCATAATTGACCGGTCTGTGAATATAATTCATAATGTGACTTAAAACTCCAAATCAATCTTCCTCATTCATTAGATCTCTCAATCTCGGTTCAGCTCACTTTTCTAGAAATGTCCATTTAGATCGAATTAATTTCATGACCATAGGCAACATCCTAAGATAGCAAACACTAAATAGAGATCTTGAGAATAATGAAGAGTCATGAGGGTACAAAAATGAGGAATTCTATCCTCGAGAGTCTCACACGGCACGGAGAAGTTGAGATCAAAACTCTTGCCTGCTTTCATTGGTCAATAGTGCATACGTAATATGAAATACGTATTACGGTATGTTCTCCTTCCCTATGGAGCGTATGTCTTTCTATTTTAATACCGTACAAATGTTCATCTTGACACACTCAGTATCTAACTTGAGTTCACGTAACAACTCTAGCCACGAGTTTTTCATCAGAACTCTCATCTGGCATTTAAGACGGATAAAGCGAAATATGTAGGTTATTTCACTTCCGAACATTGTAAGTAATAAGTCTTCATCTTAACATCATGTTAAGGCGGTATTACTATTTTAAGCTTGAGCTCTCAATTATCACCTAGATAATAAGCTTAAAATTGCTTCATCTCTATTCACTACATAATAAATAGAGGTGGTTACCCGTGTGAGTGGGCTAACCTCTCATCCGTCCGACATACCTTTTTAACATATAGTGCACCAAGCATTAATATGCATGGATATCAAATAAACTTATAGACTTTAATATTGATAAACAACATCATCAATTATTGACGTTCGGGGAAAAATTGCAAATATTCAATACATTAAACTCTACGCAGTCCTAGAGTCTTTATATGACCAAAGAAAGCATCTCTAGGAATTGGCTTTGTCAGGGGATCTGCTAACATTCTATGCGTAGATATATACTGTAGGTTCACTTCCTTTCGTGCTTCCATGTCCTTGACATAGTTATACTTAATGTCTATGTGTTTGATCTTACTATGAAACTTAGGATCCTTAGTATAAGCCATTGCTGCTTGACTATCACAATAAACCTTCACGGGTTTTGCAGCATCTCATGTAACACCCAAATGATCCATAAATCTTCTAAGCCAAACACCTTCTTGTCTTGCCGCTGATAATGCCACGAACTCGGCTTCCATGGTGGATAAGGCTATACATTGTTGTTTCTTCTTGCTCCACGATATGGAGCCATTATTCGATAAAAATACATTTCCATAAGTAGATTTTCTCTCATCCAAATCTCCTCCCTAGTTAGCATAAGTGTAGCCCTCTAGGTGCAGAACACTTCCTTGATAAGTTAGCGAGTAATCGGCGGTTCCTTTCAGATACCTCAAAATTCTCTTAATGGCAATCCAATGTGCTTGACCTGGATTGGATTGGTATCTACTGACCAATCCAACCGCATAACAAATATCAGGTTTTGTACACATCATAGCGTACATGAGACTTCCAATAGCACTGGCATATGGAACGTTTTTCATACGTTCTTGCTCTTGTGGAGTTTTAGGACACATTCTTCGGCTCAACCCATTACCTTTTGCAATAGGAGTATCAATGGGTTTGCAATCTTGCATACAAAATCGTTTGAGAATTTTATTGACGTACGTCTCTTGCGAAAGAGATAATGACATTTTCGAACGATCTCTTGAAATCTTAACTCCGAGAATGTATGTAGTTTCACCCATATCTTTCATTTCAAAATTAGAAGATAGCCAACTTTTGACTGTCTTCACAAACTCCATATTATTTCCAGCAATCAATATATCATCAACATATAATGATAAAATTACAAAGTGACCTTTGGACCTTTTGATATAGACGTAATTATCTTCATTAATTATTTCAAAATCATATGCTACTATGGCATTATTGAAGCGTACATACCATTGTCTTGAAGAGCGCTTAAGGCCATATATCGATCTCAAAAGTCGACATACTTTTTGTTCTTGGCCCTTTTTAACAAACCCAACGGGTTGTTCCATGTAAATCTCTTCATCTAATTCTCCATTGAGAAAAGCAGTCTTTACATCCATATGATGTAATTCAAGATCCAAACTAGCCACTATTACTAGAATGAGGCGAATCGAGGTAAATCTTACCACATGAGAAAAAGTATCTTCATAGTCAATTCCTTCATGTTGGTTATATCATTTCGCCACAAGGCGTGCCTTATATTTCTCAATTGAGCCATCAGCCTTGCGCTTTATTTTGAGAACCCATTTGTTCCCAATGGCTTTGCGTCCTTTCGGAAGATCAACCGGTTCCCAAACTTGGTTTGATTTCATTGACTCCATCTCTTCTTTCATTGCTTTCATCCATTTTTCCTTATCGGGGCAAGATAGAGCCCCATTCACATTTCTTGGCTCATCTTCATCTAATGGAGCGATCATGAAAGCTTCCCCTTCAATTTCAAAGCGTCGTCGAGGAATGCTTTTGCGACCGGTTCGTCGTGGAGAAGATTGTACCAAGGGTACTTCATCCTCCAATACGCTCCCACTCGGACCGGATAATGGCATTGATTCATCAGGTGGTTGCAATGGAGATTGGTTTGTATTCAACTCCCCACCTCTTACATTGCTTCTACTTGGATCATTATCCCCACCACTTCATCCTCCAATACGCTCCCACTCGGACCGGATAATGGCATTGATTCATCGGGTGGTTGCAATGGAGATTGGTTTGTATTCAACTCCCCACCTCTTACATTGCTTCCACTTGGATCATTATGTCCAACAATCTCATTATCTTGATCCAATATCTCAAATAGGGAACAATCTTCACCTATTTCGCCCTTTCTTGGAAATTCATTCTCTAAGAATGTGACATCTCGTGATTCAAATTCAGTCACATTTCCACTTTCTTGCTCACTTATGAACACATATCCTTTTGAGTGTTCTGAGTATCTTATGAAGATACTCTTTTTGCCTCTTGATCCTAATTTTCCATATTTATGTGAGGACTCATGAGTATAGGCAACACAACCCCAAGGTTTGAGAAAGCTTAAATCGGGTTTTCGACATGTCCACAATTCATATGGGGTAGAAGTGACCGATTTGGAAGGCACTCGGTTAAGTACATAGGCAGCGGTTAATAAAGCATCGCCCCAAAAGACAATCGGTAAATTAGCTTGTGCCATCATGGACCTAACCATTTCAAGTAGGGTTCTGTTTCTTCTTTCGGCAACACCATTTTGTTGCGGAGTGTATGGAATAGATAACTGTCTATCTATTCCCTTTTCATCACATAGATTTCTGAACTCATCGGATAAATATTCTCGACCTCGATCGGATTTCAAAGCTTTTATTTTCTTATCTAACTGATTTTCCACTAAGGTCATAAATTTCTTGAAGCAACTAAATGCTTCTGATTTATGAGATATCATATAGACATATCCAAATCGAGTATAATCATCAATAAATGTGATGAAATAAACAGCACCATGCCTTGCCCTAACATTCATCGGGCCACGGATGTCGGTATGGATTAATTGCAATGGGAATTAAGCTTTTGTCCCTTTTCCAAATGGTTTTCAAGTTGTTTTTCCCATTAGGCAATGCTCACGGGTAGGCAATTCAACTTTCTCAATATTACCTAATAAGCCATCTTTAGCTAATCTATTCATTCTTTGTTGGCCAATATGACCAAGTCTAGCATGCCATGTATTCACATCATTCTCATTAGAACTAGAAGATGCAAACAGGGAATAACATACATTTACACTAGCATGTTCAATATCTAATACAATAAAGCCATCCCCGAAATAACCGGAACCATAAAAAGTTGTTCCTAACAACAAATCCACACCATTATTGTGAAAATTCATACTAAAACCAAGTTTAACTAATACCAACACGGAGACAAGATTTCGACGAATCTCCGGAGCGTACAGAACATCATGTAGAAATAAAGTGCGTCTACCACGCATAATAAGTTGGCAAGTGCCAATTCCTTTCACTTCTACTCTGGAATTGTTTCCTACATAAATCCATCTCGCTCTACTTGGAATTCGTCGAAATTCCACGAACGTATTTCGATCTGCGGCTACACGGTCCGTGGCTCCCGAGTCTACAGTCCACAAAGGATGAGATTGAGTTAAAAATACAGAACTTGATACGTAACAAACACTTTTAAGTTTGTTAAGGGTTTCTACCTTCTTCGGCTCACCACAGTCGCGAGCGAAGTGACCCTTCTTGCCACGGTTGTAACATTTCATCCTCGAAATGTTCTTCTTCATGGAACGTTTCCCTTTTCCATGCTTCTCAAACTTTGATTTCTTGCTAGATGGTTCAACTCTTTTGCCTGTCCACTTCTTGAACTTTCCAGGATGCTTGCGCTTGAAGCCCGAAGCTCCATGTGAGCTAGATCCAGTAACATATACATCGGATTGTATCTTAGCCGCCAGAAGGCGGTCCTCCTCTAGCTCCAAATGGTGCACAACATCCTCAAAGATTGTGATGTTCACATTGTGGGTTAGGTTCACCTTCATGTGTTCCCAATTGTGAGGTAAAGAGCGAATTACAGCCTGCACTTGTTGTTCATTAGACAACACATGTCCAACATCATTTAGCTCACTAATCATGTTCGACATCTTCCTCAAATGTTGCTTTATATTCCGCCCATGTGGCATCTTATAAGTGTCGAACCCGATTGTAAGTCGCCTCGGCTTAGTGACTGAAGTCCGACCAAATCTAGCCTTCAATGCATCCCACATGTCTTTAGCATTTTCATGCTGCCCGAACTCCCTCATGATGTCATTATCCATACTACTCAACAACGTAATGCGAGCAGTAGAGTTCTTTTTCTTCCGGGCGGTGAAGGCTTCTTTGTCTCTTCTGTGTTGTGCAGTATTGACATCCTCTGGCTCGGTCATGGTCGGGTTAAAAGCTTCCAGTGCCTCTAGTTCTTCAAGCACATACTGGATTTTCATACTCCGGATTTCATAATTTTCTCCATTCAATTTCTCATCCTTGTTGAGCTCAGCAACAATATTCTTAGATGCCATTGCCATAGTATCTGAGTATAACATTTAACACGTATTTAAAGTCTATTTGTATGCAACAAATGCAATCATATTCATGCATCTCGATTATCTTGGTATATAGTTTCAAAAAAGAATTCTAAAATCAACAGTTCACTAAGTTCCCCATCATCATCCAGATTTTCTTATCTAAAACCAATACCAATATAATCATCACTTTGTGTTCATCATACGATTACTAAAACTTGTGAACACTCCCACTCGAAATATCTACACGTAACATAATGCATATACAAAAAATCATCAATACAACAATCACAAGTCCCTAAAAGTCTCCTAAGATATACGGGAAAGGAACTAGCTAAAAATAAAAGTCTAAATATAATAACGTGTGATCCTCCTAACTCCGGTTACAACATGAGCATATGTAATTTCCTTGGTACAAGGAAAAGAAACATTAAGGTCTATAGGAGGATTATGAATCAAATCAGGAGCCCAAATCAGCTCCTTTGAAGAAAACCTTTGCGGACCCTTGCCTTTATGCCAGGGCGCATTCTGTCTGCACCAAGACACATTCATGGCAAGCGATGACGTCTTCATCGCTCCGATGTTTATAAAATCGTGTAAGAAATGTAGCACCGATTTCTTATATGTGGCAACATCATTCCACCACGTGCTATTCATCAAACCATGCCATTCTACGGGTATAGTGTTACGTAGTGCATAAAATGCATCTACTGGAGTCATTTTTTGTCCAGCCCATACGATTTCTTGGATCATTTCGTTGACTTTAATAACATGGGTTATAATGTCAGAAGCATTATCCCATTTATAAAGACCCAATATTGTAATCTTTTCCCTTAGAGCTTGCCGAGATTCAGCTCTCCTTGGCCTTTGGGGTGTTCTCGCATTTCGTCTTACCCATTACATTGTTCCCGCAACGAATGCAGAACACAAATGGATTACGAAAATCCAATTATTTTGTAACTATTATAAACATATCATAACAAATAAAATAATAGGTAAAACAAGACCCCTTAGTATTGACCAACAAGACCTTTTTTTTTTTTTTTTTCCGGGTCAACGGTTAAAGTCAACGGTGAACGGGTCAACGGTCAACGATCGCGGGTCAAAGGTCGGACCGGGTCGGGTCCGTAATGGGCTCGGGTCGCGGGCCGGACTTATTGAAAACGAAGTGGGCCGGTCCAGCAAAAAACGAAATGGGCCGGCCCAATTTTTTTTTTTTTAAACAAAACGGGGGCTAGTGTGCGTGTTGAGCCGGATCTGGCCCAACACGCCGCGGGCCGGACGCGCCCGCTGCCCGGGCCCCCCACGTGCGCCGCACGCAGCGGCACCCGCCAGCGCGTGGCCGGCCGTCCGGCCTCCTCCGGCGACCAAATTTTTGCCAAAATTTTTGTCTTTTCGGGACGAACACGATGATATATTCATAACTCAAAAATGGTGAACAAAAATAGCATAAAAAGGGACGAAACGCCACGGCCCCGCGGGACTCCGCCCCGTCGCGGCGCGTGGCGAGCGTGCGGTGGCGTCCGGCGGACCCTCGGGGCCGGCGACCACTCAAAACGATCGTCTCGACGAGCCCGTTCTAATGGTATGTACAATTTACTATTTTGACGAACAAATCATAATCAAAATGCTATGAACAGTAACTTCGCAATTAGGGTTAAAAATCTTCAAAACGCACCATATCATCACAAAACGATCGGGAATCAAATAAGCGACGTGCTCTGATACCAATGTTGGATACTAAATCCGATCTAACACATACTCAAAACAGCGGAAACATGCCCAATAGATCACCGGATTCATTGATCGACGAAGATACATCACGAGGACGTACCTTATTGATCACCGGTTAAATGCCCTTTGCGATCTTGGAGGATTTATCTGTCAAATGATAATCGACAATGGGGAGGAGCGTTCTACGTTCTCTATTTTCTTGAAAGTGACAGAATGAACTTGTGAGAATGATGGAGAGCACGTCAATTATTTGACGTTTATTCAACCAATGTGACTTTTCACGTTTGAGCGGATAAGCGCTCAATGGGGTGTGGTTGCCCGCATGGGCGCACACCGTATCTCCTGTGGACCCCACTTTAATATATTTAATCTAATACTTTTAAATTGTGTGCTCGCGTAATTTAACTTTTATTTAGGAGAAAATACTCCAAGCCTTTCAAAATAGTTTTATGGGTGTACTTAAACTTGGTGAATAAAAAAATACAGGATTATAACTTAATCGAACGGACATCAACTAATGAATGCACAATTTTTTTTTTTTGTAAAAGCCACAAAAAAAATTCTAAATTATGCTTACTGTGACGCATTTATCCAAAACCTTAAACATGTACCCACGTGATATATTTATCCCAAATTAGTATCGGTATGACATATTCACACTAAACTTTTTCTTGTGATACCAAAAACCTTAAACTTAAGTTTGTGTAACGCATTTACCTTGAAAATTGGGATACATATGCCACATGTCTATAAGTTTGGAGATTTTTAGTGTCGCAAAAAAATAGTTTGGGGTAAATGCGCCACATGGGTAAAAATTTTAAAATTTTTAGTGTCACAAAAAAAAAAAGTTTGAAGTATATGTGTCACGTGAGTATAAATTTGGAATTTTTGGTGTCATTAGAAAGAGATTGGGGTAAAATTAAAAGCAAGGGCCATTGATGAACCAAAGGAGTGTAAAACCTACTCGTGCAAAAACTTGTTACATGAAGTCGATTCATATGAATTCATCGTTAGATCAGGTCGACATCAAATGAACTAACGAAAATGTTGCTAATATTGACGGATTAAACTGACCCCAACTCATTAATCCACATTTCACTAAACTTTTTTGGATTTTTGAGAGGAAATCGATGAAATTAAACTTGATTTATATCCATATTTGTAACATATCAAATAGAAAACCAGTTAAAAGATATACTTTCTTAATTAATAGAATCACCATGAAATTGGGAGCGCTTTTCATTTTCCTTTTCATTATGATATTTTTTTATGGGTTTTTACTTTTTTTTAGCTTAATCTAAATCTTACAATTCATCGATCGACCATTTTGACTGTAGATAAAAATAAGGGTTACTATCACGAAAAACTCAAAATTGGTACAAGTGACAAATATAACCCAAACTAATTTTTTGATGACAAAAAAATTACAAACTAGTAAACTTATGATAAATTCACCTCAAACTAATATTTGAACATAAAAAAATCACAAATCGGTACACTTGTGACAAATTTACTCTCCGTTAGTTTCTATAAAATTTGGTCAATACCGTGAAAAATTTCAAACCGATACAAATGTGACAAACGGAAGATAAAAATCCTAAATAAGTGCATCCGTTAACTTTCATGTGTCATTTAACTCAGTATTTGGCAATAAAATTTAAATAAAACTAACGAAGAGTTAATTTGTCATATGCATTCCATTTTAGGATTTTTGGTTGTAAAAAAATTAATTTGAAGTAAATTTGTCATATATGTAGTAATTTTGAGTTTTTCGTGATATTAACCCTAAAAATAAAATGTTGTGTTTTCTTCCATCTCTTGTGAGAAATAGTTAACCTCAATATAGGTGGTGACATTCGTCGATATATGTAACTCATCAATTATAATTAAGAAATTTTTAGTGATTTTCTCTTTTGTTTCCGTCAACTTTATTTTTAGTATTTGATGGATAAGTCGAAGCAAGATACTAATGATGGCCTTTTGTGGGTGGAATTCTCGATTAGACAAAAGTGGGACAAAACCAAAGAGTGACATCATTCAGTCCAACCGGATCAAAAGTCAACGAAGTCATCGATGGTTAAATCCACGAAAGATCAAATCGCCCGAGATTCACACGACAACCAAACTAAACTGGGAATTGGATGAGACTCATTCGCTCAAGGATATGTCGCGATGTTAAATTCAAGAAACTATCTTAAATTTATCTCTTAGTTTCGACCACCCAAAAATTTTCTTGTATAAGATGTTTGTCATTCGGAAGTTCGAGTTTATAATCTGCAAACCCTATGAGGATCGTCTCACTTTCTTGCCGATGTGATTGTGTACACGTTAGTGGCCACGTCTACGATCGTAAGTCACATGATCAAGTCGTCTCAAATGATTGAATTGGTTCGAATCGAATCGAAGAGTACAAATAAGGACCAAATAAGTCGAAGTTAAAATCCAAACGATGAAATTGAACATCGGCTTAGAATTCGGAGACCCCTCTCGACATCGTCCCCAGTCTTCCCTAGCATTGCACAACCACCTAGATTGATTCAAGTAATTGCATCAACTGTCATCTGTCGTGCCTCGGACCACCGAAACAAAAGAAGAAACAGAAGAAGAAGATAAGAAGCCGCCGATGCTCGCTATCATTGGAGGGCGTACCCGTCATCCAACAGAAGCTCGCGCTCGCTCTTGTTCGACTCCCCTTTTGGGGAAAATCGAGAAAACCAGAAGCGTCGTCCGGCATGGCCTAAGACAAGTTCGAGCTCAACAGTTATCAGTAACTACAAAACGATCATGGCGGGTTCTTGATCGATCCTATGCCTATCTTGCCTCTTGCTTTGTCTCATGCAAACCCATGTCCAAAACCCTAATCTAGTCTTTCCCGACACATCCGCGGAAGCAACAACCGGCCGCGCTCGTTCTTAACGGGTCATCACATCGCATGATGCGATTCGATCTTCGACGCCTGCTTCGATTTCTTGAGTCTTCTTCTCGAGACGAGAATGTTGGTGTCATGTGCGAAACACGCTCGTTGACGTTGCTGTCTTCGAGTGAATAAAACCACGTGAGTTGATGATGCCTTCCATGTTGACTCACAGCTTTCACAAGATGAAAGGGGAAAGAGTATGATTTTAAGGACGTTTTTACATAGGTAGCTCTTGGGTAGCGACGGATCTGTCTACCATCATCAACGCGATCGATCTTATCCTAAACCCGAGCCCGCTTTGTCTTGAATATGTTGTAACCTACCGTGCTTGAGACAAGTTCCGCATCCATGGATTCCCGAGCTCATCTCGACAACATACTTTGCCCTTGTTTATTTCGCGTGTGCCTCGGCTCTATATTTCTCGAATTGCATGTGCCGTTTTTAATCTGGCTTGCATTTTATAGAGGGTGTTAAATTATCCCGAATCGCCAATCTATAAAGTTCATATACTCTTGGTTTCCCTCCACCTATTAGTTTAATTTTTTTAGGTTAGATATTCTAAGGGAAAATTACCAAAACAACTAAACTTATTGCAATTGTGCCACTTCAATCATAACTCTTTTTTTTTTTTCCAATTGAGTCCTAAATCTTTTGCGGTTGTGCCAATTCAGTCCATTTGGCGGGCCGGCGCTAACGCAGATGATTTTTAATAATATTTTATGAATTTTTAATTATTTTTTCTTTCCTTCTTTATTTTCTGCTTGGGCTAGTGAGGGGCGCATCCCTCGTCCGGCCTCCCCTAGATTTGGGCAAGGCGAGTAAGGGTGCAGGCGAGGCCATGGCTACCTTTGCCCACGACCGGTGAGGCTAGCCCTTGCCCGGATCCGAGTGACACCAACCCCGCATGTGACTCGTTGCCTTCCCCAGCGGCCGGCGAGCTCCAACGACCCTTGTCGCCCACAAGAAGAAAACAAAGAAGAAGGAAAATAAAATAAAAATAAAATAATTAAAATTTTTGATTTTTTTTATGAAATTAAAGAAAAATAATAAAATATTAGTGGAAATGGCCCACGTCAGGGCCGGTGATGCCACGTCGGTTATGATCAGCCAAATTGGCTTAATTAGCATAAATGCAAAAGGTCCATGACTCAATTAGAAAAAAAAATATTTGAAAATGAATTAACACAATTACAATAAGTTATGAACTATTTTGGTAATTATCCCGCTATTCTAATATAATAGTTTTAGTATTGTAATTTGTCGGGTCCGGAGGCACCGACCAACTATATTCTAAATCGGCTCCAAACTCTATAGCCAAAAGGGCACTCTAAATTCGACCTTAAAATCATCTCGCTATACCAAACACGATTATTATCTCATCGAAATTGACGTGGGTCCAAAATCCGATTCATGCAAACTTGTTGCCATGCCTATTTCCATATGGAAAACCAGATTGCTCGTTCACTAAAGAAATCGTCACCATCCCCCTTTTTTTTTTTTTTTTGCCGGGGGTGGGGGAGAGAACTGGTTTTGCAAGACTCTTTGGATGATACAAGGCAAAATCGAAGGGCTCTTTCCTTCAATGGTCTTCGAAACAGTGACATCTCTCTCATCTCCTTGCTTTTATTTTGTCCTTGTTAGGTGGTCGTTGCCGTTGTCCTCAACCCACCATCGTCGAGGCTGCCGTGCCTTCTAAACCCCTCGTTGTTTTGCTCAGCTTGTTTCTCTAGGTCCGACTATGTAGAAGCTCATTGGACATCCTTGAAATTCCATGGATGAATTGGGTCGGGAGTTTTCATTGGTTGAGATGCGGGTGAGCCTCGCCGGCCCTTGCCTAGGTTGGCAAGGGCAGGCCATCGTTGCGCGGGGCCGGCATTAGGTGGCGGCAACCCACCATCGGGACCCTGCCATTTTTTTTTTTCTAGTATTGTCTTTTTGAAAAAATAGCTTTCTTTTGTTTTTTCAACATAATTTAAAATAATTTTAAAAAAATACCATGTAAGACACAGAAATTAATTTAAAATGCAACATCAACATTTTCCGTTAGATAAATTGATGGTATCAATGGAATGATTAGATAGCACTAATTTGACAAGTTCCAAGATTTGATTGTAATTTTTTCAAAATTTTAAGATAAAATTGCACTTTTGGAATATATTTATTTGTTTTTCTGTCTTTTTGGGACACGAGGGCTATGTTCACATGTTGAGGTTCGAAAGCCAAGCCTGTACTCTTCTCACTTTTTATCATGTCTGTCCAAAACCAAGCACGGGGACGTCAACGGCCGACGCCGCGAGAGCGCGTCCGTTCCCACCTAAAGGAAGGCACGGCGTCGCCGCTACGTGCAATTGTACCGTGCACGACCTGACCCCCTCCCTCTTCTCTTCTTCACTTCAGTTTAGTCTTCGCGGGTCCCATGCAGTAACGCCCACGACAGCACTCGCAGCGCATTTTGTCCCCCCGCCCACTCGCGCGCGTGCGGCTCGCCGTTCCCATGGGTTTTTGCCACGCGTCGCGCGTGTCGCTGCACCACGTGGAGGAGGGGCCATTTTCGGTAAGAAAAACAACCGTTCAACGCGAGCCCCAGCTCGTAGCGAAATTACGAGAAAACCCTGAGCTCGGTTTTTTCGGTTGGATTTTGTTGGGAAAATGAGAACAGGCAACCAAAAAAAAAAATAATAATAATTGCTCTAATTTCCGTGGAAGGGTTTTTGTTTTTGTCGGACAATTTACACTTTTTTTTTTAGTGCTTTTAAGACATCCGAAATGATACCTATTACTTTGCTTTTTCAATAAATAAGTCTTGACGAGTAATATATATATATATATATATATATATATATATATTCATGTAGGTTCATTTTTCTTTGTTATCTTTTCAATGTTACGTAAACGTTAATCGATAAATTGGCACGAGCTTTTTAGTAGAGCCATGATTTTTTTAAAAAAAACGTGATATGCCCACTTATTTTTAATTAAATTCAAGCAAAAAATATCTCATTTTTTTCTGCCAAAAAATTTAATATATTTGTTCGAAATTTCAACGAATTTATGAAAAAGATTACACGCAAATCAATAGGTTAACATTAACATGATATGAAAACTTCGAGGTGTTTTTTCACTAGAAAAATAAAAAAAGTTTACTCCAAACTTTTAATTTTTTTTTTTTGGTCGAAAAACTTTCAAATTAACCGGAAAGCAAACGTTAAGTAAAAAGTAGTCTTTACCTTTAAATTAAGCGAAACTAAACGTACTCTTGTTAATTAGTCGGATTAAAAAGAGATTTTCTTAGTGTATTTTAAGTAATCAAAATTCGAAATCTTTTAAATATTAGCTTTTCCCTTATAACCGTAATAAATGCTTTGAGAACTCATCGTTAAATAAGTGCCCTAAACATATTGATATGACCAGTGACCTATGCAAAAATCTAATCTAGGAAGTGGCCGGACACAAAAAAAAAAAAAATCGTGCCTCAATTAGGAGTGTGATGTCAAAACTTCACGTGGAATTTCATAGATGATATTATTTATCTGAAAAATAAGCAAGAAGCGGACGTATCCTTTGCTTTGTTATAGGGCTATAGTGAACAAAGCAAAGGATATTTGTTCGAAATTTCAACGAATTTATGAAAAAGATTACACGCAAATCAATAGGTTAACATTAACATGATATGAAAACTTCGAGGTGTTTTTTCACTAGAAAAATAAAAAAAGTTTACTCCAAACTTTTAAATTTTTTTTTTTGGTCGAAAAACTTTCAAATTAACCGGAAAGCAAACGTTAAGTAAAAAGTAGTCTTTACCTTTAAATTAAGCGAAACTAAACGTACTCTTGTTAATTAGTCGGATTAAAAAGAGATTTTCTTAGTGTATTTTAAGTAATCAAAATTCGAAATCTTTTAAATATTAGCTTTTCCCTTATAACTGTAATAAATGCTTTGAGAACTCATCATTAAATAAGTGCCCTAAACATATTGATATGACCAGTGACCTATGCAAAAATCTAATCTAGGAAGTGGCCAGACCAAAAAAAAAATAAAATCGTGCCTCAATTAGGAGTATGATGTCAAAACTTCACGTGGAATTTCATAGATGATATTATTTATCTGAAAAATAAGCAAGAAGCGGACGTATCCTTTGCTTTGTTATAGGGCTAGAGTGAACTTGTTACTATGACCCAAATATTCCTATCCCGGTACTTCCATAACATATTGACCTCTCAACGAATTTTCATTTCGGAAGAAATTTCAAATTAGTATCCGAAACCTAGATCGATGTCCTTATAACCTATATGCATGTATTGGAGATAGTCGAAACCGCCCTCAATTCTCAAGTTGTGTTTTTGACATCGTCCTCCAATTTCAATACGGCCTTGATGGATCCCCAAATTGGTCCTTGCCCTCTGGACGGTGATTCGATCTTAGATGCTTGGTCCGAAACCGAACTATCGTCGGGAGATACTTCCGATAACTTATCAGAAACGACCATTCGTGAAAGGGTCTGCCCAACACAAATGGTATTTGAGAAAGATTCATCTTCAAATTCGAGTCGGGATATTAGATTCATAAAGAAAATTAGTTCGAAACGAGCATACCTTGTGGTATTAGTTTCGAGATTTTTTGCGATGCGAAAATTAGTTTCGAAGATAAATGTGCCGCTGGTCATCGATTAATAATTTTTTTTAATACTTTAATTGGTGGGTGCGGATAATAATGAATTTCGCTCCGATGGCAAGCGTGGACGGCGTCGACGTTTTAGAGAGAGAGAGAGAGAGTTTGAAAAAAAAAAAGGAGAAAAAAAAAACCGAAACAAGAAAGGCATCAGTAGAGAGAGAAACAAGAGAGAGAAAGGGGGGGCGACGCCAAAACTGAGGCACGACTCGACGTGCTTTTAAAGCCTCTCGCGCACACACAACGCACCACCCACGCACGCACGAATTTCTTCTGCTGCTCTCTCTCTCTCTGTCTCTCTCTCTCTTCGCAAAACCCTCTCTGTCTTCGATCTCCTTCTCTCTCTCTCTCTCTGCTTTCTCTCTCTTCTGTGATTGCAGATCAGGCTCGCACGCCACTCCATTGCACATCTCCGAGCTCCTCTCTCCACGGCGACTGCTTCCTCGCTTGAATTTGGGGATTATGCATTGCTTCCGGCCGTAGACCGCATCTCCCGCTGCTGCTGCTGCTGCTGCTGCCGCGGCGATGGCGGCTCCGGCCCCACCTCCGGCTTCGAGCTCGGCCTCGGCGAAGGCCTGCTTCAACCCGGAGTGCTCGGAGGCGAAGCCGGAGAGACCTAGGAAGGGCTGGCGGCTCCGCGCCGGGGACTCCGCCGAACTCTGCGATCGATGCGCGTAAGCCGGGCTTTCTATCTTTTTCTACTCTCTGTTGACCGTTTCGGTGTTGTTGACTCTCGTCGTGTTGTTCGCGAGCGTTGGTCTGGTTGAAGCGTTTTTTTAGTTCGGTTTGGTCAGTGTTTTGTGGCAGTTGAGCTGGGGAGTGACGTTTCTCATGGTAGTTTTGGTTTAACGTTTGTTGACTTGGTTTGGAGTTATTGCTACGGGCGCTTTTGTGTGCGTTGGTATGGTCACGTGATGAGTTTAATATTGCGAAAGGATTTGGAGATTCACTGCCTTTTCTGTTATGTAGAGTCTAATATGGAAGGAGTATTTTTGAATTACAGAACTCAAGTGAGTTGCCATCCGCTGTTCCCTTTTGGTACATTCGTCTCTACTTTTGGAGCGGAGTAGTAGAATCAGAAACGACTTGAATTGCTCTTTGGATTTTGAAGGACTTCTTCACTTTTGGAGAGTGTAGTTTATTGGGAAGCAAAAGAGCTTCGGCCTGACCCACTCGGAGGGCATGCATGATCTTGTCGTACAATCTGTGGCATCTGCACTTAAGACCACGCCTCGCTTCCCTAACAGATTCAGTTTTAGTCCAAGAGAAGATCAAAATTGCTCCTTTTGCTCTTTAAGAGAACTCTCTGCGCAGTCGTTTGCACAGGTTAATATGAACCATTTCAGAGTGTTATCTAGCTAGTCCAGGTTGAGCAAGTAGAAGCATGTTTCAAGGCCAGAAAACGGTTGTGGCTAATGGGAAACATTTGCCATGTTATTTTCTATGGCCTTGTTCAGTTCCTTTAGCATTTTGACTACTTCCATCTGAAAGTTTGCAGTGTGCAGAGAGTTTGCATTTTACATATCAGTCAAAGCAAATACTTGGTCCATGGCTCCTCAAACTATTCGAAAATTTCTGGCTAGAATTTTTTCTTTAATTGAACGTTGTAACTTTTATGAGAGGTTGCAAACATCAGTGATATCACTAGTTGCAGTTTTCCGTTCTCCGTTCACTGGTGGACCATTATCCCATTCAACGTTCCCTGTTGCCAGTCCATGCTTGCCACATTTTGGTGCTATAACCACTGTGGAAGGGAAGAAACTGCTTGAAGAGGCACATGTGGAATAATCACTTTTCAATAAGCGTGAAATGGGAAGATCGAAACTTCCCTGCAAATTGGAGTGGTTTCCCTAGAATGCTTTAAAGCCAAGGCAAGGGGAGTTGTGCTTGCAGTTTGGGCATTATCAAAGCGACTTTGCGGCTCAAAGTCTTTCACATGGTGTTTCTAACACCTCATTGTTTTTTTCCAGGATATTTGCAACACCTCATTGTTGTCCCAAAGAGCTTAGTGGGCTCAAAGCTCATTTCAAATTTTTTTCCAAACTTACCTTAAATCATTCCTTTCTCGATTGAAACAGTTCTCTGTGTCCTTAATTTCTTTCTGCTATTCAGTTTGTGTAATCGATAGCTTAATCATGCATAGTCTTGCTATGATAGTTTTTTTCTTTCCTTAACTTCTTTCTTCAATTCAGCTAGAGGACTATTAATAGATTTTTCCCTTTTAACTTCTTTCTTCAATTCAGCTAGAGGACTATAAATAGTTTTTTCCCTTTAGATTTTTGATATTTTTCTTGATTTAATTTAAAGTTTTTCATGTGGTAAACTCAAACTTCATAAATTTTACCGGTACGATTGGATTGGTTACTATATAAAAGAATTTGACTAGTGGGTGTGACTTGGGAGTGAACAAGTTCTGCAATGATCTATGTTAGATTTAGTCACAATCCCACATCGACTTTTTAGTTCACTGGGGATGATGAACACAAAAGCCAAACAGTAAACTTGTAACCTTGAGCCTGAACTAAGGTGTCTTGAAAGAACATTTCTAGTTGAAGTTCCTTTCTAATATTTGAGGACACTTTAGAGTTAAGGTTTTCTTTATTTCGGCAATTTTGATATCTCAAATAATGGCTTTGTTGACGATCTTACTCCAAGTTCCTCTCTGCTTCAGGACTGTTTATGAGGAAGGCCGATTTTGCGAGACTTTTCCCCCAAATGCTTCTGGTTGGAGATGTTGTGAATCATGTGGGAAGGTGAGGAGAAAATTGACCCTAATGATGTATGCTTCTTAGTTGATACAAGTTACGTCAAATCGTTGTTTCGTTCTGTTGTGTTAGATGTCACAGTGATTGCTAAATTTCTTTTGCAGAGGGTACATTGTGGATGTATTGTCTCAGCTCTTGCATTTGCCCTGTTGGATCCTGGAGGAATTGAGTGCATGTCATGTGCTCGGAAAAACTTAGTCTTGGTAATTATGAATCTCACTTTTATTGGGCATCTTTGGCAAGTCTAACTTATTAACCCCCATGTTCTCATCTATCCACCCAAAAATGAAAATTACTCAAGTTCTGATCATCTTGTGTGGTTGTTATGCTTATGCTCGGCATTGGAATATACTTTCTTTGTTAGTATTTTCCTGAGAGCAGATGTTGAGATGGGTATTTTCTGTCACCAATGTCCTTTTGAGAGCTATCTGTGAGGGAGCTGAATGGGACATTGTTTATGCACACAGGCTCTGCTTGGTAAACTAAGCAAAGAGGAGGGAATGAAAGTGGGTGAGGAAAATATGAATGTTCGTACATTTTTGTGAGAGAGATGCGGAGGGAAAATTTTTAATATAGACCAATTTTCATTCCCCACCCCAAAATTTCCCCACCTCTTGAGTTGCCGAACGAAGTATAATATTTGAAACTACACACACTTAAGTTCCTCTAATTGGTGGGATATGCCTGGTCTTGGAGGTTGGATCACATACAATGTTGGTACATAGAACCAGCAGTTTCTTTAAAGATCACGGGGCACGCAAAGTGAAACTGAATATAGTAGCAAAAGAAAAGAAGAGCTACTGATGCAGTTTTGTCTCAGATATGCCATATTAATTTTTACTGGTATTTGACTTTTCAGCTTGGAGAACTGATGGACGACTTAGCAAGATAAACCATGAGCGTCAGTTACAGTTTGATAAATTTGTTGCTTATATTTTGGATGTCTATTTGTAGCTTAACATGTGAAGCTTTTCCAAACCATCGCGCCTTGTCGTACAGCGATTATCTTTCCATCATAAGATGTCATTTATAAACATGTTTGTTGCTATAGGACTAAAGATGAAGCCAAAATTCTGGTGCTCTATGAGTTCACGTGCCTACAGCTAATTTGGGACATATTAAATAAGTTTGTGCTCTTCGCAATAATTTTTTAGCTTTATGTACCAATTAATAAGGTCCCTTGTTCTTTGGTGATGAGAATAAAATACTAAGCTGTTATTCCTTCTTGGACTTCACTGCCTCTCTCCCCTCCCCTTCTTTTCACAGTCCTCTGGTAAAGCTAGGGGTATCATTTCCATATATCGTCTAACTTTAGTGGAACTTTGTTTCTGGCATTAGATTGGTATATGGTCATTTTTATGTACCATTCGAACAGCATATGTGCATGATGTTTTCTCCCTATTCACCATCCTTCGCTCGTGTGACATGACTTATAGATGACGATGCCTCTCTTTTAAGTGAAGTACCAATTCGTTTTTCCCTTTCAGACTCCAAATCTGGCATGGTCACCTCTGCTTTTCCATGCACCTTTTCCTGATAGACTTAAGGAACTTTCTGTGAAAAATTGGAATCAATTAGCTGGATCAGGTCCTGTACCTTGGAGGCAGGCACCTACTATTTTCAATACGTCCATTTCCCGTCCTGAGCTGCAGCCTAGGGCACCGCACGATGCTTCTACAAGCATTGATCGATTTGGAGTTGGTGAAAGGTATTCTATTTCTTCCATGGACAGTAGGAGAATAGAAGACTTCTCCAACAGATTTATGAATGGAAATATGAAGCTTGGTGCAGTCGAGAAACTTGAAAATGGCATTGCAGGTATTGCTTTTCATACTGATGATCATGCGAGGACAATCTAGGGGGTTCTTGAGATAAACTCCCGCATTCAACATTTTCTTACAGGACCTAACAGCGACGAGCACCTAAATCCATGCAAGATCAATCCTCAACAGTTGACCACTGCGAAGGAGGACCCATCTACTCCAACATATGGATTGGCTGTGCCGCTTGCTTCAGGCAATGAATCAAATGGTCACATAGGACTTGCTGGGCCACATTTTCGGCCAGCTCCACCCCCGACGCTGGCAAAGCATATCTATGGAAGTATGCTCAATGATACTAACTCATCTGTTGAAAGTCATACGCGTAATGGAAGGCCTCGAGGGGATGCCCGGGGAAGGAATCAATTACTTCCTCGTTACTGGCCCAGGATAACAGATCAAGAGCTACAACAAATCTCTGGAGAGTATCCTTTTGTTCTATGTGCTTTTATTGATTTATAGCAGCCCGTAGGAAGATGAAATGTATACCTTTCTCTATATTATTGTTTTTGGTGTTTTCCCTGAGAAAGTAACTATAACATGTCAATAGAACAAAGGTTACAATTTCAATAGACCGGATGAAAATGATTTTCAGTGACTGTTCATCATTTAATACCCAACTCTTTAGCTCATTACGTTTTTTTTACTTTTATTACTTGTTCAGTACAATATCAGCATGGTGGAAGGTTCAATTTCACCTCTACTAATAATTAGCATTCACGGTCCTATTTCTTAACTTTTATAAGCTCGAACTCTGTAATCACTCCTCTGTTCGAGAAAATGTTGAGTGCTAGTGACGCAGGTAAAATTGGACGTTTGGTGCTGCCAAAACAATGTGCTGAGGTAAAGACCTTCTTGGCTAAATTCTTACACTGCTTTTGTTGTTCTCATTTCCCCTGGGAGAAACATCTTGGAATTGAAGTTTATTGTGGGTCTTTTGACTGTTTTTTTCTGTACAACTTTCAGTCTCAGATATTTCCCTATTTTCTTTGGACTTACCTTAAAACAAACGACACATAAAAACTTCAGCTCGCTGTACATATGTTAATTTTGTGTTTACTTTCTCGAATTTTAGTTTATGTCCAGTACTCCCGGGTCTTGGATTGTTTTTTTGAATGATTAATGAGATTTCATTAAGAAGGTACCAAGGGGGTACCGCCCCTATACAAGGTGGCTTCTATATACACAAAGTTATCCACAAAAGACTGTTTCTAACATTTCCGACCAACTAGAAGTATGAAATTGGACTTCCTGCCATACAAGAAGTGAAGAGATAAGGAATTTTTTACATCGCGATCGTACGAAGGCATGATTTGAGCAGTTCCTCCGTTGCTTTAGACTAGTGGTTGAGCTTGCATATTGAACCAATTTAGAGCTGATTGGGGTGGCTTTGGTCTTTAACATTTTGTTTTAGCTTTTAATTGGGCACCGCAAAGCATGAAAACATTATCATCTAAAGTCATTTGGTATTTTTCCTTAAATGATTTTTGAAAGTAGAATTAGTGTTCACCATCTGACAAGAGAGTAGAATTATGATGGGAAAGATGTAACAAGTCCTTTTTCTTGCACTTCCCTTGCGGGCTCTTCAACTTACTCCAGGTGGGGTCTGCTTTGTTTAACAGGTGATTAGAGGAATTATATGTGGAGCAATTAGGTATAAATATATGTTGACCCTTCAGAATTTGGTTGATAAAGCAAAAGTTATTTTGCTTGTCTCAGATTGAAATATGAATAAGGGCTTTTTGAGAACTTTGGAACATCTCTTGCATTTCCAAAACTTGGAATATCTCGTGTATGATTTGAATCTTGAAGGATATCTTCATCAAGGTTCTTGGGTGTTGGCATTGATATCAACATTCTTTTTTGAACTTTCGTCCATTTCCTGAAGTTGTAAAATGGGTCATTCCTCTTTTGGACCCTCTTCTGAAATTTTTGTCTTTACTTATTTAAAAAAAAGTTAACGAGTGAAATTTTGGGACTGTACAGGCCTATTTTCCGCCTATTTCTCAGCCAGAAGGATTGCCTCTCAAAGTTCAGGATGCCAAAGGCTCAGAGTGGATATTTCAATTTCGATTCTGGCCCAATAATAACAGTAGAATGTATGTTCTGGAAGGAGTCACGCCATGCATACAGTCCATGCAGTTGCAAGCAGGAGACATTGGTAAGATACTTACAGTTGCGGAATAGGATGCCTGAAACTCGGTATTTTATTCTATAGGAACTTTACAGGATTGGATAGTGCAGTACTACACTTATGAAAGCTTGTTGGGCATAATGAGTAGGAGCATTGTTGTTCTTGACAAGACCTTTTGTCCTGAGTTACTGCTGCTGACAAATGTCATTGCCTTATTTCTGTGAGTTTAATATCCTTATGGCTATAGGACTGAGATTTGATTTTGTTCCCTCTCAGTAACTTTTAGTCGGTTAGAACCAGAGGGAAAATTGGTCATGGGATTCAGAAAGGCTTCAACTGCTCCCCCATCTGATCAGGTCTGGACTTGCGCAATAATTGACTTTTCCTGGCTTTATTTATGTACATGCTAGACCTCAGAGATATCATACTGGTTTTCCTGCAATATAAACCTAACACTTTGTTTATATTGCTTAGTTATGCTGTTGGTTATCTGAATCCTATGCCAATGTTGGTTGTTTGAATTTTCTAGAAGAAATAAAGCTTTATATAGCATGTCTGTTTCAATGTGCTTCAGATTAAATTGAAACATAAATGATTTATTTTCATCTTGCTGCAGGAGAATGAAACGGCTAAGAGTAGCAATGGAGTTACTGTGCAAGACGTGAGTACGATTCAATGGTTGACATTTTAAATTTGGGATCTTTTGTTCCAAAAGCAGTCCAGTCCATGATTCTAAGCCTTTTCCCTCCAATCTTTTGCTCTTTGTTCATTGACAAGACTCAAATTCTGTATAATTGCTGTGACTGTCTCATACTGTGAAACGGCAGAATATGTAAGCAAGCACATTTGTTCTTCCAATGCTGCAGGTCAAAGCATTCGTCTTGGAACCCGGTCCGCGCATTGACGACCCAACTAAGGAAGGCATCATAGATGCGGATGGCGAAGTTTTGGCTAAAGGAAATGGAACATTTAAGTCCGGGCACAAGACAATGATGGCATATGATAGGCTTGTAATTACTGTGGACCAAGGTTTAGCTACTGTCTTTTCCCGCATCTGAAAACTTCTCGTCCCACATTATGATTGTTTCAATATGTCATTATTCGTTAAGTTATCATGAAAAAGAATTCCCGTTTATTAATGGTCTTACCAGATGGGATGTATTGACTAATTCACGTGACCACGTGGGGGAATTATGCAAAAGAAACACGACAGGATAATATTCATACTAGTCCTGTGTTGAACAGGCTTGAGAGGCATATCAACTGTCGTCAATGGAAGCATTCCCAGATTATCGGTTGCTTTTGGTTTGATTTTCCTCTACAGCAGATTTTGGTTTTCACAAGTTTAGTTCACTGCGATCCCATTTGCTGAGCAAGAGCGTCTTTCTCCTTCCTGAAGGACCGAAAACTGTAATCATGAGTGCATTGAATGGAGAATTTACAGGTTCAGCTAGTTTGAAGGTTTCTGCTTCTATTGCTTGATCAGGCTAGCTTTTATAGTTTGGAGCAGAATTAGATATTGGGAGATCTCGAATCACTCTCGGCGTGTCCCACGATCGTTCCTCTGCATCGATTGAGTGTCGGTTAAATTTCAATCGCGTTCGGTGGTGCATCGATTGATCAGGCTAGCTTTTTTTTAACTTACTTGTTGTACTTCCATTGCAAAAACAAGTATGACTGTTGATTTATACTTTCTAAAGTTGAAACCGAGCTTGAGCTCTCGAAACTAAACTTAAGCTTGGACTATAATGAACTTCCTCATCGCTCTGGAGGCTTTTGAAAAATCAAGTTACAACGAGTTCAAATCAAGTATCAAACTCGAAGCATTCGCGTCGAGTCAATTCGACTTTGGCTTAAATGAATTACATCCCATTAAAGGATTTAGATATCAATGTCACGCATTCAACTCTGTTCAATTACATCAATTGACAATCATCTCACTAATTCTACATGATATGTCGGATGTCTGTTTTCAATTCTCTCTAGATCCCTCGATTTGTCACTCCATTTTTTTTTTTTTTTGTAATAGTTTTCAACCTCTAATTTTAGGCTAAATGTCAATTAACAAGTGAGGGAAAACATCAGGGTATTTGCAATATTAGGCAGCTGTTTCGTCTAGGAACGGTTTTTTCATTACTTCCACTCATCTTTACATGAGAAATTTATTGTCCGGATCTCGTGTTCATGGGCACAAATAATTTTAATTGTTAAATCATGTGAATTTCACGTGGGATCCGTCTTTTTTTTTTTTATTTGACCGATGAATTCTAATCTGGTGTGCTTCAAGGGCATGCAAGTATTGCTTCTGCATCGGAGCGAGGAGACGAACTTCTTCGGCGATTGTCTTTGCATCATGCCGTCTATTGCTTTCACCTACCTTCATCGTTCATGCGTCCCGCCCCCGGCAAGCGAAGATCAGCGGGCCCCGTCCCTCTGCGATGCGGATTCTCCGTCACGCGATGTACTTCGATAAACGTCTTGATCTATCCGACCGTCGATACGAATTCGTTTTCGAACATGAACGCCGGAGCGTTGATCGAGATATTAATCGAAGCAGCGCGCAGGGGAAATGACCCAAATCCATCCTTCCGCACCTTCAAACATCTCCCCATCTGATCTTGCTTTGACTTTTTGTTCTAACAACATTGGGTCGTTCTTTTTTGTCGCATCTCGACTTTTCTGAGATGTTTCCCGTTGACGACAAGTAAGATTTTTCCGATTTACTTTTAAATTGTGTGCTCACGTACTTTAACTTTTATTTAGGAGAAAAAACTCCAAGCCTTTCAAAATAGTTTTATGGGTGCACTTACACTTGGTGAAAAAAAAAATACAGGATTATAACTTAATCGAACGGACATCAACTAATGAATGCACAATTTTTTTTTTTTGTAAAAGCCACAAAAAAAATTCTAAATTATGCTTACTGTGACGCATTTGTCCAAAACCTTAAACATGTACCCACGTGATATATTTATCCCAAATTAGTATCAGTATGACATATCCACACTAAACTTTTTTTTATGACACCAAAAACCTTAAACTTAAGTTCGTGTAACGCATTTACCTTGAAAATTGGGGTACATATGCCACATGTCTATAAGTTTGGAGATTTTTAGTGTCCCAAAACAAAAAGTTTGAAGTATATGTGTCACATGAGTATAAATTTGGAATTTTTGGTGTCATTAGAAAGAGATTGGGGTAAAATTAAAAGCAAGGGCCATTGATGAACCAAAGGAGTGCAAAACCTACTTGTGCAAAAACTTGTTACATGAAGTCGATTCATATGAATTCATCGTTAGACCAGGTCGACCTCAAGTGAACTAACGAAAATGTTGCTAATATTGACGGATTAAACTGACCCCAACTCATTAATCCACATTTTACTAAACTTTTTTGGATTTTTGAGAGGAAATCGATGAAATTAAACTTGATTTATATCCATATTTGTAACCTATCAAAGAGAAAACCAGTTAAAAGATATACTTTCTTAATTAATAGAATCACCATGAAATTGGGAGCGCTTTTCATTTTCCTTTTCATTATGATATTTTTTGACGGATTTTTACTTTTTTTTAGCTTAATCTAAATCTTGCAATTCATCCGTCGACCATTTCGATTGTGGATAAAAATGAGGGTTAATACCACGAAAAACTCAAAACTAGTACAAGTGACAAATTTACCCCAAACTAATTTTTTGATCATAAAAAATCCCAAACTAGTAATCTTATGATAAATTTACTCTAAACTAATATTTGAACATAAAAAATCACAAATTGGTACACTTGTGACAAATTTACCCTCCGTTAGTTTCTATAAAATTTGGTTAATACCACGAAAAATTTCAAACCGATACAAATATGACAAATGGATAGTAAAAATTTCAAATAAGTGCACCCGTCAACTTTCATGTGTCATTTAACTCAGTATTTGACGATAAAATTTAAATAAAACTAACGGAGTGTAAATTTATCATATGTATTCCATTTTAGGATTTTGATCGACAAAAAGCTAGTTTGAAGTAAATTTGTCATATATGTATTAATTTTGAGTTTTTCGTAATATTAATCCTAAAAATAAAATGTTGTGTTTTCTTCCATCTCTTGTGAGAAATAGTTAACCTCAATATATGTGGTGACATTCGTCGATATTTGTAACTCATCAATTATAATTAATAAATTTTTAGTGATTTTCTCTTTTGTTTCCATCAACTTTATTTTTAGTATTTGATGGATCATTCGAAGCAAAATACTAATGATGGCTTTCGTGGGTGGAATTCTCGATTAGACAAAAGTGGGACAAAACCAAAGAGTGACATCATTCAGTCCAACCAGCTCAAAAGTCAACGAAGTCATCGATGGTTAAATCCACGAAAGATCAAATCGCCCGAGATTCACACGACAACCAAACTAGACTGGGAATTGGATGAGACTCATTCGGTCAAGGATATGTTGCGATGTTAAATTCAAGGAACTATCTTAAATTTATTTCTTAGTTTCAACCACCCAAAAATTTTCTCACATAAGATGTTTGTCATTTGGAGGTTCGAGTTTATAATCTGCAAACCCCGTGAGGATCGTCTCACTTTTTTACCGATGTGATTGTGTGCACGTTAGTGGCCACGTCTTCAGCCGTAAGTCCCGTGATCAAGTCGTATCAAATGATTGAATTGGTTCGAATTGAATCGAGGAGTACGAACAAGGACCAAATAAGTCGAAGTTAAAATCCAAACGATGAAATTGAACATCGGCTTAGAATTCGGAGACCCCTCCCGACATCGTCCCCGGTCTTCCCTAACATTGCACAACCACCTAGATTGATTCAAATAAGTGCATCAACTGTCATCGGTCGTGCCTCGGACCACCGAAACAGAAGAAGAAGAGAAGAAACCGCTGATGCTCGCTATCATTGGAGGACATACCCGTCATCCAACAGAAGCTTGTGCTCGCTCTCGTTCGACTCCCCTTTTGGGGAAAACCAAGAAAACCAGAAGCGTCGTCCGGCATGGCCTAAGACAAGTTCGAGCTCAGCAGTTATCAATAACTACAAAACGCTCATGGCGGGTTCTTGATCGATCCTATGCCTATCTTGCCTCTTGCTTTGTCTCATGCAAACCCATGTCCAAAACCCTAATCTAGTCTCTCCCGACACATCCGCGGAAGCAACAACCGACCGCGCTAGATCTTAACGGGTCATCACATCGCATGATGCGATTCGATCTTCAACGCCCGCTTCGATTTCTTCAGTCTTCTTCTCGAGACAAGAATGTTGGTGTCACGTACGAAACACGCTCGTTGACGTTGCTGTCTTCGAGTGAATAAAACCACGTGAGTTGATGATGCCTTCTATGTTGACTCACAGCTTTCACAAGATGAAAGGGGAAAGAGTATGATTTTAAGGATGTTTTTACATAGGTAGCTCTTGGGTAGCGACGGATCTGTCTACCATCATCAACGCGATCGATCTTATCCTAAGCCCGAACCCGCTTTCTCTTGAATATGTTGGAACCTACCGTGCTTGAGACAAGTCCCGCATCCATGGATTCTCGAGCTCGTCTCGACAACATACTTTGCCCTTGTTTATTTCACGTGTGCCGCGGCCCTATATTTCTCGAATTGCAAGTACCGTTTTTAATCTGGCTTGCATTTTATAGAGGGTGTTAAAGTATCCCAAATCGTCAATCTATAAAGTTCATATACTCTTGGTTTCCCTCCACCTATTAATTTAATTTTTTTAGGTTACATATTCTAAGGGAAAATTACCAAAACAGTAATAAACTTATTGCAATTGTGCCACTTCAGTAATAAATCTTTTTTTTTCTAATTGAGTCCTAAATCTTTTGCGGTTGTGCCAATTCGGTCAATTTGGTAGGCCAGCACTAACGCAGATGATTTTTAATTATTTTTTCTTTCATTCTTTGTTTTTTGCTTGGGCCGGCGAGGGTCACATCCCTCGTCCGGCCTCCCCTAGATCTGGGCAAGTTGAGTAAGGTTGCGGGCGAGGCCATGGCTACCTTTGCCCATGGCCGGTGAGGCTAGCCCTTGCCCGGATCCAAGCGACACCAACCCCGCATGTGACTCATCGCCTTCCCCAACGGCTAGCGAACTCCAACGACCCTTGTCGGCCACAAGAAGAAAACAAAGAAGAAGGAAAAAAAAATAAAAATAATTACAAATTTGAATTTTTATGAAATTAAAGAAAAATAATAAAATATTAGTAGAAATGGCCCACGTCGATTCGCACCATGCCACATTAGTGCTGGTCGATCGGATTGGCTTAATTAGCATAAATGCAAAATGTCTATGACTCAATTGAAAAAAAAAAAAGACTTGAAACTGAATTAACACAATTATAATAAGTTGTGAACTATTTTGGTAATTATCTCGCTATTCTAACATAATAGTTTTAGTATTGTAATTTTTCGGTTATGGAGGTACCGACCAACTATATTCTAAATCAGCTCCAAACTCTATAGCCCACAGGGCACTCTGAATTCGACCTTAAAATCATCACGCTATACCAAACACGATTATTATCTTATCGAAATTGACGTGGGTCCAAAATCCGATTCATGCAAACTTGTTGCCATGCCTATTTCCATATGGAAAACCAGATTACTCGTTCACTAAAGAAATCGTCACCATCACAATTTATTTCCGGGGCGAGGCGGGGCGGCGGGCATGAGTCTTTGGATGATACAAGGCAAAATAAAAGGGCTCTTTCCTTCAATGCTCTTCAAAACAGTGACACCTCTTTCATGCCCGTGCTCTCATTTTGTCCCTTGTTAGGTGGTCGTTGCTGTCGGTCCTCAACCCGCCATTGTTGAGGCCGCCGTGCCTTCTAAACCCCTCGTTGTTTGCTCGACTTGTTTCTCTAGGTCCGACCGTGTAGAAGCTCACTGGACATCCTTGAAATTCTATGGATGAATTGGGTCGGGAGTTTTCACCGGTTTGATGGGATTTGAACATGTAATCTCCGGTTGAGATCCGGGTGAGCCTCGCCGGCCCTTGCCTAGGTTGGCGAGGGCAAGCCGTTCTTGTGCAAGGCCGGCAATAGGTGACGGCAACCCACCATCAGGACCCTGCCATTTTTTTCCAGTATTATATTTTTTAAAAAATAGCTTTCTTTTGTTTTTTTCAATATAATTTAAAATAATTTTTTTTAAAAAATACCACCTAAGATATAGAAATTAATTTAAAATGCAACATCAACATTTTCCGTTAGATGGTATTAACGGAATGATTAGATAGCACCAATTTGATAAATTTCGGGACTCGATTGTAATTTTTTAAAAATTTTAGGACAAAACTGCACTTTTGGGATATGTTTATTTATTTTTCTATCTTTTTGGGACCCGAGGGCTATGTTCACAATAAGAGTTGATCGAGCGCGTCCGTTCCCACCTAAAGGAAGGCACGGCGTCGCCGCTACGTGCAATCGTACCGTGCACGACCTGACCCCCTCCCTCTTCTCTTCTTCACTTCAGTTTAGTCTTCGCGGGTCCCATGCAGTAACGCCCACGACAGCACTCGCAGCGCATTTTGTCCCCCCGCCCACTCGCGCGCGTGCGGCTCGCCGTTCCCATGGGTTTTTGCCACGCGTCGCGCGTGTCGCTGCACCACGTGGAGGAGGGGCCATTTTCGGTAAGAAAAACAACCGTTCAACGCGAGCCCCAGCTCGTAGCGAAATTACGAGAAAACCCTGAGCTCGGTTTTTTCGGTTGGATTTTGTTGGGAAAATGAGAACAGGCAACCAAAAAAAAAAATAATAATAATTGCTCTAATTTCCGTGGAAGGGTTTTTGTTTTTGTCGGACAATTTACTCTTTTTTTTTTTAGTGCTTTTAAGACATCCGAAATGATACCTATTACTTTGCTTTTTCAATAAATAAGTCTTGACGAGTAATATATATATATATATATTCATGTAGGTTCATTTTTCTTTGTTATCTTTTCAATGTTACGTAAACGTTAATCGATAAATTGGCACGAGCTTTTTAGTAGAGCCATGATTTTTTTAAAAAAACGTGATATGCCCACTTATTTTTAATTAAATTCAATCAAAAAATATCTCATTTTTTTCTACCAAAAAATTTAAAATATTTGTTCGAAATTTCAACGAATTTATGAAAAAGATTACACGCAAATCAATAGGTTAACATTAACATGATATGAAAACTTCGAGGTGTTTTTTCACTAGAAAAATAAAAAAAGTTTACTCCAAACTTTTAAATTTTTTTTTTTGGTCGAAAAACTTTCAAATTAACCAGAAAGCAAACGTTAAGTAAAAAGTAGTCTTTACCTTTAAATTAAGCGAAACTAAACGTACTCTTGTTAATTAGTCGGATTAAAAAGAGATTTTCTTAGTGTATTTTAAGTAATCAAAATTCGAAATCTTTTAAATATTAGCTTTTCCCTTATAACTGTAATAAATGCTTTGAGAACTCATCGTTAAATAAGTGCCCTAAACATATTGATATGACCAGTGACCTATGCAAAAATCTAATCTAGGAAGTGGCCGGACCAAAAAAAAAAATAAAATCGTGCCTCAATTAGGAGTGTGATGTCAAAACTTCACGTGGAATTTCATAGATGATATTATTTATCCGAAAAATAAGCAAGAAGCGGACGTATCCTTTGCTTTGTTATAGGGCTAGAGTGAACTTGTTACTATGACCCAAATATTCCTATCCTGGTACTTCCATAACATATTGACCTCTCAACGAATTTTCATTTCGGAAGAAATTTCAAATTAGTATCCGAAACCTAGATTGATGTCTTTATAACTTGTATGCATGTATTGGAGACAGTCGAAACCGCCCTCAATTCTCGAGTTGTGTTCTTGACATCATCCTCCAATTTCAATACGGCCTTGACGGATCCCCAAACTGGTCCTTGCCCTTTGGACGGTGATTCGGTCTTAGATGCTTGGTCCGAAACCGAACTATCGTCGGGAGATACTTCTGACAACTTATCAGAAGCGACCATTCGTGGAAAGGTCTGCTCAGCACATATGGTCTTTGAGAAGGATTCATCTTCGGATTAGGGTCGGGGATACCAAATCCGGAAGGAAAATTGATGTGAAGTAAGCATACCTTGTGGCATTAGTTTCGAGATTTTTTGCGATGCGAAAATTAGTTTCAAAGATAAATGTGCTGCGGGATACTGATTAATAATTTTTTTTAATACTTTAATTGGTGGGTGCGGATAATAATGAATTTCGCTCCAATGGCAAGCGTGGACGGCGTCGACGTTTTAGAGAGAGAGAGAGAGAGAGAGAGAGAGAGTTTGAAAAAAAAAAGGAGAAAAAAACAACCGAAACAAGAAAGGCATCAGTAGAGAGGGAAACAAGAGAGAGAAAGGGGGGCGACGCCAAAACTGAGGCACGACTCGACGTGCTTTTAAAGCCTCTCGCGCACACACAACGCACCACCTACGCACGCACGAATTTCTTCTTCTGCTCTCTCTCTCTGTCTCTCTCTTCGCAAAACCCTCTCTGTCTTCGATCTCCTTCTCTCTCTCTCTCTCTGCTTTCTCTCTCTTCTGTGATTGCAGATCAGGCTCGCACGCCACTCCATTGCACATCTCCGAGCTCCTCTCTCCACGGCGACTGCTTCCTCGCTTGAATTTGGGGATTATGCATTGCTTCCGGCCGTAGACCGCATCTCCCGCTGCTGCTGCTGCTGCTGCTGCCGCGGCGATGGCGGCTCCGGCCCCACCTCCGGCTTCGAGCTCGGCCTCGGCGAAGGCCTGCTTCAACCCGGAGTGCTCGGAGGCGAAGCCGGAGAGACCTAGGAAGGGCTGGCGGCTCCGCGCCGGGGACTCCGCCGAACTCTGCGATCGATGCGCGTAAGCCGGGCTTTCTATCTTTTTCTACTCTCTGTTGACCGCTTCGGTGTTGTTGACTCTCGTCGTGTTGTTCGCGAGCGTTGGTCTGGTTGAAGCGTTTTTTTAGTTCTGTTTGGTCAGTGTTTTGTGGCAGTTGAGCTGGGGAGTGACGTTTCTCATGGTAGTTTTGGTTTAACGTTTGTTGACTTGGTTTGGAGTTATTGCTACGGGCGCTTTTGTGTGCGTTGGTACGGTCACGTGATGAGTTTAATTTTGCGAAAGGATTTGGAGTTTCACTGCCTTTTCTGGTATGGAGAGTCTAATATGGAAGGAGTATTATTGAATTACAGAACTTAAGTGAGTTGCCATCCGCTGTGCCCTTTTGGTACATTCGTCTCTACTTTTGGAGCGGAGTAGTAGAAGCAGAAACGACTTGAATTGCTCTTTGGATTTTGACGGACTTCTTCACTTTTGGAGAGTGTAGTTTATTGGGAAGCAAAAGAGCTTCATCCTGACCCACTCGGAGGGCATGCATGATCTTGTCGTACAATCTGTGGCATCTGCACTCAAGACCACGCCTCGCTTCCCTAACAGATTCAGTTTTAGTCCAAGAGAAGATCAAAATTGCTCCTTTTGCTCTTTAAGTGAACTCTCTGCCCAGTCATTTGCACAGCTTAATATGAACCATTTCAGAGTGGTATCTAGCTAGTCCAGGTTGAGCAAGTAGAAGCATGTTTCAAGGCGGGAAAACAGTTGTGGCTAATGGGAAACATTTGCCATGTTACTTTCTGTGGCCTTGTTCAGTTCCTTTAGCATTTTGACTACTTCCATCTGAAAGTTTGCAGTGTGCAGAGAGTTTGCATTTCACATATCAGTCAAAGCAAATACTTGGTCCATGGCTCCTCAAACTATTCGAAAATTTCTGGCTAGAGTTTTTCTTTAATTGGACGTTGTAACTTTTATGAGAGGTTGCAAACATCAGTGATATCACTCTATCAGATATCAGTAGTTGCAGTTTTCCATTCTCCGTTCACTGTTGGACCATTATCCCATTCACCGTTCCCTGCTGCCAGTCCATGCTTGCCACATTTTGGTGCTATAACCACTGTGGAATGGAAGAAACTGATTGAAGAGGCACATGTGGAATAATCACTTTTCAATAAGTGTGAAATGGGAAGATCGAAACTTCCCTACAAATTGGAGTGGCTTCCCTAGAATGCTTTAAAGCCAAGGCAAGGGAAGTCGTGCTTGCAGTTTGGGCATTATCAAAGCGACTTTGCAGCTCAAAGTCTTTCACATGGTGTTTACAACACCTCATTGTTTTTTTCAAGGATATTTGCAACGCCTCATTGTTGTCCCAAAGAGCTTAGTGGGCTCAAAGCTCATTTCAAATTTTTTTCGAAACTTACCTTAAATCATTCCTTTCTCAATTGAAACAGTTCTCTGTTTCCTTAATTTCTTTCTGCTATTCAGTTTGTGTAATCGATAGCTTAATCATGCATAGTCTTGCTATGATAGTTTTTTTCTTCCCTTAACTTCTTTCTTCAATTCAGATAGAGGACTATTAATAGATTTTTCCCTTTTAACTTCTTTCTTCAATTCAGCTAGAGGACTATAAATAGTTTTTTCCCTTTAGATTTTTTATATTTGTCTTGACTTAATTTAAAGTTTTTCATGTGCTAAACTCAAACTTCATAAATTTTACCTGTACGATTGGATTGGTTACTATATAAAAGAATTTGACTAGAGGGTGTGACTTGGGAGTGAACAAGTTCTGCAATGATCTATGTTAGATTTAGTCACAATACCACATCGACTTTTTAGTTCATTGGGGATGATGAACACAAAAGCCAAACAGTAAACTTGTAACCTTGAGCCTGAATTAAGGTGCCTTGAAAGAACATTTCTAGTTGAAGTTCCTTTCTAATATTTGAGGACACTTTAGAGTTAAGGTTTTCTTTATTTCAGCAATTTTGATATCTCAAATAATGTCTTTGTTGAAGATCTTACTCCAAGTTCCTCTCTGCTTCAGGACTGTTTATGAGGAAGGCCGATTTTGCGAAACTTTTCACCCAAATGCTTCTGGTTGGAGATGCTGTGAATCATGTGGGAAGGTGAGGAGAAAATTGACCCTAATGATGTATGCTTCTTAGTTGATACAAGTTACGCCAATTCGTTGTTTCGTTCTGTTGTGTTAGATGTCACAGTGATTGCTAAATTTCTTTTGCAGAGGGTACATTGTGGATGTATTGTCTCAGCTCTTGCATTTGCCCTGTTGGATCCTGGAGGAATTGAGTGCATGTCATGTGCTCGGAAAAACTTAGTCTTGGTAATTATGAATCTCACTATTATTGGGCATCTTTGGCAAGCCTAACTTATTAACCCCCATGTTCTCATCTATCCACCCAAAAATGAAAATTACTCAAGTTCTGATCATCTTGTGTGGTTGTTATGCTTATGCTCGGCATTGGAATATACTTTCTTTGTTAGTATTTTGCTGAGAGCAGATGTTGAGATGGGTATTTTCTGTCACCAATGTCCTTTTGAGAGATATCTGTGAGGGAGCTGAATTGTTTATGCACACAGGCTTTGCTTGGTAAACTAAGCAAAGAGGAGGGAATGAAAGTGGGTGAGGAAAATATGAATGTTCGTACATTTTTGTGAGAGAGATGCGGAGGGAAAATTTTTAATATAGGCCAATTTTCATTCCCCACCCCAAAATTTCCCCACATCTCGAGTTGCCGAACAAAGTATAATATTTGAAACTACACAGACTTAAGTTCCTCTGATTGGTGGGATATGCCTGGTCTTGGAGGTTGGATCACATACAATGTTGGTATACAGAACTAGCAGTTTCTTTAAAGATCACGGGGCACGCAAAGTGAAACTGAATATAGTAGCAAAAGAAAAGAAGAGCTACTGATGCAGTTTTGTCTCAGATATGCTATATTATTTTTTACTGGTATTTGACTTTTCAGCTTGGAGAACTGATGGACGACTTAGCAAGATAAACCATGAGCATCAGTTACAGTTTGATAAATTTTATTGCTTATATTTTGGATGTCTATTTGTAGCTTAACATGTGAGGCTTTTCCAAACCATCGCGCCTTGTCGTACAGCGATTATTTTTCCATCACAAGATGTCATTTATAAACATGTTTCTTGCTATAGGACTAAAGATGAAGTCAAATTTCTGGTGCTCTATGAGTTCACGTGCCTACAGCTAATTTGGGACATATTAAATAAATTTGTGCTCTCCGCAATAATTTTTTAGCTTTATGTACCAATTAATAAGGTCCCTTGTTCTTTGGTGATGAGAATAAGATACTAAGCTGTTATTCCTTCTTGGACTTCACTGCCTCTCTCCCCTCCCCTTCTTTTCACAGTCCTCTGGTAAAGCTAGGGGTATCATTTCCATATATCGTCTAACTTTAGTGGAACTTTGTTTCTGGCATTAGATTGGTATATGGTCATTTTTATGTACCATTCGAACAGCATATGTGCATGATGTTTTCTCCCTATTCACCATCCTTCGCTCGTGTGACATGACTTATAGATGATGACGCCTCTCTTTTAAGTCAAGTACCAATTCATTTTTCCCTTTCAGACTCCAAATCCGGCATGGCCACCTCTGCTTTTCCATGCACATTTTCCTGATAGACTTAAGGAACTTTCTGTGAAAAATTGGAATCAATTAGCTGGATCAGGTCCTGTACCTTGGAGGCAGGCACCTACTCTTTTCAATACGTCCATTTCCCGTCCTGAGCTGCAGCCTAGGGCACCGCACGATGCATCTACAAGCATTGATCGATTTGGAGTTGGTGAAAGGTATTCTATTTCCATGGACAATAGGAGAATAGAAGACTTCTCCAACAGATTTATGAATGGAAATATGAAGCTTGGCGCAGTCGAGAAACTTGAAAATGGCATTGCAGGTATTGCTTTTCATACTGATGATCACGCGAGGACAATCTAGGGGGTTCTTGAGATAAACTCCCGCATTCAACATTTTCTTACAGGACCTAACAGCGATGAGCACCTAAATCCATGCAAGATCAATCCTCAACAGTTGACCACTGTGAAGGAGGACCCATCTACTCCACCATATGGATTGGCTGTGCCGCATGCTTCAGGCAATGAATCAAATGGTCACATAGGACTTGCTGGGCCACATTTTCGGCCAGCTCCACCCCCGACGCTAGCAAAGCATATCTATGGAAGTATGCTCAATGATACTAACTCATCTGTTGAAAGTCATACGCGTAATGGAAGGCCTCGAGGGGATGCCAGGGGAAGGAATCAATTACTTCCTCGTTACTGGCCCAGGATAACAGATCAAGAGCTACAACAAATCTCTGGAGAGTATCCTTTTGTTCTATGTGCTTTTATTGATTTATAGCAGCCCGTAGGAAGATGAAATGTATACCTTTCTCTATATTATTGTTTTTGGTGTTTTCCCTGAGAAAGTAACTATAACATGTCAATAGAACAGAGGCTACAATTTCGATAGACCGGATGAAAATGATTTTCAGTGACTGTTCATCATTTAATATCCAACTCTTCAGCTCATTACGTTTTTTTACTTCTATTACTTGTTCAGTACAATATCAGCATGGTGGAAGGTTCAATTTCACCTCTACTGATAATTAGCATTCACAGTCCTATTTCTTAACTTTTATAAGCTCGAACTCTGTAATCACTCCTCTGTTCGAGAAAATGTTGAGTGCTAGTGACGCAGGTAAAATTGGACGTTTGGTGCTGCCAAAAAAATGTGCTGAGGTAAAGACCTTCTTGGCTAAATTCTTACACTGCTTTTGTTGTTCTCATTTCCCCTGGGAGAAACATCTTGGATTGTGGGTCTTTTGGCTGTTTTTTCTGTACAACTTTCAGTCTCAGATATTTCCCTATTTTCTTTGGACTTACCTTAAAACAAATGACACATAAAAACTTCAGCTCGCTGGAAATATGTTAATTTTGTGTTTAATTTCTCGCATTTTAGTTTATGTCCAGTACTCCCGGGTCTTGGATTGTTTTTTTGAATGATTAATGAGATTTCATTAAGAAGGTACCAAGGGGGTACCGCCCCTATATAAGGTGGCTTCTATATACACAAAGTTATTCACAAAAGACTGTTTCTAACATTTCCGACCAACTAGAAGTATGAAATTGGACTTCCTGCCATCCAAGAAGTGGAGAGATAAGGAATTTTTCCATGGCGATGGTACGAAGGCATTATTTGAGCAGTTCGTCCATTGCTTTAGACTAGTGGTTGAGCTTGCATATTGAACCAATTTAGAGGTGATTGGGGTGGCTTTGGTCTTTAACATTTTGTTTTAGCTTTTAATTGGGCACCGCAAAGCATGAAAACATTATCATCTAAAGTCATTTGGTATTTTTCCTTAAATGATTTTTGAAAGTAGAATTAGTGTTCACCATCCGACAAGAGAGTAGAATTATGATGGGAAAGATGTAACAAGTCCTTTTTCTTGCACTTCCCTTGCGGGCTCTTCAACTTACTCCAGGTGGGGTCTACTTTGTTTAACAGGTGATTAGAGGAATTATATGTGGAGCAATTAGGTATAAATATATGTTGACCCTTCAGAATTTGGTTGATAAAGCAAAAGTTATTTTGCTTGTCTCAGATTGAAATATGAATAAGGGCTTTTTGAGAACTTTGGAACATCTCTTGCATTTCCAAAACTTGGAATATCTCGTGTATGATTTGAATCTTGAAGGATATCTTCATCAAGGTTCTTGGGTGTTGGCATTGATATCAACATTCGTTTTTGAACTTTCGTCCATTTCCTGAAGTTGTAAAATGGGTCATTCCTCTTTTGGACCCTCTTCTGAAATTTTTGTCTTTACTTATTTAAAAAAAAAGTTCACGAGTGAAATTTTGGGACTGTACAGGCCTATTTTCCGCCTATTTCTCAGCCAGAAGGATTGCCTCTCAAAGTTCAGGATGCCAAAGGCTCAGAGTGGATATTTCAATTTCGATTCTGGCCCAATAATAACAGTAGAATGTATGTTCTGGAAGGAGTCACGCCATGCATACAGTCCATGCAGTTGCAAGCAGGAGACATTGGTAAGATACTTACAGTTGCGGAATAGGATGCCTGAAACTCGGTATTTTATTCTATAGGAACTTTACAGGATTGGATAGTGCAGTACTACACTTATGAAAGCTTGTTGGGCATAATGAGTAGGAGCATTGTTGTTCTTGACAAGACCTTTTGTCCTGAGTTACTGCTGCTGACAAATGTCATTGCCTTATTTCTGTGAGTTTTATATCCTTCTGGCTATAGGACTGAGATTTGATTTTGTTCCCTCTCAGTAACTTTTAGTCGGTTAGAACCAGAGGGAAAATTGGTCATGGGATTCAGAAAGGCTTCAACTGCTCCCCCATCTGATCAGGTCTGGACTTGCGCAATAATTGACTTTTCCTGGCTTTATTTATGTACATGCTAGACCTCAGAGATATCATACTGGTTTTCCTGCAATATAAACCTAACACTTTGTTTATATTGCTTAGTTATGCTGTTGGTTATCTGAATCCTATGCCAATGTTGGTTGTGTGAATTTTCTAGAAGAAATAAAGCTTTATATAGCATGTCTGTTTCAATGTGCTTCAGATTAAATTGAAACATAAATGATTTATTTTCATCTTGCTGCAGGAGAATGAAACGGCTAAGAGTAGCAATGGAGTTACTGTGCAAGACGTGAGTACGATTCAATGGTTGACATTTTTAAATTTGGGATCTTTGGTTCCAAAAGCAGTCCAGTCCATGATTCTAAAGCCTTTTCCCCCCAATCTGGCAGGCTGAATTGGCAGATCCTAGTTCATGGTCTAAAGTTGATAAATCTGGATACATTGCAAAAGAAGTTCTTGGGGCTAAATCTTCCTTGTCTAGAAAACGGAAGAATACTACCTTGGGTTCAAAAAGTAAGCGACTGAGGATCGAAAATGAGGACGTTATAGAGCTGAAACTAACATGGGAAGAAGCTCAAGGACTGCTTCGTCCACCTCCTAATCACACTCCTAGTGTAGTGGTAATTGAGGGCTTTGAGTTTGAGGAGTATGAGGTAAAATACTTGTTTAAATTTCTTCATATGAAATGAGCTGTTAACAAATTTTTGCATATTGGCTATGTACATGAATGCTTTCCCCTTTACCAAAAGGAGAGGCCACCTCTACCGGATAATTGTTCTATTGGAAAGCTATCGAGAATCTAATTAGCTTGGCTGACCAACACCCCGCACTTTGACTGTTATGGTTTGGGTGAACTGAAGGGGACCAAAAATTGAATGAATTTCTGTATGTGTGTATTGGGTTGTGTTCAGTGGTCCTTTTAGCTCTGAGATATTACACAGGATAAATAATGCTGCATGGAAAGGTTTCATCCTTGTTTGGAGATTGACTCGTTTCTTATGGCAGGATGCTCCAATACTCGGGAAGCCAACAGTTTTTAGGACAGATACTGTGGGGTAAAGTACTCTGTTTAGAGCTCCAAGCATTCCTTTTGTTTTTGTTAATGTCAGAATCGTGTTACATGAGTAAACTACTTTGTTTGGTGCTCCAACCATTTCTTTTCGTAACTGTTCATGTCGAAATCTTGTTACATGAGTAAATGGAGTTGGCGTTCTGAACACATCATCTAGAGATTATGGATGTATATTTATGGGATAAGCATGAAAACTAGTACACACCCAATACTAATTAGCATAAAATCTTGGAATCCTGAAACGATAGTGGCATTTTTAAAAAATCACTATCTTAATGAGAGATTCGTTTAGGTCCTCCATCATCCCTACAAACTTCTTCTTTGTAATGCTGCTGTCTCTGCTAAGAGTGAATCCCTATCACTATATATTAAAGTAATATCCAAAGGGTTTGTGTTTGTTTTGTTCAAACATATTCTGAGGCGTATTTTTGTATCCCATGTGTATCAGTAAAAAGATTCAATGGGCTCAATGCGAAGACTGCTTGAAATGGAGAAAATTGCCAGCTGATGCCCTTCTTCCCTCAAAATGGACTTGCGCGGATAACAGTTGGGAACCAGAAAGGTACTGTAGATTCCACTCTTTCCTTGAAATGGGTTATACAGCCGTCATGGCTTAGTCTTAGTGTGCATGCATAAATTTTAATGTCCCCATGAGCTGTTTGAAACTCATTTTTATTATAAGTTGTAGGATGCATTAGACTTGTAGATCTACAGTAGTCCTTTCTCTCTGTGGTACGAACTGGTAAGCTATTTGCAACTCTATCAATGAATAGGGAGCTTCGAGGGATATGATATTTCTCTGATTGCTGATTGTCACGACCCATCTGGTTTTACAGTTATAACTGAAAACCGCCGGGCCTGCTGACATGACCTCCATGTGTCAGACACGTGGCACCGCGTTGGCACCGCGTCACTGATCTATGGCTTTTTTCCTTGTATTGTCTTTGGAGCCTCTGGTTCTTTTATGCTATACTCATTAGAGAATGTCTTCCTTCTTTTAACTGTTGGTCATTTGGCCATTTAACCTTCACATTAGACAGAAATATGTTTATCACCTTGCTCATTCAATCCATAGCTCTAAGTATCATGTTTCTTCAGATCATCTTGCTCGGCAGCTCCAGACTTGACAGCAGAAGAGCTTGAAGATATGCTATCTAATAATAATCCAGGTATGGTTTGCTTGGGACATGATAGATGGATAGACTTCCTGTACTTTAGTTTAGAACAATGCGACTGCCTGCACACTTATTCCATTACAGGTTACAGATTGCCTCTGTTGTGGCCTATGACTTTGTCATGTTGTCTTTGAACGGTACTGCATTTATAATCTTGGAAATGGACCATTCTAATGTGGAAACAAAATGAGTTAGATCCTTCAAGGAGGGGAAGTTTGGATTTGTTTGAGAAGTTGTTTACATGGCTTTGCCAAATGTGTACATAAGCAAATAGATTTGCGTCATACCGGTATTTAAACAAAAACAAATGTTTAATTGCCATATCCATAGCTATGTGCTATTACATGTGCGCACATATCCAAAAGATGATAACAAGACAAAAGTTACTATCTGTTTCATAGCATTATTCGGAGCCTGAGATGTCTTTGCTCACAGAAGACCGCAGTCTTCTATTATGCATGGTACATGCATTACGGTTCATGCAGATTAATCACTGTTTGCAATCCAGGATTTGTTTTATCGTCAACCTAATGGCAGTTGAAGGGTTCTGAAAATAGTAGTATTATTGAGTCATCTGGGGATAGCCCGTGTTCGGTGACTAGATTAACAACAAAATGAGGCTTTTCTTGCAAGAAATCTTATCAATATATGGACCTTGGCCTAGCAGCGAGTTATCCACCTGTGACTGGAAAACCTGCAGATTTGAGACAGGGAAGCCTCTTTGGAAAATAGCAAGGGGAGCTGCAAACAGTGGTTAACCGTTGCATAGTGCGGATCCTCATGCGTGGGTGCTATTTCTAGGATGATGTATGAATGCCTGACAAAATTCCTTGATAGTAACTCACTTCCTTTAGTTTGGTAGCATGGAGTAAGAACTCCCAAGTGAACAGTGTAATCGGGACTGTCGAGAACAGATCAAGGGGTATTTGGTTGTTGCATAGCTCAGGTCGGAGCAGGGTGCCATATGACCTTGGACCCTGTTCTATATTATATTGATCGAAACCTCTATATGGTTCAATAGAGGACCTGCCTAGGATTCTGTTGAATGAATAATAGTACGAGGTCTGAATCCAAAGTGACGAAATTCCATCAAGCCTCTTTTTTTATTCTAGGCAACCTTATTCAACTGAGACTTTTCCCCAAAGGATGGGTGTGGGGTATGTTTTACTTTGTTCATGTGTAGGAAAATGAATGCTCAGCAAAAAGTTTGGTATATTGAATTACTGGTATCTTACGGTTCGATGGTTTTTCAACATTGATCTGATTTCCTATAATCAATCCATCATTATGGTCGTGCAGCACCTTCTAAGAAAGCCAAGGCTCCTAAACAAGAGAGTATGGAAGCACTGGAGGGGCTCGACACTCTTGCCAACCTAGCAATCTTGGGAGAAGGCGAGACACTCCCATCATCTTCTTCGGCATCTCAAGCCACAACAAAGCACCCTCGACACCGACCAGGGTGTTCGTGTATTGTTTGTATACAACCCCCTAGTGGGAAGGGCCCAAAACACAAGCAGACATGCACATGCAATGTCTGTCTGACCGTGAAGCGCCGTTTCCGCACCTTGATGCTGAGGCGCGAAAAGAAACAGTCGGAGAAAGAAGCGGAAGGTTCGCGCAAGAAGCCACAACACCAGAACCTATCACTTGCAGAAAAATCACCAGAAGACGACCCTTCACAGTGCAATAACAACACTGCAAATAGCAGCCCAAGCCAGAAAAAGATGGGTAATGATGGTTCTGATGACGAAATGAACAGGATTAAAAGCTCGGGTTCGCCTTTTAAAGGTCAGATCGATCTTAATATTCAGCCAGAGCGGGAGGAGGAGTTCTCGCCTGGGTCAGATTCTGGTGGTATGATGAGGTTGCTACATGATGCCACCCAGAAACTCAGGCAGAAAATTTCGACCTCAGACAGCTTTAGGAATTCCACAGGCGATCCTGCCAAGCTGGATCCAGATGGAGGCGAAAGGCTTGTCAGCGACGTGGTAGAGAGTGGTCATCAAGAGGTCAACGAGGATCGAGCTAAAGCTTTGGCATCTACGGTGCACGAATGAAGTATTGTATGCCTAACACGCATTGCTGTATTGATCCTGATGTAGTTTTTGCTGTGCTTCCGAGGCAGGCCTGGGACCAGTATTTGTAGTTGTACATTCACCCATTTTGAGATTGGGCTATTTTAGTTCCTGTACATAGGAAGAGAGTAGGAATTAGACCGAATGGTTGAAGGCCATTGATTTTGCTGATTAATACTCGATGTTATTGCCCCGTTCACTGTAAGAGCAAAACTGATACGCGTGCGGCTTTTCCTTCCTTTCAAACTGGTGGTTGCGCTTGCTCGAAGCAGCAGCGGACCTAACCAGCACGTTGTTTAGAACTTAAAACAGGAGACTGGATTAATACATGTTGCAGAATGCATGTTCGATGCATTGGCTCGGAGAAATTTTGGACTTGTGCATCTGTAATTTTTGAGAGAGATAAAACTAGGCGTTCGGAATGATAATGCCGCGATGAAGTTACAGTGGATATGATGAGTAAAAGCACTGAAGATTTGACAATTCTCTTTTTTTAATCCTTTCGAAAGGGCGATCCGTTTCTTACCTTCTCAAAACGATTCTTGATCAGCCGGTCGACCCTCTTCCAGCCTTCCGTTTTCTCGATACTCAGAACGAGTATCTTCACGTTCTCGTTCATGACAATCAAAGTTGGGATCTTGACCACTTCGGATTCCAATTCAAAAAGCATAGACAATACGCATTAGCCTCCAAATTTCATGATCCAACTGGTCGCACTTCGCTTTCCTTGAACAAAACCTAACATACGGCGTAGACTAAATCAGTCTCACAGGAGGGACTCTGTAACTTACCAAACCATTTTCAAGTTGTTTTGAAGATCAGAGCATCATCTCTCCCTGGCCAGCAGCAGAATAAAAGATTCTATGAAGTTTCGGAACCACGTCTTCAATATATGCTATCAGCAGAAACATAAACCCCACTAAGGTGTCGGTTGTCTGAACAGGAGCTGTTAATGGCCTACACGACCCACATTGAAGCTTGACTTTGATATTCAAGTTTCTTCTCAGATAGTTGACATTATACGTGTATCGCCATTAGCTAGCACTGGGGGTCAACCAGGTCAGTCTTAGCAACTTCCCCATCTATTTCTTCCAATTTCCAGAACTTCGGATCCCTTAGGTTTGGTCAAACTGGAAAGAATATGTAGCTTAACGTTCTCCCATTTTGGCATTGCAGGTGATAGTTCTGTTCTTCCATCCTCCTTCCTAAAGCAGGGTAAATACAGAAAGAGGAGAAGGGTCATTTGCCCCAGGCCCACAAGCCATGTACAGTTAGTTACTCTGAACTCTTCGCATTGTCAAGAGTTCACTCGGACTGACTCCATCGCAGGGAAGGGCACGAGGTAGTGACGAAAAGGGGGATTGGTGAAGATGAATGATTTGTTCTCCAATTCATTCAAGCGATACACTGACTTGAAGGAGCAGGTATACCTAGATGACACCGATTCCCAAAAGGAAACTGTCAACCTTGACAAGTTCTTCAAAGACGTTGAAAGAGTGAAGGAGGAGATGGCTCAGGTCGAGCAGCTCTACAAGAGATTGCAGGAATCGAATGAGGAGAGTAAAATCATCCATGATGGCAAAACGACCAAGCAGCTCCGGGCCCGTATGGACTCAGATGTGCAACAGGTCTTGAAACGAGTCAAAATCATCAAAGGCAAGCTCGAAGCACTTGAACATTCCAATGTAGCCGACCGCAATCTTCCTGGATGTGGCATCGGTTCATCAGCAGACCGGACCCGGACTTCAGTGGTTATTGGACTGGCGAAAAAGCTCAAAGATATGACGGATGATTTCCAGGACTTGAGGGCAAAAATGAACGTGGAATATAAGGAAACTGTGGGAAGAAGGTACTTTATGATCACGGGACAGAAGGCGGACGAAGAGACCATTGACAACCTAATATCAAGTGGAGAAAGTGAGAGTTTTGTTCAAAAAGCAATTCAGGAACAAGGGAGAGGTCAAATCTTGGACACGATATCAGAGATTCAAGAGAGGCGAGATGCAATTAAGGAGATAGAGAAAAACCTGATAGAGTTGCACCAGATATTCTTGGATATGGCTGCACTTGTGGAGTCACAAGGTCACCAACTCAACGATATCGAGTCTCAGGTTGCTCAGGCCAGCTCCTTCGTGAGGCGAGGGGCAGATCAGCTTCAAGTAGGCAAGGAATATCAGAAAAGCTCTAGGAACTGGATGTGCATTGCCGTTATACTTGGTGCTGTTATTGTCTGCTTCCTGATAATACCAATCTTAACATCAATTCAGTTAGGAAGAAAGGGAATGTGAGTGCAAAGACCCGGTTAAGCCGTGCGGTGGAGTTTTGCAGAATTCAAGGGGAGAAAATCAGCTAAGGATTTTCCCATACATGGAAGATCTATTATAGTTTTTTCTACTTCCATTTCTCTTTTCTCTGTCTTTATTGTTTCATTTCCTCTCCTTCAGTAATTCCCTAGATAACCTGATATGTACAACTTTTCGCCAAGTAAACATGGACAGAGCATCTGAATTGGAAAATGCAAGTTTGATATTCGGCATTCAAGTATATCTCATCTTTCTTTGCCAGTTTCAACTTCTCTGGTAACACCAGAAGAGAAGTCGCCAAAGCCAACAACTGGGAGTCTGGGACATGAACACAAGCAACACGTTTTTACTGAATAAAAGATCAGTCTGCTGATCAAATAGCAGTAACCAGCTTAGTTAAGCAAAGTGCCTAGGGCGATATCGGGTGATATAGAATCGTTATTGATGCTATTGCTTTATCGGAGAGAAACAAATGGCAAAAAGTCGATCAGAATGTAACCGCAGAGCATTTCATCCACCGCTTTAGTCAGACTCTGGTTTTCTTGCCCTTGCCAAGACAAATTACTGCAAGATGCAGAACTATAGCCTTCCTTTTCAATAACTAAAGATCCGGAGCATCAAGTAAAAGATGGCCATATTTCTCGTAGGTAATAGACTAATGTTTCCCATAATTGCAATGAATAACGTACCAACTAGACAGGGCCAAATTGAACTGTGGGCCCGGAACCGGCCCGGAACCGGAACCGGTTCTGGGCCGGTTTCAACCCGTTTTTTTTTTTTAAAAAAAAAGGAGGAAGCTTAGGGAAAATAGCCATTGGGCCTAGGAACCGACGGTTCCGAACCGGAACCGGAACCGGCGGTTCCACCTTTTTTAAGAACCGGAACTGCCGGTTCCCTCTAGTACCAATTATCATCCAAAGCCAGCTTGAAGCAAGAAAAGTAAAACTATTGCTTTATGTCATCCATGTAATTACCATGAAATCATCTATGAGCTCTGGTAGACCTCAAGTACAACACCTAGAGACATTTGAAGACTCAAAATAAGCAGCATGTCAACACCCCTGCAACCTATGAATTAAGCATAACTACCAGGCTCAAGGATTTGTTGGAACCACCATTACAAATATAATTTTCTTTCAATATGAATTCAACTGAAGCCAAGATTATCCTGAAAGGCAAGTATAACAAGTTTCAGCGCTCAAGACAAGAATTTTATCTTGTAAAGATGGTCCATCGGTTTCGACCCAAAAAAAAAAAAGGTCCATCTGTCATCTCCCAATCTCTATCGAGCGGAGGAAAATAATTATAACCATGCAAACATCGGAAGAAACGAAACTATCTCGAAGGGCTTCAAAATCAATAATCCCATCATCACAGATCGCATTTTACAAAATCAAAGCCATCCAGGCAAGCACTTTCTAATGGTATGATACAAGACAGGCCATAATTTTCTCTCTAACCATTATCCACAAAAAGGAGAAAACGCCCAACTTGTTTTTCCAAGCCAAAAGATATCAAGTACCGGAGTTGGGCAAAGCCGACATAAATGAATTGTATGAGGACTCCAAATCAAAGTGGAGTTGCCGGGCCTGCTGCTCTGTCAGCTCATCTGCAGCCCCCATCTTGGAGAGCCTCGAGATCCACTCCTTCATCTTTGTCTTCCCCTCGAAATCCGGAGGCAGTATGGTCAGCTTATTGAGAGAAGCAAAGAGATCTGAAAGCACTGGATGCACCTGATCCACAGCCACCATATTCAATTTAAGCGAATCCATCGCTGTGATAAAGTTCTGCACGCACTCCGCAACGATGGCAGCTGAGGTGGTTGCAGATGTAGCTGCCGCAGCCCGATGCTCCACTGTGGCGGGGACACCCGACACCACCAGGCGGTTTATGGCGGCAGGACAATCCATCTTGTAAGTATCAGCGAACCGCTCCACGCTGGGAATCGTGTCTTTCAGTGTGGAGGCCAGGGTTTTATAATGCGTAATGAGCTTTTGACACTCGATCTCGTACTCGGATGGAGGTATTATGTCACGAATATACGCCTTTTCCAACTTCTCAGTGGCTCGAATTATGGCATAGAGCTCAGCAAAGTTCTCATACATATCCCTTTCGCGCTTGTCATTCCACAGCTTTACCTCCATTTCAGGTGGACAGATCGGCGTGCAGATTTACTCGTTATGCTAGGGGGCTAACAGAGCAAGTGGGAATCCCTGGAAGGGCGGGAGGACTGGAGAAGATAACAGGACACGCGCAAAAACCACGCCTTCACCGATAAATCAAATGCCAAGAAAAGAAAAAATTACTGACGGAAATGCTTATAAGTACTATCTAAGTAGAAACACCAACAATTGATACGCTTGATAAACATAAACACGAAAAGTGATGCGCACGTCCATATGATCAAGCAAAGCCAATGGCAACAACTCACAAGCTTCATTGCTTCCAAAAAAATCATAAACAAAGGGCAAAAGTAAAACAGAACCAAGTGTTGAATGCCGAAATCAGAACCTTGCAATGTCATCTCAAGCAAGCAAGGCCGACCCGGATCACCACTCAGAGACACCATCAGCGTGATCATAGCCAGGCGTACCCTATGGAGCTAAACTTAACAAAGTGCAATGACATCGATTTCAATGAGAAAACTCAAAGAAACGTCTTTCAATCTCAACCACGTCCTATGCAACCACAGACTCACGATCATCAACAATGATCACCACCATCGTCACGAGTCATCAGAGCGATGCTAAACCCAGATCCAGACTCCTCTGTAACTGGAGATTCATCTCATATCATCACCACCCAAAAGGACAATTTAAAAACCCAGGTGCCACAAGAAAGCATCTTTCACGAGACAGAGAGAGCTTACAGAGAGGGAGAGAGGGAACGCAGCTGGGTCGTCGTGAATACCGCCGTCGTGGGAACTGCAGAGAAAGAGAGAGAGAGAGAGAAAGAGGTTGCGGTTGCGTGTGGATTTGCTGAGGTGATTTAATAACGCCGACGCCATTTTTGGACAATCTACTTTGTACCGGTTGGGGCCCAAATTACGTTTGTGTCCTCGGTTGGGGACCGGCCCGGTCCGACCGGTTGTAGCCCCGTCACAGAAAGGCGGCCAGGCGGGTCATCTTAATTGGTCCCCGGCCACGTTGGAGTCGATCTTATTTGTCGACAACAATTCCTTCCTATAAAAAGCCGGGTCGAAGATCTCCTTCAATCGAATGCGAATCCATTCGGTCGCTTCCTCTTTCTCTCTATTCCTCAGAACCGGTGGTTCACTCGCTCGCTCGTTTAGTATTGCTAACAATTATGAAGAGATGCGTGTCGCCCGTGCATTGAGTTCGGAGCACGCGCATCATTCTGAGCCCTCTAATCGACATTTCGAGATAATGCGAATCTCATCGTGTCCGGCCTTAGACCGAAGCGAAAATTGAATGAGTGTGAAATGGAGGGAGGTAAATTACATCGGCCGGCCAATTTATAAATCCCCTTTGCTCACGGTACCGAAGCATAGTGCAATTGTATGAGATATGGCGTAAAATTCTATCTTGTCTTGTCAACGATTTCGATAAAAAAAAATAATTTTGTGACAAATACTAAAGAATTTTTTTGATAGAAAGTTTAATAGGGAATCAGCTTAGATTTTTGGGCCGAAAACCTCTTGATAAAGAACAATGTTCTTTCCGTTTTTTTCTTTTTTTTTTTGGAAGAAAATTTGATTTACAGTTGTTTTTTCAGTGCACATTTCTTTTTGGATCGAGTTTTTTCAGTGTACTGTTTTTTTTGGGGGGGTCAAAAAGGTTCTTCAGTGTACTTTGAAAAAGAAACGGAAAGAGCTTTCCATGCTCATATTTTACTTCCAAAAACTATTCTCCCCATTATAATAATATTTTATTCCTAATAGAGCATATTAAGATGATGATAGTAATACATGAAGCAACATAAAAAATGCCATAAAAATAGGAATTACAAATAATTACCAAGCATACTTAATCGTGAGCATGGTTCTGGAGTAAAACTTGAAACCTAAAACCGGACCGATGGGGTAACTGTCCGGTTCCAAGTTTCAAGGTATGGAAGGTAGGTTTTAGGTTTCAAAAATTGGAAAATCTATTCTGACGGGTAAGTTTCGGGTTTCAAGTTCTAGGTAGGTGAAACCTAGAACCTAGAACACTTTTTTTGCAATTTTTTTTACGTATATGTTTTTGCATTATCTTGCATTATTCCACGTTGTCCGATGACGAATGTACGATCTGGAACGTCCGAGCAATATTTATGACTGAAACTTTTACTTCGTTAATGTTTCATTTATTCGTGTGTCTAAAATATGAGTTGTGGTCAGTGAATTGTAGCAACAAGAGATGATCATTAAATGTGGTGATCATTCACCGCAATAGTTAAATTAAAAATACTCGTGGAACTTGAAAAGACCGTGGAGCCGACCTTGAAACTTGCGATATGATATGCTTAAGGTTTCAAAGTATGCATGATATGTTCCGAGTACCAAAAAATAAGAAACCCATTATGATGGGTAGATTTCAATTTCTATGTATAACCTACATGCGAGAATGACTCTTCATTCCATAAAAGTAAAGGAAAAGCGATATCACGGCAAACAAAACAAAAAGGTTAATTTTACGATAATCGGATTTTTACAAAATATTTTAACATTTATAGTGTTCGTGAAAAAAATAAAAATAGCTCAAACTCCGAAGCCCTCTTCTTCCCGCATTTCCACCGTTGAGAGAGAGAGAGAGAGAGAGAGAGAGATGCCATCGTTGCGGATCCCAAATTCGTCGTCGTCCTCACAGGAAAGACTAGGGCTTTTCCACACCCCAGTCTCGCCTCGTTCATGGCGTGCCTTCGTTGATTCGCCGGCGAGAGAAAGAGAGACGACTCTCCCCCCGTTCGCCGGACTCTGAACTTCCGATTGAACCAGGTCCCCCTACTTCTCTCCCCCTCTCTCTCTTTCTAGGTATCATTGCTGCAGCTTCACTCTTCGAGCTTCCGTTGAGCCGGTATCGTTTGAAAGAGGGTCTGTTCTTGTTTCCCCCCTCTTGGGTTTTTGAGGGTTGTGGTTTTCGAGCGCTACTTCGAGATGTCGATACCTAAGGAGCTATACCCATCGCAAGACGACCTCCTCTACGAGGAGGAGCTCCTGCGAAACCCCTTCAGCCTGAAGCTGTGGTGGCGCTACTTGATTGCGAGGTCCGGCTCCCCTTTCAAGAAGCGCTTCATCATCTACGAGCGTGCCCTAAAGGCCCTCCCCGGCAGCTACAAGCTGTGGCACGCGTATCTCCGCGAACGCCTCCAGATTGTCCGTAACTTGCCCATCACGCACTCCCAGTACGAGACCCTGAACAACACGTTCGAGAGGGCGCTGGTGACGATGCACAAGATGCCCCGGATTTGGATCATGTATCTGCTGACGCTCACGGAGCAGAAGCTGATCACCCGCACGCGGAGGACGTTCGACCGGGCGCTCTGTGCGCTCCCGGTCACGCAGCATGATCGTATCTGGGAGCCGTATCTGGTGTTTGTCAGCCAGAGGGGCATGCCGATCGAGACTCCTCTCAGGGTTTATAGGAGGTACTTGAAGTATGACCCCTCTCATATTGAGGATTTCATTGAGTTCTTGGTTAATTCTAGTCTTTGGCAAGAGGCAGCGGAGAGGCTGGCGTCGGTGCTGAACGACGATCAGTTTTTCTCCATTAAGGGGAAGACCAAGCATAGGTTGTGGCTCGAGTTGTGCGATTTGCTCACAAAGCATGCTACAGAGGTTTCTGGTCTTAATGTTGACGCAATTATAAGGGGTGGGATTAGGAAGTTCACTGACGAGGTCGGGCGGTTGTGGACATCGCTCGCTGAATACTATATCAGGAGGAATTTACATGAGAAGGCAAGGGACATATTTGAGGAGGGTATGAAGACGGTGATTACCGTGAGAGATTTCAGTGTGATATTTGATGCTTATGCGCAGTTTGAGGAGAGCATGCTCGCGTACAAGATGGAAAACATGGATCTGAGTGATGAGGATGAGGATGAGGAAGACGGAGATGGAGAGGATGGGGTACAGGAGAACGGGTCTGAAGAGGAGGAAGATATCAGGCTGGATGTGAATTTGTCCGTGGCCAAGTTTGAGAAGAAGATCCTTGATGGGTTCTGGTTACATGATGATAAGGATGTGGATTTGCGGTTAGCTCGATTGGAGAATTTGATGGTGCGCAGGCCAGAATTAGCAAATAGTGTTCTCTTGCGACAAAATCCCCATAACGTGGAGCAATGGCACAGGAGGGTAAAGCTGTTTGAGGGTAATCCCTCCAAGCAGATTCTTACATACACGGAAGCCGTGAGGACTGTAGATCCGATGAAAGCTGTTGGAAAGCCTCACACGCTTTGGGTAGCCTTTGCTAAGTTATATGAGGCCCACAAAGATATTGCTAATGCGAGAGTGATATTTGACAAAGCAGTGCAGGTCAACTACAAGGCTGTTGATCATTTGGCCAGTATTTGGTGTGAGTGGGCCGAGATGGAATTGAGGCATAACAACTTCAAAAAGGCACTTGAGTTGATGAGAAGGGCTACTGCGGAACCGTCAGTTGAGGTCAAAAGAAGAGGTACTCTCTTTGTTTTCTTGTCTACCTGTATCCTTTCCAAATGCTTAATGTTACTGCATTGCAGCTGTGCTGTATGTTTTGTTTCATTTAAGTTCTCCTTCAGTTATTTTGGGCTGTTCCGAAGGCCATTGAAGTTTTATGAAAATGGCCGATGTACATGTAGTTTCCTATCGACAATGTAGTTTATCATTTGCTCCAGTGGAATGAAATGCTATTAATTGTGCAATCATATGAAACTCGAGAAGAGACTGCCCTATGCATATAATTAAATACCGAAACCAGACTGTGAATTTAATTAGCACCTGTCATCCAGGGGATCATGTCATAGGCACACAATTTGGTCAACTGCATCCTGCTTTTAAATCTAGTTTTCCTTAAACAAGTCTTTTTGGATCCTGTGATGTGTCCGCGCGACAAAGTTCTGTTGTTTGATAGCTAATATGGCTTATGATGACAAGCACAAGTTTGGCTTTTTCCCTTTTTTATTAGCAAAAAAATTCTCTCTTTTAATTATTGGTTAACCTCTCCGGATTGCAAACTGAAACATTCTGAAGCACAATGTCATTCTCTCTCAAAATTTCAACTGCGATGAAAAAAAAATCATGCCCTCTTTGCTCTATAAAAAGAACATTTAGCTATTCATTTCTGAGAAACCATTGTCTGGACAATTATTGGTGGTGATGTTAGAAAGGAAAATGAACTTCTGTCAAAAGCCATGTGGGGGCTCGGAATCGGCACACTGAATGTAATTGGTTTGTTTGTTTTTGTTGCAGTGGCTGCTGATGGAAATGAACCAGTTCAGATAAAGCTGCACAAATCATTGAGACTGTGGACATTTTATGTGGATTTGGAGGAGAGCCTGGGTACCTTGGAGTCCACACGTGCAGTCTATGAGCGTATTTTAGATTTGAGAATAGCCACTCCACAGATAATAATCAATTATGCAGTTCTGTTGGAAGTATGAATTCATTTTGACAACCTACTTCGTCTCTCCTTGCTCTTATCTTTGGAGACATCACACTAATGTTTTTTTTTACGTGCAGGATAACAAGTATTTCGAAGATGCATTTAAGGTATATGAAAGAGGCGTCAAGATATTTAAGTATCCCCACGTGAAAGATGTATGGGTCACTTATCTCTCTAAGTTCGTAAGGAGATATGGAAAGACGAAACTGGAGCGGTCAAGAGAGTTGTTTGAGCACGCTATTGAAATGGTATGTAAATTAATTTTTCATATTAGCGTGGTTGGTCCATATTTTTCTGTTATTGAGATGTGGCTGCCCTGCTATTTAAATTATTGAGCGATGGGGTGGTGCAGTACAGGTTTTCATATTTCCAGCTTTTTTTCTTTCGTCTTCCTTGAGTTACTTGTTGGAGGGATTTTTATTTTTTATTTTTTCCGTTTAAGGAGTACTGCTGAAGAGATTGTTGTATGATAGATGGTATTCTTAGGGAGTTTTACAAAGCAAGCTAATATCTTGGGTGTAGGTACTTCAGTTTGTTTGCTATTGACAAATTTCAAATAGACGAAGAAATTTAGTCTTAACAAAGTGGGGCTGTGAGTGATGCTATTGTGATGATTCAGTAGGACAGTTCATTGGAAAAATTCTTGATAAAAGAGACAAGTTTGTCCTGATTGTGTAGGCTTTGACTTGTGATTTAAATCACCTGCCCCAGTGTGTTCTCATCAATCTGCATGCATTTGAATCACTGTAGACAAAGATGAAAGATTTGACTCCACGGACTGGGATCATTAATAGTCTTACTCTCGAGTGATGTAATTCCGTACAGATTGGTTTTCGTCTCATTCGTTGGAAGAATTCTGTTAATGGCACTCCTTACACTACGATTGCATGAGTCATTGTTTCTTGATGTATTTGTTTTCAGTAGCAAATGAATTTATAGCATATGAATCTTACTCGTTTCCTTGGATAGTTTTTAACTGTTTGTCAATCTAGGGGTGAATTTGGCAATAGCGCTATCATAAAATTGTTTAGCCAATCTGTGTATGTTTGTTTTCATGGATTCTGTTTTAATGGTTAAGTGATGTCATACTTTGATGTTATATACCTATAATCATTGAACTAATCCTGATAATTGATTACGTGTCATTTTACTTCTGCCCATTAGACCCCTTCTGATCAAGTAAAGCCTCTATACCTTCAATACGCGAAATTGGAAGAGGAGTATGGTCTTGCGAAGAGGGCAATGAAGGTGTATGATCAAGCCACTAAGGCCGTGCCTAGCAATGAGAAGTTGGCAATGTACGAAATTTACATAGCACGAGCAGCGGAGATATTCGGTGTCCCAAGAACAAGAGAGATCTACGAGCAAGCGATAGAAAATGGGGGTCTTCCTGACAAAGATGGGAAGGCGATGTGCTTGAAATATGCCGAGCTCGAGAAAAGCCTGGGTGAAATAGATCGTGCTCGTGGAATTTATGTGTATGCATCCCAATTCGCTGACCCAAGATCTGATGTTGATTTTTGGAACAAGTGGCATGAATTTGAGGTGCAGCACGGGAATGAAGACACCTTCCGGGAAATGCTTCGTATTAAGCGCAGTGTTTCTGCAAGCTATAGCCAGGTATGCTTTCAGAAATCTCTTTCTTCTCTTGTGTTTTCTATTATTTATAGATGAATATTTTCTTCTGGAGAATGTAAGACATCGTTCTTTTGCTCTATTGGCCATTATGATGCTTGCTTCTGTTTCTCTTTAAATTTTGATTATCAAAGTTATTTTTCCATGAAGGTGACTTCAGTCTGTGATGAACTTAGTAGTTGGTGTTCCTGGAGGAAATGAATAAAGAGCTTGCATGCCAAGCGGCTGAAACAACTTGGGCTATTTTCTGCAGCAAGAAGCCATTTAGCATTGAAACTTACCAAAATTTTAAAAAGTTAATGATAATCTGTGTCTGAAATAAGTGGTAAGAAAGGGCAAAAAAGAGTCAACTGCATGATTTAAGTCTAAATAGCTTAATATGGGACTCAAATGATTTACAATCTGTTACATAACCAACTTCATGAGCAAATCTCTCTTTCTATTCTTACATTTTTTAGGGTTAGCCCCTTTGGATACTCCTGCTTGCTCTCTGCACAACATCATCATGTTAATGGAAGTCTTGCTTTTTTAACATTAATTTTTGCCTTTTCCCCGTACTCTTCAGACACACTTCATTCTGCCCGAGTATGTCATGCAAAAAGACCAGAAGCTGGATCTTGATGATGCAAGAGACAAATTGAAACAGGCTGGTGTTTCCGAGGATGAGATGGCCGCTCTCGAGAGGCAGCTTGTGCCTTCAGCCAACGACGTTGCCACGAAAGAAGGGAGCCGAAAAGTTGGCTTTGTGAGTGCTGGAGTAGAATCTCAGGCAGATGGAGGGATAAGAAGTAATGTGAACCAAGAGGACATCGAACTGCCGGATGAAAGTGACTCGGAAGAAGAGGATAGAGTTGAAATCGCGCAGAAGGACGTGCCATCGGCAGTTTTCGGAGGGTTGGTTCGGAAGAGGGAAGACTCCGAAAAGGATGAGGAAGGCAAAGATGGTGAGAGCCGTCTTGGCGCCCTGGAGAGAATCAAAAGACTGAAAAAAGCATCCGGCTGATGTAGCGATCGACTCGAGCATGTCAGTATTTAGATGAAATTTTTGACCAATTTCTGTAATCAAAAGTTGAAATGTGTACCAGAGTTGCTCCTTGTACTGAAATTTTCAGATGATGTATTCTAGGGCTTTGCTGTGTCAAATCCTTTCATTTTTCTGGTTTCACAGTTGTATACCCCTCGAGTATTTAAAATGTTTCTTGGGTACATCTTGTGAGGACAAAATGCCTCCACTGCTCGCATCACAATTTTGAATCGGAGTCTCCTGGAAATTTCATCTAGTGTTATCAGCTGTTTTTACACCTGTAGGATGTCTAACCGAGTCTCATGTTTTGTGCTTTGGATCCCCTTCTTTGATCAATCATTTTGAGGTCTGACTTTAGCAGATCATGTTCAGTTTTCTAATGAAATCGAGTTTGAATGTTAGTTCAAAGCGAGTCAGAGTTCCATATTTTCCGTCTTCATTTCTTATGCCGGGCCCAGTTTCTGTTTCCTTTTGTCTTTTTATTTGATTTAACGACCAATTCTTAAGCGCAAAATTATTAGTAGAATTTCACAGGAAAAAAAATGAAAAATTCGGAAAAATTAGTAAAAATTTATAGAAATTCTAATTTTAATCAGACTTGATTCATGGCAATTTTGTCAACCCTAAGGATTATAAAATATCATAGTCTGATTGCCAATATAAAACACATTAGGCACATATGAATATTGATGGTTATACTTGGTTTGACAGCCCGAATCTATGCGCAGCCGCCTCTTGATGGCAACGACACAGTTTGTGCAACCAATCGAGCACATTGTCATTGACAAAAACTGCGGAACGGTCTACTTTTGGCATTAAGGTTTTCATGCAGAGAGGAAGGGGAGTAATTGGAAACAGTCCTCATGCGCAAGACCTCAAGGTTTAATCTGACATTTGACATATTAAGAATGCGTAAATCCTATTGTCAAAGGAGCTTTCAACAGAACAGAACCAAAAACAGAGACCTGAACAAAAAGCGTCCGGAGCGCAAAACGTACACATACACCAGATTGTAGAGTCCCATTTTCTGAAGATACTTATTCACTAAATGCAAATGCGAGATCACCACAAAATCGCTAATTCTATGATCTCTATAGCTCGCCGATAATGGAACCATGTCTTTTCACTTTTCAGAGCTCTAACTCTAGCACGGAAAAAATGAGTTCATTATCTCTCTGATCAACTGAAAAGACAGTTAAGGGAGTAAGGACATCTGCAGGTAAATGCCGTCCTCGTCGATAACGAATCCTCTTGCACAATTTCAGAACTTGTCTTGCGGATTGTAAAGTAGAGTCTGAAACAGCCTACACACTGGAAGTTGTGTGTCCTCTTCGCTGATGTCAGAGTATTACAGAGAAGCATTGCTATTGTCATTGGACCAACTCCCCCTGGAACAGGAGTGGTGGCTGATGCTACTTTACACGCCTCCTCATAGCAGACATCTCCAACTAGCTTGTAACCCCGAGAGCTTTTTGAATCCTGCTACAAGCACCAAAGATAAAGGTCAGCAAACACGTACGCTTGAAAGTGTCCCCAATATGAGCCGGTACTATTCAACCCTTACAGTTCTGGTGACAAGTTGGCTTTCGAAATGATAACCCAGTCACAATACACCTATAATCTATTGTCTATGCAATTCGACATTTATCTTTACCACCACATGTATCTGTACAGACTGATCAAACCAACAATGGCTTCCATGCTAATCTCCACACAACTGACAGAGATAAGCTACAATAGTCATCTTGTAAATGGTAAACGTGAATAAAATTACCTCAACTGGGTTGATCCCGACATCAATAATCACTGCGCCGGGTTTGATCCAGCTCCCTCTCACCATGTTGGGTTGCCCGACAGCTGCAATAATGATGTCTGCCTCTCTGGTGATCTCCTCGGGATTTTGTGTCCGGGAATGGACAATGCTGATGGTTGCATCTTCCCTCTAGAAAAAGAGGGGTAAGGTTTATAGCAGATGAAGATAGATAAATTTCTTAAAGATGACATTATTTGACGAGATAGAAATATACCTGAAGCAGCAAAGCGGCAGGCATCCCAACGATATTGCCTCGGCCAATCACGACAGCTCTCTTTCCCTTAATACCAATACCGTATCTATGCAATAGCTCTATGCAACCTTTAGGAGTGCAAGGCACAAACAGGGGTTCTCTACCTCTCATAGCAAGTCGACCAATGTTGAGTGGGTGAAAAGCGTCCACATCTTTCTCAATACTTACTGCATTCAGGATACTCTGCTCATTCATATGCTGGAAAAACGACGACTTAGCTGATAAAACTCTTGCAGAACAAGAAAGATGCCATTTAATTTATATACATGCAGACAGGCCCAGGCGCCTTATTCCACAGTCCAACAATCTCCTGGTATGTGTTCAACAAAAAACAACTGCCCGATACACAACTCAATAAAGCAACATTAGGTTATGAGGAGGATCTAAAAGTTCTGAGCACCCTAGTGTCCTGGGCCAACAAAAAAAAAAACGAAAATATCATGGAAAAATACAGGTCATTGTAAGCTCCTCCGACAAGAACATCAAAATTCACCTTTTAATGAACCCTCCACTAGCAAGAATAATGATTTAAGCATAGAAACTCGAGTTGTTCACGCTACATGAATTAATTGGGACGGAAGCAAAAGGAGTTAGCATTGGAACATACTGAAGGCAATGGCAACTGGACAAGAATGCCATGAACCAAAGGATCATCATTGAATCCTGTTATAAACTTGAGCACTTCTTCTTCTTTTGAGTCTGCAGGCAAATGCACTTCAAAGGAGTTAATCCCCACAGACTCGCAAGCCTTCTTCTTGTTGGGTACGTAAGTCGCAAAATCCTTCCTGTCGCCAACAATAATCACTGCTAACCCTGGTGCAACCCCAATTGCCTCCTTCATTCCAGATACTTCAGCTGATATCTCATCTCTGATTAGTTTTGAAACATATTTCCCATGAATCACTTTGGCACAAGCCTCACTGGCCACTGCAGCATTGCACACACGATTAATCAATACACACTTTCGGACATGGCATGAAAAAGGTCCAAAAAGAGCTCAAATTTCAATTAGAGAATAGGAACAAATTTCAATCTATATTCACGGAAAGCAAAATCCTTTCGGACCAAGAAAAGTTCTCCAGCCACCATTTTGCTGAAATTCGCCAAAATCACGGATTTGTGAGCCATGTCGGCAATTCTTGATAGGTGATTATGATCTTTCAAATATGTCAGCAATTTTACGTCAGAAAAATTCCATCATCTTGCTACATTTCACGTCCTTCTACTCATTTTTTTTTTTTTGGTAAGGATTATATTATCAGGCAAGACGTCCTTCTACTCATTGTGATTTCTAAATCCATAAAACGTAAAAATAAAAGATAAAAAAAAAATAATTCATGAAACGGATTAGATTTCATCTTCTTGTACCACTCGGAAAGCACTGCAACAAACGAATGGAAAACAAAAAGAAAATCCACTACCCAAAACAAATCCTACAATTCGCACTTCACGAGCATTCAAGAAAAGCCCTGTTGAGCTTGAAAACTAAAGCTCCATCTCAAGATCAAGGAGATCAGGCGAAGAAAAGGAAAAAAAAAAACGACACGAAGAGTATCCGAAATAGGGACCAACCCAGAAGTGGGGTAGAAGCGCGGACGGCGAGGGTCCTGAAAGAAGGGACCTTTGAGGCACAAGAACGGTGGGGCAGCGACAACCGGGGGGCCAAAACGGCGGCGTCCCGGCGGAGGCTCATGGGGAAGAAGCGAGACGCGGTTGAAGTCGAACACTCGCTGAGCGCCATCCTCGGGGTTTCTCCAAATGGGAATCGTGTCGTCGTATGGAGTCTACGTCAGCAAGACCAGCTTCCCAGTCCGAGGTTTTTTTAGAGAGTCCAAGAGAGACGGTTTTACAACTCGCGAGGTTGTAATTAATTGAGTCTCAAAATTTTGGAAAAGTGGAAATTAAGTTTTAAAATTTGGCAAATTAGTAAAATCGAGCTACTTCGTTAACCTCTTGTTAAGTTGGTTCACAAAAAAATTGGAGATAAAAACAATTTATTACTTCCTTAACGCACGTGAGGCACGTCTGATGCCGTATCAAGAAAAAAAAAATTATAAGTTTACAAAGCACAAAAAAAAAAATAAAATTGAAAGCTCTTTGCTTTCACGCGTGAAACGAATGCATTTGATTAACTCTCATCACCCATCACATTTTGACTCGATAAGAGAAAATTACGGACCAGCTCTTGACAACCTACATCCGAATATGGTTATTGTGAACTTTCGTCTCGTCATCGAGTTAAGACGAGATGGCCGCCCTTCGATAGGCGGCCTTTGCGGGGCTTGACCGGCACCACCGCCGCCGTGGCGGAAGACGGGAGCCGAAAAGTCGGCTTCGCGAGTGCTGGATGTGGAATCGCAAGTCGCAAAACTCTTCTCGATCTCAAACCAACATAAACCGATTAAACAAAAAATAAAAGGAAATGAAACAAGAGCAAAAAATTCAAAAAGAAAAATTAATTTGCCCTTTGGAATCATGCTTCGCACCACTACTACGAACCCCGGTTCATCATCGCCTTGCACTGATTCAAAGACTCCTGCCTCTGCAGCCTCATTTCCTCGTTGAACTTCCGTATGAACGCCTCCACCCGGCGGTTCAGCTCGTCCTGGCTCGGCGACGCCTCCTTCCCAGCCGGCGACGGCGGCGACGTCGGCAGCTGATTCGTCCGGTCCTTCAACGTGTCCGATTTCCTCATTGCCGGCCGGGGCTGATCGAGCGGGTCCATCGGATGGCCCCGGTTCTCCCACGTCTCGGACTTACTCAGGCGGCGCCTCGCCAGCGGCATCGCTCGGCCGTCGGTGATGGCCTTCCACGCGTTCTCGAGCGTCTCTTGTCGTTTCAGCTTGATTACTCCCAGAGCTTTTCAATCAAACAAAATCATCGGCAATCGGCATTCTGCGTTACTCTTTTTCATTTAGAATTTAATTTGAACTGAGCAAAAGCGTACCTTCGGGGCTGGCTTTGGACGGCCTCCGGTGAACGAATCTCGAAGAAACCAGCGGTTTCTCCGGCGCGGGGAGGCGCTCCGCCGACACCTCCGGAGAATTCGTCCTCCTCGCCGCCGGCGTCCACGTGGACCTCGAAATCACAAACTCCTCATCTTCCTCTTCCTCCTCCACGCGGTCTCCATGTCCATCTCCACCTCCACCTTCAGCTACCAATCGCTCCGCACGCTCCGCCTCAGAAACCCCAGCCGCCCCGCTCTCCTCGTAAACGACGTTCTTCCACGGCGAGGGGCACACTACTCCATCGGGAGGCAAAACGAAAACGTAGCCACGGTCGCCGGACGACTCCGCCGCCGAGATCACCCGTGCCTCCTCCCCCTCCTCCACCTCATGGCAGTTGCCTTGGAGCTTGAAGGAAGCCACGATGGTGGCGATGATGCCGTTGACGACGAGGTAGATGTAGGGAGGCTCGAGCCACGAGAGAAGCGAGAGCCACAGGAGAGGGATCTGGACCCTCGCGAGCTCGGAGATCGATGGGGCGGAGAGCTTCATCGCCAGAGCCGCCGAGAGCACGGCGGCCGACACGGCCACCCCTTTAGCCGAGAGCACCCAAGCGCTCGAAGATGCCGCCATTGCTGGTGCTGCGTGGAAGCTTTGAGCAAGAGAGAGCTCCGAGAGAGAGAGAGAGAGAGTGAAGATGGAAATGGCCAAAAGCGCTCGAGTCCGCGTCATAAAGTCGTTTGTTTTTACGGGCGCGAGGTTTCGAGCCATTCCTGGCCGTTGGATGTGGTAATAGACGGTGGATGAGGAAATCTCGGAAAAGTAGGAAATAAAGTTGGCTCTTTTATGGGGAAATGTTGAGTTCATTAAATGCGCCTTCAAAATATGAAAACTGAATTTCTTTGATTTGTTTTTTTTGTTGTTGTTGCATTTTATTTCTTGCAAAGTAAAGAAAATATGTTAATCTAACATTTTACAAGATTGAATTTGCGTGTTTCAATTCTTTTTTTTTTCGCCATACGAGTTTATTACCCTCTTCTTATTTTGAAATAGCGTGGAAACTCATGCGCCGTAATTAATCAAATTACACCATTATGTAATTGGAAAAATCTGAAAAAAAAGAAACGTACTTATATTCCAAAGACCAAAAAAAAAAAAAAAAACGGGTGCTTTTATTCGAGGAACAAAAATGATTACGGTTATCTTTTTTATTCGAATGATTCTACGTGGCAATTGATGCGCTTGACGGCACTTACACGATAAGGTGGTGGCGTGCATCTTTTTGTGTTATTAAAAAATTAGAATCGTTAGTATGAATGATTGCAAATTCAAAAAAAATAAATTTTCATTCAAAGATAAAAAGAGAGGAAAAATGAGGATGTGGAGGGGGATTTGGCCATCTTTGTCTCGGTGATTTTCCTCTCCGGAGTAGGTGCGTGCTTTTATCATTTTCGACGGCATGCATGTAAATCTACGCACAATAATCGATCGAACTAGGCCATGTCGCCGATTTATTAATAACCCTCCAAAGATACTAATCCAGATTAAAATCCGAGAAAGATGTGAATTACCAACTTTAAATATGAAAGATCATTTTTCTGAAGTGAGTCCCAAATTAATGTCTTTAGGAAAACTTTATTATAGTTGTTAAATTATTATTTATGAGGAGTAATTATGATGAAAGCCGCTTTGTTGGAGTTGGCAACTCTACAAACCAGTGGAGGACGAACGAGGGGGGGCCATTCAAAAAGTCGGTGGGACGGTCGGCTGCGTCTGTCCTCGTAATATCCTGCGAGGAACGCAACGGTCGTTTTTATGACCGTTGCACACGAAAAGCGTCGTGCCTTTTCTAATATTCAAATCATATCACGTGCTCCCGCACGTGACCTAAAATCCCTCTCGTGCCCAGGACCCGCAGACCGGAGTGTCATCGCTGCCACTGAATTTTTTCGAGACTCGTGGGGCATAAAAAAAAATTGGAGCGCACTTATTTTACGAAAAACGAATAGTTTCAAACAGATATATTTCTTTAAAAATAATCTTTTATATTGCTTACAAAAATAAATGGCCGAAAAATATTTTCGTCATTCATAAAAATGTTTATACGTTAATTGTTGTTGATAACGAATTCATTGACTAATTATTTCAAACGACGTAAGATATTATTTTGAGGAAAGTATTTTCAAATAATTCATTTTCTGCCAAGCAAAACGCTCCCTTAAACTCATATGATTGACGATCACGATCGACCCGATTATTCGATGTGCAACGGATTAGATCGTAGTATTAGTTACATCCGTGATTGAAGAGAAAGGTTATTGAACTTTGTTCATAAGAATAAATAGAATGAGGGGACTAAGTTGACCCGAAAAGGGCGACTACTTGTCCAAACCAGCGTAACCCAATCCGACCCATTTTTGGATTTCATAGTAGTATTAATTTGTTGAAAATCGAGAAAGATGAAAAATTCCGACGAATATCTTGACTAGAAATTCGAACCATGAGGGAGTATATCTACGCATATCATGTCACTAGAGATGCCATCCTTTGTATTAGATGAGTACAAAGGAAATTAGCCAGAACCAATGGATTTTGAAAGCCAAACACCCAACAGAAAAAAAAACATGAAACAAAGACAATGGAAGTCCTAAATCGTCCTATTAGTCACTTTATCCCTAAAACTTATTTTAGGTCATTTAAGTCTTAAAAGTTAATCCGGTTTGTCACTCGAGTTCTTCCGTTACTGGAGATAGTTTCAAGTGGATGGGAAGTGTACGCATCAAAAATAAATTTAGAAAAAATATTGAAAAATGAAAAAGAGGACAATGGGAGAGAGAAGCGTCGGGCAGTTAAGGGCTTCGATAGGGGCGGTGGCACTGAGGGTTGGTAAACCCTCACTAGGGCCAAGGCGACGAGCGCCTGGCTCTCATCAGGATGCCGATGAGGGCAAGCAGTCCCTTGCCGGGTCGTGGGAGGGTTTCGTGGCCCCAACCCAGGGGCGACGATGTTGTCTATGTGCAGCCTGAGCCCGACACTCAGTCTTTATTTTTATTTTTTCATTTGAAATTTGAAGGCTTTTCAGTTTAGTTTTCACTTTAATATTTTTTTTTTCTCATTTTTCAATTTTTCAACAATTTCTGTTGTGGCAAGAGTAAAACGACGTGTTTTTGTTCTTGAAGAAGTTTAATTATCACGTTAACAGCCGCCACATGTATTGAAAAAAAGATGAGAAATTTTTGCCGTGCGATTTTCTGTCCACTAAAAACCAACGGACGTAACATGGAAGTCCTAAGCAAAAGTCATAAGCAAGTTTTAAGACTTAAAAAGGAACGAAAAGAGAGTTTTTGGATTAAAGTGATGGATCGAAACAAGTTTTAGGACTTCCACTATCACCACCGAACTTCAACTTTTGCTCCTGCGAAAAATAAACCGACCCCACAACTTTTCCATACAAGTAAGTTTAAGTGGCAGTTCACATGCAAACGATGATGTTTCGTACAAATGACATAAAAAATTTGGATGGGGGAGGAAAAAGGCCAAAAAGCATCAGTGTATTGCATGATGTGCATGGATGATAATCATTTATATCAGCTTCTTCATCACAAACGAGTACCTCACAATCTAACCATCGGTCCTGTCTTTTAGGCGTAGCAATTAACTCCTCAAAATACTCGCACCGTCTCCGATTGTGGCATTAAGAGGTCAAATCTTTCCACCATTTCTTTCCAGGCGCCAGGAAATGCTGTCATTGGCTCATTAGCAGACCGTGTTCGAGATTGATGGTAAGTGGCGTTTCTGTCGCCACAGTGCGGGCATGTCACTGCAAACAGGAAACGGATTGGCCAACCCTCTCCTCCAGTGACAACAACAGCTTTCAGACTAACACGAGAAGAATCTCAAGGCCACACAATATGAATAGTTCCATAAGGTTTCTTTATCAACATTACGAAGGTATACAAATAAAAAGTACCCAAATCTATCAGAACACCAAATGCAAGAGACAACTGGCAAACTAGAGACAGACAGTACATTGTTTTCAAGTTCAACACAATGATGTAAGCATGAAAAACATTCAAAAGTCCCAACTACACCTAAAATGAATCTTGGCAGTCTTATCAATTTGCCACCATAATCGAAGGAAACAAAGAGTGCTGCTCTTGCTTGCCAAGTTATTGTTCGGCTTCTTTGAAGTAAACAATTTCTTATTTAGCTTACATGAACAGATAATCTCTTTGCCAGCTGTGATTTACGGTGACATCTTAAATAAAAAAGCCTTATTTATGAAAAAGAACTCAAAGTTGTAAGGGAATGAAAAACAGACCAGTATTGGAGGGCCATTTCTCCCATCTTGTGTGTTCTTTTGAAAAGTCAGGCTTTATCTTTTTCCTAACCAGATCTTGTTTCCTCCTTATCTCAACCTGCAATAGAAAGGTCATCCAGAGACATATGTGAGGGCAAGCAACAAGAGAAACAGAGCAATGCATACCTTTGCTCTCAATGTCACATAGGACACGAAGGGCAGAAATATCTTGATGGACGGTTTCTGTGAGGCAACCTGCAACAACTTTCCACAAGTCGGGCAAAATACCATTTGTCGTTCCTGTGCACAATATTTATCATCCTGAGGACAGTGGATAAACTTAACTCCCGTATTGGCACAGGAGAGCCACAATATCATCAGTTACGGAATTTGCATCCTATAACATGACAGCAAAAGAAATCTATTTGCCTTCTATCAGAAAGTTCAGTTAAGAACTTCATTTTCAATTCAGCAATTGAACTAAACATAAAAGGAACTATAGTTATAAACAGTAAGCACAATTGCTAGTTAGAGAAAGCATGCACCAAAACCCAGTTGCAATAGAAATCCAGTAAAAAAATGGTGGTCTATCCACTGAACTAGAAAGAGTTTGGTGTATAAGTAGTAACTGTCATAAGCAAAAACATGTTGAAAGTATGACTGTATGAGTAAATGGTAATATAATCAAGATTATTGCAACTGCTTCAAGAAGATACAAAAGCATATGCTTCCCGTGTACTCTTCTTCCCTTACACCATTGTCTTTTCGAAATCAAGATCCTATAATGGGCTAAATTTTACATGAATGATTACATGAATGTTAAGAACATATTGGAGAATAAGAAGCTAAATCCTGACTACATATTTACGGCTTGCTATCCAAAAAAATCTCCCAGTTGTATACTTTCACATCGAACTTGGAGTCACTCTGAAGAATTGCTCTTAATTCCCTGGCACAAGCTTCATCTCTGGCAAGTAGCAATGCAAAGCCCCCACCACCTGCTCCTACAAGCTTGTAACCGCAGCAGTATGGGTCAGCAAGCGTAAATAGACTGTCAACAAATTCATTGCTACAATAGGGATCCAACTCCTGGTGCAACCTCCATGCCTCTGACATTATTTCCCCAAGCTTATCAATGTCACAGTTCATTAAAACTTCCCTCCCTGTTTTTGCTAATTCAGTAAGGCGCTTGATGCTGGAAACAAGGAGGTTATCACGTCTTAGATATCGGGCCACCACCTTTTGCAATACGTGGTGTGCTAGACGAACCTGCACAGACATTCCGTAATTGCAGTCCCCATTATGTTCCTCCACATATTTAACTCAATCATGCACCAATTCCCCAAAAAAAATTGGGCAAATGAACTCAGAACAAATAACAAGCCAAAATGGACAGCCACTCATCTCCAATACTAAGGCTACAAAAGGAAAAAAGATTTGCCTCCAACTTTCAAGATAAGAAAATACACTCGGAAGCAAATGATAATAATTGTGAGACAACATAATTGTTTTGTTCTAGTCACAAAGAATATCGCACATAAAATGGAGAAAGAGGCAGGAATGCATACTTGACCAGTGAAAACAACCAGTAACCTCTGCTGCAACTCTGATATCAACTGAGACGAAGCCAAGAGGGGAACAACTTGAAGCTGTAATGGAACTCCAGGAAAACTAGTGGTAAATTTAATCCCAGGATACAAACCTCCAATTTGATCCTGCCAGCCACCTCCTGTTCCCATAATTTGTTCTAATACCAGAACAAGCCTGGCAACATTTTCATTGCTTTCATCTCCATCAGTTATCTGTAGAAGTCCTTTAACAACGGCAGCTGCAAGGATGCTAGAAGTACCCAAGCCACTACCACGAGGAATGTTGGCCCAAGTTTTGATCTGCAAGCCCGTGGACGAGAGTACCTCTCGATTAAGCACTCCAGTGACAAGCAATGCAGATTTAACTAGCCGAAAAGGATCGCCACCATCAAATGGTGCAGCAATGGAGGCAAGATCTTGCACATGTAAATGGTTTCCAGAATCATCGTTAATCAATATACCAGCTTCTTTTGTTGTTTCTATGATAGTGCCAATCGGAAGAGAACCTTCCAAACTAATTGCCATATTCAGAACACAACCAGCACGCTCTAAACTCCATGGGGGAGTGTCACTCCAACCTCCGACAAAATCAACACGAACTGGTAACTCGACTTTTATGGTTTTAGGGTGGAATGTCTCATCCAGAGATCCACTGAGATGATTGTTCAGACTTGCAGACTTCTGAGGGTACTCCAGATTTTCTGAAGGCAAGGAGATCTATGGTCAAATTTGGCAAGAGATGAATAACGAAAAGAGAGAAGTTTATATAAACCCCAAGGGACTGTTATTATACTAATAATAACACATGAATCGTTAATATGAGTTATGAACACCCTAATCTAAGCAAGAAAATTGAAAAATTGGCACTTCCACAAAGACCAAATAATGGTAAACCAATTAAACAAGATAAGCTTATTTTGTTATAGGGTAATGTTCTTCTGTACATTTACTATACTATATCCTAGCAAAAGTGTCGAAAAGCTGATAGATGACTGTACCTTGAAAACCATATCTCACTGCGGAAGCAGTCTCCTTAGCAACAGCATCCCAAACCTTATGTTCTAATTCTTGCGCTGTTGCTTCATCTCCACATGCCCTAAGAAGATCCATTTGTACCTGGTATGCCCGGCTTTTTGGAAGTATCCTTGAGTTTTGTTCCTGAAGACGGGGACACATCCCTAAGAAATTTTTACATATTTCTGCTCCTGAAACTTCCAGTTGCAAAATTTCTCCACATAGTTGAGATAAGTCACGCCCAACCAAGCCATATTCAATGCAGGCTTTAGCAATTCCAGCTGCAAGATGAGCTTGGTGATCACTTGAACCTAAACACATTTTTGAGAAGTCTATTGATCTATGTAGCTCCTCCAAGCTAAGACGTCGAGAAACTCTCCATAAGGGAAGCAAGAATTCAGTTTTTTGATCACTTAAGCCCATCAGCCATGTCGCTAAGTTAAGCATCTCAAAATAAGATAGGACAGGAAAAAGTCTTGCGTTCCACAAGCATCTATCCTGGTCACCCGTAGTGCTCCACAGGTCCCCTTCACTGATACCCAAATCATTCAAGACCCTCTTCCAGGGTTTCCCGCAGAATGTCCCAAGCTTAGAAAGGGAATTCTTTGGATTATCAAGAAGGCCACAGTAAACTATGACGCTGTCAGTGCATCCAACTAAAGGAACTTCCCATAGACAATGGCGATCTGGTAGCATGAACCTAAACAGTTTTGACGGCTCATCATTTTCTCTGGGCATATTCATACCAACAACTATGCATTGTGAGCCGATCTGTATTCCGCTTGAAATTGAGGAACCATATAAAAGAGAGTCTTCTCCAACTGAGACACCTGCTTCAATTTTGCTTGAAAGTACAACAGCAGATGCTGCAATGTCAGACACAGTGGTTGCTGGAATTGAACATAAGTGTCTTCGACCGACAAGTCCTGAACCAACCCCACTTAGGTGATCTAAGACTTCACCAGATGTTCCAAAATGCAAGAATGACAATTCATCTGCAGAATAATAGTTCATGATGCTGTAAACAATGCCTATAGAAATAATTATAAATGAAGTAGTCACTGAAACTGGAAAGGAGATATGACGTACAAGCACAATAGCTGAACATATAGTTTTTTCCCAATCTGCTGACTAATTCTTTACCCAAGGGTCGTTGTTGCAGCCAATCATGTTTTGCTGGTACCCAAGCTGCCACCAAGTCCTCATATAAGCTCAACTACATGAGATTATAACACACTAGTTTCACAATTGACATCAATTTGGCAGAAATGAAATTCAAGAAGCAAGCTTTTGCGCATGATTTTTTCCATGAAGCAAAAGGCATTATCATGCTCAAGTTGCATGATGTTGGTTGATCATCAATTGTTTAGTATATTTTACATTTCAAAGAAGATGCTCAGGACCAAAGGTTCAGCCAGAGTTTACAAACACTAACGAGAGTAGAAAGAAGAGAGCGAGAATAGGGCGTTGCAAGGAAAGTAGGCATAATATCTAATCATCATGGTCAAATATTCACGAAGATAATACCCCCATATACCAATTAGGAAGCACATACATTGCCGGACATCACTGGAAATCAATTATAGACAAATAAAATAAAGAATGTTATTGAGAGGAGTCCGGAAACCTGCAATTAAAACAAGACAATTACACATGTTCAAAGCAGGAGAACAATATAAGAGAAGGTAATGCATCAGTGAAAAATGACTGAAATTGCAGACTCCCACGCTTCCAGCATAGATGAAGCCCTGATAAAATGAATAGTGACAGGTGATAAGAAATGTAACGACCGAGAACGAGTAATTGGACAAGGAGCCAACAAAGAAGTACGGACACACGACCAAGTTAATATACATGAAATAAATCTTACTAGACTGGTTAACATCGTAATCTATATTGCGATCATCTGAAGGCAACACCTATTGCAACTTTTCATATAAAGAGGAAAGATAAGATACAGTTGGATCTGAATGCAAAGGGGAGTAAGCATGCTTGTCTATCTTTCTTAAGAACTGGGCTTGAATCACCCCAAGACTGTATTCTCTTGGGCAACTCTCAATAGCACATATAATTGTACTATGTTGATCACCCAATGTGTGTAGGGAGGAGGATTGTTACAATCCATAGGGATTAGTTGGGTGCTCGCAGAGCCTTGGCCACCCATACATATAGGCCAAACAAAGATTTAATTAATAGGTTTACATATAAAATGTCTCCGAACAAAGATCTCCAAAACACATATCACCTTAAGGTGAAGTCTGAAATAAAGGAAGATTCTCAAAAACAAGTTATCATGGATAGAGGGAAAGAGTAACTAATAAACACACATTGGAGAAGTGCTTAAATTTCTCCATTTGTAGAAATTATTATAGCTATTAAATGTCTCCACATAACTCTCCAAGCTCTCACAATTAAAAAAAACAAATAAAAAGGAAAACCACATCTCGACAAATGTCAATTGGTCAGAAAGGAAAGAGAGTGATTAGATGGAATGGTTTGTTCATGTTACACATATGAAATCTCAGCCAAAGCAGTAGCTAAAATCTCATGGAAGGGAATGCTGAATTTCCCAGGAAGAAATAACATATGACCGAAATAAAAGCTAACCTCCTTTTTAGACTTCAGAAGTTCCAATATCATTGGTTGGCAAGAGCAAGCAAGCATGACGAGCTCCCGCCAAGCTTTACCTCTAACTGCTATAAGTCCTGTGTCAAGCAAAGTCCTTCCATCATCTAGAATCGCTTCATGATTAACTAGCTCCTTGACACTAGGTTTCTGTAGGAGATTGTCAACCAAATGGACAGCCTCATCTTTAGCATGACTTTTGGAAGCCACAATTACACCATGATTAGAAGCAATGTCTAGGGTGATGGGAACAGTGACAATCGAGGATGAGTCCTCCGGAAAAACTATGGTGGACGCATCAAAGCACGGAAGAACATCCCCAGTCATAGTGAATAAGCCACCTGCACAAAATCGGAATAAAGTAAAAGCATGAAGAACGCAGTAAGTTTCGTGTTAGATTCTAAGGATAAGAAGAATCGTCAGGATGTCATTAATACAGTGAAGTGCCTAATAACTCTAAAGACAAACTTACTCCAATGGGCACCATTCACTATCAAAATAACCGCACAAGTTGACATACTATCAGGAAATCAAAGCAGAAACTATATTTTAGTCTGTCTACACAATTACTTAACCAGACATGCTGAATGAACTAAAACCATCCTGCCCAGCTTCACTAAGTATTAAAATAGTACAAGCCAGAAGAAGGGAAAATAACCTTGATCTTTAAAGGCTTGTCTTGCACAAGAAGCAATTGCAAGTATATGGTCAAAAAGTAGTGGAACAGGACCATCAGGGTCATCATCTGCCAAATATGGAAGCGGCAGAAATACCTTTCCCATAGGGTTGGCCCAAGGGACCCTTTTAGAGTCACCTCCAGCATGAAGAAGTAGTATATGCTTCTTGGATATGAAGTCTACCATTTGCAAGCGAGGAAATTCTTGCTCGGACCTTCCCAACTGGACAGTAGATCCAATACCGTTATCTTTTGTAGCTTCCACCTATTCATTTTCCCTCATTAAAGCCCGCACACTAAAGAGTATAGATTACACAAGTTAGGAGAAGTGTTCAGCACAAGAAACAGCCATGAAGCCCATGCTCATGTTTGATAAAAAAAAATTGCTAATGAGATGTCACACTTACTTGGACAGCATAATCTTAATCATGAAGCAAAGAACAGGAGTACTGTATCGAGTGAACTGAAACATCAGTAACTCGTTCACCCTAGACCTTCTTGTCACCTAAGCATCTCATAGGATTTAGTTATGTGCCCTCATAATCCAGACACAATGATATCGTCAGAACAGAGATGACAGTTCTTTTCAGTTGTAGGGTGGTTCATCTGAATACCGACACAGAGAATAAAAGCCTGCTAGACCACAATAATGTTTGAGCTCTAACAAACGAACATTCCACTTCACACAGAGCAGATTAGGCACATTTACGTCACGAAGCAAGGTAGCTGGATCAACCAAGTTTACGAGGAGCTTCACCAAAATCTAAAGTGGCACTAGTACAGACTGCTATTATCGTTATCATACATCACCTCTGCTTGCAATTATAATAACATAAAAAAAAAAAAAGGAATTGTCGAAATACTGCCCTGGAGAGAACGAGGAGCTACCTCCGGAGCAATGCCGATACCGAGGTTCTGGTAATGCTCGGCGAGCGCGTGAATGGCATTGAGAGTAGCGGCGCCCGAGCCGATGCGCTGGCCGTCGGGATCGGGCACAGCAATGGCAACTGTTGAGGCGGCGATCCGGCCCATGCGCTTGGCCCGGGCGAGCTGCCAGTCGTAGAGCCGAGCCTGCTCGGGGCTGGCCGCGGTCAACACGATGGCGTCCCAGGTCGGAACCCTAGCCGGATGCCTGACCGACAGCCGCAGGTGGTACCACGATTTCCGGAGTACGGTGGCCAGATCGGCCTTCTGCCTGGACCGACCGCGCGTTGTCTTCCCTCTCTTAGGCTCCATTTCCATCCGCGATCGCCGTTGCTCGCAATTTTCTCGAGAAAGCGGGGGAAAATCGCGGAGAATTCGCCGAGTGCTGATCACTGAGAGTAAGCAGAGAGAGAGAGAGACAGAGAGAGGGGTGAACGAGGATACGGTCAATAATGGAGTCGTGTGGATACGTCAGCAACGCAGTCCAGCTCGCCACGGGAACTTCATCACAATCGTCTCTCAATAGCGACGAGACGGTACATGGCAGTGATCAGCTCCAACCCAAGTTACCGCCAAATCCAACGGTTGCATTGGAACTGTCCCCGCCAATTGCCAACTATAAACAAAATATCGACCGTGTAGACCATGTCAAATTCATCTCAACCGTTGATCAAGTCGATTTGATGAAGTCGCCAAGTGCTCTCATCAGCGATGAATTTCTTCTTTGGATGACGACTCAAGAGGGTGCGTGCAGTAATTTGACTTAGGTACTCAACCAGGGAGATGAGCATTCCTTGCTTAAGATTTCGAATTCCCGGCTCTTCCGACGGTTGCATTGTGCCCGGACAAAAACGACCGAATTATCGTACCCTTTAGTCTAATAACCAATGCAACTCATGAGCCATTGGTCGTCCGCCGACACGGTTAACAACAATTGCATGTAAGCCAGCATGAAAATCCTTTATACAACGAGTCGAACATTGTTTGTGAATTAGTGCTCACATCCGTTCTCTTGCCACCTATTTGCTTTACATCAAAGTGATATCATACATGGGGAGGTCACGAAGGATATGAATATATGACTTCACCATTTTGGGAAGTAACCTTATCCTGCTTTATGTTGATGTTTCCACTTCAATCGGAAACTCTTTATTCATTTCGAAAAAATTATTATATGAGGGCCTCAAATCTGAACCTATTGACATACATAATTCGATCAGATCTCATTAATATCTTTAAATGTTGGGTCATGAGATAATCAGATAAATGTTAACATCCCTCGCCAACATCAAGTAATTCAACGTGGAACTCCTACTTAGTAACATCATCCTCACAAGTGCATTTAACAACCACAAGCCACTATCCCTGTCTCATGGGGAAAGAAAACCTTTTTTTCCCGCCTTCTAATTCGTCCTCAGTTTCTTTCAAGTGAAGAGAGTAGCCGAAGGAAACAAATTATGTTCGAGTGCAACATCCTGAATAGGATAAAACGTCGAAATCATGGTTCCCACCAGGCCCGAGTACCAGTTGAACATGATTTCCGGTCCTGCCTTTTAGGCCATGGGGTACTGAATTGGCTTGCGACTGTGGCGCCGAGCGCTCAATCTTCCCGCCAGTTTTTCTGACATTTCTCGTTCAGGCACCAATAGAATGTTGTCATCGGCTCATCAGCAGACCGTATCTGAGCTTGATGGTAGATTGCCTTTCCATAGCCACAGTGTGGGCATGTCACTGCAAATGGAAAACGAATCAACAAACCCACCACGCCAAACACAAATATGCCCCATGATCAGACAAATATCGATCTATATCACAGGCGATTTTGAAGTAGGCATCTTAGGCGCAAGTCAGATTTTGAAAGGAAGTGACGGGCAACGTAGTTACCATCACCCTTAAGCGAATTTAAACAGTGACATGAGAGATCTGCTGGCTATATACTATGACACCTATAGCTTTCAGAATTATACAAAGCCAAGAATCTCAACTGTCAAGTCAACAAAATATGAAGGATAACATTCAGACTTCTTTTCCTACATCTCTCAAGGTTTACAAATAAAAGTACCTAAATATCAGGCCAACAACTTCGAAGACAATCACCAAACTACAAAAACAGCAGTACGTGCTTTCATTCATCTCAACAAAGATGAAAATATGGATTTGCACAACGGAACTCCGTTTCGTCAATGTTGTTTTCTGATTGCTACTATAATTCTTTGGCTGTGGCATATACAATCATTAGCAGTTAGGACAGAGGAGATCCAACAAGGATAACACACTAGAAATTAATCTTGGTAGTGTTATTGCTTGATGACCACTACCAAAAGATATAGAGACCGCTGGCCTTGCTATCTTATTAACTTTTAATCTTCTTTAAGAAAGAAGAATTCGTTCTAAGATAACAAGAAAAAACACTTTCCTCGTCACCTGTGATTCCATAGTGACCTTATCGGTCCAATGTTTTTTTCCATCCAACAGCTTATTCAAGCCAAGACAGGTGAAGAAACAAGAAACTGCGAATTATAAGGGAAGAAAAACAGACCGCCGTCCGTTTGGGGTCCATTTCTCCGATCTTCTTCGGAGAAGACAGGTTCCATCTTTTTCCTAACCAGATGTTGCTTCCTCTTTATCTTAACCTGCAAACAGACAACCAAAGAGGTGGTCATTGAAAAGTCATGCCAAAGACACGTACAAGGGCCAAGCAACAACAGGAACAAAGCAAATTCCTACCTTGCTCTCGATATTACAGACATAGGGACAAGTTGGGCAGAAAAATCTGGATGGCCGGTCCCTATGGGGCAACTCGTACTGCAACAAGTTTCCACAAGTCGGGCAAAATTCCATTTGATATCCCTATGTATAATGCATTCATCATAAGGACAGTGCAGGAGAAAAGAAAAAAAAAAAGAGTCCCGCATCAACGTGCACTAAGGTCGGTACCATTGCGACGAAATTAACATATCCCCCTTTTAGTCTTTCCCTCCAAAGTTTAGGGAATAACTTCTCTTTCAAGTGTAACTAAAACTAGGAAAAGATAAAGTGAAGCCTGGTTGGAATAGCAAATCCAGGACCAATTGTTGGTCTAATAAGAGCATTGTACGTAATTGTAGCTTGGTCATTAGCGAAAAACACATCAAATTACGAGTAAATGGGATAGCAATCAATTTTGTGCAGCTCCTCAACCTGCACTTTCAAAGAAGAATGAAAGAAGATATCTATGAGGCGATACAACGAACGAGCTCGGCTTCCAACAAGTGCGTGATTCTCCAGTATATATCCATGATCCGGCCTTTCAGCATCAGCGTACAACATCAATCCTAGGCATTAAACACATCACCACCATCGCCAAGTTCACGCCCTCCAACATCAATCAAGCTTTGAAAACTATTTCGCTTCTATCGCCATCCACGTCTAACGAGCAGGAAAACTAGGTTGTTGTCGGAGAACAGAGAAATCAACAGAGCAATGCGGGCGACATAAATCGAAATCGGAAGTATAGAAACCGTCGAAGTCGTTCAGTTCGCCTTTACCTGTGGACGGCGGTGGTGGTCGGAGCTCGCTCTATCGAGCCGGAGATGACGGTGCCGCAACCTCTGTACCGCAGACCAGAAGCAATCCGTGCTAATTGACGACGGAAAGCAGCGGCCGTTACCTGCGACGGAGAGATGCCGGAGATCGTGGTCCCGCCGCCGGACACGATGGTGAGCGAAGGGCAGGCCTGGGGTTGCTTTCGGGACTTCAGTGACTGGTGAATCGAAAATCCGAGTTCTTATTAATATTGTATATTTTTATTTTAAAAAAGACAAATATTTACGATAAGAAATTTAAGTTAAGAGAACAAAATCCCTGTCATGTGTTTTTGTTAGATTGTAGATCAACAGAATTTGATGTCTCGCCCTAAAATATTAACCTTTGCTATGGTAAAAATGAAAATTTGCATTTCTTTTTAGTATTAAAGTCCTCTCATTAATACTAATTTTCCATATTATACGAATATTTTTTGAATTACTTGTTTATTATTTTCTCTTTTCTCTTTCTTTTTTTTTCTTCTTTTCTTCTTTTTTCCTACTTTAGTCTCTCTCTTTTTTTTTTTAACCATGACAGATGAGGCCAGGCCACGGCACCACATGCCTCATCAGAGGCTAGCAAGGGTTCGGCAACCCTCGCCGGCCGCATTAAAAGAATCAAAGAAAAGGAAAAGAGACAAAAGGAAAAAAAAAACCAACTAAAAGAAAAAAAAAAAAGCAAACATAATATTAAAAAAAATTTAAAATATTATTAAAATTGTCAGCGTTAGCTCGGACCGTGCCATGTAAGACGGTCAACGTCTACATTAGCGATTTTCAAAAAAATTTCTTGGATGGAATCAATTCGCAAAAGTGAAAAGGTTTAGGACTTAATTAGCACAATAAAAAGGTTCACAATTGAATTGGTAAAAATACAATGAGTGTAAAATTTTTTGGACAAGTTTCCCTATTTTAAACTAGGGTTAATATACAAAAACTTCAAACTGGTACATTTGTGATAAATTTATCCCAAATAATTTTTTTGACCATTAGAATATTCATATTGTTACACCTTTGATAAATTTACTTTCTATTAGTTTTCATTAAATTTTATCGTCAAATTACTAAGTTGAATGACATGTATAGTTGGCGAGTGTACAAATTTGAGATTTTTACCCTCCATTTATCACATGTGTATCAGTTTGGACTTTTTTGTGATATTAATCCATTTTAAGGGAAACTAATAGAGGGTAAATTTGTCATAAATATATCAGTTTGGACTTTTTAGTGGTCAAAAAATTAGTTTGAGTTAAATTTGTTACTAAGTGTACCAGTATGGGAATTTTAGTGGTAAAAAATATTAGTTTAGGGTAAATTCATCACAAGTGTACTAATTTGACTTTTTTTATGGTATTAACTCTTTAAATTAGACATTAAGCTACACATTGAATGGCATCGGATATAATTGTATCAATTAGAAAGGAAAATGCTACTCAATCTAAGTATTTTAATATGGTGAACTACAATTCTTTACTTGAAAAGTCCACAATTCTATTAGTGGACAATTGAGTAATTTGATAACTCTATTTTATTTATCACGTAGTTCAATTTTGCTTTGTTAAAAAATTTAGAAATAGAATTCAAATTTTGCAACACTGCTTTCTTCCCATAGGTACGTGAACAAGTTACTTCATATTATGTGAATAACTTCTTTCCACCTTAATAATTTAAGACGCTTTGCAAAATCTTTTAAATTTGAATATTTTGCATACACGTAAACCGTGTGCGCCTTAGCTAATAATGATAGATACATAAAAGAAATTATGCACAATTTCATCTGAAATTGCGCACACGTGCAATAAGAAAATGCAAATTGCACTAAAGGTGCGTTTTTTTTAGCGAAAAGTGAGTGATATAAAAAATATTTTTTAAGAAATAATAGCTTACATATGGAATTTTTTTTCACCGCATATGAAAATAGTTAGAGATAAATTATTATCGATAATGAATTTTTTTTTTTAACTGTTGTTACAATGGGCACCAAAGACGCGATGAAGAAAATTAGTTCTTTTATGTTTGATATCCTTATTATTGTTTTACAGAAAATTGTGTTAAGTTAGAATTCTATTCCATTAAAGTGAACAGAACAAAAATTACTCTCATGTTTTTTTTTTTTTTTCAGATTGTAAGTCAACAGAATTTGATGCCTTGCACTAAGATACTAACCTTTTCTATTGTAAAGTATTAAAGTCCTCCCATTAATAGTACTAATCTTTCACATTATATTGACTATTTTAAATGTGCGTAATAATACTAACTAGTTTTCAGTAAAAAGTTTTGATTACATATATTATTCTTCATTCAAATTAAAAGCCTTTTTCAACTTCGTATTTTGGCCGAAGAATTTCGATCAAATACTTGCCTCTTGTAAGACGAAAATAAATAATATGTACTAAATAGTTGAAAAAAATATATAGTTTGAAAATAGCCCTTTAATACGTCATCCTCATTACTTAAAACATCGTACCCTTGTCAAAGATTTAAAATTACTTATATGTTCTCATACTACTGTAAATTCAAGTCATTTGCTAAAATAACCCAAACCACCTTTTTAAATTTTTCGTATATCCAATGTTGATGTGCACGTTTGTGTCAAGTAAGGTCAACAAAAGTGTTTAATCAAAATTAAAATCTCCCCGTTACGTTACTGTGACCAAGCTATAATGTTCAAATTCTCATGACAACAATATTCAAAATCTGATTTGCGTGGATGCCGAGGATTTGTTATGATATTCAAAATCTGATTTGTGTGGATATCGAAGATTTGATTTGGTTTCCATGTCAATCCACCAACACCTTCGTGAAACCTTTGCAAGTACCTCAAAATCCATTCATGGCGAGGAGTATTAATGTGTAATTTATAATGTGTTGTGGGGCTATTTCTGTAATTATGTTTTCGCCTGTATCCCTTGTGGTAATTAATCTGAATCACTTTCTATAAATACATGTCATAGAGCCCTGATTAGGGTTGAGCTACTGCAGACACTTTTTGTCTTATTTTCGACTCTCAACGTCAACCGCAAGATGCCAGCCGTGGTGGAGGAGGTTGATCACATCAGTCACTTGCCCGACGCCATGATCCACTGCATCTTCTGCTTCTTGCCTTTCAAAGACATGGTGAGGACCAGCGTGTTGTCCAAGCAATGGCGTTCCGCTTGGACCTCCACCCCATACATCGATCTCTCTCTCCCTTCAAGGCGTGTCTTTCCTTCGATTGGCAGAGCACTGAGTCTCTGCACAGCTACTAAGGTGGAGAAGTTCCATGTTGATGTTACTACGTATGATTTCAACGTCGCAGCTGAACTGGATCGGTGGTTTCGCTTTGCCGTGGCGCGCAAGATGGAAGAGGTTTCCCTGGTCTTCAGGCACGGTTATCACCCCGCACCTCTATCATTGTGCGACTGCGCATGGCTGGTGAGCTTGCGAGTGTCTAGATGTCATTTTGTCATCGGATATTACCATCCACTGGCCTTCGCTTAAGAAATTGTGCCTTCACTACGGCTGGTTCGACAAGGATCAGATTATAAAAGATCAGATTACGAAAATCTTGAGCGGGTGCCCCGTTCTTGAATCTCTTACTTTGCGTTCCTTGTTGTACACGTGCAAACTCTGGAGTGCTTCAAGATCTCTAAGAGAGCTGGTGATCGAAGCCGACTACATCTCGTCGCTTGATATTTCGGCTCCGAATCTGCTTTTGTTGGGTCTATCGAGCGAATTTGTCCCCCTGCAATTTATACTAAATGGAGTATCTTCATTAGCAGAGGCAGAGCTGAACTTCAAGAAGCCAACTGGTTTTCTTGACTACTTTCCTGACCGGTTGAAGTCACTTCTTGAGCAGCTGCAACACGCGGCGAAAATCACAATGGGGAGCTCGTGCCTTGAGGTGTGAGTTGATTTCGTTTGGTCTTTCTTCGTTTTCGATGGGTATTTTGTCGAAATATGTTTATGGAAACTAGAGAATTCCCTGTTGAAAATTATTGTTAGACACACACACATATATATATATATATATATATTTCGTTATCCTTAGTATTTGTTTTTGTTAAATTGGTCCACACCTTTTTTTTTTTTTTCAATAAGTTGAATGGCCGGAACTAATTCGGCCTTTCTATGTTATGTTTTGTTCCACGAGCTGTAGTTTGATCAAGCTGTGATCGAGGTGATTCCTTATTTGTGGAAAGAAGATATCATTGTTGTTATATCGGACATATATGGACCTCAAAGCTAAGTTATTCTGCTACGTGATTCACAGTTCAAGTTGTTTTCAGGTTTTATTAGCTGCGGAGGGAAAGGGAACGTCATACCTATCATTGAAATGGCGCAACATCAGAGTGTTTACTACAGTTTGTAAACACGACCTTCTAGGGATGGCATATTTGCTGCAGGGTTCTCCCCTCCTGGAAAGGTTAATCATATGCAATTCAAAATCCAACAAAATCATGGTATTAATCTCATCTTTGGTTCTGGATATAGTTACGTATATGCTTTCGGCCGTCAACCTCATATCATCTCTTGATCTTGATCCCATTTATGTTTCACACGCGCCAACATGAATAGGATGATTATTCTGATGCCATCATGGATTCATTCGACGAGCTTGTTTCTCTTATGTTTTTTTCCTTTTTTCCGCTTAATGTCGCGATTACTGTTAATGCATCTATTAGATCTGACAAAGCTCCTTTAGATCTGACAAAGCTCCTGTCATCGGGTGCGCTTCTTAGTGCCAGCCTTACCAGGATTTCAAGACATCGGCAACCTTGAAAAAGCATTCTTGACACCTTGCCAGGATTTTCAAGACGTCGGCAACCTTGAAAAAGCATTTTTGACGCAGAGGAAAGGAGTTCTATGCTAGGCAAATCATCTCAAAAGAGTTGAAATTGTCGGGTTCCAATTTGACTGTGTGGAATCAAAATTTTTGCTTGCATTGGCTAAATTTCTTCTCAGGAAGGCGGTTCAATTAGAGAAGATGACAATCGACACCGAATTAAGGAAGTCACGTCGTGGAGTACCCATTTACCCTCATGATCTGATTAGGTTTCAAAAAGGCTATAGAAGAGAAGGCTGTCAAAGAGCTTCTAGAAATGCTGAAGTTATAGTCAATTATCATTTGAATGGACTCCCTTATGTGTTATGAAAGCACAAGCAAATAATAGGTGCAAAGTACATCCCAAGATTGCTCGTCTCTTTCTATGCCTTTTTTTACTGTGTTATGTTCACTATAATTTGGGGAAAATTACTAAAAAAGTTTTAAATCTATTGTAATTATAACAATTTGATCCGATTTTTTTGTCAATTGAGTTCTAAACTTTTTCTATTTATGCCGATTCATCCCATCTAGCCAATTTTAATTGGAAATCTCAGACTAGACGCTGGCCATCCTATGTGACCCATAATATTTCAAAATTCTACGAAATTTTTTACTTATTTTACTTTTTTCTATTCTTTCTTTCTTTCTTTTTTCCTCCCTTCTTCCTCCAGCTGGTGCCTAAGCGTAGTTCACTGTATTAATCTATCTTTAGTTCCGGACATAGTTACATATATATATGCCTTCAGGCAGTCATCCTCATAGCATCTACTTTCAGGCTTTTACCATGAAGCTGCTGAAGTGCAATTAACTCTCTTGTTGTCTTTTATGTTTTACACACATATGCATTTACTTACTTTAATGAATTGGTGTGGCAAAAATACGGGATGCTTTGGAGCTACAAGGAAATAAGTTAATTGTTGTGTAGCAAAGGATGTGATCATCGATTTAGCCTCTCATGCCGATGTATTTTTCCGGTTCAAGAACAAGGATTTTTCGGAGGTCTACGACTTTTTGATGAAAAGCAATGCTGGTGCTCATTGAACAAACTTAGATAAGTCTCGCTAGTAAAAGTCAATAACCTTAAACTAGTTGGTAACTTACGAAAAAAAAATTGGTTACTCAAATTAAGATAGGTAATTCAATAAAAAAAATAGCTTTAGAATGTTGGTATCTATTTGGAAATAATAATTGGTAATTTGGAAACAATCAAGTAGAGGTTACGAAGAAGAAATTTGGTAATGCAAAGTAATGGTAAAGTAATCGTATCAAAGTTGGTTGATTACTCAAATTAAGGTCATTGATTTCATATAAGAAGTAGTAGTTTGATATATATGTTCAGACCCCTAAACCGTTGTTAAATAAATGTTTGCAATTTGAAAACAATAGAACAATGTTTTTTTTCTTTTTCTTTTGGTCAGAACAGTCAAATACATATTGATAACTCACTCAAATATAAATGGAAACCAATCAAAAAAGTTTTGTCTGTCACTCAAATTAGGGTTAAGTTTGTGAGTTACTGAAATTATGGTTTATAATTTGATGTATGAGTTCGTAAATTTAAAACTTTACAATCTACAAAATTAAAAGTTCATAATCCGAAAACAATAAAAAAAAATTATTGATAAGTCAATCCAATAAGATTTGGTGTCTTCAAATTATTTGGTAACTAAATTGGGGATGGTTGATAAGTCTTTCAAATTAAAAATTCGTAGTTCGATATGAGAGTGGAGAAATAACTCTAAAACCGCAAATTATGTAGATAAATTGTGGTAAGTTATTATAAAAGGTGAAAATTCGGGAATAATAAAATAAAAGCACTCAGGGTGCAAAAACAGAAAATAGTCTTAAAACTATGAATTGCGGGGATGATAGCAGCTGTCTTGCACACATGCTTAATTAAAGAACACTTGTGAATTGTGTTCTATATCGACAAGATTTGTGCTTCTAGTAAAAGTTTGCTTATTCCATGAAAGTTGTGCTAAGAAATTTTCTGATGATGTCACAAATCACGCATAACTACTTTTTTGTTTAGCCAAAAATTCATTACGAATTGACTAGTTCCTTTCTCTTCTAGCCAAGATGTCACATTTCAAACTAGTATGCAAATGCACTGACTTTCTCGTTTATTTTCGATAGATGCATTATAAATTGGTTACGTTATTGTCACGATAGCAATAACCGAGAAATCACTCGATAATATGAACTATCTTGCAATCGAAATCTATCACATTGGTGCAACCTTTTCACAAGCGTCGTGGTGTCTATAGTTACTTGACTATAGTTGATAATATGTATATTGCACATGACAGCTACAGATGATACACTTAAATCTTTTTGGTCACTCGACATTCAACCATGTGGAAAATGAAATAGTGACAGCCATATGTCATCAGTTGTGCAAATGGGACACGTGAACATGGACCAAATGGAGTTATAATTCAATCATTGCATTCACTTTAGCCATTACCTTACATCGATCAACTTCTCATAATCATGAAAGAGTGTGAATTAAGGGGGTCAAAGATAATTCTATCTAATGTTTTCAAAATAATTTTTACTATAGTCTCATCGCCTTGTAGCAAGGTGGGCATTGCACGAAACAAGCGATCGAACAATAAAATTGACAAAACAAGAAAATAAATCGGATACCAAATTTACGTGGTTTGGTCATAGTGACCTACGTATATGGGGACAACATCAACAGATTCCACTATAGATCAATCGATACAATGGTGATTTCAAACCATTACTCAAACATTTTTAGTGTTTTTTAACTCTCAATTATGTCTAATAACTCACATAGTGTTTAGCCCCACAATTCCTTACGAAATAAACTGAAGTTCAACTAACATATTGTTCGACCAAAAAAAAAAAAAAAAAAAAACTAACATATTGTAATGTTCACTTAATTTCAGTGATCATGAGTAAATTTATCCTAAAGAAGCTCGTGCATTCTTCGTTTATGGAGGGATAATATTCAGATAAGAAAAGAAGCCTTCAATATGTGGTGATGTTGCACTTTCGTTTAAATCAATTTGTCCTTGTAGTCTTCTAATATGACGTTTTCATACTTTTTTAGGGAAAAAGCCACCAAAAATCCTAAACAATGTTCGCTGTGACAAATTTACCTCAAACTTGTGCTCGTGTGACACATTTACCCCAAACTTTTTGTTGTGACACTAAAAACTCTAAACTTATAGGCATGTGACACATTTATTCCAAAATTTGAGTAAATGTGTCACACAGATATAAGTTTAGGATTTTGATGTCACAAAAAAATATTTTGGGGTAAATATGTCATACGGGTATAAGTTTAGGGTTTTCGATGTTACAAGAAAAAGTTTGGAGTAAATATGTTACATGAGTAAAAGTTTGGGGTTTTTGGTGTCATAACAAAAAGTTTGAGGTAAATTTATCATAGTTGGCATAGTTCATGATTTTTGGTGGTTTTTTCCCTACTTTTTACCACTGACATCAAATCTGCGTGTTAAACTTCAAAGAGACTTTCGTTCAAATTAACACCGTAAAGAGAGTTGAGATGGTGTACATAAAGAGCAACATGAATTTGACTCCAAATGCAAAATCTCACTACATTTAAAATACATCAATTTGATTTTTAGAACTAGATAACACAAAAGAGTTTCAAAAAATGAACATAAAATATTTGTATAACCTAGGCACAGGCCGCATAGACGCGCCCCAAAATTATTTGAGAATTTTTTTTTTTGGGGTGGCAAATAGACTTAATAAACTAGCTGGTTAGAGTTAATCACTTAGGTAAATATTATCTTGTGGAGAGAGAGAGAGAGAGAGGATTTGTTGTGCATGGTTTATTCGACTTGTGTATTTTCTGTCATCACCATTCACCAATTATATTGAGAGCACTATCATGGAATCTTAAGCCTTCTACCAAAAGCAAAAAGTAACAATCACCACGCTTGACATGCAGCCTTAGTAAAATTCATACTCAAACTAAGGAGACAGTATTGAGTGAATGAATGTGAGATTGAGTGAGGGAGAGAGAGTGAAGAGGGTGCCATAAAGATAAGTTGGGTTCAAATAAGTTGTGAACCCATTTAACACTGTATGCTAGAATACCACCTAGGGGGTGAATAAGTGATTTTGACATAACTTGACAAATTAATGCGAAAATAAAACAATCAAGTTGAGTATTATCAAAATCGAGTGTGAATAGGGACTAAATATGATTGCCAATATGATGATATTCACCGGTGTCCAAAATTCTAAAAAATAATAATAACAAGAGTTAAGAGAGAGAAATTTGCACGTAAAGTTTATAGAGGTTCGGTTTAGTGCAAGCCTACGTCCACTTTCCCATTGGTTGGATTTCACTAACCAATTGATAGAGATTACACAATAGAGTGATGGTACTCAAGTTCAATAGATCTCACTATTTCACACAATGATCACCCTCTCAATGTCTCTCAAGGATTACAAATTGGAGCTCATGGAAAACAAGCATAAACCACTCTTGATCTTTGGAATTTTTATTATGATCAATCTATCTCTTCAGCACCATATCTCCTTTTATACTCCTCCACTTCTAGAGAGAGCGAGTGATAGAGAAGCTATAAAAATGCAAAGAACATAACAATAGCTAGAGAGAAGGTCATCTCACGTCCGGTCGCGTCGTCGGGAGAATGATGAAATGCATTTATCCTGATATTTTTTGAGTAATAGTTGTCAAATGTACAGAGAAAGAACTTTGATCTTTCGTGTTTTCTTAACTAGCTTCGAGTTTGCTCAGTGCATCCCTAAGTTCATGTGATAGAGCACCTTCCAAGATTCAAGACTAATTCATAGGATGCCAATCAGATCTAGTTTTTTTTTTTTTTTTTTCTTATTAGGGTTCGGCTGTATAGGCTTCTCTTACGTAACCAAGCATTTGGTGCCAACCAGTTTGGCAATTACCACCGTTGCTAGAGGAAGAAGACATTAATTCATTTTCTTTAATACATTTACTTTTGCTTCTACGATTGTCTAACACGAAATGTCAGTACTCTTTTATCGATATTAATGAATAAATTACTTTGGTAATTAGTAATATGATTGAACCTAATTGAGTGAGTTCATGATTGTATTTTAAACAACACTAATCCGCACATTGAATGTGACCGGAAATAACTGTATAAATTAGAAGGGAAAATGCTAATTAATGGAGATACTATAATCTTGTGTTATTTTGGCTATTAGCTTTTTTTATTATGACAAAGGGAAACGGAACTACAATTCTTTATTTGATAAGTTCGCAATTCTATCAATGGACAAATGCGTCAATTGATAACTTTGGACAAATTCGTAATTTGATAGCTCTATTTTATCTCCCAGGTATTTCAATTTCAAAATTTGAATTTTGTCTATCTTATAACCAACTTTACCAAGAGAATTCAAATTTTACGACAATGCTTTCTTCCCATTAGGATTCTTAATTAGTTATGATATGGTGAAGGAAATAGAAATGGTATGAAACCATAAAAAAAAGTAAGTTTTTAGAGGCTCCTAGAAAGCAATCATACATTTAATTTAGTTATGATAGGACGACGTTCGCGTTATTTTATTTTTATTCTAAATCCCTTCTTGGCCCCACACGATTTCCTTTGTACAGCCACAGAAGAAATCCCAGCTAGGCAATTAGAGTCCACAGAAGATTTGACTCTGGGTATATATCTATCCAACCAAATAAAGATAAGAAACTCTCCGCATATATTGATTTATATGCAATTCAAATAAAAGGATTCTTTGGATTTCTTTCTTATCCGATTAGGTTTCGAAACGGCTCAAACTCGAAACATTAATTTAACAGTTCCGGCAATGCAAAAGTGACTTGGACACAAGGAGGATTCTCCGTGGAGCCATAAAAAAGAACACGTGGGAATGAAGAAAACTTTCTTGCGTTCATTATGGTCTAGCAACTCTAATTGATTTCTCCAGGTTCTTAATCATCCCCCAATAGTGGATTGTATGGTCAAAGTGTTTCATGGGATCGCTTTTGCTACCGGGTCTCTCATTCAAGCACTTCCCCCTACGCCAGCCGAGACCCTTGATCGTGAGCCACGGAACACCATCGGCGAGACCCCCTGGCGATTTCCGAAGGCTGCAGGTTCAAATCGGACAGAAATCTTGTCAATCTTGGTAATTTTTCCTAATTTGGAACTTGAGATAGTTTCAATCGCATAATTTGTTTGATTGAAATTGCATATTCTGCAAATTGCATTGCAAGTTTTAGAATAGTCAATTTACCGATCCGGAAAGATTGCATGTTAAATTTGAACATATCATACTTTTGTCTTATTTTCTGACTCTCAACATCAGCCGAAAGATGCCGTCCGCGGTGGAGGAGGTTGATCGCATCAGTCACTTGCCCGACGCCATGATCCTCTGCATCTTCTCCTTCTTGCCCTTCAAGGACGTGGTGAGGACCAGCGTGTTGTCCAAGCAATGGCGTTCCGCTTGGACCTCCACTCCATACATCGATGTCTCGCTCCCCTCGAGGCGTGTCGCTCCTTCTATTGGCAGCGCGCTGAGTCTCTGCGAAGCTACTAAGGTGGAGAAGTTCCACGTTGATGTTACTACGTATGATTACGTCGCAGGTGAACTGGATCAGTGGTTTCGCTTTGCCGCGGCGCGCAAGATGGAAGACGTTTCCCTGGTCTTCGGGCACGGGTATCACCCCGCACCTCTATCCTTGTGCGGCTGCGCATCGCTGGTGAGTTTGCGGCTGTCTAGATGTCATTTTTCATCGGATGTCACCATCCAGTGGCCTTCGCTTAAGAAATTGTGCCTTCACTACGGCTGGTTTGACAAGGATCAGATTATGAAAGATCAGGTTATGAAAATCTTGAGCGGGTGCCCTGCCCTCGAATCTCTCACTTTGCGTTCCTTGTGGCACACGTGCAGCCTCCGGATCGATTCGAAATCTCTGAGAGAGTTGGCGATCGGAGCAGATTACATCTCGTCGCTCGATATTTCGGCTCCGAATCTGCTTCGGTTGCGTCTGTCGGGCGAACTTCGCCTCACAGGCCTTATACCAAACGGAGTGCCTTCATTAGTAGAGGCAGAGCTGAACTTCAAGAAGCCAACTGGTTCTCTTGAACACTTTCCCGACCGGTTTAAGTTACTCCTTGAGCAGCTGAAACACGCGGCGAAGATCACAATGGGGAGCGGGTGCCTCGAGGTGCGAGTCGATTTTTATCGTAATATGTTCATGGAAACTAGAGAATTCCCTGTTCAAAATTCAAGTTGTTTTCAGGTTCTATCCTTTGCGGCGGCAAAGGGAATGTCCTACGTATCATCATCGAGATGGCGCAACATCAGAGTGCACACCACAGTTTGCCAACACGACGTTCGAGGGATGGCGTACTTGCTGCAGAGTTCTCCTCTCCTGGAAAGGCTAGCCATATGCAATTCGAAATCCGATGAAATTAAGGTATTAATCTTATCTTTGGTTCTGGATATAGTTTACATACATGGCGATTTCTGTTAATGCATCTACTAGATCCGACAAAGCTCCTGTCATAGTGTGCGCTTCTTGCTGCGAGGTTTTACCAGGATTTTCAAGACATCGGCAACCTCGAAAAAGCATTTTTGACGCAGAGGGAAGGAGTTCTGTGCTGGGCGAATCGTCTCAAGAGAGTTGAAATCGTGGGGTTCCAATTCGACTGTGTGGAGTCAAAACTCTTGCTTGCATTGGCTAAGCTTCTTCTCAGGAAGGCGGTTCGATTAGAGAAGATGATAATCGACACCGAATTAAGGAAGTCGCTTCGAGGAGCACCCATTTACCCTCATGATCTGATCAGGCTTCAGAAAGGCTTTAGGAGAGAAGGCTGTCGAAGAGCTTCTAGAAATGCTGAAGTTATAGTCAATTATCTTTGAATGGACTTAGGTGCAGAGTACATCCCAAGATTGCTCATCTCTTTCTATGCTTTTTTGACTGTGTTATGTTCACTATAATTTGGAGAAAGTTATCAACAAAGTTTTAGATCTATTGTAATTATGCCTATTCGGTCCGATTTTTTTGTTAAAAAATAGCTTACTCGCTTAAATTAAGATAGGTAATTCAATAACAAAAAAAATAGCTTTGGAATGTTGGTATCTATTTGGAAATAATAATTGGTAATTTGGAAACAATCAAGTAGAGGTTACGAAAAAGAAATTTTGGTAATACAAAGTAATGGTAAAGTAATCGTATGAAAGTTGGTTAATTACTCAAATTAATGTTATTAATTTAATATCAGAATTAGTAGTTTGACATAAAAGTTCATACCTCTAAAACGTTGTTAAATCAGTTACGCAAATAAATGTTTTCAATTTGAAAACAATAGAATAATGATTTTTTTTTTGTTCAGAACAGTCGAATACATATTGATAAGTCACTCAAATATAAATGGAAACCAATCAAAAAAGTTTTGTCTGTCACTCAAATTAGGGTTAAGTTTGTAAGTTACTGAAATTATGGTTTATAATTTGATGTAGGAGTTCGTAACTTTAAAAATTTATAAGCTACGAAATTAAAAGTTCATAATCTGATTGGTATGTTCATAATCTGAAAACAATAAAAAAATATTGATAAGTCAATCCGATAAGATTTGGTGTCTTCAAATTATTTGGTAACTTAAATTGGGGATGGTTGATAAGTCTTTCAAATTAAAAATTGGTAGTTCGATATGATAGCAGTTATCGTGCACACATGCTTAATTAAAGAACACAACTTGTGTAAATTGTGTTCCATATCGACAAGATTTGTGCTTTTAGTAAAAGTTTGCTTATTCCATGAAAGTTGTGCTAAGAAATTTTCTGATGATGTCACAAATCACGCATAACTACTTTTTTTTCGTTTAGCCAAAAAGTCATCCCGAATTGGCTAATTCCTTTATCTTCTAGCCAAGATGTCACATTTCAAACTAAAATGGAAATGCACTGACTTTCTCATTTATTTTCAATAGGCGCATTGTAGATTTGTTACGTTATCATCATGACTGCAATAACCGAAACATCACTCGATAATATGAAACGTCTAGCAATTGAAATCTATCACATTGGTGCAACCTTTTCACATGCGCCGTGTCTATAGTAACTTAACTATAGTTGATACCACATGAAAGCTATAGTTGATATACTTAAATCTTTTTTGGTCCCTCGAGATCTAACCATGCGGAAAGTGAAACAGTGATAGTCATATGTCAGTAGTTTTGTGCATATGGGACACGTGAACATGGACCACATGGAGTTATAATTCAATTATTGCATTCACTTTGGCCATTACCTTACATCTGTCATCTTCTCATAATCATGAAAGAGTGTGAAGTAAGGGGGTCAAAGATAATTCTGTCTAATATTTTGAATCCATCTCTTCAGCACCATGTCTCCTTTTTATAATCCTCCACTTCCAACTACTTGTTGGATAGTCTTCACAGGATCACTCTCTAATGAATCCGTTGGAGGAGATTGTATGAAGAAGATTGAGTAGCCATTGATGGATGAAATCAGAATCTCCGTCGATTTGATTGCCCATGAAAAATAAATCTTGATTTCCATAAGTAGAGTTTTCCGTAGCTTGTCTTGAGAATGATTGTTAATACATGAAGATATCTTGTTTAAAGATTTGCATCGCAAAACTATCATCATCGTTTTCTAAACTGGGAAGTCCGAGCTAGATCACTAGCTGTGATGACACATTTAAATGGGATATGAGCATGAACATAGATCCATAAGTAGACTTCACGAATTTGATGATATTCAACTTTTGCAGAATCCAACGAATTCAAATGCCTTGACGATATCCACGTCTATGCTCAGTCGAAATCCAGTTAAATTTGGTAATACTTGAGAATTGACCTTCAATAACATTAGGTAGAAACGAGATGGTCAAGAAACATGCAACCCGCTCTTTTTATTTCAATACTCCGAATCGAAAAGCCCAAAAGGAGTGATGGGCTTCAAACCTTCTCTACAGCAGAACTTCAAAGCGAAAGACGTAAACATTTGAATCCACAACTAGAATCAAAGGCTCCTAGATTTGGAACACCAGCAGGCAGCATGATACTAATTCAATGAATTACTCAACCTGCGAGCATCTAGTACCGATCCTCGAGGTGTTATTTCGACATAGGTCACCTCTAACTATCGTTCGTGATTCTTTAACTGGCATATAATAACATAGTTATGTTATGTAGAGAACTCATGGCTCACAAGATCACTTGTTGGACCGATATCGGAAAAGAACGTGATGAAATACATTTATCCTTATATTTTTGAATAACAGTTGTCTCATGTATAGAGAAAGAACTTTGATCTTTCGTGTTTTCTTAACTAGCTTCGATTTTACTAGGGTTCGGCTATATAGGGTTCTCTTACGTAACCAAGCATTTGGTGCTGACCAGTTTGGCAATTACCACCATTGCTAGAGGAAGAAGACATTAATTCATTTTCATTAATACATTTATTTTTGCTTCTACAATTGTCTAACACGAAATGTCTGTGCTCTTTTGTCGGTATTAATGAATAAATTGCTTTGGTAATTAGTAACATGATTGAACCTAATTAAGCAAGTTCATGATTGTATTTTAAACAACACTAACCCGCAATTTGAATGTGACTGGAAATAACTGTATAAATTAGAAGGGAAAATGCTAATTAATCGAGATATTATGACCTTGTGTTATCGGCTAGCAACTTTTTTTGTTACGACAAAGGGAAAAGGAACTAGAATTCTTTATTTGATAAAGTTCGCAATTCTATCGATGGACATGCGTCAGTTGATAACTCCGAACAACCGCGCAATCTAATAACTCTATTTTATCTCCCACGTATTTCAATTTCCGAATTTGAATTTTGTCTATCTTACAAACAACTTTACAAAGAGAATTCAAATTTTGCAGACACTTCTTTCTCCCCACATATACATGTATAAGTTTGTTTATATTTTGCGAGTAACTTCTTTCCATTAACTAGCTATCAAATATTTCAAAAGAAGGTCGTTTCCTTTTGCATACGTGCAACCTGTGTGCATCTCATCTAGAACAGCCATGCCACATAAGACAATCAACGTTCAAATCAGCGATTTTTGGCCAAAATTAACCGGATTAAAGTAATCAATATAAATACAAAAGATTTAGGATTAAATTGACACAAATGCAAAAGGTTTAGAATTGAATTGACACCAATAAAAGGTTTAGGACTTAATTGGTATGAATGCAAAATGTTTAGGATTAAATTAGCATAAAAAAAAAAGGTTTCGGTTTTCATTGGTACTAATGCAATAGGTTTAGGACTTTTTTGACACTTCTCCCTATGTTCATGACAACTCTAAGTTCATGCCATAGAGCCCGTTCCAATTATCCAAGACGAATTCATAACATGCCACTCAAATCTAGGGTTTATTTTTTTTCTTATTAGGGTTCGTCTGTAGAGGGATTTTTTTATGTAACCAAGCATTTGATGACGACCAGTTTGGCAATTATCACCATCGTTAGAGGGAGAAGACATTAATTTTTTTTTCATAGTACATTTAGTTTTTATTTTTTTTATGATTTTCTCACAAGGAAAGTCTGATCACCGATCTCTTTTACTGGCATTAATAGATTAATTAATTTTTGTAATAACTAATAAAATTGAACCTAATTGAGAAAATTTTTTGTTATGACCAAGGTTTGTTCTTTGGTCTAACAATTCTTTACTTGAAAAGTTCACAATTCTATCAATGGACACGTTCGTAATTTGATAATTTTGGATAAGTGCATAATCCGATAACCCTATTTTATCTCTCGCGCAACTCGATTTTAAAATTTAAATCTTATCTATCTTATAAACAACTTTACAAAGAGACCTCAAATTTTGCAGGAATGCTAATAACTTCTTTCCATTAATTAGCAACCCAAAATTTCGTAATAAGGTCGCATTGCAAAACCTTTACATATCAATCTTTTGCATACACACAACATGTGTGCACCATAGCTAGTAACCATAGATAAATAGAAAAAAAAAAAAAAGAAATTCTTGATGCGCAATAATTTCAAAAAAACAAATTGTGCCTGTATGCAATAAGAAAATGTAAATTGCACTGAATTATTCTTAATTAGTTTTGGTATAGTGAAGGAAATAAAAATAATAAAAAGGCATGAAACAATAGTAAAAATTAAGGGTGAGCGTGGATTCAAGATAGAACTTGGTACTGGAGAGCCGAACCTGCGGTTCTCGATCCGATTCCCGATTCCGGTAAATCGGGGTCCGGTTCGTGACAGAGATTTGGTACCCACTGATTGGTTTTACTTTAACAGAGGACTAATTTAGATTGGAGGGGGTTCAGCCTTCAATTTGACATGAAAAAGAACCAGCCTTCCATTATTTGTTTTTGAAGTTGTCCAGAAGAGACTTTCTGGCCTCACAATATCTTTTGTATTTTGAAGTTAAGAAGCAAGACGTGAACAGGCTGTGCGTAAGTGACTAAGTTTTTCTTTTAAATTCTGTTTTTCTCGTCCAATGTGCTATCGCAATGTGCTTATCTTCACTTGGTGAATAAAAGACTGCATGTCAAGGGCTCCAACCATTAAAATCTGCTTAATGGAATTGTGGTTCTTTGAAGTTTGTCCTTTCAGAAGAGCTCTAAAATTTTCTGAAGGTATCTCCATTTTTGTTGGCATAAAGCCTTAATAAAAGCATTACTCAATTAAAGCTAGTCAGGAAAGAAATAAAGCTTTTGCCCTTGTTTGTGCACGTATAATCCAATGTCATACAGACTGCAAACTGGATCTTTGTAGGTAATGTAGGGTGGGTTTATCATATGGTGGAGTTGGAGAGTTAGGAAAATTGATATCTTCCGTTTTAATGCAGTAGGAGTTAATATTGGCAGGCTCTTGGGTACCCTAAAACTGGACTCCACAGTGTTAGGTTCTAAGTTCCAAAAAATGAGGAACCTGTTCTAGCGGGTAGGTTCTAGATTCCAGTTAGAATCTATCCGGAACTTGGAACATGTCACCCCTAGTAAAAGTAAGTGTTTAGAGGCTCCTAGAAAGCAATCATATATTCAGTTTTTGTTTCAAAGAAACTATTTAAAGAAAAAAAAGTGCTATATATAGAGAAAAATGGTTAATATCATGAAAAAAAAAACTTTTATAAGTGTGATAAATTTAACGCAAACTAATATTTTAACGACAAAAAACCTAAACTTATATAATTATGACAAATTTACCTCAAATTAATTTTTTGACCACCAAAAATGCTAAACTGCTATACATCGTGATAAATTTACCCTCCATTGGTCCCATGAAATTGGATTAATATCACGTAAAACTCCAAATTAGTAGGCCTGTGACAAACCGAGGGTAAAAGCCCCAAATCGATACACTTGTCAATTATCACGTGTCATCAAACTTAGCAATTTACCAGTAAAATTTAACACAAAACTAATGGGGATTACGTTTGTGGCATGTGTACCACTTTGGAATTTTTAGTGATAAAAAATTAGGTTTAAGTAAATTTATTACAAGCGTACTAGTTTAAGAATTTTCATGGTATTGACTATATTATAGGTTATAGATGCTTATGCAAAATATATTGAGTGTTTTTCCCCTCAAATCACGAATTAGGATTCAAATTAGAGATAGTGTACAAATGATATATGAAATCTGATTTGTGTGGATTTGGGTGATCTGATTTGCCTGTGTAGGTCAATCCACCAACACCTTCATAAACCCTCCAAGTCCCCTCAAATTCCATCCATGGCGGCAGGGAGATGGCGGCTGCTGCTTTCTCCACCAACGGCGGAGGAGGAGGAGGAGATCGATCACATCAGCCACTTGCCCGACGCAATAATCCACCACATCTTCTCCTTCTTGCCCTTCAAAGATCTGGTGAAGACCAGCGTGCTGTCCAAGCAATGGCGTTCCGCTTGGACCTCCACTCCGTACATCGATCTCTCAGCCCCTTCAAAGAGATTCGTTCCTTCGATCAGCAGAGCGCTGAGTCTCTGCACAGCTGCTAAGATAGAAAAGTTCCATCTTGATGCTGCTGTGTCTGGATTACACATTCCCACCGAACCCGATCGGTGGTTTGGCTTTGCCGTGGCACGCAAAGTGGAAGACGCCTCGTTGGTCTTTCGACGCTGTTATGGTGATGTGCCTCGAATCTTGTATGAATGCGCGTCGCTGGTGAGCTTGCGAGTGTCTAATTGTCGTTTTGCACGGGATATTACAATCCACTGGCCTTCACTTAAGAAACTGTGCATTGACGACCTTTTCTTGGAGAAGGATCAGATTATGAAAATCTTGAGCGGGTGCCCTCGTCTTGAGTCTCTTACCTTGGGTGTCTTGCCCCTCCCAGGCGACCTCCGGATTGATTCGAGATCTCTAAGAGAGTTGGGGATTGAATTCTTTTATATACATTCGCACGATGTTTCGCTTGAGATTTCGGCTCCAAATCTGCTTTCATTGCGCCTATCAGGCCTATTTGTCCTCACAGGCTTCGGACTAAATACAGCATCTTCATTAGCAGAGGCAGAGTTGAACTTTGACAGGCCAACTGATTTTCGTGGCTGCTTTCCTGACCGGTTGAAGTTCCTTCTTGAGCAGCTGCAACACGTCGCGAAAATCACAATCGGAAGCTGGTGCCTTGAGGTGTGAGCGAGTTTATCTTTGTTTGCTCTTTCTTCCTTTTCGGTGGGAAAAGATACATATGTTATATCAAGACCATAGAAAGTAAAGCGATTGTCATATCTTGTTACGTTACTCGGTTCACAATTTGAGTTGTTTTCAGGTTCTGTCAGCTGCGAATGTAAAGGGAACGTCATCTCTATCATCGAGATGGCGCGATATCACAGTGCATACTACAGTTTGTAAACGCGATCTTCTGGGGATGGCGTACTTGCTGCGGAGTTCTCCATTCCTGGAGAGGCTAGTCATATGGAATTCAAAATCCAACACGTTCATGGTAAAAATCTATCTTTGATTCTGGGGATAGTCACATATATGCTTTCGACAGTTACCCTCAGATCACTTTCGATAGTTAGTCTCTTGTTGCCACTTACGCTTTACACACATTTGAATTTAGTCACATAAACAAATTGGTAGAACTTATAATCTGTTGTACTAGTTCTTCTGAGAAGCTTATCTGGTTTTCCATTGTTTTTTTGCACTTAAATGTCACTGCTAGGTTATTGCTTCTTCTAATTGGCTCTGAAAAAGCCGTTACAGGATTTTCCGAAGTACCATGACTTTGATGAAAGGCAATTCTGGCACTCGCAAAAGGAGTTCTATTGTGTGGCAAATCACCTTAAAAGGGTTGGAATTGTCGGGTTCGAATTTGACAGTAAGAAAGCAAAACTTTTGCGTGCCTTGGTTAAGTTTCTTCTCGAGGAGACGGTTGGATTGGAGAAGATGATAATCGATGCCGGACTAAGGAAGTGGCGTCGAGGAGTACCCATTGACTCTCTATATCTGATTCAGCTGCAAGAACTCACTCGGAGAGTTTCTAAAAATGCTAAAGTCATAGTCAATTATCGTTTCAATAAATTCCCTTATGAGTCATGCAAGCCTAAGCAAAATCATAGTCACTAGTATGGAAATAAAATTGGTTGTTTCTTTTTATGCAACTTTTGACGGTGTGCGAATAAATTGGGTTTGACAAAAAGCTTTGATGATCCATTCATTTTGAGCTTTTTGAGTTTGGGATTTCCTTTGAATTCATGAACAATCTTTCCTTTGAAATCCCTAGTTTTCCATTACATTTCGAGTAGTTTTTGGTACAATTTCGCAGACCGATTGATGGAACCAAATGGCAAGACCACTATATATGTTCATTAGGTTGTGAAAATTATTTACTTGGCCTCTAAGGACAAGTTCAACTTTCCTTTCTTCTTGGGTAAATGCCCGAGTTCATATGTGAATTCAACTATTTCTTTAGCATAAGCAACATGTGATGGGCCCAAGCGGTACTATTTATATTATATGACAGTTGACATTGCCATGAAAGGCACATGCAAATCTCCACGCGTAATAGAAAGAATGCATATGGGGATTTTAATCTCAAACTTTTTCCATTAATTAGCATAAAATATCCTTTACACATTATATTCTCATAGTACTAATTGTGAGCTAAAGTCCTGTCCTATTACATATAATTAAGGGTTGAGATGAGAGAATACTTGCTCTTGTGTTAGTGGCACTTCACTTTTCCTTGTACCTGCCACATGGCAAGGCACTATGATTTGAAGTGCTCAAATCGTCTCAAAGAAGGACCTAGTTAAAGGGCATTTTCGTCCTTTACTTTTTTGATTTTTTTCTATTTTTCTGTTTTCCTTTTCTTTGTTATTTTTTTTTATTTTTCCTCTCCCCTCCCTCAGCCATTACCGACGTCGGGCGAGGGCTCACCTCGCCGGCGTTGACAAGGGTCTCCAGATCCAATGAGGGTGGCCCTCGCCCAACAGTGGTAATGGCCGAGGGAGGGGAGAGGGAAAAACTAAAAATGAAAAATAAAAAAAGAAAAGTAACGGAAAAGTGAAAAACTAGAAAAATAAAAATAAAAAAATTCAAAAGAATAAAGGACGCAAATATCCTTTGGCTAGGCACTTTTTTGAAATAATGAGGATACTTCATCACGCTATTTGAAATAATATCTACTCCGAATTCTTATTTGAGAAAATTATGCACTTCAGGCTATTATTTGGAATTATCCCTTATCCATTTATAATCTCCTACCTTTTATCTTAATTTAAATTTCAAAAAGTGGATAAAGAAAAAGTTTATAACAAAAGAAAATTTTCTTGAGTTTAAAATGTGAAAAATTGGATAAAGTAGAGAAAGTGTCTTCAAATATATATTGAAAACCCTTTAAGCGGTGTACAGTGAAATAGGTATGTTCTGTAGAGAACTAATGGCTCAAAAGGTTGTTATTCATGTTCAAGCCTGTTGTGGCGGACCAATATCGAAAAAGAATGTAATTGGAACTGTTTTGCCGGGAATTTTTCCATGACAAAATATCTTTTACCAAAATTCTGTCTTTAGCTTTTAAATGTGATAAAAGGTCCTGTGAAGGTCTTGGACAGTCAGAAAATCAACACGTGAAGTTTGCAAAGATTCCAATAGAATTACACAAATGTTATCTTGTCCAGAGTTTAACTTGATGCTGAGATTTCGTAAGTACAGCTAGAGGGGAATCGATATAGATGAAAAAGTAATGAAATTACACAAATATAGACCAAACCAGAGTTTAACTCGAGGGCTTGGCTTAGCGGGCACAAATTATCACAAGAAATGATGAACCAACGCACCCAAAACATTGTCAGAGTTTAACTCGAAGATAACGCATTGATCACTCTTCGATAATACATTAGAGCTTGACTCGATGGCAGTATCGAGGATAAAGATAAATGCCGGAGTTTGGCTCGACGACGAGAACCTGAAAGCTACAACTAAGGAAAGTAAAATATAATATGATAAAGATAAGATAAATTTATTGATTTGCTCGAGGGCCTCCTCTGCAGTCACCCCGATGGTATTTATAATAGTTGGAATGGTAACTACTCTTCAGCGGTTGTAGTTCTAGCACGCCAAATGCTGCCGCGTTCTTCAGCTTATTCAAATCCTTTTGACCCAGTCTTCAAGTAGGTATTTTTAACTTCAAATCACTGATGATATTGGCGCCCTTCTTCAAACCTTTTGTCAAGGTCAGTCGTGTCCACCCTTTTCCACTTCTTGGGGCCTTTAGGTCATAAATCCCGACCGGTTGCAATTATCACCGTGGTGGAACAAGACATTAATCTGTATTCCTTAATACGTTTAGTTCTTATTTATTATGATTTTCTCCCTCCGAAAGTCTGATCTCTTTTACTGGCGTTAATAAATTAGTTACTGTTTGCAATAAGTAATGTAATTGAACCTAATTGAGAAATTTTTTTGATGACAATGGGTAACAGGAACTACAATTCCTTACTAAAAAGCGTTCTTCAACTTCATATATCACCAAATCTCCCCCGTTATTTTTCTTACGACCAAGCTATAATGCTCAGAATCAGACAATAATATTCGAAATCTGATTCGTGTGGATCTCCGAGGATCTGATTTGGCTTTCTACGTCAACCCCACCAACACCTCCTTCATAAAAACCCTCCGAGTCCCTCAAAATCCGTTTCATGGCCGGCAGACCGCCTCGTCTGATTTCTCCGCCAGAGGCGGAGGAAGCCGATCGCATCAGCCACCTGCCCGACGCCATGATCCACCACATCTTCTCCTTCTTGCCCTTCAAAGACGTGGTCAAGACCAGCGCGTTGTCCAAGCAATGGCGTTGCGCTTGGACCTCCACTCCGTACATCCATCTCTCTCTCCCCTCAAAGCGTCTCCTTCGTCCGATCGGCAAAGCACTGAGTCTCTGCACAGCTACTCAGATAGAAAAGTTCCACCTCGATGCTACTAAGAGCGAAGTCTATATCTTCATTCACCCGTGGATTCAATTGGCCGTGGCGCGCAAAGTTAAAGACGCTTCGTTGTTCTTTGGAGACTACAACGATGAAAGGGTACTGAGATTATTGTGCAATTGCGCATCGCTCGTGAACTTGCGAATGTCTAACTGTCTTTTCTCATGGGATGTTACCATCAACTGGCCTTCACTTAAGAAATTGTGCCTTCACCACGTTCTCTTGGATAACCTTGCGATTATGAAAATCTTGAGCGGGTGCCCTACTCTGGAATCTCTCACGCTACGTCTGCATCTCGTGCCCTTCCACCACGACGTCCAGATTGATTCAAGATCTCTAAGAGAGTTGGTGATTGAATCCGGTCGTACAGTGTCGCTCGACGTTTCAGCTCCGAATCTGCTTTCATTGCGTCTGTCTGTCGGGCGCATTTGTCCTAAGAGGGTTTAGACTAAATGGAGCATCTTCATTGGCAGAGGCAGAGTTGAACTTTGACAAGCCAACTGATTTTCTTGGCTGCTTTTCTGACCGGTTGAAGTTCCTTCTTGAGCAGCTGCAACATGTCGCGAAAATCACAATCGGAAGCTGGTGCCTCAAGGTGCGAGTTTATTTTGTTTGGTTAGATTCAAATATTTTTGAATACAAAAGCAAAGGCTGCTGCCGCATTCCTTCTTGTCCTGTAAGCCGGTACCGATCCATTTCGCACTCGAAGCTTTGAATCTTGGTAGAAATAGAAAGTACAGCAACGTCATATCTTGTTCTGTTACTTGGTTCACAATTTAAGTTGTTTTTAGGTTCTAGCAGCTGCAAAGGCAAATGGAACGCCGCACCTATCATCGAGATGGCGCAGTATCATAGTGTATCCTACAATTTGTAAACGCGGCCTTCTGGGGTTGGCATACTTGCTGCAGAGTTCTCCGCTCCTGGAAAGGCTAGTCATATGCGATCCAAAATCCAACGAATTAACGGTACTAATCTATCTTTTAGTTCTGAACATAGTTACATGTATGCTTTCAGCAGTCAGCCTCATATCATCTGGGTTCGGGCTTCTAACCAGGGAGCTGCTGAAGTACTTGCCATTTATGTTTTGAACTCGTCTGCATTTGCTTGCATAAAATGAATTGGTGTATGAAAAAGCTGGGTATGTTTGGACAAAAGTTGACCGTTCTGTAGCAAAGAAAGTGATCATTAATTCATTTTGGGTCTGTCAGAACTTATAATTTGTTCTTAATGTCACTGCTAGGATATTTCTTTTCTTAATTAGCTCTGAAAAAGCTACTGTTAACGTGTGTTTTCAGTTCAAGAACAAGGATTTGCCGAAGCTCTGTGACTTTGATGAAAAGCAATTTCGGTAGTCACAAAAGGAGTTCCATTATTTGGCAAATCATCTTTAAAAGGTTGAAATTGCCAGATTCGAATTTGACAATGAAAAATCAAATCTTTTGCTTGCTCTGGCTAAATTTCTTCTCGAGGAGGCAATTGGATTGGAGAAGATGACAATCGATGCTGAATTAAGGATGTCGCATCGACGAAGACTCATCAACCCTCATTATCTTTGGGATTTCCACGACGTGATTCAGCTTCAAGAAGGCTATCAGAGAGCCTCCCAAAATGCTGAAGTTATAGTCAATTATCATTTCAATGGACTCTCTTATGAGTTATGCAAGCTCGGGCAAAATCACAAGCACTGGTTTGGCAATACAATTGATCGTCTCTTTTTGCGCCACTTTTGACAGTGTGCGAATAAGTTGGGTTTAACAAATGCAATGATGTCACTTCATTTTGAGTTCTTCTTGTTTGGGATTTGGTTTAAATGGAGCTTCTCTGACATTCATTGGTAATTTTTCCTTTGAAATTCTTAGTTTTCCATCACATTTCGAGTTATGTGTGGTTCGATTTTGCGGACGGCTTAATGTAATCAAATGGCAAGACCACTGTATTTGTTCATTAGCTTGGGAAAATGATTTGCTTGTCCTACAAGGATGGGTTCAACTTTCTCCTTTTCTCGGGTAAAGCCGGAGTTCATATGAAGATGTTGTGGGGTGGCCTCTATGATTAATGGTTATGATGGTGTTGGTTCATAGAGATTATAGACTGAGTCTATTTAATTGCCTTTCCAGCATACACAGTGTGTAATGGGCCCCAGCACTTCTATTTATATTATATGAAAATTGACATTGCCATGAAAGGCGTTTGCAAATCCCTCCACGTAATAAAAAGAGTGCATGTGAGGATTTCATTCCTATCCTATTGTAAATAAAGGGTGGGGCCGAGAGAATACTTGCTCTTGTGTTCGTGACGTGGCGTCTCACTTTTCCTCTACCATTGCCAAGTGGCAACACAAGTGGCATAGTTTTGCCATGTGGCTCGAAGTCGGCTATTCATATATCATCTTTAACTTTACTTCATATTTCACAAAGTGGGTAAAGCAAAAGTATATAAAAAATCTATTTTTCTGGAGCTTAAAATCGGAAAAAATGAAAGTGTCTTCAACCATAAAGGAAATAGTTTTTTTTTAATACAACAAAGTCTGTTTAACCAATAAAAAAAAGTGATATAAACAAAAATAAAGACATATTTTTCTCTCCTAAATTAATTTGCGTCTTCAATCTCTCTTCCTATTTGGTTTAGCATTTGATGAAGAAATTTTGAGAAAATGCAAATACCTTTGGGTTAAAGGCCTTTTTCAAAATGCAAGTAGTGTTTGGTAAAATGTATTTTAAAAACACATTTGGAAAACAACTTTGACGTAAATGTTATTTGGTGAAAAATGAAATTTATAAAGTATTTTTACTTTTTGAAAAAAAAAAAAAAGGCGGCGGTCAGCATCGACGGCAAGCGGCGGCCAGCGGCGGGGGGAGGGCGGCTGCAGCGGGGTCCGGCAGGCGGGCAATCGGTGGCGGTCGGGGGGCAGCTGGGTGGCAGCAAGCGAAGGTGACAAAGTTAAAATAAAAAAAAAATTAGTTGCATTTCGCATAAATCCTTTGGCCCAAAGTACCTTTATAAGTATTTTGGACAAACGTACTTTGGAGAGTATTTGAGATGCAATTGCATCTCCTCAAAATGAGTTAGAAAAGTAGTCAAACACCATTTGCATTTGGCCAATGGATTTTAGAACCCCAATACTCATTTCCAACGCCGAACCAAACGGGGATGTTTTCAACATACATAACAGTGTGCTCTTTTCTTGTTATCCTCGTAGTATCAAGCAAATCAAAGGCCATTTCCATGGCAAACTAATTTTTACTAAATTCCATGAAATCCCATGTACATTTTAAAAATAAATTACATTTATTCAATAGCGAATGAAGTTAAAATGGCCATCCAAATGTAAAATATGAATGATATGAAATTAAAATGCGAATGTTCCTTATGATAAAATAAGATTAATGACATATTTCATTTGTTTTTACATTCTTTTCACGCACAATATGTGTGCTCTCTCCTAAGGCTATGCAACCGGACCAATTCCACTTGGGAACCAAATCGGACCATGCTGAAAACCGATCCTGTTCCAAGTTCCCATTGAAACAGGTCTGGTTTCTAGTTCCAAATTTTGAAAGCAGTCTGTTTCTCAATTTCAAGTGAAAGACCATCCATGAACTAGACCGGTTCTGAGCCGGTTTCATAAAGCCCAAAAAACTCTAATTTTTCTCTTGGCATTTTTTTCTCTGTTTCTCTTTTTCTCTGTTCTCTCCAAGACTCATATCTCACTCAAACACTTCATGAGACTCTCTCTCTCTCTCTCTCTCTCTCTCTCTCGGGGCTCATTCGAGCCTCGTAACCGTTTCTTGTTCCCGATTGTCCCTTGGCCCATCGCCCCCTTGCGACTTGCCCTTGTTCGTTCGATCCTCGCAACCATCCCTTGCTCGGACAACGATCACCATGAGGTAAAAGTTGTGAAAAGAATATCTAGAACTTCTTGTTGCCTCTTTATAGTAAAATCTCCTATTATACTTATCTGTGAAGTCAATCCACCAGTAAGCTTTTACCTTATTCATTTATCATCTCTTCCCTTCTTTTTTTAATTCAATTTTCATAAAGTGGATGTCGCGACCTAAAAAAATCGGAATTTTCCTAGGTTAATGGATTACTAAGCTGTTAAACCTAGCTCGGACTCTCCTATGTCCATACCAATTCACGACGTTCAATCATTTCATGCAAAATATTTTTATTTAGAGTCGCCACTAATCAGTTTACGGTAGGTCGACTAGACACCTAAATAAAGCATTAGGAGAAATGCTTTATTCCTACGAACCGGAGATTACAAGTCCGGGAACTTGGTTACGCTAGCTTAACCTAACGCCCTTTCGGTATCTTTCTCTTTCATTTTTTTAAAAAAAATTCTGCAGGCAATCTTTGATTGTTTCTTCTTAACTTAGCCCCTAACACACACACACAAAAAGAATCGTGCCGTTACACAATGAATAAATTTTTTTTTTTGGTAAGGGAACACATGGATAATTTAACAACACCTAAAACGAAAGAAAATAAATAAATAAATAAAAGCTCAAAAGAGAGAAATCAAAATCAAGAGAGGGTGAGCGCTTTGTCGGTTCTTTGTGCCGTGGTGTCTTAATGTTTACATGGCTTCCAATTCTCCTAGAATCAAAACCAATATGATCCACAGCAAAAATATGAACCCGGATTTCGGACGCCGGATTACAAAGTAAAAAAAAAATAGTCATCTTGTGACATAAACTAACGAACGCCATAATCTTAACTAAAAATATGATCGCGACAAATTCAATTATAGTTACAAAAAAAATGATCCGTCATCTGACATCATAGATTAATCGATAATATAATCTCAACAAAATATTGACCGTGATGAATTCAAATTTGATTAGAAAAATGACCCATCGTCTCGCGGCTCAAATTAATGAATTTGATTATTATGCGGTAACTCCCAGTTGGATAATGCCTAAAATCACATAAGATCAGATTAGTTCGAATCAGGAAAATAAAATAGAATTTAAAATAAGATCAAATAATCACCTGATTCGGAACAATTTAATTTCCAATTTGGACTCCCACCAACGATACTCTTGGTCACGGTGGTGGACAGTAAAGAGAATAACCAGCAGCCCCCCTTTTTTTTTGTAATGGCTCAACAAAAGGAAGTCTAGAACGCCGAGGAAATCGTGAACACCCTATCCCTTTCTCCTCTTTTGTTTTCGTTTTTTTTTTCTCACGATCTCTGCTCTCTCCGATTATCCATCCCCCCCGTTGAAGTGAGCGAAGTCTGGTTTCATAGCAAATAACACTGCCGCCACTTTGGAAAGCTTGGACCGTTGAATCAATTACTGAAACTCGTGGAATCAATTACTAAAATTTTGCTTTGGATTGCCGTCAAGAATTGGCTGTAAATCAACGCATGAAGTATTTCTCTCTTGTGGGTCTTCATGAATATTCCTTCCCCCTATGACCAGATTCTTTCCACCATGTGCACGTCCATTTTAATCCTTCCTTCTTTGTCTTGCATGAACAGATGAAAAAGAATAATAGATGATCTGCAGACCCGATCAATTCCTTTTTATTTGTGACCACGATATTTGCCTCCTGATCTGCAGCCAAAGAATATTCCCACGATGACATCTTTAATCCCCAAATTTGACTCAATATTTTCAACTTGGTGTCCTTTATTCCATGAAGACCGTCCCATGTGCACTTCTCATATAATTTTGGCCACCGAGCTACCCAAAGGATTAGACTGTAAATTACCATCTCGCAGACCGAATTCACTATGCCAATTAAGTCCAAGACTATCCATTTGAACCATATCTGCCACTACCGGTTCAATTAAAATACAAATGAGATGCATGCAGAAATTAAATTGATCTAAATGCGAACTACGTGTCATTCTCTAATTTTATATGAAAAATTTGACATCCTAAAAAAGTAGTCAAAATTTAGGTGTCAACAGTGGATAAAGTTAAAGTATATCAAAATTTTGTTTTTTTCTTGAGCTTAAAATAAAAAAAATGGATAAATTAGAAAAAGTGTCTTCAAGTATATATGAACTAATTTTTTCATTCAATCTATTCTCTCTAACCAAGAAATAAAATAGAATAAAACAAAAATAGAGATATGTTTTCTCTCCTAAAATAATTTGCATCTTCAAACTCTCTCTCTCCACGAATGTTTAAATTCCTTTCTTCTTCTTTTTTAACATGCATAAGAGTGTGCTCTTTTCTTGTTATCTGCCCATAGTATAAAGCGAATCAAAGGCTGTTTCCATGGCAAACTCTTTTTTACCAAATTCCTTAAAAACCCATGTACGCTATAAAGATAAATCACAATCACCCATTATCGAATAAAGTCAAAATCACCATCCACATGTACAATGCAATCAAGACTATGATTCCTTCAATCTCTAATATTTGAAAATTAAAATGTGAAACTTGTTATGATAGAATAATTTAAGATTATTTTTTGTAAATTGACCAAATCGTCGTATACTTACGTATTTATTTGACACATTTCATTTGTTTTTATATTCTTTTCATGCGCAATATGTGTGCTCTTTCTCTCTCTACGCATTTTAACATCAAATCTTTGAATAGATAGCCCATGGGACTAAATCTTATTAGCCTAGCTTCAAGAAAATACTTATCGCTAAGGCAAGTACTAATACATCCCGGAATCAAACTCCTTCGTACGACAATCTCTATAGCTTTCCTCTAAATAAAATGATTTAATTCACAATAGTTGAGATGATCGTGTACATCTATCTCTTCCAAAGAAATTACAGGTTTATAGATACCGCAAGCTGGGAGTCATTTTTATTTATGCAAGTAAAAATCGGTAAGTTATTACAAGAGGCGGAATCATATACTTTTTTTTTCCTTTTTCTATTTTTCATAGCATTGTAATAAATATTGATAGGTTGCTCAAATATGAATTGACAACCTAAATCTAATAGTAATTAATTGAGGAAGAGATAGTAAACCGCTCAAATTAAGGTTGGCAATTGATGTAAGAGTTGTTAAATTTAAAACAATAATAAGTTACGCAAATTGATAAGCTAGCTACTATGGGAAAACATGGAAACCATCAAATAAGCATTTATTTACTTTCAACACAATCGAATAAACTTAGATATGTCAAGCGAGTAAAAGTTAATTACCTTAAACTAGTTGATAATATGTCGAAAAAACTTGGTAACTCGCTTAAATTAAGATCGGCAATTCGATAGAAAAAACTTAGCTTTAAGTTGTTTGTATCTATTGGAAATGAAAATTGGTAATTTGGAAATAATCATATGAAGGTTACAAAGAAACAAGTCCGTTATGTAAAGTAATGGAACAGTAATCGTATCAAAGTTGTTTTTTTTTTTTTGTCGAAATCGTATAAAAGTTGGTTAACTACTCAAATTAAGGTCATTAATTTGATATCAGAGTTAATAGTTTGATATAAGAGCCCGTACCTCTAAGTCGTTGTTAAATTAATTATGCAAATAAAACGTTTGAAATTTGAAAACAATAAAATAATGTTTTTCGTCAGAACATTCAAATAAATACTGATAAGTTACTCAAATACAAATGGAAATCAATAAAAAAAAAAAGAGTTAGTATATCTCTCAAATTAGGGTTAAGTTTGTAAGTTATTGAAATCATGGTTTATAATTTGATGTAAGAGTTCATTACTTTAAAACATAATAAGCTATGGAATTTTTTTTCCAGAATTAAAAGTAAATCTACGGAATTAAAAGTAAATAATTTGAAAAGAAAAAGTTACAAATACATTGATAAGTCAATCCAATAAGATTTGGCAAGGAAAATTACCAAAAAAATCCTAGATATATTGTAATTGTGCAAATTCTGTCCCAAACTTTTTTCTTTATTGATTTAGTTCTAAACCTTTTATAATTGTGTTAATTCAGTCCACTTGGCCAATTTTAGCCAAGCGACACTAATGTGGACACCGGCCGAGCTAGCGAGTCCAACAACATAATATTTTAATTTTTAATTTTTTTTCTTTTTTTTTTTTTTTTTTTCTAAGGTGAGGAAGATGGAAGGAAAAAAAGAAAAGAAAATAAAATATTCAAAAATATTATTAAAGTATTATGTCACCTGAAGACCGGTGTCCACGTCAAGATCAGCTGGCCAAAATTGGCCGGATAAATTAAGTTGACACAATTACAAAAAGTTTATGATTGAATCAGTTAAAAAAAAAGTTACGGTCTAAATTGACACAATTGCAATAAATTTAAGACTTTTTAATAATCCTCCCGGATTTGGCGTGTTCAAATTATTTGGTAACTCAATTGGGTGTGGAATTAAAATTGGTAATTTGATATGAGGGTGGAGATATGTCCAAAAGTGCAAAATTATGTAAATAAGTTTCGGTAAGTTATTACAATAGTTGAAAATTCAGAAATAATCAAATAAAACTTGGTAATTTAATCACACCCTTTTTACCGGTAACCTTGTTCATGTATGACAGATAAATGATACATCCATGATACCAACTCTCGTACGCCCATGAATCTCTGAGTGAGATTATGGGACTCCTCCAGTTCAGTCCACACCCAGACGAGTGAGTGCTTGTGAACCAGGGTTATTCACGTAGGTAATCCAACCTTAACAAGCTGCTTTCTGAGACAGACAGACATTGTGACTTGAAGAAACAATATCAAGCTGAGCTAAAAGTTCCAGTTGAACAAAACAGAAAGGGAAGTTTTATCTCGAACTTCTGCACCGGCCGTTGCATCCAATCACATCTCCTCTAAATGTTAAGCTAAAAGTCGGGTACAAAACGGAGGAAAAGACGCCACCAACGATGATGAAAAAAATCAGGATTTATGCACGTTTAGACAGACATCCTTGGGAAGGATACCTAAGAATGACCTTCGTGCTTGGAGAACACTTTGGGTGCGACAGAAGAATCCGGGCCACTTCAAGCAGCACCCATGGATCGACTGCCTGGGACGATTCGGAATTCGTACTGTTGATCACTATTTTGTCCAGCCAGAGTGCATTCTGGAGGAGAAACTTGAGCAGGGAAAGAATAGGTTCCCATGCCAGCGAATTGGCGCCGCGATCGACAATCTCAACATGCTTGAGATGCATCAAACACTGGTACATCCTCCACTTTGCAGAATTCCAAAATTCTTCACCATCAAAGTTGCGACGGCTTACACTCCCGCCATTGAACTCAGTCTGCAGATATAGAATGTCATGACTAAGGAGGAGATACACATCTGGAACTAGATGAGACCAATATCGAGCTTTGACAATATAAAATAGCATTTACTACACCGAGAGAAATATAAATCAGTCGAGAATCCAAAATGTCAATTAAAAGGACAGAGGTACTAAAATGATTTCGAATCACAACAAGAAAAGAAATGATAGGTTTATGTGCAGCCTAAGGCTGAAATTCAAAATCTGTATATGTTCAAGCAAATCAGGTGTTAAATTAACCAAGTGAACTGAGAGGGTTCTAGCAGTTGTGTACCACGGAACTGGATGTGCAACTCACTTGCAAGAATAATTTCTCCAAGTGCGGTGAACTTTCGAGTATTTTCGCTATAACAGGAACTACTTCATGGTCTGCTGAGCCGAGTAATATCAGATGCCGACATTCTAAGGATGGAAGTAATACTTCTCTTGCCTCCATGAACGACAGCACCTAAGCACATAATCATGGTGGAAGAAGCAGAAACTGATCACTTTTACCTTCTTTCAGCATTAAAAAAGATCAAACAGAAGACATGTTTGCAATTCGAACGACCTCTCACATGACAGACCAAACAAATGAGCAAACAAGGACATCAGATTTTAGTCTTATCAAATGTAATGCTGGACCCATAAATGCGACAACAGGTTAAGATGTGTAAAGTTCTATTACAAAAGGAAAAAGGCCTGATCCAGCAAGAATTCCACAGAAGCACAAATGTTTCTTTGAAATAACAATTCATGAGCATGGTATGATCAAGCACCAATAAACAATATCACAATTGATCTAAGCAAATGGCAGAATGTGTCATGTATGTCCAAAACTCGAACCAGAAATATGACAGAGGCTAAAAAATTCGGGTCGCACCTGCAGGCACCAGCTCCCCATCACCAATTTCGTGACATGATGCAGCCTCTTGAGGAGCCCCTTGACAAGATCGCCACGAGCTTTAGCCTTACCGAATACGGAACTTTCCATGTCGAAATTTAACTCAGCCTCAATCAAGGAAGATACTTCATCAAGTGTGAATTCTCCCCCCTGAGAATTGCCCAATAGGCGCAACTTGAGAAGACGAGGAGCCGAAATTTTCAACATCGAACCTTGATCACGACGAAACTCGTGAGAATCAATCACCAACTCTCTAAAACTTTTTGATTCAACCATGATGTGCTTGACACCCCAGCAACTTTTCAATTCAAGGAACTCTAGAACAGGGCTGCCACTCAAAACTGTCACCATCCCATCATCGTTCAACTCCGCATTTTCAATGCGCAATGTCTTCAGCGAACACCAATTCACAGTGTTGAACCCCAAAAAACAGCACTGGGACACCCGCAAACTTACCAGCGTAGTGCAGATGAACAAGATTCGCGGCAACACATAAATGTGGAGACGCCATTCATGCAGGGTTACCGATAGGTCTTCGACATCACGCTGGATAGCAAATTGGAGCCACCTATCAAGACTTGACTGCATCAAGGCGAGACAAGGAGCATCAAAGTGGAATCTTTTCACCTTAATTGCGGTACAGTGTAACAGCGCCGAGTCGACGAAAGCGATGAAGCTCTTGAATTTCCGGCTACTACCAGGGGGCAGAGAGAAACTCATATACTGATTAGAGGTCCAAGTGGAACGCCATTGCTTGGACAAGACACTAGTTTTGATGGCGTCTTTTGTGGACAAGAAGGAAAAGATGTGAAAGATTATGGCGTCGGGCAACTGGCTGATGTAATCCACCGGGTTTTGGGTTTCATCTTGATTGGAAGAAGCTATTCGCGCACGTTTCCGTTGGCGAGGTCGATCGAGAGAGAGTTCACTACCGGCCATGTATGGAGGAGTCTTCAAGATTTTGCCTTTGCCTGCTAACGATGATGACGAGCACGGTTGGCAAGAAACGTCAGAAGAGGCATATATAAACTCTTATCAACACCAAAGGAAAGCAAATAAACCCCCAAAAAACTTCTGGCTTTTCGTAAAAAGAAAAAATAATTGAAGAGTGAACCAAGAGAGCTTGTGAAGGATAGAGCTTGAAAACCCTAGAGGAAAGCTTGAGGCTACTTAGGGAACGGAGGCGGTTGAAGAGCGAGACGAAGAATAAAACAGCGAGAGAGTGAAGAAGTCAACCGGAGTCTGAGAATTTGCAGAAAAAATGCAGAAGAGGAACAGGTGGGGGAGAGAGCGAAATTTGGTTAGAGGAGTGGAGGCGGGCTTATTTGATTAATGGGCAAAGAAGGGAGAGGAAGTTACAAAAGATGCACGCATTTGGCCCTTTCTGTTTAAACTTAAGCTTGCTGCCATTCTTTAAGCTTGATCTTCACAAACGCATATCTGATTCTGTGACCAAAAAAAACAACAAGATCTTTCGGTTCTTAAATCAATAGGTTACAAATGAAACAAAGAAATTCATATGCGCCACTGCCCATTATATAAATGTGCATCTGAGGTTATGAATAGCAAGATTATTTTTTAATCCTATGTAGCTGTTAATTAAAAAGAAATGTCGCATAGCTGTTAACGGAGCAAACAGAAGAGCTAAAGTGGATGACTATCACAAATTTTAGGACTTAAGCGCACAAAATGAAAGCTTTGCTACGAAGTTCTCCGCTCCTTGAAAGGCTAGTCATATGTAATCCAAAGTCCGATAAATTCAAGGTATTAATCTTTCTTTGGTTCCAGACACACTTACATATATGCTTTCAGCAATCACCCTCATATCATCTACACGGACTTTGACCATGAAGCTGCTGAAGTATGATGAAGTCTTTTGTTGCCATTTATATTCTGCCGAAGAAGCTAATTGTTCGGATGTGATAATAGATTTATTTGGGTCCCATGAGAACTCATAATGTGTTATATATACCGTATCTGACAAGCTTGTTTGTTTTTTTATTTTATTTTGTACTTAATGTCACCGCGAGATTATTGCTTCTCCTAATTATCTCTAAAAAAGCTACTATCGATATGTGTTTTTAGTTCATGAAGAAGGATTTTCCCAAGCTCTACATGCGACTTTGATGAAAAGTGATTCTGGCGCTCACAGAAGGAGTTCTATTGTGTGGCAAATCATCTTAAAAGGGTTGCAATTGTTGGGTTCGATTTTGACAACAAGAAATCAAAGCTTTTGCTTGCCCTGGCTAAGTTTCTTCTCGAGGAGGAGGTTGGATTAGAGAAGATAATAATCGACGCCGAATTAAGGAAGCCACGTCGAGGAGTACCTATTGATCCTCATGATTTGATTCTTCTACAAGAAGACCATCGGAGAGTTTCCAGATATGCTGAAGTTATAGTCCATTATCTTTTCAATGGACTTTCTATTGAGTTATGCAAGCATAATCAAAATGACAGGTACTTGTACAGAAATAAATTTGCTCGTCTCTTTTTGTGCCACTCTTAACGGTGGGTCACTTCATTTTGAGTTTTTCGAGTTTGGGATTTTGTTTGGGATCGAGCTTCACTGCCTTTCATTAGCAATTTTCCCTCTAAAGTCCTTAGTTTCTCATTCCATTTCGAGTTATGTACGATTCAATTATGCGGACGGCTTGACTTAACCAGATGACAAGACCATTGTGTTTGCTCATTAGGTTGTGAAAATTCATTAGGTCGTTGCGCTTAGTCGTTAAAACGTGTGATCATGAGCCTCCTTTTAAGCCCCAAGTTAGTTGCGTTGCTGAGAGACTACTTTTGGCAAGTGTCAAAGGCGCCTTTGGTTAACGGTGAATTCTCCTATTGGAACTTGTAGGTGGAAAATATTACAGACTCAGCTTAGCTGGTCCAGCACTATCATGGCATGCCCCCAAGGAACCTATATGATCAATAGCTATGTTGGTGTTGGTTCGTAACTTCATATAGAATGAGTAGACATACGCAAATCTCTCTATGCAATAAAAAGAAGGCAAAGGAGGATTCCAATCTCAAACTTCTACCATTAGATACCATAAAATATTCTTTGGCGCATTATAATCTCATTGTGCTAAACCTAGCCTATTGTATATAATTAAGACCGGAGAGAATACTCGCTCCTATGTTTGCTATGTGGCACCTCACTTTTTCTTTACGATTGCCACGGCAAGACATGTCACGCCCCGACTCTCAAGCTCGCGACATCCCTACCAATATCGCCATAGGTCATAAAAGATAGCGTCTCAGCGAGGCTATCGACCTTCGCACTTACGGCACACGCGAAAACGTGAACTCTCCAGTCAATAAACAACATGGGATAGTAAAGCGGGAAACAGACACAATAGTCATTCACAAAAGACAATTTCATTCATGGAGTCAAAGTAGATGATTTTTAACCCTACTGAGCTACGTAAGACATAAACAACCCCATTCTTCAGAGCTGCTCACTAAGACCTCAAAAAGAAATACGGTCCGGTAAGGTTAAGCTCTCATCTACTCCAAAAAAAAACTGCTCTAACAACCAGGCCCTAACCTCCACGGGTTCCATCACTCGGGACCCGAAAAAGGGTTAACAATGATGGGGTGAGAAATAAATCTCGGTGAGTTAACGCCTAAGCCCGGCTAAGGCGCCGATTCGCTCGTACATCCTAGTAAACAGCCATATCATCCGAGGGCGGATATTTTAATCACATGCAAACTTACTAGTCTTACGCCATGCATAATGCAATGCTTGACTCAAATTAACAGTCGTAACAGACAACAAGCGGCAAGGCGTCACATCCACTTGCACATATGGGACACCACACGAAGTCCAATTATTAACAGATGAGGTCACATGGCCCGGCACACTAGACAGTTGGTGCCTAGCACAATAGACAGTTGGTGCTTTACTGGCGGGATCAGACATTGTCCCATTACTTCGGCGACGGCGACTATTATGCCGGTGTAATTCCGATCGACACGGCACGATATAGCAGGCATTCCAAAAGGAGTGTCGGTCCGTCATAAGTCGTGACCGGCATCCGATCAACCCGACGACACGAATTGACGTGCATCCGACAAGTAGTGTGATTCCGATCGACACGGCACGATCATGTCAAGAACACCCATTAAGTGACCACTCAAGCGCATCCGACAACAATCGGTCAAATTCTTATCTTTAGACTTAGCCGGATGCTCATGCATTCATGATCAAAGATTCGGCACCATGCCATTTCATGCTAAAAATATGCGGTTTGCTTTCACTCGGTTCGCATGTATGCACAAATTGTCCACAGACTTTGCATCTCGAAAACATGGGACCGACACCCACAATTTTCACTCAAAACATTCAACACGCAAAACTAAGCATCCGGATATGCAATCGGGACAATCGACCAATATCTTTCAATATTGTGACAATAAAAGTCAATCCAAATTTATAATTCAACTATTGAAATTTCAAGTCAACCACCAATCAAGCGTCCACTCGGCCCTATCCTATCGCTCGCTCGCAATCACACACCGGCAATCACCGCCTAAACAATCGGTCCGATCTACTACCAAATAGCCGCAGATATCCTAACTAACAAACTAACTTAATTAATCGTGGTCATTTAACTTAAACCCAATCTCTATTTAACCAACCACGATTAGACTACCTAAACACCTTATTAGACTAATTACTCTAATTACAAAAATTAATTACCGCTAATTATACTAACTGAGCGCAATTAGCGCCCTAATCGGGGTTTAGAGGTCGACTCACAGAAAAATCAGCGGCCGATGTCGGGTCGGATATGAAACTTTCGGATTGGGTCGGACTGTTCTCGGGTCGGGGTACTGTTCACCGATACTGTTCACGCACTATTCACTACACTGTTCACGGGTACTATTTACTGCACTGTTCACGGCCGGTACTATTCACGGCCGGGGACGATGGCATTTTGACAGCTCACAGTGGCGGTCTCGGAGACTCGGGTAGGAGCGGCGGCTCGCGGGACTCACGGCCACACTAGGGCTCACGGGCTCCGGTGGCACGGCGAAGGCTCACGGGTTGGGGGAAAACGGGGCTGAGATCTCGGCGTCGGGGGGTTTTCGGGGCGGTGGAGTGGCGGTGGTGGTGTGCAGTGACGGTAGTGCGACTGAGCGGCGGGTGGGCGAGCTGGAGGGCGAAGGCGGAGCGGTGGTGGCGCGGCGAGGAGTTGGCACGAAGTCGGCAGTCCGCGGCTTCTGGGATCTCGGGCGATAGGGTCAAGGGGCTGTGGACTGGGTCCTCGCGGACGACGACCGGCGCGGTGGTGGAGTGGCAGTGGGTGGGTTGTCCGGTGGAGGGGCTGCTCGGCCAAGACAAAGAAGAACAATAAGAAAGGAAGAAGATGAGCAGTGATGGGAGGGGGGTCTGCTCGCAAAAGAAGAAGAGGAAGAAGAAGAAAGAGAGAAGAAGAGAGAGGGAGAGAGAAAGAAAAGGACAGTCACGTGGGGGAGGGCTGGCTGAGGGGAGAGAGAGAGAGAGAGTTGATGTGAGATGATGGGTAGGTGGTGAGGTGAAGGCTGGTGGGGCCTATTATGGGAGGTTTGAATATTTTTGGATTCTAGTGAATTATTGAGGGCAATTCGGCAAATTGGTAATTCAGGACTGAACGAATTTTTGGCTCAATCGACTGAGAGTGAAATTTGAATTTTCACGGGCTAGGTTTGGTCCGAAAAAGGCTTAGGCATGAGGATTAAAAAAAATCCTAAATCGCAGTGACTAAGATTTCGAGACCTAATCGAAATCGAACGACAAATCGAAACTCGTCCAAAATTCATCACTTACGTCTTTACGATCCGAATTTTGCACCGATTAAAATCCAATAATAATGCTTTTTTATCGAACTCGGTCTATGTACAGAAGGTCTAATTTCTAGGACGTCACAAGACACGTGACATAGTTTTACCACATGGCTCAAATCGACCAATAAGCTTTTAGCTTATTCATTTATAGTCTCTTCCTTTTTATCTTTAATTTAAATTTCAAAAAGTGGATAAAGCATAAGTATATCGAAGATTTGTTTTATCTTGAGTTTAGGATATGAAAAATGGATAAATTAGAGCAAGCGTCTTCAAACATAAATGAAATACTCTTCTAATTCAAGAAGAACATTAGATAGAATAAAACAGAAATAAAGACATCTTTTTTCTGCTAAATTAGTTTGCATCTTCAAACTCTCTTTCTCCCCCACAGATGTTTAAATTCCTTTGTGATTTTCAACATGCATAAGAGTTTGCTCTCTTCTCCTTATCTCCCCGTAGTGTAAAGCAAATCAAAGGCCGTTTCCATTACAAACTCTTTTTTACTAAATTCCATGAAAATCCATGTACGTCTAAAAGATGAATCACAATAACTCGATTGCAAATGAAGTCAAAATCGCCATCCGAATGAAAAACACCATTAAGACAGCGGTAAGAGCATTGAGTGAGTGAGTGCGAAATTGAGTAAATGCGAGAGAGAGAGAGTGAAGAGAGAGTCATATGTGGGTTGGGTCCGAGTAAGTTGTAAATCCATTTGACACTCATATTATTATAGGCCCTACCATTTTGAACACATTTACCGAACACAATTAATCCATGTAACAATCCAACTTATCATGTGTGGCCTTTTCTTTTCTTTTTTTTGGGTTAAAATCAAATATGGGTTAAGAAATGGGTTTATGACCTATTTTGATCGCACAACCCATCATCGGCTTCTTCGATGCCAACACCGTCTCCAACTAGATCAAGTGACAATGAAAATAAGACGGAAAAGAAAATAACATTCTAATAGCTAGAGAGAAGGTCATCTCGCATCCAGGTCGCATCGCGGAAGACACTAAGAGACTCGCCATGACATGGGAGGTCAGCAAAACAAGGGAGATAGACGTTTGTTAACGAGGGTGTCATGAGAGAGTGTGGAAATTGAGTTCCATTTTTCAGATATAGGACGTCGTTTTCGTTATTCTTTGACTAGGATTTTCCGGTTCAAGGAAGACAATTTTCAGGATGAATGAATTTTCGGCACCAAACACCACAAAAAGGAAGGCTCAATTTGTCTTGCTGTTCCATCTGTTAGAGGATTCTTGTCCTGGTAACACTTGAGAGTTCTCCTCCTATAACATGAGGGTAGAAATAAGTCATTGAAGTAACATGCAACTCGCTCTTTGTATTTACATATTCATTCAAAAGACAGAAAGGGGCGATGGACTTCAAGCAGTCGAATGTACGACAAGAGCCAAAGGCTCCTAGTCCTAGATTAGGAACACCAGCATTTTACTAATGTTAAGGAACACGTGATGAAATAAGCACCCCGCGAACGTCTGCTTCTGATCCTCAAGGTGCTACTTCATTCTCCTTCTGCTATGGGTGGGATCCATCTGTGCAACTAGAGGTTCGTGCCCACCAGTTTGATTATTTGAGCTGTGAAGGTTTAATTGGTAAATAATGAAATATGTACGTTCAGTAGAGACCTGATGGCTCAAAAGAGCGCCGTTCATGTTGGAACCTATTGTAGATGGACCTATATCGAAAAAGAATGTAATGGAACGTGTTTATCTCGATGTTTTCGAGTAATAGTTGTTGCATATACAAAGAAAGGATTTCTTCTTTTGGTTTCCTTACCTAGGTTCGAGTTTGCTCATCGCAGCTCTAAATTTATGCGATAGAGCGCCTTCCAAGTATCTAAGACCAATTCATAAGACGCCATTAGAAGACAGATGGAATCTATTGAGAGTGCCGTTCATGTTGGAACCTATTGAGAGCGGCCTTGGACCGATATAAAATAAGTCTCGAGGTTTGCAGCCCGCTCCGTTAGAAGACAGATGGAATCAACCTCAAGTTGCAATTATCTATAGAAGATCCGTAACCACAAGCCTAGAGTAGTCATCCTTCTTGTGTTATCGGCGAGTAACTTTTTCATTATGACAAAGGGAAAGACAACTACAAATATTTACTTGAAAAGTTCACCATTGCGTCAATGGACAAATGCATAACTTGATAAGGCCGTTCCCTCTCATTAATCCACTCCTTTTCGCATTGTTCTGATCATTTTATTCAAGGCAAAAGTAGTGTGCCACGTACGAAGAGGAAGACCATCCTGCCGCATCGCACCAACTGGAGCATAACCACCTCCAATCAGTCAACGCCACCAGCACCGTCCGCCAAGCTTCTTTTCCAGAAACTCTCCTTCCATCTCTGGCCCGCCGATACCACTCTCCTCCGCCTCCTTGACTCCCACCTTTCTGACCCCACGGCGAATGCCAAGCCCTCTCTCCCCGATCTCGCCAATCATTGCCGCCCCTGCCATTGGCGGCTCAACTCCCTCGAGCTCTGCTCCTGCATTGGCCTCGTAGGGATGGCGGGTCGTAGCCGCGCTCGCCCCTTACGTCACCATCACTGACCTCCCACTGTTGGTCCCCAACCTCCGGTACAGCGAACGTGTCGGCCTGGCTAGGAGGCCCGGCAACCGGCCCTTCCCTCCATCTTTCACCGTCATAGTGCATCCACTGATTCAGAGCACACAAGAAGTTGGCGGAAAGGGCTAGAGGATTGAAGAAGACGGTAAGTTTTTTTGGACTACAAGAGGGATAGTTGAAATTCTTCTTCTTCTTTTTTTTATTGTTATGCGTGATTATTGAGGAGTAGACCCATAAGGAAACAAAAACAAAATAAAAGGAAGGGTTTGGCTAAGCGATTGGTTCAGTAATTAGAAAAATCTCCAATTTTAGCATCTGTGTTAATAATATTAAAAAAAAATTCTCATAAAAAACCTCTAGTTTTTACTTTTGTCCAAACTCTACCGCCTTAATAATAATAATAAAAAAACCTAACTTTAGCATCTATCTCAATTCTATCGGACTACTACCCAAAAAAATCCTAACTTTAGCATTTGTCCCAATTATATCTAATTTTTTTGTTTTGTCTCATAAAAAATCTCACACTTTAACTTTTGTACCAATTCTACCACCGTTAGCCTTACATCTATAATTACTGTTAGTTAATCATATGTGACATTTTTCACGTAACTATTTTTTTTTTCCTTTATCCAAATCGTCATTATGAATTGACTAGGGCCTTCTCTTCTACCCAAGATGTCACATTTCAAACTCGTAGGTAAATTTTACTAGTGGTCACTAAACTGTAGTCGATTCATATTGGGGCACTTGATTTTGATTTTGATAGACTAATGCACCAACTTTCTCATTTATTTTGAATAGATGCATTATAAGTTGGTTCCATTATTGTCACGTTAGCAATAAATGGGAAATTGTCTAAAATTCTGTTCAAAATACATCCATGAGAAAGAAATAAAATTTAGTTTTATTGATTATTAAGCTGAAGTTCAACCGTCATATTGCAATATGCACTCAATTTGAGTGATCATGAGTAGAATTTATCCTAAAGAAGCTCGTGAATTCTAGTTTTATGGGCGGATGATATTCAAATGAGAAAAGAAGCCTTCAATGTTGGATGATGTTGCCCTTTCGTTTGATTCAATTTATCGTTGTACTCTTTTATTATGACCATTTCATACTTTGTAAAGACCACAACAACAAAAAAAATCTCAAACTGGTACACCTGCGACAAATTTGGCCCAAACTAATTTTTTTACTACAAAAAACCCCCCAAACTAATATATTTAACAAATTTACCTTTGTCAAATTTCGTTAAATTTGGTTGATACCACTAAAATCTCCAAATTGATACACCTATGTAAACGTAAGGTGAAAACCCCAAACCGATACACCCATCAACTGTCACATGTTATCTAACTCAGAAATTTGACGGTAACATTTAAGAGAAACTTATGAAGAAAAATCTGTCGCAGGTGTACTTCTTTGAGATTTTTTGTGTCAAATTTATGATGAATTTGTTACAGGTTGATCGGTTCGGGGCTTTTCGTGGGATTAACTCTTCTTTTTATCACTAACTTCAAATTTGTGTGTTAAAATTCAAAGAAATTCTGCTCAAATAAACACCCTAGAGAGAGTTAAGATCGTGTACATAAAGAGAAACATGAATTTTACACCAAATACAAAATCTCACTATAGTTAAAATCCATCGATTTGATTTTCAAATCTTGATAACACAAAATGATTTCCAAATCATGACCATACAATATTTAAATATTCCAGGCACAGGCCACATAGACGCCCCAAAATTATTTGAGATTTTTCTTTGCGGCAAATAGACTTAATAAAATAGCTGGCTAGAATTCTTCTTTTCCTAATTTTTGAAGAGTTAATCACTTAGGTAAATATTATATTGTGGAGAGAGAGAGAGAGAGAGAGAGAGAGGGCGAGAGAGAGAGAGAGAGAATTTGTTGTGCATGGGTTTATTCGCTTGTGTATTTCTGTCATTACCATTAACCAATTCCACTTGTTAGAATAATTAAAAATTAAATCATGCTTTCATCTAACAATTTAAGCTTTTAAAATAATTAGCAATGATATTAGAGCTAGAGGTCATGAGTTTAAATCTTTCCAATCTCCTATTTGCCTCCCCAATAATTTAAAAAAATTGATAGTGGTCTCACTTTCAAGGAAAAAAAAAACGAAAAGAAAAGAAAAGAACATGATAATAGCTAGAGAGAAGGTCGTCTCGCATCCGTTTCGCATCGAGGAAGAGGCCAATAGACTCGCCACGATACAGGAGGTCATCGAAACAGGGAAGATAGATGGTTGGTGAATAACCTGGGGTGTCACGCGAAAGTGCAGGAAGTCGTTCCCTATTTTTTTACGTGGATTTTCCAATTCAAGAAGATATTCTTCATGATCAACGAAATTTTCAGCACCAAAAACACCGGAAAGGAAAGCTAAATTTGACTCCTCTTTTCCATCTGTTAAAGGAAAGCTTTCGTCTTTGGTAATACTTGAGAATTCTCCTCCTATAACATAAGGTAGAAGGCCCAATACCCAAAAAGAAACCTCTAACTTTAGCATTTGTGACAATTATATCCAAAACTTTTCTTTGCCGCATAAAAAAACTCCAACTTTTACTTTTGTCCCAATGCCACCGTTCTAGCTCCAAAAAAACCCTCAACTTTAGCATATGTCCCATATCATATCCAAATTTTTTTTTGTCTTGTAACAAAACCTTCAACTTTTACTTTTGTCCCAATTCTACCACCGTTAGCATTTCCTCTATAATCACCATTACTTAATCTTACGTGGCATTTTCACGTCATTAATGAATTACACCTCAACAAAGCTTACATGAAAAAATTTGAAACTTCTCTTCTGTTGTTTGTTTTCCCTACATATTGCCTAGAGATACATAATCATTCAAGACGGTCATTTTGTATTCTCTTTGGCATTCAATAGCCAAAGAGTGGCTAGACATGAAGATAATCGAACGAATTATCTAAAGTCTCATCATTCCCGAAACCTATTGTTTCTAATTTTCGATGATTCATTGATAAGTTCGGCGAGTAAATTCGGGCCAATTCGAGTCAATGATTAACTAACAGTGATTATCAATGGAAGCCCGACGGTGGTAGAATTGAGACAAAAATAAAAGTTGGTGATTTTTTATGGGATTAAAAAAAAAAATTGGATATAATTGGGATAAATACTAAAGTTTAGGATGTTTTTGAGTATTAGACTAGTAGAATTTGGACAAAAGTAAAAGTTTGGGATTTTTTATGAGACAAAATTTTTTTTTTAATATAATTGTCACAAATGCTAAAGTTGGATTTTTTTTTTTTTTGGGGGGGGGTATTAGGCCGTAGGTAGAATGAGTAGGTGAAGTAAGATTCACTTCACTCTTTGCATTTCAATACTCTGAATTCAAGAGACAAAAAGGAGTGATGGGCTTCAATTCGTTTTTACATTCTTTTCACGCATGTGTGCTCTTTCTCTCATCTAATGCAACTTAACATCAAAGATTTGTAAATATAGCCAATGAGATTAAATCTTATTAGCAAAGCTTTGAGGAAATACTTATCTCTAGGGCAAGCAGAAGTTCATACTGGAAACAAACTCAATCATACGATAATGTATATCGTTTTCCACTAAACAAAACAATCTAATTTACAAAAGATTGACATGATCGTGTACATCTATCTCTTCCATGAAGTTATAGGTTCATAGATACAGCAAGCTAGGATTCATTTTTAATGATGCAAAAATAAAAATTTGTAAGTTATTCCAAGAAGTGAAATCTTTTTTTTTCTATTTGTTTATAGTATTATAATAAATATTGATAGTTTACTCGAGTAAGAATTGAAAATCTAGGTCCAGTACTAATTAGTTGAAGTAAAGCTAGTAAACCACTCAAATAAAGGTTTGCAATTTGATATAACTTATAAGAGTTGTTAAATTTGAAACACTAGTAGGTTATGCATATACATAATTAGTTATTATGAAATAACCTAGAAAAAATCAAATAATAATACTTTTAAAAAAAAATCGAATAAACTTAGATAAGTCATGCGAGTAAAAGTTAATAACCTTAAACTAGGGGGTTAATACCACGAAAAATCTCAAATTGGTAAACCTATGACAAATTTATCCCAAATTAATTTTTTAATCAAGAAAAACCTCAAATTGGTACACCTGTGAAAAATTTACCCCAAACTAATTTTTTTATCACGAAAAATCTCAAATTGATACCCCTGTGATAAATTTACCCTCTGTTATTTTCCGTTAAATTTACCATGAAATTGCTGAGTTAGATGACACATGATAGTTGACGGGTGCACTAGTTTGAGATTTTCACCGTCTGTTTGTCACAAGTGTACAATTTGAAGTTATTCGTGGTATTAACATAATTTAACGGACACTAACAGAGGGTAAATTTGTCACAGCCAGACCAATTTGAGATTTTTCATGGCCAAAAAATTACGTTTGTGTAAATTTGTTCCTAGTGTACTTGTTTGGGATTTTTCGTGGTCAAAAAATTAGTTTGGGATAAATTTGTCTTATGTGTATAGTTTGAGGTTTTTTGTGATAAAAAAATTTTGTTTTGAGTAAATTTGTCATAGGTGTACCAGTTTAGAGTTTTTGTTGGTATTAACCCTAAACTAGTTGGTAACTTATAAAAAAAAAAACTTGCTGGCTAACTCACTTAAATTAAGATCGGTAATACAGTAAAAAAATTTAGCTTTGAAAAGTTGGTATCCATTCGAAATAAAAATTGGTAATTTGGAAACAGTCAAATAGAAAAAAGTCGGTGACATAAAGTAATGGTACAGTATTCGTATAGAAGTTGGTTAATTACTCAAATAAGGTCATTAATTTGATATTGCAGCTAGTTGTTCGATATGAGAGTTCCTGCTTTTAAATTGTCATTAAATTAGTTACACAAATAAACGTTTGAAATCTGAAAGCAATAGAATAATGTGTTTTTTTTTTTTTGTGGCCAAAACAATCAAAAAAATATTATTAAGTTAATGAAAATCAAACGCCTCACTCTTTGTATTTCAATACTCCTAACTCAAGAGACAAAGAGGAGCGATGGGCTTCAAACCCTGTGCACTGCAGAACTTCAAAGCAGAAAATTGTAAGCATGATTATCGTTCCGCTATAGATGGGGGATCCATCTCTGTAATTAGACATCTGATGCCAACCAGTTTGATGATTACCTCTTTGGTGAGAGGAAGAAGCTGCGATTCTTTAACTAGTTTGATGATTAACCATTTTTCTATATATCTAGCAGGTAGGTTCTAGGTTCCAGCTAGAATCTATTTGGAACTTAGAACCGGTCACCCCTAGCAAAAATAAGTGTTTAGAGGCTCCTAGAAAGCAATCATATATTCAGTTTTTGTTTCAAAGAAACTATTTAAAGAAAAAAAGTGCTATATATAGAAAAATGGTTAATATCATGAAAAAAATCCAAACTGGTATAAGTGTGATAAATTTAACTCAAACTAATATTTTAACCACAAAAAACCTAAACTTATAGAATTATGACAAATTTACCTCAAATTAATTTTTTGACCATCAAAAATCCCAAACTGCTACACATTGCGACAAATTTACCTTCCATTAGTTCCCCTGAAATTGGATTAATATCACGAAAAACTCCAAATTGGCGGGCTTGTGTCAAACTGAGGGTAAAAGCCCCAAATCGATACACTTGTTAACTACACGTGTCATCCAACTCAGCAATTTAATGGTAAAATTTAACACAACTAATGGAGGGTACGTTTGTGACATGTGTACCATTTTGGGATTTTTAGTGATAAAAAATTAGGTCAAAGTAAATTTATTGGAAGCGTACCAGTTTGAGTATTTTCGTGGTATTGACTATATTATAGGTTATAGATGCTTATGCAAAATATATTGAGTGTTTTTCTCCTCAAATCACGAATTTGGATTCAAATTAGAGATAGTGTACAAACCATTATAGGAACGACGTATGAAATCTGATTTGCGTGGATTTGGGTGATCTGATTTGGCTGTGTAGGTCAATCCACCAACACCTTCATAAACCCTCCCAGTCCCCTCAAATTCTATCCATGGCGGCAGGGAGATGTCGGCGTCTGCTTTCTCCACCAACGGCGGAGGAGGAGGTCGATCACATCAGCTACTTGCCCGACGCGATAATCCATCACATCTTCTCCTTCTTGCCCTTCAAAGACTTGGTGAAGACCAGCGTACTGTCCAAGCAATGGCGTTCCGCTTGGACCTCCACTCTGTACATCGATCTATCTTCTTCAAAGAGATTCGTTCCTTCGATCAGCAGAGCACTGAGTCTCTGCACAACTACTAAGATAGAAAAGTTCCATCTTGATACTGCTGTGTCTGGATTACACATTCCCACTGAACCCGATCGGTGGTTTGGCTTTGCCGTGGCACGCAAAGTGGAAGACGCCTCGTTGGTCTTTCGACGCTGTTCTGGTGATGTACCTCGAATCTTGTATGAATGCGCGTCGCTGGTGAGCTTGCGAGTGTCTAATTGTCGTTTTGCATGGGATAGTACAATCCACTGGCCTTCACTTAAGAAACTGTGCATTCACGACATTTTCTTGGAGAAGGATCAGATTATGAAAATCTTGAGCGGGTGCCCTCGTCTTGAGTCTCTTACCTTGGGTGTCTTGGCCCTCCCAGGCGACCTCCGGATTGATTCAAGATCTCTACGAGAGTTGGTGATTATCTTTTATATAGACTCGCACGATGTTTCGCTCAAGATTTCGGCTCCAAATCTGCTTTCATTGCATCTGTCAGGCCTATTTGTCCTCACAGGCTTTGGACTAAATAGAGCATCTTCAGTAGCAGAGGCAGAGTTGAACTTTGACAAGCCACCTGATTTTCGTGGTTGCTTTCCCGCCCGGTTGAAGTTCCTTCTTGAGCAGCTGCAACATGTCGCGAAAATCACAATCGGAAGCTGGTGCCTTGAGGTGCGAGTTTATCTTTGTTTGCTCTTTCTTCCTTTTCGGTGGGAAAAGATATTTATGTCATATCAAGACATAGAAAGTAAAGCAATTGTCATATCTTGTTACGTTACTTGGTTCACAATTTGAGTTGTTTTCAGGTTCTGTCAGCTGCGAATGTAAAGGGAACGTCATATCTATCATCGAGATGGCGCAATATCACAGTGCATACTACAGTTTGTAAACGCGATCTTCTGGGAATGGCGTACTTGCTCCGGAGTTCTCATTTCCTGGAGAGGCTAGTCATATGCAATTCAAAATTCAATATATTCATGGTAAAAATCTATCCTTGATTCTGGGGATAGTCACATATATGCTTTCGATAGCTAGCCTCAGATCACTTTCGATGGTTAGTCTCTTGTTGCCACTTATGTTTTACACACATTTGAATTTAATTACATAAACAAATTGGTGTGGGAAAAAGATGGGATTTTGGAGCTACATTGAAAAAGGTTAATCCTTTTGCAGCAAAGGATTTGACCGTTTATTCATTTGGGTCTGGGAGAACTTATAATCTGTTGTACTAGTTCTTCTGAGAAGCTTATATGGTTTTCCATTGTTTTTTTGCACTTAAATGTCACTGCTAGGTTATTGCTTCTTCTAATTGGCTCTGAAAATGTCGTTACAGGATTTTCCGAAGTACCGTGACTTTGATGAAAAGCAATTCTGGCACTCGCAAAAGGAGTTCTATTGTGTGGCTAATCACCTTAAAAGGGTTGAAATTGTCGGGTTCGAATTTGACAATGAGAAAGCAAAACTTTTGCTTGCCTTGGCTAAGTTTCTTCTTGAGGAGACGGTTGGATTGGAGAAGATTAGATGATAATCGATGCTGGACTAAGGAAGTGGCATCGAGGAGTACCCATTGACTCTCATGGTCTAATTCAGCTGCACGAACTCTCTCGGAGAGTTTCCAAAAATGCTGAAGTCATAGTCAATTATCGTATCAATAAATTCCCTTATGAGTTACGCAAGCCTAAGCAAAATCATAGGCGCTAGTATGGAAATAAAATTGCTCGTTTCTTTTTATGCAACTTTTGACAGTGCGAATAAATTGGGTTTGACAAAAAGCTTTGACGATCCATTCATTTTGAGCTTTTTGAGTTTGAGAATTCCTTTGAATTCATGAACAATCATTCCTTTGAAATCCCTAGTTTTCCATTACATTTCGAGTAGTTTTTTTGTACAATTTAGCAGACCGCCTGATGGAACCAAATGGCAAGACCACTATATCTGTTCATTAGGTTGAGAAAATGATTTACTCGGCCTGTAAGGACCAGTTCAACTTTCCATTCTTCTCGGGTAAATGCCCGAGTTTATATGTGAATTTTAATTACTTCTTTAGCATAAGCAACATGTGATGGGCCCAAGCGGTACTATTTATGTTATATGACAGTTGACATTGCCATGAAAGGCACGTGCAAATCTCCACGCGTAATAGAAAGAATGCATATGGGGATTTTAATCTCAAACTTTTCCCATTGATTAGCATAAAATATCCTTTACACATTATATTCTCATAGTACTAATTGGGAGCTAAAGTCCTGTCCTATTACGTATAATTAAGGATTGAGATGAAAGAATACTTGCTCTTTTGTTAGTGGCACTTCACTTTTCCTTGTACCTACCACATGGCACGACACTATGACTTGAAGTGCTCAAATCGTCTCAAAGAAGGACCTAGTTAAAGGGCATTTTCGTGCTTTACTTTTTTGATTTTTTTTCTGTTTTTCTGTTTTCCTTTTCTTTGTTATTTTTTATTTTATTTTTCCTCTCCCCTCCCTCAGCCATTACCGACGTCGGGCGAGGGCTCACCTCGCCGGCGTTGACAAGGGTCTCCGGATCCAATGAGGGTGGCCCTCGCCCAACAGTGGTAATGGCCGAGGGAGGGGAGAGGGAAAAACTAAAAATGAAAAATAAAAAAAGAAAAGTAACGGAAAAGAGAAAAACTAGAAAAATAAAAATAAAAAAATTCAAAAGAATAAAGGACGCAAATATCCTTTGGCTAGGCACTTTTTTGAAATAATGAGGATACTTCATCACGCTATTTGAAATAATATCTACTCCAAATTCTTATTTGAGAAAATTATGCACTTCAGGCTATTATTTGGAATTATCCCTTATCCATTTATAATCTCCTACCTTTTATCTTTAATTTAAATTTCAAAAAGTGGATAAAGAAAATGTTTATAACAAAAGAAAATTTTCTTGAGTTTAAAATGTGAAAAATTGGATAAAGTAGAGAAAGTGTCTTCAAATATATATTGAAAACCCTTTAACTAGTGTACAGTGAAATAGGTATGTTCTGTAGAGAACTAATGGCTCAAAAGGTTGTTATTCATGTTCAAGCCTGTTGTGGCGGACCAATATCGAAAAAGAATGTAATTGGAACTGTTTTGCCGGAATTTTTCCATGACAAAATATCTTTTACCAAAATTCTGTCTTTAGCTTTTAAATGTGATAAAAGATCCTGTGAAGGTCTTGGACAGTCAGAAAATCAACACGTGAAGTTTGTAAAGATTCCAATAGAATTACACAAATGTTATCTTGTCCAGAGTTTAACTTGATGCTGAGATTTCGTAAGTACAGCTAGAGGGGAATCGATATAGATGAAAAAGTAATGAAATTACACAAATATAGACCAAACCAGAGTTTAACTCGAGGGCTTGGCTTAGCGGGCACAAATTATCACAAGAAATGATGAACCAACGCACCCAAAACATTGTCAGAGTTTAACTCGAAGACAAGGCATTGATCACTCTTCGATAATACATTAGAGCTTGACTCGATGGCGTGATCGAGGATAAAGATAAATGCCGGAGTTTGGCTCGACGACGAGAACCCGAAAGCTACAACTAAGGAAAGTAAAATATAATATGATAAAGATAAGATAAATTTATTGATTTGCTCGAGGGCCTCCTCTGCAGTCACCCCGATGGTATTTATAATAGTTGGAATGGTAACTGCTCTTCAGCGGTTGTAGTTCTAGCACACCAAATGCTGCCGCGTTCTTCAGCTTATTCAAATCCTTTTGACCCAGTCTTCAAGTAGGTATTTTTAACTTCAAATCACTGATGATATTGGCGCCCTTCTTCAAACCTTTTGTCAAGGTCAGTCGTGTCCACCCTTTTCCACTTCTTGGGGCCTTTAGGTCATAAATCCCGACCGGTTGCAATTATCACCGTGGTGGAACAAGACATTAATCTGTATTCCTTAATACGTTTAGTTCTTATTTATTATGATTTTCTCCCTCCGAAAGTCTGATCTCTTTTACTGGCGTTAATAAATTAGTTACTCTTTGCCATAAGTAATGTAATTGAACCTAATTGAGAAATTTTTTTGATGACAATGGGTAACAGGAACTACAATTCCTTACTAAAAAGCGTTCTTCAACTTCATATATCACCAAATCTCCCCCGTTATTTTTCTTACGACCAAGCTATAATGCTCAGAATCAGACAATAATATTCGAAATCTGATTCGTGTGGATCTCCGAGGATCTGATTTGGCTTTCTACGTCAACCCCACCAACACCTCCTTCATAAAAACCCTCCGAGTCCCTCAAAATCCGTTTCATGGCCGGCAGACCGCCTCGTCTGATTTCTCCGCCAGAGGCGGAGGAAGCCGATCGCATCAGCCACCTGCCCGACGCCATGATCCACCACATCTTCTCCTTCTTGCCCTTCAAAGACGTGGTCAAGACCAGCGCGTTGTCCAAGCAATGGCGTTGCGCTTGGACCTCCACTCCGTACATCCATCTCTCTCCCCTCAAAGCGTCTCCTTCGTCCGATCGGCAAAGCACTGAGTCTCTGCACAGCTACTCAGATAGAAAAGTTCCACCTCGATGCTACTAAGAGCGAAGTCTATATCTTCATTCACCCGTGGATTCAATTGGCCGTGGCGCGCAAAGTTAAAGACGCTTCGTTGTTCTTTGGAGACTACAACGATGAAAGGGTACTGAGATTATTGTGCAATTGCGCATCGCTCGTGAACTTGCGAATGTCTAACTGTCTTTTCTCATGGGATGTTACCATCAACTGGCCTTCACTTAAGAAATTGTGCCTTCACCACGTTCTCTTGGATAACCTTGCGATTATGAAAATCTTGAGCGGGTGCCCTACTCTGGAATCTCTCACGCTACGTCTGCATCTCGTGCCCTTCCACCACGACGTCCAGATTGATTCAAGATCTCTAAGAGAGTTGGTGATTGAATCCGGTCGTACAGTGTCGCTCGACGTTTCAGCTCCGAATCTGCTTTCATTGCGTCTGTCTGTCGGGCGCATTTGTCCTAAGAGGGTTTAGACTAAATGGAGCATCTTCATTGGCAGAGGCAGAGTTGAACTTTGACAAGCCAACTGATTTTCTTGGCTGCTTTTCTGACCGGTTGAAGTTCCTTCTTGAGCAGCTGCAACATGTCGCGAAAATCACAATCGGAAGCTGGTGCCTCAAGGTGCGAGTTTATTTTGTTCGGTTAGATTCAAATATTTTTTAATACAAAAGCAAAGGCTGCTGCTGCATTCCTTCTTGTCCTGTAAGCCGGTACCGATCCATTTCGCACTTGAAGCTTTGAATCTTGGTAGAAATAGAAAGTAAAGCAACGTCATATCTTGTTCTGTTACTTGGTTCACAATTTAAGTTGTTTTTAGGTTCTATCAGCTGCAAAGGCAAATGGAACGCCGTACCTATCATCGAGATGGTGCAGTATCATAGTGTATCCTACCCTTTGTAAACGTGGCCTTCTAGGGTTGGCACACTTGCTGCAGAGTTCTCCGTATTGAAGATATCACCGCCTACTCTAGAATTCAATTGCGTGACTCTTCGATAGATTTTTCGGTTTCCGATGAACATCTATCGACGCGCTGTTTAGTGTCATTATTGTTTTGTAGTTCTTTAAGAGTCATCATTTGTTGTGTGTCTCGAGAGTCTTTTAGTATTCCGATGTGTAATTATCGCTATGTATCTAGTCGGGTCTTTTCATGTACCTAGGGTATGTCGGGAGTCTTGTCTTTACGCCTATATAAAGGCAAGTCTTGTAATCGTCTCAGTAAGGTGAAAGTAAGGTGAATATAGAAAATTGTAGAGTCCATCTCCTCCCTTGAACACTTCTCTTGTATGAAGAGAACCTTTCACCTTCGATAAGTCTTCGATCATCTTGAGGATCGAGACGTGCTTTGCAACTCCGAGATTCAACATTTGGTATCAGAGCATGGTTATCGGGGACCGTGAATCAAGTCTTCCGGAGCGTGGTTCGTGAAGACGGTGGTCAGCGACCATTGTTTGTGTGCAAGCGGTCGAGGACCGAAGTACGTCGAAGTTCTGCCGGAATACGATCGGGGACTGTGATCAATTGATTGGGACCAAGCCGGGCACTTTTCTCCAATCGGATGGCGGACGTATCAAGTTCGACGAATGGTATTGAGAAGCTCAACAATTCCAATTATAATAATTGGAGTACCCGCATGCAGTTTTATTTGCGGGGTCAAGATTTGTGGGATATTATTGGCGGCGGCAACACCACGGCACCTATAAACGATGGTGATCTGAGGAGATGGAACATCAAAGCGGGTAAGGCTCTTTACGCTCTTGCTGTGACTGTTGAAGATGACTTGTTGCAGCATATAAAGAGTGCGCATACTCCCAAGGAGGCATGGGATAACTTGGCAGCGTTGTTCGCGAGGTCGAATGATGCCAAGTTGCAAAGGTTGGAGAACGAGTTCTTGTCGATGTCACAACAAAATATGACGGTGAGTCAGTATTTCTCCAAAGTTAAGTCTATTTGTGACGAAATTTCGAAGCTAGATCCAAATAATGCTATCTCCGAAACAAGAATGAGAAGGATTATTATTCACGGGTTAAAGCCGGAGTATAATGGTATTGTTACGGTTACTCGTGGATGGGCAACACAACCAACGTTGATCGAACTGGAGAATGTTTTGGCCAACCTAGAAACTTTAGATAATCAAATGTCTAAGGTTTCGATGAAGGGAGATGAGAGTGCCCTCTTCGGTGATAAAAGAGGGTTCAAGGGCCGGAGGAGAATCGGTGCTGACAATAGAGATGACAAGCTGGGAAAAAGTCATGTCGAAAGGCAAAAGCAGCCAGCTCGTGGAGAATGGAAAAAGCGTCCGGGAGAGACGAGCCTTCGATCAGGGGGAGCTTGGCAGAACCACTATGGCAATGACAAAAGGCGTAGTGGACGATGTTACATCTGTGGCAAAGAAGGTCATTTCGCCGGAGATTGTCGAGCAAAGAGAGTTGAAGGAAATGTCGCAGCATCATCGAAGAGGAGTGATTTCGATGACAATGTGGAATGGGATTTTCATGCGTCTGTTGCAACGGAGGTGCAAGACGAGCTCGCTGCCTCATCCATTGCCGAGTCGAACCATTCAATGGCTTTAATCACTGTAAGTGATAAGTCGATTAATTATGATGTTGACTAGATTGTTGATTCGGGGTGTTCGAATCACATGACCGGAGATCAAGGCAAGCTATCGAATACGCTGGATTATACCGGTGGACGTGTAGTCATTACTGCAGACGGCTCGAGGTTGCCAATTTCTCATATTGGTGAAACGGTGATAACTCCTCGACTCAATTCACAGCAGGTTGAATTGAAAAATGTATATCACGTGCCGGGAATGAAGAAAAATTTATTATCCGTGTCCCGACTTACGGACTCGGGTAATTATGTTATATTCGGTCCACGAGATGTTAAGGTGTACCGAAGTTTAAAGCCCACTAGTCGACCAATCATGGAGGGATGTCGACCGGAGTCCGTTTACGTGATGTCCGCTCAAACGGCATACGTAAACAAAACCCGGAGGAATGATAGACCTGATTTATGGTATGCGCGGCTTGGGCATGTAAGTTATCACAAGTTGAAAGTGATAATGCAGAAGAATATGCTGAAGGGCCTCCCCGAGTTGGAAGTTCAAGAAGACGTGGTCTGTGCCGGATGCCAGTTTGGAAAGACACATCAGCTTCCTTACGAGGAATCATCATTCAAAGCTCGTACGCCTCTCGAGCTCATTCACTCGGATGTGTTTGGTCCGGTGAAGCAATCGTCTATTGGTGGATCAAAGTATATGATCACATTTATCGACGACTTCTCCGGGTATGTTTGGGTTGATTTTATGAAAGATAAATCCGAGGCATTTATCAAATTTAAAGAGTTTAAGGAGAAGGTAGAAAGTGAAGTGGGTAAGAAGATTCTTTGCCTTCGTGCTGATAATGGGGGAGAATATACTTCTAATGAATTCACGAAGTATTTGCGAGAATGCAACATACGTCGACGGTTTACGTGTTCGTATACGCCACAGCAAAATGGAGTTGCCGAAAGGAAGAATCGGCATCTAGCAGAGACATGCGGGAGCATGCTACATGCGAAGAATGTTCCACCAAGATTTTGGGCTGAGTGTATGAAGACAACGGCTCATGTGATTAACAGATTACCACAAGCAAGGCTCGGCTTCGTTTCACCATACGAGAGGTTATGGAAGTGCAAGCCTGTGGTAAGTCACTTCAGAGTTTTTGGATGTGTATGTTATGCATTTGTGCAGTAACACCTTCGCAGCAAATTCAACAAGAAGGCGGTTCGATGTATTTTCGTAGGCTATGATGATCAACGAAAAGGATGGAAGTGCTGTGATCCTACAACAGGGAGGTGTTATATTTCGAGGAATGTGGTGTTCGACGAATTATCGTCATGGTGGTCATCTCAAGCTGTCGAATTGCCAGATTCACAGCATATCGAAGAAGAGTTTCAAGAAAGGCTGAGAGAATTCGATGAGGATCAGCCTATCGAAAAAGATGTCGAAAAGGATGTCGAAGCACAGTCACAAGGTTCGACAAGTTCATCCGGTGAGCATAGAATAGTAACAGAGGAATTTCGACCAAGTCGGGTAGAGGAACCTAAAGGAGAGGAGCCTCGACTTCGAAGATCACGGAGGCGGAGGAGGCCAAACCCCAAGTATGCCAATGCAGTGTTGATCGAAGATGTTGGTGCAGTGGAGCCGTCGACATATGAGGAAGCATCGAAGGATGCAGAGTGGAGAAAGGCCATGGAGGAAGAGATCCTCGCACTAAAGAAGAATGAGACATGGGACTTGGTGCCGAAACCCGAAGAGGTACGTCCTATATCTTGCAAATGGGTTTATAAATTGAAAACTCGACCGGATGGGTCGATAGAGAGATGTAAAGCACGTTTAGTCGCTCGAGGTTTTTCACAAAAGTATGGCGTCGATTATGAAGAAACCTTTAGCCCGGTGGCCAAAGTTACTACTGTTCGAGTTCCGTTGGCACTCGCAGCAAGCAAGTCGTGGAATCTATGGCGGATGGATGTGATGAATGCCTTTCTTCATGGAGAGCTTGATCGAGAAATATATATGGAGCAACCGGATGGTTTCAAGAGCAAATATCATCCGGAATATGTCCGCAAGCTAAAGAAAGCCTTGTATGGCTTGAAGCAAGCCCCGAGAGCATGGTATGGGAAGATTGCAGAATTCTTATTGAGAAGCGGTTATTCTGTAACCCCAGCAGATTCGAGCTTGTTCGTGAAGGAAGAAGATGGAAAGATAGCGACTGTGTTGGTTTATGTGGATGATCTCATCATTCTTGGAGATGATGAAGATGAGATATGTCGAATTAGAGCCAATCTCTCGGTCCGTTTTCGGATGAAGGAGCTTGGAGAGCTGAAGCACTTTTTGGGACTCGAGATTGATCGGACGAAGGAAGGATTATTCCTATGTCAACAGAAGTATGCACGAGATCTCTTAGAGAAGTTCGGGATGCTCGATTGCAAGCCTATATCTACTCCGTTGGATGGGAATGCAAAGCTGTGTGCAGATGAAGGTCGAGAGTTAGAAGATTCGACCATGTACGAGCAACTGGTAGGTAGTCTAATTTACCTTACCATAACTCGACCTAATATCGCTTTTGCAGTGGGAGTAGTAAGTCGATTTATGGAAAAGCCACGGAAGCCTCACTTGGATGCAGCCAAGCGTATCCCGAGGTATGTAAAGAAGACATTTGATTTTGGCCTTTTGTACAAGAAGGTCTCATCGAGTGAGTTGGTCGGTTATTGCGATGCCGACTTTGCTGGAGATCAATACACAAGGCGCTCGACTACTGGATACTCGTTTAATCTTGGATCAGCAGTAGTATCCCGGTGCGATAAAAGACAGCCGATCGTGTCTCTGTCGACGACAGAAGCTGAATACGAGCAGCAAAGAACGGCGGCTCGGGAGAGTTCGTGGCTTAGTGCGATTATTGAAGGATCTCCATCAATCGATAGATTATTCAACAACATTGTTTTGTGATAATCTATCAGCTATAAGTTTGGCAGAAAATCCAGTCTTTCATGCTAGAACAAAGCATGTGGAAGTACACTATCATTTTCTGCGAGAGAAGGTCTTGCGGGGCGAGATCAAAATGGAGTACACCAAGACAGGTGATCAAGTTGCTGATATCTTCACCAAAGGTCTTGGAGCAGCAAAGTTCGATAAATTTATAACTCAGCTTGGTATGGTCGCGAGATCTGTCCTAAGAGAGAGTAGTCGGTGAGGGGGAGTATTGAAAATATCACCGCCTACTCTAGAATTCAATTGCGTGACTCTTCGATAGATTTTTCGGTTTCCGATGAACATCTATCGACGCGCGTGTTTAGTGTCATTATTGTTTTGTAGTTCTTTAAGAGTCATCATTTGTTGTGTGTCTCGAGAGTCTTTTAGTATTCCGATGTGTAATTATCGTTATGTATCTAGTCGGGTCTTTTCATGTACCTAGGGTATGTCGGGAGTCTTGTCTTTACGCCTATATAAAGGCAAGTCTTGTAATCGTCTCGGTAAGGTGAAAGTAAGGTGAATATAGAAAATTGTAGAGTCCATCTCCTCCCTTGAACACTTCTCTTGTATGAAGAGAACCTTTCACCTTCGATAAGTCTTCGATCATCTTGAGGATCGAGACGTGCTTTGCAACTACGAGATTCAACACTCCGCTCCCGGAAAGGCTAGTCATATGCGATCCAAAATCCAACGAATTAACGGTACTAATCTATCTTTTAGTTCTTAACAAAGTTACGTGTATGCTTTCAATGATCGGCCTCATATCATCTAGGTTCGGGCTTTTAACCGGGGAGCTGCTCAAGTACTTGCCATTTATGTTTTAAGCTCATCTGCATTTACTTATATAAAATGAATTGGTGTATGAAAAGGCTGGGTTTGTTTGGACAAAAGTTGGCTGTTCTGGAGCAAAGAAAGTGATCATTAATTCATTTTGGGTCCGTCAGAACTTATAATTTGTTCTTAATGTCACTGCTAGGATATTTCTTTTCTTAATTATCTTTGAAAAAGCTACTGTTAACGTGTGTTTTCAGTTCAAGAATAAGGATTTCCCGAAGCTCTGTGACTTTGATGAAAAGCAATTTTGGCAATCACAAAAGGAGTTCCATTATGTGGCGAATCATCTTAAAAGGATTGAAATTGCCGGGTTCGAATTTGACAATGAAAAATCAAAGCTTTTGCTTGCTCTGGCTAAATTTCTTCTCGAGGAGGCGGTTGGATTGGAGAAGATGACAATCAATGCTGAATTAAGGATGTTGCGTCAACGAAGACCCATCGACCCTCATTATCTTTGGGATTTCCACGACGTGATTCAGCTTCAAGAAGGCTGTTAGAGAGCTTCCAAAAATGCTGAAGTTCTAATCAATTATCGTTTCAATGGACTCTCTTATGAGTTATGCATGCTCAAACAAAATCGCAGGAACTGGTACAGCAATACAATTGAACGTCTCTTTTTGCGCCACTTTCGGCGGTGTGCGAATAAGTTGGGTTTAACAAATGCAACGATGTCACTTCATTTTGAGTTCTTCTTGTTTGGGATTTGGTTTAAATGGAGCTTCTCTGACATTCATTGGTAATTTTTCCTTTGAAATTCTTAGTTTTCCTTCACATTTCGAGTTATGTATGGTTCGATTTTGCAGACGGCTTAATGTAATCAAATGGCAAGACCACTGTATTTGTTCATTAGCTTGGGAAAATGATTTGCTTGCCGTACAAGGACGAGTTCAACTATCCCTTTTTCTCGGGTAAAGCCGGAGTTCATATGGAGATGTTGTGAGGTGGCCTATATGATCAACGGTTATGATGATGTTTGGTTCATAGAAATTATAGACTGAATCTATTTAATTGCTTTTTCAGCATACACAGTATGTAACGGGCCCCAGCACTTCTATTTATATTATATGACAATTAACATTGCCATGAAAGGCATATGCAAATCTCTCCACATAATCAAAAAAATGCATATGAGGATTTCATTCCTATCCTATTATATATAAAGGATGGAGCTGAGAGAATACTTGCTCTTGTGTCCGTCACGTGGCACCTCACTTTTCCTCGACCATTGCCACGTGGCAACACAAGTGACATAGTTTTGCCATGTGGCTCGAATTCGACTACATTTATCATCTTTTAACTTTTATCTTTACTTCATATTTCACAAAGTGGGTAAAGCAATAGTATATCGAAAATCTATTTTTTTTTAGCTTAAAATTGGAAAAAATCAAACATAAAGGAAATAGTTTTTTTAATGCAACAATAGTTCTCTTTAACCAATAAAAAAAAGTGATATAAACAAAAATAAAGACATATTTTTCTCTCCTAAATTAATTTGCATCTTCAAGCTCTCTTTCTCTCCACAATTGTTTAAAGTCCTTTGTTATTTTCAACATACCTAAAGAGTGTGCTCTTTTCTTGTTATCCTCGTAGTATCAAGCAAAATCAAAGGCCGTGTCCATGGCAAACTAATTTTTACTAGATTCCATGAAATCCCGTGTACGTTTTAAAAATAAATTACAGTCATTCAATAGCGAATGAAGTTAAAATGGCCGTCCAAATGTAAAATATGAATGATTTGAAATTAAAATGTGAATGTTCCTTATGATAAAGTAAGATTAATGACATTCTTCATTTGTTTTTACATTCTTTTCACGCACAATATGTGCGCTCTCTCCTATGGCTATGCAACCGGACCAATTCCACTTGGGAACCAAACCGGACCATTTCATATGTGAACTAGACCGGTTATGAGCCGGTTTCATAAAGCCCAAAAAATTCTAATTTTTCTCTTGGCATTTTTTTCTCTATTTCTTTTTTTCTCGGTTCTCTCCAAGACTCGTATCTCACTCAAACACTTCATGACTCTCTCTCTCTGTCTCTGTCTCTCTCTGTCTCTCTCTCTCTCTCTCTCTCTCTCTCTCTCTCTCTCTCTCTCTCTCTCTCTCTCTCTCTCTCTCTCTCTCTCTCTCTCTCGGCTCATTTGAGCCTTGTAACCCTTTCTTGTTCCTGATTTTCCCTCGGCCTATCGCCCGCTTGCGACTCTCTCTCTCTCTCTCTCTCTCTCTCTCTCTCTCTCTCTCTCTCTCTCTCTCTCTCTCTCTCTCTCTCTCTCTCGGCTCATTTGAGCCTTGTAACCCTTTCTTGTTCCTGATTTTCCCTCGGCCTATCGCCCGCTTGCGACTCTCTCTCTCTCTCTCTCTCTCTCTCTCTCTCTCTCTCTCGGCTCATTTGAGCCTTGTAACCCTTTCTTGTTCCTGATTTTCCCTCGGCCTATCGCCCGCTTGCGACTCGCCCTTGTTCGTTCGATCCTCGCAACCATCGCTTGCTCAGACAACAATCACCATGAGGTGAAAGTTGTGAAAAGAATATCTTGAACTTCTTGTTGCCTCTTTATAGTAAAATCTCTTATTATACTTAACTGTGAGGTCAATCCACCAGTAAGCTTTTACCTTATTCATTTATCATCTCTTACCTTCTTTTTTTAATTCAATTTTCATAAAGTGGATAAAGTGAAAGTATATCAAAAATTTGTTTTTTTCTTGAACTTAAAATTAAAAAAATGATAAATTAGAAAAAGTGTCTTCAAGTATATATGAACTAATTTTTTCATTCAATCTATTCTCTCTAACCAAGAAATAAAATAGAATAAAGCAAAAATAGATATATGTTTTCTCTCCTAAATTAATTTGCATCTCCACAAATGTTTAAATTCCTTTCTTTTTTTTAACATGCATAAGGGTGTGCTCTTTTCTTGTTATCTCCCCATAGTATAAAGCAAATCAAAGGCTGTTTCCATGGCAAACTCTTTTGTTATCAAATTCCTTAAAAACCCATCTACGCTTTAAAGATAAATCACAATCACCCATTATCGAATGAAGTCAAAACCGCCATCCAAATGTAAAATGCAATTGAGACAATATGATTCCTTCAATCTCCAATATTTGAAAATTAAAATGTGAAACTTGTTATGATAGAATAATTTACGATTATTTTTTGTAAATTGACCAAATCGTCGTATACTTACGTATTTATTTGACACATTTCATTTGTTTTTATATTCTTTCATGCACAATATGTGTGCTCTTTCTCTCTCTACGCATTTTAACATCAAATCTTTGAAAAGATAGCCCATGGGATTAAATCTCATTAGCCTAGCTTCAAGAAAATACTTATCGCTAAGGCAAGTACTAATACATACCGGAATCAAACTCCTTCATACGACAATCTCTATAGCTTTCCTCTAAATAAAATGATTTAATTCACAATAGTTGAGATGATCGTGTACATCTATCTCTTCCAAAGAAATTACAGGTTTATAGATACCGCAAGCCAGGAGTCATTTTTATTTATGCAAGTAAAAATCAGAAAGTTATTACTAGAGGCGGGATCATATACTTTTTTTTTTCCTTTTTCTATTTGTCATAGTATTGTAATAAATAATCATAGGTTACTCAAATATGAATGGACAGCCTAAATCTAATAGTAATTAATCGAGGAAGGGATAGTAAACCACTCAAATTAAGGTTGGCAATTGATGTAAGAGTTGTTAAATTTAAAACAATAATAAGTTACGCAAATTGATAAGTTAGCTACTATGAAAAAACATGGAAACCATCAAATAAGCATTTATTTACTTTGAACACAATCGAATAAACTTAGATATGTCAAGCGAGTAAAAGTTAATTACCTTAAACTAGTCGATAACATGTCAAAAAAATTTGGCAACTCACTTAAATTAAGATCGGCAATTCAATAGAAAAAACTTAGCTTTAAGTTTTTTTTTTTTTTTTGAATAACCGAGGTGTCCGAGCCGACTTGCACGCATCTCAACTATTTTTCGGGAGAGACTAGCATAGCAACCCACCGCCATGGCCTCCCACTTAAGTCATCGGTGCTCGGTTGGGAAATCGAACATGGGACCAGTGCGCCTAACCACACAATCCCAAGTGTAACCTATTCAACTGAGCCACCCATAAGTGGGTAGCTTTAAGTTGTTTGTATCTATTGGAAATGAAAATTGGTAATTTGGAAATAATCATATGAAGGTTAAAAAGAAACAAGTTTGTTATGTAAAGTAATGGAACAGTAATCGTATCAAAGTTGTTTTTCTTTTTTTGGTCAAAATCGTATAAAAGTTGGTTAACTACTCAAATTAAGGTCATTAATTTGATATCGGAGTTAATAGTTTGATATAAGAGCCCATACCTCTAAATCGTTGTTAAATTAATTATGCAAATAAAACATTTGAAATTTGAAAAAAAATAAAATAATGTTTTTCGTCAGAACAATCAAATAAATACTGATAAGTTACTCAAATACAAATGGAAATCAATAAATAAATAAAAAAGAGTTAGTATATCTCTTAAATTAGGGAAGTTTGTAAGTTGTTGAAATCATGGTTTATAATTTGATGTAAGGGTTCATTACTTTAAAATATAATAAGCTATGGAATTTGTTTTTCCGGAATTAAAAGTAAATCTACGGAATTAAAAGTAAATAATTTGAAAATAAAAAGTTACAAATATATTGATAAGTCAATCCAATAAAATTTGGCAAGGAAAATTATCAAAAAAGTCCTAGATCTATTATAATTGTGCCAATTCTATCCCAAACTTTTTTTCTTTGTTGATTCGGTTCTAAATCTTTTATAATTATGCCAATTCGATCTATTCGGCCAATTTTAGCCGGACGCCACTGATGTGGACACCGGCCAGAGATGGCCGTCCAACGACATAATATTTTAATTTTTAATTTTAAAATTTTTTTTCTTTTTTCTTTTCCTTTTTTTCCAAGGTGAGGAAGATGGAAGTAAAAAAAGAAAAAATAATAAAATATTCAAAAATATTATTAAAGTATTATGTCGCATGAAAATCGGTGTCCACCTCAGCATCAGCTGCCAAATTGGCCGAATGAATTGAATTAACACAATTGTAAAACCTTTAGGACTAAATCGGTTAAAAAAAAAGTTTAGGACTAAATTAACATAATTATAATAAATTTAAGACTTTTTTTATAATCGTCCCAGATTTGGCGTGTTCAAATTATTTGGTAACTCAATTGGGTGTGGAATTAAAATTGGTAATTTGATATGAGGGTGGAGATATGTCCAAAAATGCAAAAGTATGTAAATAAGTTTCGGTAAGTTATTACAATAGTTGAAAATTCAGAAATAATCAAATAAAAGTTGGTAATTTAAACACAACCTTTTACCAGTAACCTTGTTCATGTATGACAGATAAATGCTACATCCATGATACCAACTCTCGTACGGCCATGAATATCTGAGTGAGATTATGGGATTCCTCCAGTTCAGTCCACACCCAGACGAGTGAGTGCTTGTGAACCAGGGTTATTCACTTAGGTAATCCAACCTTAACAAGCTGCTTCCTGAGACAGACAGACACTGTGACTTGAAGAAACAATATCAAGCTGAGCTAAAAGTTCCAGTTGAACAAAACAGAAAGGGAAATTTTATCTCGAACTTCTGCACCGGCCGTTGCATCCAATCACATCTCCTGTAAATGTTAAGCTAAAAGTCGGGTACAAAATGGAGGAAAAGACGCCACCAACGATGATGAAAAAAATCAGGATTTATGCACGTTTAGACAGACATCCTTGGGAAGGATACCTAAGAATGACCTTCGTGCTTGGAGAACACTTTGGGTGCGACAGAAGAATCCGGGCCACTTCAAGCAGCACCCATGGATCAACTGCCTGGGACGATTCGGAATTCGTACTGTTGATCACTATTTTGTCCAGCCAGAGTGCATTCTGGAGGAGAAACTTGAGCAGGGAAAGAATAGGTTCCCATGCCAGCGAATTGGCACCGCGATCGACAATCTCAACATGCTTGAGATGCATCAAACACTGGTACATCCTCCACTTCGCAGAATTCCAAAATTCTTCTCCATCAAAGTCGCGACGGCTTACACTCCCGCCATTGAACTCAGTCTGCAGATATAGAATGTCATGACTAAGGAGGAGATACACATCTGGAACTAGATGGGACCAATATTGAGCTTTGACAATATAAAATAGCATCTACTACACCGAGAGAAATATAAATCAGTTGAGAATCCAAAATGTCAATTAAAAGGACAGAGGTACTAAAATGATTTCGAATCACAACAAGAAAAGAAATGATAGGTTTATATGCAGCCTAAGGCTGAAATTCACAATCTGTATATGTTCAAGCAAATCTGGTGTTAAATTAACCGAGTGAACTGAGAGGGTTCTAGCAGTTGCGTACCACGGAACTGGATGTGCAACTCACTTGCAAGAATAATTTCTCCAAGTGTGGAGAACTTTCGAGTATTTTCGCTATAACAGGAACTCCTTCACGGTCTGCTGAGCCGAGTAATATCAGATGCCGACATTCTAAGGATGGAAGTAATACTTCTCTCGCCTCCATGAACGACAGCACCTAGGCACATAATTATGGTGGAAGAAGCAGAAACTGATCACTTTTACTTTCTTTCAGCATTAAAAAAGATCAAAGATAAGACAGGTTTGCAATTCGAACAACCTCTCACATGACAGACCAAACAAATGAGCAAACAAGGACTTCAGATTTTAGTCTTATGAAATGTAATGCTGGACCCATAAAGGCGACATCAGGTTAAGATGTGCAAAGTTCTATTACAAAAAGGAAAAAGGCCTGATCCAGCAAGAATTCCACAGAAGCACAAATGTTTCTTTGAAATAACAATTCATGAGCATGGTATAGTCAAGCACCAATAAACAATATCACAATTGATCTAAGCAAATGGCAGAATGTGCAATGTATGTCCAAAACTCGAACCAGAAATACAACAGAGGCTAAAAACATCGGCTCGCACCTGCAGGCACCAGCTCCCCATCACCAATTTCGTGACATGATGCAGCCTCTTGAGAAGCCCCTTGACAAGGTCACCATGAGCCTTAACCTTACCGAATACAGAACTTTCCATGTCGAAATTTAACTCAGCCTCAATCAAGGAAGATACTTCATCTAGAATGAATTCTCCCCCCTGAGAATTGCCCAATAGGCGCAACTTGAGAAGATGAGGAGCCGAAATTTTCAACATCGAACCTTGATCACGACGAAACTCGTGAGAATCAATCACCAACTCTCTAAAACTTTTTGATTCAACCATGATGTGCTTGACACCCCGGCAACTTTTCAATTCAAGGAACTCTAGAACAGGGCTGCCACTCAAAACTGTCACCATCCCATCATCATTCAACTCCGCATTTTCAATGCGCAATGTCTTCAGAGAACACCAATTCACAGTGTTGAACCCCAAAAAACAGCACTGGGACACCCGCAAACTTACCAGCGTAGTGCAGATGAACAAGATTCGTGGCAACACATAAGTGTGGTGGCGCCAGTCATGCAGGGTTACCGATAGCTCTTCGACACCATGCCCAATAGCAAATTGGAGCCACCTATCAAGACTTGACTGCATCAAGGCAAGACAAGGAGCATCAAAGTGGAATCTTTTCACCTTAATTGCGGTGCAGTGTGACAGCGCCGAGTCGACGAAAGCAATGAAGCTCTTGAATTTCCGGCTACTACCAGGGGGCAGAGAGAAACTCATATGCTGATTAGAGGTCCAAGTGGAACGCCATTGCTTGGACAAGACACTAGTTTTAATGGCGTCTTTTGTGGACAAGAAGGAAAAGATGTGAAAGATTATGGCGTCGGGCAACTGGCTGATGTAATCCACCGGGTTTCGGGTCTCATCTTGATTGGAAGGAGATATTCGCGCACGTTTCCGTTGGCAAGGTCGATCGAGAGAGAGTTCACTACCGGCCATGTATGGAGGAGTCTTCAAGATTTTTCCTTTGCCTGCTAACGATGATGAAGAGCACGGTTGGCAAGAAATGTCAGAAGAGGTATATATAAACTCTTATTAGCACAAAAGGAAAGCAAATAAACCCCAAAAAAACTTCTGGCTTTTCGTAAAAAGAAAAAACAATTGAAGAGTGAACCAAGAGAGCTTGTGAAGGATAGAGCTTGAAAACCCTAGAGGAAAGCTTGAGGCTACTTAGGGAACGGAGGCGGTTGAAGAGCGAGATGAAGAATAAAACAGCGACAGAGTGAAGAAGTCAACCGGAGTCTGAGAATTTGCAGAAAAAATGCAGAAGAGGAACAGGTGGGAGAGAGAGTGAAATTTGATTAGAGGAGTGGAGGCGGACTTATTTGATTAATGGGCAAAGCAGTGAGTGGAAGTTACAAAAGATGCACGCATTTGGCCCTTTCTGTTTAAACTTAAGCTTGCTGCCATTCTTTAAGCTTGATCTTCACAAACGCATATCTGATTCTGTTACCAAAAAAAACGAGATCTTTCGGTTCTTAAATCAATAGGTTACAAATGAAACAAAGAAATTCATATGTGCCACTGCCCATTATATAAATGTGCATCTGAGGTTATGAATAGCAAGATTGGCAAAAAGAAATTAACTTCCGGATACTAAAACAAAAATTCCCCAAAAATACCATGTGCCAATGGAGCATTTACCCTATCAATAAGCAGCACAGCTTGTAGTGGGTATATAAATGTGTAACATGTAAAGCCCAAGAAAAGGACAATTCCAGGGCAAGTACTAAAATTTGTTACGCTAATGCGCTTAAGCCCTAAAGCTTTCATTTCGTGCATTTAAGTCATAACACTTGCAATTGAATGCACTTGAGTCATTCCATTAACTACTCCAATTTTAGGTGGAAGGAAGATGCCACATGACTTTTCTAATTATTTTTTAATCCTATGTAGCTGTTAATTAAAAAGAAATGTCACATAGATTTTCTGTCCACTAAAACCTAAAAGAGTTAACGGAGCAAACAGAAGAGCTAAAGTGGATGACTATCCTAAATTTTAGGACTTAAGTGCACAAAATGAAAGTTTTAGGACTCGAGTGTTTTATCATAACAATTTTAAAACTCCCGCTGTATGTCCCCCGAAAACAATGTATAAAAAGGAATATAGTACAAGTGCATTTATGAACATATTTGTTAGAAGAAATATACATATCTGCACATATATACTAAGCAGATAACAAAACGAAATTCTAATTCCTACATCAATGGTTTCAAATAACAGGAACTTAAGTCGTACCCGAGTTCTCACTGCTATTCCCAGCAGAGTTAGATGGCAAAGCATTAGGTATGTTATTCTGAGGCGTTGGCGCCATTGTCAACATCTTCAAAGATATCCTCCTTAAATAATCGGACTAAAAGGGAAAGGAAGCAGAAATCACTAAATCACTTCATAACTGACCGACAGATTAAATAATCGAATTAGAAAGAAAATGAAGCAGATATCAATTTGAAAATATAACTTAAACCTTAAGTGCAATATCGCAGCACTGAGCAAACCTGATTTCACTGGCACAAAGCTAAATTCAGATATTTAAACAGTTCAGTTACTATATGAATGCACGCATCATAGATATTCTCACAGAACATGCGAATACAAGAAAGCTTCTCTAAAGTTTTTAAGCACAAGCTCCATTTTGTTTATCATTTTCTATCCACATAGAAACTCGATACAGAATAAGCAAGCACTAGCTACCAGGTGACTTCGTAAAAAGCAATCAAAGATAAGATAGAAGAGAATGAAGTGCACGTAGTGGACATTGACATCACATTATACCTGGCTTGTCGCAGCAGTGTAAATTTTTTCCTCAAACCTCACGGCAATTTTATTGAGTTCTTGAAGACCCTCTGGACCAGAAACAGGAAGATGTCTCTTCAAAGTATCCATTCTGCGTATCAAAAGAGATTTACACTTCAGCTGAAATTATTTCTGGCCAACAATTTTTTTCTCAACAATAAATTTCATTAAGAAGTAACAAGGGGTACCACCCCTGCAAAATGGATAAAACTAGAAGCTACCCATGCAAAATAATGCACAAAAGGCTGTTTGTAGCATTTCCAACAAACTAAATATATGAAATTGGACTTTCCCGCTACACCAAAAGTGAAGAGTGTACAAACAACTATCCTTAAAGTTATTCCACGAGGGTTCAACTCCTTGAAATGCCCATTTATTCCTCGTTCTCCAAATGAGCCAGAAAACAAGGAGAGGAATCATCTAAGCAATCCGTTTCTTTCTGACACACGAACTGAATGACCCTCTCAAAGCCCGCAATTCGTGTCATATTGTGCCTAAGGTCAACCAAATTACTCCTAAAATTGCAAAAACTGTAGCCCAAATCTTTCTGATCCAGCTACAATGTAAGAGCTGGTGATTCACGACCTCTTCTTCAGTCTTGCACAAAAAGCACCTATTGGTTGGTATTTTTCCTCTCCTCTAAAGATCATCCTAAGTAAGAATACATCCCCAAGCAGCTTGCCAAACAAGAAATGAAACCTTCAATGGAACCTAGACTTTCCAAATAGATTTCCACAGGAAGAGTGTCCTCTGTTGTAATTGCATCTGAGTAGAAGAGAGATTTTTTTTTTTTTTTTTTTGGGGGTTGGGGGGGGGTCGAAAGAGTAGAAGAGAGATTTTTTTTTTTTTTGGGTCAAAGAGTAGAAGAGAGATTGGAATAGTAGGATTTGACAGAAAAAGTTCCAGAGGAACAACAATTCCACCATAGCCTATCGTCCTCACATCTAACTTCGCTTGGTACAACAACTCAAACAATTTTGAGAAAGCTTCGAGCTTCTAATCTTGAGGCCTACATTAGATATTAATTTACCACACCGTTTCTCTCCGTTGTCAGTCTTCCAACAATCCGTTTCATATTGTGCCTAAGGTTAACCAAATTACTCCTAAAATTGCAAAAACTGTAGCCCAAATCTTTCTGATCCAGCTACAATGTAAGAGCTGGTGATTCACGACCTCTTCTTCAGTCTTGCACAAAAAGCACCTATTGGTTGGTATTTTTCCTCTCCTCTAAAGATCATCCTACGTAAGAATACATCCCCAAGCAGCTTGCCAAACAAGAAATGAAACCTTCAATGGAACCTAGACTTTCCAAATAGATTTCCACAGGAAGAGTGTCCTCTGTTGTAATTGCATCTGAGTAGAAGAGAGATTTTTTTTTTTTTTTGGGGTTTGGGGGGGGGTCGAAAGAGTAGAAGAGAGATTTTTTTTTTTTTGGTCGAAGAGTAGAAGAGAGATTGGAATAGTAGGATTTGACAGAAAAAGTTCCAGAGGAACAACAATTCCACCATAGCCTATCGTCCTCACATCTAACTTCGCTTGGTACAACAACTCAAACAATTTTGAGAAAGCTTCGAGCTTCTAATCTTGAGGCCTACATTAGATATTAATTTACCACACCGTTTCTCTCCGTTGTCAGTCTTCCAACAATCGGCCACCCTAGCTCTCTTGTTTCTTGCTAGTGCACACACATCCGGGAATGTCTTGGAAAGCAGTGTCTCCACACCACATGTCATCCCGCTACATAGTACAACTACCAATTCCCACTCTAATAGAAAGTCTGTTTTTGAAAGCATCCCATCCTTGCCCAACGTGCTTCCGAAACCCGACTCCATGTGCTCCTCAACTAGATTTTGTTATCCACTCTGTATCTTCCAAACAAAATTTTGCAACAAGTTCGCTCCTCCAAGGGCTTGTTTTTCTCCCCATTAAATTTCCACAACAATTGTCCAAGCAAAGCTTCATGCGCAAGAACCAACAAAATTTACCAATACTCCAATTAACTAAACGAAATCTCAGATTTTCATCCCAATCTCCCCAAAGAAACTTGTTTGTGTGCTCTCAAGTCTTTTTGCCACTGAAATAGGGATTGGCAACAAAGGAAGAAAGTAAACCAGAAGATTAGAAAGCGCATGCTTCATCTACATAAATCTACCTCCCTTGGACAAATAAGCCATTTTCCACCCACTTTCAATCTTTTTATCAATGGATTCCATGCCAGCTTTTGCTTGGTAAGTGGATCCCAACTGCAGCCCCAGGTACTTCATAGGTATGCTGGCAACCATACAACCAAGAATCCAAGACAGTTATTGCAAATTTACATTCTCTCCCACAGGAGTTATTTCACTTTTTTCCCAAATTCACTTTTCAGTGCCAAGACAGCCTCAAAACATGACAATATGCTTCTCAATTGTAAAATTGGTTCATTGTCCTCCAAGGACAGTATGGCGTCATCCACAAGTGAAAAGGATATATGGAATCTTCAATACAACATTGTCGACCGTGAAACCACTAATCTAACCATCGTCAGTAGCTTTAATCAGCAAGTTGCTCAACACTTCCATAACCAACACAAACAACAAAAGTGACAGAGGACTGCCTTAAAGCTCTAGAATACATGAAGTAACCTCTTGGACTGCCATTCACCGTAACTGAGAAAGTCAGTGAAGAAATGCATTTTGAAATCCATAGACACCATTGGTCACCAATAGCTATTTTCTTTACACACACATTAAGAACTCCCATGATATGTGATCATAAGCCTTCTCCATGTCCAATTTGCAAATTACTCCTGCTTTTCTTTCCTCTAGACAATCATCCACAGCCACATTGGCAGTAAGAATAGCATCCAATGTTTGACGAGCTTCCACAAAAGCATCTTGAAAAGGTCCCACAATGTGAAGTAGAACCTTTCCAAAAGACCAGCGAGAATTATGGCTAAAATCTTATAGACACTACCCACCAAGCTTATAGGCCAAGAACCCTTTACATTCATTGCACCAGGCTCCTCAAGAATGTACAATTGAGATTATCTACAAAACTTCCCCCCTGCTCAAACTCCTTTAGAAGGTCTTCGCTAACGATCTCCAATTCTCCAGCAAAATTTCAACATAAATCCATCAGGACCTAGTTCCATATCTCCAATTACACTCCAGACTGCCCTTCTAATCTCCCCCTCCTCGAAAGTCCTTTGCAGCATCTCAACTATTTTGGGCTCAAGAGAAGCCGCCATTTCCGGTCTCTAAAAACATCTCTCCCTGTATAAATCAGCACAGAATTCTAGATAACCACGCACTCATGGCATCAACATCTTCAACAACCATCCCAAAAACTTCCAACTCGCTGAGGAAGTTATATCTTCTATGAGCATTGGCCATCTAACTAAGGACTTTGTGTTTCTGCCACCCTCATCAAGCCAACTCTCCAGAGACATGTGTCTCCAGGAGGTTTTCTCCATTTGAATCAACAAAACAAGAGTTTTTCTCAAGTCCATTCTCCTAAAGCGCTTTTCCTCCATTAAATTCATCCAGATCTCGTTATCCTCAAGCTCTTCAACTTCTTGAATTGTCTCTTAATTTTGTTTCCCACATTTCCTACCTTCTCACGACTTCATGTTTCAGAATATATTTCAGCCCCTTAGGCTTCAAAGCAAAAGTGAAGCTGGCGTACCCCCTGAAAACACTATTCTTCCAGTAATTAATAACTACCTCCTCGAACTTTCTATTTTGCGCCAAATATTCTCAAACCGGAAAGGAGTGGTGGGGCCCCATTCAACACCTATCTCGTCTAACACAATTGTATGGTGGCCTGAGGTCACTCGAGGTAACAACTGTTGAATCAAATCCGGGTGATATCCTCCCATGTTGTTGAAAGTAAGAACTGATCAATGCATGAAAAGGATACCTCTCGCCATTCCCGGACCGAGTATATTCCCTACCTACCAAAGACAGCCAATCAGGCAAAAGGTGTCTAAGATCTGCTGAAATTCCCTCATGCAAGCTATGTCAGTACCAATTCCAATCTGTTCACATGGAAACAATACCAGGGTGAAGTCTCCCCCAATCACCGAAGGCGCTCCCCATTTACTTCTACTATCAGAGAGCTAATCCCCGAAAGAACTCCTAGAGCTACCCTCTCCAGGACCATACACCCCTGTAAACGCCCACTCTTCCCCATTCTATGCACCACAAAACAGGCACGAGACGCTAAATTGGCCCACTAAGCAATCTTCTAAGTTGACTGACTTCTCATTCCACATCACTACAATGCCATCACATGTTAGCAATGCGGGTAATCCTTCCAACTACAGCATCTAATTTGCCATATGCCTGTTTTACCAGGTTCTACAACTGTATGGTAATTCATCCACCATTTCAAGTCCTCAATAGAGAGTTATATTGACAATCTCCTCCGTCTGGCATCAATCTTAACAAGCACTCCTTTTCGGGCTCTAATACAAGCTCAAAGATTCTCTTTCCACAAAAACCCCTTTACCTTGTTGGTCTCTCACGACAAAACTAGCCTCAACAATTGCATGCAGCAAAGAAGATAAGAGGAGATGTCTTCAATGTATCAGAGAAAGCAAACGGCAATATAAAAGAAGAGGAAAAGAGCCATGGTGCCAATGGGGCCCTCGTCAATGGCTCGCTGGATTTCATGGTGGTCAAAGGAGGTTAGGGAAGTCGCTGGAGCTGGAAAACAGAGGGGTCAAGAGCTGGAAGAGGGTCAGGAGTTGAGACTGGGCAAAAAAGGGATGAAAGGTTGGAAGAAAAGGTTTTCCAGAGATGGTCACACAATCCAGTGTATAAAAGAGCGGAAATTACATAATCTTATTATATTCATATAATCCAATGGATAACAGACAACAAATCCAGTCGAAGTTGCATATTGTTCAACAGATTATGAATAACTTTCTTCTAGATAATAAAGCAAACTGAGAAATAATTCAAAAGAACACATATAAGAATTCAAAAACCTATAAAATTGTGGCAACACACATGCATTAATAGCAGCTCCTCCTATTACAAGTGGTACGGGTGGGAGTTCAAGCGTTGCACCTCAAGGTAGGTGAAGAAAAGTTTCCTGTGGAAAACCTTTGGGCCTTCAACCCCTACAACGACTATTTGACGCTATTGAATGGGAAAGGAGAAAGACAAATTCAAGATTAGTAAAAAATAACACAAACTACAAGCAATAAGACAACTAAATATCCTTGGGCGTCACGAGCGTAACAAGCAATCATCTGATAACTGTTTTCCTGCCAGAAAGCCACATGGCCTTACCTCTGCAATTATGTTCGTCTACATACTACGGTAAACCTTCCTGGTTGTAAACAAAAATAGAAGATAATCCATTTCAATTAAGAAAGATATACAACCATTTTCTAATGCTATATAATCACCAGTGTAACAACAGCTACCAGCTTACATACCTACTAAATCCCATATTGAGACTTAACTAAGACAACTATCCAAAGAGAAAAACATCACAGCAAAAGCTACCTCGGAATTCATGTCGTGCCTCAACCTAATAACATGACCATATTGTGAAGCCATTACTTCTCTAACATGCTAAACCCATCGAAATCATTCCTAAGCAACAATCCACCATAAACCCCACATTTCTACCTACGAAAACGATAGAAACCCAAGCAAAGGAAGGAGCACTCACATCTTGTTGACAATCCTCCCCCGTGATTCGGGCGGCAACTGAGCCCTCCAATCACTCGCATAAAGCGCAGCTCCAGTGCCCCCGCCTCCTCCGCCACCCGGCAGCGGCAGCGGCCTCCAGTTAGCGCTACCCATCACACCCACTTTCTCAAAAGCCTCAAAACAACCAACAACCGCTACGGTACTGAACACAAGCAACAAAGAACAATCAGCACACACCCACCCCAATACGATCAACGCTGATTCAAGAACCCAAACCCACAAATCCTCCGACGTTCCCACAAAAGCCCTCGAAACCCCAAAGAACAGTCGACGGATCGCCAAAGAAGAGCGTTGATATCAAGTTGGGAGGAGACGGAAGAACTTCTGGCCGAAATGTGATGTGGGGAGAGAGAGAGACAGACAGAGACGCAAGTTCAGATGATTGGGCAAGAGAACCATAAAGTGGGTCTCTTTCCAAATTTCCATAATTTTTGCCTGGAGAGGATTCCATTTGGACTTTCCTTAATATTAAGAGCTGACAAAGCAAAGCAAAGCAAAATAAGAAGAAGAAGATTCGCCGTCATTGAATACCTTTAGCTCGTATAAACTAAGCATTATTCCCCTGCACAAATCTCCATTTCAGGCCGCAACTAATCCACTTTGCCCTTGAAAAACGACACCTTGAATTCCATGACGACGCCCACCGTGGCGGATTTCCCAATCAACACTCGGCGGTGAGGCAATGAAACAGGGGACGATGCCTTGACGCCGTGGTGGTCCCCCACTCTTCTTCTTCCTTTTTTTTTTTTTTTTTCGGAAAACGATGCAAATAATGTCGACTGTGGGTCCGATGCATAATTTCATCTCTAAAATTTTATTTTGCTAAATATAATCTTTAAATTTAGATTAATGAGTAGTACCGTCCTCGAACTTTGAGAAAATTTCAAAAAGAGGACCGAAATCCTTTCATTTTCTCAAATAGGAGTTCCAAGTGAACTTTATTTCAAATAAAAGCCTGAAGTGTCTTCATTTTCTCAAATAAGTATATGAAGTGAATATTATTTCAAATAAAGGTCCGAAGTGGACATAAAATTTCAAAAAAATGGCCTAATTTCAAAGATATTTTCGTCTTTTTACTTAATTGATTTTTTTATTAGATTTTTTATCTGTTTTCTAAAAAATTAACAAAAAAATAAAAAAACATCGTACACAAGCGAGAGGGGCCCACCGCCCGAGGGGGGTAGAAGGCCGGCGACCTCACCAGCCTTCGCTAGCCTCGTTGACCACCCACCGGCGGTGGGCCGACGGCACACAGGCGGGAAGACCCCTTCCACCCGTGTGGCACATTTTTTTTACTTTTAAAAAACAAAAAAAGGAAAAAAATAAATAAATAATGCATAAAAAATTAAAATGAGAAATGGCGAAAATGTCCTTTAGGCTAGGCCTTTTTTTTTTTAAATACTATGGTCACTTCGGGCCCTTTTTTGAAACATTATGGCTACTTCATGCCCGTATTTGAAATATACTATGCAACTTTGGGCCATTATTTGAAACATAGTTCACTTAAGACTCTTATTTGAGAAAATGAGAAGACTTCGAGCACCTTTTTTAACTTTTCCCTCTAACTTTTAATATATTCAACGCTATATCTGATTTTTTTTGTAAATGTTAAATATATTCTCTAAATTATATAAAAATATTTAATATTGCTTCTGAACTTGAATTAATGAAAAAATAACGTTAGATATTTTCATATAATTTAGGGACTAGATTGAACGTTTAGGAACTTCATTAAACAAACTAAAAGTTCGGAGACGATATTACACATCGAGCTAAAGTTTAAGGATCTTATTGAATAAATTACAAGTCCGCGGGCAATAATATTGAAAATTGGGCTGAAATTCATGAGTCATTTCTGCAATTATTCGTTTTTATTTTGGGCCTTGCGTCCACCGTGTCCAAAACCAAGTGATAAAGAAACAAGATAAGCCCGCAAATCACTTGAGGGTCTCATCCAAGGGGAGGTTCATTTCATGAGTATCAAAGCCCAGTGGGCCTTTTCAAACATGCACAGACTCCAATGAAGGCATTTGACTTGTTCCAAAAAAAATGAAGACATAGAACTTTGATTAATGAAACCCTAATTTTTTTTTTTTTGGGGTCTAAGAAACCCTAGTTTGACTTGGACTGCTTGCTCTTATTGAATTTTAGCTATGGATTGGCTTTGGTAAAGGACTGCAGGAGTTTCCTTACCGATGTTTACTTAGGCAAATGCAATCCTTGCTTATCTAAATGGGGGAAAAACTATGAGGGCACGTTTGATGGGTGGGATCGGATAAATTGGCATAATTTGAATTTGAACAAGAACTCGGATGAGTCGTTGGGACTAGGGACAAGATAATTTCACCCGACCTGATAGGATAGCAGAATTGACGAAAATGAGGAAAAAGAAACAAAGAATTCTCTTTCTCCATTTGCCCCCATGGTTGTGACCATCCCTGGTCACCCTTTGCCGCGATCTTAGCGGTTGTCGTCGCGGGGGCAACCACCCCGCAGAAGCGGTCGCCTTTAACTGCTGGTCAACTAAGGGGGTTCCCTCTTCTTCTTCTTCTTCTTCTTCTTTCCAGGTTATTTCACCTCCACCAAGGAAACCTTCCGGGTACTAAAACTCAATTCTGAAGACCTCAAACAAGTCCAAGATGCAAATGATCACATACAACGTCCATCCTCCATCATAATGTTCAAGCTTTTGTAGCTGAACTGCTAAGACAATAACAAAGACACGCGGAAGCTGCAGCTAACATTACCGGGCGCTGAACAGCATCGAAATCGCGTAGAACATCCACAAAATAAAACAAGATACAATATTCCCATGTGGCCCTCGGGCTTTGTCTGCGCCTCCCGGAAACTCACTAGGACTCTTGCTGCTCTAAACAGTACTGTGCTGCACTTACCGACGCAACGCGAAACAAGAACGTTAGGTTTAGGACCTCCCGGTACCCGCAGAAGGATCATACGGCATCACCAAACTACCCGACTTTGTTCTCCTCACATCTTCTGCTGGGCCAGAAACAGGAATGTGTTGCCCCATAGCCACTGATCTACGGATGAAATGACACTCAAATTGCAGTTACGTGCGATGTATCCAAGCATAATTACTCGTTATATGTAAGTTAGAAGAGTTGTCATTCTTATCCATAAGTCGAAGGTGCGAGTCTTCTCTTCCAAGTTTCGATATTTATCAATCTTATTGGCAACCATCACGTTTTTGAAAACGATAACGACTATGTAAGGTGGATTTAATTGCTTTTAAATCGTTCCGTCTTGGGTTCCAAGAAATCTACGATGGAGCAACTTTTGTGCATCTTTCTTCTTCAAGTTTATCATTGCACTTCAGAAGTTCAGATGATAGCTTTTGAGCATCCCCTTCAGCTGATTGCAGTGCTCTGATAGCCTTCCACGGTCAATCCTTGGCATTCTTCACCACACACAGATATAGTCATATGGATTTGAGATTTTCCCTTTTCTTAGACAGAACATTCTATCATGTAGTTACAGAAAAGAAACCGCATCAGTCACTTATGTACCATTACCGGATTGAAAGTAGTACTCTGGTTTTCAATGCGTGCATTCATTGCGGTCGAAAGGGAACCAAATAAGGCTATGCTATACGGAAATCAGCTTTACATAGCATGCTTTCTCCAAGTAAGATGATGTGACCAAAGGTTCTATCACCACAAAAGATAAGAAGGATGAAATGTCAGAATGAATTGGTTAATTTACAAAAGGTGCAGGCATTGAAATAGGTCATGCCCCTTTCAATGTTACTCAACAAAGTGAAGAACACAGCAAGCCACTTTTATTGCAGCAGATACCAATATGAATTGTCCCACCTCCCAAATCAAGAATGATATCTATCCCCCCAAATTATGAACAACCCATCCTAGAAGAAAGTATCTAGTGTGCCACTTACATTAATGCATATCAAAAAATAAGGAAATCATATTCACACTGGCAACTACTTATCACCGTTTCACAAATAGTCCTTGCGTTAAAGATGAGAAGTCAAAATCATGCCCGGATGGAGTCGGGGTGATGGATGGTCTTGGCCGCGTCATGGGCTGAGGAAAAATTGTTCCCGTAGCGCCATTTATTGGAGCTCCTGGCCCACCAATGTAGGATCTAATTGAACAAGAAAAATACTGATGTTCACCTTTAAAAGTTGATCTTAATGTGAAAATGGCACTAGGAAACCGTTTTGTGCAAAGTACTAACTGATCACAACTATATTGTCTAGACAGATATCCGGAAGAAACCAGTTGAAAAGATATAAAAGAGAAAATGATCACATGGGGTTAAGTTCGTGTCTATCTACCTCTGAGGTGGATAAGCAACTGAACCCGCATGCCTTGCCTGCTGGCCATTTGCCATCTGGTACAAGAAATAATAATGAGGTAAGTACTCTTCCTCTCATAAAGAAGGTTAAAAATCAAAGTGAATCCCGCAAAACTCGCAAGGAAAACTGCAAATAGTCTAAACCTGCATATGTTTCTGTGTTTCGGCTAACGACATCAGGACAGGAGATTGATTAATGATTCCCCTATAATGCTGAGACGATGTTGGCGCAACATTCAAGCTGGGCTGAGGTATGTCCACAATATGGTATTGGACTCCATTACGGAGGAAGGACTGTTGCTGAGGTAGGACTGGAAGTAGTTGTTGTTGTTGGATAGAAAATGGAGATACTTGCTTGGACTACACAAAATCAAGAACACTAAGAAACAGAGACTAACATGATTCCCATTGAAAGCATAACAGTATCAAGAAATGACTCAAACAAATGAACGGACCTAAGCAGCTCGAGAAAAAGAGTTCAAATAAATGATGGGTATTCATCCATAAATTTTCATTTTCCCATATGGGAATGCTGGTGGTTACCTTCTCTGAAAGATATGGAGTCGCTACTCGGGAGTATACTTGTTGATTTTGAATCCCAGATTTTGACAACATATAGCTTTCTGCTGCTACTGCTGAACTAGCATCCACAGGTACTGATTTTGCTGGTGCTGCTGCAAATTAAAAGGATACAAAGGAATAACTGAGGGAAAACGTACATTATAGGACATCATTACTCGAAAAAGTTGGGGGCACGTACGTTGAGCTTCTGCTAAAGAATTGCCATTGGCAGAGTCCAAATGGGAGCCATTTGGTTTACTATCGTCCATGCAGAGCAAATTGAAAAGCTCAGTAGCATAATCAACTTTGGCTGGTGTGGCAACTGGGGGAAGATTTGCTGGCTCTTTTGTAGACTCAGCCTTGGGGACTTCTGATTTAGGTTTCCCCGCCCCCTTTCTAATAGACTCAGCCTCAGAAACTTCCGGTATAGGTTTCTCCACCTTCTCGTGTGGCTTTGTTTCTGCAACTACCTATTCACAGCCCCGCTTACATTAATTTGACGATTGCTATGTCAAAATGAGATATACATTTGCTAATATTGCTTTCTTTGTATTGATATTACTAAAAAATTCGAGTATAGAGTACTCCATGCAGCTCAAGTATCACGACAATCAAAACATTTTCAGCAATTTTGAAAGAGATGATTCTCTGACAATAATAACAAGTGAAAGGGTACTCGCATTCTTGAGTCTTCTTTCTCTGTAAACTTATGGTTGATATTTCCACAGGATAGTCAAATTTTGATATGACAAAAGGAGGGCAAAGAGCAAATAGGATTCGCTCACACTACCAATGAAAAATCTCAAGCCCCAAAAACACGATGCTTTAGCTAATTTAAAACCATTTCATTATACAAAATAAGGATCTTTGTTTTCAGGTAAATATATGGGATTGATCAAATTTTAAAATAATACTTTCCTTCTCACAGGATCAGCCCTGCATCATGTCTTGGGCATACCAGTTTAATCGAGAGAAGCACATCTCAAAGGAAGATGGAACAAAACCAAGTGTCAAAGTGGAGTTTACCTGTTGTGCTACTTTAGCAGGTGCAAAAGTGCTATTCTCTGAGGCAGTTGCCCTAGCATCTCCATTGGATGAATGAGTATTTTTCTTCTCAGCTGGAGGGTGCTCTATCCTATTTGAATAGCCATTGCGGTGACCATTATGAGGTGATGATTTATAGACAGGTGTTCTAGCTCCAGTCGTACTTTGTGGTGATCTCATTTTTTCATCTCGAGAAACCCATCTTTTCTCAACATACCTGGACCAAAGGGGTCACCAAAGTGAGAAGCCATTTACAGAGATGAAACAAACCCTAAAAAATGAGGCAAAATCTGAGCTATCTGGTACCCATGAACTCTATGAAGGCATACTTTGCACGAATGAAGTTTTCGATTCCAACTCTGCCATAGTTCGGGGGCAACTCTGCTTCCCAATAGCCATTCGCTTTCTCATTCCCCATAGCTAATAAAGAGAAAATAACACCCGATTAACATTACATTATTATAACATGGCAAGTGGTAGCACAAAATGAGTGAAACCATCAGGGGAGCTTACACTGAATAAAAGCAACCTGCTCAGGGAGCCACGTGTCTAAAGTAGCAGATCTCACCTGGATCAGAGTAAGTTAAAATTGTGAGGCCTATATTTTGGCAAGAACACATGCACTTGATGAACATAGTAAGACTGTAGCGAATTGGTATGACCAACAAAATGCAAGAAGAAGACTATGTACTTTTGATATGTGTACTCCGAGGCTCCTATGTACTCCAGAACATTGCAGGCATATAAATATTCCCAGATTTACGCTGGCCCATCTTGGGGCTCTGCATATCAAACAAGTCAGATTCGTTGTTTAGCTAGAAATAACCAAAATGATGGCAGATGTCACATGAAAAAACAAGTTAGTGCTCTTAGATCAGAGATAAATATTATCTCCCTTCTAACATTTATTGACGACCACTATGACACAACTTCATTACAACCATCATAGAGGACACGTACTTGCTTCTGCAGTCAGCACATTCCCTGTTCTCAGGTAATTTAAGCAGAGCCTCCAATATCTGTAATGAGATAAAGCAAAGTCCTCCCTAAGTAAATGGAAAGCTACAAATAATACAAGTCAAGCAAAATTTCTGAAGGGGTCTGGCCAGGGAGAAAAATAGAAGAAGTTCTGAAAGGGGAAAGAGCAGCACTGATGAGCAACATAAGACCATGTGGCAAGTAACACTGATAAGCAACATAAGACCATGTAGCGCGCCGAGAGAGAGAGAGAGAGAGAGAGAGAGAGAGAGAGAGAGAAATTTGTCATCACACATACAATCAGGTAATCTAGGGCTCCTGTATACAATTTTACCACTATAATTTCATAAAAGGGGCTTTAACTCTTCAAGAAATTCCAATCAGTTTCCGGTTAACAGCGCACTCCAGCATCAATTACTCAAATATACAAGAAAGTGGAGTAGAAGAAACCAATTATATCGTTCTTGGTGTCTAATGATAAACAGTTTAGTCAATTACCTTATCCGTAAAATATAGTCACAGATCGATTATTCAAAGTACATTAGTGCTGTCGACTTTTATGAGTATAAAAAGAGGGGGATGCTAGAATTCAGACCTTATATCAAACTAACTAGTTGAACAAGAACAAACTTCATAGACTAATCTTATAGGCAGTTCAACCAATTAGGATTGAAGGATGTCAAAGTTCTTCACAGGTTGGTCTGAACAAAGCAGAAGGTCAAATAAAATAGACAGCTGCGTATGGCATTAGAATACATCATCCAAATATCCATAATTGACTTGTTAATGAAGCACAACTCAAACTGCGGGCCTATGCCAAAGAAAAGTAATGACCATCGAATCACCAAATGTCATCAACTGCTTGGGACAGCTATTTTTATATAGCCTTGATGGATACAAATTTCACAAACTCAGCACAAGAAGCTCCATTAAACAACAAGACACAGAACTACCCCACTCAAAAGACAACTCGTTCAAGCAAAGAAACTCAACATAAAACCCAAAAAAAAAAAACAAAACAGACGTGTTTCATTTCAGTGGTTCACCTTTTGGTCAAAGAACAACAACTCTGCGAACACATAAACTATGCAATCATGAATTGCAATCATGGTCAAAAGTTTTGAAGAACCGGATTAACTGAGAAAATATTGAAGCAAATCTCTGCTTTAAGCAGCACCAATGCCTCGTTAGAGTCAACAACCAACCCATGAACCAGGTGAAAACCAAGCTATAACGCAACAGTTTCGGATTGGACCAAAAAGCTAAATCATATCAAGCATGGAATGGCATCCCAAATGAGCAAAAAAGCAAGGTAGTACATGAATTCCTAAAGATTCATCAGCAGAAAACACAAATCAAAACTCAAAACGTCGCAATCATTCAATCCTGAAAACTCAGCTCAACCTCCATTACATGCTGGACCACAAGAAACCATGGAGAAAGATGAGAAAGAATCAAACCAGCCCAAAAGCAAGAAACTTCGAAAGAGCCAAAAGGTCATGGAAGAAAGCTGACAAAAGTTCAAAGGACCGACCTTTCTGTGCTTTTCATTAAGCTCCTTGGAAACGCTGGCCTTTCCGTTCATGCCTGCGACCAAAACTTCCACTTTCTCTGCAGAAACTCGTTCCCTGTTCGTTTTAGAGAATCTCAGAGAGAGAGAGATAGAGAAAGATGGCAAAGTGGGGTTCTTTTCTTTTCCTCTGTCTTTGTTTGACTTCTACTTATTTCTCTCTCTCTCTCTCTCTCTCTCTCTCTCTCTCTCTCTCTCTTTGCGTGGTGGTTCCAAGCTTTTTCTTGAATGGCGGAGGTGTCAAGATTCTTCTTCTCCTGAGAAAAATACAACTTGGGCTTCACAACACACGCGTTGATGTGACAGCATTGGCCATTGCCGTCATCTCGTGGAGGCCGAAAAGGAATGGAAAGAGACGAGGAAAATGGTTGACTCGTGCTTTATTCCCTCCTAGTGGGAAAGCATCACGCCTCGCGCCTATCTTTGGACGGCGGCCATATCCTTTTTCCTTTCGGGTGTCGTCATATTCATTACTTTTCTCGGTCAAATTACATTCGATGTGAAGTTTGCGGGACCTGATCGACCGGGCTAAAAGCAACCAACGCCACGCCAAAAGCCCAAAGAACAAATTGGCACAAGGCTCCGAGCCCAACAGAAAGCACAGGTCCATGAAGGCCCTTAAGCTCGTCAAGGGCGCTGCCAACGCCGGTGGACGGCGGCAGGTGACAGTGCCGAACACGGTCGTTGACCGATGGAAAAATGACATTCACAAGAACAAACCAGCAATGAGCGTGGCCAGCGACTATCATGTGTTTGCCGATGTTATATCGTTTAGGAGATCACACCTCGGTGCTTTGCTTGTAGAGCAATATTGAAATTTCAAATCGTGAAATTGGGACGAATGTGGTGATACTACCATGCCCAAAGATCCGTAATATCACCTTCACATATACTTTATCCAGAGGACAACCTTATGAAGTCTTCTTTTCCTTTAAAATATTGACGAATTCGGGTCTACGGGCGAGGCTGGATAATAAGAGCCCCGTCGTGCCCCCCCACCTCTTGCGGGGCATTTTCCATTAGGAAAATTCGCTTTGTTCAAGGCAGTTCTCCGTGGGCATGCCTAGAGGTGGCCAAATGGACCCATGGGCCCAGAATCGGCCCGTTGATCGGCCCGGAACCGGAACCGGCTCTCAAGGGCCGGTTCCGGGCAAGTTCCGACCCGATTTTTTTTTTTAAAAAAAAGGAAGGAGGCCGGGTGAAAAGAGCAATTGGGTCTTGGAACCGGAATCATGAGTTTCACCTTTTTTAAGAACCAAAACCGCCGGTTCTCGAACCGGAATCGGCGGTTCCGTGAAACCGGCCACCTCTAGGCATGCCCATCAAACTAAACTACATATTAACATCTAAATGAACTCTTTTTAACGACTCACGCTATTTCTATTCTTTTATTGGTTTTCGACACCTCTTTTATATTGAATAGACTATATTCTCCTTTACCGGCCACATTTTTTATTTAATGTTATTTCTTACCCTTTCTTTCTTTCTTTTTTTATTTGTTTCAATTTTACTAGGGACAAAACTACACATGTTCTCTTAAACAGCACTTAATAAGTTTAAATGTGAGGCGCACTATTGAAAGGAAGAAACAAGGATAAAAAATAATCAGAGTGATACCCGTATGGTATAATGTAATCAATTTAATATGATAAGGGGGTGTTGAAGTGAAAATAGCGCAAGCCTTTTTACATTTTGTAAATACATGATATATGGTGTTTAGGCACATTATGCATGGTCTATTTGCATGGATTGCTTGGAAAAAGTGCACAGAAAGCTATAAACCTTATGTTTGAAATGGAGAAAATTAACAAAAAAAGTCCTAAACCTATTGCAATTGTACTAATTCAATCCTAAACTTTTTTTTTTTTTTGCCGATCCAATCATAAACATTTTGCAATTGTGTCATTTCAGTCTATCTATCAAATTTTGACCTATTGGCGTTGACGTGGATGCCAGGTGATCGACGATCGAATATTCTAATTTTTTTTGAATTTTTTTATGATTTTTATATTTTTATATTTTTCCTTTTTTTTTCCTACCCCCTTCCCTCCCCGCCTCCGGCTAGTCACCATAATTTGGCAATCGACTAGAGGCGTGGCCGGAGAGGCCGAGTGATGGTGGGGGCCGACCTCACCGTCGCCGGCCGAGGCAGCAATGACGAGGTGGAGCCCCACAATCCTCTCCCGGCCATGGCGGGGCTTGACCTCATTGTTGTTGCCTTGCCCGATGATGGCGATGGCAATGGCAAGGTCAACCCTCGCCATGGCCAAGCGAGATTAAGTCCCACCATGGCCGGGTGAGGCTCGACCTCGCCTACCCGGATTTGGGCTTGTGAGGTCGGCCCCCACCATGGCGGGGTGAGGCTCGGCCTCTTCGGTCGCACCTCTAACCGATCGCCGGATTATGGCGACGGGCCGGAGGGGAGGTGGTAGAAAAAAAAAAAGGAAAAAGAAAAAGAAGCATAAAACTTATTAAAAAAATAAAAAAAAATATCAAAATATTCTGTCACCGCCCGGCCAGCCTCCACGTCAACACCGGCCTGCTAAAATTCGTCGGATGGACTAAAATAACACAATTACAAAAATTTTATGACCGAATCGGCAAAAAAAAAGGGGGTCTAAGATTGAATTGGCACGATTGTAATAGATTTAGGACTTTTTTAGTAATCGCCGAACTATGGCGACCGGCCGGAGGGGAGGTGGTAGAAAAAAAAAGGAAAAAGAAAAAGAAGCATAAAACTTATTTAAAAAATTCAAAAAAATATCGAAATATTTTGTCGCCGTCCGGTTGACCTCCACGTCAGCACCGGTTTGCTAAAATTCGCCGGATGGACTAAAATAACACAATTACAAAAGGTTTATGACTGAATCGACAAAAAAAAGTGGGTCTAAGACCGAATTGACACGATTACAATAGATTTAGGACTTTTTTGGTAATTTCCTTGTTTGAAATGTAATAAACTCTTTTTTCAATTAGTTCAATGAAGTACTAAACTTTTTTTGTTATTAAAAGTGCAATTAAGATTGTTCGACCAACGATGTCTATAATTGGCTATGTCGCATTAAAAGATAGCTATGAAGGTATTAAATTGCACTTTTCAATTTAAGTTTAAGATTTGACTACGTTTGTATATATGTGGCGTGCGGATTTCGCCCTATTTCCCTTCGATTTTGTCGTGAAAGATATTTGTTCACTGGATTTGTCGAAGAGTGAACCGTGAATTTTTGAATCATACAATTATTTTTGTTTTGGTGAAAGATTAATGATTATTTCTTTATATCTCTTCAAATAATTGATTGATAATTTTTTTTTTAAAAATTTCAAATAGAGGCGCGAAGTGCTCTTATTTTCTCAAATAATAACTTGAAATAAACTTTATTTCAAATAAAAGCATGAAGTGGTTAAGGAGTCTAAAAAAAAATCTGACCTAAAGGGTATTGTCGTCATTTCCCCTTTTTGATTTTTGAATTTTTTCTTTGTTTTTTCCGTTCTCTATTTTTTAATAATTAAAAAGAATTGAAAAAATTGAAAAAAAAAAGGGACGGACACAGGCGAGGGACTCCCTCACCGGCCTTTGTGGACACCCCACCGGCAATGGGGAGCGGCCCTATATGTGAAATTTTTTTATTTTTTTTAATTCTTAAAAAAAATAAAGGGAGAGATAGAAAAAAGGTCAAAAAATCAAAAAAGTGAAATAACGAAAATACCCTTGAGACTTCCTCTTATTTCATACAAAGTTCACTTTATATCATTATTTGAGAAAATAAGGGTACTATATATAATAAGATTTAATTCGGATCTTTATTTGTGAAAATAAATGTACTTAAAGTTCTTATTTGAATATTTTTTTTCTTTTCGGAAAAATGTAACCTGCTTACGGTCGGCCAAATTAAACAAAGCGGTTGAACTCAGCCGTGCTTTGACCACAAAAAAAAAAAACTCAGCCGTTCTCGGCGGCGCGTGAAGAAATTTGAAGTGGCGCTCTTTTCATTGGTTACGTGGTGGCTGGTAAGACCTTCGTCAAAATAGGCACAGGAGGCTCCCAAGACCTCGCCAGTCTCCGATCTTGCACTCGATCCAAATCTACTTCGGTGATCTCAGTAAGTTCATCGCTCTCGTGTAGCTTTGCCAATTTCGTTTCTTTCTTCAACAGATTAATCCTAGATATTGCCGAGCCCGCCTTGATAAGATCGGACGTACTGTACGGTTTTGAATCTTAGTTTGTGCTGGAGTTGGGTTCTCACGTGGTACGGTTGCAAATCGAAATTACGTGCATTTGATTCGGGACCCGACGATCTTCACGCACATCAGCTATGGCGGATTGATTGTGCCCCGAAATGCTCAGTCGACTGATTCTGTTCTTGAATTCGTATACGTAATATGTTCCTCGAGGAGAGAGTAGAAAACATGGTATTGCTTGGAACTGTGTGTTTTTGCATACACAGTGTGAGCATAAGAGGCTTGAACTGATGTTAAGGAGGCGTCTTTATCGACTGTGTAGTCGGCAGTTTGATCTTTTCGGATTCTTTTTAAGTTTCAGCAGCAACTTGGTGTTTATTTTTGTGGTAAACTTGAAAGGTTCATGTTGTGCTGCCATGCTTTTATTGAGATGAACTCAGAAGCGGAAAGCAGTTCTGGATATGTTTCATTTGGCGGCGCCCTGTTTCGTGCATCCCATTGCTGTGATTATTGTCCTTTCAGAACTTCTGCACATAGTCATTTGATTTGTAATGCTCTGTTATCTGTATGATAACAAACATTTCTATCTGCTTCTGTTGTCCCCAAGTCGCCTGCATGTGTTTTTCCTTTCAGGATGTGCTTGTCTAAGGTTTAATTAGTTGTACTATACTCATAATCCGAAATATGGAGTCAGAGGGCTTATAATATTGATTTTGCAGATCCTGAATTTATCACCCGATACTGCTGCTGAATAATGGATTTAAGCACACTAGACCGTGGGCAGATCACTGTACTTGGATCTGCGTTTTGTGTAATGCTTACCATGCATTTCACGGTTCAGCTCCTCTCGCAGCATCTCTTTTATTGGAAGAACCCCAAGGAACAGAAGGCCATAATCATTATCATTCTTATGGCGCCCATATATGCGGCTGACTCTTTTATTGGCTTGTTGGATATACAAGGAAGCAAAGCGTTTTTCATGTTCTTGGATGCGGTTAAGGAATGTTATGAAGCTCTGGTGAGTGCGGTTTGCTTGCAATTATGCGTTCTCTGTGGACTGCCGTATGCCTTTTCCTTTATTGCAAGTGCTTAACTTTCTATTGCGCAGGTGATTGCCAAGTTCATGGCTCTGATGTACAGTTACTTGAACATTTCCATTAGCAAAAACATTGTACCTGATGGGATCAAGGGAAGGGAAATTCACCATTCCTTCCCAATGACACTTTTCCAGGTGCTGGGACGTTTTCTTCTTTTTCACTGTAGTTCAGCTAGTAAACCAGATAATAGGACATTTTTCTCTCTTTACGTTTTCGAAATCTGAGTGTGCGGCGCACAACTTGATGCAGATAACCTGTACATAACCCGTTAACTGAGAATTGGTTGGAAAAGACACCTGGAGATTTTATACTCTCATCTTGTTTTTTGAACAATCATCTTCTCGTGGTGATACATAGATATCAAGTATGAATTAAAGTGAGGATCTTTGAACCCTTTTTCTTGCGTCTCTTTTTGGCCTTCATTATTATATTTAGAAGGCGGAACATTCTTTGATATTTGTTCGAAATTTGTGACTGGAATAGCCGTCAACCAGTTTCAATCTTCTTCAAACTTCGTATATATGACATGATTATCTTTGAAATTGCAGCCTCACACAGTTCGGTTGGACCATCATGTACTTAAGCTCCTCAAATACTGGACATGGCAATTTGTTGTCATCCGTCCTACGTGTTCCATTTTAATGATTACGCTTCAGGTTCTTGGGATGTACCCCAGTTGGTTAAGTTGGACATTCACCATCATTCTCAACATTTCAGTTTCGCTGGCCTTGTATTCCCTGGTGGTTTTCTATCACGTGTTTGATAAGGAGCTGGCACCGCACAAGCCTCTTGCGAAATTCATGTGCATCAAGGGCATTGTCTTCTTCTGCTTTTGGCAGGTAAATCCTTATCCTCTTTCTTCTCCCACTTTGGCATTAGTATGTAGTTATGGATGGAACATAAACGGTAATTAACTTTGAAGTTCATATTGGAAACCTAAGATAGGTGTCCATGAAACATCTCTTTCTCCCTGAGTCGTCGTTCCAAGAGCATGAGTAATAGTGCCCCACAGTTCTGGCTTTTGTGCTGTATGGCTCTGAGAATTGATGCCTCAACTGATATTTCACAACATAGCATAAGGAGTCTCCACCCTGAGATTTCAACCCGGATATTTCTTTCCCTCCCTCTCTCTATAAATTAAAAGCTCATACCGTCTATTCCATGTGAGTAACCTTTAATCCTGTTTACCTGAAAGTGGCACTTGTTTGTCATTGGCATTGTATCATTTCTTGCAGGGAGTGGTGCTTGAAATACTAGCTGCAGTTGGAATCCTTAAATCACATCATTTCTGGCTGGATGTAGAGCACATTGAAGAAGCTATACAGAATGTCTTGGTTTGTATGGAGATGGTTGTGTTCTCCGTACTCCAGCAGTATGCGTACCATGTTGCACCTTACAGCGGGGAGGCTGAATCCAAGATGAAGCTAAAGAAGTATGACTGATGTGAATGGACCCTAAATCTCATAAGACATCATACATGTACATTGTACTCACTTGGGAAATAATTTCAAAGGTATTTTCTGGATGCACAGAGAGATAGGTGCAGCGTTTGTCAGTGGTTAATGTTCTTTCTACATTCCTTTGCTCTTTTCAGTACTTTTATTTTGGACTTTTAGTTCTTGATGTACAGAGATAGACATAAATGCATTAGTGATTGCTCAAATCTCGGTAATCTGAGATGTAGGGATGTGCTAGACTACATACATGCATTAGTCATTGCTCAAATCTGAGATGTAGGGTGTAGCATTGTTCCGTTTCATGCATATACATTTTCCTCCCTGCTGCGATTTGTTGCAAGCAGCTTGCCTGAAATGTCTTTGCTGTGCACTTTCTTCTTTTGCCCAAAATCTTGTCCCAGACCCTTCAATTACCATGAACAGGAGGACGCACGGATCTCAGTTCTTCATCGTGCTTGCTTGACTTGAGGCCGATTGTTGGATATACTATGTAGACTGGCCATAAGTGACTCGCATATTGAGGATTAAGGTGACCAATTTGATAGCAATCAGTATGAAACTTCTATAGAGAGAGACTGTTCTGCCCAGGAAAAATTACAGGAAAATTATTGATGGATGCGAGCCAATACCATTGAATGGTACATAATGTCATGTGCTCAATATTTGTTTTGCTTCTTTCATGTGCTCAATATTTGTTTTGCTTTTTTTTTTTTTTTTTTGTTTTGTTTTGTGTAGGTTATGGATTCATCGCAAATGAAGAAATGGGTTAAGCCATCAGACAAGAGAAAACAATTCATGCTAATGCCCACAAGAAGCCCCCCATTACTGCAACCATTAGGTTCAGCCAACAGACAACAATTCATACTAATGACTCCCTAACTGCTTTATCACTTGGTACTCCTAGTCTCTCTTATTGTATTGCTTAGCTGTGATATGGCTCGTGTCGAGAGATTTTCTAGCTGCCGGTATCTCGATGGGGCTAAGGTGACAGGCTCGCCAATCTTGAATTATCGGTCACGGGTCGTGCGGAGTAACTATCGTTCAATTATGACATTCCATAGGAGTTACTGCCGCTGGTCGCCTTTTCCTACCAAGAAAAAAGCTTAGCTTGATACGGGGCCACGTCGTAAACAGACTTCTAACTTAAATCAGTGACAAACTAAGTTACATCACAAATTACTTACATTATATCTAGTCTTATTTCTACCTTCTGAAGTCTATTAAGACTCCATTTGTTTTGCCGAAAATGAATGATTTCGAAAATATTTTCCTGAAAATGATTACTTATATGGCTTAAATTAATCCGCCAATGAAATATGTTTTCATCATCGATAACGTTTGAATATTTTCATGAACGATGCAAATGTTTTGTTCATCCATTTTTGTGAGCATTATAAGCGATCAATTTTAGAAACATATCTTTCTAAATCACTCGCTTTCCGCGATTCGAATGGATCCTTATCATAAATCTAGCTTTAGATGATTCAAAGAAACTCATTTGGTTGAGAATATGAAAGGAGATAATTCTATATAAAAAAATTCATTTAATTTGAAAATAAAATATAGAATAAAGTCCATGAACTTTGTAACTTACGACTTTATTGTTGTATGCCAACTTTTATTATCCGAATAAACGATGGACAAATACAGTCTGAGCTTTACCTTAGCAATTAAAAAAGATTGAAAAGGAGTTTGATTCAAATGGATATAGCAGCAAATAAGGAAATCCGCAACCCACGGAGATTGCATCTCATTGAGAGTCCCCGTCTTTGGTTAACTATGGTGGTCGCCGTCTAGAACCACGACGGAGACACCGCTTGCGAGGTGGTTCGATCGGTCTCAAGCCGAGCTGCCCGAGCCCGGAAAAAATATTCCCAAGTTTTTGTTCGAGGGCCGGCCTAATAACAAATTCGACCTGATGCAGGCCCCATCCATTGGTTTTTTTTTTTTTTTTTTTGTCGAACAGGCCCATCCATTGATTACCGATGCAATGTTTTCGTCTCTCTTTTTTTTTCCCCTTAGATTTTTTTATTTTGTTTCCAATTCCTTTTCATTTTCATTTGATTGTCTTATTTTTATGCACTCCAATCGTTAGATCCTCAAAACATCGTTAAGGAGAGGATGCTTATGTATCTGTCGATAGTTTTGGTATTAACCCAAATAAATGTAACGACTAAGATTAGATCTCATTGGGACTCTTTGTCTTTGTGTAAACCACATAACCATGAGGGTTTGGGTGAGTAACAGAACCGATCGAACCAGGAATCACTCGGATCGGACCGAATCAACTAATTTTAGGCGATTCTCGAGAAAACCGGTCCAACTCCCGATTTCAATTTTATGGAATCGGTGATTTTCGGCCTGGGCTTTCAATTTCAAGAGCAGAACCGCCCACTCGAAATGCGGACCAGGCCGATTACTTTTTTTATTTCCTAATTTTTTTTAAAGAAATTGAGAAACCCTACAATATAACCCTGGCTTCCTTCTTTCCTTTCCCATCTCACGGCGCTCTCGGTTTCATTGTGGGTTAATACCACGAAAAATCTCAAACTGGTACACCCGTTATAAATTTACCTCAAATTATTTTTTTTAACATACAAAACTCCAAACCATTACACCTGTGACAAATTTATCCAAACTAATTTTCCGACTACCAAAAATCCCAAACCGGCGCATCTGTGACAAATTTACTCCCATACTAATTTTTTTTACCACTAAAAATCTCAAATCGGTATACATGTGACAAGTTAGCTTCGCCAATTTCAATCCTAGCTATCGCCGAGCTCAAATTGATAGGATCGAACGTACTGTACAGTTTAGAATTTTAGTTTATGTTAGAGTTGGGTTTTCATTTGATCCGAATGCAACTTGAAATTATGTGCATTCGATTCGGGACTTGACGATCTCCCCGTACGTCGGCTATGGCGGATTGAGTAAGCCCCCGGGATGCTCAGTCGACTGGCTCCGTTCTTGAATTCGTGCATGTAATTGTTTCTTGAGGAGAAAGTAGAAAGACGTGTTATTGCTTGGTATTGAGCATAAGAGGGTTGAAGCTAAGGAGGGGTCCGGGTTGATTCTGTCGATGGTCTGATCTTTTCGGTTTCTCTGCAAATTTGGACGGTGCTTGAAAGGTTCGTGTTGGGCTGCCATGCTTTTATTGAACATGAGAAGCAGAAAGCAGTTCCGGTTAAGTTCGGTTTGGCGGCGCTCTGTTCATTGCATCCCGTTCCCGCGGCTTTTGTCCTTGTAGAACTTTTACACGTAGACATGACCAAATGGAACCGTGGGTCTGGAACCGGCCTGTTGACCGGGCCCACGGTTCCAATCCGGAACCGGAACTGCCAGTTTCGGGCCGGTTCCGATCCGTTTTTATAAAAAAAAAAAAGGGGGAAGGCTCGGGGGCAAAGAGTCGTTGGGCTCGGAAACCGACAGTTCCGAACCGGAACCAACCCAGAACCGCCGGTTCCTGAATCGGAACCTGCGGTTCGGCCGAACCGGCCAAGTCTATCTGCACGCATTGATTCAATTTGGTATTGCTCTGTTATCCGCATGAGAACGCACATTTCCGTCTGCTTGTCCCCTGGTCTCCTGCATGTGTTTCTCCTAGTCAGGATGTGCTTGTCTTACGGTTTAACCATTTGTACTCTTTACTCATAATTGGCAAGTGTGGGATGGAGGACTTACGAGATTGATTTTGCAGATCATGGCTTTATCGCTTGGCTCTCGGAACAATTATCGCTGTGTTGCCTAGCTGTGGTATATCTCCAATGGAGAGACTTTTCTAGCTGCCGGCATCTTGATGAGGCTTTGGCGACAGGCTCGCCGACCTTGGATTGTCGGTCGTGGGTGGAGCGGAGCCGGTTGCCTTTTCGTTACCCTGAAAGGAAAAAGAAGAAGAAGAAGAGAGACTTGCTTGGTACTGGGCCTAGTAACAGACTTCAACTCAAATCATCAAGAGATACCCCAATTGATGCGCTATTGATGGTGAAATGGAGATAATTGTATTTAAGGATTTATTTTAATTCGTAAATAAAATGTAAGAAAATATTTGAGTACGAAGTTCATTGACTTTTGTAACTTATGACCTTACTGTGTATTGCAACTTTTTTCCTTTTGTCCCTCCATTCAAATATTATTTGACTAAACAATGAAAAAAAATAAAGTTTGAGCTTCACCTTGGTCCGGGCGATTCCTTATCCGATCGGTCCATCTTGCTCGTCCCTAAATTTGCCGTCCATAACCATGAGGGAGACACCACTTGCGTGATGGTTCACTTATACAAACAGTTTTAGGTAGACTTGATCGTGGACCCGATAATCGTCGAGTAGCGTAAGCTCGCCTTCGCATTCGCATTCGCCCGTGTCATAATGGCTTGAAGGCAAAATCGAGGTAAACTTGGGCAAACTTTTTTTTATCTGATGGCTTAAATTTTTATCCTCAATCTTTAGATGTATTGACCATCATTGGGATAATATTTGGCCGGATCCCAAAAACACTTTGCCAAGCACCTCGCATTCACTTATATATCTAGTATTAACGCTAATAAAAAATGTCAAAGTTGTAAAAATCGAGAGATTTATTGTCACATTTTACTAAATTCTATTTAATTTCTCGTCGGGACGAACAAAAATAAAAATACAAAAAAGGGTATTTGAAGATTGATTTTGATAAACATCAAATGACGGGCAAAATTAATAGGAGGTCGAAAACACATTTCGTCTCTATTTTTTTTCATTTTGTTGATTTCTCCAAGCATGTTGAAATTATCGTAAAATTAACTAATACATGTATATATATATTGCGGAGTTTTTAAGGGGTTTTACTTTTGCTCAAATTGGTCTCTCTCGCGAGGAGTTTCTGCAGCTGGTTCTGCAAATCCGAGCTCGTGATCGCTCTTCCCTGACCGACTCGCCTGTAAGTCTCTCTCTCTCTCTCTCTCTCTTTCTCTCCGCCCCTTAGATTGAAGCATGTAGTAGCGTTTTTCGCCTGATGTTTCCATTGATTCCGGCACGCCCAGACTGCGTGGTGTTCAAGGTCATTGAAGCTTGTCGATGGGGTTTGTAACGAAGTAGGGGTGCGATTTGTTCTTTCTCGCTATGCTTATTCCGCTGCAGAATCGTCCTTGTACTACTGGTTGTTTTCGCCGATTAGCTTCGTGTTTCTGCAATGGTGCTCATTGGGTTGGGGGGGCGCGTTCGACATGTTTGGGTTTATGCCTCATTGAGCTCTGTCGCGCTTGATTTTTTTTTTGTAATATCAGAGTTGACTGAGGTATGAGTATTGTGATGACATGATGGAATCTTGTTTTTTTTTGTTGTGGGCATTGCAGTCATCCCCCCTACCTGCCTTCCTTCGATGGTTTTCTTGCGATTTCTCTCCATGTCATTTATTGTTTTGCTTCAAGGATGGCCCTTGTATACATCGTAGGTTATAAGGGTCAGTTCGGACTGGGTGCGGTCTTTTGATTTGGGAAACGACGCATGATTGTGCGTGCTCTGGTTTGAGCTTAAGCATGTTTGCATTATAAAGACATTTCTTGATATTTCGGATACTTTCTTCATGAGATTTGGGAAACCATTCATAACATGTAACAATTTTAATAGATGTGTTGTGTACGATTTAGATTAAAATGTGTTAGGCGTGAAATTTGAGTTGTTATGATTATGATGCAGAAATATGAGTTGCTTTAACTATTATGAAGTCTAATTAGATATTGCTCTTCATTCTTGTGATAATTTCATCTTTTGGGTAGGCATTAAAAATATTATTTTGAATCTTGGTGAGTATGAGAGAAGATATGTATTGATGCTTATATGAAATGCTTTTTCTATCTTTTATGACTTGCATTTGGATTCTAATTCATCTTTTGGCTATTAGGGAGTCTGATGAGATATTGCTCTTCATTCTTGGGATAATTCCATCTACATGCATGCTTGGGGATATACATACATACATATATATATATATATATATATATATTTTTTTTTTTTCTTGACTTGAACCTCGTACTGTAGGAAGTAGCATTGGCATCGACAAGAATGGCGACCTCAGCCTCAGGTTCAAAGTCACTCAAAGAGTATTTGAAGCGATATGAAAGTACGGTGGAGCAAGAAAAGAAGAAGAAGAAAAAGAAGAAAAAGAACAAACCGAGAACAGATGCTGCTAGGGTTTTAGTTGTTGATGAAGATCCAGTTTGGCAGAAGCCCGTAAATCTCTCAGAAGAAGAAAATACTGATGATTCAGCTGGTAAAAAAGTGTTCATGCTCTTATTTATGTCTATAATCGCAATTGATGTACTTTTTCTGTGTTAGAAAGAGATAAGAAATAAAGTTAATGGTCCCTGATGTTCATGCCTGTATGTCCTGTTTCATAGATGAAGCAAAGCCCCAAATTGATGAAGACATTGAAGTGAAGCGAATGAGAAGGCTGGAGCTTCTCAGGTCCAGACGTCCTTATCACTCCATTTCTGATGATGGGAGTGGCTGGGTTTCACTTTCTTCAAAATCCTTCAACTTGGTTAATCAAAATGCCGACATGTCTCCACCCCGTTTAAGGTCTCGGAATGACACACCTTCACCAGAACATGGACTAGAGTCATGTGGTCCTGCTGATACTGCTCTGTCACCACCATGTCGGAGACGGCAAGATACTCCCTCACCTGGACCTGTTGCAGAACTTACGGATTTAAATGCAACAAAGTTTGATATGTCCCTCCCTCGTCGGAAGAGGGTGCGGCATGATTCTGCATCACCACAACCCAGTCCTAAGCAGCCACTTTCTGGCAAGGAATATGCTGATTTATCTCCCCCTAGGCAGCAGCTAAGACGTATGTCATCACCTGAAAGAAGTTCCATCATATCAGATGTTGATATATCTCCACCTCGTAGAAGGAGGGCTACATCGGATGCACCATCATCTGAGCCACATGTCGATGAGGCAGATTTTGGCAGAAAAGACACTGATCTATCACCTCCAAGGCAACATCGGCGACGCCATAGTACTCCTCCCGATCCTGATTTTGATGGTTCAGATCTGGCACTGCCAAGGAGAAGCCAGAAGGGTCGTGGGAAGCAATCATCACCTGATCATCCTACAGAACGTCTATTAGAGGAAATTGATGTTTCACTTCCTTCTGCTTCTGACCTTTCCCCGCCGAGAAAAAGTAGGAAGAATTTGTCTGGTTCAGTGGACACAAGAGAGGGAATAGCAACTGGACTAATTTCTGGTAAAGATATCAGCAAGGATACGGCTAAAATTAAAAAGGATGAGTGGTTGAGGTCTCTCTCTCTCTCTCTCTCTCTCTTTGTGTGTGTGTGATAATTTGAACACAGGGAACATGAAAACTGTGGATTAGAGAAAACTTGAATGTAGATGGGGTTTTTTTGAAATTCCTGCTTGCGTGCATGATTTTAATGGCAAGTGTATTAGCTGATGCTGATATTTAAAGGCATCAGTGTTTATTAGCTTCTCATTGTGTGTGTGTGTGTGTGTGTGTGGGTGGGTGTGTGTGGGTGTGTGTGGGTGTGTGTGTGTGTGTTCTAATTTGAACACAGGGAGCATGAAAACTGTGGATTAGAGAGTGTGTGTGTTCTAATTTGAACACAGGGAGCATGAAAACTGTGGATTAGAGAAAACTTGAATGTAGATGGGGTTTTTTTTGAAATTCCTGCTTGCTCGCATGATTTAATAGCAAGCGTATTAGCTGATGCTGATATTTAAAGGCATCGGTGTTTATTAGCTTCTCATTGTAGTTGAGATGTCTGATGCACAATATTTACCTGTATGCGTAAGCTCCCTTGATCATCCACTTTAGCTGCATCAAAATATCTCAGGCATTGCAGGTTGCAGCCATTATTTTGATGCTGGAGGCCTTAATAGCCAAATTTATCCCATAATGACCAGTTGCTGGCCTTCCTGCAGCAACTGGAAGATTCTCACCGGAACTCTTGCATTTCTTATCCATGGAGCTTCTTTTGTTTAAAAAATTTCCTGTGGACCTGATTTTTTCAAATTGGCATTTTTATTCTTCTCAGCGTTGTTGTTATAATCTACACTTGATAGCTAGGAAGTACTTGTGCATCTTTATTTGGTGGCATGGGCACCATTTGGTTCTTATGTCCAGTTACTCTATTTTGAATAACTTCGTAGTTGGTACTTTGGTAGTTTTTGTGCATTTTTCACATAATGCATTTTTTACCCATCCAAATCGACATTGAAGATTTATTCTGCTAGCATATATTGTTCAAATACGTATAGGAGATTTTCGTTTCTTCTCTACATATTTAGCATCTTTCCTGTTAGCAAAGCAGCTTCTGCTTAGAGCCTCTCTGAGAACAATATATGCATGCACTCTCAGGTTTAACGCATTGGATGCTTCTATTACCGGGAAAGGAGCTGAAGGTGTATATCGGGATAAATTGACAGGTAACTATTGGTTAATGGAATTTTTAGCAGGGATGCACCTGCACATGCCTCAAGTCATGACCTGACTTCATAGCTCTACAGGAAAACGCTTATCAAAGGAGGAGGTCCTAAAGTCACGACAGAAAGTAGAAGAAAAGCCTAAGGTATGTTTTGGGACGCACTGGCAGCAATTTCGTGTGTTCATAATTTCTATTTCATCATCTTTTGTAGTTAATGATAACAAAGTTTTGAGTTGAGTCAATGGAAGTATAAAACTTTTATCGTAAATGTTGAATAAATAGCTGTATGCCTGTCTGGTTATTACTGTGAATTTTATGTCAGACATCAGGGAAATGTGGGTTGTATAAAATTACAAACTACTTGTACTGATATTGCTTCTCATTATGGTAAACTCCAAAAGAATTGCTATTTCTCTTTCTCTTAAAAATTGTTTTAAGTTAACTGACTTTAGAAAGGGTATGTGGATAATAGTGTAACACCATGGGCAGACCTTGGAAGAGTCAGGAAATAAACAATTTTATACCTGGCATGATTCTATATTAATATATTGCTTTACTACATTAATTGCTACTGTTATCTTGGAGTTTAATTAATCAGGTTTGTTTTCATTCCGTCAGATACTCCTTGTTGTGGCCGATTGCTTGAGAATCTTTTAGTTTTTTTTTTTTTTTTTTGGGTAAGGTAGTTCTTTTAATATGTTCTCTTTCAGGAAAAGAAGCTGGAGTGGGGCAAGGGGTTGGCACAAAAGCGGGAAGCAGAAGAGAGGCTGCAGGAACTAGAAAGTGAAAAGGACAAACCATTTGCTCGGACTAGGTAAGAGGAATAGCATTATTGTCCATTATTCTAGAAAACAGCAAAAGAGGAAAAAAGGAGGAGTTTTCGATACCTCTTTCCTTCCTTGTTAACTGCAAAAGCTGGCAAATATCTATGAGGAACGAAAAACACAGAATTACTTCTGCTTTTATCTTCCATTTCCTCTGCATAATGACTCGAAGCGTTATACATTCTTTTGTTTTTCATTTGGGAACTTTTGAAATAGTCTTTAAAAATTATACCAAGCTGTAATTTGGCTTACTTGCTTTTCTCAAGGACAAAGCCAAGATGATGAAATTGCTTTTCTCCAGGAAAAACAAAAGAGAGGGCGAGGACGTAGTGAAGGGAAACACGAGAATAAATGGCCAGACAACATTTTCATCTAATGAATTTAGCCACATACGATAGTTTTGGAATATGTAACTTAATGCATGTGGCATTAAGTTATCACCTGACATTCTCAAGTCCCTGTCAGAGCTGTTGCCACTGCTGCCACATTCACAACTGTGATGTCCACCACCAGCACTGTCACACTTCTTCCTTTTCTCCTTACCAGTACTTTTATTGACATCTTTAACACGCTCTCGCATAATGCTTTTTATTGCTTTTAGGGTTGCTGTCTACAAATAGTACAACTGCATTAACTGTTTAGATAGGAAGCTGTATGTGGATAGTTCTTTTAGGGGGCACTGGCATGCCTGTATTGAAGATGTTGTCTAGACAGAGTCTATGAGACTAAAGGATGGCAAGCTGCTAGGTTATGATGCTTGAAAGAAGTTCTCCAAGCATTTCATATTGTTTATTTTGGTTCTGACTTCATTTTTAATTGGCAGAGACGATCCAGAACTCGATAAAATGCTAAAGGAAAGAGTTAGATGGGGAGATCCCATGGCACACTTAGTAAAGGTAGTTCATCGAGATACTGATGTTTGCGTTGACAATTTACCATTCAAGCAGTTATTCATTTAACAAGTTTTTTCCTTTTCTGTAATACAGAAAAAACATGTGGAGCCAGCACTTGCCGATTTTGGGGATGATGAGAAGATGAAGGAATCAGGATTTGTAATTCCTCAGGACATTCCCAGTCACAGCTGGTTGAAAAGGGGATTGGACGCTGCCCCAAATCGATACGGTATAAGACCAGGAAGACACTGGGATGGGGTTGATCGTAGTACTGGTGGGTAATTATTCTCACGCGTCATGCCTTTCGTAAATTCCTGATGGCTGTAAACTTTTATTTTGGTCCTTGCCCCTGGGAAGGAAGGAGAATTGTTTTTGTGGATTTAGAATGCAGAAGCATGCTTATGAAACTTTGTTTACCCTGTTTCCTACATTATCGCAGGGTACGAGAAGGAGCTATTCAAAAGGATGAACGAGAAACGAGCATCAGAGAGAGAAGCTTACCTATGGTCTGTGTCGGATATGTGACTGTTTCCACAACATAAGATCCACGGCTTACTATTCTCAAGTTTCAGCATTTTGTCGGCCAAAAATCAAGTGAAAGTGCAGCTCACATTCATTTTCGAGATAAATTTGGTTGAGATGTTGCATTTTGTCTTCCGTGCATAAAAGGTAGCTCTCCTCTGTTCAAAAGTCTGACTGATGGATTATTTCTAATTCCGCAAGTACACCGGACTTGTGGAGTCCCCCGGGTTTGTATAGACCTGCAGATTATGATGTTTTGTAGATTGTCTTCTTTCCCGTCTTTTTTTTTTTTTTTTTTTTTTGTCGTAGGGGGAAAGATAGAGAGCCTCTGGGGGGAAAAAAGGAAAGGAATGATATCCGTTTTGCTTTGTCTTACAGTGACTTTGCTATTGATCTTTTATATCTGCAATCCACAGATTACTGTCTCCGCCATTGCATGGACGAATAGGACTCTTAGGGTTGCATGTAGGTGTTGATGAACTAGTATGTTTTGTGATAAATAAGCGTTTATTAAGTAGGTACCAAGCGGTACCGCCTCTCTACAAAATGCCTTAAGCTGGAAGCCACCCATATACATAATTGTGAATTGTGATTCGGCTAGCAGCGTTATCAAAAGGGAAAGTGCGGGGAAAATGATTGATGCCTAACGAATCGAAACATGTCTGAATGAAATCGGACATGTTGATGCTCGTGTCGCGATGATTATCCCGCTCTCGGACCTGAATTCGATTCCCATCATGAATTCCACAGTTAAGAAGAAGTTACTTTCTTAAAAATGAGTGTACTTTCAAAGTCATTCAAATTGTATGTGGAAGTTAAGAAGTACTCAGTACACAGTTACGCTTATACGGAAATTAATCAAATAATCTGTCGTATCTAAAAATGACATCAAAAAGGTTTTCTATACATCTACGTATGGTATCAAAGAAGACGATCATGTAGATCTGATTATCGAGTTGACCAATCGATTCGCAGTTGATGCATACTTTAATGATCCTTTTACCTATTTATCACTGAAACGAATTCGCTACAAAATTGATAATTTGCTGGAGGAATTTTCTCCGTCCGTTGCTTGTTTGCTCTCTTGCACTCAAGAAAGACAGCTGAGTCTTAGCCTCCCGCGGGCAAAATCATGCAACCTCGCCATGCTCCGATCCGACGGTCGTCGGCGTTGTTGGAAATTTCAGATCGAACGGATGACAAAGCACAAGATTCAACGGTGGTCCGCGTAACAGACGTCATTATGGGGTTAAGACTCCGTCCAAGACAAAGATGGCCCCTGTACAATTGGAGGCAGAGTAGCAAACCGGTCAAATATGTCGACGTTTCTTCCGAAATTCTCGCATGCGACTCGAAGCTGAATGGTACGAGGAAGGTGTCACGTTTGACATGACTTGAAACAACTCTCCTTTGCACCGACATTTTCGGGCACGTGCCTGTGCGCGATTGAGTTGATTAGGCTTAAGAACATATTAAACCTCCTGGGATTAGAAACGAATCCACCTACTGTTGATTCCATACGGCATCGATGTTCCAGCTCAATCCCTCATAAGGTTGGGGGTGCCTTCCACGGCACGGATCGGCGCGTCTAGTTTGAATGCACATGACATGTGTTCGATTTTTACGATATCAAATTAAAGAAGACTCGAGATTGTTAATCCGCTTAGACGAATGCCCGCATCTTTTGTCAAGAAAATTGTTCAAAATGTTCCAAACCTATTATACGGCGGTCGACTCAGTGTTAAACTTTTTTATTGTGCCAATTTAAGCCTAAACCTTTTATCTATTTGCCAATCTAAGTTTTAAACCTTTCAATTGTGTTAATTTAATTCTAAATTTTTCAATAAATTTTCATTTTAGTAAAAACTCTTTTGACAAATTTTCAATATATTTTTTTTCGATCAATTATCCAAATAATAGGCTTAAGACTAAATTTATAAAATTTTAAAAGATTGAGGACTAAATTAGCACAATTGAAAGATTTAAGACTTAGATTGACAAATCGTTGAAAAATTTAGGATTAAATTGGCACAATTCCCTCTTTTTTTAATAAATCTCAACCGTTGATATTTTAATTGACTATTGGAGATTGTTGGAGTAGAAAGTATCTTCTGTCCCATGCCAGACCGAATATCTTGGATTCCAACCCAGCCGCAGCCGTCAACATGTTTCCACCACTTTGACCTCGTGATTTGGGAAAATTAAGGAGGGGGTGAAAACCCAAAATTACCCTCCCGTTGACTTGTCTACCGAGGTCAAAAGTCGAGGAATTGATGGTCTTTTCGCACTCCGAGAGCCGCCCTTCAGGATGTTCAGCGCGCAGAATGCGGAACGTTGCAAATGGGCACTTTCCTTCCTCGCACCACTTTCTTCTAAGTAACAGTTCATTAAGTCAATATTTCATTTAATTTCAAGAACCTTCTACTTTTGTTAATTACATGATATTTACATATAAGCTTACCGAATATAATTTCTTCACCTCTGACCTAATTCTATTAGGTTTAAAGGAGAAAGACTTTATATCTCCTTTTGTTCTTGTTTCTCGAACAATATCAGGAAAGGTTAGCAAACTTAGTCGCATGTCATACTTTCTTCAAGAATATAAGCGAACAAAAATGGCCTCAAGCAAAAGATGATATTTTTTTTCTACCCGTGTCTTGGTCTTGAAACCGACCTCCTAGAGCACGTGTTATTGGGTTGCTACCCTCTTACGACCATGAATAATATCACTGGAAACCGACCTCTTGGAGGCATGTCTCATCGGGTGCCAGCCTTGTGGAACTCTCTCGGCCCGTTGTGAGGTAAGTTTTCAAGTTTAGACTCGTTATCACGATTCTTGAGATGAAAGTCGTATAGAAATTTTAACTCGGTGCTGAACAAGATGATTTTAAGACTCATACAAACCTTTGTCACGATCACCGACTAAAGCCGACTTGGGATCTACCTTCCCCAGCTACCACCCTTAAGTTCCCTTTGAATGTTTTTCTTCCCCAGAGAGAGGGAATATATGGAGAACTTACATGGATTTCCCTCCCCAATTCCGGGAAATTCCTTTCCCTGCTTCTATTTAAGCCTTTAAAGGTTTTGCTTAGGACCTACGTTACTTGAAGAAAGGGAGGCTTTTTTTTTTTCCTCCTCTCTCTCTCTCCTCCGAGTTGCAACAACTTCCCTTGCGTCGCAAGTCAGCTCCTTTGATTTCCTCTATTATATTAACCCTTTCTCCATTATTTTAAACGTTTTTCTAATTTCTTGTACGTAATTTCTCTCTCCAAACCCCCCTCTCTCTCTCTCTCTCTCTCTCTCTCTCTTGCTTTTTCGGTTCTTTGCACTAGCCTAGCAAGAACAGCACACATGTATATATACCACGGCAATCTCTGAGATGTTTCTTAGCTTCTGCATGGATCATCTAATGGATTTAGCCACATCCAATAGTTTTGGAGTACGTAAGTTGCTTTCCACGGCGCCTTTCGTCCAATCTTACTGGGTGGAAATTGCATGTGGCCTTAAGTCATGACCTGACATTGTAAAAGTCACTGTCAGAGCTGTTGCCGCTGCTGCCACCTTCACAACTGTGATCTCCACCACCACCACCCCCAGCGCTGTTACACTTCTTCCTTTCCTTCTTACCATAAATTTTATCCAGGTCTTTAACATGCTCTCACATGATGCTCTTTCGTTGCTTTTAGGGTTGCTGTCTACAAGTAGTGCTACTGCATTAACTGTTCAGATAGGAAGCTGCATGTGGATAGTTTCTCTTAGGGAGCATTGGCATGCCAGCGTTGAAGCTGGGAAGATGTTGTCAAGACGTATATCTATTGGATAAAAGGATGGGCTAAGCTGCTAGGTTATGATGCTTGAAAGCAGAGGAAGTTCTCCATGCTTTTCATATTGTTTATTTTGGCTTTGACGTCATTTTTAACTGGCAGAGGACGATCCACAACTCGATAAAATGCTGAAGGAAAGAGTTAGATTGGGAGATCCCATGGCACACTTAGTAAAGGTAGCTCATCGAGTTACTAAGGTTGGCGGTGACAATATACGATTCAATCAGTCAATTTGAAGGGGGCACATAGGTTTTGATGAACTGGTACGTTTGTATTCATATCATGTAATCATGCCTATTTAGCCAATTGGGCAAAATCTCATGTTGCTGTTTTTTTTTTTTTTTTTTTTTTTAATGACAGAGAAGCGGTCATCAAGAATGTACCAAGCCACCGTGCACCAAATTTTGCGCGGGAGACTCTAAACTTTCCGTCGCTTTGGACAGAGGAAATGTTGGAATATATATAAATATTAAACCATGCATTTTTGTAAAAGCTTAAGCTTTTAGAACAGTTGGTAGTGATCCCATAAAATTTTTGTTGGAAATTCCAAGATTCACCATGCCTTCTGCCACCACTGGCCAAACGTTCTTCTCCACCTCCTTCACGACCCGCAGTGTTATTTTCATGACTTCTGGTGTCGCAGTCTAGTGGCTGCAAATGCATTAAACGAATCGTTTTACAAAGGGCGCGTTCGTTTTGCCGGAAATTAGAGATTTCGAAAATATTTTTTTGAAAAATAATCGCTTATATTGCTTACAAAAAAAATAAATTAAACATTTTTTCCATCGTCTACAAAAATAGTTAGGCATAGATTGTTATCAATAACAAAAATATTTTCCGTTGACTAATTTTTTCAATTGATATAAGCAATTGTTTTTCAAAAATATTTTTCAAATCGCTTATTTCTCGTGAAACGAACGCACCTCAAGAGTCACTATTTTAAGTATAAACTAAAAGTGAAATGCTTTTCTTTAATTAAATGGAGCTACTTTGATGTTACATGTACAAAGTTGTCGGAGACAGTCTTAGTAAATAGATTAATACTTTCAGAGCAAATTAAAATTGATTGTCGCGTATTAATATTATGCATTTACGGAATAATATTTGGAAAGCCTATAGTATCTAAAGGTGACATCGAAAATATTTTCGATGCACCGATGTATCGCATTGAAAAAGACAACTGTATAGATTTTTTTTTTGGTCTGGCAACTGTATAGATTTGATTACTGTGTTAAATAAATATTTGCAATTAGAAGGCTAATAATTGGATGAATTTGCTGTAGGCGATCGAAGTGGTAGAGCAAAGGGACAGGAAATTCGTTTGTCCGTTGTTTGTTTGCGCTTGCCTTCAAAAAAAAGGGAAAAAAAAAAGAAAAGAAAAGAAAAAGGAGTGAGTATCACGGAAAATCATAAACCGATGCATTTGCGATAAATTTACCCAAAAATGATTTTTTGACTATAAAAAAACTCAAATTGGCACATTTGTGATAAATTTACCAAAAACTAGGTTTTTGTTCACAAAAAATCTTAAATTGGTATGCCCTGTGGCAACTTTACCCCAAACTAAGTCATTCGTTCGTTTTCGTTAAATTTTACAATCAAATTGCTGAGTTAGATGACACATGATAGCTAACAAACGTACTAGTTTGAGGTTTTTTCACTCCATTTATCATAAGCGTACCAGTTTGGGACTTTTCGTGGTATTAACCCAATTTTACGGATACTAACAGATAGTAAATTTGTCACATGTGTACCGATTTGAGATTTTTTGTGATTGAAAATTTAGTTTGGGATAAACTTATCACGGATCTACCGGTTTGAGAATTATATATATGTGAAGTTGTAAACAGTTGTGATCATTATCAATAACATCCGATTTGGTGTCCAATTTTTTTTTTTTTTTTTGGTGTCCATTCAAAGATACCAAATCAATACAACTTCTAGGAATAGGTACATTATCCCCAACTATTACCACTCTTCACATTTAAAATAACTTCCTTTCAAAATTGCCAGTAACCTCTTCTTCGAAATGAAAAGTCACCTCTTTTTATTCAAGAGTCACATCTTTATGGTAACAAACTATATCGACATACACAAGGATAAATTTTGCAGCGTTATTTTCATGACTTCGGTGTCGTAGGCCCTGTGATCGCAAGATGCGTTAAACAAATCATTTTATTGAGGGTACGTTCGTTTTGCCGAAAATTAGCGATTTCGAAAATATATTTTTGGAAAAATAATCGCTCATATTGCTTACAAAAAAAAATGAATTTAACATTTTTTTTTCTATCGCATGCAAAAATTGTTAGGTGTATATTGTTATCCATGATGAAAATATTTTTCGTTGACTAATTTTTTTTATTGATATAAACAATTATTTTTCAAAAATATCTTTCACATCGCTTAGTTTTCGTAAAACGAACTCACCCTAAGAGTCATTATTTTAAGTATAAACAAAAAGTGAAATGCTTTTCTTTAATAAAATGAAACTACTTTGGTGTAACATATACAATTTAGTCGGAGCCAGTCTTGCAAATAGATAAGTACTTTCCGAGCAAATAAAAATTGTTTGTCGCGTGTTAAATTGTTAATGTTGTGCATTTATGGACAAATAATCAGACAGCCCGGAGTATCTGAAGGTGACATCGAAATGATTTTCAATGCACAGATGTATCATATCGAAAAAGACAACTGTGTAGAATTGATTACGTGTTAAATAAATATTAGCAATCAGAAAGCTAATAATGGGGTGGTTTTTTTCTTGCAATTCGAGATAGCATCTATTTAACTTTTTATCACTCAACTAAAATTCTACAATCGAACTGAAAAAATTACCAAAAACGTCCAAAATCTATTGCAATTGTGTCAATTCAATCATAAACTATTTTTTATCTTAATTAAGTATAAATTTTTTTATATTTATGTCAATTTAGCCCTTTCGAGCAACTTTAGTCAATCGGGATGGATATCTGCTAACGTTGATGTGGACATTGGCACCGACGTGATCGATTTTTAATAATTTTTTTTTAATTTTTTTTCTTTTTTTTCCCTTCCCTTCTTGTTCCTCCAGCTAGTTGTCAATTTGGCAACCGGCCAGAAGATAGAGTCGGCTAGGACGAGGTTGGCCTCACCACCATCGTTGGGATGGTGAGGTCCGGCTCCACCCTACAACGGCAAGGCCTAGCCTCGCCCTTAACATTGTGAGGCAACCTCGCCCTCATCAGCTCTAGCTTCTGACCAATCGCTAGCTCAGCAATCTACTAGAGGAAGAAGAAGGGAAGGGAAAAAAATAAAGAGAAAGAAATAAAATTTAAAAAATATTCAAATGTTATTAAAAATTGATCATACCAACGCCGACATTCAAGTTGTTGTCCCACATCGATTGACAACGAGTCTTATATATTTTTTATATTCATGTGGTCTTCCTCCACTTATTAGCTTAAGCTTTTGGATTAGACTTTCTAACATGATATTATAGCCGGTGTTATCACTTTCGCTTATCCCTTTCGCGAATGTGTATCCACCTCCCATTAATTAAATTTCATGTGCCTCTCGTAATCCGAAGTTGTTGTCCATTACTTGATAACGGGTCCTATATCCTCTGTTTAGGATTGAATTAGCGTAATAGCTAGATTAGTGAGTGCCATTTGGGCCCGTGGGCCCGGAACCGGCCCGGAACCGGCCCGTTGACCGGCCCGTTGACCGGGCCCACGGTTCCGGAAACGCGGGAACCGGCCCGGAACCGGCGGTTCCGGGCCGGTTCCGAACAAAAAAAAAAAAAAAATGGTGGGCCCGGGGCGGAGAGCCGTTGGGCTCTCGCCCCGGCCCCCCCCCCCCGCGGCCGCCCGCTTTGGGCCGTTGCTTTTTTTTTTTTTTTAAAAAAAAAATAATAAAAAAAAAATGATTCTTGCCTATAAATACATATGCTTCCCCTTTCATTTTTGTCACAAATTCTCCGAACAATCTCTCGAATTCTCTCCGAAATCCTCTCAAATCGTTCAAATTCTCCCAATTCTCTCAATCCCGATCAATTCTCTCAAAAAATGGCAAGTGGAAGCAGAAATGCTGACAAGGGCAAGATGGCTATGGGAGATTCCGACTATCCCTTTCATGAATACGATCCTCGTGAGTATGCAAGTTGGGAAGACGACGACGATAATATCAACTATGTCCCGATTCCGAACGTCGAGCACATCCCAACACAAGAAAGTCTTCATCCTCCCACCGGTGTCGAAGAAACGTCAACGGCAAATGAGCCGGAACGGAAGGGCCGAGATAATACATCGGACTTGTGGCTACACTTCGACAAGGTACGTGATGAAGTCGAAGGTAAGTATAATGTAAAATGTAAATATTGTTCGCAAACTTATAAATTCACGAAAGGAGACGGTTACGGAACATTCCGTCGGCATTTGACGAAAAAACATCCAACGCAAGCGGGGATCGACAATACGCAACAACAAATTTCCGGGTACGCCACTTCTAAGCCTCATCCTTTATTTCGTTTCACTGAAGCACTTTATAAACAAACATTAGGTGAATATGTTGCCCTTGATCATGCTCCGTTTAATACTGGTGAAAATTTTAATATGAAATATTTGATAAATACTGCGTTGGTTCGCAAGCGCCAACTATTCCAAAAAATACTCTTAAACGGGAAGTTTTTCATCTTTATAAAAAGGAAAAAAATCTTTAGCAAAATTTTTTGCGGAATTCAATGGACGTGTGCATATAGGTAGCGATATTTGGAGTGATCCTTGGCAAATTCATTCTTATATGGGTGTCACGTGTCATTGGATAGATGACAATTGGATGATTCAAAAAAGACTTATTGCATTCCGAGTTTTTGATGAAAGCCATTCGGCTCATAATATTTATAGAATAATTAGGCAAGTTTTAGAAGAATATAATTTAATAAATAAAGTATTTTCAATTGGTTTTGATAATGCCGCCGCAAATACCGCTTCTATTCCCGAATTAGAAAATATTTGCAAACCCACTTTTGGCGGACAATTTTTTCACATTAGATGTGCTTGTCATGTTTTAAATTTATGTGTACAAAATGGTTTACGAACTCTTGACACTTCTCTCGCCCCAATAAAAAGTGCAATTAAATTTTTATGGAGTCGTCCCCAATGTATGAAATCATGGGGAAAATTTTGTAAACAAAATGGGAGAAGGCCAAGAAGATTTCCAAAAGATATTCCGACTCGTTGGAATTCTACGTACGAGTTGCTTCGGCAAACTTTTGAATATAAAGATTTATTATGTATGTTTATTTCACAAAATATTCCCGAAATTACTTTACTTCCTCAACATTGGGACGTTTGCAAGAAAATTTTAGATATTTTGAAAATTTTTAATGATGCTACTAAGACTTTATCTGGTATTTATTATCCTACAACGCATTTATTTTTAATAGAGTGTGTTAATATTAGTAGTGTTTTTAGTGAATATGAAAAAGATACCGAATTAGGTCAAACTATTTTAGTAATGCGAGAAAAATGGTTGCATTATTATTTGCAAATTCCTCTTGTCTATTTAGTTGGTATTGTTTTTGATCCACGTATTAAATTAGACGGTTTACAAGATTATTTGAATGTGTATTATCATGATTGTTTACATTTGGATGATTCAATAGATATTTTAAATATATTAGGACATGTTAAAGAATCTATAGTAGCATTATATGGAGAATTTTGTAGTAGATATGGTTTAAGTGATTCTGGATCTTTACAATCTACGCCTCACGTAGCAAAGGTGGTAGTTCACTTAGTAGAGGGTATAATATGCTTAAGAGTAGGCAAAAAAAACAAAAAGGGGCAACAGGTAATATTTCTGAATTAGAAAAATATTTAACCACTCAATTTGAGTTTCGTGATGCGAACATAGTACTGATTTCGAAATCCTGAAGTGGTGGAAGAGTCACCAAATCGAGTATCCAGTTCTCGCCCTCATCGCTCGTCAAATATTAGCAACCCCTTCTTCAACGGTTGCGGTTGAACAAGCATTTAGTTCTGGAGGATTAATTTTGGACTCTCGCCGTTCAAGATTAAGCCCGGACTCTGTGGAAGCTCAAGCTTGTGTCGGCGATTGGACGAGGGCGAAATATCGACACCAAGAGTTAGATCGTGAACACGAATTTTTTAGCGATGATGTTGGAGATACCACCGCCACGGGTACCACAACGGGTAGCGACGATTGACGATGAGGTAAGTTGGGGTTCTCAAAGGTAAAAAGAACTACATGGGCTTTGATTCTTCTATCCCCAAGAAGATATGTAGGTCGCTTAATGATAATTCATTAAGTTCAAGCCCATTCCTTCTTTTTTTTTTTTCCCATATTTTATTACAATGTACAATTTAATTGTATTTTATAATTTATAATTTATTATATTTATTTTATTATTTATTATTTTAAAAATTATTATTAAAAATGAATCGGAATGAACCGGAACCGCCGGTTCCGAAGCTGAACCGGAACCGGCCCGGGAACCGCCGGAACCGCCGGTTCCGGTTCGAACCGGAACCGCCATTTTCACGGCCGGTTCGGTTCCACCTTTTCGTGGAACCGGAACCGCCGGTTCTCGAACCGGAACCGGCGGTTCCACCGAACCAGCCGCGTCCGAGCTAGATACATGATTTTTTTTTATTATAAATTCTCCCAATGGAACTAGTAGAGCAAAGGAACAGGAATTTCATTTGTCCGTTGCTTGTTTGCTCTTTCCCGAGAAAAAAGAACAAGAGAGAGACAGCCGAGCAAGCTCGCCGAGCTCCAATCTGACGGTCGATGCCGATAGATTTCAGATCCAACGGCCGACAAAACACGAGATTCAACGGTCCGCGTAACATTAGACGTCATCCCAAGACCGAGATGGCCCGCCCCGGTATAACTGGAGACAGCGTAGCAAACGGGTCAAAAATGCGGGCCGCATTTGCCAAATTCTCGCACGTGACTTGAAGCCGAGTGGCACGAGGGAAAAACGTGTCTCGTTTGACATGACGTGAAATAACCCATCTCTTCTGCTCCCACATCTTCAGGCACGTGCCCGAACGTAATTGAGTTCAATTTGACCTACGAAATTTTTACAAGACCATATAGCTTTGTAATAATAATACCCTAGTATTGATCCCATACGGCATCGGTGTTCCAGCTCAACCTCTTAAGTAGGGGTGTTAAAAAAACCCGCGCTAACCATATTGGCTCGATCCGACTTGAGCTAGCCCCGTCCGAAAATTTACCCTAATTTTCCGGTCTTTCGGGCCAACTTGGTACTGTTAGAATCGGGCCGGATCGAGTTGGCCTGGTTTTGGCTTGTTTTTTTTTCACCAACGTTTTCTTTTTAATTTATATTATTTTTATTTTTTATATTCTTTCATTCGACGGATATATCAAATGATTTTGATTCAAAAAAAAAAAAAACCGATCCGACCCAGCTCGAAGAGAGTTTGGGTTGGGTCGTGCTTGGCACTGTTCGGTTTCAGGCCGGGCCCGACTCGGCCCATTGACACCCCTACTCCTAAGGTCGGGATCGACTTCGATCGCACAAGTCGACGCGTCTAGTTTGAGTGCACCCGACACATGTTCAATATCTGTGACATTAAATTCTAGGACGTCCACGGGTTTAGGTGAACGCTCACGTCTTTATCCGTAAAACAATGTGATTTTGGTGAAGATTGGGGATTTACATTTTAAGATGGATCCTTATTCTCAAGAACGGGGTTTTGCTCATTCGAGCTCGATCCTGCTCAAGTCTGATTACGGCTCGATAAGCTAGAGCAATTGGACATAGCTTTTCTTCTTCCCATCCCGTTTTCATTCTTAAATATGACAAAAAAAATTCTAGCAATCGACATTCCGACGAACAGGTCGAGTATCGCTCTTTTCGATAAGACACGAGATGCTTTCGTAGAGGCATCGATTCTTCACGGAAACGATGTTTTCCTTGGTGCATTTTAATAAATCTCAACCGTGGATCCTTTATTAAATTCTCTATTGACGATATTTAAGGCTTTTTTTTTTTTTTTTTTTTTGGAGACCTTGACGATGTTTAAGTTAACTATTGGAGATTTGTCCGAGTAAAACGTATCTTCCGTCCCATTGCCAAAGTCCATATATCTTGGATTCCGACCCAGCCGCAGCCGTCAACGTGTTTCCACCACTTTGACCTCGTGATTTGGGAAAATTAAGGAGGGGGAAAACCCAAACTTACCCTCCCGTTCACCCGTCCACCGAGGTCAAAAGTCAAGGACTTGATGGTCTTTTCGCATTCCAAGCGCCGCCCTCAGGATATTTCGCGTACAGATTGCGGAACGTTGCAAATAGGCACTTTCCTTCCTCGCATGGCTTCCTTCTAAGTAACAGTTCATTAAGTCTATATTTCATTTAATTTCAAGAGCCTTCTACTTTTGATAAATTACATGACATTTACACCTACGCTTACCGTATCCAATTTGTTCTCCTTTGACCATATTGTTTCTCGAACGACATCAGAAAAGTCTAGTCAATTTAGTCACATGTCATACTTTCCTCGAGAATGTAAGTGAACAAAAATGGCTTGAAGTAAAAGATAATTTTTTTTCTACTCCTATCTGGTCTTGGAACCGATCTCCTAGAGCACGTGTTATCGGGTTGTTGCCCTCTTCCGACCACGAATAATATTACTCGAAACCAACCTTTTGGAGGCATGTCTCGTCAGGCGCTAGCCCGTAGAATTCTCTCGCCCGTTGTGAGGTAAATTGGCAAGTTTGGACTCGTTATAGCCCTTCTGGAGATAAAAAGTCACGTAGAGATTTTAACTCTTTGAACAAGATGATTTTAAGACTACTAGAAGCTTTGTCACGTTACTTGAAGAAAGAGAGGCTTGTTTTCCTCGTTCCTCTCTCTCTCCCCCAAGTTACAGCTACTTCCCTTGCGTCGCAAGTCGGCTCCTTTGATTTCCTCTGTCATTTCAACCCTTTCTTCATTATTTTAAACGTTTTTCTAATTTCTTGTGCGTAATTTCTCTCTCCAAACCCCCCCCTCTCTCTCTCTTGCTTCCTGGGTTCTTTGAACTAGCCTAGGAAGGACAGCACACATGTATATATACCATGGCACATTGTGTGAAGCTCCTGAGATATTGGAGGCTCTCTTCTCTGCCTCTCAAGCTAAAAGCTCAAGAGGTCTTCTTCACCGAACCAGGTACAGAGAATGCTCTTTCTTGGTTGAACTTAAGACCTCCATTGCTGTTGCCTGCGCATGTTTGTTTCTGATTCTTGTTCTGAGTGCTCTGCCGCCTCTGGCATCTTCTTTGGCATGGGAAGTTCCTGAGTAATGTGGGTTAGATGAATAAGGAAGTGACTGGCAAGATCGGTGCGATTTGAGCTGCTCTTGTTTCTTTTATTGCCAAACCGTGGAGACCCAACTGAGGTTTTGAGATGGTTCTAACCATCCATTGCACTGGAAAGGTCGGATTTTTAAGAAGCAGTACGAGGGAAAGCTCTCTGTTTTTTCTTCTCCCGATTAGTGTTAGTGATCGTTGTAGTGGTGTTCGAGGTGATCCCTGGGAAATGCTTGTTTGCTTGCAGCTTTGGTGGCGTTGATGCATATTTTTACAAGCTCCTTTCGTCTAGTAGAAATGCTTGAACACGATGAAAATGTCCGAGTTTGTTTATCTGCCATCTGGGGATTTTCAAAGGACAAGTTACTAAACTACAACCGTGGACTTTTCTTTGTCGACGTCTTCTGGGATTGCTCAACATTCGCATTGACATTTGTTAGGGCACCGGTCTTAATCGTTTGTTGATTTTTCTTGAAGCAGAGCTCACTTGGTTTACTTCACCTCTTTGTACTTTGTGCATTACTCATCAACATGTCATTACAGATGCACTCTAGCTAACCTTGAGGAATCGATGAACTTTCTAGGTGAAAGAAACTCTGTTCTTTTCTTTCGTTCTGCTTTCTTTGGGTGAACACCCTATTACAGAGCAGGTGAAATGAAGAAGGGAGGAAACTATTTGTCCCTGTCTATATGCTTTGCTTGTTCTTCTCGATCATCGCATTCCAACAAAATTCCATGCATGTATACTCATACTCGCGAGATTTGCATCTGGTGGATGTTAGGAAGCTGGTCAAATGAGAGTTGTTGGAATTATCAATTTGGCTGTTGCACAAAAGAACAAGCCTTTGATTGAATCAGTCAGTTACAAATGATGGTTTTCCTCCGAGAAATATGGGCTTCTTTTTTGTCTTCTATTTGCTCATAGAAAATCACAAGAAGTTTTCTCATTGTATGTCCCATCAATGGATGACCCAAGCTAAGTTGGTTCTGGTTTTTGTCCAAGAAATCATCGAAGAAATCGGTGTCACATAACAATTAATTATCTACATTTTGCTTGGACCGTACTCCAATTGTTCTACATGTCGTCTCTACCTCCTCCTGATATCATGGAGTGATCAGATTGTCTTTCTCTATATATTTCTGCTTTTCTTATAGCTTTAAGCCCAAGCCTCTCTTTTTTTTTCCTCAGGTGCAATCTCATCAATAGGCCTAAGGATCCGGGTTATTGACTTGCATTTGAAGGATTAGTGTTGTACTCAATGGCATTTGCAAGAATTGTTAGGGGCAACCTGAGAAGAGCAGGAGGTGCTATTGGGAGCTTTAGAGATGGAAATGAAGTAGTTTTTAGAGGAACATCTGCGGATTCATTTTCCTTTTCCTCTTTCGAAAGTGTCCCCACGAGAAGCGATTTTTCCAACCACTTACTGGTGAGTAAGATTAATTATTCTTGTAACTGGAGCAGAGGAATTAAGACAACCCCACATGATCAATTTCCTGTCGCCGAGAGGGCATTGGCGGAGTCCGATTCTGAATATGAGAGGGACAGATATCCGGGTCTTGAACCAACTAAGCCTGGAGAAAAGCCGAGGGTGGTTGTTCTTGGTACCGGTTGGGCAGCTTGCAGGTTTATGAAGGGGCTTGATATGAACATGTATGATATTGTGTGCGTTTCACCCCGAAATCACATGGTTTTCACTCCCCTTCTTCCGTCCACTTGTGTCGGAACCTTGGAGTTCCGTTCGGTTGCTGAGCCCGTTAGTCAGATACAGCCTGCTCTTGCGGCTACCCCCAATTCTTATTTCTATTTGGCTTCCTGCACCGGGGTTGACACTGACAAGCATGAAGTAAGTTGAAAATCTGGCTATTGGTGTCCATTTCGTTGCTTATATACTCTTTCCTCCAAGGATGTGGTCAGTTTCATTTTTCTTTGCGTGTATTGATTGATTATTCTGGGTGTGCAGCTGGAATTGTCCTCCATGATTTCTTCAAGTAGCTATGAACAAAATCAGTAATTTACGACATACTGTGTAACAAACATCGACATGCATTGTCCACACCTTTGAATTTGTGGCGAGGTCTATAAAAATCCCTTGTGTGGTTATTTGTCAAATCAAATATACTAACAAAAAAATTGACATGCATCGTCCTCACCGTTGGACACATCGAAAGTGTTTTAGGCACATACTACATAGTAAAGATAAGGTAAATTTCATTTTTTCAGCATGATGGAATCGACGGTGCACCAGTAAGAAATGTCAAATAACACTAGTTGTTGCAAGTGCGCTATGTTTTTCCTCTCTGATTTGCTCTTTTGCTAACTCTCGTTACTTATCAACCAGGTGTACTGTGAAACTTTTGGCGATGGCGGACTGCCTCATGAGCCTTACCAGTTTAAAGTTGCATATGACAAGCTGGTCATTGCAGCTGGAGCCGAGCCCTTGACTTTCGGTGTAAAGGGCGTCAAGGAACACGCCTACTTCCTTCGCGAGGTGAATCATGCCCAAGAAATCAGGAGGAAGCTTTTGTTGAACCTCATGCTCTCTGAAAATCCAGGTATTTCAATTCTCCAACCTTACGAATTGCACTTACAGAGCAACAACACTCCAAAGTCCCAGGAATAGGAGGAGATGCTCATTGTTTTCACGTCCAGTTTCTCAATGATTAATGATCAGCAAGATTTTATAGCTTCAATGGAGATTGGGGGAGTGATTCCTTCTCTGTATCTTACAGGTATATCAGAAGAAGAAAGGAAGCGCCTTTTACACTGTGTTGTTATTGGTGGTGGACCAACTGGGGTGGAGTTCAGCGGTGAATTAAGCGATTTTATCATGAAAGATGTCCGTGAACGTTTTCCTCATGTTAAGGATTACATTCAAGTCACCCTTATCGAGGTAATCAAACCCACTTAGATGCAGATGCTAGCATCAGTTTGGCAAAATTCAAATAGCATTATTTGACGAGCACACCCTTTAACAGGCAAATGAAATCCTGTCGTCGTTCGATGTTAGCTTGCGGCAGTATGCGATGAATCATCTAACAAGGGTAAGTTGATTTTTTTTCTCAAATTACTGTCATCTTTTCTACCAGTTCATTTTGGTGCTGATTTAATGCTTCCGATGCTAGTCCGGGGTTTGTCTTAAAAGAGGCGTGGTGAAAGAGGTGCATGCGAAGAAAATTGTACTGAGTGATGGCACGGATGTTCCATACGGCTTCCTAGTCTGGTCCACCGGTGTTGGACCCTCAGAGTTTATCAAGTCACTTAGTCTTCCCAAATCCCCTGGTGGAAGGTGAGGAAATAAGATTTCTTCTTTCCTTCTGTCATCTAAATCTGCAATAGCAATCTCATGATAAGAACTTTGTGACAATCTCATTTTAGCATTCCACCACCTTCCAATTGAATGATTTGTCCCCTCAACTGTTTCAGGATCGGGGTTGACGAATGGTTGCGGGTACCTTCAGTGGAAGATGTGTTTGCGCTGGGGGATTGTGCGGGTTTTCTCGAACAGACAGGGAGGCCGGTGCTTCCCGCTTTAGCTCAGGTTCAGTCACCCTGTCTAATTCCTTTGAAGATGTCTCATAGTAGCTCTTGGTTTGATCTACAATGTTCAAGTTTATTTCCTTGCTCTACTTTGTACAAAAACGTGGCATTAATCCTTCCATTTGAACTTGGAAGTGGTCATTCACTATTGCTTTCTCACTGCCATGAGGCTCAGATTTCTTCTTTCCTTGGAAACAATATGGATGGTAATTTCTGATACAGGTCGCGGAAAGGGAAGGGAAATTCTTGGAGGAGCTGTTTCGTAGGATAGGGAAGCAAAATGGAGGGAAAGCATTTTGCTTGAAAGACATACCTCTAGGAGACCCATTTGTGTACAGACATTTGGGAAGCATGGCTTCTGTAGGGCGTAACAAGGCGCTCGTCGATTTGCGCCAGTCTAAGGTACATACTGCGCTACCGTGCCATACTAACGGTTTTCTTTCCTAATACCTAGATTTTGATGTGCATGTATTTTTATGATTCGCCGAGCTAATCATTCTCACTTATGTAAACATCCTTTTATGCAGGACGCGAAGGGAATATCGCACGCGGGATTTGTGAGCTGGCTGGTTTGGCGTTCAGCTTATCTCACAAGGGTAGTCAGCTGGAGGAACAGGTTCTACGTCATGGTGAACTGGACGACGACTATGGTATTTGGAAGAGACAACTCGAGGATAGGTTGAAGATGGTAGAGATATTCCATACCTTAGCTGCTTGACACTAGTCTTGAAGTTTTGTCAATTCTGTGGTACTTTGTGCTCTTTTTGGGTGGAAAGGTTCATTTATTTGTCACACAAGTATTTAGCGTGGCTAGTAAAATAACGATGGTTTTGCATCAATTCATTCTTTCTTTCTTTTTCCTTTTTGTCTCGTAACTTCAGTTTGGTTAGTTGGAGTGCGCCATTTAACGGGACCGGTCCGATCCTCAGTTCCATGGAACTCGGTAGTGGCTAGGCCTAGGGTAGAGTAACAGGATCACTGGTTCACACGCTTCGCTGCTTGTATCCAATTCTCACTCGACGGAGCTCGAAAGCAAATCTGATCAGATAACAAGGGGAGCTAGATCCTAGGTATTAAGCTCAGATGAAATGAATCTAGTAATTGCACTCCTTTTAGATAGCTGTCTTTCCCAGACATTGCTAGGTCCTTGCGGGAAGCAAATGAAGAACGGGAAGGCAAAGATTGGAACTCTCTTGTTTCAAAAAATCATTGAGAACAAAGTACGGACCTGGTCCTCAAGCCAAAGAAGGACCTGCATAACAGCGTCAAACACGTATGAATTTCTTAATGGGGATCAGTCCATACGATCCTGCCATTTGACGGAGAAACTGAATGATGAACCATCCATCGAGAATAGTCCGCGAAACTGTCAATGCTCTCCGAATACCACTGCCGGATCATTTCCACTTTTGGCGCTACTGTATCGATTAGGTCCTCGAGGCTGACATGAGTTTGGTCCAGCATGGTGTGGAGGTATCTCCACTTGTGCTCCTGAAGAATACTCAATTTCAAGTCATTCCATACTCGATCAAGGAAAATGAATAAAAAGAAGGGAATCAGAAACAGTTTTATTTTCACTAGTTCTGCTCTTCGGCATACGAAGCAAGGGATCTTTCATTCACATTTTTTTCCAATAAGAACTTTTCATAAAACTCATCCGCAACTGCGGTTCCCCATGGTGTTACGGGCCAATAGAGAAATGCCAGGCTGGCACGCCTCATCGTTTCCTCTAACAAGTGCCATGCTACTTATGAGCTAAAGGTGTGTTTGCGGCCCTAAATACCTTTAGTCCAAGCGAAAATGGTGTTTAGCAAATTTTTTGAAGAATTTGCGAAGGTGCAATTACATCTCTATAGCTCTTCAAAGAACTTTAGCTCTAGCATTTTCGGATCTTATTCTTCAAAGGGGGAACTCGATGATAAAGCATCATCAAGAACCATCATTTTCACAAGATCAGGTCTGCTGAAGCTGTCGTTGCTCTCTGAGTAGCACTGGATCATTTCCTCTTTGGAAGCCACCATAGGTTCTCAGCACCAATACTGTGTGGCAGAATTAGATCCTGCATAGCGGGAAGGTGTATCCACTTGTGCTCCTGAAGCATCTGCAACTGTGGCTTCCCATGGTGATATGGGCTGACAGAAACAATGCGAGTGTTTGAGGGACTCTAAAGATGCTACACCTGATTTCGCCTGCTGATTCATTCATCCATTTTGGCGATGTCTTCCTAACTTTCGACATTGGAGCCAATAAGTACCACCTCATGAGCTCTATCCCATGTTGCTGGTGGGTGCTTGTCAAACTCCTCGACAATTGTGGATGGCGAGTTAAATTGTAGAATCGATATGAATTTGTTGCTGGAATTTCAATAGCTAGATAGAGAATTGAAATGACATCAAGAGTTTTAGTTTTATCAAGTAAAAATGTTGGAGACATTTGAAAAGGTCGAGGAAACTGTAGCGCCAAGTCCCCGAGAGCTTCATGAGTCTGTCGGATGGCTAGTTAAATCATCTAATCTTGTAAAATTATGAAAAATAATATTTATATGCTTTTACCCAAATTTGGCCAAACATTGACTAGGTGTAACTTTTTCTGTTTAACGCTTCATTGACTCAATTACACTTCCAAAAAATCCTTACCTAATTATTCAAAAATGTGATACGGTTTTAAAAAATAATAATATCGATCCATTTTACCTAAAATTGGCAAAACTTCCACTAGGCATAACTTTTCCGTTTAACATCGTGTTGACTCGATTTTTACATCTACGAAAAGCAAGTGTCCAAATTACGAATTTCTAGGAACTAAACTAAACGGACATCATCATATTTTCTTTAATAAAAATCCGATTGCCATTATTGAGCTGATGGTGCGTTTGGGACTCTAATGACCGCTGGCCCAAGGCAAATGGTGTTTAGCAAAATTTTTGGAGAGTTTTGGGAGATGCAATTGCATCTTTAAAGCTCTTCAAAGGATTTAAGTCAATGGAGGGTTGGAGGTGCATTGTGAAGTAGCATTTCCGGATCATACTTTGAGGAGCTTAATATCAAGAAGAGCCATCATTTGAACAAGATTAGGTCCGTTGAATTGTCAGTGACTGTTGGAATTGAGCAATATTATCCCGGATGACTCATTGATATAAGTTGAGACAGCTTCATAATCTGTCTTGAAAGTTCCCTTTAGTTGGAAGAACTCTATCAAACTAGAATCCATTGATGGAAAATAAACTTGGTGGTCAACATCAGTGTGGCAAGATAATCCTATCGAACAAAAGCTTACAATCTTTTCACAACTTCTCTATAACCACTTGCTCTTTATATATCTTTATTTGTTGTGATTGGAAAAAACAGTGGAGGTTATGTGCTAAGCCGGCTTTCCCTTTTTATTTCTTTTTATCTATAATCTACTAGATGCAATTAGTCTATTGTACGAGATGATGAAAATAATCTAATTGCTAAAATAATTCTAATCGAAATATGTGATTTTTTCAACCAAATTTGACTTAATTTTTATCGGGCATAAATTTTTCGTCCGATGCCTAATTGACTCGATTTTTACATCTACGAAAAGTCCAAGACTCGATTGTCTAGAAAATGCAATTCGATATGCAAAAAGTGGTGGATTCACGAATTTCCAAAAATTGGACCAAACGGACAGTTATGATATTTTCATTGTTAAAATCCGATCGTCATGATTGGACCTAAACAAGTTTCGATGATTAAAAAGCTCTTAACAGGTTAAAACGACAGCGTATTGAACAATGCCCGATTGATCCGGAAGGTACGATCTAACCTCGATCCAGACGAAAGCCGATCTGCATTAGTATGACAACTTTAAATTCTTGGGAGGATTTAAACCTCAAACCTGTCTTCTTCAACGGACGAGCTGACTCGGCGCTAGGTTAATAAAATCGAGACGCTCACGATTGCTTACTCCCAAAAATGACCATTCTACCCTTCCGGGCCTTCCGCCCCAAATTTCCACCAAATCATCCCGAAACCCAAATTTGAATTTTGTGTGGGTCGATAGGGCCATTTTAGACATGCCAAACCGCTCAAAATAGGGAGAATTTTATAAATATAAAAGGCCCTTCCCTTTGACCTTGGGAGGTGTACAAAAGCACGAGCCTCACCTTCTGGGAGGACACTTGAAGACAGGTTGACTAAAATCTTGCCGATTTTTGAAGACAGGAGTTGTCTGACTTGCTTATTTGCATACCCTGTTAAATGCGGTTACGGGGGAGACTCAAAGATTTTCATACCCTAATCGCCCGTTGAAAAGGGGCCAGACTGAGGTATTTTAAATAATCTAATTTGGTAAGACTATGAAAAAAATAATATCTATTTTTTACCCAAATTTGGCCAAACATTGACTCAGCATAAGTTCAACATCCCATAGAATCGATTTTTACACCCATAAAATGCTCCTTTCCCGATTCTTTCAAAATCCCGATTCGATATTTTTAGAAGTAAAATTTTATATTTTTACCTAAATTTGGAAAAACTTTTACTGAGCATAATTTTTACCTTCAATGTCCCATTGACTTGATTTTTATACCTACAAAAAGCACATCTACTAAATCGCAGCTCAATTTCCAAAAAGAGTGCCGGGATGGTGAGAACCGGTCATTTGATGAATCTTTCTAGTGATATTGTGGTCTCTTCAAGGAAGGCAAATGAACATAGCCCAACACAGAAAAATCGACTCGGGAGACACTCGCAAATCGACCATGGTGGTGGAGTTGAACAAAGAACAGGGGAAACTATAGATGTTCCAATGCTAGAGGAAGAGGGATACAAATACGTCTTCGACGCCATGGCTGACTGAATACTCCAACTTCGGAGGTATCTTGGTGTAACTGCAAGGACTGCCCTAAGAGAGAGTAGTCGGTGAAGGATGGTATTGAAGAAATCGCTGGCTCTCTCTTCTTCTATAGTTTTCTTGATTAGTCCAGCTTTCTCTAGTCCTAATCCTCTCTAGAATTCTCCAACTTTTGTCTAGCTATCAAGATGGCATGGACGCTAGCCATCCTATGTGTCAATTGCATCTCTAAAGTTCTCCAATGGAATTTAGCTCAATGGAGAGTTGGAGGTGCCTTGAAAGTAGCACTTTTGGATATGGATCTCACTCTGCGAAGGAGGAGCTCGAGGGTGATGCATCCATCAAGAACCATTCTTTTCACAAAATTAGGTAAAGGAGCTTTTTGTAGGTAAAGTCCATCATGTAAGGAGCCTTTGTTGCCCAATTATAAGTAAAGTCCATCATATTAATCAGGTAAGGAGCTTTTTGTAAGTCGAGTCAATGGGATGTTGAACTTATGCCCGGCCAAAGTTTGTCCAAATTTTGTTGAAAAAGAATAAATATTATTATTCATAAGTTTACCAAATTACATTGTGAGGTTAAAGAGATTTTTAATCATTGAAATTTACTTAGGTCCAATCACGACAATCGGATTTTAAAGATGAAAATAAACATCCGTTCAGTTCAATTTATGGATATTCGTGGTCCCGACACTTTCTTCATATCGAACCACATTTTTTTGTCAATCGAGTCTTGGATTTTTTGTAGATGCAAAAATCGAGTCAATTATTGCATTGAAAACTTGTCCCTCATCAAAATTATGTCAAATTTGGTTGAGAAAACACACAAATATCAATTTCATAATGCTAATTGGGTAAATTCCATTTTTGGATTTTTGAGTCGGTCGTCCGTTGTATTTTTTTTTTTTTAATCACTGCATCTCAAACGCGGTTTGAAATCAACTCTCACCATTTGGGCAATTATAGAAGCGGATCAAACTACAGTTGACTTCCCTAACTAAAGCACACGTATGCTAACAAAACAATTGACATGCATTATCCTCACCTAATGAAGTTTTTAGACACCGAGTATCCTAACATGATGAGAGTCATTTTTCATGATAGAAACAAGTACGTATCCATTTGATTTGTTATCTGTATTTTGATGTTTTTTTACTTTATAATTTAATTTTCCATGTTTGCTTTATGTAGAATAATGACAGAGAAAATGAAAAGGGAGATTATCTCTTTTCACCGCTCCATAGCTGTTGTGGTAGGCCTTTATCATCTCAGCGGAATGAGAAAGATTTTGGAAGGAGAAGCAGCGGAGAAGAAGTATGTTGCTGCCACTTTAAACATTCTAGGATCAAGTACCTGTATAATGATACCGTGACAAACCACAGAAGTAAAAGACACTTCCTAGCCGCCAGGTCTACTCGCCGCCTGGAAATTTATCATAACGGCTAATGCTGGTCATTGTTTGTAATCTCCACCAAACAACACCTCGCCACTCTCCGGACTGCCGTTGAACATCGTCTAGGAACCCGATAATGGAAAACGACAAGCAAAGCAATGATGGAGACAAAACCCAAAAATAAAAGCCTAATAACTAACACACTATAAGAACATGCTCAGAGCTGCGAATTTAGTTATGGCATTTTGCTTAAGGGTAACACGAATTCATTAAGGACTCGAGGTCGCATCTGGTTTTACAACAAGCAACGATCAACGCTAAAAAGTAACTGGGGACAACTCACTCAAAGTATAGACACGTATGAAGCGGCAAGTGGTGAGTCGCGGTCCGGTTCAACCAAGAATTAAACAATGCTCTTTATACAACTTGTTTGTTTGTGATTAGAAAAATACTGGAGGTTGTGTACTATGGACCGTTTCGCCTTTTATTTCTTTGTATGTACAATCTACTAGATGGCTATTGGTCGCTGTGTGGGGTGATGAAAATCATCTAGTTGGTAAAAGAATTTGAAATTGGTATTTGCATTTTTTTTCAACCGAATTCGACTTAAATTTGAACAAGCATAAATTTTTGGTCGGACCTCTAATTGACTCGATTTTTGCACCAACAAAAAGTCCAAGACTCGGTTGTCTAAAAGATGTGTTTTGTTATGAAAAATCGGGTTCGCAAATATAAAAAAATTGGACTGAACAGACAGTCATGATATTTTCATCATCAAAATCCGATCGTCATGATTGGACCTAAGTAAATTTAGATGATTAAAAAGCTTTTAACCTCACAAGATCAAGTATTCTAAATAATCTAATTTGGTAAAATTATGAAAAATAATACTTATTTGTTTTTTCACCAAAATTTGGCCAAACTTTGATCGGGCATAAGTTCAACGTCCCATTGACTCGATTTTTACACCTATAAAAAGTTCATTACCCGATTGTTTTACACATCCAATTCGACAATTTTAAAATAAAATTGTATCTTTTACTTAAATTTAGCAAAACTTTTACTGGGCTAGATAGAGAATTGAGTTCGACCCAACCAAAAAAAAAAAAGAAAGATAGAGATTTGAAAGGATATCAAATGTAGTGCAGTTTATTCATGAAAAAGTGTCAGGACAAGCTTGACCACATGCAGCAAAGCCATCCATCAACGCGGATGGCTACAATCTAATGTATCAGCTGCTGATTGACAATCATAGTTTGCTTTAGATCAAAAATGAATTTTTCTTGGCGGTCTGATTCGCAAAAGAAATGACTAGCGTTACTTATACATTAAGTAAAATGAACATGGACGAGCGAATTAGATACAAACGACTTACAAGAATCTGATCCGTTGATCGAATATATATTAACTTCACGATTTTTTTATGAGTGTACTAAAAGTCGTAAAACTTATAATGGAAGTGCCCATGAGACCTAAAACTTAAAAAAAAAAAAACTGCAATCAAATTGCAAAACATGTCAAATTGATGCAATCATGTACTTGCATTAACTCTGTCCAACTTGACTGATGTTACTTAGGCTAAAATGGCATCATTTCGGTCCAAATCTTATTTTTTTAACCCAAAATTTAGGTAAATTAGATTGAAACATAAAATTGATAAATTATTTGAAAAAGGTAAAAGAGGGTCATCGTGTCACCATCGAAAGGGTTTCACTAGACGACTGAAGATAACCAAACCGCCACATCAACGATTTTAAAAAAAAATTCACCGAAAGGTATTCGTTGAAATTTCGTGCAAAAGTTTATCACTAAATTAACAAAATTGAAACGTTTAGAACTGAACGAGATTGATTGGGTAATTCTCCCAATTTTTTAGTGTAATAGGTGTATATTAGTGTTCTGTTGGCATTTTTCACTTATGACCTTGATCATCAACTGCATCAACCGTGGACTTAAGGTGATCTATCACAAACCTTAACCAGTGTCGAGGCAAGCGCTACGCGCATTACATGCGGGATCATGTATGGATAATGAATCTTTTATTTTAAAGAAATGACGTATTTGTGATGTGTAGTTATTTTTATCATGAGACATGTACAAATTAGAACTTGTAGCTTGATGAAAGAGAGAGTAGTAGCCTTGTGGGCAATTTCAATTTTGATACAAGGGTAACGTAGGAAAATTAGAAGTGAGACAAATGAAAATTTTGGTTGGCTAAGTAATTCACAATTGCATACCCTAGTACAGTTAGAAAATATACTGGGGGTTTCTTTGTGATTTAGCAAAACGACAAAAGCCTCTCTTTAGAACTCATATGTTTCTTATTTTATGACAAGATATTAATAAACCTTATGCTTTTTTCATCAACGTTATTCTCAAAGAATAACTAATAAAAATTAATTTTCCAATATAATCCTCTTAATTGTAATTATTGCGGTATAACTAGTTTGTAAATATAATTGAAGTAGTGTTTCTAAGCTCAACATAGATTTCGGGTAAGTTAATATGATAAAAAAAATTAATCAACTTTTTGTGATTGTCGGAATGACTAATTTTGAGTAATCAACATGGTTAATTATATCGGGCTTGTGTACCAAGTATGTTCGTCAAATATTAGACGCAATAAAGCAATATCCATTGAGAAACGTTAGTGGTAAACAAAGGCAAAGTTGGAACAAATGAAGAGTAAATTTGAAAATACATTTATAATATAGCTTGAAGAACCAAATCATTTCTAGGAACGGCCACCAAAAGTCCCAAACTATATCTACTATAGCACATTTAATCTGAACTTGTTTTTGTGATATCGAAAACCTCAAACTTCCGTCAAATGATTTTTTTGGCCAAAGCAAATATGTTTTTATTTCACTGAAGCCATGCGTGTACCATGTCAGCATCGTTTGCTTTCTAGTGTCCATATATGCAGATTTTTAATGGTGCTCACTAACGGAACCTTGGCGGAAAGTAAATGTGTCACACAAGAGGCACGGAACCTCCGATCTGCGACGCACACACGTGCACGTGTAAATATCCCCAATGCTTGAAAACTTCGGGGATTTCCATGATCAAGTATGAAGTCTTACCATATTGGTGTACTAGTATAAAAACTTCTCAGAAACAATTCGAAAATTTGCCAATTTTAGATTGCACTTTGGTTTGATAATATTGCAAACCAATGATTGTGAATAGAACAGTTTGATTTATATGACGTTTTATCTAGTTTCTAGCTGATTATTGGAAGAATTAAGTGATGTTTATGATCGCTTAATTGGTGGGGCTATTTCCTCTCCCTTTCTGGCTGCAAGTGCGCGTTTTCTTTTGGCTGAACCCCCTAAAATACATTTCAGATACACTTTGCCCAAGCCTTAAATTGCAACGCCTCTCATTTTCTGTCCTTTCCTAGTCTTCAAACCGTCAGGTTCCTGTTTCCAATACACAAAATGACGTTTTCTTCCGTTTTGTGTTTCTTCAGCGCGCAAGAGGAATAAAATTGGCTTCCTACACCCAAGAAAGATTAAGAAAAAGAACCAATCAGAATTTGAGGATTAAATCGATACAATTGCAATAGATTTCTGACTAAATCGGCAAAAAAAAAAAAATGAAATAATAAATTAGAAAATAATAAATTTTGTTAAAAAAATTTCACGTCAACTCCACCCAACCAAATAAAATCTATATGTTATATGTCTTTGTACATTATAGAAATCAATTGAGCAAGGAAAGATAATGCACCATCTTCCTCATTTGTGTGTGATTTACCTTATTATTCGAGCTGTGAACAACATGTTAAACTTTCATAAATCAGATTTTCTATGATATTAATCGGCAGAAAAATGGAGGATAACACGAGCTTAATGAATAAAAACACTTATTAGTAATATTTATGTTTTTTTTTAATTTAAGGGGCATAAACTTTATTCCGCGGTGGCATAAATCTGCCGACTACAGCTAATTTTTGTACATAAACTTTATTTTGCGGTGACCAATTTTTTTCCTAAACTTTTAATATTTATATTCTGTTTTCACATTGAGGGAACTCGCAAATATTATTTTTTGGTTTGGCTAAAGCAGAACCAAATGTGAATACTGATTTTTTTATTTTATTTTCTTTGGTCAATGGGAAGAAGGTCTTCAGAAATGTCAATTCTAACCTAAGAATGAAACATGTCTTTTATCTTACGCAATCTAGTCGAACATGGGTGAATTCCTCTGATCAATCTTATGTAGATGTCTTCCCTATGTTGTGTTCTGCCTTTTAAGTAGCTTATGTTATATGGTATTGTCATTATTATGTAGCAGGTATACTTATAAGAAATTACATATGAAGGGTTAATATCACGAAAAACTCCAAACTAGTACACATTTGATAAATTTATTCAAAACTATTTTTTTAACCATAAAAACCCAAAACTAGTACATCTGTGATAAATTTATCCCAAATTATTTTTTTGATTAAAAAAATCCCAAATTGGTACACCCATGATAAATTTACCCCAAACTATTTTTTTCACTAGTAAATTCCCAAACCAGTACACTTGTGATAAATTTGCCTCAAACTCATTTTTTGACCATCAAAAACCTCAAAATGGTACACCTATGATAAATTTATCCCACGTTATTTTTTTGTTAAATTGAGTTAATATCACGAAAAATCTCAAACCGATACACTTGTGACAAACAGATGGCAAAAACTCCAAATTGGTACACACGTCAACGCAACAATTTGATGGTAAAATGTAACGAAAACTAACGGAGGGTAAATTTACCATAAGTTTACCGGTTTGAGGTTTTGGTGGTCAAAAAATTAGCTTGGAGTAAATTTATCACATGTGTACCAATTTGAGATTTTTTTTTTGTGATAAAAAAATAGTTATGGATAAATTTATCACTTGTATAACAGTTTGAGATTTTTCGTGATATTAATCCTCATATTAAATTGATATACAATAGGAAGCATTTAAAAACTTTCAAATTGCTTGAGACTATGTGAATGTAGCCACCATTCAACATGATGATTGTGGAAAAGAATCTGCATCATTCTTTTCATATGATGAATGCTACACTGCACTTGACCTAATTAATATTAAATTAATTAAGAATTTGAAGATCTCAAAGTTGTTGCCATTCTGTTTCTGTATTAGTAAAGAGAATGATCACGAATTAAAAAGTATGAAGGAAAGGAGCGGGTTAATCTAATTAGCAATTAGACATGCTCTAATCCTAGATCATATAAATTATTGGTGGTCATGAACACTGATTGAACAAGAAGGATAACATGTTCAATGAACCTTACGTGGAATGCTTGATTGAGTATATCTGATGGGTGACATCTTTGCAGTTTGTGTGGGACTCTGTCTAGTGGAAAATTTGATTTGCATCTAGTCAGGTGTAATTTATAGTCTCACCCTTATAACTGCACCTAAATCTGCATATTTTTCCTAAATACTATGTTATCTTCATGATTTCCGTTCAACTAATTTCGTATTTACGTTGATAACTTGGTTAAACATATATATTCTTTCATCTCTCCTCTCTATCTCCTTCGGACTTGGCTCACCTAAGTAGCTACTAAAGAAGTCAAACGGGTGAATCGGATCAGGTTTATATTGACTCAAATATGGTCTAACCAATATTGACCCATTTTTATGCAATGCAAATTTAATGACCCATACCTGACTTGTATTTCTTAAACATTTCTATATTTGCCTAAATCATATAATATTTATTTCTTATAATTTGATTAAAAAATGATATTGCTAAAATATTTTTATACAATACAAATTTAATGATTTTTTTAATTTTTAACTTTTTTAAAAGGTATTTTTTTATTTTTATTTTCATTTTTCATTTTTCTTTTTCTTTTTTTCCTCCTTCCTCCTTCCTCCTCTATCTGCAACTCCTCCTCCCTCCTTCGTCCTCTAGTTGCGGGGCTTCGATGAAGGCCTACGGATCGGCAACCGGCCGCATACCGGTGACCTACGGCTCCCCCGAGGTGGGCGAGCTCGTGGCTCACCAAATCTCGGCTACCTCGAGCTCACTCGAGACTTGCTAGATCCCATACCCGAGGCTGGCAAGCTCGACGCTCGCCGGTGGCCATCGAGGTGGAGGTAGGAGGAAAAGGAGGAAAAAAGAAGAAAAGGAAGAGAAAAGTAGAAAAGAAAAGAATATAAAAAATAAAATAAAATAATAAACTAGTAAAAATTCAATTTTTTATAAAATATTCAGAAACTTATTTATGTCTCGCTTAACATAGTTACCATAGCTAATCCATTATGACCTATTCAAAATCCATTTAGGATCCATTGAGTTTCTAAGTAACAATTTATGATCTACCATTATTAAATATGGGTTAAAAGACCCAATTTTTCACCTCTAGTAGCTACCATCGCGGTCACTTGCTCCCATACTTCTATCGACTCCTCCGACCACTATCATCACCGCCTTTGAGTAGCTCTTCCAACCATAACTATGATTAAAGAAAAACATGATCGCTTTCTCAAGCATCTTAATGTCAGCAGGATCATAGTTTTGTTAAAGTAACATCAACTGTTCCTTCATTCATGAATTCGATTATCATCACTTTTAGCATTCTATATGGAAGGTGTGCAAAGCAATTGATATCCATTTCAGTAATCGAAAACTTAGGATTCGAGGTAAATATCCTCCATCCATAAAGGGAGACCCCCCGAACGAGTAGAATTCAACCGCGCTTCTACAGAGAATAAAGCAACCCTAAATCAGTGACACATGAAAGCTTGATCCTCAATTTCGGTGATAGATTTTAGAGTATGAAATATTTCATTATATGCTTAAATAATTTCAAGGGACATTGAAAATGAGTATATTTGTACGGAAAATATATACTTATGTGTCATACGATTGATTTGTGTACTAAGTGCACCATTTGTGTACTTTTGTTCCTGTAAATGTGAATGCCACCTTTAGTCCATCCCGGTCTCTTTTCTTTAGCAAACCGGGTGCCTATCGCATTTATTCTAAGAACGTTCGCTTTGAATCATGACTATGCAATATCACCCGTCCAATGAAAAGTTTGGATGGCTCAAATCCATCATCGAGACCTTGCCATATCATCTAATTAACATATTCACACATGCTAGATGGACACATTTCGTCATTAGAATCCTACCACTAATGACCTACTCACCATTTTCTTTTGGGAAAGTAATACCAATGATCCTTAAACTTTAACTTAATATACAATATGGTCCCTGGAACTTTTAATTTTTCAATGTGGTCCATGAATATTAGCTCAATATGCAATATCGTCCTTGAACTATATAAAAACCTCCAATGTTATCATTCTATTAATTGAAATTCACGAACAACATTAAACATTTTCAATGACCAATTCAAGACAGATTTTGAGAGAATCGATTCATGACCATTTATGTTCCGTATTTTGCAAACCTAGATTGTTCTTAGGCCGGTTCGCCCTATTCTAAGGTTGGAACAGCCAATTCTACTCGGGAACTAGTCTAAACCGGCTCAACTTATTCGGTTCCGAGTTAAACCCATTGTGAAGCCTCTTTTAGAAACAAAAAAAACTTTTGCATTCGACAAAACTCAAACCATGATTTTCAACGTGAAGAAATAATAACATAATAATTTATGCACGAAGGGGATTGCATAGTACATTATAGAAATTACTTGTGCAAGACAAAACAATGCACCATCCTCCTCATTTTATGCACGATTTACCTTATTGTTTGAGCTGCAAACAACACTTTAAACTTTTGCGAGTGAGAGTTTTTGCTATGTTAATTATCGCCAAAAATAGAGGAGTGCACAGCGTTGGTGAATAAAAATACTTATGAATAATATTTCTTCTTTTTTAAAATTTAACGAGCATCCACATTATTCTGCGACGGAAAATACTTTTAGATCTGCTGAATACAGCTAATTTTCGTACATAAAATAATCCGAATTTATTAGGTAAAATATTGGGTGATGGGCTGGGAATCTCTTTCTCTCTTTGTATTTTTCTTACTTTCATTTATTTGTTTGTCTGTTTTTGGGTGATATGCTCCTTTGTCCTGTGGTATGCTTCAAGAACACGTGGGTTTTTTGTGTCGGAAAGTTTGACCGTTTGACAGAAGTCACAATCGATATGGGGTCTCCAGAAGGAGCAAACTATGGTGATTTCACCTACCAATTTTTTCTTCAATATTTATATTCTGTTTTCACATTGAGGGAAACTCATAAATAATATCTTTTGGTTGGCTTAAAGCCGAACCAAATGTGAACACTGAATTTTTTTAATTTTCTTTTCTTTGGTCAATGGGAACGTCTTCAAAAATGTAAATTCTAGGGTTACGTATTTCAGTCAAACATGGGTGAGCTTCTTTGACAAATCTTATGAAGATGTCTTCCCCATGTCTTATTCTGTCTTTAAGTACGTTACATTACATGGTATTGGCATTGTTATGTAGCAGTTTTAGTTATAAGGAATTATGCAAATTGATGTGCAATGGGGAAACATTAAAAAAAATTCAAATTGCCTGAGAATATGTGAATGCCGCCTAGATTCTAACATGATAATTGTCGAAAGGAATCTGCATTATTCTTTTCATATGATGCATGTGACACACCATTTAACCAAATTAATATTAAATTAATCAAGAATATGAAGATCTCAAAGTTGTTGGAGTTCTCTTTCTTTATTAGGACATTAAAGGGCATAATCAAGAGTTAAAAATTATGAAAAAAGGGGCGGATTAATTTAATTAGCAATCAGACATGCTCTAACCCTGGATCATACAAACTATTGGTGGTCATGAACACTGGTTGAACAGGAAGGGTAACCTGTTCAATGAACCTTACCCGGAGTGCTTGATTGAGTATATGCGAGAGGTGACATCTTTGCCTTTTCTGTCGGATTGTGTCTAGTGGAAAAGTATATTTGGATCTAATCAGGTGAAATTTTACATTCCAAGCCTTATAATTGCACCTAACTCTGCATTTTTTTCCTTCTAAAAGCTATGTTATCCTCCTTATTTCCATTCTAACTGATTTGGAATCAATGGTCCCTAGTGAAATCGTATTTACATGGATAACTTGGTTAAAACATATATATTCTTTGGTCTCTCTTCTCTCTATCTCCCTCCAACTTAGCTCGCCTGGCTAGGTACCATCGCCGTCACTCACTCCGATAATTCCATCGACTCCTCTGACCACCGTCATCACCGCCTTTGAGTAGCTCTTCCAACCATAACTACGATTAAAGAAAAACAAGACCGCTCTCTCAAGCATCTTAATGTCACCATGATCATAACTTTTCTCAAGTGACATCAATTGTTCTTTCGTTCATGAATAAGATTGTCATGACTGTTAGCATTCCATATGAAAAGTGTGCAAAACGACGAGACCTATTTAAAAAAATCGAGACCCTGCGATCTCAAGTATGCATGATAAATTTTAGAGTATGAAACAGTTAATTCTATGCTTAAAATAATTGCAAGGGACATGTGAAAATGAGAATATTAGAACAAAATACATACTTATGTGTCATTTTGCGATGTCAGATTTTCATTTCTTCGGAATTCTTGTATGCCCGTCAAGCAAAAAGTGCATGATTGATTTGTGTACAAAGCCGGCTCATGGGAAAAAGAGAGACGATAACGCTATGCAAGTTAGCAATGTTCTTGTAAATGTGAATGCCGCCTTTAGTCCATCTCGGTCTCTTTTGTCCTAGCAAACCGGATAGTTATTGCATCTATTCTGAGAACGTTCATTTTGGATAATGACCCTACAGCATCACTCGTCCATGAGACGTTTGTTTCTGGCACAAATCGGCCATCTAGACCTTGAAGTAGCATTGAAGGTCCTAATTAACATGTTCACACATGTTGGGCACATCTCGTATGTAGAATCGCACCACTAGTGATGATGCCCCTTCCGCGCGCACACATACTTGGTTTGCTCTACTTACCATTTGTTTTGGGAAAATAACACCTATGATCCTCAAACTTTGGCTCGATATGTAAAGTGATCCCCGAACTTTAACCCAATGTGCAATATCGTCCATAAACTATATAAAAATCTCTATATTGTCCTTCTATTAATTGAATCGTATAAATATTGAACATTTTCATATAGTTCATGGATTAGATTGAACATACCAAAAGTTTAGGGATCACACTAAACAAATCAAAATTTCAAAGATCGCTTTGCACATTAAAATAAAATTCACAGACCACATTGAAGAAAATAAAAATTTATGAATCACATTACACATTACACAATAGTTTATTATCCCTTCTCTTTTCTTCCCCTTGAGAAGCTCTTTTTCCTGTGTCTGGATTACAAATTCGACAGGCTAGACGTGGCAAACTATAATTAAATGTTGAAGTTGACCCACTTGCTGAATTCAACTTTCCACTCAAAATCAATCACATGAATTTGTATATCAAATTTATATACCGATCTTAATATACCTCTGAAAATATAATATGGTTGTGAAAAGAGTTTGGGCAAGGACATGGTCAGATGTGCAATTTTCCCATTATTATTATTATTATTTTGGTAAAGTAAGTAGTATATTAACTATTCACGGCGCAATATACAAGGGAGAAACCCGAACACAAAAACCTCGCACACGAAACGACACTTGGGGGCGTCGTGACTGGTGCAAGGGTGTTGCAGGAGACCACAAAATATACAATGCGAGGACCGGCCAAAACAACGACCAAAAGAAAATAAAACAACGAAAACTGGACATGCGGAGTTGACAAACAAAACTTTTGCTAATGGGCTTAACTGATTGGTCAATTAATGTATTTGGAGTTGAGAAAATTCGAGTTTGAATCGTAACCCAACTCCTAATTACAGCAAAGCTTGAGCTCATATCGGCTGTACTTTGTTGATGAAATCTTGTCCGGTGTACATGAACGTCAACTACTTCGTTGCTCAACGAGAGAGAACCACAAAGCATCTGCAAAATTATGTCCCTTCTACAAAACTTTGTACAAAATTAAACAGAAAGACCTCTTAATTACAAGACCAAACCGTTCTTCCTAAGATTCCCAAAAACACTAACTAGGAAAAACAGCAACACAACACCCATCTCTCTCCAGAAGAAACTTATGGCACTGTGAAACCTAAGCACGTTTGCTCCTGAGATTGAGAGAGAAGATGGAAGCAAAAGAATAAGCCAACCCCACCACAATCCCCACCTTCACTTGCCCTCTCTTCGGGATCGGACGGCTCGAAATCCTCTGCGACATGCCTCCACCGTTGATGTTGCCACTCCTTGAAATCGCCATCTTCTTCTTGGTGCTAAAAAACAATCCTCTGAAAGATTGAACGAAAGCTTTGACGAAGCTCTTGGATTTTGGGTTTGAGAGGAGTGATGTGTTGGAAAGCTTTACGGAAAACTTGCCTTTGCTTGTGGTGACCGGCTGTTATATATAGAGAACGACTTTTTCTAATATGCCCTTCAAGTTCATTATAATTGAAGGGAGGCCCTTTGATTCTGAACCCGTCTATTTTGACCTTTTTGGTCTCGCCCACTAACCCTCATTATAATAAGAAAAAGGGATTATCTTAATAAATCCGAAAACTGCTTACGTAATCAAGTACGTAAATGTCACACTATGATTAAGATGACTCAGAGGTGAGATTGTTGGATTAAAGATAGCACACCACTTGGCACTAGCCATGTCAAATTGGATTTCATTTTCCTTTGTGGCTATATTGTGAGGTAAAAAAGTTTGTAGAGGCGAATATCGAGCTTAGTTCAACTCGAGGAAAGCCAAACTGGCGTGGACCAACCGGTTCAAAGCAGATTTGGGGAGAAACGATTCAAGGCAGGTTCTAGAGAAACCGATTCTGTGCCTGATTTTGCAAATCTAGATTGGTGCTAGGCCAGTTCGCGCCCAATTCCAAGGTTAGAACCGCCAATTCTTCCTAGGAACCAAGATAAACTGGTTCAACATTCGGTTTCTGAGTCAAAACCGTCTCGAAGCTTCTTTTAGAAAAAAAATAAAGAAACTTTTGCAGTCTGTGAAATTCAAATCATAGTTTCCAACATGAAAAATAAATATAATCACTTGACTAATATACGTTTTTGTGGGAATATGGAGTAACTTGTATATTCTATTATAAGAATTAGATTTACTTACACAACGTTTAATAATCATGTCATTGTATATTCTACAAGTTAGAAATGAAACCATTGAACGTACGAAAATAAGTATGCGCAACATTTCTTTTATGTTTTGTAATTTAAGGAGCATAAACTTTGTCCTGCGACGGCAGCACCTTAAAATCTGCCGAGTACAGCTAATTTTTGTACATAAATTAATCTGAGTTTATTAGGTAAAGTATTGGGTAATGGGCAAGGAATCTCTTTGTCACTTTATTACTTTTATTTAAGTAATTATTTGTTTGCTTTTTGAACGATTAAAACCTATGAATATGCTTCTTTGACTGGTGACGTGCGTTCAAGAAGCACGTGGGTCTTTCTTTTCGAAAGTTTTTGACCGGTTGACAGAAGTCATGATCCACATGGGGTCTCCAAGACGTACCAAACCATTCTGATTTCACCCACCAAATTTTTTTTTTCAATTCTTTACTAATTAAATTCGAGGGTTTCACATTGAGGGAAGCTCGTAAAGAACTTTTTTGGTTGGCTTAAAGCAGACCAAATGTGAACACTGACTTTTTCTTTTATGTATTTTATTCATTTTTGTCAATTCTAACATAAGATTGACACATGTCTTATATCTTACACAATTGAGTCAAATATGAATAACATTCTGTCATTCCTTTGATGTCTTCGTGATGTCTTATCCTGTCTTAAGTAGGTTTGGCCGTATGGTATGGACATTACCATATAGCCGATTCAGTTATAACGAATCCAATGAGGCAAATTCATTGACCGATGAGAAGTAGCACAAAATAATGTGCAATAGTGACCTTTTCGAGAAAAGTGTCAATTCAATCTTAAACCTTTTATTAGTGTCAATTCAATTCTAAACTTTTCGCATTAGTGTTAATTCAGTCCTAAACCTTTTATTGGTATTAATTTAGTTCTAAACATTTTGTATTTGTGCCAATTCAGTCCTAAATATTTTGTATTTGTGTCAATTGAGTCAATCCGGTCAATTTTGGCTGACAATCAATGACGTGGTGTCGTACGTGGTATTTTTTTATATTACTTAAATATTTAAAAAAATTAATAATTTTTTTTGGGTTTTTCTTTTTTTTTCCTTTTCTTTTCTTGCAATTTTTTTCTTTGAATTGGGGGTTGGAACGGTCATCGGCCCCAAGTGAGAGCTTTGCGGCCCTCGCCCAACCGCAGGCGAGGGTGTCGGCGACTTTGCCTAGTACCAGCTAGGGTCACTAGCCCTCGCATGGGGATGGCAAGGATCGGCCGGCAACCCTTGCCGAGTCCCAATCCAAAAAAATTTGCAAGAAAAGGAAAGGAAAAAAAATAATTATTAAAAATAGCATTAAAAATTATTTAAAATATTTAAAAATATATTAAATTAATATATAAAAATGTTACGTTAGCGCTAGCCATGCGACGTAGGATAATCGACGTCTACGTCAGCAGTTTCTAGTAAAAATTGGTTAGATTAACTCAATTGGCACAAATGCAAAAAATTTAATACTGAATTGGCACAAATACAAAAAGTTTGGGATTGAATTGGCACAAATACAAAAAGTTTAGGACTGAATTGGTATCAATAAAAAGTTTATGATTGAATTGGCACCAATATAATAGATTTAGAACTTTTTTTTTACACTTTTCCCAAAATTCTCAAGGTAATTGAGATTATGTGAATGTGACCTCCATTCTATTGTGACAAGAGTTGGCAAAGAATCAGCATCGTTCTTATTTTCACATGATTAATGTGACACTCCACTTAATTAAAGAATTTGAAGATCTTAAAGTTGTTGCCGTTCTCTTTCTTTCCGAGTATAGTAAAGTAAAAGGCGGAATCCTTCAATTAAGAATTATGAAGGAAAGGGACGGATTAATCTAATTAGCAATTAGACATGCTCTAACACTGGATTACATAAATTATCGGTGGTTGTGAACACTGATTGAACAAGAAGGAAAACACGTTCAATGAACCACAGGTGGAATGCTTGGTTAAATGTATTTGGCTAGGGACACCTGTGCAGTTGTGTCGGATTGCGTCGAGTGGAGAATTAGATTCGGACTTATGGAATGCAATTTTAAAATTTAAGCCCTATAATTGCTCCTAAATAAATCTGTAGAGTTTCCATAAACGTTATGTTCTTTTTTTTTTTTCGGTCGAATGTTTTCTTTAATACGTGAATTTAATTGCCATGACTTTGAACATTGTCTATGGAAGGGGTTGCAGAAACAATTGAAGAAGTCAATGAAGTTGCAAAACTCCGATACTTCTTTGAAAAATTGAGAACTTGCGATTAGATGCATGGTAGAGGTTAGCGTGTGAAGCAATTAATTCTATGCTTAAATCATCGCAAGGATAATATTAATCCGACATTAATATGAATATTTATACTAATGTATCATTTGGTGAACTGAGCGTGACTTAGTGTCTAGAGGTTTTCAAGGCAAGATGAACCGAGCTATAATCCAAGATGATCGAACAAATATTCAAGCTTCTAAGGGCTTAGGGTTTTTTGAGTACTCTAGAATACTCATAGAGGTAAAATGGGAAATGCACATTATTCAAGAGTATTCTTGTAGTTAATGTGGGTAGTTAGTAGATGGGGAGATAAGTTTCCTCTGTTAGATTAAGGAGAGATCTACGGTTGTAATTAGAGGTACTTGTATATATAGAGGTCTCCTCCCCTCATGTATATCATCTCACAAATAATACGAATCCATAACTTCTCTATCCACGAGTTTTTCTCTCTAATATTCTTGTAGTGAGAAAGGATGACTTGAGAAAAAACTCCTAAGGCCGTGCGAGCCAGTGATACATAACTATATAGTATCGCTCGTTAAATAACAAGTTCGAAATTGGCACAAATTTGGCATATTTACCTTGCCACAGCATTAAGTCCTAATATACTAATGATTTGCTTATGCAGTGAGGAAGAGAACAAAAATGAAGAGTGAAACGAGTTTGGGCAAGGACCTGGTCAGATGTGCAATTTCCCCCCTATCCTTCAATTCCAATTATAATAAGTGGGAAATTGCATCATGCAAAGCCAACAATCAAAACTTTGTTCATTGGCTAAACAGATTGGTCAACCATTGTATTACAGCTCAGAAGATTAGAGCTAGAATCACAACAAGACTCCAAATTAGAGCAAGCTTGATTTGCTCAAGCAGAAATATAGAGAAGGTCTGCAAAATTATAACTTCCTTCTACAAAGAGAGTTACACAAAATTCAAAGGAAAAATCTCTTAATTACAAGACCCGAACGTTCTTCCTAAGATCTTCAAAAACAATAACCAGGAAAAACAGAACGACAAAAACCCATCTCTCTCCCGAAGAAGAAGGCTTATGCCAAGTGCTTGGTCACTGAGAAAACAGTTCATCGGTTTTTGAGATTGAGAGAGAAGATGGAAGCGAAAGAATGAGCCAACCCCACCACAATCCCCACCTTCACTTGCCCTCTCTTTGGGATCGGACGGCTCGAAATCTTCCGCGACAGGCCTCGGCCGTCGATCTTGCCACTCCTTGATATTGCCATCTCTCTTTCTTCCACCTCCTCCTCTTCTTCTTCTTCTTCTTCTTCTTCTTCGCACTTAAAATCAACCCTAGGAAGATGAAAACGAAAGCTTTGAAGAAGCTCTTGGATTTGGAGCTCGAGAGGCGCGGTGTGTTGGAAAGCTCTAGTGAACACTTGCCTTTGCTTGTTGTGAACGGCTGTTATATAGAGAACGACTTTTTCTAATATGCCCTTTAAATTCATTATAATTGAAGTGAGGCCCTTTGCTTTTGAACTTGTCTATTTTGACGTTTTTGACCCCGCCCACCAACTCTCATGTTGTCTGAACAAATCACTAATGATACACAATGGAGGGTTATCTTAATAAATCCGAAAACTGCTAACGTAAACAAGTACGTAAATGTCACACTATGATTAATACGATTTAAATGTGAGATTGTTGGATTAAAAATAGCTCACCACTTGGCCCTAGCAATGAAACATCGGACATCTCATTTCCCTTGGGGCTACAATTGTGAGGTAAATCCAATATAGTTTTTGGCTTGCCGAGAAAGCAATGGTACAAGCTAACAGGGGTGAACATCAGGTTTGGTTCAACTTGGGAATTGGAGCAAACTAGACAGGATTGACCGGTTCAAGGCCAATTCCACATGTTGGTTCTAGAGAGATAGAACGAGTCTTGAACCTATTGTGTTTCCAATTTTGCGGACCTAAATCGGTGCTAGGTAACCGATTTAACCGATTTGGATTCCAGGTTAAATTGATCTTGAAGCTTCTTTTACACACACATATATACACACATCTACCGAAAATCAAACCAGTCTTCAACATGAATAAAAGATAACATGACCACTTCATCAACGGATGGTTTTTTAGAAAATGGTGTGCCTTTTATAGATCATATAACAATTTGACTTTTTTTTACCCAAAATATAAAAGTGGGCGGGTTCCAAAAGATTGGAACCGGGTATCACAAAGTAGGTTCTCATTTATTTATTTTCACAAAGTAGGTTCTCATTTATTTATTTTTACTTTTGTTCGATCAAAAGCCATCAAATATGCTTCTTTGTCCTGTGAGTGCATCAAGAGCACGTGGCTTTTTGTTTCGAAAGTTTTTGACCGGTTGACAAAAGTCATGATCGATGTGGGGTCTCCAAGAGGGACCAAACTATGATGACTCCACCCACCAATTTTGTTTTATCGATACTTTAATTTTTATATTCTGTTTTCACATTGACGGAAACTCATAAATAATAATTTTTTGTTGGCTTAAAGCCGAACCAAATGTGAGCACTAAATTTTTAATTTTCTTTTCTTGGGTCAATGGGAATAACGTCTTCAAAAATGCCAGTTTTAATGTAAGATCTAAACGTCTTATGTTTTACGCAATTCAGTTAAACATGGATAAACTTCTTTGATCAACCTTATGTAGATGTCTTCCCATGTCTTATTCTGTCTTGAGTACGTTACATCACAGGGTATTGACATTATTATGAAGCAGGTTTAATTATAACGAAATAAATAAATTGATGTGCAATGAGGAACATTAAAAAAATTTCAAATTGCTTGAGAATATGTCAATGTAGCCTCCATCCTAACATGATAATTGTGGAAAAGAATCTGCATCGTTCTTTTGATAAGACGCGACACTCCACTAAACCTAATTAATATCATGTTGGTCAAGAATTTGAAGATCTCAATGTTGTTGGAGTTCTCTTTCTTTATTAGGACAGTACAGGGCATAATCAAGAATTAAAAATTATGAAGAAAGGGGCGGATTAATTTAATTAGCAATTAGACATGCTCTAACCCTAGATTATATAAATTATTGGGGCTCATGAACACTGGTTGAACAGGAAGGATAACATGTTCAATGGACCTCACGCGGAATGGTTGATTGAATATATCTTATAGGTGACATTTTTGCCGTTCTATCGGATCTTATCAAAAGAAAATTAGATTTGGATCTAATCAGCTGTACTTTTAAATTCCGAGCAATGTAATTGCACCTAAATCTGCATATTTTACCTAAAAGCTATGTTACCCTCCTGACTTCCGTTCAACTAATTTGTGATCGATGGTCCCTAGTAAAATCGTATTTACAAGGATAACTTGGTTAAACATATGTATTCTTTCGTCTCTCTTCTCTCTATCTTCCTCCGCCTTGGCTTGCCTAGCTAGCTACCATCGCTGTCACTCGCTCCTATACTTCCATCGACTCCTCCGACAACCGTCATCACCGCTTCTGAGTAGCTCTTCCAACCGTAACTATAATTAAAAAAAAAAAAAATTAGAATCGCTTTCTCAAGCATCTTAATGTCGACATGATCATAATTTTTCTCAAGTAACATCAATTGTTCTTTTGTTTAGGAATTCGATTGTCATTACTTTTAGCCTTCCATATGGAAGTAGTGCAAATAACGATACGTATTTTTATAAATCGAGTACTTGCGATTTCAACTATGATAGATTTTAGAGCGGAGAAGTACATTAAAAGTGCCAAAAATTGTATAAAACACTCACTTTAGTTCCAAAAGTTTCCGCCAAATCATTTAAGTGCCAAATTGGAGAAAAAAACGTTCACTTAAGTGCCTCCCGCGAGAAATTCCAACCAAAATGATCTCATGGCATTTATAATTAATTTTTTAATTTGACGTCGCAAATTTTTGAAAAATATAGTCCACGTGGATTTCAAAAATTAAAAATAAGCTAAAAGCATTTAAAAATTAAATTAAATTTGAAAAAAAGGTAAAAAAAAAAAAATAGAACTGGGGTTGCGCAAAAGTGAGGCCCCTGTTGTTTTCTTTTTCTTTTCGGATTAATTTTAATTTTAATTATCTTAATCTAATTAAGTTTTTATTTTTTTATTTTTAAAATTTTATTTTTTTATTACTGAATGGAACTTAGGCGGGGTATGTGGAAATTGACTAACGGCGGGTGGGCCCACATACGCGAAAAGGAGTAACGCCGGCTCTGATACCATGTTAGAAAGTCTAATCCAAAAGCGTAAGCCGATATAGATGAAGAGAGACTGTATGAATATAAAGAGCATACATGACCCATTTACAATCAATACAGGACAACAACAACAACTTCAACAAGGCGAACCACGTCGGCTTTAAATACTAATAAAAAAATACCACGTCAGATTTCCAATCAAGCAAATCGAAATTGGCATTTAAGTGATCATTTTTCAAAAAACTTGGCACTCAATAAATCTAGTTGAAATTTTTCATACTAAAATGAGTGTCGTACACAACTTTTGACAATTTTAGTGTACTTTTCATGAATTTATATTATGAAACAGTTGATTCTTTGCTTAAATAATTGCAAGTGACATAAAAATGAGAATATTAGCACGAAAATATATATATATATTCATGTACCATTTTTTGATGTCAAATCTTCATTTCTTTGAAATCTTGTATGCCCATCAAGCAAAAAGTGCATGATCGATTTGTGTACAAAGGGCATCATCTGGACCATGGAAGAAAGAGAGAGAGAGAGAGAGAGAGAGAGAGAGAGAGAGCCGATAAAGTTATGCAAGTTAGGAATGCTAGACCATCCATGTCTCTTTTCTTTGGCGAACTAGATAGCTATCACATTTATTCCAAGAATGTTCACTTTGAGTGATGACTATACAGTATCACTCGTCCAATAAAATGTTTGGACTTGGCGCAAATTCATCATCGAGACCTTGTCATATGAATTCGCACATCAATTTTATATGCCGATCTTAATATATCTAAGAACATATAATTTTGTCGTGAAATGAGTCCAGCTCGCCAAAACTTATAAACCCAAAGAAAGCCGCTTGAGTGGAAGCTTGGATCATGAGGAGCTAACATACGAAACTTTGCTCATGGGCTTAACTGATTGGTCAATTTATGTATTGGAGTTGGGAAAATTCGAGTTCGAATCATACCCTAATTACAGCAAAGCTTGAGATCATGTCGGCTAATGTATTGGTGAAATCTTGTCCGACGCACTGAATGTTAACTACTTTGTTGCTCAACGAGAGAGAACCACAAATCATCTGCAAAATTATATTCCTTCTAAGGAGATTTGTACAAATTAAAAAGAAAAACCTCTTAAATGCAAAATCAAACCGTTGTTCCTAAGATTCCCAAAAACTCTAACGAGGACAAACAGCAACACAACACCCATCTCTCCCCCTTCCCCCCTTCCTCCCTCCCTCCCTTCCTCTCTAGAAGAAGAAGAAACTTATGGCACTGTGAAACCTAAGCACGTTTGTTCCTGAGATTGAGAGAGAAGATGGAAGCGAAAGAATGTGCCAACCCCACCACGATCCCCACCTTCACTTGCCCTCTCTTCGGGATCGGACGGCTGGAAATCCTCCGCGACATGCCTCCGCCGTCGATCTTGCCACTCCTTGAAATCGCCATCTCTCTTGGTCTTCTTCTTCTTGTTGGCGTTCAAAATCAATCCTCTGAAAGATGAAACGAAAGCTGTGAAGAAGCTCTTGGATATGGGGTTTGAGAGGAGTGGAGTGTTGAAAAGCTTTTAGTGGACACTTAGCCTTTGTTTGTGGTGACAGGGTGTTATATAGAGAACTTTTTCCAATATGCCATTCAACTTCATTCTAATTGAAGTAAGGCCCTTTGGTCTTGAACTGGTCTATTTTGATATTTTTGACCTTGCCCACCGGCCCTCTTTATAGTAATAAAAGAGGGTTAACATAATAAATCCCAAAACTGCTTACGTAATCAAGTACGTAAATTTTAGACCATGATTAAGATGATTTGATGGTGAGATTGTTGGGTTAAAAATAGCACACCACTTGGCACTAACAATGTCAAATTGGATTTCATTTCCCTTGTGGCTACACTATGAGGTAAGGACGGTAAAAAGTTTGTCCGGAGGAACTTCGGGTTTGGTTCAACTCGAGGAACTGGATCAATTGGTTCAAGGCCGATCCGGAGAGAACCGATTCAAGGTTGGTTTTGGAGAAGACTGGTTCTGTTCCTGATTTGGAAAACCTAGATTGGTGCTAGGTAGGTTCGCCCGGTTTCAAGGTTGGAGCCGCCAATTTTACCAGGAAACCAGTCTTAACCGATTCAACTTATTTAGTTCCCGAGTTAAACTTGCTTTGAACTTTTTGTGAAAAGAAAAAGAACTTTTGCAATCAACGAAAATCAAACCATAGTATCCAAACGTGCAGAAATAATAATATAATCACTGGACCAACTTTTTTTTTTTTTGGTGAGGAAATGGTGTAATTGTCAATTTTATCATAAGAAATAGATTTCTTAATACAAATTAATAAAACGGGCCAGTTCCTAAAGATAGAAATTGAGAACATTTAATAGCCGAGAAGCAACACCACAGAAAAATAAACTAGATGTTCAAAATGTTTCGTTTCAATTTAATGTCAATACTTACTACTTTTCATTTCAATATAACTTTCCCCTTGTGTTGCTCTATAATCATGCAATACATCATAAAAAATTACTAGATTACTGGTATACATGATATATGCTTGAACTAAACAGAGATTTTCTAACACGATCGATTAGATAATAAATTCATTTTACCGTTCAATGATCAAGTCATGATACGCTCCACAAGTTAGATAGGAAAGCGTTGAACGAACGAAAATAGTTCACCAGAAAATTTCTCTTATGTTTTGTAATTTAAGGAGCACAAACTTTATTCTGCGACGGCAGCACTTTAAAATCAGCCGAGTACAGCTAATTTTCTTACATAAATTAATCTGAATTTATTAGTTAAAGTATTGGGTAATCGGCCAGGAATCTCTTTATCTCTTTTTAATTATTTGTTTGCTTTTTGTGCGATTAAAAACTGTGCGTATGCCTCTTTGTCTGGTGATGTGCGTGCAAGAAGCACGTGGGTTTTTCGTTTTGAAGGTTTTTGACCGGTTGACAGAAGTCGCAATCGATGTGGGGCTCTCCAAGACGTACCAAACTATAATGATTTCACCCACTAATTTTCTTTTTTTAATCCTTTATTAATTAAATTTGAGTGTTTCACATTGAGATAAAATCGTAAAGAACTTTTTTGGTTGGCTTAAAGCAGACCACATGTGAACACTGACTTTTTCATTTATGTTATTCACTTTTGTCAATTCTAACGTAAGATTGAAACATGCCTTCTTATTTTACTCAATTCAGTCAAACATGAGTAACAGTCTATCAATTGAATTTGGATGTCTTCATGATGCCTTATCCTGTCTTGACTAAGCTTCATCATATGGCATTGACATTTTTATGTAGCCGATTTACTTATAACAAATACAATTAGGACGTTAAAAATTCTCGAACTAAATGAGATTATGTGCACCTGACCTCCATTCTATTATGATAAGGGTCGGCAAAGAGTCAACATCATTCTTCTTTTCACGTTCTCTTTCTTTATTAATGTAGTAAAGTAAATGGCAGTCATTCAGTTAAGAATTATGAAGTAAAGGGGGGGATTAATCTGATTAGAAGTTAGACTTGGCCTAACCTAGATCATATAGATTATTGGCGGTTATGGACACTGACTGGACAAGAAAGAGAACATGTTCAATGAACCATAGGTGGAATGCTTGGTTAAATGTATTTGGCTAGGGACATCTGTGCAGCTGTGTCGGATTGTGTCTGGTGGAGAATTGGATGCGGATCTAATTAGATGTATTTAAAAAAATTTAAGCCCTATAATTGCACCTAAATCTGTAGAGTTTCCTTAGATGTTATGTTTTCTTTAACTCGTGAATTTAATTGCTATGACTTTACCATTTTCTAGACCTATCAAACGGGTGGATCCGGTCATAAATGGTTCAACCCAGATTGATACATTAACTGTTTTATGACCCATTTATATGTAGAGCAAATTTCTAGACTCATATTCATCCCAACTCATACTACTAAAAAACTGCTATATTTAATCAAACCTTAGAAAACTTATTCCTCCTAAATTTCTAAAAAATTATATTGCTAAATCATTGTAAAATTTTTCATAATTTAAAATAATCTGAATTTTTTTTATTTATTTTAAGAAATCTGACTTTTTAATTTTTTATTTGTTATCTGAATTTTCTTATTTCTTTTAAAAGATTTGTTTTTTTACATTTCTTTTTTTTTTCTTCTAAGTTCAGCGAGGGTCGCCAATGACCCTCGCTAGGGACTAGGCAAGGGCCGCGAAGCCCTCGTCGGTCGTTGGCGAGGGTGGTGGCCCTCACCTAGTGTAGGAGCGTGCAATCTAATCGGGTTTACCCGAAAATCAGATTGGATCACCCAAAAATAGGTCTAGAAATAGGTTCCTCTTCAAACTAGTGTAGGAAAAAGTTCCAACTTTTCAGAGTTGATTGGAATCAGTCAGGTTCCGGGTTCTAAGTGAAAACCCACTCGGGAGTCGGATTGGTTTTGGAACCGATTTTAACTACTGTTAATAAGATCCTAGTCTCGCTCGTCTTAGCCTCACCTCCTCGGTTTAGTTTTTCTCGGCTCTCTCTCTCTCTCTCTCTCTCTCTCTCTCTCTCTCTCTCTCTCTCTCTCTCTCTCTCTCTCTCTCTCTCTCTCAACGGACCAAGCCAACACTGGGCGTGGTAGGGACGAAACCAAGTAAATCATATAGATTTGCTAAAAAAAAATCAATAAAAGAAATAAAAGAAAAAGGGATTCTCGGGTAGATCCTAAAACACTAGAACAACGGGGTAGTTTCCAAAACAATTTTCGGGACAAAAAGTTCCAAAAACTAGAAACCGATTATAATATGATCGATTTTAGATTCTAGATTTGGAACCTAATCACCAGGACCATGCTCACCCCCATTGGAGAGGGTCGGGCAGCCCTCGCCAGTCATTGGTGAGGGTGGTGACCCTCACCCGGTGTCCGCAAGGGTCCGGCAGCCCTCGCCAGTCTTATCGAGAAAAAAAAAAAGGTTTTTTTGAAAGAAAAAAGCGAGTAACAGGAAAGGTAGAAGCCTCCTAAATGAGTTGCCTTTAAGTGGGTTGTCAATGAGTTCACGGTAGACCCATTTATAACCCATTTGTTTTGGCCTTTTTATTTTGTAGACCTGTTATGCTGGTCTGCTAAATTTGTCATGACCCATTTAAATGTTAGTGGGTTATTAAATGAGTTTTCATTTTCACTAGTCTATTATCTATGGAAGATGTTGCAGAAACAATTGAAAAAGTTATTGAAGTTGCAAAACTACAAAATTTCTTTTGAAAATCGAGTAACTTGTGATTACATCCACGATAGAGGTCAGTGTAAAAACGAGAATATTAGTACGACATTAATGCGCATCTATATAGTAATGTATCATTTGGTGATGTCAAATCTTCATTTCTTTCGATTTCTTTTATTCCCATCGAGCAAAAAGAGCACGAATGATTTGTGTACAAAGTGCACCAGCTGGACCGTGGAAAAAAAAAGAGAGATTGAAAAAGTCATACAAATTGAGAATGTTCCTGCCAATGTGAATACCGCCTTTAGCCCGTCCTGAGATCTTTTCTCAAGCGAACCGTGTAGCTATCGCACCCATCATGAGAACTTTAAGCTTGACTCAAAAGTCTAGAGGTTTCCAAGGCACGATGAACCGAGCCACAATCCAAGATAATTGAACGAATTTTCAAGCTGGCTTTAGGGTTTCTTGAGTGCTGCACAATACTCCTAGGGGCAACATGGAAAATGCACGTTATTCGGGGTATTCTTGTAATTAACGCCGGTAATTAGTAGATGGAGAGATAAGTCCCCTCCTTAGATTAAGAAAAGACCTACAGTTGTAATTAAAGTCACGGATATATATAGGGGCCATCTCTCCTCATGTGTATCATTTCACAAGTGATAGAAATCCATAACTTATCTACCTTCAAGTTTCTTTCTCTAATATCCTTGTGGTGAGAAATGTTAACTTGAGAAAAAGATTGAGCTAAGACCGCACGAGCCCGTGACACATAACTATGTGGTATCGCTCATTGAATGACAAGTTTGAAATCGGCACAAATTCATATATTTACCTTGCCATAGCATTCAAGGTCCTAATTATCGCACTCAGAACAATGCTGGATGGACCACAATGCTAGATGGACCCATTTTGTATTGGTGCCCCTCCCGCACTTTCTTCATGTCGCTCTACTAACTTCTGGTTTTCATCCCCACGAGAAATGCTATATGTATTGAGTCTGGATTACAAAATGTATGGCAAACTGTAATTGTTTTTCCAACGATGGTCGATTTGCTTAAATGTCTATTCACAGTCTACTAGATAATTATGTGTACCGATTTTATGTACCGATCTTAGTACACCTAGAATTACTCTTGTAATCCAAATAACATACTAGTGATTTACATATGCAGTGAAGAAGATAAAAAAAAATGAAGAGTGGAGTTAGATTGGTCAAGGACCTGGTAAGATGTGCTATTTTCCCACTATTTTCAGCTCTCCAACTATAGTAACTGTTAGTTCAAAAAAAAAATTATAGTATGTGGATCGACCAAAAAACAAATTTATAGTAAGTGGGAATTTGGATCATGGCCTTGACGGATTGGTCAACCATTGTATTAGAGTTCAGAAGATTAGAGTTTGAATCGCAACAAAACTCCAAATTAGAGCAAGCTTGATTTGCTCAAGCAGAAATATAGAGAAGGTCTGCAAAACTATAACTTCCTTCTATAAAGAGAGTTACACAAAATTGAAAGGAAAAATCTCTTAATTACAAGACCCAAACTTTCTTCCTAAGATCTTATTTACCAAAAAAAAAAAAAAAAAAAACTTTCTTCCTAAGATCTCCAAAAACAACAACCAGGAAAAACAGAACGACGAAAACCGATCTCTCTCCCAAAGAAGAAAGCTTATGCCGAGTGCTTGGTCACTGAGAAAACTGAGTTCATCGGTTTTTTAGATTGAGAGAGAAGATGGAAGCGAAAGAATGAGCCAACCCCACCACAATCCCCACCTTCACTTGCCCTCTCTTCGGGATCGGACGGCTCGAAATCCTCCGCGACAGGCCTCCGCTGTCGATCTTTGAGAAAACTGAGTTCATCGGTTTTTTAGATTGAGAGACAAGATGGAAGCGAAAGAATGAGCCAACCCCACCACAATCCGCACCTTCACTTGCCCTCTCTTCGGGATCAGACGGCTCGAAATCCTCCGTGACAGGCCTCCGCCGTCGATCTTGCCACTCCTTGATTTCGCCATCTCTCTTTCTTCTTCTTCTTCTTCTTCTTCTTCTTCTTGGCGCTTAAAATCAACCCTAGGAAGATGAAAACGAAAGCTTTGAAGAAGCTCTTGGATTTGGAGTTCGGGAGGAACGATGTGTAGGAAAGCTTTAGTGAGCACTTTGCCTTTGCTTGTGGTGACAGGCTGTTATATAGAGAACGACTTTTTCTAATATGCCCTTCAAATTCGTTATAATTGAAGTGAGGCCATTTGCTTTTGAACTCGTCTATTTTGACGTTTTCGACCTCGCCCACCAACTCTCATGTTATCTAAACAAATCCCCAGTAATACACAGAATTAATCGAAAATTGCTTACGTAACCATGTATGTTAATCGACAATTGCTTACGTAACCATGTACGTAAATGCCACACTATGATTAAGATGATTCAGGTGAGATTGTTGGATTAAAAAAAATAGCTTTTGTCTTCCTGAGAAAAGCGGCGGTAAAAGTTAATAGGGGTGAACATAAGGTTTGGTTCAATTTGGAAATTGGAGCAAATTGTGCTGGATCGACCGGTTCAAGGCCGGTTCCACATATCGATTCTAGAAAGAACTAGTTTCGAACTTATATTGTTCCCGATTTCGAGAATCTAGATCCGTGCTAGGTCGGTTCGTCCAATTCCCAAGTTGGATTTTTCAGTTCTACCCGAGAACCGGTCTAAACCGATTCAACCGATAAGAATTCTGGGTTAAACTGGTTTTGAAGCATCTTTTAGAAAAAAAAAAAAAAGGGGGGGAAAACAACAACAACAACAACTATGCTTTGATATCTAGTGAAAATCAAACCATAATTTTCAATATAACACAATCACTTGATCATATTATGTTTTTGTAGGAAATGGTGTAACTTTTACATTTTATATAAGAATTTGACCTTTTTTACACAAAATATAAAAGTGGGCAAATTCCAAAAGATTGGAACTGGGGGTCACAAGGTAGTTTCTCATTTCTAGGTCGAGAACCCCACCCTAAAGGTCAGTTTGAATGATCAAACAAATTTCAATGATTTATTCTGCAGATGATTCGATGAATAGAGTCAATCGCAATACGACAAGTTCATTGGAAGCATGCTTTTGTCGAGGTCCTGTCAGAATTTCTTATATTTATATTCTCATCGCCACGCGATTGAGTTAACTAAATGAGACGGATTTTAGGTTAAGAAAAAGTAATGAGAAGAGGGGGTTATTTTTGTCACATGAATTTAAGTAAGTGGAGATAACGAAAGACGCCGCTTTTGCACTAATTATGGAATAATTCAGGTCTCTAATTGACTCATGTTGTTCACGTGGGTGTTTGTTTATCAGATAAAGAGCCATGGCGTGGCTGGCGCACTCGCTTCTGGCACTCATTCTTTGTGGTGTCAGCTCTACTTCTTTTCTGGTATCGATTCATTGTCACTACTTTTCGATGGCTCAAAGATCTTTGAACGTTCAAATTTCATCGATTTAGATTATTGGAGCGATTTGAATCGTCGAAAATGATGACACGGCAGTATATTGATAATGGAATATAATGTTATGTCACCTCTTTGGATAAGCAAATGATTGATGTAACTTTAATGAACGAATTTTAAAAGTTGATCAAAAAGTTAAGAGTGTGAATAGTGACAAGCAAGTGACTAATGCAATTTATGATAAATGCTTCTTTGTCCTGCTATGTGCTTCAACGAACGAATTTTAAAAGTTGATCAAAAAGTTAAAAGAGCGTGAATAGTGACAAGCAAGTGACTAATACAATTTATGATAAATGCTTCTTTGTTCTGCTATGTGCTTCAAGAGCACGTGCGTTTTTGTTTTGAAAGTTTTGACCAGTTGATAGAAGTCGTGATAGACATGGGGTCCCCAAGACGGTCCAAACAACATATCCTATCCTCTACTCCATGATTTCACCCACCAATATTTTCTTATAGGGACTTTTTAAATAAATTCTCAACAAACTGATTGAGATTATGTGAATGTAACCTTCCTTCTAGCATGATAATTGCGGGAAAAGAATAAGCATCATTCTTCTTTTCACATGATCCATGTGACACTCCACTTAACCTAATTAATATTACATTAATCAAAGAATTTGAAGATCTCAAAGTTGTTGCCGTTTTATTTCTTCATAAGTAAAGTAAAAGGCAGAATCATTCAATTAAAAATTATGAAATAAGAAATTAGACATGCGCTAACCTAGATTATAAAAATAATTGGTGGTTGTGAACACTGATTGAACAAGATGGAAACATGTTCAATGTACCTTAGGTGGAATGCTCTCGTTAACTATATTTGATTGGGACATCTTTGCAGTTTGTGTCGGATTGTGTCTAGTGGGAATGCCGCCTTTAGCCCGTCACTATTTCTTTTCCCTCGCAAACCGGGTAGCTGTTGTTGGAAAAATTACGTCCCAAAAATTTCATCAGGATGAGATGACATGAAATCAGACTTTAAATCGTGATAAATTTCTCTTTAAGAATTTACTTATCTCATGATATTGTTAATAATTTCTAAAAAAAAAAATTTAGAACACAACAAAGTCTCAATGAGAGTAGCAGATAACAATCCCGATAATTCTTCAAAATCTCTCTAAGGAGACAATTGAAAACAAAAGTTGTACTTCTCTTGTTTTGAAAAAACGAAAATTAGAAGTAGAAGAAGATCTGAAAATCAACAGAATCATTCAATATATAATAATCGAAGGAAGACAACTTTTCATGCCTTAAAAACTATAATTCAACCACAACTTCTCGTGTCCGAAAATAATTATGTCTGAAAAGTTGCAACTATTAGATATGACATAATTAACTAATTAAAATTCAAAAATAAATTTAATAAAAATAAGTGCAACTCCTACGTGAACAACAGTCTATTTTCGTGCAATTATTCGCACAACCCCACTTGCCCATTTCTTTCTTTGAAAGACTATAATAGCTTTCTAGCTAATAAAGTGAGTTGCGTTTTTCTTTCCATTATATGTGGAATGCAAGAAAGGAATTATTCTGTTTATTTTGCAAACAAGCAAACTTCAACAGCTGCCACATCTATTTGGAAAACATTCGCTTTGAATTGTGACTATACGGTACCACTTGTCAAGTAAAAAGTTTGGAATTGGCGCAAATCCATCATCGAAACCTTACCGCGGCATCGAATGTCCTAATTGCAATGCTAGATGGACTCGTTTCGAATTTGTAGAATCGTATCGCCAGCGACGGTGGCCCTCACTCATCCTTGGTTCCACCGTATCGCCATTTCGTTTTCTTCTCATGAGAAATGCTATGTAATTGGGTATTGAAATTGACCCACTTATCCGTCCGCTCGCAGTTTGTCGCATAACTCTATGTTAATGTACCAATCTTAAGGTACCAAACAACATTCTCATCATCTGTATAATATACGAGATTAATAGAGAAGAAGGGAACCATAAAGCATCTGCAAAATTATATTTCGTTCTACAAAAAGGTGTGCAAAATTAACAAGAAGAACCTCTTAATCACAAGACCAAATCTTTGTTCCTTGCAACACAACAGCCATCTCTCTCTCTCTCTCTCTCTCTCTCCTCGGTCTGAGAAAGAAGAAGCAAAAAAAAAAAGAAAAGAACTTAAGACGAGTGCATCATAGAAAGCTGAGCACGTCTGTTTATGAGATTGAGAGAGAAGATGGAAGCAAAAGAGTGAGCCAACCCCACCACAATCCCCGCCTTCACTTGCCCTCTCTTCGGCATCGGACGGCTCGAAATCCTCGGCGACATGCCTCTGCCATTGATCTTGCCGCTCCTTGAAATCGCCATCTCTCCTCCTCTTCTTCTCCTTCTTCCTCTTGGTGCTTCGAATGAATCCTCCGAAGATGAAACGAAAGCTCTGAAGAAGCTCTTGGGATTTGGAGTTTGCGGAGGAGTTTTGTGTATTGAAAAGCTCGAGTGGACCCTTGACCCTTTCTTTGTGGCGACGGATTGTTATATAGAGAACCATTTTTTCCAATAGGCCCTTCAAATTCATCATAATTGAAGTGAGGCCTTTTGCTTTTGGACTCAGTCTACTTTGACTCTTTTTACCTTGCCCACCAATAATTAAAAGTAAGAGGGTTATCTTAATAAACCCAAAACTTCTTTACGTAATCAAGTACGTAAATTGTCACTCTATGATCAAACATACTGTAGTTTTCTGCTTACATACCCGATTACGTATATGCCCCACTATGATTAATTACACTGATTTTTTTTTCTTCCCCGAGAAAGCAACCGTAAAACTCTAATAAATGGTGGGATAAGTAAAATCGATCATATAATAAATTCGTGGAGTGTACTTTTATCGAAGTTCGGTCAAAATTTCTTATATACTTATATATATACAAATTTCCTTTGTCATGTGATCGAATTGAGTAAATAAGATGGATTCTAGTTAAAGAAAAGATAACGATGGGAGGGATGATTGTGCCACATGGATTTAAGTGGAGATCGTGAAAGATGCGGACTTTGCACGCATTATGGATTGATTCATGTCTCTAATGAATTCGTATTATGCACGTGGGTAATTGTTCATCAGGTGATTATTGGCCTCGTTCTTTGTGGTGTCTCATCTATTTGTCTTATTTGTTTGTCGCATTTTTATCTAATTTGGCACCATGACTTTTCAATCCATCGTCTATTTGTCTAATTTTTGCTGTCTCTTCACACGTACTGGTTACTAAATTTTGTTAAGGGTAAGATCCAGTCCGCTTGATGCTGTGTTTTTCGGTTCATTCATTAGATTCTGTAGCATTGCGCAACTCAGCATTTTCTGAAGGGTCAATTTCACATCTTAAGGGTCGAAAATAACTACCAGAGATCCGCTCCAGAACATTACAGAACAAGAGAAAGCAACCACCCAAGCAAGAAATCACCGGTAATCGATAATAAGCGGCATCCCAAGCAAGAAATCGAATCAAATCGAAACACAGAGAAATCAGAGGAGAGCGAGTTCTTCCAGGTTTGTCATGATGAAAAATCGCAGGCTTCTCTCTTTTCTCTCTGATCTTATGATGAGTCGATGAGGATGATGATGGAGAGGGAAACGAAGATAGAGTCACGCTCGGAGAGGAATAGAAAAACGACGATGAAATTTTCTAGAGCAGTTGACAACGACGAAACGCGAGTTTCTTTTCCTTTGTTCATTGAAGTGAGAGGCCAAGACTCTTGGCCAGTTTTGTCCAAGAGCTTGATTCGTGAAGTTTCTATCAATCGCTTCTTTAGGGTGCACTTCTTTTATGGTTTTTTTCCCCAGCTTCGATTCTGTTCCCCGTGAAACCACAGATTCCTAAAAATCAGGAACTGGTATCCGGACCCTGTATCCCTAGAACCTGGAACCGAACTAAGAACTGCCAGTTCAATTCCCGGTTATTGCTCATCCCTACCATAAATAGCTACTGTTATATATTATCTATTTCTCTTGTAATTGAGGGACGTAATAGAGAGGTGCGAGGTACTAATCATTGTGGAATCCTCTGCTCAATGATGTTGGGAAAAACCCCTAATTAATTTTGATATTGACGAACAATCCTCGATATCTAATATCTAAATTAATGCAATGAAATATTGTTTTGCAGATTATCCAAAGATGTGAGTTACACGGGATTGAATTTGGTAGAAAATGCTCAGACATTGCTATGAGGGACTTAGACATTATATCAAGCTCGGATGTTGAGCGGGGCACTCGGACGTTGGATTAATGCTCAAGCTCTGAGAAGAGTTTCATGTGCAACGACTAGATTATCAAAAGATATATTCAAGACGATTTAATGGACATATTATATCATTTGTATACGGTCTCGTCCAAACGGGGAAGTTTGGAGAACAATCCTCTGGAGATCTTGCAATGGGCAGTTGGAGATGGAGAAGTATAAAATGAGATCTCAAGGCTGAAGAACGAATGCATGAGAGAGCATAATTCAAAATTTCAAGAACAAAAGAGCTTCACATCTTTCACGTACTTTTGATCCAACATTGGAATACTTAGAAGAGAATATACGAGTGTAAGAATGTTAAACGAGAAATCTATTCACCAAGTTGTAACCTATGAGCTATTCACTAGTGAAATTCGATCGATTAGCTGCCGGCGTGAAGAAGTGGACGTAGTCTTAAACAATGTCGAATCACTATAAATCCTCTGTGCACATTCTCTTTCCCTTACTCTCTCTGTCCATATATTGTGTTATTATATTTGTGCACAACACTACTTCTGAGGAGATCTCAAATCTTACTAGCTAATATCGTCTGAGCAAAGTTTTGAGCATACTAGTTATATCCCGCATTGATTTCTTAAAGTCTTTGTAATCACTTATTCACCCCTTCTAGATGATAACGCTAGCCACAACATATGTAACATTAATTTAGAGGTGAATCGGGATAAATCTTGTATCTCGATTTTTTTATTCTCGCTTTTACGCTTTATTCGTTATGTTTAAGTCCTTGCAAGAGACATGTAAAAATGAGAACATTAACACGAAAGTACAAACTAATGTGTCAATTTGTGATGTCGAATCATTTCTTTCAGACTTCTTGGATGCCCCATTGAGAAAAGAGAGCACGATTGATTTTTGTACAAAGGGCACTAATCTGGACCATTGGAAAAAGAGAGACCACAAAGTCTATGCAAATTAAGAATGTTCATGCACATGTGAATGCCCCCTTTAGCCCCCGTCCCGATCTCTTTTCTCGAGTAAATCGGGTAGCTGTCACATCTATTTGAGAGAACATTCGCTTTGAGTCGTGACTATATAGCATCACTCATCAAATAACAAGTTCGGAATTGGCTCAAATCCATCATCGGAACCTTGCCATAGCATCAAAGGTCTTAATTAACATATTTTTACAATACTAGATGGACTCGTTTTGAATTTGTAGAATCATATCACCAGTAATGGTGGCTCTCGCTCGCCCTTAGCTCCACTGTATTGCCATTTTGTTCCTAAACTTCCAGAGAGACAGCAACACAACACCCATCTCTTTCTTCTGTCTCTCTTTCTCTCCTTGGACTGAGAAAGAAGCAGCCAAAAAAAAGATTATGGCGAGTGCATGGTAGAAAACCGAGCACGTCTGCTTCTGAGATTGACAGAGAAGATGGAAGCAAAAGAGTGAGCCAACCCCACGACAATCCCCATCTTCACTTGCCCTCTCTTCGGGATCGGACGGCTCGAAATCCTCCGTGACATGCCTCCACCGTTGATCATGACACTCCTTGAAATCGCCATCTCCTCCTCTTCTTCTTCTTCTTCTTCCTCTTGGTGCTTCGAATGAATCCTCAGAAGATGAAACGAAAGCTCTGAAGAAGCTCTTGGGATTTGAAGTTTGAGGAGGAGTTTGTGTATTGAAAAGCTCGAGTGGACCCTTGACCCTTTCTTTGTGGCGACGGATTGTTATATAGAGAACGACTTTTTCCAATATGCCCTTCAAATTCATCATAATTGGAGTGAGGCCCTTTGCTTTTGGACTTGTCTACTTTGACCCTTTTTACCTCGCCCACCAATAATTAAAGATAAGAAGCTTATCTTAATGAATGCAAAAAATCCTTACGTAATCGAGTATGTAAATGTCACACTGTGATTAAATATATTATAGTTTCTGCTTACATAACCAAGTACGTAAATGCCACACTATGATTAAATACATAATTGGAGCGAGGCCCTTTGCTTTTGGACTTGTCTACTTTGACCCGTTTTACCTCACTCGCCAATAATTAAAGAATAAGAAGCTTATCTTAATGAATGCCAAAAATCCTTACGTAATCAAGCACGTAAATGTCACACTGTGATTAAATACATTATAACTTTCTGCTTACATAACCAAGTACGTAAATGCCACGCTATGATTAAAAACACTAACTAGAGTTTTCTGCTTACACAACCAAGTACGTAAACGTTCCAGTACAATTAATTACACTAAAGTTTATGTCTTCCCGGAGAAAGCAACGGTAAAAGTCTTGGTATTATAAAATAATAATTAATAGACATATTTTATAAATGATGTGATAAGTAAAGTCAACCGTTTAACAAATTCGTGAAACATGTTTTTATCGAAGTTCAATCAGATTATATATATATATATATATATATATATATATATATATATATATATATATTCAAATTTCGATATGATCCGATGGGATTGAGTTAATGAGACGGATTCTGGTTAAAGAAAAGATAACGATGAGACCGAGAGGGATGATTTTGTCACATGAATTTTAAGTGGAGATCGTGAAAGATGCCACTTTTGCACGCATTATGCGATGATTCATATCTCAAGTGAATTCATATTGTTCACGTGGGTGATTGTTCATCAGATATAGATCCCACGACTTGGCAGGTCCACCCACACCTGACAACGTATTGTGGTCTCCCCTCTATATTTGTCTTATTTGTTTGTCGCATTTTTATCTAAATTTCTTAAGTCTCAAATTACATTCATTTTAATGATAAAATCCCTACTACACGGCTTCTGTAAACAAGTGATGGATGGAACTTAAACGAACGTAATTTAAAAGGTAAAAGACCTACCTAGGCGATCGAAAAGTTGTAGCACTAAACTAAGTGTCTTACAAAAAAGAATCTGAGATTATTAGCGTAGTTTCTTGATGATGACTGATTAGTTGTCTTCAGTATGTTAATCGTATGGAAGCTATGTTTTCTAATTTTGTGGGATTATCTGGCCAGTCTAAGTTCGGCTCAACGCATAATAAAATTTTTCTAGAAATGCAGCCAATTTCTACGTCTTTAATGCACGGGGAGAAATCAAGATATGGATTTTAATTCGGGGGGGAAATAGAATTCCTCAAAAAAATGAGTAGAATTGTATTGCCTAACTAAATTATTATTAAGATTTTATATCCATATTTATATAGTCACAAGTAGTTTCACAATCCTAGATCCACCACAAGATTGGGATATTTGCAAAAAAAAATTAAATTTTTTAAGAGTTTTTAATGATGCAACTTATGGTTTGTTTGGTGTTTATTATCCTATTACACATTTGTTTTTAATAAAGTGTGTTAATATTGCTATTTCTTTTTAAGAATATGAAAAAAAATGATCAATTAGCTCCAACTATTATAGCAATGTGAGGAAAATGGCTGCTTTATTATACCAAAGTTCTTCTTATTTATTTGGTTGTTTTTGTTTTTGATCCACGTATGAAATTAGATGGTTTAGATGATTATTTGAATAGTTATTATGAATGTCTACATTTGAATGAAACAGTAAATGTTAGAATTATACAAGCAGCGATTAAAGGCGCAATAGTAGAATTGTATAGTAATTTTGTAGTACATATGGTTTAAGTAATAATGGATATTCCCAACCTAGTGATGTACAAAGAGGGGAGTATAATAAAATTAGTAGATGGTATAAAATGCTGATAAGTAAGCAAAAAAGACAAAAGAGTTCTACAAGTAATATTTCTGAAATAAAGACATATTTAACCATTTCTTTTGAGTTTGGTGAATCCGAAGGCACATATTTTTCAATTTTAGTGTGGTGAAAGAGGTGTTCAACTCAATTCCCAACTCTCGCTCTCATTGCAAGACAGATTTTAGCAACTCCTCGTTCAACAATTGCAGCTGAACAAGCATTTAGTGTTGGAAGATTAATTTTGGATAACCGATATTTAAGACTACATCCAGATTCGATGGAGGCTCAAGCTTTTCACGATGATTGGACAAGGCTCAATTTTGATAACAAGAAATGGATTGCAACGCAGAAGCCGAATTCTTCAATGACGATGATGATGGAAGTACCACCACCACGACTACCGGAATGGGTAGCGACAATTGATGATGAGGTAAGTTGGGGTTATCAAAGGTAAAAAAAATACATAGGCTTTAATTTTTCTATCCCTAAAAAGATTTGTAGGCGCTTAATGATAATTCATTAAGTTCAAGCCCTTCCCCCTCCCTTTTTTCCCCTCGTATTTGATTACAATGTACAATTTGATAATAATTTATATTTGATAATTTTTTTATTTTTTATTTCATAATTTATTATTTAAAAATTAAATATAAAAATCGAAATCGAAATCGAAACCGAAACCAGCCCTTGAATTGGCTCGGAACCACCGGTTTTGAAGCTGGAACCGGATCGCACCTTAAGGGGCCAATTCCCGTTCAAGGGCGGCCACAAATCGGAACCGCCGGTTCCAAATCGAGCCACCTCTACATAAAATTGAATTAACACAATTGCAATAAATTTAGCACTTTATTAATAATTTTCCCTTAGTACAACTCTTCAATATATTTTATATTCTCGTGTCACGATCACATGGTATCACCTTTAGCTAAAAAACTGTTTTTGGATAGGAGTTGCACAGTTGTTTATCATTGTATGCTTATGCTCAAATGTGTTAAAGTGGGTAAATATAAAAGGGAGATTAGTCCATTGAAAGTCTTAAAACTTGTAACGAAAGTGCAGTTAAATTCTAAAACTTGTCATGAAATTGTAATTAAGCCACAAAATTTTCAAAAAGTGCAAACAAGTTCTTAAACTTGTCAAATTGGTCCAATCAAGTCCTTCTGTTGCTTGTATTTTTTTAAAATTTTGGGACTTGATCGCACTTTCTTGATAAGTTGTCTACTTAATTATACTTTTCGAAAGTTTTAAGACTCAATTACACTTTTTGACCATTTTTAGGACTTGATTGTACTAACCTGAAAATTTTCGGACTCGACTACACTTTCGCGATAAACTTTAGGACTTCAACTATATTTATTCCTATAAAAACTGAATGAATTCCTATTGGGCTAATTTCATACAAGACTCCAAGTCTCCCAAAGTGCCAACATATAATTTCATCGGGCCAGCCAACTAGTTTGGATCAAGGCCCATGTATTCGATCACCTTCATTCATTGGAAGATCCATAAGTTGTTAGCCCACGGAAATACCAAGCATGTCTTACATTTCGTCAACCATTCTTGTGTTTCTATGTACTAAAAAAAAATGTCTGAAATACTAAACAAAATCACCATCACTAAAAACTAATTACATACGAAAATCATTAAACTCAATTTTGTTCTATCGAGTAAAAAAGTAATGGATCTAGTCGTATAGGAGACGGAAATAACCGTCACCCAATCCAAGTCACGGTACGCTCGATGTGTTCGATTTTGTAATTTCTCTTACAGGACTTATAGTTACTCCCTAAACAAAAACAAAAGAATTGCTTCCTGGAATTCCAAATTTGCTCACAGAACACCTGTCACATAATTATCCACCAGTGAGTTTTTATTTTTATTTTTATTTTTATTTTTATTTTTATTTTTATTTTTATTTTCGGGTAATTTAAGCTATGAAATCACCTTATTCTTCCACCCAATGAGACCGGCTTATCAAAATCCATCAATGCAAATTGATTCATCTGGCGGCCCTACGCGTTTTGGTGGGAGGAGGGGAAAGATGAATGAACCGCGTATGCGCTCACTAGTCTTCGAGGCGTTAAATGACATCCAGATGCGTACCAGGGGCCGTACACTGACCTCTTTAAGAAGAGATCGTCACGAGATGGGTCGACCCGTCACCATGGGTCCGCCGGAGTGCCACGCTTCGGGCACGAGCTTGACCCGGAGTTTGATTTCCGGACGGAAGGCTCGAATGGCTATCCCCATCAAAAATCAGTCTCCTACCTTTTCTTGATTCAAAAGAAATTCTCGTTCGTTTCGAAATGGGATATACATCTCGAAACTTTATAGCGTGCAGCCACCGTGATGTGGTCATGAGACTAGGCGATGGTTGCAATGACAAGGTACGGTCAGTCGCTGGCTCGCGCTCTCTCTCTCTCTCCCTCTCTAAAGAAAATAAAAGGACCATTTTGAAAAGAAAAACATGAGGGTGCTTTTGAATTTCGAACAAGAACATATGGACCATCAAGGTCATCATTCCTCAAATCAAGTGAAGATCATTTTCGAAAGTAACAACCAATACTAGGTCGCACCATTTACCGGGCTAAGAACTCATCTAGTTTGGTGAAAATATAGCTAATGCTTTATCGGCTAAACTTCGGCGGAGATAGGTTGAGTGATTAAATAACTTGATTGGACCCGGTAGATTCTATATTCAAATTAATGCACATGGATCAGATAATTTGCGTACTTCTACAAAGGATAATCGAAACACAAGGGTTCAACCACTATACATTATGATAACAATAATAATAATAATGATAATAATAATAATAGTAGTGGTAATATTCGACCAAAAAAATAGTGGTAATAATAATAATAATCCCGATTAATGTCCTCATCTATTTCCGGGGTCTAAAACTTTTGACCACACGTACATAGAAAACGCCACGGTCAACGCAAAAGACTCCTTGAACATTTTGAATCATACCACACACGCGTTACTTTTTTCAGACAATCATTCACAATTTATGGACAAAAGTTGCCGCATTATCCACCTAACATTATGCAAAAAATTTCACCATTAACCGTTAATACAACCTTAAAAGTAAAACAAAAAGCCAAGCATTCCTACACTAATCTCGTCATGCAATTTGATGGGCCCCATTAAATCCACTCAAGAAATAGATCCCCATCGACGCTCCCATCATACCCCCCCAAATACCCCCACCACCCATAGCTATATCCCTCTGTGCTCCACTATATATCTTTTCCCTTCATCTTCAACCACCAAAAAAAAAAAAACCCTAAATTTTCTTCAATAGTCTTAGATAGTGCATCAAGAACCAAAGTCTCCTCACAAATTCAAAATAATAATAATAATAATAAATTGATAAAGATAATAAAGAAAAGCCGTGTGTTAATATGCTAGCACACCATTTATTGATAGTGACCATATTTTGCTAAACCTTCAAAGGCCAGAGTAGTAGCACCACAGATGAAACTGATCTCAGCCACGCTGCTTACATAACAAAACAGCATCCAAAATGATCGCGTACGTAACATATATTGTAGCATATATAGAGAGAGTCATACTAGGTAACCTCTCTCTTACACATTTCTTACCTCGCTCATTTTTAACAATAAGCGATACATTTGTTCTTGCAGTCCACCGTGCAGCCGCCGCCGCCGCCTCCGGAGCCATATCCCTTCCCAGAGTGGCTGTAGGAGGTGAAGCACTTGGCCGGGCACGTCAGCTTCTTCTTGTAGCACGGCCCCTTGTCCTTGCACACCACGGTGGGCCTGATCACGCCTCCCTTGGAGTACCCCCCGCCGGGCCCTCCGTAGCCAGCCCCGTACCCGCCGCCGACCCCGGTGCCCCACCCCTTCCCGAGCCCGGGAATGTCACCGAACCCGCTTCCAGGCCCGAAGAACCCGCCGGTCCCGTCGTCACTCCCGTCCCCCTTCCCCCTGGAGGACTTGCGATCCGATCCGGACGAGCCGGGCCGGGCCGAGGCGAGGGAGATGGTTGAGATGAGTAGCAAGGAGATGGCTAGGAGGGGGAGAGCGGCGGCGGCGGCGGTGGTGGTGGTGGTTTTGTTCTTCATGGTTGTGAGAGTTTTTTAGGAGTGTGGGATTGGTGTGGAATTCGATGAGAGGAAGTAGTGATTCGCTTTGAGGGACTCTTTAAGTGGGGGCAAATGGTGGAGGATGGAGGAGAAAAAGGAGAAGAGCATTAATGGTGGCTGAGTGTTAGAAGACAGTTGAGGGGACCGGCATTGACGAAAGGGTAGGTTGAGCACACTTATTAACTTCATTTACTTACGTTACATGCACAAGCGGTATACACCGTGCAAATTAATTATACAGTTAATTGATTTTAGATATTTGTCTTATTTAACTTTATTATATATGGGTGTGCTGTTTTCCAGGAGATATTTATTTTATGAACTTAGAGACTCCGTCTATTTTACGAAAAATAAATGATCTGGAAACGTTTTCCTAAAAATGATCGGTTGTATTATAAAAATGAATAAACGAAAGATATTTTTATCGTTCATGAAAATGTTTAGGTTCTAGTTTACGACGACGGTGGTAAAATGATGTGATTCACGATGTAATATAATGGTGGTCATGATCATTTGTATGTGTACGATCCTTGTTAAAATGTATGTAAACTTATATGTGTACATTTCTCACTCCTAGAACATAGTCGACAAATCTATAATGACGTTAAAAATAATAGCAGGTTATGATCATGAAATAAGTCCTAAACCTTTTTTTTTTTAAGTAAAGTTTATTTAAATTATATATCTTGTGTATAGGATTTAATCGGTCATAAATCTTTCGTTTGTAGCAAAAAAGTCTTAAATTCGTTTCGAAAAGAGTGCAATCAAGTCCGTTCACCGAAAATTGTCTATCTAATCTACATCGTAGGCCCTGAAGGGGCGCCGCAAATGATGAATGGAAGAAATGTCGATTGGAAGGACACGTAAGCTTCTATTTTAAAATGTATTTTAAACAAAAAAAAAAAGGTCAGACTTGATTGAATCCCTGTACACACTTAGGCCCTTTTGGTGCAACTTTCCTCTTCTTTTTTTCAACACATGACTCTTTACCAAAAAGGAGGAACCTTAATTGAATGGCTTAACTTATATATTTATCCGTAGGAAGAGGTTCCTCATTTTTTAGAAGTCGGAACCTATCCCGCATGTATTATCCATGTCACATGTGTCGGGATCGTTTCCGGGGTCATTGCGGCTTTCACCTATATTCTTAATAGAATTATTATAGTGAATTATCGTCTTTAATGACTATCATTCACTGCTACAATTCACTAATCATAACTTATATTTAGACGTAAGAATAAATCTAAAATAGTAACAAAATAAAAGTCTCGGTTTAGACTAGTGGTTTCGGATGACATATTTATCATCGGACGTTATGGAATAGCGTAGGATTGCACGAAAAGATATCCTAAGAAAAATACAAAAAAATGTGTTATAGGTTACATTACGGGTTCCGGATTTTGCAAATTTTAGAAATTAAAACCTACCCCGCATATTTTGTAATCCGAAATCGGATAGATTTTTCTCCTATCCGATTTCGGGTTCTACCCCGAAACCATGTTAGCCCCTAATCATAGTAGCATCGTGTCAAATTTTGTTCTACTGTGAGCACGATTCTTAACATACTCCGGAAATCCAAACACAACACAATTATTTAATGGATTACATGACAAATTACATTTAACATGTTTAAGACATAATCTCCTACATACACGTGCAACTGTTTGACTAGACGTATCCCGACTAGGCATAGCTCGATAGTTGCATTAAGTATTTTGCCGCCCCTACTTGCGTTTCTTCTTAGGGCGCGTTCGTTTCACTACAAAATTTCACGTAAAGAAAATTGTTTTTTCATGAAGATCATTTTCAAGGATCATGATTAGTTTTCATCTGTTTTGTAGTTCTAAGAAAGTAATTTCATTCTTGTTGGAAGACTGAACTTGTTATTTTCAATTCATAGAAAAAAATTCTATAAATCGATTAATTTTCCGTCATCTAAAAATCTCGAAAAGTTGGAAAATATTTTTTCGAAAACGATTTTCCTGTTCTACCCTTAATAACTCTTCTCCATTCAAGACATATCACCTGAAATCGAAGTGCATTTGACACCTACCTCAGAAGTATCTTGCTTCCTTGTCACGTACATGGGACCTTCAATTGATCATGACAAAATAGTTACGCATATTTGGAGAGTCCTTGTTAACGCGCAAGGACATCCGTTATACATACCGATAAGAAATTGTGCAATTTTCAAATTGATGATCACACGTAGTAAAACAAAACACAAAAAAAGGAAATATGTACTCCATTTATTTAGCAAAAATGAATGATTTTAAAATTATTTTTCCTAAAACTAATCTCTTGTATTGCTTAAACTAATTAGTTAATGAAAAATATTTGAAACTATCGTCAATGATTTATGTCCAAATATCATCGTGGACGATGATAACATTTTTCGTTTATCCATTTCCGTAAGAGACATAAGAGATCATTTATCAAAATTTTCGTGGATGACGAAATTTTTTTTCGTTCATTCAATTTTGTAAGAGATAAAAGAGATCGTTTATCTTCTAAATCATTCGTTTTCCGCAAAATAGATAGAGCATAAAAATCCATAAGTTTTTTTTTTCTTGATTCCATTGATTAATATAAGGGCACAGCAGGCAGGATATTCTTTAGCAGTTTTTATTGTTCAGTGAAAAAATCATTATCAATCTAAAATTATGGTTTACTTAAGTTAATCATAGGTAATGCGCTCATACCCTAGAGCTTAGACAAGCAAAAATATAAACTATTATGAATTCAACTATTATATTAGGTTACGCCTGGGTCACGAAAAATGAATGACTTGACAAATATGTTCTTAAAAAAAATTATTTTATTTCTCTTGAAATAATTAATTAATGAAAGATGTTTTCATCATCATTAACAACTTATATCTAAGTATTTTTCGTTTATTTATTTTTGTTAGCAATATCGATGATTATTTAAAAAAGAATTTAAATTACTTATTTTTTCGCGAAACAAATGTAACTTCAAAGGTCAACCGTCTGCATCCAATAATCGAAGTGGGTCTCTTCAATTCACATTCGGGAGCAATAAAGGCTTTCATTTGACTTAGGAGATGGTCGTTGAGAGCTGGGGTTGGACGGCCCAGTTGATTAATGAAAGCCCTATCCAACGTGTCTGAAACATTAATTGCATCAAATTAATTTTTGCACGTTTCCATCACCAACAGGCAACAGGTGTTTATCAAGTTATGCTCGTTGATTTGAGTTTTTCCTTTGTTCAAACTTCAAACAGGACAAATTGGACAAATTATTGACTGCTTCGAAAGTACACTCTCGTCCGCTCATCTTGGGTTATAGATTCATATGGAGCTTGCTTCATTTGTGACATGGAGAAAGTTCAAGCTAAGGTGCGCGTGCGAGGGTGTTCGGCGAAAAAAAATCTCGACATTAAGGACGAGATGTAATGCGGAGCGGTTAATATGTCTTAATTTGCTCATACTTTATTGGTGACGGCTCCCTTTTAACGATCTCACCGGTTGCTCCCAACAATTTATTTCATAAGCATCAAATGATTTCCCAACCTTCTTCATATTTTATGTGTCATAACCGAAACCGATGTGAACAATTGCTCTTAATATCATATATTATGAAAATTACATAAATCATTGACATGAATGCCGAATATTTTGTGTGTCGTAACCGAAACTGATGTGAACAATTTTTATGTATTTTTTTTTTATTCCGAGTTTTACTTATTTTTTCCTTTTTCTTTTTTTTTTCACTGATATGGACAAGCGAGAGGGCCCCCCGGCCCTGGCTTGTGGCCAACAAGGGGAATTGGAAAAATGAAATACAAAAAAGTCATTAAAAATCTAAAACCAAATTAGCACAACTTTGACCAAAAAAAAATTAACACAATTGAAGATTTGATCGAATTAACTTCCGTACAATAAAATTAATTTTCTGACCGTAAATTATCTTTTCCATATTTGTAAACCAAACACACGAAATTCACAAAACCATTTCCCGGAAACATTTTACATCGAAACAAACACACTAGTAAGTGGTTTATAAGTTCCGATAAAAAAAGAAATGGTTTATAAGTTGCAATTTTGAATGGTTGGTTTGTGCAGCGCCGGTTTAAACCAGTACACCAGTAAAGCCTACTTGTGGGGAACTCTCTCGCACTGTAATAACAACTTCAATCTCAATGTATGGTTTGCAAAACAACAAAGCTCTACCTTACTCTGATTACAGCATGTAATTTCAGTAATGATTTCTCGAGTCAAGCGAAAATGCACAATCTTGCTTTCTACAAAGCATCACGAACCACAAAGGGCAATCCACAGAAACAAGTATGAACACGAGTGAAACCAGCCGACTCATCGTGCTTTCGGGGTTCTGCCTTACAATGCCGCTCTCATAGCACCTCTCGCAGCATCGCGCTTCATCTCATTGGCTTTACCGCTTCCCCGGAAGTACATATATACTTGCTGCAACCGAAGGGTCAATGAAAAATTTGAGCGACTTTGATGAAAGCTTTAAATGAAGTCCAGCACGTGGCAACAGATGCATTTAATAGGTTTTATGGCACAGAGAAAGGAGAAAGAAAGGACCTGAATAACCCAGATGCTAAGCACCGTCTCCAAACAGAACAGGCCGAAGCCGATGAAATAGAAGATCTGCAAAAGGATGGAAGTGCATTAGTCCGGTATAACTTCATTGGCAGCTTAATATCGTTAATCTAAGCGAAAAGGTAGGCAGACATTCATAGTGCTCCGAGACAAATTCGTATATGAAATAAATGGGAGACCTTACCGCAACTATGGCAGCTTGGTTTGTAAGATCAATTGCTGCCAATATGCCCCTGTTAGAAAATGCAAGGTCAGCAATTCGCCAGAAAGCATATAGTTGTGCACTCACTAGTTTTACCCCATAAGCCTAGTATGATGAACGCTTATTAAAGTATAAGCAAATTAGTAATTTAGCCAAAAATCTTCCCAAAAAAGGGAAATAAAGCTAAGAAACAGGTTAAAAAAGTGACTCTATTCCCAGACCGAGCCAACGTTCGAAAAATATTTTGCTGTGGCCTAAGACCTTAACAGCATCCACAGTTTACCAAGTGAAAACTAAAATCATCACAATGAAGTTGGGAAATGAATCATAGATCATAGTGGCTGGCTTACGCGAGAGATTTTCCTTTGAATATTATTGGGGGAGCAACAGCAGCAAGGACGCAAAATCCTATATGGAACTGCAGGTGCAAGGACAAAAAAATTTGATCAGAGCAAGAAATATTGTAAAATAACAAACTGCGTTGCGAGTCTGGCTAACTTACCAAGTAAAACAGGAAAAACCAGCCAAACTTTATAGCACTATCAGTCCTGCAAAGAATTATGCAAATAACATGTCACATAAAGAAACATGAATTAGTCAAACGAACTTCACATGACTATTCCCATCAATGACTGAACCAACTGGTTCAAGGATAAGCAATTGGCCAACTTGACAATTGAACACGGGAGTGATTATCAGCACAAAATAGTCAAACCTCACATTCTATTATCTGAGATCATTGCAAAGAAAGGGAGAAATAACAGAATTTACTATATTTGGGCGAAAATGGGGCATAAAATAAACCTATCTAGGAGCAGCGGAATGAAATACCTAAATGCACGGTAAAGTGGGCGATACCACAGAAAGTAACCACCTGGAACTCCCGAGATGAAGTAGATGATTGCAAGGAACCAGATTTTAACACCTAAGAAAAGAGCCAAGAACTCGGATAAGGGGAAATCTCACAAATTGACTGCCCCAACATGTGCATGAAGCAGAATAAACTATCGTCACTGCAAACTAACCTTGCCCCTTAATCCAAGCTGTTGTCACGGCTATTATGTTCCAAAACAGACATAGCACTATTCCTGCATAGTATAAATTTGAATTATTTTGGTGCACGTACTGAAGCATACTTGTGTTTAACTAAACTATCAGAAAAGATAACTACAAGAATCACTCAAGTGGTTTTCAAACACATGTAACAACTTAATATCTTAAAGAAGCAAGAGACAATCAGGCAATGCAGAAATGGTCTCATTAACCCTATAAGTTTGGGTTACTAGTTAAGGAACAGACACCTGAGCAAGGATCATAACACCAAACAAGTATAATTCCCATGAAAAAAACCAAATGCAAAAACTACCATAATGATCCATATGATTACTTTGATATTTCAAAGGCTCGAGATTTACCTGGAAGTCAAATTTCAAACTCTAGAAAAAGAACAAAGTAAAAAGTAGAATGTTAAACCTATGGCTTGGAGATATTTACTGTTAAATTTACAAGTCATTGTGAATAACAAAACAAAAGTCAAATCACCAAAAGAAACTAAAGCCAAAAACTTCAACCATAATGAAAAGCTTCAGCTACGCCAAACAGCCAGTTAAAATGGTACAGATGGCAGCTCATAAAACAACGTGCAAAACTTGATTAATTAGGGTTTTGACAATGACATCCCACATCCACAAGGATACTGGATTCACTGTTAGCCTGTTCTTATGTCAAAAGTTGCTGAGAAAAAACTAGTGTGCACAGTGCACACACAACACTCGGCCGTCCCCTGCCTTCTCTTTCAGATCCCACATCCACAAGGATACTGGATTCTGTGTTAACCTCTTCTTGTGTCAAAATTTGCTAACTAGTAAAACCACCCTTCCACCCCCCACCCCTCCTTTTCTTTCTCCTTTCACATCCGCTGAGCCCACAAAGAAGTTGTTCACTAGGTAACCTTAGCTTTGGCAGTGCTTCATGCACACTCTTTTTAATCCTAACATGCACCACAAGATGGAAGGGAAATAGACTCACTATGGCAAATAACAAACTTTCGTTGACTCCAGCTGGTAATCGAACAGATGATAGACAAGATCCAATCATAAAACTCGGCAACAAAAAGGCAACGATATCTTATATATGATCATTTTCCAAAAACTTAGTATTTCACAGTCCAAAAGTGCAGGACAAGCCTACTAGCAGTCAAATGTTATAGAAAATATCTTGTCATCTCAAGAGGAGAATTTAATCAACTTTCACATGCCTAGATATGTTGTGAATGCAACATATTGTAGCCTCTGAAGATGAATCGGAATTTCATTTGCAATGTCGTGGTGGATGATGGGGAGAAACGGGGGCCAATTCTTCTCCTCAAGAACAATACCAGCTGCAAAGAGAATGCAATTCACATAACCATGTCAGATGAAGAAAATAGCTCAAATGACATTATTCATTGCTTAGAGCAAATGAGGTGAGCAACATCTTGAATATCATACAGAATATGCCAACGGTTTTATCTGAACGTGATAAGATACCCCTTGATAACCCACAGGCCATCAGATGGAGAAACAACTAACAATTTTCCAAAGGAAATAGTAACACACGTGTGAGTTACAGTGAGAACTAAATATACAAATTCCCCAAAGAAATAGAACCAGTGCTCCATAACTCAATTACCTCGAGCTGCAGCTTCTTCTCTCCGTCGAACTTCCTGCAAGCACCAGAAGCAAAAGAAACACCACATCAAGAGGGTCACTACACCAGTGAGTACAACGCCTGTTATGTATGAACTAAGAGTCTAAGATTTCCAAACCCATGGTACACACTCTTCTTCTGAAGCAGAAAATTCATGAGACAACTATCACTAGTCACCGTTTTATTGCAAGTTAGCAGTGGATCCTCTCATTTTTCTCTCATTGTTTTATCTTACAAGTTGATCCTATATCTTCTGTAGATGGCAATCCAAAGAAAGAAGTGTTCATGCTGGAAACTAGAAGTGCAATAACCTGTTCCCTTCTCTTCAGTTCAGCCTCCTTAGCTTGAAGCTCCTTCTCCTTCCTTTTCAAATCCTATATTGAGGATTAATGACCGATAAGATGCCCAGAAAATAACTTCGAAATAAAGAAAGAACAAATAAAAACGCACATTTAAATTATATGACCAACCTGATAACCTGATCCTGCTGTGTCAAGAGGAATATCAATTGTTGCACCACGATCATAAAAGTCGGCAGGTTCTGGGGGAAGTGGCGAAAGCCTTGAGTTCGAAGCTGGTGGTACACCCCCAGTACTCTGGCAAAAGACCCATAATGTGAGGAACAGATAAAAGAAAAGGACAAGCATGCAGCTAGAGCAAGATATTGCACCCCAGCACCGTGATACAAACCCAGAGAGAGTAAATAAAATCCAGTAGTCGCTTCTGGGTAAAGATGTGCGCGATGCATGACAGAACAAATGCCAGAACAATCATCAGAAAATGGATGAGATAATCCCAGCAAGCGGAATCCCAAACTCCATGAACAATGACCAGATTTTATATTCAAAAATCAAATACATAAAGGAACTAGCTGAAGCTATTATCACCCACCGAACGTCAAGTATCCACTTGGAAAAGATCATCTTGTAAAATTGAACGAAAAAATCCTGAACTACCCAATTGAGCTACAAATCGCAGAGAGCATAATACAGTAAAGATCATTTCTTTTTTCGACCAAAAAAAAAAAATACCTTAAAGACAAAAAAGTTAGCATTTACCGTGTAAAACGCACCCCCACCATAGTTTGAGGAAGCTTTGGTCCTGACAGCTGGGTCCTGATAGTCAAAGTCAATTAAGAACAATCTGATGCAACAAGTAGCACAAACAAAAGAAAAATTGAAAGAATTCTTATGCAGATCTAATCAATCAACTAATCACAACAAAAATTCAAGTATGAATCCTTCCAACTATCCAGAGCAACTCCATATCCCCTTAATTCAACTCGAAAAAGTTAGGTCCGCCAGCAAACTGAGATCAGAAACCTCAATTCTCACTCATCCGTGCCCATATCAGTCCTCAACTACCAAATTGCATAACAAACGATGCTCCAAAATCCGAAACGGCAACTGGGACGCACTCGAATCGCAGGAAGATCCGCGGAGGAGGAACTTACAGAGAAAGGGTTGACTTCTTCTTCGTCGAAGGGGTTCTTATCGTACCGACCGGCCATCGTACCAAGATGCTTCGTCTCAGCTCTGCAACCACAGCGACAGAGAGAGACAGAAAAAGATAAGTATGAAGAACCGCCGATGGAATCGAAGGACGAAACAGGGGAAGGAGAGAGAAAATTGCTTACCGGAGAAGGAATTCAAATGCTCCGAACTGTGAAAAGCTCGAGCCTTTCCTCGAAAGTTAAACGCTTCTAGAGAGAGAGAGGGGGCTGTTGAATTTCTAGAGATAGAGGACTCGTCTTCGGTCAGCTCGCAGACAATCTACATACGCTTTGAAAATGTTAGAGAGAGAGAGAGAGAGAGAGAGAGAGAGAAGGCATTTTTCCTTCCTACATGATAGCTTTGTGTCGTTTGTGTGTGAAAGACAAATGTGTCCTAACTTTTTTTTCCTATTTTTTTTAGAAAATTCCTAGTTATGTAATAAGAAGTTGATAAATTAAAATTTGTCACATTAGTTTACTAATCAACGTCATGCATCCACTATAGTGTATAGCTGGTATTGATCCAAACATAATTACAAAAAAATTACAAAATTTTTGACGTACAATTCATGCTCACTCAAGAAATTAGAAAAATTATACAAGTGAAATTTTAGAAAGTTAACGAGCATAATGTAGATCAGCACGCCTATGAAGTGTGTACTTCTGGTGTCATTATATTCAAATCAATACTATCTAATGTTTGCTCTAGAATCGGGAAAATTATATGATCACATTGTCAAAAAGCGAACAAGCAAAATGTACGTCTTAAATTAGAATATAATTATTATTTCAATACAACCACTATAAATGACACGTATTTATGAGAGATCTAGCCCTAATTTGGCACATCCTTAGTCTTTTTTTTATTACACAATTTGATTTTAGCAAAACTCTAATTGACTTGTTGACACGTTAATGAGCCCCAAGCATTGCATGGACCAATCAACTATGCCCAATTCATCGTTTAATGAGGAAACAACATTAGTTCAGGTGATTATCTTAGTAGGACCTGCATATTTCTCGTGTAATTTACAAGTGAGTGCATATATCCCAAAATTTCAATTGGCATATCAAGAAACAATTTTCTGAAAATACGGTCATACCAAGGAAGGGAGATTTCTCTCCTACATGGGCCCGTTTTATATACAAGAGCAATAGACTCCACAGATGCGTTCTTCATTTCAAAAGTGTCGGTACCTGCACTCCCCGCACCCCTAATTGCCAATCATATCTTTTTTTTTTCTTCCTTGATGACGGGAAATACCCTCTATTTGTTTTATATCCGAGGGATCCGAGGTCCGACAAGGCCTCATATGAAGCATTTTAAGGACTTATTTAGGTCCCAAGAGATTGGAAATGTGTCTGCCATTAGAATGTTACTTCGTTGGAGCTTGCTTAAAAAAAGAAAAAAGAGAGAGAGACCTCATGAACTGTCCATCAATCTCACCTAACACATAAGAGAGGGAGAGCTAATCCATAGGTAATTAATTATCCTATATATGTTTATGTAATTAATTTTCTCCTTAGTACCTACTTTTTCAGAGTGGTCAATTTTTTTTTTTTTTTGGGCTTTGTGATGTATGTTCTCTTGGAGTTGTTTCCTATGGGCCCCACTTCTAGACGCAATTGTAGAAATTAATTATCATTTTTATAAAAAATGAAAATAAAAAAAAAATTGTCATGATAATGAAAAAATAAAATTTTGCTTGTGGGGAAGGAACGGAACGGAACGACGCCCTTCGCTTTTGACCTGTCTTTCGGAAAGTTCAACAGGGTCGCAAATCATTTTTTAAAATCTGATTTTTGGGGGAGGATGTTTGTTGACCACCGGAACTTTCGATGTCCTCTTAGGTTTTCACTATTGGGGCACGCGGCTCTTTGCTCTTTTTTCACTACAGGTATCTCAACTTTTAGGTCGATAAAATCCAGGGGAGTTACCAAAAGAAAAAGAAAAAGTTCTAAATTTGTCTCATACTGATCTTTTTATTTGGCAATGATTTGCCAACATAGCCTTTTTCGGCCAAAATTAACCGGAAATCGGCGACGTGGACCCAATTGTCCTAAATGGCATAACCGACGCCGATAATTGAGATTTTTGCATTTTTAAAATATTTTTTTATTTTTTCTTCTTCTTTTTTCCATTGTGACTGAAATTAATTTGGGATAAAAATGATGTTGATGTTTTTCATTGTGATTGAAACTCACCTAAGCCCTCATTAGCCCCGAGAGTGCAAGTCCCTACCAAATGCGGGCGAGAGCCGCCTCCCAAGCGGCTGGCAAGACCGTGATGGCCTATCCCTCACGAGGTGGCCGCGAGATTGCCAACCACATTGAAAAAGAAAAAGAAAGGTAAAAATCATATATATATATATATATATATATATATATGCAGGTATAAATTTTAAAAAAAATTGAAAAAATTGTCCATATCAGCACTAATCTTTGCCTCGTAGGACTTTTGATGTCCACATTAGCGATTTTCAGCCCAAATTAGCCGAAAAGATTTTTGATGTCCACATTAGCGATTTTCAGCCCAAATTAGCCAAAAAAATTTTCAAACCAAATTAGCCAAAAAAAATTTCAAAAGATTTATGACTAAATTGGCATTCACAAAATAAAATAAAAAATTTATTATTCATACAATAAGTTTATGACTTTGGTGGTAATTTTCTCCATCTCTACATATGCACGGATCATTACGCCTACTCTATTTAAATGAGGTTCTAACCAAGAACGGTAGCCACGATCCTGAATCTGTTTTGAATGAGTGGACACTTTGATTCGAACGCGGAATCCACCACATCTAGATCGAGTGTTTATCCACTTAGCCAACTTCATATCTATTACCCTAGCCAGACTCCACGACGGATATAAACATCAATTAAAGGCAAGCCATCCATGCCAAAATCAGAGGATTGATAAAGAATCGCTTCCAGCTCGATTTTAGGGAAATAGGATCGAGTCGATAACGCAAATGCCTAGACGCTCTTGTCGGCTTAGCCAATCCCGTGTCGGCTCGCCCGTAAGCTCATGTGGTTTTAGCTCACTACATGTTTCTTTCTCGGATTGTAGTAGTTTGTCCTAGTAGCATCGTTGACATTGTTGGGATACCATAGGAAAACCCCGACCAACTGTAAATTTTTTTCCGAATATTTTTGTGAAAAGCTATTGTTATTTACAACAAAAATCAAGGAGGTCAAACAATGCGAGGTCACCGTATATGACAACAGACAGCTAAGTTTGCGCTCCGTACTTTTGTCCGGATAGAAATCGAAAGGCAGCAGTAGACCCATTTCAAATCAATAGAACCCATCTCTCTCCAAGAGACTTCTTCTCCATTCCTCGTTTTTTTTTTTTTTTTAAATTTCAAAATTTGAACAAGCTGAGACAATTAGCTTGTTCAAATTGGAAAGACGTTAGTCAAGCTCAAAGGCAATAAGAATTGTGTATGATATATAGTCCACCATACGTCTTTGAATTTGACGTTTTATTTTAATATCATCGCCAATAATCTCTAAATTCTTGCTCGGTATTCAACTCCATTCCCCAAACTTTGTTCTGGTTGAACTTTTTGAATTGGGTTCGACATCATACTTTCATTTACTAGACTAACAAAAATTGTTGATGTGACAAATAAAACATCATTAATCATTAAGTGTCCGAATTTGCGTTTGGCGTGACCAATCAGATGGCCTAGATGCTTCCACGTTGTCCATGGAAGGGGCATATATCACAAAACGAGTCGTATTCTTTTTACCCTTTTTTTCTCCCCGTCTTTCTTCTTCTCCTCCCTAGGCCCGTCGCCATGTAGCCGAGCTCCACCACCTGCCGCCACTTGTCTAGAACACCACCGAGTTTGAGCTGAAAGAAAGAGAGATGACAGGAGAGTATAGGCCTGAGATCGAGCACAAGTCGTGATGGCGGCAATCCACAAGTTGGCATGGCGGTGATGCCGGCAATCCACAAGTTGGCATGGCGCTTCACCGACTAAATGATTACATCAAGCAAAATTTAAAAAAAAAAAATCAGTGAAAAACCTGATAAAAACCGGAATATTACCCATTCTCATAAGGAATGTCCAAGAACAGCTTGTGCAGAACCATTCAATCCCAACCCCAACAAGCATAACAATATTATCCACGCCCACCCACTCGATGAGCAGAACTAATTCGCCCCTTCAGCTTCTTTGGAAGTACCCTTTCTCACTCACAAAACTGGAGTTTTTTCAGACTCGGCCATTCATAATTTAATCACCGACGGTGAGGTGTGCTCCGATGCTCGGGGCACTCTCGACTTTACCAAACTGTGAGTAGCTTAACTCGGGAATAATATCACTGTAACCCGTCAGAGAACAATTGAGGCCTAAACAATGTTAAAGTGGGGAAGTTCTGCATAGCCATTTGATATTTGATCATGCAGAACTAGAGAGTGCTCTCTAATCACAACTCCAGTTGCTTCAATGATCATATGGTATACCCAAGAATATTGGGACGTTCTTACACCAGGGGGACTATGCTGGGCTTGAGAGAGATGTGACGGGCAAAATTTTCACATGGCCAAGGGCCAAAACCGAGCAAGTTGACAAATAATGAATTTAATTGCCAACATCAAATGGCATGCTACATGAACTAAAGTTACAAGTATGTATGAGAGCAGAATTGCGTGAGGATAGCTTGCGCCAAGACGAACCTAACATCCTCAAGCTGCTCCCCGGAGCCATTGGGTTTGAGCATTCATTGGCGATGCCGCCTATGCTTTCTCCGCTTTTCATCTCTTATAAACGTGTCTTTAGGAAATGGGTCAATCCAATCCTTGTCCATCTCTATGGCTTTATTCCACCGCTCTTTAAAGACTTGAAGCTCCCATGTCGATTGTCTCCGAATCTGCTCAGAGACACGGGCAAAGTCCAAATAAGAGTCCAGTGTATTTCTTTCTCCCCTCCCAACTAGAGGCACTTAAAGCATTGCAAGGCTTCTTTTCTTTTTCTTTTTCTTTTTTTTCAATACACCCAAATGGGAATAGCCCTGAAGAAGCAAAGGAACGGGTCTCACCTCTGCTCGCATGTCAACTGATGAAGGGCTGTGTCTCTGCAAGACAAGCAACCAGTAAACTCATCAGACTCGTCACAGAGTGATGAAAATAGCTACTGTCGTGATGTCTATAGCAAAATGAAGTTGTAGATACATGAATATTTACCTTTGTTAACTCTTCTGAATTTGAACCCTGAGCATTGTAAAACGAAGCACATACTTAGCACAAGAAAACAACAATTGAAAGATTATAGAGTAAGTGAACTCAACCGGAAAAAGGCAAGAAGGAAGAAAACCAACCTTTTTCCCAGGAGAACCACCTCCACCTAAAGTTTGTATACCCTTGTGAAATATATACTCGCTATCAATGACTCCTACCTTCTTCGTACGGTCTCCCTGTTCCATAAATTATGACAGTGCCGAAACTTATACACGATATTGCAGATCCACCGAAATGGAGCCAATAAAGTCACTCCACTTCCCTATAATTGAACTTAAATACAACAGATCACACACCAGCAATATTGACATCACGACGAAAGGGAAATATGGGAGGACATATTAGAGCCTGTATACCTTCACAACCCAATCCAACAGGGTTATAGTAGCTGATTCTGCTACAATACAGGTTGCTCCAAACATATTGTCGAGATTAAATCAAGAGGCAAAAAAATTTTATGCCCAAGGTTCAAAAGAAGAATTCGAAAGAAACTGCATGAAAGAAATTTAATTTCTAATAACAAGAAATTCTTTCTGACAATGATATGTTTGTAAGCCCCCAACCGATCCGACTCTACCCTTTAATCATGTCACTACATCTTGACTCGGTGGCTGATAAGAACTTAATTTTCGAAAGGAAACATTTTTACGTTGCACATTGACATTCTCAACCGTCGTGACCCCAGGGCAAAAGTGGGAAAAATGCACGAAAATGATGGAAACCTCCAGAAGCAGCCAAATTTTTTATCATGAAATTTCAGCAAAGATAATATGCCTGATAAATAAGAAATTAGTGCTTTAGTTCACTATTTATATTCAAATTCAGGAAGAGTACCCTAATCAGCTCTTCCACCAATATCTCAAGACCCCCAACTAAGTTATCAACTTTTGCATTAATGATTGAAGAAACAAAAAATAGAGTATCACCTGTGCACAATACCCGAGTTTAATATCCATTCCCCATCCGTGGATTAGATCATTCTGGAAGAGAGTAATCAAAGAGTCATTAATGTTCTAGTAGCATGTGAAAGAAACAGTCCAACAAAGACCTTAAAGTTTTAGCTTTCTAGACCAATGAAGACTCTTAGGAGTTCAAAGGATAATGTTACTGTATTACCTATGCATCAAATTGTTCAAGATCAAAGGCACAGATATGATCATTTTCTGACACATTCATAACAAAAGAAAAGCTAAAGAAACAGAACTAAGCTAGTTTGTGGAAGAGTGATTCACTGTTACTGGAAAAAAGGCATCAATAAAAAGGGAAGGAACGGTAAAGCATTTTCATTGCAGTAACCTAATGGATCTTGAATGAGAACAGTTAAGAGAACATTGAATTTATGGTATAATGCCAGTCTAATTAAACAGAAACGCCAAGGATCCAGTTCACTTTCTCTTTATCGATTATCAAGGAATGGAGGGGCCAATCGACCACCTAGAGATTGAAGGCTTACATACCTAGCTTGTGATGACAACCAAAGGTGCATAAAAGAAACTCAAATATTACCGTAAATGAACAGACTGCATTAGCAATGACATTTTGGGACCAAAAAATGCTTATTGTACATGAAAAGCTGCTTGCAGATTTGGAAAAAGGATCTGAGCGTAGGACTTTGTTGAATGCCTTGTTCAAGGATGAATATTTGCGGATGAAAAATTAAGCTCCATAATCAAGTGAAAGCTCTACTTCTTCTACTGTTATGTCGGTGGGAAATTTCAAAAGGAGAAACTACGATTGAAACATTCACATGCATAAATAAGTAAATATGACTTGTGCTAATGAAGAAGGCGAGAAACATAATAATACCTGCAAAAGATGCCAAGTACAGAACCAAGCAGATCTTGAAAAAACTGGAGCCATTCCCTCTACAAATCTACAGTGAGCCAAAGAATGTGTATTACTGTCAAATTCCCAACAAATAATATCTTAAGACATTGACAATGTGAGCCAAACAAGTGTTCTGACCATCTCTTATTCACGTATAACCAACAAATTATGACATTGACAAAGTGACATTGTTCTACAAAGGCTCCTACAAGAACCCTTGTTCCACCAACACTTGTTTTACTACTGTGCAACAGAATTAGGCCTATGACATTATCCATAAAATCTTGAAGTGAAAGGAAAAGAACAAGGTAAAATAGAATTAACTATCATCCCATGTGACACTTACCCAGTGCAGGGCGGCCCCCAACTGGTATTTGTGCACTTTGTGCTGCCTCTCACATCATATACCCTCCTGCATCATGCATTTGACATTAGTACCTCTAAAACTTCATGCCATAGTAGAATAAGGACCTTACATAATTACATCCCATTCACCTATGAACCTTCTTTGTTCTTGAACGAATTGTTATCCTGTGATGTATATCTGTCGAGTTTGGGTGCAGAGCAGGCTGAGATATTTCCAAGCCTTCTGATTTCACTATTTTCAGGTATCTGGGAGCAGCCCAAAAAAAAGAAAACAATAAAAAATCACAGAACATTGGGAGTATGAGCTAACAAAACAGAGGGAAAAAGCCATATTGGAACTAGAGAACCTTGAGAAACAGACGAGAAAGGGGAGAGAAAATTGCATTGTCTTTTCGTGGAACCCACAGAAAACAAGAAAGGTTTCGGGGTTCTAACAAACTAAACATTCCAAAAGACTATACAACAACAATGGCACTCTTACAAAGTAAAATAAAGTGCCAAGAAGTTTGCGTGGGAAAAAAAAAAACGAGAATGGCATGTTGAGAGCAAACAGATAGGAAATAGCATATGGATAAAAATTGCAGGGAGGTGATGTTAAATTATGCTCTATTACCTCCGTGGATGGAAGTTTTCCACACCTAAATCTTCATCCCAAAGAAATATATAATCATATACCGAGACAACGCTGGGATGTAGAAAACGCTTTGCAAACCACCTGCAATGGAAAGTTCGATTGGAATGTGAGTTTGAGACATGAAGTTTTGCCTGAGCACTGGCAGAGCATATGTTGCTTAAGAATCACACAAGAAAACTTCTAGAGCCACTCATACGTGCAAAGAAAAGACGAGACAATGGACAACATCATCATCTCAAACAACATGCAGCTAGCCAAGAACAATAAAGGAATCACAGCTCAGACAAATTAAAGGCAGTTGTTCTCTCTTGAATCTTTCAAAACTATTTCCAGAAAAAAGACTTATGCCAAATGAGTTATAAACTTATAGCCCAATGGCAAGATAAGCTAGCTATAAGACTCTGCAGCTAAATTAACCAAGTTCACTTAGTTTCTGAACCTATGGACATTGCTTAAATTACACACTACACCAGCTTTCCCTTCACAAAGTGCACCAGTTCCTGAGTTTTCAAACTCAACTCACAGAGCATATTCCTAATAAGCAATCACAAACCCAAAGCGCTGAAGGTCACACCCACCATTTCGTTTGGTTTCGAGCAACTACATGAATGGCATTGCTACTCCAGTCAAGATCTCCCCAATCATCAACTTTGCCATCATAATGGAATAGCATTACTGTGAAATTGTCTGGAAGAAACTGAACTCAAGAAAATTAGGTAGTGAATCTCACTTCAACCATAGCCAATCTTAAATAATAAGCTTAGAAGTATTACCTTTTGGACAATATCATTGACATTATGCTTTTGCTTGATCCCAACAGGCATTGCCAGTAAGTTACGATAGCTGGGAATATCAACCTCATTGCCCGAGACATCAACCTAAAATTTTTTGAAGGCCCCAATTCATGTTCAGGGACATGCAATGCAATTGATGGTAAACCCGAATGCACCCCTAGTATCTCAGTATCTCTACACATGTCATATCAGCTTTAATGGAAGCATTCTATTCACCAAGTCTGACCTTTGACCTTGAACTACTTGTGGACCACAATGGTCTCAACTCCAAATCTGATCTTGCTTGTATGATGCCGCGTGGAAGACTGCCTAGTCTCCGGGAAAGACCCTGAGATTCCTGAAGGAAACAAAAAGGGACAACAAAAGAGCCTCATCAAAAGCATCATAAAAAGTCGTCATCCAGCCCTTAAAAGCATCATGAACTTCAGCAGCAGCACTAATTCAATTCCAAAGGTACAAAAGGGAATAATGTCGGGTAGAACTTGTACCTTTAGCGTGTCAAAAGGGTGTAAATTGATTTCCATCTGATAAAACAAAGGACGCAAAATAAAAGGATTACCTCACTAAAAGATGCATTGAATAAATCATAACTTCAACTTCACAGGTAAAAGTTGGAAGGTCTAGGGATGATACAGCAACAAGGGGCAAATTTCACTGAATTTTTTCTAGACATTACATGCTAGTATTTTCTATTACTTTATGTTATCCCTCAAACCATATCGGTGCTGTAGCCTAACTATTAGGCAGACTTAAAGATCCCTAAAAGCCAAAGGAATACAGATTGAAGTCCCTTGTTGCCCTGCTAATTTTCATAGCTTCTATTTTATAACAATCAAATACTTAAATAGTGAACTCACCTCTGTCTGACGGTACTGATACTTTGTCGTTCTATATACAATAAACAACATCCCTAGACAGATGATTCCCATAAACGGTAGCTGTTTCATCTTGAACGCGCATTTTCCCTACAGCAAACCACGTTAAGAACTTTGAGAATGACAATCAAACTTAAAAACGTGGAAAACCATTCAAAGTGTGAACAGGGAATAAAGATCAAACTCGCCCCATCAAAGGATGCACTCTTTTTCCTCAAGAGAAGTCTCCATGATTTGAATGGCTTCATAGACAGCAGATGCTTCTACTTTCTCTCATAACAAATAGTCCACTAAGGCAAAACAGACAGAGTCCAATCAGAAATCATTCCAAACAAGTTATCACCAAACTAGTGTTCTCGAAGGGACTAATTAACAAATTTGTCACATTTTCCCTCTGAAAAATAATCAGTTGAGAAATACTGATAGGAAAGCTAGAAATTTGCCAAAGTTTACAAGTGACAGTAAAAGAAATAAATCATGACCCAACAAAGATTTCTCCAACCCACTAATACAACTTCCAACGAATTTGGGTATAGCATGATATATTTGTCTGTGAAAGCACAAAAAGCCCAGTGCAACTCACATGCTTGAACGGTTACAGGTAAAGAAGATGTCTCAATGCCAAAAAGGAGAAAAAAAAAAAAAAAGAAAGTTGCTCTGACAACTGGAGAGCAAAAAAAATGCCAGACATGACTGAAATAATATATGGGCCAATCGAACATATGCCTCAGATTTGCAAATCCAAAACGCCACACGGCATCACAGGACATGCCAATCTGGTACCGAAATTAAGAATCTTCCCAATATCTAATTACGAACCACCCCCACTAAAAAAGCAAAATTTTTAAAGACGACCAAGCGAACATTGCGACTAATTGACTCGATTCCTTGCTACACGAGGAATAAAAACAGGAACGCGCAGCAAGTTCCTTGCACTTCGATTGAAGATCTGATCATTGCGCACAAACACTAATGGAGACAACACTCACAGAACCCAGAACAAATCACAAAAACTTAAGGACGGCCAAACACAGTACACAAAAAAAAAAAAACTTCACAACGCTCCGCATGCAAGTACCGCGCCAAATTCTTTTCATTTTCTCCTTCTTCCAAGAGCCCGAAGAACGTCGGATCTCAAAGAAATCTCTAAATCAACCGAGACTTCCGAAACGCGAAAAACAGACGAACCTAAAACAAACTCTCGGGACCCGAAAGCATCCGCCCCCGAAATCCCGTGTCGTTTCCTACTCTCTCTTTTTATTGTTTTTGTTTTTTCTCTCTCAAGTTCATTTGATGAAGCTCGACCCATCGGGAGAGCTCAGGAAATCAAATCACCAACCTGTCGGAGGCCCGGGAAACGCACGCGCCGATCACCAGGGGGCCGAAGCGCTCGCAGCTGAACGGGTGGTGGGGGGAAGGCGCCAATCAGTCTCTCGGCGCGAGGGTCAGGATCGAATCCACCCGGGGGACTCGACGAAGGGCAACAGCCAAGGAACGCGAGCGATATAGCGAGCGAGCGAAAGAAACGAGAGAGAGAGAGAGAAAGAGGAAAGACGAGAGAGAGAATCGGGAACGCCCAGTTTTTAAGGGTCGAAGGGAAGACTGAGACAAAAAGGCAGAGAAGGAGAAGGAGGAAAGAAAAAAAAAAAAAAAAGCTGCATGCGTAGGCGATTTCGAAAATGGTAAAATTCGCCGACGAGGAACAACAGGAGTCTCTCTCTCTCTCTCTCTCTCGTGTCGTCTGCTCGGAGGTTGTCCTTGTCCCTGTCGATGGTTAACCCCAAGTTCCCAACAGCTGTTAGAATTCGCATTTTTCTAATATTAAGTTTTTATTTTATTTTATTTTTTTTTTCTTCTTTTTCTAAGAGGAAGCCACCTTAAAATTAGGTGAATTAACACGACTCAAAAGTATTTTGGTCGGGCGATACCAGCCTAGAAAATAAAATTAATTCAAAGTTTTAGAAACGAAAAAAAAATAAAAAAGAATTGAGTTTGCATGATGCCGTGCGCGTATGACATCATTTTCGCTTTAAAAATCAACTTATGGCTAGAAGTTCATTTTCCTATTTCCGGAGAGAAGTAATTTGTTTTTTTACTTATTCAAGTGGCTCCAAAACTACTTTTAAAGAAAAAAAAAATGCTCCAAAAGTAGAAAAATGAAACCGTGTAACCGAAGGAATTTCTGCTCCAGAAACACTTGTAAAGCAGAAATTCTGCCCCGTAAATGTTGTCATGCGCGCCCGGTTATACCCCCATAATTACATTCGTTTTTTTTTCCTCCCGCCATATGAATTTCATTTAGATTATTTCCTGATAGTTTAATTTTTTTTCTTAAAAAAGACGATTCAAACAATGGATAGAAGAGAAGAACCGAAATAAAATACGAAACGATATACCGTTATTTAAATTTTTAGTAGGATTATGACATGCCAACGAAAAAATTAGCAATATTATCCTCTCTAGGAAAAATTTCGAATAACTTTTTTGGCCAATTGACTTTATCTCCATTTGAAATTATTGAATCGTGAAGTTCCAGAAACCCAAAATATGGTATCGATATGAGGATTTTGTTACCATAGGAAAAGACTAACGAAATTTAAATGTAGAAAATACAAAGGGATGATGGGGCCCGCCATCCATCTCTTTTGAGTTTGGCTGTCCACTGCTTTTAAATAAGCAATTAAAAAAAATGAAATACTGGCATAATATTGATAATCTTTATGGCAACTTTAGATTAGCACCCAACCAAATGAGAAACGAATCGAATCCTACCATCCTAATTCTTCTAGATATTCCACAAAATCAACAAAAGGAAAATCCAATTGACCCACGAAAAGTCTAAGTGAAATAAAAATGTATAAAAAAAACGAATCTTTGGATCTCATTTTCTCTAACCGATAAGAAAAATATCACTAGAAACCCTAAATTATGCTCATTGTGACATTAACACCCAAATTTTTATGTATCGCCGGAACCCTACATCTATACTGGTGTGACAAAAATACCCTCCAACATAACAAAAACCATAAAAACGTTACTACTTTTTTCATATCATTGATAGCCAAACTTGTATTGGAGGCTTCTGTGACACATAGAAAAAAAAAAGGATAGGGTATCCGTGTCACAATGGCATAGTTTAAGATTTTTCGAGATACAAAAAGAAAATTTGCGGTATTATTGTCGAAATGGCACGGTTTAGGATTCTCAGTGGCATTAACCCCGACAAAATAACAACAAATAAGCATCCATTAATATCAAATGACCCATGCAATTAACCCTCTCTTTTTCTTGGTTTGAGAAAAGTGATCCGAGATACGCTTATAAATAAAAAGATAAGAAGGGGCGATAAGTTCTAGTAATTTTTTTTTTTAAGGAGAAAAAATCCGGCCAATGTCTCTGTGCCACGTACCTCCGTCAACCTAAATAATCTATTTTTTTTTTCAATAATAATTTAAGGGCAATAACGAGGATTAATCGGGCGACCTAATCAAGACAATATTTGGCGCCAAAACCCGGGAATCATCGGGAGGAGTTAGTGAGCTGCCGTTGCTGCCACGGAGTCTGATTAAACTAATTCTTAACTAATTAATTAATTATTTACTAAGGTTATTCTCTAGTAAAGTGGGCAGCAACCTGTTTTATTTAATATAATGTCTACAATTTCGAGATGACCCGCCTTGGATTTCGTGTGGAACGGGTCGATGATTAGCCTTACCTTCTCTCTATTGTTTATTAATAAGTAGAACATGTTGTGGTGATGATTGTACCCATTTTACCTTTGCCGGATTAGTTTTGGGTCTAATCCCATTAAAATTCCGGTGATTGTAATTTTACCCAGATTTAATCTTGATATTACAAAATATCTCACATTGGTACTCACGTCACGGATCTATCGGGCATCCCTAACCTTCGATCTAGAAATGTACGTGACAAACGGTTCGAATGATCGACGTGTCACGTGAATTCGAGGTGAGACCTACACGACAGTCTTCTAGGGAAGTCGGATATGAAAAAATGAAATGAGATTACGGAAGTTGATAGTTTTGCCCTCAAAGCACCCTCGCGTTTCCAAAATACGCTGTCTCGATTTTGGCTCGAAACTTGAGTAGATTTGTCAAGGGGTCTATTGATTTGGTATTTCTTTTCAACGTGGAAATTAGTCTGACGTAAATGTGGTGGGAGTGTATCGGTTTAAAGATTTTTGCGGTACCAAAAATTAAATTGAGATAAATTTGTGACTTAAGTATATCAATTTGAGATTTTTTATGATATAAACCCGACAAAATATTAGATTCATTGGACAAGATAAATTCTCATCTCTTGAAATAACTCAAATTCATTATGAGTTGGGGTCTTTTCAGGTGTTTTAATTTTTAGAAATGCCAAATAAGATAGAAAATACCCACCGATCGGTGGCCGAGTTAGTTTGAGTTCAGTTCCTTTCACGAGAAATCTTGGGTTCAAAACTCCTCGACGCCGATGTCTTAAGTGGGGGGTCGTGGTGGTGGGCTCCTGCGCTAGCCCCTCCCGAGGACTAGTCGTGCTCCACCGCTGTGTTGAGCCAAGCTCGCCGGCCGCGCGGAACCTCGGTCATAAAAAAAAAAAAAAATTATTCATCATAAAAAATTTCATTCTTTCTTGCCCGAATTAATTAGCACGCCACCCATTTGAGCGCGATGCTCACGGAAGTCAAGTGACGTCCGGCCCGCGACACGTGGCGTTGTTCCATTTACTCAACTCACCTTTCGTATTTATGATGAGATTATCAAGACACCTATAAAGTGGACTATTCTCCCAATTATTTTGAATTTGGACATTTGTCTGTCCCCCAACTCGTATAACGAAGGGGAAGATGACATCACATGACGTCACGCATCTAATTACGACAAAATAAATGTCCCTTGGGCTATTTAGAGGGTGTGGACCAAAACCCTAGAGGTGGTTGGATCAAAAGACAGAGTCCAAATTATCGAATTTGGACTCATTGTATCCCATCTAGAATTACGAATCAAAAGACAGAGTCCAAATTAGGCAGCCCCATAAAAAAATTTCATTGATTAGGTCGGTCAAACTAGATGATCAAAGTTGACTATTTTTTTTCCTATCAAATTTCAAGAACAAGCTATCGATCCCCGTATTCAAGCATCTAGAAAAAGTAGATAAGTGATGGAGACGCCTTAGCGTTAGCCCCACTGTTGTTTTCGATCCTTAGGTTGCTCCTTGGAAGATCTTCTTTAGGCCTACGGTTCTTTCTTTTTGTTGGGTCAATTTTGTGGAATCCCTTTCCTTGTTGGGTTCTGCTAAATTTGTTCATCGCCAAAAGCTTGAAGGAAACCCTTTGATGGAATCGCTTTCCTTATAGGGTTTCGCTGAATTTCTTCGCGCGGATAATTGTCGTGTTCATGTCGTGAACAATTTCGATGAAACGCGTCGACCGACGATTGGTTGCATAGATGATTACGTGATATGCTCATGAGGAAATTAAAGTAACCACGCTTTGTAAGCGGATATTGACGGAGATCATAGTGGCTAGAATCCCTTTCCTTCTAGGGTTTCGCCAAATTTCTTCGCTCGAATAATTGTCATGTTTTGCATGTCGTGAATAATTTCGAGAAAACATGTCAAGCGATGGTGATTGATTTGGTAGACGATTACGTGATTCACGAGGAAATTAAAATAACCACGCTTTGTAAGTGGATAGTGACAGAGATCATAGTGAAAGCTTAACCATTAACAACGTTGTCTCTATGGAAAGATGTCATACTGATATTTCAAGGGCACTTGGCATGTTTTCCATGATTGGAAGGAAACTTTGCTCCTCCTATCTAAAATTTGATGTGTGTGTGTCTATATATATACAAGCAAACTCATGATGGAAATATCAAGCCGCCATCGTCGCCGTCCCCTTTCTGTCTCTTTTCATTGCCTCGGAGGCGATGATAATTAGAGTGGTGTTGCGACAGTGGGCCCCCCAACAATAGCTATCAGAGCCGATGGTAGAATGATAGGCTCCCAATTTGTTCCGATATTTGGTAAATATCTCAATGAAGGAATTTGGCGACCGACGCGGTTTCCAGAAGGTTGGCTTTGTGATGTAGCGATGCGGTCCCAACGACAGATTCGTGGTTTGGTATGAAGAAAGAGACTCGATATGAAGTTGGGGTGTTGATAGAAATTCAGGTTGAGATATCTTGATGTAGAAGGATATATGAATTAAAGAGGAATGAACATAATACTGTGCTCACACGTCAAGGAGAGATGGTCGGGATGCACGTGTGAATTGTGTTAGAAAATTTCACTTCGAATAATTGATATGATATGAAACGACTAATACATCCTACTTTGCTCATAACTCATTAACTTACGCTATTGAGTGAATGTGTGTCATATTGAAGATGTTAATGGGCTCGGACTTGAACTTTTCCTTAGCAATCTTTTCCAGTGAAACGATTAATATATCTTACTTGACTCATAACTCATTGACTTATGCTAATGAGTGAAGGTGGGTTATACCGAAGATATTAACGGGCTCGGACTTGAGTTTTCTCTTAGCGATCTTTTCGGGTAAAGATATCGACCTTATGTTGCGCGCTGTCAACAAGCACGATTACACTCGTCGTCGATAAGAATCCAAAGTAGGCAATGACAATTAAAGTGGCATTGCAATCAGCGGGCACAGACGGTTGGGGAGCAGCAGTGACGGCGGCTACACGGCGGAGGATGGGGCTGCTTGGGAAGGCAGAAAAACAAAGAAAGGAGAAGAATGGGACAGAGAAAGAACACAAAGAAAACGAAAAGCAGTTAAAATCCTACATGTCGATGTGCCTCTTCCCCAAAATTAGGTAACATAAAATGTACATTTGTTTCAAATTAAATCCATTGATCTCAAAGATCAATAAGAGAATCAACCTTCCACTTTAAAATCCCTTCTTACAAGTTTCATCACAAAGATAGATTGGCATGGTCATATTTATTTTTTAGTTGAGAGATATCATTCGATTGGCATGGTCATATTGACTTGAGGATGATTTGACCTAAAGAGATGGTTCTATCATGAAGAAAGGCGTAATATTTATAGGAGGAACGAGTAATCGATATTCTAAATTTTAAGAAATCATTGGTACTTGTGATGCACACATATTGACTAGTCCATCTATGAAGATTAGTCGAGTGATCACCATCAAAATACCAATCGCTGCGCGATGAAGAATAAGTAAAGGCGCAGAAATGTATAAATTATTGAGCACGAAAAATCTTTTGACATTGGTGAAAAAGCTAATGGAGAAAGCTTTTCCAAGTCCAATCCATGTGGTTTTGATTAGGAAAATTTGTCAAAAAAATCCTAAACCTTTTGCATTTTTACCGATTCAGTCCTAAATCTTTTGAAAGTTTGCCAATTCAGTTATAAATTTGCATTTATGCCATTTCAGTTCTTTCAATCAATTATTGTCGAAAATCGCTGAGATAGCACACCGGTTTTAACATGGCGACACGAGATTTGACGTGGCTAATTTTATTAATATTTTAGTATTTTTTATATTTTTATTAATTTTTTTTCCTTTTCTCCGGCTTTGTTTTTAGGTGGTCCGCAAGGATCATTGGGCACTTGTCGGCCGTTGGGCAAGCCGCCGACGAAGGCAAAGCGACGCCTTTGCACCGGGTAGCGAGGGCCGTGGCCGTGATGGCCTGGGCGAGGCAGCGTTGCCTAGATCTCGTCGAGGCCGGCCTCATCGGCGACCGCATTGGCCTTGCCCGGATCTAGGCAGGCTAGGCAAGGGTCCGACGACCCTCTTCAACCCCCGATAAACAAAGCCAGATAAAAAGAAAAAATTGATAAAAAAAATTAAAATATTATTAAAAATGGCCGCGTCAACGCTGGGTCGTGTCACTTCAACATCGGTCGTGCCATGTTTGTAATTTTTAGCCAAAATTGATCGAAATGACTGAATTAGTATAAATGCAAAAGGTTGATGACTGAATTAGAAAACTTAAAAGGGTTAAAACCGAATTGGCGAAAGTACAAAAGGTTTAGAAATTTTTTGACAATTTTCCCCTTTTGATTAATATGGAATAATCACATATGTCAAGACGATGGAAACTATTAAAATCGTGCTTCCCAAATCAAATGAACTATCAGACCCAAAAAAAAAAAAAAAGATCAAATGAACTACACTTGCGGTCCTTAAATAGCAATTTAAACCCGGATCTTGTTAACAAGTATCTCGAAATACCAATTAAGGCCACTGAAAATAGAAACGATGTGCAAGTCACATTTCGAAGAAAGTCGAGTGACAACCACATTTCAAATAGAAATATTTATGTTTCAAAGCAAGATTAATAGGGTTTAATAAGCGTCATAAGGACGCTCTTTTAATAATTTCAAAAATAGTAATGGGCATATTCGGTCAAAGCAAAATTACAACCTCATGCTCCAAACACGCTCTCCATAAATAAAAAAAAAAGAATTATGCTATACCTCCTGGGAATTAGCAAAGGATTTTAGCAAGGAAATTTATAAAAAGAATAATTATTCTACACCTTTCCGCAATAAATGTCAGTATAATATGGTAGCTTGAATCGGTAACCAAAGTTGGTCACAAATCACAATTTCGTGAGGCACTAAGATTAGATTAATGATAGATATTAAATATCTGATCATCTGGCAACTTGTCAGTACCAAACTCCACCTGTGAACATTCATACTTCAAACACGTGGCTGCATCGGCTGGTTTTGCCGCCACCTAAGTTGCCGTCCTTGAGTATATTTCAGTTTTTTTTTTTGTTATATTTTATATATTCCAGTTTGCCCACATAATAAAAGATATACTTAACTGGTGAAAATAATCTTTTAGACAACCTTGAGAGATTAACTAGACTATTACATTTTTCATTAATCTCCTAAATTGATAACTAATTACCCACTTTCGATCATATACATAAATATGATAAATTAAAGCATGCATCGCCAATGAAAAGAAAACTTAAACGATAATCTTATCGATCATGAACTCGAGGATTTTAATACCTACTTTTATACATAAATCAAATCGATGATGGATAATGCTGCTTGTGAAAGGTAATTACCAGCGATTTGTTCTATAATTATTTAAAATACTGTGCTTAGTGCCCCAAAAGTAAGATAAGTAGGAATTGACCCTACCGATGAAAAATGTGGAAAATGTCCACCTTGTATAGGTTGTGCTAAACGTGTTGTTTATTTATTTAGGTAATGGCAAGTGGGGTACGTCGAACCTATCTTCACTTCTCTATTATTGTAATCTAGTGCTGACTGCTGAGAAAAGAAAAGCTATCAACTAGGGATGTTCTTCTTGAGTCTGCCCTCAATAATTTTTCTATTTGGTTTAGCTGGGGAAGGTTATGGAGTAGTTTAGGAGCTGTTCAACTTTTGCCAAGATGATTGACTTCAATTTAACTGATCTCTTGAAATTTCCGCACTCAATGGATTCTCAGAATCTTTCCTTTGGTGGATATTAAGAACGCATCAATTTTTCGTTTTTCATAAAATATGTCGAGAGCAAATCGAAGAACGAATCGATCAAAGGTTGAACCGACGTCCAGTGATGTGCTCTTTTCTGTGAATTGAGATTTGATTTCTCACACCACCAAGTGTGGACAATCTGGCTATCGAATTGGGTTTTGGCGTACCTTTCAAGTAAGCAAAGCATTGCAAGAAGTTTATAAACGCTCGGCAAGTCAATATTTTGTAAAGCTCTGAGTTATCTTCTTGCTTCGTATTTGTCAATGTCATTGGGTCGAACGAGAATCGACGGACTCCACACGATGCTTGACCTAATCATGCGCAACTTAATGACTTTCCAAGGGTGCCGTCTTTGATCTTTGTTTAATGGGGTCACGATGCTTTAGGTACAAGTTTTATGAGGAGTTGGTTGTTGGGTCTATTCTATAACACTAGGGTTAACACTCGCCTCATTGTCGTGTCATAGCAGGATTATCATTGTTCCAATCTCAATTTCCCGGGGGGGAAATCAAAATCAAAATTAAAAAAAGGAAAACCAACGGAGGAGATTGAGATTGATCGTGTGAATTAAATTATTATAATGATATCTCTCTTTGTTTGGTGAAAAATGAGTGCCTTAAGAAGGAGATTGAAAATGATAAATCAATGATTAGTGATCCAAAGCTTTTATTAGACTTTGATTGGCACGTAGACGTGAAAAACATGTCATTGTCTACCAATCACATTTCAAAGTTGGATATCTCCAAGCGACGTCCCCATCTTATTGCATTATCAATCAATGTGTAAAGGGTTTGCAAGCTGCTTCTTCTTCTTCTTTTTTCTATCAAATGAAGGATTTATGATAGGGAAGCCGATAACAATGGTCTGTAAGCTTTGACCCAATATATAATATCATCCTTAGACTTTTTAATTTGTTTAATGCAGTCCTTCAGCTATTTTTAAATGTTCAATTTAGTCCTTTTGTTTGATCGAACAAGGGAAAGACTTTAACCTAAGTGGTTTTCCTTTTTCTATTTTGCAATAGCTTACAGGCTTTTGTGATTGGAAAATGATACTAATAGTATATGAACTTTACCTTAATATGTAATAGAATCTTTGAACTTTTAATTCGTTTAATATGGTCAATTAACTCTTCCTAAATGTTCAATGCAATTCTCATGTTTTTATTTTTCAGTAAATAGGCGAGAACTGCAGCCCAAGTTGTCTTTTCTCATTTAGATATGCCGCATCAGATTAGGGGCTTGTAGTGATTTCCTCCCTTGTTTGATTAAAAAAAAAATTTACATTGAACACTTAGGAATAGTTAGAGGACCACATTGGAAATATTAAAAGCCTAAAGATAACATTCCACGTTTATTAAAACTTCATGGACTATTAGCATCATGTTCTTTTGTTTAATTTGCTTAAAACGCTAAAGTAAATAACAAGTTGTGGTTGCATCTTTAGCAGGTGACCATGATGCTCAGCCGATTCTCGTGGGTTGTTAAATGAAATGAAGCGTTTGGTGCCGAAAAGTGTTATTGGTCCCTTAGAAAAATTGACATTGAAGCGACCTCCCGTTTCTTTCTTTAATGATTTTTTTTTCCTTTTATAAAATATACCATGTATCTTAAAATCGTCCGAAATATCTTCATTGATTGATATTCCTGATCGATTATAATTTATGTCATAGTAGATTGTAACTTTAAATAGTTATCTTATAGACCCTATAAATAACTCGCGTGCCGTTTATCATTATACGTACATTACGCAACTCTCTTTTCCAAAATATCCTTATATCCATCTATAACGGGAATTTCCTTGTTTTTGTTACTGCGATTTCAAGAATTCGGTAGGAGTATTTTGGCCGTGAAGAACACCCGATATAAGGCTAACGAAATTACACACCATTACGAGCGATTTCGTTTTATCTTCGATCCGAATTTCGTGGTCATAACTTCATGATATTAAGTGAAAACTTCTCGTTGTAAAAAGTATCTTTCCATTGTCATTTCCTTCGTTTTCCTTCTTGTAAATTTTTTTTTCCCGTTTCTCGTAATTAACTTTTGTAATTCGTTGAAACTCATGGAATGAACTTTCTACGGTTCGATCAAAAAAAAAAAAAAATTCTACTGGGCTTAGCCCAAATGGAAAAATTCTGTCCACAAGCTGAAAATGATGTTGTTAATGTTTTACAAGCAGCCCAAGTGTTGATGGGCTTAAGAAGCGTATCCCGATTTTCTTTCATTAGTTTTTTACTTTTTTGGGTCGAATTTCTTTCATTAGTTTTTTTTGGTCGGAATTTCTTTCATTAGTTCAACACTCTTCTTTTGCTCTTTTCCTTTTTATTCTAGTTTGCGGTAGATGTAAAAAAGAAGGTTATGTGGCATCCTTGTTATGTTTTATCGGCCTATATTTCTCCAACACGGTTATATTTTGTTCTGTCAATTGATTTTTCTCTGTTAGTATAGCAACTCGCATCATCCGAGCGGATTTTTAGAAATTCTTAATCGAAAAAAAAAAGTTGAATTTTAGTGTGACATGCACGAATCGAGAGGGTCTAGTCTCACATCACCTATCGGCGTGGGATGCGGTTCTCCTGTCCCGAATATGTCCCCTTCCATGCGTGCAACTCCACAGCCTAAACACTTAACTTTTTTGGGACGAAAAATGGAACATCTACTCAAAACGACATGGTGGTGAAATAGAGTCCTCGCATGTAAAAGAATTCTTTGACTGATGTGAGTCGAAATTCTTATGGCCCGTACAACCAAATTATATAAATGCTTTTTGGCAGTTTATAAATTATTAAATATTTGTATCTTTCATAAACTCTTATTCCCTTTTTTTTTACCAACTCATAAACTTACTTTACCAAATTTTCAAGAGGAGCTTATCAACTTTTTTCGATTAAGTTACTAACTATTTTTGGGTTACCAACTTTCTTATGATTTATTTACCAACATTTTTTAGGTGTCTTTTTTAAATTATTAAATTTTTGTTATTATTTACTAACTTTTACATATTTTTTACAAAGGCCTTAAACTAATAAGTTCATATATGGACTTGCCAACTTTAAACTGATCCCATCAAGTTATCAACTAGTTTCGATTTAACTCTTGTTCAAATTGGTTAAAACCATTTATTTGTTTCTTCCCGAACTTACCTACTTTTCCATTAAAATACCAACTTTTAATTTCCTTTCTTATCAACATGTTGAACTTACCAACTCTTCTAAGAAATTGCCAACCTTAATTAGAGCGATCACCAATTTTTTTCTAAAATGAGAGTTGATAATTGAATATTGAGTGATAATTTATTGGGATGAAGCTTGTCGAATCACGCCAATTTAGCTTAGTGATAGTATTTGTATATGTATGGAGTTGTTAACCAAGTCAAGTAAAATTTTTTTAACTCAATAGAAAAAGTCTGCAAATCAAAAAAGAAAAAAATAATTGAATATTGTTAAGTAACTCAAATGAGAGTTGATTACCAAAATAAGTTGGTAATTTAAGAATTATTGGTAAGCGTCTTTTTTGGTCGGAAAAATTATTGGTAATTATTTCTAGGGTTAATACCACAAAAAACACCAAACTAGTACATATAATGACATGGTACACCAAATTTACCTCAAACAATTTTTTTGATCATGTAAAATTTCAAATTGATACACCTTTCATAAATTTACCGCAAACTATTTTTTTTACCACAAAAAATCCCAAACTAGTACAACCGTAACAAAATTACCTCAAACCGATATACTTGTGACAAATTTACCTTTGTTAGTTTCCATTAAATTGATTTAATATTACGAAAATTTCAAATTCATAAACATGTGATAAACAAAGGATAAAAACTTCAAATGGATACACTCGTCAACTGTCATGTGTCATATAACTTAGCAATTTGACGTTAAAATTTAATGGAAGCTAAAGAAGGGTAAATTTGTCACGGGTGTATCGGTTTGAGGTAAATTTATCACAAGTGTACCAATTTAAGATTTTCGATGGTAAAAAAAAATAGTTTGGGGTAAATTTGTTAAAAATGTACTTGGTTTGAAATTTTTGTGGTATTAATCTTTTTTTTAACCTTAATTATTGGTAAGTTAACCAAGCGTTTTTTCAAACCAACATTTATCAAAATGACATAAATAGAGTTTGCTTTTCCAAGGAAGACTTACATGAATGTACATCAACAGCAACGTTAAAGCCTATTGTTCCAATTGGATTAGGAACCCAAAATAACAGGAGACGAAAGAAGCATAATACATGTACTACAAAAAGACCCTGAACCTACAAATATTTGCATCTAAGTCCATCATACTAAAGAAGAAACTATTTTACATGTACTTGTTCACCTTGTCCTGACTCTCTTTCTTCCCCTATTAGACCTCACAGCTCTCGGGGCATCACTTGTATTTTTACGTTTTCGCCGCCAATTCGTGATCGAACTTCTCTTGCCAATAGCCGAAGACTCCGCCGATGGCGAGGAGTCGGAGTTGCCTGCACTCTTGCTTCCTATTGATGCTGTCCAAACCGTGTTATTGGCATTCGAAGCCCTCGGGGGCAATTTGTGCGCCCCGCGACGAACGGTGCTTCGAGGCCTGACCGGAGTTTCGGTGTGGACGAAATTGGATCCTTTGTAGTGTTGCCTCAGCTTTTGGGTGACAATGTCTCTCAGGAGTAACGCAGACTTGTGCTCCCTTGTCCTTCTGGAGTAGAAGACCAATGAGTTGTTCGCGAGGAGCAAAAGATCTCGGAATACTTCAGTGGAAGACGTTACGGTGAGGCCCGTTATTCTTGATCTTATGGTGTGAAAATCCATGTGTTGGCGGATCAATCTCTTGTATCTTCCTCTCTTCTGTGACAGATGAATTCAATAGGACATGTCTCAGTCAGACGCATGTTTTTATTGTTCTTACTGCATTGCATGACTAGTCCTAGAGTTCCTAGAGATGACATGGGTATCAGAGAAATCATAGAGGAGTTTCATATACAGTCACAGTAAAAGCGCTATGTAAACTCGATAGGATGACGAGAATTCAGAAGTAGGATTCAAATTGATTGAAGTAGGATTTGTGGGTGAACATCGATAAGAGCTGGCTTCGAATTATGCATCGAATGTGAACTTTACCTGGCAATTAAGTCGGCGATAGAATATGTTGGCGCTCTTGTGCTCCACGACAGAATCGTAGATCCTCATCAGATCGTTGACGGTCTCCTTCCTCCGACCTCTACGACTCTGAGAATCCGTCGAAACATCGGCCGGGCCCATGAATTGGCTTTCTCCTACACTCCCTTCTTTGATTTGCACGACACAATTCTTCCTTTTTCTCAGGCCTCTCTTCTTCTTAAGGAAGCCACCTTGACCTCTGCATAGCTCCTGAAGCTTCATATCGATCTTGCGATCCTTGTCTCGCTTAGACGACTTGGGAATACCAGGCTTAGTCTTCTTCTCGTCAGCTGAAAGTGAAAGCTGAACGCGACCATCTGATGAGGAGTTAGCAGAGACTTCTTGAGTGAGGCTATCTGAGAGCGCACCTTCCAGTGTCTGCCTTCGATATGATTTAGCTCCATATGAGTTCTGAACTGGTACAACCGATACTGTCCGGCTGGAGTCATAATCGACATTGGAATAAGGTCCGCTCTCTGCCTTGAGATATTCGATCTTCAATTCCAGAGTCCTGACAGAGAAAAGCATGAGTCCATAAATAAAGAACAACGGAATGAGAGACACATAATATTCCCTCAGTCGAACTCGCCATACATCGATTCAAAGGCGAGTATCGATGTCCAAAAAACTTAGATGGTTGAAACAACAGGCTTCTTGCGAAAACAAAGCAGGCCAAGTTTAATTCATACATTGACGTAACCCTCTACCTCAATCTAGAGCTCAACATATTTCGGTAATAGCGGTTCTTACACATTCCATGTCCTTAATTTCCCTTCAAAAGCAATGGATGCACAACAAGATAAACCAAAAAGATCAGATAGCTGACCCAATGGAGCTTTCAGATTGCTCTAAGGCTCGCCTCAACTCCGCGATTCGTTGTTCTCGTAATTCTTCGAACCAAGCTCTAAAACAGAAACATGAAAAGCATGAGTCCACAACCAAAGAGCAACCATAATGGAGATGCCATTGTAGGTTCTTATATAACCCTAGCTACTGTCCGCCCCTTAAGGTTGCAGAAACAAGGGTACGTCGCGATGTCCTTCGAGAAAGGAAAGAGCTCTACTTACGTGCGCCCCGAGAATCGCCGTTGCAGGTCCTCATACTTGGCTTTGCAAACCTGCATTGTAGCGTCGGATTTTCATTTTAACATATCGGTAGCAATCTCATCGATAGCTCTTGCAGAAGATGGTGAACTTCTTTTTGCACCAGTAGAAGGATGGGTAATGCACCTATGGGCCACTGAATCTGCACCTTTATCTATGTTTTATGATGCGTCTCGCCTACTGTTTGGATAAGCTAAAGAAATCCCGGGTGTACGTATTTGCTCTTGTAATTCTTATAACGTTACTCATTAAGATTTGTTGGAATCAACGAGTTTGATTTAATGCCCCATTTGTTTTGCCAAAAATGATTGATTTAGAAAATACTTTCTTTAAAATAATTGCTTGTATCGTTTATAAAGATGAATAAATGAAAATATTTTTATCGTCCACGAAAATATTTAGACATTAATTATTGTCAATATTTTTTTTTTCCATCGACTAATTATTTTTAGCGATTCAAACTATCATTTTTAGGAAAATATTTTTCACATCATTCATTTTCTGCTAAACGAACCGAGTACAAGCTTTTGTGCATTTGCTACAACTCTTGTTTTTTGTGATTTCCTAAACTTTCATTGTGTTATAGCCGTTAACCCCCTAAATTTGTTCCATTGGTATGTGCATTACACGTGACTTTTAAGGGGCAACAGTTCATTTTTATCTCATTTTGAAAGGATAAATAAATAAATTAAAACACCAATAATTGATAAGGCAAAAATCGAAAAATAATATTAGATGAAAAGAATAACGAATTTATCCACTTTAATGGACGAAAGAAGAAATTTAAGAAAAAGAAAAAGAAAAAGAAAAGCAAATTAAGTAATTAAAAAAAGGATCAATAACAAAAAGTCCAAATGAAAATAATTAGTTACTCATTATGTACTTTTAAATGGTTAATTAATGTGAAGAATGATTTGTTAATAATGCATACAAAATAACATAGAGAGAAATGATGTTCTCATCCCAACAAAAAAATTAATGAAATCTAAGGTGATTTTTTAAATAATTTTATTGATTGAACATTTTTTTACATTAATCAACCATTGAAAAATGCTAAATGAATATCCAATTTTAGAATTTGAAGTTTTTGTTATCGAGGTCTTTTCCCTTTTAATTATTTAATTACATTTATTTTTGCTAAAATATCTTCTTCTTCTTTTTTTGGTCATTGCTAAAATATCTTATTTAGGTTTAACATTCTATTCATATTTTTTTTTGTTATGTTTCAGTATTGTTCTTAATATTTTTCTCTATTACTAATGTTTCAGTTAACTTATTTTCTCCATTTGTTATTGTTTTTATATTTTTCACGCAATTAAGGTAAAATGAAAATTTTCTTCCAAAATATAAGATAATCATACACCTTTACTCCTAAAAAGTTATGTGAATTGTACATCATATTAGAGATAACAATTTGAGGGTTAACTGTTGCAACAAAATGAATGTCTAGGGCGATAATATGCAGCAAATTTAGGGGCAAACACATTATTACCACCGAAATTGAGAGAGTTTTGTCTAATATCCTAGTGAAATAATTAGCCCAACATGCTTGTCAAAAGTGAAGACCGGCAAGTCTCGAAAAGCGTGCATCGACGCGTCAAATTTAAATTGCCAAAGATTAAAAAATCTAGATTTGTTGAATAAGTATGAAAAAAAAGAAAGAAATAAATTAGTGAAAGAGTAATGTCACGTGCCCCAAATTTTTATTAAGAAAATCATGCTAATTTAACGAAGATTCGGTCAACAAAAATGAAAAGGGAAATACAACCCAAACAGGAAAAGACCAAACATGGAATATAGCATTTCCTTTTTAAATGGTTTCTTCTTTATCTTCCTTATTGGTGTACACAAGCTAAAATGACACGGCAATTACAATCTATGAGGAAACTAAGCAGAGAGAATTCCCAGGGAACATGAGTTGGTAAACCCTAGAAGTAAAAATATCACATATAACATATGTTATTGTAGGAGCTAAGGGAAAAAGAAATAGTTTGACCTTAGGGGTGATTTCACACGGCCAAACGATTCGGGCTCGCAGCTCCGATGCGACCCGGTCCCAATCTCCGGTCCCGTGCCGGAGCACGGCGCCTCCGAGCAAAAGTTCATCCCACGTGCTCCACCTCCCTATCTCCATCATCTTCGACCCCAATGCGCATGTGCTGTGATAGAATATCCTCCACTTCTGTTCTCCAATCTCATTTGCCCCGGCCGTGGTCGGTGCCGAAACAACAAAGCCCGCCTATTTCATTCAAGTCGGCAATCGAATGAATACATATGATCATTATGCAAAGATCATTCAAGACCGCTCCGACTCAACCCGCCTAATTAAAAACCTCGAGCCTCAGAAGATGAAGAAAGGTTTGACAAAGCTTACAAGCCAAACTGTCTTTTTTTTTTTCTTTTTGAAACAGGAAAGCAGGTTTCCGGAGAGAGAGAGAGAGAGAGAGAGAGAGAGAGATCAAGGTTATATGAGCTATGTGATTTTGGGTTTTGATATGAAGGTTATGTGAGCTCTGTGATTTTGGTTTTTTTCTTAAAAACCTTTTTCTGGTTTTTCCTTTCTTGGAGGATAAGTTATTGGTGTTCTATGGCTAAAGGTTGTTAATTTCAGTTTTCTATTTTGGGAATCCGTCAACAGAATGACAAGAAAGAATTAGAGGAGATTTGTTTTATAGATGATAAATAAAGAGATTTTTTATTTTTTGTGGGAATTTTGCTACTCTGGAATGGATGGCCTACATTGTCAGCTTCTACATAAATACAGAAAGCCGATATCACTCTCGAAATTCAAGTTAATCATGCATGTATAGCATTCATTCTGTGCAGTTTTCCAGGTGTTTTCAGGTTTGTAATGCGAATAGTTTCCGCAAATCTGCAACGAAAACGCATTCCCAGGTTGATTGCAGCAACTCAACTGGATCTCGGTTTGAACTCTCTTTTAACATTTATGAAAAAAATAAGTGAAATCTTTCACATAGCATTGTGATCTTCAAATGGTACAGAACTTTTGGTACTATTCATTTGGGGATGTGACCAAGTTTGTCATCCTCAGGTTCACGTAGGGTGCAGTAATTGAACATTGAACAGTCAATTTTATCTAAGAGAATGGTTTAGTCAACAAGGAGGTACGTGGTCCAGCTTGTGTGCACCGGTAGAAGGGGTTTAATCTTCAGGTTCCAGCAGCGAGCACCAACCCGTGTCTTCGAATTTGTTGCCTCCGATGACAGGGCGGTCCTCTAGACTCTCATCGACACTGAAAATTTCCGAAAGTTACATTCCAGAATGCAAAGTGAAATAGCAACATCAACCTCACCATGTACCTCCGCTGTGCTCATTCTCAGATGCACCACTTTTTACGCTCATTCTCACTGGAAACTATTTCCTAATAAGCTAGAGACACTCAAATCCTTGTGGCTCACCACCTTCTTTCAACTCACATTTGCAGGAATCCTTTAGCAATGGACCCAATGTGTCCAGGATAAAAGTGATTCTTATAATGAGTTGGTAAGCTAAGACGATCTGATCTTTTATAAGATACAATTGCACCTTCATTTTAAAGTGTAATTCTAACAACCGAGATGCACAGAAGACAAGCTCTTTCAGTTATGATGAACGAAGAGGATTTTCACTATACGTGCGAAGTGCGCAGATAGAAGATACAAAAGATACACCATAATACAGAATCAAAGAATTGAGAGACCCTACTCTTTCAGAATATCATGGAGTCATTCCCCAAGCAAGACCTATTGAGTCTTCAAGCTTAATCTCCATGCACGTAGTGCTCGGGTATTTGCCTCATGAGAAACCAAGCAAAATTGATCGACTGAAGTGGCAAAATCAGTAGTCCTAAAGCCAAACTCCAAGTCAAGGATGGACAGCATCATATACACGAGTATTCTGTTAGGAGTCATCCAAACTGGTCTTCACAGGTAAGCAGCAACGGGATGCAGATGGTATGGTCCATTAGCATTGTTGAAGGACTAAATTCAATTCTTGAGCACTTTTTGCAATTAAACCACCTCTCCTGCAATAGAAGCAACAGAGATGTTTACATCCTAACTCCAAGTGGGAATCAATGAATGAGCAAAGGGCATTTTCCAGTTTCAATCATAAAGGATCGAAAAAGGAGAACAAAAGCAAATCAAATTTATCTGTCGCCATTCTGTTTTCACCTCACAATACCAGGTTCATATTGATCATGTGGGTGCGTCAGAACTAAAACTTGCTCATTTAACTTATCATTTCAAAGTTGACAAATCTCTCAATAACCCATTTTCACATATCTGGACATGGTGTTGTGTTGACATTGCCAAACTAAGATCCCATCATCATAACAGAGGGTTAATCATATAATCTTAACCAACACTCCTCATGATTTTATCAACCAGATTCCAAAGACAAGACATCATGCAATACATCAGAAACAAAAGATGGTCCTGATATTTATGAAACAGTGGTCACGCATTTTCCAAGGGATGAAACAAACTTCATCAACTCCCAACAGGCCTACCTCACAAGTAAAGGGAGAACTTTTTGGATCTTTTGCAGCTCTGTAAAACACTGGGTGCAGCACTCTAGCCTGAGATCAAGTATTCAAATTTGTCAGTACCCAGCACTCAAATGATCCTACCAGAACACAGCCAAATGAGTGATATAAAGTGCCCAAGTCCAACGAAGAAAACCTTTGCTCAGCATGTAGATCAACACCAACAGTTGGAGGTGCAGAAACTGTGGAGTGAACTACTGAACCAAAAACTGCTACAAGCTTTAGTAGCATCTCGAGAGACACACATGTGTGCCTGTAAAATTTGGAAAAAAGTCAAATCAGTTAGAGGAATGAATACCACCAAGTCCAGAGACTCGCTATCACTGAAAAATGTACATAATCTATATCAAGTATCTCAGTGACACTGCTGATTGAAAGGCCATCAACCCATAAAAAGAGAACTTTCAGCGCCAGACTTGCAACATATAAGAACAAATCAAGAGTTCAGTGCATCAAGACGCCTTCAGTAAGTAAACCAGTTAGAGTACCAAAAGTTAAATACACATGAGAATGACGAATTGTGTTAAAGTTCTAAAACTACAATAACTAATGCTCCAGAATCATGTCATTACTCCTTTATAGATACTATGAGCATGCATAACTCCCATTGTACAGTTCCAGCAATTAGATGGCAAAAACACCATTTCAAACAGATAACTACGTCTAGCAGCATAACTAAGCTGAGCAGCACATATATAACCACACTACCTTTCTACTTTGCTATCCAGTAAACCCACAAGCACGGGAAGCAAGCAAGAAAATAAACCTAAGTTCAGCATCTCCATTTTTTCCATAAGAATGCTGATTACATCTGCTTGCACCTGCACCAGTAGCACGATCACGTGTCTCAGAAAAATAAAGGAAATTATCATATAGCAAGGATCCTAGGACAAACATGCATATGATGATACCCACAGAATGATCTGGCAACCTCCTCAAGGCATTGATAGCACCTTTTATATCTTTCCTTTCAAAGAAATGCCGGACTACCTGGAAATACATGAAAAAATTGTCAAGGCAACTACCAAGTAGAAGTGCAAATAACAAAGTAACAAATAGTCAGTCAAAGATGCCCTTTTCTATGACTTCTGAACTGTCCATTCAGTGATTTGATTTACGCATTAGAATTTAGAAGCATAAGGTTATCACTCTTTGCTGCAACTGCTATACCTTCCACTAATATTATGTCTCCTAGGTTATTAGCAATGGTGCTAACATAATTGCAACCCTTACTAGCAGACCTAACCCTACCCAACAAGTCGTATGATAGTGGTGGGAAATAAAAACTGGTAATCAGATGAATAGCTACAGCTTAAGGAAGCCAACATACAAAATGAAAGTATATAGTGACAGGCAATATAAATTACTCGACTATGTAAATATTCAAAACAGCTAAATTACCTGTAGTTTTGTCAAGCGAGAACGGAGAGTACTTAAGAGAACTTCATGATTTCCCAGTAGAACTTCAGTGACATCCTCGTGGTTAACCGAGTCTGACTCCCTTCCCATAAAATGATGTTCCCCACTCTGTAAGTTGAAAAACATGATACAAAACCCACTATCATCAGCTAGGTGCTAACCACTTAAACTGTTTCAAAAGGGTTAGAGTTATACCGTTGTTGTTGGCGGTATAGGTTGAGGAGCCACATTATTTAGCGGGTTCTCTATGTAGTTAGATAATTGTCTCCTTTCAACCCTCTCGACCGAAACAATTGATGCTTCATCTGTCGATAATCCTCTTTGACGAACCATTACAGTGTTTGTATCATCAGTATTTCTAAATTTGTCTCTTCTGCGAACACTGCGAACAAGAGTGGAGGGTGCTCTATCGTCCCCTGGTGAAGCACGAGAAGAGAAACTAGTTGCCTTATCTTCACTCGCGTTCAATCCACCTTTGATTTCCACATCCTCAATCGGCAAAGCAGAAGTTTTGCTTGCTTCATCTGTTGGTAGTTTTCTTTGAGGAGCCATTACAGGGGATCGACCTTCAGTACTTTTGTATCTGTCTCCCCTGCGGAAGTTGCGAATAAGAGTAGAGCGTTTGCTATCCTCCTCTGATACTGTCTCAGAAGACAAACTACTTGCCTTATCTTCACTGACATTCAATCCATGATGAATTTTCAAATCCTCAACCGGCAATGGAGGAGTTTTACTTGATTCATCAGCTGATAATTCACTTTGAGGAGCCATTACAGTTGACTGATCTGCAGTACCATTAAATCCATCTTTTCTTAAGTCGTGAACAAGAGTAACAGGTGTTCTATCCTCAGTGGCTACGATACGAGAAGACATACTTGTTGCCTTTTGTTCGAGGATGTTTAATCTGTCACTCTTTTCCACGTTTTCTGCCAGAGAGGGAGGGGTTTTATCCAATGCAGACATTCCAGGAGGTGTATTGATTGATTGATCTTCAATACTGTTCATTTTATCTCTTTTTTCAAACTTCTCAACTAAAGTGCGTGTTCGGCCTGGCACAACTGCAACTGTCAAAACAAAGTTTGAGGGAAAATGGTCAGTTTTATTCAATAGTTACTAGGAGTTAAACCAAATGGGCAAGCAGCAGCTAACCTCCATTGACAAACTTGACAGAGTTGATTCCTTCTTTGAAACTGACAGGTTGGTCACCTTGAACACAATAACAAATCTATGTCAGCAGATTTTCAGATCTAGTTCACAAAATGGCATCTGAGTCTCACACAAAACTATGCACTATGACACAAATACTTTCAAAAGAAGCAACTGCTGTATCTTTAACAATAAAAATTATGCATAGACTAATTTCTAGATATGCTTTCATACTTCTATGCCCCATGTTAAAATCAGTGGATGTAAGAACTGCATTAGAAATGACATGAACAACCATGGTCTCAGAGCAATAGTTACCAGCATTGTAAAATCATAATTTTGTTAAACTGCAGAAACTGTCAAAGCAATGATTTGCTTAAAATTCTTCAGAGAAAATGAAGAGGACTCATAAGTATGGGAAACAATATGGTGACAATTTCCCGTTAGTCACTCATCGTAACAAGTACTGCAAAAAATATTATTAGGCCGAGTTGTGGAGACGACCCAATAATGAACCATCAATATTCAAGAGATATTGCTTACACTTTTCTGTTTTAGGTGTCTGCAGTGGTGGCACTTTTTCAGTTTCCTCAGAGACATTCTTGATACTCGAATGATTGTCTTCACAGCCATCTCTTGCTCCATCTTCAGGTGCAAGTTTCTTCGAAAATGAATCTACAAGACTTTCAGAACCACTTTTTCCACTGCTAAGCACTCCAGTTTCAGCACATGCTGATAACCTGTCGACATCATATTTGGTACTCGACAGCCTCCTTGAATGAGCAGGCTTGAGCAACATGCCCGGCTTAGTCCTTGAAAAAGTAATAGATTCTCTTCGAGATGAGTCTTTTCCATCAGGACTGTCCCTACTAACAGCTTTAGGTGCGGTATAAGTTTTAGTAGGAACCTGCGCACTTAAGTTATCTGATGTTTCTGTTACCAAGCCCTGCCTCTGTAGTGTCAAATTAGGGGTGTCCTCAGAATCCAGCGATTGAATCTCTTTCACAGAGTTATTGGTACCAACAAGCTGTGAAGAAACAGGATTTCCACTAGCAGCTGCACAAAGAAGATGGAGTAACACATCAATAACAAGATAAAATACCTTAAAATGTAAACCAGTGTTCAGTAATAATACATGCACTACACGATTATGCTAAAAGAAGCTCCACCTGTAAAGGTGGGGGAAGTAATATGCCTTATACGCGTATCATATTAACAGTACTCTTAAATGATCTGGGACCTAAATCAGCTTGGATCTCATCAAAGAGCCATCAATGAAGTGGGACACTAAACACCCTAACAGAGTTGGTGCTTTGTGCAGGAAGAAGAGTTGAAATCGTGGGCCAAAAATGATGCCACTGAAAGCCAGCAAATTTCTGTCTTCCAGGAAGAGGATGGGCAGGATTCAAGTCTCTGGCATAGAGAAATTCTCTGGAAGAAGTGTCCAGAAAAAAAATTGGAGCATCAATGACTGAAGACGCAGCTTCAAAAAGTCAGACCCTCAGAGCTTTGTATATTATTGAGGAACAGACGTGCAAAAAACCAAATTCAAGGACTACTTATCCTTTACACAAGTCAGAGTCAGTTTCATATTCAAGGTCAAACTTCTTTTGTGAACTCCAATGACTAGAAAGTAACTTGCTCAGGAAAACCTTGTATACATTCAATGCAAAGATTTATGGCTGACAATAGAATAGAACAACAGGAAGAATAAGATAGTCTTCCACTTTTCACAAGGTACTTGACGGTGAACCCAATCACACTCGAAACGCTTGTGTTAGAGGCTCAAAATCTACTTATGATCATGCAGCTACAGTCTTTCTCCTGACCCTCATCAGATCAGCACCGTATATCTACATTCCATTCAGTAGTATGGGCCATTAAATGTCCACTACTTTGCACAGGACCATGTGCCAACATATTTGATATATGAATTTGATAGTATCATAAATGTACACAAAAACAACTTACTATCCACATATATATTCTTTATCTCTTTGGTGTCATAGTCCGGAGAGGCGCAGCGTCCGATTGAAGTCGATCTTACGGTGGTCCCTACTTTAGCTGAGGAACGACTTTCTTGGTGTTCAATTTCATTATCCCCAAAATCCTTCTGCTGAGGCTTTAAATTAGCTCCATAAGGCTCAATAAGCTGAAAAGAGGATGTACCATCATCAGAGAAAAATTCATCTGAACTAATGAACTTGTACAAATAGGAAAAATCCATCTTTACAAAAAAAAAAAAGGTGGAATTCTAGTGTAAGAAAGATGAAGGTAACTAGTGACTACTGATGCATCCGCTACCCAAACACCAACAGAATTTTGGTAGTATGAGCAACCCAAGAATTTTCCGTCATGAATACAAATATCAGCAAGCGCTGACCATCCCATGTCAACAGCATCATGGCAGATTACAGGCTCCCAGGAGTAAACCTACAATTACCAAGCAAGATGTCACATGCCAGCATCTCCAACATGTAAAAAAGTTCATAATTAGGACATTTCAAACCTTTAAGCTATCCTCCAAACCACAGAATAAGGTCCTCCCATCAGGATGGAAGGTGATTGCACGTACTCCTGTGGCCTGAAACAAACAGTTAAAATTCACTCATGAAGCAAGGGAAACCCAAGGATGTTCAGGAACCTATGATCATTATAAAAGATGAGAGATTCCAGAGGGTTCAGTCTAAATACAAGCATATCAATTATGAGAAAAAATTCCAGGTAAGTTTTCACATATATGACAAAGGACAATTCACAACTTATTATTACGAAATATTCTGACTGGAAAGCAGGGAGTAGAAAAATCCTAAATACCTAAATAAAAAAGAAATTGCTAATTCCAAGAAACCAAGCCGTTATATACCTCAGGTCTGGAAGATCCAATTAGTTCAAATGTTTCCAAGTCCCAGAATTTAACAGTTCTATCTGCCGAACCTGGACAAGGAATCTGTATTAGATTACCAGAAATCAGAAGTATGAACAAATCCAAAAGAGTATTTACACTGTCACAAACTAGTAAGAAGGGAGAAACAAGGAGCATGAAAATGAGACAGACTGGATTTCACAAATAAGAAGGACACTAGTGAAAAGTGAAAAAGGATTGGAGAATCATAACAGTTCGTTGGATTGACCTATGCAACTAAAGGTTTACTCATCCAAAGGTCAAATGCAGATGGTATTCAAGTCCCCTAAGGGCACTCTTTACATAATCCAAAGTATTGTACTCTACTTTTCCCACCATCATGTTAACCAAATTATGCTTAATTAATGTCATAACCAAAAGTAACGTTTTATTGCCCTTAATGCAATCAACAAATCTCAGAGCGTAATTAAATCAGAGAATTACCTGTAGCAAGGAGGAACTCCAGGGGATGGAAATCCATAGATCGGATATGATTTTCATGGAACTTAAAATCATGCAAAAGCTTTCCAGCAGTTAGATCCCACACCTGTATGAACAGTAAAATGCTTTACTCAACAAAGGAACAGAACAATCTTGCCAAAGGCCGCGCTGCACAGGGTAACCAAATTACCTTCACAACATTATCATATCCCCCTGAAACAACCCAGCGACCATCAGGAGTGAATCTGATGGTGCTAATGCCTCGAGTATGACCCTTGTATGTGTGTATACATCCTTTTTTTCTGATATCCCAGATCTTTAGGTTTGTGTCGGCAGAACCAGATGCAAAGAATTCTCCAAAGGGATGGAATTCCATAGCGGTGCAATTGGATCTGTGTCCAGTAAGACCACGAACCACTACACTTCAAGAGTAATTAAAAGTGAATTGATATTTACTAACAAACAAAAATGACTCAGCCATACATGCAATGGACTCTCCCTTGTGATCAAGTGGGTGCATATCTAGGTTTCTTATTCAAACAAGTGATAATTCAAATGCTCGACTATCCAAGAAATTTATCAACTTACTCTTTGCCTCTTCCAAGTCCCACAGCTTAATGACACCAGAAGAAGCTCCAGCAAGCACCAACACTTCTGCAGAATCAAAGGCTACGGATTCTACAGGATTTGTATGACCACAAAGGCTCTGCATTGTTGAGCATAAAAACATTATTAATCACTCTTACAAGCAGATGTTGCCAACACTAATTCGGTCTCTTCCAAATTTTAGGTCATCGAATTAATTTCAAATTTTCACAACAATTCGCGTGAACAACAGTTACACAGAAGGACATGACTGCACTTAAGAGTTAGCATCAGCGCTAATTCTGCCTAAGGACATTCGTTTACAAGTAACCATAGAACTAGTTACCTAAGAAGTAGCCTTCCAAATTCGCAATCCAAAGAACTCATTGAGCAGCACTTCAATTACAAGAAAAAGGAAAGGCAAGATAAAACGCTAACTAGACTAACCATTAAGGAATTCGGTTTGCCAACGGCCCATAGATTGACTTTGTAGTCATCTCCACCAGTAAGAAAAAGCCGGCACGCCTTCTTTCCGATACTGAGACAGTTGACATTCGACGGATGGGCTACAAATTCCTCTGCACAAAAGCTGAGTCAAAGGAAACAAATCCGCCCAACAAGTGACACATCCTTTTATCCACCACACAAAAACCGAAAATCTGCATAGGAAAAGCATACTAATAATCACGACTATCACCAAGGCCATCAGATTTAGAAACAAGCGACTCCTCATTTTTCCTAACGAGGGCTATAGCAACCAAGAACTACCCTTAACACAAATCTCCCAGCATTGATGAATCTTCTTAGTTATATCTTTCCTTCTTTCCGTCCATCCCCTGGTCAATAGAACTATAAACACATCCAACCTATCAAAAGAATTCCAAACACATCCTAACCTCCATGAATTTTCAGACTGCAAAAAAGAAAAAAGCTATCGTTCTATTTTCTGACCCTAAAGAGAGACTTAGTTCATCAGCCACTTTGAAATCAAATCTCAACCTTTCCGAGAAATTACAAAAGCGCATCGAACTACGGCGACTTGCCCATCAAATAAAATCCGCGTAGATCTCCAGAACCAAAACTCTAAACACTGTAGCACCCGCGAAGCAACACTAGACATCAAACGACAACCTCAAAGCTCGAACAAGAAGAACGGAACCCGCAAAACAGAGGAGCAATCCAAAACAGCGCAAGAAGGATACGCAGCTTGTAACCCCGCTTGGACATCTTCCGCCCAGGAGCTAGACCCAGAACCCGAAAAAGATTCAGTCGACGCCTCGGGTAACTGGCGAAGCAGCTGGAGCTCAGATCTTTCAGCCCAACACAAGCTCGAATTGGAACGCGGAACACAAAAGCCGCGCTCTTTCGAACAACGCGGAAGATCGGGTTCCCACCCAAGATTCGGAGGGACGAAGAACACAAGAATCACGAAAAGAAAAAAAAAATCGCCGAGATTTCAACAGTGAGAGAGGCTGAAAGGTTGGCGAAGAACGAAAGGCAATTTCTTGATTCTGCTTTCCGAGGAAGGAAAGAGTCCCACCCACAGTCGCTGTGTTGCTTCAAGCTCCTTCAGACCATGATTGAGCCAGTTTCCCCCCGTTGCGGGCGAAATGACCGGAATGCCCCCCCTGGGACCTTTTCTGGTATTCCCCGAGTCACCAACATTTTTTTGAATTTTCTAATTAAATTTAATTAGGAGGAAATGTTGGGTGACGTGGCTCGTAAATCTAGTGGGCTTTGGATTTTCTCTGCTCTTTCTTTTTTTGTTTGTCTGGTCTTTTTGTTAGACTTGTGCACGTCGGTCGGTGGAAGGAGTTTTCTTTCCAAATATATTTATTTCCATATTTGTTCGGAAAAATACAATATTATCTTGAGACATCAAGTAGATTTTTTTTTTTTTAAAGATATACAACAACACTTTTGAGTCGTTCGGAATCTAATTCTCGATCAATGGGCATGCGGCTTTGCTGATAAAAAGATTGGAGGGTGCGGACGCTAGCATCGTAAGTGCGGGATTCGATTCTTGAAAAGCTAAAGATAAGACAAACAAAAAAAAAAGTAATCTAATTTCCTCATTTTCTTTTTGATAAAATCTCGATTTCCGTCCTTCCTTTCACCTTTTTTTTTTCTTCTAATCAAGTACATGAAATTGTAATTTATCTAATTCGCATAAATTCTTAGTTCAGCAAAAAGGAGGCTGGAACGGTGGTGCAAACAAGTTAGCCCTTGACATGAAAAAAAGAAGAAAAAAAGCTTTTGTAAAGGGACATTGATTTCATAATTGGCAATTTTCTTTTAAACTAGATGAATTTGGAGCTCGTGAAAATTCTACTAATTTTGCAGAGGAAGAAAAAAACACGAGCTAAAATATTATTAGTGGTTGGCTCAAACATGAAATCGATTGCACGCAGCGATATGGAAAATTGAATCTATGTCATGTAATTAATTCGCCCTTAACCACCTAGTCAACCCGACGAGTTTATAAGCAAGAGAGATCCGCTCAAATTGCTCTTCATATCTTGTGGTACTGTCCATGGCAGTTACTGAATTAATTATTAGAAAAAAAGCCACCAAAAATCATAAACTATGCTCGTTGTGACACATTTACCCCAAACTTTTTTTTATGACACAAAAAACCCTAAACTTGTACCCATGTAACACATTTATCCCAAATTTATGCCCGTGCGACACATTTATCTCAAAATTTTTGTTGTGACACTAAAAACCAAAAACTTGTAAGATTTTTGATGTCCCAAAAAAAAAAATTTGGGATAAATATATCACATGGGTATAAGTGTAGAGTTTTCGACGTCATAAGAAAAAGTTTGGGATAAATATGTCGTATGAGTAAAAGTTTGAGGTTTTTGGTGTCACAAAAAAAAATTAGAGTAAATGTGTCATAGTTGTTATAGTTTAGGGTTTTTGGTAACTTTTTTCCTCATTATTATAATTTGGACTTGCCACAAAAAAAAAAAAAACCCCACAAAATTAATGATATTTTTCTTTTCTGAATTACGTAAGTTGAGTTGCTTCGTGATTCCATTAATAGCCGAGCCTCTTTCTCTTTCACTGGAAAGTGACCGGTGAAAGGTCGAGTTACCTAACAAATAACTGCCGTTAATATGTCTTTTCTCTTCTTCAAATACCGAAAAATATATTAATAAATTGATTAAATAAATAAAGATGCCTTATGATTAAAAAAAAAACAAGAGGGTCGTTCTCCCTTCTCATCGAATCTTTAGGTATAACCACCTGACGGGTCCATTATTTGACTGACCAATTAGATTTTGATGGCTTCGTTTGGCCCAAAAACTTGTCAAATTAGAAACGTACAAAAACTCAAAAAAGAACGCGTTCTTAACGACTCCGGAACGTGCATGACAACACCTCTGAAGTAGCATTTCTGCTCCAAAAGTACTTTTAAAGTAGAAATCCGTTTGGCAACGTAATTTCTAAAGCAAAAATTAGCTTGGTTACAACTTCATTTTTTTTTACTTTTGGACATTTTTTTTTTTTGCTCCAGAAGTGTTTCTAAAGCATAAATCCGTTTGATAACGCAACTTTTAGAGTAAAAATCTATTTAGTTACACAACTTCATTTTTCTACTTCTAGAGCATGTTTTTACTCTAGAAATAGTTTTGGAGTAACTTATAGAAGTAAAAAGAATTTACTTCTTTCAAGAAGTAGAAAAGTCAACTTCTAATCGGAAATTGATTTCTAGAGCAAAAGTGTTGTCATGCGCGCTCGAAAATGCGTTCTTTTTGTGATCTAATGTCTGCAAGAATAAATTCCATGAAGATGGTTAGGGTGCAAATTCTATGCTTAATTTCCTTAATCCCCCTATTTTGTGAAGACCCGTATATAATCACCCTTCTTCTCTAGCTTTCGAGAAAAGTTGGGCAAAAATAAAATTTGGACGCGAAATTCGCCATACATAAACCTTTTTCATCCTCTTGATAAGAGATATGGAATGCCCTTTTAGCAGGTCGGATGGGTAGAAAATGGAATGACCTTAGTATCTTATATTACATTGTCATGAATGATTTTTTTTTCCCTTTTTGGTTATAGTTTTATGAAAGGTAAACGAGTTATCATGCCACAATGACTAACAAAATAAGGGTATTGATAGATCAAATAAAATATGAATTCGAGAGCGAGACTCAACACAAGACGAGTGTAAGCATAATCATTGACCGCGATATTAGGGGCATGTCGCAAGTTTATTTTAGGTGAGCATTTGCTTCAATCAACAATTACTTCGGATGGGTGGTAAGATGTCGAATTGTCCCCGTCAGATTCGAGATGTTTTAGAGAGTTTTGGCTTAGTGAGCTCGGACAGCAGGTTACCGGGCATAGCCCGACCTATTTGCTAACCCTTTCTAGTGGACTTGGCGTCCGTGTCTCATGACACAGTAGCCCATGATTGGCTTGTCCCTTTGTCAGTTCCCTACACCAGGAATTGCCCCTTGCTATAGACTCCCCCATTATTTCACTCATTTGGAAGACCTTTCGAATTCTCTCACTGTCTGGATTTTCAGTATTCATATTGACCTCGGCATCGAACCGCTGAGAAAACATCAACAATGGATGTTCCGGTTCTAAAATATATACTCCGCCGTGTTTTACCCTTATAATGGTAGGTTTGATTCATCAACGCATTTGTGAATCGACTATCTATGATATATCTCAACATTCAAAATGACCAAATTGCACCTAAAATGAAGAGGGAATATGTTTACAGTGGCGCGTGAAGCTCCAGTCCCACCCATATAAGTTAATTCGCAAGCTTTCGGGGAATATATCATGACAAACGATAATTTTTTTTTGCGGATTTTAAGATTAGGGAATTTCATTTTCCTTACTTCAATCGTTCAAAAATTGTCTACAGCCGTAAATGATTTTTCGTTAACAAGTCATTTTCAGCTAACCAAACCTGTGAAAATCCAAAAAAATCAATTCACATCGTCGATGGCCGATGGTGGGGGCGAGCTTCGCAAGGAAGAAGAAAAAAAAAGAAAAAGAAAAAAAGGAAAAGAGTATAAAAAATAAATAAATAATTTGAAAAAATATTATAATATTATAAAAGTTGATCACGTCGGTACCGGCCGTGCAACGTCAACGATTTCCTATCAAAATTGATCGTAATGACCGAATTAGCACAAATGCAAAAGATTCACAATTGAATTGGCCAAAAAAAAAATTATGGTTAAATTGACACAATTGCAATAGATATAAGAGAAACTTTTTTGGCAAATTTCCCTCGAAATCAAGGGCACAAAAAAAATCTAATGGCTTGATTAACTTTAGGGAAAAGAAGAGGAAAGGAAAGGAAGGGTGCGTTTGGGACCACTTTAGGTAAATGCAAAGTCATTTTCCCAAGGATATTTGAGCGAAGGTGTATTTGGTGAAAGCTAATGGTGTTTGGATAACCCATTTTCATGTATATTTTGCAAAGCAACTTTGAAATAATAAAATAAAAAATAAATCGAAGGCAAGCATGGCGGGGGAAGCACGGAGGCAGCCAATTGTTGGCCAGAAGCGACCGCCGGCCACGCGAAGCCACAGAGCTTGTCGCAACTCCCGTCGAAGCTCGGCGAAGCCCGGACGATGAAGGTCAAAGAAGTTTTGCGAAGCCCGGGCGAAGAAGGTCGGAGAAGTTTCGTGAAACCCATCGCCGACATCGCGACCCCGGGCGAGGGCCATCGGGGTAGATCGACCTTGAGGGATGAGATGGCGGGGGTCACGCGACCTCGGGTGAGGCGATGCCGCGGATGCACGACGCCAAGTGAGGCGACGCCGGGGATGCGCGACGCCAAGTGAGGGACGCCGAGGTCGCAAATCTGCGGTCAAAGAACCAGATCTGGGTCGCTCGATCTCGATCTCGATCTCAACCTTAACTCACAGCAAATCGGACAAAGACAACGGCTCAGGCTAAGATAGCGGCTTGACGGCCACCGTGGCCCTCGATCTCAACCCAAGTTTTGGGCGTTGGGAAGAAGATGACCTCGCCTTGAATGAGAACCAGTGAGCGGAAGAACACGCTTGGGCATTGGGAAGAAGACGAATGATTTTTTAGGGCAAAAGTGGAACAAATAATTATCTGTGGGGGTAATTTGGGAAAAAAAAAATCAATACTTACCTTGAAACCAGCCTTCCGAAAATGCTCAAAGTCCAAGGCAGGTCTCCACCTGCTTTGGGCTTTCAGCTTTGGCTAATGGTAGCATTTTCCCAAAGTGGCCCAAAAAAAAGTTACCAAACACCTAAACTTTTTCCCAAAGGACTTTAGAGGTCTAAAGTCCCTTGGGAAAGCTATTCCCAAACGCACCCGAAATACTCGAAGAGACTTGAGAAGGAGCCAAAGATGTCATTATAGAATTAGAAGTGTCCCACGCAAAAATGACAAGAGACCCGACACGGGGTGATGTGTTTTACTTTATTTCCTCTCGCTCATGTTCTCAAAGGGACAACAATGATCTTCTGTTTTCCCATTGGCCCGTCTCCATCCACAACACGTGCAAAGCAACATGGCCTTCCTTTGCTCTCTGCTTAAGACAGGCTTTGATCTTTCCTGTCTCCACCTTCGTCTGTCTTTTCAAAATCCGTTGTCTGCTCTCTGATTTAACGTTTTGTTGTTCTTTTTTTTTTTTTTTTCCCATTTCCCACCTTGGAAATATGTACATTGTTGATGGAATGATGCCTAATGATGTGCTATAATTAACATAACAATCATGTGTGGCCAAACTCAATCATTACATCGCAGAAAACACAAACATCAGGAGAGGCAATCTGAACAATGAAGAAAAAAAGTGGGTTGGGAAAATCAAACAGCAAGAGATGTTGTCTCACCACAAAAATTGTTGTAAATGAACAAAGAACTGATTAAACTGATCATGGGACAATCCTATGTCCAACATGCCAAAAGAGAAGTCCATCTGCTGCACAAGAAAAGAATCGTAGAACCAAACAATTACAACTTGTCATCAACTGCACAATATATCTATCTCTTAAGTTTTTTAGCAAAGCCACCCATTACATCGGTACAAGTTTCGACCCCAACATGAACGTCCGCTTCATCGGTTGAACGAGTCAGACGATAAGTTACCATTGCCGATATCACACTGTGATTAAAATTAAAGTATTCTGGGCTTTATCCTCTCCAAGGCCATTGCAATAGACATTATTAAGTTACCTAATAAACTTCAATATCAGCGCGATTTTGAACTTCGCTTCACATCATCCGCAATAGGTCCTGCACAACTTCAGACATAGGTGGCCTGAATTCTGGCTCTCTCTGCAGAAACAATGGGTCTGTGTTTACCAAGCAGCCGCCAAAAAAGAATATATATATATACACACACACGTGCTCTATTTTGAAAGGATTAGCAAATTCGTTACCCTCGAAAAATTGAAGGCCAGTACAAGCATATATACGTGGAAAATCTATAAAAATAAATAAATTTGAGGCTACTATACCTGGACGCATCGAGAGATTATATCGGCAAAGCGCGACAATGATTTGGTGGGATAGAAACCGCTAAGCGAAGGATCCACCATCTTTGACAGCGCATCAATGTCGTGAAGCTGGGGTATTGCCCATCGAACCAGAAATTGCTCCCCTCTGGGTCGTGACCTAAAGGTTTCATTTTACAAGAGAAAATTTCATGTGAAAACAAACAATGAAGGTCAAAGACAAGCACCACATTTCAAATCTAAAATCATCAGAACAGTATAGAAAGCATGAAAAAAGAAGAGAAGAATAGGCTTTTCTTCTGGGTAATTGTGTACCTGTCAAGTGACTTCCTACCAGTGAGAAGCTCCAACATTACAACTCCAAAGCTGTACACATCACTTTGCCAGGAACAGGTACCCAACTCAGATTCTGGGGCAGTGTAACCGTTAGGATTGAGGTGCTCGGAAAGCTGAGATAGAAGCAGTCGATGTTAGAAAAACTCAACCAAAACCCGAATTAGCATCTAAAATAAGGTAGATATAGACATGTAGTCATGTCGTCCATAGAAGTTTCGTTGACTTGAATAATCAGTTGGACCTTCAGTAAACTTCTTCATGGAAACAATATCTCCAATTTTTTTTTTTTTTTACGAGAATATCTCCAAAAAGTTGAGACAGCAACTTTACTCAGCAAAGATCAATCAACAAAGAAACGAAAACTGGGAAAAAGAAAAAGAAAAAGCTAATAGTTTGCAGTTAAAAGAAATTTTTACCAAATCACCCAGAAGATCAACCCTGCTTCAATTTATCCTACTCAGTATCTCCGGGCCTAAAAACCTATCCAACAATCTTAATTTTCCCCAGCATTTCAACTACGGCTATTCTCAATGGAGACTCCTAATACATCATATAATGGAATGGAAACGTAGTGCAATTAACTTAGATGAAAGTGGGACAAGATCATGATTCGAGTCGACAAGGTACATTTTGTGAAGCGTGTTACCTGACTTCCAGAGCCAGATGATATTAGAGAAGCCAGACCACAATCTGAGACTCGTGCTTCGAGCTTATCATCTAGAAGGATGTTGGTAGAGTTAAAGTTCCTGTATACAACAGGAGGCTGACAGACCTCATGCAGATACCTTTCCACCAAATAAGGAGATACCATGAGTTTACAGACTTAATGACTAAAATTGGGACGTGAAAACCACCTAGGGCATTAAAAGCTTAAGACACGAGCAAGGAGGTTAATAAACAAATAGCCGTAACAAGCATTACTTTTATTGCGCTGTCCTTTTCCATCGCAAGCTTGCATTGGCAATAGATAAACAAAATTAGCTATGCTACTTACTGCAAGGCTCTTGCAGCTCCAATGGCAACACGAATCCGCGCAGCCCATGAAAGTTTTCCATGAACCTCATCATCCACATGCAATGCATCAGACAGCGTCCCATTTCGGCAATACTGATAAATAAGTAGCCGTTGAGCATGCTCAGCACAGTAGCCCACAAGCTCCACAATATTGCTATGCCGAAGCTTATAGATTCTCGACACCAGATCACCAAATTTATCATTGCTCTGCTGCCCAGAAACTGTGGCCTTTAGCTTCTTGACGGCTAGTAGCTGAAATAATCATGGACAATAGGAAACCAGATGGAGTTGGCAAGGAACATGTTGCATTTAATAGGAGAGACGAAAAAGAGTTCTATTTTTTAACAAAACAGACTTGAAAGCTGCCCTCTAGTAGAACCTAAAAACTGTGATCAAGTTCAAATGATATTTTACCCTTCCATCAGGTAGCACGGCCTTGTAGACACTTCCAAGTGTGCCTTCTCCAACAAAGTTTTCAGGAGAAAAGCTGTTTGTGAACTCCTGGAGAGATGCTATGCTGTAAAATGGGACCGAAGGTGAAGAGACTGCTCTCTCAGAAGGCCGTTTTCGCACAGTTGGCTGAGCAGAAACAGCAGGATTTACAATAACTTTCTCATCCGGAATGGGTGGTGCGAGAAGAGAAGCCACAGGCTGCATGGGCAAACTGGCGTCTCCTACTTGGTCTTTCTTCTGCCTCGAGCTCAATGTTTTGGTCACATCCATTTGTCTGTTACTTGAACTGGCTCTTCCATGGCCTTCTCCCATCTTGCCTAAAGGTTCAGGAACAGCTCTTCGTGGAACATCTGATGAAATAAAAACCATCTTTTAAGCTAAACACGAATGTAACAATCTTTTAAGCTAAACACGAATGTAACAATCAATTTAATAGTAAAAAATAGGTAATCACGGACTGACATCTCTCCAAATTTATGTTTGGCTGTCGTGAAGAATCTTTGCTTTTGGTAGCCCCTTGACCATTTGCGTATACACCCATTTCATGTCTCTTGACCGTCTCATTCATTTGCTTCCTTTTGCTGCATCTCCACAAGCATAGGCAAAGCGATGCAATCGCAACGACCACCAGAACCCCTACACCAGCTATCAAAATGACATTTCTAACCTTCAACCCTCCCTCTGAATGAGCAGAATGGGGTGCCACTGCAGAAGATCCATTTCCCTGCTTCGAAGGCACGCCATGAGAAGGTGGCCCACCTATGAATGGAGCAGGTGCAGAGGTTGGCTCTGGTGCTGGTGATGCTGATGGTGATGGAATTACACTTGTATTAAAAGGATTTCCACCTTTTCTGCATGACCAACGATATGGTGACAATATAGAAGTACAAAACCAAGTGTAGACTAAAAATTGGAAATTGGATCACAATCCCTGCTAATCACCAGGGTGGGAACATAGCAGCGCTATTAATCACCAAAAAGAAGCATGAGAAGACTTCTTAATTACACAAGGTAAAGAGTTCATCCTAGTCATTTCTGAAACAACAGTGGCTTTGGAATCAGGCATCATGATTACTTGGTCCATTAAGCAACTCCACTAGATTTGACTATGCATATATGGACACACGCAAGAGATGCCACAGGATAAGACAGCAGTATACTTGAAGACATGAATGTTGAAGAAATTGATAAATTTATTGTTAATTAGAAATCACAAGATTACAAACAAAATTTTAAGGGGAAATCATCCATACATTGAGGATGTACCATCAACGATCGTTAAAAATGCATTACACAAAAATCATATAAGTGCATTACAAAAAAATCATTTGAACTTCTTCTTAATTACACTACTCTATCTGTTTTGATGAATGGAGACAAAGGAAGTTTAATTCAATTTTCCATCATCTTGAGCTTCAGTGACATGAATATACATTCTATTGGATGAGAGGAAGGAAGATGAATTTTTCTACAACCCAGGTAAGACCATAACAATTTCCTTCACTATCCTTCGTTTGTAGTGAAAACGGCAAGAAGCTTTTGTTGAGGGAAAGAATAAAGAAGGAATACAGATAGAAGATGAAATAGTAAAGAGCACAAAATATAGGATTATTGATAGTTTAATCTTTCAAATGCGACAAACAAAAATAGGAATACAAATTGAAGATTGAAGAATAGGAAACTAGAAATTTAAAATTACCAATTAAAACACTAAAGAGTTTGGGATTCAGAAGGACACTTACAAATCCTTGATACAAGAAATGGAAAAGAAATGAGGGGAGTGTTTATTGTAGGGTTTAATTCTTTCCTAAGGAAGAATTCACGGAGAAAGAAAAGAAACATACGAAGGCTCATTGTATGTTCATTATCTTAAACTTGAAGGATGTTTCCTTTTCTCCCATTCTAGGGACTACTTGAGATGGCGTTGTCAATCTATTTGTCACCCTATTTTTCAATTTTGTATCTTTAAATTTACTGCCCTCAGATCCTACATGTATCTAGTACCATATATTAGAGATGCCATAGGACCCAAGGGTACAATATTTTGAAGAAAGATTATTAAAAAAGTTTAATAAATAAATGGATAACCAAACATCACAAACTACAACAGGAATTCACCACAATATCGTAATTTGGAACATCAATGATGAAGAGTAACTTGAAAGTGAGTGCAAAACAAGCCCAAGATTAACATACAAGCAGCAAGTGTCAAATTCACCTCCAAGCACCATTCAGAGAAAACTTACTTGAAAATTGGAATAGTCAGCAACTTTGGAGGAATAGGCCCGGAGAATAAGTTATTCTCTATATCCCTACACATAAACATATTATTAGTCTTCAACTTATGAACGCAGCATATATTTTCAAGTTAAGAGAAGTTTCTCAAGAGCTAGAATCTGCAGAAAAAGTGGAAGTAGGATCAAACAAATAGAAGCGTACAAATCAACTAGGGGAAGATCCTCTAGAACATTCAGAGTCCCAATGAGTTTATTATTCTGCAAGTGCCTGTAAGAAGAAGATCATCTGAGCTATTAGAAATATTAAAAGTTCAATGGAGATTATCTTTTTGCATAATGATATGTACCCACAATGTGGTAACAGCTGACAGGTTTCCCATTGATGGAGGTAAATGACCAGTGAGGTTGTTGCTTGACAAATCTCTGCAATAGAGAGTGAGATCAGACTGAAATATAAGAAGAAGAAAAAGAGGAGAAAAACGATAAAACTAGAAATGGTTGGTTACAGATGCGCCAAACTGGTAAGCTCTTTGAACAAGTCTGGAATTTCTCCACGGAAAAGGTTATTGCCCAACAACCTAAGGAAATAAACAGTTTATGTCAGATGACGAGGAAACAAAAAATACAAAAAACGATGGAAAGGGAGGCCCAAATGAAGTGTCCCTTTGATAATAATAACTATTCTCAAATGAAAGCTTCCGATGTTAGGAAAACAGAGAAACTTAATTAGCAAAGTTCGAACATACATTGAAAGAACAGTACGTGGCAAATGGGATGGAACACTCCCTCCAATCCGATTGTTGCTGAAATCACTGCTTAACAATAATTAGAAGGATCAAAAGGTTTGGCAGGAATGCATGTCCATGACTCAGTTTCCCACATATAGAAGTACGTATCTTCATTCACTCATTTAACATGATGCATGCAAGTTTTTGCTAATTCCTTCTTCTATGCCCATCATCTATAAGATTTCTAAAAAATCACGAGTTGATTATTGACCCCTTACTTCTGATGTTGCATTGAACAGAGCAGATAAGAATTTTCAGCTCCCCCAGGATCCTCATGTCACAAACTTCAGACATAAGAGGTGCAAACCAGATTAAGGCCCATTGATACAATCTAAGCAGACATGCAGCAGGGTTGTATAGATCTCATCAAACAAGGATTGTTATGATGTCAATCAAATATTGGAATGGAAAAACATTCACTCACATGGACAAGAGTGATGCAAAGTCCAAACTGAGGCCCAATTCTCCACCCAAATTGGCTCCACTCAGATTTCTGTCTGACTCAAAATGACTTAGCATACTGAATCAATACACTTGTAAAAGGGAATGAGAGAAATAGACTTACAGTCCCGTTATGTTTGAGATGACACACTCCACACCTTGCCAACCGTCGCTGCAAGGATCGCCTCCAACAAGTAGCCATCCACGTAGGGGCGGGTAGCCCAGTGAAACATACAAGCTATTGATTGCCGCCACTGAAAAGCAGAAAGGAGCTTACATAAGGTACATAATTCAGATTTCACAGTTCACATGTTAAACAAACAACTGATAATTTACAGAGAAACCGACTACAAAAGATGCAACTCCGAAATGCATCTCCCCCAGGGCTTGCTTCGGAAGAATTGTTCATTAAAACAACAATTTTTACCTAAGAGTGGACAACAAGCAAGGATAGAGAAAAGACAGCTCGCAAAGAGAACCCAAGAAATTACACATGTAAAATGGAATAAAAATGTTGAGCATTAACCAAGTAAAGCTGCTACAAATCCCCTTCAAGAGTTGTTTCTCTCCTCTCGCACGAACTAAACAAACACGAAAACAGTGCAACACACACACGCACGCGCGCACGCGCGCACACACACAATCTTAAAACCCAGATCGTGCAATGTAAACTCCCATCAGTAATGATTAACCCACCATCGCGAGGATCAGTGAGGCCAGAGCAAACCGACGCCGTGCAAACGAAGAACACCAGCACGAACAGCCGGGAAACCATCTTCAATTTCGCAAAACCCACGACACTCCCGACAGGCTACGCTTCAAAAATCCCAATTTTTTCCTTCCCTTCCCTTTTGTTCTCTTCTGCGCACTTCACTCTCACGGGAAACAAACAAGAAGCGGCCTCAATGGCCAAAACAACGACACCCAAAAGCCCAAAAAGAAAAGAACACTTCAGCTTGCTCGCCAACTGGGATTTTAGAAAATGAGGAGTGTATCAGAAGAATGAAGCAGAGAACCAGAAGAAGAAACGTCAGAAGCAGAGACCGAGGACGATCTCTCTCACAAGTTTCGGTGAAGTAGAGTAGGGTAAAGCGAAAGCACGAGCACAAGACAGAGACCAATAAAGCCGGCGAAGGAAGATACGTATTGTACAGAGCCTTCCTGACAAAAACGCGAAACTATCAAAATGGGAAAGCGAATCGAAAGGAATAATGTTCCAAATCTTCGTCCCTTGAATGCGATTACAAAGGGCAAGACTGAAGGGGCGTGAACCGTGGTGAGTCTCACTGAAAAAGCAGGTTCTTGACGATGTTGGGTTCGTTCTTTCTTTAGCTCGAGAGTCGAAGTCTCCCCGTAAAGTTCCGATTTTTTTCCCCGTTTACGTTGTCATGTTCTGCGCTGCAGCTGTGTAAGAGAATATCAAGCAAATGTTTTTTCGTTTCTGGGTCTTCTTTCCTTAATGGTTTTTCGAATTCGATTGAGGAAAAAAAGGGAGCGCTTTTGCGAACGGCACAGTGGGATTAGTGGCACTGGGACACCACCTAGGATGCGCCCCACATCTTGCTGGGTCTCCGTCATATGGCCCATCTGGATATACACGACCGGGAATTTTTTCTTCTCTTCTTTTTTTTTTTTTTTTCGGTGGAGTGAATTTGAAGCTTTTTGGTTGATGGCTTCAGATGTCCGGTGCCGGCAATCGATTGATCTCGACGGTACGGCAACTGCCCCGTCTCGACCTCACGGGATGACTCGAAAAGAATTATGAATAGGATTTGATCTCGACATCTCTCGCGTTCTCTAGTGAAATTTTCAAGATGCCGAATTGACCGCAAAAATCTATCAAAGATTTGTTAATTCGACCCTTATGGGTGAATAAGAACGTGAATAATAATCACTCTTTTTTCTATTTTATATGCCAAAAAAGATTTGGAACAGAAATTCGTTTGATGACGCAATTTCATTTTCCTATTTTTGGAATAATATGTTTAGAATAGAAATAAGAAGTTAAAATTTTCAATTTCTTTAAGTCCGAAACAGAAATGAGAAATAAGAATTCTTCTCATTACTTTCTTTCTTTCTCTAGCATACCGGCCACCGGTCCGCCATTTGCCGATCGCCGATCCATTGGCTTACCCTCTACCAATCCTCGGCAATCCTAGCAATTATGCTATTATGAAACGAATTTACGCTATGGGAACAGAAATTTTGTTCTCGTTATTAAATGCGTTTATTTGCTCAAAAATTCGTCCGGAAACTAGAAATAGAAAAATCTATTTCTAGCTGGAAATTGATTTCAAAAATAAAATAGTTATCATTCACGCCTTAAGACTAAGCACATAGAAATTAATGCTACGTAATTCCGGTGGTTGAATAATATTGTTTGGAGTGGTTTTTACTTTTGACCTTTTCCTAAATTTCGTGGCGAGCGTACCTTGAGTATTATTGATAGGTAAATTTAGCATGTAATTCTATCATAATTTGTGAATATGCATAATATGTTAAATTTCAACGAAAGTGCTAAAAGGGGTTGATTTTGACTTTTTAGGAGTACAGAGAACAAATAAGCATGGCTTGAGTCTCGAAACTAGAAAAAGCACACGAAACTTTAGAAAATTCTACGATAATCCCAGTTCAGATGAGTTCAAGAAATTATCACGTGAAATCCACGCGATCTGGACCAAAAAGCCTTTAAATCATAGATAAATTCATGAATATTGCAACAGTAGAATTAGGATCTCTTGGGATGCAACGCAGCTGGCGATACTGTTTTGATCCTACCCATGTGATTGCGAGTTCGAGCCCTTCAACTTCCCGTGCTCTCAAACTTGTCCGGAGCTAGGGTTGGAGGCCCTCTCGACACTCCCGTAATGAATTTGCTGTTATAATATGTCTTGAGTTTAAGCTCGTGAACAAAAATCAAACACGAGATTTATTAAAGGAAAGTTGGATATTCATTTTTGGATAATATATGTTTGAGGACGTCTGAGTGCAAGAATAGGAAATTTGTATTCCTTTTCTATGTTGGAGTCCAAGTCTAAGGAATCTGACTTTGTGTCGGAAAGAGAAGCGAACTCGTACAGATCGAAGTTGGAGAATAAACCATCTTTCCTAATGGGTGTTGGTCTAAGGCTTGAAATAGGAAAGTCCAACTGGACTTGAATAGGGACCAGAATTCGATCAGCTTCGGCACATATAAATGTACTCTTTTGTGGACAAGTTGGGTCGGGTTGTTGATCAATACGTGCAGATTACTTTGAAGGGCCGTCGTCGAGTGCTTGGCAAGGGTCTTCTCCGTAGATTTTGTTAGTAGAATTACATCAATTATTCAAGTATCGAAGTCGATTAAATCTTATGAGTTTAAGATTTATTTTAATTTCTTTACGAAATTAAGAGATTATTTCGCGAGAAATTGGGAGCTAAATACCCTGTGTTATTGGATATAATTTGGATTTGGGAAAAACCGAGAGTGTTTGAGCGACTTGAGTGTGGTTTGTAATATTCGTGTATCGTTTGTTCTATAGTGGAATGCGTTCTTGCTCTCTTCGTGGACGTAGATTTCTACGATCGAATCACGTGTATCTAGTATTCGATTTATTTTCTTGTTCTATTTATTTATTATTCGATCATTTGTTCCGCGCAATATTTACTCATCGTAACCAGAGTAAATAAGAATGGACGAGTTCCCTCTTGGGATGAGTTTAAATTTCCAGGACTCTTCATCACACATCACACACAATCGTCTCTCACAAGTTAACTAGTGGTTAAAAGATCGATATCACGCTCTTCGAATTTTGAACCCATGTGGTACCCAAAGTGCGCCATGAAGTCTGTACATATTTAGAAGGTACACAAGCCATAATATCTAAATCGTTGCAAATTACTAGAAGGTGAGCAATGTCACTTGCTAGTAATCCTTAATTCTAAAATAATTTACCTTTGGTTAAATAATTATACAAATGGAGGTAGGTTGGAGGAAGTAATCATGATGGGTGAATCTCATTTCTTGTAGGCTTTTACAAATATTGTGACAAACGACCAAATGTATTTTTCAATGGAAGACTAACGTGGAAAACCTACGTATTTATATCCTATGCTCCTTATAGAAAACGTCATTGTGGAAAATCTTCAGACAACTAGCTTTTTATTATTGGGTAGAGATAACTTTTCTTTTCTTTTTCATTTTTTGGATTATAATTAGCTGTCGCTAGCTAGACGCCGCTTGTTTATTGGTACTCTCCATCGACCCTCCCCCAAGTAGGCCATGCGACCCCTCGCCGGCTCTCGCCCATGGCCTGAGACCTCTGCTAGCAATTGCCGAGGCCCAGTGGTTGGTGGAAACAAATAGAAAGAAAAAAAATAAAAAAGCGAAAAAGAAAAGGAAAATAAGGAAAAAAAAACTTTAAATTGTCTACGTTAGTAGTGGTCGTGCCACGCAGAACACTAGCATTTCGGGTCAGCGATTTTCAATCAAAATTAACCAAATGATTATATTGGCAAATTTTCAATTTTTTAAGGTGCGAGATCTCAGTAATATTACCATTAATTCAAATCCTAAGGTAACCTTATAAATACAAAGAAAATTAAATGGCATTATGTGAAGATTAAAAGCGTAATGATAGCATCTGCTATGCAATCATATCACCAAAATCACAAAGATAATATTACCAAATCAATCTCAATCTTGCCGTAGATTTGATCTCGCGTCACTCGTAGCGAACTCAGCATGTTCTCCAATTGAACACTCAAAAACTGGCCTCTCCATGAAAAGACAAGAGCCATTCAACTCATGTCAATTAAATGCATCAAATTCATAACTTGGCCAAACACGAAGATTTGTATATAAACACACTAATAATGGACAAGCTTGATTACAAATTTCGATCCCGGCCTCAAGGTTAGGTCGGACCGATGATCACCTTTAACCCACACACGATAACCCTCTTCGCGTGAGTGTGTAAAGGTTCATGAGAATGGTTCTAATTATTCGAACTCGGGTCCTATGGAAGGCAAACGAGCATTAAATCGCTGTGCTAGTTGCTCTCTCTAGTAATCTCTAATAAATATTATCACATTGTTATTGATGAGATCAGAAATGCGAAATTTTCCAAATTAGATGCACTTCCCTCACATGTAGGGTGAACTTTGGTCTCGGGTTTAGGAGTCGGGATATCCCGATTAGAGATGCGATATGAAATATTGTGGGATCACTGTCAGTTTTTCAAAAAGCTTACATCATTAGATTAAGACATAATTTCAGTATTTAAATACTCTAACAAGGGAAATAACACTCGTACTCAAAAAATCGGGTAGTAAGTGGTCGGAGCGGTATGTAAATCTTGACAAAGAGCATTTCTATTTGGAGCCATATAAGATTTGCTCTCATTTTCGATCGACTTGTCGGTCACTTGCCGCCGTCGTGTGATGTGACCATCGCGTGATATGCAAAACAAAGGGGAAGAGACGAGAAAGAGGTCGCGGTCTTCGGTTTCCGTCGCGTAATTTGTAAGGTTTGAGTTTTTGTCTCTAGGTGATTATGTAAAATGGAAAGCAAATACTTGTATTTTTTAGTAGGGTCAGGTGTTGTCCAATGTCCATGGTCATGGACGACAAGAAACTATGCCATGATCTTTTCTTGAACAACAAGCCCGCGTCCCGCCTTACACGAGGAGCGTAGAACGATTACTTATGTTGCTTATAAAAATACATGAACGAAAAACACGTCTACCGTCTACAAGAATATATACACATAAATTGTCGTTGACAATAGAAATATTTTCTATTGATCAATGATTTCAAGCGATACAAGGGATTGGTTTTAGAAAAATCTGAATCACTCAATTTTCGCGAAACGAATGGATCATTTTCCTGATATTAATAGTAAAAAAAGGTCATGCTCTAGTTTTAGAGAAATTATTATACGGTAATATAGAGTAAATTGTTCCACTTCAAAAATTGAAGTAAATTTAAACATTTAACAACCTGATAACACGTTTGATATAGTAAAAATTATATTTCACAACACTTGTCGTAGAATTATTTTCGTTAAATGAAACTCCTCTTAAAAATATTACCAATTGAATTTGAGTACTTCAATGTCTTGAAAGCAAATAAAATTCGTTATGATTTCAATTATATGATTATTTTTATTACGCAAGGCTTCTTCAAACATTCAAAATTCACTTAATTGAAAGATTACGTCGAGACTAAAATTCTATAAATTAAAAAATAATTAATTTACCTATAATTTCTGGTTTGAGAAAAGGAGACATAGAAACATGAGAGTTTTTCTATTAGCCAATTATTTCAGGCTGTACAAGCAATTATTTTCTTTAAAAAAATAATTTTTAAACCATTTATTTTTTGCGAAAAACACAGAGCCTAAGAATCCTATTTCGATAAATAGCTTATGTTAGAACTCTATTTTGATAAAAAGGTCAAATGCCATGGTCACCAAGTTGCAAGGTGACAACATCCATCAATAATGGACTATGATGCATTTTACCAACATGTCTTACAAAGCTTTTCTGCAACTTCTCGGGATGACTCGAATAAATTGGCAACAGGCCTAACCTCGAAATCGTGGAATCTTATGTACATCAGATACAAGATCTCAGGAGTAAAATATAGAGCACCCCAACCTCAATCTCCGGCGGGCATGCTTCCGAGTTCGGAGCGCCACTTTCAACAGTTACCGACTTGTGCTCCGAATCAGTCGTAAATCGCCACATCCTCCTGGCAAAATAACCGTTCATGTGTCTGCTTGTCATTGAGTGGGGGATGAGCTTCTGTTCGAGCTAGTGCCCTCTGCAGGATGATGGGGAAAGGGAAGATGTTGATGGAGAGGCCACGAGACGCGTTCTGGTGGGCAAGGCACGGGAGCTGGGCGCGCGATGAAGGTCGGGACACTGTCTCCCGGCATAACAACAGAGACACCACTCGTGCAGACAGTCATCTGCAAGCACGGCAATCATTTAGTCCTATGTAGAGCATTTGAAAGCAAAATTTTTGCATGTGATGGAGATTAACTAAATCGATGGAGAAAGAACTAGATCTAATCAGGCCCCCCAGACGAGAAGGGCTCGATCCAGCAGCATAACAGGAGGTCGCATTGGTGCGGTGGCCACTGAGTTCATTATTGAGGGACAAATTACACGGTACCTAGACCAAATAATACAATGCAAGCAAAAGTTCCTAGATTCATGGAGATATAGAACATCATATAAGTTATCATGCTGGCAGATCCACCATTTGAGTCTCCAACAATTATTCCAGTAATTACATATCTGATCTGGCCTATGGACAGGAAAGATGCAAGCATGAATCTTCTTTTTCTGCAGCGTTGCTTGTATGATCTTAGGAGCATTGGCCGCCATGGCCCAAGCGAAAGTCAACAGACCTCTAGCTCATAGTTCAATTGGACATGTAGGTTATAATTGTACTGGTTTCTCATGTGGAACCATAGAAGGAATTCAATCACTACTAATGCTAGATTTAGGCACTATGTCTACTCTGTATAGGGTATGGAATGGGTTAGTTACTAGACAGTAAACAGAAACAGGACACAGAAAACTTCACAAACAAATGACGGGCATCAGTATTGCCAATATCCTGAACGGAGAGCAAGTCTGTCAACCAAAAAAGAGTCACCCAATAGAGCAATGTCTATCGAATTACAAACCAGTAAAGCTAGTCATCACAGCAATGATTGTTCCAGACTGTAGAGTAGCAGCAGTTTGAGGGCAATGGAATCGTCTTCTTGAAGAACAAAAGTTTTCGCTCTCCTCATACAGAAACAGAACTGTCTTAATTGATTACAATTAACACCCTTTTGGTTTGAAATTGGACCTAATGTCATACTGAAAAAAACCCTATAATTTCATCAATCTCTTATTGCTTTCATCAAATAGACAATTCGAACTCGCTATGTGCCATCTGCAATCTCCTGATGCAGGTGCACGAATATAAAATGCCTTTTTCCGACACATTCTTCGTAGTAAAGCAGAGAGTTCACTTACTAGCCAGACAAGATGCAAAGTTATGGGCTATGCCGCGAATAATTGGACAAATTCGGCCAAAAACAATTCATGCTGGACCACCCTATTGGCTTTATAGTGCATGAATCCTAGAGATGATGGAAGCTTTACAACACACCTTAACTCAGATTCCAATTATTTAATACCCTACTGCAATAATAAAACCACCAGATAGGACTTCTAAAAAAAGGGGTATACCTTATCACTATCTTGATCGTGCTAGCTGGGTTTCAAATAAAGCAAAAACTTAAACAAAGACTTCACTTCGCCAAAATTATGTTTTCCTTTCTTGGTCAGTGTGAGAAGAAACAGCAGGATTAAAAAGTCTGAATTGTCTTCAAATCGATATTGATATTGATGGAGCTAAGTGACCAAGAAGTTCTTCATACAATGCAGGCATCACCCAAGAGATTTTCAATATTGCAACACTGTTGCGTCTTTGCATACGGAAAAATTCAAGTGACTGGGATAGGCAAGAGGAATCGTGACAGTCTTCTTGCAAAGTAGTATCAACTGTTAGTCTGTAGATAATTCAAGTAACTGGGCTCACTGTTGACACCAACATCATCCAGTTGACTAGCGAAAAAGAACAGAGGGACAGGACAGAAACAGAGAAAGGAGGCCAAGGGTAAAACCAAGTTCACCAATAAAAACAAAAACCACAGTAACATGGAGAGAGAGAGAGAGAGAGAGAGAGCGCGCGCCCTTCAGACCAGTAATGAAAGTTCTGTGCAGTGAACAAAAAGGGCAAAAAGGAAAAGCAAATAACATCAAATAACATCCAAAATTGTCAAGGAAAATTATCCCAAACCAAAAGCAAATCAGCCCCCATAGCAAATGCCCATCTCCCATGGATGGGATCCGCTCCCAACATCCTTAGGAACACCAGATTTTCCCTTTGGTTACCAAGAAAATTTATGTCCCAGAGACAAACGAACAAGAAAAGGAAGAAACTTTGCAAGGAAAAATCTCTCAGAATGCGAACCCAGTAGAGCAGAATGTGCTATGTCCTCTGCTAAAATTGCAGTGGAAACATGACTTACAACAGAGCTTAAAAAACACTGATCCCCAAAACAAGAGCCAGAGAAAGAGAACAGTAACAATGGAAGTTCAAGAAAAGTTTCTGCCTTTTGAAGTTTGAAAACTCACCTTTGGGGAAGGGTAATTAAGCTTTGGGTTGAACCCCATCTGGGACTCGAGGTCCCCGCCGCCGCCGCCGCCGCGGCCTCGGCGTCCCCGGTCGCCGGCGGCGGCGGCGGAGAACTCCGGCGAGGTGGTCCGGAGGAAACGCTCGAAGATGGCCATGACCAAGAACATGGAGATGAGGATGGCGGTGGCGACGAACCCGAACGACACGGCGTTGACCGAATTGTCGAAGTGCCGCCAGTGGTCCTCTCTCTGCAAGGCCGTCGCCGGCGCTCCCGTCGGCGACCACCCGTCGGACCATCTCGAAGCTTCCATCTCCGCCGTCTGGTCACCGCATTGCGCTGTCGCGTGGGGGAAGAGAGAGAGAGTGCGTAAATGGGAAGTTTTGGGATTTGGAGAGGCGCTTGTGCTTCACAGCCTTTCACCCTTTGGGAGAGTCCTCTTCGTATGAGGACAAAGCCGGAGGACACTTCTATAGCCATGGAAAAGGCCGGGCCGCTCGCAATCCATGTTCGCGCGTCATAATTGTGTCCACGATTCACATCCACCTGAAATATTATGACTTTGATTTTATGCTAGGGAAAAAAAAAGTCACACAAAAAAATTTCAAATTATCTACATTGCGACGCATTTAACTCTGAACTATTTTCGTGACATCGCGAATCTCGAATTTCGCCCTACTATGACGCATTTCCTGTAAACTTTCTCCTGTGACGAAAGAACCCAAGTTTGTACTTATGTGACTCGTTTATCCTCCGTTAAGGTTCCGTTAGATGTTGCTTTTATTTCACTTAAGTCACATGGACGTCATGTTAACGCCATTTGCTTTTTCGGCGTCTATATAGGTAGATTTTTATCTGTTATGTGGCAAAACATTGGCGGAGGATAAATGTGTCACACATATACAGATTCAGGATTTTTGGCATCATGATAAAAAGTTTATGATAAATGTGGCCAGTGGATATAATTTGAGATTTTTTTTTTGTGGCTTTTTTCACCTTTTTTTTTTTTACCAAATAACATGGGAACTTAGCTAGTCTAGCAATTCAATTCTAATGCGATCGAAAGAATTACAGCAAAAATTCAACAATGTGTGATAAGAACACTAGAGATTTAGGTGTTGTGATGTGAGTGCTTGGTATCCACGCAGCTGAAAAGTCGTCCGCCAAGATATCGCTGTGAATATGGAGAATAACGAGCTTATAGCTGCTCGAGTATTTTCCGGCCCAAATTATGCACGAATGTTATTCTCAACAATTTCCACTTCAAATAATTAAACTATGATAGAAACTTGTTAATTCGTGTAACCTATCAAGTTAAACGTATCATGCAATGTCATATTCGGATTTTCTTTGCAAAATTTGTCTTTTATCTTGTACTTTTTGTGTTTTTTTTTTTTTTTTGTCACCATAATTTTTTTGATGATCCAATGGCCGAAAACCCCAAAGATCTTTCCCAAGGGATATAAAATCATCTCGAACGGTAAAGACTTTTATATATTCGTGCATGATATCATTAAGTGATTGACTCTTAGACATTGCTATGATGTAATAGTCTTGATTTAGTGGAACATGCAGATTAACTCTAAAGGCAAGGGATAATAGAAGCTTTCCCCGAACATGTCTGCAAAACTTTCTTTGAGCGATTGATATCATTATGTATCATGTCTTGACATTTCATGCACTCCAAGTAATTATTAAAACTCGTGAGTTCAATTTATTTGGACCGATCTCGTTATCTCTCATGAAACGATTTCGGACAGTGGAGAAACTCAAATTAAGAAAAAAAAAAGATGAAAGGGGAATTACTTTGCTCGATAAACTTATAGGCTTCATTTGTTTCACGAAAAATAACTTCTAAGAAAAGGTTTTTTAGTTTTTCGGGTGTTTGGTTCAAAGAAAATAAGTTAGTCAAGGAAACCATTTTTCACCAATAGAAAAAATACTCTCAGATGTGGGAAAAATAACTTCATCTTTCTTTCTTCCCTGTATTTCTTCACATTCTTTTTATTTTAAATTTTTTTTATTTTTTTATTTTCTCTTTTTCTTTTCTTCCTTTTTCTTTTTCCTTCTTCCTATCTTTGTTCGCCGACGATCGACCATAGATGCGGGTCGGCGAGCTCGAGCTCTCCCGGATCCGGCAAGCCGGAGCTTGCCTATGACCGGTCGCGGTGGAGGAAGAAGGAAAGAAGGAAAAAAAGAAAAGAAAAAGAAAGAAAGTAAATACTTATTAAAAAAATTATTTTTATTTTTATAGAAAATTTACAAAAAAAAAAAATCATATTAGCACTAGACTTACCACGAAGAACGATTGGCATCCCCATCAGTAATTTTCGACCAAACAACAACGTAGAAAATCAAATTAGTTTTTTCTTATCAAATGACGGAAAGTATTTTTTAATCCATTTTCAAATCTCAACTAAACAATGAAAAGTATTGTCATTTCTCTGAAAAATGACCTCTCGAAAAATATTTCCAAGAAATGTTACATTTTTTCGCCAAACAAACGGATTTTTAGTTCGATCTTGTTTCCACAATCCGCAACAACATGCATCAAAACTAATCAACGGAGTCTTTTCTCCCGAAAATTCAGTTACTCCAAAATCATGTAATGGGTAAAGATTATCTACCACAAACCGTGTTCTGAAAAGTTGATCAACGGCTATGGTGATTTAGATATTGCTGACACGAGATAAAGGATGGAATAAAGGAACCTTATGGGCATGTAGATGCATTAATGTAGCATATAGGAAACTATACCAAGCACGAGCCTCCCGATCCAAACTAGATCACGCATGACATGACTTGGTCCATTAATCCATCTCTATCTATTTTCCCTCTAAGATTTGAAAATGACAAAAAAAAAAAAAAAATTTGTTAGTTCATAACAATCGTGAAAGAATTTCAAGTGATCCAAACTAGGGATGTCCCATGGGAACAAAGCTTTGTTTTCCTCCAACCCTTGTCTTTTAGCTTCCCGGGCAAGGTGACGACATTAATTGATAAGGCCTAAAAAAGTATTGATGGTGAGATAAATCATCGAAATCACTTAATCGAGACTTGAAAATAAATTAAAAAAATTTAGTACTTAAATAAGCACCCGAAATTTAGAGTGTAGATGCGCGCATCGTAAGATAGTTTTAGAATTTCAATCATCCTTCTTCTTTTTTTTATCCGTTGAAGTATAAACCTAAAAGTGATGAAAATGTTTTCAAAAAATTTATTTTTCCATGGTTATATATGCCATCTCATTTTTCCATAAGAAGTTAAGGACGTGCATGGCGACACTTTTGCTCTGAAAATCAATTTCTAGTAAGAAGTTAGTTTTTTCTACTTTTACTTCTGAGCAGAAGTTGAAGAAATATATATATTTTTTTGCTTTTTCAAGTGGCTCTAAAATTATTTTTGGAGCAAAAAAAATGCTCCAAAAGTAAAAAAAAAATGAAGTTGCGTAGTTAAATGAATGTCTGCTCCGGAAGTTTGTTACCAAATTGATTTATACTTAAAAAATGAAGTTCGTTTCCCCTTAAGGGGGAAAAATATTGTAAGATTTTCAGATTAAATGAAAGTTTAAGCAGTCATTTTTTTTTTCAGGATCAAAAATCGCTTTGGCCTACTGATGGCGGGGGGGACAAGAAATGAAAGAAGCCGAATTTGTTGACTTGTGCCTTTGCCCCTTGGGGTCAGAAAGTGCTTTTTGATTGATGCCAAGGGGTTTTTAATAATTCAACTAAAAAGTGAAAATATGTTCAAACAAAAAAAAAACTAAAAAGTGAAAAGAAAGAAGATTATGATGGACTTTTGAAAAATCCAAGTTTTTATCTTGCCGTCGAAATTCTACAGATTAATCCAAAATCCTAAAAATCACGAAAACATTATATGCGGAGGCTTCGAATATCCTATATTTAGAACAAGTCGATATGCGTATAGTATAACAAATTCAAAAAAGCCAAACGTAAAATGCATTCTGACTATGTTCAAATGACCTAACTGTAAAATCCGTTGAAGCTGGTGATTATCCACGAAATTTACCTATTATTTTTTTTTTGTCCATCTTGAGGTGCCAAAAAATTAATAAATTGTTCGCGTCCCTATGTTGATTCCATTCCATGTCTTATCTGATCAATACCCCGGCTTATTACTGGTCTATTCAGTCACTGTTCGACAAGATTCGTCCATTTGTAGTTAGTTAGACCATGATTTGTGTGGCTTCAAGGCAACCAAAAAAAAAAAAAAAACGTTGTTATATAATAGTTTTGGCTTTTGAGCGACCTTAATGCTGCGTTTGGGATTTGGTGGAGGTGAAAATAGGTGAAGAAAAATGTGGATATTTTAATATTTTTTTCTATAGTTTTCCTCGTTGTGTACGTTATTTTTTACCCAATTTTCTACACACCTTCCATTTTCCCTTCTATGAGATGTGGTGGGACCTCTCAAGCTAATTGTTATTCTAAAAGTTTAAACCGATAGATGAAGACATGATGTCACGCTTAGTCTAGTCTGGACATATTAATTGGGGAGGAAAAGATTTGAACTCGGGGCTTAGTAAGATCTTTGCCTAGTACTAAACGTGGACATCTTTAATTGGAGAGGTAAATAGGGGCTTCAAGACCTTCAACTCTGATATCATATGAGATTTTGTGAGATCACTCTGCCAACTTTTCTAAAACCTTAAGTTAATAGATGAAGGCGTGATTTAATATTTAACTATTCTAACTCCTTCCCTCGAAAACACAATTGGCTTGTAATAACATAGCCAGATTTCGAACTTTAAAATTTTAAAATCAAAAGTAACTAATAGCAAAAAATATAACAACCAACTGTGATGCATGTGGTTCGTATTGACACCGACATTGGTAATTAATAAGGTGGTCGTGTAAACACAAATCTCATCTACATAAACTTGTAATACCACATTGGCGATTAGGTCGGTTGTGCGGGATTAAATTGATGTAAACACGACGTTTGAGGCTTTATTAACAAAAATATCGACATAAGTGCTTAATTTGACCGAAGTCGACAAATAAAGACTACCGCCAGCATTTAGCCTGCATTTTTCTTTTATGGGTCTCGATGTATGAGTTCATCGACACTAATTAACACGTGCTATGATTTCGATAAACGAAGGGCACAAATAACAAAAGAAGAGAAATTTCTCTTACAAGAATAGGTCCAACCCCTCGACGATCATGTGAGTAGAGGTGTACATGGTTTCGGGGTAAAATCAAGAATTGGAGAACCGGCTCCCATCATCGGGTTTTAGGTTCCGGAGTATACATGATAGGTTACTGATTCAAAAAATTAGGAAACCGGTTCCGACTGGTAAGTTTTAGATTTCAAGTGAAACTTTGAACAAATATTTGTGTTTTTCTTATTCTATGTTTTCACGCATTTTTATGGTATTTCGTGGCTTTTGATGATGGGTGTGTAATCTACTCTACTTTCATTTTCAGCGAGATCTATGATTGAGAGATGACGATTCATTGCAATCATTTAATTTAAGATATAGATAGAAATTGGATAGACCTTCAAACTGACCTTAGAATTTGTTATTGGAAAGTCCAAACTAAAATCTTAAACTATTAGGTAAAGAAAGATCACATGAATATAAAAAGCATTTAAGACTCGTTGTAAGGCGACGTGGGACAACAACAATTTCAACACCCCTTCTCACGTGCAAACAAGATTACGAGTGGCACGTGAAAATTAACTAATGGGGGGTGGGCCCACATACGCGGACAACACTAATTTTGATACCATGTTAAAAAGTCCAACCCAAAAATTTAAGCTATTAGAACAGTTGGCGGTGGTTCCACAAAATCTAACTTGGTATCAGAGCTACTGATCTTGTGGAAACCATGGTGCACTGGGTGCACACCCCATGCACCTCGAGAATCTCGATATACACCAAAACAAACCTATCGCCGCAACTCGCTTAACAGTGCTCACTTCATGTGCGCAAGTCCTTTCTATGATGGGCGTGTTTCGACGCCAACTAAAATGGTTGTGTTGATCGGTAGAGCCTTTTCATGGAGGTGGCTTTTCTTTCGATGCCGATCGCACAGGTTGCATCACTTAGTAACTATTTTCCAAGCCAGCCGTATAGATTTCGATGCCAATCGCACATGTTGCATATATTAGAAAACCTATTGTCGCCTTGCCGCGGATCCACCGACCATTGAGTGTTGATTTCGTGGAGAAATAACTTTTCGTGGCACTATTACACTTATTACAAACTCAAGTTTGACTTAGTCATCTTGAGTTTGAGGAGTAATGCTAGAAATTATCGGGGATTCTCTAGGATAATTTCTTATTTAGAAATATTTCTGTTAATTTTCTGTATCTCTCAAGATTGCGCGTATATCTTTGATTATGTGTATCTCGATTGATATATCTTGCCTTACAAAGTGATATAAAACCTATAAATAGGATGATGTAATGTTCATTATGATATATCGAATTACATAGAAATTCCCCATTTATTCTTCTGCATTATTTATTGATTTACATAGATTACGCAGAAAACACTGACTTTAATACCATATTAGAAAGTCTAATCCAAAAGCTTAAACTATTAGGTGAAGGGAGGCCACATGAATATAAAAAGCATATAAGACTCGTTATTAGGCGATGTGGGACAACAATAACTTCAACATCTGTAACAGGATAAGTTTCGGGATATGCAAAGTAGGTTCTAGATTTCAAAAGTTGGGAAATCAGTTCCGATAAATAAATTTTAAGTTCTAGGTGAAACTCGAATCGATCCTAAAATCGCTCATCACTACTACATGTGAGCCTCACATGTGACTGCATACGTCTACATCCATAATAGATCAGGTTTCCATTCAGAGTCCAGACAGGTCCACGTTTATATTTCACAACAAAGGGACACTAAGTTGGTGGAAATTAATAGTTGCTGACACATGGTTGCAACATTCAAAGATGAGAAATCCCATCCACCACGCATGTGTCCAACAACCCCAAAACAGCCAAAGCCTAGGGAATATATTTTTATCCTCATATCCCCCCTGTGATTAAAAAAGAAGAAAATCAAATGGATGACTGATTCCGAGACAAAAAAATAATTCCTTAGCCTGGGGCCAAATGACAGCTCCAAAACTCAGCTTTTCCATTTATTGTCGTGGCCCAACCAATAAAATTACAACCGATGAAGCTAGGAAAGTTCAACATAATAATAATAATAATAATAATAATAATAATAAATACATAAGTAAATAATTAATTAATTAGTTAATTTCGGATATTTTTACTTCCTAATTCTCAATTTTCACAGCGTCTTTCACTCAACGTCTCGAATCTCATCAATAGCAATTGCAACATGCACAAAATGATTGAGTTGGTCAAGTTTACTAGTCACCTGTGCATCCCAAAATATGCATATCTTAAAGAAGATTATTAATCGGATATAAGGAGGAAAAACCTATTGTACTAACGCAATTAGTAAAGAAAAGTTTGAAAGATTTTTCGGATGGAACTCAACTCGAGTTTCTTTTGTCAAAAGTCGGATCGTATAAGCGTTGGGTAAATCAATCATTTGTCATGGAGGATCCGGGATATTAATGACTTGGTCAATAATTATGTACCTTTCCACGAAACAAAGGCCCCATAAATTGTTTGTCGTTGGCAAACTCGAGCTCGAGGAGGCATTGGCTTGAGAGTATGGTAGAGAAGCATGGCATATCGATTCCCAATTACGCAAATGTTTGTACAAAGCGAACGGTTCAAAGAGATGATCAACTATGCTATAAGTACTTAGAATCTAACTTAATCAAGCCATGATCATAATCATGGAACGTTTCCTTCGTAATCAACCCTAAGCTCATCAAACAATCGCTAGTTGCTAGACCAAAGTAAATGGTCCAACTCAAATAGACTCAGTTAATCTTTGTAAGACTCATATATTGCAATGCAAATCTAGCGACTCATACATGACCCGACCCGATATATATATTCCTAAAGGACTTCAAAATTCAATTCAATATAGGAAAACTCATATCCAAACCGAGCTGAGAGTGTAAAGTGAGTGAGCGTAAGATCGAGTGAGGGTGAGAGAGAATGAAGAGAGAGTCATAGATATGGGTTGTATCTAAGCAAATTATAAATCTATTTACGATTATTTACAACTCATTCACCACTCATATTATGCTTAAACCAGTTTATGACGTATTTATTAAATATAATCAACCAATACAACAATTGAGCCCATTATATGAGTTAAATATGAGTTTCTGACTCATTTTGATAGATCTACGACTCGCTTAGGGAAGTACAGCGTAACCTTCTGCGGACCATCAAGCGACAAAACATTGTGAACTCTAAATATTTCGATCGACAACTACCCAAATCAATTTAATAGCCATTGATGGTCTCCAGACGTTGGCGTTGATCCCGCATAGTACTTCATGTCCAAGCAAAATGGGGAAAGATAAGCCACACGATCGCACAAGTTGTAGGCATCCGTAGGAACAGTGACCGTGTCCGACGACACGGTCGTCGTCGCCGTCATCATCAACAAGAACGAAGAACACTAGGATTAAATCCTCACATGCACCGTGTCGGGCCACTGCCCCCCCTTGGGGACAACCTCTCATCTCCACTGGCTCCACCTGCTTCCTTTCCTTGCATTCGAATCATTCAATTGTGTGATTAGATTAAGTTAATTGATTAATCACGATAGCAAGATGATGCCTTGCCTATAACCCTTGTTTTATCAAATTCTTTTGGTAAAATGCCTCTAAAAATCTCAAATTATGCACATTGTGGCACATTTATCCTAATTTTTTTTTTGTGGCACCAAAAATCACAAACTTGTACTTGCACGGCACATTACCTTACATCAACATTCCATCACGAGTACCGTAAAAAAAATCTGCCTTCATAGATGGCGGAAAGCAAACTGTAACGATATGGCGCCCACGTGGTTTAAGGGAAACAAAAAGAATGTCGTTTTGGCTGAAAAACCATATAACTAAACCTTGATGGATGTCAAATGTGTTGTGAGATTTTTAATGGGATAAGAAAATTTTTAATGTGCTATAATGGATATAATTTGAGGTTTTTTATCCAGAAAATTTTTATGGAGTAATGTATCATAGTAGATAGAGGTTGGGGTTCATGGTTTTTTCCATTGTTTTACTTTTCTATTGACTTAATTTGGATTTTCGTAATCCTAATACTCCACTAAACCCATCTAGTATTCCACTAATTCTTGATAGTGGGGAGACTAGTGCTTTCAGTTTGGTATCCATTGATAGATTTCTTTTCCCTTCTTTTTTTAGGGTTTAGAGTCTCCCTCTACATGCATGCGCGCACAAAACACGTTATTTATTGCTCGAGATTTAGGTTTGTTTTGGCTATAGTTTGCATCAATTATTAAAGGGTTGAAAATCCAAGTGCTTTTGTAGGCTTAGGCTAATAGTATCATTGTAATTATGAGATTGAGTTGACTCATATGTCGATTTTCTTTTCATGGATTCCTTTTAAGTGGTATTTGTAAAAGATTGTGAGACTATTGGCCTCTATAACCGACACATGCAAATGGAGGGATAATTTATACTGAAAATCCTTAAACTTATCGCGAAAGTGCAATCGAGACTTAAAACTTATGAAGATGTAATAAAATCTTAAAATTTGTCAAATCGGTGCAATCGAATCTTTTCCGTCGTATTTGAATTATAGAAAATATCGACATGACTTTTTTATATATATTTTTCGAAGACAAACAACGTTAATATGGCCACCACATCAGCCAAATATATAAAATTTGAAAACCAACAAAAAAAAAAAGGCTAAGATGTTACAAAAAGGGGAGGAGCATAACTTCGGAGAGGGAGCACGTCAAGATCGAAGAATTTTTTGCTTGGTAACGCTAATCACCTAATTGATGTAACTTCGTACAAAGCCCGCATTAGCAAGCACGTTTGCATAAACCTTTACTTTTTACTTTCTTTGTAATTTATTGCCTTATTTCTTTAAATCTTTTAGAGAAAAAGCCACCGAAAGCCATAAATTATGCTAACTCTAACACGCTTACCCTCAACTTTTTCCGGTGACACAAAAACTATCAAACTTGTACCTTTGTGACACATTTTTACCAAGCTTTTTTTTTGTGACACAAAAACCCCCCAAACTTTTACTTGTATAGCATGTTTACCTTAAATTATTTTTTTGTGACATCAAAAACTCCAAACTTATAGGCGTGCAACGCATTTATCCCGACTTTTGAGGTAAATGCATCACGTGGACATTAGTTTAGGTTTTTTTATATCACAATAAAAAGTTTGGGTAAATATGTCACACTGGTACAAGTTTGGGATGAATATGTCACACATGTATAAGTGTACGGTTTTTGGTGTCACAAAAAAAAATTTAGGGTAAATATCTCACAAAGGACATAGTTTACGATTTTTGGTAACTTTTGTCCAATCTTTTACCATCGCGAAGAGTTCACCATATCAACGTATATTTTGTTTGGTGACGCTACTTAATCAACTAATTGATTTGTTTAAGTTAGTAGAAAGCCCACAGTTTCTGACCCTGTTTGTTTGCTAATATTGACATTTCTAGATAATATTTTTCAAAAAGGAGCATTTTCCAAGAAAATAGCAATACTTTACGATGTTTGGCTGAAATTTGAACATGAATTGAAATTATTTTCCTTCATTTCAAAGGAAGACTCGATTTTATTTTCTTAAAGTGACATACATTATTAATGTCACATAAGGGACATCAAAACGCTAGAGTCTCGCTGACTTGGGGTTGGGAGCTAGGTGCCTAAGCACGATTGCTAGGGATTGGGCTCAGCCAAATCAAGCACCATCACCGGGGATCGAGGCCCAACCTTGATGGACCCGAATCGGGCACTAGTAACTTGGGTGCAAGAGCCGGATACACAAGCATGACCACCGGGGACAATCTTGAGCACTGGGGTCTTGGGTTTAGCCTCGAGGGACCTAGATCACCTGGGACCAATTGTTGAGGAACTAGCGCTTGACACTAGTTACCCGGGTGCGGAAGTCGGGTACTAGGGCATAACTATCGGGGACTCGGGTAAGGGCACCGAGGTCCCAAGTCCGGTTCTAGAGACACGGACCTTGACTTGGGCACAAGAGCTAGGTATCTAGGCATAGCCGTTGGGAACTCGGGCACGGATATCGATATCCTTAACTTGGCCTTTGTGGACTCGGGCTCAAGTACTAGTTACTTTGACAAGGGAACCAACTACTTGGGCACAAGCACCGAAGTTTGGCACTCGGCCTTTAGGGAGTTGGGTCGAGCCGCCAAGAACCAAGCTTGACCTTGATAGATGTTAGCCCAAGGGGCCTTAGGCATGCTCTTATGCACCTAAGCACGAAAATCGAGGTATCGGGCTCGGCTTCTATGGACCCAAGCCTAGCCCCAAAAGATTGGGGGACAGCTACTAGGGACTCGGGCACGGGCAACGGGGTCTTGCACCCGACCTTGAGGGACCTAGGCCCCACTATCGACGAATGGGGCCCGACATCAACGGACCCGAGCTCGAGGGTTAATGGTTTAGGCTTGGGACCCGAGTACATAGACATGGCCGCCGGTAACCTTGGCATGAGCACCGAGATCCCAAGCTAGGGGCCCAACATCTAGGGACCTAAACTCAGCCTTCATCACTTAGGCATGACCTTTATGGAGCCAACTCTACCTTAATGGATATGGGCCCGGGCACCAATGACTTGAACATGGGAACCGGGTACCTTAGACATGGCCACCAGGGACTAGACCGCTGTTCGGGATATGGTTGTGAGGGACTTGGGCTTAGCCTCGATGAATCTGGGCTAGGTGCTAATGACTTGGGCATAGGCGCCAAGTACATAGGCATAGTCACTAGTGATCCTAGCATGGGCACCAAAGTCTTGGGCCCAGTATCGAGAGACCTAGGCTCAGCCTTTGGGGACTCGGGTTTGGTCACTAAGGAATTAATCTCGATGTCGAGGGACTCAAGCTCGAGAGCGGGATACTCATGCATGGTTTCTAGGGATCCACGCGCGAGCATTGAGGTTCTAGACCCAGGTGCCGAAGACCCGAGAACAAATAGCAAGGTTCCATGCCCATGTGTGGAAAATAATTTTCCTAAATGACCCAAACACCGAAAAACTAGGAAAATAATTTCTCATCGAATTTTTTTTGCGAAATAAACGAAATTTTTTCCTTTTTCTTAAATTTTTTAGCTTTTCACTTATGTGACCCCTTGCAACATGGTTCTCACTTTTATAATAAAAACACTAAAAAAACACCATGTGAGCATTTTCTGTCTTTCAAATTGGATGGAATCGAATAAGGTACTTGGTTACACCAATTTGACAAGTTTCTGGATTTATATATATTTTGAAAGGTTTATGATTTGAATGTGCTTTCACAATAAGTTTTAGTACTTACGATACACTTATTCCCGAGGAAATGAGGAGCCAATATCGGGTATAACGATCTTCCATCTATTCACAAAGTGTAAGATTGGTGCATGAGGGCAGTGGTCACTATTGTCATGGCCTCAGTAATGACTATCGAGAATTGCTACCCTCCCCTAAATCTAGATAAGGGTTGATGGCCATTGCCGAGGCCTTGGCAACCCTTGTCGGCCCCGTCCAACGATGGTGGGGTGACATAGAAAGAAGATAAACAGTGAATAAAAGGAAAAAAATCAGAACAGTAAAAAATTTAAAAAGAAATGAAGAAGGAGACCATGAACATTGAAAAAGAAAAATAATTAAAAAATTTATGAAAACTTGTACAACCATCTTTAATAGTGATTTTAGAGTTACTTCATTCGCCAAAACAAATTGTACAAGGACAAGAAGAACAAGGCATGTGACATTCTTTACTTATTATAAGCGCGGAGGATTTAGTTTCATCCACTTCATTCTTCATCAAAAGCGATATCAGTTGAAAATATGTGTTTCGTTTGTTTCGCGAAAAATAAATAATTTGAAAAATATTTTCATCATCACCAATAATTTTATCTAAATATTTTCGTGGAAGATGAAAATAATTTTCATTAATTCATTTATATAAGAGATAAAAATGATCGTTTTAGGAAAATAATTTTCAAATCCTTCTTTTTTTTTTTTTACGAAACAAACGGAGCCTTAACGAAAAGATGACGCTTCTAGCAATTGATTTTTTTTTCTGGTGCTTTCGAATCTATTTTCCATTGCGTCAACTATATCGAAAATTCCAAAATGATTTAGAGCCTTAATCGATGCAACCGAAAATATCGAGGCCACATTACACATCGAATATATAAAAAAAAGAAAATTGAAGGGTCTAACACCATCTCCCGAAAGATCACCAATGGCATTTACATTGGATTAAAGTTTGGGTCTTTGACATTGTCATTAACACCTTTTTTTTTCCCCCTTCTTTTTGTGGCCAAACAAGCTGAAAAGTTAAATCTGTTCATGCATAGTTTGTTGTGCAAAACGCATGGCTTATGCGGCACGTGCGTGGGGTGGGGTCGAAGCGACATAAGAAGGAGGTGCTTTCGGTTTCGAAAATGCCCAGGACAAAGCTGTTCGAATGTGATGTTCATGTGGCTGTGGTTCGTGCAGAGGACCTGAGCCATTTTGGCTGTGGGGTGCACTTTCTCTCCTTTTCACGCACACTTAAGTCTCTTCCCAACTTGGACCGCCCACCCAAACATGATCCAAAATGAAGAAAAAGGGAAATCGCCTAGGGTCTTGTTAGCAAATCCGAGATCGAATCGAACCCAACCGAACTGAATCGATCTTGCTCAATTCGATTGGAAACAGAACCTAAATATCTAAGAATTTTCCTCCTTTCCAATGAATCTCCGATTATTCGATCTTTTGAGGATCGGTGGTCATTTGATTATAAAAGGGCATCTCTCGTTTCGTTTATCTAAAACCTTTAGAATAATTATGTTATGCGATAATATGGTGGAAAGTATGATAAAATATACTATAACCCCATTTATTGGGGAGTGTGAATCGGTCCTCCGAGGATTATGGAAATCATCTTTCCCCTGGAGTTAAGCAACTAAGTTGGAGAACCGAACCGAACCGGTCTTATCAGATTTATCAAAAGTTGCTTCATATGGAGACCGATTCGGTTCCGAGGTAAAGATTTTGGTAGCGCCCATGTAGAACCAGTTAAAAAATCCAAACCCTATAGGTCTTTTACCTTAGAACTTTTGCAAAAGTAACGAGGTTGTATTCCAATATGAGTGGGCCTTAATGGCATTATAATCAAGAACTTTTTGCTAAAAACAATTCATATGATGGAGTAACGAAAAAATGAAATTGAAAAAGGAAAAAAAAAGCAGGCTTGTCCCCGAATCGACCCTAGAATTGGCCGGTTCATTACCAAAATTAACTAGTTTCGTTTCTCGATTCCAAAAATTAAGAACCGGCTTAACATGATAGGTTCCCGATTCCTTACCCTGCTTAGAATCGATTCACTATCTTTCCTCGGATAAAAAAAAGTATGACGGTCCATTCAAAGGAGCTTTTGGGAAAAAGAGAGAGACAAACTTAGAGGCTTGATGCTTGCCTATGACCTTACGGCTAGGGGTCCTAATGATCCAAGTCCCAGTCTATCCTTGAAAAAGGACCCCCAAAAAAAAGTTATTAAAAAAAAAAAACACAGAGTAAGTCGGTTGGGCCCACCAATGTCTCAAAAATCCGTGGGGCCCATCGTTTGCTTGAGGCCCAATACTTTTCAACAAAGTTGGGCTTCTTCTAATGTCATCCTTGTCGTGTCGGGGAAGCGCCTACAATTGCGGGCAAATTTGGGGATGGAGGGTCCAATTTTAAAATAAGACATCCTCGTCACGTGGGGCCCAGTCAAACGCTGTAGTGTTCTCTCTCTCTCTCTCCCCGCCGGTTTCCTTTCCCTCCGGTGCGCCGGCCGTTTTCTTTCCCCGGAATCGCGCGTTTGTCTCTCTCATCATGGCTACTCCGTCGCTGCTTTACCAAGTCAGGTCAAAAGGAATCCAATCTTCCCCTTTCTTTTACAAGAAATTTCGATTACCAATGTCCGAATCGGCCCGATAGAATCGATCCGACCCATGGCCGGTTGACGTGAAATTTTTTTAAATAATTTTTTTAATTTTTTTCCTCATTTTTCTTCTTTTCATTAATGTTTCTTTTCTTTTTTTTTTTGGGAGGGTGACTGATCCTCGCCGGCCACAAGCGAGGACTAGATGACCTCGCTTGGGGTTGTGAGGGCTATGGCGGCCTCGCCCGGCCAGATTTGACGGGACAATCGCAGCCCTCGCCCGCAGCCGATGAGAGCCGCAATGCCCTCGTCGACCCTAAGTGCGAGAAAGAAAGAAAAAAGAAAAAAATTATAAAAAAAAAATTATTAAAATATTATTTAAAAGAATGCACTTCAGTTGCCATCAATGCCACGTCAATGTTGGGTGGTCAAAATTGACTGAAAGAGTTGAATTGTCACAAATGCAAAAGGTTTTAGGGATGAATTGACAAAAAAAAAAGTTTAGTACTAAATTAACACAATTACAATAAGTTTATGACTTTTTTGATAAGTCTCCCCAAAGATTATTAGTCAATGACCATTATTGATCTCTAGTCCCATTGCTCATAGATCATGCAAATCTTTCACTAAATTTTTCTCTGAATTTGATCAAATACCAGGGACAAAATCAGGGGGAGGTGATGGTACGATGAGACCAAAAACAAGACTTCATGCGGAAAAAAAAAATTATAAAGTATGATTCTAGTACAAAGTGTAGGATCATTTTAAGACCCATATGGATTAGCTCTAGGCCCGTATCAAGCTTATTACAAGAGCTTGACGAGGCAGCAGCGGCTGCAAAGCTCTTTCTCCGCCGCTTCCCCTGATCGGTGCGAAGTTCGTCCAAGCGGCGTCGGCGGTCGCCGAGATGTCGAATTTGCAAGCCAGCGAGACGGTCCACGATGTCTCCCCTGAGAACCGGTACCCCTCTCGCAAGAAGTACAAGCGAGTCCCGATGGGCGCCATAGTAAACGATAGAGCCTCTTGATCGGTCGCGACATTTCCCGGTGACATGAGTTCTCCACTTCGTTCGGCATGTTGAGCTCCGCATCGTACGCATCGGTGTGGCCTTTCCAAGCTTTCGGGCAATCGCCAGGGCTGAAGAGCTTAAGCTTAGACCCTCCCTTTTCTTTTACAAGAAGTTTCGATTACCAATGCCCAAATTGATATCGAATGCACCGGTCCGACCCATTCTGCCCAGCTAGGAAATCTGCGTCAGCGAGAGCCGGGTCGAACCGCCGGATGTTCTACCCCATTTCATCCGGTCAGTCAAGCTAGTCAAAACATCGATGTACCTAGGGGTGTGCATGGTCCGGGCCGGTCCGGTCCCGGCATGGAACCGGGGACCGGACCGTAGTCTTGGTCCTCATATTTTCGGGACCAAGGACCGGACCGGGACCGGCGGTCCTGGTCCGGGCCGGTCCCGGTCCCAGATTGGTCCCGGCCCAGTGGGACCGCTAACTATTGAAAATCTAGTCAACTTAATAAACTATACCATGGTAAAAATATAGCGACTCGCTATGACTTTTATGATCGACGAACTTGACCAAAATGTTCGAATTCAATACCAAATCTAGCCATTACATGATAAAAACATCACCAACCGCACTCAAAAAAGCCTGCAGAGAGAAAAAATGACCAAAAATAAGATAGAAAATAAGACTAAAAAGTGAGTCTTGAGGAGGAGAGTGCGACCGTGCAAGGTTAGGAAAAAAATGGGCAGTGGACTTTTATTATTCTGTTTTGTTTTCAATTTTTTTTTTGCAATTGTATATATTTATATATAAATAATTATATATTATTGGCGGTCCGGTCCGGGCCGGGCCGGTCCGGTCCCAATATAAGAAACCCGAGGACCGGACCGCCCATCCACCGGTCCCATTTATTGGGACCGGGGACCGGACCATCCACCTCAAGGACCGGACCAACCCGGCCGGTCCGGGCCGGTCCCGAGCCGGTCCGGGTCGGTCCGGTCCAGTTTGCACACCCCTAGATGTACCGCTTCTTTGATCTGTCCATCCCGTGCTCCAGCCTGCTCAAAAATTTATCCTCTCCTTTTCTCCTAGAGAGATGTGTAAATGTAAATAGAAAATATTATTGGAAGAGTTACCAAAAAGTCTTAAATTTATTGCAATTATGTTAATTCAATCCTAAACCTTGCATTTTTTGTCAATTTAGAATTCGACCAACTTTGGTTGACTGATACTGACACTGCACCGCCGACGCTCATGTGGACTTTTTAAAATAGTATTTTGGATTTTTTTTATAATTTTTTTCTTCTTTTCTCTAGTGTTTCCTATTTTTTCCTAGATCGTCAGCCACAAGAAGGGCCGAGATGCCCTCACCTGATCAAATCTGGCGAGGCCATTGCGGCCCTCGTTGGGCCCTAAATGGAGGAGGGAAAAAGAAAAAGAAAAAAATTATAAATCAAATTAAAAAATTATTAAAATGTTATCTAAAAAAAGTCTACGTCGGCACAGATAGTGCTACGTTAGTTCCAGACGGTCAAAATTAGCAGGATGAACTAAATTGGTATAAATGTAAAAGGTTTAGCATTCAATTAGCCAAAAAAAAAATTGAGACTGAATTGATATAAATACAATAAATTTAAGATTTTTTTGATAATTCCCTCAAAGATTATTAGTCGAGGAAGCTAATATTCGAGTACAAGTTTAATTTCTCCATGACCATTATTGATCTCTAGCCCCACTACTCATAGCTCATGCGATCATTCACTAAATTTTTCTTGGAGTTTGATCATATACCAGGGACAAAATCAGGTGGAAGTGATGGTACGATGAGACTAAAAACAAGATTTCATTAGACAAACAAACAAAAAAAAAACTTATAAAGTATGATCCAAGTACAAAGTGTAGGATCATTTCAAGACCCGTCTGGATTTGGTCTAGGCTCGTATCAAGCTTATTACAAGAGCTTAACGACGCAGCAGTGGCTGCAAAGCTCCTTCTCCGTGGCTTCCACGATCGGCTCGAAGTTCGTCCACGCGGCAGCGGCGGCGGTTGGTGATGTGTCGAATTTGCAAGCCATGGAGACGGTCTGCGGCGCCTCCCCCGAGAACCGATACCCTCGCAAGAAGTACAAGTGAGTCCCGATGGGCGCCATAGTAAGATAGAGCCTCTTGATCGGTTGCGAGTCTTGCGACATTTCCCGGTGACATGAGTTCTCGACTGCGTTCCACATGTTGAGCTCCGCATCGTACGCCTCGATGTGGCCTTTCCAAGCTTTCAGGCAATCGCCGGAGCTGAAGAGCTTCCCGTCGACCTCGACGATCTGGTTGGGTGGGACATCCAATTGCCACATCGTCGCCATCAGCTCCCATGTCCCCGTTCTGGGGTCGAAAACCTCCGCTGAGCTCCTCTCGGTGATGAACGGAGACGCCCTGTCGGAGTCCAACCGCTCCACGAACCCGCTAACCACATGGATCTTGCCTTGCCATGTCACTCCGACCGATTTGTACCTCATGGTGTTCATGTCGGGCAAAGGACTCCACTCGTCCAGAATCGGATCATACACTTCCGCAGACGAAACCCCCCTGGCGCAACCCAAATTCGACTGCCCGCCGGCCACGTAGATCTTATTGTCCGAAACGGTACATGCGAAATCCGAACGCGGAGTCCCCAGCGGCGCACACAGGGACCATCTTTCGGTCCTGGCGTCGTACTTCATCACGGTCGAGAGTATCTCCACCTCGACGTCCACCCAGTCGGCCAATTCATCCGAGACGTGAGCCATCTCCCTGTGGCAGAGCCGGCCGCCGATGACATATATCATGTCCCCGACCGACACCATCGCGAAGCCCTTCAGGACGTGCCCTTCCACCACGTGAGGGATCAGGCTCACGTAGCACCAAGAGTTGCTGGACGGGTCGTAGCACTCTATCCAATTCGAAGCGGCGCCTGCGTTTAGCGCCGGGTCCCTGTGGCAGAACGGCACGTAGACGAGATGCCCCGAGGGGAAAAGCTCCGGGGATGGCGTGGAAGGAAGCGAACCCATTGTAGCACGAAGAGGGTTTAGCAAGAAGATCTAGGAGGGTGCTTCATGTTGAATGCCAAATGGAGAGAAACCATATAAAGAGGGATGGAATGTGATAAAGGAAACCTCGGACGGACACAACAACAATTTGAACGCTTGTAAATTGACATCGACTATGGAGTGAAGGGAGGCAGCGGCAACAAAAGGGTGTTGGAGTTACAACCTAGGAATTTCTTCCTAGGGCAAAAATCATTCTAATTCTTGACGAAATTCCTTGTGGGGTTGCTGTCTCTTACATTGGAGTCTCCTAATTACCAGACGACGGGAACGAATTACTATCGGAGACGCCGAGGGAGAGTTACTAGAGAAGTCACTATTGGAGGAACCCTAAATGGTTGTCCCTTCCATTGTACTCGAGCTAGGGTTTCCTTGGGGAGTTAGCCTAACTTTTATTTTGTACTCCAAATAAGGTCGGTCAACATGTAGTGGGACTAAGCACGATGTATACAACTCCCTACATAGATTTCATTTGGTATTGCTTATGGTCAAATTGTAGTTTATTTGTGATGAGAAAGTCCAACTTAATTAGGTAAATCCAAAGTCCACGAAATGTCCTACTAATGTTATGGGAAGAAATTGTCCAAAAAATTCTAAAGCCATAGCACGGCGGCCAACTCAATCCTAAACTTTTTAAATCTAGTCCTAAAACTTTTAATGATTTGCTAATGTAGTCTTTCCAGTCAATTTTATTTGGAAAACTCTAGCGTGGACACCGGCCGCTTTACATGGCACGATTAGCGTTGACGTAAATTATTTTCCGTTTTCTTAAAAAAAATTATGAATTTTCTTTTTTGGGATTGGGGGAATAGGAAAAAAGGGAAAATATAAAAGAATAGAAAAGGAGAAGGAAAAGAAAAAAGAAAAAAATAATTCAGGAAACATATTAAAAATTATAAAAAAATTGTCAACATCAGAGTTGGACATCGTCCATATCAAATCTATTAAAGTAATTAATCATTAAATCACACATTCATCAACAGCTTAAGCTTTTAAAATAATTGTTAGCAATGATTCCACAAAATCTTATAAAATCAAGATATTTAGGACTAAGTTAGTCAAAATGAAAATTTTAGGACTAAATTGACCGTCATGCAATATGTTCAAGACTTTTTGCACAATTATCCCAACATAATGGACTAGTTAGTATTCCATGGACTAGATAAGATGCGAACCAAAACCCGAGCAAGTGGTCGACCATGGAATTGTCTGGTGTAAGCAATCTAACATATGTCATGTGCCTCGTTCACACTCACATCTTTGTTCCTTAATGCTTAATAAGCTGCAACCAAAAATCTCAAATCAAGGAAGGGGTTCTACGGAGGGGTTGCATGTTCTATGTGTTTACCAAACATCTCGTAGAAATTATTGCAACATTCCTATCTACAGCCGACGCTACTACGGAAAAAATCTACCGAACAATTTCTTAGTATAACTCCGGCCAAAACGAAAATTCTCTTAGTATAATGTGCATAAAATAACCTCAATAACACGTGTGTTCGAGCTAAACGATGAAAAATTGTCCAAAAAGTCCTAAATATATTACACTTTTGTCAATTTGGTCATACAATTTTTAAATTGGCCAATTGAGTCCTAAATCTTTTCACATTTTGTCAATTAAGTCTTTCTGGCCAATTTTAATAAAAAATTGCTGATGTGAACACCTCATGTCCTACATGGCATGGACGGCGTTGGCATGGATAATTTTTATCAATATTTAACATGTTTCTTGTTTTTTTTATTATTAATTTTCCTCTCCTTTACATATCTGGCCGGTGAGGTCAACCATCGCCGACCGGTGGGAAGGGCCAGCGACCTCGCTTGGTACGGGGGAGCGCATTACGGCCCTCGCCGGCCACGAACGATAGCCTATGCACCCATGCCGGCCATAGGCGAGGGCGTCGGGCCTTCGCTCACATCCGGGCGAGGATGTGCAGCATGATGCTTGACGTGGGATGGTCGCCTAAACTCATGGACTATGTAGCCTATGCAAGAGACAAGAGGGACGACATAATTGATGAATGATCATTTAAAAAATAGTTACATCCGTTGGAGGAATCAAATTTTAGTCGCAATAATTCAATATGAAGAGGGGACTAAGGTGGAAATGACTCATCATGATACTTAGTTTTCTACTGCAACTACCGGAAGTAGGAGTTAGAAATATACAACTATAAGTGGATTTACAGGCCAAAGTCCACACGATCAATACACAATGGGTCGAGCGCTGATAGAGCCGAACACGCCAGTTTAAAAAAAGTTTCAACCTTAGCATTTGAGATACAAAAGAAAGATCAAAAGTGGTGTATTTTCTTTAAGGGTTAATACCAACAAAACTCTAAATTGGTACACCGTGACAAAATCGAGATAAATTTGCCTCAAATTATTTTTTTAACCACAAAAAATCAAAACTGGTATGCTTGTAAAAAATTTACTCCAAATTAATTTTTTGACCATCAAAAACCCCAAATTGGTACACTTATGACAAATTTATCTTCCGTTAAATTGGGTTAATGTCACGAAATACCCCAAACTGGTCCACTTGTGACAAACGAAAGGTAAAATTTCCAAATTGATATACTCATTAATTGCCATGTGTCATTCAACTCAGCAATTTGATGGCAAAATTTAACGAAAATTAACTAGTGTAGATTTATTACGGGTGTACCATCAAATTAGTCTGTGGTAAATTTATCACATGCATATTAGTTTAATATTTTTCGCGATATTAATTCTTTCTTGAATTGAAAAAAAGAAGATGAGAAAAAACGAAAAGGTTGACGGCCAGAATTTCTCCCCATTAATTATGGGCTCGATATGGCTCAACAAGAAGATGGGCTTCAAAAATGGGGTTCTGCTTCTGAGTCGTAATTGCATACCACGTCATTGGATATTCTAGGGTAAGATGTGATCAAGATCAATTCATGCCATTTTGAATTAGAGGTGCCTAGGGTCATTGTGGTTAGGTGCAACTGTGTCTTCGAATCATGCCCAAAATTTCTGGCCTCCACAAAATATTCTCCCTTAATAGACCCGTGGATTTAACAAAAGATCAGAGAGCTACTAATTAGATTCATTGGAATGAGGTCAAAAGCTAAAACAAAGGGCACCCTACTAATCAAAACAATCTAATCTCGATTATTCTAATGGTCTCTAGACTCATCTCCTAAGCACGCCATCCCTTGAAAGCTAACTCTCAAAAGGGACAAAACTGAGGAGAGTGGGGAGCAGATCTACCCGAGAATCTCGAACCCGTTACACTTGCAAAGCAAACATAGGGGGCAAGATTTGCACCTTTTGATGTTTAAAGTAAGGATATTAATTAGTGCATGCCTCTAATCCTAGGATCTCATGCTTGACCCTAGTCATAGGATCTCCCACTTTATGTACCTTTTCATCTTGTTAGAGACTTGGCCATCATCGAGATTTCAAGGAATGAATGCAATCGGAATTGACACCACGATAGATGTTGGACTTGAACATGAACCGAGGTCGCTTTTGGAACTTTCGGGTCGTCAAATGATGGTCGGTACCATATTACTATTTCCGACGCCCATTTGATTACCAAACGGTTTCGCCTACGACGCTATTATCTTGCTATAAAACTTCATGATGACAAAGAAAAAAAAGGGATTAATATCACAATAAATCTCAAATTGGTACATCAATAATAAATTTATTCAAAATTAATTTTTTGACCACCAAAAATCCAAAATCGAATAGATACCTGCTGGTTTTAGAAAATTAACAATGAGAATCGGACCAATACTCGCCTGTTATCATCTAAAATTAGCCGGTTGGGTATTGTTCGATTTAGTTAGGGTGAATTCTGATTTTTTTAGCACCCCTAGCATTTACATATATTATTTATGTATTAGGGCATCTTGGGCATCTAGCCTACCTAGCTTCTTGCTATGATCTTAAACATTGATTCCTATTCATCCTAGGGACCCATGCCTTTTTGTACCTACCAATCTTTCCTCACGTGAAACCTAGGATTCGATTGTTGTACACCTACCGGGTAGATGATTAATTAATTTGCTTCAGGCCCAAGATGCGAGATCTAATTTACAAGACACAAAATTAGAAACAAGTACGCCTTTCCGAATGCTTCCTCGGTATTTCCATGTATAGTTACCAACTTATTTTCCGATTACTTATTTGGCATGTTTCTGTCGACCCGAAAATTGAATATCGAGCTAGTGTCCGGAAAATAGCTAATTGTCCACAAAAATAAAAGCAATGGGAACAATTCATTCTCGGATATGCTTAGAACCTCATTCTAAAAAATTATAGCGAAGAAGTCACAAAACCCTAAATTTTGCCTACTATAACATATTTATCTCAAACTTTTTTGCGACATAAAAAATCCTAAACTTATACCATGTGACACATTTACCACGAGCCTTTTTGGTGATATCAAAAATCTCAAACTTTTATCCGTATGACATATTTTACCGAAAATTATTTATTTACGCAAACAATCCCAAAATTGTAGGTTTGTGGCACATTTACCCTTTGTCGCACGGATACAAATTTGAGATTTATAGTGTCACGAGAAAATGTTTACGATAAATGTGTCACACTAGTATAAATTCGAAGTAAATGTCTCACACAAATATAAGTTTGGGATAAATACGTTATAGTGGACATAGTTTAGGATTTTTTATGGCTTTTATCCAAAGTTCTAAGATTGCATCTCTTGCCAATAACTGCATGAATATGGTAATATAATCTTTTACTATATATATGTATAACGATTATATTTCACTGCCAATAATTGTACCCGAGAAAGACCCAAGAAGGAATGAAAGAGACTAGAGGAGGAAAAGACGTTGCGAGGTTGACGCAGTTTCCCAAGGGCTTGTGGAAAAAACTACTAAAAGCCAAAAATCCATAAATTTTTGCGCAGAGAAAATTTCTGCAAATAGGGCCCATGCACTTTCCAGGAAGATAGAAGGGAAATTGCACAGATTTGCTGCAAGATTCCAGCCAATTCTGACTGCAACGTCGCTTCAATTTTTGCTGATTTAGCCGATACGTGATCCTGTCAGTTGGCACCGAGTAGAAAATTATTGTGGGGGCCTGAAATAAAAAAATTGTTAGATACTTCTGAATTTAGATAGGTCGGGCCGACGCTCTTCAAGGATCTTCGTATCGTATTGGACACGCCAATTATACGTGAATTTGGAATCCCGATACGTCGTCTAGGATGATGTAAATTTATAAAAAAAATATATACTTAAGTCAAATACTTGACCACTTCAAAATTAAAATATCCATCCAGCCAAAAAGAAAAATATAATCGTAAATTTCTAATAGAAGAAGAAAAAGAAACAATTTACAGATCATATTTTTACATAATAATTTATCATGTATATAAAAATATATATTTAACATATAACGTGTCTTAATATATTATAACTCTACTTTTTGAGAAATGACTTGTTGACGTATCGTGTCGTGTCATGTGTTGTATGTCGATATTGGTATCGATACTACTTAAGTTGAGGCTCATTTTATCAACCCCATATGTAAAATTGAGTGCATGAAAAAATTAGTTTCTTTTAAGAGGAATTTGATAGGGAATAGTTCTCCCTTGCCTCTTACTTGAGTCCCCTTGTGTAAATTTCTCCAATTCGTATAAATTGAGATAAACAAGTAATTAAGTATCGACGTACATGTTTAGTCCTCTAAATTTTTGGGTTTGTGAAATTTGATTCTCTAACTTTTGTTTTGTTCAATTTCATCACACAAACTAAAAAATTTGGAGAACTTGTCCGCACAAAATAAAATTTGGAGGATTAAATTGCACAAATCTAGAAAGAAGAAGAACTTGGTTGCACAAAATAAAAGTTAGAGGACCAAATTGCACTAATACTAATTAAAGGACTAAATCTGCATTCAACCCTCAAGTAATCTTTAATAAAAGTCGTGTATGAGTTTCTCTGTTTTCAAGAATGTAATTTCCTCTTTTCTCTAAATACTTTTCTAAAAGATCCTCGAGTTGTAGTAAATGTATAATTAATACTAGTTCACACGTTATGTCTTTCCTGTCAAGAAAATCAACTAATGTCATATGTTTAGAGATTCGAATCGACCGCATTAAAATTATCTCTAGGAAGGTCCGTTTGATATCCAAAACTTGCTCAACAACGATACGAGTGATTCGGCAGAATTGGATTCCTATATATCCACTCATGGAGTACATCATTACACGACATATGTAAGACCCGTGTATAATTTCGTGAAACGTATTCCAATTCAATGAATATTCTCAATACTATGCTTTGAAGATGACTCGATCCTCCACGCTCTTCAGCACGATATATTGAGTCTCGCGAGTCTACCATAAAAGATATAAATGCTAACATATAGGCAGTCAATTCTTATGATTAAATAGAAATATAATAAATATTTAGTGCATGTGCATTGTAGGGTTAAGGGCAGTAACTTATATACTTTGAGCAAGCCTCACCTCATCTTATAGATATGCTCAAGAAATTAGTATAAGCCCCATAAAATGATGCTAGCGCAGGCAAAAAAAAAGGAAAAAAAGAAGATGAAAATGGTGTTGGAAAAATGGATGAGGGGACAAAAAGAAAAGGGCAAAAAGCTGGAGAATGAGACAAGAGGGAATTAAGGAGGAATATGTAAAAGCAAAAAATAGCTGGAGAGAAGGAAACAAAAGCAAAGGCTGAAGTATCAGAATATGTGCAATTTAGATATAGAGGACCACAACTCAATAGTGCCCTTCTGCTGGGGACAAAGCAGCTACTTCTAAAAAGTGAATGGGCTTGATTTGATTGATCATTTTTCAGCTTCTTTGCCCCATCTTTGTTCTATGCTGAAATATCAACTAAGCTCTGTTCGAAAAAGTACAACAAAAAAAAAAAAAAATCTAAACGTAATGCACTTATGTCAAGTTAGTTATAAAATTTTCAATTATATCAATTAAATCCTAAATATTTTGATAATTTATCAATGTAATCCATCTTGCCAATTTTAATAGGAATTGCCGACATGAATGTCGGATTTCTTATGTAGCACGACCGACGTTTACATGAATGAATTTCATAATTTTTTAACATTTTTTTTATGAATTTTTCACTATTGTTATTTTTTTTCTCTTGTGGCCAATAAGGGTGGCCCTCGCCCGGCCGCAGGTTTCTAGCTCTTGCCAGATACGACGAGGGCAACCCTTGCCTAGGCCAAAACGGTCAAAAAATAGTTTATATTGATTTTTCATATTCACTTTATGGAAAAATGCCTTAGAGCCTTGTTAAACAATAAAACAATGATGTATTACGTTCCAATATATTGACCACCACTCTCGTGATGTATAATCAAATTTCCTTTTTAACAACGCCTGTTCTCCTATCAATCTTTTAAAAGATAGATATCGTCTTAATTCTTCACAACTGACATCAATGAAATATTAGATCTCCAATAAGTTTTTCTATGTTAGTACAAAACCAAAATATTATTCTTGAAACAACTAAAGTGAGATGTGAAGTTAAGATATATCGTCATATTTCACGCATATGTCCCGAACTAGAGGTTTTCAAGGCTTAGTAGTCTGAGGAAGAGATCAAGATGACCAAACAAACCTAAAAACTTCTAGAGGTTTTATTGACACCAAAACATATTAATGGCGGCAATCTTGGAAATGTGAACTTGTATTCAAGAGGGTTTTCGTGTTTAATGTCTGTACGTGGTAGATAGGGAGATCTCCATAGTTAGATCAGGAGAAATCTACGATTGCAATTAGAGGGATTCAAGTATAAATAAGGGCCGCTTCCCCCTCATTTGGATCGTCCACAAAAATCAAACACGAGATATTAACATCATGTTCTCTTTAATGCTACTAAATCTAGAATTCTTGCGTCGTGTTAGTAAACCTGAATCGGGAGTGTAATTCCAAATGCCACATGGGTACAAAACACCAGGATTGCAAATCGTGACATGGGTTCAAAAGGGTTGTCATATTGTGGAAAAAAAATAAGGAAAAAAAGGAAAAGTACTACATATTATTTAAAGTTAATATCACCAAAAACCCTAAATGAATACACAAATGACAAATTTACTCCAAACTAACCTTTTAACCACCAAAAATCTCAAATTGTTATACATATGATAAATTTACCCTCTATTAGTTTCTCTTATATTGGGATAATACCACGAAAAATCTCAAATTGATATATCTGTGATAAACGGATAGTAAAAATCCAAACCGTTGCACACATCAACCGATGCATATTATTCAACTCAGCAATTTGATGCTCAAATTTAACGAAAATTAGTAGAGGGTAAATTTGCCACGGGTGTACCGGTTTAGAGATTTTGGTGGTTAAAAAATTAGTTTGGGAGAAATTTATCGCAAATGTACTAGATTAGGGTTTTTCATAATATCGACTCTATTATCTAAAGTAAAAAATGGACACTTGACATTTGGTAAACTGAAAATAAAATTTTTGACAAGGAATTCTGCTTTCGGGTTTATTCTTATTTCTCTTTCATATCCGTAAATTAAGATTCTCGGGATAATATGTCGGGTTCGTCTTAATTTATTTAATTTTTTACAAATAATTTCGACGAGACATTGGCACTCTAAAAGATTAGTTTCTCATTAGTTTATTTTGTTCAAAGTGCAATCTAAAATAATGAGAGCTCGAAATGTCCTTATTTTCTTAAATAAGGGCCCGAAGTGGCCATATCAATTTTTTAAAAAAGCTTGACTCACCGGTTATTTAGTAGCATTTTCATTTTTTTTTGTTTGTCTTTTTCTTTTTCTATTTTGTAAAATAAAAAAGGTGGGATGCCGCCCCACCGCTAGTGCCTCGGCGAGAGCCCGCGACCCTCGCCTCTGATCGGTGGGGTCGCCGGCCACCGGCGGGAGGGAAACCCTTCTGCCTTAATTTCCCTTTACTTTTGTTTTTAACTTTTAGTTTTGATATAATATTTTGGCGAAAATGCCCTTGACCGGCCGATGAGGTCAAGCTTTTTTTTAAAACAGCCATAGCTATTTTAGATGCTTATTTGAAATTGACATGATATTTCAAACCTTTATTTGAAATAATGACTATTTCAGGCATTTATTTTAAAAAATAAAAATATTTTGGATTTTTATTTAAAATTTTTCTTTTTCCCTTTATAGAACGTTAGGGAAAAAGATTATGGAAATCACTTGAAAAAGCAAAAAAAAAAAAAGGTCATAAAGATTAAAAAGATAATGAGGTATCGAGAAATGGGGATTCGTTATTTTTGCTGCAATCCTCGTCTTCCGATAGCGACGCCACACGCCATCTGTCCAGTCCCCACCACCACCATCGACATAAATCATCGAATTTGAGCATCCCAAGGACAGAGAAGAGACAGAGTTAGAGAGAGAGAGAGAGAGAGGGAGAGAGAGAGAGAGTCAGACTCTCTCTCTCTCTAAAACCTGCAAAAAGGTTACTCTTTGCGCTCCCTGCAGCAGCTTGGCTTCAGTCTTTTAAGGAGAGACGTTTCCCCAATCGCTTCACATGATTCCTCCACCACACCCACCTCCTCTTCTCCCCTCATAAAACACACTAAAGGCCCCTCCTTTTCCTTCCCCCCGCTTCTCTGCAAATCGCCTTTTGCTCTCGTCGAACCCCCCCTTAAGTCGAAGGAGGAGGAGGAGGAAGAGGGATGGTTGGGTTGATCGGGAGCTTCAGCGAGTGGCTGAGCGAGTACGGCAAGAGGAAATGCAGGAGCTTCCTGTGGAGAGCCAGAGCTGCACTGAAGAAGAAGAAGAGGAGCGACGGCGGCCTCGCCAGGCACCGGGCCAGCAAGTTTCAATACGATCCGTGGAGTTACGCGCTCAACTTCGACGACGGGATCGGGAAGGTCGAGAGGGCCGACGCCGTTTTGGTGTACGTCTTCTGGGTAAAGCCCAAATGACTGGCGGGGGGCAAGACTTTTGGTCAACTATTTGACTGTGGAAAAATGTTGACTTCTCTCTGTTTTTCTTTTCTTTTCTTTTCTTTCTGTGCTTCACTTGTTATATTTGATTTTTGATAATTCGATTGTTAGTCCCAGACCCCCACGAGGATAATGCAATTCGCATGTCAATGGGGAAGTGCTCTTGTAGTTTCTCATCATTCCGAACTGCGAAAATCTCATCGATCTCCTCTTATTTCCCCTTTTTGGAATTTCCGAGATTCGACCCGAGTACCCGAACCCGTGCTGCAAGACCCGCCACCGTACCAATGCCGGAAACTTGGGAGGTTTTTTTACGAGATGAATGTGGCTTTACTAGAGCCGGGAGGTGAAAAATAGATCCAAAAGAGTCGCACAAAATGCATGTGAATGTCGTCGGCAGGCGTCGGAAGTATTCCTTGAGGTTTAATTTCCAACTTAAGATCCAGTCATAAATCTGCTTGAGCCGACCCACCGTTCAAAAAAATATAATTAGTATCAAAGAAAGATTTTGTTGTGGAGCTAATTTTCCACATTTATCACCATGGTGAAAATGTCGCGGTAAACAATTGCTGTCAATTTTTAGATGTGGAGTTAATAATGGTAAATTTGATGCTAAATTGAAAGTTGATAATTTTTTTTTAGAAAAAGAAAAGTTGAACTGATTAAAATTAAATTTTTTATACCAAAAAATAGTTTAAAAATAATTGAGATTGAATTTAAAATTAAAAAGTCTTTTCTAAAAGAATTAGGCCCGCCGTACAACGAATGTTTTGCGATTTTCAAAGAATTGACAAGACCGTTTGTTATGGTTGATTGAGGACACATGGAAGTATAAAACGAGTGTACCAAAATAAGCCTAACATGCCAATTTTTGTAAAAGGAAATTGGTCAACGAGTACCCTAAATCCTATTAATAGCCGACACCATTTCGGGACTCATTGATAAGTTCTATTTGGGATTATTGAGATGTGATTCATTCTACCCGTTAATAAAAAAGTACGGAGGTCTTGCTTTTTGATAAGCGAACGGCATTCGGGAGGTCGCACTCCGGATGTCAAAGGGCTTTTATAATTTAAACACATAATTTATTGGTAGTTTAAACTTGTGTTCTTGAATAGCTATTAAGTAATATCCTTCTTTTGTAATTGAGGGTGTAACAAAGATGGGAGAGATGCTGATTATAATGCAATCATCTACTAGATATAATCCTAGTTTAAGGGTAAATCGAGACAAATCTTGTGTCTCGATTTTTTTTTTCTCGTCCTTACTATCTATTTCGTTATATTTGTACGCCTAATCCTAACAATGATGAGGTCTAAGGTATTTATTGTTATACAAGATATATCGCACAAACAAAATTAGAACGCATGAATTTGATGTTAGGATTCCTCTTCCTTAATCCATGCATCATTCTGCATCAATCTTCATTTTGTTGCTTTGTGAGGGCCGCTACAATAACAATGTCTGCCTTCATTCTCGTGTCTCTTTTCCCAAACCGAACTACGAAGGCTGCTATTGGAATTGCGTTGCTAAACCGCGACGCCCACCTTCACCGTGATCTCTCGTATTTTGAAGAATTACCGTATTGACCAATGTTAACATAAATGAACCAAATGTGTTTATGATAGACAATTTGTTTTGGAGCGCATTACGAACTTTCAATGGCCCAAAATGAGGCGCTTTACTCCTAAATCCTCACACTTCAAAAGCTACAGAAGACCGAATAGAACAAGCTAAAACATTGAACTTCCAAAGCGATTCAATTTCATCCAAGGTGGGACGAGCTCTCACCGGAGAAGCGAAATCGGGGTGAGACGATCTCCCCGAAGAAGAAGGCTAGGGCTCGTCGGACGGCGAGAGAGTTGAAAGGGTGACATGGTAGAGATTCGCTAAAATTGGTCCAATACTTTCCTTTTTCCAATTTTGCGACAAATTTCCAAATTCCTAAAAATGGTCGAAATCGACAGGGTGATGCTGCCGACAAATTTTCGACTAGTCGGAAATTTGTTCACAGCGGAAGAAGGGACTTACATCGCATCTAGCCCTAAGAAGAATGCTTGACTAATGAAATAACTCACTTCTCGGTTTGCACATGTTCATTTCACAAAAAAAAAAAGAAAAAGTAATATTTTCATGATCACTCACCGAAATTGAATTTCTTCTGGCAAGAAAAAAGAAAGATAATTCCAAAGTAAATAACCATCCCCGTCGTTTCAGTCACTTTAGATTTTGGTGTTCAATCGAGTTCGTTACTTTTCAGTAAATGTGAAAAAATGACTCTAGAATCCACGTTTTATGGGGGTGGATTACAAATAAGTTCCTTAAATTTTAAAAATGAGTCATAAATGAATTACCTATATTTGAAAATGGCTTTGGGGCTCTAAAGTCACTTTAACCAAATACAAATAGCATTTGGTTTGTTTTTTTGTTCAACTTTGAGGAAATGCAATTGCATTTCCAAATGTCCTAAAAGGTTTTTGACTCAAAATAAATCCGAAGATACTTTGGAAAGTTGCATTTCCGAAATGCAACTCCAATTTTTTTTTTATCCTTTTATTTTATCCATTATATTTTTTTTTCTTTTTTCTTTTCTCCTTCTTCCTCCTTCCTCCGTTGACCGTGGACCTCGACAACGGTGGCCGCCAAACGATGGACCATGACGCCCGGGCCGATGAGCTTGCTCGAGGCTCGGCGCCGTGAGGCTCTCCTCACCGGATCCAGAGAGGCCAAGCCTGGCTTGTGGTCAGCGACAGATCGAGAAGAAATTAACGGAAGAAGAAAAAAGAGAGAAAAAAAGTAAAGAAAGTAATACAAAATAAAATAATTAAAATTTAAAAATAATTATTCAAAAAAGTAAAAAATAATTAGAAAATCGAATTATTTACAAAGGGTGTTTTAAAAAAATTTAGCATATATATCTTTAAAAATGTATGAGAAATAATTTTCGCTAAATTAAATTTTAATATTGAAGTGTTTTTAACATTATGGATCAGGTCGAGTATGAGTTGCGTCGGATACGAATCACTAAATTTATATAGCATGAAAATTGATCAAAACGAGTTAAATGAATCCAATTGGAATCGTATTCGAATCAACCCAAATCCAAACCCGACCTGTTTGACCTCTATTTCACGATAAATCCTCCACTATAGATTCATCAGTTAGACAAGAAGGTCTCATCAAATATGACATCAAGATTCTTACCATTAACCAAGTCTTTAAGATCCTCATGGAAAAGCTTTAGGTGTGCTGCGTTGTGTTGGTAAGGCATGAAAACGAAAACTCTTCAAACCGAAAATTTTCTGCGTCTTGAAGGTAATAATAACCTAACAAAGCATACCCGAAGTGTCCCAGCCAATCAAATTCACCAAAGCGAAAACAGAACAGAAAAGGAAATCGTGCCGTTCGACCATACATGAGACATGCCAAATGAATTTGTGATCAAGCTGAATATACGAATCTTCATCATCTCTACAACTGTTCAAGATCAAGATCAATGAGCATCCTTCCAGAACATGGGGGACATGGATATAATGTACAATCCAAGAAACAACAAATCCTACTTTTAATGGGAGTACAGATGATGAGAATTCCTCCTATCCTTGTGGCTCCACCTATTCACTTTACACAGCCCTGATTCCTGCACACAAGGATATTTTTCACGATATGCTGGGATCTTCAAGCTTTGCCGTGGACAGATCATTTATCCTGGGGTAAACAGCTTTCTCGTCAAGTTGGTTCTGGGCCCATACCAACATCTTCAATAAGCTTGGAAGTTTTGGATCTGTGTTTCAAGCAAAACAGATGAAGTTCTCTTAAGATCATGTACTCGAATGAAACTTACGAGGATGGATAGCATCACGCATCCCGGTAAAAAATGGACCATGCCGCAGATGACAAGTAACAGCCTTGTTGACATGCACGATTTGAAATAAGATGCATCTAGCAAAGACACGACTCTTTTCCACAGGACTATTTGAAAGCAACTCCTATCCAAGAGTACTGCTCTGACAGTGGACACTCAGGACATTCTCTCCAGTTCAAATATTATTTTTTAGCCAGTTCTAACTTTTTCTAGCGATCTAAGCAACCACAATTCCTGTATCAAATAATATTAGGATTCCCCAGTGAACTTTTACAACTAAAAGGTTGATGTCATGAACACATTGCATTCCCTAGTCCTGTATATCAGTATTTTTAGCAAAGTAAATTGAGAAAAAGGGATGACGAAATGCCAAAAGGGGTGCAACTGAAGGACCAGCAATCATTCTAGATCCATTATCTGCAACAAGAAGTAAAGGAATTAAAGATGACAGCAGGAGTGAGAGTGAATTTTTGGACTAACCTTTCTCATGACTCTGGCTAGTAAGTATAGCTGCGTTAACTTCACTAGCGGTCTTTAGGCGCTGTGACATATCTAGAAGCTCACCCACAGGACAATTGGAGACATCTTCAAAAGCCAGCAGTGCTACAGTTCTCTCCAGCTCCTCTAAGAAGCTTTGCTGCAGAGAATTGAAGTTTTGATAGGTCATCTCTCATGCATACTAAGGAAGTTTCTACTGGAAAGTACTTGTATCTCCAGCTTTGCATCACATCCAAGAGCAACCGAGGAAGGCTTACTTTTAAAGTGACTAAACATACTTAAAATTAATAGCAAGACAAGATAAATGTGCCGGTGACTATGTACAACATGGCAGAATTAAGAGAGATCAAGAGGTACATTTTCTTCCCCTCTGGGTGCAAGCTCCTCCTGAGCAAACTCAAGAGCCTCTTCTACTTTTCCATTTCGAATAAGTTCTATCAATCTCTGCTGTTGAAGGTGGAAAAAGAGTTGCGGATTTGTATCCAGTATCTGTGAGAAAGAAATAGCAGACACAAAATTAATGGGATAAAAATCTAAAGAAGATCAAATTCATTTATCATGATGCAGAACATAAGTATGAATCGTTGTTTGATGTTACCCAGAACATATAGTTTTCAAATTTCCAGTCTAGGCACATATATTTTGTTAAAAATAGCCTAAAGGCAATTTCTCAAGTGATCCTTGCTGAAGACTATCAAGGAAAGCCTACAGATCCACTCCAAAGATACAGAGTACCAGATTTGGATTCATTTAACTTATACTGATTTGATGTTTCTTCTGACTTTCTCATTTCCAGTTTCAAATCATCAACATTTCCAATTTCACCTCAACTAGTGTGCAGTTGAGATAGATTTCCTCATCAGAGTCCATGTTTCAGGTTATGCAAGATGCATTGCATACGACGCCAAAACACATGCAAATCCTAATCAGCCCTTGTTGGACAAGTAAAAAAGCACCTCATATACATCCATGAGGAAATCGTACTTGATGCAAAACATGCAAAAGAACCCAACATGAACAAGAACTCCCTTCTCTTTATCTCCACAAACTCCCCCCTCCCCAAACCCGAAAAATAATTGAAAAAAAAAGAGCACTAAAAGAATGTACATTGCAACAAGCAAAAGAGATCCAGCCTTTGAAAGTAGGGGCTGAAAGAAATCCAGTGAGCCGAGAAATAGACAAAGAAGATGAAAAAACAAAACTATAGTTGACTCCTCTATACTGTGAATTAACCTTAAGACAACCATACATGTGCTTACCATCTACGATGTTGGCTAAGTATGCACTCCTTTCTACCCAACTGATTATGAGTAAGATAAAGCACACTTAGCTCCTACCATTTGCTACATTTACTTTGAACATAAGTGATGAACAGAAGTGGTTGAAAATGGAGCGCTTACAGGAGAGAGAGAGAGGGGATTATGTACTACCAATCGTGATTATGGCATCTAAACTGAAAGCCTTGAACTTGAAGCCATATCTACCAGGGCGGAAGGAGTCAACCGAATTGTCATGAGGGAAAAGGAACAAGACTCGAAGGAAGGTGGTAATGCCAACGCTTCTGATCATATAAAACATATGAACCAACATAAAAAGGTGAAGCTAGCAGTGTTATCTGACTTTACCATATCAGTTTTGATGGCATGGCATCAATGGTTGAGGGTTTCATGAATGAAGTGGAAAGGATGGAAAATATCCAACAAAACCGCAACACGCATAGAAAACATGATAAAAATGGGTGTGGCAATTACAGAGAGTGAAACATTTAAATGGTCCAACAATTTAACTGAACGAAGTACACTGAATTTCATCAATGGGGAATCACTTTGGAGGATGTGAGATTTGATCAAATTAGTGCGTAAGACTCCAACTGGAGTCTCGGGGGAAAATAAACTCCTTGATACAATCTTTTGGTTGCACCAGTGACATCAATTCCGTGAGCCACTTTTCTTGTTTCTTTCCCAAGTACAAGGATATTCTTGGGAAAAATCTGGTTAAGAAACAGGTTGCACAGACATGGGATTTTGTTAATTCCCTGAATTCAACTCTAATTTCTCTAATCCCCAAGAAAATAGGAGCTACAGAGCTAAACCAGACTGATCAGCGAGTGAGGATTGTTTGTAAGATGGCTAAGGCACCTGTGTCAACTGATTGAACAGAGTGCTGGTCAAGGCAATTGAGAAGTCTCAAAATGCCTTTGTAATAGGAAAAGGAATCTAGATGCCAACTTCAATAGCCAATATAGTGGCGGACAGCCGTCCAACATATCCGAAAAATGTAGCTACGTGCAAGTAGGACACGAAGCAGATCATGCTCAGCATTAGCAAATGATATCCGCTTTCACAGAGTTATCTAAAAGCAACCCACAGTAAAAACAGAGGACACATCCTTACTTCGGGATTCAAGTCGTTGACTTTCTCAATCGCATCCTCAACATTCCCACACTGCACTGCTTTCTTAACAGCCATGCGGTCGGTGATCGTTGCAAGATCTATATCTGCTGTAATCAATAAGGACACACACGATTCAAATTAACTCACGATACCACCACACCATGAACTAACGGAAAACGAGCTCGAATAGGGCAAAAAACTAATAACATGGGGATACGTTCAGTCCCTGACTCCATCCTGAACTTCTCGGCGGCGTCCACATAACCCTCGGTGACGAGAAAGTTCATCACCAACTTGTTCATGTCTTCCTTCCTGATCTTGACATCGTTGAGCTTCTTCTCCCAATCCTCCTTAGTAATCACCTTCTTCGACGACCCCTGCAACCCCAAGAAAAAAGAAACGAAACCCAAATCAGTTAAAGCTCGAACGACATCGAGATAGCCCAGAAATGCTATCGATCCAGGTCGCCAGAGATCTGCTCCAGCACGCAAAGTGGCAAAGGCAAAAGGAAAAAATGCAGAAACAGACTTTCGCCATGGGAGAGCATCGAGATCGGGGGCAAAAAGATTAGGGAAGCAGAATTGGAAGGAAGAAAACGAGAACAACCCTCATAATCAACTTCACCAAGAACGTTACTTGTGCCATTCTTTTTCAAGGCCGACGCATGGCGATTGACGCGACGCAGGATCTTGCCCACCCAAAACCCTAATCCGACTCCGATTGTCTTCTTCAAAGTTCAAACTTCGCCAAAATTCTTGCTTCGCAGGTGGAAGAAGCTGACCTGCAGAGAGAGAGAGAGATTAGGGTTCGTCTTGTCTTCCACTGTTTCGATGGGCCTCTTTTGGGCTCGTGTGGGCCAGCCCAGTTTGTACAACAATCATCACAATTATTTTGAATTTGTATATAATCGAACTTGAAAATTCAAATGATAATTTATAAGGTCGCTTTATAAAGTCTAAAAATGACATGGATATTCATCACTAGTGTTTCTACATTAGCGAAGGTAAATACACTGACGTCCGACGATGAGAATCCATTCTCATTCTCAATATATTATGTTTCGTTTCTTGGTCTCGACCTTAAATTCGTAATATCGCATAACGGGCTACTCAAGCCATATCAGGCTACAACAACCATATCATCTCATGTAGGAATTATAAGACTCCATGTCCTCTTAATCTTATAGAGGCCTATTTTAGGCGATGTGTCATCTGTATTTGTTTAGAGTCTTGTACACATACTCATACAAGGAAGCTTGCTCCTTGACGAATAGGACGTGTCAAAGATATCCTCGTATGGCATCACTAACCTACGGTCCCTTAGGAGTGTCAAAAAGGCCCTCGCTGGCCTGGCCCGGCCTGACCAGACCCAGCCAGGCCCTAAAATTCAGGGAATTTTCGGGCTGGACTTTGGTGCTGTTTCAATAAGAGCCAATACCATTAGACTAACTCAAGCCCGAAACTTAAAAGCCCACCAATTTAACCTACCCCTCTCTCTCTCTCTCTCTCTCTCTCTCTCTCTCTCTCTCTCTCTCTCTCGTGCGTAGAATGAGACGCCACAATCGAGCCCTACTTCATCCCCTTCCCCTTCGACTTCTCGTCGAGGGCTGCCAAAAAACTCTAGCGTACCTATCTCATCTTCACGGTTGGCTTCCCGAGTCGGGTCGGTCGGGGCCAGGCCGAGCTTGGCTTCGTTGATTTCGGGTCGGGACGGGTCTTATAGAGACCCGGCCCATTGACACCCTTGCCGGTCCCTTGGCATTTCCCATTTTAACAATGTAAACCAAATGTCCGATCCCGATCGTTTACGAACCCACAAACTTTTATTTGTAAAACAATCATCATTTGGTATGTAGCATAATCACACACACACTACATTACTATATAACAATGGCCATGTAATCTGTAAATAATATCACACTAACCTCATGTCATTTCCTGTGTAAATAGCGAGCATAGAAATAATTACCTTTTTTTTTTAACATACAAACTTTCGTCCTCTAACGCCATGCCATCATCATCTAATGGAGAAATTAGGGAAATTCGTAAATCGTTTAGATGAATCTAACCTTAGACAAACAATTCTTCTATAACTTAAGTAACTCATATAATTTTCATTTCCAAGACCGTGCCTTGATTAAATTCTCCTTAATCATCAAAAGTGAAATTGGTTTCCTATAATTCCAGATATCCAAAATTACATAATTGCCCCAACAAAGTTTCTCCTTTACATATTTTTTTATCTCTAACTTCCAATCATCGCTAATGAAGTCATCTTAATCAAATTAGACGCCTAAGGCCAATTCATTTGTTAGATAAGGCACATGAATATTTTATTTGCACTATAGACATTCCACAATTTTATAATATTACCAAAAGAACACACTTTTAATTGATTATGCAATTAAATCAAATTTTTGACTAGTAAGACAATTTGTATAAATTAGAAAATAAATTGTGCAATTAACTATGAACCAATCATAATAAGCATCCTTAACATCTAAACAGCCCCTAATATTTTCAATTTTAGAGGACGAGACCTTTTCAAAACCACACAATAGCCCCTATTCTACCTTACGTAGATTTTTTACCCGATTGCATTTCTCTTAGTAAATCTAATTTAGTAATTTAACTAATAATAATTAAAATTGACGAAGATCACTGCTCATAGAAGATTCATATGTTGTGCATTTCGTTTTTGCCCTTGTATTATGAAGAACTACTATTTTACCCCTTTACGCGCATCATTTTATCTTTCTAATAGTACTCACCAAAGTCACTGAAAATTCTCTTGAACTCCCTTAATCATGTTTTCATTCTTGAACTATAACCATGATTTATAGAATGACTCAGATCTCTAATGGCATCATGAACATAATCGACATTTCATGTAATAACAATCTCATCTTAAAGCAACATGGCTTCACCCAATAATACAAAATCATCTAAAATCACTCATACATACAATCTTGCCTCTTGTTAGTTCATCGTGTAACCATTAATTCCTTTTAACAACATGGGCCTATACTATGATCGATATTTTAATCATTAAACAAGGATCAAGAGTACAAATTAGACTAACTCACTTTAGCCCCGAGAGATTCACTTACCTTGGGTAGAAAACTCTAAGTCGACATAGAGCTTGATCCACATTTAAAAATCTTGTTTTGATTAAATGGAGCAAACTAACCTGAACTTCTTCATCCTAGCTTACAAATTTCTAAAAATCAAGGGATTTGGAATAGGTTTAATTGATAAGGCTTCTAGTTTTGATAGAGAGGAAAATAATAAGAGATGAGTTATGTGATGAAGATGATGAATATTAGTAGTGGAGAGAGAGAACATGATTGGCCAAGTAGTTGCATTAACGAGGAGTCTTGATTTGCAAGCTTATCAAGAACATTAATGGGCGAGAGTGAAAAAAAAAAAAAATGATGTGATGCATGATGTCATTGATAGAGAGAATTAGGTGAAAAACTATGAAATGTGGCATCAAGTGTTTTGTCATGTAGGTTTGAAGGCGACATTGTTATTCTTCAAAGGCTATTTTTGATTTTTTTTTTAAATAATCAAGGAACTCAGTGTCCGTTCTAAATGTTGATACGTCAGAAAAGTATTTTGGAATGACCAAAATTATTAGCAAAGCCTGAGAATATCCGAGTAATCTTAGCTCGGTGAATTTCACTTTTGATAATTACCTTACACGTTTTCCAGGACATGTCGACTCTACCCGAGAAATACTTTGTCGACATGTTTTTCATCGTTAATCTCTGATAACAAGTTGTACGCTGATTTCTATTCACGTATGCATATTGTAGTTTGTAAATTATTTTGCTAACTGATTTTTCTCAATTAAGACGTATTCAGACATTGCGAAAACCAACAAGTTCTACTTTCTTATAAAGTTCATAATATTCATAAACCTTCAAAACATTGTCATCAATTGTGACTTTGCGTCGCCCTTCTTGACCATGTAAAAGATTTAATAATCCTTTACAAATTCACATACTTAAACATCACTGCTCCGAAAGCAAATTTTCTAGAAACTTGCCTAACTTCAAAATTTCAAAAGTAGAGTCGTAATTTGTTGAAGTTGTCAAATAATTTAATCAAACCACTTAGCATCTTACTATCTCAACAGTAAGAAATGAAATTTCAAGCATTCACAAGGCTGTCATTATCAAATGGTGTAGACAGAGAGGTAATAAATAGTGTTAGGGTTTCTAGAGCATGTACGTTTCCTGATAGTGAACCAATTTCCTCTGTTAACTACGAAAATTGATGCATGCAAAAACATGCAAGCTGGTTTCGGTTCAATCATTGATTAGGACTTGCCACACAAGCACACAAAAGAACAATCTTTAAGAGAAGCTTCTGATTAGCTCATTTGACGTTAAACAACGATGATGCAGGTGAAGACGTCATTTCGCAGCATCTAAGATTTACCGATGTCAATCGAACTTTAAGTACGATTATGTTCTTTTAATCAAAGATGGCTAATCAAAGCAACTTCGATCGACCATTCCCTTTCGGTAAAGTTGTTTCACATTGCCTAAAAGGGAGGATTGCTAGCACTCCGCTTGACCATAACTAATAAACTACATAAAAGGGTATGATCTCGTATCGCTTTGTAATATAAAGGGGACAACACTTTGTAAAGAATTGTTTCTTAATTATAGAACATGACCAGTCAAAATGTTCTCTTCCTTTACGTGATGCATGAGTTTGACGCTCGATATGAAACATCATTTAATATTGGGCGTTTGATTCAGCACGTCCGAGGAAAAACCACGTGATACCATGCCTAATCATGCCATGATTAACCCCGTTAATTGAATAATGGTCAAGGAAATGACATGAGACAATGACGTTCATGAACTGTTAATACAATTTAAATGCCTCATGAGTTAATATGGTGCAACTATTGGCTAGTCAAAAAATATATTAATGTCTTCTCCCTGTTAACGTATCTCACGTTATTTTCTATGGAATTTATATGCTCTTTAGATATATGTGATCTCCCTCCACTTATTAGTTTAAGTTTTTAAGTTGGAATTTCTATTTTTCACATCCAAATCTCACGATATAGATATGTTTTTATCTCTTAACTCTACTTTTGAGCATGCTTTATAAAAATTTACTATGGAAAAACATATCTTAATGAGACAAAATTTCGATAAATAATGTAGTCTATCTCGAACACCAAACAACCCGTTTATAAGCATCACAAGAAACCTCATAATAATGTGAACTTGAGCATCCACTAGAGCTATTTATTTTCGCTTGTAAATTGGCTTTTGCAACCTTTGGTACGAGGTGGCGTTACTCGGTTTTCCTCAAGAAGTCAAAGTAAAGATTGCTAAAAGGTACGGAGTCCACTTAAATCAGTTCGTAAAATAGATAGATGTGTAAACACATCTAAGCAAGATGAGAACATTCTAAACAATTTGACTAACTAGTTAATTAATTAATTTGTACATTAACATGATTCATGCTAATAGCTGAACCACCAAATACCTATGCGTTCATACTAGAGAAGGCCGGTTCGACGGAACCGGCGGTTCCGGTTCCAAAAAAAGGTGGAACCGCCGGTTCCGGTTCCGGTTCGGAACCGCCGGTTCCAAAGCACAATTGATTTTTTTATCAAACCTACTTCCTTTTTTTAATAAAAAAAAAACCGGGTTGGAACAGGCCCGGAACCGGCTGTTTCGGGCCGGTTCCAACAATTTACAAACCGGAACCAGCCCTTGAGGGCCGGTTCCGGTTCCGGGTTGGAACCGTGGGCCCGGTCAACGGGCCGGTTCCGGGCCGGTTCCAGGCCCACGGGTCCATTTGGCATCCTCTAGTTCATACAGTAAATTTCGCACGCGAGATACTCCACTAATTGCGTCGATTGGTAAATGAAACAAGACTTTCTTTAAAGTCGTTTTTGGGATCATCGCTAATGGTTCTAAAATGATAAGTTAATAGATGAAGACGTGTTTTGAAATTTATATATGACACATAATTTGGGGGACAAATAAGGGATCCGGAAAAATCTGAACTCACGACCTCATCCTTTGATTAAATGTAAAATTTTATGGGACCACTGGCAACTGTCCAAAAAATTCAAAGTTAAATGCTGACTTAGCTTAATATTATCAGATTTTGGTGTACATTTGAAAAATGAAAGAAGTGGTGCATGTGCAAACCGGAAGAGAGAGTTGATTTTAATGTTTGACAAGGCATTCCATTACCAAGAATGACTTTGAATTTGAGTTCTACAAACATGGACCCTTGACAATTGGCAAAAAAATAAAAAGAAATAGAGGAAGAAAGACAGAAGGAAGGAAAGAAAGAAAAGTGAAGGGCTCTTATTTCAATAGTTTTATAGTGGAAGAGAAAAATTTAACGAAATCATGAAAATGAAAAATCATCAAAATAAGAGATTTTTTTTCCTTTTTTCTTATTGTGTAATGCCATATAAATTTAATCGTTCCAAGCATAACATATGTGAAATCCCGGTCTAAATAAAATCCGGGCATTGATATGTATATATATTTTAATTTCTGTTTTTCGTAAATGAATTCGTTTCGTTACTAGATAAAAATTTCCATTTTATGAGTGCTTGTGAAGAAACTGCTTTCCATTGGCAATATACTTTATCTAAATCAAATGAATTTTCTTTTTCTGACTTTTTCCAAGAAAACAGCATGGACTCTTCTTTTCTATTTGAATTCATCATGTGTTGAAATTGGCAGGATGGAAGGGGGAAAACTATACGGTTCAAGCTACAATTTGTTCAATAGCAAATTCCCAAAATTTTACATATAATTTCATGTGGAGATTGTACGCAACTAAACATCCAAATTAGAAAAATGGTGAGATAATTTCCTTAATCGCAACGACGATTAACTAGCCTTATTTTCTTTAATAGAAAAACCTGTTGCATCTTTGTGAACTAGCCAATCGAAATTTAGACTTTATAGTGAATATGTTTTTTGTGGAGTTTAATGAAGGAAGCTGTTAACCTGACAGTCTGACAATAATATCGATTATTTCTGACCACATGTTCCTCTAACCAATGAGTTCTTTATGCAAAACACACAGTAATAATGTGTAGTTTTACGGTTGAGATTATATCGTCCATGACAGATCTGTCATGCGATATTTCTCTTTAATGAATGACTTTCATTGCAATTGATTCGACAAGCCATGATCAAATCTTCATTTTACCTTTGAAGTTGATTTTGGAAACTTTTTTGTTAACTTGTATCATGCGCGCATAACGCAATCACCAAGTTAGAAAAGTGGTACCCATCAATGAAGCCCTCCGAGAAGGGGTTTTTATAGAATATAATGAATCTTTCCTCCGAATAAGCAGACTGGGGTTAAACTAAAATATAACCTAATCAAAGTGGAAAATAGTTTGGTTTCCAATTAATTGATTTAGTTAAGATTAGCATTGTAATTATTGTTAATCACTAGATCAGCAGGTAGCTATTTTGTGAGAATGATGTTATGAATTGTTCAATTCCATCTATATTAAGCACGTATTCATGTGACCTAGTTTCAGCGTTTATACTTAGAAAAATGGGAATTATGATGGAACAATTGAATTACTAAGCTTTGATAATATAATCATGGCATATTTATACGCCCGAAATGGAATGAAAGAAAACCGAATGATGTGAAGAATATATGATATGTCAATGACATCTCCGTAATATTTGAAAGATGCCTTTAGCACTCCCATTCAAATTAGCAGAACTTTGGGGTAAATAGTGCCACAAACTCATTTGAGGCTAATGCTTCGGTATTAACTTTTCTAGTAGACGATGTGGGTATGGCAATACCATCGTTTGAAAAGCAAACACTGTCTAGATGAGCTTTCCGACAGACGATATGGATATGTGATAACTAACATAGTTCGAAAGCCGACGCCCCTGAATTTTGCTTTCAAGTGGCCGACACCAGAAGATGACTACGCCATCTGAAAATGACCACGGTTTGGATTAGCTTTTCAGGAGACTGTTCAAAACTGCAAATTTGGGATCTTGTGATGACTAATGACAAGGACCCAAGATTGGTTGTGTTGGGGCCAATGCGACAAGGTTGATACATTACGCGGCGTGGCTATCTTGCCAACATGAAGTGTTGCGAAATTGCTGCGATATCGAACTAGCTTTAGAGAACTTGATTGTCCCAAAGAAAAATGTGGAAAAATGAAATGAGGAAAAATGGCAGAAGTTGGAGGATAAAAAGTAAGGATTGAGCTTTTATTACACTAATTGATGAGACAAAAAGTAGATCACAAACAAGGACAAAATGTGAACGTGTCCATGAATTAGAACGCGATTGTGTTGTAACTCATCATCCTATGCCATGGTTGCCAACTTATTTTTGATTCTCTACAAACAAATCAATCAAATGGAAAGATAACAAAATTCAAACCCCTAGTCAAAGATAAATCAAGACAACCCCCCCAATCTACAATTGGTTAATGTATAATTTTCTTCACCAATCTCTTGTACAAGTTATGCTCACGCTGGCTTGGAGAGCGATGATGAGTTTCTCCACTTAATTCTCGTTTGGTCAGTCTTGATTCGCTTCCATCAAGCTCTTGATGATAGATCCAGAAGCATTCCTCAGGAGCTCTGACCAATCCCTGCAAAGGAACAGATACGTTACAATCTGATCAACAACATATTACAAAACATAAATTTAAATTAAATCACATTAATTTGGTAGACAAGATTGAATCTATTTGGAGTGAGTGTTTTGAGGCTAACAAATGAGCCGAATGAAACCAAAGTTTCATGGTCGGTTTTGAATTAGAGATGTTAAAAATGACGAATCAAAGCTAATTTAGCAAGTTCATAAGGGAGGAGGCATTTTGATTCTAGAGCCTCATTTCGTGGTATTTTGCTAGAAATTATCAGAGTCAAATTGTTTTACTTCTTGGGGTTTTGACTTGGAGTCAATTTGACCCTTTTTTGGTTTATATATTTAATGTGTCACTTGACCTCTCTAACTTTGTGTAATTCTCTCTTAGCATACAATTCCCTTCTTTCCAAATGAATATTTTGCGGTGAAAATTGACCTAATGAGAAGAATGTCTAAGTAATCTAGTTTAGAGTTATGGACTTGTTCTTGTTCATGCATTGCATTGCTAATTTAGAGAGATTGGTTTCTAGAGACAGTGCTATAATAATGTTATGTGTAGTGTCTTAAGTTCAAAAATCAACTTTATGTCCCAGTTAAAAACATCTGCATTTTTTTTCATTGAAATCAATGTAAGAATTAGAAATTTCTCATGGTACTTCTTGTTAGAGGGTAATCAATTGGCTTCAAATTTAGCTAAGCAAATAGAAGATAGATGAGAGTTCGTATACCCCATCGAAGAGTCAAAAGTGATTCCCACAATGTTTTTGGCTTCTTCAATAGCCAAGTTGAACCTCTCGGTCTCCGTCTCCGAACAAGTTGCGTTATTGAGAGCTCGAAGCTGAGAAGGCTTCACATCACAAAAGATGGGTATGACCTTCTTCTTGGTCTCCATCATCAGGGCGAGCTCATGTAGGCAGAAGTACGACTCGCAATATCGGGGCGAGAATAGGGCGACCCCGATCTTGCAATCGAGGATCGCCGAGTCAATCTTGTCGAACAGGTTATCCCCCGGGCGCATGCTCCTGCTGTCCGGGAAGGGCCGGAGGTCGAGCCTTGTGAGGTAGTCGTGCAGCAACCCGGCGATGGTCCGCCGGGTGTCGATCCGGCGGTGGTTGATGAACACGTCGTAGGATGGCTGCCGGGCGGCCTTGACCGAGTTCCCGTACCGGAGGAGGCTTGGGAACAAGCTCTTGGAGATGGCTAGCGAACGTTGCATGGCTTCTTTTTCTCGATCAAGAATATCGGACAAGGATGGATGGCAATGGCGAGAAGGCAATGAAAGGTTCTTTGTCGGTGTTTGCAAGTGTCGTTTTTGAGGTTGTTGCGCGAGTTTATATAAGGTTGATTTTTTTTTTTTTGAGGGGGTGGGAAGAAGGAGAAGGAGGTGGGGATGGGTTGGTACGACCGAAGACCGGAAGGGTGAACTTTCAGTTTGATTCTTGACAGGAGAATTCCAAGATTTCTCACTCATCAGATCAAACCCTCAGAAAGTACACGGCAAAATTCCTGCTTGGAATTCCATTTGGACTTCCTAGGGCTTACGTGGAAGAGCGCGGGGAAACCTTCCAACACGGTTTTCTCCTCTCCTCCTCTTGGGTTGGTTGGACCCGGCTGACGTGGACTTGTCGGGTTTTTGTCTAGCAGTTTTTATAGTTGGTCGATTCGATTTTTGATCGAACGGTCAATTTCCTCGATTTGATGCGTTCGCGTTGCGGCGTTTGTCTCCTGGGTGAAATTAGGGTTTGCTGAAACCCATGCATACACAAGCCATGACATCATTGGTTTTGTCGGGCTTAAGGTTTGACTTGGTTTGCAGAAATTCATGGATAATTTCGCAATAATATTCTTTTTAGCTCTTTGTCGGATGGTCTCGACTCTTGACCCGCTTCATTATGTGAAAGCAAATTAGAGTGCACAACCAACACTTCGTTTTCTTCTATTTATTTATTTATCTATGATTAGAATTTTTCCATTAAGTATGCAAGCCACTTAATGAAAATGAGATGTGAAGTGTAGATTTTCCTTGGAGGATATCGATTTGCTTCATCGAAGGTAGAAACCAATTGAAATGCTCATTTGATATATATGACTATTTATAACAGGATAATAAATTATGACAAGAGCGAGTCTTGAAGATAGTATCATTCGAAGAGTAATTTTTCCCAAGAGTATATCTCTGAGACATGCTTTTGGTGTTTCCTTAGTTGAGGATCCTCTTCACAATGTCCCCTTTGCCTGCCTTGATCATCCGATCTTGACATGTGTGCCACATAGAAAAGCACTAAATCGAATAAAGAAAGAGACACTTTCCGGCCAAAAAAATAAAGAAAGAGACACTCAGAGAAAAATACTTCACTGCTTGCATACTTTATTCATCTGGCGACGTACCTTTAATAGGCCACCGATACCAAAGGGATTACCACAAAATAGCGACAAAGAAACCAACTCCCATAATTTAGGACTATAACAATAAAACCCTAACAAAAAAAACAACTTTGATTAATTCTAAAGATAAACCACATTGATTGATTCTGGCCAACATTCCCTCCCTTAAACCGATGTTATAGACACTCAGTTTAAAAATAATAGATACCCTCCCTCAAATTGGATTATCGGTCGAGCAAACACCAAGCAATCTTCTTAGCTTCAGAAAGGTAGGCAGCTTGAGGGGTATAGTGAACATGTTTGCAACTTGGTCTTTACTTCTGTGGAAAATGAGATCAATTGCTTCATCCTTCGTAAGATCCCTCAAGAAGTGATACTTCACATCCGAGCGTTTGCTCCTACCATGTAGAACAAGATATTTTTGGAGAGTTTAATGGCTGATTGAACTATTGCATAGTAAATTGAAGTTGCTCCTTGTTGCTTGAACTGAAGTTCTTCAAGAACCTTCCTTAGCCAAATAGCTTAACGGATACCTAAAGTTGCAGCTATGAACTCGGCTTCGATTGTTGATAAAGTAACAATTGGTTGCTTCTTTGAGGACCATGGGACAGCTCCCGAACCCAGCATAAAAGCGTATCCTGAAGTGCTTCTTCTATTATCTAGATCTCCAGCGTAATCACCATCTGAAAAGCCAAATAGATCTATTTATTTGTTTATAATTAGTATCTTTCCATTAAGTGTGCAAGCTGCCTAATGCAAATGTGATGTAAAATGTAGGTTCCCCTTTAAGGATATCAATTTATTTGACTTAAGTACACCCCAAGTGCCATAAGTTGTGTGCGGCGCTCACTTTAGTGCCAAAAATTTCAAATCGATCACTTTAGTGCTAATTTTTTGTAACTTCGATCACTTCAGTGCCAATTTCTTTTAAAAATGATCACTTTAGTGCTAGAGCTAACGTGGCTTGCCGAAAATTCGACACGTGGCATTTTTTTAAATTAATATTTGAGATGATGTGGCTATGTGAATTTGATACTAAAGTGATCGTTTTTTTTTAAATATTGGCACTTAAATGATCGTTTTTAAAAAAAGTTGGCACTTAAGTGATCGTTTTGAAAGTTTTAGCACTGAAGTGATCGAAGTTACAAAAACTTAGCACTAAAGTGATCAATTTGAAAGTTTTGGCACTAAAGTGAGCGCCGTACACAACTTATGGCACTTGGGGTGTACTTAAGCCCAATTTATTTCATCAAAAGTAAGAACCAATTGAAAAGCTCACTTGATATATATGACTATTTATAACAAGATAGTAAAGTGTGGAAGTAACCGGTCTTGAAGATAGAATCTTTCGAAGTGTAATTTCACCAAAAATCCATGATGTGAAGTGATTTTCCCCCAAGAGCATATCGCTAAAACATGATTTTGGTGTTTCCTTAGGATGAGGATCCTCTTCACAATGTCCCCATCTGTATTTTTTTTTTTTGGTCGGAATGTCCCCATCTTGACATGTGTGTGTTTTACTAATTCTTGACCACACCGATCTTTCTCCTAACCCTAATTTATCTCTCTCTCTTCTCCTCCCCCATTCCTTGCAGAAACCCGACCGCTACTGTCTCCGCGAACTTCTAGCCACCGTCATCAAATACGACGATATAGACCGTTCACACTACCGTTGCTAGCTGAGCTTGTTTCATCTCTCTCCTTGATATTCTAGCGTCGAGCTCAATCCACCGACCTCAGAAATTTCCGAGACCTCGTCGAGATCTAATGGAGGTCGAAGCAAAATGGAAAGAGCAAGGAAAAGGACCAAACGGAAGATAGAGAGAGAGAGATGAGGCCAAGAAACAAAGATGGCAATGGTGGCAGAGGTGGGAGGTGGCTGATTGTATAGGGAGGCACGGTTGCCAGGGATCATATCCGGTCTCATGGGAGAGAGAGAGCGCGAGCTTATGACCAAAACACGTGTCAAATATCCACGTGTCTAAGACACGAGTCACAAATCTGTCATGCATGACAAACGAAGATGACTGTCTATATTAGATGATCTGTGTTTATTTCATTAAGATAGACTATGTAATATGATAATCCAGTTAAAACTTAGAAATAGCAGAGATTGTATAAATTTTTGTTTCAAAAGTTCAAACTCTCACTGTCAAGCATAGGCCAGGACCATACCAACCGAACACCAAAGAGTGGGAAAATGATTGTAAATAGGAGGAAAATGAGGGGTTGTAGAGAGCCGGACAACAGATTTTTCAGTTTTGAAATCCTCAAAAGTTCGGAAGAGTATCAATTCATTTAAAAGTCTCAATTGTGAACATTGCCTCACCTAGGTTGAGTACTTCGCTCGGCTCGCGTCAGACTTTTTATACTCTCTTAACTCTTATTTCATATTTATCCATGTCCTGTGCCGAAAATTATACACAACACTTTCATTATCGAGCTTTTCAAATCATCAAATACACGTGCTTTGAAAAAACGAGGTAGTGTACTGTTTCTTGCTTATACTTGGACGTTACAGATATACGGTAAGACGTTGCTCCAAATACACCATAACAGATCTCACTTCCTGCAGAACGCGAAGGCGTTTTTCACGTGGCAGTAGTATTGTAGTATGAAATACTTGGTCTCCTGTTTGACTCCAGGAAAAACCATGCAGAGACATCGCCGTACGTGGCGCCAGCTTACTGGTACACTTGGCAGATGAAGCCTTGGTTACGCTTGAACGACTCGTAGACTCGTCCTCTTGGCCGACAATAGTGGAAAAGAGCATCGCTTTTGTCTTGGCGCGCTCACTTGTATCCAAAGAAAAACTAAGACCCTAGATTTTCGGTTAAATGTCAACAACAACAAAAAATCACCTAAACAGGTTTTTGATTCGAGATTATTGTGCAGTTTACAACAAATGTATGTAAATTTGGACTAACAAAGCGAACTTTTCACTCCTTATCGGGAAGAGGTCTCTTTGACCCGACAGATAAGATCGCTAACTTCATACTTATTGAAATTTCGGGCGTAACTTATAAGTTACTCTCACACATCCTCTTGGATTGAGTAATTTTAATATATATAATGAAGGGAAGGTGTATTGAAATAAATATATGAAATTTGTTTATATGTTCACATTTGTTTCCTTCAATTATTGCGTTTCAAAGATCAGTTAACATGCTCTACTATTTAGAAATTACCGTGTCGACTACTTTCATTGCCACATTAATTTTCCTCATTGCTTTTTTTCATTTAAGTACATCCAACGTAAATTTATATCGTTCCTTTCGAATATACAAGTGATACGAGAATTCAAGATAATTAGGGTGGAAAAACTTATTGATTTATCCTTCTTCATCTATTTTTCTCTTCACCTTCTTTCTGAAAGGATTTATCGAAACCGAATCAAACGATTACACAGAGAATCAAGAAAAATTGGAATGACGCACGAGATTATCCAGGTTCACCCCAAGATTAGGGCTACGTCCCGCAAAGAGATTTTACTATATTTTTCGGTTTACAACCAATTCTTGCTTATATAATGATAAAACTAAGCAAAATATATATGCCCCAAAAACGGGCTAAAAAACCTAAAATCTCTTAATTCCAACCATACGGGCCAGCTTAAATAAAAGCTCAAACCCGTCCGGGAGGCGCCGCCCCCGAACCCCCACCCGCTGATCGGGCAATGGGACACCCGTGTCGGGGGCGCTGCCCCCGAACCCCCGCATCCCGCGCGCAATGGTAACATGTCGTTGGGTAACACTTCGGTTTCCTTAAGCTCACGTGAGCATACCCGGTGTGAGAAACAAGGGTCCCTAAAGTATTCGCCAACTCCAATACTTTCATTCTCCGTTGAAGATTTTTTCCTTATTTGCCCTTAGTTGCAGAGTTGCCCTTCACTTCTTTGAAGGGCAGAAAACTTTGTTGATCACATTCAAGTTCTAATGAGATCATACACGAGAACCCTCGCTTTCGAAAAGCGCAAATTCTCGATCGTCTCAGCTCGCGGTCTAGCCGATACTCTCTCAAAGATCTTCGCACATCACAAGGTGCGATTTTTGCACAAGCTGGATGCAAAATTTCAGAATGAAGAAGTAATTGTTCTGCATCGACAATCGAATTGCTTGTTGCTCTCTTCCCGGCTCGAAAGCTTCGTCAAGGTCTCTTGAAACGGTCTTCACGAACCACACGTATTCACACCTTCGTTTATCGAAGGACTTGCTTTGCATTTCATGTGCGACCGAGCCAATGTTTTCCTGAGACTTCCCGAAAACCCCTAGGCGAACTTTCTCTTTTTGGGTCTGTCTAGTGGTGTGAAAGGCTGGCCCTTCGCCCACCATGTTGAAGAAGCAGTCCGTCACCTTTGAAATCGGTCAAACCCTAGGTTATGTTGATAATAAAAACGAGGGTTTGGACTGTAGGCTTCGAGAGTTTAACCGGTGTGGCTTTGTTTTCTCTTGTCAAAGTGTCTGGAGCAAAACCAGTCCCTGATTTAGAATAGGGTTAGTATCACGAAAAATCTTAAACTAATACGTACGTGATAAATTTTTTCCAAACTAGTTTTTTGACTAAATAAAAATCTCAAACTAGTGCATCGGTGACAAATTTACTCTCCATTAGTTTTTGTTAAATTTTATCGTCAAATTGCTGAGTTGGATGACACACAACAATTGATTGGTGTACCACTTTGAGGTTTTTATCCTCCGTTTGCCACATGTGTATTAGTTTGAGATTTTTTATGGTATTAATCCAATTTAACGAAAACTAATGGGTGGCAAATTTATCACGGATATACCAGTATGGAGTTTTTGGATGTCAAAAAATTAATTTGAAGTAAATTTATCACATGTGTACTAGTTTAAGAATATTAAGGAACGAGAAGAGAAAGGGAATATGCTTCGAGATCAAGGGAATATGTGCCTCAAAAATCCACATGAAATTTGAAACATTAAGGTTTTCCGTTCTTCTCCAGTTTTGGCATGAATTTGACTCGATCTTATGGGACCCAAAAGGCCAAATATGTACTTCATACACCAATGTCCATATTTCTAGAATTATTCATTTTAAATAATCTACACATTTTAATATGTGATTAGATTGTACACTTAGATCGCTAATCACAAGGGGTAATGTCATGGAAGGCTACTGGTATTTTCTTTGATTGTTAAATGTGGTCTTTAAATTTATTTTTGTCCAAGTTAGTTCCTTAACTTTTAAAATTTTACTTAATGCTGTACTGTAAAATTAAGTTGGAGCGCCATATGTCCCATGTTTTTTCCTTGATGTGGTGGGCCAAATCACCAATCATGAGATTTAATTAGTGAGATGTATGTAACTCAGACTCAATCAAAAATGTTTTCCAAATGCCACTTTCTTCTTTTATCTTTTCCTTTTTTTTCCCTCTTTCTTCTCCCATATTCCATGGCCGATGCCACCGACGATGCTCGACAGGTGATTGTGTGTGCGGGGCTAACCTCCAATGGAGGTCACGACAATTAATACGATGATCGCAGTGCCCGAATTTGGTTTCGGCAAGTCACGCAGCGGTGGGGACCCACCTCGCCTGTGGGTGTCGTGTGTGGCCGCCGCCTTTTTACGAACTAACAGTTAGTTAACCGTGTTGTACCATCCACAGTAACTGATACTGTTAACTATCTATTGAAGTTAGTTCAATGTCCAAAATCGAAGGATCCTGTCGAGTTATTATCCAGTCATCTTTGAGCACCAGTGGTGATTCTATTCACGGATATTACCCTTTTGGACATCCACTTGCTTAGGTTTGGATATCATTTTCATACTTTTTTTTTCATTTGAGTGCTTCCTCACACATTATGTTTCGAGAACAGTGTAATCCTCCCTCTGATTTTATGTTTTGTAATATATTTTGATTTGGTAAATCAATTGTTCAAATTAACCTGACAAAGTGTTCGTCGTAAATTACCCCCGATATTTCACAAATATGGTCATTTAAATTCTGCTATCTGATCTTTGTTTGTTGATGGAATTGCATGTTCGAATTGATTTTTTGAGGGAAATATATTCGGCCGCTTGAAGTTTTCATTCTATTTTACTTTAAAATGAAACTCAGCTCTGTTTATTTCACGATGAATGAACTATGCTAGAAAATATCTTCATATGAACTTATTTAAAATTAAATTTTTTTAATTTTTTGTCTGGCTGTTTTCTAAAAAATAATATGAAAGTCGTTTTTTTATATTTGTTACGGAAAAATTGTGAAACACGCATTTGAGAAAAATTCTAGAATACAAATCTCGGGTCCTAGGTTCGGGCGCCGACGACTCAAGCCCGGCCTTCCTCGAGGCCGAGCTAGGGGTCCCAACCCAAGTGCCGGGATCCAGGCATATTTGAAAATGATTTTTGATTTCAAAAGAGCAAAATAAATCCAAAAAAAAATGACATACATTAAAAAAAAAATTAAAGGTTGTCTATTATTTCATCTATATGAGCACCAAACAAACTTGGTCGAATTGCTATTTACCTTCTTAGAGTTTCCATGGATTCTGCATCTTGTTGAATTAGGTCTTCTTGAGGTCATCCTGCTTGTTAAACCCTGCATCGAAAAGGTTTCATCGTTCGGGGTCGGATGCCGCGGTAAGTCCCCATCCATGGTTGTGGCTGTGTAAATGAGTTCCTGCTCAGCAAGATTTACCCTTTTCTGCTCACTGGAGCTTGGAGGTGATCTGGATCAGCGAGGCGGCTTGGACGATGAACCGGTGGTCTCTGCGGATGTCGTTATCTTGCTTTATTATCTAGGAGGTTAAAGGCTTGCACCATTTATCCCTGGCTCTATGGCACAGTCACCCAATTAGTTCAACTTGAAACTCCAGTACCAACTTGATGAAGGGTGAGATCGAGTGAGATTTATGAACGTGTTTGACGAAATGAAAGTGTCCGATCTGTTTGCGAAAAAAAAAGAATTCCGGGATGGAAGAGTTTACCATCAAGGCACAGAGGAGTGCTCTACCAATCAAGGATAAAAAAACTTGAAAGTTCACCACCAACGAATTAGATGAACCGAAGGACTATAGGTTCATTTGGATAAAGAATCGAAACAATCACTCACTTGAGAGAAAATGTTATTATTATCAACTCACAAATATGCATCCATACAACTGAAAATGCACCTCTTATTCATAAGGAGACTAGAACACTAAACTGGGAAACGTTAAATTAGGAACTATAGAATTAGAAACATCCAATTAAGAAAACTTACACCAGGAAACCTATTTAAATTATGATACCTACTTAAAATAAGAAATAACGTTCCAGCCTTTGATCAATGAGTGTTTATTCTTCGAATTCTGTAAAAACTTCATCCAACATGTCTTCTCCTCATTAGACCTTAATGCTCCCGCATGAGTCGGTACAATACTCAGTACCTATTTTCCGAAGAGAGTCAGCCGCCAAGAAATTCACTATGGATCCGGAGTTATACGGTTTCGAATTGCTAAAACTCTCTGGGGTAATTATAAAAAAAAAAATCATAAACATATTGTATGGATGTGAATTCTATCTTAAACCTTTCAATTTAGCCAATTGGGTCCTAAGCCTTTCGTGGATTTGACAATATAGTCATTCTAGCTAATTTTGGCCAGCAATCGCCGATGTGGACAATTTTTTTATTTTTTTTTCTAAATTTTTCATAATTCTTTACTTTCTTTTCTTTCTTTTTTCCCCCATGTTCCTCCATCGGTTGTCAACCATGGCAAGCGACCATGAAAGCAAGAAAAAAAAATTCAAAAAATTTATAAAAATTCAAAGAAATTAAAAAAAATTAATAAATCATCATCCAAAAAAATTGATCGGAAGAACTATTTTGGCAAATTGTCACTAGGTTTAGGACTCAGTTTATCAAATTAAAAAAATTAAAACTAAATTGGCATACATACAATAGGGTTATGACTTTTTTGATAACTTTTCCCAAATGATCTAGTGTTTCCCAACCCTACCAGAAGCAAAAACCATGAATGTTATTTTGCAATCTCTCACTTAGAAAACTCTGAGAAAAAAATAAAAAAAATCCCCACACCCCTCTTATTTACTTAGGTGTGTGATAACCGAGCATACTTCCACCTCTTATTATAATATCCGTATCCATAATAGAAAATCTCTTTTAGGAAACCTACTCAAACTAGGAAACGTATCCAAACTAAGAAGCCTACTTGGATCAAGTTTTCTTCACATGCTCAAACTCGAGATATATTCGCATCGGACGTGCTAATGAACTTATGATTTTGGAAAGCTCTTATATTTGCAAATTTTCATCACAGCGAAAGACGGGGGAACAATGACATCACAATATGAACTCCCAGCTCCATTTGATCTTCGTCCACCCGACCACATCTTCGACATCTCCTTTCCCTGTTGAAAACGAAAGAGTCTTCCACGTGAGAGTAGTCATGACAATAATAATCCTCTACGTGGTCTCTTCTTTGACTCCAGGAATATTTATGCAGAGAGAGAGAGAGAGAGAGAGAGAGAGAGAGAGACATTGTCGTGCGTAGCGTCTTAATATTGGCTCACTTCGCAAATGAAGCCTTGGTTACCCTTGAACGACTCGTAGGAGACTCGTCCTCTTGGTCAACAGTAGCGGAAAGAAGGTTACTTTTGTCTCTTTGGAGGGTTTGACCTATTCGGCCTAAAACACGTTTTGGATTCTAGATTAGGGTTGCAATTACAATACATAAATCCATACGAGCATAACCAAAAAGGGTTTGAAAATTTTAACTAGACAGAAGAAAATCACTTTACTACATATTTTTTGCTAGATGTAACTTATAAGTTACTCTTACGTTTCCTCTTAGATCGAGTAGTTCTGAAATATTTATTTAAGAAAAGGTACATTGGACTAAGAAAAAGTGCGAATCAAAAGTTCTTGCACTTCTCTAACCAAAGTTTTGGAAAGTGATTAGTCCGATGTCTAAGAATAGGATTAGGGTTACTAAAATTATTGAGTTATAGACCTTCATCAATTCTTTTTTGTGATTTTCTTTTCATTCTCCGTTTGAGATTTGCTCTTGGTTTGTTCTTAGTTGCATAATTGCCCTTCACTTCTTTCATGGGTAGAAAAACTTGTTCATCACATTCAACTTCTATTTAGATCATATACAAGAAATCCCCGCTTCCGAACGATGCAAAATCTTGATCATCGCAGTGTCGCAGTCTAGCTAATATCCTCGTAAAGATTAATTTGTCTCCTAACTTAAGTATGTATGACAAATATGTAGTTGGAGAAAATGCAAAATTTCTTCCCCTTTCAAGAGAACGCATTCCCATAATATAAGTAGCGGATTACGCGAAATTAACAAGCCTAAGAACAACTTGAATCACTGATTGTAAATGAGCATATCACACGAGGGACATACCGTGATTCCTACAGATTAAATGTACCCATTGCAGCCTTGAGAGAATTCTCGTCCATTTGACGATTGGGAGAGATTCGTTGTCGTCCTCTTTTTCTCTTATTCTCTATTCCGTCATTATTTTCTGTGAAGAACTTCTTAAGCGACGACGGAAGAAGACATGTTCTTATTTTCACATAAGGGGAACGTGATTTTTACCGTCTTTAGCAGTTTATCCACAAAGGGGCAAGGACTGTGGTAGCCTATATGGGCGGACCACGATCCTTTCCATGAATGCCAACACCCTTCAAGCTCGGTTAAATTGTTCTGGATCAACAATTGAGTCGTCTGCTGTTCTCTTCTGGGCTTGAAAAGCTTTGTCAAGGGTCTCTTCAAACAGTCTCCAGGAACCACATCTATTCAAACCTTCGTTATTGAAGGGGTGAAATAACATTTCACATGCGACCAAGCCAAGTATTTTTTTTCCTTAGACTTTCCAAAACCCTAACGAACTTTCTCTTTTGGGTCAGCCCCATCTGGGGAAAAGCCGGCCCTTCTTCAACCATTTCGAAGAAGCGATTCGTCGCCTTTGAAATGGTTCAAACCCTAGCTTGTGTTGATAGTAGAAAACGTGAGTTTGGACTATATAGGGTTCAAGATTTTAACCAGCGTGGCTTTATTTATTTGTCAATGGTGGCTGGAGTGTAAAATCAGTCAGAAATTCAGAAGTTCAAGAAGGCAAAAGAGAGGGAATATACTTGGAGATCAAGGAAATAGACATGCCTCAACAGTCCAAATGGAGTTTGAAACATTAGGGTTTCCACATGCGAAGAGATGTCCTCGAGGAAATTATCCTACACAAATTCTCTAGTTTTGACACGATCTGGCACGATGTTACTGAACCCAAAAGCCAAATATGTACTCTCTCCTTTTCTTTTTTTTTTGGGTCGGAGCCAAATATGTACTTGATATGCAAAATTTGAGGGCAAGGGGAAAACAATAGTGAAATATTTACCGAAGAATTATAAAAAAAAATCATAAATATTATAATTGTGTCAATTCAAGTATAAACCTTTTTTTTTTACCAATTAACTCAGACTTTTTGCATTTGTGCCAATCAGTCCTTCCAGCTAGGCCGGCGTGAGACGCCACGTCGGTGATTTCAAGCCAAAATTGGCTAGAATGACTAACTTTGCACAAATGCAAAATGTTTAGAACTTAATTGGCAAAAAAAAAAAAAGATTTAGGATTGAGTTGGCACAATTTCATCAGGTTTAGAACTTTTTTGGTAATTTTTAATTAATACACCAATCACCATGGGATTTTTATGATGGGTTACGGGTGGGCTGCCCATGAGTGGATTAACCCGGCCCATAGCCTGGCGATTACTTGTGTTTCAAATGTGAAGTAATTGCCAAGGCAGTAACGTTCTTTTCGTATCAATAAGAAAAGAAGAAGAACGACTGTTGACGCCTAAATTTTGACTAATCTATTTTTTGCATAAAAATTATAAAAAATCATCTCATATATTTATTTTTAGCGTACATTGCATTGGCATATAATTGGGCAAGCGGAACACTTAATTTAGCATGCGTCTAGACTAGGCACGGGATGGAAAAATATACCGAGAAGATTTGAAACTTCAGGGACTGTATTGCAAATACTTAAAACTTCGTGGACCGTATTGCAAATACTTGAAACTTCAGGGACCGCATTGCAAATACCAAGAGAAGATGAAGAAGGGAAGATGATGAAGGGAAGATGATGAAGGGAAGGTGATGAAGAGAAGATAAAGAAGAGAAGATAATGAAAGGAAGATGGTGAAGGGAAGATAAAGAAGAGAAGATGAATATGATGAAGGGAAGGTGATGAAGAGAAGATGATGAAGAGAAGATGAAGAAGGGAAGATGATGGAGAAATTTGGCTATAAAAGGGGAGAGAGTTTTTGGGGAAAAAAGGAGAATTGAGAGAGTTTTAGAGTGAAAGAGAATTGAGAGAGTTTTAGAGTGGAAGAGAATTGAGAGAATTTGTGAGAGAAATTCTTTAGAGAGGAAAAATAGAGTTCTTGAGAAAAGTTGGAAGAGAAAATTTGAGAGTGAAGAAAAGAGTTTTAGTCGAGCATCATCTTTGACGAGTCCCGACACGTACTTCGCCTCTCGCCATCCAACAACGCCGCTGCTTGCCTTTTTCGACGATAGCCACGTTCTTCCAACTCCGAGATCTTGAAGGAAGCCATAACGTGTACGTGAGTAAGATTTTGTGTAATAGAAGGTAACTCTTTCCATCTCGATCTACAAAAATGTAATCGTTTGGTGTGAACATTTGTTTGTTTATTTTAGACATGTTACGTGTCTCAAAATTTAGCATCATTACATGTTAATTTATTTTTATAAATACTCGTGATTGGCTGCGTTTTCTTTCTTTCTAAATCACCCATGGTGTATATCGTACAAAGTTCAATGTTTTACATCCCCATAAAAAAGAAGAAAAACCAAAAAAATTGCATCTTTGAATTTCAAGTAAAATCCATCAAAATTGCCAAATCAAATATTTTTTCATGAAAATGGTACCGAAAGGGCGTTAGAGTAATCTAGCGTAACCAAATCCCCGAATTCAAAATCTCCTGGTTCGCGGAAATAAGATAGTTTTCTCCCGCTATTTTATTTAGGTTTCTAATCAACCTACCGAAAATGATTAGTGGCGACTCCAAATTCAAAATATATTGCATGTTAATCATTTGAACCTTAAGTTGCGATTTGGTATGGACTTGGGAGAGTCCGAGTTAGGTTAGTTAATTAATTAACCTGATAATCCATTAGCCCGAAAATTAACTTGTTTATTTTTTAGGTCGTGATGACTTAGCGACTCATTGGGGACTAAAGAGGACTTAGGCCAGAATAATTTCATGAAAAATAAAATCACTTGATCCGGCAATCTTTTTTGAATTTTAATCCTTAGGTGTTAAATGGTTTTGCGGGAAAGGGAGTTATAAGGGGAGGAGTCTCGTGGCTAATCTTTGTTTTGCGAGCTTGGTGATGAGAATTTTAATTTTTGAACTATCGGAGTGCTGATTGCTTTTAAAATGTCGTGCATGCCTCTATATAATTGCACTACACCACCTTGACTTGTGACCGAACCCGGGTCACCCGATAGTTTCGAGGATGGTATTTATGTGGTTCTTTAACCTTGGCGGTAAGGCTTCGCTAAAGGTTATCCCGCTTGGATCCCGAATTCTTCAAAAAAATGGCTCGAGAGTTATTCTCATGCACGTAAGGCTATGATGCATGAGAGTTGCTCTTGTCGACCGAACCAAGCCGAGATGATTGGACCCGACTAGTCGTGACTATGTATGCGAGGCAGCAACTAGTCATGATGAACGTACGCGAGGCCGCGACATGTCGTTCGTCTTTCATTTCATTTTGCTAAAAGAACTAAAATCTGAATCCACACTTCATGTGCATGTCTTTGTGATTGACATTTTCTTCCTACGAGCGGTAATTTCTTGTCTCTTATGCCTTGTTATCTCATTTTTATTCGGGCTGGTCCATGGTTTAGGTTGATTTAATTGGCACGTGATCTATATACGAATGGGTCGCAACGATATCCGTTTCGTGCCTACTCCGAAGCTAGAGCTCAAGAAGCTATGGGGTAAGTTGAAGTCGGATGGCCAGCGTACGTGCTCAAGCGTATCGGGTTCATGTTGCCAATTCTTGAGATTGATGTTCAAAGCGGGATCATGCAAGCACTTGCTCATTTTTGGTGCCCCGAGACGACCACGTTTGTGTTCGGAGGTAAGTTTGAGCTCACACCTACTGCGGAAGAATACAGTATTGCCATTGGAAAATCAATTGAGTTGGATGTGGTTGAACCACCTATTCGGGTAGATCCGGTGGTAGTGCTTGCTGAATTTTTGGGTTCGACTAAAAAAGAAATTGAAAAAGTGCTTGAAGGGTAATCACGGGCATGCCCTTTATCTTTCCTCATTGAATGTTTTGAAAATAACTCCGACCTCATGAGATCTAAGATTTTTATCTTAACCTTTTTCGGACTTATCATTTTTCCATTCCGTCAGAACGCTATAGATCCCGTGATAGCATGGACGGTAAAACAAGTTTGTGGTGGGGTCAATTTCGTAAACACCATCCTTGCTGAAACTTTCATTTCACTAACATGTTTCGCTCATTCCAAAAAAGAAAACGAGAAAGAAAAAGATAAGATTTTTCGAGCCCCAATTGAGCTTTTACAAATCTGGTTTTTCTCACACCTTTCTCAATTCGGGGAAAACATGATCGTATTTGAAATGGGTATGACTAACAACCCTATTTTAAGATTTAAACAAATACAGGATCGAACTAAGAACTTGCACTATACGCAAGTGGGTCCATTTATTCGAGAATCCAAATCCTAAGATTTTCCTTTGGCAAGCTGTATGGTTTCGAGTGGTAGAAGCTCGATTGTGCCATGGCGACCGTAAACCCGTGCCTTTGATGGGCATTTATGGAGCAACCAGCTATCAGCCTCTTCGGGTTACACGACAATTTCGGGTTCCGCAAGATATCCCGCCTTCACTTGGGCCCAACGAATTCCAAGTTCAATTTGAGAAGGACGAGAACTACAGAGCGTAACCGAGACGTCATTCGAGGCTTGGCAGAGTGTTTTAATCGAAGCTGATTTGGCCCATAGAGGAGCTCACCGGAAAAATGAGGAGTCACTTTGCCACAACTCGGTATATTCGGTTTCATGCCATCCCCGCTGAGATACTCCCGAAGATCCCGATCGTGACAATGCAGCATACCCGTCAAGCTCAACTCAAAGCCAGCGAAGAGAAGGCGATGAAGGCCCAAGAAAAGGCAGATGCTTTGGCAAAGGAGAATGCACGATTGCGGCGCGCCTTGAAGGCCCATTCGTCTATAGATCACGTGGCCTCTAAAAAAGAAAAACCGTTTGATTTCTTGGTTTGCTTAAATTGAGTCATGTATTTACTTTCATAGGTTGATTGTTTAGGAATCTCATCATCCTATTTCCAATTTCACACTTTGCTTATGTAGTTTTTACAATTTCATCGGTTGTCCTCAATTCCGATTTGGCTTGTTCCTGTTGTACGATTTTTACTAAATTCTATGATCGAGTTTTGAGTAAGTGCCAAACACGAAAGTTGTAGACCAATGTTTCAACTAATGTCTTACAAAATTTCAGAATTAAATTCATAATTTAAGATGGCCCTTCGTTTTTTCAACAACATGCGGTTATAACAGTTTTCTGAACGTGATTTTTTGGAAAGACACATTAAACTGCTTTGATCCGTGCATTTCTAGTCCGATTGGCCAACATAAAAGTTGTTCATCATCTTCTCAACTATGAGCTCGTAAAATTTGGACATGTTTTGATCAACGTGCAAATTGATACGGATTTTTTCGTAAAAGCGGACAAACTGAAAATTACATGTTTCAATCCTTTGGTTATAATCACTTTGTTCGTTTGAGTCTAGAGGGATGCCATGGACCGGCTCGATATTCTCGCTCTCTGTACTCATTTTGCGTTTGTTACTACGTACAGGTAATTTATCACGGATCCTCCACATATTACTCGATCGGTCGCGAGGAAGATGGCCGACATCAACGCCACCGTCGGTGCTGCCCTAGACGAGAAACTTGGCTCCTTGACCGAGCGCTTCGAAGGGATGATGTCCCGAAAGATGGAAGAAATGATGGCTGCCTTCGCCGCCAAACTTCAATCATCCACCACCAGCCCACCGCTAACCATTCCTCGCTCCATTTCCTCCTATGGACAACTCCGGTAAAGCCCCGGAAACTGCTCCCTATCGGACAATGCCGCTAGAAGATGTGATCTTCACAAGTGTGAGCGCGAGCACGAGCACGCCGCCCGTAGTCCCAATCCCCCAAGCCAGCCCCGTGGCCCCCGGGTTGAATGGTGATACGGCCAAGCGGTTGGCCCAAATGGAACAGAGGATCCGAGAGGTTGAGGGGACTCACAACATACCCCAGATTGACTTGTCTGTCTTTTCAAAGGTCACGGTGCCGGAGAAGTTCAAGATGCCCGACTTTGAGAAGTATGATGGAACTTCCAACCCGGTTCAAGACGTTCGGATGTACCGAGGCAAGAATGAACAAGCATGCGACCAATGGCCCCCTAATGGTCCAGACTTTCCAGGCTAGTTTAAAAGAAGCCGCCATGAGGTGGTATACGGACTACGAGATCTATCGGATGGATGATTGGGAGAAGGCAGCTAATGCTTTCATCAAACATTTTAGCTTTAACTTGGACGTACTCACCACCGAGAGAAGATCTTGAACAGCTTGAGATGAAGAAAGGAGAAACAATCAAGCAAGATATGCCACCGGTGGAGGAACGTGGCATCTCTCGGTGAAAACCGTCCCTCCGGAAAGGGAGCTCATGAAGTTGTTTGTTTCCACTCTGCCGCGAATTATGAAAACCCGAATTCTGGGATCCGCTGCTACGTCATTCAGCCATCTCATCGCAATGGCTGAAGAAATTGAAAACGGTATGAAGAAAGGTTGGTACGATGATGTCACCACGATGACTAAGAGGTTTGCGGTAAGGAAAGATAAGGAACCGGCTCCACGAGTTAACATGACCTACAGCCAGAAACCCATGACCCGGACGCCGGTTGTGCAGATTCCTAATCAGCAGCAGGCTAATTTCGGCGTGCAACGACAAAGAGGGAATCAACGGCCCCCTCGGCGGTTTACTCCTCTACCAGGAACCCCGTCACAGGTACTCGCGGTTCTACGTAAGAGAGGTTTATCGACTTCCGAGCCTCTACGATCCGGTAACACGAGCTCGCCAAGATATGATCCATCAAAGAAATGTGATTACCACTGCGGGGAGCCTGGACATGACACCGACAATTGTTTCGTGTTGAAGCATCGGATTCAAGATCTTCTTGATTCTAAGGCATTCTCGTTTCAAGGCAACAAACCGCCGAATGTCCAGAATAATCCTTTGCCGGATCATTCAAGTAAAGTTAATGCTATATTCGGGCCGGGGATTAGACGGGTTGGTGCTGTTAAAGTTGAAGTAGCCGATGTTCTCAATGCTCTGATCGGGCGAGGATATTATGAGGTCGGTGAACCGATATCACTCGATCAGTTGAAGGAAAAGGTCTCCGCTCTCATGAAGAATGGATTCATAGTCCGGGCAAGTCAAACTGGGACAGTGGCCACTATATCCCTGATTGTCATTGATCGGGATCGGGAGCTTGCAGCTTTGACCCAACCCGGGACTTTTCAAGAGTCTCGGGTGGAAGATGCTAATATGACTAACTTGATCAAAAATGACCCGGAGGTAGCGAGACATGCCCGCCTTGGAAGATGTAGCGGATGACCGAACTTGGAATAGTCATTGCCTCGCCTCGCCCTTTTCCGTACGCTAATGACAAGGCGGTTCCTTGGTCCTACGATCTTGCCCCGATAACAAGATCGGGACGCGCTTATAGTGATGACCAACCGACTAAACAAGTCACCGAGAAAGATGCTAAGGAATTCTTGGCCGTAATCAAGGCGAGTGAGTACAGGCGTTGTCGACCGCCTGCGGAAGTCACCGGCTCGGGTATCCCTACTCGAACTTCTACAGTCATCCGAGAAGCATCGGGAGTCCTTGATGAAGGTACTCGGCGAAATTCACGTACCCGAGAATGTTGAACATGACAAACTAGAGAACTTTGTGGGGACGATCCTTCTAAAGGATCAAGGTTGCATTCGGCGACGATGAGATTCCTCTTGAAGGGCGAGGTCATAACAAAGCTTTGCACATAACGATCAAACATAAGCAAACTCACGTAGCTCGGGTACTTATTGACAACGGGTCGGCACTAAATATTTGCCCATTAGCCACATTGAATCGTCTTGGAATCGACTGCCGGCCGGGTTGCGGACGGCCAAGACTTCCGTCCGCTCATTCGATGGCGTAAAGAAAGATGTCTTAGGGCGGATCAACTTGGAGATTCAGATCGGGCCTTCTTTGTTTGACATTCTCTTCCAGTGTATTAGATATTCCTTCGGCCTTTAACCTTCTCTTAGGCCGACCTTGGATTCATAATGCCGGGGCTGTCCCATCAAGCCTTCATCGAAAATTAAGTTCGTGGTCGAACGTAAGTTGGTGATTGTCCATGGGGAGGAAGATCACCAGATTTTCAATGAGACGGCCATCCCTTACATCGAGCCGACTCATGTTGAAGAAGATTCCTACCACGCTTTTGAGATAGTACACACTATCCATGCATCACCGTAAAGTCCTTTGCCGAGTTCTCGAAATATCAGCCACTTCTCTTATGGTGGCTAAGATAATGGTTGGCAATGACTTCAAACCCGGTATGGGTTTAGGTCGACATGGCCAAGGGATTCGCACCCCAATTGAACCCAAAGGCCAATCTCATACAGCCGGACTGGGATGTCGAGGACGTGGACATAAAAGAGGCGTAATGGGTCGCGGTAGCCGTGCATGCGATCCTTTACCCCCACCTCTATATACCACTTTCCGATCACTGGAGTGGTTGGAGGTTACGATAATTTGACCCAATTCGAAGAAGACTTGGGGATTGTGTTCCCGACACACCGAAGGACCGAGATATTCCAGTTGAGCCAATAGGGTCCGAAGAGGATGAAGGGGTCTTCGATATCGCCGGTTGTTTTGACGATGTAACCATTGCTGCTATATCTGAAGACGGAGCGCATGAAGAGGAACCTTACCCAGCACCTAAACCTTCCAAATCATTCGTCAATGCCATATGTGATGATCCACTGGAGGGTTTAGATTCGTAGTAACATCTTTATGTTTATGCAATCCCTGCGTGGGACCTTTTCTCTGTTTCCTTTAGGTTTTGGATCACATTGGGATTTCTATTCTGTGTTGCACTCTTGAATTTTTTCCTAGAAGATGTAATTTCATATCAATAAAATTGCACTATTTTTCGAATCTTGTTGAAGTATCCCAAACCAACCCGATGACGATAACCAACGACCAACAAGTTTGTCATCATGGTAAGAACCGAGGGTTGGGCTTCTTCAAGAATTCATGTCCCACGGTTTTGAAAAAAAAAATAATAACAAAAAATAAATAAATAAAGTTCTTCAAAAAAAAAAAAAAAAAAAACACCGCAATTAAACCTTGTTTGTTTTTCTGATTTTGTTACTTTATGTTTCGGGGGATACATGAGGAGGGAAATCTAGTGGATTCGGAAGTATACGACCTAGATGAGTGCAGTCCAGATTATGAGGAAATTCGTCGGGATTTCGAACGACATGAGGAGATCAAGCCCTTGACCGGTGAACAAACCGTCTCGGTCAACCTAGGCGATGCGTAAAACCCTAAAGAAGTTAAGATCGGGGCAAACCTTTCCAAAGAGATGATCGAGCGCTTGACTAAGCTCCCCGAAGGATTACCGGGATATTTTCGCCTGGTCCTATGCAGATATGCCCGGTCTTGACCGTTCCATTGTCGAACATTGTTTGCCGATAGATCCTTCGGCTAAGCCGGTGGTGCAAAAGTCAAGGAGGGCCGGACTGTAATTGGTCCGGAAGATCAAAGAGGAGGTCATGAAGGCGTTTGACGTCGGATTCCTTGAGACTACGAATATTCGATTGGGTTGCCAATATAGTCCCAGTCATGAAGAAGGATGGGCGTATTCGGGTCCGTGTCGATTATCGAGATTTGAATAAGGCCGATCCTAAAGATGATTTTCCCCTCCCGCATATCGACGTACTTGTTGACAGTCTTGCAGGATTTGAATTGTTTTCATTCATGGATGGTTTCTCCGGGTACAATCGGATTCTGATGAATGTCAATGACAAGTTGAAAACCACTTTCACCACACCATGGGGAATGTTTCATTACCGGGTGATGCCGTTCGGTCTCAGAAATGCTGGAGCTACTTACCAACGAGCCATGGTTGCCCTTTTCCACGACATGATGCATAATGAGATTGAGGTTTACGTTGATGACATGATAGCAAAAACAAGGCATGGAGAAGATCATGTCGAAACGCTCAATAAATTGTTCGATAGACTCCGAAAGTACAAGTTACGCCTCAACCCCGCCAAGTGTGTCTTTGGGACCCAGCTCGGGCAAGCCTGCTCGGATTCGTGGTAAGCAATAAGGGTATTGAAGTCGACCCTTCTAAAGTCAAGGCTATTCGTGAGCTTAAGCCGCCGACGACGGTTAAAGAAGTTCGAAGTCCGATGGGCAAAGCTAAACTATATTGCTCGATTCATCTCTCGGTTATCGAAACCGCTAAGCCATTCCTCAAGCCGTTAAAGAAGAATGCGCTAATCCAATGGGATAGCGAATGTGAAGAAGCTTTTGGGAAACCGAAGCAAAGATCTCATGAGTCCACCCGTGCTTATTCCTCCAACACCGGGCAACCTTTAATCCTCTACCTCACAATCCTTAGTGAGTCTTTGGGTGCTATGTTAGCACAAGAGAGGGGGAGGATGGAAAAGAACGAGCCATTTATTATCTCGAGCAAGAAATTCACCGCCGTAAATGAAGTACACCGAAGCGGAGAAAACATGTGCGGCGTTAGTCCGGGTACCGCATGTGCTTCGGCAATATACCTTGCATTACCAGGTACTTCCGGTGACAGAGTGCGATCCTATCAAATACTTGCTTAATCAACCCGCCTTGATTGGTAGACTTGCCAAATGGCGAGATCCTCATCTCCGAATTTGATGTTCAATATTTGTCCCAAAAGTCAATCAAGGGACGGGCTATAGCGGATGTCCTAGCTGAAAATCCGGGACGAGATGATGATGCCTATTATTCGAGGATCGGATCATGTCGGTGGAAGATTACATCCGGACTATGTATTTTGACGGAGCTGTCAATTTATCGGTGATCGTGCACGGGCGCGGTTCGATATCTCCGGGTGGTCGGCATTATCCCGTGGCCGCAAAATTGGTATTCCCTTGCACAAATAATATAGCGGAATATGAGGCATGCATCCTCGGGCGCAGTGCTGCGATTGAAATGGGGATAGCCCGACTCAAGGTGTTCGGAGATTCCGCTCCGATTATCCTTCGATTGTTGGAAAGTGGAAGACGAGAGATGCTAAATTGCTACCCTACCATGAGTATCTGGATAAACCGGTGGAGGAATTTGAGGATATCTCATTTGAGTATCCGTCCAGGACTCATAATCGATTCGCGATGCATTGGCTACCTTGTCTTCAATGTTACAAATCGCCAATGGACTTGAGGTTGACCCACCGAAAATCGAGGTATTAAAAAAGCCGGCATATTGTATGGCCGTGATCGATGAACCCGATAGTAAGCCGTGGTACCATGACATCAAAACTTATATTCGAAGCAGCGGTTCCCTCGAAGAAAGTACCGTATCTCGACCAAAAGTACATAAGGAAGATGGCTTCAAGTTCTTCTTAAATGGAGAAAATTTATACAAGCGATCATTCGATTCCGTCCCGCTAAGATGCGTTGATTCAACCGAGCGGTTCGTCGATGATGGAAGTGCATGAAGGGATCTGTGGTCCACACATGAATGGCCACATGTTAGCTAAGAAGGTTATGAGGTTGGGTTATTATTGGCTCACGCTCGAAAGAGATTGTATTCAGCATGTCCGGAGTTGTCACAAATGTCAGATTCATGGTGACAAGATTAATGTCCCTCCGAATGAGTTGCATCGCTTATCCGAACCATGGCCGTTTTCTATGTGGGGCATTGATGTTATTGGCCCTATCAATCCTAAAGCATCCAATGGGCATCGATTCATCTTGGTAGCAATTGACTATTTCTCTAAATGGATCGAAGCCGCATCCTATTTAGCGGTCACAGCACGAAATATCGTGAAATTTATCCGTCGAGATATCATCGCTCGATATGGTTCACCCGAAGCCATAATCACCGACAATGGCTCAAATTTGAACAACAAGCTAATGGACGAATTGTTCAAGGAATTCAAGATCAAGCATCCGAACTCTTCCCCATATCGTCCTCGATGAATGGAGCAAAGAGAAGCCGCCAATAAGAATATTAAGAAAATCTTAGCGAAGACGGGCTGAGAATTATCGCGATTGGCATGAGAGGTTGCCATTTGCACTTATGGCGTATCGGACCTCGATCCGGACATCTACGGGGGCAACCCCGTATTCTCTTGTATATGGAATGGAGGTCCGTTCTACCGCTTGAAGTGGAAATTCCTTCCTTACGTATACTGTCTCAAGCTATCTTGACGGAAGCTGAATGGATCCAGCAGAGGGCAAGCCAATTGAATCTGATCGATGAAAAGAGAATTAAGGCTATATGTCATGGCCAGTGTTATCAGCAAAGGGTTGCTAATTCATTCAACAAAAAAGTTCGGCCTCGATATTTTCGGATCAATGACCTGGTCTTGCGAAAATTGTTGCCAATAGTCCCACTCCCGGAAGGGAAGTTTGCTCCAAACTATGGTGGTCCATATATAGTAAAGAAGGTGCTCCCTGGTGGTGCTTTGATTCCGGCCGAGATGGATGGTCGTGTATTTACCAACCCAGTGAATTTCGACTCAGTAAAGAAATATTATACTTGATTTACTCCGATGTTTTCATAATCGAGTTATAATATTAATACTGATTCACAAGTTGTTCACATTTGGGCATTCGTTTGTTTCATCGCTACCAATTTTTGCTGAGAGATCGTTTCGAATGGGGGGTCTCTCCGGCCCAATTGAATTAGCCATCAGTAGCGTGAGATTTACATATTCACAGAGTAAAAGGGGTTATCTTGCGAAAAAATATGACGACCAAGATGAAATCGGTGAAAACTTGCATTCGTTTCATCCATCAGAAAGCCTTACAAATAGATCATCGGGGTGGGAACGTAAAGCCAAACCGAGCCCTAATGAGCATCACAAAGGAGCTTAACCGGTCCTCCATACAATTGATGCTCCGCCTACACCGATCGCTTCGAGAATCAAGATCCGCCAGCTTAAAGAGGAGGAGCTCACATTTCTCTTTAAGCTCGGCTACCTTGTCCTCGTGATACTCGACAGCAGATTCCAAGTCATGGATCAGCATTCTCCCGCGGGCTATATCCAGGGTCGGATCGTCCATCCTTTCTTCCAGCCATGTGCATTGGAATTTCAAAACAATATTGAGCGGATCACGCTCAAAGATGGTCCGAGACATGGCCAAACGTTCCACCAAGTTTCCCCTCTCACGAACCAAAGAAGGAAACTTGATCATTACCGTAGTCAAGGGCCTTCTTATAATTGTCGGCTACAAGACCGGCCAACACCAAGTTATCTCGTCCGGTCCCCGATAGCGTGCCCTCACAAGATAGGCCAAAGTAACATCTTGATGAGCGTGATTGTAAGCCTCCGGGAAGTTAGTGAAGAGGGTAGGGAAGATCCTATATTCCTCTTCTAACTTGGTACCTTGAATAGAAGTAGCATCCATATCCCTAAACATAAGACGAATTTCAGTTTCGACCTCCGGATGATTGGCTATATAAGAGTAGCCCTGGCCTAGGAGATTATAAAGTTTCTCCCATTTGGCCAAAACCTCGCCCGAGAAGACGTGTGCAGGGAGGGAGGCCATTGTTGTTGAAGCAATCGAAAAAGAATGGATGCGAAAGAGTGCTTAGAAGGTTGGAGATGAAGATATGAAAGCGATGATCATCTCGGCGTTAAATCCTAATTTAAAGGGCAGGAAAAGTCATAGCAATAATTATTGTGGGGGCCGAGTTAATTATCCGGGTGAAACTACAGACGTTTCGTCCGTGAATCACGGATCTACCATCTCGAGGCTCACGAATTCGAAAAAGTTGCGAAATGACTTAAAGGTTCCGCCATATTAAAAGAGGGACAAGCATACCGCGTAAAAGATTTAAGGGTCCCACCGTGTCGAAGGAAATGAAGAAGACAGAGCGGGAAACACAAAATCTTGGGAGAAGCACCGGCTTAGTGGTTTTCATCCACGTTAAAAGGGAGGCTCGGAACATGCATGTTTACTCAAAAGAATTTGGAGAGAGTAAGCATACGGCGGAGAGTAGAGTGAACAAAAAGCAAGTAAGAAGTATTTCAATCCAACATGTTTGGAGGCTACCAGCAGACTTACCGGAGGCAACCAACCTAGACATCCCCGAGAATGAACCGCTGAATTTCGAGGCCGGATCCAGCCGCAGAAGCCGTAAAACCCAACTCCCTTGGCGGTGAAGTTCAATATCTCGATAACAAAGCAACAACAATAGCAGCAGATAGCAGCCGTAGTCAACCCCGTAAAAGAAAACATCAAATCAAAGAGCTCGAAGCTGCCTTCAAGGAGTGCCCTTACGTGAACGGGAAACGAAAAAATGAGTTGAGCCGGAAGCTAGGAATGGAGCCCTTGAAGGTCAGGTTTTGGTTTCAAAATAAGCGGGCCCGAGTGAAGGTTCGAAGTGAAAGTCATGAACTTGCGTCTCTAAAGGAAGAAAATGAAGAGCTTCGAGCAGAGATCAAGAGGTATAGAGATGCTCTTAACATCGCTATTTGCCATGTCTCGCAAAGAACCCCATCACCTTTGGTGGCATGTTCCTTGATGAGCCACATCCGAGCATTGAAAATGCTCATTTATCGATTCATCCTCCCGAGCAAGTTCTCGCACAATCGGATTTCGTTGGGGATACATCCTTAAAGTCGGTCTTGCGGAGGCGTAACCGATGCCCTTCGAGGGAAGTGACATGCATCACTACAATTGGAGTTTCCCTGATGTCACAATCGGCCAATTCAACACCGATGAAACTCCGAATCCGTAGCCTACATGAAGCTTGAGTTTTTATTATGGGCTTTCAAAATATCACTCTTTCGAGCATTACTAGCTAGCCCTTATGAATTCTCAAGAGAAGTAGAGACATGCGTGAATGAATGTACTTGTTTGTTACAAAGTCCCCATGTGAGACATTCTTCCTTTTACGCCTAGAGTTAATCAAGGGGCAAAGAACAAGTTACTATCCGCAAATATCTTCATGCTTAAATGCGTGAATTCTTTGTCGATTTGATCGAACGCCGAAAGGAAAAGCATTAAAAGCCTTCACATAGATAGATGCAAAAAGATTTGAGAAAAAAATAGCTGCCTCGTTATTAGAGAAAGCAAAAAGATTCGAGGAAATAATCGCCTCGGGAGGAAGTGAAAAGATTTGAGGAGGGAAATAACTCGCCTCATTCGTAGGGGGAACCGAAAAGATCTCGAGGAAGGAAATAATCGCCTCGTTCATAGAGAAAGCGAAAAGATTTGAGGGCTCCTACATATCGAAAAGGAAAAAGATGACAGATTGAGTGAGAGGCAAGAGTTATTACGAAATGGATCCAAGACACTAAGACCGTAAAGGAGAGAAAAAGTTGTCCTCTTTCGTAGAAAAAGCGAGAACCTATATGCGAGACTAACGGATCAGAAAAAGTTTATAAATGACCACCGGAACTCGTCACGAAAGACCACCATCACTTTTGTGATTTTCGGACTGATTGTTTTGCAAGTCCGAGAACATCTAAAGCTCGCTCCGGGTCGAAACAGCCATTTTTGATCTACATATGGAAGGTTTTAAAAGAAAAACACGTTCATTCCAGGGCGGAAGTATGGGAACCTTCCTATCCCGAAGATCTGCGAGTCATGGTCATTGATGGCAACCCCGTTTCCCTCTCAATCCTCGTTGCTATCTTGAGAAGTTGCATGTACATGGGTTTTTGCTAATGCGAAAGCAACGGATGCCTTACAAGTACCGAGGCAAGACAAATATGATTTTGACATCGTCGTCACAGCCGTCGTAGGGATCGACATGGACGGTTTCGATCTCTTAAAGATCATTGATTCTCGAGTTGGACATACGGGTCATCGTAGTATCAGCAAGTAATGATCAGCAGTTCATAACGAGGGCCATATCGCATGGTGCTCGAGACGCCCCGCGAAGCCGTGCCCGCGTTCAAGTGCTCCAAAACATTTGGCAGCATGCTGTAAGGAAGCAATTACTTGTACAAAAAAACCACGACCAAGCCGACGACGACGATTTTGTCCAAAAGAAAAGGCCCCTTTGGTCCGCCAAGCTTCATTCTATATTCATTGAGGCGGTCGACGCCTAGGAATCAATTCAAGACGACGACCATCGGCTGTACATAAAATGATGAATATAGACGGACTCACCATGCAAAGTGTCACAAATCACCTTCAAAGGGTTAGAGATAAGTCGAGGAAGCACGATGCAGCTTGGGACCAAGGCGACCGGACCAGAGTTGGCTGGAAGATCAATTCGGGAAAATCTACAGAGCAAAAGGTACCCGGCCACTTCCCAATCAAGAATACAGGTCATACCAACCTTCCGCTGGTGGTTCTAGTAGCGGACCAGTTGATCATCCCTACAAGTTCCCGAAGCAACGACGGAGGCTCAAGCTTAAGGAGTCGATCTGCTCACAAGAATGTCACCGGTGTTAGCAAGTAACAATGCCCAATTCGAGTATCAATTGCTCGAAAAATCGAAGATTACTTTGATGATGAGCTTGCTACCTTGATGAGCCTGTTTGGAAATGAAGGACCTCCGAGCTGTGATCCGAAGCAAGTTATTATGGGTCTTCAAACAACGATTGTTGGTGTTTAGTCCAAGACAGAATCGGTTGATCGTTGAAGTGGCCAAGAAGAGAGGTGGAACTAATCTCGCATGAATATTCCTTTAATTCCATGTATAGTTCCCCTACGTGGGATATTTTTTACTTTCTAACTGTCTAGAATTTGCCTAGAGTTAAAGGACGAATTTTCTCCTCTCTTGTCAAATGCGTAAGTTCCTTACTAAGCTAGGCCTATAGCAAATCAATTTGTGGACGACGCCTCTGAACGCCCATAAAGAGAAATTCCGAATAGCCTTACTTGGGAGAATACGAGTAAAAGGCCAAGCGGGCTCAAAGATGGGTAACTCCGTATCGTCCCAATTGGCTCTTAGTCATTTCAAACTCTAAATTATGCTTATTTTATTCTCGACAGGGGATTGCCAACTGTTTTGAGAACAATATAGCAAAAAACGAACCAACCATGGACGCCAACATCACCACGGCCTAGTGGTTGGGGGAATGACAGTGGTCCGAGGCATCCCGGGTTCGATCCCGGGATTTGGCATCAATGTACAAAGATTAATAAAAACTTTTTTGCTTCGCAGTTCGGTGCCGATTGAAACTCAGCCAAGATGGTTACACAACCTGGAGAGATAACATCCCCGACACACGGTCCGATCCAGATGAATTGATCTTTTCAATTCAAAGTTTGCAAGGAATACGTACAAGGGTAAAGCGGTATCGTTTCAACTCGTTTAGAACGTGAGAACGTACATTGACGCTTTCCCTTTTGATTTTTACAGGGGTCACCGCCTTTCCAGATAGGGAAGTATCCCTTCTCCCGAAAAATTAATGAAATGAGAAATTCCTGGAGCCTTTGACAATCTCATGTCTCAAACTAGATAATGAAGTTTTGCAACTCATTTGCATGAGCAGGGGCAACTCACAATTCACGCCCTTAAGAATTTTCTTACGTGCTTGCACCAAGATAAAAAGTTGCTACATTTTATATGCTCGAAAACACTCATACATTGCATAGTTTGTGCATGACTGTTCCTCGTATTTAATTTACCAACTCTGAATAAGGAACATGAACTACATAAGATACATCAAATGTATGGAATGGGGCATGACAGGATGATGAAAGGCAATCATTTCCCAAACACGTCCAATTTTTTCAGGCGAGATGAACGGTGGCAAAATTCCGCATTCCCCGAGGTAAAGAGTTTTCTCGCGAAAGGTACGATAACCGAAGTGACGGAGGCGTTCATTTCTCTATCTAAACACTATAGGTGATCCATTGATTACCCCTTTTGAGCGATGGTTTCATTTCTTTACCCCCGTCAAGAACCACTCCACATCGGGGTCCAGACGGGTTAATTCTAGCAAAGAACACGAGGTAAATGGTTAGAAATTTTCTTGCTCGGACTAACATTAATCTTCGGGTGTTTCTTTGCATTTATACTCGAATTTTAGTTCAAGTGCCTTAGGATGATGAAGAGCATTCACTTCTCTATCTATACACTTCATTCTTTGCATAGCCCACTTGAGCCCGCAAATTCATTTCTTAAACCCCCGTTGGTGATCATTTGCTCATTCCAAAGACGAAGATAGCATTTTCCCAAGGATTAGAATTGGAGATGGTCGGGTCAACAGAGAATTCCCGAATGGACTCATTTCTTGTATGCTAGATTTTTTATGTTTACATAATTTTTCTTTGTAAATGTTTATGTTTGTTGTAATTCCTGGTTAAAAATCATTGGATTGTAAAAAAAAAAAAAAAAAAAAAAAAAAAAAAAAAGCAAAATAAAGAGATGTCGAAGAGCTCTCAAAGAAAAAGGAAAAGAAATCTCTTCTCGAAAAAAAGAAGAAAAAAGAAAAATGAGAGTCGGGAGTAAGAAAAGCAAAGGCCGATCTCATATGAAAATTTCGAGCATAGGAAAAGCAAAGTGCCTACCAAAAGTAAGGCCAATGCACATTCATTTGTAAAGTACTTCTGAATTTTGAATGTACATTTTTGCATGTTAAGTTGTAAATTCCATGTATATGTTTGCATTGTGTCTCTTGCAAATCCTTGACAGACACTTGTTGTGAAGAAGACTCCCCAAGAAATCGGTTTGTAAAGTGCAATTTTCAATAGAAAATTACCATCCCTCATTCAATGATGGAATTCTTTCGAAGACATTTCCGTAAGACCATGATCGGTGACTAGTCGGCGACGATCACCAACGTCAAGCCCCTTCTCATTTAATTTATGAGCCAAAACGAGCCTTTTCGTTCCTCGGTCCCCAATCCTAGCCTACGTTATAACCATCCAAAGTCTCTTCCGATTAGGGCACTTGAGTTAACGTAGAGTTAAATGATTTTAAGCATCACTCGAAGAAGTTCGAGCAAGATTATTTCTCTCTCATTTTTGCAGGATTCTTGACTTGTAAATCCGGAGCGGATGATAAAGAAATTCATTTCAAGCAGCCTTGACTCAACTAGAGTCCCCTTTGTAAACCTTTGACATAGCCCTCATTACGGTCCTAATCAAGACCTCCCAGATCGGCTCGGTCGTATCAATTGCGAGATTACTTGGATCCTTATCGAATGCGATGATGGAAAGATTGAGTGATTTCTCTTGAATCCTCGCAGACAGGATAAATAGCTTTTCTCGAGAGTGAGAGAAAGCCCTTTCGGACCGAAGTCCCCCATTCAGCTCACATTCGAGGTATTCGTCATGTGAGAACCTCCCTGGACAAAATTGGTAATGCAAACTTGACAGAATGGTTACGCATGAACCATAGTATGAGTGATTGCATTATACTCATTGTTGAATATGTTTGTGTGTGTTACCTCCGACATTCTATGATACGTAATACATTCCCGATGTTCGAGTTCCCTCCCAAGGTCTCGAAATTCATCCAAGGATTATTGAATGAGCAAGTTTTGCTGGCAAATGCCTACCAGTGTACGATACAAAGCAAGTCTGTTTCGTTCCTTGATTAATCGTTTGGAGAACCCGGGTAAGTTTTTTGAACCCCTTTTCAAATTAACAACTCTTCCGATGATAGTTGTTATGATTCAATTCGTGCAATATGCCCCTTTTGTACTTATCGATTCCATTCAATGGTGCTCCTATCAAACATTGTTCAATTCAGCAAGTATGCCTCTTCTCGTCAGTCGTGAAGACATATGCATTGGCGATCTTGACATCTTATCAAATCATAACGACGTAGCTCTTATGATTTCGGCCTCGAATCACGAAGACGTATGCACCGGTGATCTTGACCTTTAGTCGGCTCATAATGACATAGCTCTTATGATTTTCGGCTCCTTTATCAAATCATGAAGACATAAGCACCCATGGTTTTGATCCAAACCAAATCATAATGACGTAGCTCTTATGATTTTGATTCCTTTTGTCGAATCGTGAAGACATATGCACTCGGCGATTTCGACATTTAATCAACTCACAACGACGTAGCTCTTGTGAACTTGATTTCACTTCTTTCGACTCACAACGACGTAGCTCTTGTGATCTCAAACGACACACATATCTTGCCGTTGTCTTGCATTAGGGAGAAGTCTCGATAACGGATAAGGCACCGATACCTTAAAATCCTTGCATCCGCAAAAAGAAGCTTGGAAATTAAGAGAACCATTAGCTTACGAGAAATTTGGTAAAACAGGTATTCTTGTATGTGATCCATGTGCGGGTTTCTCTAACATGAAAAATGAGAAGTTTTGACACATGTTATTTACGGTCTTGCATATCATGCATCACTTCATTACATAAAAAATGGGATTAAAACTCCCGCCAAAAAGTTCATCCATAATTTGCCATCGTCAAAATTTCGGATTCAATTTTGTCTTTGAGCGGAACCTCTACGAGCCTCCACTCAAAGAGGGGCAGCTGTTGACGCCTAAATTTTGACTAATCTATTTTTTGCATAAAAATTATAAAAAATCATCTCATATATTTATTTTTAGCGTACATTGCATTGGCATATAATTGGGCAAGCAGAACACTTAATTTAGCATGCGTCTAGACTAGGCACGGGATGGAAAAATATACCGAGAAGATTTGAAACTTCGGGGACTGTATTGCAAATACTTAAAACTTCGTGGGACCGTATTGCAAATACTTGAAACTTCAGGGACTGCATTGCAAATACCAAGAGAAGATGAAGAAGGGAAGATGATGAAGGGAAGATGATGAAGGGAAGGTGATGAAGAGAAGATAAAGAAGAGAAGATAATGAAAGGAAGATGGTGAAGGGAAGATAAAGAAGAGAAGATGAATATGATGAAGGGAAGGTGATGAAGAGAAGATGATGAAGAGAAGATGAAGAAGGGAAGATGATGGAGAAATTTGGCTATAAAAGGGGAGAGAGTTTTTTGGGGGAAAAAAGGAGAATTGAGAGAGTTTTAGAGTGAAAGAGAATTGAGAGAGTTTTAGAGTGGAAGAGAATTGAGAGAATTTGTGAGAGAAATTCTTTAGAGAGGAAAAATAGAGTTCTTGAGAAAAGTTGGAAGAGAAAATTTGAGAGTGAAGAAAAGAGTTTTAGTCGAGCATCATCTTTGATGAGTCCCGACACGTACTTCGCCTCTCGCCATCCAACAACGCCGCTGCTTGCCTTTTTCGACGATAGCCACGTTCTTCCAACTCCGAGATCTTGAAGGAAGCCATAACGTGTACGTGAGTAAGATTTTGTGTAATAGAAGGTAACTCTTTCCATCTCGATCTACAAAAATGTAATCGTTTGGTGTGAACATTTGTTTGTTTATTTTAGACATGTTACGTGTCTCAAAATTTAGCATCATTACATGTTAATTTATTTTTATAAATACTCGTGATTGGCTGCGTTTTCTTTCTTTCTAAATCACCCATGGTGTATATCGTACAAAGTTCAATGTTTTACATCCCCATAAAAAAGAAGAAAAAACCAAAAAAATTGCATCTTTGAATTTCAAGTAAAATCCATCAAAATTGCCAAATCAAATATTTTTTCATGAAAATGGTACCGAAAGGGCGTTAGAGTAATCTAGCGTAACCAAATCCCCGAATTCAAAATCTCCGGTTCGCGGAAATAAGATAGTTTTCTCCCGCTATTTTATTTAGGTTTCTAATCAACCTACCGAAAATGATTAGTGGCGACTCCAAATTCAAAATATATTGCATGTTAATCATTTGAACCTTAAGTTGCGATTTGGTATGGACTTGGGAGAGTCCGAGTTAGGTTAGTTAATTAATTAACCCGATAATCCATTAGCCCGAAAATTAACTTGTTTATTTTTTAGGTCGTGACAACGACGTGACCTCTTCCTTGACTGTGAACAAGAGAAACATACGTCATTTTTTTCTCTCATTCTTCCATACGCGACGAAGACACACACACAAACTCTCTCTCTCTCTCTCTCTCTCTCTCTAAATTGCTACAAGGAACTCTTAATCTGTGGCAAATAAGGTACGGCTCCGTTCGTGTGACAGACACAATCTTGATTAGTGATTAAAATTGGTATTTGGGCATGTTAATTCCTCAATTAGTATGTAGAGATTTAAGAATTTGTTTCCTTCATTGCATTATTTTTTTTTTTGAATAAGTTACAAATGCCTATTCCTACTTGACTTTCGGGTATTCTACACCTTTTAATTTGTGATTAGATGGTACACTTAAGTATTAATCACAATGAGTAATGTCACGAGGTCCTTGAAATTTTTCAGCTAGTTATCTAGCGTTGTCCCTGATTATTTTTCCGTTCGGTTTAGTGTTTGAATTTTTCAAAACTTGCTCTGTGCATCACTTTCATCAACGGGAGAGCTAGTCGTTTTTCCTTTAAATCTTTGCGGTGGCCCAACTCATCAATCATGAGGCAAAATTAGGGAGATGTAACACCAACTCGATGAAAATAGTTTCTTTTAACTGCCTTTTTTTTTCCTCTTTTATTTTTTTTTCCTTTTTTTCCTCTTTCTTCTGTCCGCCATGGTAGATATGTCATGTAGCCGCCGCTCTTGTCGATGCTAGCCCATCGAGCTTAATCGAATTGATGGGCTTGAACTTGAGCTCTCTCCCGACGATGATTTATCTTAATTGGCCCATAATTCAATGGCTTAAGCTTTTGAGTAAATGTGGGTTCAACCGGATATGTTGACGGGCTCAGATTTGGGCAATCTCCGCGAGTGAAAGTATCGAACTTCTGCTGCGCGCTACCATCAAGTTGATCTTTCTTAGAGCATCAATAGTTTATCTGGTCACAGATAATACTCCCTCGCAATATTCACTTGCTTAGGTTTGGACATCATATTCAATGAAAGTTCTCTCATACAACCTGTCTCGAGAACATCGGTTCTGTCCTCCCTCCAATGTAAAAAGGATCATTCAATTCATAGGCTCGTTCATTCATAGCTCTCTTTTTACAACCAAACTTTGCTTCTTTAATTGCTTTACACCATGGATTTGCATAAGCTTGTAATGAAGTTATTATCGTTCATATGTAAGTTTGGATATCTCAACGTGGATGTCTTTCCTCTAACAAAACTTATGCAAATAGCAAAAGTCCCAAAAAGATTAGTCACGATCCCACTTAACTATACTTTCTAGCAAAGAAAAAATAGGCCTCTATGTTTGGTAATATTCTATAATTACTATTGTTTTGGAGCTTATACGATGAAGAGATTCCGATTTTTATCGAGATTTTAGGGCATATCTAGAGTAACTTATCCTTTTAACTTTTGACTTTTGACTTGAAACCTTTTAAAATCTCCAGATATTGCATAAGCATATGTGATTTTTTTTATTTTTTTTATGATTCTTGGAAATTAAAGTGAAATTCTTGTACTTCCAAATTAAGTAAGGAAAATGGCGATAAGATTAGGATTTCTTAGGGAAGATATTGGATCACATCAAAACTCGTACGGCTTCTTTGGGCCTAAATCACTTTGATCTTCCTCCTATCCACATGGGCTTTGCCAACAATAAAGCCCGCAAGGCAGAGGCCGAACTTCACTTGAAGTGTTGGAGTCACTTAGATTTTTTTTTTTTTTTTTTGGCTGGATTGAGAGTCACTTGGAATTTAAAGTCCCAGAAATGGAATCGAATTGAAGACTGGAATGCTGATCTTCTTCTTTCGTTGAATATACTCAAAAAGATTCTTGTTTAAGGTCGGTTTGCACATAAGATTCGAATCGAGCCAAAAGGTCGAGATACCCAATGTTCCTTTACTTAGTACCGGAACCGGAATAAGACCCGACCCGAAAATACCCAAATCTTACCGCGTGCCCATATGACGTCATTTCACATTTACAAGAAACTTGCAAACCTTGGACATAATACAACTTGATCCGCTCGTATTTACGGATCTAATTGCTCTGTTAAAGATTTTTTGTTCTACGACTTCGAGTACACTTAATTATCTTAGAGAAATCTATTAATCGGAAGATTGCTCCATTCAATAACCTTTTACCCCTTAATTGGGCTCAAATCACTTGGATGTGCAAGACCCCTCGGGTCTTAAACCCAAACTCAAACTGACAAGACGGGAACCAACTTCGAAACCATAACAAAATAAATTTTTGAAATCTCTTTCAGCTGTAGCTGAAGGTGGCAAAATAGGTCTAAAATCCGTATTTGACTTATATTTTATGGTGGTGGGTCATAAATGAGTTACTTAAAAATTTGATGGGTCCCAAATAGGTTTTAAATATATCATAAATAGGTTAGTGAAGAAAACTATAAAAAAAACTTAGCAATATATATATTCTTAAAAATGTATAAGAAACAATTTTCTCTAAAGTGGATTTAATATTAAAGTGTTTTAATAATAAAGGTCGAGTCGAGTATGTGCCATTAGATTTGTATAGCATGAAAATGGGTCAAAACGGGTTAAAGTATTTAATATAAATCGGACATAAATCCGATCCGACTCACCGCTTGACACCTCTAACTACAGTAGGGTCAAACGTTGTGGTTGCAGAAGAGGAACTCTTGCTGTCGAAATGAGTGTTCGGAAGTCAAACATAGTATGATCTATAAGTCAACTAAAGAAATGATCTGTCAACCCAATGAAGTTGCCGATGAGGAATACAGTAGAATAATGGGGAGCAAGCACATGGCATTTCGATTTCCAAATCATGTGGTAATCATGTGCTCCGAGATTGAGTTGATTTGTGTCATAAATTACAAGTACTCGTATGCATCGGATAATTCTCCAATCAATAATAAACTTACTATACGAATATCGATTTAGTCCCAAACTTTTCAATTTTGTTAATCTAGTCCTAAATCTTAGCGCGAAATTTCAATGTAATTCTTTCGGCCAAATGCCGCAAGAAATTGTTGACGTGATGTCCAGTCATCGTTGTTCGTTCCACGTGGCATGCAAATGTGGACAGTTTGTGGATCATCACATTAGCAATTTCCGATGGCAATTAGCCAAAAGGACTAATTTAAACTTTTAGGCAAAGGTTTAGGACTATATTGACAAAACTGAAAAGTTTATGATTGAGTTGACATTAGCACAATATGTTTCGGATGGCAATTGGCCATGACTGAAATTGCTGAAGTGGAATACGGTAGAATAATGGTGAGCAGCACATGGCATTTGGATTTCCAAATCATATGGCCATAATGTGCTCTACGATTGAACTTGATTTGTCTCATAAACCACAAGTATGCAATAATGTATGGGCAATTAGATTAATGTAGGAAAAAAGATTAGTGTGGCCATAAATTATTCCAGGACGAATCATGCTTTTATTGAATGTAAACGCAAAAGTTGGACTTCATGCACGACTCACAAAGTTGGAGAAGCCCACAAAGAATTTCAAAAAGAAAAATCATCTGATAGTGAACTTCTAGTGCATTTTTGGCTTGTTTTATAATGCAAAAATAAATTTTATGCTTTATATTGTGAGGGAAAAAAACTATCAAAAACCTAAATTATATCTACTGTGACACATTTACCTCAAATTTTTTTATAATATTTTTTTTGTCAGAACTTTTTTGTGATATTAAAAACCCCAAACTTGTACCGGTTTGAATATTTACTCCAAAAAAAATTTTGTTACATCGAAAAAATCCAAACTTATACCCGTGTGATATATTTACCCCAAATTATTTTTTTGTGATACCAAAAATGTCCAAACTTGAAGGCATGTGACACATTTACATCAAATTTTGAGGTAAATGTGTCCCACGGATATAAATTTAGGGTTTTTCGTGTCACGGGACAAATTTTGGGGTAAATATGTCACCCCGGTATAAGTTTGGGCATGTGAGTATAAATTTTGAGTTTTTTGTGTCACATAAAAAGTTTGAAGTAAATATGTTACGATAAACATAGTTTAAGGATTTTGATGGCTTTCTTCCTATATTGTGAAGTGTTAACTCCTGGATTGGTTGAGTGATAAATAGGGTCCTCACACGTAAGAAGGTGAAGACTTGGAAATTTTTTTTTTTTCTATTTCGCGGAATCTCTTACATAAAATCTAAGAGATGGATTCGATCTTGTGCATGGAAGTTATCTCACTATAATTGGACCGTCGTTCTTAAAAAAGGTAGTACTAGTAGGTACATTAAAATAAAAGATGTATGATAGAACAAGAACCAATTTCTTTAGAAAAGAAACAAAAAAAGACAAGGAGAGATGAAAAAAAATAGAAAAAAACAATGGCAAAGAATAGAAAAATGATGTATTCTAATGATATTTGCTGCTTTTCTCCGTTTGGCCCATGTGACAGCTTGACTTGCAAGAGGAGCATTGTGAGCTGGTGGATGCCAGCTTCTTTTCCCTTTTATCAAAAAATGAAAAAGCTAGCCCAAGTTTAATAAAAATCTAAAGTAATATTTCTTTATCTCTCTTTTTAAATTAAGGGGTACGTACGCTAATATCACAGGTGCAGGTTTGACCCCTGCACTCTGCAGAGAGACAGAGCAAAAGACAGAAATATGAGAGCTAGAACTACATCTTAAAAAATATCAAACCTAAGACCCTGATGAATTTTAATGAGAAAGGACCACCTCACCAACCTTAGGTCAAGTTCTTATTCCACCATTTTTTTTTTTTTTTGGTTAAACTTCCTATTATGGGAGGGAGATGGGAATATTTAAATTAATTAAAGAGATGATTATGTTCTCTAATGTAGATAAAATGAAATAATAATCTATAGAAGGCAGAAGGAAGGTCATATGTTTGTCCAGCTAGACCAGCACATACAGCTGTGGCATGGTTGGCTTGTTCTATTCCAGCCATGTTTCATTTGCTTCACCCTTTTGGTGTTGACTGTTTTTGAGGTGTTAAACCACATGAAGCCAAAACATGTTGGGCCATATACAATGATGTTGCAGCTTCTGTTCCTGCTAGAGAGAGAGACAGACAGAGACCCAAGATATTTCACATCTGTTTTTTTAACATGTATGCAATGTAATAGAGAAAATAGTATGTAAAAATAATTTCTAATAGATTTATGAGAGATACTTGACAATCTTTTTTATTTCGAATTTAGAAGGTAAGAGGAATTGGCCAATCGTTTCGATTATCTCAAAACCTAACAAGAACAGGGGCCAAAAAGAGGATAAAAATATGACCAGTAGCTAATCGAAACACAAACATTCTCTAAAATAAAAGGAACCATACAATTGGAGTGAGTTTTCAAAAATTCGTCATGAAGAAATGAGTTTGAGTGCATAAAAGTTCCGAAGAACGAGCAATTGGACCGATCCCTCTAACCCGATTTTTCAAAATTTCGATAAGTAGGGAAATTTCTATGAACCCATTCTTTTCCCTGGCCTTGTTAAATAAGAGAAAACCATATGGTAGATCCAGCTAAGAGCAAATAGACAGCCCTAGTTGTTGATGATGACCGGGATAAATTGATGTTGACTCTCCACCTAAACAGTTCCACAAGATTCCTGCCGCCTCTCTTGAACGAAAAGCAAAACCATTTAATGATAACAAAAGCGACCGTCATTTGAAGCGTTGACTCTTCATGAAACAAACTTCCTACACAAACCTCATATTTTTGCAAAATGTAAACATCGTATATCTATAGAATACTCGACAATTATTTTGAATCGAAGTTCGCCAAATGAGAGACACATGATTTTTGTTTGTCCATCGATACTTTTTTACTCTCATCTTTTGTTTTAAAAAGGAAAATTTCAGATGATGGCCTAAAGTGGTATCATTTTCTCAAATAATAATATGAAGTGGATTTTGTTTCAAATAAATGCATGAAATAGCCAAATCATCTCAAATAAGGACTTTTGGTTGATCGGCGAGCATGTGACTATTCCAGTCGTCAAAGAAGGGGTAGTTCGGTAGAACAAATTCTAAGTATATATTTTTCTTTTTTTTTTACTTTTTTTTTTCTTTTTCCCTCTTCCCCGCTTTGCCACGCAATTGCTGGACCTCGTCGATGGCCGGTGGAGGTTGCCAACCTCAAGCACGGGGCAAGCCTCGTAAGATCTAACGAGGGCAACCCTCGCCCTCATTTGTCACCCTCGCCTGAGGTAGGTTGAGGGAAGAAGGAAAAAAAAGGAAAAAAAAAGATAAAGGAAAAAGTTTCAAAAAAGTAAAAGACGAAAGATAACTTTCGATCGACAATATCAGGCCCTCATTTGAAATTGATGTGGCTACGTCAAGATTTATTTGAGAAAATAATGGCACTTCAAGTTTTTAATTGTTTTAAAATATAGGAATAAGCTGATTTTTTTTTTCTGTTTTTGTAAAAATTTTGATTTGGAGCTACTATTGAGTTTGCTTTTTCTCTTAAAGGTAGAAAAAGAGATTAATTGATAATCCTGTCGGCTCCCAGTATCAGTTAGCATATCACGTCAATCCAATTATTTAGATCCAATGATTGTCAGTTCAATTCCCCACTGCTTAATTGATGATTGGACCATGATGAGAACTTTGTCTATCTGGCTAAAACAAATAAGAAGGGAAAAAATCCATTATAATTAAGAGTGATGGCATCATAGATTTAAGATTATTCAGTTAACTGCTAATGAAACTGTTCATACGAAACTTTATTTTTTATTATCGAAATTTATTTTATTTTATTTATTTTATTTTATGTTTTGATCTATCCTATCTCTAACATTCAACTTATAAAATCAAAAATACAAAAACTCCTAACCTCACCGACACTAACACACCACGCGTCACTGTCCCGTGATGCTGCCTCGAGCTCAATCGTCCATGGTTACACCATGACTGCAAGGTCAAGATATGGCAGGATCATGTGACAATGCAGGATCATGGCTACAAGCTCGAAGCTCAAGTGACTATGGTAGCCATGACACTCTAAGTCGGGTGTCCATTGCCATGGCACTTCATATCTAGCAGCCATGGTCATCACGAGCTTGAGCTCTGCGTTCATGGTGGTTATGAGACTCCGAAGTGAATGCCTATTGCCATCATAAGTCGGATCTAGCTAGCATGTGTTGGTGCTAGCATTATCACCTATAGGGGTGAATAGGTGGTTTCAAATGAATCTAGAAATCAATGCGGAATTTAAATTGATAAGCTCGGAGCTTAGTTCAGGTGATGATTATTAACAAGATCCGACATGTCATTAAATTTTGGATTCCACTAGTGAATATCTTAAAGGTTACAACTCGGTGACAACTCTCGAGTCGAAAGACTTCCCGCCTAACACTCACAAACTTGAATGTACTCCTCTAAGTATTAGAGTGTTTGGATCAAAGGTGTATGAAAGATGTGAAATTCTCTTGATCTTACAATTTAAGATTCTACTCTCTCATGTTTTTACTCTTCAGCCTTGAGGTCTCCTTTTATATTCCTTAGCCGTTGAGGTTAATCAAAGGAAAAATCTCCCGTTAGATCAAATTGCCCATACAATCGTGATCTTAGGTTTTCAAATATAGAGTTCTTCATTATATGAGTCATCCTCGCCTTCCTTATTCCACGTCCTTGCTATCAAGAACGAATCCAGCTTGATTTACTAGCTGTCATAAGTGCGGGGTTCGACTCAGCATAGAAAAGTATAGATAGGACAAACAAAACAAAAAGCCCGCACAGTCTATCACGATGCAAATATGATAGCTGAGACATTAAAAAAAAAAAGGAAAAGGATAATTTTGAAATAAAGAAAAGGAACAGTTTTAAGTTTGGAACAAAAATAAATTGAAAGTACTATATGGCGAGTCAAAGGTGATCCCAATTTTCATTAATTAGACCGTGAATACTTTAGCTTTCTTGATGTCGAGGATATGCATACCATGCACTACGTAGCATGTAATTCGCATATTATGTTGATTTCATGTCACACACGAGTTAACTATCTTAGTTTGTTTCATTGTACATAGGACGACCTCAAATGCATATATTTTGAAAAATGAGACACTTATCTTATTCAACTAGAAGTGAGAAAATAAATCTATTATTAGAATGATGTTAATCATGTTTATGAAACTAAGGATCTTAATTATTCATGTCCTAAGTAAGAACGGCATTAAATAAAAAACAAATGATCATACATAGAAATTAAAGTACTAAGTATCACAACGACGTACGAGTATAAGATTGAAAACACGAGTGGGTTATCAAATATTGTTCGACCAGGTAACTATATCTTGGTCTCATTTCGCAATTATAAGATTGATATTTTTGAAATTTATGTACTTTTGACCTATAACAACTAAGTGACGTATAATCGAACATAAAATGCTTTGTTAGCGTTTCGGTGTTTTTAAAAAAAAATTCTTTAATTCGGAAATTTTGATTACAAGTAATACCAGAAAAATGGTAATAATAGAAAAAATATATATAGAGAAAGAAGAAAAAGAAAGTGGTGGGTGAGAGAGAGGCCATGAGATGCTCTCAGCTTTCTGATGTGGATGGGCATCTCTGGTTGCAACCTGCTTAAGGAAGAAGAAGAAGCAGCAGCAGCAGCAGAAGCGCCTCCTTCACACTACGCTGTGAAAAATGTAGGTCCCACCTTCAACCCATCTCATAAACAGTCATTGTCCAATCTCTCAGCTCACTCTCCTTTGCATGTGCATGCTCTCCTCTCTCTCTCTCTCTCTTCCAGTTCAGAGCCACCGTGTATCTGCAACACCCACGTTCGTCCAAATCCTAGTACTGCTCTTCCCTTCCTGAGAACCCTCTCTCTCTCTCTCTCTCTCTCTCTCTCTCTCTAGAGTGTGTGTGTGAGAGAGTAGGAATGGACTCGGGAACTCGTCTTGATCATGCTGTGTTTCACCTCACCCCAACTCGGACTAGGTAAAGATTCCATCTTGGTCTGCAATTTCGCTGTGTCGACCATGAACTGCTCCTAATCTGAGCGATTTCTGATGTGGGTGTGCTCCGACCACGATGTTTGAAGGTGTGATCTGGTGATCTTCCGTGGGGGGACACAAGAGAAGCTGGCTTCCGGGCTGTTCCAACCCTTCGTCTCTCACCTCAAATTCGTGAAAGACGAGATTTCGAAAGGTGGGTATTCGATCACTCTTCGCCCACCCGCCAAAGATCTCTCCTGGTTCACCAAATCCACCTTCGAGAGGTAATGATTCTATTCTTGACTTTGCCTTCCCACTGGTTTGTTGGAAGTTTACTTGTAGTTTCAGTCGTTTTTGGTGTTCTGAACTTTGATTTCTTGTTCTGTTGATAATTGGATGCTGTCGAGAGTAAAGAAGTGCATCGAGTTTGCCATTTGCTTTTATCTTCTGGGAAATAGTTTCTGAGTGATTATATGCGAATGTTGCTTTCTTGTCTCGTATGAACTGAGAATTTGTCCTTAATTTGTTACTCGAGTGCCTGTTTGGATAGAACAAGCTCCGGTAAAAGCTCACTGAGATTAAAGATTTGTTTAATGCTGTGTCGCTACTACTCGTGGCAGGGCCGAAACAGGGGAGTAAAGGTAGTATTTAACACGGATTCGGTTTGTCTTGCTTTTGTCACAGATTTGTGCGCTTTGTTAGCACACCAGAAATTCTTGAGCGCTTTATTAACCTGGAGAAGGAGATTGTACAAATCGAGAGTTCACTTCAAGCGTATGACCTGGATATTGCACATATAGCTGGACAAGGAGATGACGGTATGTTCAAGATCTCATGCTTACTTGATTTCAGCCGAACTTAGTGTTCCACAAGTTTACTTGAGAGCAGGGGAAAAAAGCATTTTGCTGTATGGGATATATGTTCAAGATCTCGTGCTTACTTGTTTTCGGCCGAACTTAGTGTTCCACAAGTTTAATTAAGAGAGAACAAGAGAAGCATTGTGCTGTATGGGATATACTTCCAAAATTGGGCTTTCGGTGACCCATGAAGGACCTGCTTGTCAACAGTAACACACTTCTGGTATTCTCATTTTATCTATTCGATATTTATGTGTAGGAAGCCCTCCAGCTGCAAATTTGAGTATAATGAAGTTGCCTGATTCTTCGAAGGTAGTGTATTGCTTTGACTATATTGGAATCAGCCATTTTTATGCTTGCAAGAAGCTCATTCAACTGCTATGAACTCTTTGGTTTCAACTACAGCTACAAAGTGAAACTGTTGGAGTAAATGATCTCCCACAAGAGGAAAACTCAAGGTATTTCTAAATTTTTTCTAATAGTATCGTCTCATTGTGGTGCGTTTGTCATTAACTTATCACTGATTCATTCAGTCTTTATGTTGGCAAGGCTTCGTCTTCAACACCTTCAGGAATCTCGGAAAGCAATGCTCCTTAAATCACAAGCGATGGCGTATGCTCGTGGACGAGCTGCTGGATTTGATATGGATGATATGGATGAACTTATTTCCTTTGCAGATGCCTTTGGAGCATCACGTTTAAGGTATGAACAAGGTTGAAGATGAAGAGATTGTGCAGAATGTTTTAGATGTGTGAAACAGGACACACAATCTCCTCTAACGGGTTCTATAGCAATGTCTTAATAGTTGCAACTTCTCTTTATTTCTTGATGATAGATTCACTTACATTTTCCAGCCAAGTTGAAATCTCTTTCTGGCTGCAATAGTCTGAACATGATGGATTAATTACTGCAGAGAAGCATGCCTTGAATTCAAGAAATTATGCGAGAAAAAGCAAGCAGATGTTCCTTGGATGGAAGAACTATCCGCAATGGAGGCATATGTATCATCAGACCTGTCATTTCCTGCAACTTCTGGGATAATGCTTGCCAACGAAATGAGTGCTCCAAGTCAAGGTGTCACTTTGCACTATCCAAGCGGAGATGGCTCCAACAACACTGTTGCAGCAAATGGGTTTTCTGGTGCATCCAATGTTGAAAACGGGAAAGGTACATACTCATTCTGGGCTTGGCCTTTTTTATTGCAGTCTTTTCCTTCGTTTCAATCCTCATTAGCATAATTAAGGATATCTTCTTCTCGTGATAGTCCGATAGAACTTTATTTGTATTCCTCAGGTACATTTTTGTCAATCCTCATCAGAATATCACCTGCTAAAGTCTGTAGAATATATTTAGGATCATAAATAGATGCTGGATGGTAATCTCAATTTGAACCAAACTTTATTGTTACTCCATCACTATCCTGATTTTTTTTATGTTTTCTGATCGTCAAGGTATATTGCTCACGCTAAAATCTTTTGCATATAAGGGTGTTGCGAGATTCTTTTCTCATACTGGTCATCTTTACAAAATATGCTCAGTGGAAGATATAACCTAATTAAACATTTCATGCCTAGTGATTGGGTATCATATGCTACAACTCACCATTCGAGTAGACCTATTACGTAGGCAGTCACACTGTCTTTTTCACCTACTAAGGATGGTGGCGGAGTTAAAGAGCATTTCAGGGTAGCAATGCATGAATAGAAAGCTGGAAGCGGACAATGCCAATATAGAGAATTTCTATTACCGTCCAAATAAATTGTATTGCGCTGAGTAAGTCTCTACTCATCCTGTCTGGCAATTGATAGAGATTGGTCAGTAAACTGCACTTCATCAAGAGAGGCATTTTGAATTGCAAGTGCGAGAAGCAAATTTTTCGTCTTATTTTTTAGACTTCCAATGTAACTTTTCTCGGTTCTCTTGTTATGATTGCTGATACCACACTCCATTCCCTCTATAATGCTTGTATACCTCTTTTATGTTTGTCAGAACTCTCTTAACCATATTTACATATTCTGTGTACTCAAGCTGAACCATCTTGTGCAGATGATAATGTTTCTCCAACTCCATCTGCCAAAGCTCAAATGCAAATTCCATGGCCGCATCATTTTCCTCCATACATGTACCCTATTCAGCAAATGCCTCCATATCCCGGATATCCTTTCCCTGTTATGCAGTCTGTTAATCCTAACAATCCAAATGGCAACAACCAATGGCCTTTCAATTCAGAAGCTTTGTATCCCGATACGAAACGGGAGAAGAATAATGGTTCCAAGTCATCCTCAGAGAGGAAGAAGAAAACTTCACAAAAAGAAGAAGCTGAATATTCAGAACAAGAAACCCACTCCAGCAACTCTCACAGCGAGGAGGACTCCGGGGAATCTGATTCAGCTTCAGTACGGGAGAGAAGGCATTCCTCTGCAGGGAGTACCCATCCTAGAAAACACAAGAAGAAATCCTCTCGGACAGTCGTCATCCGTAATATTAACTACATTTCATCGAAGAGAAAAGGAGAAGACCCCGACGGGGACTCTGCCGAATATTCTTCTATCGAGGATGAGTTGATTGATGGAGATACTTTGAAACAGAGCGTAGAGGATGTCGTTGAATCCCTGAAGAAGAGTCATAAGACCAAGCAGCATACTCACAGTAAAAAAGACAGTAATGGCCAGATTCTTGGGAGTAGTACAGTGGATGCTGAGGATAAGGATCATGAGAACGACCAATCTTCTCGTGGAAATAAGACAAATGACAACTGGGGTACTTTTCAGACTCTTCTTATGACATCCACAGATAAAACTGGCCAACCATCATACTCTCGGGATGAGCAATCGATGCTCAGAAGCTTCGAGGACGAATCTTCTCATATGGCGGAACGAACTATAGAACTGGGAAAAGAGAAAGTAGGAATGAAACTGAAAACTTCGGAGGATTCCTTTTTTGCGTCGGAGGATAGGCGAGGGATGGATGATAGTGTGATCAACTCAGTGGATTTTGGTAGCGTGGAGAATCTCCGTCCAGGTTTGAAGAGGGCTGATTGTGGTGATGAAGTATTGTTAATCTCAGGTGGAACTGAGGAATATGGAAAGATGCTGAATCACACACCCACTGGTGATGCAGACATGACTTTAACCAGAACAAGGAAGGGCGAGGATTCCTTCATCGTGAACATGGGGACATTAAAAAGTGGAGATCCAACTCTCAAAGAAATGATATTTGACAGCGACTATGTTATATCCAGGGAGAATCAATCCCTCAGGCCTGGGAAAGGTAAAGAAGATAATATTGTTGATGATTCTATCATGATACAATCTCGGCCGTCAGTGGATGAGCCGTACAATGATTTCCACTTGACGAGAGACATCAGCATGGTTGCCGAGTTTACTTCCGCTGTTGAACATGAAAATGGCACATTAGATAATTCAGAAGATAAGCGTGACTTATCAAAATCCTACGAGCCCGATGATCTTTTCATGATGCTCGATAGGGACTCTGAGGTGGAGCCTGGCAAGCAGTCCTGGTCTCTGGACTCTGCAATCGATATTTCGCTTGCAGAAGCGGAACGGTTCTCTAGAAATGAATCATGCGATAACACTAATGACAAGAATGCTTTGGATGGTGACACCAACTCCGGGAACAAAGAAGTCCAAGCAAAGAAAGAACCGGGTAGGGATGCGAAATCCAAAGTTGTACAGAGAACCGTCGGAAGGAACAGACCTGACCTAACCAGTAAAACCAAGAAACCGAGTACAATTACTCGATCAACAGTTCAAAAGAGCAAATTGGAAAAGGTACTTGCGAACTTTGGGCTTTACAGTTATCAAATTCGACTCTTTTCTGTTTTCCATATTCAACTGCAATCAACAGATCTAAAAACTAAGCTGTGAAAGATAGAGACATAGCTTGATCATCAATACCTCCTCCAGCGGAATCGCTAACTAGTCGTGCCTGTAAACAGGAGGAAGAGGTTCGGAAGAAGATGGAAGAAATGATGATTCAGCGCCAAAAAAGAATCGCCGAGAGAACTGCCGTAAGTGGATTAGCTTCAACAGGGTCCAAGAAGTCACCTGCAGATAGCAAAACTGCGAAGACTCCCACCAAGGTCGACAAGAATAAATCTCCATCCACAGGCAGGGAGATGAATAAAATGAATTCTCAGAACCAAGCCGTGCGCGTTTAGCCATTCATGGTTGCCCTGCCAAGAAGAGGATAAAAAGTCTGTTCAGGACACAAATTCATTTGGTATTTAGCTAAGCTTTGTTGTGATTCATTTTTTACCTGCAAATAAGCACATTTGTATAATCTATGCTAATAATCGTGTTTTTCAAACTATTGGTAATTGCTGTCACATTGAGTTTAATAAAATGCATGGGAACTCTACATGGTGTATAATATACAGAGTAGAAGGTTACATATGTATTTATCGATCTTTGGTGTGTGTACACACATTTGGCTTACTTCCAAGTTTCATCAGTGATATGAATGACCAATTCAATTTGCTGAGAGCATTATTTATGTCCTCATATACCCTTTTTGAAACATTTTAACTTCAGTACCATGTCTTTTTTCGCTAATGGAAACTCAAAAAAATGTGGCCATAGCAGCATCAACTTAAGCAGGAAGGAGCTGTTAACAAATCTCACGTTCATCATCAACCAAGGACCTGAATTTCAACCCAAAAAGAAAGAAACAAAGAAGACCTACATCTTCAGTTTTATAGCAGAAGATGTCCATAAATTCTGTTCTTTTCATTGAAATGATTGGAAAGGGTAAAGAAAACGTTTGCCTCCAATATGGAAGGATATCGCCTAATGAAGAAACATATTCATCAAGATTCCAATAAGTATCTTCTTTTTCCTGATTTATGCATTGCCTTGTCACTATCTCACATAGATGCTGTTGCTAAAGATTGACTATGTACAGATTCTCATGGGGGTTTCTTGATATCGACCCATAAGGATTTTTCCACAAATTCTTATAGGTAATTCGCGGTAAAGCGAAAAGTCTATACGAATAGATGTCAGACGTACCATGAAATAGAAAGGCGAATAACCCTAAATCGGTCTTTGGCACGACTCATCGAACATGAGCCTACATAATCAACGTTTTTGCATCTGCGGCTGCAAATTATGCGGGACATTTATATGCGAGGTATGGTAAAATAGTGGGTTTAAAAGTGCTTTTCAATGTTCAACTCTCTGATGTAGTTCGATGGCGGACAAAACAGATAGTACAGACAAGTACTGTCCTTTTCTTTTCAATCAGCACTAGGATTCTGACTGCACCATCCGTCTTCATGCTTGGATTGAACATATTGATATCTCCAGGAATTTTATTATGTTCCAGTGCCGATGTTTTGTCCGGAAGAGTGTTTCTTATCAGACAATATGAAGACAGATCTTGACCGGCCATAATTTCAACCCGGGTGGTAGCAACACCCGGAAACTTTCCAGGTGAAAGATGACTCGGTATATCAGGAGGAAATTATGGTGACAAAGTGATCTTGCCGCTGCAGGAATAACCCGATAATCTACTTACCTGGAAAAACATGCGGCCGTGAAATAAGGATTAAGTGGAACAGAATCGACTGAATTATGCCTAGGATCAACAGATCAAAGGCTTCGAATTCCACGGATGAATTGCGCAGACAGGTGAATTCATTTTGATGATGAAGCTCAATACAAAGGATACCGTTCCGAGAGACATCTTTCTACCAACATCTTGCTGTCGCTTTACTTTCGCAGAAGCGCCTTGCCATGTCGTTTTATTGTTGCCAGGAAATCTTTCGGAAGCAGCCCAATAGGCATTAGACATCCACTGCACTTGCTGACACTTTCTCAGCAAGATCACTCTATACTTTTCTGGTGACAGAGAGAATGAGTGATCTCAAAGGTAATAACCCCAAAGGCAGGGAGAGATTGAGACTCCTAGAAATGAAGAGAGCAGCAATCGATCAGGTCTTTTGCTATTTCATTAGTACGATGACAAAAGAATTGTCCCGTGAAACTAGGATATCAGAAGATTCATGCTAACCTAGGACTTGTCTCGACAGGGAGTGGCCCACTTTTGTACTGCTTTGAAATCTCTAGGGGAGTTCTGGAAGACGAACCACGAATGGATGGGCAAGATCAACTGCGCCGAACTTCATGGCAAGGAGAGCATCGACTGGGAAAAGCTTGGTACACTGCAAGTATCTACTAAACTCAGTTTTGCACTGGCATAAAATTCTCACTGTGATATTTCAATTTCTGTGACTCCACTTGATGGTTCGGTTTCTTTTTTCGGATTTTAACTGCAGTTGATGTAGTGTTGGCGACTCTTTATGACCTGATAAAAGCAGGGGCAGAAAGTTCTGAGCCGATGGTTCTATATGAGCAGAAGAAAGATCACAGTCAACAAGACATCACACCTGGCAAAGTCCCCACGAAGTCCCCGTCCAACCGGACCTCCTGCTCTAGACCAACAAGTTCCAATTTGGAAGGGAAGACGACCAGAAGGCCATCTGCTGAAGTGTCATTCATCCCGTGTCTTCTCCGGCCTTGCGGTGGTAGCACTGCGTGGAAACCAAGGCCCATCCAGGTGAGAGGAATCGAAGCAAGCAATTCAGAAGCGCAACCTGCAGCTGCAGTACAAAGAAATGCAAATGCGGCGGCAGCGGTACCACCACCACCACGATCTGTGCCGCCACCTCTTCCTACACCCTCAAAGGGATTGGTTACATCACCACCACCTCTGCCACCGCTCAAAGGAGCTGCTCCACCGCCTCCTCCTCCACGAACTGCAACAACATCCTTATACACCAAGAAAGCAACCACTAGGTTGAGAAGATCAGCTCAAATTGCCAGCCTTTATCGTTTCTTGAAAGCGAAGATGGAGGGGTCAAATCTAGAGGGTAAATCCAACAGCGGAAGAAAACATCATGATCAATGTTCTTCGGGTGGAAAGCAAGGGATGGCTGATGCATTAGCAGAGATGACAAAGAGGTACATGGATGCAACACATTATCAATATAGATGTATGAACTAAATTGCAGAATGTACTATACCATTTTATCCTCCCTGTCTCTCTCAGATCGGAGTACTTCCAAAAGATCGAGATAGACGTGCAAACGCATGGAAAAATGATCATGGACTTGCAAGCTAAGATAAATTCCTTTCGCACCAAGGACATGGTCGAGCTCCTCAAGTTCCACGACTTCGTTGAATCGCATCTCAATAGTTTAACAGATGAAACACAGGTCCACAGATAGGGTCAGATTGGTATATATTGTTTCCAATACGTAACACTGTGGTCGTAGGCTTAACTCTGCTGTGCAGGTTTTAGCAAGGTTCAAAGGCTTCCCGGAGAAGAAGCTGGAAGCTTTAAGAGCAGCAGCAGCTCTGTACTCGAAGCTTAATGCGATTGCCGTTCGCTTGCAGAACTGGGAGATTGTGCCTCCGCTTGGCAAGCTCCTTGACCAGATTGAGAACTACTTCAGCAAGGTAACTTAAATTGGTCATCCTTCATTTGTTACCTCCCAAAAACTTTCTTTGCGGTTCTTGTCCAATTGCCTCTGCTACTTGTTAGACTAACTTAAAGGAACTAAAAATTGAATATAGATGAAACGAGAGATTGACATGCTTGAACAGAAAAAGGATGAAGAGTCCAAGAAGTTTCAGAGATACAATGTCGAATTCGACTTCACGATCCTTGTAAGAATCAAGGAATCGATGGTCGATGTTTCTTCGAGATGCATGGAGTTGATACTTAAGGTACTCCACGTTCAGTAATTGAACATGAGTCACCTATGTCAATTCGGAAAGCATTGGAGACGAAAAAAATGCCCTCAAACTTGACCCTTTGGATAATAACTGATGCAGGAAAGAAGAGAAGCAAAGGAGAAAGAGAGAGAGGACACCGCGACGAGATTGGGAAGGGGAAGAGAGGATGACAGTAAGATGCTTTGGAGGGCTTTTCAATTGGCTTACCGGGTGTACTCATTCGCCGGTGGCCACGACGACCGTGCGGACAAACTCAGCAAAGAATTAGCTTATGAAATCGAGACCGGTTCTTAGCGTCTGTCAAATCCCGCACTTCTCTAGGTGGCGGTTTTGACTATGCATTGTATTGAAGCATCTCCTCCCAATTCTGTTGATGAGAACTTAAGACATTCTAGTACCCTTTTGTTTTTCCCTGTAACACGCGCTGACTTTATTAAGAAAGCAAATGGTTCTTCAGCATCAGCAGGGCAACTGCTGCAATACTTCCTCAGCGCCGCAAGTCTTGTAAATACTCTTGGATTTTGCAATTGAGCTAACTCATAACACGCAGCGAATGATCTGTGAAACCGTAACATCCACCGCCTCATACTATACAACAAAAAATACGCCATAGACCACACGTGAAGAAATCCGGTCGGCCAGATCTAATCAAATCCAAATTGCATATGGGCATAGACAGCGCCGCATTCCGTATCTCCGGCAAGTGATGAAGCGATGACTCCTCATTGTTTCTGCGCGAAATAACAAGCTGAGCTTGAGCAGCATGAACTCCATAACTTCAGTCTCTTCCTCGGTTATTAACTTACCTTTTCTGTACTCCGATCACGTGTGATTCTGGTCCTGAGCTGATTTTTGGACAAATTTGGATCGCAGTTCTGCCAAGTGACACAATTTTTCAGAGGCATTTTCGGGCTTCCGAAAACGCCAATGATCTGAACAACTACAACATGGGAGAGCAACTTGATAAGTACTTGATGCCGTTGAAAATTTATTACTCAATTTGCGAAATTCGGAGTGGAAGAGGTCAGTGATTCGATTCTTGGCCATCAAAAGAGGTGGGAACAAGCGATTCATGAGAGTACCACTGTGGCTTGGTTTGCCATACAAGTATGGTAAGGATGGTGTATGTACATGTGCAGTTCATGTCACACCCCCAGCTAAGAAATTTATCCAAAAAGTCGTAAATTTATTGCGCTTTTGCTAATTCAGTCATAAATTTTTTTTAATTTTGTCAACTGAGTGCTAAACATTTTCAGTTTTGTCAATTGAGTCCATCGGACCAATTTTAGTCGAAAATCGCTAACTTGAACGCCAACAATCCCAATTGACACGGCCGATGCTAAACGTGAACATTTTTATGATATTTTAATTTTTTTTTTCAAAAATGTCAGGCCAGCGACCTCGCCGGCCAACAATCATCACCCACACGCAAGAGCCTCTACCTGTGGGCGGCGAGGATGTACAAAAACACACAAAAAAAAACTATAAAAAAAATTCAAAAATTATTAAAATGTTATCAACAAATGCTCACGTTAGTGGCGGCCATGCTACGTAAGATGGACATCATCCATGTCAACATTTTTCGGCCAACATTGACTAGATGGATTCAATTAGAAAAAAAAATGAAAAGGTTTAGGACTCAATTTATACAATTTAAAGGTTTAAGACTGAATTAATAAAAGCGCAATAGATTATATAACTTTTTGGATAATTTTCGCCACCCCAACTCCGACGATAATAGGGTAAAATGACACGATCACATAAGGATGCAACCTTAAACATAACCAATATTTGTCTATTATGAGAATATATATACACACACATGTATGTATGTATGTATGTGGTGGAACGGTAATATGGTGTAATACTTGGGCTTGGGAAAGAATAGCTAAGTCAGGGGCCCAAAGACTATGGGCTTTGGGGCCCTGACTTAGCTTTCTTAATTTGGGCTTTGGGCCCCCGACTTAGCTATTCTTTTCAAAGCCCAAGTATTACAATTCATCCGTTCTTGATCTCCAAGGCCAGATTACTTGTGACCCGTTGACTTTTCTTTCCTGGGAAATTTCCTGGCCAATTGGGCAATCACGGCATGTTAAGGTGCGCATGGTAACACTTCGATTTTGACCGACCTTTTGATGAAGCTACATCTTTAGGACATGCCGAGATCAATTTTGCGAGGAGCGACATATCAGACCTAGCTGATGTGTGGGTTCCTCTTCAAGGAAAGCTAGCTCAGGCATGCCAGTCTAAGCTGCACTTGAGGATCTTCTTAGACAATACAAGAGGTAGCAATGTGGCGACCGTTGGAGCAAAAAATAAATAATATTTTTATTTTTATTTTTAAAATGTAAATAGTACTTTTTAATAATAAAAATTATTTTAAAAGAAATTAAAAAAATTAAAAAATGAAGTAGAATTTTTTGGCGGCCGACAATAATTTTTCATAAAATATTTTGTGTTAATAATATTTTAGAAGTAGAAATTTTTCACTGTTACCAAACAAATTTCTCTTATCGGAAATCAATTTCTAGGGTAGAAGTAGAAAAAAAATCAATTTTTGATTAGAAGCAGAAGTGTTGTCCTGTGTGCCAAGCAACCCCGGCTTTGTCGTCGTCCAACCAATCTAAAGAAGTTGACTTTTCAATGGGAAATCTAGAGGAGTTGCTCAAGGCTTGAAGCGTTCATCAATACTTTTCTTCCCGCATGACCCAGTTACTTCTAAGACCAGAAGGCTGACCAGGACTTTTAAGACCAAAGTGCCTTAATTCATCAGAATCTCTCGAGCTTTTTAAACATGGCTTCCTCCAGCCGCTCCGGTGAAGAAACGTTCGTCTACAGCTGCAAAACATGCGGGTCACATATTGATCAGGTATGACAGTATCCGGTCAAAAAGATGTCATTCTTTTGTATCTTTCATCTCCGATTATCTTTGATGTAAATCGAGGACGAAACATGCATATGTTGTCAAACGAATTTTCCAAAGCACCAAAGCGATATGTCAATCATCAAACTCCACCACTCATCAAGCATGACAGTGCTAAAATCTGTTGGAAATTCAATATGCTCTGATAGCAATTGCTTTTTGCTAAAGCGTACTGAGTTAATTAAAGAAGACGGCTATTGCATCAGTACATCAAACAATCTAGGCAAAGTTAGTTGCAGGAAATATCGAATCCAACCAAATTAGACATGAATCGGCAGAAGAAGTTGATGGCTTCAACACTTGGATCAAGTTTATGGACAGGCAACTTCATTTGGATGATGGAGCTCCGGCCAAAGACGAATTGATTGGAGAGACAGTATTGCGGTCACTCCTTGTTGCTTTACTTCCACGGAAGTACCTGGCCGCCAAAAGGTCTCAAGGGTTCCGTCGCACTTGAGAAATGTCTGTTCAGTAGTCCATCTCATAGCTGAGGATAAGAACAATGGATAACCTCCAAGGGAATAAGACAAGGAGGAGAGTGAAGCTCATAGAAATGAAGAGAGCGGCAATCGATCAGGTCTTTTGCGATTTCATCAGCTTCAACTCATCATGCAGTACAGCTATGTCACTTATCAGAAGATTCATGCCAATTGTCGATTTATGTTTCGACAGGGAGTGGCCTCCTTCTGCAATGCTATAAAATCTCTAGGAGAGCTTTGGAAGATGAATCATGAATGGATGGAGAACATCAATCCTGATGAATTTGGAGGCATGGATAGCATCAATTTGGAAAAACTAGGTATGCTGCCACTCCCAATGCAATTCACTTTCCATTGGAAAGACATTCTTGCCGTGAGTTTTCAATTATCGATTACAGTTGATAATTCAGTTTGTGTGAGGAATCAGTTTCTTAGGAATCAGTTTCTTAACAGCTTTCATGTTTCCCTTTTTTCTCCTGCAGTTGATGAAGTGGTGGAAACTCTACATGACCTCATAAAAGTAGCAGCAGAAAATTGTGAACTGATGTATCAACATGACCATAAGAAAGATCACAGCCAACAAAGCACCGCATCTTATGATGTCCTCAGGGAGTCTCAGGCAAACCAAAACTCCTTTAATCCCATTCCAACTACTTCCATTTGGGAACCGAAGAAGACCAGAAGGCTTCCGACTGATGTCTCATTCATCCCTTGTCTTTTTAGGAGTCTCAGACGTAATGCTGTGAAAAAACCGGAACCCATTCAGGAAATATTAGCAGAAGCAAGCAAATCCGGTGCAACACCAGCAGCTTTGGCACAAAAATCTTACTGGAATGCAAAAGCACCACCCCCACCTCCACCTCAACCTCCACCTCCACCTCCATCGTCTCCCAATTTAATACCAAATCTTGCAGCTCAGCCGGCCCCACAACCAGTGCTATCCAAGATCTCAGGAACGGTGTTGCCAAAAAAACCACCACCACCACCACCTCCTCCTCCTCCTCAGGCAGCACCACCTCCACAGCCACCAAAATCCAAGATCTCCGGAACTGTGTTGACAAAGAAACCACCACCACCACCTCCACCTCCTCACCGGCCAACAACTCCCCGAGAACCAGCACCAACCAAGATCTCTGGAGCTGTGTCGACAATAAAACCACCGCCACCGCCGCCTCCTCTTCCAGGTGCAAAAGAAGCTGCCCCATCTCCACCTAAACATGAACCTCCTGTATCACAAAATGCAGCAGCTCAAGGAATGGTGGATTCAGAACCAGTAGTTGACATGATTGCAGTTGTGAGGATAAAAGCACCACCTCCTGCCGCACCACCTTTACCATCACCTAAATTACCACCAGCTGAAGTGGCTGCAGGAGAACTGCCCCCATTGCCAACAGCACCAAAGATACCAAGAACTGCACAAATTACACCATCACCACCACTTCCACCTGCGCTGCCTCCACTTCCTGCACCATCCAAAGGGTCAATTCCATCACCTCCACCACCGGTCATTAAAGGAGCTCCTCCACCGCCTCCTCCTTCGTTTAGTGCAACCAAATCCTTGAACCCCAAAAAAGCAACGACAAGGTTGAGGAGATCAACCCAAATTGCAAGCCTTTATCGGTTCTTAAAAGGACAAATAGAAGGGTCGAACTTAGAGATTAAACTCAACAGTGGAAGAAATCGTCAAGTTGGGGGCTCTGCCGATGGAAAACAAGGAATGGCTGATACAATAGTAGAGATGAAAAAGAGGTAGGCTTCAAGTACTTCCAACAGGCAGTGGTCTTTCTAAATGATATAAGGTAAACATATAAAGTAAATGGTTTTCTCTATTTAACCATTGTTCTTGTTTCCCAGATCATCATACTTCCAAAAAATAGAGAAAGATGTGCAAATGCATGGGAAAACGATCAAGGATTTGACAGCTAAAATATATTCTTTTCAAACCAAGGACATGATTGAGCTCATCAAGTTCCGCAACTTCATTGAATCTCATCTTCAAAATTTAACAGATGAAACACAGGTGAACATGGGCTTACACAATTTTTAGCCCCTATCATGCATTTTATGGAATCCATTATATCAGGATCACAACATAATTTTCTAACATGCAGGTTTTAGCAAGGTTTGAAGACTTCCCCACAAAGAAGCTGGAAGCTTTAAGAGCGGCGGCAGCTCTACGCTTAAAGTTAGAGGCCATTGTTGTAGACTTGCAGAACTGGAAGACTGCACCTCCTCTTGGCAAGCTCCTCGACCAGATTGAGAACTACTTTAACAAGGTAATTTCAAATTGCTTCTGTAGTTTCTCAGTAAACAAAACCCTCAGATCAGTTATATTCTAGATACCTCTATCTTAAACTAACGTAAGGAACAAATATACAGATGAAACGAGAAATTGACACACTCGAACGAATAAAGGACGAAGAGTCCAAGATGTTTCGGAGAAATAATATCGAATTCGACTTCAGTATACTGGTAAGAATCAAGGAATTGATGGTTGACATATCTTCAAGATGCATGGAATTAGCACTTAAGGTACTTGAGATATTTTGAACAGCTAGCTATCTTTGCAATATACAGATTACTCGGGGAAGAGAACATTAGACCTCAACTGCGTCCTTTCTTTTTTGTATCTGATACAGGAAAGCAGAGAAGCAAAAGAAATTGAGAACAAAGTGACTGTAACAAAATCACAAACACAGAGAACTGATTGCACTAAAATGCTTTGGAGGGCTTTTCAGTTCGCATTCAGAGTGTACTCATTTGCCGGTGGCCATGATGACCATGCGGAGAATCTAAGCAAAGAATTAGCTCATGAGATTGAGGCCAGTTCATAGCACCATTTATCATTCGTGTAGAGTTGAATATTGGTCACAAGCAATGCACCATATCGAAGCATCTCCAGATAATTCTGTTTATATGGTATATCGTGGGAGAAGCAATTCCATGGACTCTTGTAAATGCACTTCATTTTGCAGTTAGCACATCACACATAATTGCAGTCACAGCATATCAAAAGCTCATGCTTCATTCTTAGAGTTAATCTTGTATGCTATCCAAAAAAAACCGTAGCTATATTTCATCAAATCAAAATCGAGCGTAAGCAAAGATAACAGGGGAACATAATCTATCTTCACTCTCTGGTACAGTAGCTGAACAAGCGATACACGTTCATTGTTATTGCTATCACCTTGCGACCTTCGATCCAGCTAATAGAATGATCCACCGAATAGCACATTCTGGTTCAAGCTCAAGGAATCACGTTGCATCAGGTCATTTTGCAGATCCAAAGATAGAGAGCTTCTCTTTTACCCCATTTAGTTCATCTCTTAATTCCTCTACGCGAATGTGGCAATCCACAATGAATCTGTTTGTAGATTCTTTAAAATCCTTCATTTCACTGGTCCGAGCTCGGTAGAAACCCTCTTTCTCCTTCTCCACCTCCTCGAGCTCCTCAACGTCGCACTTCAATGCCCTAAAATCAAACATAAACGACCTCGTATTAAGAGGAAGCCATAACATGCAACTAATCTTATGATAACAAGCTATGTTTCACCTCAATTGCTGCACATTGTTGTTATACTTGGCATCGAGAGCGGCAATCTCAGATTCGAGAGCCGAGATCTTCAAGCTCTGCAAAGCCAGGCTCCGCTCGAGCCTCAAGCACCTCTCCTCCATTGACCTCATGCCCGCACGCTTCGACTCCAGGACCAGCGATTTGGCGGCTTGCAGTTCTCTCTCCGCCTGCAAATTTCAGCATCTCACATCCACGATCGATCCACCACCGACGCGGACCGAACCGACCGCGTCGCGAAGAAAAAGGTCGGAGAGATCGCGATTGAGGACCTGGAGGAGAGAGAGGCGCTCGTTCCTGGTCCGGTCCAGTTGTTCCAGCCTCTCGCCGAAAGCGGCAGAAAGCGACATTTCCTACGGAATCGAAAGCTACCTTCTCAGGCGGCGATTTCGCGATACACAAGACAGAAAAACCTCGCCCAACCGATGATTCCTGCCAAATCGAAATCGGCGAATCGTCGCATTCTCGCCGTCGACTACAGTAGGTGAATCAACGATTTTGACGAAGCTCGGTGCTCAAATCGAAGCAGAACCGAGCAGATTCTAGGGTTTCGGTTTCGCGCTTGAGATCACCAAGCGACGATTTCTTACCGTTTGAGCACCGAAATTCGACGAAGTTGGAGATTGATTGAGCAGCTTCGACTCTTTCCTTCTGCTTGTGGAGCTCAAGAGAGAGAGTGGCGGGAAAAATTTCAGACGAATGGCGGCGTCCGGTTTATAGAGTAGGATATTTTTTTTTTTTGGGGGAGAGGGGTTGTCGAAATAGAGTAGGATTCTTACTAAGCGAAAAAAAAATAATTTATTTATTTTTAGAAGATTAACATGTAAAACAATTTAATTACAAAAATTAATTCCTAACACACGCAACTCATTCAACCATTAATGCGCATTATACTTCCGAGGAACCTAATTAATACTCCAAATCAAAAGTCGATGTTCCCGAATCGAAGTGCTTACGTAGCAAAGTCACATCCGCCACGTCAGCACTTCCCCGATAAGTCGATTGGGCTATGATCAGAGGGCACCGGCTGCTATACACACATGGCATCGATGCTAATAAAAACAAATTTCACGAGGTAACACTCATTCCTTTTGACATATATTTGGCAAGCTTGAGTTGGGGTTAATTCTGCCACCGACCGACCGACCATAGAAGTCAGCACGTGAATCTTTTATTTGTGCATCGATCATGACTTTGGATCTGTTTGTTTTTTGAAAAAAAATGAATAATTTGAAAAATATTTTTCATAAAAGTAAGTTGTTATATCACTCTGAATAATTAGCCAACAAAGAATGCTCTCGTCACCGAAAACAATTTATGCTTAAATATTTTCGTGGGCGATGAAAATATTTATTATTTGTTCATTTTTGTAAGCAATATAATGATCATTTTTAGGAAAACATTCTTCAAAACATGGGTTTTCTGCGAAACAAACACGGCGAAAAGTGAGTAATTTGGATGACATTTTCCTAAAATTGATCGATTATATCACTTGAAATAATTAATTAATAGGGAAAATATTTTTATTACTGACTATAATTTATTCCTAAATATTTTCATAGACAATGAAATTTTTTTTTCTCATTCATTTTCGTAAGAGATATAAGTGATTATTTTTACAAAATAAATTTTCAAATCACTCATTTTTCTCGTAATAAAAAAAAAATACCTCCTTTTTTAAGGCGCTTTCAACTCAAGCTCTTTTGGTATACTTTTTTTTCTTAAAAGAAACTCCTTATTTGAAAACTTGCTTTCTATTAGAATACCCCAGCTCTCTCACAAAAATATTAAGTCCTTAAAAATAGATAGATAATAGTTTCATCGTTTACGAAAATATTCAAACATAATTTATTGTGGGTAATTGAAATATTTTTTATTGGTTAATTATTTTAAGCGATAAAAAATATTTTCTTAAAAAAATATTTTTCAAATCATTCGTCTTTTTTGAAAACGAACAGAACTTAAGATTATTAATAGGAATTCATTTCCTAATTGAAAGAGTAAAAGCTTGCCTGGTCCTCTTTCGAATCCCGCCAAACCTCAAACTTTGTCTTCAAATGATTGTCCGGAGAACAAAAACCAAGCGTGCATGTGCGACCCAAAACGGTGGACGGACCCAACGCCCGTGCGTGACGCGCGAGCACTTATTACCAGAGGTGGCATATGGACATTCCCCATGTGCTCCTTCCATCGAGGTCTCCAAAATTAGACATGCATGTTTCGGACAGAGCTAATGAAGCTTCCTATAGATATCCCCCATGTGCTCCTTCCATCAAGAACTAGCTTGTACTTTTTTTCCTTTTTTTGTTTGAATCAAGTTGTTCGAACCTGGATGACAGAAGCCGGCGAGAATTTGACGTGGAAAGCTCGATCGCGGTGTTCGCATGAAGAACTCTCGCTCTTGTATACATTAGGAGTGATCGATTTGCGATCCGGTCTTTGATTCCGGGGTCTTTGACCTTTGGGTAATAGTCGACGGCGGCGAAAAGTTTTCCCTAGCTTTTTTACTCGGTCAAATTTGGAGTTAAAATAAAATTTAATCAGAAATGTTATGCAAATTCTAGGATTAAAGATTTGATTGCAGAGAAAATGCCTGGATTCAAGAATCAAAGTACGGAATTTTCCACAATTAGAAATGGGCTTTTTGGCAGAGGAGAATTGGGACATCAGACATGTCTTGCTTGGCTCTTTTCTTGTGAGTTGTGACATGGAATCTGCTGTAAGGACCAGCAAAAATCAATTTTTGTTTTACTAGAAAAGGCGATTTCATTCGATTAACTTTACGAAAGAGAGAAAACGTATGAGTTTCTGAACATAAGAGATTCTATAAATCAATTGAATCGTTGCCTTACTTGACAAGAAACAAATATCTAAATAAATCAAAAATTAAAAAGATATCGGATTTTTTCTACACACCCAAAAATAAATTAAACGAGTTCAGAGTCAAATGTAAGTTTGCTTAGCCTCATCCCCAAAAGGGTATTTGTTTATACATGAGAGGGAGCACAAGTCAATGCCATTGACCGAGATCCAGCCGATTTTTTTGCCGAACTTCTTATCGACGAATCGGTCTATTGCGGGAAAAATAACGTAAATGTCCGAGAAATCGAGAGTTATTTAGTACTAATTTTGACGATTTTAGTGGTTACTCCAAAGGGAAAAGTTCACACGAAGGTCATATTGTGAAAACAAACACAAATTGAGGACCAAAATGCAAAAGGCTGAATGAGCAGGGGAAGATCCATTCAAGGCCACGAGGGAAAGAAGGTAGGTGCTCCTATTGATTGATGGATGAGATATCACTTTCCCCCACTTGAACTTCAAGATATATCTGACCAAAGAGAGAGAAAAAAAATTCATGATATTGACATTTTTTTGACATAGATCAATAATTCCCCCGTATAAAGAGCTAATGCAAACGTCAATTTCAATCCCATCCCCGAACTTTTATAAAATTCCTCATTTGCCCCCACAAATATTCTATTTTCCCCCCCAAAATCAATGAATCACCAAACTGCCATCAAATGGTGTAATCTCTCCCCTGTGCCTTTCGCGTTTTCCATTGCTAGACAAGGACAGAAGAATTTGATCAGAAGAAACAAACCGATCAACATCTCTCTCAACAGAACAAGATTCTAAAGCATGTTTGGTAACAATTATGTACCCGAAAACAATTTCCGAGTGAAAGCGATTTATTTATTTTTTTAATTCTGTTATCGAGAACAAAGAAGCAGATTTTTTGTACTTTCTGTTTTTATTCCAAATTTGTTTCCTTATCATTGATATGTTCTCGGGAATGGAAAAATTAACTAACATTACAAAATAGATTACTGTTCTTTCTCTATTCTGAAAACAAAAGAACATGAACAAACAGGCCCTAATCCCAACGTAAATTTCAATCCCACCCCTCAACATATATAAAATTCCTCATTTGCCCCAAAACAAAACTCTTGTCATTGCCCCAAATCAATGATTCACCAAATTGCCATCAAATGGTGTAATCTCTCCTCTCTGCTTTGCATTTTGCACTGCTAGGCCAGGACAAAAGTAGAGATCAGAAGAAACAAACCCATCAACACCTCCTCTCAACAGAACAGGATTCTCATTCAATTTATTGACAGGAAGAAAGATTGAAACGCTATCTTGACTGTGGAATGGACTGAGTTTGCCCCCATAGCCACAAACAAGCTCTACATGTATAATTGGCAATTTCTAGTCCTTATTCTTGTATTATCTACAGATTGGACACTGATTTATTGCAGAAGATGCAGCAATCTAGCATCAGGTGATCAACTATGCTTCCTCTCTCCACCCTGAGCTTCCTGCTCTGCTTATTCCACAAGTGAACCGCGTAGCTCTGCCTCCCTATGTGCCTCAGCTTGTTGTGCAGCCACTTGGAGTGCAGCTGACCTCGAGGCCCCCTGAAGAGGCTCCGGACCCGGCTCCAGTCTACCGGGTAGAACGCCGGCGGCGGCAGCACGGCGAAGTTGTACCCGGGCCGCCCGCTCACCCTCGAGATGACCCTCGACACCAGGTATGGCCCGTTGTGGCCCCACTTGTTGCCGTCGAACGTGAGCGCGAATTCCTCGATGAACTTGAAGAGCAGCGGGTGGCTCTTGTCGAACACCAGCACCGCATTGTTCAGCCTGCTCCAGTTTCCGGTCTCGAGGTCAAGCGTTTGGGCCCCAATCACATTCCTCAGTTGGGACAGGCTCTTCAGAACTATGACATCGGTGTCTATGTATACCCCACCAAATTTATACAGCAAGACAAGCCTGAGCAGATTAGAGAGGTTTTGACCCAGAGCAACCTCACCAGGATCCAAATTCCCTCTTCTCAACCTCTGAAACCACAATTGAGCAGGAGTGTCCTTGAGCAGGTACCCGAAATTGGGTGAAATTGCGATCACTTTGTGACCCTTATCCCGAAATGGCCTCAAAATCCCGCTCCCCTTGTTCGAATCCAATGAGCTCGAGACGATCACCAAACAACCATCTGGGTGGGAATTGAACAGGCTCTCGACTGTGAACAACTCTCTCTCACCAAATGACTCCAGCGGGCTAATCCAAGTCATGAAGAACCGCACCTTGCAAGTCCCAAAGAAGTTATTCACTTTCGCCGCGAACCCTCTTGACTGAGCGCCAAAGCGCAGCGTTCTAGGCCCATGCTTGGGTCTGCGACGCCATTTCTCTGGCCTCGACGCCAGAGAACTGTTGATGGGTCTGACTAAAATCTCATCTTTCTGCAGAAGGGCCAAATGGGTCTTCGAGACCAGAGGCGGGTTCTCTTCCCGAATGGCGTACATGACATTGCTGGAAGTCATCTTGGAAGCCGAAGCCGAAGGTGAAGAAGGAGGCAGTCTCTGAAGCGGGTCGCTGGGGACTCGAACGGAGAATATGGACGCGGCATTGTAACCCAAGAGGAGCAACAGAAGCAGAGCAAAGAAGGAAGTGGGCAAGAGGTGGAGGAAGTCGAGAACAGATCTTCGGACGCTCCGCGCAGTGCGAATTGTGCTCCTCGCGAGGTCGCACATGGTTGGTGCGCTCTGCTACGGGCATAATAATGGAGGTCTAGGTGGAGGTTCCATTGCCGGTCTCAGCGAGGCAAATGGGGACGAGACAGAGCATTACTGGCAGAGAGAGAGAGTGTTTGGAAAGCGATATTAATGGCGGAGGCGGCAAAGAAAATTGAATTGGAAAAGGTGTTTGATCTTTCGGTCTTTCGGGAAGCGAAACATAAAAAGGACGTGCTTGCTCTCCTGCAGAGCTAGAGAGAGAAATAAGAGAGAGAAACAAGAAGAAGAAGATGATGATGATGAAATGTGAATATGAGATTGGGCTGTAGTTGGCTCACAGTACTTTAATGGGGGGGCAACTGAAATTGTCATGGGGACCAATAGCTAGGCACTTTCATTTCTTAAATTTTTATTTATGCACTTTTAATTTTGATAATGTCTAGAATTTGGCCAAATTAGGAAGAGAAAAAGAGACAAAAAAAAAAGAGAGAAAGAATTAACAAAAAAAAAATAAAAAGATATCATGGAAGATATGACAAATGTTTCTTTTACAAGGGATGATGAGGTCAATCGATTGTAAAGAAAATTGCTTGCAAGAGTCAAATAATGGTTTCCAAAGGTTGCAAACGCAAAGTTTGATGAGGATTGCTAGAAAGGGTCTTGACAAAAGGCCAATGAGTAGAGGGAATCAAATTGTAAATGGATATACTTTAGATTAACATATCGGAGGCCGGAGGCTCTTATATAATTGCTATTTGCAGAATTACGATAGGAGAAAAGAAAGAAAATGCAAAAGAAGATTGGTCCAGAGATGTGCCTTAGGTGTAACTCCCCGAAAGAAGTTGCATCGTTTCCTCGAGTTTGATTTTCTCGGCGAATTGGCTTTTGATCTCGCAAAATTGAGATTTTATCCGCGACGTATGTTCGTATTCCTCTCTTCCATTCGAATTTGGATCGGAATGCTTGTGTGCGACAAAATTGAATCACGATACAGTTATATAATTAGGAGGGGCCGGTCCAAAAGTGACATATAGAACCACTTTTGATCTCAAGGTCTCGTATACAAGCATCTTGACTGATATCCAAAGAGCAAAGGCTGGTTAAGATCGTGATTAGCGAAATCTCGATTTTTTCTAAATTTTTTATAGGGTTCTAATTTCTTAACGAGGCAAATTATTGTGCATGCTTAATGACTAAGTCACGAGTAAACTCTTCGATCCCATTGAATTGAGTTTGATTTGATATGGAAAGGAAAGTCATACCCCATGAAGATATATATATATATATCTTATTATCTCTTTTTAATCATTTTTATATTTTATTGATGAGAATGGATATGGTCAAATGAGTAACTTCCGGAGGAGAAAGTTAGGTATGCTGCTATATTTAAATATTTATTACAAGAAACACTTTTGAGTTGATTGCAAATAAATTGCGAATAAAAGAGAATTTTGTTTAGGAATAATTTGAGGAAACAGGCGTGGTTGCACGTTAGGACACCAATTAAGGAGAGGGGAAGTTAAAACAGATCATTTATGTTTTGAGGAAAAAAGAAAGATGAAATTAATTCAATATAAATAATTTTTTTTATGAGGGTTAAATCTACTATTGGACTAAAATCTTTGAAATACAGGCTCTGTGAATTTTTTTTTTTAAACCCTAGCAGCCTATATGAACATGATTTCGGTACTCGGGTTTCGTCGCTTGATGCTCCGATCGTTGAAGGTCAACAGCGGCGGCCGGTTGGGAAGAGAACCGACGCAAACTTATGAATGGGATTTTATCGGCCCAAGCACTTATTAGTCGAGGAGAAAAATATTACTACCTAAATCGACATTAGTAGTTTGGTCAACGATAAAAAGAGAGAAAATTTCCAATGTTTAGTCAAATTGATCAAGGAAAATAAGAACACCCACTATTTCTAATTTTCCTACCTCATAATTCATGGGCATTGTTTCAAAAGGAGAAGGGGAAAATCCACAATTCTTCAATTGGATGGAAGTGGAAGGAAGTGGATTGGCACTGCACAATCTTCGACCTGATAATTCCAACAATTCAAACATGATTAAAGAATAGTTTTATGTATTGATTAATTGCTTTAGTCTAGAGAAGTTTCTCCACCCTCGTTTCCTTTATTTCCGTCTAATTCTCTTTCCTAATGAATCGTAGTTTCAGATAACCTGGAAAAGATTTTTGAGAAAATAACCTGCGATACTTGATTACATAGCGAGTAAAATTTGTTAAATTGATGTGATCGACCGTCCGATTTGACTAACCAAAAATACTGATAAGTCATTTTCCGAAGAGAGAGGCGCCGATGAATAGTCTGCAACAATATTAACCCGCCTAGCTCAATTCCTAAACAACAAATCCTCCTCAACAAGCAGAGAGCCTAGCTAATCAACCGCAAAAGTTCATTCAATAATCATATGTCAAAACTCTTAACACACTATTTAATCAGCCGCAAAACAATCAATCAACTGTTCATGCTGATCGAAATCCTATTTTCAAAACAATCGAATCATGGCAACAATTGAAGGGCAACGAGTAATGACAGACGCACACAATCGCCCAAGAAGCATCACCCTTTTACCTCCTGCTCTCACTGTGTCCAAGAAGAAAGCACTTGGTGCCCTTGTGGGTTACATCAAGACTCGCTAACAGAGAATCCAGCTTGCATACCAGAAAGAAATGATAACGATACCCAAAGTATAAATCTGCTCATTTAAGCTAATGAAACATGTCCCAAGACAAAACCTAGCCTGGGTTCAATGGATGGTACTTAATACACAAGCAGCAAAAACAAGTACATTGCATGGATGCCAATATAAAGGCAAAATAAGACCGGCGGAGGAGGCAAATCCCAAGCGAACCCACCAATAAAGATCACGAGCATGGATCACTGGTTTGACAGGATGGAGGACTAGGAATGTGCCGCCTTCATAAAAGCCATTTGGTCGAAGCATTACTCAGAGGAGCCCTCTCCGTCTCTTATAGTCACTAACTGTCAATGTCAACACATGCCGCCTACCATCATTCTCAGGCACACGGCATCCAACTGTTGCTTCAATCCTCTGTTTTCTAGCCATGAAACCAGCTAATGCTCCTTGGGCCCCACCAAACTTCCGAAGTACATTCAACGAGATCGGAAGTTCGAAGTTGTGCAACATATTTGATTCAGTGCCCTGATCTACTGGTGCGCTCGTATCAACCAATTTCCCAGCATCAGCTGCAGCCTCAAGGGCCTCAGCTGTTGCCTCCACACCGGCTTCTGACACAACCGGGCCCGACCCATTGCTCTCAGCAACCACGGCCGCAACATTACCAATGTCATTGGCACCTCCAGCCTCATTTCCTCCATTCGCCCTAGAGACATAGTAATTCCTTGACCTGGTCCATCTTCTTGAAAAGGGATCATACCCAGCCTCTCCAGCTTTTAGGGACTGATTCACAGGCTTCAATTCTGAGGCATTCTTGAAATTCTCAGCCCTGTTCTTTCTGTTCATCTCAGCAAGCTTAATAGCCTTTTCATCGGTCTTCTGAGCTTGTCGAGTGGCCTCCAATTGCTGAAGTTTCTCTTTGATCCGTTTGACTTCTGCCTCATCTTCGTTGTACTGTGCAATTTCCAATTCTCTCCTCAGCCTATCCTTCTCAGCTGCAATATTCATTGGCCTTGATGAGGCCGATTTTTTCTCCTGCAACATCTGCTTCACTGTAGCAGCTGAGTAAACAAATGTGTTAGTTTTCTTGATGGCCTCCTTCTTTTCCAACACATCCTGTTTGCTAGGCATCCGTCCACCGCTCCTCTCCACCTCTCTAACCCACTGATTAAACTCCTCCTCAAGTGGTGGGGAATCTGAAACCATTGCCATCTGCCACCTAGCTGCGGAGCTTTCATTCCCCCACACAACATTTAAGTACTTGTGCGTCATTTTGTTTTCTAGCTTATACTGTCGATCTGAATCTGAGGCATCAACATTCCGGACAATGCAGAGTCGATAGATTGGTTGTCTGCTTTTTGACATTCCTATTCCGACCCTTACGAAGCAACCAACAATTAATTCCTCGAAAAAGGGCTCCATAAACCACTTTGCCAGTTTTGACCTCCGAACTGTAATTTCTTTAACATCCTCAAATTTCAGTGTCTCTGAACCAGGCAGTGCCCTGTCATCATCGCTGTCAACCAGTCCATCACCAGTTGATGCCTCATCTTCACTGTCAGACCGACTTTCGCTCTCACTCCGGCTCGAACTACTCAGACTTGAAGCAGGGAAGGCTTTTCTCTTGACTGATGATAAATCTCGGTTAGCAGAACTTCCTCTAGATCCATCTCTCAGTTTACGGTGAGCCTCCGGGTCTTGCTGCTTTAACCTTTTTGCTCTCAGTTCGTTTAAAGCTTCATCCTTGGCAGCTGCTCTGTCAGCAGATCTAGATGATGAGCGTCCACGTGACGCAAGAGGTGGTGTCTCCTTTCGCGACTGAGAGGTCTTCCTATCCTTCCTCAAATTTTTCGCCATGCTTTTATTCGTCATCTTTTCTGCTCGTTCAGCCAAAATCATCTCTCTTTCAAGTTCAGACAATTTTGCAAGCTGTTGACGATCATCTTCATTCTTGTATAAGTCGCTGCCAACATCAGACTCATCACTACTGTCGCCCCTGCGATCCGACCCCCCATAATCATCATCGCCTTCTTCTAAACTTCCTTGATCATCGTCCCTTTCATATCTTTTCTTCAAAGGGACCTGAGACCCAGACGGCTTCCTGCTTGAATAACCCCGATTATCATCGGACTCATCGTCCCTGGAGTCGCTTCCGTGATCAGAATATGAGCCCTCGCGCCTCCTCCTTGATGGCGGCAATGATTGCTTATTCTTTCCTCTCCCATTGGTTCTCCCAGCTGCCTCGAGCAGCAAATTTTCCAAGTCCGCCATGATCTCTCAGCTGTAGAAAACTTACATAATTAAAATAATAATTCGAAACTCAGTTGACTGACTAATACTTCATTCAAGAGAAAATTCCATATTGCTTGATTACACTTTCCCTATATCATATCGTTGGAACGACACGATATATGATGGGAAACAACCAATTAAATGGTTCCATTCTTAACGAGTGTAAGTGTGGCGTTCTCTAACTGCCGATCTTGTGAAAGCAAAAAACCAATCCGAAATCTATATCATTAATACACCTTACTCCTTAGCCAGTAGAATCAGCGCCACGCCTCGGGAAAAGCAAACACGATGCTCCAACAAGTGCTTTCGTTTTCAATTTCGTTTTTGGTCACAAAAAGTCGCCAATTCTCTTCACTCTCACATTACTGTAAAAACAATAAAGGGGAGCTTGGGGCCTTCTCACTCTACCGACATCTACTCTCTTAGTGTGCTATAAACAACACAGGAACGAAGAAACGTCGACCAACGATCTCTTTCTCACGCAATCAAGAAACGCACAACCCCAATCACAGACGAATGACCTCGGAACTTCCCCAAAGGAGGAATCTTTATCACTACCAACGATCGAAAACGGGAAATTCAACCGCAAGAAGTTCCATAGGACGCCCCGATCGCGCATTCGCGACGTATCTGAACCAAATCAAAACATGGGTATCTCGCGAAACTTGTGGTGAAACCCAAACATCAAAGAACAAGGCAACAAGACGCGTAATTTGAATGAAACGACCCGAGATCGGCGAGACAGAGAGAGAGGGAGAGGGAGAGGGAGGGACGCGTACCAGAGAAACCCTAATCGTAAGCAGCTCTCGAGAGAGTGATGATTTCTTCCTGGCTTGACGATTCTCTCTTGCTCGTCTTGTGCTTGAACTTTATGATGATATCTTCCGACATTTAACATGCGAAGCCGAAGGAATTCTTCCTAGAAAAAGCCTTTTCGTAGGAAATAGGCGAGACAACAATAATGAAGGTATCTAGACGAATAAAACATAATGCTGATTTCAGTTCAACGGAATCGATCCCTTCCGCGCAAATTTGAAGGAGGGTGCACCGGATCCAATTCGACCTGAAAACTGGATCGAACCGGCATGGACTAATCATTCAAGCCCGATTTAGGGAGAATCGATTCGGCTTTCGGTTTCGTAATCCTAAAATCGATCTAAAGACCTATTTAGTTCCTGATTTTAAGGCTAGAGCCGCCAATTTTACTCCAGAACAGATTTTGAAGCCTCTTCTCAAAAAGAAAAAAAAAATATTTTGCACCCGTAAAAAATCGAACCGTAATTTTTAACACGAACAAATAATATCGCAAAAAAAAAATAATTTAGAAAATATTTTCTTAAACATGATTGATTGTATCATTTATAAAAATAAAAGGACGAAAAATATTTTTTATCGCCTATTAACATGTTTAGACATAAATTGTTGTCAAGAATGAAAACATTAATCAACCAATTATTTCACGTGGTACAAAATCATTCTTTTTCGCGAAACAAACAGACTAACCAATGTATAAATTTACGACGAAAAAACTACTACTTTTATATCTATTGTAAAAATTTGCGTTTTTACGCCAGTGAAATATAAAATGAGCTGATTCGATTCTCGGCTCCAATTTCTTGGAAACTGAGAATCACAAAAAACCTATTGCTCCTTTCATAAACACTGTCAAAAAGTTATTTATTTTAATCTCATCTCTTGTTTAATTTTTATCAGGAAGATACCCTTTATTTGAAGTGTTGACTAACGTCATATTTCTCACAAATTTTGGTACCTCCGCATCAAAATCTCACTTTACCATGGCGTGATTTGTAATATTTCGGATTTTCGTCGCGAAATGAAAATTAAATCATGAAAGCCGCAAAATTTAGAAAGAAAAAAAAATTAGAACAGTTAAAACTAAAGATCACTCCATACAATTTCATATATCAATATGCTCTTATGATTTTGGCCTGACTCCATCACGAGAGACTAACTGGAAAAGCAATCTATCTGCATTAGCACTAAGCACGAGAGGGATGTGATTATGAAGGATAAAAATAAAAGATTTAAGACGATATTTACTTTTTAAAATACATTAATTACTTATTAAGGTCAACTAACAGTTTTGTAATTTCAAAATCAAATAAAATACACTACCCTCTTCACCCCTCATATGGAGAGGTTCAATTTCTTAGATAGCATTTAAGATAATTGAACTTGCTTGCAAGCTTCAGGGGAAAAAGTTAGGCTTCGATTATTTCACAAAAAAAATTAAAATAATTTTTAAAAATATTTTCCATAAATGTAATTTTATTACTATTTAAAATAATTAATCAATAAAAAATATTATCATTAACAATAACATATGCCTGACATTTTCGTTGTCGTGGATAATAAAAATATTTTTTATTTTTTTATTTATATAAGTGGTGCAAGCAATCATTTTTAAAAATATATATTTCAAATTTTTTTTATGTCAGAAAACTTAGTCCAAGTGACTTAATTGTTTCTTAAATTTAATTAATAATTGAAAAAATACTGCATAGATCTTCATAAGGCTCTCAACTATTCTTCTTTTGTTTCTTTTTTTTTGCATAACAAGAGTACAAACTACTTTAAGGGGGGAAACTAAAACAAAGAATAGGAGATTTACAAATTACAGCAGCAATGCACAAAATGAAGATTCTCCTAAGCTCACCAAGAAGGTGAAAACAAACAAAAGAAAGATACACTGTCGAAAGCCAAAAGTACATAACAAAGAGGAAAAGGGTAATAGGAGGAGGATCAAAAGGGCTTCAGAAGAGACCATCAAGAGAGGAAGAAAAAATAAGGCCTATAAAAGACTATTAACAGAGGCTTGTAGTCAACTCCATATAATGTTGTATCTGTCACACTTGACCGTGCGATGCTCAAACAACTATCCTGAAAGAAAGATGCTGTACAGGAATTTGAATCTCTACCATTTGAGTTCTCAAAGAACTCTACACGACTCGATCACTTCGCTTACGGTTTTATGTGTCTCCGGCGTCATCATATCCAGAGTCAAGTGAAATGCCTGAATGAGAGGGAACAAACACAAAATAAATCCCACAGACCAACGCCACAAATTTTCAGTCCCAAAACTTCATGAGCAAAGCTTAAATAAATCAAACTTCCATGACAACAATAATCGGGTTTCCAGGGGTATAAATGCTCTTGTTGGACAAATTCACGTTGGGGTATAAACGCTAATTGTAGGACAAATTCACATTGGGTGGTATCCATCCAGATCACAGACAAGAACAGAAAAATTGCAGTAACCATAAACCTTGACTGCAGAGATCATTAACCCAGTAGGTGACCACAGAAACAAAGCAACATAACGTATGGCACTGAACTAACCCTACAGTTGGCTCCCAGAAAAGGAAAGCTAACCCTATTTCATTTAGGATAAGAAACTCATATTGCACTATTTCTCAGGAAAAAGCAAGAGATGAGATGGAATGAGGCTAACGAGAACTTGTTATGACTGCAGATTTAAAATCCTACAAGAGATGCATACCACAAATCTCTCCAACACAGGGACCAGAATCGCCAGATTATGTTGCGGGAGACATGCAGCAATTTCGTCACGGATGCTTTTGCTGAATGTGACAGTAAAATCATTATGTTCTAAAATAGAAGAGAGTATCAAGGAAAATCATACAAATGAAAAGCTAGCATGGTGGAAAACCTTTCTGTGGAGAGGAATGCCAGAAGCAAGGCAGAATAAGCTTCGACAATCATCTTCTCAGCTTCTTTCTCTCCTTGTAACAAAGCCTCGTCATCCTGTGAAGTTTTTAAAAAAATGAAGATTTTGTGAGATGTCGTGTATTCTATAGTGCATTGAAGGGAACAGATAACTTGAGCAACAAGTCAATTTGGTGATTCCTCAAGAACCAATAACTTGGCAAGGTTATAATAACAGGCAAGTCCTTGCAAGGCAAATAATAAAGAACTATATAGAACCTCAAACAAGAAAAAAAGGGTATTCCATAGTATAACAGCACAACATTCATGTGCCATCATTTATAATTGCTAAAAGCAGCACATACCAATTCCATAACCTGTTCTTCACCAGCTGGTTCACTTCCACCTCTGTTGGCTAAAAAGATGGAGCACAGCAATGGAATTACATCCCTCCTGCTACCACTTTCAAGACCCTCTAAGTTGGGAACAGTAACACTAGTTGTTGCAAGCTGGGATCTGCATTAGAAGATTAGTAAGTGATAGGACTAGTGATGGAAACCTTATATGCTGCACCGATGAATATTGACTCTAACTACCAAAGTTATAGGCTTCTAGAAGGAAGCCCCTACTATACGATTAACCAAACATAGCAAGTTATTAATTCATTGTACAGGTTGGACTATACTGAATTAAGTTAGAGGCCTGACAAATGCTTCTTTCTGAATGCTGTATATCAATCATCTCATACTAAGATCTACTGCAGGAATCAAAATCTAAGAAAAAGCGAAATATGTCCATGCATTTTTAACAAAACTAACTTATTTGAATTCTTCTCTGAAATCAGGACTTCATGCAGTGCTGCACTTGCCCAGCAGATGTTTCAAACAGAACAATTTGTGCATGAGGAGAAGATAGTATGATGACCTGTTACTTCCATCTTTCTCAACCAAGTTCACAAGCAAGCCCAAAATAGCAACAAGAAAGTCCAATTCTTGGTCTGTGAGATGCTTTTCCTTTTCATGGTCAAGATCAATAGTTCGATTCTTCTCCTTTCTGTCACTGAAGAAAGACGATGAGGAGCTAAACATTGGGAAGTGGCCAGCAATTACTGACACCATTGTCTCTAATCCTCCACATGCAGCAATTTGCTTACATCCAAGAGGATTATCATTTGTTAAATTCATCAATACCTGAAAGGAAGCAACGTGTAAATGCTTCATCTTTTGTACAAATCAAATCTGCACATTACACTAAACATATACACGAAGAGACGTGGCGAGATAGGGAAGAGGCCCTCCAATTATCCAAAAAATCATGAAAAAGGTACTCCTGCATAAGTAATTGACCGAAAATTTACTCCTACAATGTATCATCGCCATCAATCAAATCAGGAAGGGAACTACTTAAGATCACAAGAATTTTTGGAGGCCCTTATACTCATTATGCCAAGCATTGAATATACTGGGTATTCACCTATGCAACTTGAGATTTTTTGACAGGGCGAACTTGATTGAAGTTTCTTGCAAAAGCTGACAGACAGTAAATATGAAGTTAAGCTTATTGGAACATCATAATACCTTAACAGCGGTAAGAAGGCAGTCCGTTAGAAAGCTGTGATTTTCTTCATCAATGGCTCCTGAAGTAGATGCTTCTTGAGAACAATTGATATCACAGCTACTTGATTCTTGATACGGACGTTCCCCCTTATCTAAATCTTCTAGCCTTTTCAGCTGCATTTGACAGACATCCTCAGCATCTCTGATTGGTAATCTACTGTTTTTACTTCTAGAATGTTTCTTCCCCGATAGTAATTCCCACTTAGAGGGCTCAAACTCATCTTCATCAAATGCGAAAGGATCCTGGCTATGTTCCAAAGAATCAAACATGGCATCATCAGTAACAATGTCTCTCTTGCCATTGCTGAAGTTGCTCTTCAAACCATTACTAGTTGAATTAGTCCCACTGGTTGAACTCTTCAACAACCCACCGCGTGAACTTGAGGCAGAAGAATTGAATTTTATCTTCAACAAAGAGCTGCCATTTGACGATGTTGTCATCTCGGAACTGGATGATGAATATCTTGGAGGAACAAATGCACCAGAAATCTTCTGCGACGAGGTTTCCTCCACACTGCAACACTCTCTAGAGGATCTGACGGACAAAATCTCATTGCTTTCCTCTGAAGATATGAAAAAGTCATTTGTAGCATCTAGTTAAGCTAATCCAATATAATAACTTAGGAAGCACCTATAACAACCCCAGCCCCAGAAAATATCAATCATAAATAAAAAGGCGAACCTACCAAAAATTATTTCTCTCCCTTTCTTCTATTTCTAACAAAAATTATTTCTCTCTTTCCTTCCATTTCTGTCTATTGGACCTATCAAAATTCTAAACCTACTCGTAATAAATGTGACAACTAGAAAAAAACAAAGGCTATTTTCGTCTATTAATTACTTGAATTCTTTCCACATCATAGCCCCTCCATGCATATCCAAACGACATAGGGAAATTACAATTTCCTTTTCTTTTACGTTTCTCATCTAACTTCATTTGCCAAAAAAAAAAAAAATCCTAATTTCCCTCACTTCTCTTCATTTCCCTCAAGTAGACACTTCCTTCCTCTCAAAGTAAAAGAAAACACTCCTTTGATGACAACTTCTAACCACCAGCCATCTAGTTATCAAGACCCTTTCATTATAGAGAGAAAACCCACCCACTACAGAAAAACAATAGTATGACCAGGATGAATGAATCACTAGGTTAGCACCAAATGAATTCCACATTATTCAATCACAAAAAAGATATTCTTTCTTTTCCATGTCGTGACAGTATGTTGCTGACATATCAAAAACAAGAATTTAGCCACAAAGGACCTCTAAGCTAATTGTCGATAGCAAGATCCTGCAGCTAAAATCAGCATTACCCAAAACACAGACTCGCACTCTAAAGCTCTTCAAGTAGACAAATGTGGAACACAGAAATGGAGGCAAAGGTCTCCTTCTCCCAGAACCAAGAGCAGACCAAAAGGCAAGCCTTGGTATAACAGGAAGGTTACTCCATCGTGACCTATACGGAAACAGCCTTTACGTCTGACCCTCGCAGAACCTCGTGCACAAAATGCCCTTTTATGCAATCACCAAGCATAGTGCTAGATTGTTTTGACACTTAACAGCAAGTGATAGTAGAAGACTGCTGAGCTGTGACTGTAATCCACTTAAGATCAAGGCCATCTCTCTAATTCATAAATCTAATAGGTTTTATGCGAAGACTGTTAAAAGTATTTTTTTAATAAATATATATCTATATATATACATTAAAGTAGAAATTATTTTCCGAAAGTAGACTTACATGAACACTTATTACAGACTGTATTCAACAACAAAAACGTTACTGCATTCAAATTATTGAACATCCATATTGAGTCATACTTGATATTTCATAAAGCACTCTGATTTTGTGCAGTTTGAATGACACATTGCTTGCAAACTATACCAAAGTACAATTGAGTTCACTTCTATGCAAATCTTCGACACAAGGGATCACAAACTATAGGATGCATGTGTCTGTCAGAGAAAATGATGTTATTGGGCCAAGTGGATCAACTGATCTCTGCAAAATATGTAGCACATCCACTTTAATTGGAATGAAATGAACACATCATATATATGTGCGCTATATTCTAAAAGAATAGGATTCCCCAACATGGAGTCTCCTGTGATTCACAAAAGAAAGGGCCACACTCCCCCCATGATTCCACAATAGTAAAATTAGTTATCAAACATTACCTTTGTCAGCTGCCACCAAAGCCAATTGAGAAGTACGATATATGCCATTGGAGAACTCAGATTCTTGACTATTTGGAGCAGGAGAGCTTTTGAGAAGATAAAGACCTAAAGATAAATGCAACAACTAAGTTGAATAAGCAATGATTGAAAATGCCTCCAAAATAGAAACAACAGATGACCGAATGAACAGACAAAGTTAAAGAATGTAACCCTATGGATGAAACATTACCTGAGAGAATCTTGATTACATTTATAATCAGTCTTGTGAAAGATACATTGGAACCTTCAGAATCCAGCTTCCCTCGCATTTCAAGTAAATGAGTCTGTTCAAAGAAAACATACAGGGAATCAATGCAAACCAAATTAAGGGCAGTGGTGAATAATAGCTATGGAACTATAACACCATATTGTCCTATACCTGGTTATCGTTACTAAGGAAGGTTGCATTTTCCATGATCTTCAAACATTTTAAAAGCAGCACAAGGCTACTCAGATACACATCATTTTTAGCATCCCAAAAAGAAGGGTATTGCTCTCTCCAACCCTGCAAAGCAACAATGTATTTGAAGGGCTACATAGCTTTGAGAACAGCAATGAATATGAACATAATGCATAGATATAAACAGAAAGAACAATCATGAAAAAAAAAAAAAAAACTCAACAATTCTCCAGGACAAGCACAAGTTCTCTCTTTTTTTTTTTTGGTCAGACACAAGAACTTCTTTCAATCATATCTAATTGTGAGAAACATTCAATTCTACGGTTTTTCATTTATGAAGGGCTCACTCTATTTTATTTCTTTGTCATAAATATGGAGTTTACATAAGATTAAACAAGACTCCAAACTGGTTCTTCTCCAGCAAGCAAGGATTCAACTCCAACAGTAGTTTATATTATTTCTAATTCAGGACACAATTTCTCTGGAGGGGTAGAAAGATGAGGACAGTTCCAGTGCTTAAAGCATTATATCCTGCGTAAACTCGGCCAACCCAGCCCAAGTAGGTGAACAAAATACTAGATCAAGCAAACATACAAGCTCACACCTCCATTATCGAATAGCAATGCATGGAGACCTCAAAGACAGCATCAAGTCCTCCAAACTCACGCAGTTTCTCCTTAAAGTTGCCTCCTGTCTTTCTTACAATCCCAGAACTTTCTGCAAGAATTAATTTGAAACATAAGTCTGCATTCAGTGAGGACTACGCTAGAAACAAAGGAAGCGGCAAGGACATATAACTTACAAATACTCTGCTATATTTATAACACGCAGATTAGGAGTTAATCTTCCAAAAGTTGCAACAAAATCAATGACAAGCATCCCATAAACTTTAAAGCAGATCAGAAGACGAACAAGGCAGACTATGAGATGGTTTGCTTTTGAACGAGTTACAAGGTTTATAGAAAAGATAACTCAGAATTTTGAAAAGAAAAATTCTTCCAGCAGTCGCTGAAAATCACTGGACATAATTGAGAAATTGAGTATGCAGGCTTTCACCATTACAGTAGAAAGGTAAACATATATGCATTTTCCTGATGTGAGAAGATGAGCAGGCACAGAGAACTTATCCAGACACGGGTGTTAAGAAAAGGAATGGTGGTTCAGTCAAAACAACTACTGTGGGGGAACGAGAGAGAGAGAGAGAGAGAGAGAGAGAGAGAGATGACATTACAATTTACAACAGAACACCAATAAAGCCATTGGGTCACAAACCTCCAAAGTACACCAACTAAGTCCAAAAATTTATCTAATTATGTAGCCAACTCCACCTAGTGGGATAAAGCTTAAGTTGTTGTAGTTATTGTTATTTTTCTGATGATGTACACAAAAAGTAATCTCTTGCATATTCCCGGTTAGCTAGCCAGTGCCATCAAGATAAGCAACATCCCTCATGTAATCCAAGAAAAGGCCCACTACATCTATACCAGGAAACAAAACTAAAGAGCTTTTTCAGAGAGATGGAAAAAGAGTTTGATTTGGTTCATAGTACCTTCAAGAGCAATGGTAGATAGACTAGCTTTCTCCATAGTCAACAAAGCTATCCACTTGGGGCTTAACTCAGGCCTCTGAATTCCACTATCATGCAAAAAGCTTGGCTTCAGTTCCTTGCAACTTACAAAAATTTCCTTCACTCTTGATATGATATTGGCAGAGCCACTATCCTTTTTGTTCATCCCCCCATTGAATATCTCAGGACCCTTACGTAATCCTAGAAGCTTAGAACCAAATTGGGAGACCTTGTCTTCGGAAGATGCAGAGACAATTGGTTTCAACATCTTAACAAGGAAATTAATGCAGCTTGGTGATTCCAAAAGTTGATCGTCTTGACCCTGAGATTGTAATTCAGATATAAATCAGGCCTTTGATTAACAAAAGGAGACTTAAAGAACACACATTATTCAAAGCTGCAGATTAGATCTATATAGAGAGAAGTTTGATAAAGGATGCCATGCTACAAGATCATCCTCAAAAGCAGATAGAATAATTTACAACTCATCCACTTCTATTGCTTTTTCAGGACCTAACACTCCTGATAATGAAATGATTAGTTTTTCCCTGTTTGAGTTCTGTTGGGTTCATATTTTCCTCAGGTCAATGCATGCATTATTCTGCCTCCCTCCCTCCCTCCCTCTCCCTCTCTCTCTCTTTGAGGAGGGAGGGCTTGCTGCTTCAAAATTCCAGTTCCAATAGCCTTTGGAAATTCAAACAATAGATACCAGTATAACCAGAAAGTCACTGGTGACTTCATATGTAGTATCTAAATGCATAGAACGACAAAATGAAATCAGTTCACCAATGATGAAGTGACAATAACTGGCACATCGTTCATAATAATATCGTTGATGGATCCAATCTATATATATCAACCTACGAAACTAACAGACAACTAAGTGAAAAGCTTTAGTGACAGTCATCATTCATGTCTTGTCCATAAATACTATACGATAGCAATGACATGCTCAGCAATTTCAGTCCCAGCTATATGAAGATACCCTAACAGGAAAGGGTCATTACATCCTCTACTATCAAAACATTGTACGAGGTGCAAGACTTATATAGGAACAGCGATGCTGTTTTCTTCAAAGGGATCAAATTACTTGCGACACTTGTTCAGATGAAAGTTCAATTCCATCGATGCACATCAAGGGAAGCTGAAAAGAATTCACTCTATTGCATGCAGATTTTGAATGACTTACGTCACCAGTCAAAAGATAAAAGAGGGTTGCTGCAGCCAGATTACTGGGTGAGTCATCAAAATTGAGACCTATAAGAGCATCGATTATAGTCTTCGCAATCCTGAAAATGAGACATTATGAATGTCAGTTTGAGTAAGCCAAAAAAGATTGCAACATTGACTAATGCATGAAAAGCAGAATACATATTCCATCCTCTATTTCTAAACAGTGTGAGCGACTCCAAGAAGATATTGTTAAAAAGGATCGGAGGTAGATAATTTAATTCAACTAGAACGTCCAAACTAGGATATTGAGAATTGTAATAAAGACATTATTGGATTATATGGCTATGGGGAATCCCTTCGAAGACTTCTCTCCTTTCTCATCATAGGTAAATAATAGGACAGCTGCAGTCAACAGCAGGATGGCATCACACTACTTCAACAAGAAAGGAACACAGTTTTTGTTGGGGACATATCTAGAGCTGAAGATACTTTAATCTGCATTCTTATTCGTTACTCCACAATAACGTTTGTGGATCAGGAGAAGACAGAACTGTAAGAAAGCCATCAGACAGCTAGCGGGATAATCTGAAAATCTTGGACTCGACTCCACAAATTGCAAAGTGCACTATGGTTTTTACTGGAGCTTCACACATAACATCGTGGATGCCATCTGGTTTGAGCATTACAGCCATATGAATGGCAAGGAGCTTGTACACCAAGGTCAAAAGTTGAAATTTATCACTCCATCGTGGCCCGACTTCATGGAAACAGACTCTTTGGAAACTAGGGGTAAGCCTGCGACCACCAAACCCTCCCCAAACCCCCCAATGCCGGAAGCCTTGTGCAATGGGACACCATGCCTAGACAATCCTAAATAGGTGTTCCCTTTCTTTAAAGGCACTTATGGAGGAGAAGGAACCACATTATTTTTGAACAATTACAAACGATGCCTCTAAGTTTGGAATCCTTTTGTTACGCCATTTATCCGGCTCCTCCTATCTGGATTAAATGCTTCATTCATTCTCTTAAGAACTTGAATTATACCCTCCTTTTTTCCTAACAGAATGGTCGCAATAGTCTCTGCAAACGGTGCAGACCACTAATCCTTTGGTTAACTAATTCTCCATGAATTCTTTCTAAGAGAAAAGTTCTAAAGGACTTTAATACGTCAGGATCTAAATTTTGGTTCATCAAAGCAATACAACAGCAGCCAGGGGACGTTGAAGAAAAAATTGCTCAGGCAGTGAGGTATTCAGCTGCTTCTCTGCTGCACAACTAAGAAGGGAAATATATACGCTTGCAGAAGTTCATGGAAGCTATACCTTAGATTTTTCATGTTATGTCATGCATAACATTCAGTGAACAAATCCAAAGTTGAATCTGGAATCCTATAAGCTGGACACATAAAAAAACCAACAAAAAGCTCTCGTGCATTGCTCCTATAACAATGCAATGCTCATACCATATATTGCTTACTTCCAATTTTGGCTTTCCACTTAAATTACCAACCGCTTTGAAGCTATAATGAGAAGATTGATGAATTTATGAACTTTCGTAGAAAGAAAATAGGAAACCCGAAAACTCAGCTCAAAAGCTCACTGGCCGCAAAGATGAACTTCTGGAGATTTCCTCATGTCTTAAACCATACAGTTACTGTGATGAAATTGTGAAGCGTTTCTTGGAAACAGAAAGCTCACAGGACTAGAAACTCGAATCTCAATTAAACAGCCTTTGGTATTAAAATTTCAAGATCAAACTCAAGCCCAACCCACCAAAACATCAATTCCTCTAACATCTTCCCAAAACTCAAATTACCGGATCCCCTAGTTTTGATGAAACACAACAGTTCTAATACCCATTAATGCGCCCTCCAACCACCAACACGAACAATCACATGCCCCCAATTAGTCGCACACCTCGAAAATAGACAACACGCCCAAAAAAGAAAACATTTTTAGCTAAGCAACATACGTACCCTTGAGTCCTCAAGAGCCTCCTCTGCTGGGCAGTGCCGCAAATCCCCAACAAGGACAACAAACTCGCCCTCCGTATCCTCAGGGGCTGCCCCTTCCTCAGCCCATCTAGGGCGAAATTCACCTCGTCCACATGCTCCATCATCTCCCCGAACTCCTGCGTCTCCATCAGCGTCGACGTTGCCCTCAACACCGAGTACTCCACGTAACCCTTCGCTCTCTTGCTCTCCCCGTTCCTCGGCTTCTTGGACTTCCTGGGCACTCCGCCGCCTCCGTACCCGTCGCGGAGACCATCCTCCACCGCCAGGGGTTGACTGAAGGGGTCGGAGTCGTAGTACGGCAGGTTGTGGGCGGTTGAATCTTGGGAGGAGAAGGGGTAGAAATCTTGAGCCGTCTCCTGCGAGGAGAGGGAGTCCCTGTAGGGGTCCAAGATCGAGTCGTCCATCGAACCGGAGTAGCTCCGAGAAATGCCGCGGTTCCTGCGACCGTAAGTCCGGACGATCATCGCACCGGAGGGGAACCGCGAGAAGACGCCGTCGCTCCTAGCTTTCTTGGACTATCGATTCGATTCGACTGGAGACCGGAGGAGGATTTTCAATCTGGGGGGAGGGGCGGGGTGTTCGTTTAGGGAGCCCGAGAAGAGGAATTCGAGAAGAGAGAGATAGGAATTGAACTTGAAGGTGAGATTTGGGTCGGGGGACGGTGAGAGAGTTCTTGAATTGAGCTGAAGAAGAAGAAGAAGATGGAGGAAGGAGTCTTTGTTGGAGAGGGGTCCGAGAGACAAGTGGTTGGATTTGCCGATCTTGGGTTCGGATTTGAATTTTGTGACCCGTTTTCCGGTTTGGTTCGTGGAATTCCGTGCGCCGTCGTATCGCTGAGATATTAAGGGGAACGCAGACGCTAGCTAGCGATTCCTCAACTTTTTCTTCTTCTTTTTTCTTTTCGGATTGAATTTCTGAACTTACATAAAAAAAAATCTTTATTTGCGTAACGAGGACGTAGATCACCACTGAACGAACACCGATTTTTTCCCACCACGTCATGTGGGTTATGTACAGGAGGAGGCTATTGTGCCGGCCGTCGGTGAGGGCCCAGCTTCCGTCGTTGACGACGGTTGACGCCACCGCCATCAACCTGGGAAGACCATAGACCAGAGTGTTGTGACCTCGAATCATGGTGGTTCGACCTAGGTTCGTGGCGGCAGAGATAAGGAAAAAGAGAGCACTGCCACAGATCTCCAGTGGCCGGCTGTGACAACAGTATGTTCGAGGACAACAAAGAAGGTATTTCCGACGCCGGGGAGGGGGGCACGGGCCTATTCTTCTGCGGCAGCTTCATCGGAACAAGCAAATGCTCATGCAATGCAGCGGCAAAGGTGGCGTGGCTTCGGCTAAGCACGACAAGGTCCCTAAGCCCTCGTTATCGTCGCACCCAAACTCGAGTTCACCGAAGCTGATGTCAAGCAGATTTACTGCCTTGGCAATGGTTAGGGGTGATAAAATAAATCTAGAACCCATATTTCATAGTGATGAGTCACAAACGAGCTACTTAAATTATAAAAAGTGAGTTATAAATGGATTACTTATGAAGTTAATGGATCCTAAATAAATTTTAAATAAGTCATAAATGGATTAATTAAAAAAATATTTAAAAAATTAGCAATATATATATTTAAAAATATGTAAGAACAAATTTTTTGTAAACTAGATTTTATTATTGAAGTGTTTTAACAATATAAGTCAAGTCGAATATGATTTTTTTTTTATCGGGAAGTGAAATATGGATTGAATTGGATATGGATTACTAGATTTATATAACATAAAAAGAGGTCAAAACGAATTAAATGGAATAATATGAGTCGAATTATATTTCACCCAATCCAAACCCGATCCGATCCATGCATTTAACACCGCGAGCTATGTCAAGCCACCCCATCGACCATCGTTGCCTGCTGTGCGTGCGCTTCTAACCTACAAGCTCTGTTTCAAAACATGCTACTTTACCTCCTTCATTAATGAGTAAACAACCTTCTATGTAATTAATCAATCTCCAGGAATTAATTGTGTTTTGATTACACCGCGGAGAGCTTTGACTAATCCGCGAATTGGCATGTCCTTCCAACGGCGGCAGCGGCGTCGGCTCTGCTTCGGGAAGCAGCTTGGAGCTTTGGTTAGGTTTTAATTTTTTTTTTTCCTCCTAATTTTGGCTCAAACACAATTTAATGATATCGCCAAAACCGTTCCCATTTTCAAGACATGGATTTCCTAGCAACGAATATGAAGTAACAAACACCAAGTTAACGTCTCGCAGGCACATCCATCACATGATATACTCTCTCTTTCCCTTCCATCTCCTTGTTAATGGAGTAGAAGCATGTTGAACTGCATAGCTGGATCTTCCTTATTATTCAGCAGCTCCCAATCTTCTCGTGAAAGATGGATTCTTATACTCAATCTCAAGCATTTTCAGCTTCTTCCCCCCTTTCTTTGGCCCCACGACGAAGCACTGCAGATAGATAGCGCTAGATAGACACAGAACAAGTTCGCGATACAGAGAAACAAGGGTCGATTTGTTGCTGCACCTATAATGCAATCCACGTCGGGTAACTGGATATGATGTGAGAAGTTGAAATTCCGACTCTTACACGGATATGAAGTGGGAATCCCCATGAACACGGCTACACTTAAACCAAAAATAACATATATTGATTTAAGCATCAAACAATCAAGTAATCAGATAGAATCGCTGCACCTACAATGCCCATCAGCCACATTAAGGAAACAGTATCTGCTATACCATTGGATGAGGTCGATGGAAGATAAATTTTGTGATTGTTGCTGTCGCCCCTGAAGCCTCTTATAATCATCGCCTGTCAAACCCATTAATTTGAAGAATCAAAAGACAACAAAGCACAAATGGGAATCTGCTTTTAAAGCTAAGCACTGTAAACTGGCACTATTGGACAGCAAAGTTGAATCTACATCAGCCTTGTTTTTTATAATTCTCGAGTGATATCCAACTGGGCTTTAAATGAACACTAAAGAGCCGACAGATAAATGAGCTTCAGGATCTTGTTAGCAAACGAACTGGTTACTTACTCTTAACAGTCAAAGCAAAACGAAAATCGGAGATTCTGATTAATACCTGAACTACTGGACTCAAAACCACATAAGTAGAGACACAAAACCAAGAATTGAAGTCCCTACTTCTACATTTTCATCTCAAATTTCACATACAGGTCGATCAACACTTGCTCCTTTAGGGTTCCAATGAGATATTCAATCTCAGTTCACAGACACTAAGGTAAAATTAGATGCATTGCCACTCCAATCTGACAGCCTCGAGGCAGAGCTGTACAAAAACTCTCTCTCTCTCTCTCTCTCTCTCTCTCACACACACACACACACACACCTGTACGCGCACCCTCAAATCAAAGTCACGCACAATCAATTTGTCTCTGCAACAGTTTCATTCACTTTTGGAGCAGAACCTTTGAGAAAGGATCTTAAAGTTTGCTTAAAATCATGTAAAAAATTGTCTGACATACCATCACACTAAGAGAATTTTTTTTTGGTTCAAAAGAAAATAATGCATATTCTGAAGTGGCATATTGCTAGATATAACAGCTGTGCTAATGAGCAAAAAATTGCAGATAGACCACACTAAATTTCAGCTGAAACTGAGAATATAACAAAGCCTCTAGACTGCATATGTCATAACATTACATCAAAATCAAGAAGTACTAGCTTTGCAATCCCAGATATAAGGACATTAAGTAACCCTATCAAGCATGCCTAGATAATTCCGAATGTGAAAGACTTAAGCCCAAGAAGTCCATATCTTTGACTAAGGTTTTCCAGATGGTGTCGAGCCAAGGTGACAGGTGTCTATAAAAGTCCATACATGAACAGAAAATAGAGTAAAACTATCATAGCAGCATTGTCCAATGGACGATTTCCTAAATGCGGCTTAGGTCTATGCTTTAGTATCATTGGCTACAAACAGATTTCTTTATTTGTTCTCCAAATTGGTATTTTCCATTTTCTCGGAAGTGGGCTATTGTAGCGTAAGATTGAGATATGAACCAGTAATTTCCATTCAATTCATCGTGCCATGAACCTTTTGACAATGCAAGTGATGAGAAAAAAAAATCGTCTAGTTATCAGAAAAGGGTTAGAGAATTTCTCAGTTGGCAATTGGTGGACAAAGAGTGCAACACTTCGCTACAGAAATTTGAAGAAGGAACTATAATTCCAGATGGTAAACCTGTGAGATCTGCTCGGCATGGGTAAATATATTTTTGAAGATGCGACGAATGTAGGAAACGAACACTGCATAATAAGAACCAATACAACATAATTAGTAGAGTAACCATAAAAGTTGAATAGCGGGCAAAACATAAAAAAATTCTTTATAAGACATCATAATGTACCCACACTCTTCATCATGTTTTATCTTCAAGGTTGTGATCCTTTGCATGTAGTTTTACATAATATCAAAGAATGACTATTGAAGGAATGTGAATTAGGCAATGGAAAAAAAGAGAGAAGTGAACTAAATAAGTTTGGCTATACTGTATGCAAAAAGTTTCAAGAACAAGATGAAAGTGTAATGACTACTGAGACAGCAAATAAATATAAATTCATGCTCCTGGCCATAGGGGCAGACTCCTGTGAGAACAGATTAATATAATTATTAAATGAATATCACAATGATATTGATTGAGAGTTCCCACCAACAGAGAATTTATATTATGATAGATTGTTAGCAATAGTATTATTCTTCTAACTGCAGACTAGTAAGTCATACTTGCATGAGTTGGAGCTTCCATAAGCATTTCTGCATGCAAGCATGAGAGAGAGAGAGAGAGAGAGCAGGGGCAAAAAGGACAGGTGTCTTCCTTTCTGCCCTCCGCCCACAAAGCCAAAAACAAAATAAAAAATTAACTGAAGAAAAGGAGGACATAAGATGCATGGGAGCAAAACATCAGTGGATCTCCATCACCGTGACTAAAAGATATTGAACCCGAGATATTTTGTCATGTCCGTATAAAAGAGAATTAAAAAGTAACCAGTGATCTGACTAAAAAGTTCCACTTTCCATGTTGACCAAAATCTTCTCAAAGCCAACTAAAAGATGACTAAAAGCCAATAATGGATGCCAGCGATAAAGTTGTTACCATCAATTGTCTCCATCATGGTCAACTTGTGCCAACTTATCCTACGAGATACTATTCCAAGTGCCACATTACGGACCTGCCATGTAAAGTGGACATTTCAAACATATGAGACTAAGCAGGAAACCTAACAAATTGATACTGAAGAAACTCATCCAATCAATTATAATCTTACCTCATCAAATACAAGATTGATGAACCTTAATGAGAGCAAGAGGGTGAGGATAATTTCAGCAACTGGCACACCAACGTAACTAAATGGGAGCATATACCACTTCAAAGCAGATGCTAGTTGTTCCGGTGTTGTAGTTGTCAGGCAAAGGCTCGCACCTTGGAAAATCTTCAAAAGGAAGAATGACCTCTCCTCAGGATTATCTTATTTTCAGTCTATTCATGCAATTGATAGAACTTGAGAACATGAAAGTTCAATAAATTGAATATACCACTGCAAGGAAAAATTTAATCACTTCTCTTTGAAGAAATGTTTCTTAGGAGTACCATCCCACATCAATCTAAAATAAAGAAAATAAGGCGAGTATATTGGCTCAAGTATCCAACTCCACGTTACTGAATTCACTGTGAACTAGATGTCACTGAATTCGGTGTAAAGTGCAACTAAATAAGGATAATTTTAAGCAACTCACAGTGAATGTTAAACAAGCAGCTGTGCTAGCCACAGACAAGCCCTTCCTCGTAAATCGTAGCGGTCCCAGCTTCATAATTAAGTAAGAATAACCTTCAAAAGATGGAGGAACCTTGGGCAATCCGACCATTGCTGGGGGTGGGGTTCTTGACTGCACTAATGGAGGCACGCCATCTGATCCGAATCCCAACATTAAAAAGAGAATGCCAGAGAGCAACGATACTCTTCCCAGTTGATCCTGTAATAGCTGAACAAGTAAATAGGAAATTCCACCAGAGGTGAAAAGGAAAGATAAAATTCGGTAAAGAAACAAAGCACGGTCATTCTTACATGCTCTCTATCAAAGAATAAATAGGATGTCCAGTATGATATGTAGTTGACCGTTCAGAGTTAAATCATATTAGACTGTTCAGCTGATTCCTCTTTTTAATTGTCCCTTAATAAACGATCCTCAAACGGAATGACGCCAAGAGGTGCATTTTATAGCCAGTTCAACAAAGAGACAAACACAAATATAATGAACAACTGTAACTGAACAGAGGCATGACTATTTTCCCCAAAACACCGTGTGTCTGTTCTGAAGACCACAATCCATAAGCAAGATAAGACAATTCATCTTATTGCCAAATATGACTTAACTTTGCGAAAGGAATAGAAGTATGGAAAACCAGACAGAGTCCCCAATTCTAGACCGTGCTCCTTAGATGCTTCGGTTATTTTTCTATGAAAAACACAAACAATGATCTGTATGAACTAAAGGTATCCAAGGAAGCTCATTAAACGAGTCTTAAAAGGAAATGTAACTGTTTGTGTCAAAAATTCAACAGATCAACTCACCATCCATGTATCTCTTGGTAGGATCCACACAGAAAGAAAGGCCAGGTACAACACTAACCCAAAACGCATTACTATGTGGGACCTGGCTGGTAAAACAACAAGAACCAGAAGCCAAACCTGCAAGCCAAAGACAACTGGGAAATTAAGAACTCATCTAGTTCCTGTGGAAGGTGAAGTAATTTCTTAAATTGTTTGTACAGGCAGCCATTTGTTGTTTTGGAGTATACATCATAGGAGCAAGGGAATAAAGGCACCTGAGCATCAATCTTGCAAATGAAAAACAGCTCGTGTTACTTAAAATGTTTTGAATTAAAACAAGCCTTTACGGTTATCAAAAGAAGTCGCGCACACAGCTTTCGAGTCTTTGGTGCATTTATAGGAGAAGAAAAAATTCTTCATTAATACTGTGACCACCACATTGACAGAGCTTAGTTCTGCTTACTAGAATAAATGGCAATGCAGAGCAGCTGGAGATAGCAACCGCCAGAAATAACTTGTTGTTAAGGAAGCAGCTGGTCAAAAGTCAAACACTTCTACAATGTCAAGGATCATGTCTTAAAGATGTCAAACCATGTAAGACCAGTGAAACAGCAAGCAGTTCTCCTCTAAGCTGTGGCTATAGAACTTAATATGGGGAAATGGCAGACTTAGTATAAGGGAATATTCTAGTTGACACGGCCTAAAAAACATGTGCAAATCCCCATTGCCTAAACTGAATGCAAATCAACACTCGAAACCAAGAAGTTACACTGCCTTATACTGCTCTCTCTTTCCCAGAACTTCGGACTGAATTAAGAGACTTACAGATTCATAAACGGATTGAACTTCAGTACCATTTCAAACAATCATGTAAGAGATCATACTCATGAACAACCACCGAATAACCAACCAATAATTCCCTGCACAGCACGAAGTTGAAATGCCAAAAAAAGGGCATAGGCAAAAATCCAAAAAAAACGAATAAGACTACAATCATAACAGTTCACAACAAGGAAAGCGCCTCACCAATTTGATCCTAGGATCCACCGAATGCAAGAACGTGGTGGGCGCCGCCACAAACTGGCTGATGGGGCTGGCGGTGGCATTGGCGATCAACCTCAGCACTTTATCAGCTCCGACCACGCCCCTCGGCAACCGGTTCACCCACTTTTCGACTCCTCCGCTGTTCTCAGCCGACGAACTGGCTCGGAAACTCCTCCTCCAGGACGAAACCGATCTCTTTCTCAGTAAGACGAGCGGGCTAGGGTTTTGGCGGTTCCACTTCAAGCTCCGGGTCGGTGTGGACTTGAAGACGGGGGTTTGCGAGAGAGGAGCGATGGGTACAGTTTGGAATGCGCAATTCATGCAATTCATGGATGGAGACAGGGAATTTGAGAGGTTTTGAGCAGAAGACTTTGCAGAGAGGGGGAGAAACAGAGAGAGGAAGAAGGAAGCGTGAGCTGAAAATGGCGGGAGTTCAACGGTTAATTAATTATTATTGGGGATGAAAAATGAAAAATATTCCAAATATTCAGCCAAAATATTTATGTTTTGGCAGAAAAAATTTAAATAAGAGTTCGAAGTGCTCTTATTTTATCAAATAAAGATTTGAAATGGTCATTATTTCAAATAAGGGCATGAAGTACCCTCTTTATCTCAAATAGGAGCCTAAAGTGGAGTGGCCATGGCTATGTCGGATAAGGGCCTAATCTCGTCGACCGATCAAGGATATGTTCATCAAAATATAATTTGAATGTAATTTTTAGTGAAATTAAATTAAAAATAAAAAAAATAGGAAACATGGGGTGAGAAGGCTGCCCTCCCGCTTGTAGCGGCGGCGGAAGCAATGACAAGCGTTGCCGACTAGAGGCGATGGCCAACTAGCCCTTGCTAGAGCCGGGAGAGGGCCGCAACGTCAAACTCGAGTGATGGTTGCAACCCTTCAGCAGAGGGCCGCGGCCCTTCCCCGGACTCGGGCGAGGGTCGGCGACCCCAACGACCATTACCACCGCCCCACTAGGGTTGGGATGGCGGCCTATGCTTCTATTTTTTTTTTTTACCTTTACTTTTTAAAAAAATTTTAAAAAAAAGGGAAAAATTAAAAAAATAAAAGTGAAAATGCCCTAATCGGCATGGATTCATGTCCTTTTTTGAGATTGATATAGCTAATTTAAGCCATTATTTGAGATAATATACACTTCAAGCCATTATTTGAGATAGTGAGAACACTTTAGGTCCTTGTTTGAAACAAATTTAACTTCATGTCCTTATTTAAATTTTTTCCTATTTTGGAAAAAATTGACATGAAACCATCCCTTTTTAATTTCTTGCAAATCATGTTTCTGTTGATTTTGACTAGTCCCATGCTGAGCTCACGGTTTTATCTTTGACATAAAGCCAATACTTAGCTTTGGAACTCCAAAACTAAGCGTGCTCAAGTGGACATAAGTTTTTTAGTTAAGCATGTCTTTTACTCGCTCTCGTAGTCTGCACAATCCTTCGATAATTTAGTGAAATTAAATTAAAAACCATAAAATAGGAAACATGGGCGAGAAGGCTGCCCTCCCGCTTGTAGCGACGACGGCGATGGCAAGCCTTGCCGACTAGAGGCGAGGGCCAACTAGCCCTTGCTAGAGCTTGAAGAGGGCCGCAACGTCGAACCGGGGTGATGGTTGCGACCCTTCAACCAAGGGCCGTGGCCCTTCTCCGGCTCCGGGCAAGGGCCAGCGACCCCGACAACCATTGCTGCCGCCCCACTAGCATTGGGATGACGGCATGTGCTTCTATTTTTTTTTTTACCTTTACTTTTTTAAATTTTTGAAAAACAAAAGGGAAAAATAAAATAAAAATAAAAAGTGAAAATGTCCCAATTAGCATGTGAGTCGGGCCCATTTTTTGAGATTGATATAGCCAATTTAGACCTTTATTTAAGATAATATGCACTCCAAACCTTTATTTGAGATAGTGATGACATTTTATGCCCTTATTTGAAACAAATTCAACTTCATGTCCTTATTTAAAATTTTTCCTATTTTAGCAAAAATTGAGATAAATCCAGCCCTTTTTTAATTTCTTGCAAATCATGTTTCAGCTGATTTCGAAAATCTATTTCTCAAAAATTAAATTTTTACTCTCCAAAGCGGTTGAAAGAAAATAAATTAGGGAAATTTCTTGCAAACTTCAGCACGTTCGACTAGAGCGAGGATTTAAGCATTTTGTCTCCCTTCGGTCGGAAACTTCCTGGACGAGGAATCTTGGGAAGAGGGTTAGGATCCTGCACGTGGACGGCGCATTGGCATGGCGCGGCCATAGTCAATGGCGAGCACCTACAAAAAGGTGGAAGCATCATATTTTTTTTCGAAGGAAGACTGTTTTTTAGAAATAAGTTTTCGGCTTTTCGGTGTTTGGATTTGATAACGAAGAACGAGTAGATTTACAAAAAAAATCATTTTTTATTGTCTGAAAAATAATAAGCTTAGATCGAAGAAAACCGATTTCTCATTCTGACAAGTAGGAAATCACTTTTTCTAAACAATTAAACAATATGAAAACTAATCATTTTTATTTAAATTAATTTTCATGGAAAATTTTTTTCCTTTATCATGAAGTTTTAGTGAAAAAACTCATTCAGACACTTAAATAACTTTTCGGAACGTATAAGAAGAAAACGACTGTGTTTTGCAAATCACAAACTTTTCTTTATATAGATGTTTGAAAAGTACCTCGAGAATACTCTTTAACATAATCATTTTCATGATTTAAAGATGGATTTTTAAAAGATTCCTAATTTTAGTTTCAGGCGCAACTCTACTTTAAACTTTTTTTGTTTAAAAAAAAATTTCAAACTTTAGGTTTAATACCGGTTCGCCCCAAACTTTTTTTTTTTTTGTCTAAAAAATTACCAACTTTAACTCTAGTTACAAATATTCCCCGAACTTTGTTATATCTGAAAAAAGAAGTCACCAACTTTCAATTTGGTCTCAAATCTGCTCCTGCTCACCCTCCTTCCAAAAATCGCCGTGAGTTATTTGATGTGACATTTTTGTGTTGATAACGGATCCACGGTGGCATGGAAAATTATCTCAAAAACGAAATTGTTTCTTTGATATGCAAATTAGGAAAATTAGGGATGACTAATTGTGATTTTTAAACCCAAGCTCTATCGGGGACAAATTTTGAGATTAGAGTTAAAATTTGTGATTAATCCTTTTGATTAAAAAAAAAAAGGCTCGAGGAAGATTTGAAACCAAACTCAACATTATGGGTTTTTTAAAATAAAAAAAAAAGGGTTACATGACAAATTTGAAATTGACCTAAAGTTGAGGCTTGATTATCAATAATAAAAGAAAATTAAAGTCCATGAAGAATTGGGATTGGGATTGAGCCGAAAGTTAGTATTAGGGCAAATTGCTTGCAAGTTCAATTTACAAAGCCCAAAAAGGAGGCGGCAACCAGTCCCGTGACAAGACAGAAATGAGGTCAAAACAAACGAAAAGGCCGGACCAAAATCGTTACACCTCCATGCTGACGTCATCATGTTTCCATTGCGTTTTCCCCACACTTAAGTCCCACATTCGTCGCCTGCGTTTTAAACGAAATATGAAATTTTACCCACTGATAGTCCGTCCCACGACAAAGTACGAGGACCAAAATTGAAGACGGTGATAGTATGGGGACCATTCTTGTAACTTCCTCCTCATTTTTCATTCATTTTTTTTTCTTTCCGTATTAGTGCCACGTGTTCATCTCTGGCGCTCGTTGCTCGATACCCATTTCCATTGACATTTGGATGGAAATATGACTATGGCATGCTGTAATTACCTGGTCCGACGAGAGCGGGGAGTGATCGTTGGAGTTAGAATATTGGAACAAGGAGCGGCTTCTAACTAGCTTCTAAGATGGCGAAACGGACAATAATGAACCAAACCGTGCATCAAATATGAGGATAGTGATTTTGGGATACATATATGAAAACTGGATCAACTCACTGAGATATATTGTTCCATTTTGCCCATCCCATATCAAGCCTCACGGTTTTATCATTTGATGCAATACTTAGATTTGAAACTCAAAAGGGAAGCATGCTCAAGTGGGTACGAGTTTTTTAGTTAAGCATGTCTTTTACTCGCTCTCATAATATACACACTCCTTCAATAATTTCTAAATAAGAGAAACAATTTTTTGGCAAATACTTAAGGTTGACATATGTTCTCATGAGGGATAATAGCACAACCGATCCATGAACTTTATTCAAATATCTAATATTGTCCCCAAACTTTAAATTACTACAATGTGTTCTTAAACTTAATCTAACGTGTAATGTTATCCCTAGGTTATACGAAAAAAGTTTAAATATTAGATTAAGTTTAGAGTTCACATTGAACGTATTAAAAATTCAATGACAACATTGCACAATGGATCAAATTTTAGGGACCACCCTAATAAATAAAAAGTTCAGTGACAACTTTTCATATTTGACCAAAATTCAATAACCATTAATGTCATTTTGCCTTTTTCATAACATTTACCTTTTTCTTTAAGGACAAGACGCTTATTTTTCATTGATTATGTTGTAAAGTTTCTAGGGAATAGATGAAATTCTATTATCTCAGCTTTTTTAAGCTTATACGAAAAATATTTCATTTATTACTTATATTAAAAATGCATGGGGGATATTTCAATTTATACAAACTATATATAAATAATTTGTTTATTTTTTTTATTATCATTATCTCAGGAGTACCATGTATTTTAAGTATGACAAGCAAATGATGAGGTGGATATTTTCAATTTATAACCAGAAAAAAAAATTACCAAGATGAAGTAGGTAACAAGGAGATGATTGACTATTTGAAAGAGCTGTTTAACTAATTTACGATTAGAAAATAGGGAATTTAACGTTATCATTCCATTACTTTAAGTTCATGGACGACATTCTAAGGACTAAATTAAACACATACCGAAAGCTCAATAACCATACTAAACAAATTAAAAGTTCGGGAATAACAATGCATATCGAGCTAAAGTTCACGAAACAAATTAAAAGTTTGGAAACGACATTGCACACGGATACCGGGGTCAAAGTTCAAAGACCATCCGTTTCATTTTTCCTTCCTCGTACCGACAAAATTGTCTGCACATTCTTTTTGTTTCTTACTTACCGGAATCCAATAAAATCTAATTACAATTTTTTTTTTTTTTTGTGTTCCCATTGCTTCTTAACCAACCTGAACTCTTAACCATCCCGGCTAAAACTAACCCCAAACAAAAAGTGGGGGGGAAAAGCCAGGGTCAAAGGGAAAATGCTCCGTGCCACGTGGCGCTCTCCTCCAACGCTGGATAAGGTCTCCGCCTTTTGCTCAAAACGCGTCGTGGCTGTGCGGAAAGCAATATTAGACTTTGATCCCATCGCCATCGGCCAATCCCCAACTCCCACTCGTATCCAACAAAAATCAAATCTCAAGATTTATTGATTTATTTTTAATTATTTATATGCATTCCCTAATCAAGTAATATTTCCTTTTGGCCACTTCACCAAACCCATTTTAGATTCAATAGAATCCTCACTTTCCCTAATTTTTTTTTAATTTTTCAGTGACATGGGAGCATTATTATTATTATTATTATTATTATTATTATTATTACCTAATCGATTATGGATGCACAACTCGACTTATATTCGTAAAATCAATTTTCCCGTACTAATTTTTGATTGTTTAGTAGCATTTTAATATAATCAAGTAACGGGGGGCATCGTAAATTTAAATTCTTTTTTCCCTCTTGCCCACTTTACGAAACCCATTCGTAGATTCAATGGGATCGCACGATATTCTTAATCTATATTTTAATTATTAACAATACAACAATATTTTCTAATTTGTGTAAGGATGCAGTAATATTCCCTAATGGCGTGAGGATGTAAAACTCTACATGTACTTGTAAAATGATTTTAAATTTTCGATGCTTTATAATATTCCCTAATCGGTGCGGTTAGATTACCCTTTTCTTTCTTGCCGCTCCACGAAAATTGGAAAAATTTCAAATAAACACATGGAGTTCTCTAATATTTCAAATAAGAGCCTGAAATAAATATTATTTCAAATGTATTATTTATTTTAAGAAATGTCTTGATCAAGGGCATTTTCGTCCTTTCATTTTCCTTTCTCCCACCAACACGTGACACGCGACTACATATGGATTGCATGTCGATGAGTGTCGGGGAGTTTCGGGTTTTCCTAGACCCGAACCGAGTAAAGCTTGGGGTATTGCTTAAATTAATTCTTTTGTATTATCGTAAATTGAATTGTTATTATTATATTGGCGTGTATTATCATCGTTGCCGTCACCATTCGCGAGTGCTGTTTTCTGACCTTTCGCCATCTGGATCTAGGGTTTCTAATTTTTCGCCGTTTTTTCTGGACAGAGGAGGGCAGATTTCCTTCTCCTTCGTCGTCGTCTTCTTCGTCTTCGGCTTCGAACTACCTCCACCAAACCCTAACACAGAACATCGTCGCCTCCCGCTTTCTCTTTTGCTGGTTCAAAGAACAAGAAAGTTGTGACCACCGATCAATCAATCAAATCAAATCGACCCCCCTCTCAGTCTTCTTCTTGACGATCCCTTAGCACCGGTTGTTTGACGCAGCAGAGAAAAAAATTTTAGGGTTTGGAGCCCTTTTTCTTGTCTTTTTTTGGTCTTTCTACCCACATCTGGCGTCTACTATCGTCGAAATCGCTCACCGATCTAAGCAATTTGCAAAAGGGAACACGCACACGAGAAAAGGGCCAACCTAATTTTTGATTTTCCCCCGATTGGATCGGTCTTCCGTTTTGACCTTTTCTTTCGTTCATTTAAAAAGACAAAATCAGATCGGCAAGGCCTTAAAAAGGGTGTTTGTGGTTTGATTCGATCTTGATCGATTGATGATTATTAAAGGGACGGACGGACGGACTGAAGGAGGGATTTTTACCGATTGATTGAGCCCGATTTGGTCTGGGAGAAACATGTACAAATCAGTGGTGTTTCATGGGGAGGAGTTGTTGGGGGAGGTAGAGATTTATCTGCAACAGCTGAACAGAGATGGAGGAGAAGAAGAGAGTTGTTACCAGAGTAGAAAGGAGAAGGCCAAAATGGTGGAGAATGTGGTGAAGGAGAGAGTCAGGATTGATCACCTGTCTCTGCCCAGTGAGAGGTGCCCTCCACTTGCAGTGCTTCACACCGTTGCTGCTAGTGGGATTTGCTTCAAAATGGAGTCCAAATCCTCCCTGTCACGAGACTCGGCGCTCTCCCTTTTGCACTCCTCCTGTACCAGAGACAGCAAGGTATATCAGCACACAACCATAAACTTCAGGAACACCCAGATAATTCAACAAGAAAACTTTGAAAAAAAGGAAAGAAACAGAAGGGAAATACCCAGAAAGATTGAGAGCTTAGGACACATGAATTGGCAATCAAGGAGACCCTTTAATTTTACTATGGACTGTGGACAAATTACTGAGGACGAATTAGATGACATGCACGTTATTTTCTATTTTCGAGAAGTTGAGGGAACTCCCAGAATGCATGGGCTTCTAAGTTTTCCAGATTTGTTCTTAACTTCTGGGGACAAGGTTTCATTTGATTGACAGTTGTGCACAAAACTTCGAACTTTATTCCTGTTCCTAGTATAGAAATCTGTCTTGATTGACTTAAAGCCTCGTCCCTCGGCTTGCTGAAGTTGGAGAGCTGTAACGAGACTTCAATGATGCTAGAACTATGCCATTTGATATTAATGACTGATTTCTACTTGTATTTGACATGGACGTGGTCTGGAAGCTGCTGTTTCTGTTGATGCATGTTAGCGGATGTCAGTAAATGATTTGACTGCGATGTTGCAGCATTTTACCATGTACTGTAGGTGTCTGGACTTGTTGATATCTCAAAAGTTGAAGAAATGTTGGGATTTGGATGTTGTTGGTCTTATGAACAAGGTGATTTCTAGCATGAAATCTCACAATCGATCTCTAAGGCCAATCCATTAAATTTAGTTGAACATGTGGAGTTGTGTTGGGGTGAACATGCAAGCATATATTGGATAGAATTTACCTGCAAGCAGAATTGCACTGAATCGCTACCATTAACCCACCTCACTTTTACAGTCATTTGTACAAGAATCAGAAGTGGACACCCATGCAAACAGAACCTCACCTTGAATAAGGCTCTGAGGAGAGCTTGCTGTAGAGAAACTCATGAAGAACCTGATCTCTGTCATGTTTGATGCTTGATATTAATTTTTTTTTTTTGGTCGAATTTGACGCTTGATATGAGTTTCCTTGAATACTGATGTTTTTATTTTCAATATTAATTTTCAGACTGCAGTGATGCCACTTGGAGAAGAGGAACTTCACTTGGTTGCCATGTACTCCCGAAATGGTGATGGAAGACATCCATGCTTTTGGGGGTTTTGTGTCCCGTCGGGACTTTATAGTTCTTGTCTTGTCATGCTTAATCTGAGGTGTCTTGGGATTGTATTTGACCTTGATGAAACACTCATTGTTGCAAATACCATGCGATCCTTCGAGGATAGGATTGAGGCTCTCCAACGCAAAATAAATACCGAGTCAGATCCGCAACGGATTTCTGGTATGATTGCAGAGGTGAAGAGGTATCAGGACGATAAGACGATTCTTAAGCAGTATGTCGACAATGATCAGGTTGTTGAGAATGGAAAAGTGATCAAAGTTCAGTATGAGAGTGTCCCCGCGTTATCTGACAACACCCCACCTTTTGTTCGTCCGCTTATACGGCTGCCAGAGAAAAATATTATTCTGACCCGCATTAATCCGCTGGTATGCATGTAATGCTGAGCAGTGCTTGTGCCTGTCCACTGATGTGTGTCTCTAATTTATGTTTCGTGCATATTTTATATGTTAGTTTGTGGGATTTTCATTGTTCTCTTTTAAAGAAATGTGTATAGAGATTTTCTGCAATATTGACTCGACGTTGCAGCTAGTATTTAGTTCTTTGAGGAGGCTGCCGTGTACCATACCAGCATTGTTTTTGCAATATTAATGTTTTCTCCATGCAGATTCGCGATACAAGTGTTCTTGTAAGGTTGAGACCTGCATGGGAGGAACTTCGGAGTTACTTAACTGCTAGAGGGCGCAAGCGCTTTGAGGTTTATGTTTGCACTATGGCTGAAAGAGATTATGCTTTGGAAATGTGGAGGCTTCTTGATCCAGAGTCAAACTTGATACAGTCAAAAGAAGTTCTGGAGCGCATTGTGTGTGTTAAGTCTGGTTAGTTACTTAAGTTTGTTACATCTCCTATCTCCTTCATCCGGCTTATGAAGCTCTATATTTGATGAATAGCCTTTCATTTTCAGATTTTTGGGAGAATATGAATAGCCTTGTGTTGATAGACGTAGTTTTAATATGTTTGGGTGGTTCCATCATAGAGCATACTGATTTTTTTTTTCTCTCTTCATCTGTTGATGTACAGGTTCAAGGAAATCACTGTTTGATGTGTTTCAAAATGGGATATGCCATCCAAAAATGGCGTTGGTGATTGATGACCGTTTGAAAGTTTGGGATGAGAAAGACCAACCTCGAGTTCATGTTGTTCCTGCATTTGCCCCATATTATGCTCCCCAAGCTGAGGTACAAGAATGAAGTTTCTCTGCTGCTTGAAATTGTGGATGTGCTAAGACATATTTGGCCTTGCAAGTTGAAGAGTTTTCTTGATCCTGTCTGATCTGCATTCATCATAATTTTTCGTCCTCTCTGTTTTACAGGCAAATAGTGCTGTTCCAGTATTGTGTGTTGCAAGAAATGTTGCTTGTAATGTTAGAGGTGGCTTTTTCAAGTAAGTTAGCAAGACCTTTGTGGACATTTTTTCTGTACTATGCATGGATTTGCTTATCCTATGATATTTTCGGTATAACTAGGGTTTAAATTTAATATTTGGAACAGAGAATTTGACGAGGGTCTTCTACAAAGAATTTCAGAAGTTGCATATGAAGATGACACAAGAGATATCCCTTCTCCTCCTGACGTGAGCAACTATTTAGTTTCTGAGGTTAGTTGTGATGGTCATCTCATAGGCTAAATACTATTCAAATACTGGTTGCGTAGCTCTGTCTTTTTGCACAATTTGCTCACCACAATTGAAGCAAACTATTTCAGGATGACACTTCTGCCTTGAATGGAAATAAAGATCCACTTTCTTCGGACGGAATGGCAGGTGCTGAGGTCGAAAGAACATTGAAGGTACATAATGTCTTTCATGAGGTTAACATGTAAAGTTGCATAGTATTTTTTGTTGCTTATTAGAGAGGATGTCATTAATGAGTGCCCCAGGGGCACCGGTTAAGCAACTACTCAAGGAAATTTTATAATATTCAACGTACTGGTTGCCCTCGTGGATGCACAATCAATGCAAGCTGAATTATTTGTAGTGAAGTACACTTAACAAGTGTCTGGGGGAACTCGATAGCAAGACCCGACTAATAATAAGAAAAAATAAATAAATTGGTGTTTCCCTGCTTGTGCTAGCTTATGTTACTTGATGAGTTTCAGGCTGAGAGCCAACTTTTTGATAGCTTGTGGGAGCAGATCATCTCAACGATTTCATATCAAAATGTGGATGCTTTTGTTTTCGTCTTTTATGTTCATAGATTATCTGCATTTGGATTTTTTAAGTTCAGCCTAGTGACATCAATGTTGTCATGCAGGATGTAATTCCAGCTTCAATCGTGTCTTCAGCAATTACTAATTTGGATCCAAGGATACTTGTGTCTCTTCAGAATGCACTTGCATCTTCCGCAAGCACAATACCTTTGTCGACATCTCAGACAACAGCTTCTGCCTTTCCCAATATGCAGTTTCCTGAAGCTACCTCATTAGTTAAAAAATTTGGCCAGGCTAGTCCTGCAGAGCAGAGCATGCAGAGTTCGCCTGCTAGGGAAGAGGGTGAGGTGCCAGAGTCGGAATTAGATCCTGACACCAGGAGGCGGCTGCTCATATTGCAACACGGGCAAGATAATAGGGATCAAGTTCCTGGCGATCCTCCATTTCCTGTGAGACCTCCAATTCAAGTATCTGCTCCAAGGGCGCAGTCACATGGAACCTGGTTTCCGGTGGAAGAAGAGATGAGTCCTAGGCGACTAACCAGATCAGTTCCGAAAGAATATCCATTAGATTCTGAAATGCATATTGACAAGCATCGACCTCATCATCCGTCCCTTTTTCCCAATGTGGAGAATTCCATTCCTCCTGAAAGAACTGTTCATGAAAGTCATAGATTGCCAAAAGAGGTGAATATGGAATATGATTTGGTTGGATGATTCAAATCTGCTAAGTAGAATTTAGTAGTGAAGGTTATGCATTTGACCTCCTTTTTTTTCAGGGACATGGTAGAGATGACAGACTAAAGCTAAACTATTCTTTTTCCACTTATCATTCTATCTCTGGTGAGTTACAGCTTATTTCATGGGGTCCTTCATCGAAAACTATCTTGGACATAAAGTGGTGTTTTTCTAGTTTTTATAACATTGCTTATGGAGTTTGGTGGGGCCTGTAACATTTGTCAAAGTTCTTGTGTGATATGAATGTTCTGTAAGACATTATTAACTTGTTCTTGCACGGGGTAGGAGCCGTGGTGTTGCGACCTTTTGACAGTGGTTAGGTCAATGCCCTGGTGATAATTTTACTAGTCTGCGTTTGCCAATGGTCCTAAAGATTTCAATTGTCAGTTTTTGTATAACATGACAGAAATGTAGGAGTTTTGAATGTGAATATCATCTCCGTGGCTTACATACAACATGCCCAGTCAAGTGCGGCTCTTTGTGTTGCTATTTTGGTTTTTCTTGGATTAATATACTGTTATTATTTTTTATACAATATCAGTAGTTTTGTTATGTAGATTTATGTTCTCATTGCTGATTGACTTGAAGGTGAGGAAAATTCTTTGAGTCGCACATCAACAACTGGTCGAGATTTCGACTCTGAATCGGGGCGACCCATACCAACTAGAGAAGCTCCAGCTGTTGTTTTACAGGAAATTGCAATGAAGTGTGGAGCAAAGGTAATTAGAAAATTCTTTATTGTTGAGGTTAAATTGTAATTCGCTTTTCTGTAGTCCTTGATCTATTAAAATTTCATTTGTTCATTTGAACAAAAATTTGCAGGTGGAGTTCAGACAGGCTTTGCTTCCAAGCATGGATCTGCAGTTTTCTATAGAGGTACTTCATCACTAGGAATGGTGCTTGAGAATATTTACTTCTACTCTCCACGTTTCTCACCTCATTGGATTTACAACTGAATTATCTACATTGTGTATAAGTCCCTCAGCCATAACATGCTTAGTTAAGTATATTTAAGCACACGCTACTTATGAAAAAATGTATATTTAAGAACACTCTACAAATTGATTTCTTTTGTAGGCTTGGTTTGCGGGAGAGCAGGTTGGCAAAGGGATTGGTAGAACAAGAAGAGAAGCCCAACACGAGGCTGCTGAAGGTTCACTGAGGCATTTGGCTGGTGAGATGCTCTATTTCAGCGTCTTGTTTACTGCCCTGTCTGGGATCTCTTTGACTGATTAATCTCGATGGTTATTAGAAATGGTATTATAAGAAATATGTCGGTAGTCATTGAGAAACAAGGTGTTCTCTAGTATATCTCATTGATTTTCTGTCAGATGTAAGCATCTTTGAATGTCGTTGACATGACTTACAGAGGTCGGATACTTAGAAACAACCTAAAATGAAGTTCTACCTCCTGGTTTATCTTGCAGATTGACAATTGGAATTCTTGGTAAAATGAGATTACCATTACTTGTTTAATTAAGCATTTTTTAATATTTTTACTGCTATAATATGATATTGGACAATTCTATTGAATTGTATGAGATTAGCTGAATTATATTACTCAGCATGTCATAATGAAGTTGACTACTGTAACTGACATCCAACATGTGTTTGCCTGTAAAAACGCATGCAGAATAATTTACCATCATTTTAGTAGGTCAGTGTCATAAATTGAATTGTAAGGTGAGGTGGGATAGTTCTATTTTTATGTGTTTTTACTGGCCGGAATTTTTGTTTATTATGTTATTTTTTGGGGCGGGGGAAGAGAAGGGATAAACATGGCCAGAAAACGTCAAGGTTATGATATCTGCCAAATGTAATCCTTAGTGCATGATGGACTATGTATATCTGCTAGGAGAAATTGCTGAAAATTTTCAGGCATGAATGGGCTGTTCTTTGTGTTACTAATGTCAGAAAGAAGGTTCTTTTGGTTCCCTATAGGATCAGCCTTCATTTTACTCCTCGATCCTTATTTTCATCCTTTTTGGTGGGAAGTTAGTTGGAGATTTCCATAAATCCTTATATCCTTTTACATAGTACATAAATTGGTAGCTGCTTGAAAAACCATCTTTTTCATGAATCTAGGTACTACAGTATTGTTTAAGCTGTAATCCGGAGTTCTGCAGTGCCAGTTTCAGTTGGCGACGAAATAGTTTAGGGTCTAGCTTTATTTTGGGCCAAAGTGTCAAAAGATCAGAATGTGGAAGTTTGCTGCTCCTCTACTATGCATCTAAAAAAGAAAAAATATTCCTCTACCGTGTGTCACCTACTAGATGAAGAAGTTAGTGATTGCTTCGTCATTTATGCTCAACTTTAATGCAGTAGGAGCATTGATATGTTCTAGGACTTGTTTGGACCCCAGAGTGTCTGGCATGTTCCCTTCATTTTTTGTTGTTATGCTTATAGATAACTGCTGAATAAACAGGCCCGAGGAAAATGCATGATAACTAAGATGTTTATGCCTTTTCTATGAAACACACTGTAAATGTTGAATAAAAAACTAATTATGAACAATTGCTCTTGAAATCTTGAGGTTATTTTTTGCAGAACCATCAGAAAAAACTCAGTATGTCTGGCTTCTTTGGAGCTTGAGTGTGTTGAACTTTTTTAATTTCCATCTCCTTGAGTTTTTCAAGTAAAGTACTATTGGTCTAGCATTTCCTGGGAAAATTCATAGTTCTTAGCATTTTTCACAACTACTATGTCGTGGATGGAAATACTAAGAATTGATTTTCTATGCAGTTTATTGACTTTTTACAATATTATTTTGCAGATATGTACATGATGAAGCGGGCAAAGTCCGATCCTGCTTCCAGACAAGCAGATGGAAATCGGCTATCACCAGCAAGTGAGAATGGATATTTCGGCAGTGTTTACTCTTTTGGGAATCAGCCGTTGCCCAAAGAGGATCCTGTTCCTTATGCTACTACAGTCGAGCCATCAAGATTTCCAGACCCGAGATTTGAGGGCCCCAAAAATTCAATGGGCTCTGTTTCCGCCCTTAAAGAATTGGTGAGAAATTCAGTAACCTGTTCAATCTTTTCGTCTATAAATCAAAGCATGATTTGCGTGTCCACTTAACAAGAACCATTCCTTTTCCTTTTGGTAATCAGTGCATGATGGAGGGTCTTGGTGTGGTCTTCCAAGCGCCACCACATCTGACAACAAATGCCATGCAGAATAAGGAGGTTCATGTGGAGGTTGAGCAAATGCAATTTTGATACTCTGACATCCTAACTTTGTGAAATTTAGAGCATTGATTTACTTCTTCATGTTGAATTCCTTGTTAACTAAAAGTCAATAGAGTAATAAAAGCCCGGTTTTAGTGAATCAGACTCTTGACTCGAGGAAATTCATTTCTGACACTTTGAACTATATTATTATTTGATTGGCTTCATTGTGGTCGTCTTGAGGAGAATGTGTCTCATTTTTCAAGGCCTTTTTCAAGAACTGTATGATTTTCTGGAACCAGAAAGACCTATGGGATCGTTTTGTGACGCATCCTTGGTTCTATTGGTGAACGACTAATATTCTTTTCTCCTCTATTGTCAACTTTCAGGTCAAAATCGAGGGGCAGGTTTTGGGGACGGGAATTGGCTTGACATGGGATGAAGCTGAGATACAAGTAACTTCTTCCTACAGAGTTCAATATATTTGACAATATTATTTCAAGCATAGGAGATGCAGATTATCTTTTCCAGGCTCTCTGAAGCACTCTTATCTCTTTTCTTAGGCTGCTGAGAGGGCTCTTGGATCGTTAAGGCCAATGCTCGGTCAATTAACTCCAAAACGTCCTGGCTCCCCCAGGTCAGTGATTTCACATGTGGCCAATCTTAACCAGAATTTTGTCTTACCTTTTGAAAAAACGAATAAAGCCAATGCTAATTTAGTAAAGGGTAGATTGCCCTATCTGGTGCTTTAGAACTTCTGATCTGCGATGCTTGCTTGGAAACTTATTGCTATCCCCGCAAGAATGAACTGCAGTTTTTCTCTTAAGTTCCCTACCACCCTTCTTTTGGCCATCTCTTCCCCCCGTATTTTTATTGGTACACTTTTTAGGCACTTAATTTTGCGTGATTAACAAAATTAAAACAAGGGAGCTGTGGTGTCTCTCTCTTTCTCTACGAGTGATTGGTATTAAATGCTCTTGGTGTTTAAAGTTTTGTCTAAACATGGGTTTCTTGCCATCTAACTAATTTCTCCTCTGTTTATCAAAATGAATGTCACTAATTCGATGTTGTTGAAAAGATTGTTGCAAGGGATACCGAGTAAACGACTCAAGTCGGACTTCCCGAGAGTTTTGCCACGGATGCCCTCTTCAGCCAGATACCCCAAGAATGCCCCTGCTGTTCCCTAGCAGTTTGAGTCAGAAGTTCATTTTTCTTGCTCTTTATCCAGGCCTTTCTCGGTTGTCATGTGGAGTAGTCCGAGATACTGAATCGCAGGGTCATGTTTCGTATCGACAACTAACAATATGTCCGGGCAAAAATGTTCCATGTTGATCTGACGACTTTGAGGGCGTTCATTTTCAGAAGAGTAGATCGAACCTGAGACTGCCTCACGACTCGAGCCATCATTTTGTCGGCAGGATTCTGGTCTCTGGTGTAAATCAATTACTTTGTTGCGCTGTGCGCCTTTACTACACAAGGCAAACCCACGAAATTGTGCACGGCTCAACAAGCTGCTGCGGATCGAAAGCTGCTTCCGCTCGATGGCTCAGGGTGGCTCGAGGATGTTACCAGCTAACTGATAGCGTTAACTGTGCTTCCATTAACTGTTTTCCTTTTTTTTGTCCAGCTCAGTGGCCCGTGAGATACGGAGATTATGGTAATTGTAGAGCTGCCATTCGGCACAGCAATGTAACAATTCGGTGTATCGTGGTTGATTCTTTGAGCAATGAAATCTGTACAATTTGATTGCTTGAGGGTTGTGTGCACCCTGCTGACGTTTCTCTGTTCTCCGTAGCCGATGGAGAACACACTTGAGACGCACAATCTTGCAGGAAATGTAGATTTTCTTATACTCAGTATGGTAAAATATGAAGCAATGCTCATCCGTGGAGTGGAAAGTTCAATCGAAAGTTTAATCCTACGACACCGACAGTGGCTGCACTTTTTGGCGCCATAATTTTCCATACGATCATTGAAGCATAAAAAACTTTTAGAAATTTAGGCGGCATAAATTTATTATTAAATCATATGATAGAAAATTGCTGATGAAATTTAAGTGATTCTATAAAGTTATGTTACGTCGCTTAAATAATTGCTTGAAAACTTATGATACCAAAGTAAGCGCTCGAAAGTTATGATCTCGTATGAGTTTGGAAAAGCCATTCCCATCTCGATTCACTTAAATCCAATCAATTATACGTGTGTAGATGTATACATATATCAAATTAATCACATTATTGATCCAATTAAGTATTTTTAGGCTCGACCCTAATTTGCCAAAATAGCCTTTCACCCCATTTGCCGGACCTAAGGGTGAGCAAATCGGATCATCCAAATCGGGAACAACCAAAAATAGTGGTCCGGTTTCTGGTTCTAGATGAGTTCGGTCCCGTTCTTGGTTCTTAATATTGGAACCGACAATCGGGCGGTCCGGTTCCCTATTTCGGGGACATAGGACCGGACCGGTCGATTTTTTTTTTAAAAATAATCGTAATGTTTATTATTTAGGGTTTGCTTCTTTCTTTTGTACTTCGCAGCTCCCCGCCTCTTCGGTCTTCACGTCTCTCGCAATTCACAGCAGCGCTAGTCTACACCACCCCCGCTTAACCCCAGAACCCCTTTCGGAGGTCACACAACCCAATCGAGGGTGTCGCATGGCCATATCTCACGAGACCCTCGCTTCAAAAATAAATTTTCTTTCAAGTTTTTGAGATTCTTGGCTGCAATGGGATTTGAGAGTCACATGGACTTGTAGCTTTTGAGGCCATTGAGCATGTCGTGAAAAATGAATATGCTAGAGAGATTTACTAATTTGAGACTCGAATATAAACTCAAAAATGTTATTGGGGAAAATTTCAAAAAAAGGCCTCAAGTCTTCTTATTTTCTCAAATAATGGCTCTAAGTGAATCTTGTTTCAAATAAGGGTCCGAAGTGCCCTCATTTATTCAAATAAAGATCCGAAGTGAACGTTATTTCAAATAAAAGCTCGAAATAACTATGAAATTTCAAAAAAGGCATAATTTTAAAGGCATTTCGGTCTTTTTCTATATTTAATATTTTCTTTTTATTAAAATTTTCTTTTTTCTGTTTCTTTAAAATTTAACAAAAAAATTATAAAAACAAAAAAGTTTATAGAGGTCGAAGGGTAGCTTCCTGCCTTTAGCCGTTGTCCCATCGCCGGGAGGGGGGGACAGCGAAGGCGGGCGGGGTCGCCGGCTCCTCAACGAGGGTCGGCCGGCCATCTCCCGGATTTGGGTAGGGGGTCGCCGGCCCCCGCCTTAGTCAAGGTGTAGGGCCGTTGACCCCCGCCCGGTTCTGGGCGGGGTCTTCAATTCCGGCTCCAGTTATCGGCCCTTGCTTAGATCCGAGAGAGGGCCAGAGGCCCTCACCTCTTGTCGGCAAGGTCGGCGGCCCTCGCGTAGGCGCCGACAACCCCACCGGCGGCTATAGGCGAGAGGCGCCCCCCCCTCCCCCTTTTGGTGTCGTTGTTTTTACTCTTTTTTTTTTCATTTTTAAAAACCAAAAAAAAGGGAAAATATACAAAAAATAAATAAATCAATCAAAATGAGAAATGACGAAAATGCCTTTTAGATCAAGCCCTTTTTTTTTTTTTTTAAACTTTGTGGCCACTTCAGGCTCTTATTTGAAATATATTATTCACTTTCAGGTCCTTATTTGAAACAAAATTCACTTAGGGCTCTTGTTTGAAAAAACAAGAGAATTTCAAGCTCTTTTTTAAAAATTTCCCATGTTATTGGTTTCTTGGAACCGACCCAGAACCAGACCGGACCCCAATCCGGTTCCCGATTTCGAGTGACCAGTCCGTTCCCCAATTTCAGAAAATGGGAGTCTGGACCACCGGTCTGGTTTTCGATTTTCGAAGAGAACCAGACCGGATCGGGAAGTGATTACCCCTGATCTGGCTACTGCACTACGGCGGCGTTTTCACGCCGATTGAAAAAAAGAATAAAGGAAAAAATCAAAATAAAATTTGCTGACCGAAAGAGAAGAAGGAGAACATAAAAAGGAAGCGGAGAAGCGCGAGATCACAAAAAAAGGCAGTCGCGCGGTCTCATTCCGATCTCACATCCGCTCTCGATCTCGAATCCAAGTCAATCGAAATCCCCATGTCGACTGCGTTTGACACGTTCGGCATCGACGGCGACGAGGCGCACGCCGCCCCGAACCCGCAGTTCGAGGACCACGACAGCAGCTTCTCCGCCTACGGCAGCTACTCCGGCTTCCCCTCCGCCGACGGAGAGGTCGCCGTCGACCGATCGCCGGAGATCTTCGGGTTCGAGGACCCGAGCTCCGGGTACACGCAGTCACCCTACGACTCGGTCCACGTGGAGAACGGGAACGGGAACGGGAACGGGAACGGGAACGTCTTCGAGAGCGATGACGGAGTCTTCGCGTCGGACGGGCCGGTTCTGCCTCCGCCGAGCGAGATGCAGGAGGAAGGGTTTGCTCTGCGCGAGTGGCGGCGGTGAGGGCTTTTTAGTCCGTTGATTTGGATTGGATTCGGTTTGGTCTTGTGCTTTGATTTGGTTAGATCTGGAGTTAAGTGTGCTGTTTGATGCTTAGATCTAGGCTCGTTTGCTCGGGTTTGAATTCCTATTGCGTACAAATTATGGTGAAATGGGCTTGCTGAGCTGCGGCTTGAGCGATAGTTGAAGTGGACCTGGTGCCGATCTTGATTCAGAAAATCATGCTTGAGTTTGTTTGTTTTATTTTGTCATTAGATATCTGGTAATCAATGCCTCAGTTGCTCGTTTGAATTGCTAGTTAGTTAAGATCTGATTCTCAGTTCACTTTTTTGTTGGACACTTTAATTTTAACTCATACGTTCTATTTAGGCTCGAGTGATAGGGTAATTATGCACTTAGGCTTCGGATAGAGGTCCTCTTGTGCAATTTTTTCAAAATCATAGTAGATGATTCTTGATCTAGCATTTGACCCGGGAACTTTGGAAGGTTTAGATGTTCTTGGATCTACATTTAGATCTGAAATGGAAGCTACCTTTCAACTGGGACTAGCATATCTAGAAACAATTAATCAATAACCACTGGTGATGGGGCTCACATTATTGTTCATTTCTGTTGTAACAGTAATTTAGCAAAATGATTTGCTAGTGTAGAGCTGAAAAGATTATAGTAGAATGATGCTGATCGACCTTCTATCTAAATCCTTTTGTTGTGTTATGGGGAATGATTTCCTTTAGAATTCCATTACAGACGAGCTCAATGAGCTGTAAATTGCTTTTGCAATATTTCTTCAATCTAGTTAGACATATCTTAATTGTTGCCGGTGACTAGAAATCCTAACGTTCTTCTGTGGATATCAAGAACTTCATTTACTTTGCTTCATTATGATTAGTAAGCCTCTTCATGAAAAACCATAGAGTGTCCACTGTATTTGAGTGACCTCAGCCCATGACCGATAGTTTCACGGTGAAATTTTACTACTACGTATCTTTGCAGGTTATTGTCATGGCAGCATATGCATAAGTCCCACTGATGCAAAGCATAGAGTTGTTAGCATGAAGTGCTGAATAGGAAAAAGGAACCTAAAAGACACAACTGTCTCTTACCAAGATAACCGGCTTCTCTAGGGAAACAATCAAGCTATATTTAGTTGACATAGGAAGATGCCAATTCTCATTTTAAACTCAATCATGGGTTGATTTCCCATTCTTGGTGAGCTCAAAAGAATAATCTACACACTCAAGCACAAGTGACCCCATTCAAATTGAGCAATTAATCATAATTGATCTCTAGAGAAATCTCCAGTTTTCCTATTGTATGCAGATAAAAGAATAAACATAGATTCTGTTCTAGCTCCTGACCACGATATAGTAAAGAAGATGCATTTCAAACTATGCCCCAATTGACTGTCTACAGGATCCATATAAATCAATGCAGTTGAACTTAACTTGCTTGATGGTCAATAACTGTGACCAGAGTCTGCAGCTTCATCCATAGAAAGTGAGAGGGAATGAGAAGCTAAGAATTGTGAAGAGTACTAGCGTAAATTAGCAGAGTTGACACTGTTTTCCCGTTGAACTTAACTTGGCTTTATGGTCAAGAACTCAAGCTTGACTGGGCTTAATTTTTTAGCTTGAGCTCAAATCTATTAAATACCATGCTCAAGCTCAATGGTTGACTTGGTCATTATAAGTAAATTTTGACACAAAATTCAGTTAAGCTCAGGCTAAGCTCAAACTGAAGCTTGTACTAGTCTAAAATCTATATCTCCGTTTTCATATTTATCATTCCTGTGTAAAATCAATATCAAAGCTTAAGTGTTTAATTAGACTTGGAGTAAAGTACTTTCAAGTTTAAGAGTGCTCCGATCAGATACTCACTGGACTCGAGTTCAAAGGGAGTTGATTCAAGATTGAGTATTAAGTTCGTTCAATTCAATAGGTGACAAGTAGCTTAACTTTGCCCAAGTGTATCAACTAAGGGTTTATTTGAAGTTTTAAGGTGAAAGCCCAATTTAATTTCTAGCTCCTTGAGTTATTCTTAAATGGCTCTTTTGTTTTGTCCAAGTAGTTAGTCTTCCATTCTTATTTTGTAAACTGGAGTTTGGTTCCTAAAGTAGTTTCAAGATTGCTCTGAAACTTCACACTGAATGTTGGATCTTGACTTGGTGTAATAGTTGCTGACATGGGTGGCCCCATGTAATTGGATTATTTCGTGTACATACTCTTGCATACTTCTTGAAAGAGTGGTCCTCTCTTACCATTAGAAAATGAGTTGACTTATTTAAGTGGTCCATTATTACCTCCGTAGATTCATAGTTCATTGGCATCATCAGTAAGCTTTGCACAAAAACCCAAATATGCGCAATATGGTTTTTTATGATGGTAGCTGTGGTAGGATGTTCTGATTGTAACAGACTTCCGGTACATCTTATTATTTCGTATGACTGCCTTACACTCTATCTAGATACATGATGCATACAGTGTGTAAATTTTGACTGCTTGATGTTTATATTAAAGATGCATATATTTAGTGAGTATTAGTTCTTGTATGTGATGAATTATGTGATGTGTGGAAAATTTTTTAGTTATACAAATTCTGCTATAGTTATTAAGCACTATATATATTTATTTATTTTTATTTTTGTATAATTTTTTTTCCCTCAATCGGTCTTGCTTTTATTTTATTTATTTTTGAGTTCATCGACCGCCGACCCCAACTAGTTTGGGATAAAGGTGATGTTGATGTTGATGATGCTATGTGAAAGATATTGCACATGCCATATGTGTCATATTGAAGCGTTGAGGAATGGTTCGACAAGCCAAACATGTTATTATTTGTATTTCATTCTAATGTATCAATGAGAAAAGATTATATAGAGTTTATTTCAGTTGCGAACTGAGAGAATATCTACTAGTTTGAGCTTGTGTGGTACAACAGTTCTAACTACTGAAAACTGGAAACTTTTCAATTACAGCAGAGGTAGAAAAGCAATCAAGTCCTTGTAGTCCTCTAGTAGCTTGACTGGCTTGCATTGTTGGGTTAGCTTGGAAACTGTGGCACATTGAATTTAATCAATACCCTAGGTGCTTTGTTGAAACACAGGTGGTGGTGGTGATGGTATTAATATTTTATAGAGATGTGTATGTAGTTACTAATAGATGTGTATACTGATTGGTCTACATTTACGTTTTCCAAAGCTGTAGTTTGGTATTAGTTTGCCTGTGTCGATCTGTGATGTCCTCTGATCTTCCACAAAGGACTAAAGACAATGCCAGCTTGATGACAACTTTTTGAAAATAGATAAATTACCGAAGGTCTCTGCACTTTTTCATTGATATAAGTATCCAAAATGATTTGTTTGGAGTCCAAATAAAGCGGTGGCATGGCACCTGGTTTTCGCTTTAGCACAGTGTAGAAGGGAACTGTCGTTTCATTATAGTGCAAGTAGATTATTTACATGGTTAGACGTAACCTTGAAATATGTCAAGTGGTTTATTCTGTGATATTTTGCAAATTAGTTGATAAGGTTGGAAGGTTTTATTCGAGAGATCAGAAGGTTTTACTCTACTGCTGATGCCTCGTTCTGGCATGTTTACAAATGCAGCATGACCTGCTATGCGATTAACTTATTGTTTATGCGCTTCCATTTGCTTCTGCAGCCAAAATGCAATATTGCTGGCGGAGAAGGAGCAGCGGGAGAAGGATATGAGGGTCCAGATCATCCTAGATGCTGAGGATTATATACGAGAATTTTATGAGAAAAGAAAGCTGAATGTTGAAAGCAACAAGACCAACAACAGGGAGAGGGAGAAGGTAAGGAACTCGAAAGTGTCCCATCGACCACCCATTTCACTAGATTAGTTCCGAGCCAGGTAATAATAATGACTTGTGCATGTCTTGCAGTTATTCCTAGCTAATCAGGAGAAATTCCATAAAGAGGCAGATAAGCAGTACTGGAAGGCCATAGGAGAGCTCATCCCTCACGAGGTTCCAAATATTGAAAAGAGGCGAGGGAAGAAGGAACAGGAGAAAAAGCCAGGGATCGCCGTGATCCAGGGTCCAAAGCCTGGAAAGCCGACTGAACTCTCTAGGATGCGTCAAATACTCGTAAAACTAAAGCACAATCCACCGCCTCACATGATCCCACCTCCACCACCTCCCAAGGACGCAAAAGATGGGAAAAATACAAAAGATGGGAAGGAGAAGGAGAAGGAGAAGGAGAAGGAGAAAGAGAAGGATGGCGCACCAACTGCTAATGGGCCTCCTGCGGCTGCAACACCATCCCCTGCTAAAGATGGTGTTAATGGCTCATCGAGCCCACCAAAAGAAGCTGCCCCTTCTGAGGAGCAACTCGAGCTACCGAATGCTTGAGTGTGCTTTCACTCTTTGTTTCTCTGAAGCAATGAAGTGCATTACGATCGCTCTCGTGCATTGGCAATATCTTTTGGTTGACTTATTTTTGTCTATCGAATATTTTTTGTGCCATGTTGTGATTCATTTTTATCGAGTCTCGGGTATTCTCTTACTGGTTGGTGCCTTAGTTGTCATATGTTGCTCAGGTGTAGACACTCAAAACTGAAGAAACCATGATATGCACGGTTCTGTACCCCAGGGATTGTTCGAATTTTACTCCGTGTAATCTATATTTGTAGTTTCTCCTCCTCTTTGCCCGAGATCGTCATCCTGAAATCTATTCCCCCTTAGTTGGGAGTGCCTTGGGTCTTCATTTTGTCGTATGATGTTATATCCGTGCTCTTGTTTTGGCTTACGTTGTGCTCGGATCAAGTTGCCGATCCTATCTTCATTTAGAACACAAAGCTATAGTGGTAAGGCCAAGGTAGCTCCTTTCAAGGTCTCGGCCATTACTTGCGCATGCCCTCTTCATTTTTTTCATTTTTTCAGTCTTGATTTGAACTATAGAATAAAGTCAATTATGAGGCAGAAGTCTTGGTCGGAGATAGAAGCATGTGCCAAATCGTACCCAAAAGCTTTGAATAGAAGGATCTCGTAATCACGACCGCTAGCCACTACATTATTTGATGCATCGGATGCCCCTAAAAAGGTGTCGAAACAAGTGCCAATGCCGACAAACCGGGAGAGCTGCACCGATGCCTCTTCGACTCAACCCTTCACCGTTTAGTCACAAGCAAAGTCAATCAGACTTGGCAAATAATGAGAGAACCATTTCTGGGAGCATCCAAATGGAGCATTATCGTTGTCCAACATCTACTTCCCCCTCGGAGACAAAACTAATCTTTTAAAGTCAAAAAATAGGGAAGGACTTCCCATGTCAAAAACCTTATACTTGACATTGCCCACATCCAGATAAATATCCTTGCAATAGCGAATGCCATGTATTGGATCAAAAAGACGAAGAAGAGCAAAACAAAAGCATAAACAACAGCAATTAAACAATGCAAGTAGAAACCAGGAGAGACATGTTGAACAACTAGAGAAGATAACCTACAAATAAAACAGAGCTCAGCCGCAGGATCAGTTTCAATTCTCATTGAAATACATAAGGAAATTGCAGGAGCTGTTCGCCGCTTGTCCATGGATGAGATCGATCCCGATGAGCAGATACTAAATGACGTAAGAGTTATTCCACCCGTTACGATCATTCTTCTCGGTCTTTTTTCTTCTCTTTCTTCTTCTTCTTCTTCTCCGATTTATCCCCATCGTCATCCCTACCATTGCTGGTAGCATCGTCAGCTTCTTTGTTCTGTTTCTTCTTTTTCTTCTTCTCCGATTTCTCTGTATCTGGAGAAACAGCTTCGGCAGCCTTATCCTTGTGCCCCTTCTTTTCTTTCCGAGCCGTCTCCTCATCCGCAGACACATCACCATTCTCTTTGTCCTTCTTCTTCTTCTTCTTCTTCTTCTCTTTCTTTTCAACTTCCAATTCCACCGCATCTTCCTTCACCTTCTTAATCTTCACTTTCTCTTCCCTCTCGACTTCCTCGGCTTCTTCCACCTTGGCCTTTTTAGCAGGAGCAACATTACCATCATCCACCTCACCATCCTCATCCTTACTTTTCCTTTTCTTCTCCTTCTTCTCGAGAACGGAACCCTCCCCAACGACAGAAATCTCCTTCTCTGGCTTTGCCGGTTCAGCTGCAGCAGCAAGACTGGCAACCATAGAATCTCCACCAGTTGGGAGAACCACATTCCTAAGCCATTCTTGAGGGGTCTTCTCATTCGCCTTTCCGTGCTTATCCAACTTCCCTTCAGCCATCAGTTTCTTCTTCATAGACGCCCTCGGGCCGAGCCCCCACTTCCTCGGATAAGTATCCCGATCCATAACAACCCTCTTAATCTTTGCCACCACACCGTGATCACAAGTTGCCATCACGGCCGTGGTCATTTCAGCAATGCCCAATGCGACAGCTTCCCCTTTGGTAGTCATCAACACGACTTCCTCCCCAACCTCGACATCATTCTCAAACCTCAGCAACCCCGGAATCATCAGCTTCGCACCATAACAGATGGCATTCACTGCTGAATCTTTCACCACCAACCTCTTGTAACTCGTCAGCAGAACCTCAAGTGGCATAATCACCCTCCTCAAATAGCTCTCATCCCTATAATTATCATACAACCACTGACCATCCATCACATCGTGCATCGTCACCATGTTATCCTTCTCACCGAGAATCCCCGACCGAACCCTCCTCAGCTCCTGCATATGCCCTCCAACACCCAAAATAAGCCCCAAATGCACGCACATCGTCCTCACATAAGTGCCTGCCTCGCAGGATATCCAGAAAACGACCAAATGCCGGTCGACGTCGTACTCCAATAGCTTACTCTCGTAAATGGTCCTAATCCTAAGCTGCCTCTTCACGGCAGAAATCAAGGGCGGCCTCTGGAAGACCGCCCCAGTGAGAGTCTCGAGCGCCCGGGCCACCTTCGCGACCTCCGGGACCTTCGAGTGCAGCCTCGCGACGCACACGTACTCCTTCCCCGCGCCCTGCTGGGACTTCACGAGCCGGGTGGCCCGGTCGATGCAAACGATCAGGTTCCCCGTGACCTTCGGGTCGAGGGTGCCGCTGTGGCCCGTCTTCTCGACCCGGAGGATGCGCTTGATCCACGCGACGACCTCGTGCGACGAGGGGTTCGCGGGCTTATCAAGATTGAGGATGCCGTACCTGATGTACTCGGCGAGGGGCCGCTTGAGAGGGGAGAAGCCGGAGGGGAGCGGGGTGTAGTGCCCCGTCCGGACGTTGAGTCGGTCGTAGTTCTTGAGCAGGATCGGCCACTGCGAGGTGTCGATGGAGGGCGTGAAAGACTGGGGCTTGATCATGTAGTCATCGGTGGCGGCGTCGTCGGCGTCCTTGTGGGTCGCCGCCGAGTAGCGGTTCTCGGGCTCGCCGTCCTTGGAGCGGTGCTTCTTCTTCTTCTTCTCGGAGCGGGACATCTCGAGCTCGGACATGGCGAAACAGGTGCCGGGTTGCGGACTGAGTCGCGAAGTGGAGGGCTAGTGAGTGAGGGTGAGGTGAGGGTGGTTTCTGGTTAGGGTTTAAGAGTGGAGTGAAGTGAAGAAAGATGGAGGATGTTTCCGGGTCGTGGGAAATGGAGGCTTTATATGGAGGCCTTAGGGTTTTAGGGGAGGAAGATGACGACGACGACGACGACTCCAGAGAAAATGGTGGGAGGTTTAACCACATCGGATGGGCTTCTCAGAAGCCCAGCCCATATCATCATCGCTCAATGTCAACGAAATTCGGGTCGGACTTTTCTAGGTAAGACTTAGGAAGCACCGACACTCTTCGGAGATCTCCGTATCGGCGACCGACACGTGGTCAATGCTCCAGATACGCCAATGACAGTGCTAGATTAATTCGGGTCGGACTTTTTTTTTTTTGTGCAATACTCCTAGATTAATTCACTTGAAGTATTGTTTGCATTGGTCCGTCTCGTATTGAACCTCACGGTTTTGTCCTTTGACATGCGGGTAGACTCTTTTTGAGAAGCTCGCCCATCTCGATAGTGCTCTCACTTGAGCATGCTAAACATTATAATTCTAATGCTAAACATTGCCGTTCTTGCAAAATACGTCTTTTGTAAGCTTATTCTAGTTTTACATATATATAATCCATGAATGCCCTCCCCTTGTTCGGTTCACAATTCATTTTTTCCTACTTATTTCGCAATCTTAGAAACCTATCAAGAGGCCCTTCTTGTCAAACTCTCATGTCTTGGCAATCACTCACTGTCCTCATTCGACGAATGTCGTTACGAGCCCACCAACTTCTAGGCGATTCGTCCCTGGATTACACATATACTAAGAGAAGTCCTACTACGATATCATATTGTAACATTCATGAATTAATTCACTTTAGGTATTGTTCGCTTTGATCCGTCTTATACCAAGTCTTACGGTTTTGTCATTTGTCGTACACGTGGACGGTTTTCTAAGAGATCATCAATTACGATAGTGTTCTCGGTTTTAATGTTAAAAGTTTACATTAATTCCAGTTTCTCTTCTATAATCCATGAACGCTCTCTCCATATTCACGAGGAATTCGATTTATTCGTGCTTCTTTCGCCAATCTAAAGTTTATCGGGAGCCGCTCGTTGTTCGGATCTTCATGGTCCGGTAATCGCTCCCCGCCCTTGTTAATTGATTTAAACCATATTCTTAATAATTTAATATCCCATAAAACTGCAAAATAAAGGAGCATATAATTTCCCCCCTAATAATTCTTATAATTTCCCCTTAATAATTTTAATTTAATTTTTCTCTTTTTACCGTTCTTTCCGGTTCTTTTCCCTCTCAATCTTTCCGCCCACAATCCCTCCGCCCAAACCGGAGCAAAACGGGATCAAGTCCGCCGCGCATGGCGGTTGGTTCTGCTGTTAGCGAGTAACTGCTGTCCCTCTACCATCGTCTCCACTGACACCCGATGAGAACCCTAATTTCTCCGAACCCAACCCAACTCAATCATCTGCTGGTTCCCCATTTCTCATCATCATCATCACTCGTCCGTTCTCTATCCAATCCTCATCGGAGAAACCGCAGGTTCATCCACACTCCTGATCCAAAATGGCTTCGCAATGCGACCCTCATGGCGTTGCTCTCGACCAGAACCTCAGCTGCTTCCGGGTCGGCGAGCTATGGCGGGTGGGAAGACTTCGGGCCCATCGACGACTCCGTCCGCCCCGGTGAGTCCACCCAGTTGCGGAAATTCTTGGTCTCTGTAGGACTCGATGATCAGAGGCACGTGTTTATGTTCGCCTTGGGGCTTGTCTGTGCGCTGGCCATTTCTAGAGTAAGGGTTTCTTCTCTAGTCATATTCCCCGCTTGCGTCTCGGTTTTTGTGGTCGGGTTCTCGCTTGGTTTGGTTCGTGGCGGAATTGTCGCTGAGGCGGGTGGGAGTAAGAGGCGATTGAAAGAGGACGTGGTTAAGGTTTACGGCGAGAAGTGGCGGAAATTCGTGGATTTTTTGGATGAATTAGATGTTAGAGTTAACCATTTAACGAGTGGTGTTAAGAATTCTATGGAGCGTAAGAGAGTTGGATTAGATGATTTGGAAAGTTACGTTCGAGAACTTGAGACAATCAGTTCTTCGGCTTCGAATGTTAGAGATTACTTTCGTGGCTCTCTAGCTAATGTTGGGAACTCCAGCGACTCGTTAACTGAGAATGAGAAGTCAAACAAGAAAAGGAAAGACCATGGGGAATTCGGGTTTCCATTGTTGGAATCCATGGGGGGCCTATTCAGGGACAGTTTGGGTGGTCTAAAGCCTAACAAAGTGAAAGATAGTATTAAAGAAGAGAACTTGGGGAGTGTGGCGAAGGATTATGCTATTGAAGGTGCTCCAAAAATGGCATCTGAAGTTAATTCTGGTAATAAAAGTTCCGGTTCATACCAAGATGTGGTAAATAGGCCAAAATTTTATCATGGTGGAAGAAGAACAAGAGAGGTTATGGAAAATGGAAGTATGAGTTTGGATGAAGAGGGTGAGAGTGCCAGAAATTATATCAACAACATGAGGAGGTTAAATTACCACACAGACAGATTTCATTCCTCAAATAGTCAATATGTGTACTCGAAGGGAAGGCACAGTTATGAATCTCAAACACACAAACCCCATGAGAACCAGCTCGATTTTGTGGATTTTGACATGAAGACAAAACATGCGGAAACTGAGGCTTCCTTTGTGGAAGACCAGTTGCTTCAGGAATCTGAGAGGTATTATGCATCTCGCCGAAGCAGCGAAAGGAGGAAGGTGGAAACTTACCAATCTCAAGTGAGAAAGGAAAATATGAATTCCCAAGAAGATCTTTTGTTTGTTGATCACCGGTCTGAACTTGAGGGAGATGTTAGTTCGATATCCTCTCCAAATATTTTAGATGACATGGAGTTTGATAGGTATCTAACAGAAGCAAATAACCGTCTAAAGCAAGCCAAGGAGTTGGTGAGGCGACGACATGATGAAGAGCATGCAGAGGCCATCCTATATGAGTCTGCGGAATTGCTCTCTAGAGCGATAGCCATGAAACCGATGAGCTTGTTGGCCGTGGGTCAGTTGGGCAACACCTATCTACTCCATGGAGAACTTAAATTGAGAATTAGTCGTGATCTGAGAACTTTATTAACAAGCAGTGAGTCATACTTTGAGAGACGAGTTAGAATTGGAGACAGTGGTGGCCACCATTCCAGCAAAGATAAAGTTGCTTCTGTGCTTGTTCAGGTGTGTGAGGAGTGTGAGGAACTTCTAGTAGAAGCTGGCAGAAAGTATAGGCTTGTATTGTCAATTGATGGGAATGATGTTAGAGCCTTGTACAACTGGGGTCTTGCTTTATCCTTCCGTGCACAGTTAATTGCAGACATAGGACCAGTAAGTATTATCTGTGTACATACTCTATTGTTTTATGTCCCTATAGTTAGTTTCTCCTATGCATTAAAGTGCTAGAAGCCTCTATGAATTTCAGGAAGCAGCTTTTGACGCAGACAAAGTGTTTATGGCTGCAATAGATAAATTTGATGCAATGATGTCTAAAGGAAATGTATATGCTCCAGATGGTAAATTCCTATCCCTTCTTTCCTTCTTTGTTCCTTGAAGTCTGGTGTCTCACCATTCATGGTGATTATGGGGTACAACATTGCTTTTGCAGTACCCCCAACCCACACTCGCCCAAACCAAATGCTGAGATGGTAAATAGATGGAAGAGAATAGACATAGATATTTGCACTATTGATATGTTCCTTATAAAGCTCAATGCACTATAAATTGTTGGAAATAGGGAGAAGCTGATAACACGCTGAATAATTACTGAAGATGATATGTACTTGAAAGGAAGCCTGCAGATTGAATCTCATGAAATTTAATCACCTGTGCAAACAGCAAACGTGTTCTTCAATTGAGATATTATTCTGGTTAGGATCATTTCCTAGCAGATTCTCATGTGGTGCACGTTTCTAGCATCTTTTACAAACAATATCTTCAATTGTTAGAATAACCACACTTTCTTGGGGCAAAAGTGTTCTCTGTTTAAAGTATATGTATCTATATAACGACAAGGATCAAAACAGTGAAGAATGCGCATGAAGCTTTCATAACAATTTACAAATAACTATGAAGTCTCTGATAACTTTCGTAAAATCAAAGCATTGTATTATTTGTTGTGTGAAATATCTAGCATTGTTTTATTTGTTGTGTGAAATATCTTTACATTATTAAATTCCAGGCAGTTTAATTATATTTTCAACTACTATTGTTTCTTACGGCAATTTAATTTAGTATGTATAAGAGTGCTTCCATGGTATTCAGTGTCCAAACTGGCCAATGCACGAGTATCGACATCTCTATCGTTGTTGTTCTGATGTAAATTCACCAATCCAAAAGTTGTCAAACTCTTGCATGTTATTTTAAGATGTATGTGAGAGTGCTTTCTACATATTAAAGGGGACGGAAAGTGGGGAGAGAGATGGAGATTATAAAAGAATGCTATCTAGATATTTGACACTCGAGTATTTTTTTGAGGTGAAAAAGTGAAAATTGAGAGAGTGGAAAGGAAACATGCGAGTCAAGGTCGATTGCATGATCTGCCCTTTGCATTGGCAGGCCTTGATTTGATTCTAAACTCATCCATAATGGGTCCCATGTATGGCAGTTGAAGTTCTATTGTGGCCTGAATTTTCGTTAAGTTTTTTTCATAATTTGAGTTGTGCAGACTTGCGGGGACGAAACTTTTCAGACTACTTTGGAGATTTTGTGTTGTATCTGTAAGAAGTTATTTGGGAGAGAAGGAGAAGGGGGGCGTTGGTTGTCAATCCCCGGCATCACTTCTATAGCATTCAGGCTGACCTGGCTCATACATTAGTTTCGTTTCTTACCTGTGGTACACGTCTTGTTTAAATATTGATCAATTGGAACCATATAAATAAAGGGCAGCTTGCAAGAGGCTGTTTCCACGAGCCGCCGAGTCTTTTAAAGTAAGCTGTAGAAGATGCCAGAACAACAACCAAAGCCATTCCCCCCACCATGTAGGATGCTAAGAATTACTTTCCCAAAACACTATTTATCACCTCCATTTATTGCTGCTCCTCCAGTAGATATTGATGGCATTCGATGTACTTGCGTTTGAAGTGGTGCATGCTCTAAGTCTAGAATTGGGAATTTAAACACGAATATAGAAAAAAAGATAGTGGTCGCTAACAGTGCGCTGATCTTTTTGGAAGGATTTTTATGTACCAAGAAATTTCTCTTAGTCATTTAAAGACATGTCTATGTATCTAGCCAATTGTAAACAAGTCATGCATAGTTTATAATAACTCTGATGATCAGTAATGTTATCTAGTGGATTGCTAATATGGTGTATTAGGTTTTACCTGGAATGTGAATATGGAAAGAAAAGGATTTGGAAATAATAGGGGGGAAAAGAACAGAGTTTTTCTTGTTGTTTATGGGGAATGCTTAAGGTTTAACCAGCTTGAGATGTGGCACATTGAGGTTTTCTTCTTTTGAGTAGAGCGTGAGTATAAAAATTGGGTGGATAATGGCAAAGTCTTGGCAGTGTTGCACACTGTATAAATGCTGATGTCCTTTTTGCACTTGCAGCTTTGTTCAGATGGGGTGTGATATTGCAACAAAGATCTCGCTTACGGCTGAGAAACAGCAGGGAGAAAGTGAAGTTGCTTGAGCAGGCAAAGAGACTATATGAAGATGCACTCAATATGGACTCTGACAATTCTCGTGTAAGGGAGGCCTTATCCGCATGCATGCTTGAGCTGGACTATAAGCACTCGTAGTAGCATTTACTGCCGAAACTCTCAGGAATCATTATGTTTTCCCTTCTGTAAGCTCTATGCATTGGGCCTAGAATTTTGTCTCTCCAATAATTATCCGATAACCGTGCTTTAGGCGGGGCACTCTTTCAAGCATCGCGTATCTGTGTAAGTGGTTAATAAATGGGGAAATAAGGAGGAGGGCAATTGAAGCGAAGCCAAATAATCACAATAAGATGACACTGTTTCTGTTTTGTGCTCGACCGACTTGGTGTCAGTAAGATTATACATGTATTAAAATCCATTGCTGACTTGGGGTTACTCTTAAGTGTGTGGCAGGAGTCAGTTGAATCTTGAAGTTTCAACTCCATTCTTTCATGGCTCTTCTATTTGTTCATTTAGCAAGCACATTGCCCACGCCTCCTGTTAACCAGAATACTTCTGGTTTTGGGATTTGTGCGGCTCGTTTTTCAACTGTAGTCCCATGAATCCATGATAGATATTGAAAATGCCTGATGTCTTTGTGATGTGGTTATTGTACATTACATTTAAGATGAAATTCACATTGCACTGAATTACATGTCTGCCTCATTTCTGATGCACTTGAGCCAAAACCAGTATTTTGCAACTTCTTGTGCTGGTCTTGTTAAGGATCAGGGTTCTGTTTTCTTAACTTTGCTCATGCGACCTGTGAATCTCCTTCTGCTGATGAAAGCCTAAGGTGCATATTTCTCCAAACTATTTAGTCTCACATGGTGGATGAAATCCGCTTTCCTGTCAGTTCACAATGATAGTTTGTGGTGGGGAACTTCCAATACCAGTGGCGACGGATAGCTCTTATCGAGTTGAAAACAGATGGGCGGAGTCAAAATCGTGGTGGTGGTGGTGGAAGTGCTGGTGATGGTTGTGTGATGGTGGAAAGGTGGGAGTCAAGAGCTGGGGCGGTGGTCGGCAACATGGGCGGTCGTGTGGAGGTGGTAGTACTTAAATCTACAAATAGAGGTTTTCCTGTGCATTCTTTAGATGCGCTCAATGAGTCTCCCAAATGAACGTTGTTGGCTCTAGGTGCTGATTTATTAATCTGTAAGATGTACTTTTTGGTAGCTTCTCTGCGCCCCAAAAGAGTAAAGTCTTAAAAAAAAAAGTATAATTTTTTTTTTTAAAATCGAACCGACATCATTAGCTGCATTGAGGCCTCTGGACCAAGAAAGAGAGGATCACAAGATTACTCCTTTGGGTACTATTTACAACATATTATTTGATAGCATTGCGAGGGTGGGCGAGTGTGTTTCGAGTGATTGTGGAAAAAAGCGTAGAAGATCAGAGTGTGTATGGATGGATCGAAGGTTGGATGTTAAAATGCAATATGTCTACTCAATTTCGCAAGTATCGAAATATCGACATCTATATAATTTATGTATGTACATAAATGTGTTTATTGCAAAGAATATTTAAAGTGAGAAAGGTGTTAGGTCTTGATAAATGATTCAAGTTCCTTACTTGTAAACATGATGAGAGAGTCACCATCCTATATTTCTATCACCTTAAAATTTTTTTTTTGGCACATACATTAATTTAGTAGTTGGGTCGAATGATAAGTTACATAGAAACAAAATAATATCCTGTTGAGGTGGACGATATACCTGTCAACATTTCTCTATCAGCCTAACCAAATGACATTCTTTATTAATTTCTGCTTGGGACACCCGCTGAAGATCCTCCTCTTCTCAATCATCGTTCATTTATGTTGCTGACGTGGCTGGACCAATTGCTTGATTTTGATTAACTGTGTATTGCTTTGTACTGGTCAGGTTGATGTCTTCTTACGTAAAGCAGGCCACATGCTTCCTCCACTTAAATGAAGTCTGGTCTGGAGGACCTTAGGAGTTCATGTATGATGAAGCCAAGTAAAATTTTTTTATTTTTTATTTTTTCAGTCTCATTAATATGCCAAAAACATACCATGACTCAAAAATACGTTTTGTCACAGTTCCGTCTATAATGGTCATTGAAAATCCGACATAACAACAACGGTGGACAATACCACATTCGATTCTTAACGGTCATCGTGGATGGAAGTTTAGCGGAAAAATGCTTTTGGGTCGTTGATACGAGTTTAGAATATTGGTGAGATGAAAAACATTTGAGATATTAGTTTCCTACAGAAAAAAAAAATTAGAATTCAAATATTCTGGTTTAAGGATAAAAAAGTACATAAATTAGTTTGTATTGCTTATAAAAATGACTGAACCAAAAATATTTTTATTGTCTACGAAAATATCTAGATCCAAATAATTTTAGTTTGCGAAACAATTGCACCTTAAAAGCCATTTAATCAAGGACACCTTCCAATATATTTTCTCTCGTAACTAACGAGAAAGAACAAAAACATTTATACCGCGCGACGCTGAGACGGACATATTGACATGAAGCTACCATTTCAAAAGTACCAAGTTTACAAGACATTTATGGGAGCAATACCTACATAACTTTGTGCTGATACATTATGGACCACAAAAAAAAAATGAAAAAAAAAGAAAACAGACGACAGACATCAATTCCACACAAACATGTCTGAGCCGGTCACTTTTGACCTTCCACTAATAAAGAAAAGAGTTAAACGGTAACGATCATTGAGTTGGTGCGTCGAGGGAAAGCCACCAAAGAGTTTAACAAAGGAATTATAAAGACAAAGATAAAATGGAAAGGTGGCAGGTGGATGAAAACAACGTAGGAAAGCGGATAAGAGCGTCACGGGTTCTCTCTCTCTCTTTCTACCTCATCCCCTCCAACCTCCATGTCTTCTCTTTACTCTTTTTCGTTTTTTTTATTTATCAAAATGACACAAATGATCTATAAATTTTTTTAAAATAAGAACTTTAATTAGTATTAGAGCTAGGCTCGATGAGTTTGAGTGTATGCTAAGGCCATGCGGAAGGGAGTCCCTACATCACGTGGAAGAAGCTAAGCTGCTCTGCATATAATTTTCGAGGCTAACCTCAGCTCACAAGAGCTCTCTTGGGGACGAGAACCTTAGTGGTGATTCATGAACTTTTAAATTTTTTTTTTAATGTGCTCCCCGAACTTTACCTCAATATAACACGTCGTTCTTAAACTTTTAGTTTATTGAATGCGGTCCCCGAACTTTTGGTAGATGCTTAATTTAATCTCCGTACTATATAAGAATATCCATTGTTGCCCTTCCAGTAATTCAAGTAAAGGGATATTATTGAACATTTTTATATAGTTCGGGGACTATATTGAATGTTTACCAAAAGTTCAAGTTCAGAAATAATATTGAATATTTTCATATAGTTCAGGGTTTATATTGAATATTTACCAAAAGTTCAGGAAATTTCATTGAACAAATTAAAAATTTAGAGACGATATTACATGCTGGACTAAAATTTAAATATCATATTAAATAAATTAAAAGTTTACGTACGCGTTGCACTTTGATCCACAATTTAGAACCATTTACGTTGTCATCTCTTCCCTATCTCCGTGTCCATATTTATAATCACTGGGTTTGACATTTCAAAAGTTCCGTTGTTTTTTTATTTTTATTTTAGATTTCGTGTTATTTTCCCTTCATTTTGTTAAGTAATATTTCTGCCCGCACCACGACAGCTTGTTGGTCTCGACTACGTGTCTCTCTCACTCTGCGCTTGCACACTCCCCAGAACCAAATAGAAGCGACACGAAGACCTGACATTTCCATTCAACGGGGGCCATTTTTCGTCTCCGACCCAGAAAAGTACAGAGAAAGCAGAGAGCGTTTCTGACGTTCCAGAAATCACCTGAGATCGGTGATGGTCGTTTCAAGATTCCTCGTTTTTTTTTAAAGGGTCTTTGTATTTTTGAATTCTCTGTGCGTGTCTTGGTGGGTGGGTGGGTGTTTGTGAGAGAGAGAGAGAGAGAGAGAGAGAGAGAGTTTTTGGAGATGCACATGGGCTCGATGAGGAAGTCGTTCAAGGACTCTCTGAAGGTGCTTGAGGCAGACATTCAGCATGCGAATACCCTGTAAGTTCTAGCTTAAAAATTCTCTTGTATTGTAATGAATTTGAAATTTCTGCTGTTTTTCTTGCGAAATTTCTGTTTTGTGTTGTTGGGTTTGATGATCAGTGCTGCATTTCTGGGATTAAATCGTTTCTTGAGGAAATTAATCTCAGATGGGTGAATTTGCTTCACTGACTTTGAATGTTTGCCTCACCTTTTCTGGGTTATTTGTGTCAGCTTCTAATTACTTGTCAAAGTAAGCTCTAGCTCTCAATTCCCTTCTGATTCTTCGGTGTTTTCAGTTCTCTTGTTTAGTTGATTGAACTCTCTTTGATGTTTTGTTTTCTCAAATTGCGTTTTTTTTTTTTTTTTTTGAACAGCAGTTCTGTCCTCTGAGGTTCCTGCATTTAGTTTATTATTCATCTACATGGGCCCACACCAGAATGCTCGGTTTGTGTATTTGATGAGATGTCCAAAGATGATTTTATTCCCACCCTTTATGTCTCGAATTTGTATTATGATGCTTGATTTTTGACATTATATGATTTGAGCAGAATGAAGATTTGCTCTGTGTTGAATAATTTAGAAGGCGTATGAGTTTTTACTTGCTCTTGATAAAAAGTCTTATTCTTGGTAAGTTGCATTCTGCGGTCTGGATGGATGATTTGTAAGTTCCTCGGGCAGCATGTGAAATTCCGGGGGCTTAAGGTTTTCGAAAGTTCTCCATTACAGATTTCATGTCAATGTTCTCCATTAGTTTAACTAGACTTGCTGCAATGCAAGGGTAAGGCTGCATTGACAATGGAGAGGGGAGCCTTGTTCCACCTCGTGTTCAAGAACTCGCAAAAGTAGTTTGCGAGTATGTAATGAGTTCTTTTGTACGTTTTGCCTTTTGTCTCTGTACATTTTCCTTTTTGTCTCTTTCTCAAGTAAGGTGAATTGGGAAACAGAAGGCACGATATGTCAACACCTGCACGAGTTTCTTCGTTCAATAATATTTCTATAGTTCTTAGTGTTAGATCAGTTTTATATGCATTAGTTGAATGTTTGTATCGCATGTGGTACAGAGCATCTGATTTTCCAAGGGATTATGACGGTGCTTGTCTTCAGATGAGATTGTCGTACAGTCCAGCTGCACATTTCTTTCTTTTTCTAGTGCAGTGGACAGATTGTCACTTAGCTGGTGCCCTTGGGTTGGTGAGAATTCTGATTTTCAAGGTAAAAATGGAAAGGGAAGTTCTGAGTTCTACTGTGATATAGCTTTATTGACTCATATTCGTCAAAGGAAAATTGCTGAAAACAGGAACTCCTCTTGTTCTCTAGGTCTATGTTGATGGCACAACAACCATGTCAACCCATGAAAGAAGAGCTAGCATCAGAGAGTTCTATGGTAATCAAATTCTGAATCCCTTCAGTCAAAGTCAAGTTGGCGATCCATTTGGATTAGTTATTTTGACAATGCTCTTGTTCCTGTTGCTGTCAGCGGTAATTTATCCGTCATTACTGCAACTTCAAAAAGGTGTGACTGATACTGAAGATAGAAGGCAGAAGACTCTGTGCGTGGAGAGGTATAGAAGGAGAGAAGAGGAGGAACATAGGCAGTATGCAGATATAGAATTCGAAAAGGAAGATGAATGTGGAATATGCATGGAAATGAATAGTAAGATTGTGCTGCCCAACTGCAGCCACGCCATGTGCCTCAAATGTTATCGGGATTGGTACTCTCTCTCTCTCTCTCTCTCTCTCTCTCTCTCTCTCTCTCTCTCTTACATGTGTGTGTGTGGGGGGGTCTTGGGAGTGTGTGCCCGTGTTGGCATATATGTGTGTCGCTTGTGTGTTTGCTACAGTGACAAAAAAGGTTCAATCCATTAAACTCGACTAATCTGAATTTATCAGTTTGGTTCAATTCGAGGAGATATTTTTCAAGTCTGGTTTGGTTATAGAATAAGTGAACCCTTGAGGATTATGACTGCACATTGGAGGAAGAGATATTAGAACTTTCCAGAGAATGACCAGTTGATTGCTGGTGTATATGGTCAGACTAAATAAATAATAAATTGTTATTAGCAGTGCTTTCGGGTACTAGATCTCTTCCATGTCCAATTGTAAAACATGTCGTGTCCTTTTCAGTGCGTAATTGGGATTAGAAATTTTAGTAGTTTGATGTATGTACACTTGGATTTGTAGCTTTGCGTGGTAGGAAATGTGGGAAAGCTAGTTGAGGGAGGGGATGGGTTGCTTTAGAGAATTGGTAATCTGGTGGCTTTCTTTATTCAGAGAGCAGTTGCTTTTAAAGATCAATAGTTGTTCAAAAATGGCAGGTAGTCTTAGAGTGGGACATTGTTAGCCTTCTTTGGATAGTAATTATTAAGCTTCCCAGAAACTTAGCAGATATTGAGGTCTTGGTGGGGGAACCCTTCATCTTTTACTTGTCTTTCCAATGTAGTTACAGATCCTATGAGGTGAGAACAAGTCAGGTTGTTGCATATACCGTGAACGGGGACTTCTTTGCTTTTTGGGTCCAATCCATGAACAGGGACTTTAGGGAGTTGTTATTTGTGCGCACTCATGGATACATACTAGCATGGTTCAATAAATCTTGTGTAAAAAGAGTTGCATCCTATGAGAGTATCATAAGTATTTCAATGTAGCCCAGTTGATGATCTTTGGTCTTCAAATTTTTATCTTGGATAAGGTGGGGACATGTGATGACTTTGGGTTTCTGTCTGCTGGAAAAAGGGAAGAGAGAACCATGGTTTTGTTGTCTATTGCATTTGTTCGTATGGATTTCTCTTTACCAATTTGTCGTGTGGACAATTTATGTCTGCATATCCAGTTGCACAGTTAAGAATGACGAGTCTGATGAGTGGTGAGGGATGTACAAGAGTTATGCAAAGTTGGATTTGATTTGAACAAGCTCTTGTCCAAAATGGGTTTTGCTTTTCAATGAATGCAATTCCACCATTTCCCTCCATATCTACCTCTATAATGCATTATTCATGAATGAGGGAGTTCACTTTTGATTCTCCTCATTGCATACACATAAATTCTTCTTTCAGCAAAACATTCAGATTAAAGTTTTCAAATATATTGCTTGCAATAGCTGATAGTTGGTGGGAGTTCAAATTCGGTAGTTTCCTGTTAAAGGTGAATAACTTTAATAAGGTTACCAGTTCTTGTTAAAGCATTTTGAAAATCTCCTTTACTGGTTCAAACTACTATAAAATGAGTTTAATTTGTTTCATTCTCTGGGGTTGCATGATTTTTTTAAGATTATAATTGCTAGTGTTCACATTTATTTTATAGTTTGGACAGTCGAAATGGAACCTCGATCAGTTATTTGCTATCTGCCAACAAGCAACAGAGCAGTTAATCTAGGTTGCCATGCATTACTTTTCTGGGTTCTCTAATCCTGCTTAATTTTCAGCCATAGTCCATCATCAAGTCGGGTTTTACAGTTATATGATCCGTTTGGCTGAGTCACGTACAAAGATCAGATGCTAGAACAGCTTTGATCTTTTACTCTAGCGTTGCTGTTCTGGTTTTTTCCATTGACTGCGTGGTTTGTGTGAAAGTTCACTCATGCTGCCTCATTGTGGCATCACAGGCGGACAAGATCGCAGTCGTGCCCCTTCTGCCGGAACAACCTCAAGAGAGTAAACTCGGGCGATCTTTGGATATTCATGGACAGCAGGGATGTAGTTGACGTGGCAACCGTGACGAGGGAGAATCTTCGGAGGCTTTTCATGTACATAGATAAGTTGCCCCTGGTCGTTCCCGATAATCTCTTTGAAACATATGATTCTCACATAAGGTGATTAAAAACCGTTCGAAACCGAAAACCGTTGTCCGAGCTTTTCCTCCTCCTTGATGGGTCCTGACATTTTCATCCTGATATGAGGGACAGCATCGTAGGTTGTTGGTTGGTCCTGCCTCTTCATGTCAGAAGAACCAGCCTGATTTATTGTGGGCTGGAGAGGGAAAGTTCAGATCAGACTAGGTGGTTCATCTTCATCAGAAGTTCTACACAAACATCTGCACTTACCAATTCTCACATCTGTATATATAATTTGTAAAGATTCTTAGTGGGTTAAGTACTCTCTTTTGGCCTTCAAAAGAGAGAGAGAGAGCTTTTACTAGATCAGCAATCTTGCTGTTTGACTCGTTCATCAGTGACGTCCATTCAGGGACCATAAACAAATGGCCATGTGTTGGCCGTGCCACATCAATTGCAAAATTTGTAAATAAATTGCGAATTTCATGTACCGAGCAATTGAAATCGCAATTTCGTATAAAATGATTGAGAGGAAGTCAGCATATTCATATGGTAACGCCTAATGTTTGTGGGAAATGATGATCAACATAATATCTACTAGTGAACTATAGAAAAATTTTTCGACCAAAAAAAAAAATTATAGTCATATATTTCGACCGAAGAAAAAAAAAACTAATGGTCAAATATGAACTAAGTTAACGCTACTCATGCAATTCATTACTAAAAAACAACCTGATTTCTTTCCGAAAAAACAACCTGACCTTAATGTTTTACATAAATGCATCCTAAGCTAATGGATGATATGATCCGCCCAATGAGGATAAGTGCACCTACATATGAATTAAAATGTTCCTACGAAGAAAAAAGACCTCTTTTGTTTTTTTTTTTTGTTTATCATTTTTTATATTCTTTTTCTATATATCTAAAAATATCATGACTGGACACTTAAATTGCGCTAAATACATCAAATAACTACAAATAGACTGCCATAACACAAATTACCACGGTAAGACATAAAGGTGCGATTTTTATCCCAACACATATCAAGGTGCCCCGGGGCCACTGGGCCCTTATTGGGGCCGAATTAAAGCCCGAAGCCCATTGTTCAGAGCTGTAATGGCGTTGGACAGTGGGCTAAGGCCCATTATGATGCGAGACTACATTAACAACACGAATGAGGACTCTTAAATCAATCTATTAACACATGCTAAACTATGGGGTGTCAAAATTGAACCAGACCGCTAATCGAACCGAACCGAACCAAACCGAAAATTTCGCGCATTTCAGTTTGGGTAATTGAAAAATAACCATTCTTTTTTTCGGTTTGGGTTATTCCGAACCGAAATTCTCTGCTCTTTTTAATATAGCAATTTGGGAAAAAATAAATATTTTATTATTTATTTATTTATTTTCCTTTTTTGGTGCAGAGGACCGACGGCACCTGCCAGCCTGTGGCCAAGGGTGTGGCAGCCCTTGCCGTCCCTCGGCCGGTGGCCGGTGGCTTGTCGGCCTTTGAACCAAATAAGGAAAAAAACGAGAAAAATAAAAAAATAGAAGAATCAAAAAAAGAAAAAGGAAAATCGAAAAACCAAACCGAATTGGATTTTTGGTTTGGGTTACAATTCGGCTTGGTTTAGTCACTCGCTATAATTGTTCGGTTTAGTTCGATTTTTGTGAAAAATCGAATTGAATCGAGCCGTTGACACCCCTAGTAAACACATAGTAGAAAATTTTCATAATCAAATGAAGCAAAGTGTAAGCTAACAAAACGATCATACTTCCGAGCATATCAGCTGCCAATGACTTCATAGGTCGACTATGGTCCTTCCAAGTTCTTATGAACACCTCGTTAACTTGCTTACCTCCCGTAGAAAACTACATCACCGTAGTTAGTCTTCGCCAAACTCTTTAATCTTTACCAAACTCTTTAAGCCATCATGGATATTATCACAGTCTTTCCAATGTCACCTTGAACATATGCATCTATCGTAATGGATATTATATCGACGATAGTTTCGGAATGATTAAAATTTCATAGGGATGTTTTCAACAAGAGAGTTCGGATGTGTGGAAAGATGAGAGCAAAATGAAAGTGGCGTGAGGGGTTGAGGGTGAGAGAGGTTGAGATAGAGTTTGTGCATTGCATTGTGAGAGAACAAAAGAAAAATACATTTCATTAGGTCGTTCATTCATTGATCCAAAGTTGACTTATTCCAGTCAAACCGAGAAAGTTGACCTTGATTGAAAACACAGCCTCCGATCATCATATGATTTAGGGACACTAAAGTTTAGAGATCCGGCCGACGATGATTTCAATTCAACTAAGGAAGGTTCGGGAACCGGTCAACTCCGAAAATCTCTGGTTGACTTTTACGATGGGCCATGAGGACCTGGTCGGCCCGGCCCACAACATTGGCTCCCTCTCCACCTCACTTGGATACCTCCCCTTATCCTAGAGGCTTTTAGAAGAGCCTAGAGATTATCCTATCACAGCACCCATGGGCTCCTTAACACGCAATGCACCGTTGGACCAAAAAAGAAGAAAAAAACACCGCAATGCACTGCCGCAACAGATTTTCTCTCCTCCCAATGGCCAGCTAATGCTCTCTTTCTCCGCCACCGATCGACACCGAGCCACCTACCAACTGCGCCTGTCGCCCTTATCCTCAAAGCCGACCTACACCGAGCTCTCTCAAGCCCTAGCGTCGCTTCTTGAAGCCTCTATTGTCGCCACGACTGATTGTCACAATCGGTCATTTGCTATTCCGAGCCTCTCGAGTTGGGAGGTAAGAATTTTTCGAGATATGGTCTTGCTTCTTGATCGAGTCCGCATTTGGGGATGCATGGTAAGAGTGGACCCGAACAATCTGATCAATAGTTCTCCAGGATTGTTAATATTGATGATCACGGATTTTGTCATGGTTGAAATCCAAATCCCGCTCTCCAACCTTCGGATCCTATACGTTGTGTCAAAGTCTTGACAAAATCTCATGATCTCATCAATCTGCCGCTGGAAGTCTTCAACATGGATTCCAAAGGGAGGTCGAAGACCTGCAATCGTACTCCGTTTTAACTTCGCCGATTTACCCATTTGGGGCCATTTGCTAGGAGTACCATGAGCTAAAACACTCCGAAAAGAAAGCTCAAGCTTGCGGGCATCAAGTTCAAAGGAGAATTGTTTGACCGGATTTAAACGCCTTAAAAGTCAATTTTTTCCCTATGCAACATTGATCAACAATCGAGTTACTGCAATCATTAATGTGTAATCAAATCACATTTTAAGGAGATTGGATCGTGAGCTTTTCGTTGATAAAATAATCGAGTCAACTGATTAAGGAACGGAAAGTAATCGAGTTATTATGGCCTGCCAACTATGTTATACTAAATTGAATTTAACCTATGTGCAATTCTAATGACATCAATAGGATCAATCGTAAACTAACCCTATATATGAGAGGTTTATTATTTTTTAGTTTTTTTTAATAGAAGGACTAAACCTTAGGACACCTAAACATGACCTAAGAGACCTTATTAAGAAATATGATCTATTAATGCAATGCATGGGTTAAATATGATTTCTATATACGACTACTAAATAACATGCAATATATCGGATGGATACTGAACAATTAATTCTATATGAGATTATTATGCAATACTTTTATGATTTCCTTTGAAAGCTAAAATAGGAGACTGCTTAATTTACATGATAATTGAATTCTTGTTTAAATTAGATAATTTACTAATTAATACATGATCCCTCAATTTTAAATTACAAAACTTAGATGAATCGATCTAAGCTAAATGCAACGATTTTTTTGACATTTTAATAATGGGAATATATCCTAAATTAATGACATACGATTCACCCGATTAGGAAACATCTTTAGTCTCAAAGATCAAATCTCCAATTTTGATTTAGTGTTGCTCTTCAACGCAATTGAGTTGTGTGATACGGTTTCAAGAATTGTCTCTTTCAATGTGTTTTCTCACTCGATGTGATGAATTTAAGCATTAAAAACGAGGGATATTAATATGGCAACATTATATCTTTTGGTTTTAGAGATAAAATCAAAAATTTATAAAGTGGCTTTAAATTTTTGTAGACCAAAGTTTCTAGAAATAGTTTGCGCGTGATACTTGGAGATTCACACGAAGCGGATGAAAGAGAATTCAAAATTCTATCTTCATTATCATTGCATTTTCATTGCGGTGAATTTAGATGAATCTCATTAGGCGAGATGCCTTTTATGCGTTTGCTTATTTTCCTGAACTTATAGTATGCACCTTTGTTGAACGAAATAAATGTCGTAGTCATTTTTTTAAATTAATGATTAGTCTCGTGTATGGGTTTTTGCATTCTTGAAATCGGCATTTCCCTTCCATCTTTGGAACCTTTGTTTGATTGCACGCCAATATTGATTTTGTATCTTCAACCATAGTCTTCATAGACTTCATTATTGATCTAAATTATTGATATGGACGAAGACAGAGGGATATAAATGTAGCGGGAGACACGCACCGGTTAAGCGGTTCGACCAAAGGCCGACTCTTTCGAGACCCTTGGTTGACAACATCGCTTGCTGCATTTATAGGGCCCAAACTTGGCTATGATCTATAAAATGGCTTGTAGACCCCAATTAATGTCAATCGGTCCCTACCACTTGGACTTGAGTGCACAAATATGATTGACGAGCACAAGGCAAGGTACTTTGCCACCCTACTCACTCGAACCAAAGCTTGTGGAATGGATGATCGAAGAGAAGGAGATCAGAGATTGCTACTCCGAGCCCCTCGAGCTAAGGAGATCAGAGATGGACAAGATGATGTTCCTAGATGGTTGCTTCTTAGTCGAGTGGCTTTGTATTTTGGGATGCATAGTAACAGCGGACCCAAGGATCCGATTAGTTCTTCTGAGTCGTTAATGTCAATGATAATGGACGGAGAACCCGATTCGGATATTGCATGTACATTTGAATGCCTTAAGAATTGTTCTTTCCTCATATGCAGCAAAAACTCCATGAATGCCTTGGTCAACAATTGACCGGATCAAGCAATAACGATTGTCAAAGCATGATGGCCGAGAGTTGATGAGATTTTGCTCAAACTATTATATGCTCAAACATGGCGTTTGTAAATAGTCAAAATGACGTTATCCGCTACATATAATGAAAATAACTTGTTTCTGTTTGAACCAAAGATAACTCGGAGTGCTATCAAACGACATTGTTCTCACTAAATAAGCCGGTGGGGTTTGAAAGCCAATTATGGGATTTAGTGGGCGTGTGAAAGAGAGCTTCAACTTGATTTTGCGAAGAACCCCTAAGCCCCAATTCATGTACCAATCCAAAATCAGGTCGTTACCTTAGCGTCACGTGATCTCAAACTTAGTTTCATTGTTTCGTCATTGATTATTAGCTTCAACTCAAGTGCACCCATTTATCTCTATATTAGTAAAGAAACCGATCCAAAATCATTTACGCTTGGAAGAACGAGCATGTAGGAACCGGAACTCTATAGGCAAAGTCGGTGAGGCAAGCCAAAGAAGAATTAAGCGAGCAACTTCACAAGATGGCTGCCGGTTTCACGCCTCCATTGGTTTGGCATTGGCAGGCCATCGGCGCCGGCTTCGAAGTGACCTTGGATGGTATCGTCCGGGTTACCGACATGCCACATCAATTCGGGTTTATGGCGGTAAGATTCCATGCGAATGTGAGTGTTCTTGAAAACCTTATACTTTCTTTGATTCTTTTTTTTTTTTTTTTTTGGTTCTTTAGATGTTCGGCTTTGAGAGATTACCAAACACAAACTTTATTGTGCAGAGATTTATCTACAGGAGAACACCACGATTAGTGGGAGGCGACGCCTTTATCACCTTTGCTGTGGGATCGCCGGCTCCGGCGCCGCTAGCCTCGCCGGCGCCACCAGCCCTCGGTAGCGCCGCCAACGCCACCGGGGGAAGGGGACGAATCGGAAGAGGAAGACGAAAACGAAGAAGGGGAAGAATAGGAAGAGGAAGACCGACGGATCTGTGGACTCTCTAGACTAATAATCTATAGCTATGCTTGTCCGGGGCTTAGATGTTTGTTTTAGTTACATCAATCAAGTGGATCAATCCCAATCTTCACATACTTCATTGATCTCGTAGGAATCATTGATACGGACGAAGGCAGATGGATATAAACATAGTGGGAGGCATGCGCCTATTCAACGATTCAGCCAAAGGCCGACTCTTTTAAGACCCTCGGCCGACAACACCGCTTGCTACATTTATAGGGCCCAAGCTTAACTACGATCTATGAAATGGCGTATAGACCCCAATTAATGCCGATCGGTCCCTACCACCCAAACTCGAGTGCGCAAAAATGATTGAAGAGCACAAGCCAAGGTATTTTGCAGCCCTACTTGCTCGAACGAAAGCTTGCGGAACGGATGTCCGATGAGAGGGAGATTAGAGATTGTTAATTCGAGCCTCTTGAGCTAAGGAGGTCAGAGCTGGACGAGATGATGGTCCTAGACGATTGCTTCTTGATCTAGCGGCTCAGTATTTTGGGATGCATGATAATAGCGGACCCAAGGGTCCGACCGGTTCCTAGAGCTATTAATTTCAATGATAATGGACGGAGAACTCGATTTGGATATTGCATGTACATTTGAATGCCTTAAAAATTGTTCTTTTCCCTTATGCAGCAAAAACTCCGTGAATGCCTTGGTCAACAATTGATCGGATCGGGCAAGAGCAGTGTCGCTAAGATTCATAAGGCGATGACATCTTCATTTCAATGAATCCGTTCACAAACGGAGTTGATGAGATTTTGCTCAAACTATTGTATGCTCCAACCAATTACGGGGGTTAAAAGTGAGTTGTGATCGCTTGTTTCATCATCCGAGTGGCTTTCGTTGGGTTTTGAGAAGGATGAATTAGACGTAGAAGTGGATCAAATCATTTATAGTGCAAAGTTTAGGATGGAAGGGAAAGAAGTTTTGCATGCTCTAAAATCGATATTTCAAGTACTTTGTTGATGGCTGTAGCGCTACTTCGGGACTCTTATTTGCAGCCGTAGAAATGGAAGATGAGGCTATTAGACAAATATATGGACTTATGTACATAAATATCAGAGGTTATGGGAGAGTTTCAAGCTATGGAAGAGTAAAATCATTCATGCAATACATCTTGCTGCAGCTTTTCTTAATAACGCTTACATGTGTAGCAAGAATGTTTAGACAGCATGAAGCAATGAAAGGAGGATTGATTTCACATTGACAAGGTTGGGGATTGTGAGCTTTCCATTGGTGAAATAATCGAGGTAATTGGTCAATTGAAAAGTAACGAGTTATTATGACATGCAAACTATGTTATACTCCTTAGATGCGATGAACTTATGTATCCTAAAATCAACCAATGGTTGTTAAATTTCAAACGAAGATAGTTAAAAAGAAAATGTTGTTGGGCAACTAGTTGACCTGTTTGTCATTGTAAGCTACTAATGAAATAGAGATATTATCATCATTAACTATTGTCATCTTTCATTAATAGGTCCAATTATTTTTCAAAACAGATGGCCTGGGAACCACCCTCACTATTCCACCACCCTTGGGTTCCTGAACGCGGGCATCCGCTTTGAAAACCAAATTCTGAGTTAGAGTAGGCTCCAAATCTGTAAGTGAATGGATGCATTTGTGTTGAATTGCATGGTGTTCCACTAAGCCACATTCGTGTCTATGCCCCGAATCTGCAGATCTAGAAGTATGTGATTGTTCCTACTCATCTTCTTTAGGAATCGATTGCAACAACATAACTAAAAGAGATTGGATCATGAGCTTTCCATTGATAAAATAATCGAATTAATTGCTCAAAGGGTGGAATAGTAATCGAGTTATTATGACATGCAAACTATGTTTTACTAAATTGAATGCAACCTATATGCAAGTCTATTGATATGAATTGGATAATTATAAACTGACCCTATTATTTAATATATGTTAGAGGTTTTTTTTTTAATAAAGATATCTAAACATGACTTTAGTGACGTTATTAAAAGAATATTACCTAATGATGCAATGCATGTCTTAAATATGATTTCTAGATGCTAACTAATTAATTCTATATGAGATGTTTATGCAATATTTTATGATTTCCTTTGAAAGCAAAAATTGGAAACTGCCTAATTTACATGATGACCTAATTCAAATTAGGGGTTCAATTATTTCCTAATTAAGTTCCTCAAATATGCAATTCTAAATGCAATGCATTTTTTCTTTCTATTCTAGTAGTAGAAATATATCCCAAATCAACGACACACGATATATGAGTCATGGTTGACGATATGTTAAATATTCACTACAATCACAACGAGAAACAAATTTAATCGAGGATTCAATCTTTAGTCTCAAAGATCAAATCTCCAATTTTGATTCACCATCGCTCTTAAATGCAATTGAGTTGTGTGATGTGATTTCAAGAATTGTCTGCTTTTCCAACTCCTTTTAGATGCGAGGAACTTTTAAGTATAAAAAACGAGGGATATGGGGTGCTATATCTTTTGGTTTTAGTCGTAAAAATACATATTTATGAAAGTGGTTTTAATTTTTTATTGACCAAGTTTCGAGAAAAAACATTCACGTGCTGTACTCGAGACGAACATCCAATAAACCGATCACTCGTCAATGTGAATTGTCAATCAAGCTCCCTCCATTTTTTACTGTTAAAAGGCATGCTAATATATGGTATGCTAATTTGAAAAGTTTTATAGTTTGCAAAAAATAAAACCAAAAGACATTTGATCACAAAAAAGATGTACTTCTACGATCAAAACTAAATATTATTTAAGCAATAACAGAAGGTTTCTGAATTCTGTTTTTATGTATAATTGAATCTTTAAACTAAAGTGCTTTTCTATTTGAGTCGGTCCTTCCTTCCTTCCCATTATAGACGGATATGTGGCATTTTAAAATAAACGAAATTGAAAATTGATGAACATTGGAAAAATAAATATCGAAATATAGAAAAAGGAAGTTTGAAAAATAAGTTCAAGCATAATTCATAATTCCTAATTCCGGCATGGGGACCGCGAACGCCAGCTAGGCATCGTGGGAGATGGCACAACCTCCGGCGTCGGAACAGCAAAACAAATGCTTAAAAAAATAGAAAAAGGAAAAGAAAATTAAGCTCGAATCTCAAATTCGACTAGATGTAACCGCTAGTCACAAGATCTCCATGAGGCGATACTAGAGGCTATGTCACATCAGCGATTGATGATTGGGTCGTGCGACCTTAAGTGTCTCGCGACGAAGGTTGTATGACCTAGGGTAAATTTGGCCCTCGTCGCGGTCAAGCGATCTCGAAGATGGAGAGCAAGAGCTCGATAGCTCTCATTGGCGTCGCCTCCGGTTGCAGACCACATCCTCTATGAAAATTACAACTAAGCACCAATTTATCCGGTCAGTATTGACGTGGTCGCTCGGGAGCCTACTAATGCCGGCATTTCTCATTATATTTTACTGAAAGAATTAATTCGAATAAAAAGCATATGCTTTAGAGACTCAATTGCGCAAAAAAAAATATTTCAAGGACCTCATTGAATATTTTGAAAGGTTCAGGGACTGGTGGCTTTGTTCCCTGTCTAATTATTGCTGAAAAACATGCAGAAAGTTAGAACGAGTACAACTCCTACACCCGCCGTCGACGTAGAGCTTGCTCCTCTCCGTCGCGCACCACCGCCGCAACCGAACGCCCTGTCAGTGGTCAGCCCTCTCCGTGGTCTCACCTCCCCCGCCAACTTCGACGGATACTCCGCGAAGGCAAGCTTCCGAGTCATGCTGTTTTTGTTCTGGCTTTCTAATTAAGATATGTTGTTCTTTTTTCCAACCGTAGCATTTGAGCAAGCTCAAACGACCACTATTTTTTGGTGGTTCTGTGTTGCTAGCGACGGTTCAGTTATGGTGTTTAGCGCACTGACAGCAACAGTGTTTATTGCGTTCACCGAACATCCCTTGCACACCATGTGTTTGATGGGAGTTTCAGGACGAATGGCATTGTGATATCAAATGTATTCCGACCCAATTACCGAGAGAAACAACCTCTTGATGCATTTCTCCGAGTATTCTTTGGAGAAGTAACTGCGAAACCTAGCCATTAAAAAAAAAAAAAAATCTTGTCAAGCTTTCTCTGCGTTTGCTTTTATTACTAGAGTAGATTGTTTTTGGGGCCATCTAAGGATAGGTGGAAGATGCACGTAGCTTTGGAGTTGTGATTGATCCCTCTTCTAGCTTTTCCCTTTTAAGAGATCGTTTAGGCTGAAATATGTTTTTCTTCTCTTGGCTGCATGATTTTTCTTCTTTCAGTGAAGGTAAAGTCTTGGTAAGTTATATGTGTGAGAACTAAATTCTTTATTTGATGCAGATTTGCTGCGTTTGTGGTGACTGACACAGTTATTGGATGATGGTTACGTGGCTCATTCTGCTGAAAGCCCAATGTGGATTATCTTTCTGCTAGCGGAGGTCAGCGCTTTTTTAATATCGCCTGAGTTGCAACTAGAGTAAAGAAGTTTGCTGCAATGGCCAGTAGATCGATGATCAAATGGTCTAATAAACTTACAACGTCCCTAGTCGAGCAGCTTATTAGGGCTGAAAGGGACGTACAGAGGGCAATGCTCATCTTTGATTCGGCAACAGCAGAGTATAGTAATGGTTTTCGCCATGATGAGAAAACCTTTAGCCTTATCATATCTAAATTGGTTTCTGCAAATCAGTTCTGGACAGCGGAAGAGCTTCTTCAGAGAATGAAAGAAGAGCAGTGCAATCTTACAGAAGACATATTTCTCTCCATCTGCAGAGGTTATGGGCGAGTTCACAGGCCGCTGGATTCAGTGAGGGTATTCCAGAGGATGAAGCGTTTCCAATGCAAACCTTCACCCAAATCATACGTCACTATTTTGGATATACTTGTTGAGGAAAACCATTTGAAACTAGCTCTTAGATTTTATAAACACATGAGGGAGATTGGTGTATCACCTACTGTTGCTTCCCTCAATGTTTTGATCAAAGCTTTGTGCAAGATTAGTGGAACGATGGATTCTGCCCTTCAGATATTTTATGAGATGCCAAATCGTGGATATGATCCAGATTCATATACATACGGTACTTTGATAAATGGATTGTGTAAATGGGGGAAAATTGGGGACGCCAGGAAACTATTTGAAGAGATGGAGACAAAAGGTTGTTCACCTAGTGTAATCACCTACACTTCCATGATTCATGGTCTGTGTCAATCCGAGAATTTAGATGAAGCTTTTGGATTGTTCGAACAAATGGTGGGCAATGGTATTGAGCCTAATGTGTTTACTTTCAGTTCATTAATGGATGGATTTTGCAAGAGTGGGTGTTCTTCTCAAGCAATGGAGCTTTTGGACATGATGGTCAGGAAACGGCTGATGCCCAACATGATAACTTACAGCACTTTGATCCATGGACTCTGTAAAGAAGGGAAAGTTTATGAAGCTTTGGAGACTCTTGACAGGATGAAGCTTCAGGGTTTGAAACCAGATGCGGGACTGTATGGCAAGATCATTGCTGGCTTTTGTGACAAGTGCAAATTTCAGGAGGCTGCCAACTCCCTTGATGAGATGATACTAGAAGGAGTCTCTCCGAATCGTTTAACTTGGTCTATTCATGTCAGAATCCACAACGCGGTTGTTCAAGGCCTTGCCATTCATGGTGAAATAAATCGTGCTTATCAGCTTTACATAAGCATGCGGGCCAGGGGAATTTCCATTGATGCTTTGACTTTCAGTGCTCTTGTTCGATATTTATTTTGGAAAGGGGATATAGATAAAGCTTATCAAGTATTTGAGGAAATGGTACATGATGGATGTGCTCTGGACGAGGAAACATGGAAGGCAGTTGTAGAAGGATTTGTGCATTGGGAGAAAGGGAAAGAAGCCGCTAACTTATTGCCTGAATTGATTGGTGAACAATGAAAGAACCAGACAAGACTATAAGAATATAATTATAGGTAAGAGTTAATGCTGCTTGTTACCGCTTCTACCATTGTGCTTATTTCATATGCATGGTAACAATTCCACTTTATTTTTATTTTTATTTTTTTAAGAAAATAAGTTTGTGGTTCATAATAAGTTGGCCGTGCCTTACCTTAATAGAAAGATTTCTGATCTATCTTTGTCTTTAGTGGCTGTGTGGAGCTGCATTATGATTAAGTACTTTTGGTATCGTGTTCCTTCAGAATTTTTGGTAGAATTTTACTCTCCCATGGATTAAAGAGATTGCGTGACATCTTCAAGAGACTTCTTGGTCAGTAGGTATCCTTTAACAAAATGGGCTTGGATGAATAGATGAGAGCTCTCTATCATTTTTATGATTGCTCATACAAAGTTTCTGTGCCTGTATAATGTAGATTCTGAGGCTATTGCTTGTTTTACCAGGATCATGTCGCATCCTGTCAGCATTATCTTTGGGCAAATTGGAGAATCAGAATTAATTGCGGATATGAGAAATCTAGCTGTTTGGAGCTAATGGGCAAGCACTTCCTATGGTCTTTGAAGCTCTGACTTCTGTGAATCAAAAGGATTATCGCGCCCTTCCTTTGATGCGGAGTATGTCTCCCTTGGCGGTTTGTATGCTAAAGGACACTTTTTTTTTATGAAACACGGTGATGGTTGAGGTGTCTGAATTAGCTGGAGTTATTGGCTGCACATATGGACTGTGTTCAAATAGCTTATAGGGATTGCCAGTAGGTTACCATTTGAAATGTGAATCTATTTGAAAGGAAATCATTGAGAAAAATAGAGAGAAACTGGCAAGTTGGAATAGGTTTTTGTCCAAAAGGTTAGAATAATTGTTGTTATTAAGGGCTTTTTGTTGAGTCTAACCTACTAACTTTCTGTCACTTCTTTCAGTTCCTGTTGCAAACAGAATTTACAAAGAGATTTCTGTTGTCAAGTGACATGATGATCGTACTTCCAGATTTCATCTAATCAGCTGGACTTCAATTTGTTCTTATATTGAGATGGAGGACTGGCTACCAGAAAAGTTGGTTTGTTCATCAAGCTCTTTAAGGCAAATGGAAATGGAAGTTTCTTGAAGAAAAGGAGAGATCATGGAGAAGAGTTTCATTGTTAAATATGCCATTTGATATGTGACCTGTGTTCTAAGGTGACATGTGGAAGTATTATAGGAACGATTGGTATGTTTTTGCTGTTCACACCACCTTCAATATGGGTGATGGAAGAAAAGCGAAGTCCTAGTATGATTGAAGAGGTACTGACCAGCCTTTTAAAACCTCTCATGCTTGACATTGCTGTTACTAAAGACAAGTCTGTAGCTGGCCTATGTCCTGACTTCTTCAGACAAATCCAGAATTGAGAAGACATTATGAGGAGTTGGTATGTATGAGTTGAAGATTGGGTATGCCGCAGTTGCAACCGATGGCATTGTTTTGTGATAGTCAAGCAGCTATACATGTTGCTTCGAGTCCTGTTTTTCATGAGAGGACGAAGCATATATAGAGCTCGATGGTCATTTTGTTCGAGAAAAGCTAGAGTCCCGGGAAATCAAGACTGCGTTTGTTAGCGCTAATGTTGGTCCTTGAGTCTAGTATGTATGTGTGTGTGTCTATATATATATCAAGCTCGCCAAGCATGATATTTCTACTCCAACTTGGGAGAAGAGTGTTCGGAACGGGAAATAGAATGATAAATGTGTTAACATTCTTTAATTGGGGGTTTCCCTGTTCCGTAATACCTGGATATGGTATAAATACACGTGTCTTTAATTTTGCCTGGTTGATCTGGTTTGACAAGTCTTGAATGGTTGGCCCGGACAACCTACTTCACTACTTGTCCTGGATTGGTTAATCAAGGCTTAAAGAAGTCAATTGCTCTAGGACCCGATTATCAAATTAGAGATGCATATACACGTGTAATTTCTATTTATGAGATGATAAGGTGTAGCAGAAATCTATACCAATCTTCGGAGCCTATCCTAACAGTCTACACGCTGATCCGTGTGCTATCCAAGTTAGTACACAGCCAAGCTCCTAAGTTAACTGTGAGATGGGTCCACAGTGGCGCTGCATTAGAAATTTTCGCCTCGGTCATTAAGGAAATTTATCATAGGGATGAGTACATACACGTATACACGCGTACAAAGTTACCATGTTTTCAGATGAAACGACTTCGCAAACTTCAGAAAAACACATCCTTTTGGTGACATCCATATTCAAATCTGGAATGAAACATAAAGGTAAATGGAAAGGCCATCATTTCGCCAGGGTCTGTAGAGCCTAGCATTCATCAGAGGCATAGCTACGGCAGATGCGAAGACTTCAGTTCATCATCTACGTACAAAATCGTTTTGCTAGAGGGAAGCGTTGGCAACTCTTTGATCATGTCGCAGTGAAGTAAATCAAGGGTCCGAAGATTGGAAAGTTGGTGGATCTCTGCCGGTATGCTGGAAATAGTAGAATGTCGCAGCCTCAAGATTCTCAGATTTTGCAGTTTCCCGATCTCGCTCGGAACGCCTCCCTCGAGACTCCGACACCAGGAGGCATATATTTCTTCAAGGCTAGTCAGCTCTCCGATACCAGGAGGGAACTCACTAAAGAAACAAGAATCCATTCTCAGCACCTTCAACTTCTGCAGTTTTTTTAGCGAATCTGGAAACTTGGAAATGCCACTCCCCGACACGTCTAACTCGACTAACGATCTCCCTATATTGCCAATGGAGTTTGGAAGTTTTCTTATTCGGCGGCAATCCCTCAGTGACAAGTGTTTAAGTCTGACCAGTTCTCCAACGGAATCGGGAAGTGCTGTGATTCTGGAGCCGTCCAGGGAAAGAAGTGAGATACTTGTCAGGTGACATATTGTTCTCGGTAGCTGACTCAATGAGAAGCAGTTTGAGGCGCTCAGAGTTTCAAGCTGCTTTAAATGACCAATGGAGATGGGAATTTCTTGTACCGAAGTCCCGTCCATGAGAAGCTCTTTCAGAGCTGTCAGGTGACCCACTTCTACCGGCAACATGCTGAGCTCTGTGCAGAACTTCAAATTCAGGGAAACCAAGCACTTCAAATCGCCGATCGAATTATCTATCTTGACCAATTGTGAACATCGCTCCAGAATCAACATGGCCAGATTTTGGCAACTAGAGAACTTAGGAGTGACTAATAAGTCCGTACAACCTGTAAGATCTAGAACTCTCAAGTTTTGCATCTGCAAAATAGGAGAAAAATATGCATGAGCCCACTTCACAAATAGTTATGGTAGGCCGGGCCATCTCACCATAGCTATGAATTGTAAACTACCTTGAATTGATCCCAGCCTTCCCAGTCTTTCGTGACTTCGCTCCAGGACAAGTCGAGAATCGTCAAGTTTCCTAAGTGAAAATTAGTTACTTGCAGATGTCGAGGACATCCTCGCCAACGGAGCCACCTTAAATTTGGAAAAACGTTAGCGAAATCTCCGGCAATGACTGCATGATCCAATTGGAGAAACCGCAAGTTTGGCATGCTCTTAAAATCTTCTGGTGTGAGTTTGTCTGAAGTACGCTGATGAAAGTTAAGACAGAGTGCCTCAACCTTTTCTGTTCCCTGTGATGGACAAGAGAAACAAACAAAAGGTAGTTAAAGGATGGTCTCTCTTCTTGACACATAACCAGTCAGTAAACATTCCTAAAGAAAAATGAGGAACAACGTCAATTGCACACATGGTCTAGGAAATAGTTCTCCTTTGACGGTGAACATAACAAAAGTGTTTCAATGCTTCACTATGAGGGGGAAAAAAGCACACCAAATTTCACCTTTTTCTGCTTTATCGTATGGAGAGCTATTTCATGATTAAATAATCTACTCCGCCTTCCTGGATCTGCAAGACTCTCCCCACGAACGATTTCTCTGCCAAGCCGCCTCAACATGCTATGCATCCATATCTGATTGTTTTCTCCAATTTTGGCTAGGGGAGTGGGAATTTCAATCGAAGGGAGGAAAGAGAAGTCATACCATAGGTAAAAAGCAACTCGACTATCTACGCCGGTGGTAAAGCAGGCAATATCCAGAAATATCTGTTTCTTCCCATAATTTATTTCTAGACATGCTTCCTTCAAAATTCTCTGAAAATCCCAGAGGCTGTATTGTGACCACCAATGCCGTTGTAATTTATTCCATTCCATCCAGGTTTTACCATGGAATACTGCAGCCATAACTTCAATGAACAATGGAAGTCCTGCCATAGTATTACGAGCATGGTGAGAAAGCACGAAGTTGCTATGTGAGGAAGAAGTTGGTATGGATGCATGTTGCCTAAAGAGTTGAAGAGCCTGATCATTATCCAACCAACTAACATGATATGTCCGGATCTGAGGAGACTCTTCTGGGATGACACTGTTTCTGGTGGTAACAAGGATCCTACTTCCAGAAGCAAAGCAATCAAAGAAATCTCCAATGAGTTTCTGGAGATGAAACACATTTTCCACATCATCAAGGATTATGAGAACTCTCATGTTGCAGAATAAGTCCCTGAAAAACTCAATTCCCCTGTTGACAAAAGCAACATCCTCAAGTTCCCGTTTTAGAACATCAGAAATCAACTTGGTTCGCAAAAGCTGAAGCCCTCCAAATACTTGAGTTGTTTCTCCAATATCTGCAAGGAAGCTACAGCCATCGAATTCACAGCAGACTTGGTTGTACACGAGTTTTGCAAGAGTTGTCTTGCCAATCCCACCTTCTCCGTGGACAAAGACAACGATCCGCTTGCCCTTATCATTAGTATCCATCAAGCTCATGATGTGATTGACTTGATCATCTGTTCCAACACCTTTTTCGATAGTGGCAACTTGTCTTTTCTCTTCCATTGTAGCCACCTACAAGAAGCATGATGATTGCTCACTGATAAGGCCGTAAGATGTGAAGTGTGTGTGTGTGTGCATACCCGCTTTGAAATTTCTTATCTATACACTGACAAGATGAGAACAAACAAGGGATCAAAAGAGAATGTTTTCGAAGAGTATTGTCTCTCCTGAAGATCCTTGATTTGTCCCCTCAACATTTCTATCTCAGCAGTCTGATCATCAAGGTAGTGTTTATGAGGCACGGCTCCGGATTCAAGCTTCAGAAGTCTGTCTTTGGTAGAGTTGCAGTAGCAAATGTGTGTGTGTGTGTGAAGGACAGTGTACATTATAACCTCAGAACATAATAGAGACCATGGCCCAATTGAGATATGATATGGGGAGGCGAATGTTCAAATCATTGAAACATTGTTGGTTACCACTTTTATCTGTGTGTTCTCCTAAAAGTGTTTACGTAATCGACGCCATTGTTCTGAAGATTGCAAATCGAAGCTTCCACACGGCAAACACAAAAGAATGGTCTCTCACTTCCGGCTTTAATTTTATACTAGGAATACCCTTGCATGGCCGCGAACACCATTAACAATTAATCTACATCGAAAGGTATAATAAATAATTAACATGAGAAAAAGATGGGGAAAATTACCAAAAAAATACTAAACCTATTGCAATTGTGTCAATTTACTCATAGACATTTTTTTTTATCCAATTGAGTAATAAACTTTTGCATTTGTGCCAATTTAGTCGATCTGACCAAATTTGGCCATGGATGCCAGCTATTCTACATAGTGCGGCTGGCACTGATGTGGACAATTTTAAATAATATTTGAACATTTTCAGAATTATTTATTTATTTTTTCTTTTCTTTTTCCTTTTCTTTTTCTTTTCTTTATCTTTCTTTATTTTTCTTCCCTTCCTTCTTCCTCCAGCCGATCACCTAAACCTCAATGATCGGCCGGACCGGGTAGGTTTCGGGATATGGATCTGGCGATTAGAACTTGTTTTATGAAGTTGGAAGAAGATGATTTTTCTTGAACTTAACTTCCCTATTGCTTTCTTGGAAATCATTTTCCTTTTTCATAGAGTTTTCCGTGAAACAAACGCACATTTAACAATGTTAATTCCTTAGATTTCACTTCACAATGTTAAAGGTCTTGAAGATTCTTTAGTCTTCGAATATAGATGGCAATCGGCAAATGAAAACCACGAGTCTCTGGCAAGATCGCTTCAATCATCTCTCACTTGTGAGTCAAAGAATGTATTCTAAGATTACAAATGACTTGCCATTCAAACATTAAAACACTAAATTGACAATATTTACTTGCATGTGATATTTATTTTGCTTTTCATTATTGATCTACAAATGATGAATAGATAGACATTGTGCTGAGTGCTAAGACTTAAAATTAGTCTGAATGTAAACTCTCATGTATTTAATAAAGGCTTAGTAATAGTAATCAGCAAAGCATTATTTGTAGCACGTAGGTTGCTTAAAATTAGTCTGAATGTAACATCGCATGTATTTTAATTCTCTCTATTCATGTGTGCATGGCCCACATTCCTAATGATGGGCAGAAGGTAATATTTCTGTACGGCTCTTACTTAGATGCAAATATTTTTTTTCGGCTCACTTAAGTACTAATTTTTTTGAAAAATGGTTATTTCAATGCCAACTCCGGTGAACTTTGTCGGAAATCTTACGTGGCATTCACGTGGCTCGCCGGAGGATCCCAATCAACAATAAAAAAGCTAAAATTAACTAAAAAAACCCACGTAATATTAAAAAAATTAAAAGTAAGTTAAAATTTTTAAAAAATAAGCTAAAAAATAAAAAAATAGAAAAAAAGAAGTTGCAGTAAGCCCTCACCGCTGGAAACAACCCATTTTGTTTTTTTTTTTTTAATTTTTTAGCTTATTTTTCTGTTTAATTTAAATTTTAAAAATATTAACTTATTGTTAAGTTTAAAAGTCCACATGAACGCCACATGGCTATTTTTTTTAAAAAACTGCCATGTAATGTTAAAAAATTAAAAATAAATGAGACGTAATTAGTTGGCCAAAATTTCTCGCTATTGGCACTAAAGTGATCATTTTTTCTCCGATTTGACACTTAAGTCAGCCGAAAAAAATATTGGCACCAAATTGAGTGTCGTAACACTCCTTCCGCCCCTAATAATGTGTAAACTCTCTCTCTCTCTCTCTCTCTCTCTCTCTCTCTCTCTCTCTCTCTCTCTCTCTCTGCGTCGGTTTTATCAAATTAATCTCTATTAGTTTATACATTTACACCAAACCCACCATTTATCTCACTTTTACTTCTTAAATATATCTTGGATAAAAAATTAAACCTACCACCTACTTCCTCTTCATCAAGTAACCACTCAATTCACACGTCTAATAACTATGTCTTTTCTCCTCAAATGTAACCCACCAGCGATCATGCACATGCGTGTTTTATTTATAGAATCTTTCATACTAGTTAGACATGTGATTGACTTGTTGATTTCCGTGTCCTAATTTTGAAGGAATTAGATTAGCCGCAACTAATCTTCAAGTCTATGTGGATCACATTTGGATGTTTTGACATGAGATCCATACAAAATGCTCATAGAGAAAGACACAGGATAATATTCTGAGCATCAATACGTCAAGGTGTTACTAATCTACTCAATATGTATAAATGAGCAGTTTTCCAAGCACATCAACCCCCAAATTGTTACCTTCTAGATCCGTCCCGGAATTAAGCTTGTCTTATGATTATTAAAAAAAAAAAGTAACAAGGAAAATCACCTTATCCATTCTGCCGAATGTGGACATATCTGAATCAGACTTGATCTGTCTAAGAATCGTATCTCTGTAATCCTTGTAAAACATGCCACCCCAAGGAGTTTCACCTAGTTTCGGGCAACGTTCAATTACGATTTGACATTCTTTTGGTATCGATGTGTCCGATGCATTTGTCCAATATTCCAAATAGGGGCACAAATTCACTTCAAAGAGACTCAAACATCCTAACTCGTCAATGCCTTCACAAACCCGTAGGTTATAGCAATCTGCGATTTTCAGTTCCATCAACTTTTGCAATCTCCACAGATCACTTAACCTCCTAATTGACCAACATAAGTCGACCTTCAGGCTCTCCAATCTTTCCAATGCCCCGAGACCATGAACCTCTCTCAACTTAGGACAGTTCTCTAGTTCTAGTTCTTTTACATTCTTCAGGCCTGACGGGGAGAATGTTATAGTTTCAAGGAGTTGAAAGCCGCTGACAGTTAAATGTCTCAACTGCTCTAGCCCGCCGAGTTGGATTTCCTTTTCCCGAGAGCGACAGAGTTTCAAAATTATTAGATTTCTCAACTTGGATATACCTGGGAAAGTTTTTACTGAGCTGAGATTTCCCTGCATTGCTGATTTAGGGGGCTGCATGAGAAATTCCGGGTAAAGGTTGCCAGACATGTAAAGTTTCCTTAGTTGAGAAAGGGAACCCAATGCAGTTGGTGACACCATAACGTTCGCATAGCACAGTTCCAAATTTCGCAACTTGGATAACTTCCCAATCCACTCTAAGTAATTGGCATTGATTAGGCTCAACGACCTCAATCCGCCATCTGATAAGCTAAGATCAACTAGATTAGTCAGGTTTGAGAGGTTTGGAATAGACTGCAAGGACCGAGAACGGACATGTAGATGTGTCAAACTTCGTGGAAGTGACGGCAACACTTGCAGCTCATCACAATCCCTGAGGATCAGTTCTTCTAGGTGAGAGAGAGCGCCAATTGTTTCTGGCACTCGACAAATTTGAGTGTGTGATAGATCTAAAATTCTCAAAAAGGACAACTTCCCAATTTCCCTTGAAACTTCGCCCACCATAGAACACCTTGTAGCACGTATCACTTCATGCTTCATTGCCAACCCAATGGCTGAAGGAAACACTTTGATGCGCGTAAGCGACAGATCCAATTCAATTAGAGAGTTTAGGTTTCCGATCGAGTCCGGAAGTTCCCTTATCTCTCTGCATCCTGCAAGAGATAAAGACTCGAGATTCACAAGATATCCAACAGAATGAGGTAATCCTTCAATTGATGTGTATGATAAATCCAATTTGATCAATGATTTTAGCTCTCCAATCGAGCTCGGGAGTTTCCTTAACTTTGAGCAGTGACCCAAAGATAAGTGCTTGAGGTTCACTAGCAGGCCAATTTCGCCAGGCAAATCTTTCAGTCGGTCGCAACCCTCAATTAACAAGTAAGCCAGTAGTTTCAGCTCCCCAATGGAGGGATCAATTTCAACCAATTGTCGACATTCTTCAATTATTAATCTTTCCAGACTCAAGCACCCAAACAAGTCGATTCTGACCATATTTAGACCTGTCAGCTGCAGAACTTTCAAATTGTGTAGCATCTGAGAAAAGAGTAAAGCATTACACGGTGTCATCAGACAATGTAGCTGTAAGAAAAGTGTATGACATACATACCTTAATTTGGCTCCACCCCTCCCAATCATTGGCGTCGTTAAATTCGGAGAGTTTAAGGACAGCCAAGTTTTGTGAGAACAGATTAGTTGCCATAAAATCTGGAGGACAATGGCACCAAGAAAACCATCTCAACTTTGAAAAGAGATTGGTAAAGTCCCCGATAAAGCTCCCCCCATCTAATTCAAGGAACCTTAGATTTGGCAGCCTTGAGAAATCTTCATCAGTAAAGATGAGTAGAGTAGGATCTCCAGCTAGACTGAGTGCCTCGATGTTTCCTTTGTTCTGACAAATACACACACAATTAGAAAGAACTTTCAATTTCTCTTCTTCACATAGGTAGAAATTGCATCTCAGATCCTCAATTCTATGCAAAGAAAGTCACAGATTTCGCTCTTAATGGATTACCTCTTTTGTTTTTACCATGTCCACAGCTCCCTCAGAAATCCACAACCTGCTACGCTTTCCTGGATCCAGGTTTTCCTCATGGACAATTTGGCGCCCTAGGTCTTTTAGCACGTCATGCATCCATAACCCGCTGTTCTCTCTAATACGTATCAATGACAGAGAACTGAGGACTTCAATTTCTATTTGTGGAGAAAAGTTGCAATCTTCCCACATGTAAGATGCATTAATCTCCTCCTCATGCAAGGAAAGACATGCAATATCAAGAAAAATCTGCTTTTGCTTGAAATTTAAGGCGTCATAGCTAATTCTCAGCTTCCGGAGGATGTCTTCATGAGTAATGCTCCTTAACTTTTCTAGTGTATCTTTCCATACGGGTCTGTGCTTCCCGTGAAGAAATGAACCTATGACCTCAATGACCAAAGGAAGTCCTCCAATGGTAGAAACAATATCCCTTGAAAGCCTATCGCAATAATTGTCTCTAGGAGATTCTCTTTTGAATGCGCGATTTTCAAAAAGCTGAAATGCTTGATCAGAATTCATATCTCTCAGTTCATAAAGTACGATTTTCTCTACACTCTCTAGGATACTTTTGTTTCTTGTCGTAATTATGACTCTACTTCCTTTGCCAAACCAACTGATCTTGCCAATTAGTTTCTCGAGCTGTTCCCTATGGTCCGCATCATCTATAACAATCAGAACCTTCTTACCACAGAGTTTTTCCCTGATAACATTCATTCCATGGTCAATGTCGTTGATGTTATCCATAGGCATTCCAGCATGAATGACATGGATGTCAATCATAGGCTTAGTTCTACCGAGGACGTCGGATAGCAGTTTCTTTTGCAGAAATACTAGGCCATCATGGCGTGATGATACACTGACATCTCGCAGGAAGCAATACCGATCAAAGTTAGAAATAAGTTTGTCGAAGAGTGCCTTGGCAAGGGTTGTCTTTCCAATACCACTAGGGCCATGAATTCCAAGACACCGCGGACGACCAGAGTCGTCGACCAACAAGTCCAGTATGGCTTCCACTTGACCATCTATCCCGACTAAATGCTCAGTTGCACAATCATCTTTTGCCTTCATTTCAATTGTGATATCTTCAGCGCACAACCCAGTAAGTTCGCGTTGCTATAATGGGCAACGATCTTCCACTCCCAGCAAGAGTCAAGAAAACAATATATATAGCAGGGGCTGCAAAAATGAAATGAAAGACTAATGAAACTCTTTTTCCCTCAACATTTTGCAGAATATATTTGATGAAGGGGAAAGTGAAAGCATATCCATCCACAGATCCAACTCTGACAGATGGAAAAGAACATGTACACCGAGGGGGTCGTTCCGTGCTTGATGCTATTATCTTGATTGCTCGTTTGTTTGTTTTGCGCATATAATTTCATGATAAAAGAAAATACTTTCCGTGAAAATCATATTCAAGAAAAAGTGATTAGTTTTCATTCGTTCCGTGACATACTGAAAATTACATAAAACAATATCTTGGTGAAGAAAAGAGCATTTGTGGTAAGAGACTTGCTATACTTAGAAAAATGATTAACTTCATTCCAAACATGGAACTCATTTTCCTAATTATAGTGCGTTTCCGTGTTTATTTTTGCCGCAAATAATTTTTCTGTTGACTAATATTTTCAAAAGAAGGCAAACACGCGAAAGTCCAAAAGAATTAGCTCGCGAAAAGCTCTTTTAGTGAAATGAACACACCCCCACCAATTGCAAGATTTTCTTTTAGCTCATAGCGAGTCACGGTCTAGTTCAAAGTTCCCATAAGAAAAAGAAAAGTTCCCATAACAAGAAGACCTTTCTTGCTCTCTCTCTAAGGTTCAGCTACCTGAGACCGACTACCACTTCCACCAAACCGACGACGGCCAAGCTCCGGCGGCCATCATCGGCTCCTCAGACAACGGGAATGGCGGTGGCCACTGCGAGGCAAGAAGGGAATGCGAATTCTTTGCGGGGTAAGTTCCAAGACTCAATTCAAATCTGAGCGACTATTGACCGTGACCCGGATCAAATATTGCAAGGAAATCAGAGTGCTCGGGGCGAAAACCTTACCTTTGCCCTGCCGAGACGAAACCACTGCCAAATCCTTGGAGCCAAATCGCTTGCCCTCTTTGAGCTTTCACTTCTCCGATGATACGGCAAGGCAAGTAGGGGAGCCACTGCTTCGGGTCATCCGAGGCTTCATTAACATTCGTTGACCTGAAGAGACGACTAATCCTTGACAGCAGAGGGATATAAGAGAGATCGTTCGGTGAGAGTCGTGAGACTGTCAGCACCACGTGTCTCACTCGGTCTTTTAAAAAAAAAACAAAAAAGTGATAATTTTCAAGTTTCAACCAACACATACTTTGACCAAAAAAGAAAAAGAAAGAAAAAAAAAAAAAACGGACACATCCCACCCCCTTGTCTCCACAAATTCGAGTTCAGATGGTGCTCCCTAATGTTGTCTCCTTGCAACGCAGTTTTTGAACTTTTAATATATTCGACGTGATTTTTAAATTATTAATAAATATTTAATTTAATCCTTAAATTATGTTCGATGTTGTCTTATTAATTCAAGTTTATAAAAATTTTATTGACGTGCCTTCCACTCCGTTAAATCTGAACGGTAGAAAACAAAAATAGTTACATGTGCATTATCCAAGATAATTCATCTTCAATTAGAATATAATAATTATTTGTCCCAAAAAAATCAAAAATAATAATTCATGTTGTCAAATAAAAATAATGATAAACATGTTAACAGCCTACTTTTTTTTTTTCATTTATTAAAGATGATGAATAAAATGATTGATGTTGACTTATTATTTTTAAATACCCAATTGAGTAAATAATAATCTACGCAATCAAATAACGCCAAATTTCTCATTTGAACAAAGAGGACTATACTGAAATTTACCTATTTTTTAGGGATTAGATTGAATATATTAAAATTACAATGACGATATTGCATATTGTATTAAAGTTCATGGACTATTTATATCATTTTCTCAAAGTTCGGGAGATAATAGGGAAAATTCCAAATAAGAGCCTGCAATGTATTTATTTCGCAAATAAAGTCATGAAGTGAATTTTGTTTCAAATAAAAGCCTAAAGTTGCCATAGAATCTCAAGAAATGACTCAATTTCAAGGGCATTTCCATCATTTTCGCCTTTTTTTTATTTGCTTCCTTTTTCTTTATTTATTCTTTTTATATTTTTTAAAAAAATAAAAAATTAAAAGAAAAAGACACAACACAAGCAAGAGGGGCAGGTTGCTACCCCATCATCGATGGGGCGTCGGCGCCTCGGCAAGGGCCAACAAGCCCTCACTAAAACCCTAAAATCGGGAGAGGGTCGGGCCCTCTATAAGATTTGGGCGGGGTTGACGACCCCCGCCCTGTTTTAGGCAAGGGTCATTGACACTCGCCCTAGTCAAGGTAAGGGCCGGCAACCCCCCACCTTAATTGGTCTTGGGTGAGGGACGCTAGCCCTCACCTAGATTTGGGAGAGGGCCCGACCCTCTCCCTATTCTGTCGAGGGCCAGCAGGCCCTCGCCAAGGCAGCGGCCCTATGTGTTCGCTTTTTCTTTTTTTTCAACTATTATCAAATTAAAAAAATAGAAAAAGGAAAAAGGAAAAAAAAAGAAAAAAAGGGAATTGATTAAAATTTCCTTTAGGTGAGGCCCTTTTTTGACACGCTATGGCTACTTGGGATCCTTATTTAAAATGGTTATGTTACTTCAAACTCTTATTTAAAACAGTATTCACTTCATGCTCTTATTTGAGAAAATAAGAGTACTTCGGACCCTTATTTAAAATTTTCTCTTTATTTTCACTTGCATACATGCGAGCGTGGAGGCTTGCATTTCTGCGGGATTGGAAGTATAGTATATAAGCACATAAGTCCGGCTTATCAATGAGTTTGATAAGCGGTGAAATGGGACTTACTATTACTTGTCTTGGAGGATACATAGCCCAAATCGCTACTGAAGATTACATCTGGCGGAACACGAAACGGAAAGTCAATCTCACAAACGATGTCTGGCCGAGAAAGAGAAATTTTTGCAGACAGCGAATTTCTTCCATAGAGGCAACGTTGGAAGCGGCGACGTGGTCGGGCGTGAGTAGAAGGACAACCTTGCAGTTTTGGGAGCGAAGCGCCCGGAAGGTTCAACTCCAGCTTGTCGGACCCAGACTACGGATCGGAGCCATCAATGGCGCTCCGGGAGGCGACGGCAGAGGCGCCGAAGTGGTTTTGTGAATGAACAGAGAGAAGTGATTAGAGAGGAGAGGGAGCGTCGTGCGGTGGTGGCCATCGATGGAGCTACTATTGCTCGGTGGCCCGGGAGCCCTCGCCGAGCCTTGGCAAGGATCACCGACACTTGCGAGCTGCTGCCCTCGAACCCAAACCCCAACCTGCCATTCTCTCTATCTCTTCGGTGATCCTCACCGGCCGCTGCCTCCAAACCTCCAAAACCTCACCTGCCATTTCTCTCTTTGATTATATTTAATTTTTCAATTTTTTATGGCTTCTTATTTTTTTTAAAATTTAATTTTGGCCCCATTGGCTTTTCTGTTAATGAAAATCTATTATATGGTAAAAAGGGATTATATTTGGGATATGGTCACTAGAAGTCCTAAAAGTTGCAAAAAGTGCAATCGAGTCTTAAAACTTGTCGAATTAGTCCAATCGAGTCTTTCTGTTAACTCCGTCCAATTTGGCTAATGAAAAATGTTGACGTAATTTTTTTTAATATTTTCTCTCTCCTATGTGGTGATGACATGGCTAAAACAACGTCATTTTGGTCTAAATTCGATTTTTAATATAATTTTTATTTAAATTAGTTTAAAAAATAAGGCTTAAAAAAACAAAACAAATAACAAAAAACCCAACACCCGGAACCGGTGGCGAGGGCTCTGCACCCCTCGCTACTACTGCTGCCCCACCACCGCCGGGAAGGGCTAGCGACCCTCACCAACCGTAAGCGAGGACCGGCTAGCACTTGTCTAGATCCGGTCGGCGAGATTGAGTCGCAACCCTCATCCGCCGATAGGGCTCGCATTTACCATCATTGTCTCTTTGTTTTTCACTTCGCTCTCCATTCAACTCTCGTTGGGTCCGTGTTTGCGTCTCGCTATTCGATTCTGTGTCGGCGATGGAGTCGCTCGTGATTTGCTCTCCCATAGATCCGATTGGCAAGGTTGAGTCATCCCGACAAGGGTCGCCGGGGCCACACCCCTTCTCGGTGGTGGTAGGGTGGCGGCCGCATCTATATATTTTTTTAATTTAAATAAAATTAAAATTAAAAATAAGATTTTGACTACAACAAAATCGGTTTAGTCACTTCATCACCATGTAAGAGAGAGAAAATATTAAAAAAAGTCACGTCAGCATTTAGTTGAACCGGACGGAGTCAACGGAAAGACTCGATTACACTTTTTGCAGGTTTTAAGACTCAATTACACTTTTATGATAAATTTTAAGACTCTTAGCGCCTGTTTGGTGATGATTTTGTTCAAAAAAAGTGATTCTGATTAGAATCATACTTTTTGATTCTGTCCCCTGCATGAATTTTAGAAAATCAGAAACGCGTTTGGCGCACAAAATTTTTGTTCTCGATAACAACTAGGTGAAGAGAATGTTTTTTTTTTTTTAAACTTTTCATCTTTTTTTTAAAAAATTTAAATTTTTTGTCAAATTTTAAAGCCTATTTTTAAATTTAATTTTAAAAAATGAATTTAAAAAATTAGTTGTTAGTAAATTTTCAAATCTATTTTTAATTTTTTTTTAAAGTTCAGAAGTCCACATGGACTTAATCTTTTTAAAAGAACTTAGATTTTATTCTTTTTTTGTGATTCTCAAAAGTGGTTCTGTTTTCTAGAATTAATTTTTTTTATTCTTATTTTTCTTTAAAACTATTCTAAAAACATAATTAGAATTGAAATTATTTTCATTATCAAATATGTTTTTTTATTTTTTTTCTGAAAAGTAGAATTAGAGAATAAGAATAGTTGTCAAACCAAACTTATCGAAGATATCCTTTTTATTTAGTCCCTCGGTGCAGCAAAAAGGCAAAAATGTTTGGGAGAGCATGTAAAATTCGTTTTCCAAAGTCAGAGTCAACGTTGCGTGTGGGGTTCGGTGGAAAGCCGTTGTCTTCCTGAACAGCGGGATCTCGACCTCCCCGCACGTGGTGTTTCCCTCGTTCTCAGTCAAAATAAAAGCTCGTCCCGCTCACGCACGCGTAGCAGAAGAAGATTGCAGAGGAAAGAAGAAGATGGAATCGAGGGCTGTGACGCTTTCGTCGCTTGGGAATACTGCTTGGGAATGTGATGACTCTCGGCCCGGTCGCGACGCTGCTTCTCTAAAGAGGCGGAGGACTACTACGGTTTGGTTCTTTGACTTTGCGTCTTGATTCTGGACTGGCCCTTGTGTTTCTTTCTTTCTGATGATTCTTTTGGCCCGGATATTTGCATTATCATACTCTATCAGTGTTACATTAGATTAGCGAGAAGCATTTGCAGAGCATGGTATATTTCAATTTTGACTGCATAAACTGAGTCAATCTCTCCCCAGCCCTAGTTTCAATTCGGTTATGGTGGATGTGATGAACTCAAATTTACTCACTTGACAGGAATCGCCCGTTTCGTCCTTGTCACCAAGCTCTCACTTGGTTGGAAACGACTATGATGTGTTCTTGAGTTTTAGAGGGCCGGATACTCGCAAGGTTTTTACGGATTTCCTCTACAAAAGCTTGACGGATGCCGGGATACGCGTGTTTCGAGACGATGATGAGCTGCCTGTCGGAGAAGGGATCAAGCCCGCGCTGGTTGAAGCAATCAGACAGTCAAAGGTTTTGATTCCCATCATCTCCGGGGATTATGCTTCCAGCAGAAGCTGCCTCATGGAGTTGGTTCAGATATTAGAGTGCAAACAAAAGATGACTCGAGAAATTATTCCCATTTTCTATGAGATTGAGCCCTCAGATGTGAAAGACCAGAAAAATTCTTTTGAAAAGAGCTTTCTCAAATACGAGATGGAGGGGGTCGATAGTGAGACCATGAAGAAGTGGAAGCTAGCTCTCAAAGAGATTGGAAGGTTAAAGGGATTTGTAACTGCAAAAATACATAATGGGTAAGTCAATTCGATTTATAGTCGATTTACAAAATTGATGTACTGGATCATAAACCAATCATGCTATCTCTGGCATTATTCTTCATTTTCAAGTTTAATTGTTCTACAACTCCAACTCCTCTTTTTTTTTTCGTTTTGGTTGGAACTCCAACTCCACTTAACCGTTAGGCTTTCAGACCAAGTTAGACCATTCAAATGCTGGATCTTTGGAAGTGCATTTTAATGCCTCCTTTGTTCTTTCCTCATGGTGCATTACTCCTGGTTCAACTCTGCACATTATGCTTTTCTCAGCTGTATGGCTATTGTTCTGATTTACTTTCTCTACATGTCTCCATCTGTAGGCATCATTCCAAGCTCATAGACGAACTCATCCCAATTGTTCGGCAAAAGCTGAAGAAGGGTCGACTACTTGTAACAAAAAATTTAGTCGGAGTTGACCGTCATGTGCAGGAGATTATGAGAAAGCTCGGTGTGGTGCATCGCAATGGACAAGTAATTGAAATATGTGGCAGCGATGTACGAGTCCTTGGAATATATGGTATAGGGGGTGTTGGCAAGACTACTCTTGCAAAAGTTGTTTACAATCAACTCTATGATCGCTTTCAAGGTTTTAGTTATCTCAGGGAAATTCGAGAATTACATCAACACGATAGGATCTTGTCCTTGCAAAATCAATTGATCTCGGACCTTCGAAAAAGAAGTGTTTCGTTTGGATGTTCTGATGATGCTATGGCAGTTCTTGCTGAAGGATTTCGCAATAAGCAGGTCCTAATTCTCCTTGACGACGTGGAAGATGTTGACCAACTCGAGGTGGTTGTTGGGGAGCTTAGTTGGTTTGGTCCAGGAAGCAGAATTATTGTGACTTCTAGAAAGAGCGACATCCTTTTAAAGTTCAAAGAGGCTGAAACCTATGAGGTTGAACCAATGGAAGAAGATAAAGCCCTTCATTTGTTTTCTAAGCGGGCTTTTGGAACGGATTCTCCTAGCAAGGGCTTTGAAAGCCTTTCCAGGGGCATCGTATCGGTTACGGGGCGACTTCCTTTAGCACTTGAGGTGATAGGTTCGCGTTTGTTTGGAAAGTCGGAGGGTACATGGAAAGATATGGTGGAGAAGTTGAAAGATGCTCCTCATGAGAAAGTTGAACATGTGTTGAAAATAAGTTACCATGCTTTAGATATATATGCAAAGCAAATATTTCTGGATATAGCATGTTTTCTGATTGGAAAGGATGAGAGAATTGCCTTTTACATGTGGGAAGACTGTAAACTTTATCCTTCTAGTGGGATTGAAGTTCTCCTTGTAATGTCTTTGGTGAAAATTGGAGAAAAAAACGAGCTATTGATGCATGATCTACTGAGAACACTAGGCAGAAAAATTGTTTCAAATGAAGATCCTAGCCCTCGTAATCGAAGTAGGTTGTGGGTGCACAATGAAGCCCTATCCACTCTACGGAAGAAAGAGGTAAAAGTGAATGCCAGAACTACTTTCTTTTCTAAATGCAGTTAATTTTCTTTGTAATTGCCCAATATTTCAATCTGTAGAAGAGGTGTAAAGCACGGCAGTTCTATGGCAAATTTCGATTCCTATTCAATAACCTTTATGTTCAAATTGGTAGGGTACTCCAAATGTTCAAGCCCTTGGTCTCACCTTTGACAAAGGATCTGATGACTGTTTCACATCTGAGGAATTTGGCGCGCTATCAAACTTAAGGTTCCTTAACTTGGATCGAGCTAATATGAGAGGAAACTTTACTAGTTTTCTTTTACAATTGAGGTGGCTTCATTGGCGAGGGTGCTATAAGAGCTCCGAGCCTCTTGTCTTGTGCCTAGAGAATTTGGTCATTCTTGATCTATCCTGGAGTGCCGTGGCAGATGACTGGGAAGGTTGGACACAAATAATGGAGGTATAAGATGAGTTCCTTTCTTGACTTTTTTGTGAACACTAGCTAATTTGATACTGAGGCGTTTCTTTCTCTTTGTTCCACAGAAGGCGAACAAATTGAAAGTCTTGGACCTAACTGGTTGTGGTCAATTATGTAAAACGCCATGCTTCCCGCCTGGTAGCAAATTAGAAAGACTGATTCTTGAACGATGTTCTCATTTGTCACTTATTGACAAATCCATTGGAAATTTGAAAAATTTGAAGTCTTTGAACATCAAGTCCACTCCAATTGCTCTGTTGCCGAAAGAGATGGGTTCTTTGGATAATTTGGAAGAGCTTCTGATTGATGAAACTTCCATATGTCACCTTCGTTTCTTAAGAGGTTCTATGCAGCAACTTAAAACTCTTAGTGCTTCTGGCTGCAAAAATTTGGCTGAGATATCTGAGTCTATTGGTTGTTTAAGGTCCCTGTCCTATCTTGCATTGGATAAAGCTATTATCACAAGACTCCCAAATTCTGTTAAGTTGTTGGAGGAACTTGGAGAGCTATCTTTAAGAGACTGTCAGCGGATAACTGCACTTCCGGACTCCATTGGGATGCTTAGGTCACTACGGAAAATGGATCTGTCAAACACCAGAATTCAGATATTGCCAGAATCGGTAAAAAATTTGGATAGACTGGAGGTGCTAAGAATGAAGAATACTCACATAAGAAAATTTCCTAAAGATATTGCAAATCTAGAGAAGTTGGAAGTCTTAACATTTTCTGGCTGCCCTTTGAATGGGAAAATTCCATGTGATATTTTGGGGTTATCATCTTTGAGAATCTTGAAGTTATCGTTTACCCAGATTTGTAGCCTACCTGCGAGCATTTGTCAGCTTTCTCATCTCCAGACCCTCCACTTGCTCCAATGCGACGAACTTCAGACTCTACCAAAATTACCATCTAGTTTAGTGAGTTTGCGCTGGGGAACCCAAAACATGAGGATAGGTCAGGGTCTATCATATCTGAGAGATTTGAAAGTTTTGGAATTAGTTAATGATCTTGATGAGGAGGAGATATCTTCATCTGAGCTGTCCCAAACTGAAAGTTTTGCCTGGATATCAAGTTTATCCAACTTAGAAACCCTGAAGCTGTGCCTTCCAAATGTTACAGGTCTACCGGAAGATTTTAATGCTCTTACTCAACTTAAAAAACTTGATTTGTCCTGCATAAACCTGCTAGACCTCCCACCACTTCCCCCAAGCTTATCAAAACTGCTTCTCAAGAATTGCCGGATCCATGGGCTGGATTTCTGTAATCTGGAAACTCTGTCCGAGTTGGAGCTCTGTGACTGCAGTACATGGGAAATTCTTGGTCTTGGGAACCTAAGGCTCCTGCAAGTGTTGAAGATATCTCGCTGCAACATTAAGAACCTTGATGGTCTCGAACAAGCATCACAATTGAGAAGGTTTTCTATGTCCGAATGCTTTTCTCTTGACAGATTGCCGGACCTATCAAAGTGCAGAAGTCTGGAAATTAAGGAAATAGACTTTTGCAACATTCAGGATCAACCCTGTGAGAGGCACCATGAAAATTGCTGCTCAAGGCACTGTGATTGGCCATGCCGATATCAATGCGGTGGTCGATGCGCGTTGCGATCATAGCAGCAAGCTGCAAGGATCCTCTATTTCCAATTGAAAGAGGGCGGAGTTTGTTCGTTCTTCTAGGTAAGTACTGCACTTTTTCTCTGTACCCGCTATTGGAAGACTTGTTATTCTCAACAGTCTCTCCAAGGTGAATATTTCAATTTTTGTTGATTTTCTTTATTTCTTTTTTTCCTCTTTTCGTACTGTAAGATTTCTCTTTCCCATTGTCATACCCTACTTAATCTGTGCTTCTTCTGCGTAACAATGAGATTCAAGAAATAATCATCACATGGACTGTGCAAATGTGGTTGGTATTGCAGTATCTGGCTTTATGCACTATATGATTCCTCATTGACCTATAAACCATCAGCACAAACCAACTCTAGCAGCTCTTTTTCTGTTGAGAGCAGAAAGTATTTGCAAAAACCAGAGATCTACAAGTTGATGGATTCACCAAGCAGGACTTGGTAAATTTTTGAGGCATAGGAATTTTAGATGCTAGTACTTCTATTTGTTTGTGGCTCCAAACATTCTACGAGAACCTGATGCTCAAAATTTCAGGGATGTCTTACACATCTCGTGCCCGATGGGACAAGGAGTATTTTGAGAATATCAAGTGCCTGAAGTGAACGTTTCTTATTTCATGCAAACAATGCCTGTGTTCTGACAAAATTTCAAAATCGTATGTAATCTTTAGATGTAACTATTGAATCAATCATGTGAGTGAATAAGCATATCCAAATTCTGCATATGACATGTAAAAACAAAAATAATTTTCCTGCAAGCATGAAATTCTTCATATGCCAACATGCTTCTAGTTAAATGCCAAACCAATCGCCATGATTGAATGAGCCATTACATGCAACTTGTGTCATATCAGCTTGGCAGTACTTGATTGATGGTAACTCAATCAAGGAGATTGTGTTAGTTCAATGTATTTAGATTGATAGGTGTCCGATTGCTGTAGGCGGTAGCTCATGTACCTATTAGAGAATGAATCGATGCTTCAGCGTCAACATCTCTTCAGATCACTCCAGGATTGCATTGGGAAGAGAGTTCGGGTTTGAAGTTCTTCAGGACGTGTGAGTTGAAGATCATGGGCGCTGGTGAAGATAAAGCCGAGATGATATATTTGATAAGCTGAGACGTTATATCTCATAAATCAGTGATACACAACATTGCATTATATGGATGCCATGGCGAGAGAAAAATGTAGGGCCTTCGACAGGACAGAAGTGCCCTTTTGTCAACCTTGAAAAAGCAAGCGAGCCGCACCTTGCAGCCTCGGTTGTGATTTTCGTGAGTTTTTTGTCTAGTTCTGTTGGACTTTCTTCTTTTCGATGCTGTGTAACGAGGTCTTTTTAATTGACCGAAGCCCTGTCATTCTGTTCATCTAAGATTTGTCTGAACTGTAGATTTTGTTTTCTCCATGTTGTATAATACTGCTGTACATCATCTTCTGTATCTCTCGACCTGTAACTGGCGCTCTTGGTTAGCCTGTTGTCGTCTTTCACTCTCCGTCTCTTGCTGCAAAGCAGAGACGACATTACGAGTTCCGAAGGTTTACCGTACGACTGTAGGAAGCATGATGAAGAACTGGTTATAGGGATATACTTGGAGTTGGACGGACTCACAATTAATCATATAGTTGCAGGATGTTTCAAGCAGTTGTTAATGAGTCCATGTTGATTTGGATGATTTCCAAAATTCCGTTTCGCAAAAAGGGTATTTTGTTTGGTGATGGCAAATATGTGACTTCGAAACGTCGTAAAAAGTGACTAGTGATTTATGAATTCGGCCAACTGTTCGTTTTTTTGTTTTTTTTGGTCGAAAAAATCTTGTATTACTGAAACGAAATAGGTCTTAACCATGAGAGCATGGACATCCGTACATAATAAATTCCAAAGGGATTGAGGGGGATGAGCTACCCAAGTAGGGAGAAGGGCATTCAAAGTTGAGCTTTAACTACGCAATCTACAGCTTGATTTGCACTTCAAGCCACATGAGACACATTAGCGTTCTTGAATCGGCCCAACAAAGCGCGGGCCTCCATTGGAAGAGCACTTCCTTCCCCATAACACGTGATCTGTACTTGTTACCGCTTCGACCACTTTCAAACAGTCGGATTCTAACTCCAACACTTCACTTTCTCTCTCGTGCACGAGCTTCAACCCCTCGACAAGAGCCTAGGGCTTCCCTATGTGCTGCAGACGACACTGGAGCACATCTTGCGGTTCCTTCACAGAGGACTCCTGACTCATCTCGGATAAGGCACGCAATGGCTCCCGTTGGTGATCCCTCCATGAAAAAGCCGTCGACATTTTTCCTCAGGGTACCGGCCAACCGTTTGTAAGTTACCAATGAAACAATAATTTTACCATCCAGCATATCCAACGGTAGATTACCACTAACTTTACCATAGACGAATCCAATAGTAAATTACCACTTATTTTTAGATTTTACAAGTGGCCACTTAACTGTTCATGAGTTATCAGTGAAATAATATAGGATTGAATTGACTTCATGGTGTTTGAATTAAGTTCATGCATGTTCCTTCTAGTCTTGTGATTTACTTTATTTAATCTTGCTCTTGTTGATTATGCACCGTTCTCCTCTTCAGGAGACTGAAGACTTCCCATTAATTTTTTTATTTATCTATTCAATTATTTTCTTTCTTTGGCGAAGGGGAGGGGGGCTTGGTATGTCAAAACTGAATTATTGATACCGACAGTGTAAAAGGATGCCGTGGATTAATAAAAATAATTACCATAACTAACTATCTTGATCCATCGTTTAACTCGGAAACGTTCTTATTTTTACTACTGAAATTGGATCAGCATCTTGACATCTTTAGCATTTTTCCAAAGGTCTTATTAATGATTGCCTTGAAATTTGTTAATTATACTTTATTTAAATAATTCAATTTTCAAAGTACTAATTTTATATAACACAAGAAAAATCAATACACTGTAAATCAAGGATACTTATTTTTACCCGTAGAGATTGCATGCTGTATGGGTTGTTGTTTCAATAATAGCGATAAGATTAAGTAACTTCGGTCTGTCTTTCTGTCACGGTACATGTTTTGAGTAGATTTTTTCATTGTATAATCACATTTATTAGTTGGTACAATATCGAGGGGATCCAAAAATAACCGGGGAAAAGCATCAAAAGCATGCTTCACTTTTTTACTTAATTGTCACTTATATAACTCTACTATTGAAAATACAAAAATACAAACTCATCAATTATCTTAGGGGTAGGCAACTATCTTCTAGACGTGAGGTTTTATTTAGATATTGATGATGACATTTGCAGAAATAAAGATGTGTAAGTAGTCATTCGATCAACTTGCTATCGGAAAATTGAGAAACTCCTAAGGGATTTGAATCGAATTCATGGCCCAATAATTCTCGAGTTAACGTGATCAATGGTTATGATGGATCCGAGCCTTCCTTCGCAAATTTGCAGTATGGGATGCCGCTGTTCAGGGCAAGAGGGTCCAGCTAAGAAACCCAGACAAGCAAATCTCTGTCAAACCGAGAGAGAGAGAGAGAGAGAGGGAGAGGGGCAAGAACGTGAAGGCAAGATTTGAATTTGATTGGTCCTCGCCAGTCATTGCATAAACAACGTTCATTTTTTTCTTATTTTCATAACTGGAATTTCTCGTCTTTTTTCTTTTCTTGTCTTTTCTTGTTTTTGAGCGAATCCCGATCTTCAATGGGGACCAACGTAGGAGCCTGAAATGGCGGAAACAGCGTAAAGATATCCACAACAGGCATCGACCCAGACAACCCACCATCCCGAAACTAGAGAGACTCTGCACGGAAAGAGAAGAGAAAGGAGGATGGTGGTGGCGAGGGAGGATCAAGAAGAGGGCGTGATGGCGACGGACTTCTTCTGGTCCTACACCGACGAGCCTCACGCCTCGCGGCGGAAGCAGATCCTCTCTCAATACCCTCAGATCAGGCAGCTCTTCGGCCCCGACCCCTGGGCCTTCCTCAAGGTCGGTCCTTTGCTTGTCAAAATTCCTGCTTGACTTGGTTTCCTGATTGGATTCGGATCTCGTTGAAGTGGGAAGTTCTTGGTTCATCAGCGGAATGGATGCTTTACGTCGATTTACTCCATAGTGGGTTGGTTTCGCTTGCATTGCGTTTGCATTGTCTCTTTTGATGATGATTTGCTCGTGTTTTCTCATGTCGTTGTCCGTCTCAATCTGAGCTACAGTGGGTTCTTCTCTTGGTTTTGCTTCGTTCGTGCGTGATTATCAGTGAATGTGATGTCGCCATCCGAACCCATCTAGACCGAATTAGGTGCGACGACTTGCAGCTTTTCAAACGTTTGAAGAAATTCTTCAGTGTGATTTCATTATGGGTCTTCCTCTTTTGCAGATCTCGATTGGCATGTTTTCTTTCTACTGTTGCTTTCTTGAAAAGGAAAGGAAAGAAGTTCTTTTTCGAGTTTTTGGCCTTGTATTGGCCTACTATATTCTTCATATTCGCAAAAGCTTAATTTTATTTAGTTACGGGTTCTCCTCCATTTGCATTTAATTGGAAAGGGCTAATTCAGTTTCGCACCTGCATTGCTAGTTGCGGATGCTGCTCCACTATTTTTTATATCTCGTAATTTCTTAAAGGGGTGCAGACTGTCTCTTCTTGTTTGTTTTGTGATTCATCCCTGCATAATGAGATGAACTCATTGGCCCTTGGTTGCCCTGAATTGAAAGTTTAAATAACTGGTCTTCGGTAACTTCAGTGATATTACTACTTCTTTTCTTGCAATTGTGTATCCATAAGAAACTGCTGGACAACACCAGCGAACTTACGGTATGGAAAGGTGGTCGCTTTTAAGATGTTTTGGTGAATGTGACTTGTTGAAAGCACCTTAATGCATATGCTTACGAAACTGAGTAATTTGCCAATTCGTGCAATATATGTCAGCTGTGGCGTTTACCTTTGATCATCTCATGTATTGCCTTTATCAATTTTGTGCAGATTAGTGTCGCAGTGCTGCTACAGCTGGGAACGGCTACTTTGCTCCATGATGCAGGGTGGCTAAAGATTCTGGTTATTTCCTATTTCTTTGGGTCTTTTCTCAATCACAATCTCTTTCTAGCCATCCATGAACTCAGCCACAATCTCGCCTTCTCAACTCCGGTATACAACCGCTGGCTTGGAATATTCGCTAATCTCCCCATTGGTGTTCCCATGTCTGTAACCTTCCAAAAGTATCACCTGGAGCACCATCGCTACCAGGGAGTTGACGGGATGGATATGGACGTTCCGAGCCTCGCTGAAGCCTATCTTGTGAGAAATGCTTTCACGAAGTCCATATGGGTAGTCTTGCAACTCTTCTTCTATGCTCTGCGGCCTCTGTTTCTCAAACCAAAACCTCCTGGTATTTGGGAGTTCATCAATTTCAGCATTCAGATAGCCCTCGATGTGTCCATGGTTTATTACTGGGGTTGGAAATCTTTTGCTTATTTGATCCTTTCTACATTTGTTGGGGGTGGGATGCACCCAATGGCCGGTCATTTCATCTCAGAACACTATGTTTTCAAGCCAGACCAAGAGACATATTCCTACTATGGTCCCCTGAATCTTATGACATGGAGCGTAGGATACCACAATGAGCACCATGATTTCCCTAGGATTCCAGGAAGCAAACTTCATAAGGTGAAGGAGATTGCACCGGAGTATTACGAGGGGCTTGATGCATATAAATCTTGGAGCCAGGTCATTTACATGTATATCATGGACTGCACTGTGGGGCCTTTCAGCCGAATGAAAAGAAAACCATTGGGGACTTCCAAGAAATCTGAATAGGTTCCCCTTGACTTGTCCCTTTTTGTTCTCTGTAGTGGTGACTGCAATTTTCACTCGATGATTACGTATACTTCAGCGATTAGTGTTTATATAGCTGTAGACTGAAACGAGTGAGTCATTTGTTGATTAACTGAAACACCAGATAATTTATTCGTTTATGTTGACAAGGCATGCAGAATATGAGGTGTTGGGAAGTGTCCTTTAGATACTATCGCCTTTGTCATTGGAATTGGGATGTTTCGGGAGGTCCATATATAATTGCGATGATATAACATCTTCCTCTTTCAGAATTTTACACCTAATTGTTCGATATGCATAATTGAGCAGTTCTGCATGAAAACTGTCAGTTATGTCCATCATTCTGTTCAAATATTGGAAGGCAAGTCATTCTTGTAGAGAGTATTGGCTTCATGGAATCTGTCAAAGGCTGATGCTAGCACCAGGCATTTCTCTTTAGAAGATCGTAATACAGAAACCACTTTGGTTATCTGATGCTATATTATTAAATGTCTGAGCTTATTGTCATTGGTAAGTGAAATTTGATGCTTAACTCTTTGGTAAGTGAAAAGGTACTTTTTTTTACGGTGCCATGATTGACATGGCATAACCGAAAAATCACCTTATGCATTCCAACCAATTTCTGCATTTGCATTTTAGAACTCTTATTGAACAACACTAGTAAGAACCAAGCAAAGATTTTTTTTTTTTTTTGTCAATCCAAGCAAAGATTAACATAGAAGCTTTTCTCGTCTTTCTGTCAATTTTCTTGCTTCAGTCCTGCTCTGTATACATATCATATGTATCAGCCGCTACGACTATAAGTTATAGAAGAGCTCAAGCAGCGGGAGCTCCCTCAAGGTCGAGAGAAATGTTATGGAACACGGCCATCTGCTAAGAGTTTTCAGTAAGTAAATTGTAATCTGAAGCTTTGGACAAGGTTCCATACCAAAGTGGTTTGTTTTGGTTTATGTTCAGGGACCACCCCATGTCGTTGATTACTAGTACTAGTAGATTTCTTGGTTCATAAAGATTTTCTTCTGACCCGTGGTTAATTGACTTTTCAATCAATTCCAAATTTTCTATACTCGATAACCTTGTCTATGACATGCTCTAACTATTCAGAAGTGGGATGATTGTACATATTTTTAACTGGTGTTGGTTTTTCAATCAAATCAAACGCTCATTGATGGCTACCGAAGTAAATTGCAGTACCAAAAAACACAGGACCGAAACCGGCCAAAGGATATGGTTGTTACTCCATTAAACTTCATTCAGCTTGATCTAAACACAATCGCATCAGTCACGACAGCAATCAACACCTGTCATTGCTATGAGAACCATCCTCAATCTCATTTACATGATAAGACTCAAAAGTTTTCTAAGTAACACGCTTCATGATGTTATGCTAGCTCTAATTATACAATGTGTATGCTGCTTTCCCTTCCCGATCATCGCCAGGCATCAGATTGCAATCATCTTCTACTGTTATTGAGATCGCTCCCCAGTTTTGCTCATCTTGTGCATCCACTTACACGCTTATTGGAGCAAAATTAACAATTCTGAAATGCGACAGTATAATATCTGCAGTCTAATTTCAGCACATCCATCGGAGCTGTCATCAGATTAGATTGCTTCATTTCACTCTCAAACTTCAATCGCATATAAGCAACAAAGTTCTCGCTTATTGCCTCTGGCGGCGAAGATGCTCTCTCATATGCATGTGCACATCTGTCTTCACTACTAGCCTCATCTTCTTTGAATCCTCCCACAACAAACCACCATACTCCCGTGCAAAGTCACAGGCAGCCTCAAAGACATCCTACAGAATTAGAGAGACCAAACCTCAAAAATAATCTCGGTATCAGAAGATGAGGATACCACTTGAAGTTCATCGAGTTTTACCCGAGAAGGGAATTCATCATAGAAATGTGCAGGAGCCATCTCAACCCGGTTAAGATCTGATTCCCACAATCTAATCTGTCAAAAACCCGGAAAATGAGATAGGAAATAGCTTTGCCAACTATAGAAAATTCAGAAAGAGTACACCAGGATTGATGTTTTAAGAACATATTATAAGCTATGAGTTAATAATATTGAAGCAGTTGTTCTTCCAAAGTCATGGGTAGTCATCATACAATTACCTCACTGAGAAGCAACATAACCAAGTCATTGCCTTAGTCGGAAGTCTGGTTCTGTTCAACTACTAAAAAGGAAAAAAAGAAAAACTAAAGCAGATAGCTGAGATGTGATCAACTTTTGTGGGATGGGGGAATGACTGATAGGAGCAGGACATAACTGACACCTGACAGAACTGTTTGAAGTTAATCGCCTGAAATGCAATTTTAAATGGACACGGTACTGGAGTGGAGATTAAGAAGCAGCATTCATGAAGTATATTAAGTTGTTTGCAAGATGCAACTGGCCACATTTCTCTTTAATTGATGTTTCTCTAAAGTCCATATGGTCCAGATGTCTAGCCATGCAGTAATGTTGGGAAACAAGAAGAACCCAGTCTGAATTAATTGGCTGGATTAAGAAGGTTAAAGGATGGACTACTCCAAACTCATGATTAGGATTGTTTGGATTGCTCATCTATACCACATCCAAGATGAGAAATGAAGCAATTCATTCTCAAAAGTTACCTAATGTTAATTGCTGAACCAAAAGCCATAGGTAAGATGGAATACAGAAATGAGGACTTTGATGCTTAGAGCATTCAATTACTCCTAAAGACACCGGTGGCGTATGCAAACAGTACTTGTGAATTAACTCTGTTCTGTCTCATTGAAACTTTATAAAAGCCTGTAGCAGGGAGTGGCTAATGCTCCCGTGCTTGAACTTTAAGAAATGCAATGATTTACTTATCTTAAGCAAAGAACACGAAAGGTAATGTCAATTAAGGATTGGACCTGATCTGTAACATTTTCGGGAACAGATGGTATTCTCTCTGCAACACGGGGATGCGAATTTTGTTGGAGAAAAGAAATTATCTGCAACACGGAAAAAAAAAACAATTGATGAATGGCAGGTAGTTTCCTCTCAGAGAAATGCAATAATGTGAACATTCATCCACAAATAAGCTATGCCTGCATCTATTCTTGAAGCAATGACATTGACATAATATCTAGATCAGGTGCAAAAAACGGCACTATGGGCTTACTGATGATGGATGTCAAAGCAAAATTCCATCATCAGATAGTTGATGCGATATGGGTAATCCAAATACAAGTAACCTCAATAGGCAAAAAACTAAATATGCTTTCACAAAGCAGTAGATTTTAAGTTACTTAATAACACCATCAGATGCCTCTTTCTAAGTATCAATCATCCACAAGGCAAGCCTTTGCAAGGAGCTCCATGAAATTAAAGCAGGCACATGAAATCAGGGACCTTGCAACTCAGTTAAATTCGCTCACAATGATAGGGCCTCTAAGAATGAAATAAGTCCTTACAGAAACAATTATTATGTCCAAACTATAGCCCGTGCAAAATTTCATAAAAGGAAAGTTGCCCAACTAAGCAACAAAAAGTTACCTGCTCTGATGTGATCCCATTGTCAAATGCATTATACAAGCTTTCTTTAGTTATAGCCCCGACTATAAGGTTTGGGAGCTGATACTCAATTCTGCAATATAAGCATTCTATTAGCACATCTGCAATTGTCGAACCAGAAATAAGTTTGTATAACGCAGAACTAAATGGTAAAGATCAAGGATATAATGAGAAGTAAAGAGAATTGACCAATAGGAATGAGCAGATGACTCTAGAGAGAGAGAGTAAAACTGTGTGCAAACGACAAGCAATAAAAATGGCAGTCTATTCCAGATACAGCTTCTCTGTCATGTGGGATCAAGGAAACATCTAATTGTTCATTCTGTACCTTGCTGATTGACATCTAAGGACTCATTGGCCAGGATATAATCCTCATATTCCCTTTAACCCTTTTAGCACCATGCTAAGAAGACATGCAGTTTGATTCTTGATGCGGAAGCATCATGCTCGATCAATCAACTCGCAAGCTCAAGTTTGTCGTCGTCGGTTAATCCTACTAATGATGCAGGACGAGCCAATTCTAAGGCCCAACCGACAAGTTTCGACATGATCCCGTCGGTTAGTCAAGCCATATTGATTTCTATTCATGCTAAAACAGGTGTCGATGCAGCAAAGGATTATTCGATTCAATGGAACCTAGCTGAAGACGTGAATTCTACTTTGGCTGGTGGTGCGACCTTTGCGCCTTGATCAGATCGTATTCTATCGTGCATTTTAACATCCAACCTTCAATCCATTCCTACATACTCTGATCTTTTACACTTCCTTCGCACAATCACTTAAAACACGCTCGCCCTCCCTCGCAACCGCATCAATTCTATCCTCAATTACAAGAAACCTTGGAACCCTGAGATTCTAAGAATCTATTTTATGAGAGACTATGTTTGAAGGGGCAATAAGTTGCTCGCTTTCCCATCTATTACAAAAACCACACAATTGTCAAGTTCTCAATTTAGGACGTGCGATAGATTATATCGTGACAGGTTTCAATTGAACTGTAACAAACATCTAAAGATTCGCCCAAAACATCAACATCAACATCACCTTAAAGATTCGCCCAAAACACTTATTGTTAATTCCATGCAGACATTAGTCAGTCTTACATTGCAAGAGTGGCATGGGATTGTAGCTTTGAAAAGAAAGTTCTCCTGTAATAATGCATAACTAAGCACAAGCACCATAATGCTTGTCATCTTGAACTCAAGACTTACTTCACTGGATTTGCCCAAGGGATCCAGCAACATTAAAGTAAGTAGAGCAAGTGGCTGCTTCACATGAACATCTTAAACAAAATAAGATTTAAGATTTGGGTTTCTGCATAGTGGGCTGTAGATAAGCATTTTCCCCAGGGCCCAGTAAAGGAAAGATGATGAAAATCGATTCCTTTTCCCAGAAAGATTGCAGGTTTCCAGCCCATATAACACCCCAAAATTTAAATGGTGAACAAAATGAGATCTGGAACTCCCATGAACAGAGAGAATAGAAGGTGGAAAGAAGATAGCAGGCAGAGACTGACATGAGGAAAAACAATATGGAATTAAAGTAACCAATGGCGCATTTTCAACTGAATGTAATTGTCTTGATCATGATGCAATTATGTCTGACAGTCTAAGACAGCTATTGCTTTAAAAAAATGGTCTCCACCTAGAAAGACTCTTTCATTTCATCATTTGATATGTTGCATGCTTGCTCAAAGTCAGTTTCTTTTTGTCTGCTAATCCAACTTGTTTATGACCTTACCTTGAGAAAAGTCGCAGAATTTCACAATGTAACTTAGATGTTGAGTATGCATACATCCTAAAATTCGTTTCCACAACAACAAATCCCTGCAGAGAGAACAAACCAAATTAAAAATGTAACCGCATAACATGCATAATACTGGAGGTCTAATCTCCCAATGGAGAATACATGGAACTTCCAAAAGTAAAAGTGGTCAAATTTCAAGGGCGGACATAAAAGTTTCCAAGACATAACAGGTTAGTGGCAGCATTTGGACAAATCCAAAGGCCTACCACAAGTGAAGGAAAAACATGCAGGTAAAAAAAAGGTCTAGGGTTTGTCTAATGTTTGCAACTGAAAAAAAGCATGTATTTCCAATTAATGTCCTTGAGACCTGGCCTGAACTATTTAATCAATCAATATAGCAATTAGCAATTCACGAGGTGGTCGTCAAACGAGCATTCAGTTGTTGAATTATGGTTGTGCAATGTTAAATTATAGAAACACAACAAAAGGAATGACACATTTCCACGAATCAACAAAGAAGCTACTGTTTGCTAACTAAAGAACAAAAACATAGTGCCTACAGTGATATTAAATATGTAAAGGAAATACCTGTTTTCGAGCTGATGAATCAGCCAAACTCACGGAGAGATTAGTGGCTAATTTGGTTGGTATAAACCAACTATCTTTTCTACCCTGGGAACATATACATTAAAACAGCAGTAAATCTGTTAAAAAGTTTTATTCATAAAGCACGCACTACATCTTGCACTAACAAAAGAGAAATAAAGAGCTGCCATACCTGTTGAAGTTTGACTAAGCCTAAATCAGCAAGGTCCTTGAGTGTGTTCCTCTGGTCTTCAGTCAATGTATTCATGTTATATGCCTAGCACACATTCGACAAGCATGACAGAGTCACGGTGAGTCACTTAAGCAAGTTTTTCAGGAACATTTCACCACCAGAAGAGATTTATCTCATAGAAAACTTATGTCCTGTGAAACTTTGTGCATGAACATAACATATACAAACTACTGTACCTCTCCTGTAGCATGAAAACTAAGCTCGAGCATAAATGAAATTAGATCAGCTGAATCTACATCTCGCTCCTGCACCAAATTGAGACTTCATTTAGAAAGAGAGGCAGATACCGCGAATAAATGAATGCGGAATCTCTATTGAATTCAATTTCATCAGCAAAGTGTTTTTGACCAAAAAATCAACAAAGTGTCAGGTTGTCAGGCCAATGGACAAACTCAATGACACTCACGGTGCTAACAAGTGGGGTACAGCACTATCCTATTCTTGAGTAATTTTAATATTTTTTATAACTCTTTCATGAGAAAGAAAGGCCCAGGATGAAAGACGAAAACAAAGCTATAGCAGTAGGTAATGCTTTAAAATACATCAGACTTAAAGCTCAACACCATTGAAGAAGAGATGACAGGAGAAGCAAGTTTAGACCCCTTACGCTCTTCTGTGTTTACACAGACAGCACAATACTCTCAATTCCTTAAATCAATGAGGCAGGTGCGATGAGAAAAGTTTCTACTTTGAACGTCCACAGGAAGGAGTGTCTTATCTCCAATTATTCCAACTCTATACTTGCAACTACAATATGGACCCCCCAACTATACTTATGAAGAAGCTAGAAGATGTATATGCATCAATGGCCTCATCTCCTGGAACCAGGTTGATCAAAATGTGAATAATTCAAAAGCCCGTCACCCACTACATTAGGATCACAAATTCCGCTAGGACAAACATTATACAACTGCAAGCAGTCACCAACAGAGTTAAGTGAAAAGACAATTACTTGCGTCAATATAGAGCCAATCATGGTATATACTATTGAATAGCTAAAATCCTCTTACAATCAGCCAACAACTCAAGTTATTCTTATTTCATGAACATAAGCTTCAAGGAATGACTGAAAAGGAGGATTATAATTGGTGACATAAAGAAGAAATAAAAGGAATAAGGTGGATGAACATATATGAATGAGATTCATTATACAATCATACCTCAGAATTTGATATGTATTCTCTGATGATGTACCAAAGTTGTGCATTTGTATCCATCAACTGCAGTTCACACAAAGCAACTAATATTGAAGAATATGCCAACAGATTTAAAAGTGGGTCATGATTCTTTTATGCATACCAAGAACTGGAAGCCACTCTCAGTTAACCTAGGAGGTTCTTTATCCCTGTATAAATGGCACAGTCAAGTCACCAATCAACCAGATTCACAACAATCCAAATAGACCTCCAAACACATTATATATGTGAAGAGAAATAAACCTCTGAGTTAGAAGTCCCCTTTGGAAGACTCTCATCATAGAGGAGCTTATATTCATCATCTTTTCAGCTTGGGCTGAGTTTATAAGTTGCAGAAGAAAACACTGTTTTATCACAATTGAAGCTTCATGAAAGAGTAAAGTAAATGAAGCAACAAAACCAATCAATGGTGGCTAACCAATGTGATAAATTCAGTCACAGGAAGAAAGATGAGCAAGATTCTATGACGAGTCAATGCAGCCACATGGAAGAAGAAAAACCCAGAAAGAAGGAGAAGAACATTCGCACCTCCCATTGTTCAAGAGCATAGGCCTCGAGATCCTCCAAGCTTGGGAGCCTGGCAGTGATGCTTAATGGCATTGGTTCCCTTGGCAAAACTCCCCTGCATGGTTCAACTTACAGTCATGCACTAAGGATTGTGTCAAGAAAAACAACTCATGAACTAAGCAAACAGTGATTTGATTGACGATAAAGAAAGAGAATTCTTGGTTCAGCTTTCCACCTAAATGATAGAAAAAAGGATTGATCAAATTCTATTGAGTTTGACTCATAGTGATCATTTATCAAAGAATGACTCTAGTTATCAAATGATTGAACAACCGGGAGCAATTTATTTACGATACTAAGTTGACATTCATAAAAAGTATCTAATGAATTAGGATTTCAATACATTCTGTTTAGCAAAAAGGCAGATATTCCTTGCTCATTATCAGACAATCACTTATTCATAATTGGTGACAGAAGATATCCCAAGAAATCTAATGCCATGATTATGCCTTACCAAGATGATCTAATAATGTCTATCAGTACTATATGTACCTATCCATCTTCAGCCATGATTTGATGCAATAATACGAGGAAAAACAGAAGCAAAGAGAAAATTGAGCAACGGAGACATGCTAGCATACACATGAGAGCCTGTTCTTAGATGGGTACAGGCCAAAAAGGTGATATAAGACAAAAGGGGGGACTACACGGTCCTTAATTATGTAGGAACAAGATAAAACGCAAAATTGGTGATCCAGAACCTGTGAACATGGCAAACTTTTTCATTTTTCCGCAATGTAAATTCCAGCAGAAGGTACACAGCGAAAATGATATCTTATCATCTCGTTCAAGTTCTAGTTGACAAGAAGGTCAAGTTCTCAACAAAATCTCGAAACATATTGATGTCTCAATGCGAATCCGAGCCACGTATTACTCAAGATAAATTCAAACAAAGCATCATTCTTCTCTATACCACCAGATCCCAAAGAAAATAAATGAAAGAAATAGAAGCCACAAACAAGTCTGTAACTTACCCACACGTTATGTGTTTCTGAAGGTTAGCCTGAAAGGTTGGATTTAGCCTGTAGCTGGTACCACTACTTCTGCCATTACAATTTTAAATTCAGGAACTGACATATAAAAATACAATCATAAAGTTTATAATACGAAATTCTCTCTTGAATTTCCACAAAGTGCAAATGCTTATTCTGACTACCCTCACAACCCAAAAATAAAAAGAGAGGTAATCAACAATGCATCTCTCAACCACTTCTAATGTCAATAGGTATAGGATGTATCACACATAAATTTAACAATAAAGAAAACAAGAAAATTGACATGCAAAAATCCAAGGAAAAAAATATATATATTTCTATTTCCAGTGCCTGCAGATTTTTTGCAACATAATAGAGGAAGTGAATAACTGCAAAGAAAAGATGCTTATATGAAACCACGTGCTTAGTAGATATGAGGATTAAAAATTGCTCAAACAACTTCCTCCTAAAACTTATGCAGTGGAAGCCATTTATTATGAGCAGCTTATGAGGTAATTGGATCAGCAATATATATCGTAACCGCGGACTAGTATTTTCCTATTCCACAGACCGAAGAAGCATATAGTTACCAACAAATGTACTTATAATAGGCATCTTAATTGGTTTGTGGGGTCTACAAAGCTATAGATGCAAAAGAAGGACCAGAAAAGGCATTTCTACCCAGAAAGGGTGTACCTTCGCACTATCTACTTCCCTTTCAGCTTGGCATATTAAACATGAGCAGGCGTATCAAAGTTCCCTTCAATCCAAGAAAGAGAGAACTAGCTTAAAGACAGAGAACTAACAAAAGGAACTAAAATGCTTATCACGGGAGTATCAAGCTTCCCACTTCTCCAACTATTGTTTATCGCTACAACAGGAACATAACTAGGCACGGGAACAATACTAGGAATATAAAGCTAAACATACAATCCATCAAAGAGCTTATTTCAGAGTAATATATATCCCTCGGTCAAAAGTTTATGCAGAGAAAGCTGACCAGAAGACCCATTTACCTGTCAAAAGTCTCGGAGAAAATCCTCAACTGAAGCAACCGGTCAATTGCAACTTTATGCTTGGAGATTCCATCCGGAAGGACCCACTCCTCCATTGACTTGGTTGTCACCGCCTCCTCGATGTACAACATTTGTATCACGTACTTCTTCGCTAAAGGGGGCAGTGACCTGAGCGCAACAAGATGAAATTACATGGCAACCCGAAACACCCTGTGTCAAAATTGTCTTCATTGTATACAACGTGGGCATTGCACTGACATTCAGGAGTTTGAATCCCAAGTGTATAGGGTGCTCAATGCTAACTAGTCTGCAATGACGTGATTAAAATGAGAGAAAAGATGACAAAAAAGGGCATTTAAACTACAATTCCATTGGAGCTAACGAGTTAAGCGAACTGTTTGGCATTGGCTAGAAGCAGGCGATCGCTTATTCGTTCAAGTTCACTCTAGGCGGACCAAACAACAAATCCAATGAACACGAGCAGTTGCTTTGTTGTACAACAGAGGGTGGAAAATACTGAAGAAAGAGAGAAACCTGAGAATCGCTTCGCAGATGAAGGCGTTCTGGTAAAGCTGGTCGAGCTTCATCGCGGGCAAAGCCGCGACCATGTCCATGAAATTCTTGGCGATTATCTTCACTTGAGGCATCTTCTCGCTCGGATTCGACCTCCAAACCCTTCGCAGTCCTCGGAATCGGTCCCCGTCGCGGATCGAAAAGCTCCAAAGCTAGCGATTCCGGCTGTTCAAAACTTCGCGCGATGCTCGAACCGCACGCGCTCTTCTGATCGCTTTCGTCAGTGAGCTGAGGAAAGGACATGGGGAGAAGTGCACTTGAGCTAGGGTGATGACGCCATGGGACCTGCTCAGCTCCGTTGACGTTGCTCGTGGGCCTACGTGGGGGAAGATGGGTTTTACGCTCAAGGCCCTTTTAGGGGTTTTACTTCGGGTCAAGTTAAACCGTAATCCAAATCAACAAACCGAATTGAACCAAATCGAACTAAGTCGAGAACCAATAAGCTCGGTTTACGAATTTATCGGTTTTTTCTAGACTCCATTTATTTCGTGAAAAATGACTTGCGTCACACAAGTGATCATGGATATATAAGAACTCGAGAGTTACAAGAGAATTTCAAACTCGCTTTACGGTTTGTGGCGTACGTTATGATAGGCACTAGGCGGGATAAGTGCGATTTGCTTTATTTGACGTATTTTGATTCTTTCATATGATTTGGCTTGATAAATCTCACTCCCTCAAATAAAAAATAAAAATCAAAAACCACAAAAACAAATAATAATTTTGCTTTACCCACCCACGCATGGTGTGGTTGGTTGAGAGCGTGCCCTTCTTCTTCCACGTCGAGGATTCGAAACTCCTGATCGCGTTTCGTGATTTAAGTGGGGGCCCTGGCGGTGGGTTGTCGGGCTAGTCTTCCCCGAGATATAGTCGCGGGCGTAAGTCGTGCGGATCCTCAGATAATAATAATAATAATAATAATTTTGCATCTATTGGACTTTAGAGGTGTTTGTTGACGCTTGAATTTGCCCGGCAAGTCAAAATTAAGGAGTTCTCAAGATTCGAGATCCCCAAGACTCGTCTCCCGACCCAAAAAGCAGTCGATTGCATATAAAAAAATTAGAAACATTGTCTTCTATTAGTAATTAGTCGTCAATCTTTTAATGAATCAAAAGTTGTCAAACCCTAAAAGTCAACTATATGTCGAAAATTGACCCAAAAAAAAACATGTGAAAGTTGCAAACAAGTGTCAATTCATCATAGACATGTAAAATTAGGCCTTTAACCTATTTTTCATAAAATGAACAAATGCTGTTGCCTTTTCCGGTTAAATCGAAAACTTTGACGTTCAATCGAAAAAAAAAAGACTGATTGATTTTTAGTCTTTTTTCAGATTTGAATACTTCTAGGCATTTAACGCGGGGACTACCATAATAAAAATTTAGATTGGATTCCTTCTATTTAGAATGAGAGAATTATGGAGATGCAATCAATGCTCTGGAACAAACTTGGATTGACGGTTGACTTTTTACAATAAAGTCAACTTGTGCTTTTTAAATCAAATTAAGTCTGATCAAATCAATTTTAATGCGACTTAGGACATTCCACGAGAATTTTAAAGAAAAATTGAACGATTAGGACGACAGTGGTCAATCTGATCAAGTCGGGTCAATTTGGTTTGACCGACTTTGACCCTGGTTACTTCATCAACCATTAAGGTCCAAGTCTTGGCCCACACAGCCCATGGAGAGGCCGGCCCAATTCCCCATAATTGCTAAAATGCCATCCTCCATAATTACAATAAAGCCTGGCCAAGATGTCATCAATCCACACGCATTCAAATCTCAACCTTTCAATTTCAAGGCTAACCCTAGACTTTCATAAGGCCACGTCATCAATCCTCAATTGACGTCTCATTAAATCGACCAATAAAATCAAATCCTTAATCATAAAGGAATGACCCCCCACCCTTAAATCATATCTTTGCATCATCAGGCTTAGATCATAAAATACATTTCAAATTTCCCTCCGAAAATTTAGGGGGTATAATCAATTTGCAGCTCTGAAAATTTCAGATTGTTTACAATTGAAAAGAAAGAAAAACACACAAGAAAGCTCTCTCCTCTATCTATATTCTCTCCTAGCCAAATATTGCTTATGGCTCTTCATCTTGCTCCACAACATTCCGATGAATCCATACAGTGCCAGAGCTGCATTGATGTTGCGCTAGCTTCTCCGAGCTCGGTATCGCTGGTCGTGTCCTTAATCCTCGGCTAGAAGGTGTACCTCGACATTCCCCACCTGTCCAACTGTTGCACTTCCTTCATTTAATATCCCTTTGGTGTCATTGCACCTTCATTCTGCAAGATTTTGGCCTAGCTTGCTTGTTTCATTTCTTTAAATCCAATTCAAGGTAAGCTCACTAATTTGATGATCAAAACTCAGAGGATCATCCTAGTGGATGTGATGAGTTCATGAGGAATCCAAGCCGAAGTTCTAATATGCATACCTCAAATTAGAGAAGATATTCAATGGTTAGTAACCATCACGTCGCTAGCCCACGTGGCATATATGAGTCCATGTGGATCCATTAATAAAGCAACACGTGGCTTTGACATGGATGGACCAAAAATTAAAAAATTGAAGCAGCCTTTTTCTCTCTCCTCTTCTCTGCCGAAAATCCCTGCACAAGCAAATAATAAATGCTATCATTTAGTCTCACCCCCTCCGCCCCCCCCCGCTCTCTCTTTCTCCTCTTTTCGATTTCAGCTTCTTTACCTTATTGTGGCCTTTTTGGAGCGTGCATGACAACACTTCTAAAGCAGAATTTCTACTTCAGAAGTGTTTTTGGAGTAAAAATCCGTTTAGTTCACAACTTTAAATTTCTATTTCTGAAACAACTTTTTACTTTAGAAGTGATTTTTGCAGTACTTTTGAGAAGTAAAAAAAACTTACTTCTCACAATGAGAAGCTATTTTTTTTCCTTTTCACTCCTCCCTCTTCATATTTTCTTTTGTTTAGAGAGAAAGAGAGAGAGGTGCTGGCCGGGTTGACTCGGTCTGGAAAATATTTTAATAATAAAAATTATTTAATAATAAAAAATTTAAATAAAAATGAAAAAGGAAAATTTCAAAAAAAGTTCATTAAAAAGTATAAAAAATTCATAAAAAATTCGTGAGCTCTTAAAAAAATCATAATAAAATAAAAAAATTCATAAAAAATTCGTGAGCTCTTAAAAAATCATAATAAAATTAAAAAAATTCATAAAAATCATTAAAAAAGTCTGAAAATTTTTAAAAAAAATCCAAAAAATAGGAAATGGTTACAATCAACTAGCCAAGACCTATTTTGAATCTTTTGACCCCCGATCTTTCCAAATTGATTATTTTTCCCTTCTTGGCAAATTGTCTCCAATTTCTCCCAAATCACCCATGAACTCTAATCACACATTCTCTAAGCCCTTAGGGCTATATTAGAGAAGCCTTGATTTGTATTAATGTGCTTTATCTGTGCACTTGATTGCGCATTGATTTTATTGAATGTGATTGGTAGGATTAGTCTTCCGACTTGCATGAAAACCCGTTGGTATTTGCATTGAACTTTTCTTGAATAAAATGCATTTTAGGTTAGGATCAATACTTTTTTGTAGAAATTTTGTCCTGTTATCAAATGCCTTTCTTTGATCAGAAATCAACCTCTGAAGTAGGAAGTTGAAAAATCAACCTTCGCTTCTGAAGTTATTTCTGAAGTAGAAGTGTTGTCATGCGCACCCTTAACTTCTGGCTTCTTTACCATACTGTCGCCTAGAAGCAAGAGAAAACTAAGTGAGAGCAAGACTGAAAAGAATGGACAGACGGTGTTATGCACCGGACCACCACCACTAAATGCTGCATGTCACTCCCTGTTTTGCTTAGCCACAGCTCTAAGAGATGGAAGTGAACTCGTCCCACCCAAAGTTCCATTGCTGGTGCCCAGCAACACTCTCTGGAATCGCATTACCTAGCTTCGACGTGCGTTCATAAGCGAAATCTCTCCCACACGAGGTAAGAATCCCCACTCTACTCGGGTTCAAGAAGGAAACCCAAAAGTGTTTCCGAAAATTCGTTGTGTTTGTTTTATTTTTGTGGAGGAACTCATGTACTGAGTTCCCAGCAACGCTAGGTATAGTAGTTCAGCATGAATTGTTGCCTCAGTTTCGAGCCTAAACGATCTAGCCTGATCTCCCAGGATTTATTCGATGAAATGTCTTAACCGGGTTTGCCTGCTGCTCCCATCAACTAAGAATCCCTTGCAGATTTTTGGTTGTGTGACATGCTATTAGGTTCTTCTTTTCAATCTCCTTGAGAGAAATGGTTTTGTCAAATAAACTGAAAAAGGTTGTTGATGGTTTTGTTACGAAGCTTGTTGCTTCTCTATTACATTTATTGTTATTCTAAAACTATTGCTTGCTCTAACTCGTCTTACCTCAACTTTCTTTGTTTTTTTGCTTCAGTTTCTGAAAGGAAGCCGTGTGGCCGTGATCTTGGATAGGACGCGCGCACGTTCACAAGGTGCAAATATTGCATTACGTACATTGAAAATAAAACTCACGTTTGATCTATCATAACTGAAATAAAGTATGGATACACAAAAAAAAAAATTTGCACTCACTTTCAATTTTACTAATATTCAGCAGATAATTTATAGTCTTCGATAGCTAATTCGACTCGTTCTCGGGAAAAATGGGTATGACTTATCTCTTTAGAATTTAAGTTTGTTGTGAATTTATCTTACACTTAAAATGATTAGATTTTCTTAAATGAAATAATATCATCGTTTGTAACGTTGATAAAGAATTTGAATTTAGAATTGGCAGGACATTTGCCAATAAGGAAAGAAGTTAGTAATACTGCATATGCAATTTGCAAGGGATTTGGAGTGCGAAGAGGACAAAAAATAAAAACTAGCAAAGGAATATTGTGAACACGCACATTTCTGTGTAATTGTGAATGATAGTCTCCACCAATCGTATCTCATGAACAAATAGATATTTATAGGACCGTGAAAAGAACCGGATATAAAGATTGCATTAAATTTAAGATTGAAGACGGGGTTTGGGTAGCTGCCAAGTTTTAGGTGTTTCATAATTATCCATTCATGGATGATAAACAAAAACATCTCATACGGTCACATCGGCATATAACAGATACTAATATGAGTATTTTGACTTCTTTGACGGGGGCTGGTATAAGGGTTACGAAAGCGTACTCTTATCTTAACGGTGAAAGCGTATTTTATTTGGATTGGCGCCTTCATCCCAGCAGAGAAATAGCAACTTTTGTTTCCAGCGCTCAAGTCAAGTGTCCAAAGCCTTCGGCTTCGTCCTTGATTTTCTGATTTCTTTTCCTTTATTCCCTCATTATTTTCAACAAAACCCACCTGCTTCATCCCAATCGCGTTCATCACCACAACATTGTACAAGGGTCTCACGCGCACTATGTTCCTTCTCTCTCTCCCAAAGACTGATCATGCTCGATCAGAACGAACAGGATGGACTTTTCGTGTGACTTGTTCGAGCGCCCACATTGTTATTTTTTGTTCCCTTTTGCTAGTTCAATATGGATTCGCCCAAGCTGGGCAGGAACAACGTCGAGCGAAGTTTTGATGACATGAACTCGTTAAAAACATAAAGGGGTTGATAACTCTTTCCACACCACGAGGTTAATTTTGCATTGTCCTCAATCTTTGTCTTTCTAAATTTGCTTGAATTTTGAATTTTAGTTTAGTTCGATAGTGATCATAGCGTAATGAAATGTGATCGTAGCGTGTAGCGTATGCATTGGAGTCCCCTGTTTGAGTTTTATGTGTGTGTGGATTGGACATGTAGGTATCAAGTGAGGAAGTATGAGGCTGCCATGAGGAGAAACACTATAGTGGTGTTGGGAAATTGTTCTAGCAAGACAGTGATAGTTGTGATGCTTATTAAGGGGCATAGCCCAATCAATGAAATCGAGTGGAGAGAAAAATTTGATCTTTTCTTGGCTCGGACTATTCTTTTCATTTGCATCAGATCATTTGCGCCCTTTCAACTGATTGGATTAGTTGCGATGCGTATTGTTTTGATCAAACAGGTGTTGGTTATGACCTCGCAGATTTTATTGAATGCCTTAAGAAAAGCATTCCTCAAGTTGGACTCGTTGAGCTTGATGAGTGGGACTCGTTGAGCTTGATGATAATTGATGAATGCCATTGGATAAAAAAAAAAAAAAAACCTACCCTTATAAAAAATAATGAAGGTTAGTCATTTCATGCATGATTCTACCTCCTTAATTATTTTATTGAAGGAATTTTATCACAAAAGCATTAAGAAGCCAAAGATTTTTGGAATGACAGCTTGCCCTGTATCGCCGGAGCGAAATGATTGAAGGGTTTTCTACTGCCAGAGCAAAATGATTGTAGGGTATCCCTGTATTCTAGGGTGCCCAAGCAAAATGATTCCAAGGTTTCCTTCTGCACTTTTGGTGCCAGTGTAAAAGGTTTATTTTACGTTGTTACTTCAAATTCAACATTTGCTAACTGCAATTCTCCAAATATCATTTGGAACGATAATACTGAGTAGCACTAAACTCCCTCGCTCAAGAAAGTGCCACAACTAATCTAGATGAAATAATGCCAAAAGGATGATATGATACCAAGTGACAAGAAGTCAATAATTAATTGTGACAGTCTCTCAACATAATATCTACACTTCAAGGAACTCTCTCTATAGATATCACATTCCTCTTTGGCGTTCAAAGCATTCTCTAAACAAACTTTAGCGGCCTTCCAAATAAAAGAAAATGTGAGAAGTCATGAAAACAAAACTCATAATCAATCCAGCAACAAAAACTACCAAGCAACCCATGGTACTATTAAATCTCCCACATGTTCGGCTGTCCACCCTTTGATGAAGACCTAGACTACTAAAGATTGCTAAAAAAGCACCTTGAGTCCATCGACATCAACACCAACAGATTTTCTGAGCCTAAATCTAGCAATATTCCTTCTTGGCCATACGTGCACATTGAGTTTAGAGATACACTCGGACTAATCTATCCCGACAACTTCTGCTTAACTTATGGGAGTAATTCCTGATTGGCCAGCCATTAGTATGTCAAATTGGTGAACCATATGGCAGGTCCGATAGGTGGGGTTGGAACTATCATAACAAAACATCAATATCTAGAACTAAAATGGCATTCACCGTTTTCGAAGTTTCTACAATAAGGAACTTCACAAAGTTCATTGGTATATGAACCTAGCTATCATATAACGAGGAACAGCTAGAATCTCTTTCTCATGGTAGCCAGTCAAATCAAGTTGTATAAACAATTTTCACCATCCGAAAGTCCTACCCTGATGATTAGAGGTGTTTTAGGCAATGTAAGTAATGTAAAAAAACGGAGGAGATAGTAAATTGTCTGCCAAATTTATGGCTCAAGCATAAGATATTACTACGGCATACATCACAAGCACAAATGGAACCAAGATCGCCAAACTTATGGCTCAAGCATAAGCATAACATATTACTATGGCATACCGAATATGCACAAATGGGACCAAGATCATCAAGGCAATACATAATCCTTGAGTGATCTTTGTACAACCGCTTCCGCAGAGTTTTAATCTTTTCATCCATGTGTTTGAAACGACGTGCAAGGGAACTTTGCAACTTTAACAAGGAAGCATCAAACTTCCCATGCATAATGAAACCTCTTGAAAATACTTTCAACCAACGTATGTAAAATGTGACATGAGATATTCAAGTATCATGAAGTGAACAAACATGTGCATTCAATTATGAATATCTTGGACCATGAAGCTACCATCTTTCCTTCAAATATGCATTTGAAAACTAATGTTGGTCCAAGAACTGACATATATTTTTGCAGATGAAACATATACTTCCATATCTCTATCTTGCCCTCGACAGTGTATATATGTCCATGTAAATATGTATCCATATGAGTAGGCTATGCCTTCATGATAATGTAATCAATGCTCTTGAGCTTCGATATCTGTGCGCCACAATGCACAGCGGAGGAAACCCCTAAAATCATGATATTTCTCTTATCAGTGGCAAGTGGAATTAAACATCATTCAAATTATATTTGATATTTTGTCACAAAAGATAAAAGGTTGTCCTCTCTTCAATGAGGTTTTTAAGTTCTTTACTTATTGCTGCTATGCTTGATATACATTGTACTTGAGTCACTTGAATTCCATGTTAGCATTTGTGATATGGCTGAAATGTTGTATATCATTACCTTTGAATTGCTGCCATATTCTTACCATGCAAAGTGGATATCTTGAAGAAACTTTGAATTGAATAGATTAATTCATTTAAGTCCTTTCAATTATGAATATACATCAGGTGGATATCTCTGCTTCTTGTCCTCATTACTATTGACAACATTAATGAGGAAAATCTACTCGACCGTCGCAGACTACCATCCATCGCTGCTGCTCGTCCACGGTGACCGTCGAAGACCACCGCCGCCGCCCGCCCGCTGCTGCCCACTGCCACCCGACAACGGCCACCACCGCCCCCCACCGATCGCCACCGCTCACCGACCATCGCCCGCCGCCTCCGCCGTCGACCGCCGTTTTTTTTTTTTTCAAAAAGTAAAATACTTTACAAAGTTTATTTTTCACCAAACAACATTTATGTCAAAATTATTTTTCAATGTGTTTTTAAAATTCACTTTATCGAACAATACTTGCATTTTGGAAAAGACCTTTAACCCGAAAGTATTTGCATTTTCTCAAAGTCCATTGGCCAAATGCTGAATCAGGCTCATAGACCATGAACATCATGGGGGCGAGGACCCAAGTGAATGACTCCACGTCACATTTTCACCAACCACCGTGGCAGGCCACTGCCGGCATATACAGGCAGCAAAGGAACAGTAAAGTCAGAGTCAATGACTCTCAAAGGAAAATCTCAGTAAACACGATCTCCTTTAACCAATAGCTGACGACATGATTTCTAGCTTCAATCGTACATGGATACGCCTTTAATTTTAGCAACAGCAACGAGCTTTTCACATTCGCGGACCAGAGGCATTTCATCGAACAAGTTGAGCGCACCGGAATAACTGAATGCGGTCACGAAATCGAAATTGTTTCTCGTCTAAAATCAACGTTTAAACAACAACTTCATCACGAATCATCAATTAACAGCTCAGATTTTCAGTGATTCGCACATGAGTTAAATAAAAAACACAGCTTGGTCTTGTACCTCTCCAAAACAGGGTAGAAAAGAGGCAAATGACATTACCTGGCTTATCAGCTACTCCAGGGACAGCGACAAGGATACAACAACCCTTCACGATCGTCTACAGACAGGGCAAGACCGATGGCTTCGGACGAGGTTTACTCCCATCGTATCTCCTCGGCCGAAGAGCAGAGCAATCTCCGATACTCTTCCGGAGGTGAAGCCTGCGGTGATGAACGACAATATATGGTACCAGGATGATGGGAATCTGAACTATCAAGCACACTTCAGTTCGAATTCAGATGTTTGAGTTTTCGGCCAAGGAACTAAAAGTGACTGGGATGGTGAATGACGGCTGGTGAACTGCCGGTGGTGAACGGCGAATGGCTGCCGTCGATCTATGGCTGGCGGGTAAGAGGCAACCGATTTCTGGAGGGTTTTTTTTCCTGGATCTTTCTCTGTAGTCTGTAGGTAAAAGGGCAAAAGAACAGGTTATTCTTCTCAAGGGTACTGCATGATCATGTCAAGAGGCGCGATCTCGAGGAGCGAATTCAAATTTTACGACGTCAAATATGATATTCTAAATAATCAATCGGCTGCTCAGTGGACATGTTGAAACCTTTTTTAATCGAATCAAAGATCTCTAAAACTAACACAAAATTAAAAATAAACAAAAATTCTAAAAAAAATGTCCGGTCAAGCATCAAATTCTTTAACTTGACCAAAATTCAACCTTTGATTATTTTCTATAAAAATTTGAAATTTAATTGACTGCCTAATTCTACACACTTATGCTAAATTGACACCTATACGCAATTTTTTTTTATGCTTTTTGCAATTTTGACCGAGGTGAGCCAAGGGTTAAATTTTTTTTATGCTTTTACGGCCGTCAACATGATTCATCCCCTTCTAAGCGCACATCCGACACGGGTGAACATTTGATTCTCATTAATTAAATGTTCCTGCCATGTGGTCAATGGTCAACGCGATCTTATTGATTTCTTCCACATGTTATCGGTGTCTTATCTGCTCTTTAGGTTAATCATCCCGGTATTGAGTCTATCCAAGGATTTGCACTCGACCATTATGGGAACCACTAAACCGATCGAGCAAGATGAAGATAGGACGTATGAATGCAGCGCGGGCCTCAACTTAGACATTAGACCCTCGGAAGCGTTCTTCAATATGTTACATTTTGTTCCATCCTTTTGCTTTATTTCTCGTGTCTATTTTAACAATTCCGCTAGTTATTTCAAGTTGCCCGATGTCGTGATGCCTTTCGACCAAGCCCCGCCTCGTTTCGTTGCGCAGTAGATGGAACAAGTGTACGCGATTCTCTCTAGTTAGACATCGGCTCCAGCTCTTTTGTGCAGCATACAAACTCGTTTGTCGGTGTTTTTATGTTAAGATCCAATTTCCGGACGTTACGATGCTGACCACAAGTGCAACACGCTACACCATAAAGAAGTCCGTATACTACTTAAAAGAGCGAGATCAGCAGTCCCGGGACTCGAAATGTTGGGGTTGCAGAGTCGAGCTACATTGGCAGGTTGCCCGCACCATCGGCCAAGGACATAACATAGAACAAAGTCGCTATCGAAGTACCACATTCCAAGTTTCCTTGTTCAATCGATCGGGTCAAGAAGACATTCGTGTCTTATTCCACTACAATCACGGCCGTTGGTCTGTGCCATCGACATGCTGTCTTCTTATCAAGATCATATTATCGTCACCTCCACCACCATGAAGCTCACCATCGTCGCATTTCTCGTTACCACTTCCAAGGGAAACCTCGCTACGAGAGCTTTACTTGACCAAAAAAAAAAAAAAAACGTTACGAGTGTTGTTAATTATAATATAGAATAACAACGAGTACATAATTAAATATGAAGACGATAGAAACTATAAAAAAAGATATTGAACATAGGAAAAAAAATTATAATGTCGCGTTAATTATAATATAGGATAACAACGGGTACATAATAAAATTTCACGAATGGGCGAGAAGTGGGATTACACGCATGCTCCACTTTGGAAAAAGACATCGCTAGTTGAATCGAAGTATTCGGTCGTGCCAAGAAAAAAGAATTATTAACTTTTTTTTTTCTCTTTATCAATTTCTTGAGAAGATTTTTAAAAAAAGCCTAAAGTATTCTCATTTTCTCAATTTGAGTCTTGATGTGCATTTCTTTTCAAATAAAAACTCGAGATACCATCATTATTTCGAAAAATCTAGGCAAGGGCCGGTGCGGACCGCCTCGCCCAAGCACTCGCCAATCGCCGCCGAGGAGACCCTCTTCGGTTGCGCCAAGGTGACCCTCGCCTAGATCTTGCGACGGTTAGCTTCGCCTGTGGCTGAAGGGGGTCACCTCCTATCCCTCGCCCAAGCGAAGTCGTCGATGTCGCCTTGCCCAACCCTAGCCGGTGGCCAGTTGTTGCCCGAGATTGGTTATCGACAAAAAGAATGGGAAAAAAATGAAAAAAAGAAAGAAAGAAAAATGAAAAAAATTTGAAAAAAAATCATAACAACTAAATGAAGAAAATGCTTTTAGTCAGGCCCTTCTTTAAATAAGCATTTTAAACTCTTATTTAAAATAATATTCGCTTCAAATTCTTTTTCGAGAGTCTTTTATTTAGAATTTTCACAAACTTCTTCGTCATATTGTTTTGGAGTCTGACACGTGACGCAAGACATTGGACAGATCCTAGAGCCATGCGTACCGTACTCATGTGCCACGTGTCAGTGGACCATTGGTTGGCAAGTCATCTTGTTGGACAGCCACGTGGTCAGAGCAGCTCCCCGTGGAATCTCGAAGGGTGTTCTTTCTTCTTACCCAAAATAAGAGGAGGGCGAAGAAACGACAAGAGGAGCTGAAATATGAACACTGTTTCGTGACTCTTGGGAGCGAATTCCTGTGAAGCGCGCTCTCTCTCTCTCTGCGTCATCGAGATTCTAGAGAGAGAGAGAGAGAGGGATGGAACTTCTGCAATGGCGGATTCTCCCGGTGCTGATACTGCTGGCTTCTTTCGCCATCTATCTCTACGTGAAGGAGCCGTCGGAGGTCAGGTTTTCGCGTTGCTCTCGTGCCTTTTTTACCTCTTCGACTAATCGTCGTCGTCGTCGTCGTCGTCGTCCTCACGAGTCCAACTTCTCTGAGAGATTATGTTCGTTTTTGGGAAACAAGATTGTGCAAGAAGCGATCGGTTCAGTGTAGAAGCTTCTTACTCGGCCTTTGTTGGGACATACAGAGCATTGATGCTCTATCACGCGCTCGCTTTGAACACGCAGCGTCGCGGATTTAGCGAACTGAAATGGACTTTCTTGTTTGCGATTGAGGTTTCTAAGGGTTGCGCGTCGACTGCTTTGCTAGTAAATTAGCGAAGCGAAATGCTAATGGAAGTTTTGGCGATGCGCGTTACAGGTTCCCCGCAGTGGTTGCAGCCTTTTGCCGCACTACCATTATTGGATAAAGAGCAAGCGCATAGTGACGCCGGATGGGATCATTTCCGGCGCAGGTTTGTTTCTCAACGGGCGTTGCTCTATAGTCTTCCCTTGCTGAATTATTTGCATTAAAATTCTGGGTCCTTGTTGGCATTGAAATAATCTGCGACTCGAAGTGAGCACTAAAGTTTGCTTTTTTGAGGTAGAAGTAGATGTAACTGCCTCATCAGCTTTGTGCTTTCTAGGAAAACCTTACTTGGCTGTCCCTATGGATTTATAGCAAAGGTTTGGTTTAACGTCTAACTTGTTTGTGCTTCTGATGGATGTTTATGAGCAGTTGAGGTGAAGGGGAAATTCATTACCTCTGTTGTAACGGAGAATGATTGGCGAGGGACTTCCAAAGGAGAGCAAGTAATTGATTACGGAGAGGCTGTGGTCATGCCTGGCTTGGTTGATGTGTAAGATGCATCTCTGCTCCAGATAATGGTTCTATCTTATCAATATCAACCGGAAAAAGGTTTTAGGAGATAGTATATATACACATCGGATGAGAAACAGAGAGGGCGGTCTATAAAAGCAACATGACCATTTTTACCTTCATGCTTTGAGTCTTTCTGTCGTATTCAGAAGGTTGGAAGGGGAAACGGGAAATGGATGATTGGAATAGTGATCTAATTTAAATTAAGTACAGCGTGCTTATTTTTCACTAATTTGTTTCTAATTGGGTGTCTACTGCCAAATATGCATCAGATCCTTGTATAAACTTATGTATTATGCTTGAGAGTTGAGTAATTATTCTTTTTCGAAAAACTTACAATAGATTACATTGTTCAAAATGTCTGAGGCAGGCATGCACATCTCGATGACCCAGGAAGAGCTGATTGGGAAGGATTTCCTTCAGGAACTAAAGCAGCTGCTGCTGGTAAGCTAGAGTCCCTTCAAGTTTCTGCACTGCAGTGATATCTGAGTTGATACTCAGATGAATATCTTCGAATACTAGTGAAGAGCAGCTGATGTTCCATCGACTAAATCATCTTTCCTTACAAGAAAACTTGCTTGAACTTCACATAGAGTGCTTGCCCTTGCTAATTTGTAAGCTTTACTTGAGCGATTTTCCTTATGCAGGTGGAATAACAACGTTGATTGATATGCCCCTCAATAGTTTTCCCTCGACTACTTCGACGGAAAGCCTGGAACTGAAGGTACGAGAAGTAGGGAGGTTGATCAGCTCTTTTTTCTGGCGAGCAACCATATGTTGCCGAAAACTATGCACTGCATTTTTCAGATCCCTCTGGTCTATATTTATCTTCATAGCCCTTATCCGGGCCTCATAGAAAGAAATATGAGCCTTGTGTATCCGGTTTCTGTTCTCTTTATAACATGTAAGTTTGCAGTTTCTATTTATGATTTTCCAACTTCCTTGGCAGATTAAGGCTGCAGAGAAGAACATTTACGTCGATGTCGGTATGAACTGAAAATGACACATGAGCATGCTAGATTTCATTTGTGAGGTGCATGTGAATTTGGACCTTGTTTTCCACAGGTTTCTGGGGAGGTTTAGTTCCTGAAAATGCGTTCAATTCAAGCGCACTGGAAGCTCTCCTAGAGGCTGGTGTTCTTGGTCTGAAGGTACCTACCGGAGTCTCAGTGCCTTCAATTACTTCTTTATCGTATATTGCCTAGAATATCAGTATAGGATATACTATTCTGTGAATTTCTTGATTTTTTTCCTTCAATAATTGCTTCCATAGTATTGATGGTACCCTCACTGGAAGCAAAGTCACTTGTGGATAAATTTCTAGAACCCCAAAGTCATACTGTCTAAACAATTTGATATGTTATAAGTAGTCTTCCTTCCTTCCTCCTCGTCCTCCTCTTTCTCTATCTCTCTCCCCTCCCCTCCTCCTCTCTCTCCACCCCACCCCCCAAAAAAAAAATGCTGGGCCGCAAAGCAGTTAGGACTCCAGTATGAACTCTGGTGCTACTGCTTTGACTCTACCCCTTCCACCAGATTTTTTATGCTTACCAGCTTTTTAAATTAAAGTAACCATTATTATCTTTAGTTCAACAGAATTATGACTTCCCTCTGTAACATGGCTTTACAATTTGGTTGCACAAGCCATTCCTAAGGGAAATTCTTGAAATTGGAAGTTGCCAAAATTGTAGTACGATTTCCTTTAGAGAGCTGGTAGCACTCCCTTGTTGGAAGATGACTGACATTTAGATTGAACATGTGCCATATCCCTGACAGTCAACGCTGAGTTGAATAACAGACTGAATGTCTTAGTGATTGATTCTGATCTATCGAAAAAATATACATGTATATCTAAGTTGTTGATTCAGGGGATGAGAATACCCTGCAAATATAGTGTCAACTGGACAGCTCAAAAATCATGTACATGCGGTTATTAAAATTTTGAAACTCAAGATATATTACTGCAGTCACCTAAATAAGTACAGTAATAAATACGCAGTCCATTTGTGCGAGTAGATAAAACTGTAGTCATAATGGGATCTGGAAGTCAAATTTTTGCCACTATGTCATTGTGGTAGGTATTTTAAAGTCCCAAGTTACAAAGATTTGATGTGAAAATTCAACTGGACCTGAACTTATTTTGTTTGACGCACTACGCCATTATTTGCATGGTTTTAGGTACTTGCGCTGCAAGTACTATTAACAAGTAAGTTTCTAAGTTCTCAAGAAAACAGTAACATGAGGCCATGAAGTAAAAAAAACGAAAACTTTTTATTTGTGCCGATTTGCTATCTGAAAATTTCACTGTCTTTGTTTTGTAGTCCTTTATGTGTCCCTCGGGAATCAACGACTTTCCCATGACAAATGCCAATCACATCAAGGTTTGTCACAAGACACTCATTTTCACTTTTGAGCTCCAATATTTTAAGAGGCCTCAAACTGCTCGTTACAACTTTGATTTTAGTATCAACTAGTACTTTGTGGTACATGTTATATATCAATGCTTTATAGATGCTTTTGTCAAAGCTCCTTTAAATGACCTGAGATCAAAACTATTGCTCGAATTAGTTTTGTTGTTTGAAAAAATTGAGCCACTTTGTGCTCGTGCGTTATAGTAGATGGATCAATGATCTTCCATCAATTATTTATGCAGGAAGGATTGTTGGTGTTAGCGAAATATAGGAGACCATTGCTCGTTCATGCAGAAATTCAACTAGACTCCGAAAGCCACTTGGATCTAAATACAGAAGATGCCCGATCTTATTCCACCTATCTGAAGACAAGGCCACCTGCATGGCAAGATTCCCCTACAAATTGATTAGAAATTTTACAACTATTTATATATGACAATCGGAGTTAGATTTTTAACTTGTGGAGGCGATCGATATTATAGTCTAATGGAGTAGCTGATGTTTCATTAAGATTGTTTAGTTATCTGGACCTATGATCTAGCTTATCACCCTCCAAAATATTTCCTCAGAAGTATTTTCTAGCAACCGGCTTCCAATCCTCATCTTGTTGCTTTAATCAATGTTTTACTCATGAAAGATGCATTAGTAGAATGGAAATATTTTTCAAATTCCAAATGGTAGATTGTCTTCCATGATAGAATTTCAGAAAATGCTTTGTCGCATTTAGTGTTCGTAATTTTATCAAATTCGGCCGTTTATAGGCACAAAAATAGGAGAAAGGCTTTGCTTGAATAAGGTGGATGAGTTTCTTTGAAAAGTACTGTACGATATGTTTGTAAAGTTTTGCCAGCCTAGCGTAAGAGAATTATCATGTCAAAGTCTTCGCCCAATCAAGTCAAATTATGAACTCATCTACCTCTATTTTTAGAAGATCTCTTGCGGCAGTGTTGGATGAACATGTGGCTAGGAAATTCATATCGATTAATTTATATAAACAGGGAGGAGGCAGCTATTCGTGAGCTTTTAACTGTGACAAAGGACACAAGGATTGGTGGCTCTGCCGAAGGAGCTCATCTTCACATTGTTCATTTGTCTGATGCAAGTTCGTCCTTGGATTTGATAAAGGTATATCATCTTTATCAGCTCTTGTAATGGGATCTCTTGAGAAGTTTCTCATCCAGTGGATATACAAACATACCACAAGTGGAAATTTGCTTTATTCTTTGCTGGACTTTGATGGATGACGTGCTTAAAGGGAGATTATATACCTCCCCATTATTGCGCTCTGAGTTCAGTTGGAGGGTCCTAATACAAATTGTTAACTTCAGCTGGACTAAGGATTTTGACGTCCTATGATGATTAGTCTGATGATTAATTTCAGACACCTTTTAACCAAAACTAGTTTCTTGAGCCCTTTTGTTTTTTGGGTAAGGAAAATTTTTTTGGGTAAGGGTCTTGAGCCCTTTTGTTTTTTTTTTTTTTTGGGTAAAGTGTGTCTTGAGCCTTTTTGGTTTTTTTGGTAAGGTGGAAATTTTTTTGGTAAGGTTCCTTTTTGTTCTTCTCTTGTCTGTCTAAAAATGTTTATTCATCCATTTTCTAGAATGACTATGCAAGGTTTTCTCAGTGAAGTGAGTCGTGATCAGTCTACTATAATTGTTATTAGTTGTTGTAATTTTCTATGACTGCAACACTAGTTTTTCCTATCTTATGCAGGAGAACTAAATCTTATTTTATTTTCTGTTTTGCACAGGAAGCAAAAGTTAATGGTGACAGTTTAAGTGTTGAGACTTGTCCCCATTACCTAGCTTTCACAGCAGAAGAAATTGAGGATGGAGATACACGCTTTAAATGTGCTCCCCCCATCCGTGATGCGTCTAATAGAGAAAAGTTGTGGGATGCTTTAATGGTACTATTGATTTTCTGGATTCCCTACGTGCCACCTACCCCATCCTCTTAATTTGGTTGGTTTATATATCAGGGTGGCCACATTGACATGCTGAGTTCTGACCATTCGCCAACAGTTCCGGAGCTGAAACTACTAAGTGATGGCAATTTTTTGAGAGCTTGGGGTGGAATTTCTGGCTTGCAGGTTTGTCTATCTTTATAATTTACATTGACTAATGTAAGCATGTATCTCCATTATGTCCTATACCTGCTAAAGCTTGCATGACTCAGCTGTGATTAATTGATTAATAAGAATCTGTAATAACCATTGGCTCAGATGTGCCAAAAATCTGTAATACCATGGCCACAAAAGAAACTACTGACAAATACTAATCTTTTGGTTAATGGAGAAGGTTAGGTGTTATAACTGATGGTTGAATTTGATTGCTCTTATCAGATTCAGGGTTCTGACATTAATCACTATAGGATTGCAAAAGTGCTTTGTTGCAGCGTCTTTTGGCACTTTTAAACCAAGACCGCTTTATCACTTATTATTATAGGCATTATCAGAGGGTTCTATGTCAGGACACTATGGGTTTATTTCCTACTCATATTGTTTAAGCAGACGACATTTTAGCATCCGATAAATTAAGCATGCACATGCATAATTGGCTGTGGAGAGTTTTGCGGTTCTGGCATTCTTTTGCATGACGTTCATTCATGAGGATCAATCTTCCTTGGGCAGTTGCTTGTAGAGCATTTGCTCGGAGGCTGTGGCGCTTGATCTACTCTCTAAGTTATGTTCTGTAGATGCATAGCAGTGCAGATGATCTGTCACTGAGTTATCTCCTTCGGTGAACTGTTAATACTTTTCTTCAATATTAGGAAATCGTGTATTTCTTATCTCTCAATGTCTTTAAAAGTAATTTGTGAAAATCTACAGTTTGTTCTTCCTGTCACCTGGTCATATGGCAAAAAATATGGGGTTACTTTGGAACAGCTAGCTTTATGGTGGAGTGAGAGGCCTGCGAAAATCGCTGGACAAAAGTTAAAGGTGACTGCTTCAGTTTCCCTTTTAATTTAAGATTATGAAATTATCAACTTACATTTTAGAAGAACTTTTCACAGCATAGACTTGTTTCAATTGATCTTTTTTAAGAACTACAAAATGACTATCTTTTCTTGGTAAAAACTGATCAAAGTAGTTATTCTCAAAAAAGCAACCGTTATTTAAGGTGTCTATTAAAATGTATTTTTTTTTTAATTTAAACAAATAGAACTTTGTTTATTTTTACATGGTGCCAGTCAGATTTGGTTTCCCAATCTCCATATGCTCTTAGAGAACTGGCAATACATAGAATAGACTCCTGCTTTCAGCTTGCAATCTTCATGATGAAAAGAGTGACAATTCTATTTGCAGGGAGCCATTGCAAGTGGAAACTTTGCAGATATTGTAATATGGGATCCCAGTGCCGAGTTTGACCTCACCAATGAGTACCCTGTATATATTAAACACCCGGTATGTTGACCGGTTGCGTTGAAAGTTTACCAATTCAAAATTGTACACTTTGCATGTCATTTTTGTTCAAAAGTGTCAGTTGAAGATAATATTCTGAGGTTTAAACAAATCAAGAAACTAGTGGTCGACAATCTTTCAAGATAACTTGCTGCAGCTTAGGTCTTCTCATCTCTGCTGAAGTCGCAAAACAAAGCACATTTGGGGGTCTTTTGGGAGTAGAGTTTCTCACCTAATGTTTTACTTAGAACATCCAGATGACATTAATGTACTTATATGGTGAACCTATTTCCCTGCCTCAACTAAAGCATGGATGGATTGTTATTGACACATTTTAAGTGTCAAGACAAATAATAATTCAAGTTTTATCGTTATGCTTAATGCTTTCCAAGCTTTTTTATATAGTAAAGTGACATGTGATCAATCTTGTGAGCAGTCTATCTCAGCCTACATGGGAAGAAGATTAGCTGGAAAGGTTTTTGCTACTTTTGTTGGAGGAAATCTTGTGTATAAAGAGGGAAAGCATGCTGCCGCTGCCTGTGGTGTTCAAATCCTTGCCAAAAATATGAACAAATTAACAGGTAGTCCCACAGTTCTTCCCCTAAGTAATCTTTTCCTTTGTGTTATGTATAATAGTGCAGCTTTCACTTTTCTTTACGTCATCATACCTGTTTACTCTTCAAATCCTTGCCAAAATATGAACAAATTAACAGGTAATCCCACAGTTCTTCCCCTAAGTAATCTTTTCCTTTCTGATATGTATAATAGTGCAGCTTTCACTTTTCTTTACGTCATCATACCTGTTTACTCTTCAAATCCTTGCCAAAATATGAACAAATTAAGAGGTAATCCCACAGTTCTTCCCTTAAGTAATCTTTTCCTTTCTGATATGTATAATAGTGCAGCTTTCACTTTTCTTTATGTCATCATACCTGTTTACTCTTCACTAGCTATATTCATAGTCGTGGGCCAAAGGCTCGATTAGCTGAAACGCAATAATTTCTTCAATAGGGAGGGTTGTGTACTAAGATTCCATCTTTGAAACGAGGAGATTTGCATCCTGGTTTCATACTCAAGTAGATCTGCAGGTTTTAAGAACACAGCCTTCCATAACTTGTAATGGTAGGTTGAAAGCTGATCGTACTAGTAGGACATCTAGACAATAAATCCTGCTGAAAATTTATTCTTAGTCGGACCAATGGAGCAGATTTGCATTTAAGACGGTGTAGACATTAGTGGAAATTCGTTAATGGCAATGTTATGTCATTGTTTTCAGTGAACATGTGAATAGACAACTTTGCACTGATATTGTTGGAACCGCATGCTAAATTTTTAGGAGAACATCTGAATCTTCTAAAAGGACTGCCTGCAATATAAATGGGGGTAACGATGTTCTTTGCAATTTTTGATGAATCACATCATTATGTCGCTAGTGTATCTTGAACAGGCCTATTCATCAAACGACCTTTGTACATTTTTCGAAGCATGGATTACCTATCTAAGGACAAGGCAAAAGAAACAAAATTTCACACAGCTCGGAGATTTGTGGTTCGGAACTGAACAAGGACTTGGCACAAGGATAGAAGAGAGAATACTGTGTGAATTGACGCCGTGCAAATGGAATGAAGAGATAAGATGACCCCCTTGACAATATACTGCTTTAGCATCTCCGTTTGTGGTGTTTCTGTACAGTTCGTGATGTAGGTAGTGGTTTTTGAAGTCTGAAATGTCCAATGCTGTTATAATTATGCTTGTTTCAATTGAACTTATATCATTTCCACGTCAGTCCGTAACTGAAATCAATACTCTCTCTCTCTCTCTCTGAACTCAAGTGCAGAACTGCTCATATGTTAGATTGAACGTTAACAGTTTCTTTATTCTTTCTAAAGGATTTTGAATTAATTTAACTGGCCGCAGAGAAATTACCTTATACAAGTGACATTCGACCTTTTTTTCTTTTTGGCCGGAAACAACGTTCAACGTCATAGCATGCACAATAAGCTTATGGTATAAGCCATCCCCTACTCGTGTCATGTTATATAAATCCCTTCGGACTCCCTCTCTCCTCGAGTTGTCACGAGCCTTTGGATTTGGTTAGGGATGAAGATGAGACGCGGATATAACGTGTTGATCCAGTCGCCATCGAAGCCACAAAGGACTATCTAAATGGATTAATAGGTTTGCCATTTCGACCGAACCTCGATGAGAGCTATTCACTTTGTTTGGCATCAGCAGGTCATTGTCCATTGCCCTTCAGATGTGGAGAATTTTTTAGATTTTGCCCTTCAGTGCTGCACATATTCTCTCCATGAGAAGAAGTAATTTAGTGAACAGATTCCGGTAGATCTTTCTAATATTTGTAGAGAATAACAATTACGTGATTATTGAGAGCTAGGTTAGGAAATGTTCTTATCTCATGAGTTAGGGCGGCAAGTCATCCGATCGATGCACGGATTCAGTGATAATTGCTTGTCATCAAACTAAATTGAGACTGGTGAATGGCGAGTTTCACGTCGATGATGAAGCAATGGCTGGTCCCTGAAACTCTCCTCGAAGAGGAAGTATGAGGCTAAATGCTATGTGCATCTTGATGATCAAGTTCTTTTGTATGCTAAAAAGGGTGCACAGAAGGTTATATGTTCTTTCAACTGCTAATCGTTCTTTGTACAAATTCTTCATCCTCTGGTTAACAAGGAATTTAGCAAGATTTTCTTTCGGTCGTTGCTGTATTTAAGGAAGCCCCAATTAATCATTTAGTCGAGAAACATTTGGGAGATAGATCATATGTATAAGTTTGACCATTTCTCCGCCAATCCTCATGAAGTGTATTAGAATTGTGGGTGTTGGATGTTACCGGTCGCAGCATCGAGCCATGTTGGCGAGACGCTCAAGTACGTGACGGGTCCTCGGTTTAGTCTATCGGGTTATGATCTCACACTTCGTGACAAAGCGAGTCTGTGGAAAATGTCCTGCTCCATTTCCTCTAGTTTTCCCGAATTCCGACGCCTTATCGAAATCTCGATATGATCTGCTGAGAAATCGCTTAGAAAAGATGGTCGCATCGATTGCTTTTAGGTCACGAAGAAATTGCATCTGATCTCGGTGGTGGAGTTTCATCATTGCGCTACAACCTGTGAGCGGTTTGAGTATGACTTAAGGTAAGAACGTACGCATGCAACAAACTCAATGTTGAGGTACTATAAACGGAAAATGTCCACGCTGCGTGTGTGGTTTCACTTCTTTCGGTCAAGGCATGCAAGGTTTGTGTTCATTTCAAGTGGGACCACCGTCCGGAAGCAAGAAAATATCGAAAGAATGCGGTCTACTAGTGATGTGATGGACAGAATCAATCACAATGCATGAATAATATGGAACTAGTGCTTTCCAGTGGGGACTTAATATGGGCCGCACAGATTCTTGTAATGTGATTGGTTTGGTCTGGTAGATTAAACTTTATATTAGGGTTTTGTTAATTAAGTGTTGGGAGGCACTTGTTAAGCAACCCGTTAAGAAAACTTTACAGTTATCAATACATTGATTGCTCACGTGTTATGTGTAATTTGTGCATTGAAATTATATTATTCCAGATGGAGTATATTGAACGAGTGTGCCTGGGAAAACAGGAACGCTTTATACAATACTTGCTTGTCGGAAGAACTCTCCCGTAATCTATGTCGTCGACATACCGCCTCCTTATCAATGTTGCAGCTACTATCGCCTCTACATCGTCGCGTGCCTCGTCTCGTTGCCGCTTTAATATTGACGATTGCTCATCTCACGCTTCAATTACTAATGATTAGTAGCAACATTGCATTATCTAACAAAGAAGGTTAACTAATCTTGTGAACCAAATGGTCTATTTATAGGCATTTTAAGTCATATTGCTTTTCAACCAAAAAAAAGAAGAAGCAATATTGCTTAAAATGTTCTCAGATTTTTATTTTTTTTTTAACGTTCATGCATCCGAATCCGGTGGAAACTCAAGGCCAACACAAACTGCTTTGCTTCAGCTCTTAAAACTACAAAAGAAGACTGCAATTTTTTCTGCAGGCTGCAACCAAATTCACTTCCAAGGAACTGCGTTTCAACATTCGATAAGGTCCCCCACGGACCAAGGCGATCACGACCCCCGCTATTATCAGCCGGTTTCACGTGAATCTCACATAATCCGATAAATTGCGAGCGATTTCGCTATTATCAAGGCAAACACGACCCGCTGTCATCATTTTCAGATACTGATTTTTGTTTTTGGGAAAGCTTCGGACAGCTTTGAGGTTTACCCCAATGGAGAGGTTTCCCCTTTCAACCGCCCATGACAAGTTCTTCAGCTTCGATCGTGATGAATCTTCAATCGTTTTCAATGGCCCGAAAAGGCAAAAGCGACAAGCTCTCCAATTAGAATCCTGGCCTGAAAAAAACCTCCGATTGGAAGTTAAAATATGCTTGGAAGCTAAGAAGGCCGTGTTTGCTTAAGCTCCGGGGAAAGCAAAAGGTAGTGCTTTTTCCTTGCTAAAATTCGAAATATTATTTGGATTTCGAAAAAATTATGTGTGGATTAAGCTACCAAGAATTTGTATATTATAGAAGTTTCGAGTGTCGGGGGCTAAGAAAAAGCCGAAGCGCATCCGTCGCAACTTTTGGATTGAGCATAAAGAGAGGAACAAAAAAGTAAAAGCCTATTAATTTGATGGATTTCGCGATAGCGGAAAACATTGTTATGATATTTTTTGTGATATGAGAAGAGGAGGTCATTCGTCGAAATCTTACAAGCTTATAAATTATTTTACAAGCTTCAATTTTAGGTCAAATTCAAGTTTACGCGTCAAAAGGGGCGAGTTACGGAAAAATCGATAATCTGTAAAAGATTTTCGTAATTTTGATCGTATATGTTTTTCGCAAAAAGCGGTAGCGGATAATATTCTCATTATAAAAAAAAGTGATTACATTTTACAATGATAGTTTTCGTCGATTCATTTTTGTAAGCAACAGTAATAATCAAATTTAGGTAAAAAAAATTCAAATACATTCGAGTTTTTCGCAAGACAAATGATGCATAAATTTGTTTTCATCGGACTGTCTTAAATTCTTAAGAGCAGTCGATACTTGTTTCACAAGCTATTCTAAATAGAATTGCGTCCTTAAAGCAACCAGGAATCTTATTAGATGGCAATACACTCCATTCACTTTTCTTTTCTTGGGCCGACCTTCCATTCGCTTGCTTTCAAAGCTTGAATGGACATAATTAATCAGCTCTTTATTTAATGGATTTAATTAATCAAACCTTTATTCAAATTTAATTAACCCGCCAGATTCAAATGTGAGAGGCAGGTAGGATTTTGGATTCCTCGCAATGTTTCGAAACATCCTGTCTGGACACAGAGAGGGTCGCAAATTGAATGGAAAATTAGAAACTTTTCGAAATTTTTTGTGAAGAAAAGGAAGGAAAATTTGATCTTTTCTCCTCTTTTTTTGCCGTTGCTTCTCCATTTTTGTAGTGTCTAGAAAAGAAGGTAAAGTGTCTATTTTGATGACATAACTCACAAGGTTAGAACGGGGCGATCCCTCCGGGCATAACGATAGAAATCCTACGCCGTGATTTGAATCGTAACTTACGCTCATGTTGAGCGAGCCTCTCATTACTATCATGTTGTCGTACTGGTGGGAATGAAGTCGAAGCTATCATATGCCATGACCAGGCCTAAATTTACGCCACGGGTAAACCGAAACTTCTTGGCTTCGAAGAACGACTCGGGGGATCTGTACCCATGATGAGGGGCCTTAAAATCACTCGAGAGTAATCCCTAACCCTTAGACCGTCCACTGCGGTGGTGCTTAAAAATATCATTTAACGGAAAATATTTGCATTATTAGCAACAATAACGTACTTTCAAATATTTCCTTTGATAATGAAAATGCAAATTTTTTTTTTCTTTTTGGCTCGTTTCCAAGTGAAAATGTTCCAAAGCGTTATAGGAAAAAGAAAAAGAGAAAAGAGAAAGGAAAGCTTGCAAGAGAAGACGCGGCGTTTACAGAGGAATGAAAATATCCACAAAAAAAAAAAAAGCGTTCAGTGTGTGGGACTTGGAGCAGAGCGCGCAAAACCTCTCCTTCTCTCTCCTCGGTCAATCCCTCTCTCTCTCTCTCTATATATATATATGTATATCTGGAACTGATGGCAATCGGTTCTTGCGCATCGTGAATCGCGGTTGGTGATTGCTTCTTCTTCTTCACCATTACGCAGAGGCATTTCGGCCGAGCAGCCGCCGTCTCAAGCTGCGACGCCGAGCTCGTCCGACCAGAGCCTTTCCAGGTCCTCTTCTCTCTCTGTGGTTGTGTCGTAGTCAGCTGGTATCGGATTGAATTCGTGCTATGCCGCGAAAGTTCGCAGCTTTGTTGGGTGTGTTTGTTGCCCGTGTTCTCTCTGTTTCATGCTGTTTACTGCTTGATTGGACGGGTTCTGCTACCCGGCAGCTTTGTTGCATTGTGATAGCGTGATCGTCCATTGATGCTTTTAAAGGTCTTAACTTTTGCCACATTGTGGGGATGTGCTTTTGCCGAATGTTAGTTCAGCTCCTCTCTTGTATCATCAAAATCTTGGGTTTGCAGCATGCTTTCCCAATGATTGTTACTGGTTGTCAGGTGTCCTTTGTCATTCGTGGGTGCCAAACAAAAGTTGAGTAATTGCTAGAATTATTTTCTTCCTGTTATTCTAGACTGGTTCTTTTCTTTGGTGTCAAGGCTTCTTTTGCCAGAATTGTCCAACTTGTCACGCAGTGCAAACAATTGTTACGAGGTGTGGTATTGACTTTACTCGATTCAGTTAGTATGGTTCGTTTGGTGGTGTTCTCTTGCTGGAGAAGTATTGAGGAGTCTGTTTTTGTAAAACACTTTGATAGTCAGAATTTTGATTATACAAAAAGTGGATGTGTCTGCAATGCTTGTCTTAAGCCTTCAGATTTAAGCACCATGTCTGTTGGGAACGGCAAAATTTTTTTCCTTGAACATAGATCTGCATTGACCTGTCCCATGCAGCTAGTTATGGTTATTAAGGTGCTCTTCTAGTATGTCACTAAAAGTTTGCTTCATGTTGTGGATTCTCACTCACTTCCTCCTCAGTACTCAGTGTGAACTTTGTCTTGGTTATTTCAAAGAAGATTAAAAGGAAAATTCATGATAAATGGTGAGGTGAGCGGGAAGTCAGGTGTATTATCAAGTTGTTGGATGGCAACGAGATAATGCTCCATTTAGGTTGTGAGAGTAAGATCATTGTTTTGCAAGGTCTGATGAGGCCGGTCAATCCAACTGTCGGATTGCGATGAGGTATAAGGTTCCAATTGAGATCATTAAATCTCCTGTGGTAAAAACACCGAATCAAACTGCCGTTTCCCCATTTTTAACCCAGTTCTATTGGATAGAGAACGAAAAAGGAAAGAACGGGCAACATTCCTGGTGTCTTAGGCTGCAATTCTGTTCTTGGAAATGCAAATGTCACACTTCCTCATAGTTGTAATTATGTGTTACAACATTAACAGAAACCAGGCAACAAAAGACAGAATACACTTATGAAACTGGGGTTAAGGAGACATATCTGATGGGTGCAAGGGAGGAACTACTCATTTAATCTTTTTCATGTGTTGCAGCTTGGAGATATATCCACTTCCTTTGAATTGGCAATGCTGCTTAGAAAGATCTGAAGTCTGACATAAAGTCTGACACAATGGAGATTGACATGGAAATATAATTGGATGAGTAGCATTTTTAACTTAGCTTAAGGAGCATACTCAAAATGTAGCATGTTATAAAGAGAGCTAAGTAATAATAATGATTAAAAAGGGATACCCATATTGGGGTGACACACAACAGGGAGTTTATAGTATGCAGGGCAGAGGATGATCCCGTCCCCTTTCTATGGCCCGCACTAGGCAACAAGCTAATTCCTGTCCCTACCCCAACTCTGTCATTGGTAGGGGAGTCCCACCCCATATGGAGAGGGTTTGATGGGTCGCCACTAGTGTAGTTTTTTCCCCCATTCCTAAGTTCACTTAAGTGGTCCATCATTGGTCTCGTTTAAAAATCACTGGCAGGTTGGGGACTGTGTGTAAAGCATGGAGTAGGAAATTTTTGACAAGTTTATTGATGGTAGAAAATTTTCCATTTATTCTTTAATAGCCAATCACGATTGATGTAGATCTTGTATGTAACCATGGTAACAGCTACCATTCATGTATTTTTTTCCCCCTTTTTTGGCTAGTCATAGTGGTATGCTTTATTGACTTGGAAATGACTCGTCTCCTATTAGTAGATTCAGGATGGATGCATCTGGTTTGATGGTACAGAAAAGTGATGATGACCAAAAAGGATTGAAGGTTCTGCTTGATGTATTTGGTTCTGTCTTTTCTCTGGAAGAGATTGCTTCTGCTTACCTCAAGGCGGGCAGGAATGCAGATGTAGCAGGTTCTATGTTGAGTGACACGAAGGGAAGCTCTTTTGCATCTACCGCCGATGATACTCATTGTGTTGCAAAAAGTCAATTGTCTGAAGAATTTTCCTGTGGTAACTTTTCTGAGAAGTTGGTTCAGGCTGATGGAAATCCCAGATATTCAAAACAAAAGGGGCTTCCTATTTCTGTCGGTACCATTTCAGGTGTTATCGGTAAAGATTATGTCAGGTCCACATCCTTGGCAAATGGATCTCGTATGGCAGGAAAACCTTTGAAACTGGACTCCAAGGTGTTGCCAGCATCTGAGCTTTCAGGCAATGCTTCCAAACTGGATGCTTCTAAGGATGATCAAATGCACCAGGACATGGAAGATTTTCTGTTCAAAATGCTAGGGGATGGCTTTCAGCTTGACAGGGATGTCATTCGAGAAGTTCTTGGTAAGCATGATCTTGGGTAATGCCACACAAGTGATCTTCAGTCGTCTTCAAACTTTAAAAAAAATATCATTTCCTTTCTTGATATATTTAATAGCTCAAGAGTAACTTACTTCAAGTAGAGGCAAATGGGAAGAGAACTGGGAAACAAACACGTAGGTTTATTTGATTAGGCTGTAGAGATTGGTAATAATTTCACTTGCACCGCTATTGTCTTGGAAGTGGTCTGTTGGAAGAAGCCCTTGCGTGACTTCAACTGGAGCAAAACCTCCGTAACTAGGTGACACAATGCAGCTGCAGCTTAGTCTCTTAAGTGTCCGAAGTTTTCCAATGAATTAGCAAATAGAGATGCTTGAGGAATATAGTTCGATCTTTGCCATATAAGATCAAAATGGAATTCTGCTTCATCAATAGTAGCATCAGCCAACTAGCTCCTGGCTCTCTTTCATTCGTAGTTGAGCTCCCACCCGTGCGAACTTTTGAATAATTATTGGCTTGAGCAAGAAAGCTTTATTTTACAAAGGAAGAGAGAGACACTTCTCTATTTAGATATTAGTGTTTATGGTGACTTAGTTTGATTATGAGTTTGCCTTTGCGGGCTCTTTTGTTGTGTACTGACAACCTTGCCTTGGGTGCAGGTAAATGTGGATATAACATGGAAAAGGTATGCATGATTTGATTTTACTTCTAAAATGGCACGAATACCGTCTTTTCAAGAAAAAGTTCTCTTGTGCTATATAGCATCCTCTGTCCCTCACATGATATTTATTTTTATGGAGAACTATGGGATATTGATTACTTCTATTTCTTTTTGGGTCATTTAGAGCATGGACAAGCTATTTGATCTGTCAGCTGCAGTTTTGAAGAGAGGAAACAACTTTCTCGGCAAGTCTAAGAAGGTTGGTCTGATGGTTTGTCCGATAATAATGCTTCTCACGCCAAGTGGATTTATGATATGTTTTGTTAATAAAATTCAATGTGATTCCATGTTGATCATTTAGGTATTTGCCTTGTCTAAGGATTAATCTGCAATGGGAACCCTTTGTTTCCGATAGTAGAAGTAATGGATTCCACTGAGTATGGGTTCCCCAATCACACTTTGACTAGTGTTTAAATTGCCATAGCATTCTAGGAACTTGTTGTAGATATGGGGACTCCGCTTAGATTTTAGTATACACTGGTTGAATTTCACCTATCTGATGCAATATTATGTGTTCTCATAAATGACTTGATACGAAAATGTTCCTAACACATTATTCTCTGTGGGATGAATGTTCAGCTGGGGCCCTTCCCTCTTTGCTTGATCATAAATATGAGCTTTAAATTCCTTAATTCTTGGCAGCAGCTGATAACAAGTTTTGCGCAGAATAGTTGTTACATCCATATGAAAGCTATTGGAAATATTAGCAACTGGCAGTGTTTTATCGTGATACTTTGCCACATTTTAGTTTCAAATGTTGCATCTTTTTGTATGTCTTAATCTGGCAAAAGTCTAGTTGATGACGCTATATGAAACCATGTGTCTGGCATAGTCATTTTTCCCTGCCCTTCCAGTAAAGGAGACAAGGTATGGAGTAATTGCATTTTTCTGCAAGGTCATTAAGAACAGCAATAGCATGACCAAACACTTGTTATTGGCTTTGTGGAATTTGCTCTATTTTCTTTACCAATCGAGCCATGTATAAATTGGATTTGTCTGCATTGTATTCTGGGGATATAGATCACTTGGGATGACAATGGATATAGTCCTCAAGTCCTCTTGGTGGCTAGTTGATATGCAATCGATAAGTTCTGTGGTTTTTGCTTAAATATACATTCCTAATTGGTTGGCTTACATATAGTCCTTCCTGTCCTTCTCTGTCTTCATTCTGCAGGAGGTACTTCAAAGGCCAACAGTGATGCAAAGTGCTGATATATCAGAAGGGTATGTTTATTTTCTCCTCCTCCTCTTCTCTTGTTTAATTCGATAAATAGAATAGTTTTATGGCAGTGAAGGGGAAAACAGTAATGCATATCACAAACTTTTTGCACAGTGTTCCAGGTACATATGGAGGTAAATTGAATGGAGGGCAGAGACAGAGAAACAATCTCGAAGAAGAAGTTTTGGCTTCATTGTTCACTAATTCTGGGGGACAAACGGAGTCATGTAGCCCTGTAAAAACTGCCAAGAGGTCTAAAGCATTTGGTGAAGTAGTGGCAGCACCTCTTCCAGATTCTTTTCTGTTTGACAAGAAGGATGTAGTAGATTTGCAACAAGATAATAATGAGGATGGTATGCACTTTTCTCCAGATAGCTGAAAAAATTCCTTACGCTATCATTAGTATATAAATTCCGAAGTCTTCCTATTTGTTGAAACTTTGAAGCAAATATGGACCAGACTCTAACATTCCTTTTCACATATTAAATTTCCTTTTGCTCTTGCACCCTGCCTTCTTTTGATGGGCTTGCAACTGGAAAGTTGTATCTCAGTACAAAGCATTTCATAATGTCATCAGTTTCTTGTTTTCTTGATTTTTTACCCAAGATATTGATAAGCTGATATTTGTTCAATATATGTTATCTTCATTTTCTCGCCTACCGATTTATATATACTTTCTTCTCCAGTGGAAGATCTAGTTGAAGAGGATAGCTACGAGGTTCTTCGTAGAGCTGTGGAGGAATATAGGGCTACAATGAGAGAGTACTATAAGGCTGTGAGTTCCTTGTTCAGGATACCTTCACTTCATTATGTAATGGTTGTATCTCCTGATATGGTCATGCTCGTCTGCTTAAAGTTTTATACCTTCTCTTGTTAGGCTGTTGAAGCATTTGCTAAGGGTGATCGTGCTCGGGCAGGCAAACTTTTAGAACAGGTAAACAAAGTAGAAATTCCGAGCTGAGACTTCCCTTCTCTCATTATAATGGAAGTGTGATGTTTTTTTAAAGTCCAATGAAGTCGCATGCTTCCAACATGTAAATTTAGAACCAACTATCCATTTGTTAAGGCAGTAGAAATGGATGCCATTGATAGTATTATGAGCAAATCCCATAATATCTTTTAATGTCAACCATTTTCAGCAATTTCTTTGGTATGGTCTTATATTAATTGTTCCTGAACAAGAGAAAGAGTTGTTCTTCTTAATTTTTCTGAATTAAGATAATTCATTACTATCCCTTTTAGCTACAATGTTGTATCTCCGATAGAAAGTGCCGTGGAGGATATTCAACTACTAAAATGTTTTTCTCCAATTATAGGGACACTTCTTCCGCAAAAAGGCTCGCGAAGCTGATGAAGAGTCCTATCAGAAGATATTTGAAACGAGGTTAATACCCCATCAAACATAATGAGTGTCCATATTTAAGTGGCGATGTCGGTATCTTTTCTAATATTGAGTAGTTTTCTTTTTATATGAGGGGTGGATTGGCTCCCTCTCTCCCCTACTTCAAGTATGTGTAACGTCTTATATTGCTCTTATGGGCAGAAACAAGGATACAGTAGACTTTATGTTGCTTGACTTGCATGAACATGGTGCCCTAGAGGCAATACGTCTTCTTAGGCGCCACCTTTCGTCACTGGCTGGCATCCCAAGTATGTATTTGTTCTGCTGGTTAAACTTTGCTATTGATTTTTTACACAGTAAATGATCTCGTGTTCTGAAATCAGCGATCAGCTATCTTAAAGTGATCATCGAAACAAATGAGGAAGATGTCTCCAAAGGGGCTCGTAAGCGGCTGGTAAGATATTCTGCTCTGTTTGTGTTACTCTTATACTAGGGAGAATGAAAATTCTATTAAGGCTAGTCTTTTCAATAGCTACAAACTCCCTCTATCTCCGTGGTAAATATTGAAAATCCAAGTGGAACTATATCTTTCAGATGAAAACATTGCTTTCTCGCCTCCTTTCCTTCGTTTACGCCAGCTTTTTAGATGTGAGACAGATTTAATCTTACTAAGCCCGAGGGTTTTCTTATGTTCAAACAGGTTATGAAATTATTGGCGAAGGAATCAATTCAATGGACTGAAGAAGGAAACGCTGGAATAATACTTATTCCCCTTACTAATATAGATCCAAAACTTTTGAGTTTCGCCAAAAAATAGATTTTTGCTTCGACTTCAGTTGGTTGCAAAAACACGTGATGAAGGCAAACAAGAAAGTAATTATTTTACGTGAACGAGGATTGGGGGTCCCTCTATTTTCCAAGGCCTCTCGTTAAGAGGAATTAAAGTTGAGACTCTCAGGCATCATTGGGGGCTGGCTCTTAATTTGGTCTTGTTTTCTTGGACACTGATTGTTGTTTTTATCCATAGCCAGAAACCCAAGTTAAGAGGTCTGCCATTCACTTTTGTTTCCTTGTTCTTTAAGTTGAAGGGAATTAGAATTCGAGATGAAGATATTTGAGGATGGTGCTGAAGCTTATTCATGTCAAACTTTTAGATCAAATAAAAGAAAGGCATTCTTCATTTGCTATCTTTAATACAGATGCGCTTGAGCTTTTGTGTAGCCCTATATGGATAATCTTCTATTTCCTAGTCAAAGGAAAGACATACTTTCTTTTTTGCAGCGTCTGTTGCGTAGATGACTCTTGCCATGCTCTATATGGAGGTCTTGCCGTTGGTTAAATGAGATATTCTGAAACTTTAACTACTAATGGATTGTGCACAAGAAATGAGTTGAGAAAGGAAATGGAGTGGATACGTCCGAACCCGGCAGAATTGGATCTGCAGGGGATGCAGTGAGTTACCCTGTGCGTCAATGTAAAATAGAGACCGGTTAGGCACGGAATTTCTACAGGTTGCAAGGGTTGAACCTGCAACCTGCAATTTGTGTGGTTTCGTGTGAGTGCACAGGCGAGTCCAACAGCTTGTAAGCGATCAAGTTCGACTGGTTGTCTGCTCGAACTCAAATCAAGATCGGGATCTTGCGGGACTAATTGGGTAATTTCATTTTGTTCATATCTTCAGAATAGCCCCCATATATTTGGAGATTGTTGCTTCATCTATGAAAATATTGCTTCTTGTAGGTTTGCCCTTTTTTTCTTGCTAAAACAACTGCAGGAAACAAACATAAATTCTTTCAGACAATGTGTTCTTGTCTTGTGCTTTTGGATTCATCTCAGAGGCTTGACAATAACTACCGCCTCCTCTTTGACGACTTCTTTTTCGTTTCCTTTCGTTGTTCCGTGCTCTCCTCAATCTTGAATAACCTTTGGTTGCGTCTCTTTCTCTTACTGTCTTTTGTTCTGAATAGGAAGGAGCCGTCCGAAGATGCCGATTCACCTAAACGTTTTACTTAGTCGGCGTGAGCATGATTGACCATAAGTTGATATTCAGACGAATCGGTCATATCCATCACCAAATAGAAGTACATCACATCGCTTAATATATGAATTTTAGAGATTAATCATATTATAGCCAGCATCATTCGATTTCCACCGGCACTGCTCCATGGATCGCTCATCGTGGATTCGATATACCAACATTAGCTGAGGACCAAGAAAAGTCGACAAAATAAAAATGTGGACATCCTGATCAAAGACCTAATTCATGAAATCGCGTACTCATTTTTTCCAATCATAATATTTCGAAAAAATAGAGACTGCTTAGCAAAAGGGTACAAAGAGCATTGTACAATAATTTTTGTGTCGAGATGATCTATCATACATTGCCAGATATGCCAATCAAGGGAAAATTTTGGGTTGGTAAGGCAGTCAACTTGAGATTCTATACAAGGAACAGTCTCTATGTTTTCTTGAGCATACGTCTTCCGAATTGAGCATGTTATTTTTCTCACTAATTCGGAGGGATTCCACACCCGCATAGTCTACAGGTCGATAAGATCTTTAAAGGCGCCTGCAATTCGTCTGGTGTTGACGTATCTCCTCCGAGATCATAAAGCCGAACGGCGAGGCGGGCATGTCAACACTAGTTTGGCTTTAACCCATGATCACTCCATTTTCCTTCAGCAATGGAACTCTTGGTGCTCCACATGATTGAAGAGAAGAAGATTTGCTTTAGAAAAGCAATTTAACGACTAGACCATGAATTAATAAAGTAACTAAAGCACTTTAGGGCAGAGACGCAGTACCATCACAAGACAAAGGTGGCTCCAACAATCAAAATAGCATATGAATAAATGATATGTAATTGACAACTTGATAGAGACAAAAGGGCCAAAGGTGAGATGCTGAATCAAGCACGTCCATGGCTAGTGCATCACACACTGATTTCTTTGGATTGTGGGGGAGTGAAAGTGGTCAAAAGGCAAGCATTTCGAGGTTGCTTCTTTGTGGAAAAATTTGATGCGGAGAAGGACAATTTTGGATCGAATTGCTCGTGGAGTTGAGTTTGCAGTCCGGTGAAAGACCGTAAAAATCTCCTGCTAAGATGCCAAAATCATAGAGTGCTCAGTCAATGCCCACCTACCCTCAAGTCAATCTCTTCTAGATCACAACGCAATGTCCTCCTATCTGCGAATTTTTTACTTGAATGATTTATTAGGCGACGCGTCTGAGATATAATATGATATAATAGGTAGTTTATTTCGCTCATCACATCGCACTGATTAGGTTTGAACATATCTTGTTTGAATATTATATGGGGTGTCTGTCATTTAATCATGTACACAATTGTTTATACTCATCTTACTCCCACCATTACTCGACTAATACATGTCATCCATCGATTGGCTTGAAGAGAGAGTTTGATTGGGACTTGGCCGTACATTTACTCACTTGAATGGGACTAGGCATGTCTAACTTATAACTTAAGTTCATTTCCATAACCAGGAGATCTGCGAATTCCATTGGACCACTTTCAGCACTCCTTCATCACCCATTTTCCTTAGATGTTGGACCACCTGGAGCCAATCCAACTTACACGAACGAAACTCGGAGCATCTGTTCCATGGGACTACCAGAGTACTCGTTTCTGTTGCTAATAAAGAGTCAAAACTCATTTTCAGTGCAGAATGCAGAGAAGATGGTTGGTCCACTTGATTTGGATCTCTGTAGTTTAGGGGAGTGTGATCGATTTGACTTATATACTCATTCTTCTTTCAACTACTATCCACCTGAGAGAGAACAACATTGGAATTTAAAACATGCCGAAAGGTCATTATTTTGATAAATTCAACATATGCCGATCATAATTTCTTTTAAGGGTTTCACTAACAAGTGCTCTAAATTAAAATAAAGCATATCAACAAGTTCTAAAAATCAAGCAAGAACTCTTTTCAAAGAAGACACATACTTAAAATAGAAATATTTAGATTTCCAATGCTCAATCGATGACCCTTAACGAACGCCATGAAGGTGCTCTTCAGGTTTACTTCCTTGTGAATTCTGGGAAGAATCGATCTGCATACCGACGATAGGTAATAGTACAAACTTCGGCTGATGAAACAAGGATACATTTGTCTGACGTGATCTAAAACAGTGTGAAGCAAACTAGTACTAAAACCCAATATGATTTCCTATAACTGTTGTGATCTGCTCTACATCTGAGATATGCAGTCCTCTCAAACATTCAAAAACCAACTAATTGGACAAGATAAGTTTCAGGATACGGCATCAGGTTGCTGCTTCACATATGTATGGATGTTCAAAGGTACAGCACTCTTTACAAGCAGGCTACATAACTTGGCCAAATTTGCATAGCTTACTCAGAACACAATAAGGCAGAGTAGGCACCAACAGAAAAGGAAAACCGAAACTCTGTTCAGTGATTTATCTGCCTGCATCTCCTGCCTTCTCAGCCTGGGGCTATGCCCCCCAACAAGGTGATAGGAGTGAGGGTAACCATACAAACTCAACGAGTTGCCAAACACCCTCGCGTAAACCATCTCGCCAAACATACCCACCGTTGTATTCCGAATGCCCGTGCTTCCAAAGTTGAGCAACGATGATGAAGCTTCATTTTCATAACTGCTCAAAGGACCAGTATGGAAATGTTGGTCTTGATAAGGGTTTCGATATGGAAGCTGCTGAGTGGTCGGAGCTGCCGTAGATGCTGGAGCTTGAGTTCCACAAGCAGCTGGTCTCGGGGGTATGACCACAGCACGATTTGAAGACTTCCCTTCTAGCTCAAGTTCACTGGAGCAATGGCCACGGCCATACAGGGGGACCATGGCTGTATGTGAAATCTCAGACTTGCAGACTGGGCATTGTGGGTGTTCATCTGAAGCAAGAGATGCGCTTTGTACATGGAGCCATTTATAGATGCAGGGCCAGCAGTATAGGTGACCACAGAGGGTGATCACGGGTTCTTGGGCAGATTCCAGGCAGATATTGCAGTCGAAGGAGCCGATGCTATTTCCAGGATCGATTGTCTCACTGTTGCCTAAGGTGGATTTCCATTCCTTGGCAAAATACTGCTCCAAGACCATGGATCTTTTCGAACAAATTTTGTTTAGGGACAAAAGGAGTCTGGGATTGACAAGGGAGAAAGAGAAGTTAAGAGACAGAAGTCCAATGTTGCTAGGAACGAAGCGAATGATATTACCCTCAAAACGCATAGAATACACCGACGCTTTTCAACCTTTATTGGATCTGTCTAAAACTATGCCAAGAAAGCAAACAAGAAGACCCCACAAATTCATTGGGAGACATGAAAAAGGGCCAAAATGAGGATGCACCTCAGGAAAGAAAGCGAAATGGAGGGCCCACAACATGCTTTAAGCTGAAATTTCAAATAAAGACACTCAAGACAGGCTATCTAGAATACAGTTACTGTAAATGCAGAAACTGGACCTGTAGCCCCTGTGCAAGAACCTTTTCATATGTCCGTTCTTTTTCAGAATTTTCCATCTTCCACAAATTTTTTTTACGTCCACTTCTCCCCAAAGACATGCTTAGGATGGGCATGAAAACACTTCAGAAATTACATTTCTCTGCCAAAAGCCCATATGGCGGAGAAATGTGTTTGATAAAAACCTGATCGAAGTAGAAATCCGTTTGGTAAAAAAATTGACTTATGGTAGGATTTTTCATTTCCGGTAAGATTTTTCACTTCTGATCGGATTTTTGGCTAATTTTGAGAAGTAAAAATTTTAATTTCTCGGCTCCGAGAATCACTTCTTGGACTACACCCACCTCCGCCAACCATTGTTGCTGCGACCGCCGGCCACCGATCACAGCAGCTGCGGCCGCCGGCCATCGCCCACCCACCGCCGCCGACCGCCGCCAACCACCGCCGACCGCCGCCAACCACCGCCGACAGCCGCCGCCGACCACCGCCACTGTCGACCATCGCCGCCGAAAATTTTGTTAATAATGTTTCAAAAGTAGAAATTTTCAACCGTTATCAAACGAATTTTTCTAATCAGAAGTCAATCTGGAGCAGAAGTAGAAAAATCAACTTCTACTTTTGAGGAGAAGTAAAGAAATCAACTTCTGATCAGAAGTTGATTTCTCATGGAGAAGTGTTTTCGTGCGCACCCTTATAGAGCTTTATCGTAGTGCTTTTATACCGCGTCCACAAGTCAAATTATCCTAAATGTGCATCACACTAGAATCCTTCCAAAATAAGTTACAAAAGTAGATAAGATCGTGCGTAAATAAAAAGAAAAGTCCAACTAGAGAAACATGTATTTGAAAGTCTGCTAAAAATTATTAAAGAAAAGGAGGAAAAAGTCAAATTTACATATTTGGAGGTTCTTGGCCAAAGAAGACTATCAATGCCGTTCACGACTTGTACTCCCATAATCCAAGTCCAGATTTCTCCTCTTCCACAAAATCACAGTGATGGTGCCAGACAGAGGACCGGGACAACTCAAAAGGACTTACTTGGAATTAACTAAGCACTAAACCTAAACATTTAATTGTGGCCCTTCCACAATAATAAAGCACAAATTCAGAAACATACAATTACCCAGGAAAAATGCAGGCCTAACAAAAATGTTTCACAAGGTCTTTCCAGATCTCATCTTGTAGATATAAGCCTATAACCAGATGGAAAACGTGAACACATCTAGAAGCTATCTGTCATTTACATGTTGAATTCCTAATCAGAACGAAAATTGATCACACTTGATTTCTTGTTTCGGTTTTCAAAAATATGTTTAGGAATATGTAGCTGGAATTCTGCACCGTCTTCGTCAAAGTTTCTAAATAGAACTCAGAAGGAAACGATTATTGTGCATAGGTTTAGACCTTTCCAAGTGTAGCAAATAACCACAATTCCATAAGGCAATAAATGCAATACAAAAGCTCCAAGCATTTGAAAATATTGAAGCAAGCAGAGAACAACTACACAAGATTCCTTTACCAAAAAAAGAAAACCTACACAAGATCCAACCCACAAGTTCAAAATTTTCTGCCTCACTTGGAATATCAAGTCTCTTCATCTAAATCACTTTATGAGAGATTGTTTGCGCCGTTCGTTTTATATCAATTCCTACTTCAGAACCGGACCGCAAACAATGGCATGACTCAGGTTGTTTCTCTCCAAAACATAAATATGAAATGGCAAAATTACGACCCAAAGACAAAGCGCAATCTGCCAAATAAACAGAAGACATACGGGCATACGCCTCCGGAGAATACTAAAGAAAATTCCCAACCGACGTTCCTGGACTCTTCCCCGTATAATTACTGTCCCAAAAAATGCTCAGCCGAAGATATTTTCCCGGTACAAGAGAACAAAGTTTAGGCCAATCCGACGACCCACTAGCGACCAGGAAACACCAACCCAGCCCGCAGATTCACAGAGCACCATCACAAGACAAAGCTGGAAACGGAGCAGAAGGAGAATAAATTACTATTGACCTAACCTCTAGGGAAATCATTTTCTCTCAAAATGTTTGCGTCCGCAGGAGGAATTCTAACCCAATATCAAGGACCCAAAAGAAGCAGCATCATTCCGCAGAAGAAAGCCGATCAGAAGATCCGCGCCTCGAAAATTCTAGAAAGATAGCTACAAACGGAGGCTTTTTTTTTTTTTTCGCTTTTCCTGCCGGTCGATTTCTTCACACATCTCTCGACAGCACGTTAGCCTCTGCGCGCATGGATACAGAGAAGAAAGACACTCACCAGAAGACAAAACGACGCAGCACGACGACCATTCGGACCGAGCAATTGGAGCTACGACGGCGCGAGGGAGAGAGAGAGAGAGAGAGAGAGAGAGAGAATGGCGGTCTTATACTCTGAAGCACAGGGGATCTTCTTCTCCAGTGCGGGCCCCACCCACGCACTAACTCCGGTACTGTTTTACAAAAGTAGAAAGATGGACGCAACTAATTTCGAATTTCGAGCTAGTATGCGACATCATTTATAGACTTTTAATTGAACTTTAGTGGAATATACAACGCCATCTCCGAATCTTTAATTTGTTCAAGCGGTCACTGGACTTTTTATATATGCTCAATTTAATCACTAAACTATGTGAAAATATTCAATTCATATAACTCATGGACTAAATTGAATAATAGTTAAGGGGCTAAATTGAAAATGTACTAAAATTTCAAAGGTCATAATGAACAAATTAAAAATTCAAAGATCACGTTACATGTTAGGTTAAATATCAATAACCATAATAAATAAATTAAAAGTTCATGAATTACAATTTTTTGAAGGAGAAATGATATAACGTTAATGAATTTCACCGTAGGTAGGTCTTCCATTTTTGTATCCACATATTCTAGCTTTCCATCCAATTTCTTCAAAGAGAGCAGCAATCCAGTATTCATCGCTATCCTCGTGATTCATTTTAGGAAGATGCTGGAAAATTTCTTTAAGAAAAAATTCAGAAATTATTTATGTCATCAATCCTATGAAATTGTGAATCCAAAATCGATGATTTGCAAATTTAGGGACTGGATTTAATATTTAGTAATATCTCAAGGACTAATGTTGAATGAATTAAAAATGCAAGGTCGTTTTAACATTTTATTCTTCCGTCCTTAAGGGGCATTTGTATAAATTGCATAACCCGCAAACTCTGTTTTGTCTTTTGTTTTGCAGTTTCGTCCTCCCATGCAATTTCTTCGAACGTGATGCCCTTTTAGTCTTTTTGACACATCTTTTTCCTCCTCCAGTTCAGAATTTTCTTCAACAGCAAGAGTACTTCCGTAAACGTAACTCCTGGATCACGACCGCCTGCCGTCGGTTCCTAGAAATCTAGGGGGATTAAAGTCTTCGAGCGATTACTCCGGTGCAGAAGTTATTCTCAGGGTAAAAGTCTGAGATTAGTCAGGCAAGAACTAAAACATCCGCATGTACTTAAGGGACTGACTCGTTCTACTAATCGCTGCTTAAATGACTTGTAGGAAGCAGCAAAAACATCTCGCACGACAAGAATCTCTGACTGATATCCTCTGAGACTGCAGATCTGGCTACAGGGACCTTTCGAGTTCCCGGAGAGCATTTGGTTAGAGGCAGCAAAATGCGGACAAGAAATGGAGTCCGAAACACGTGCGCGGGGTTAGTGCAGATGCAAAGAATTTGCCTTCGTTTCTCGGGGATGTTAACATCTGCACAAGAAGCATAAACAGATTTTTATAGCAGTCCCGTACAACGATAGAAGCCGCATAATAATAAGGCATAACTGAGTTCCAACAGCGGAAGTGTAAACCCAGATTAAGGATAACAGCCAGCAAATGGAGATCCAGTATGTGGATGACACAAAAAACTTGCACTTGCACCGGAAAAAGTTTTCAGAACATAGAACTACCTGCCGAAGTGAAGATCTGTGTGAGCTCATAAAGCGACTGAACTGGGAGGGGGAAGTTTCCCCTGCTGTACGGACCATGGAGGCCTTTTGTTGTGCTCCTAGCGATACAGATTAAGACACAGGTTAAGACCTTAGCATTAGCAAGACAAGTTCGCCTTGACGTACATAAGAGGACTGATGCTTGAAAACAACAAAGACACGTATCAAATCTTTCGCGCAAGTACCAGTTCATGTCAATGGTGATACTGTCCTATAGAGAGAAAGTAACTTTTGTTGCCTCATCATTTTACATAGTTTCAAGCAAAAGGGAAGTTAAGGAAAGGACAGTATTAGTTGTCAATTTGAGGCTATCCAAGAGTGAACAGAAACAGGAATAACAGCCTCCCACTCAACAAATCTATTACAGCTAACTCATACAAGTATCTAATTGAACTCAGGTGTCAAACGAACATTGGCCCATGGTTAGAAAGGAAATATACAAATGTAATTCTTTCATGTTCACAAACCAAAAATTCATCAACGTGAAATATTTCCAGTCACATAAGTGGTTATGTATGCCCTAAAGGGACCCTAGGAACTTGGGATTCTACTAACACTGATGTTTACCATGGGAATGCACTCAATTGATGATGGAAGTTAAAGGTATATCTGCCAAGCAAGGTCACACAAAATTATTCAAGCTAACAGCGTGCATACCCCAATTTCTGTCACAGAACGGCAGGCGGAACACTTGACTGCTGGAGCGCCACATGGGTACATAAGCAACATCGCACAAGTACTACACTTGACTTGTCCAACCTGATGCTCTGACAGAGGGAATGAAGATAATACTTCATTTTTTAGTAGGACAAAGGCATATATCACTGAATAACAGAAAGAAAATTCTAGCCAGACTAGACTCAACTATACAGTGGTAGGAACACCATAATTTATTTTCGACTTCGAACAACTTCAGCTTCAACAACTGAATTGTTTTGTCTCTTCTTCAATTATGCTATTCTTGCAACGGAATTATGACAGATTTAGCAATGCAAATTAAAAGAGGAATTGCTGATTGGTTGTATCCCTCCATCATATTATTACGCAATAAGATTCATACAAATGTGGCAAAAGCTGCAGAGTTGGAGGCAAAATTTTAATTTGGGGGGGACTATCCTGTAAACTCAAGACATGCTAACAACCAGCTTCTTAACACTTATAGTATGGTATATCACCAAGGCTCCTATTTTCTTTATCCAGCAGACTCAACTTGAGTCGCTTGACCACCAATAACTACTTACTTTTGAACTCTTCCAGTTCAAGAAAACCAAGGCACATAGTGAGGCACCAAAGGAGCTCCGTTTGGAAATTCAAGTGAATTTTTAAAAAATTCTTAACTAGGAGACGACATGTTACAGGCAGAAACAGGTCTCTTCTTGAAAGCTTATTCTTCATTCAGGATCAGACTCGAGCTGGTTCAGTCTACAATAATTTCTCTAATGGTTTCCATAGAGAGTATTTCCTATTTTAAAAACTTTTGCATCCAAGCATCGAGGAAGAAGAACAGTCGTAATTGCATCAATTGTCATCACAACGATATGTCCAGCATGAATACATCACGCATACATAAAGCAAGTCAAAGAAATTTAAGCTCCTATAAAACAGTATTGTTCCTCGACCTACATCTACAATGCCGCACATCTATCTTTGACTCCCTCTTCCTACCACAACCCAATCTCACTAATCCCGTCCCCTTTCTAAAAGAAAAGGCAAAAGGTTAATATCCAGTATAACATGATAAGGCACGAAACAATCCTATGTCCCATATGTAACACAGCAATTCTGCATAAACCAACATGCCATTTGCAAATTCCAAGAAGAAACTGCAGTGTCATGAAACATATAGCACTAACAGTCTGACGACATATTTTTACTGCAATGAAAAGTCAAACTTAAACTTGAACCAGTCATGGCATTGTCGAGAGGATATAACACTGTACAGCTCAGAACATAGTCACATACTAATGAGTTCTTTTAGCTCTGTGAAGTAGAAATATAGGGAGTAACTAGGTATGGGTCCACATCTGCCATTACACAAACCATATGAGTTTGAATTCCTGTTTTAGCATAGCTCTTGAAAGGAGAAAAGGACAGATGACGATAAAGTTAATAAAGATTAAGAGATAAAACCTTCCAACACGAAGTTAATTGTCTTGCAGCATAAGCATTGGACATATTTGGCTCCTGGCTGATATGAAAGCAATCTTTGGCAGGAACCACAAACCATTTGAGCCATTTCTGCAGCATAATTGTCTTAATAAGACATCAAGCATCAAGATGGTGTCGTGATTGCATGGACAACTAGCAGATATGAGCATCCAAAACATGACTGGACTGCAAAAGAGGTCTATGAGTTTGATTTGCCTAATCTTATGTCTACAAACAACGACCTGATAGCAGAGTACAACGGTATGATAAAGAAGTACAACCATGGTCAGCATGAAAAAAAGCACTCTTCTCTTTGCTTAAACAACCAGTTCTTACCAAAGAAATGGTGAAAGAACAATCCATAAGCTGGCTGTTTCCTGATTTTGTATTACAAAGATGACCATCCAGAGCATGAGGAACCATCATTTCACGAATTTTTCTCAATAGGGCTGGCAGTTGCATATCAACCTCACCAAATTGTGCCCAGATAATGCAGAAGACAAATAAATGAATAAAAAAGACAGACAAAACAGTAAAAGAAGAAACAAACACGAAGCCACTCTAAGCTCTCGAATATGTGAACAACAAGAATGCCCCCAAAACCACCAATCAGACGTTCATCTTGCAAATAAGCCACTGAGACGAGCTATGATCTCCACAAGAAACCTATGCATCAGAACCAAACAGGTATCGCGACTGGTGAAGTGACAGTACCAATCAAATGAATCATAAATGTCTAGTTTCATCTCCATGAATAGGTAACTCAAACTTAGGAAAGGACTGTCCATTAGATCAGCTCAACCGTCCAAGCAATGACGAAGTGAAAATCACCTCTTGATACGAACTTAAGAGAATCAAAATGACGCCATAGAGCACAAGCTAAAGCAACTACCACGCATAAAAGAAGGAACTTGAGATACGGTCGACCACACTGACCTAAGGTACGGCTACGAGGCTGCTGGGCTGACGGCATTAACGTGGACAGCGCTGGCTGTGGCGACTTAGAGGCGGCCTCCGCCGGCACCGGTTCCCAACCAGGAGGTGCGTCATCGCCCTCTCGCTCTTCTTCCACAACTCGTTCACTTCTCATACCCTCGCTCCCCGGTTTGATTGAGCGATGAGGAACGCTTCCCCAACCAGGAGGCGGACCGTCCTCCTCCATTTCTTCTTCCTTCGCTTTCTCTCCTATCCCATTTTCTTCCGCGGCTTCTTCGCTCTCAATTCTCTCACTTTGCGGCTCGAGCGAAGAATGAGGATCGATTCCCCAACCAGGAGGCGGACCGTCCTCCTCCACCTCTTCTTTCTTCGCTTTCTCTCCTATCGCGTTCTCTTGCGCGGCTTCTTCGCTGTCAATTCTCTCACCACGCGGCTCGACCGAACAATGAGGATCTATTCCCCAACCAGTTGGCGGACCGTCCTCCTCCACTTCCTCGATTTCCTCGCTCTTCACCATTCTCTCACTTGGTGGCTCGATCGGACAATGAGGATCGATTCCCCAACCAGGAGGCGGACCGTCCACTTCCTCCTTCGCTCTCTCTTCCGTCGCTCTTCCTCCTTCCGCCACTGCTTTGCTGTCGATCCGCTCGCTTCCCGATTCGACCCAGGGACGAGCACTGGCTTCCCAACCAGGAGGCGGACCGTCCTCTTCCTCTTCTCCCACCGCCCTCTCTTCTTCCACATACCCAACTGGTTCGGTTTCCATCCCCTCGCTTTGCGATCCGATCGACGGACAAGCAGCGGCTTCCCAACCGGGAGGTGGACCGTCTGCTTGTTCCCTCTCTTCGGCTTCATTCGGTTGTTCCTTCTGTTCTTCTTCCTCCACTTTCATGGCCACGCCGGTGTTGTTTCTCGCGGAGCGAGGTGATGTTGGCAATGGCGGAGTGGGTCTGGACTCCCATCCTGGAGGCGGTCCTTCTTCTTCCTCCTCCACCTCGTCTTTGGGCATTCCTTCTTCCATGAGCTCTTGGGATTCCGCTCTCGCGCTCTCTCTCTCTCTCTCTCTCTCTCTCTCTGAGAGTAGCGAAATTGAAATACCTGCACAGTGACGACGGCAGCCAAAGCCAAACCCGACGCGACGCCCCATTTCCTTGGCCCGGCCCAAACTCAATCGCAGTTACATCCGGTTCACCCGAGTGAACCGGAGTCAGTCTTTCCGGCGCCATAATTAAATTCGCTCTCAGACAGACACAAACACTCTTCAAGGCCTTAATCTTGTGTCATATCTAACACCCTCCGACATATGACAGACTCGTGATCAGCACTCCAGACATACGACACGCGAGTTCAACATCCCAATATGCCATTTCGTCATGCATGAGATTAATTTTAAGCATTTTTAATAAACTAAGGGTCATAATATAAATTTATTAAAAATATATATGTTTAAGTCATATATCTTATCATCCTAAAATTAATATACCCAGCTAGCAACAAAAAAAAAAAAAAACTAATCGTCATTGACATCTTTATATACATGATAATTTACCATGTACATATAAAAATATACATTTTATATACGTGTCTCAACATGTCGAAATTCTTTATTTCTCAAAAAATAACGTGTTGGTGTATCGTGTTATGTCATGTCACGTATCGCATATCAGTATCAATGCTACTTAAGTCAAAAGTATAATATCATCAATGTGGAAATTCCACCGGACTAATAAAGGATTCATCATCTTCCCGAGGGATCACATAGAGTACATATCGAAAAGGGGACTCGAAATTTTCTGAAATACTAAAGCTCCGACAACTAGATTCGATTGATGTATTTTCTCAGTTATTTTTTTTTTAAAACATATTAATTTCTCATGAGTTCCCACTTGGAAGAGTGAGTCCATTTGGGTTTATACACCTAAAGCCATGACTAGTGTTGCGAATATCGGACCATTTCTAATCGCTCAATTGATCAAATAAAAAAAAAAAAAAAATCGGCTCAATCTAGTTTAAACTTCACACGGCATAGAAATGGGATCCCGTCGCTGCAGATCGGCTTGAAAGCAATAGCCACGACCGCACAAGGAAGATCCGTGGCGGGAATGGACGATCGGCCGAATGGCGCGAACGGAATGATGATGACAGATTGCAATTGGACTGTTAACATGGAGTGAAAAATGTAAGGGAATGTACTTACGTCTTGCCAATTAAATCCATCTATTAATTTTGATCAAAAATCACTAATATAGACATCAACCGTCTTACAAAATACGATAAACACCGACATGTATAATATTTAATAATATTTTGATATTCTTTTCTAATTACTTTTTTTTTCTTTTTATTCTATCCTTCTTTTTTTCATGTTTCCCTCTGCCGACTCAAACGAGAGTTATTTTTTTTTTCTTGTCTTTTTCTTTTTTCCCTGTTTCCCTCCACTGGCCTCAAGCGAGAGCAGCCTTTGCCAGATCGGGCAATAGCCCACAAGCCAAAGCGAGAGCTGACCAACGAAAGAAAAAAGAAAAAATAAATAAGCCAAAAGAATATCAAGATGTTATTAAAAATTACTCATGTCAACACTAGTCATGTCAATAATTTCTGATCAAAATTGACCGGATAAACGCAATTGACGAAAATATTTTAAGACTCAATTGACATAATTATAAGACTTAAAACTGAATTGATAAAAATGTAATATATTTCAAGACTCTTTTGATAAATTTCCCCAAGTCTTGAATGTAAGGGAAATTTTGTCTTCGCTCGGTAGATTGATTGAGCTGATCATACAATTTCTTTTCCTAGGTAGAATTTAGTCTTTTAGACAAACAAACAAGAATTTACTTCAAACTGAACACTGAGGCCTTCCGTTACGGGGACATCTCCTTACCGAGAAGAACCCGAGTTACTCATTACAGATAATTAAGCAGAAGAAAACACATGAACTTCTGCGTCTGCTTGCAGTGAACTGGATTTTCAGACTTATATAACGGACAAGGCCATAGAAAACAGTAGCGCTTGCCGAATGAAATGAAATTTCGACGCCCCGAGTTCAGGCACCCTTTTTCTTCTGGTCTTTTGCTGGTTTGATATCCTTGGTGAGCATCCTCGGTGCTATGGCCATGGCCATAAGCTCTTGGAAGAGCAATTTACAAGCATAAGGAATGTGAACCTGCATAGAGAGAATCAAATCAATGGCGTTATCGTGACGACTAAGCAAATATTATTGCCTTGGACAAGTTAGATTAGCCTCAGCCTATCCAACTACAGAAGCATGTGCAGCCTTCACCCAAGCCAACAGAGCTTAAATCTAACGGGTGACCTGATGCTTTTGACTCCACCCTAAACTTAATCAGAAACAAGAAATAAGCACCAAATGAAAGCACCAAATGAAGGCAACACACACCTGAACAATGTCGGTTTTGTTTTTGCAACCTCTGCACTCGAAAGAATTCTTCTTCAGGTTTGCGATGGCAATCAATCCACAGCGTTCACACACGTGGACTCTATATGCATCGCTTTGGTCGAACAACCTCTCTTTGAGAAAATGAGCGGCTCCATGAGCAATCATGCAATCTCTTTCCATCTCTCCAAAACGGAGACCACCATCTCGAGACCGTCCCTCGGCAGGCTGCCTTGTAAGAATTTGCACAGGACCCCGACCACGGGAATGGATCTTATCATCCACCATGTGCTTGAGTCTCTGATAATATGTTGGACCCAGGAAAATCATAGCAGTGAGCCGCCGGCCAGTGTGACCATTGTACATTGTCTCGAATCCTCGCATCTGATACCCACATTTGTGTAGAGCTTTGCTGATGTTATCCACCTAAGTATCAGATTAAAGGATTTAAGTGTCAAGTCTTGCTGTCACTACTAGAAACAAAGACATGCACAACTATGCAATTATGACCAACTTCCAGCATGAAAAATGGAGCTTGAAGGCCTAGGATTAAGGCGAACATTAACAAGTTTATATTCCGACCTAACACCCCATATCAACAAGAGGTTAATCCCCATAATCACAGTTTTTAACCAAACAACTGAAAAATGTCTCTTCAGATCATGTTGGGAAGCCAATTGTTTTTATAAAAAAAAACATATGTCAATGCAGCTTGAGAAAAGTAGTCCTATCACTGCCAAATAGAAAATACATATGATATGCCTTCACCTCCATATTCCCTACCTAGTTAGTCCATGTGGTTCTTAAAACGTCGTATCTAAACCGCATCAACTAGCTCCCTAGATTCTAATGAGCATTTAACAAATCTAAGCCAAAACAAAAAGATTAGGAGACATCAGGACTCACAGTCACATCTGTGAAAGGAGTAGCATCTCCTTCCTTTCCCATGTGAGCAGCAACCTTGCCCATAATACACTCAATGAGCTGCCCAATTGTCATGCGAGAGGGAATAGCATGTGGGTTCACGATTATATCAGGTGTAATGCCTTCCACAGTCCAAGGCATGTCTTCTTGCGTGTATGTCATGCCTACTGTTCCTTTTTGCCCGTGTCTACTGCTAAATTTATCCCCAATTTGAGGTATTCGAACAGATCTCACTCTTACTTTGACAAATCTCAACCCATCAGCATTTGTCGTCAGCAGAACCTGCATTCGCCGAAAGTAAAATAGGGAGATCAAATAAAAACAGAAGGTTTGATTACTGCAAGAATCTATATCGAAATAGTCAACCAACAGGTAAGCAATCATTAATGTAAAATTGAAAAAAACAGTACACTAAGCCTGTATCATTGAAGTCAACGCAGGCCTCACCTGATCAACTATCCCAGTCTCACTGTGCCGTAAACTAATGCTGTGATCACGCCTCGAATAACGTGAAGCTTGTCCCTGAGCATCATCCTGTGCAATTGGAGTGGTTTTTCCAATAATGACATCTTCACCTGAAACCCTTGTTCCCTATCACAGAGAATTGAATTAATTGAAACCTATCTTTAAAATCAAAACCAGGTTGTTATCTAGTGGATCTGCAAGTACTCACAGGAGGTGCAAGGCCATCATCATCCAATTTATCATAGGAACCATGCCTCATGCCCTGTCCAATGAAGGTTAGATTCCACTACTTCCAAGATAGGAAACGATGAAGAGCACTCAAATGGTTCTCACCATTGTATTGGCTCTGTCAGGACGACCAAAGTCCTCTTTGACCAGAGTCCCCATCTTTTTCTCCTCATCCCTAAGAGAATAGATTTAATGCAAGATTAAAACTAACTTGCGGATAATTGAAAGCATCAACAAGTCTAGCACCATGGTGGGTAGCAACTTTACCTGTATGAACGGAAAAACAGAGATCGGAAAAATCCACGATCTATTGATGACTGGTTCATAATGACGGAATCTTCTTGATTGTACCCAGAATAGCAAGCAATGGCAACAATGGCATTCTAACCAAAACAAGGTAGGAAAGGTGTGACAAAGCAAAAGAAGGTCATCACGAAGGAAAAAGATGCATCCAGCTTCCAAAACTAAACGCTTACAATGCCAGCAGGAAGCTGCCTGAAGTGAAGGTGCTCCATAGCTCGTGTAGTAACAAGAGGCTTTTGAGGATAGTATAGCACATATGCCAATGTATCCTGAGAGGTTAACATGTTTTAAGCAAGAAATCGATCATATTACGGAAACAAAAAATCAGGAAAATCTGGAGTGGAAACCCACCATCCGAAATTGGTAGTTGGTGACGTAAATTCCCATGGCTTGCTTTCCCATTGCTGATTGATACGTATTACGTGGAGACTAGCACACCAAAAGAAAAACCCCCACTTTAAGACGAATTTCTTTGATTAACTTTCATAAATGAAGTTAAATGGCATGACTGGCCTACCTGGTTATGGTCAGGGAACGGTATGATTGAAGCACAAACACCTAGGATCAATGATGGATGGATTTCACAGTGCGTGTAAGTTTCAGAATATGCCTCCTCAGGGTTAAGCCGTGCTTGCACAAGGTCCTGAAAAAGATGTTGGGCATCACTGAGATGTTCCACAACATGCTTATTCTGATAAATTTAGCCACTCACATTAATGGTCATGGAAATCATAGTAGTTTCTTCCTCCTCAGTATCAATATACTCTATGAATCCCTTTGCCACTAAATCGTGCCACCCCACATCGTCCGGGCCCCCTTCCTGGAAAGCAGATGACAGACTCAAAAAAAGCACCGTGTTTCAGGCAAATAACAGGTTCACTTTTGAATGCTTACTCTCTGCTGCAATGCATGTATATCCTTCTTCTTTATTAGAAGTTTTTGTTTCTCAACTATAAACAATGGACGACTACACCGTCCATAATCAGTGTATATCCTCAGTTCCTTCAATCTGATATCTCTGACGACCCCAACTTCAGTATTGACATCAACCTGCACAACGTGATAGCCCATCAGCACCAAGAGAGAACTCTCACAATCTCTTCAACAACTAGCATCTAGATATCCTAATCATTACAAGAACATTGAAGAACACACTGCTGATCATGAAAAAGCCTGACAAGAAGTACTCTTTAAGCACTATACATAAAAGATATCATGCACACACCCGTCTCCTTAACCGTCGTAAAGTTTTCACCAACATATCAGGGTCGCGATGGATGCCAACCCAGCAACCATTAACAAAAATTTTTGTCGCTTGAGGGATGACCACAGGAGAAATTTCCTAACATGAAAAAACAATAAAATTCGTTAAAATCCTAAAGAAAACGCAGAACCAGATCAATCAGCAAAAAATACTTTGACAACCTCAAAATTCTCTGTGCCCCATTCTTCCAAAAATTCCAATATGGGATATGCCGCTGAACCGACCGTAATATATACCATCAAAGCAAGATTCTTTACCAGTCCGCAAGCCTGATTAACGTATCAATTGAATTAAAAGATGCTATTAGATAAAAGACTATCTTCACAACCAATATAGGAATCTGCTAGTAGGCAAAATACTCACTTGTCCCTCAGGAGTCTCAGCAGGACACATCATTCCCCATTGAGAATTGTGCAGCTGCCGTGGCTTCGCCAATTTACCTGGAGAGAAAAACAGTTAGTCATGGGAAAAAATATGAGAAAATCAAGCACATGCCAATGCCATGATAACTGTCGATAAAACATTCTCCACAGAAAGAACAATCTGCAGAACTGGAGCTCCCAGAGTGACTAACTTTACCTTCACGCCCTATTGGTGAATTTAATCTTCTTAAATGTGACAAAGTTGAAGCATATGTTAACCGATTCAGCACCTGCAGACCAGTAGAATATCAATAAAAGTTTCCCATCAACAGCACTAAGGAAAAAATCCTCATAATTGTAATTCAAATAGAATGAAACATTGGGTGTATTAGCACAACAAACTTAAAAGGCATTATTTGAAAAAAGAAAAAGCAATAAACCTGTGACACTCCAGCTCTCGTTCCCGCAGCATTGGCTTGTCCCCAGTTCCCTGTGGCAAGCGAATACTTAAGACCACTAGTTATGGTCTTCGCTTTTATTGCAAATTGGAGGTTGACATCCTTTCCATTGTCAACACACTGTAATTCAAGAACACCAGTAAGGACACAGAAATGACATGGCCAAAATGTGGTTCAGTAGAAGGGGATCCAGTAATTAACCTTCTGCACATAGCCTCTAACATCCCTCGTCAATTTTCTAAAAAGCTGCATCCACCAAAAGGAAAATAATCTTAGAACACAGAAAAGATACTAGACCAGAAAAGGAATTCCAGAACAGATACTTCCACAGGACTGACCATTCTGAACAAGCCTCCAAGTAAGGGTCCAGCGAGATCTAGCCTCTTGTTGCCATAGTGATCACGGTCATCCTCTGCCCTTCGACCAAGAGCACATAAAAGAAGCCGATGGATGATGTATCTGGTGCAAGCAGCAGACTTACTAAGCACTTGCTGTGTCTCCATGAAAAATTACATTTTGAGGAGAAATGAACCTACCCAAAGTAATAAGCTTTTTTTGTCTCACAATACTCTTCAACACCAACATGTGGAAGCATTTCTTTCTGAAGGATCTCTTTAGCATACCTGTGCAAAGAGGGACATAAGTCACCAAAATCCTATCAAAAGTTAGGCTGGCTGAAGCTAATGTACTGTAATTGCCACATACTTTATACGTTTTTCTCGAGTCACACCAACTGTTGCTCCTCGCTTACCAATGTAGTCCAGAGCAACCTACAGTTAAAGGAAGGCAAGATCTTGTCAAGAAGGCTGGATAACTTGAGCTGGAACTGAAAGACGCGACATATTTCTTGGTAGACACAAGAAAAATGTGGTTCTTAAGCAAGGAAAAAGATGTAAAGATATCAATACTCTGGCATCAAGAAAAATTGTTGCATCATTCACTGGAAAATATAAACAGATACAACATCATAGAATCTTGTATAGATAAAATCAAAAACTGTATATAGAAAAAATCGGAAACCTATAACCAAGAAAAAAGCTCATGGTTGATAATTTAGAAACAGAAGCTCATTCTCTTATCAAAGTTGAAAATAAAAAAGTCATGCCTCAAGGCAACAGACTCACTCTCTAATTGCTTTATCCCAGTAGAAGAGGCGACAGACGAAAAAATACCTGTTGATTTTGTATTACAAATGCTTCCTCAAGAGAAGGACGAAGCAACTCCATCATTTGAGTATCAGAAAAGTCGTAACATATATGCTCCAGTATGTCCTTATCAGCAACAAAACCGAGAGCTCGAAACACAATTATTATAGGGATCTCTGTCCGAATATACGGAAGAGTTGCCCGAATATATTGCCCTGAAGATCCCTGCAGTTTTTCAATTACAACAGCCACGCATTCAAGCAGTTAGAAATGAGAATTAACCAGCGCACCTAACCCTGGTGTTGTAAACCCCAACCCAAAATCAAAAAGATAACCCAACCCCCAAAAAAGGGAAGCAAAAACAGCAGAAGAACAGAAAGATTGCCTTACCCCCTTGGCACTTGTGCGAGAAAGCATCCGGACAAACATTGTGCTGGGCGGCCTATTTTGAGATTCGGCCATTGACCGAACTTCTGCCACATAGGCATACTTATTTGGCTGCCTCTTCTTGAACACATACACATGGTTGGTGCTCATCTTCTCCTGGGCAATTAAAACCTTTTCACTTCCATTTATGATAAAATAACCCCCTTGGTCATAAGGACACTCTCCAAGTTCGGTCAAATCCTTCTCTGAATTCTGGTATAATGTGCAATAGCTTGATCGAAGCATTATAGGGACCTAATATCAATGACATCAAAAAAGTTAACATGGGCTACTTTCCAAGATACAATATCATCATTTCTAATATCCACATAACAGACCTTCCCAATAAAAACTTTTTGCAAGTCCTGAGGTTCAGTGAGTTCTTCACCATCATGTCCCTTCTTAATAACTCTCATAGAAACATCAACATACAAGGGAGCTGAGTATGTCAGATTTCTCAATCTTGCAGCTTTGGGAAACAAGGTTGCCGTTTCTCCATCTGACTCGGTCATCATCGGCTTACTCAAGTATATTTGACCAAAGTTGATTTTATATATGGTCTGCAAGGCCAACAAAAAGCATTAGGAGCCACGCAAGATGCAATTGCAAAAGGATACCGGTTAGCGAACTTGACTAACATGTAATCAAAACAAGCAACTACATGAAGTCAAGCTGTCAAGTCAGTTTTCCATCCAACTATTATCAACTAGCCAAATATCACTGCTCGGAAATTTCTCCTCCCTCATTAATTCTTTGACATTCATCCCACCAATGTCATTGCCATTTAAATTTTTGTAAGGATATGTGTCTCATTAATATTACAGAAGGAGAGGAGAACATCCTTTTCCATCACACAAGAGATCCATATCTTTTTGTATTCTGTGTCTTGGATGAATCCAATCAGACAAATGATATTTAAGGTGGTCTATGACTATACCATTGATAATCAACAAGGGCCTGGTATATAGAATTTCGTAACATTGTTTCTTTGCTTGGTTCGCACATGATACTTATCCCTCGAACATTACTCGACAGATTATTCTCTCTGACATGACCTGCTTCGGGGGAATAATATTGCTTTGTGACTATGACCAGAGTAATATGCAAGAACTTCACGATGTTAAATGCTACATGTAGAATTTGCCACCACCTGGTAATATGTCGGAGTTTACACCACAAAAATGACAAGACAATATTCATCATACATATGTAATTTTGAACAAATATCAATCCTTTTGGACTTAAGAGAGACAACAAGCCTGAAATAAATAAACTTTAAAATATCCCAAACGAAAAAGAAACTCAATTATTGTTCCCTTTCATTCATCTAAAGTCCCGACTTCTCGAATGGTGCCATGTACAACGGGAATTTCAGCAACAAAATGAAACCAGTCCTTCCACAAACAGAAAATGACAGAATCCTTTTGCCATGAGAGCACCTTCCAGCATGCATATCCTCTTAAAATAAGCTAAACTAAGGTTTATCAAATTCTCAACCGTTGAAGACCATTGTCAAACTACTGAGCTAACAGATAACCCCATGAACTGATGTTATGAAACTAAGAACGTTCAAGTTCAACAACGTGCCTGACAAAACTCAGATAGATAAGGTTTCTGAAGCATTTCTGACAGCAAGACTCGAGCTGCAATCAAGAGCAGCCTATGCAATATACATAGTTATAATTGTATTCACTGAAGAGTGGCAATCGCATAGAGTTAGACCATCTCCAAAACCACAACTCCAACACTTCCATCCTTAACGAGCCGTCGCTGACCTAAACCCTCCCACAGGTGAATCGAAATCGGTCGAACGGCCAAACGAAAAAAAGGCGCAAAAAAAGCTCACGCTCATTTCGACGGAACAAAAGCTTCTCCGACACAAAAAACCGACCTCGGCGAAATCGGGCTGGTGCCCAGGATTGTGCTGCGACTCGGGCCGAATCTCGATGTCCGCTGACTCGTCGACGATTTCCTGCATCGTGTTCTGGATGAACTCGTCGAAGGAGTCGAGCTGCTGCCGCACCAGCCCCTTGTCCTCGAAGTAGGCCGAGATGACGGCCCAGGCGTCCTCCTGCGTGATCTCGGCGTCGTCCTCGTCCTCGTCCTCCTCGATGTACGCCGGATCGTGCTCCTGGTCGTCCTCCATGGGGTCGCGAGCTCGAAACCCTAGTTGTCCTTCAATTTTTTTGCGCTTCGGATTGGGCTTGTGTTAACGGTCCGAGTTCAGAGTGAGTTCGTTCAAAGGAGCTCGATTCTTGGGGGGAAGTTCTTCGCAGCTCAGCTGTCGCTCGCTCGCGATCGTGCGCAGAGAGACCACGAGTCCCAAAAGTGAAAACAGCGCGAGGTGAGCGGGTATTTATAGACGGCGCGGCGCTTGTGGAGACGGACAGAAGGTCAACTATTCTGGGAAGGGCGGTGGACTATACCGTGCCCGGTTTATTTTGTGGAAAATATTTTTATTTTAAAAGTATTATTTTCGAAATTATATTTTCACAGGAAAAGTGATTATTATTTTTCTAACTAAAGGGATATGCACCACCCCGTATATTATAAGTTTACACAACCTATTGACCAAATTTTAAATAAGGTTTTGCTGAATTAAACTTTCATGACGTGCTTAATTCTATTTATTATGATATGTCTTGAGCATTTTTTCCTTAAGGTTGAAATAAGCTCCCTAATGAAAAAAAAAATAGTTTAGTTTTTAGGGCAAAAGCCACATAGAAACCACAAACTATGTCAAAGTGTGACGTATTTACCGTAAAAATATTTTTATGACGCAAAAAATTCCAAACTTATGCTTGTGTGGTGCATTTATCTTTCGTCGAAGTTCCGTTAACGAGGACTTTTGAAAATCTGCATACATAGGCACTAGAAAGCGAACGATTTTGACATAACGCTCACGTGACTTAAATGACATGAAAACATTATTGTTTCGACTAAAAACCATCTAACAAAACCTTAACGAAGGGTAAACATGTCGCATAAGCATAAGTCTTTTGGTTTTTTATATCACAAGAAAAAAATTTAAGTTAAATGCGACATTGTTTGAGACATCGATCCTTGGAAAAAGTGCTCTATAAATCGATTATACTAGATGAATAAGATTGTGTTAGGCTTCGCTTATTTGACAAAAAATAAACTTTATCGAAAAATATTTTCAGACAATTAAAATGACCACTTTCCTATGCTTGATTGCATTTTGCAAATAACATGAGAGTCATTTTATGACATTTGTTACAAAAAAAAAAATTACCAAACATGCATTTGAGAACAAAGTCTCAAGGGTCAAGAACCGAGGATTGGGTTCACGTGCTGACTTGGGCGCAGGAGCGGGATATCCAGGCATGCCCGCCGGGAACCGAGCACAAGCAACGGGTTCTCGGGCCTAGCCTCTGTGGACCACGAGCCCGGCAACTAAGGAATTAGGTCTAGCCTTATCGAACTAGGGACGGGTGCTAGTGATTCGGGCGTGAGAGTTGGGCACCAGAGCATGGCCGCATCGGGCCCGACCTCGAGGGACTTGACCCTAGCCTCTATGTACCTGGACTCCCGTGCGCGGGAGCCGGTTAACCGAGCATGGCCGCTCCGAGGATCTTGGAACCATCCGGATCCCGTGCTCGGCATCTCTGGAATTGGGAACAGGCATTAGGTCTTTTTATGCCCAAGCAACAAGGTATAGTTTTTTCAAAATGAATACTACTTTGTAGAAGATGAAATCATTCCTGAATTTAAACATATCTTTTTCGTTAATTATGAAAAAAAAAATTCTTCTCATTCATTTTCTCGGGTACAAAGAAAATGTTTTCCTACAAAAAAAAATTCTGCCAAATAAAATGACTCAAAGAGGCCTAAGGATTTGCTTTTTTTTTTTTTTTTCAATTGATGACCGTTTGAACTTCTTGTATAAACTCTCTAAACGACCGTCCAAAATCCCTCCCGCTTCTCATTGGACGCACAATACTCTCATCGCTGGACGCCCGCTTCTCCAACGATGACCTTTCCACAGCAAACCGAAGGGCATTTTCGAATGAGTAAGTTGTGATCTCTCTCTTTCTCTGAATCAAACGGCGGGAACGCCCTTGCCTCGTCGCCGGAGGTCGGCCAGGCCGGCAATCCTTGGACAACCATGCCTAACCGGCGGCTTCCCACCTCTCCTCTCTCTTCTCTATCTATTTTATCGGGGATTTGATATTTCCTCTAATATCTCGATCACCGTCGTCTTTGATGGGCGCCTCAAATATCCCTATCACCACAAATTAAGTCCAATGACCAACCTAGTGTCGATATGTTGGTTCCCATCATCATCCCTATTTATATATTCAGTAAGAAAGATTCAATTGTAAAAGGCAAATAATGTAGAGACAGGCTTCATTTGTTTCATCGAAAATAAATAAATAACTTTTTTTTAAAATTACTTTTATAGTTTGAAATAATTAATCAGCAAAAAATAATTTAACTATGGCCAATAATAGACAAAAGTACACTAGGGTACCAATATTTATGTATAGTACTCACTTTAGTGCCAATTTTTTTTGGATCACTTAAGTGCTAATTTTTTTTTTTTTGAAAAATGATTATTTCAAGGCCAACTCCGATGAGCTTCACTTGAAATCTGACGTGGCATCTACCTGGCTTGCCGAAGCTTCCAAATTAGCATTAAAAAAATCAAAAGTTAAAAAATAAGCTAAAAAAATAAAATATTTAAAAAAAAAAGAAAAAGAAAAACTTGTGTTGCATTTGTTGACGCCTAAATTTTGACTAATCTATTTTTTGCATAAAAATTAGAACTAATTTTAGTTCTAAATGAAAATCATCTCACATATTTATTTTTAGCGTACATTGCATTGGCATATAATTGGGCAAGCAGAACACTTAATTTAGCATGCGTCTAGACCAGGCACGGGATGGAAAAATACACCGAGAAGATTTGAAACTTCGGGGACTGTATTACAAATACTTAAAATTTCGGGGACTGCATTGCAAATACTTGGAACTTCGGGGATCGTATTGCAGATACCAAAAGAAGATGATGAAGGGAAGATGATGAAGGGAAGATGAAAATGAAAGGTGAAGAAATGAAGATGAAGAAGGGAAGATGAAAATGGAAGGTGAAGAAATGAAGATGAAGAAGGGAAGATGAAAATGGAAGGTGAAGAAATGAAGATGAAGAATGAAGGGTGGAGAAATTTGGCTATAAAAGAGGGAGAGTTCTTGAGAATTGAGGAGGAGAATTTTGGTGATAGAGAAGGTAGAGAGCTATTGAGAAGAGTTTTAGAGAAGAGTGCAAGAGAATTGAGAGAGTTTTGAGATAATTTTTGAGAAGAATTTTTAGAGAGGAAAAAGAGAGTTCTTGAGAAAAATCGTAAGAGAAAATTTGAGAGTGAAAAGAAGAGTTTTAGTCGAGCATCATCTTCGACGAGTCCCGGCACGTACTTCGCCTCTCGCCATCCAACAACGCCACTGCTTGCCTTTTTTCGACGATAGCCACGTTCTTCCAACTCCGAGATCTTGAAGGAAGCCATAACGTGTACGTGAGTAAGATTTTGTGTAATAGAAGGTAACTCTTTCCATCTCGATCTACAAAAATGTAATCGTTTGGTGTGAACATTTGTTTGTTTATTTTAGACATGTCACGTGTCCCAAAATTTAGCATTATTACATGTTAATTTATTTTTATAAATACTCGTGACTGGCTGCGTTTTCTTTCTTTCTAAATCACCCATGGTGTATATCGTACAAAGTTCAATGTTTTACATCCCCATAAAAAAGAAGAAAAAACCAAAAAAATTGCATCTTTGAATTTCAAGTAAAATCCATCAAAATTGCCAAATCAAATATTTTTCATGAAAATGGTACCGAAAGGGCGTTAGAGTAATCTAGCGTAATCAAATCCCCGAATTCAAAATCTCTGGTTCGCGGAAATAAGATAGTTTTCTCCCGCTATTTTATTTAGGTTTCTAATCAACCTACCGAAAATGATTAGTGGCGACTCCAAATTCAAATCACATTGCATGTTAATTATTTGAACCTTAAGTTGCGATTTGGTATGGACTTGGGAGAGTCCGAGTTAGGTTAATTAATTAACCCGATAATCCATTAGCCCGAAAATTAACTCGTTTATTTTTTTAGGTCGCGACAGCTTTGGCGACTCATTGGGGATCCAAAGAGGACTTAGGCCGGATAATTTCATGAAAAAGAAATCACTTGATTTGGTAAACTTTGGTTGAATTCTCATTCTTAGGTGTTAAATGTTTTTGCAGATTGGGAGTTATAAGGGGAGGAGTGATCGGCTAACCCTTTGTTTTGTGTGCTTGGTGAATTGGAATTGTGATTTAACTTTTGAATTATTGAAGCGGTGTTTGCCTTTAATTGTTGTGCATGATTTATCGTATTTGCACTACATCGCACACAACCCGTGACCGGACCTGGGTTACACTAATAGTTTTAAGATGGTATTTAGATGGTTCTTTAACCTTGGCGGTAAGGTTTCGCTAAAGGTTATCCCATCCGGATCTCGAAAATTTTTCCAAAAAAATGGCTCAAGGGTCGTTCTCATACACGTGAGGCTACGATGCATGAGAATTGCCCTTGTCGACCGAACCAAGCCGAAGTGATTGGACCCGACTAGTCATGACTATTGTACGCGAGGTTGCGACTAGTCATGATGATTGTGCGCGAGGCTGCGACATGTCGTTTCGTTCATCATTTCACTTTGCAAAAGCCTTTTGGATAGATAGAATAAGATTTAAACTCACGATTCATGCGCATGTCTTTGTGATTGACATTTTCTTCCTATGAGAGGTAATTTCTTGTCTCTTATGCCCTGTTATCTCATTTTTATTTTGGGCCGGTCCATGGTTTATGTTGATTGTTTAGAAGTCTCATTATCTTATTTCCAATTTCGCACTTTGCTTCCGTAGCTTTTACAATTTCATCGGTTGTCCTCAATTCTGATTTGGCTCGTTCCTGTTGTGCGATTTTTACTAAATTCTACGATTGAGTTTTGAGTAAGTGCCAAACACAAAAGTTGTAGACCTATGTTTCAACTAATATCTTGCAAAATTTCAGAATTAAATTCATAATTTAAGATGGCCCTTCGTTTTTTCAACAATATGCGGTTATAACAGTTTTCTGAACGTGATTTTTTTGGAAAGACACATTAAACTGATTTGATCCGTGTATTTCTAGTCTGATTGGCCAACATAAAAGTTGTTCATCATCTTCTCAACTACAAGCTCGTAAAATTTGGACATGTTTTGATCAACGTACGAATTAATACGAATTTTTTCATAAAGCGGACAAACTGAAAATTACATGTTTCAATCCTTTGGTCATAATCACTTTGTTCATTTGAGTCTAGAGGGATGCCATGGACCGGCTCGCTATTCTTGCTCCCTGTACTCATTTTGTGTGTGTTAATGCATACAGGTAATTTATCACGGATCCTCCACATATTACTCGAGAAGTCGCAAAGAGGATGGTCGACATTAACGCCACTATCGGTGCTGCCCCGGATGAGAAACTTAACTCATTGACCGAGCGCTTTGAAGGGATGATGTCTCGAAAGATGGAGGAAATGATGGCCGCCTTCACCGCCAAACTTCAATCATCCACCACTAGCCCGCCGTTAACCATTCCTGCTCTAATTCCTCCTGCGGACAACTCCGGTAAAGCCCTGGAAGCTGCTCCCTATCGGACAATGCCGCTAGAAGATGTGATCATCACAAGCGTGAGCTCGAGCATGCCACCCGTAGTCCCAATCCCTCAAACCAGCCCCGTGGCCCTCGGATTGAATGATGATGCGGCCAAGCTGTTGGCCCAAATGGAACGGAGGATCCGAGAGGTTGAGGGGACTCACAACATACCCCAGATTGACCTGTTTATCTTTTCAAAGGTCACAGTGCCGGAGAAGTTCAAGATGCCCGACTTCGAGAAGTATGATGGGACTTCCAACCCGGTTCAGCATGTCCGGAGTTGTCACAAATGTCAGATTCATGGTGACAAGATTAATGTCCCTCCGAACGAGTTGCATCGCTTATCCGAACCATGGTCGTTTTCTATGTGGAGCATTGATGTTATCGGCCCTATCAACCCTAAAGCATCCAATGGCCATCGATTCATCTTGGTGGCGATTGACTATTTCTCCAAATGGATCGAAGCCGCATCCTATTTAGCGGTCACGGCACGAAATATCGTGAAATTTATCCGCCGAGATATCATTGCTCGATACGGTTCACCTGAAGTCATAATCACCGACAATGGCTCGAACTTAAACAACAAGCCGATGGACAAATTGTTCAAGATCAAGCATCCGAACTCTTCCACATATCGTCCTCGGATGAATGGAGCAAGAGAAGCCGCCAATAAGAACATTAAGAAAATCTTAGCAAAGACGGCTGAAAATTATCGCGATTGGCATGAGAGGTTGCCATTTGCACTTATGGCGTATCGAACCTCGATCCGGACATCTACGGGGGCAACCTCGTATTCTCTAGTATATGGAATGGAGGCTGTTCTACCAATTGAAGTGGAAATTCCCTCCTTACGTATATTGTCTCAAGCTAAGTTGATTGAAGCTGAATGGATCCAGCAAAGGGTGAGCCAATTGAATCTGATCGACGAAAAGAGACTAAAGGTCGTATGTCATGGCCGGTGCTATCAGCAGAGGGTTGCTAAATCATTCAACAAAAAAGTTCGGCCTCGATATTTTCGGACCAATGACCTAGTCTTGCGAAAATTGTTGCCAATAGTCCCACTCCCGTAAGGGAAGTTTGCTCCAAACTATGGTGGTCCATATATAGTAAAGAAGGTGCTCCCTAGTGGTGCTTTGATTCTGGCCGAGATGGATGGTCGTGTATTTACCAACCCCAGTGAATTTCGACTCGTAAAGAAATATTATACTTGATTTACTCGATGTTTTCATAATCGAGTTATAATATTAATACTGATTCACAAGTTGTTCACATTTGGGCATTCGTTTGTTTCATCGCTACCAATTTTCTTTGAGAGATCATTTCGAATGGGGGGTCTCTCCGGCCCAATTGAATCGATCATCAGTAGCGTGAGATTTACATATTCACAGAGTAAAAGGGGTTATCTTGCGAAAAAATATGACGACCAAGATGAAATCAGTAAAAACTTGCATTCATTTCATCCATCAGAAAGCCTTACAAATAGATCATCGGGGTGGGAACGTAAAGCCAAACCGAGCCCTAATGAGCATCACAAAGGAGCTTAACCGGTCCTCCATACAATTGATGCTCCGCCTACATCGATCGCTTCGAGAATCAAGATCCGCCCACTTAAAGAGGAGGAGCTCACATTTCTCTTTAAGCTCGGCTACCTTGTCCTCGTGATACTTGACAGTGAGATTCCAAGTCATGGATCGGCATTCTCCCGCTGGCTATATCCAGGGTCGGATCGTCCATCCTTTCTTCCAGCCATGTGCATTGGAATTTCAAAACAATATTGAGCGGATCACGCTCAAAGATGGTCTGGGACATGGCCAAACGTTCTACCAAGTTCCCCCTCTCACGAATCAGCGGTGAGACTTGATCATTACCGTAGTCAAGGGCCTTCTTATAATTGTCGGCTACAAGACCGGCCAACATCAAGTTGTCCGACCGATCCTGATAGCGTGCCCTCACAAGATGGACCAAAGTAACATCTTGATGAGCATGATTGTAAGCCTCCAAGAAGTTAGTGAAGAGGGTAGGGAAGATCCTATATTCCTCTTCTAACTTGGTACCTTGAATAGAAACGGTGTCCATATCCGTAAACATGAGACGGATTTCGGTTTCGGCCTCCGGATGGTTGGCTATATAAGAGTAGCCCTGGCCTAGGAGATTATAAAGTTTCTCCCATTTGGCCAAAACTTCAGCCGAGAAGACGCGTGCGGGGAGGGAGGCTATTGTTCTTGAAGTTGCTGAAAAAGAGTGGATGCGAAAGAGTGCTTAGAAGATTGGAGATGAAGATATGAAAGCGATAATCGTCTCGGCGTTAAATCCTAATTTAAAGGACAGAAAAAATCATAGCAATAATTATTGTGGGGGCCGAGTTAATTATTTGGGTAAAACTACAGACGTTTCGTCCGTGAATCACGGATCTACCATCTCGAGGCTCACGAATTTGAAAAAGTTGCGAAATGACTTAAAGGTCTTGCCATATTAAAAGAGGGACAAGCATACTGCAGAAAAGATTTGAGGGTCCCACCATGTCAGAAGGAAATGAAGAAGACAGAGCGGGAAACACGAAATCTTGGGAGAAGTACTAGTTTAGTGGTTTTCATCCACGTTAAAAGGGAGGCTTCGGAACATGCATGTTTACTCGGAAGAATTTGGAGAGAGTAAGCATACGGCGGAGAGTAGAGTGAACAAAAGGCGATAAGAAGTATTTCAATCCAACATGTTTGGAGGCTACCAGCACTTACCGGAGGCAACCAACCTAGACATCCCCGAGAATGAACTCGCTGAATTTCGAGGCCGGATCCAGCCGAGGCCGTAAAACTCAACTCCCTTGGCGGTGAAGTTCAAGATCTCGATAACAGCAACAACAATAGCAGCAGCAGCAGCCGTAGTCAACCCCGTAAAAGAAAACATCAAATCAAAGAGCTCGAAGCTGCCTTCAAGGAGTGCCCTTACGTGAACGGGAAACGAAAAAATGAGTTGAGCCGGAAGCTAGGAATGGAGCCCTTGAAGGTCAGGTTTTGGTTTCAAAACAAGCGGGCCCGAGTGAAGGTTCAAAGTGAAAGTCATGAACTTGCGTCTCTAAAGGAAGAAAATGAAGAGCTTCGAGCAGAGATCAAGAGGTATAGGGATGCTCTTAACATCGCTATTTGCCATGTCTGCAGCAACCCCATCACCTTTGGTGGCATGTTCCTTGATGAGCCACATCCGAGCATTGAAAATGCTCATTTATCGATTCATCCTCCCGAGCAAGTTCTCGCACAATCGGATTTCGTTGGGGATACATCCCAGAAAGTGTGCCTTGCGGAGGCGTAACCGATGCCCTTCGAGGGAAGTGACATGCATCACTACAATTGGAGTTTCCACGATGTCACAATCGGCCAATTCAACACCGATGAAACTCCGAATCAGTAGCCTACATGAAGCTTGAGTTTTTATTATAGGCTTTCAAAATATCACTCTTTTGAGCATTACTAGCTAGCCCTTATGAATTCTCAAGAGAAGTAGAGACATGCGTGAATGAATGTGCTGTTTGTTACAAAGTCCCCATGTGAGACATTCTTCCTTTTACGCCTAGAGTTAATCAAGGGGCAAAGAACAATACTATCCGCAAATATCATCATGCTTAAATGCGTGAATTCTTTGTCAGATTTGACTGAACGCCGAAAGGAAAAGCATTAAAAGCCTTCACCTAGGTAGATGCAAAAAGATTTGAGAAAAAAAATAGCTGCCTCGTTATTAGAGAAAGCAAAAAGATTCGAGGAAATAAGCGCCTCGGGAGGAAGTGAAAAGATTTGAGGAGGGAAATAATCGCCTCGTTCGTAGGGGGAACCGAAAAGATCTCGAGGAGGGAAATAATCGCCTCGTTCATAGAGAAAGCGAAAAGATTTGAGGGCTCCTACATATCAGAAAAGGAAAAAGATGACAGATTGAGTGAGAGACAAGAGTTATTACGAAATGGATCCAAGGCACTAAGACCGGAAAGGAGAGAAAAAGTTGTCCTCTTTCGTAGAAAAAGGGAGAACCTATATGCGAGACTAACGGATCAGAAAAAGTTTATAAATGACCACCAGAACTCGTCACGAAAGACCACCATCACTTTTGTGATTTTCGGGTAGATTGTTTTGCAAGTCCGAGAACATCTAAAGCTCGGTCCGCGGTCGAAACAGACCATTTTCGATCTACATATGGAAGGTTTTAAAAGAAAAACACGTTCATTCCGGGCGGAAGTATGGGAACCTTCCTATCCCGAAGATCTGCGAGTCATGGTCATTGATGACAACCCCGTTTCCCTCTCAATCCTCGTTGCTATCTTGAGAAGTTGCATGTACTGAGTTTTTGCTTATGCGAAAGCAACGGATGCCTTACAAGTACTAAGGCAGTACAAATATGATTTTGACATCGTCGTCACGGCCGTGGTAGGGATCGACATGGACGGTTTCAGTCTCTTAAAGATCATTGATTCGAGTTGGACATACAGGTCATCGTAGTATCGGCAAGTAATGATCGGCAGTTCATAACGAGGGCCATATCGCATGGTGCTCGAGACGTCCTACGAAGCCGGTCGTGTTCGAGTGCTCCAAAACATTTGGCAGCATGCTGTAAGGAAACAATTACTCGTACAAAAAAACCACGACCAAGCGCGACGACGACGATTTTGTCCAAAAGAAAAGGCCCCTTTGGTCCGCCAAGCTTCATTCTATATTCATTGAGGCGGTTCGACAGCCTAGGAATCAATTCAAGACGACCACTCGGCTGTACACAAAATGATGAATATAGACGGACTCACCATGCAAAGTGTCACAAATCACCTTCAAAGGGTTAGAGATAAGCCGAGGAAGCACGATGCAACTTGGGACCAAGGCGACCGGACCCGAGTTGATTGGAAGATCAATTCGGGAAAACCTACCGAGCAAAAGGTACCCGGCCACTTCCCAATCAAGAATACGAGTCATACCAACCTTCCGCTGGTGGTTCTAGTAGCGCACGAGTTGATCATCCCTACAAGTTCCCGAGCAACGACGGAGGCTCAAGCTTAAGGAGTCGACCGCTCACAAGCAACTGTCACCGGTGTTAGCAAGTAACAATGCCCAATTCGAGTATCAATTGCTCGAAAAATCGAAGATTACTTTGATGATGAGCTTGCTACCTTGATGAGCCTGTTTGGAAATGAAGGACCTCCAGAGCCGTGATCCGAAGCAAGTTATTATGGGTCTTCAAACAACGATTGTTGGTGTTTAGTCCAAGACATAATCGGTTGATCGTTGAAGTGGCCAGCAAGAGAGGTGGAACCAATCTCGCATGAATACTCCTTTAATTCCATGTATAGTTCCCCTACGTGGGATTTTTTTTACTTTCTAACTGTCTAGAATTTGCCTAGAGTTAAAAGACGAATTTTCTCCTCTCTTGTCAAATGCGTAAGTTCCTTACTAAGCTAGGCCCGTAGCAAATCAATTTGTGGACGACGCCTCTGAACGCCCGTAAAGAGAAATTCCGAATAGCCTTACTTGGGAGAATACGAGTAAAAGGCCAAGCGGGCTCAAAGATGGGTAACTCCGTATCGTCCCAATTGGCTCTCAGTCATTTCAAACTCTAAATTATGCTTATTTTATTCTCGACGTGGGATTGCCAACTGTTTTGAGAACAATATAGCAAAAAGCGAACCAACCATGGACGCCAACATCACCACAGCCTAGTGGTTGGGGGAATGACAGTGGTCCGAGGCATCTCGAGTTCGATCCCGAGATTTGGCATCAATGTACAAAGATTAATAAAAACTTTTTTGCTTCGCAGTTCGGTGCCGATTGAAACTCAGCCAAGATGGTTACGTAACCTGGAGAGATAACATCCCGGACATACGATCTGATCCAGATGAATTGATCTTTTCAATTCAAAGTTTGCAAGGAATACGTACAAGGGTAAAGCGGTATCGTTTCAACTCGTTTAGAACGTGAGAACGTACATTGACGCTTTCCCTTTTGATTTTTACAGGGGTCACCGCCTTTCCAGATAGGGAAGTATCCATTCTCCCCGAAAAATTAATGAAATAAGAAATTCTGGAGCCTTTGACAATCTCATGTCTCGAACCGGATAATAAAGTTTTGCAACTCATTTGCATGAGCAGGGGCAACTCCCAATCCACGCCCCTAAGAAGTTTCTTATGTGCTTGCGAATTCTGTCCACCAAGATAAAAAGTTGCTGCATTTTATATGCTCAAAAACACTCATACATTGCATAGTTTGCGCATGACTGTTCCTTATGTTTAATTTACCAACTCTGAATATGGAACATGAACTACATAAGATACATCGAATGTATGGAGTGGGGTAGGGCAGGATGATGAAAGGCAATCCTTTCCCAAACACGTCCCATTTTTTCGGGAGAGTTGAACGGTGGCTAAGTTCCGCATTTCACAAGGTAAAAGGTTTTCTCGCAAAAGGTACGATAGCCGAAATGACGGAGACATTCAGTTCTTTATCCCAAACACTACAGGTGATCCATTGATTACCCCTTTTGAGCGGTGATTTCATTTCTTTACCCCTGTCAAGAACCACCCCACATCGGGGTCCAAACGAGTTAATTCCAAAGAAGAACACGAGGTAAATGGTTAGAAATTTTCTTGCTCGGACTAACATTAATCTGCGGGTGTTTCTTTGCATTTATACTCGAATTTTAATTCAAGTGCCTTAGGATGATGAAGAGCATTCACTTCTCTATCCTATACACTTCATTCTTTGCATAGCCCACTTGAGCCCGCAAATTCATTTCTTAAACCCCGTTGGTGATCATTTGCTCATTCCAAAGGCGAAGATAGCATTTTCCCAAGGATTAGAATTGGAGATGGTCGAGTCAACAGAGAATTCCCGAATGATCATTATGCTTGTTGTAATTCCTGGTTCAAAGTCATGGGATTGTAAAAAAAAGGAGAGGCAAACTCAAACCTTAAAGGAGAAGGGCCCGCTCTCAAAAAAAAAAAAAAAACAAAAAAAAAAAAAAAAGCAAAATAAAGAGATGTCGAAGGGCTCTCAAAGAAAAAGGAAAAGAAATCTTTTCTCGAAAAAAAGAAGAAAAAAGAAAAATGAGAGTCGGGAGTAAGAAAAGCAAAGGCCGATCTCATATGAAAATTTCAAGCATAGGAAAAGCAAAGTGCCTACCAAAAGTAAGGCCAATGCACATTCATTTGTAAAGTACTTCTGAATTTTGAATGTACATTTTTGCATGTTAAGTTGTAAATTCCATGTACATGTTTGCATTGTGTCTCTTGCAAATCCTCGACGGACACTTGTTGTGAAGAAGACTTCCCAAGAAGTCGGTTTGCAAAGTGCAATTTTCGAGTAGAAAACTACCATCCCTCATTCAATGATGGTATTCTTTCGAAGACATTTCCGGAAGACCAAGATCGGTGACTAGTCGGCGATGATCACCAACGTTAAGCCCCTTCTCATTTAATTTCTGAGCCAAAACGAGCCTTTTCGTTCCTCGGTCCCCAATCCTAGCCTACGTTATAACCCTCCAAAGTCTCTTCTGATTAGGACACTTGAGTTAACGTAGAGTTAAATGATTTTAAGCATCACTCGAAGAAGTTCGAGCAAGATTATTTCTCTCTCATTTTTGCGGGGTTTTTGACTTGTAAATCCGGAGCGGATGATGAAGAAATTCATTTCAGCAGCCTTGACTCAACTAGAGTCCCATTTGTAAACCTTTGACCTAGCTCTCATTACGGTCCTAATCAAGACCTCCAGATCGGCTCGGTCGTATCAATTGCGAGATTACTTGGATCCTTATCGAATGCGATGATGGAAAGATTGAGTGATTTCTCTTGAATCCTGCAGACAGGATAAATAGCTTTTCTCGAGAGTGAGAGAAAGCCCTTTCGGACTGAAGTCCCCCCATTCAGCTCACATTCAAGGTATTCGTAATGTGAGAACCTCCCTGGACAAAATTGGTAATGCAAACTTGATAGAATGGTTATGTATGAACCATAGTATGAGTGATTGCATTATACTCATTGTTGAATATGTTTGTGTGTGTTACCTCTGACATTCTATGATAGGTAATACATTCCCGATGTTCGAGTTCCCTCCCAAGGCCTCGAAATTCATCCAAGGATTATTGAATGAGCAAGTTTTTTTGGCAAATGCCTACCAGGTACGATACAGCAATCTGTTTCGTTCCTTGATTAATTGTTTGGAGAACCTAGGTAAGTTTTCTAAACCCCTTTTCAAATTAACAACTCTTCCGATGATAGTTGTTATGATTCAATTCGTGCAATATGCCCCTTTTGTACTTATCGATTCCATTCGATGGTGCTCCTATCAAATATTGTTCAATTCGGGCAATATGCCTCTTTTCTCGGGACGTGAAGACATATGCACCGGCGATCTTGACATCTTATCAAATCATAACGACGTAGCTCTTATGGTTTCAATCTCAGGACGTGAAGACATATGCACCGGCGATCTTGACATCTCATCAAATCATAACGACGTAGCTCTTATGATTTCGGTTTCAGATCACGAAGACGTATGCACCGGTGATTTTGACCTTTAGTCAGCTTATAATGACATAGCTCTTATGATTTTCGGCTCCTTTATCAAATCATGAAGACATAAGCACCCATGATTTTGATCCAAACCAAATCATAACGATGTAGCTCTTATGATTTTGGTTCCCCTTTGTCGAATCGTGAAGACATATGCACTGGCGATTTCAACATTTAATCAACTCACAACGACGTAGCTCTTGTGAACTTGATTTCACTTCTTTCGACTCACAACGACGTAGCTCTTGTGATCTCAAACGACACACATATCTTGCGCTGTCTTGCATTAGGGAGAAGTCTCCGATAAGAGATAGGCCAAATACCTTAAAATCCTTACATCCGCAAAAAGAAGCTTGGAAATTAAGAGAACCATTAGCTTACGAGAAATTTGGTAAAACAGGTATTCTTGTATGCGATCCATGTGCAGGTTTCTCTAACATGAAAAAGGGAAATTATGACACGTGTTATTTACTGTCTTGCATATCATGCATCACTTCATTACATAAAAAATGGGATTAAAACTCCCGCCAAAAAGTTCATTCATCATTTGCACTATCAAAATTTAGGGTTCAATTTTGTCTTTGAGCGGAACCTCTACGAGCCTCCACTCAAAGAGGGGCAGCTGTTGACGCCTAAATTTTGACTAATCTATTTTTTGCATAAAAATTAGAACTAATTTTAGTTCTAAATGAAAATCATCTCACATATTTATTTTTAGCGTACATTGCATTGGCATATAATTGGGCAAGCAGAACACTTAATTTAGCATGCGTCTAGACCAGGCACGGGATGGAAAAATACACCGAGAAGATTTGAAACTTCGGGGACTGTATTACAAATACTTAAAATTTCGTGGATCGCATTGCAAATACTTGGAACTTCAGGGACTGTATTGCAGATACCAAAAGAAGATGAAGAAGGGAAGATGATGAAGGGAAGGTGATGAAGGGAAGATGAAAATGGAAGGTGAAGAAATGAAGATGAAGAAGGGAAGATGAAAATGGAAGGTGAAGAAATGAAGATGAAGAATGAAGGGTGGAGAAATTTGGCTATAAAAGAGGGAGAGTTCTTGAGAATTGAGGAGGAGAATTTTGGTGATAGAGAAGGTAGAGAGCTATTGAGAAGAGTTTTAGAGAAGAGTGCAAGAGAATTGAGAGAGTTTTGAGAGAGTTTTTGAGAAGAATTTTTAGAGAGGAAAAAGAGAGTTCTTGAGAAAAATCGTAAGAGAAAATTTGAGAGTGAAAAGAAGAGTTTTAGTCGAGCATCATCTTCGACGAGTCCCGGCACGTACTTCGCCTCTCGCCATCCAACAACGCCACTGCTTGCCTTTTTTCGACGATAGCCACGTTCTTCCAACTCCGAGATCTTGAAGGAAGCCATAACGTGTACGTGAGTAAGATTTTGTGTAATAGAAGGTAACTCTTTCCATCTCGATCTACAAAAATGTAATCGTTTGGTGTGAACATTTGTTTGTTTATTTTAGACATGTCACGTGTCCCAAAATTTAGCATTATTACATGTTAATTTATTTTTATAAATACTCGTGACTGGCTGCGTTTTCTTTCTTTCTAAATCACCCATGGTGTATATCGTACAAAGTTCAATGTTTTACATCCCCATAAAAAAGAAGAAAAAACCAAAAAAATTGCATCTTTGAATTTCAAGTAAAATCCATCAAAATTGCCAAATCAATTATTTTTCATGAAAATGGTACCGAAAGGGCGTTAGAGTAATCTAGCGTAACCAAATTCCCGAATTCAAAATCTCTGGTTCGCGGAAATAAGATAGTTTTCTCCCGCTATTTTATTTAGGTTTCTAATCAACCTACCGAAAATGATTAGTGGCGACTCCAAATTCAAATCACATTGCATGTTAATTATTTGAACCTTAAGTTGCGATTTGGTATGGACTTGGGAGAGTCCGAGTTAGGTTAATTAATTAACCCGATAATCCATTAGCCCGAAAATTAACTCGTTTATTTTTTTAGGTCGCGACAGCAGCGGCTAAGGCTTGGAAGCCCTAGCTGCCGCCGCCGCCCCTCATCGCCGGCAAGTAGGGGTGAGCATGGCCCGGGTGGGCCTGGTCCGAGCCTAGACCCTAAAATCGACTCTATTATAATCGGTTCCTAGTTTTTAGAACCAAGAACAGACCCTGTTTGTCTCGGAACCTGTTTTGGAACCGATCTTGTTCTTCGGTTCGGTTCCGTGGTCTACCCAATAACTTTTTTTTTATTACAATAATATTAGTATCGATGAAATGAGCAATAAAAATTACAATCCACCAAAAGCAGCGGTCCAAAATATAATAATAGATAATACGACGAGATGGAAAGAAATAGAGGACTAAGAGGAGGTGAGGGGCGTGGGGCAACCAAAGGGCAAGCGAAGTTGGACTTGATACTAGGGTTTCTTTTTTTCTTTTTTTTTGAAAAGTAACTAAAAATCGATTCTAAAATCGGTCCAGGTGGGTCTTCACTTAGAACCGGAAACCGAACCGGTTTCAACCGATTCCCAAAAATTGGAACCGATTCCCGGACCGGTTTGAGCAGGAACCGATTTTCGATCCTGTTTTCGGGTGGGCCGATCTGGGTTTCGGGTAAACCCGGTTTGGTTGCACACCCCTATTGGCAATGGCCAGCGAGGGTGGGAGATGGCCGGCAAGGGTCGTCGACAAGTGTCAATATTTGTGTATAACGCTCACTTTAGTGCCAATAATTTTTTTAAATCACTTAAATGCTAATTTTTTTGAAAAATGATTATTTCAATGCTAACTCCGATAAGCTTCATCGGAAATCTGACGTGGCATTTACGTGGCTCGCCGGAGCTTCCAAATTATCATTAAAAAAATCAAAAGTTAAAAAATAAAAAAAACTAAAAATTAAGCTAAAAAACTAAAAAAATTTAAAAAGAAAAAGAAAAAGAAAAACTTGTGTTGCAGCGACTAGGGCTTGAAAGCCCTAGCCGCCATTGCCCACCATCGTCGACAATGCCCAGCGAGGGTGGGAGATGGCCGGTGGGAGTCGCCAACGAGTGTCGATATTTGTGTACAACGCTCATTTTAGTGCAAATATTTATTTTGACCACTTAAGTGTTAATTTTTTGAAAAATGATTATTTCAAGTACCAACTCCAAGTGGGCTTCGCTGGAAATCTGATGTGGCAACTACGTGGCTCGCCGGAGCTTCCAAATCGCCATTAAAAAAATTCAAAAGTTAAAAAAAAAAAAAAAACTAAAAGCTAAAAAAACTAAAAAAACTAAAAAAATTCAAAAAAAGAAGAAGAAAAACTTGTGTTGCAACGGCTAGGGCTTGGACGCACTAGCGACCATAGCCGCCCACCATCGCCGGCGATGGTTGGCAACCCCGCGCTCGCGTCAGGCGAAGCCTCGCCGTCGCAGATCTAGGTGAGGGTCAACCTCTCCCAGTTCTGCGAGGTCCGGCCTCACCATGGCTGGGCAAGGCCGACCTCGCCTAGAGACGGCAAGGGCTTGGAAGCTCTCGTTGCCGCAATAGGTTTTGAAATTTCTATTTTTTTTTAAATTTTTTTAGCTATTTAGCTAATTTTTTAAAAATATTTTAGCTTATTTTGTAAAAAAAAAATATTATACGTGGCGTCCACATGGATTGATTATTTTAAAAAAATTGCCACGTGGACGCCATGTGGATTGAAATTTTTAAAAAAATTCCACATAATATTAAAAAATTAATAAAAAAAATACCACGTGTAGTGTTTCGTCGGAATTGACACTTAAATAATTATTTTTTATCGGAGTTGGCACTTAAGTGATTATTTTTTCTCCGATTTGACACTTAAGTGATTAAAAAAAATATTGACATTAAAGTGAGCAATATACACAAATATTAGCATTCTTAGTGTACTTTTACCGTCAATAATATATATGTCTAAAAGTTTTCTTTCATTTATTTTTGTAAACAGTATAATAAAAAAAATATTTTGACACACAACACCGTCTTGCTGGAGCAGGACGTCATAAAAATCTTTGTCAGCACAAGTGTCTGACATGGCATATCCACGGACCACGACCCAAGTCGGACTTGTGAGGACAGCATTCGTTGTCCGGAACGCAGACCCGCATCGCTCAATCCATCTCGCAGCTCTCTCGCTGCATCGAAGGCTATCGATCGAAGACGTTCGTCGCCGGAAAGAGATGGTTCCGGGAGTCATCACCGCCCTGACGAGCCCTCCATTAGCGAGGTCGTCGAGGTTCGGGATCAGCGTCAAAAGTCCACCGGAGCTCCACCGCCGCGGCAGCTCGGCCGTTCCAGCCGTGCGGTGCGACGCAAGCCCCGCTCTGTCTCTATCCGAGGGTGACGACTCGTCTTCTTCTTCTTCCTCTTCTTCTTCCGCCATGTTTCTGAATGTGCTGAGTTGTTGTGTGTATAGAGTAGAGTAGACATGGAGTGACTGATTGTGAGGTCTCGTGGGTTGTCTGTCGAATGTGGCCGTCTGGTGCGGAATGCTAGTTAATTGATTTGTGAAACCACATAACTCTGATGGAAAACAAGTTACAGACAAAACACAAGCATAGTGAGACGCAAAACCAGTGAGGTTTTTATGCAAACTGGTAGGTAATGTGTGATTCGTTGGGGGAGTTGTGCGGGAAGATCTTACAGAGCGCCATTGTACTGTAATCCCTGCAATACAGTTGATGTCTGATCTTATGTTTCAATGAAGGAAAAAGAAAAAAGAGAGTCTTTATGCTTAGTCGAAGTCAATGTTTATCCATCAGAAGTCACCGGTTTTTATCATAACTCAAGTTTGGTATAAGAAACCATGAAAGTATGATTTGGCTGGCTTGGCGATGCATTGCCATTGATCCTAACTTTAGTGAGAAAGCACCTTCTATTGAGGAATATCTTCAAGTAATTGGTGACCGAGAGAGATCAGCTTTAGCAATCTGCTGAATTACTTCTAGATGTTGGTTTTAATCTAACTGACATCTCCTCCACAGAGAGACTTGAAAATGGTGCTTCTGTGACTGGTGGTGCGTATGATTTTTCCAGAGCAACAACATCGCTTACTGGAAAAATGCTAGATTCGTCAAAGAAGGTCACTCTTGTTAGGCATGGCCTTAGCTCTTGGAATGAAGAAAGCAGAGTCCAGGTTTGTTTGTTATCTGCTCGAGTCAATTGACTTGTTACATAGGAGAAAAAGTTCACTTACTATTGCTTGGATTGTTTGTGACCTGACAAATCTTGGCATTTTGATGTATATTTTCTACACCTCTGATGATATGATAGTGGATGTTCAACTAATAATCTTCCCCTATATGAAACATAGGGAAGCTCAAATCTTTCCGTGCTAACGGAAACTGGGGTAAAGCAAGCTGAGAGGTGCAGGCAAGCCTTGTCAGATATGCATTTTGATCAGTGTTTCTCAAGTCCAATATCTCGTGCGAAGGTTTGAAAATGACAATCAAGAATGTCAAACTGGTACTTAGTCATCCTTTTATCAGAAATTAGCTTTAAATGTTAATGCAGACTACTGCAGAAGTCCTATGGCAAGGGAGGGAGGAGCCATTAATTTTCCTGGATTCATTGAAGGAGGCCCATCTATTTTTCCTTGAAGGAATGAAAAATGGTCAGTTCTTGACTTCTTCTGATTCAGGCTCCTCAAATCTTGACAATGCTTCCTAAGTTACCTGTCATCAGAATAAATTTGTTGTGCTTTTCGCTGCTTTTTCATGCCAAGTTCCTGAAGCATTCAAATTGAAACTTCACCAATTCATATGATCTCTTTCCATTTATACTTGCACCTTTTCCATTTATTATGTGCCTTCATGCTAAATTAAATTCAGAATTTGGAGGCAGTTGATGCCCGGGCGATATATCCGAAGGAGTATACAACATGGAGGGAGGATCCATCAAACTTTTGTGTGAATGGTGTTTACCCTGTAAGGAAATTGTGGGGGACGGCAAGAGAGGCTTGGAAGGAGATCTTGCTATCACCTGTTAGTTTTCAACTTATCACGAGATATTTCATTGTCAAGAAGTTGCAGTGGCGCTCATCTTCCTCCATTTCTGTTTTGCCAGGGAAAAGATTTTCTGGTTGTGACCCACAAATCAATGTTGAGGGCGCTGATATGTGTAGCTCTTGGTCTAGAGCCCGAAAGGTATGTGCAGCAAGTATGACCATTGCGTAGTTCTTGGATTGTTCTTTGAAAAATGTTGTTCTATTTGTTCACCATGAAAAGTCCAAAAGATATGCTCATGAGTGAATTTTTTCCCGAGAATTGTTACCTTTTCCTGGTGCAATGCTTCTGTGTACAATTCTTGTATATCTGCTGAAGATCCAGGGCTGGTGTTACATATCTTTAGGGCAAATGGTAATAGCCTTGACTCAAAAGTCATGGATGTCATTCTACAACTGCCAGATTTTCTTTGTAAAATCTCCGTGACTTTCTTTTCCCGCCTTTTCAGGTTCCGAGCAACAGACATTAATAATGGTGGAATTTCTGTGTTTAGCTTCAACAAAAGAGGAGAAGCGATGCTTCAGTCATTGAACATGACAACCCACATGTACAAGGATCATGTCTATATGTACTAGAAGTTCTTGGCAACCGTTCTTCTGTATCCGAGCGTCAGGAAAGTGGCAATGGCTGGAGCAGCAAGCACTTTCATGCATGATAAAGGGTGCACGATCTCCTGAATCCAAACAAGAAGAAGCGGGGTTTCATCTTCTTTCCTTGGATGTATGCTTTGATTACGGTCGCTCTGAGAGTTGTATAAGAGATTGAAGCTTCACTGGTGCAGAAATGTAGAAGCTAGGTTCATCTTTCCGTGTATATGCATTTTACTGTAAAATAACGCATTTATGAATCTTTCTCATGGTCATACGGAGGAAATTATTAAGAGAAAGAGTATAATGGACTTCATAGCATACAGCAACTAGTATAGGTTTGTGGAACTAAAGAGTGTCTGTACTGTCACTAGTTTAATGAGTGAAAGGAATATGGTAATCGTTTTTCGCTCAGACTATCCAAGTTCTTCCTTGCACGCGAATTTGAATGCTACACCAATCCAAATTAACAGTTATCTGCCTACTATTGCTCGACACCCACATGTCACGTGACAAGACTATCCTAAACTAAAGACAAGCTCGTGCGGCGCCCGGTGAACCAAAGTGCAAGGCCGGCTTTCGCTTATTAGATTGTCCCAAGAGCACTACGGCGAAGCGCATCCTGTCTCGTTTAGCTAAGCCATTTTGTCGCTTGAGCAAGTTAAGCAAATTACTGCCATCCGTTATTGATTCTCGACAACCTCTGACCGTTCGTTTGTTCAACCCGATTGAAGAAACATTGCCTAGTACACAAGTTACCTTTCCTCTTCATATCTGAATTGCTTTTGGAAATGTTGTAAGCATTGTTCCTTATTACCTTTCCTCTTCATATTCATAATGGTTAATCGTGAATATTCTACCCTCGTCGCCAAGACGACATGTCGTTTTAGACTAATTTTAAACACCTCCAGGCCTCGTTATTTTCCCTCCTCTGCCTCCTTCAATGGAAGCCAGAGAAGTTCACCACCTACTACCGTCCCAACCGCCGCCACCGCCACCGCCACCACCCTCTCCAGCTCACCAAGCCCTTCTCCGAGCAGGCCCTCGTCTCCACCTTCTCCGACAAGCTCACGCCCACGTCGTCGTCTCCGGATCACACCGCTCTCTGTCCCTCCTCACCAAGCTCATCAACCTTGCTTGCGCTGCCGGGGCAATTGGTTATGCACGCCAGGTTTTCTCCACAGTGCCCTGGCCTGACTCGTTCCTCTTCAATTCCCTCATCAAGTCTTGCTCGAAGTTCGGCTTCCCCCACGATGCGGTCGTGTTCTATCGCTGCTTACTGCTCGCAGACATTCCCCCCAGTAATTACACTTTCACGTCCGTGATTAAGGCCTGCGCCGACTTGTCAGCTTTGAGACTCGGTAGAGGCGTTCATGCCCATGCTTTGGCTTGTGGGTTTGGGTTAGATCCTTACGTTCAGTCAGCTTTAGTCGCTTTTTATGCGAAGTCAGGCGAATTGAATGTTGCCCGCGAGGTGTTCGATAAAATGAGGGAGAGAACAGTTGTTGCATGGAATTCAATAATTTCTGGGTACGAGCAGAATGGGTCTCCTAAGGAGGCGATTGAATTGTTTGATCTGATGAGGGAATCTGGTATTGAGCCGGATTCAGCTACGTTTGTGGGCGTTTTGGCTGCTTGTGCACAGTTGGGAGCATTGAGTTTGGGGAGTTGGGTGCATGAGTATGTTATGGAAAGTGGGTTTGATTTGAATGCTGCGTTAGGCACTTCGTTGATCAATATGTATGCTAGGTGCGGAAATGTTAGCAAGTCGAGAGAAGTTTTTGATTTGATGAGGGAAATAAATGTTATTGCTTGGACGGCTATGATATCTGCATATGCAATGAATGGATATGGAAACCAAGCGGTCGAGCTATTTGACCAAATGCGACTCCGAGGTCCATGGCCCAACAGAGTCACTTTTGTGGCGGTTCTCTCAGCATGTGCTCATGCAGGGCTAGTTGACATGGGACGTCATGTATTTGCAAGCATGAAACAAGAATATGATGTAGAGCCAGGACTAGAACACTATGTATGCATGGTTGATATGCTTGGGCGAGCGGGATTTCTTGATGAAGCTTACAGATTTGTTGAAGAAAAAATTCCTATGGAGGCTCCACCAGCTGTGTGGACTGCTATGCTTGGGGCTTGCAAGATGCATAAGAATTTTGATTTGGGAGTAAGAGTTGCTGAACATCTCTTAGATAGTGAGCCAGATAATCCAGGCCACTATGTTATGCTTTCTAACATATATGCCTTGGCTGGTCGGAGTGATAGAGTGCAAAGAGTTAGAAACATGATGATACAGAGAGGGCTGAAAAAGCAAGTAGGTTATAGCAATATCGAAGTTGATGGAAAGACATATATGTTTAGCATGGGCGACAAGTCTCATCCCGAAACAAATATTATATACGAGTATTTGGATGAGTTGATGTTGAGATGTACACAAGCTGGTTATATACCATTGGCAGATTCATTGATGCATGAGTTAGAAGGGGAGGAAAGGGAATATGCACTTAGATTTCATAGCGAGAAGCTCGCTGTATCATTTGGTCTATTGAAAACTAGCAACAGCATGACCATTACGATCGTAAAAAATCTACGTATGTGTGAAGACTGTCACTTAGCATTTAAGTATGTTTCAGTCATCGCCAACAGGGAAATTGTTGTTAGAGACAAGCTCCGGTTTCACCATTTTAAGGATGGATCGTGCTCATGTTTAGACTTCTGGTGATGTGGTCCACACCATTTCGAGGATGGATAATGCTCATTTTGAGGAGTCAAGACGTCCATTCCGTGTATATGATTCAATTGATGGTTATGGGACTACAATGCGATGACAATGTTTGTGGTAATCGATTTGAAAGTCTGAGGATGAGATCATTCGGCAAAAACAGGGACGAAGATGACGGAGACAACCATCAAAACAAGATTGTGAAGGCTGACCATTTCTGCTGTGGACTCAATTGGTTTCGGTTTTCCCATCTGACCAAACTGAAGTCAAACCCATTTGGAAAGAAGTGAGGAGCCAGCTTGGCGGGAACAGACAGCAATGAATTGGTGAAGGTTGTGACAGGAGATGGGTGCTCAAATGTCGTATGTAGCATCAGAAAATTACGATTTTTTTTATGAAAATTAGTTCACCATTTTATTATGCCCAGGGTCGGACTTACACACACTATGTTTGATGACGTCATTAATTGGTGAATATAAAATTTTCAGCAGTAAATGTAATTCGCAGGGATTGATAACTGTTTTTTTGGGTAAAATTGATAACTTCAATAGGAGCATTATTTAAATGGATAATTTTATTTAAGAAGAACCTGCGGATACATTTTCTTGTGACCTTTCTATTTCTCTAGATGTGTTCAAGATTTCTTTTTTTTGGCCAAAAGTGTTCAATACTTTTTTTTTTTTTTTGGTCGAAGACAGTGTTCAATACTTCAAGTGTCCATAAGGATGGAACTTTCAGGCAATAGAGCATGTCATGGCTATTCCTATTATAGTAGGAAAACAAAAACAACAGCAATAATCCTTAAGAAGATGTCACATATATGGGAATTTTCCTTTTCATCTAGACAGGGATCCCCGACAACCATCGATTCGATGAGTCCCACGTTCTAGATTGGATGAAAGTTGTTATTTATTGAAAACATAAAGTTGCTCATTGTCATGAAAATAGATGATGGCATAAATAATCTCCGAACTTTACCCTAATGTGTAATATGATCCATGAACTTTTAATTTATTCAATGTGATCCATGAACTTTAGCTTAATGATTAATGTGATTCTTGTACTTTAAATTTATTCAATGTGGTACTTAAACTGTTACTACATGTTCAATGTGGTTTCTGAACTATATGAAAATGTTAAATGTGGTGCTTCTATTAATTTAAGATCGGTGATAATATTGAACATTTTCCATATAATACATGGACTGTATGGAATATATATCAAAAGTTCATGGATTGCATTTAGCAAAGTAGAAGTTTAGGGGCAACATTGCACATTGGGCAAAAGCTCATGGACCATTTGTGTAAATTTCCTTTGTGAAAATACAATAATGGTTATATTAATCAAAACGATGAGATTAAGAAAATTACTTAATCTATGCTCAACCTGTTGTACGGATGGCAATGCGGTACTTAAAATTTTCAATTTTGTTAATTTAGTCTTAAACCATTCTAAGAGATTTTAATGTAATCCTTTCGATAATTTTTGTCGGTAATCTCTGATATGGTGTTCTAGTCATCTCCGGTCGTCCCATGTGACATATTACCACGTCAGCGATTTTCAACGAAAATTGATCGGAATGTTTACATTAAAATTTTGCGCAAAGGTTTAGGACAAAATTGAAAAGTTTAAAATTAAATTACCATTCGTAAGTAGGTTTAATGCTAATTGGACAATTTCTCAAATATGATTTTATCCCACGTTTTCCATCCGTTTTACATCAAACTTCATTTCCTTTTTTTCGCTTACTAACGTGCTTAAACTGATTTCTGTAAAAGATATTTTATGATAAGCTTGAACCTTATTGGTAATCTTTGTTAATTCAAATATTTCAAACCTCCCGACCAAAAAAAAAAAAAATTTCAAACCTTAGTTGCAATCGTAAAGAGTCCGCGACTTTAAACAAGAATTCCACATGATAGTGAGTTATTAGAGATTGTATATAATATGTAGGACATGTGCATAAGAAGTCCTAAAACTTTCGAAAAGTGCAATTACGTCCTAGAATTTATAAAATTAGTGCAGCTGCAGTGAAGTCCTTCCATTAACTCAGCCAATTTGTCTAATGAAAATTACTGGCTTGACATTATTCTAATTATTTATTTCTCTTATGCAGTATTTTTAATGATTTTCCACGAATCTTACATAAATTAGATCAGAAACCCCAAGCTAAAAAAAGAGCCACAAGCCCTCGTCGGTGGCTGCCGTCACCACTCATCGTAGGAAAGGGCCGGCGGAGGTCGCTGAAGCCTTGCCGACCATTGCCAGTGGGCAAGCATCGCGCCTTCCCCGGGTCTGGAAAGATTTCAAGTGGCGCTACCCCCAAGCTCCATCTTTTCTCATTGTCTAAATTGCGATTGTGGGGTAGCATTCGTCCTCAGAAGTCTCTCTATCAATTAAAACAGTAGAGATCCCCAGATTCTCAGCGTGTAATCCAACCATTGCAATGTCTGGAACTGCAATTTCTAGCTCCGTATACTTGTACATTCTCCGGTTAGGGAGGTCGATGAAGAGGCAGAGGCGTCGGGATGATTGGGCTTGAAGACGTCGAAATTCTTGGGTTTGCGTGCCTTCGCCATCTCTCTCGGTAGAGAGAAATGAAGTATGTTGGCCCTCGCTTGGGACCGGCGAGCAAGCTTCCCGCGACCTCCATCGACCCTTTTCGACGATGGGCCACAGCGGCCACCACTAGCGTGAGCTTATGGCTATTTTTGCAGCTTGTTCTTTTTTAAAGGAAATTATTTTTTTTAATTTAATTTAAGTGAGATTTGAGGGTGAAATTAAGAAAAAAAGAAGGCTACATTAGCATTTTTTTCGTTAGTTAAATCAATATAGTTAAATGAATGACTTAATTACATACCAATTTGACAAATTTTAAGACTTTGATTGCACTTTTTAAAAGTTTTGCAACTCAATTGTCATAAGTTTTAATACTACTCGTGAACTTATCCTCGTGAACTTATCCTACAAGAGTCCAACCCCCCCTCCCCCGCTCTTCCCAAAAGAAAAAAAAATTATCCCATAAGAGAGATTGTAAATATTTCAAGGAAAATTGTGAAAAAAAAATCTTAAATCTATTGCAATTGTGCCAATTCAATTCTCAACCTTTAGCATTTGTGCCAGTTCGATTCATTTGACTAGACGGCGCTGACTTAGACTTTTTTTAATAATATTTCAATATTTTTTTCTGAATTTTTTTCCTTTTCTTTTTAAGGTTTTCCCTCCCAATATTTAGAGCTGATGTGGGTCGCTGGCGGACCCTCGTAGGCCACTGGCGAGAGCCCCGACGCCCTCGTTAGATCCGGGTGAAAGACTACGCACCCTCACCCAAGCTGGTGAGGGTTGGCCGGCATAACAGCCCGAAGTGCTGGGAAAGGAAAAACTAAAAAAGGAAAAAAAATCATAAAAAATTCAAAACTACTATTAGAAAATTATTTTAAAAAAAATTACATGTTTTCATTTTTATTTTTAGATATTACTTCTGTAGAAATAAGTCATGTAAAAAAGAAAAATTAACAAGAAAATATTGTCATCTCTCTTACTTTACTACATCAAAGAATTTGACTCTTTTGGTTACTATTGCCAAAATATTTTCGAGTAGAGCGTGTAGGACGTTATGAGAGTTTCGAGGAATACATTAAAATTATCGCCATGAAAAAGTCATGCATAATGAAGCACATTGCTATTTTTTCGTAAACATTTCTCGGATAATATTAACTTTTGTCAATCTAAAATGACGAGATTTTATTAGCATTTAGAAAAAAAAATTATTTTAAGCAATGCTTTCATCTAATTAAACTTCGTCTTTTAACTTTAAAATATTTGGAGAATGTAACAAAGAGGTTTTCTTCTTCTTTTTTCATCCTATTGTCGAATATATATCTCTATGCATATGAAAGACAACCGATACGCAAAGATTTGATGGTAATATGCATGAAAAAATCGAAAGTTTATAAATAAGTGATTGTATTATAAAAATGAAAAAAAAGGATTTCGACCAAAACAAAATTGCATTATAAAAGGGCACATGTCAAAACGGTTCTAGATTGTACATGACAGTTAATATATTAATTTGCTTGACAACGTAAAAAAAATTAGATTTTTTTTTAAAATTTCGTTTTCGACAAAACTAATTAATACGAAAGTAAACTGTAAAAATAAAAAGGAAACGTATGCCCTCAATAAACTACCACTTTAAATTACACTTGAATGATTGATGGTGGTTTTGTCTTTTGGTGAAAATTGGGTAGATTTAACTATATGTGGAGTGAAAATAGCGCCGCCTTAAAATATTAGCAAAACTTGAAATCGCATATGAGGTATTTTCTTTTTAATCCTGAAATGGTCAGGTTAAAAGCCATGGTTTTCTTCTTTTGGGCAGCAAAGAATCCCTCCCATGTTTTGTCATTGATATCAAACGCCACCGAAGGAGTTACTCAGTTAACCACAAATACATGAATATTTCCAAAATGCATATTATGATAATCAGGATCTTTGCCTAATTATCATAATATGCATTTTGCGCTAAAAAAAATGAGAAAGCTGAGCGATGTCTTGACCAAAACACCCTTTCATATGCCGATAATCGAAAACAGAACCATTAACCTCTTAAGAGGCCCATGTTTACACCTAAACTAAACTAGAAAGTAAGTGTAAGTTAGGTTACATTTTAAAACCATCACACAGCCATGGTACCATGTAAAATTACTGTCAAAAGAGTGCGAATTAGAATGAGCATTGTAGTGCTCACTAAAGTTTGGAAACCCGGATTTACATATGCTTTTAAAATGGACGCCTCTTTGAAAGGATAATTGAAGATAACTTCAGAATTTTGGTGAGCTCTTCGATAGCTAAGCACTTTTTGGGTCACGCCAAGTAGCTCCAAAAGAACAGTGTCTTGATGGCGTTCTTGTCCATATTGGGTGGGTAGGTCTTCCTTGAAGATAACTAGTGGGCCGCGGCGCTCTGAAGAGCTTCATAGTTGAGTGTGAGGTACTAAAGAGCATTAGACATTGAAATCTTTTGAAGATACAGACAGTTTGCTCGGGTATCGATTATCAAAGAAATGATTTTAAGGCCATAGTATATGACTTCATGGACAACGGAAGCTTGGAATAGTGGTTACACCAAAAAGCAACATCCTCTCTTGGAAACGAGCCCCTGAAAAAAGTGAATTTCATTCAAAGGATAAATATTGCTATTGATGTTGCTTTCGCACTTGATTATCTTCATAACCAGTGCCTGTCGCGACCTAAAAATCGGGTTTCTAGGCTAATGGATTATCAGGTTAATTATTTAACTAACCTAACTCGGACTCTCCCAAGTCCATACCAAATCGCAACTTAACGTGCAAAGATATTTGAATTGGAGTCGCCACTAATCGTTTTTGGTAGGTCGATTAGAAACCTAAGTAAATTAGCGGGAGAACTAAATTACTTCTACGAACCGGAGATTCTAAGTCCGGGGACTTGATTACGCTAGATTACTCTAACGCCCTTTCGGTACCATTTTATTTCATGAAAAAATTTTGTCGGGCAACATTAATTGATTTTAACCTAAGTCACTAACAAAGGTTATCATGCGATTGCACAATCAATTAATTGAACATCCAGAAGTCAAGGTAATTGCAGGAAGCATTCGCCAAGACAAATTGTTCTCACTTTTGAATTTTTTGCTTTTTAATGGGATAAAGACTGACCTATATGCAATGCATGAATTTAATCTAAGATGCAAATGAATTAAATTAAATGCAAGGAAATCCTAAGCGTGCATATGAAATTAATTCAACTACATGACTAACCTAGATGACATGCAATTAAATGAAACTAATGTACAAATGATGTTATGATCTAATTAAATGGATCACATGACGTAAAGACCGAAACATGCAACATGCAAATTCTATGTATTCCAAACCTAGCATGCAAATCACATAGCAAGCTTGTTTTATTTTTTTATATTTTCGGATTAATGAATGACCCTAAATAAAACTATGGCTAAAGATAATTATCTTTACATATTTTAAGGTTCAGGTTTGCCTAATCCCTAACATATTAAAGATAAATTATTTTAGACATGAAAATCAATGCAAATATGCATGTTCTATCCTAGAATGCAAATCTAAATTAACTTGTTCTAAAATTGGATTAACGTGCAAATATCTACATGATTTTAATGCAATTTTTATCTAAAATGCAATGCAATATCTTTTAGAATTTTAAATATCACGCAAGAGCATATTCATTCTAAAGATATTATGTCAATCAAATCAAGTGGATATCTCAACCGATTTTTGAAAACATTTCGCAGATATCCGAATCCAATCTTTAATCCGTAATCTTACGGTTAACGGTTGAATTCAAATCCTTGCTCGTGGCAAGTTGCGGATTAGGAAAAGATTCCTAATCAACCTATATTTTTAAGCAAAGGATATCCACTTTTATGCAATATGCTCAATACGCAATATATATTTAAAAATATGCATAATTTTTCAAATAAGACAATCAAGTATTCTAATTTAAAAAAAAAAATAATAAAAAAATAAAAAATTAGAATTTTTACCTTATCGGAAGATTGAACCAATATCGGCTCGATCTTGCCGATCGACGGATTGGCTTGATGGAACTTGGTGCGAGATTGGACAAGGGTTAACTCGGCCACGGACGGTGGTTCTCGATGAATTGTCTTGCGTTTGTGGTGATGGCGAAGACCGTACGTGTGCTTGAGGAAGGACTCACCAAAATTGACAGTATTGTAGAACTCCGAAATCCACCGCTAGCAAAGAGGATCTGACGCCTTTGGTGAGGTCACTTGCTTGTCGCTAGTGCTGCGCCAATGATGGACAACGGTGCGACATGGTGATCTTCGCAACAACGAACCGTCGGGGATAAGTAATGCGGCCACCGTAATGGCGAAGGGGAAACAACTTCGACGATGGGGAGACCTGCCTCTCTATTTTTCACTGAGTTTTCCTCACAATTATTGTGAAGCCCTCTCCATTTTTCTCTCCCGCACGAAGACCCCTTTCTTTTTTTAACGAAGCCTCGCTCCGACTTTTTGCACCATCCCCTGAACGAAGACCCCTTCTATCTCTCCTCTGATTTTTCTGCCCCCTCCTCTCTTCTCACTTTTTTTTCACACTGAACGAAGCCTCTCACCTTTTCCTACCTTTACCGAACAAAGCTTCTGCACTATAACACTGTGAAGAGCCCTCAACTTTCCTGCATTCGTTCCCTTTTTTTCAACGAAGCTCTCCCTAGTTCAAGTGAGAGTCGCTCCCTTTTATAGCCGACGAGCATGTGCGCTTTCTAAGCGGTGGGAGAATTGATTTTAAATAAAACAATCCTGTTGAAATCTCCAGTCTTGTTATTTTACCCACTTTTCAAACCACCAAATCAATCCACAATCTTCTTTTTCGTTCCCCTACAGATATGGATGCGTGAATATCTTTAACTGTATGGGCTCATCTTCTCTTTTGTTCGTACCCCTCAAAGATCAAGTTCATCCAACATCGGTCCGACTCAAATGTGAAATGTGAACGCAAGTTAACAATAATAAGAATAAATGAACTAAATGCAAACTATATGCAAGATGATTTAATTATATTTTTTGTAGGGACTAAAATTAATCCCTAGTTTTTATGCAAATTATTAAATAATCAAAATTTAGGTGTCAACAGTGCCACATTCCCATCATTCATTGTGATTTAAAGACGAGCAATGTTCTCTTAGATGCTCGGATGGTCGCGCATGTTTGTGACTTTGGATTGGCAAAGTTCCTCCTTGGATCGTCCCTTGATACTGTAGCTAATCATATGAGCTTTGTGGGTCTAAGAGGTACAATTGGTTACACTCCACCAGGTAATCTCTCCACTTTTTATTCTAATGATATTGAGCTCCACGTTCTTTTTTATGATTGGCACTCCCAATTTCATATGCACTATGATCTAAATGCATGGCAGAATATGCAATGGGATGTGAGATCTCGAGAGAAGGCGGCGTCTACACTTACGGCATCCTCTTACTAGAGATGTTCATCGGATTGAGTCCCACCGAAGAAAAATTCAGAGACAATTTCACTCTCCATACTTTTGTCGCGACAGCTTTCCCTGGACATGCATTGAAAATTACGGATCACATCCTGCTTCTAGAAAGGGAGAGTCGTTTCAACCCCAACAATCATCATCATTGGCTTTCCGAAAGCGATACCATATTTCAAGAGTGTTTGGTTATGGTATATGACATTGGAGTAGCTTGTTCCAATGAAGTGCTTGGAAGACGGATGAGCATCTTCTCTTTCTAGGTGCTCATTGCAAACCTATTAGTTCAAGATCCAAACCTACATGGCAGCAAAAGAACCTCCCATACAACATTGCACTTACTTTTAAGACATGAACTAAAATAGCTTAAATTTTCCCTGCACAAATGTTGAGTAGACTGACCGATTTACGGGCAATTTTCTATTGCTAAAACAAATAAGAGTTTGAATTTGATCATCTTTATGTGCTTCCAAAGTTTTAACTCGTTGTTTAAGCATTTGAGGGAAATAGAAGTAAGGACAAGAAGCGAACTGAAAATATCATAGAGAAGGAACAAACCACGGGAATTATAATTAATTTTTCCAGGCACTGTAAACTTCGTAGCATGTATGGTATCCCAGGAAGATCGCATTGACTAACCGCTGCACGTGGTGTTAAATTCTTACATTTTGACAATGTAGATGGAACTCCTTCCAATTCCCAAAGGGAGAGAATCTAAGCACATTGAGTAAGCAACATTGAAAATTTAGTTCTTTAAGATGAATAAAGGCTGACAAACACTACAGTCCATCCAAATACTTCATCCCTTGACCATGTGTCCCGTGAGTTCACAATCAATCCTCTTGATGCAAGACTAGAATGCCACAGAAAGGTCGCTCAACCGGGGTTGGGCAACATACAGTATTATTACTGGATCCGTCAAACGTGTGGGGTCAAAAATAGTTCGACCTAAATTGGTCAATTTAACTCATTTTGACCCATTTTCATGTGTAATGTAAATTTAGCGACCCACAGCTGATCTGATCTGCACTTGGTTTAAGATCTTTTTCTTTTAGGCAATTTTTCTCATTAAATTGTGGCCTTTGTATAATGGGCGGCTTCATGGATCAGCTTGTCAAATATGGGGGCGAGCTTCGGAGTCAAGTTATAGAAGGGAGGGTGTAAAGGTGGTGGTGAAAGTCCGGCTCGGGCTATCCATTAATCACGAGAATGGTTTCCGACTTTGGTTTTAGGTTAATTATAGACGGGTTCCAAGTCATCCACAAATCACAAAACTTAGCGGACCTTGTCTCGTCCGCAAGCTGGTGGAGCAACCACCACATCTGAACTACGTTGAAGCTTAAACCCCTGTTGTAGCCTCATCTGAAGCGATGGCCATCAAAATTGAAAGAGAAGAGAACCGGCAAGGCTCTGTTGCAGTAGCCAGTGCTGCCGAAGTTCTCGAGGCCAAAGTAGCGTTCGTCATCAGAGATGTTCTGCTCGTTAAGAGGGCCTCGCAGTAGATAAGTGGCGGCGAAGGCCGAAGATAGGCGGTGGTGAAGCCGGAGCGAAGCCGGTTACTTGGGATCCAAGAAAGAGGGAGAAGCTTGTGAGTCATATCTCTGGAATGGAAGAGTGAGAGAGGAGATTCTGAGGTAGCTATAATGAGTTCTAACCTTTTTTTTTTGTTTTTGTTTTTTGGGGTAGGAGAATGGGTTCTAACTTGAAAAATACCACAAAAAAAAAAATGGGGTTTAAAATCCACTTAATTAGTATGAAGTGGTCCATATATGACTCATTTCAGTAAATTTTGAGTTAATAAATAAGCTTAAGGTCTATTTTGACGGGTCTATTTATAATCAACAATAACGGGAAAGCTTTTTGTTTACCGAGATAAACTAATACGAGTCCGCCTTGATTCGAAACGGTTTCTCCTTTCATTTCTACGCGAGGATCTTTCTTCTATTATGAAAGAGCATAAAAACACAAAGTAAATATATGGGACGTTATAAATAGCACGAGAGCCCTTCATGAAATTGCGATGATTTTCAATTTATTAATCACATACAATCTTCTTTTAAGAAGGCAATAATAATAATAATTCTAAGAGTTAATAATATCACGAAAAATCTCAAATTAGTACACCTGTGACAAATTTACTCCAAACTATTTTTTCGACCACCAAAAACTTCAAACCGGTACATTTGTAACAAATTTACCCCAAATTATTTTTTTAACCACAAAAAACCCTAAACTGGTATAACTGTGACAAATTTATCCCAGATTAATTTTTTTACCACAAAAAATTTCAAAATGGTACACATATGATAAATTTATTCTCTGTTAGTTTCCGTTAAATTGAGTTAATACAACGAAAAATCTCAAATTGATACATCTGTAACAAACGGAGGATAATGTGTACATGCGACAATTGTTACGTGTCATCCAACTTATGAATTTGACAAGAAAATTTAACGGAAACTAACAAAGGATAAATTTATTACAGCTGTTCTAGTTTGGGGTAAATTTATCAAATGTGTACCAATTTGAAATTTTTGGTAGTCAAAAAAATAATTTGATGTAAATTTGTGCAGATGTATTAGTTTGAGGTTTTTGGTGATATTCACCCTAATTCTAAATAATGGCTTGATATTTCCTCATTTTCTCAAACAAAAGTTTGAAGTATTATTTCAAATTAGAACTTAAGGTGCTCTCATTGCTTCAAAGAATCACCCGACTAAGGACATTTTCATCATTTAATTTTTTTTTCATTGTTGCGGCTAGTGAGGGGCTCTTCGGTGGCTAGTCATTGCCTGAGATCGGTCATCGGCAAAAAGGAGGGAAAAAGGGAAAAAAGAAAAAAAAGGAAATACATTTAAAAATTATGAATGATGAAGATGCTCATGATCAATTTCTTCTTTAAAATAACGAGGGGACTTTATCTTCTTATTTAAGATAAAATTCAATTTAAATCCATGTCCGAGAAAACAAGAAAATGAGGCATTTAAACGCGTATTTGAAATTTTCCCCCAAAAAAAGGAAAGGGAGAGTACCGAAATCGCGAAACAAAGTGAAAATCATCATTAAACCTAAAATTGATGCTTTTTTAGGGAATTATACATATGTATATGTATATGTAAACACGTAAATCTCGCTTTAAAAAGGACAAAAAAAGAGAGGAAAAAGTGAGTGCCGAAGTTTGCCAAACGAAACGAAGTGAAAATGGGGAGGGAACTTCCTCCGATGGGCTCGCCTCCAATGGAGCTCTCCCTCGCTGAATCTCGCAGCTAAACCCTCTCTCTCTCTCTCTCTCTCTCTCTCTCTCTCTCTATCCGAGGGCTTGAAAATGGTGCTTCGCTCGAGACCCATCTTCTCTCTGCTCCTCCTCTTCCTCTCTTCCTATGGCTTCTCCACCGCATTCGCTTCTGGATCGGCAATCGAAGGAGGAGAAGAAGATTTCTCCGAGGAGCTGCTGCTGAAGCCCCTCCCCGATCGCAAGGTGTTGGCCCACTTCCACTTCGAGACCAGAGCTCCCAGGACCCCCTCCTATGGCCGCCACCACCACCTCTTCCCCAAAGCCATCGCTCAGCTCGTAATGCCTCTCGATTCTCTCTGCCTGTCTGCTTGTTTCGATCTTGTTTAGGCGGCGTCCGCAAGATCATTTTGTGGCGCCAGTTCTCCGGGAGCGTGTCATTGATCTGCCGTTGCCCCGCTTGTGAATGTTTGACTTCTGGTGTTGAAAGCTGAGTCGATTTGCTAAAGGTTAACGAGGGCCTCCGGGAAGTTGTTCTTAAGAATTCTTGATAAGGAATGCTGCTTTAATTTGCAAAACGCTGACCTTGATTGCGTTCATTATCCTAAAAGCCGTTGTCTTGAAAACTATAATATTTCCGCTACTTACTTACTTTTTAAGACTTGTTAACGAAGTCAAATTTTCTGGAAGTGCAGTCGGGAATCTGTTGCTTTTACAATATCGTAGAATTTGCAATATGGGGGCATTGAATTGATTGTGTTGACGTATATGAGGAGAAATTACATGCACTTGTTGGAAACATAAGTTTTCATTTTGGTGATGAGTTGAATTATGGATAGCAGTTCCGGGTGGATAGGTTATCTACACCATAGGATTTTGGACTGGTTTTTATAGATTTCGCAATCAGTAGCAGGTATTTATGAGCCTCACATACAAATGAGTAATGGTATGAAGGGAGATTTGGAATTTTCTCTCTATGTGCGATATCGCTTTGAGTGGGGATGTCTTCATTCCTGATAGTTTTGGTGGTGTGGATCATATTTTAGAACCTGAGTTTGTTTGAGCAAGTTCAGAAATTATAAATTGAACCCCGTCTTATTCTATTGGATCAGTGGGACCAATTCATGCAAGTCTTTCTGAGAGTTTCGGTTCCAAGGATTTCAGTGCTCACCCTTAGTTCTCATGCCAAAGGGACACGTCCTTACAAGGGTTTCACTGTTCACCCTTAGTTCTCACGCCAGATGCTGAGTTGATAGGCTAGCTCATGGCAGTGGGAAGGAATTAAATTTGATTGGGATAATCTTTTTACTTGCTCTAGCTTTACACTGATAATTATTCTATTGCATTTCTGATCTCAAATAGTGAGTGAAATCCCATTTGATGTCCCAATATCTAGTGAACTATCTTAGTGGTGAATCGGTTTGAGCTATTCACAGTGTTAATACAATTTCATTCAACCTCCTTATGCTGAAACACTCAAAATGAAATTTTCTTTGGTCACCACTGCGAGAATAACCTTGATATGGTCAGCCAATTTGATCTTTAGGATGCAAAATAACTTATGAATTGTTACTGTTATGACAGGTCAAGAAATTCCACATTCAAGAAATGGAATTATCTTTTACACAAGGTCGGTGGAATTATGAAAGTTGGGGTGGATTTGAACCAATAGCAAGCAGCAATGCAAAGCCACCTGGGGTTGAATTATGGGCTGTCTTTGATGTCCCTCCAGATGATGTTGATGCTTCCTGGAAGAATTTAACCCATAGTATTTCAGGGCTTTTCTGTGCTTCCATTAACTTTCTTGAATCTTCAACGGCTTATGCTGCACCTAAATGGAGCTTCAGGCCTGATCCAGGAAGCCTGAGGTATGGCACACTTCCTCGTGAGGCTGTTTGCACTGAAAACTTAACTCCATGGTTAAAGCTCCTTCCTTGCCGTGATAAAGCTGGGATATCTTTGTTAATGGACAGACCATCTATCTATAGAGGATTTTATCATTCTCAAAGGTTGAGATTGAGGTCAGCTAAGACTAGTTCTGATGGAACTCACTCAAGCATCATACTCGAACAGACTCTTACAGTTGTTCTTCATCCTGACAGTCAGAAAATGAGTACAGTGAATTCTAGGGAACCTACATTACAACCGAGCTGGTCTATGAGTTCACTTTTTGGGAAGAAAATCAGCGGGACGTGTGTTCTTGCCAAGTCTTCTACTGTTTATCTCCAACTTGATTGGGGTGTGGTGAGAGAACTAAAAAATCTGGAAAATGGAAATCAGGTACTTGGGGTTGCAAGCATAATGGAAGAAAGTTTTGTCAGTAATCCTGCCTTTGTGTTATCTGATAAGCCAGATAAGGTCATTCGTGAAGTTGATTCACGTAGTGAGGAGTCAGCAATTTTGTATGAATTTTCAGTCAGGAAGCACAGTGATTTAGGACCTTTTGATCTTGGCTTTACTTGGAAGACTCCTGTAGTCTGGTCATGCCCACAACTGCCTTTACGTGTCAGTCGATTCTTAATGGGTAGTGGGAATGAAAGGGGTGCTATTGCTATCTCCTTCAGATCAGCAAGAGCGAGGGAGGGATTAACACATGCCAAATCCATGGGAGAGAGTTGCAAAGTGGATGTAAATGTTTTCCAAGTTGTGCCATGGTATATCAAGGTCTACTTTCATACAATGAAAGTGTTTGTGGATGGAAAGCCTTTGGCGGTTTCAGATATCATCGAGAAGATACATGTGTCACCATCGGAAGACAAAGTATCTCCAGGGGTGTTGGAGATGATTCTGAAATTACCATGTACCGTAGACTCTGCTGCTTTCACTTTGGAGTTTGACAAGGTTTGCTTTAACATGTTAGTCTTGTCAGTTTTCAAGTATCTTGGGACAAATGAAAGTTTCCGTTAGATTATTTAGTTCTCTAATCGAGCAGAACACTAGTGATATGTCTTGCATTAATCAATGGTGGGAATGATTCATAAATTTTCACATAGTATTAGCACAGTAAATGGAATAGAATAGGTTCCTTGTAATTGGTATACCAGATACAATGATTGGTAAAAGGACATGGATTTAGACTCTCTTGGTTATTGTTTTATTTGCAAGTGAAAATAAATGCAGAATCTCAAAAGTTATTGCAAAAAATCGAGAACATGGAATCTATGTTGGAATATGTTCTCCCTTACACCATTTCCATAAGTCATAACTGCTAAAACATTCAAGTTGCAACCTGCGATGAGAAATCCGACAAAAGCCAGAAGTGAAAGCTTTAAAGCCACAATTAGGAGTGAAACATAATCTTATTTAATCTCCAGGGGATCTTTGACATCTGAACTTTTTCATCTGTCTAGCATCCTTAAGAGATTCTCCATTTGGTAATGGCATCATGTCGCTTTAAAAAAAAAAGGTGATGATGATGTGAGTGACTGTAGTTAATATAACATTGAGACTACATTGCTAGAAGACACATAATTGCAAAAATTTTTTACATCAAAGGCCTGTTAGGATGACAAGGAATGGAGCAACAGAATGACAAGCTTTGCAAGTTATTAAATGCGTAGTAGACAGCTATCCAGCACTATTTGCATTGTTGAACTGTAATATCTCTTATATCAGCATGTGAAAGAGTTGAATCTGCACCAGATTCTGTAGTTTATATTCTTATTCTTCTGCTTTATTGTAATGATCTAGGGGTTTCTGCACATTGATGAATATCCTCCAGATGCTAATCAGGGATTTGACATTCCCCCAGCTGTAATAACATTTCCTACCTTTCATGTGAATATGCATTTTGGTGAAGATAACTTGTCAAAAAAGTCGGCGGTATTGTCTAGGTTTCAGGTACTAAAAGACTATTGTTTTTTAATTACTAGCAATTGAAGGAGAAAGCATACTGATTGCCTCTTGTGATTTTTTTTTTTTGAATGTGCAGGAAAATATTCCTGTTCGATCTTATACAGAAGTATTGCTAGTTCCTTTGACAACTCCTGATTTTAGTATGCCTTACAATGTGATCACTATTACATGCACCGTATTTGCATTGTACTTTGGGTCTCTGCTTAACGTGCTTCGTAGACGTGTCAATGAAGAGGAAAGATTTCTGAAAAGCAAAGGTACTTTTTCTTGACATTGCTGTCATTGGTTTGACAACTTGATGGACGATATAGCCAATCATTGAAAAAGACTTTTCTGGATTTGAGGTGGTCTTTGCTTTCATCATCACTCTGAAGTTTAATGTTTTTCCAGTACCATGATGGTATGAGGAATGACCATGTAATCTCTAATGGTTTGCATTTTCCATCTCAGTATTCATGTATCTTTCTGCTCATCTTGTAAAGAATCTTAACATATATTCATATCAATGCCTGCTATTGATGTTGTCTTAGCAGTCCAAATGTTGTCTTTCCTTTCTCTTTTCTATGAGTGATGCACTTTTGAAAATTTTTCATCTCCATCTATGCAGCTTTGTATTATCTGTGAAGCACCTTATTTGCCTCGTCGTCATCACGAAAAAATATCAAGTAACTGAAGTGATCCATGAGATTGATTCACAGTGATAAACCTGAGATTGTATTTACTGCAGTAAAACCTGCTTTTGTTTTCTAGTTTTTTGTGTTGAAGACCAACTTCCATGAACCTACTACCCTTATCTGGTTAACTCTGTAAGTTTTACCTGCAAAAGCATCAGATGTATTCACCTTTGCCTACAATGGCCTTTCATTCTGTTTTCTTCAGCCTGCCATTTGATGGAATTGATCATGACCTGCAATTTTTTTTATTTAGCTTATTCAGATTCTGATATCTTTCCCACCTTTTCGTATGAATGTTCCACTTGCAGGTAAGAGGCCCAGTGCACTGTCTCGTCTGCTTTCTAAGCTGTCTGCCAAGCTTGGAGGAAAACGAGTGGTAGCATCCCAGTCATCAGCGAGGTCATCGTCTTTTATTAGTTTAAAACTCATACTGAAAATCATATTGGTGGCTGGGATTGCAATTGCTTGGCAATACTTCTCCGAATGACATCACACGGAGTAATCTAGATAGTGTTTTTGTACATTATGTGCCAAAAGATGCAATACCTGAGGTTCAAAGATTTTCTGATTTTTGCATTTGTTAACATGTACTATATAGATGAGATTATGCACATTTTTGTTCTAATGAGAAATTGACACAGATCTGTGGTTCAGATACGTTCTGCTTCTGTTGCTACTTCATAATTCGCAATTTTTGCGCTACTTTAAAAGATCGCCATGAGTTAAATATATTTCACAAGAAAAGGAAGGTTTGATTTGTTCACCAGGGTATCTTTAAAGAGAAACTCTGGAGCTGAAATGGGATTATATATGCCTTTGCTTCTGATGGCACGTAATGAAATGTGATGTGCCACTTCAATCAAACATTACCAAATGCTAATTCTTGTCATCTGCGACATTGGCATTACTATACTGGCGCAAGTCTTTCATTGGACATTCTCCTTCGTATCTGCAGGCAAAGTGTCTCTATGCTTGAATGCTCGGGTCTTTTCTTCCCTAACCCAGAAGAACATCCATACACATGTTCCATGTTTATGTAGGGAAAGAAATCATACGCAATCATTTCGAAATGAAGGACATTATAAAATGCTAAATATCAAAGTCGCATCATGTGGAAATGAATTTCTGTTGGTGTGATAAAGCTCCCACGAAAGCAAATGGCTATTCAGATTGGTGATAATGGTGAGCCTAGAGAATGTTTCAGGTCATTCCCTACTTCATTCGTGCATATCATGCTTTGTGCTGTGATTTCACAACGTTACTGATTAGGCTTCTGCTAGAATGAGTTCTTATCAACTGGAGGTAACAAAGGCGTTGTTGTTACTTGTTCTTTTAAGAAATAATTGAGTTCTTGATGAAGTGAGATGCTTACCAATCCTCTTGCCGAACCTTCACCTAGTTCAAAGGTGGCGAAAACAATCGGTGACACTGACCTATTATCAATCAAAAGAGGCGTTCTTAACAAAGTCCTACTGTATAACTTAATTCGTTAGGAACAGAAACATTAGACAACAAATGTGGCTGAAATCATTAATTAGTGATCATATTAAAAAATATTTCCTAGTCATTTTCTGCGCCGTCTGATTATTTTAGTTAGCAATTGACCGGAGAGTCACACCGCTCCAGGACCCTTGAGGGGGTTTCAAGAATTTTGCAGCAGCGGGTCACCTGGAACCTCTCGATTTGGAGGACGGAGGGCTGAAGCGCCTAACTACTGTGTCAGCTACTGTGAGTTAAATTGAAGAGGTTGAAACGAGCTCTTAAGGATGAAAACAATTCATTGGAAGCACGTGATCAACCAAACCAATTGGTCCTCTTTTAGGAGGAGCTTCATCATCATTCTACCGATGGTTTTGTCTCTGCTACACAAGCGTGAGAACCTGCATCAAAGTTACTCACGAAGGCTAATCGGACACACTTCCTTTGCGGATCAATTGTTTTGCTTGACATAAGGCTTCACCGTATGAGATGACCAGACATATATTAGCGCTAGGGCATTTTGGATATGGCAATGCAACTAATGTGAGAGCAGATCAAATGAAACAAGATAGGTTCAGATTTATCTCATTAGACTGGCAGGGATGAATGGGAAAAACAAGGAAAACTTCTCATATCAGTGAAAACTGTAAGTGGTATCAATGTAATTCTTCATGTCATAACTCAATAGTGCCTACTGTGGGCACTTTCTCATATACAGGAGTCGCTCTAAACCTCTTGGGAAGAATACACCGGCCTCCAAATCGCTGCTGTAGGTAGATGAAAACAGCAAACACCAAACCACCGAAAGGAATGATGATGTCCCAAGCAGTGGAATAAAAATCCATTCTATGGTTTGCGTATATATACGACATATCAAGGTTCCAGGTAGAACTGTGAGCCCTGTAAAGATCATAAGCATGGGGTACTAAACGGACTACGGTGGTCCCAATATAGTAAGAACGAGATAATGCTTCCACAGAATGATCGAAGAATAAGTTGAATAGGAGCTGGGGGAATAGAAAACCGTCCAGGATTAAGCCCGCATAAGATTTAAGGTCCCCCCAAAAAGAAACTTGCTGATACCTTGCAAGCTGACTCGCAGGCAGCATATAACCGAGACGACCTTGCCTTAGAAAAGGACTTCTGTGAGAATTTCTCCATTGGTGAACAAACCAAGCTGTCAACACACCACTGATATACATCGGTAGAGATACAAAGATGACCTTTTTCTCAGACACCCACAAGCCCTTTGGGCTGTCATGACCATGTCTTGCGGACCAAGTCATGTGGAGAAGATAAAGCTCCAAAAGGAAAGCTACCATAGTAACCACCCTTACAATTACTTCATTGACTTCAAGCCACCCACCACTCCCGAGAAAAACGCTCTGCCTATTATGGTTTGTTACAAGTGCTTCAAAGTTTAGCAGGAGAGGAATCATATGTCCCAGAGTAAGAACAGCCAGCATTGTGATGGAAATAAAAGGAAGCACCTCTGGTTGCTTTTTCACATGGAAAAGCTGTAAGCCCACAAGAACACATGCAAGAGTATTAGAAACAAGAACCATCACGATCTCTAAGTCCATCCTCCAAATGGACTCATTGGCTTGTTCAACATATATTGTACTTGAAGCCAGCTCTAGTGTATCAAAGTAAAGAGGATCTGATCTCACTCGAGTGCTTTCGATAGTCCCCTTGATCTTCTCCATTGCTTTCCCAGTCAATGGATGGAACTGGATATTGATCTGAATGTCACAGTCCATAGAGCCATTCCTATACACTTCCGCCCCACTTTGTGCGACGTAGCGACAGCCCATCATGCACAAGAGACCAGTTTCTCTATTATATGTTCCTTCTGCGAAAATATCAACTGCTTTGGATGAAAGATTTTCACCACCCAGCTCAAAAATAACTGGAGGGGTGAAGCGGATCGTGTAGCTGATGTTCTGCAAGGGACTGTCGCTGCTGTCTAGCTGAACTGCATTCTCTGTTGGAATTACTTTAGGCACATATCTGTCGTCGTAAAGATGAAAGGGTGAATTGAAACGTTTATCACCCACAAATAGTGGAGAAGAATAACCAAGCGCTATCTGCCCCTTCTTATTCTTGATTGACAGATCAAATTTCATATCCGATGAGTACGAATTTGGATATCTCTTTCCCTTATGCTTCCCAGTCTTTATCTCACAAGGTTTCCTAACACTCCCCATCACTCCGTACTCGTATTTGACACCTGCTAACGCATCATTGTAACCCCAGAATTTGATCTTATCAAAATAACCGAAATCCTTTACAGTTCTATTGCTCCGCATTTGTCCTACAATTGGATACCTGTTGATGACAGAAAAAGTGGCAGGGAATCTCCAGCACAACTTTATCGAGCAATCTCCCGCAAAAGCATCAGTCAAAGACACCGAAAAGTTCAAGATTCGGCAAGCAACAGCACACCACCGATTGGCCTTCGAATTCCATTCTCCTTCACCGATTAGGGTAGTACTAGGATCGAAAGCATAGTAGCCATAATAGACATTGGTGACATTTTGAAACTTCATTAACAATTGCATCTTACCCTGATCCGAACATCGAATCGTCGTGAAGCGCATGGCCTTGGGTAAGAACCCGACATCTGTGCCAAGAGGATTGCAGTAACCACCGTCACAAACACTCCCGTATTCCAAGTCAAAGGCAGAATTCCGCTTCAAGGCTGAGCACATACCTGGCTCTAGTTTCTCACTAAACAAATTATCTCCACCACCATCATCAAATTTACCAAAAGACCCGTTCCCTCCCTCCTTCTCAATCAAACTGTACTGATAATCAGCACTTTTACTACTCAAAGCCAGTACAGAAACAGTCCCAAAATGATCTACACCACCAGCACCATCACCACCGCCCAAGCTCTCCAAAACCCCACTAACAAAACTACTGTTAATAATCAATTTCAGCGGATAATTCAGCTTGAAAACGGCATCAAAACTACGGTTCGAAGAAAACACGCTAGATCCAACCATGCAAAGCTTACCTGAAGATTGAGACCAGTACCCATTAAGCCTGAACTTCACCGTACCCCGCCTGACGGGGATTCTTGGCCCGCGGACGTGAAATTCGCGCAATCTCCGGTTCTTCGGATTCTCAAAGATCGCATTCACATTGGGGTCCGCGAACACCAATGTCCCTTGCAGATTGATCACGTCCTCCGACTTGGTCTTGTACATCATCATGGGAGTGAACGACACCGTCCTCCGCAAATCCTGGCCGGACTCCGCCCTCCGGCCATTGACCGAGAAGAACCCACCGTGGAATTGGAGGAATTTGGCGTAGGAGCTAGCCGATTCGGAGGCGATCGAGGGTTGTTGAGGGACCACGTGACCGCAGTGGTCGCTGTAATAGGCATCGAAGTTCGCAGAGTGGATTCTCGCGGTGGATGCGGTGATGGCGAGGAAGCCGACGAGCGCGAAAAGGAGGAGTTTGTGAGGCAAAGTGGGTTCCATGGTTTGTCAGACGATGGAGCGACGGAATGGGTAGCGACTAGAAAAATGGCGAAACTGAGGGACGCATCGAGAGTCAAGACGCCATGGCTGAGGTTGTAGTGAAGGTGTTCGAAGAAATGCACGACAAAAAACCCAGGAAAGGACAAATCTTTGTCTTTGTGGAGACTTTTTGGCCATTGGGTTTCACGTTTTCTATAGCAAAAAACAAGTCTTTGGGGCCGGCTAGGTGAAGAGGAAAAGGGCGAAAGGGAAAATTACAAATGCAAAAACCCTACTCTACTTTAATTTTTCTTTTATTTCTTTCTTTGTTTCATCCCTCAAAAGGATAACTTTTTTGCTTATTGCTCTATTTTTACGTGTTTACGCGTAGGTGAACATTTACTAATGACCAAGGTAATTAATTGTACGAGAGAACCAAATTTGATAACGAATGTCCTAACGGCATTTGCTAAATACCCATTTAAGAAAAGTTTGTGATTGTCAATTCGTAATATCTTCCGAATTATGTGTGATCAACGCAATTTCGAGATAGAAACATTATTTTAATAAGCACGATTAATTAATATCGTCGGAACACTTGTTGATTTGATGATATCCGTTTATGTTACGATGATATCGAAAGCACTTGGCAAAATACGAGCTTTTTGGCACAAGGCTAATCGACGTGTAATTCAACCACATCGTGCCATCTTTTTCTTAATCAAGGGTGCCTATTTTTCAAAGAGAGGAATGGGGAGAAGTTTCTATTTTTCCCGCAAGGTTTCCAGCGAAGAAACCCAAAGAAGGTACAAAGCTCATTCTAAAAGTGATCATAGTGAAAATCGAAATGGAGGACGAGGACAAGATAGGCGTTGTGATCAACGAAACGAGAACGTGACGATGAATCCAAACCGGGATAAATGACAATCGGGTCAACGGGAGCACCTTCGACGGTACCATCAAGAAAATAGGTTATCTGGGCGGCAACGAGGAAAATGAGGATGCTCTGTTTTCTGCTCAGACGACAGGGCCACGCTCGCATTCATGGGCGACCAAGTGATCACATTACGTGCTTCCAAATTCAACAGTACCCACATCATCTACAAGTTCTGTATTTGATCGACATAATTTCTACTTTCCAGAGTCATATGGCTAAGTTAACGGATCGCCCACATATTCTTTTACACGACAGGATCAGTAATGTTATAGAAAGTGGAGTTCCTCATTGCAGCGAATATAAATACCCGTAGAGTACATGGCCCGATACATTAGTCTTTCTTTACACTAGCAACAATAGCACACGTCTAAGTTAACAACCTCATACGAGTTAGCAAGTTAACGACAGAGATAAAACTGGCATAAGGAACAAGAAATTAACAATTCTACCCATAAATGATTGCAACAATCTCTTGCATACTTTTGCAGCATGAAAACCAGCAGCACCGCCCATCTCTCTAAAGAGTTATTGACTAGGCAACGCCGCAGATTGAATTAAAACTATCCCCGGTATGTTGCAATACATAAAAATCAAAACCATAAGAAGCATTCGATCCAATAAATGGAGTACAGAAAAGCTCTGCCCTGATGCCTTGCAGTGATCTAAACACAAGATCTCTTGCCACATGTGATTCATCAGTCATATCTGGATAAGAAGCAAGATTAAAGCTCTCATGATCCTAGAAAAACTGATTCAATCTGGAGGAATCAGGATTCACCAGAAAAATCCGGAGACTCCAAGCACGTCCTATTGGAGCTATGATGGTATTACCATCTTAAAAGGTGCTCGGCACTCGGCACTCGGCAGGCAAATCCTTTCAGACAATACAGTGGACACGCCATGTCCAGTAGTGCTCATGATGCAGAAGTAGCATTGGAACCATTATTGGCAGATGACCATGGAAAAAAAAACTCCTATGCAGCAACAGCGACCTTCTCTGACTTCTTAACTGCTGACTTGACAGGTTTCTCATTGTCTGTCTTCTCAGGTTTCTCAATTCCTTGAATGTCAGTTATCCTCAACTTGGTGAGTTCCTAAGGAAAAAAAAGATGGGTCAGGAGAAAGTACCAGAAGGTGAATGGACAGTTAAACAATCATTTTCTCATCTGCTGATAATGTACCTGTCGGTGTCCTTTTGTTCGCCGGTAGTTCTTCCTCCTCTTTTTCTTAAATATAATTACTTTTGCATCTAATGCCTGAAGTATTAAAATGAAAGAAAGAGTTAGCCGTCATATGAAGGGGAAGAGGATGATATCCTGTCTTTTAGAAGGGACTCAATTCTTGCTGGACAGGGCAGTAAGTAGGAAGAGCAATTAAAATGTTGTCAGTGGATCAACGCCTTCATCTACAACTAAATAGCAACAAATTTCTGAATAAAAGGAAGTTTCTTTCATCAGACAATTAGACATGGTCATTTTTGTATAGGTCTGATAATTTTCTGATAATTTCTCATTCCAATTAAGAACTTCTAGACAAAAGGCAAATCAGATAAGTCGCACCTGTTACGGATCTGACAAAGTATCAAACCAAACAACATTTCGCACATAACTCAGCTCGACAGATCATTTACAGAAGACATGTCAATTCTTGGAACTTAAGTTCACACTTCCCAAAATCATTTGAGTGTTTAGTGCCATTTCTTTGGAAGGCCAAATAAGCACAGGATGATCTCTTGGTTTTGTTTTGTTTGTTCTTTCATTGTAGTGTGGGTGACGATGATGCAAAACTCACATGCTCCTCAACGACTGCATGTACAGCTGCATCTGGAACTGTCGGTCTCCCAACAATTGTCTGAGTCTGTGAGCCGAGCAGCAGAACTTTGTTCAAAATCAACTGGATCACATAAAAATTTCTGAGCATTAAATATGCAATTCTATTAGACGAAAGGGAAGAAAAGAGAAAAAGAGGCAACCAAGATGTGGAATATTTTGCTAGTAGAATAATTAATGGGCAGGCAAAAGTTTAAAATGGAAGCACAAGTCCAAAGTAAATTTCCCACCATCATCCATAAGGGACAGATAATGATTTGGCACTTCCAAAATTTCAAGGAAGACAATGCAATCATGAATAGAAGCTTCCATTAAGGCGAAAAAGAAAGTGCAGACAATTTCCCTCATTTACACGAGTGAATAATGCACTTCTAGGGGAATGGGTATGGAACTAGAAAGAACAAAAATACATATATACACCCTCTTAATGAAAGATCACAAGAGCTACTCTACATGGCAACTGTCCCACATCATTTCCAGATTTAATGGAAGGTGAACTCCAACGAGATGGTTTTATGGATCAATCGAAAGCATAACAATTCACATTTTGTTGTAGTACAAGTAAATAATGAGCTATTACTGAGCATTTTGAGGCCAAATGAGCAGAAGAGAATGCGCTAGAACCAAAAGAAACAACTACTCCACTCCATCAAGAAAATTGATGGCTAGGTACAAGCTGACTACTAGTAGTAATTGATACAGAAAGAAAAGAAAAGAACTGTCATTTCTGTGTTCTCTCGGCTGTGGTTACCGTGTTCCAAAAAAGTTGAACTTTGTACATCCATTCAAGAATATTCTTCTGCAATACAATTTCATTCCTGCCATAAACATCGATACCACTCAAAAGCTGACTCTAGACTTGATTCATGATCAACCGGAACTCCAAGAGAGACTGGCAAAGACAATTCAATAGGAACTAGTGCTTCAAGCGGCATCACAGCACTCACTTGTTACTTAGAGAAGTAACCAATACCACCCGAGAACAGTAAATAGACGAAGAGACAGCAACCCAGAAGACCATTAGCAGAATGGCTTAATCAAACACCCACGTCAAGATTCGTGAGCAGCATTCATCAGCTTGCTGTGTACCTTGTCATTGATGTCGCAGAACTTGAGCCGCTCCGTGAAGATGCAGTCCCCATTGCTCACCTTGAACTGGTGCGAACCAATCTACACACCACACGCCTAACAGCTAAACACATGAATACAACCAAACCAAAAACAAACAAAACGAAACAGCAACACCACGCATCTCATTCCACTCTCAAAAGCCACTGAACCCCAGCACGGATCACCGAACCTGAACGACGGCGAAAACCGGCTCGTAAGGGTTGAAAACCCGGTCCGACCTCTCCAAAGGGCCGAGCAATGTGTACCCAATCGCGGCGGCCTCAGCTTCTCTCTCCTCGGCCGTGTACTCCCACTTCGAACGCGACGAGGACTTGCCGGTCTCGCAATCGCTCTCCTCCATGACCTCCCCTCCTTCGCCGTCCTCGTCCTCGTCCTCGTCCTCATCCTCGTCCTCGTCGTCGCTCGTCCTGTTGGAGCAGAAGGGACGAGCCCGCGGCGGCCATAGAGCGCACCGGTTCGGCTCGAGACTGGGCGACACCTGCCGAGCATCGAGGAGCGGTTTGAGAGGAAACGGAGCGGAGAGAAGAGGCGGAGTGTTGAGGTGGCGGACCGACGAGGAGAGAGACGTGGCTTGGCGGGTCAGGGCTTGGAGGCAACGCCGGTTCGCCATTCCTGTGTTCTGGTTTTCTTCTTCCTTCAGTTCATTTTCCCAGAGGCGCGGTGCGACTAGGGTTTTAGGCTTTTAGCCCGATCCGGCCGGGGTTCTCCTCCTCGCTCATTTCTCCCTCTTCTGTTATTATTTCTTAATTTTTTTTTTGTTAAATCAATTCTCGAGGGGCTGAATTGCAGCCCCTTTTAATCGAATTGCATCCTCTCGCGAAAAAGAGCGTGACCAAAAGTATTTTTGTCTTTTATTTTTTTACATTTTTTTCTTTTTCTTTTTTTTTCCTCCCATCTCCGGCCATCGTTGGCCTCGCCTAGGCCCGCATTGGGCAAGGGCAGCCCTTGCGAGTAAGGGCAAACCTCACCTAACGTTTGGCTTTGCCAGTCTAGGCGAGGGCAACCCTCACCCGATGCTGAGAGTAGGGAAGGGGAGAGAAAAAGGAAAAAAAATAAAAGAAACGAAAGAGAAAAATTAAAAAAACAAAAGAACGAAAATGCCCATCTGCTAGGCCTTTTATTTAAACAATGATATCATTTCAGGCTTTTGTTTGAAATAATGCCCACTTATTAAAAAAAAAATAGAGGCACTTCGAACCCTTATTTCAAGTTTTCGATTTTTTTTAAAAAAATAGTCCGTTAAACATTAAAATTGATTCAATTAAGTTCTTCACTTTTTATCAAAAAATACAATTTAGTATAATGATACATTGAGGATTACAATTTAAGAATGTTCCATAAGCACCTCTTGAATGATGTCCAGGCAATTTTAGGTACTGTTCAGGAGAAGATTTTGTTACGCTTTTCGAAAAAGCTCGAGACTTAATTAAATCAATCAAAAGGTTCGGCACTTGATTACATTTCATACACAAGATTTAGGACATCCTGTGTAATTTTCCCTAGTTCAGCACATGATCAAGAATAGCAATTCCCAAATGCATTTCAATCCCCATCAAGGTGGACATTTGAATCTCTCTGTTAAAGCCGAAACCTCTACTATAATCGGTGATGTCATTCGCACTGATTTTAAGAACCAAACCACCCCGTTTCCATCATCATCATCCTGTAATGTTCCTTCGGCACCGGTCGCATTTCAAACCCCCGCGGTTGCTCCATCCGTGTTGAGTTTGTGCCGTCCCTCTGGTGGCGAGTTCCAAGTCCGAGATCCTGTTTTTTTTTATGTGCAATATATAAAAATCATTGAAGTCAAATAAAGTATTTTTCCCCAAAAAAAATTAAAAAAAAGAGATGTTAAAATTTTTAGGAACCATGACGAACTTTAATGATTTTAAGAGACGAGAAGAGTTCATATTTACATAATTTTGTAAATTCAAAGTGCTTAACATTGAACAGAATTAAAAGCTCAAATTTTGCGAACTGAAAATTTGGAAAAAAGAAAAGAAAAGAAAAGACCGATTTAAATAGTCTCTAACTCCGTCTAGTTTATCACTTAAATTTTACTAAAACGAACAATATCAAAGTGTGCAAGCCATGTAGAGAGGGAGGATGAAATTTGCATTAAAAAAAAATATTTCTTTCCTTACATTTCTCACATTACATATTTTGATTCACCAATTTCAATATGCAATTTTATTTGCAATAATTGAATGAAATTCTATCATAATGCATTTTGATTTCTTCCTTAAACTTATCCCATGGCCATTTCATGCTAAACACGTTGCCAAACGTACGTCATGTTCTCTATTCAGCATAACTTTAGGCATGAAATCTTGGGAACATATCATATTAAGTTAATCGACATATGGATAAATCACAGAGGTTGCACCTTATCCCGACACAGTTACGGTTTTAAAATGATATGCTGACTACATTGCGAATCATAACATATCCGAGGTAATCAAGCCGATCGTTATCAATGCTGTGAATTACTCCCTCTCGAGGCTAGGGTCGTTCAACGGGTACGTTCCCTGTCTTTCTCCATTTACTAATATTAATGATGTCGGTCAGAGTGGCCAATCCCCTGTAAGAATTATGCAAATGCCTGAACCTTATAATCAAAGTCGGCATAATGGGAACAATCAGGTTAATAAGTTAAATAATCAAATTGGCAATAACAGTTTGGCAAATCAAACGGGTCGGTAAGCAATCAATTGAAGATGTGAGGCCACTGGCTCCATTGGTACCACCCAATGTGAATATTGCCGCTAGGTCTAACATGCTAGCATCACCCACTGCGGCGAAGGTGTTCTTGGTCTGAGCGAGAAAACACAAATGGAAACTGGACACAAATAGCGAAATGCATCCTCATCTCGGCGAATCGTACACGAGGGACTGATCCTCCTCCAACAAAGTCAGCTCCACATCTGCTTCCGATGGCGTCAACGTGGAGACCGCACCCGAAGGAGGGATCGATCCAGTTCTAATGCGGTCGATCTCTCCATCATTCTGCACGGGATTTCGAAGGGATCGCACTCGCTCCAATTCCATGGCCACTTCCTTCATCGTGGGCCTGTACCTTCCTTTAAGGTTTAAGCATCTTTTCGCCAGGTTAGACACCGCAATAATTTCTTCTTTCTCACCGTGGTGTAATACCTCCTTATCGAGATTTCGAACAGGCGGTTCTCCTCCATCGAAATGACGAAGTACACCGCCAGACTTCTGCCCTCTTCCGCCCTCAATTGAGAAATTGGCTTTTCTCCGGTTAGCAGCTCAACAAGGACAACCCCGAAGCTAAAGACATCGCTCTTATCGGTAAATTGACTAGTTTGGTAGTATTCCGGGTCTAAGTATCCGAAGGTTCCTTGTACCTTTGTGGTCAAATGAGTTTGGTCGATGGCAATTGATCCGGAAGCTCCGAAATCCGCCACTTTGGCTCGATATTTTTCGTCCAAAAGTATATTCGACGACTTGATATAACGGTGATAAATCGGGATGACCGCAACAAAGTGCAAATACAAAAGAGCCCCGGCAACTTCATTGGCGATTCTTAACCGCGTCTCCCACGACACAGGAAATCCTTCGCATGGATCATGAAGATATTGATAGAGAGTTCCGTTAGGGATAAATTCATATACCAAAAGAGGAACTTCACTCTCCAGACAAAATCCCAACAGCTTGACCACATTTCTGTGATTGATTTCAGAGAGAATAACGATCTCATTTACGAACTGTTCGACTTGTCCTGCATTGACAACTTTGGATTTCTTGACGGCGATGATCGTTCCGTCTATCAACATTCCCTTGTAAACTGTTCCTTGACCACCCTGACCCAGTATCCGGTTATTGTTAAAATGGTCGGTAGCTTTGTCTAACTCCGTTGAGGCGAACAACTTGCCTTTCGCCGTGTGTTTGTCTTCAATAGAAGACAGGCGCTGTTGCAACATGAGTCCGCCATTACGTTGGAAGAACTTTTGCTTGAGCTTTGCTGCACGCCTTCCTTTTATGAACTTGTATGCCCACCAAGAAAGCAATAGTAATGCTATGGCTCCGACTCCCGCACTGATACCTGTATCAACAGAAGTCGACCGCAATTGCTTTAGGAGCCTAAAAGATAGCATTGTGAGAGTTTCTCTTCGCTCTAGGATTTACATAAACAATATCGTCGACGAATTTGCTTCCACCAATTTGAACAAGGGCGTTCTTGCTTTCAAGAGAGAAAATAGAAAGGGGGATTCACTCAACAAAACAATTCGAAAGGCCTTTTGAGTGCTACGCATCTTGTACAGGCGAGAAACGAAGATATCAATCCGATCGTAAATGCGTAGAATTGGAAAATATAACGGAGTTAAAAGCATTGTTGAATGCACAGACTATGAAAGCATAGTTAAATTGAGCAGATTCGCCTTCAAGCAGACGAAATTGGTGTATATACCGGCAGTCACATTCCGTAAGCAGGAGAAAAAAGAGCGGGCAGTGAGGTACCTGCAATGGTGATCGTCTTGTAGTCTATGCAGTGGTACGTCCCCGGTCGATTTACACACTTCCCCCGGCAGTTGATGTTCGGATCTTCTTTGCACTCATTGACATCTGATCGACGAAAATGATGGATGGGGTTAAGGAAAGAAGCAAAAAGAAGAGGCAGTTTCCAGAGATATGACCAAACATTCAGCAATCAAATTTCTCTCTTGGACTATCCTGTATTACCAATTTGTGAGCATCCATCGTCTGATTTGAACAATTTAATTAATCCAACTGTATTCGCACGCTTGTCGTAGGTTTCGAGCTGGCAGATCGTCCTACCTGGCTTTGTATAATGAATAAGGCTAAGATGTAAAGCAAAAGCGGACATTCTAAGCTCACCTTGGCATCCCTGGGGAAGAAAATTATTCCCTTTGTAGCCTCGATTGCAAGCACAAGATACACGAATAGAACTCCTGACCGTCTCGCAGGAGGAGCGCCCAGTGCTTTCTTTGCATTTACGAAAAGAATTCCCCACCATCCGGCAGGAGCCGGAGTTGTTATCATGGCGCCTATTGCTTTGTTTGCTCAGCAGCTCTTCCTCACGAGGGGTGATGGCCCATTCGAGCACCACCGGAACATCCGGCGGTAAACTGTTCAGATCAGCTTGATACCACCATGCAGCCTCGACCAAGAAGGCATACCTGCATTCTACATCCGTTGGCATTATGTATTCGCCATTGAGAGTCTTGAATTCCACGCCGTATTTGCCGATATTATCACTTATCGAAGTAGACAGGCACCAGTAAAATCCAAGAGTCCTGTTTCCACCACAAACAGATGTGCATCCTACGAACTGCCCCGGTGTATGATCGATGACCATCAAGGCCTGCATGTCACAACCTCCGGCAACAAAGTAGTTTTCCCGTTGGGAGTACCTGAAAATTCCGTAAGTACCCCTTCATTCCACTGGGGTATTGTTTTGCTTGTGGGTCGTACAATAAATATGTGAATACAATATCGGCTGGCTGACCCTGATGAGGCCAGGGAAGTGTGAACTTCGCGGTAGCTGGATATCTAACACCACCACGCTCAAATTCTTAAGCACCGGTGTATAGATGCCGCGGGTCTGCTGGCAATCGATCTCGTACAGGGGATCCAAGGAGCAGTCGGGCCCGATTCCAAAAGGGTACGGGATGTTTTTCAGATTACCACACGTGTCCGGACAGCCTGGCCAGGCCAGGCCAGACTCCAAGGAGGCGGTGGTTCTGCAGCATCAGCTGACCGTCTCGCCACGAGAACAAAGTAGGCCATCATCGCCAGGATCATCTTCCCCCGGTTCATCCTCCACAGGCTCGCTCCTACAGCTAGCTATTGAACTGTCAAAACACCTCTCCAGGAAACAAATAAACACAATCCTGGAGGGCGCGAACATCAAACTATGACGCTGCCACTCCTCGTCAGCCCGACAGCAACGTCTTTCTCTCTCTCTCGTTAATTGATGATGCCACTCAGTCTCGGGTGTTCTCTCTGTCTCTCTCTCTCTTTACTTGACTTGACTCTGCTTAAACTTTGAGAAATGCTTCCACGACAATACTATTAGAGAAGCATTAATCCCGACGATTTAGATTCACACACTATCACTACCTGTTTTGCATAAAATACTCATTGATTGAAAATAAAATAACTGCAAATAATCGACAACAGTAGCAGCTCCTTTAGAGTTTTGTCCGTCGATGCAATCACCGATGGAGTTCATACGCATATCCGTTTATTATTCCTATTTCTTGCTAAATATGGTGACAGATTTTATGTCACATATTTCCAACAAACACGAGCTCAGGCATGATCATAGCCTATTCTACAGGCGATTTGAGAAGGGGGCTTAAGCCAAGATTTAAAGATAATGGTGTGGATGAAATAATAATGACTGCCGCCCAGATGTTTCTCGTAAGTATCATCCTAAGAATGCAAAAACTCTTGTATTGTATTATTTTGTATCCGTATAATAATATTGAGGGGATGGGATCTTTGCTTTGGAAGCTGCTTACGAAGTTTCGCCCCCTGCCGGCACATAAACAATAAAAAGAAAAAAAAAAAAGAAAATATTCGGAAAATTTTTTAAAAAAATGTCAAAAAACTTTCACGTCATTGTCGACTGCTGCACATAGGACAGTCGGCATCCACTTTGATTAAAATTCGCAAGAAGTACTAAATTATCGAAAAGTTTAGGACTCAAAGGTTTATGACTCAATTGATCAAAGTACAATAAGTGTTAGACGAAAAAAACATGAAATCAGTCAGCTAAATGACGCTCGAGATCTAGGCACGTTGATTAACCCCACCTCGAGAGGAAAATACTACTTCATCCCCTCAAAAGAATGAATATATCATTAAAAAAAAAATCAAAACATGGTGCGACTCAGAGCCAAAAATCTTGACCATGGTCTCATCAGCAACAGTATCAATACCTACCCACTTAAGCACGACAGATTAGAATCAAAGCAGACGTTTGACCATTTCAAATATGCGAAGTAATATCTGCAGCGACTGGGGAGAGAGTCAACTTAGCAGCGACTGGGGAGAGAGTCAACTTAACCGAGTATTTGAAATGGTCAAACGTCTGCTTTGATTCTAATCTGTCGTGCTTAAGTGGGTAGGTATTGATACTGTTGCTGATGAGACCATGGTCAAGATTTTTGGCTCTGAGTCGCACCATGTTTTGATTTTTTTTTTTAATCATATATTCATTCTTTTGAGGGGATGAAGTAGTATTTTCCTCTCGAGGTGGGGTTAATCAACGTGCCTAGATCTCGGGCGTCATTTAACTGACTGATACAATAGGATATGAGATCCAAGGATTTTGTTATATTCTATCTTCTGTTTGATGAATCGCAAGTATACAACATGATATATTCATATCATATCCTATTAATTGTTTGTCACTTACAACATGTCAATGTCAATAATTCAAAAATGCACAAACGTAAATAAAAATATCTCATAATTCACTGCCAAACCTATTAAGAGAGAGAAAATATAATCATTCACGTGCGACTATGAAAAGTTTTGCCTCTCTCGCTGCTTTCTTTAAACTTTAATAATGAACCACAAAACTACGAATGATAAGGAGTTTTAACTTTTTGTTTTCATAGATTTTTGACATGAATCAGAAAGCTAAGAAAGAGAATAAATTTCGACTCTCTCGCCATTTTTGTAAAGTTTTGCTGTGAACTAAAAAGCTACAAAGGAGTTATGAAACTTCAACCCAAACTAGAGATACAAAGGAAAAAGAGATGACGATGCTTTTTTTTTTTTCGAGATAGATTTCATTCCCCCCTCATTCTCGATCCTTTTGCTTCATTTTTTACTTATTTTTTAATTTTATATTTCTTTGTTTCATTATTTTTATTCCCTTCCATCATTTCTCAGTAAAATTTTTATGGAACGATACACTATATTATTATACTTACAATATGCAACGATATAAATACTAGCTATATATATTATAATATAAAGTTGAAATAAATTAAATATATGAATAAAAATTAGAATAAATAAGAACAAAAATTATTAATTTTTTGCTATTTGAGTTTATTTTTAGCATTAAAACTAGACTTTTATCCTTATTACCCAACGTAGCCAAATAGATTGAGAAAGTTTAGAAAACACATTGTAAATCCCAAATCTATATCTAGATGAAGATAGAAGAGCACCCAAATGTAGTCTAACTCTAGATCATGAGAGAATAACTGAAAAGAGATACCCATTGATCACAAAATCACTTCCGGATAAGCCATTGATAGAAAAAGCTTCAAAAATTTGCGGAATGCTCAACAATCAGGAGCAAACACTAAAGTCAGAGCGAGCAGATACGAAGGGAGTAAGTTCTTCGGAGGCCCTCGCGCCTCGATCTTCAAAGAGTCGACCGCTGGTCCACGAAATTAACGAAGAGATTTATGAAAAGGAAGAGGGATGGGGAGATCTCAAGAAATATAGAAGAGGGGAGTGGGGACGGAGGGACTACGGGGGAAAAAAAGAGCGGCGGCAAGAGGGAGAGAAACCCTAGGGGCAAGAGCGAATTTCCTGAAAATCTAGTATGACAATAATGCAATTGATTTAGTATTTTTTCGGTACTTTTTCTTTATAGGACTTTCTGGACGATTTTCCCTACAGTCATGAACTTATTTTCAATTTGGACAATTTACTCTTCAACCTTTTGACGATTTGCCGGGGTAGTTTTTCAGGCCAATTTTGATTGGAAGTGATAGTAATTTTCCATATCAAAATACTTGGCTGTAGAAGGAAAGAAACTCGATATGCAAACGAGCAAGTTTCAAAGTTTAATACGAAAGTCCACTGCTCGTCGAGAATAAAATACTTATATGGTTTACAAGCATACAAAGTGCAAATTTCACGAATGACTACTCTTACTTTGTTTGATATAGGCCACTCATGATCAATAAGATGATATCAAGAACTTTACAACGGATGGGAACTTTGTGTTGGAGACTGCCTATGAAATTGCCAAAGGAATGGATCCGAATGCCAAGTGTTGAGATATTGCCCCACGGCACTTGATAACGGAATCATATATGCTTTTTATATTTAGGTAGTATCTCTCCACCTATTAACTTAAATCTTGGAGTGGGACTTTTTCACATGCTATTATAGTAGTTTTGCATTGATCAAAGTTGCTTATATTTCCAGAAACTACTTCTTGACTTTGGAACACTTGGTCCCAAATGAAACACTCAAACGGTTATTCCTCATCCCTAAAGAAAGGGATAACACCGACTATGATATCATGTAAGAAAGTCCAATCCAAAAGCTTAAACCAAAAGGTAGAGGGATACCACCTAAGAATAAAGCGCATATATGAGTTCAACAATTCCTCATATGAAATAGGGAAAATTCCTTTTGACCAATAAAAAAAAGGAAAAATTCTAAATAACAATCAGAAATGGGCCCCACACACACACACACACACTTTTATATATATATATATATATATATATATATATATGTGCACAAAAAGCGTTTATAGTGGACTTTGTTTTAATAAAGACCCTAAAGCCGCTCACTTAGTTTGAAATAAGAGCTCGATCTCATCGGCTAGCCAACATTTTCTGGTGACAAGAAAATAGACAATTTTGTCCGAAATTTATAGAAGGGTAAAAGTTGAAGAAAAGATCCCCAAATTGAATTAAAGTTGGGTTGTGAAGTGGGTTTTTGTGGTTCTCTTCTTTCTTATCTCCTCGTCCGCAAGCTTCAAGTTCGTCGTCCGCGAATTTCACGACCTTCTTCAATGCCGATTTCGCTCTCGGGCACATTTCCTTCTAACGAGGTAAGTTTCGTCTAAAGGGGGCCTACATGGCCAGGTTTTTCAATGAAGAAAACAATAGAACTTGGTTCATCAATCCGGTATCATTGTAACACCATTGATATCACCCCATGCTCCTTTCTCAAATCTCTTATCTATTTATGCAGCCTTGGAATTCTATAGAGCTCTCGGGTTGCGGGCCAAATAGGACCGTCCAGTTCCTATAGAACCTATCACTAAAATACCCCTAGAGGGGGATAGGGCTAAGCGGAGCGAAAAGGGTTTTTCATAAGATGTGAAATGAAAACTATTAGCCCCACACGAGATTTGTGAATAAGCGATTGTCTGATAATGAGCAAGGAATATCTGTCCTTTTGCTAAACAGAATGTATTGAACTCATAATTCATTAGATACTTTTTATGAATGTCAACTAAGTATCGTAAGTAAATTGCTCCCGGTTGTTCAATCATTTGATAACCAGAGTCATTCTTTGATAAATGATCACTATGAGTCAAACTCAATAGAATTTGGTCAATCCTTTTTTCTATCGTTAAGGTGGAAAACCGAACCAAAAATTCTCTTTTTTTGTCATCAATTGAATCAAACAGATCAATCTTGAAGGCGTATGATAATTCAAGTCTGATCGAGGAGACTAGATAATCCTATTTTGAACTTTGAATTTGATTAGACGAACATGATGAGCAAGTTCCGTTGCTTTTGAACCAGATTTGGAGGAACTTTGGTCTGTGTGGCAACTATGCTTTGAAGTGTTGTCATGTCCCAAATAAAACAGTGACCATGACATTCAAATTTGAATCGTGTCACCTCTGTGAACTATGTACTATGTGTTAGATATATTATATATATTAGGAGTAGGGTTTTTTCCTTAGTATATGTATTTACATTTTTACCCTTCTTTGTATGTATATTTATATCGGCCTTGTGCCTAATTGTAAATGTAGCATTCCATTATTCACTTCTCCAAATCTAACATGGTATCAGAGCTAGGGTTTGCTCTCTTGTGAGTACTGTACACTAATCAACGACTACGGCGGCGCCCCCGAGAAATTTTTTTTCGGTTGCCTTCTTCATTGCGCCTTCGTTTTCACGCCGGCCACGTTGTCTTCATCAGTATAGCTTCGCGATTGTCCGACTTTGTCTCGCCCGATCTTCTTCATCTTTCGCCTTGTTCTTGCGATCGATCTCGGGTTCTATCTTCTTCACTCATATATATATTTGCTTCCACTTTGATTTAGTGATCTCGGAATTAATGGCTGATAGTGATCGCATTGATCGCATTGATGTTAAGTTGGATGGCTCTAATTATGTTATTTGGAAACCCTCGGTGATGGCTGCTCTTGTTTATCGTGATTTATATGAGCATGTTGATGGTACTCGTTCTTGTTCTACATCTTTGTCCGATACTGCCGATCCTAAACCTAGTATTGATCGGATTACGCGACGTAAATCTGAAATTAGGGCTTGGCATGTTGCCGATCAGAAAGCATGGGCCATATTATTTGGTTCTATTAGCCCCGATCTTCGCCCCCAATTTACTCGGATTGTTGGTGCAAAACAGTTATGGGATCAAATTGCTGAGATGTTTACGCAAACAGGTTCCGTTCGTGTTTATCGGCTTATGCAGGAACTTCGTCATGCTACTCGGGGCACACGATCAATTCGTGAATTTTATAATTATATGACATCTCTTTGATCTCAACTTGATGTATTGGCTCGTCCAACATGTCCCACGTGTGCTGGTTGCGTTACTTGTGCTGCATTTAAACTTGAAGATCAGAACAAGAATCGTCTTTACGAATTCTTGATGCAACTTTCATCGGAATTTGAGGGAGTTCGGAGTCAGATTCTCTATCGTTATCCCGCATCATCTCTTTCGGATGCAATCAAAGAACTTCAGGCCGAGGAAACCAGACGAGGAATTCTTGGTGCTCCTCCATCTCTAGATCCCTCTGCAACATTGGTCACCCCACGCCCTGATTTCCGGCCTGGCTCCTCTCGCCGTGGTGTTCAATCTGTCTCCTCTCAACGTGGTTTTCAATCTGGCTATTCTCGGCGTAGTTCTCAACGTGGTTCTCGGTGTAGTTACGTGCGTGGCTCCCGCAGTGCCTCTTCTCGGCGAGGTTCACGTTTTTATTGTAACTTCTGTAAACAAAATGGATATATTGAGGATCGATGCTTTCGGAAGATGCGTGATCTTCCCGATGCAACCTCACGCTCCGTTGCACCTGTCTCTTCTCCATCCGTGGATCGTGCCACTCCATCCTCATCTTCGGATGATCGTCTTGCTAATATTGAGGCTCGGCTTTCTCGTTTAGCTCAGCTTCATCTTGGTTCTTCGGGTGTATCCTCTACTATTGCTATCGCCTTTGCTGCGCAATCCTCGAGTGATAGTTCTTCTTGGATTCTTGACTCGGGGGCCGCTCATCACATGATCGCCTTTGCTCATCATCTCACTCAGCAGACTACACTCAAAAATCCACAAGGGTTCTTTGACAATGATGGATCCTCTATTATCGCTACTATGCAAGGCCATCTTACTATCCCTGGCGGTTTAATGTGCCTAATCTGTTGCATATACCGAATTTAGCCCCGAATCTTTTATCCGTTGGACAACTTGCTGATATGGGTTATATGGTGACATTTACTGTTGATTCTTGTGTTGTACAGGATCGTACGAGTGGCCGGATGATTGGCGGGGGTAGTAGACATGGAGGATTGTATACGATGCAGCATGTCCAGCTTCCCTCACCTCAACATGTTCTTGCTATCTTCGACCTTGATTGTTGGCACCAGCGTTTGGGTCATATATCTGCTTCTCGTTTGTCTTTTCTGCGTCGGCGAGGTGTACTTGGGCTTATTTCATCTCTTGTTATGCGTCCTTGTACTAGTTGTCCTTTAGCTAAACAATCTGCACCTCCTTTTCCTATTAGTTCTTCTGTTTCCACTTCTTGTTTTGATTTAGTACATTCGGAAGTTTGGGGTCCCGCCCCCCAAATTTCTAAAAGTGGCTTCAAGTATTATGTATCATTTATTGATGATTATTCTCGTTATACCTGGGTTTATTTCATGCGCTCTCGTGATGAATTTCTCTCTATCTATAAAAACTTTACAACCATGATCTCTACTCAATTCTCTAAAACTATTAAAGTTTTTCGTTCTGATTCGGGTGGGGAATATCTTTCTACCGCTTTTCGTTCTTTCTTAACTTCTCGGGGAACCTTACCTCGGTTGTCCTGTCTCGGTGTTCCTGCTCAAAATGGTCTTGCTGAGCGAAAATATCGTCATATTCTAGATACTACTCGTGCTCTCTTGTTGTCCAATTCTGTTCCTACTGAATTTTGGGCCGAAGCACTTTCTACCGCTGTCTATCTCATAAATCGACTTCCTTCTCTTGTCCTATCCAAAGCCACCCCTTACCAACGTCTTTTCTCGAAACCACCCACTTATCACCAACTTCGTATTTTTGGCTGTACGTGTTATGTGCTTCTTCCACCCCATGAGCATACCAAACTCTCTGCAAGGTCGGTTCGGTGTGCTTTCCTAGGCTACAACACGGAACATAAAGGCTACAGGTGCTATGATCCTTTTTCACGGTGTATTCGTATCTCTCGTAGTGTTTAATTCTTTGAGCACCTACCGTTCTTTTCCGCTACCTCTACTTCTTCACAGTCCGCCCCATCTATTTTTATGGATTTTCCTCTTGATTCATCTCTTATTCCTCTTATTATATCTTCTTCGTTAGACCCGGTGCCACCACCTTCTCCTGTTATGCCTCCTTCCTCGTCTACTTCACCCGCCACTTCGATGCCTCTTGACGATTCTCGCCCCCCTTCCCCTCGGCGAAATCCCCCGCAAAATCGTTGTCCTCCAGCTAGGTACGTGGCTGCTACAAGTTATTTCGATGAGTTTGGTTCCTTTATGGCCGCTGTCCATACTTTATAGGAACCATCACATTATCGTATGGCCGTACAACATGCCGAATGGCGTGATGCTATGTCCGAGGAATTGTATGCTCTTGAACGTACTGGTACGTGGGATCTTGTGCCTCTTCCACTAGGGAAGTCCTTGATATCTTGTCGTTGGATCTATAAAATCAAGACTCACTCTGATGGTAGTATTGAGCGCTATAAAGCGTGTCTCGTTGCACGTGGTTTTGATCGGGAGTTTGGGATTGATTATGAGGAGACCTTTGCTCCTGTTGCCAAAATGGCTTCTGTTCATACTCTTCTTGCAATCGCATCTATTCGTAATTGGCCTATTTTTCAGCTTGATGTGAATAATGCTTTTCTTCATGGGCTCCTTCATGAGGAACTCTATATGCAGCCACCTCCTGGTCTAGCTCATTCTCATGGTCGGGTTTGTCGTCTTCGTCGGGCCCTTTATGGTCTCAAACAGGCTCCTCAAGCTTGGTTTGAACGTTTTGCAGATGTTGTTCGGTCGGCTAGTTTTGTTCAGAGTGAGAATGATCATGCTATGTTCACCCACACTTCTCCTTCCGGTTGTACTATTCTGCTACTCTATGTTGATGATATGATTATTCTTGGGGATGACTATGCTCATATTGCTTATACTAAGCAATATCTTCACCGTCGGTTTGCTATGAAGGATCTAGGTTTCTTACGTTATTTTCTCGGTATTGAGGTTGCTCGCAATCGACGTGGTATTCTTCTCTCTCAGCAGAAGTACATCACCGACATTACGGCTCGTCTTGAGTTGTCTGATACTGCATCTGCGGCTACTCCCGTTGAGCTTCATTTACAGCTTCGTCCGGATGATGGTGAGCCTTTGTCCGATGTTACTCGCTACCGGGCTCTTGTTGGCGGTCTTGTCTATCTTACAACTACTCGTCCCGATATCGCCTATGCTGTTCACCTTGTTAGTCAATTTGTAGCGGCTCCTCGTACGGTTTATTATGCTGTTGTACTCCGCATTCTGCGATATCTTCGTGGTACTCTAACACGCTCGGTTTTTCTCCCATCAACTTCCTCACTTGCTCTTCGTGCTTACTCCGATGTTGATTGGGCTTCGGATGTTACCGACCGCAAGTCCATTACGGGATTTTGTGTCTTTCTGGGTGATTCTCTAATTTCTTGGCGTGTCTCGCTCTTCTACCGAGTCCGAGTATCGTGCTATGGCCGACACTACGGTTGAGATTATTTGGCTTCGACGTCTCCTTGCCGATCTTGGTGTTGCCTCCTCTAATCCCATTCCTCTTCATTGTGACAATAAGAGTGCTATTCACACTGCTACAAATTCGGTCTTTCATGAGCGTACCAAGCACATCGACATTGATTGTCATATCACGCATCATCAGCTCCAAGCACATATCATTTCTCTTCCCTTTGTAGCCTCTGCAACCCTGCTTGCCGATTTATTCACCAAATCTCTTACATCACAACGATTTGCTACTCTTATTTCCAAACTCTCATTGATTGACCCACCTTGAGTTTGAGGGGGGGTGTTAGATATATTATATATATTAGGAGTAGGGTTTTTTCCTTAGTATATGTATTTACATTTTTACCCTTCTTTGTATTTATATTTATATCGGCCTTGTGCCTAATTGTAAATGTAGCATTCCATTATTCACTTCTCCAAATCTAACACTATGCTCTATGAAGTAAAGCTCTTCTTTGACAATCTTGCCGGTTAGCTGAAGTGGATCTGGAAATGGCTAATTTGTTATCTTCTTGAGAAATTCAATGCTCTAGACGTGTATAAACCGCCTTTGGTTGATTTTCGTGGTGGTAACACTTTGTTTTAGTAGTGATAGTGGTGGGAAGAAACATAACGGCTGGAAATTAGAAACATCGACCCAATTTGCCTGCTCTTACCGGTTACTTATTGCTTTCCTTTGACAATACGAGAATAAAAAGTCAAAATCTTTGGTTCGAAAAGTTACGTTTAGCATTCTACTAGTCATTATCGGCAAATCTTGGAATGTTTCAATTGTTTCTGAGCAGAGAACACCCGAAGTATAATTGATGCTTGTGCCGTTCAATATCGCGCCATACACTATTAAATGTCAACTGTTGGATTATACCTATTGATAAAAGAGTCAATCTGTTGACAAACCTTAGCTGTTGGATGAGAATGATGTACGATACGTTGTTTTACTTTGAAAATTCTCGATGGTCAATCCATGACAATAAATATCAGAGAGGCTTGTTATATAGGATAGCATACTAATCAAGATATGCATAAGCGAAGGTAGATATATGCGCAATATTGAGAGAAACGAGGAACCGATAGAATTATCAAGATATCTCTGACAAAGAAAATTATACTAGAGAGATCCCTAATTATCCCTAACTTAGTATGCATGTCACTTATGGTATCCACAATTTTTGCAGAGTCCAAGTTTTTGTTTTTCCGTCGAAATTCATCCAATTATCCAAAATCTGAAAAATTACGAAAATGCACTGTGCAGAGGCTTCAAATGTTATATATTTGGAAAAAGTCGAAATGGGCATATTATAAAAATTCAGAAAATTTAAATGTAAATGGACTCCGAATATATTGGAGTGACCTAATTATAAAATTTGTGAGAAAATTACTAAAAATGTCACAAATCTATTTCAATTATTCTGCTTGAGTCCTCAACTTTTTTTTTTCAATAGTCCACAAGGGTTTCTATGTAAACCTTCGTGTCCGTTCCTTCTTCTCGGTTTTAATTTTGTTATTGTTTCCGCATTTGTTCATAACAATGTCCTATCGAGAAGACTGGATAATCTTATTTCGAACTTTGAATTTGATTTGATGAAAATGATGAGCAAGTTCCGTTGCTCTTTAACCAGTACATAGGAATCAATTGATGGAGGAACTCTGGTCTGTGTGGCAACTATGCTTGAATTGTTGTCATATCCCAAAAAAAAAAACAGCTGATGGGCTGTCGCTACGTCGCCCAAAGTGGGGAGGAAGTGTGTAAAAATGGCTCTATGTTCTAAGTGATAAACGTTCCAATCAACTTCGTGATGACAGTTATATGCCTAAAGCCAACCGAGCAGAGTACGTACTTAAGTGGAGCTAATGACTGAAAAGATATAGGCACAACTACGGCAAGCGGCTTCGAACTCGGCTAGCCGGTGCATCTAGCGACGTCAGGTTTGTGAAATGTCAGCCTGTAATGGGACGCTGCAGTTCGTTTAAAAAGCCACGTCTTGGCAAACGAACGATGTCCTGAACACAACTGTAGAAATGCCGCATATCGATTTTCTCTCGGCCAGAGTAGATGGCCTCTGCAGCTCCACCGTGCTCACCGTGGGCTGCCATCTCTATCAGCATGTAAAGCTTCTTGATGGGCATCTAAGAAAAGTACGAGCACAAAAGCACGAGTTAGAACTTCTCTCTCCAAACTGCGCCGTACCAAACATTTTAAGATGGATAGGAAGATAGCATGGAGAATGAGGTTATCTTCTTAAGTCCTGAATCACGAGACTCAAGGAATTTCTGTCACAAATCGTCCTTCTTGACACAGCAAAACATAAGAAGACACAAGTTGATAGATCTAAAAGCTTACATCATTCAATGCCTCGGCAGCTTCTTGAACATCATCTTCAGAGAAAACGTTCAGCTGTTCCAGCACCTGAAGGGAAACAAAAAGTAAGTGAAGTAATACCTATATATGTAGCTCTACGGTGAGGTCAAATGCTTCACATCCACATTTCGAATTGATGCAACTTTATTAAGAAAGTTATCCAGCCTGAAGAATTCGCTTTAGGAAATTTGCAAGTAAAAAAAAAAGATTCCAAGTCGATTTAAAAAAGCCAATCTGAGATACTGTTAATCTGGCACATTGAATGAGATCGGAACTATTCTCATACATTGACCACATGACTTCTAATAAACCGGCCCATTCCCTCCCAACGACATTACCCACCCAAACTCCCCCGCTCCTGAGGATACAAGAAAAGTAGAACCAAACACAAAAGTTAAGGTATCTATTTCTGTGCTCGGGAATATTAGTTTCCATAAAATCACAATGTCCAGGCGAATCCAGATGGATAATCCAAAATCCCTCATCTTGGATTGAAATCTGATAAAGGGACATTTGGATATGAGCACCTCTAGACCCCCAATATTAGCAAGACAATCAGAATCAAGCAAAGTCAAACAAATGACTGGTTTCTAAAAGCAGATATAATTGTCCTTAAAACAAGACTGCTGCACATTTCTTCCCTTCCATTTCACGTTTTCCAGCAGAAGAGAAATGAAGAAAGAGCAGCAGAAACAAAAATACTACATGCAAACACCAAAATAGCATCTACAGAAGTTTACCTTCTTAGCGTCCTCTGACTTTAACGTGGGGACATGGTGAGTGATGGAAAAGTTATCACACAAACCAACTGAATCCAAGAAATTCACTTCACTTGTTGTCCCTATCACGAGAAGCTTCCTTCCCTAGAAAAAAGAAAGCCAAATGCATGTATATAATAAGCTAAACAACTCAGTAGTGCGAAAAGGACACCAAAATCAAACCTTGTAAGTCAGAAACCACCAATTAAATCAGCAGAGATAAAACAACTAGTACAATACTATTAGAATCACAATGCACAGGGGACATAACGTAATGCTTACCTAGTGAAAGCAAAATTACCTATAATATTCTATGTGTAGTCTTTTTTATACTAAAATGCCTCTGTATATGTTAGTGCACTCGGTATTGAGGAAGCACATATAACAAAAGTTTCTTCCCCATGGACAGCCTAGAGGAAAGACGTGAACCAAGGTTGTACTCAGTCTGTTGCTTTATAAAGTAGAACAAACTTCACTGCTCCTCCATATCAAACAGGAAAAGCAAACTAGCCAATCATTCTAAGGTCAACATGGGGGAAAATCATGCCAATGAACTCAAATCTTAATCTCTCAAACTCCAATTTCTGATCAGCACCTGCATCATGACATCATTATTGTGTCGGCCCTCAGCGACATGACTAGGGATTTTTGCTCTCTCCATCGTCACTCATATTTTTCATTTCCTGGTTAAAGGGAACTAACTCCCATTCACTTACCTTCAAGCATTCTTAATTCAACAACACTAGTATCTTTGCCAGCATTAACTTCCAGAGGAGATCATAGAAAAGGATAATTGCTCTTTCCACCAACATCAATTTGTAAAAACAAGGCGAGAGAAGAAGAAGCAACCTTTGGAGGAACACGCTTCAGAAGGACTAATAATGTCTGATTTATCAAATTTGAAAATTGAGGCCCAATGGCGACATAGTCTAGTAGCCTGCAAAGCAATTCACTCAAGTCGTAATGATCTTCTAATGCCAAGGAGGACAACAGCAGCTGACGAATATAAATCAACAGATTTTACCTTTCAATGTCATCAAGGATGATAATGCTCAATGGTGATTTGTATGCATCCTCGAAAACCTATCAAAGATTAGAATCCATTACAAAACCTTCCCCAGTCATTTTTGAAAAATGTAAGATAACCATTCTTCAACTTAGTCAAAAGTGAAGGGGAAACAACTAATTTCCTATTCCTCAAGCACTAACGAACCAGATATACAGGTCACAAACCTTCACAATTTGTGCACATTTGGAGCTCTCATGAAGTCCAATCATAGTTTCCGCCGAGACCTAAGCATCCAAAGGAGAGTCAGAAATTAAAACTTCATGCACAAAGAAGTCTGATTACTCAAAGAAAGCACAGCACGGAGCAGAAGATTACAATTTTAACATATGGAAAATCACTGTCGATGCCAACTGTAAACGCCAGAGCAGTTTTACCACTGCACAAGAGACGATTTTAGAATATTCCCAACTATTTTAAGACGCAAAAATAATCCTTAGCAAAAATGAAAAGCAACATCAGAAAACCTCAACTACCTGCCCCTCAGACCCTCCAGAAGGCAAGAGACGGGTGGACTTCCTTTGCTCCCTTTAACTTGCTCAACCAATAGCATTGTTTTCTCATATATATCGTTATGTCGATCACCGCAATTCACCATGCCATTAAGCCTACAAAAACATTTACACAAACAATTGAGGCGGTGACGCGTCCTTAATAGTGTTTGCCCTTTATCCTTTATAGAACTTCAGAACAAAAGCTAATAATTAATAAAACTTGGATAGAAGCACACAAACAATGTGTATATTAAAATATGATTTCAGTTAAGAACTCAAAACCGATGCCATTTTAGCATCTTCATGAGATGGCAAAAAAGGTGCTAAAGTAACAACGCTATGAACTCCCTAAGCAGAATAAAAAACCACATCTGCAAAATGTTTAGCGAGATTGCAAAGGTTTTATGATCACATTTTGGCAGAACAAAAAAGAATGCTTTCGTGTCAGTTTCTAAATTAGTAGAACCCTAACTATAAGATTACGGTAAGTCAGTGTGATAGCATGCGTGAAAGCACATGGGAAACCCACTTATTATCACATTGTCCAATCTAATTGCATAATGAAACCGAAAATGTTTTCTTCTCAGCCAACGATGGATCGGACATCTTTGTGGATAAAGCTTGCAGCAAATTCAACACCTACACATCAGCTCAGAGAGAATTCTCTGAATTACTCCCCTCCTCTTTTTTCATCTTTTCCAGAATTAAATCTCTGAAAACCAAAGCTACCACATGACTCACCATGGACCACATATAATTGGGTAAGACCATGCAATAAGACAATTCTTGAAAACACCCCAGATAAATCTACTTATGTTATGGTTCAACAATAATAAACACCAAGCTGAGAAAACCTAACTCCAACAACAAAGCAATTTCAAAGAAATCAACTCTCATCTGAGCTTCATTTGTTCTTGTAATTACCTGTCCATAAGTAAAAATCAGAGATCCTCCTACATTTTAATAAGAATTTCTTGCATAATACTAAGGCCTGCTGCTACAGCAGCTAAACCATCTCCAAGGCAATTTGTTGTTCTACATGTTACGATAATGTACATTGCATAAGGAGATTCAGAGAAAGCTTCAGGAAACCTATTGCACTCCCCCTTTTTAATGACCTAAATCTCAGTCCTTGGGAGGCCAGTACTGAAAGGACATAACCCTTTGTTTTACCGTTCAGAACAAATGTACTTTTCTTCCCACGCTATGCACAATGGACAGGGAAAGTGAACATTGGAAACCCATTAAAAGTATCAAACTGGGGAAAAAACAATTACTGACTCCACTTACTGGGATAATGCTTCATTAGTGGTTGGTGTAGCACCAGATTTCGGGCAAGCAAATTTAAAGGCCTTTAATTTTGCAAGCTATATCCAGCCATATAATTCTTATTTCACTGGAACTACGGATTACAAGAACCTTGCAACAAAAGATAGATATTCTGAGAATATCAGCATTCAATTATTCATACCTCCATTTTTCCAAGTCATCTATGGAAGCTCCAAATGCAGGAACAATTTCATGGAGTGCATTCAAAAAGTCATCCATAGTGACTTTGATACTCTCTTCATCGACAGGCTTCGTAATATCATCGAGACTTAGTTGTCTATTCAGAGCATATGATACGGCACATTTCACAACGCCTTCAATTTCTGCACCACTGTAGTTCTTTGAACGAGCAGCTGCACCATAAATTGCAAATGTGGTAGGTCATCTCCAGAGATGAATTAAGCACCAGCCTTGGTGGCATATACATCTTCTTTTTCTTTGGTAATTAAGAACATCCCCTACCTCTACTTCCAAAAGGTGGAGGGCCTACCTCCCAATTCTCAGAGAACATGCAGCAGTTCTTGAGTATATACAAAATGCGCCCAGAAATCCAAGAGTTAGCCTCTTTGATCAAAGAAACACCAAAAATCATTCGAGCCTACATTACTACCATATTTCAAGCCAACTTTTTTTCTCCTTCCGTGTGACAATGCTCACTAGGATAAGCCACTTCTAAAATAAAATATGCAAATGTTCCCCATGAAGTACCATTCTAGTAAATGCAACCAGCTGACTTACCAAGTTCCTGAAGACTGACATCAGGAGCAAGAAAAGAATTTTCTTTCATCTTGTTCGTGTGGATCTGAAAGATTTGCAAGCGACCCTTCTCATCGGGAAGGCTTATCTCAACCTGTACTTCCAAACGTCCTGGTCTACAGATCCAAAAGTTCAAAATGTAAAGAACATCTTTCGATATCTATTTTTTTACATCTAAAACCAATATTCTACATGTACATATGATCCTGCCAAAGTTGTGATGCCACCACATGTCAACAGCAAAATAATATTCTTTCTTACCCTCAAAGTGATAGGCACGATAATTCTTAAGAGCAACAATAAAACAACCTCCCATTAAGTTGCATGATGACTCATGAATGCTTTTCACCATCTCAGGAGATTAATATAGCAGCTAAAAGACGTGGATATGAAGAACCGAAAGAGAAAAAGAGGGACCACCTCAGAAGAGCCTCATCAAGGAGATCTTTTCTGTTCGTCATTCCTATAAGCAAGACATTGTTCAGGGACTCTACACCATCAATCTGAAAATCAGGCACTAGATCAGCAGCAATGGTTGGTATCAATGAGCATAACAGAAAATATTCTCCAAAAAATGGACCTAGGTATATAACGTCGCACAATTAGAAGATTAGGATACTACTACGAACCTTTGTAAGTAGCTGGTTTACAATACCGTCATGAACTACAGTACCATCTCTGGCTGATCCTCTTGACTGCGGATGCAAAATCAGGTCATTTCATATCCCTATTATAAAAAGTTGCAACCACCAATAGTCTATGAAAAATAGGACAGAACACAGCCATTTAGGAGGTACAAAACAAAAAAGAATAAGCAACAAATTAGCATGATAAATCTTCATGATAACGATACGACTATTAGCAAAAAGATCAGCTGATGCAATTGACACCTCAATTTTATGTATTAGTCCATTTATTTTTTTGGTTTGGGATTGGAAAGGAAGGAGGGGTAGGGGGTGGGGGGTTGAGAAAAGTACTGCGGGGTACATGGTCCTGTCATGCTTGATATGAATTCTAGGAATGAATTAAGCACCTTAACATTACATATTTTTGGTTAAGGGAATTTTATATCAGATTAGTAAGAAGTGAATGTAAACCATCAGAGAAAAATCCTGAAACGGAACCTTGAAAAATATAAAGGTCATGATAGAAAAGCTATTAAGATAACAAAATATGAAAGTTTCAACCCAGCCAAAAAAAAAAAAATGAAAGTCTATCCTCACTACTCACTAAAGTTGACCTTATACCAGAAACAAACCCTCCAGATACACTATCTGCTACATTACATGCACTGCTTCCAAAACTTAAGGTAAATACAACCAGTTAGAAAGTTTCTCAAAACTAAGAAATGGAAGGAAGATGAGATTTTCTCCAAGCAATTGATATTAGCAACAGTGCTAAGCTATTCTCCATCATAGAGGACATAAATGCATAGATCGGCCGGATAATCTCATACCTTGCATATAGCATCAATTTCATCAAAAATGATGACATGCAAATCACTCTCGTCACCTGAAAATTAATGAGAAGCATAAGTTACAGATACTTGCTAAGCCCACTTGTTTCTCAAGAAGATATGGGAAATATGCTATATCAATTACCATGAGTCCTCTGATCCTGTTCAGCGTCAGCAAACAAATCCCGAACATTCTTCTCAGTTTCACCAACAAATTTGCTTAACACTTCAGGACCATTGACTATCTGGCAGAGAAAGCGAGGTCAAATTTATAATACAGACATACATGCATGTAATTTATAATGTAAGTGCATAGCTCCACATATGTAAGTAGAGAGGTCAACGTGCATACCTACATCTTAGAGATGATTCAAACATCTTCAACAAATTAATTAAACTACCATAAGTATAGTAATGAAGCTATATCCAATAGGATTCAAGGTTTGGGAAAGGATGACAGATGAATCATAAGCAAAGGGGAGAAAATGAAGGCCTGGCAGCAATAAACTTTTAAGCCCTCGGCCTTCTTGGAAACTATACAATAAATTCACAGATATGCATCTTGATTTATGGACACACAAAGACATGGTTTTACCTGCAACAATTAAAGAATATAAGTTCTTGGACCTTCCAAACGAAATTTAATGGTTATCCAGATATTCATTCTTTACCTAACACTCGCACAAGTAAAGGAATACCACATCTCTTGTAAATGTCCTCAAAGAATGCCACAATGATTTCTCTCATGCAGATATGACGTATCAAAAAAGCATGTAATCTGAAGACAAAAAATTTACAAAGAAAAACAGTGGATCAATAGAATTAAGCAACAAGAGAATGCTTTGAACAGCTAAGAACAGAGCCTGCAAATGACGCAGAATTAAGGACATCAAAGTAGGACAAAATAGGATATCAATGAAAGAATGGGTACCATGCGATACACGACCATCCTTTTACCAGCAAGGGTAATGTGAAATTTAGACGATCCCCAACACATGCAAGAATCTGTCAAATTTCAATTGACAGAAGGCTTTTTGTGCTGCTCTCAATGCCTTCCACTAAGAAGAAAGCATAGAAAGCTTGATACGGGACCGTCCTTTTACAAGAAACCGTAATGTGAACTTTACACAATCTCCAAAACATGCAAGAATTTGTAAATTTCAATGGACAGAAGGTTTCTTTGTGTTGCTTTCAATGCCTTCCACTAAGAACAAAGCATAGAGAGCTTGATAACTTCCATAGGGTTATATTTGTTCCATAACTACAATGAAACGTCACAAAATTTTGTCCCCTCAACTCACTCTAAAAATCAAACGTCTTAAGGAAAGGCATAAACTCCACTCTGAAACCAGAACATGGGTTTACTGATTAAGCCTTTCAAGAAATAGCATCCATAGTAATTGACCAACACAAGGGAGCAAACCATACCTTTGGTTCTATGCCGTTCAACATCTTCCCTATTTGACGAGCCAATAGGGTTTTGCCAGTGCCGGGAGGCCCATAAAGCAGCATACCTTTAACGTGTTTAATACCAAGCCTGGAATTGACCTTGTTTTAGAACAAGAAAAACTGCACCATATCTAAGACATAATATAAGTAGCAAAGCCCGGAATTCTGGTTTCTTTACTTGCTAGTCACATGAGGAGGAAAAACGCGAGAAGCAAAAGCCCTCCGAAATATATCTGTGGACTCTACACTCAAGCCACCGATGCCTAGGGACAGGAGGTTAAATTCCTTCTGCCTAAATATGTTGCTGCTGGCAGCTTCACGCTGATTGACGATCTGTATAACAAGACAAAACAGTCGAGACAGAATCAGCAATAAACTAATGGCCAATAAAACTGCATCAGGAGAATGTTCACTATCAAAGATTCACAAAGGAAAAGAAAAAAAATATTCACTATTCTCCAAGCACATGTGCAGAGCAAGATTAATATCACAGAAGTTTCAGCTGTCCTCCATGAGCATGATAGACACCAAAATTTCACTATCTCACTTCAAATCTGGACCACAAAATAAATATAACAAAAAGTTAAAAATGTATCAGATTAAAAAGAAAAGAAGCTGAAAGGAAAACCTTTATTCCACTAGCATAAGATGCTTCAAAGACAATGTATGTGTCATTCGAGATCATTCCTTTTTCAGGAGCATTTGACATTTCATGCCCCTCCACAGCAGCCTGATTGACTGTGAAGATATAGTTGCTCCCATGATACTCAAATGATACCCTTTGCCCTACCGTCATAACCTGAAAATACATTTCCATGTTGAAATACCTCAAAACATTTATTTCAGAATCAGAAAGGGCAAAATGCATGTCCAAGACAAGGTCATAATAGTCATGGAGGCAGATAAATACATGAACTCTTTCAATAATTTTAGCTAACATCAAATCATAGACTTTAAGAATTGTCATACTTCACCAAATCATTGACAAATGAGATGTAGAGGTAAGAAATGCAATCCTATGCTAAATTTGCCCCTCTACCTATCTCCAATTCCACCAATACTCAGATATGCCATAAAGAATGCATTCCAAGAGATGACCTATGGTACTAGGTCATTGACAGGGAGATACTAGAGATGCAAGACACAATCCTACCTCAGCAATCCTGTGCCGAATGGGCACCTTTATACAGCAGTGCCCCTAAGCTTGGATATTCTCCATACCAAATTAATAGAATGGATTTTTCATATACACTTAGATGTGGGAGTGAGTTCCCAAAAGTTCTCACATTGTACTAGTAGTAGGGGTGAGCATGGTTCCAGGGCAGAATTGAGAATTGGAGAACTAAACCTGTGGTTCCGGTCCGGTTTCAGGTTCTAATGAAATAGGGTGTGGTTCCCGGTTCCGCATTTTGAGGAACCACCGGTTCCGATTCCGATTCCGGTTTCCGGTTCTCTATGGAACCGAACTGGAACCGGAACCGGCATTTTTAAACCCTTACTTTCTGTTTCTACTTTCTAAGTTCTATTCTTCTCACTTTGAAACCTCACGCAGCAGCAGCCCGATGGCTTTGGGAAGGCAGTAGGCACAAGTGAGAGTGACGATCTCCCACGCCCTCGAGTGGCCATCCCTCACCGTCCTTTGGGCTCCGCTCCCTCCCCAGCCCTTCGATGCCGACCCTTCTCTCGCCGTCCATCGCCTCGTCCTCGGTACCCACGTCTTCGATGGCATCCCCAACTTTCTCTTGCTCGACAGCATCCAAAGTTGTCCCCAACTTCCTCTTGCTCGACGGCGTCCAAGTTGTCCAGATTTGAGCCGCTGAAGCTTAGGCACTTGTACACCTAGTTCAATTCCCCTCCATTTCACTCGCTTTCCGACACCTCTTTTTGCTTTGCCTGTTGAAAGCTTGATAAGATTCGTTGAGAGGTCGCACAGGATTGAGGTTTGATTTGGTTCATGAATCGAAATTTCGAAAAATCTTGCTGATAAGATGGTTAGAATGTGACCCCATCACTCTGTACCTAAACCGAAGATGACAATATCCGAAAGAAGCACCTTGAGGTCTGATTTGGTTCCAATAGACCACACAACACAATCTAATATTCATGAAAATTTGGAGGGCTTCGGATTCGGCAAAAGCTAATAGCGAATCGATAAATGATTAAGAGAATCGGGCCTTTTGTTACTTCTCTTGCCTGTATATGTCAGCTGGTGTTTCGTTGAGTGTGAGCTTCTGTTTAAATAAGAGAAAACAACTTGGAATGCATTTAGTTTACAGCTGATGATTATAGAGCAATGAACCTTATGTGCTCCACAGAAAACTGGAGTTGCCTATGTTCTGCAATGGCAGTCGTGAACGAGCAAGTCGATCTTTCCTTAGGTGTTTACGGAAAGGGAAATTGAAAGGACATGTTTGAGAAAGATAGGACTTTTCATTCTTATTGGATATATACATTGAGGAGATTATAAATAGAGGTTTACAGGTTGAAGTGGAATTATATCCGATGAGGCTTTCTAATTATTGTTTCAGTTTAGTTAACAGTAATTTTAATTTAAAACTAATATTAATTTGTTGTTTCGTTTGGTTTCGGGTGGTTAGATTTCGGGTGTGCGATCGGAAGGGAGGCTGTCAAGCTGTTTCCATGTGGTTTTTCAATTGGCAATTTGTAGCTTGTTTCATCACATCATGATTTGTGATTAGAATGATTGACTTACTGTGAGACTGGAGGAATTTGTGTTTATGGGTTAGAAGGATGTCTGCCTTCTTTTCTATCGGTTTTGTTTAGATTGATTGCTACTTATGAGCGAAATTGCAGATGCATTAAGTTGACTTCTTGTGCGGGATTTTCAGTTATTTTTGTTAACCGGTTTGGATTTTCAATGTGTTTGCCCAATTGGTTTTCCTGTTTTCATGTTGCTGTGGAATAATGTGATGGTAAAATACACAAAGTTTTGTGTTTTCTATATTGTGTAAGGATACTTAGCTTTGAAAGTTGATGGTCTTAATTCACAATCTTGCACTTTGGTAATACACTAGCTTTTTTTTTAATCAACTGCTAATCGCTTTCTCTGATTAAAAATGATTATGTGGATGTTGAAGCTTCTTTTCTTAAATGTTCTTAGCAAAATTGGTAGGTTCCCGGGTATCCTGGAGCTAGACCCTGGAACATGTGACGAGTAGGTTCCGGGTTCCAGTGGTACGTAGGATAGGTTCTAGGTTCGAAAAATAAAAAACTCAGTACTAACGGGTAGGTTCCAGATTCTAGATAGAACCTATCCGGAACCTAAAATCACTCATCCCTAACTAGCCGCAAATTAGTCTATTGGTCCTCCTCTGTACTGAACACACTAGCTCAAATTGTTTAACGAACTAATTACTCTACGAAAAACAAAATCGCACATTCAAGTGATTTAATACTATTTGGGACAAAAAGTTAGAGGAACTTAGATGATCCTAGAAATCACGATCCTGATCGGTGATATGCGTGCAATTTAAGTGGAGACGCCCACAACAACCTCCTTGATAAAACCCATGCCACTTATCAACTCCACTCCCTCCTGGATTGGCATCATCTAGTTCGGTACTTACGCAGCTCAGTCATGGTCACTTGAGGACGATGTTTCCATGTATAAAAGGTACATGATCTCACAAACTTTCGTTTCTTTTCTTTTATTTTGCCTAGAGTGTGTTCATCTTTGTCTGGTGCATGTGCAATAATCTATCCGTCAGAAACAGTATTAATTTACTTAGTTGTGTTGAATATTGATGCATTTTCTGATTCTTGTTTCAGACATGAATCAGCCAGTTATATTTGGTTTGAAAAATCAGTTCTCATTCGCTCGGCAATTTTAGGCAGCAGCTAAGCTATTCTACTTGCCCAAAAGAAAGAGCTCATTTCCACATTTAAGGATTTTGGTACAGGTGATCCCAAGAGATACTTTTGTCGCATGCCTCATAAACTGGTAACTAGCGCATGAATTTCCCCACAGAAGGTAGACAGTAATAACTTGTAGACCAATAAAAATGAAGGGAGGGGGAACGGGCATTATGTGAACTGGATATATTCTGTAAAAAGTATCTAGTACCTGGTTGACAAACTTCTTCTGGTGTTGATTAGCCAGTAGAACAGCATCGATCTACAAAATTCGAAAGGACATAAAGGAAGTTAATTTAGACTGCTACTCCCCACGGAGAAATGCAGGATAGCAGGCTCATAATATGCACACCTGTTCACTTTTGGTTCCTCTCTTGACAAACGCCAACTCAAGCCTGAGCAACGCCAGATAAAAAGTATCTGGCGGCACAAACCTACAATGCAACAGGCCTTGAGACAATTTCCATTTACTACGAATGCAAGAAGTACTGTGGTTCGCCGTGAACTAACCTGCTAACAGATATCGAGTCGCCAGCAGAAACCCTCACCTGGCGCCGTTGAATGGCATTCAGTGCGATGTGACCAGGGCGGACACTCTCGTGGGGAGTTTCTCTCAGTTAAGGGCACAGACTATAACAGGACAGTTCAAGCAAGATGACACAACACCACCAGCAAACAATCACACGAATAGACAGCCTCGCTCAAAATTAAATCCCACATGCGAACGGCTAAGCAAAACGTAACCTACAAAATCAATGATTAATCCTAATTACCCTCAATATCTATTACCAACTCAACCATGCCGACGAAATGAACACCTCTATTCCGAGAGCAACTCGTGTGAAAAGGACATGCGACAGAGAGGACGAAGCAATCGCCGACGGAGGCGAGGGAGAGCTTGGTGCCGGGGACGGAAAAGTGGCGGAGATCGGAGGGGCAGCAGTAGGCGAGGTTGGTGAGGGCGAGATCGGCGGCGGGAGTGTGGGTGACGATCATGGCGGACGGCGAAGAGGACTGAAACAACCGACCTACCATGGCTTCGATCGGTTTTCACGTCGAGCGAAGAAGAAGGACAAGTGAAAGACGAAAGAGATCTGGTTTTTATATCGAATCTGGCTGGGTTGGCTTTTGGAGGTAAGGAAGAAGAGGGAGGATAGAGAGACGTTTGTTTTCTTTTTTCCTTTTTTCCGTTCGGAATAATAGAGTCTCCTGGGGAGAAAATGTTCGCGCTTTTTTTCAAAAATAAGGAAAAAAAATTACGAATTTGTGAGTTTTTTCAAAATATTTACACATGCTTGTGCACAGGCATACGGTTTTGCTTATAAAAGCAAAGCCGCTCGCCTCCTCAGTCGATGCTCTCTCTTTCTCGACAGTTTGAGCTCCTCACTCGATACGTGCTCTTCCTCGGCATTTTGTTTTCACTCGGTGTGTGCTCTCCTTCGGCGGTTTGAGGTAAGTCTTGGTATTGTTTTTTTTTTTTTAGTTTCTTAGATATAGATATTTATTTATTTTGTTATTATTTATGCATGTTCATTTATTTGCATTTGTTATATTGATAGTTATAATGTTTAATTTTATGTTATTGATAGATTGTTAGTAATATATTTTTATTTTTTTGTTAATGTTTTGATAATGTTTAAATTATGTATAGGTTGTTATTAACAAAATATGAATTATTGGCATTTGACAACTTTTGTTGATTTTAATTTCATGAATAGGGTGATGGCATGGAACGAATCCTACAATTAAGTTTCGTTACATCTCGCGAGAACACGCAGGCTACATCGAGGATACTTAAGGCGGTGTTATTTGCATATGATGATGAGGGACGAATTACAATGATGCCACCACCCCAACCAGCACCTACAGTAGCATCCATTGAATCACACGAGTGTGACCCACCTAAGAGCGTTCGGTCAACCCAGAAGGCCACTTGAGCTTATCCAGATGATGTCGTCTCCTACCCCATGGCCTATCATACACAGTCACAGTTCACCATCCCCAGTAGCACGACAAATTTCACTCTAGAGTTCAACCGGTTTGCCTGCCAATTTTATGAGAGATTCGCTTTTGCCTTCCATGATAATCGATAGTCACAAACTCCGGCTCAAAATATTTTCTCTACTCGAAGAGCATTTGATGATTCTCAAAGTTCCTATGGACATGATATGTCATCTGATTTCTCTCCTTTTTACCTAAGTCCTTCTACAGTAGGATATATACTGTCTCAGCATGGACTATTTTTCCATTTTGATGATGAACCCACATCATAGGCACACTTCCCATCATAGGATCTGCCCTCGCTATCTACACTTCCTATTCATCTGGAATCTTATCCTCATCTTCAATACAACACTAAACCTACCGAATGATGGAGACAACCCGATTGCGGAACAGGATGCCACGTAAGAGGACGACATGTTTATTATCTATTGTTACAATGTTTATTTGCGGATTTTTTTAATTCATAGATTGTTATCTACTATTACACTTTCTTTAATTCTAGATATTTCATCTTTATGTATCCTACAATTTATTTGATGCATTTGCTTTTTATTTTTTTAGAAATTTTATCTATTATTTTATCTATATCTATTAATTATTTACATACTAAATAAATTAATTACATAAATATTAAATTATTTATTAATTATGTGTATTAATAAATTTAAAATTAAGTATTAATAATTACATTATAAAAATAAGATTTAAAAAATTATATTTATAAAGTTGTATAAATATAAATGTTATAAATAAATATTATTATAAATATAAAAAAAAAAGGAAAGGAAAAAAAAAGATGTGTGGTTGTATTAAAAGAAAAAGAAAAAAAAAAGATGTACGGCTGCATAACAGCCGCACATGCCGTAAATGTGTAAATATTTTGAAAAAAGACGTAAATTTGTAATTTTTTTACCATATTTTTGAAAAAAGCCCAAAATATTATGCGCATCCTCTCTCTCCTTCTTTTTAAATAAAAAGGTTAATATCACGAAAAATTTCAAATTTGTACACTTATGACAAATTTATCTCAAATTATTTTTTTCACCACTAAAAATTTATAAATTTATCCCAAACTATTTTTTTAACTACCAAAACCCTAAACTAGTACATCTCTGATAAATTTACCATATATTAATTAATTTGATCACGAAAAATCTCAAAATAGTACACTTATGACAAACTTACCTTACGATAAATTGGGTTAATACCATGAAAAATCCTAAGTTGATATATTTGTGACAAACATAGGGTTAAGAACCCTAAACTGATACACCCGACTCCCTTGTATCATCCAAAACAACAATTTGATGATTAGGTTTAACAAAAACTAATTGAAAGTAAATTTATCACAAATGTACTAGTTTGCGATAAATTTATTACAAATATACTAGTTTAGAATTTTTTGTGTTCAAAAAAATAGATTGGGGTAAATTTATCACAAATGTACCAGTTTGAGGTTTCTCATGATATTAACCCTAAATAAAAATATGCACACAACTTTTTAGGAAAAATTTTAGAAGCCCGCTAAGGAGTCTCACGCTCCAACCCACCTCTAACTTTTTTATCAAATGAAAACATATTCTTAGCTTTATGTTCAGAAGCTTTCCTTCCATTTTTGCTTACAAACCTCACAGTTCAAAGGTGCTCGGAAAGCACAGTTAACCACTGCTAGGCTGTCGGTCCCCTATCTATTTTTGCTTACAGAACGTCGCTACCGCTCATTCGATGCCAGCATTGTCCAAAACTTCTGGATACAGAGCATTCTAGAGAGAAGAATGGCTTCCACCATAGTTCGTTGAATCCCAATATTGCTCTTCGCCTCTTCATTCCTCTCCTCTATTTTCTCTCAGAAGAACCGATTTCCATGTTTTTATTTTGATTTAATTTCCGTTCCTAGTTCACGCCAAGTTTATTTGGCTTATTTGCTTGTTTGTTTTACAGTGCGATTTGAATGTGTATGAGGTTTCGCTTCGAAGAATCAATGTCAATTTATTTGTCCTTTTTTTTTAACTCGTGGCCGGGAGCAAATTTGCTAGGGCGAAGAAGAAAGGCAAGATTCCGGCAACCAAGAAGGCATCACATCCCCCTCACCTTAGAAGGGCTTTACCTTCGGTGGACCCTGCTACTACTACTTCTTCTTCTTCTTCTTCGGATGTCCTGTCCATACTCTAAGAAGATGTTCAAGAGGTGAAAGTGTCCATGGCCAACATTTCCAAATACTTGGTCAAGCTTGAAAGGACCATCAATAATGTGGACTGCTACAATCCTCTCAAAACTTTTCCTGAGCCTACCAATCTTACTCTCCAGCACAAAAACGCAAGCGTAGAAGCCCCGAATGAGTGCACTACCTGTTTTGCGCTTGTAACTGCCTGTTTCTATTTTCATATGCTTTATGATGTACCCCTATGCTGCGAATGAATGAAACCTGATGTTATTCATATCTTGCTTTTATTCGTATGCTTATGCTTTTTTATGATGATAAAAAGGGAGAGAATTTTACAAGAATCTTACAAAGATTTGCTAAATTAGCATAATCCAAAGGGAAGCATAGAAACAAAGGAGCCTAAGCAAGAGAACAACTATTCTCTCTGCATATGTTTATCTACCTTATGAACTATGACTAAAGATCTTATTTTAAATACTTTCAAAATCAAGAGATCTTCTAAGTTAGTTATTCTCCATATTCATTTACTAAATCTTTTCGGTGAATCATTTTTTTTTTTGCGGTTATGCCTTATCACTGAAAAATCTCTATGTAGGTCGTTACTTTATTACACTCTTAAACTCTATCTCATTGAACATCTGCGGGATAGTTTTGCCAAAGAGATTGTTTGAGAAACATCTTATAAAATATTTTCATAATATCCAAACTATCCTTAGCTTTTTATTTTAACGTTGGTGTTCAGATGTTTTATCCATGGCTGAGATTCATGTGATGACCATCGGGTAAAAATCATGTGAAGTCCGAAGCGTTCTCATGAAAATATTGGCTGAGGACCACAAAAGTTTGGTCACTCATAGTTGATATCGGAGATTGAAAATTTAGGTGTGCGAAGTTGTTTAAAGTCCAAATGAGCTGTTACTTGTGAAAGAAACGCTAAAATAGTTGTTGCCAAATGGGAAAGCACAAATGGATGACTCTTGCCTCTATCGGTAATTGTTCCTTGCTCCTATCAGAATCTAGCTAAAGCTATTAGCATGGAATAGAAGCTATGTATCTATTTTTCAAAAGCTAGAACAGTCTCAAAAGAGCAGCTGTATGGGCAACTCTAATTTGGTGACAAGATGTCCTATCAACCCATGTTACTACTGCTTTTAACTTGTGAGGCAGTTTACTAGTGTATTCCAACCCATATTATGGATGTTAGTTGTGTAGAGTGGACATATGCTTGATATATAAACAAAATCATTATATATCATGTGTCCTTATCTTTCACTCTATCTTTACTTTGCATTGCACACTCCTGGAAAACATTTGTTCACCCGATCTTTTTCATATCATCTTTCGCTTTCTGCACAAACTTAAAAAGTTCCAAAACAATTTCACCCCCTCTAGATTGCATTGTTAGCCTCAACAATTGACATCAGAGCTCTGTTGCTTGTTATTTGAAGTGTTTTTCTCCAGAGCATGAAGATCCTTTATTATGGTTGATTTTGGAGATTTTTTTAGCAATGAATCTTCAGCACCTAACAAGCCTCCATTATTCGACGGAAACAACCATGGCTATTGGAAGAATAGGATGTTCGCTTACATTGAAGCGGCTCAAGTAATATGAGACGTAGTCCAAAATAGCGTAGAAGTTCTAGTTGCTCCTACCGTTATTGCAAACCAAGATGCTGCTAGACAACCAACCACTGAAAATGCCAATCTAGTTATTAATGTAGCTGCTTACCTTGAAGAAACTCGAAAAAGAGATTCTTTAGATTCTAAAGCTAGACATCTTCTCTAGTGCGTTTTGTCTCCATTTAAGTATAACCATAATTCATCTTGTGTTTTAGCTAAACAAATATGGAATTTCCTTCAAATGATCTATGAATGCATCGATTGAGTAAAGAAAACAAAGATGAACGTCCTGCTCGGCAACTACGAAATGCTTGTAATGAAGTTAGATGAGGTAGTAAAAGAAATGTACATGAGATTCAATGAAATAGTGAATAGTCTAGCAAGTCAAAAAAAGATGTTTACAAATGCTGAAAAAGTGAGCAAGCTACTGAGGGCACTTCTAAAGGAATGGATTATTAGAGAAACATATTGTAAATTATTTTGATGATTTCCAAACTATCCTTTAGTATTTTATTTACATTTGGTGTGCGGATATTTGTTGTTTATGGGTCATTGGATAAAAATCGACCTCAAAAAAATCTGGTCACCGAATATGTGATATCGAAGCTTAAAAGATCAGGTCAAACGAGAAGTATAAAGTCCATACATGCTAATGTTTCGAAAAGATCGGCTGAAGTTGTCCACGCTTGATAGAAATGGCTAATGGGAAGATTTTTGTCTTCTCGGGATTTGTTCACTGTGTTAGATAAAAGCTAAAACTATCAGCACAAAACAGCAGGTCAACATCTATATTAGGAAAGTCCAATTTGACGAAGGGTAAACAGCCCCAGCACAAAGACAAGTTGTCCCATCAAACTCCAACGGCTCTTTTACCCCTCCGGAGATGCTCCAACGATTATTTTGCTGAGGCTTATAAAAGGAGGAGGTCGAGAAGGCCAAAGGAGAGAGAATCCTAACCGATTGAATATCCAAGTATTGCTCTATAATCTGTTCTAGTTAAAAATCATGTCTAAAAGATCTTGTGATCTGTTGTTGCCTTGTAATTGTGCAGAAACAAGTGTTCATCACCGAGTAATGAGGCTATGTCAAGATTGTGTGAAAGATTAGCTCACGTACTATTTATAATTTGTGAAGCGGTTTACTAGTGCATTCCAACCCGTGTTATAGCCGTTAGTTGTGTGGAGTGGACATAGGCTTGGTAAATAAGCCGAACCACTATATATCTAGTGTACCAATCTTTTCCATATCATATCTCTACTTGCACACACCCAGATCTTGTTTAGCTAGACATTTGCTCACCCGATCTTTTGATATCACCTTTGGTTTTTCGCAAAATCTAAAAAAGTTTCAAAACAGTTTATTTACCCCCCCTCAGGTTGCATTATCGGTCTCAACAATTGGTATCAGAGTTATGTTGCTTGTTATTTGAAGCGTATTTCTTCAGAGCATAAGGATCATTATTATGGCTGACTTTGATGGTTTCTTGAGCAATGAATTCGCAGCACCTAACAAGCCTCCATACTTTGATGGAAGCAACTACAACTACTGGAAGAACATGATGTTTGCTTATCTTGATGCCTGTGATCGGGAGATGTGGGATGTTATTAAAAATGGTGTGGAAGTTCAAGCCGCTCCAGCTGCTCCTGCTGCTAATGCTGTCGCTAGAGAACAAGCCTGTGATCCGGATGCCGTTACTGCTACTTGTTTTGAATTGACTCGAAAAAGAGATGCTCTCAATTCTAAAGCTAGACATCTTCTTTACTGTGATTTATCTCCATATGAATACAATAGAATCTTTTCTTGTGTCCCAATTAAGGAAATATGGGATCGACTCTAGCTAGTCTATCAAAGCACGAATAGAGTAAAGGAGATCAAAATGAACATGCTGCTTGGAAAATACAAAATGTTCATGATGAGTTCAGATGAAACATTACGAGAAATGTACACGAGATTCATTGAGATAGTGAACGGTTTGGCCAATCAAGAAAAGATCTTCATAGACTTTGAAAAAGCGAAAAAGTTACTTAGAGCACTTCCCGATGCATGATTGATGGCGAAGACATCAGTCCAAGAAATTATGAGAATCCAACTCATCACCATGGATGAACTCATATGCATGTTGATGTCATATGAAGCTAAAGGCATGAAAAAGCAAAATCTTGCCAAAGGTAAAATGATTATTGCTTTTAATGCCGACGATGAAAATGCAGGAGGTGAAACATCTGCTGAAGAAGACGACAACATTGAGATGGCCTTGTTCACCAAAAGATTTAAGACTCTTATGAAAAAAGACGGAAATTTCAGAAGCTAAAAGAATCAAAGATTCTCGGAAGAAAAGAAACCTTTCAAAGGAAAGGAAGAAAGCGAAGGTAAGGACATTGTCTGTTTTGAATGCAAGAAATCAGGACATATCAAACTAAAATATCCACTCCCGAAGAAAAGAGGAGGAAGATTTGAAAAGAAGAAATGAGCACCCAAAGTTGAAACATGGAGTGACGCCAAAAGCGAGTCAAGTGATGATGATGAGGCAAATCTTTGCCTCATGACTAAGTCTGAAAGAAAAGATGAAGAAGAAGTAAATGACTCTGAGCTTTCATATGAAAAAATGCAAGAGTTTCTAAAAGAAATATTTTTGGAGCACAAAAAGGCCTAAAAAAGACTTTCGGAATTGAAAAAGGAAGTTTCAAAACTCATTGAACAAAATCTTTCTAGAAAAGATGAACTTGAGAAACTGCATAAAGATTTGGTTGACTCTCAAAATGAACGCGATTTTCAGCACGAAGAAAGCAAATCTTTAAAAGAAGATACTTCAAAAATCAGCATAACTTTTTCTTTAGTTCAAAAACCTTGCAGGACATTCTTTACATTCAAGTTTCTCTTTGCGACAAGTCCGGACTTTGGCATGAAAGGAAACATGAAGAGAAGAATCCCTTTCCTAATGTCAAAATGCGGCTGAAATAAGCATCGTCTCTTCAGTTTTACAAAGATCACATTGCACGACAATTCACTAGATCTATTGGCAAGCAATTTAGTTGCTCTATTTGCAATGAACCTGGCCATAACAAGCAAACATGCCCATTCGAGCAAATAAAGCCCAAAAAGAATTATTGGAGATATGATAGGAGACCAAAAACTAACACAAAAGGACTTAAGTGTGTGTAGATACCAAAGAAAACATGAACATCTTTTTTATTGTAAGTGATACTAAAGAAGAACAAGTGGTACTTGGAAAGGATGTTCACACTACATGACACCAGAAAGAAGCATGTTCATAAATCTTAGACAGGTGGACGGTAAAAATGTCACTTTCGGATGAAAACGAAAAGGAAAGATCATTGGCTTAGGAAATGTAAAATTGAGAAACCTGATCATAGAAGATGTTTCATATTCTTCATCCTCCATCCAGAAAGTTCCCTCTTACGCTATACTGGTTCTGGGAATATGGTCAACAAGATAGGGCTATAGTCGTTCCCGATTAAATACCGAATATGTCATAGGAATCAAGCACTTTACTACTCGATCATTCAATTAATATTAGGATGTTATTTTTTTTTAATCTATCTACCTTAAGTAAAGAGAAAATTATCTCAATGACCTTTTAGTGTAGTTTGAACCGTTGAGTTACGTAATTAGAAGGAGCCATTCTACCGAACATGCTGACATGAACAATTTTACTCGAAACAACATCCTAAGTATGCTCCTACTCAATGGTTTCTAGTGCCCACAAGCTGAAAAGACTACATTGGAATTTTCCGTAAAGGTTTATGGCTATATTGGCAAACTAAAAAATTTAAGGCTAAAACAAGTTTAGGACCAAATTCATAATTCTTCCTTTATTTTACTATAACACATGAGGGGTTCAATTGTTTAAAGAATTTATTATGAGTCCTAAGATTAAGGAGACATTATTTTAGCTTTTGATTGGGTGACCGAAATACGTTATAAAATCACTATTTTCTTTCTAAAGTTAAAATTTCACAAGTAATTTCTTATTTACAATATATCGCTGCGGATTTTTTCGCAATAAAAGACGAACCGGTGTCCATATATAACGACATTGTCCAAAGAAAAGAGAGATTATGAACACTAATGTAGTTAAACGATGGAGTTTCACTCTAATCAGATTTTGTTTTTCATTAACATTTCCAAAAAATGAGGGATGTTCTGGTTCCTCCTAATAAATTATTTGAGACACTGCGTAAATTTTTGTTCACCGAACAAGGGAAAAAAGAAGACGAAGGAAAACCATCGGAGCTAGACATCCACTATAAATACCGCACGAAAAACCCTAGCCTTGCTCCCCCCTACCTTCAGCCGTCTATTTGTGCAGGACTCCTCGCTCTCCTCTCTCTTCCTCTCGCTCGCTCGCTAGCTAGCGCGACTACGATGGTAAGCTACTGTTTGCTCGGCTCGATTCGCTCGATTCGAGTTTCGGCTTTCGTTCCGATCGATCATTTTGATGGTCATAAGCGATTGTTTCCTCGATTGACTGATTGGAGAGTGGAATTGGGCAGTCGCTTGTGGCGAACGAGGATTTCCAGCACATTCTGCGTGTGCTGAACACCAACGTCGATGGGAAGCAGAAGATCATGTTCGCTCTCACCTCCATTAAGGGTATTGGCCGCCGTTTCGCCAACATCGTCTGCAAGAAGGCCGACGTCGACATGAACAAGAGGTTCGGCTCCTTATGTCTTCCGCTCCCCGAGCGGTCGTTGTGTTTCATTTGATTCTGGTCGCGGAGTAGTGCGGTGATGCAGCATTCCATGTGCTGTGTGCGTCGTATTTCTCTTTAGCAAAATGGATGCGGTATACATGCGATTGCGATAGTTGCAGAAATTCTGTGAATTTTAAATATTTGCCACTATGGGTCGAAATACCTAGGTACTGTTGGATGCGAATTGGCTGTAATTTTTGTGGCATCTGCAATCTGCAAATTGTATGGATGATCTGAGGAACATGTAGATATCGCGTATTTTGTCTTGTAATCTGAGTAGGATTTGGGAAAAGCCATCTTCGTTTATTGTTTTTTAGCCGAGCTGACGTATGGGATTGCATAAGAGCGCAAACGATGAGTTTAACCTTTTGTTGGGTCTGATTTGCTTCTGATATTGGAGAAGTCAACTGGTGTTTAGTCTAATCTTCTGTTGAGTCCTGCCATTCGAAAGATCTGCATAGTCATAGTTGTGACTCGATGATTCCCATGGTTTTATGAGGCGGTCCATTATCTAGCGAAGCATTTGCCTCTGTCATTTTCATGGGTTCAATCAGTAACAATGATAGGCACTTGGATTGGTGGAATCTTCATTTCTTACTTTGTGCTTTTACTTGGTTCAAATCTATAAATGACTTGGGGACTTTAAATTCTCTACTTCGGGGTTGTGTAGGTGTTCACGGGATGGCTTAGGAAAATCTCTACCTGTTATCTATCGGCGGCACCCCATGTCCTTTCTGTTGAAGTTCCTTTTTCCTTGTTTTATTTTATTACAGTGCATTTAATATTCTCTATGAATGTGAGTTGTCCCTTGTATGATTTGGTTTTAAATTCGGTTCAAGATAATTGCAAATTGTTAATGCTACAATTTTTTTCCTACCAGGGCTGGTGAATTGACTGCTGCTGAGCTAGACAACCTCATGGTCATTGTTGCCAACCCACGCCAATTTAAGATTCCAGACTGGTTTTTGAACAGAAAGAAGGATTACAAGGATGGAAAATACTCTCAGGTTGTCTCAAATGCATTGGACATGAAGCTGAGGGATGATTTGGAGAGGTTGAAGAAGATCAGGTGACCGGAATTTGCTTATCATGTCGCTGTAGGATTGATTTCATTGCTGTCCCATGGTTACAAATAGTATTGTCCAATGGTCTTTTTCCTTCTGCATCCCAATTCTTTACAGTGGTATGTTCTTGTAAGTAGAGTTTCCCATTAACTTCAACTGTAAAAGGTAGTGATTAGCATGTCATCATTTGTTTCTGCTGGTTTTCATTTTTACAGAACTTACTTTTCTTTTTTCGCAATATGGACATCATATCTCTGGAAGTTTCTGGATGTGGAACATGATCAGTAGTTGACATTGGCCACAATAATGCAGGAACCACCGTGGTTTGAGGCACTATTGGGGCCTGCGAGTTCGTGGCCAGCACACAAAGACTACTGGACGTAGAGGGAAAACTGTTGGTGTCTCCAAGAAGCGCTGAGTTGAATTCTTGTTACTTCTAATTATGGGCATTACATTCAAGGTCTTTGGGGTAGTGTTTTGTGTTTGATCTCCGAGTTTACTGTTCCTTGCGTGGACTCTGATACAATTACAGCTTAATGTTTTTTCTTTGCCCTAGTTGTATGATGTTTTTTGCCTGCCCTGCTTGCTGAAAAGTTAGTGAAGTGACATAGGATCAAATTTTTAAGAGGACATCCGTTTCTTTAAGCAGGCATTGAGAGGTCGAGATGGTTTTGGTTTCCATGGTTGAGTGGTACATGTTATTCATGCGATTCAACCTGTTACTAAATTCATCGGGTATGTGATTACTGCCTTGGCTGCTAGTGATGGCGGTGAGCCTTGGCCAACGTCACAGTTGTCTGAAGTGGAGGGAAAAGACATAGTGGATAGAAATTAGAAATTTCCACCTAATTTGTCTGCTCCTACTGGTTACTTATTGCTTTCCTTTCAAAATTCGAAAAGAAAAGCCAAAAGTTTTACGTTCAAAAAATTATGTGTAGCATTCTACTAGTTAATATCGGTAAATCTAGGAATGCTTCATCTGTTTAGGGGTAAAGAAAACCTTTTGGTTGCGTTTGGTCTTTGTTGTTGTTAGTCATAATAAGATTGAATATTATAGGATAAGAAATTTAAAGATTTTGTCATGTCTTATCTACTGTACGGTGAATTAGAGATTTAAAGTTGAGGCAAGGTGTGGTTGAGATTAACTTTGTTCATCAAAGTACTTCAGAAATATTCAGTGGTGATTTTTCATGAGCGAGATATTGTTGAGCATATGTTTGTGCCGTCTAAATTCGGGTGCAACCTTGAGGGTCTCACCTGTCGGCTTTGTTCGTTGTTTTATTGAATGAGTAAATAAGTACTAACCAATCAAATTATTCAGTATCTTTTACAAGTAGAAAATGCCCTCATGCTAGTTGTATAAGAGAACTACCTTTCAAGTCAACGATCAATTTCGAGTTTTTCATAACATGTCAAGATCCATTTCAAATGTTGGAAAAGTTGAAGCCATTAAAGAATGAGCGACGTGATCTCGTATCACGCTAAGCAATTGATTAAAGAACAAGGTCGTAGAGGTATTTGGTTTTGTAGCCAAAGGCCTTAGCTCGACACCGTTGGAGAGGCGACAACACTTGACGGTTGTTGCCACCGAAGAGGCGGCCCTTTGCTAGAGAGGGAGCCTAGCGCAATGAAGAGGATGCCTGTCTCGAAGAAGAGGGGTGGTTGTGGAAAAAACCCGATTCCTTCTCGTGTTTGCTTTTTTGAGAAATCTTATTTTGATCTATTCCACTCTCTACCTCGGATATATATATATTTTTTAGGCTATATCCCTTTTTAATATAATGAAAAGTTATCAAACACGGTATAGGATAAAATGTATCACATGATAACTTTTCAAATACAATATATGATAAAACATATTACATGATTACAAAATATAAAAAACGTGTTTAGAGTGGACTTTGTTTTAAATAAGAAGCACGAAGTGGCCAACTCAAATTCAAATAAGGGCTTGATCTCGTAGACTGACATTTACTGGCGACTAGAACATAGTAAATTTTGTCTGAAATTTATAGTCGGGTAAACGTCGAAGAACATCCCCAAATGAAATTCAAGTTAGGTTCTGAATGTGGGTTTTTGGTAGTCTGTTCTTTCTTATTTCCGTTATCCGCAAGCTTCATAGGCTATGTGCAATAAGACATATTCACTAATTCGTTGGTGCGCGTGACCCTCATAGTCATTTTAAATAGCGATTTTGTGATTAAATACCAGATCTATCGTATGAATCAATCACTTAACTACTCAATTAATTGATTAATATTAAAATTTAATTTATTTTTCCATCTACCTTAATTAAAGAAAAAATTATCTCAATGATCTTTGAGCGCGGTTTGAGCTATTCGTTTATGTAAATTAGAAGCAACCAATTAGGTTTGCGATGAAGCCTAGACATCGATCACCGATCTAATATGAGTTACCTTCATGGGATAGACTTCAATAGCAAGCTAGAGAATAACAGTAGCAAGTGTTCGACAAAAGAAAACAAAGACATTAGCAAGTGATTGAATTCAGTAATTCCTCATAAGAGTTCGGAAAATATCAAATTATGGAAAAAATGGGTAGTGAACTTTGTTTTAAATAAGAGCCCAAAGTGGCCAACTCAAATTCAAATGAAGGCTTGTTCTCATTGGCTGACATTTTCTGGTGACCAGAACATAGTAATTTTTGCCTGAAACTTATAATTGAGTAAAACTCGAAGAAAATCCCCAAATGAAATTTAAAGTAGGTTTCTGAATGTGGGTTTTCGTGGTCCCTATCTGTTTTTTATTTTTTTATTTTTTTTATTTTGCTCCGTTATCCACAAGCTTCATAGGCTACGTGCAATAAGACATATTCACTAATTTGATGGTGAGGAAATGACGACTTCGTGATTAAATACCAAATCTATCGTATGACGACTTCGTGATTTATTTTCTATCTACCTTGATTAAAGAAAAATTATCTCGGTGATCTTTGAGCGTAGTTTGAGCTATTCATTTATGTAAATTAGAAGAAAACAATTAGGCTGCGTTTGGTTGTTCGTATAAAACTCGGGATAAGATATGTTTTATCATATCCCGTGTTTGGTAGGTGTCCCGGATAGTATAATGTCGGATAAATGGGGGATATAACCGGGATAAAAAATTCCTAGGGGAGGGGGTAGGATAAGGTCGGATAGGATTTCTCTTATCCGTTATATAAAAGCTAACTTTCTTGTCTCATTTGTTTCTATTGTCATTTTTTTTTTTTTGCAAAGAGGTTTGAAAATCTAATAAAATGTGTACATTTTCATTTTTTTTTTGTGTATGAGAACATTATTTTTATAGTAATAAGATCGGAATATTTCATAGCATCACATAGGGCATATATGTCATTTATATTGATATACAGTTTCTACAAAATGCGGGATAGGATATGATATGAGAATATCCGACTTTAAATCCTTAGTTCACCAAATGATTGATAAGATATGGCCAAATCCCTAGATTTTTTATCTTATCATGACCAGAAATCCTGACGACCAAACGCAGCCTTAGGTTTGCGATGAAACCTAGACATCAATCACTGATCCAATTTAAGTTACCTTCATGGGATAGACTTCAATAGCAAGCTAGAGAATAATAGTAGCAAGTGTTCGACAAAAGAAAACATATATGGTAGCAAGTGATTGAGTTCAGTAATTCCTCATATAAATTGGGAAATTTTCAAATAATGGCAAAAAAAAAGGGGCTATTTTATCAAAAAAGTGATTAGAGTGGACTTTGTTTTCAATAAGAGTTCGAAGTGGCCAACTCAAATTCAAATAAGAGCTTGATCTTGTCGGCCAACATTTTCGGGCGATCGGAACATAGTCAATTTTGTCCGAAATTTATAATAAGGTAAAATTCGAAGAAAATCCCCAAATTAAATTTAAATTAGGTTAGCTTAAGTGGATCTGAAAGTTGTGAATTTCTTATCTTCTTGAGAAATTTAATGCTCTAGACATGTACAAACCACCGTTGGTTGATTTTCGTGGGTGCCAACACCTTTTTTTTTTTTTTGCAGTTATTGGTGTGAATTTTTTTTTTTTAGACCACTGCTAAAGTTTTTGTTAGAACAGTTGGTAGCGGTATCACAAAATCTCACATGTTGTCAGAATAGGAGAATGTAGCATTTGAGTATCATGAAAACAACTATAACTTCACAGCCACAGCCAATCTCGCTGCCATGGAGGGACAAGAAGGGTCAAATGCTCCTGAAATAGGAATGATCTCGATGACACATATATTGCCTTTGAAGCATCGAATACTAGCGGAATAAAAGGTTTTCATTTTAAATTCTTCTTGTTTTCGTCGCGTCCGGTTTTAATTTTTTGCGACGTTTATTTCGCGATCCAGATTTGAAGTCGTACAATGAAATTTTGCTTAGTATATCCTTTAAATCTGATTTTAGATTTTGACCAAAACAAAAAATTCTGATTTTAGATTGTTTCCTTGTAGATTAGGCTTCATTGTACTTATTTATCTGGCTTTTTGACTCAATACTGTATACAACTTTTCTTCCTAGATCTTTCTTCTCTGTCATGGTATCAGAGAGATCTTTCTCTGCATCTATTCCATTATCTATTTCTCTAAACCAACCAGCCTTATATGCTACTTATATTCATGTGTTCTCCCTCCATTTATTAGGTTTAAGCTTTTGGGTTAGATTTTCTATCATGGTATCATCATAATCTCTCTCTCCATCTATTCCATTGTTTATTTATCTAAACCTGAACTATAAGTGAGGGTGTTGTCGTGCTCATGGAGCACAGCTGAAACTTCTGCCATTCAATCTTGCTCTGCACTTTGCTTGGAAAAATAGTGAATATCTATTTTATTACCTGTGTGAATCTTCGATAGCGAACATCTTCCTGATGCGGTTTTATTGGCCATTATACCATAATGTGGTAATTTTGTTGATTCTGTCTCGACTGTTGTGTCTTGTTATTCAGACCATCAATCAAAGTGAAGCTGCCCGTAGCAACATATTTAGGCAGAAGGAATTTAACCTTCTGTCCCTAGGCATCGGCGGCTTGAGTGCAGAGTTTGCAGATATATTTCGAAGGGCTTTCGCTTCTCGGGTTTTCCCTCCTCATATGACTAGCAAGTAAAGAAACCAGAATTCTGGGGCTTTGCAATTTGTATGATGTGTTATATTCTGGTGCAGTTTTTCTTACTCTAATGCACGGTCATTTCCAGGCTTGGTATCAAACACGTGAAAGGTATGCTGCTTTATGGGCCTCCCGGTACTGGCAAAACCTTAATAGCTCGTCAAATAGGGAAGATGTTGAACGGCAAAGAACCAAAGGTATGGTTGCTCAATTACTATGGATGCTATTTTCGTGGAAGGCTGTTAATCCAAGATGGCCATCTGTGAATTTAATCAATAATATTTAGTTTCAAAGAAGTTAGAGGGCTTAAAAGTCTATTGCTGCCATTTTTTCCCCTTTTCTTAGGATTTGTCTCCCATCTTTTTTGAATACCTTGAACCTATTGGACATGGCTTCATTACCGTTCACGTGAAAGTTTACTTATTTTGTTGAAGATGTTTGAATCACCTCTAAGATGCAAGTGTGCGAACCGACCTTTGTACTTACACGCTAAAACTACGTACTCACATTGTAAATTACATGTATGTATGCCTGTATTATGTATGACAGAACCATGTTCCCTGTCGATACATGGTTCTGTTATTATACTATGATGTGGTAATCTTGTTGGTCCTGTCAATTTGACTTCATATTCTCTGCCAGATAGTCAATGGTCCTGAACTGATGAGCAAATGGGTTGGCGAAACTGAGAGGGGTGTTCGAGATTTATTTGCTGATGCTGAACGGGATCAGAAGACTCGCGGTAATTCGGTTATATGAATTGGATTTATGATTCTTCTTAGCAAGTATCTGTAACTTATGCTTCTCATTAATTTTCAGGCGATGAGAGTGATTTGCATGTCATCATTTTTGATGAAATTGATGCTATATGCAAGGTATGAGATTATCTGGTCAATATATGCATTTTGGTCCTCAATTGAATCAACTGCACTTTTTGCAAATAGTCGTATCTTTATCATGAATTATTCTCTTTTACTTTGTACCTCCTAAATGGCTGTGTTCTGTCCAATTATTTCATAGACTATTGCTGGTTGTCAACTTTCTATGATAAGATATGAAATGACCCGATTTTACATCTGCAGTCAAGAGGATCAATAAAAAATGATGCTGGAGTTAATGACAGAATTGTAAATCAGCTACTTACAAAGGTTTGTATTAGCATCTTAGCATACTAATAGCACGATGTTATTTGACTAGGTCCATTTTTTTTGCAAATATTTTCTGTTGTGCTCATTGATGCCGTTCATTGCCGCTAACATAGTTCCTGATTTTCAGATTGATGGTGTAGAGCAACTAAACAATGTTTTGCTTATTGGAATGACCAACAGAAAAGATCTTCTTGATGAGGCTCTTTTGAGGTGATCCCTCTTTTTACTCTTCTGGTTCTTCATATCTAAGCCTTTAGCTGCTTTTTAATCTCCTGGGATGGTAAAAAGCAATCACGAGTTGTCATGCAACTTAAGGGAAGATTGTTTCATTGTTGCTTTAAAGAATTATTCTTGACATATGGATTTTTGGATCTATAGGCCTGGACGCTTGGAAGTACAAGTTGAGATAAGCCTCCCCGATGAGAGTGGTCGCTTGCAAATCTTTCAGACCCACACGAACAAGATGAAAGAAAATTCTTTTCTTGCTCCTGATGTCAGTCTTGAGGACCTTGGTCAGTCAACTGGCCGCATTTACCAGAACGGGACTTTATCGTGCACATTTTCATTTTTATTTGCAATTTGCGATTGTGCAGCTGCTCGTACAAAGAACTACAGTGGTGCAGAAATTGAAGGCCTTGTGAAAAGCGCCGTATCGTATGCCCTGAATAGACAATTAAGTCCCGATGATCTTACCAAGCCCGTGGATGAAGAGAGTATCAAAGTCACTATGGATGATTTTCTCAGTGCACTCAGAGATGTTGTTCCTGCATTGGGAGCCTCCATTGATGACTTGGAAAAATGCAGGTAGGAGTAATTGAATGCTGATATTCTCCAAATATTTTTCTTTTTGTTTCAATGTTCTTGTATTCCGTAGCTCCAGCGAAATAAAAATTATATAAGCGGATATTGCGAAACTTAGCCCGTGGTGTTGTTGCTTTAGCACCTTCTTTGCCATCTCATGAAGATGCTAAAACGGCATCAGTTTGAGTTCTTATTTAGTAAGATATACCTGACATCATTTTCCAATATGCACACATCGTTTGTGAGCTTCTATTCGAGTTTTATTAGTTATTAACTTTTGTTCTGAAGTTCCAGTTAAGGATAAAGAGCAAAAGCTATTAAGCATGTGTCCCTGCCTCAATTGTTTGTGCCAATATTTTTGTAGACGCAATGGCATGGTGAACTGTGGTGATCGACATCAGGATATATATGAGAGCGCAATGCTAATGGTTGAGCAAGTTAAAGAGAGCAAAGGAAGTGCGCTCGTCACTTGCCTCTTGGAGGGTCCAAGGGGCAGGTATTTGGGGTTTTCTGTTGCATTGCTTTTCATTTTTGCTAAGGATTTTCTCCTATGTCTTCAAACACTTGGGAATATTCTAAATTTTGCCTGTTGTGCAGCGGTAAAACTGCTCTGGCAGCTACTGTTGGCATGGACAGCAATTTTCCATACTTTAAAATTGTAATCTTCTACTCCGAACTGCGCTTTCTTTGAGTAATCAGACTTCTTTGTGCATCATGTTTCAATTTCTGACTTTCTTTTGGATGCTAAGGTCTCAGCAGCAACTATGATTGGACTAGAACATGAGAGATCCAAATGTGCACAGGTTGTGAAGGTTTGTGACCTGTATTTCTGGTTGATTAGTGCTTGAGGATTAGGAAATTAGTAGTTTCCCCTCCACTTTTAACCAACTTGAGGCATGGTTATGGTACATTTTCCATAATGATTGGGAAGGTCTTGTAATGGATTCCAATCTTTGATAGGTTTTCGAGGATGCGTACAAATCTCCGTTGAGCATTATCATACTTGATGACCTTGAAAGGTAAAGTTTGGTTTATTTCTATTAGTTGACCTCTTCATCATGCTTGGCATCAGAAGATCATTTAGACTCGAGTGAATTGCTTTGCAGGCTTCTAGAGTATGTCGCCATTGGGCCTCGATTTTCAAACTCGTTATTGCAGACCTTGTTACTCCTTTTGAATCAAGTACCTCCAAAGGTTGTTTCTTCTCCCCTCGCCTTGTTTCTATAAATTGATACTGGTGTGAAGAGTGATTATCCTTTTCTCTGGTCTCTTCTGGAAGTTAACACTGGCAAAGTTACCGGTATTGTCGAATTAAAAATGGTTCAAAGTGGATGAGTGGGAATTAGTTCCTTTCACCAGGAAATGAAATCTATGAGCGGCAATGTAGAGAGAAAAAAAAAAAATTCCCTGGTCATGTCGCTGAGGGAGAACAACATTGATCTCATGATGCAGGTGCTGATCAGGAATTTGAGTTCGAGAGGTTAAGATTCAGTTCATTGGCATTATCTTCCCCCATGTTGACCTTAGAATGATTGTCCAGTTTCTTCTTCCTGTTTGAGTATGGAGGAGTAGCGAGATTTTTTCTGATGTATAAAGAGATGGACTGAGTGCAACCTTGGTTCATGTCTTTCCTCAAGGCTCTCCGGGGGGAAAGAAACTTATGTCATTCGTGTTTCCCCTGTGCATTGTGATTCTAATAGTATTGTACTAGCTGTTTTTATCTCTACTATTTAGTCAGTCGGTTCCTGACATACAAGGTTTGATTCTGGGTGTCCTTTCTGCATTACTGAATTGCTTAGCTCATTCTATACATGCATCTGACTTTCTTTTCTTCTTTTTTTTCAGGGAAGGAAGCTGCTCGTGATAGGGACGACAAGTCAAGTGAATTTCTTGGATTCAATTGGTGTCCGCGATGAATTTTCCATCACTCACCATGTTCCCAGATTGAAGACAGAGGACGCTAAGAAGGTAAACTGCTGTAGATGCTATTTTGCTGTTTTTCTTCATTTTCTCTTCTGCTGGAAAACGTGAAGTAGAGATGAAAGAAATGTGCGGCAGTCTTTTCGGAGGATAATTACATCTGCCTTAAAAAACCGGTCATTTGTTCGACGTCACTCGGTTCTGTTTTTCTTGCGAGTTTCCGACAGCAAATTTTGCAGGCTGGAGATTTTTTCTTCATAAAGTTAGCATCAATGCTGAATGCGGATGTGGAGCGTTTGACATCACCATAGAGCTAACATGTATACGCATATAATTTACTTACTTTTTGTTCCCCCTTCAGGTGTTGGAACAGCTAAATGTTTTCGCTGAAGATGATGTTCAAGCTGCTGCCGAGGCTCTAAACAATGTAAGCTTTTAGATCTCTGAAGCTTGTGCCATCTTATGTTTTGCTGTGTCGGAGCGACGATGGCCGACACAAATTGGTCGAGTCACTTGATGTCGTGTGATTCGGGACTTAAAGACGATTAACTTCACTCTCCATCTTTAGCTTGCGTGGAAATGAAGGCGCAGTTTGTACAGTAGAGGAGTTCTAACTGGTGCTCTTGTTCCTCTCATCTTTTTCTTAAGATGCCCATCAAGAAGCTTTACACGGTCATAGAGATGGCAGCCCAGGGCGTGCACGGTGGAGCTGCGAAGGCCATCTACTCCGGCCGAGAGAAGATCAAGATGGCGCATTTCTACAATTGCCTTTCAGCACATTTAAACAATATCCAAATACGGTAATTTTTATTAGGGAAAAGTTCAAAAAAGGGCCTAAAGTGGCTTCATTTTCTCAAAAAAGGGCCCACAGTGAATCTTGTTTCAAAGAAGGGCATGAAGTATCAAATCTTGTTTCAATGAAGGACCTAAGGTCGCTGGCCGGCTATCGGGAACTATTTCCGGCAATTGAACAAGGTTATTTTTGTCCAAAAAAATTAAAATAAAATAAACCCAAAACTCTAAAATTAAAAATCGCAGGCGAAACAAGGGAAGGTTTTCGGCGTTCTCTTCTTCTCTTCTCTGACCCACGCTCATCAACATCCAGGGAGCTGGGGGTGTGCAACCAGGCGGCGGCATGCGAAGAGGCGGCGACGGCGCCGGAGGCTTGCGACCGGGAGGCAACGGCGACCTCCAAAGGTGAGGATTTGGAAAGAAATTAGAAAATTCCTCCTTCTAGGGTTCACAAAGAACCTTTGTCCCCAATTCAAAAATCGATTCGATTATGTCGGGCGTTTTACCTCCGGGACTAGACCAACGTCCGATGGCGCTGCCAATGTGCAGCCACCAGCACAACGATTGTCTGTCTCAGCGCATCTACACCAATAATAGCTGCCTTAGTTGCTGTTCCTTTAAGATTTTTATTTTTTTGGTAAAAAATGCTCCTTTAAGATCACTTGTGATATTTGTGTATCTATCACCAGCTGCTTCTTCCATCTGATTCACGTTAGAGCTCCTATGATAGCATGTCCACTGTGTTGAGCTTGACTTAATTTTCTAATCTTCCCGCCTTTTCTTTTTATACACAAAGGACATCTGCAGCAAGAAACTTCTGTATGCCCCCTTTTTTGTGCTTTGTTTCTTTGGAAACTAGGCTTTGCTTTGCATGCATGATTTAACTCGCAGAATTTCGATGAGTGAGGTAAAATATATTGATATTGGCTGCTTTGAATGTCCTGCTTTGGCTTTGTTTTATGCAGTTGCTAGTTAGTTTACTGACCGGTAGAGATATTGCAAAATTATGATGCATCTACACATTTTGACAACACGGCGACTAATGAGCTTGCGATGTACAGCAGAAAATGTGGAAATGTAACTTGATTTTATGCTTTTCTCACTTGTAGGAAAAAGCTATAAGAATGAAGAAACAGTAATACAAGATTCTCCCTATTAGATTTTTGGTATCTGTTCTCTCATTTTGTAATCATCCAGCTAAACGCTTGTTTTGGCCTAATATTGATATTCTTCTCAAGGCTCTCTTTTCATCTCCTTCATTCGCTATTCTATTTTACTGTTGTGTTTAAAGGTTGGAGTCTCCCATCATTAAGCTCTTGGGGTATAATCACCATTATCTCCGTTGGAATCTTATTGACAGGTATGTCATGGATTTTTATTTTGCTTGTTCTATTTAGTTATGGGTTAGGCCTTGCCAATAGTTAACTTAAAAAACTCAGATGCAGTAATCTTTCTAGGAGAAATCCATCTGTGCTTTCCTTTGTCATAAAATTTTTCGTGCTTGTGCTTTATCTTGTTTGGACTAATGATTTATTTTGCAGTTCAATCGTAGGCAAAGAGGAGGATGTAGGGACCTCAACATACTAAAATAAACTCTTTTTATTTTACTGTTAATTGATATATATATGGGTATGTTTTGGAAGCATCTTAAAGTATGTATAGGCCTAAAGTGTTGAGAAGATTTCTTGTGTTGGGAGGTTTCTCTTTTTCATCATACAATGTGGATCATTTCAAATTTATCTAATGTTATTTAGTATGTTGAGAATGCTCTCTCGGAAGAATGCTCAACATTGCGGAATGCTTGCTTTCTGTTATTGGCAATAGATCCACCACCATCATCATCAAGCAGTCATCATCTATAATCATCAACAACTCAACTTTAAATAATTGAATTTACTGAAATATAATATTTGCATTACAAAAAGATATAACACCATACAAGTTCACAACTTCAATATGTGGGCACTGCGCAACACTCAATATAAAGCTGCAAAAGACACCTACAAAGAACAATAATCACGGCCTTCCAACATCTTTGTAAGAGGAGTACATTATCAAAACTTATAATGTAAAATCTTCTTTCTTCTTGCCACATCCATCGGGGTATGTGAAATGCAATTGTTGGGCAACAGCTGGCCATTGAGCCGTGCTATAAGTGTCAGGGAGGCAAACATGACCCGGCATTCCCTCGATGCCACCATCGGCAGTTTTCAAATACATCTAGCTGCAGGCAAAGTGCCAATTGGTATTGCCCACTGAAGCTTTTGAAGCTAGTTGTGTAACCATTTGATAGCTTGAAGGGATTTATCGGAATCGAATCGGACGATCACATAAAAAATCAAGAAAAATTGGAATGATGCACAAGATTACCCGGGTTCACCCCAAGATTAGGGCTACGTCATGCAAAGAAATTTCACTATATTTTTCAGTTTACAGCTAATTCAACTAATACAATGATAAAACCGAGCAAAATATATATGCCTCAAAAATGGGCTAAAAAACCTAAAACCTCTTAATTCCAACCATACGAGACAGTTTAAATAAAAGCCCAAACTCGTAGAGGTTTCGGGGAGCGCCGCTCCCGAACCCCGCCCGCTCACCGGCGAGCGGGGCAACCGTCCGCTTAGCGGTCGGCGGAACCCCCGTCAGGAGGCACCGCCCCCGAACTCCCGCTCACTAACCGGGCAGCGGGACATCCGTGTCGGGGGCGGTGCCCCCGAACCCCCGCATCCCTCGCGCGGGGGTCACATGTCGTTACGTAACACTTCGGTTTCCCTAAGCTCACGTGGGCGTACCCGGTGTGAGAAACAAGGGTCCTCGAAGTATTCGCCAACTCCAACATAGCTTACTAAGGTTTTGAAGGTTCTGCTGGCATTTGAGTAATCATAAGAAGATTGGATAAAAAACTTCAGATGGAATTATAATTTAAAGCTATAAAAGAAAAAAAGGCGGATCATTAGCGAAAAAAAAGCAGATCACGAGCGGAATGTACCGGTCTGCCAAGACGCACTATGAATTGAGCGAGGGGTGGTTCTTGTTTAGAAATCCCCGTACATATAGCGATTTCTCTCCACCAATAGGCCTTTGCCCAAAAAAAAAAAAAAGAAGATCCGAAGCTATCGATCCTCCTAGCATGTCGCACAACATCTCGACCTTCGAATCGGCCATGGTTGGCTTCGAGGTCGAAGCTTTCTTCCTTGCTGCAGAACCGCGCGTATCGAGGGTATCTTTTCCAAAGTCTCAGATTCCATCAACCAGTTAGTAAACAAGGGAGAAAGCAATTTGAGAAGCACTTTAGATTCTATTTATTCCTCGGTGGAAACCGCTATCAAAGGAGCTAATGGTGCAATAGTTCTTGCTCCCACCAAATTGTTCTCTAAAGTGAATCGGATGGAAGAAGCAGCTGGTGATGGATACACAAATATCACAAGTGATCTTAAAGGAGCATTTTTTACCCAAAAAAAAAAATTCTTAAAGGTGCAGCAACTACGGCAGCCATTACTGGTGTTGATGCGCCGAGAGAGACAATCATTGTCTTGGCGGTCGCACATCGCCGGCGCCATCGGACCTCGGCCGAGCCTCGGAGGTAAAACGCCGGACACAATCGAATCGATTTTTGAATTGGGGACGAAGGTTACGGTAAACCCTAGGAGGAGGAATTTTCTAATTTCTTTCCAAATCCTCACCTTTGGAGGTCGCCGCCGCCGCCCGGTCGCAAGCCTCTAGCGCCGTCGCCGCCCTTTCGCATGCCGCCGCCTGGTTGCACGCCCCCGGCTCCACGGACGTTGATGAGCATGGGTCAGAGAAGAGAAGAAGAGAACGCCGTAAACCTTCCCTCGTTCCGCCTGCGATTTTTAAATTTAGAGTTTTGGGTTTTTTTATTAATTTTAATTTTTTTGGACAAAAATAACCTTGTTCAATTGTCGGAAATAGTTGCTGATAGCCGGACGGGGACCTCGGGCCCTTCATTGAAACAAGATTGGGCACTTTAGGCGTTTTTTAGAAATAAGATCTACTATGGGCCCTTTTTTGAGAAAATGAAGTCACTTTGGGCCCTTTTTTAAACTTTTCCCTTTTTATTAGGGGTGTCAGAACCGAACTAAGAAAGAACCGCATCGAATTGAAAAACTCGTGCATTTCGGTTGGGTAAAAATGACCATTTTTTTTTTCAATTCCGTTTATTTCGGTCAACCAAAATGAAAATCTTGATTTCCTTTACATTAGCAATTTGGGAAAAAATAATCATTCTTTTTTATTTTTCCTCTTTCTTTTCTTTTTTGGTTCCAAGAGACTGCTAGGGCACCACGAGCCCTCGCCCAGGGGCCGGCTAGCCGGACCTTTGCCGATGAACGCGGCCCCGCCAACTCTTCAATTAAAAAAGGGAAAAAAAAGAACAAGAAAAAACATAAAAAATCAAAAAAATGAAAAAGGAAAATCGAAAAATCAAAATGAATCAATTGATTTGAGGTTCGGTTCAGCTACTTAACCTAACGGATATTCAAATTTGAGCTCAGACCAAGGATTAATTTCTTGTTGAAACTCAACTCGAAAAGAAAATTGAGATATTCAAATTTGACTCGACTCATCGTGTCTAGATCTAAATAGGACTTTGACCTTGAAATTTCTAGTGCGATGATAATTTACACATTTTGTAAGTTTAAGATAGTATGCGAAAGTGATCTAAATGCGATTTGGCATGGAAGATTATCAAGTTGAGTATTGGCGAAATCAACCTCGATATCGTATAGCACATTCATATTTAAGTTTCACCTAAACTAGTTTTGGGGTTGTACAGGTTGAAAAACTTTGCCTTTTCTAATTTGTATAGTAAAATTAGAAATTTTATTGTCATTCGACGTATAGAGAGTGCGAATGTCATTTTATGGACCTTTTTTTTTTTTTCGACAACAAATCCAAATCTTCACTTGACTAAACATTACTTGTGCGCGCAAAATCATCTCACCTTTGTGCAATAAGACATATTCACTAATTCTGCGCGTGACCATAAAAGTCATTCTAAATGATGACTTCGTGATTAAATACCAGATCTGTCGTATGAATCGGGCACTCAGCTACTCAATCAATTGATTAATATTAAAATTCGATTTATTTTCTATCTACCTTAATTAAAGAAATAATTATCTCAATGATCTTTGAGCATGGTTTGAACTATTCATTTATGTAAATTGGTAGTAACCAATTAGGTTTGCAATGAAACCTAGACATCAATCACTAATCCAATTTAAGTTACCTTCACAGGATAGACTTCAACAGCAAGCTGGAGAAAAAACAGTAGCAAGTAATTGAGTTCAGCAATTCCTCATATAAATTGGAAAATGATAGAACAGTTAAATATTATATCTTGCCTTCATCTAAATCTTAAACTTTTAGAACAGTTGACTTGATAATTAAGTATATTTGGCATACTCTCGTATTCGGACAGCATACCCACCACCTACACAGAGGGTGTTGGCTGTTGTTTCAAGCTTAGGCTTGAAACTAAATACTTCTGAAGGGCAAATTCCTTTTTCCCGACGGTTCTTGTCTAAGAGTTGATGTGTCATTTAAGACACCTTTTGGATCACAGCGGATTGAAGGTGATGGTGGAATTGAAGATCTTGGAAAGAAAAAGACTCCTAAAACGAAGGAAACATGACAAGCTTCTAGTTTTTTACACCGCCGAAGGTAAAGAGTTATTGCCGGTTTTGGTTGCAGTTCACTTCATAGACTTCAAGGTAATACCTTGTTTAAGGGAGTTAACGCTTTAATGCATACAACTAGGCATTCCTTGGTCCTTAAAAGGGTTTAGTTGCATGTTTGAGCAGAGCAAACAGCAGAGGCACGCATAGGAATCAGACTTTGAAGCGCGATAACACTCTTTTTAAAGAATTATTTACCCCACATATGTTGCTAATGGTTACTGAAGAAGATCTCAGGTCACAACAAAGTCTCAAGCGATAATATTATATTATATAGCAATTCTAATATGCTCCCAAAAACTCCCAAAGGGAAAATAATGGAAAATACGTCTGTATCTTTTCAGACATGAAGAGTTACATTCTTTTCAGATGTGAAAAATTGTGATATTTCCAGTACATACACACACACACATATATATTTTACAGTTATGCTCATTGTTCAATATTTTTTAATTCCCTATTTTCCATTTCTATTCAAAAAGATACAAACATCATTAATTAGTGCCAATTTTGCGGGTATAGTGTGGTCTAACCCACTTAAATAATTTCTCCGTTAGACAGTAAGAATAGCCTATCTCACACTTTACAATCTTTCCCATGTGGGACAAGTAACAGACACCATTTTGTTTGTTTTACGAACAAACATCAACATCTCCTCGAAGAGCAGAAACTGGTCTTTCTAAGGAGTACATGAAGAACATAGATGATTGGCAGGTAAGCAACTATTGCAATTCTCGTGCATCAATTCATTTTTAGCGATTGACAAAAGTTCCTGTCCTAAGCATCCTTGCATTTGTCAATGAAATTAATTTGCAATTACCAACAGCCTCCATACTTGCATCGGACATAGCATATATTGCTCCAAGAGATAAGATTCAATCGAAGCTCTGGAGGAGATGATGATTTTGGTAAAATGGTAATAGCACACGAGGGCCGTTGGTAAACATTGATGAACGAATGGGATGAAATGGAATTAAACTTTGAGGCATGATAACACTCTTTTGGAGGAATTATTTTGCCTCGCGACGTTGTTAATTGTTACCGGCAAAAACCCTCTCGAATACAACAAAGTCTCAAATGAGAATAATAGATAGCAATTATCATATTTCTCCAAGAACTCTCAAAGGGAAATAATGAAAAAGTTGGCTATATTTCCGTGGAAAGAAAAAAGGGAAAATGGACGATGGAAGATGGAAGATGAAGTAATCTTTGCATATATATAGCCGCAAAGAACTCTGTGAAATAGACATGTTATTCCAAAAAGATCACAACTTTTCATGTTTTAAAAGAATGCAACTATTCATGTCTAAAATCTGTGAAATTCAAATACAACTCTTCATATCCAAAAACTGTCATGTCTGGAAAAATTACAGTCTTTCAAAGGTTGCAAGAGTGCCAAATAGCTATTAGGCAAAATAAAATTTCGAAATTAAAATACAAAAAGGATAACTGCAACTCCTTTGTGAACAATCGCACTGCTTCGCTAGTACACAACAGTTAATTTTTTTTATTTTTTAATTTCGTAATTCAATAAATTAGTCACTGATTAGTGCCCATTATGAAGTGTTTAATTGTGCGATACAATTACACATTCGCTCGACATATCGCGTCCCAAAGCCGAGCAAGGTCCCAGTGTCCCCCTTTTAGGAGCTCGTGTCCAAAAAAACGATGTACTACGACAAAGAGCACAGCCTTGAAACGTATCGGCAGGGTATTGTACTTTCTTTGCCAAAGCTCACACGTCAGATTTTCTTTGCCCTGAAACAATTGAAACATTCCTAGATTTGCCGATATCGACTAGTAGAATGCTATACATAATTTTTTTCGAACCTAAAACTTTGACCTTTCGTTTTCGAATTTTCAAAGGCAAGCCATAAGTAACCGGTAACGGCGGACAAATTGGGTCGAAGTTTCGACTCTACCACCATTATGTTTCAAATGAAGATGATCCAAGCCCCCATCAAGTTCGATGCAACATATCCATTTGGACAAATATAATCGGCGCGTGCCATACACCAATTTGAGTTCGGACAGGTAGTTACCTTATCCGGTGTGTTTGGTGATGTTCTTCGGATCGGATAAACCTGATACATCCACATAAAAAGGCTAGGTAAGAAATCCGACATGGGGGTAGGATAAATCTGGATCGGATAAAAATGAATATGCTTACATTATTTTTTTTTTATTGTGAGATTGACAACATGTTGTGAGCCATAAAAAAAATAGATAACAAATAATTAAGAATTATTGTGAGGTTCAATCTTTCAAGAATTTATGGCCTACAATATGTTGTTATTCTGACAGTCACAAAAAACTGTTATGTTAGCCAAATATGGAATAAAAAAAATAGGTTAATACCACGAAGCACCTCAAATTGGCGCACTTCTGACAAATTTATCTCAAATTATTTTTTTAACTATGGAAAATCCCAAATTAATAACCTGTGACAAATTTACACCTAAATAATTTTCTTTAACACGAAAAATCTTAAACTAGTATACCTATAATAAATTTACCCTCCATTAAATTGGGTTAATACCACGAAAAATCCTAAACTAATACACCCGTGACAAATATAGGGTAAAAGCCCTAAACCGATGCACTCGTGAATTGTTATGTGTCATCCAACTCAACAATTTGATGGTTAAATTTAACGACAACTATCGGATGGTAAATTTGTCACGGATAAACCAGTTTGGAGTAAATTAGTCATAAGTGTATTAATTTGGGATTTTTTGTCGTAAAAAAATAGTTTGTGGTAAATTTATCACAGGTATACCAATTTGAGATTTTCTGTGGTATTACCCTAAAAAATTTGTTAAATTAACAATTTTTGTTATTTTTCACCATGGAGTGATACAGTTCGAAATTGTTTCACCGGCCACCGCATGAGGACCACCACCAAAATAGCCGATTATCGTCACTTTCGACCACCGCGCAATTGCCGTCACCTCTAACCATGCCGGTCACGATAGCTAGGTAGCGATCGACGAGTGAAGGTGAAATGGAGTCTAAAGACGATTATCGTGCGATGTTTACATAAACCATCCTTTTCACCACACTATTGCATACGTCCTTCACGTGGAGCCTGACCTTTTCAGCGTGACTGACGAGCCGGCCGCTCACTTGCTCATCGGCGAAGAACGGCCAATGCGCCATCGGCTTTGCAGCAGCCATGCACTCGAACATCGAGTTTCCACTTGCTCCTCAGGAACGCCGTGACAGGGCCATGGTGCAGAACCTCCTCCTGCCGGCCTGCCCCACGACGCGCCCCTTCTCTGCTATCTCCTCCCTCAGCTCCTTCGGGATGGCGCCACGGCTTTCTTCGGCCATCGAATCCGGTCGCATGACCAACACGAAGTGCCTTCCGTTGTTCATGAGGCGTACTAGGAGTCGTGTCTGTTGAGATTCGGCTTGCTCCTCAGGTGCATTTCCTTGAAACTGGTGCGAAGATTTGCAAAGATTTTCAAATGAGTTCGTTTTGTCATTCTTATCTTAGTTCGCAGATTTTCATAACTTTTTTCTTCTGAGATTTCCAATCTTATATTAGGTTACGCTAAACATAGATGGAATATTTCGACAATTCATAAGATATTTAGGCTTCGTTTATTTTGCAAAAAATGAAGCGTTTCTCAGTTTCCGTTTGTTTCACGGAAAATAACTTCTCAGTAAACATTTTTCAGATTTTCCGGCATTTAGTTTGCGGAAAATAAGCTAGTCTAGAAAATATTTTCCATCCTTGAAAAAAATCTCTTCAAAAGTGGGGAAAATATTTTCCTCATCTTTCCTTCCTTATTTATTTCAATACTTCCTTTTTTCATAATTATATTTTTACTTTTTTTCATTAATTATAATTTTTTTAAAATTCAAATTTTTTATTTTTTTAATATATTTACTTCCTTCTTTATTTTCTTTATTCTTTTTGTCTTTTTCTTTTCATTTTTTCTTTCCTCCTTTCTCCTCCTTCCTCCACCTACTGCTCCCTCCTTCCCTCCTTCCTCCCGACAACGGCGGACCTCGGCAACGCTAGCCGCCCGGTGATCTACCATGACACGCGGGCTGGCGAGCCTCTGCGTCATTGGCCTCGAGGGAGGCCGAGCCTCATTGAATCTAGCGAGGCGAGCCTATGGAAACGAAATCCCAAACATAGAACTCTACGTTGCTTTCCCTCAATCTCACGGCCACGACACACCAAAGCTTTGATGGGCCTGATCTACCTCCACGTAGTAGCCAACTGCCTCAGCGCATTCCAAATCTACGCCATGCCGGTCTACACTTACCTGGAGCTCAGGTACATCGGCATCAAGGAGCGCCGCCGCTTGCGGCACGCCTGCGCGTCCCTAAGAGTCTTCTTCAGCTGCCTCGGTTGTGACGTTCCCATTCCTACCAAGCTCGGGCCCATTGGTCGGAGGGATGACCTCCACGCTGACCTTTGCTCGAGGCCAAGCCAGATCCGGCGAGGCTCAACCTAAACTTGCTGGCCTCCGATGAGGCCGAGTCTGGCATGTGGCCGGCCAGTGACCAGTTGAGAAAAAATTAAAGAAGGAAGAAGAAAAAAAAGAGAGAGAAAAAATTAAACAAAGTAATTAAAAAACAAAATAATTTTTATTCGAAAAAATATAAAATAATTTTAAAATCAAATTATTTAGTAATTTTTTTAGGAAAATTAATTCCTTGACAAATAATAGAAATCATTTTCAGTCCATTTTTAAGTCTTAGCCAAATACCGAAAAATATGGTCATCTTTTCTAGAAAAATGACTTTCTACAAAACAATTTTCGAAAACTTAGAAGTGTCAAACGGGTGGGTCAGAACAGGTTTGGGTTTGGTCGAATATGGTACGACCCGTATTGACTCATTCAACTCATTTTTACACATTTTCATACAATACCAATTTTATGATCCATACCCGATCTGACTTGTATAATTTAAATACTTATATATTTAATTAAATCATGAGGTATTTGTTTCATAGAATTAAAAAATGTGAAAAATGTTTCACTGACCGCCTACCAACGTCAATGTGGCCCGCCTGCCCGCCCTGCCACCATGGCCAGCTAGCTCGCCCACCTGCCAGTCGCCATCGTGGCCCGCTCACCGCCCCCATGGCCCATCCATCGCAGCTTGCCCACCGCCGCGCTGCCTCTGCACACCGCCTCCTGCTTGCCTGCCTGCCTGCCCACCGACTCGCCTGCCCGCTGGCATGTGGGATGGTTTGGAAGAATGCGAGAGACGAGAGGAAGCATGTCATGGTTTCGATCTGAATGAAGTGGCTGAGCCTAGTGTGCGAAGCCATAATAACGAAGCCATGCACTTTCTCGGTGGCAGCACTTACTGCGAGGATACAGGCCGGAACAAGAGATGCAAATATGCTCTCGATAGCCAATATTCCAATGCCGTCATAAATGGCGATGGATTCTTGTGCAATAGCTGGGAAAGATTACAGTACCTCTCGCTTTGGATTAGGGTCGGGGACCTCTCTTGACGCCGCTTCCAATGGCCGGTCTCGAGGATTGTCCCAATTTGGAGGAGATCCGCACAAAAGTGGAGGGAGAACGCAGGGGGAAGCCGAAGCCAGCAGTTCGCGCATTTAGGTTTGGCATGCTTTCCCGTTACCCGGCACTTTCGAAGATGCAGTTGGATTATGGTGATGCCATAAGGTTATGCATTAACAGCACCGGCAGAGCAAATGGATCTGAGCTCGTGGGAGAGATTCCTCTTGAGCGGGATCGGGAATCTTAGCCTTAACAAGCTTGATTACTGGCCTCCACTAGATCGGGACGTCAACTAGAGAAGCTTGTCACCAGCGGTGGCGGTCGAGCAGGCGATGGAGGCAAGCCACGACGGCACGCGGGCAGTGGACGGCGGTTTACAAGTGAATAAAAGTGGTCTTGCGAAGTTATACCTCACAGGTCGAAAATGAGTTGGGTTAAAACTCATATTTGAATATGCTTTATAGATTTAAACCTATATTTGACCCATTTTCTAAATTTGCCGAATCCATATTTGAGACAAATTAATAAAAGTGGGTTAAAAAGTGAGTCAAAGACACTTATTGACACCTCTACGAAACATCATATTTTTCGCGAAATTAACGGAGCCTAAATATTTTTTAAGAAGTCGTTTTATAGGAAAATCACGATATTTTTCGGTATTTGGTTGAAATCTGAAGACGAATTAAAGAATGTTTTCCGCTATTTCGCAAGGAAAATGAATTTCCATTGCACATAAATTTTCTAAAATAATTTTTAAGTTTTTTTTTTACTTTCTTCTCATTATTTATTTATTTATTTTTCAATAAAAAATATATTTTTTTGTTTTTTATTTTCTCATTCTTCCTTCCTCCGCCACTGCTCCTTCCTACTTCCTCGGCCCGACTATCGGTTACTATGTAGGCCGAGGAGCTTGAGGCTCGATCGGTCCCAACGAGTCTCGAGCTCGGCCTCACTTGAAGCCGTCGAGCCTTGCTCGAGGCCGCCAAGGAGGCGAGTTGAGCTTGCTAGAATCGAGCTCAAGCCTCGATTTCGCTAGATCCGGCAAGGTTGCAAGCCTCATGGGGAATATGAAAGAAAGGATGATATCTGCTAGAGCTTGAATTTAGCTCAAGCTCGAGCGGATTACAAGCTAGAATTGAGCTTGAGCCTCAATTTCGCACGATCTTGCGTGCTTGAGGCTTGTCTCGTTGCCTCAACTCCATCGGATCCGACACGCTTGAGGCTTGTCTCGCTACCTCGATGGTATCAAGTGAGGCTCGAGCTCCCCGGCTTTAAGCGAGGCCGAGCTCGGGACTTGTTGAGACCGGTTGAGCCTCGATCTCACCTGCGTGTGTCATGGTCGATGGCTAGGCGGAGGAAGGAGGGGCGACAGATGAAGAAAGGAGGAGGAAGAAGGAGAAAAAAAAAATAGAAAAGAAAAAGAAAAAAGAAAAATTTAAAAGTTAAAATTAAAGATACAAGTTTCAAAATTTTAAAAAATAAATAAAAATGAAAAGAAAGTAAAAGAATAATTAAAAGGAAATAAGATGCGAAAGACAAGCGAAAAGAAAGATGAAGAAATTTTTTTTTCTCTTCTAAAAAAGAGAAAAATATTTTCATTTGTAGAAAAGCCTCCTTCAAATGTAAGGAAAAATATTTTCGTGGATTACCTTATTTTTCGGGAATCAAATGTCAAAAAATTTAAAAAAATTCAAAAATTTATTTTTCGTGAAATAAATATAGCCTAGATAATATCACATTTCTCCTCTTTTTTATCTTACTCGATTTGAAATAAGGAAAAAATTTAAGGTCGAACCTTAAAGCGTAAGAATTCCTTAATTGCTGTTTTATCAATTGTCTCGACCTTAAAAAACCGTCTCTATATCTCCCTCCTTTCTCGTTCCTTACTGCGAAAGCAAAGTCTAGACCCGAACCCGTATTATAAGACCCGATCTCCATTTCTTCTCCTCTTCTCTTCTTCTTCTTCTTCCTCCCTCGACGTCGATCTCCCGATCACAGCCATGGCCGGTCGGTTCTTCCAGTCCTCGTCGCCGTCCACAATGATCGTCACCAACACTCCCGCCGCCGATCTCGCCCTCACCAACCTCGCCTACTGCTGCCCCTCCGATCTCCGCAACTTCTCCGTCCCCGGCACCAAGCTCGCCCTCGCCTCCGTCGGCGACTGCTTCGTCCTCTCCCTCTCATATCCTTTTTCCTCGCCAGTTACTTTCTTCCCGAGCTTACTCTCGTTTTGATTCTTCGCTTTTGCTAATCCAAATGCCATTTGATCGTTTACGCATTTGATCCTCTCATTCGCGGTGTAAATTTCCGTCGGGATGGTTGAGTTAGTGATAGATATCGAGGCTAATTAGGATTGATCGTTGGTTTTGTAGCTTACGTTTTGCTTAGTTTTTCGCATGTTAGTTTAAGAGCGAGGACTATTTATTCGTTTGATTGTCTGCTGGTGGTGTTGTGTGATTTTGCTCGAACTGTCCAATGACTGTCTGTGGCCTTAACTGAGAGAAACTCCTCATGAGAGTATCCGCCCTGGTCACATCGCGCTGAATGCCATTCAGCGGCGCCATGCGAGGGTTTCCACTGGGGACTCGATCTCTGTTGGCAGGTTAGTTCACCGCAAAATGCGGTATTTGCATTCGTTGCAAATGGAAATTGTCTCAAGGCTTGTTGCGATGTAGGTTTGTGCCGCCTGATGATTTTGATTTGGCGTTGCTCACGCTTGAGTTGGAGTTTGTCAAGAAAGGAACCAAAAGTGAACAGGTGTGCATGTTATGAGCCTACTGTCCTGCATTTCTTCGCGAGAGTAGCAGTCTCAAGAAACTTCCTCTTATGTTCTTTTGAATTTTGTAGATTGATGCTGTTCTACTGGCTAATCAACTGCGGAAGAAGTTTATCAACCAGGTACTACATACGTTGTTGAGAATAATTCCAGTTCACATGATGCCAGCATCAGTCCTGGAGTGCGTCGATTATGTTCATTGAGTCAAATTTATTCGCGTCATTGCATTTTTTAACTGTCCCCCCTCCCATCCTGGTTATTGATTTACAAGTTATTATTCTGCCCCCGTTCTGGGGGAATGCATGAGCCAGTTGCTATTCTATGAGGCGTGGGACAAAGTTACTCTTGGGATCACTGTTATCACAATCCTCAAATGTGTGAATGAGCTCTTTCTTTGGGATAAATAGCAGAGATTTGCGGCTGCCTAAAAATGTCTAGTGAATAAGAACTTCATTTTCAGACTAATTATAATTAGCTGAATCAAGTCTGAAACAAGAATAAGAAAATGCATCAACATTCACCACAACAATGTTGATTAGCACAGTTATGCACCAGACGAAGTTAAACATGCTCTAGACTCAAAAAAGTTCTGTGAGATGAAGCATCGTTTTTAAGTGACACTGATTGAGCTGCATAAGCACCCAACTGGATGATGCCAATCCAGGAGTGTGTGTAGTTGATCAGTAGTATGAGTTTTATGAAGGAAGTTATTGTGGGGATTTCCACTTAAACTGCACGCATATCACTAACCTAGGAAGCACGGATAATCTCCGGAGACTTCTGTGTCGTGTTGGAGGCGTATCGCGTCCAACACTCTCCGACATATCCGGACACGAGAGTCCGGCATCCCAACAGGCCATTCCGATACCCACGGGATCAATTTTAAATAGTTTCAATAAATTAGCAGTCAAGATGTAAATGTATTGAAATTTTATATATTAAAGTTGATCTAGCCACCTCAAAATTAATATACCCAGCTAGCTCCAAAAAAATCTAGTCGTAAATCCCTAATAGAAGAAGAACTCATAGCCGATATTTTTATATATACATGATAATTTATCATGTCTATATAAAAACAAACATTTCATATACAACGTATCCCAATGTGTCGGAATCCTCTATTTTTCAAGAAATGACGTGTCGGCGTGTCGTGTCGCGACGTGTGTTAGTGACGGTGCTACTTAGTCATTGACCAACACTCTAGCATCGGTTATTTCTAGGATTATCTAAGTTTCTCTGACTTTCATCCCAAACAGTATTAATCATTTGAATGAGATATTTTGTTTTCGATGAGTAGGTGATTCATTGAACAATAAAACTTGAGCTGGTGAACAACTCCTGCTACATAATGAAGTACTGAGGAGAACCAACAGACTTATTACGAGAGAATTTTTGGGAACTTGCTCCTGCGTCTTAGTGTATTTGAAATCCATTCTCTTCATAGGTAGGAAAAGAACCCAAGCATAGGGGCGCTTCTAGATAAAGGTGCCAATTCGGCATAGGATTGCTGAGGTAGGATTGCGTCTTGGATCTCTAATATCTCCTTGCCAAGGACTTAGTATAGTATGTCATCTCTTTGAAATGCATTCTTTATATTAAATGAGTGTAGATGGTGCACTTGGAGGTACTTGCATATTTAGCATAGGATTGCATCTGGTACCTTTACATCTCGTTGTCAAGGACTTAGTGAAGTATGAAATTACTAAATTCTATGATTGTATATTTGCTAAAATTATTGAAATGGGACTTTGAAAGTTCATGTATTTATTTGCGTCCATGACTATTATGAATTTGTCTTGGACATGCATATCTCCTTTCTGTCTCTGATATATAAAGTTTTTGATGTAAATTGGCTTGTAAATGTTTTTTTAGGTTATGACAGTAGGGCAAAGGGTATCATTTGAGTATCATGGGAACAACTATATCTTCACAGTCAATCAAGCGGCTGTGGAGGGACAAGAAAGGTCAAATGCTCCTGAAAGAGGAATGATCTCAGATGACACATATATTGTCTTTGAAGCATCGAATGCTAGTGGAATAAAGGTTTTCATTTTAACGTCTTTCTGTTTTCATCGCATACGGTTTGCCTTTTGTGATATTTATTTTGTGATCCAGATTGGAAGTGAGATAGTGAAATTTTGCTTAGTATATCCTTCAAATTTGGTTTTAGGCTGCAGGAACTAAGCATTTTGCATTAGAATTTGGGGGCAGTGAGGGAGTCTGTCATGCTCATGGAGCACAGCTGAAAATTTCTGTGATATTAATCATGCTGTGCACTTAGTGCTTGTAGAAATAGTGAACATCCTTTTAGGTTCTTGTGTGAGTCTTTGATAGTGAGCATATTCCTGATATGGTTTTTTTGGCCATTGATCTATGATGTGGTAATTTTCTTGATTCTGTCTCGACTTTTGTGTCTTGTTCTTCAGGTCGTCAATCAACGTGAAGCTGCCAGTAGCAACATATTTAGGCAGAAGGAATTTAACCTTGAGTCCTTAGGCATTGGTGGCTTGAGTGCAGAGTTTGCAGATATATTTCGAAGGGCTTTTGCTTCTCGTGTTTTCCCCTCTCATGTGACTAGCAAGTAAAGAAACCAGAATTCTGGGCTTTGCCATTTATATGATGGTTTATAGTCTGGTGCAGTTTTTCTTTCTCTAATACAAGGTCGATTCCAGGCTTGGTATTAAACACGTAAAAGGTATGCTGCTTTATGGGCCTCCTGGCACTGGCAAAACCCTAATTGCTCGTCAAATAGGGAAGATGTTGAACGGCAAAGATCCAAAGGTATGATATGTTTCCTCCTGTGGTTGTTCAATTACTATGCATGCTATTTTCGTGAAAGGCTTAATCCAAGATTGGCATCTGTGATATTAATCAATAATATTTAGTTTCCAAGAAGGTTGAGGGCTTAAAAGTTTATTGCTGCCTGGCTTTTATTTCTCCCCTTTGCTTCGGACAAGTCTCTAGTTTTTTTTTTTTTTTCAAAACGTTGAATCCTATTGGACATAGCCTCATTACTGTTCTTGTGGCGGTTTACTTATTTTGTTGAAGATGTTTGAATCATCTCTAAGATGTAAGTATGCGAACTGACCTTTGATCTTACGGATGTAGACCTACCTACTCAGATTGTAAATTATATGAATGTGTATATGTTTTATCAACTTTGACTTCATTTTCTCTGCCAGATAGTTAATGGTCCTGAAGTGTTAAGCAAATTTGTTGGTGAAACCGAGAAGAACGTTAGAGATTTATTTGCTGATGCTGAACAGGATCAGAGGACTCGCGGTAATTGAGTATGTGAATTGGATTTATCATTCTCCTTGGCTATTATCTGTAACTTATGCCTCTCATTAATTTTCAGGCGATGAGAGTGATTTACATGTTATCATTTTTGACGAAATTGATGCTATATGCAAGGTATGGGATAATCTGGTCGACATATGCATTTCTGTCCTCTACGGTGCTGAATAGCTTTGGGCTGTTGCTTATATCAATTGCTTGAGCAACTTCGTCTTTCCTTTCATTTCTTAATTTTAAGGATCTTTTTAACTGGTTGTATTTGGTTTTGATTTGGAAGCAGTGTATATAGAATAGCGGACACTGTGTCTACAGGGTTTGGTTCTCGTGTAAGCTCAACTTTAGCAAGTAGTAAGAGTAGACTTCTGTATTTTGTTGTCTTTGTAGTTTATGTATCATGATTTGTATAGTTTTTAAGGTTCCGTTTTAGGATTTTCCCAGATGGTCTGATAGCTAAAATTCAGTATTCAGAAATCCAATATAAAATATCATTAACCGAATATATGTTATGTTGAGGTGCTTAATTCGTTCCTGGAATTTTTATCAAGTACGACAGAACTATTTACTGTGCAGTACTTTCTCAACAACACCCTAAACACCCCCACCCCAACACACACAAAAGAGGAGCAATGGATGTGATATTGATATGTCAATTGCATTAACTGCACTTTGTACTAATGGTCACATCTTTATCATCAAGATAATCGTGGTAATTTGTTGATCTTTTTTCTTTTGTTGTACTTCTTAAATGGCTGTTTTCTGTCCTATTGAGACTACTGCTGGTTGTCAGCTTTTCGTAATAAAGATATGAAATGACCTGATTTTGCATCTGCAGGCAAGAGGATCTACCAGAGATGGTACTGGAGTTCATGACAGTATTGTAAACCAGCTACTTACAAAGGTCCGTAGGGGTATCTTTGTGTTCTAATTGTGCGAAGTTATTTAACTAACTTCCATGTTTTCTGCGAATATTTTCTGTTATGCTCATTATACCAGTCGTTTCTGCTGAGATAGTTCCGGATTTTCAGATTGATGGTGTAGAGTCACTGAACAATGTTTTGCTTATTGGAATGACCAACAGAAAAGATCTTCTTGATGAGGCTCTTTTGAGGTGGTCCCTCATTTTCTCTTTTGGATCTTCATATCTAAGCCTTTAGCTGCTTTTTAGTCTCCTGAGATGGTAAAAAGCATTCATGAGTCATCATGCAACTTATTGGAAGATTGTTTCATTATTGCTTTCAAGAATTGTTCTTGACCTTTTGGACTTTTGATCTATAGACCTGGACGTTTGGAGGTACAAGTTGAGATAAGCCTTCCCGATGAGATTGGTCGCTTGCAAATCTTTCAGATCCACACTAACAAGATGAAAGAGAATTCTTTTCTTGCTCCTGATGTCAACCTTCCGGAACTAGGTTAGTCAGCTGTTCGCATTTACTAGAATGAAACTTCATCAAGCAAATCTTCACTCATTATTTTAGAAGTGGCTAACTTGAGTGAGCATTGTCATGTAGAAGCAGAAAAAAAAGATTAGTTTCGAATAATTTTGCTTGTTTCTTTGATCAAATTGGCTAAATCTTGTAATTTCTGGGCGTATTATGTGTATTCTATTAAGAAATATTGGGTCCCTGGTCGGCCTGGTGGCCACTGTTCTCTCTGAGAATTGGGAGGTGGGCCCTCCACCTCCAGGGAAGTAGGGGTAAGGGACATTCTTAATTAACAAAGAAAAGAAGATGTATATTCTAAGAAAGCTGGTGCTTAGTTCATCTCTTGTGATGACACTACCTTATTTGCAATCTGCGTTTGTGCAGCTGCTCGTTCAAAGAACTATAGTGGTGCAGAAATTGAAGGCGTTGTGAAAAGTGCCGTATCATATGCTCTGAATAGACAATTAAGTCTTGATGATCTTACAAAGCCTGTGGATGAAGAGAGCATCAAAGTCACTATGGATGATTTTTTGAATGCACTTCAAGAAATTGTGCCTGCATTTGGAGCTTCCACAGATGACTTGGAAAGATGCAGGTAGGAATAATTGAATGCTAATATTGGTATATCTATCCTTTATAGCAACGCTCTTATAATCTGTTATTCCAATGAAGTAAGAATTGTATGACTGGAAATTGCATGTAGAATTAAACGCCTTCAAAATTACTTGGCCAGAAATCTGCTGGTACACCAACCACAAACTAAGCATTATCCCACTAAGTGGAGTCAGTAATTGTTTTTGTCTCTGGTTGATACTTCTATTGGGTCTCCAATGATAACTTTACTGTCCATCATATATAACAAGTGTACAAAGGTACATTGTTTCTAAACGCTAAAACATAATGTGACGTCCTTTTGCTACTGGCCTCTAGAGGACTGAGATTTAAGAATGTTGAAGCCAAAAAAGTTGATTTGCAAAAGCTTTCTCCGAATCCTTTTATGCATTATATATGAGCATACACGTAGAACAACACAATGCCTTATATTGTTTAGCTGCTGTAGCTGCAGGCCTTAGTAATATACAAGTGATTCTTATTAGAATGTAGGAGGATCTCTGATTTTTACTTAAGGATGGTAATTACAGTGGCGAATATCCAGATAAAGAACGAATGAAGCTCAGATGAGAGTTGATGTCTTTCAAAATCGCTTGTTCATTTGGGGTGGGGTTTTTCAACTTGGCCTTTACCATCATAGAACGATCCCATAAGTAGATTTATCTGATGTGGTTTCAGAAATTGTCTTATTATGTGGTTTTACCCAATTATGTGGGTCCATGTTGAATCATATGGTGGATTTGGTTTTCTGGGATTTAGTTCTGGAAAGAATGAAGGATGAGAGTAAGTCAGGGAATTCTCTCTGAGCTGATCATTTGATTTGCTGCATGTTTTTTTCTCATAAGCATGTCTGGTCCATTGTAGTCTCAGTAAAACAACATTTTAAGTTTCATTATGCAAATAGATTGGACGATGCGGATATTAATGGGTTTTCCAGATGCTTCTTTCACACATGCTATCATATGATTCACGACTTGTCTGAATCTTAGAGCTCAAGGTTCTCCTAGTTGATGAATCGACATAAAAACATTCGTTTTGTTCTGCCAAAAAATGATCATAAAACCTTGACGATCTCACTAAGCATTTTGCAGATGTGGTTTTCAAATTCTGCTTGGGGAGCCCAAACTTTAGCACTTTCTTTGCCATGTCATGAAGACGCTAAAATGGCGTCAGTTTTAAGTTCTTATTTACCTAGATATTCCTGACATCTTTTTAAAAAATACACAATTTTTTGTGTGCTTGTAATAAAGTTTCATTAATTGTTGACTTTTGTTCTGGAGTTGCACTATTAAGCATTTGTCACTGCCTCAATTGTTTGTGCAAATATTTTTGTAGGCTTAATGGGATGGTAAGTTGTGGCGACCAACATAAGCACATTTATGAGCGAGCAATGCTATTGGTTGAGCAAGTTAAAGTGAGCAAAGGAAGTCCGCTTGTCACTTGCCTCCTGGAGGGTCTGAGTGGCAGGTATTTTGGGTTTTCTGACACATTGCCTTCCATTTTCTCTGAGCATTTTTTACTATGGTCTTAAAACAATTGGGATTATTCTAAAATCATTGTCTGTTGTACAGTGGTAAAACTGCTCTGGCAGCTACAGTTGGCATCGACAGTGATTTTCCATATGTTAAAATTGTAATCTTCTACTCCACGCTGTGCTTTCTCTAAGTAATAAGACTTCTTTGTGCATCAAGTTTTAATTTCTGATTTTCTTTTGGATGCTTAGATCTCGGCAGAAACTATGATTGGATTACATGAGAGCACCAAATGTGCACAAATTGCGAAGGTTTGTGACCTGTATTTCTGGTCGATTAGCGGTTTGAGGAATTGTAAATTAGTTGATTTCCCTCCATTCATGATTAACTCGAACAATGGTTATCTTACATCTCCATTCATGACTAACTCGAACAATGGTTATCTTACATTTTCCATAATGGTCTGGGGAGGTTTTTTAATGGATTCTAATCTTTTATAGGTTTTTGAGGATGCATATAAATCTCCATTTAGCATTATCATCCTTGATGACCTTGAAAGGTAAATTCTGCCGACTTCTATTAGTTGACCTGTGTTGTCATCATTGACATTAAAAGATCATTTTCACTTGAGTGAATTGCTTTGCAGGCTACTGGAGTATGTTGCTATTGGCCCTCGATTTTCAAATTTGATATCTCAGACATTGATCGTCCTTTTGAAGCGACTACCTCCAAAGGTTGTTTCTTCTCCCCCGCCTTGTTTCTACAAATCAATATCGGTGTGAAGAGTAATTATCCCTGTCTCTGATCTTTTCTGGAAGTTAATGCTAGCAAAGTTACTAGTATTGTTGAATTAAGAATGCTCGAAGGTGGATGAGTGGGAATTAGTTCCTCTCCCCAGGAAATAAAAAATACGAGTGATAATGTAGAGAGCAAAAATCCCTTGTCATGTCGCTGAATGAACATAATAATTTTGTCATGATGCTGGTGGTGATCAGGAACTTGAGTTTGAGAGATTAAGATTCAGTCCATTGGCATTATCTGCCCCCATATTGACCTTAGAATGATTGGCTAGTTTGCTTGTCCCGTTTGAGATGGAGAAGCACTGAAGTTTGTTCTACTGTATAATGCAACAGACCGAGTGCAACCTTGGTTCACGTGATTGCTCAAGGCTGTCCAGGGGGAAGAAACTCTTGTAATATGTGGATGCATCCAACTTGGCATTATCATATATAGATGCACTTTGGTATAAATAGATGGTATATGAAATGTTATAGGTAATTTTGCTTCCGCTAATTAAGAATTAGGGTATGTACATGTTCGCCTGTGTATTTGTGATTCTAATTATATTATACTAGCTGTTATTTACTTCTACTGACTTACGAGGTTCGATTATGGTATTCTTTGCACATCGCTGAATTTTTTAGCTTATTATACACATATATTTGGCTTTTCTGTTTTCCAGGGTAAGAAGCTTCTTGTGTTGGGGACAACAAGTCAAGTGGGTTTCTTGGATTCAGTTGGTGTCTGCGACGCCTTTACTATCACTTACCATGTCCCCACATTGAAGACGGAGGACGCAAAGAAGGTAAGCTGCTGTAGATGCTGTTTTGGTATTTGCATGTTGTATTCTTGTTTCTGCTGTTCCTTCTCCATTTCTCTTCTGCTGGAAACGTGAGATAGAGGGGGACAAAATGTGCAGCAGTCTCTTGTTTTAAGGAAAATTTTCTGCTTTAAAAAACCAGTCTTTTGTTGACTTCACTTGGTTTTGATTCTCTTGCAAATGTTGGGAGTCTAGAGGTGCTCGTATCCAAAACGTCCCTTTATCAGATTTCAATTCAAGACGAGGGATATGGGATTAGCCTAGACATTGTGAATTGTAAAGAAACTAATATTCCCAAGCACACAAACATAATAGTAACTTTGGGATCCTTAGCTTTTCTGTTTGCTTCTCTCTGTTTTTCTTTTTTCCTCAGAAAGCGGGGAAGTTTGGGTGGGTGAGCGGGGTTGGTAAGAGATGAGCAGGTTTATAAGAAAGTCATGTGGTTAATGTTTGAGAATAGTTCAGCTCATTCAAAGTGCCGGATTAGTAAAGTTTCAGATTGACTTCTTTAATTGACTGGGAATCTGGTTTTCTTTTAAGTTTCGCAAAGCAAATTCTGCAGGCTGGAGAATTTTGTTGATAAAGTTGCATCAATCCAAACCGTGGAGTGTTTGACATCACCATTGACTTGACATACCTTTTGTTTCCCTTCAGGTGTTGGAACAGCTAAACGTATTCTCTGAAGATGACATTGATGCAGCTGCCGAGGCTGTAAATGATGTAAGCTTTAGATCTCTCCACTTGTGCAGTTTTGCTGTGTTAGAGTGATGATGTGCAACAGAGATTCGTTATTTCGGATAACTGTGGCCTTAAAAGATTTATGATCAACTTCATTATCTGGAGAGAGTTCTAACTCGTGCTTTTGTGCTCTTATACTTTTCTTAGATGCCCATCAAGAAGCTTTACATGCTGATAGAGATGGCAGCCCAGGGTGAGCGCGGTGGAGCTGCGGAGGCCATTTACTCCGGCCGAGAGAAGATCAAGATTGCTCATTTCTACGATTGCCTTCAGGACATCATTCGTTACTAAGCTGCTGCTAACCACTTGTAGCGTCCCATATTGCTTATTCTTTTTCGCGTGACTATTTATAACCATGAGTTGTATTCATTACCAAGATGCTGCTAACCACCCGTAGCGTCTCATATCGCTTATTTATTTTGTTGTATTCGTTACCAAGACGTCGCTAATCACTTGTACCGCCCCATACCGCTTATTTATTTTGTTGTATTCGTTACCAAGATGTCGCTAACCGCTTGTAGCGTCCCATATAGCTTATTAATTTTCACGCGACGATCTGTATAACAATTTGCAGTCTGCATGAGTTGTATTCGTTACCAAGACGCCGCTAACCACTTGTAGCATCCCATATCGCTTTATGATTTTCACGTGATGATTTGTATAGCGATTTGCAGTCTGCATGAGTTATTTGTTTGTTGAGTAGCAAACACTTTAGAGCTACAGTTACACAATGTGGGAATACGGTACTTTTTGCACTCCGTGTGCCCTTCTTTTTATCCTTTTTTTTTCGTTCTTTTTTATGGACTTCTTTTTTTCTGCTTTACTACACTAGACGTATACTTCTGCGACAAATTGGTCAAGCTAATAGAATGTCAACCTTGACTCACATACTTAAACGATTGAAACTTAGCTCGAGCTCAACGGAGTATTAAAATTTGTTGCTCAAACTCAACTAAAAAAGATGAGATGTTTAAATTTGACTTGACTCGACTTCATTAAAGTATTAAGAAACTCAAGAAATATATATATATTTGTTTTTTTTTTTTTTGGGTCTAAATTTCACGTGCAATCAATCTTGCATATTTTTGTGTCTAGTTTTATAAGTATTAAATGATCTACAAAAGTGACTTAAATGCGATTAGACTCTCGAGATTATCAAGGTGAGCATTGGCGAGTTCTACGTCGATACTGTATGGCACATTCATGTTTAAGTTTCACTTAAACTAGCTTTCTTTTTTCTGCTTTAGTACAAGGTAATGATTCACCCTTTCTAGCTTCAAATTTCTTCCTCTAAGCCTACAAATCGCTAAGTTTCCAATTGAAACGTTCAATTTGGCACTTAACTACTCAATTGGTTAAACATTTAAAATCATCTCATCTATGTACGATGAGACCTCTTCACTAATCTGACGGGGCGTGACCCTCAAAACTCATTTTAAATGGTGATTTCATGAATAAATAACTGATCCGTCGTATGAATCAAGTACTTAATTACTCAATCAATAATTAATGATAAGATTTGATTTTAATTCATCTACATTAAGTTATCTCAATCACCTTTGAGTGTGGTTTGAACTATTGATTTACGTAATTGGAAGTAACCGATTAGGTTTACGAAGAAACCTTAAGTTACCTCTACACAATAGATCTCAACATAAAATTGAAAAACAACGGCAGTAAGTGATTGAGTTTAATAGTTTCTCATATAAAATAGAGAAAATACCAATTAAGGGCATGAATATTGGGGCTATTTTTAAAAAAAAGAGCTATAGTGGACTTTGTTTCAAATAAGAGTCCGAAATGGCTAAGTCAATCTTAAATAAGTGCCTGATCACGTCGGCCGGCCAAATGTTCACCAACCAATGTTTTTCGACCACTAGAATACAGACAATTTTGTCAGAATTTTATGATAGGGTAAAAATAAAAATAAAAATCCCCAAAATTATTTCCGAAGTGGGTTTTTTTGACGTCTCTTTCTTTCTTAGTTCCGTCATCGGCAAGCTTCAAGACCGTCGTCCGTGAATTTAAAGTCCTTCTTCAACGCCGCTTTCACCCTCATGCACAATTTCTTCAGCCGAGGTCAGTTTCTTTTAAGGGGCCTACATGGCCAGGTCCTTCATTGAAGAAAAAAATATTAAAACTCGGGTTCATCGAGCTGGTATCAGTTGGACATCATGATACGGCCATGCTCCTCCCTCAAATTCCTTATCTATTTGTCCAGCCTTGGACTTGAATGAAGCTCTTAGGGTCCCGGACTTACGACAGGTCAGTCTTGAAGGCATAAAATAATTCGAGTCCGGTTGAGGAGACTGGATAATCCCATTTTGAACATAAAGCTGTTTGTTAACATTCAATATCTAAACCTATGCCTTTCATATTTATTTTCGTCTCCTCCACCGTACCTACAGTCCTCCCGTTATATTCCGGCTCTGATTGTGTTTTATTTCGGAATATCTTATCAATCAAGAGCTTATGGAAATCCAAACCTGCTAAAGATAAGATTTTACAAAGTTCATTAAGGATCTTGGATTTTAGAAAATATCAGATTTAATCAAATATCTGTAGTTAGATAATATTTCGAATTTGGTCTCTCATAAAACTTCCTCCGATAATCAAAATATCAGCCAAATAAACTAATTTAATTATTAATAATTATTTGAAACCCATAAATTAGATACCCTTTTTATGCATAAATGTGCACCGATCGGGGGTTGACTCAGAGATGTCCCTGAATTGTCGAGTACTCTTAACTCTATACTTAGTCTGACTCCGCTTGTCGACCATTTTCTAACCTTTGATCACTAATTATCACCGATTTTTTGCAACCCCCTTGATGTTCATCGTCACTTTCAACCACTGCACAGTCGACGTCACTGCCGCTATCTTCGGCCATGGAGTCTGGCCACACGGCCAACATGAATTGCCTCCCGCTGTTCATGAGGCGTACCAAGAACTCCGCGAGGTCGTGTCCGTCGAGAGTCATCATTCTCCTGAGGCCGATTTCCCAGAGACTGTTGCTTGCTGAGGACGATGGTCAGGAGGGCTTGAGTCGTGACATTCATGAGTCGGAGACGGGATTTTCAAATATTATCAAAGATAAAAATTTTCAATATTTTCTTAGCTCTCAGGTTTTCAAATATTTTCGAAGATCTTCTTTAAGATTTCAAATCTTTTCGTACGTTACACCAAATATGATGAGAAATTTCTACAATTCAGAGAATATTTAGAGGATTTCATATCTCGTTTGTTTTATCATGTCTTAATTCGAATTCAGACGATCAAATACCGTATTTCTTAAGTATTCTCGACTTAGAATATGGAAAATTTTTAAGGTAGCGGTTATGCATTGTTCAAAAAAATCAAGCCGTTCAAACACGCGGTAAAGCGTAAGAATTCCTTAATTGCTATTATCAAGTTTCTCGAGCAAACCGTGCCTATCTCTCCTCCCTCCTTCCTTACAGCCTAAGAAAAACCAAGACATCCGAGCCTATGTATAAGCCCGCATCTCCTCTCTTCTTCTCGTATTCTTCTTCGTGCTCGACGTCGATCTCCCGGTCAAAGCCATGCCAGGTGGGCTCTTCCAGTCCTCGTCGCCTTCCACCATGATCGTCACCAGCACTCCGGCTGCCGATCTCGCCCTCACCAACCTCGCCTACTGCTGCCCCTCCGATCTCCACCACTTCTCGGTCCCCGGCATCGAGTTCTCCATCGCCTCCGTTGGCGACTGCTCCGTCCTCTCTCTCTCATATCTTTTTTTTTTTTTTTTTTTTGCGGTTCTTGAATGCTTCGCTTTATGCTTTGCTTAGTTGTTCGCATGGGGTGTTTAAATTTCAGCGAGGACTGTCTATTCGCGTGATTGTTTGATGGTGGTGTTGTGCGATCTTCGCACGAACTGTCCAGTGATTGTCTGTGGCCTTAACTGAGACGAACTCCTCATGAGGGTATCCGCCCTGGTCACATCGCGCTGAATTCTGTTCAACGTCGCCATGCGAGGGTAACGACTGGCGACTCGATCCCTGTTAGCAGGTTAGTGCAGGTCGAACAGTGGTACTCGCATTCGGTAGCGAATGGAAATTGTCTCAAGGCTTGTCGTGATGTAGGTTTGTGGCGCCGGATGATTTCGATCTGGCGTTGCTCACGGTTGAGTTAGAGTTTGTCAAGAGAGGAACCAAAAGTGAACAGGTGTGCATGTTATGAGCCTACTGTACTGCATTTGGCCGTGGGGGGCAGCAGTTTCAAGAAACTTTCCCTTAATGTTCTTTTGAATTTTGTAGATTGATGCTGTTCTACTGGCTAATCAACTGCGGAAGAAGTTTATCAACCAGGTACTACATACGTTTTTCAGCATAATGCCAGTTCGCATGCTGCCTGGATCAGTCTTGGAGAGTGTAGAATATGTTCGTGTGTTTGCGTGAGTGAAATTGTTTTCCAGAAATTAATTTTCCGAACTTTCACCCGACACTTTTTCGGTCAATGAAAATTTTCATGCATAAAATCAGGAAAGTGAATTCTTCAATTCGAAGAGGTGAAATCACTTTCAAGAATTACTCCACTCTAATTGTTTAATGTCTTAATTTTTTTATGTAATTATTTAATATTTTGTTATATTTTCTTTTTCTTCCCTCGGCCTGTTGCTTGTGGCCTTGGCGATGGCCGGTGACTAGCAAGATAGAAGGAAAAAGAAAAATAAGATTAAAATTAAAGAAAAGAAAAAGTAAAGAAATGCAAGGATTAAAAAAAATTAAAAATTAATTTTTTAAAGTGATGAGATTGAAATCATTTTTTAAATTAGATCCAAGCACAGTTTTCGGTCGCATATCACTAAACAAACGAGAAAGCATTTTCCTTTAGCACGGTATTTTTCTTGAAACAAATGCACCTTTAGTCACGTTAATTTGCCTCCTTGCATTTGTTAACTATTCCCCCTCCCGTCCTACTCATTGGTCTACAACTTACTCTGCCCCGGTGGATTGATGAGCCAATTCGGCATAGGATTTCTGAGTTAGGATTGCGTCTTGGATCTCTAATAGGTCCTTGCCAAGGACTTAGTATAGTGTGTATGTCATCTCTTTGAAATGCATTCTTTAAATTCCCAGGGAAAACATCTCCTTGTGAAGGACTTCGTGAAGCATGACATTCCTAAAGTCTATGATTTTATGTTTGCTAGAATTATTGAAATGGGACTCTGAAAGTTCATGTGTTTGTTTATTTACGTCCTTGACTATTATGAACTTGTCTTAGACATGCATATCGCCATTTCTGTCTCTGATATACAAACTTCATGATGTATATCGGAATGTAAATGCTTTTTTTTTTTTCAGGTTATGACGGTAGGGCAAAGGGTATCATTTGAATATCATGGGAACAACTATATCTTCACAGTCAATCGAGCGGAGGGACAAGAAAGGTCAAATGCTCCCGAAAGTGGAATGATCTCAAACGACACATATATCGTCTTTGCAGCATCGAATGCTAGCGGAATAAAGGTTTTTCATTTTCACTTCTTCTCGTTTTCATCGCATGCAGTTTTAATTTTTTGCGACGTTTGTTCTGAGATCCAGATTTCAAGTCATATAGTGAAAATATGCTTAGTATATCCTCAAAGTTTGATTTTAGGCCGCAGGGTCTAAAGCATTTTGCATTAGAATTTGGGGGCAGTGAGGGTGTCTCTCAGGATGCTCATGGAGCTCAGCTGAAACTTCTGTGATGTTAAGTTTGCTCTGCACTTCGTGCTTATAGAAATAGTGAATATCTATTTCTTGTCATGTGTGAATCTTTGATAGTGAACATCTTCCCAATGCAGTTTTATTGGCCATTACACCATAATGTGGCGATTTTGTCGAATCTGTCTCAACAGTTTTGTCTTGTTTTTCAGGTAGTCAATCAACGTGAAGCTGCCAGTAGCAACATATTTAGACAGAAGGAATTTAACCTTCAGTCCCTAGGCATTGGTGGCTTGAGCGCAGAGTTTACAGACATATTTCGAAGGGCTTTTGCCTCTCGTGTTTTCCCTCTACATGTGACTAGCAAGTAAAGAAACCAGAATTCTGGGCTTTGCAATTTGTATGATGTGTTTATACTCTGGTGTAGTTTTTCTTACTCTAATACAAGGTCGATCCCAGGCTTGGTATCAATCACGTCAAAGGTATGCTGCTCTATGGGCCTCCCGGCACTGGCAAAACCCTAATTGCTCGTCAAATAGGGAAGATGTTGAACGGCAAAGAACCAAAGGTACAGTATGTTCCCTCACGTGGTTTTTCAATTACTGTTATCTGTGAAATTAATCAATAATAATTAGTATCCAAGAAGGTCGAGGGCTTAAAAGTTTATTGCTGCTCGGCCTTTATTTTCTCCCCTTTGCTTAGGATATGTCTCCCCTTTTTCTCAAAACCTTGAATCCTTTTGGACATAGCCTCATTACTGCTCTTATGGTAGTTTACTTATTTTGTTGAAGATCTTTGAATCATCTCTAAGATGTAAGTATGCGAACCGACCTTTATACTTACATGCGTAGACCTACCTACTCACATTGCATATTATATGAATATATGTACGTTTTGTCAATTTGACTTCATTGCATCTGCCAGATAGTCAATGGTCCTGATGTGTTGAACAAATTTGTTGGTGAGACAGAGAAGAACGTTAGAGATTTATTTGCTGATGCTGAACAGGATCAGAGGACTCGCGGTAATTGAGTACATGAATTGGGTTTATGATTATTCTTAGCAAGTATCTGTAACTTACCCTTCTCATTAATTCTCAGGCGACGAGAGTGATTTGCATGTCATCATTTTTGATGAAATTGATGCTATATGCAAGGTATGAGATTATCTGGTGGATATATGCATTTCTGTCCTCTATGAGGCTGAATAGCTTAGCCTCGCTCGGAGCAAATTTCATCTTTCCTTTCATTTCTTAGTTTTGAGGAACTTTTTAACTGGCTGTGTCTGGCTTAAGTAAAATTGAGGTGTCAATTGAATCAACTGCACTTTTTGCGAATAGTCATATCTTTTTCATGAAGATAATCATGGTGACTATTGTTGGTTGTCAACTTTCTATAATAAAGATATGAAATGACCTGATTTTGCATCTGCAGTCACGAGGATCAACAAGAGATGGTACTGGCGTTCATGACAGTATTGTAAACCAGCTACTCACAAAGGTTCGTATTAGTATCCTAGCGTTTGTAATCGTGCAAAGTTATTTAACTAGGTCCTCTTTTTTTTGCGAATATTGCCTGTTATGCTCGTTAATACCAATCATCGCTGCTGATATAGTACCTGATTTTCAGATTGATGGCGTAGAGTCACTGAATAATGTCATGCTTATTGGAATGACCAACAGAAAAGATCTTCTTGATGAGGCTCTTTTGAGGTGGTCCTTCTTTTTCTATTCTGGTTCTTCATATCCAAGTCTTTTAGCAGCTGTTTTAATATCCTGAGATGGTAAAAAGCATTCATGGGTCATCCTGCAACTTCTTGGGAGATTCTTTTACTGTTGCTCGTAAGAATTATTATGCCGAGCACTATGAGGATAAAGAGAATGCTATTTTGCTATTGAGTATTGACATGTGGGTGGCATCATAATATTGGCAGGACCATATGTACGTGTACAATATTTGTTTTAGAGGTAAAAATAGATACTTAAAGACGTTCTTTACATTGGACATTTGGATTTTTAGACCAGGACGCTTGGATGTACAAGTTGAGATAAGCCTTCCTGATAAGAACGGCCGCTTGCAAATCTTTGAGATCCACACGAACAAGATGAAAGAGAATTCTTTTCTTGCTCCTGATGTCAGTCTTGAGGACCTTGGTAAGTCGGTTGGTCGCATTTACTGTAATGGAACTTCATCGTGCACATGTTCATTATTTTTAATTTACAAGTGGCTTATTCTAGTGAGCAACGCCATGTGGAAGCCGAAAAAATTGGCATATAATATCGTAATAGTGTATGTTCAAATGATTTGCAATCTGCAATTGTGCAGCTGCCCGTTCAAAGAACTATAGTGGTGCAGAAATTGAAGGCGTTGTGAAAAGTGCGGTATCATATGCTCTGAATAGACAATTAAGTCTCGATGATCTTACGAAGCCTGTGGATGAAGAGAGTATCAAAGTCACTATGGACGATTTTTTGAATGCGCTCCAAGAAATTGTCCCTGCATTTGGAGCCTCCACAGATGACTTGGAAAGATGCAGGTAGGAATAATTGAATGCTGATACTCTCCAAATATCTACCTTTCGTAGCAATGTTCTCATGATCCGTAGATTTATCTGATGTGCTCTTAAGAATTGTCTTGTTTGTGGAAATGTCTTTGTAGGCGCAATGGCATGGTGAATTGTGGTGATCGACATCAGGACATATATGAGAGCGCAATGCTAATGGTTGAGCAAGTTAAAGAGAGCGAAGGAAGTGCGCTCGTTTCTTGCCTCTTGGAGGGTCCAAGGGGCAGGTATTTGGGGGTTTTTTGACGCATTGCTATTCATTTTTGCCAAGGATTTTTTCCTGTGTCTTAATATTCTAAGATTGTCTGTCTGTTGTGCAGTGGTAAAACTGCTCTGGCAGCTACAGTTGGCATCGATAGTGATTTTGCATACGTTAAAATTGTAATCTTCTGCTCCGCACTATGCTTCCTTTGAGTAATCAGACTTCTTTGTGCATCAAGTTTCAATTTATGACTTTCTTTTGGATGCTTAGGTCTCGACAGAAACTATGATTGGACTAGTACCCGAGAGCTCCAGATGGGCACATATTATGAAGGTTTGTGGCCTGTATATCTCATTGATTAGTGCTTGAGGAATATGAATTTAGTTGTTTCCCCTCCACTTTTAACCAACTTGCAGCGTGGTTAAGCTTTTGTAATGGGTTCTAATCTTAGGTTTTCGAGGATGCATACAAATCTCCATTGAGCATGATCATCCTTGATGACCTTGAAAGGTAAATTCTGTTGATTTATATTAGTCAAATGCTGTTGTCATCCTTGGCATTAAAAGATCATTTCGACCTTGAGTGAATTGCTTTGCAGGCTTCTAGAATATGATCCCATTGGGCATCGATATTCAACTCTGTTACATCATAAAGTGTCAGCACTTTTGACGCGTCTTCCTCCAAAGGTTTTTTCTTTTCCCCACGTCTTGTTTCTACAAATTGATGTTGGTGTGAAGGGTAATTGTCCTTTTCTATGATCTCCTCTGGAAGTTAAAGCTGGCAAAGTTTCTAGTGTTGTTGAATTAAGAATGCTTGAAGGTGGATGAGTGGGAATGAGTTCCCTTTCCCCAGGAAAGAAAAATATGAGTGACAATGTAGAGAGAAAAAAATCCCCAGCCATGTCCGGAGGGAACAAAATAATGATGTCATGATACAGGTGCTGATCAGGAATTTGAGTTTGAGAGATCAAGATTCAGTTCATTGGCATGATCTTACCCCATGTTGACCTTACAATGATTGGCAAGTTTGCTCTTCCTGTTTGAGATGGAGGAGTACTGAAGTTTGTTCTACTATACAAAGCAACGGACTGAGTGCAACAACCTTGGTTCATGTCTTTCCTCAAGGCTGTCCGGGGGAAGAAATTTACGTTATATGTGTTTGCTCACTGAGTGCATTAGCATATGCAGAGGCATTTTAATATAAATAGATGAGATATAGAACTTTATAGGTAACTTTTCTTTCACTATACAAGCATTAGGTTATGTACGTGTTCCTCTGTCCCTCGTGACTCTAGTATTGTACTAGCTGTTTTTATCTCTACTGAATTAGTCAGTGGTTTCTGACTTACTAGGTTTGATTCTGGCGTCCTTTTCGCATTACTGAACAGTTTTAACTTATTCTATACATGCATTTGGCTTTCTTTTTTCCAGGGAAGGAAGCTGCTCGTGATAGGGACAACAAGTGCAGTGAGTTTCTTGGATTCCATTGGTGCCTGCGATGACTTTTCCTACACTCACCATGTCCCCACACTGAAGACAGAGGACGCTAAGAAGGTGATCTGCTGTAGATGCTATTTTGGTGTTTGCTTGGAATATTCTTGCTTCTGCTGTTCTTTCTTGATTTCTCTGCTGCTGGAAAACGTGAAATAGCGGGGAAGAAATGCGCAGCAGTCTTGTTTTAATCGACTAGGAATCTGTTTTTCTTTCAAGTTTCCAAAAGCAAATTCTGCAGGCTGGAGAATTTTCAAATTGCATCAAATTCCAAATGCGGATATGAAGCATTTTGACGTCACCATAGAGCTACATATGTACGTACGTATGCTTTACTTACTTTTTGTTTCCCTTCAGGTGTTGGAACAGCTAAACGTTTTCTCTGAAGATGATGTTCAAGCGGCTGCCGAGGCTCTAAATGATGTAAGCTTTTAGATCTCTCAACTTGTGCCTACTTATATTTTGCTGCGTCGGGGCGACGATGTGCGGCAGGAAGTTCGTTGAGCCGCCACGTGATTCAGGACTTAGGAAGATAGCTTCTTTGCCTGGAAATGGAGTAAGGCGCAGTTTCGATTCGGAGAGAGGAGTTCTAACTCGTGCTTTTGTTGCTCCTAACGCTTTCTCAGATGCCCATCAAGAAGCTTTACAGGCTGATAGAGCAGGCAGCCTACCGCGGGCACAGTGGAGCTGCAAAGGCCATCTACTCCGGCCGAGAGAAGATCAAGATGGCGCATTTCTCCGATTGCCTTCGTTTGCTTAGACGTGGCTAACCAGCTGTGGCGTCCCATGTTGTTTATTCTTTTCGCGTCAAGATCTGTATAACGATTTTGCAGTCTGCATGGATTGTTCATTTGTCGAGTAGCAAACACTGCGAGTTATATTTAAGCAGTGTGGGAATACGGTACTGGAACCGAAAAATTCGTACATTTCGGTTCGATTCAGTTAATTGAAAAATAGATAATTTTTTTTTTGGTTCGATTTATTTCAGTAATTGAACCGAACTGAAAATCTGCATTTCTTAATATTAGCAATTTGGAAAAAATTAACTATTCTTTTTTGTTCCCCTTTTTGGTTCCAAAAGCGGGCGAGGGGCCGGGCAGGGTCACCGGCCCTCGGCCGGTGACCGGCAGCCCCGTCGGCCCTTCTATCAAAAAAAAAAAAAAAAGAACAAGTAAAAAAAATTAAAATAAAAAATCGAAAAAAGGAAAAAGGAAAAAAGAAAATGGAAAAATCGAACCGAACCGAACCAGATTTTCGGCTCTATTCGGATTGCAATTCGGTTCGGTTCGGTTCAATTCTGCTGTTCACTATAATGGTTCGATACAGTTCAGATTTTCGGAAAAACCGAATCCAACCATTGATACCCTTAATTTCAAAGACATTCTCGTAAGGACCTGTTTGGTTCAAGATTGCGAATGAGCATTTGAGCGCTAAAGTCCTTTGGGCAAATGCAAATGCTGTTTGGCTCAATATTTTTTTCACTTTGGCTAGATGCACTTGCATTTGAAATGCAAGTCTAAGGGACCTTTGGCCAAAGTCCCTCAAGAGCAGCTTTGAGAAACTTGCATTCTCGGGATGCAACTTCTTCACTTAAATGAAAATATAAAGACTTCCCTTTTTACCCTCATTCTCTAACAATAATCCCGTTTTGCCCCTTACGAAGAAAAAAGCCAGCCTTCGTTGATCTAAAAAGACCGGAGGCTTCCAGTTTGCTCTCACAGCAGGTGAGTTCTCTCGTAACACCCCTCGGTTCTCTATCTCGACGCATCTCTTCCCTCACGGTGACCGCTCCATCTCTTCCCTCACGTTCGCCGTCGATATCTCTTCCCTCACGTCCTCCCTCATGCCCACCATCGGGATCTCTTCTCTCACGCCCTCCCTCACGCTCGCCGTTGGGTCACTTCCGTCACGCTCGCGGTCGGATCTCTTGCCTCACACCCCTCACGGCTCACATCCGCGGTCGGATCTCTTGCCTCACGCCTTCCCTCACACCTGCCATCCGGGTCCCCGCCCTCACGCCCAAAGCTCCCCCCTTTCCCAGGTTAGATTTCTTCATTCATCTTGAGACTTTGTACCGTGTACTACAATCTCTCTTCTTCCGAGACTTTTGTTGTTAAGAAATTGAAAGCCAGCAATTAGTCCTCATTTAAGAGGAAATTTGGTCCGGAGTTTGGTAGTCTGTTGGAAATCGCCCATTTCTTTGGCTTTTGATTGTTCAAAATCGAAAATTTCTGGGAATAGCGCATTATTCTGTCTCTCTGTTGACTCCCCCGGAGACCCCGTTGAGTTCGTTTTCCCTGATTATCAATTTCTGCAGTGAAATAGATCTTATTGACCCCTAATTGTCAATTTCTCCTTTTAAGGTGATCTAGGGAGCAATTCGTTCTTCTTCTCCCCGTTATTAATATATTTAATTTCCATCACTGATTCATAGAAGTAGATGGCATAGTTTAATTCTGAAGAAATTGGCAAGTACTCCAACCAATACTCTAGTTGCCATTTGAGTTTCCCTCCCATACAAGTTTGCACTGTCTAGCCGAAAGTGCTATATGATCAACGCACTACACAGTCAATGAACTATTCAAAAGAAAACCGCAAACACAATCTCCATTTGAAAACCTTTTCTCTAGGCGCTTACCAAAGTCTGCAGGTAATTATTTGTTAGTTAAACTAACTGGAAAGCATTAGCAAAATATAATTTGATTAAGAAATCGAGATTGCTCATAAACCGTAGAAATAATATGACTATGGTCGCCTACAAGGCTTCCCTACATGCTCACATAATTGGTAACAGTTATTAATATATGTTCAAGCTGTGATAAAATGTCCATGATAGTAAAATGAGTGCCTGGAATTGTTTCTATTATGAATTTTGAATTTCCTAGTGCTATGGATTCTTATCGATGATTACCCTTTTGATCTATGAGAACAATTCTGCATAATAAGTTACCGAGAGATATGTCACTTCTCGTGCATTTGAATTGGCTTTCTCATGGCATAGAAAGTAGAGGTCCATGGAAACTGCTGTTAAAAGCCAAAAAAGAAATCATGTCAACATTGTGAAGAGCTGAGTTTTGTTTTGGTGGATACGGTTCTTTGGTAGTAGTTAAGTCAATGAAAATTAGCGGTTCGGGAGGGAATTTAGTTTTCTTATTTGGGTGGGATTATTGATGCCCGCAACTGATCTTTAGAGTAATTTCAATTTCAGTTTTAGTTTTTTTTTTTTTTTTTGGTTGATTCCAATGTCCGTTGGCAAGAAGTGTGCATGACTAGTGTGCTATAATCTCTTCCTTTAACGGAACATGCCAAAGCGAGATTAAGGCCAATGGTACTTTTGAATTCAACGGTGCAATTCTGACTCTAATATATGGCCTGGACCATTTAAACAAGCTGGTTGCTATCTAGCTAGGGATAGGGTGATTGAGACTTGATTGCTTTTTGACTTGACTACTTATATGAGGTGTGCTCTATCTTATTTGTTTTGCTGGTTTCATATATTTTCTTTTGGTCCTCCCAATTGTGTTTATGTTCACAGTATTAAAAGATGGCAAGTTCATCAAAGGAAAAAGCAATTTGGACTGCTGAAGATGTGAACATATTTTGTAAGTTGTGTATTGAGGAAATCGAAAAAGGCAACCGTCCCGCAAGCAACAAGAGAGATGGATGGGCAATCATAATTAACAAGTTTGAAGAACTAACGGGTAACAAGTATAAAAAATTCAAATGAAGAGCAAGTGGGATAATCTCAAGGAAGAATTGAAAAGATGGAGAACATTGATTTATAGTGAAACAGGACTAGGATGGGATGACAAGAAGAAAACCATTGCTGCGATCGATAAATGGTGGGAAGATAAAATTAAGGTTCGTATCGCTTCCTCTTTTATTTTTCTGCTAAATTGAATGTCATTGACACAACTTATTGAAATACTCTTATCATTATAACAGGCTGATTATAGGTTTAAGCCTTTTAGGATGAAAGGCATACATCCCGATTTTGATATGTTGTTAGCTAGAATGTTCGATAGTACGGTTGCTACCGGAGGAATCACATGGAATCCTGGACAAGGTTTACGTATTGAGGAGGATGTTGATGCCACACAACCTAATATCGCTGATGTTGATGTATCTGCTGATGAGATTTTGGAGTCCGAAGGTTGTGAAAATGTTGTTGAACAAAATGCAACTCAAACCCGTAAAAGAGTGATGTGGACTTCAACGAGGCAAGCTCGGGGAAAGAAAGAGAAGAGAATGACGCCACAATAACAGCTTGGAAACCAAATTGAAAGGATGGTTTCCGCTGTTGAAAATAGGAGCAATTTCACATGTTAACCAGATTACGGATTTGGTCCTTACAAGGACCTCTTGCAATTGGTGAATTCCATTCCCGAGATTGTGCAAGATGAAAAGTTATACTTTTTCGCAATAAAACATTTGAAGGAAAAGAAAGACAATTAGCAAGTCTTCATGAGCTTGAACAGTGATACACTAAGAGTCAAGTATCTCAAGTTTGAGATGGACGAGCTTAGTAATATCTAGGATATTGTAGCATCTTAGTTGTACTCTTGACTATTGCTATTTTATTTTGTTGTGAGATTTTTATTTGGTTTATGTGTGAACCCAATGTGTATTGTTTGTTTTTAATGTAAAAACTGTTTCCTCGTTACTTTGTTTAATGCGCGAGGGCTATGTTTATTCAATTGTAAAAGCATGATATCTCCTTGTTATGATTCCCCCTAATGCTCTACGTATTCAATTTCTTTGAAAAACTTTTAAGTGGGGAAAAAAGAATTCTCCATGACAGAGATGGATGAGGTGAAGGGTTTTTAACATGGATGAGCTACTTTCTGTTGAAGTCACAGCTAATTGATGTTGATACTAGCATTTTGTTAATTGGTGTTGACACTAGTGAATGCTAATTGGTGTTGCATTTGGCGGGTTTCTTTGCGGACCTACAACTTGGATGCAAATCTCTGCCTCCTTCGCCTTTATTAGGTAATGCCAAGGTTACTACCATGATAATTGCTGATTCTTTTGCCAATGTGAATTCATGCTGATGGTGCTGTGATTCTAGCTTTGAACTTTTAGGCCGATGATTTGATTAGCTATCTTGTCCTGATTTGCTTCTTGTAGTTTTATATCGCTATTGGACTGCTGATGTTGCCCTATCTTTGCAGTTTGAACCCGAGAAGATGAGCTCCCAAATCGTTGCTCGCATCTTATTAAAGGTTCAACTTGCTAAGACATTGATATAATCTTGTATTCACCAATTAGCATTCACTAGTGTCAACACCAACTAGGGTTTTTAACTCAGCATTTTGGTTTTTTTTTCCCTTGAGTTGAAGTTACAGCTTGTCGGTGTTGTTGTTTTGCAATGATCTATTGAGCTACTTTTTACGTAGATTGCAAATGGATCTTAAATGTGGCTGATAATTGAAATGAGTCTTAAATGTGGCAGATATCTCTGGTAGGAAACGTAAAGCTCCTCCCAAGGTTGCATATCTATCTTAAAGGTGGCGGATATATGTTTACCCTTCTTTGATGAGTCCGAAGCATTAGTGGCATTTATTATCTTGAAGTATGGTATGTACAATAACTTTTGCAGTCTCTGCTGAACAGTATAATGGAGAAAAGAGCTTCATCAATGATGTAGGGAAGGCGCCGAAAGGCGCTTCGTCATCTTGCAACCGAGCTTCTTCGGGATTTTATCCAAAATAGAGAACATTGCCCTATAATTGATTGACTTTTGTCCCCTTTATTCTTTGGGAAAGTTGCAAAATCTTCTGTTTTTCTCAAGATCTTTTCTCTATACTTGGTTGGATGAACGGATGTCTATTTCCCAGAGTAATAAATAATTGGCAGAGTTGTCTTAAATACCGGGTCCGACAGTTATCAACTCTCGGCCATGATAATAAGATCGTCCATTTTTGACATGTTATTTGTTCGGGGTTACAACATCATCCTCCCCCACTTTCACTTTTACAACAAAGTCTCCTATCTCCTATGCTTTCCGTTTTCTCGCTCTAGCGGAAATCGGGGGAAAAAATCAGGCAATTTGAAGGGAGTTCTTATTACTCCTTCTTGGGTACATCTTTTCTCATGCTTGTGTAAAATTCCAATTTTTTTATTTATCATTTCTTTTGTCCCTTCCCTGTCCATTATGAGAACTAGGAAAATTTGTCTAATTTCGCAGTTATGGATTCTCCCGAAAGGCAAAAATGTAAAGAGGAGGAAGACAATTTTTTGGATATTCTCACAGTCACTCAAGCTGCTATTGCTTGTCAAGTGATGTATGTTTGCAAACAACCTTGCATGACTTCATCATATATAGGTTATGCATGGTTTAAAGAGTTGATGGCCGGAGATGCTAATCCGATTAGGTGCTATAATATGTTTCGAATGCAAAGTTCTGTATTTAACAATTTGACGCATGACTTAGTGACACGCTATGGCTTGAAAGGATCTAGGAATACCGACGTTGCAGAAATGGTTGGAATGTTTCTTTATATATTGGGACACGGTGCGGGTAATAGGTTAGCACGAGAGCGCTTTCAACGCTCGGGAGAAACCATTAGTAGGCACTTTAGCTTAGTTTTAGATAAAATATGTGATATGGCAAAGGATTTGATCCAACCAACCAATCGACAATTTCGAAAAGTTCCAGAGAAGATCAAGAAAGATCGACGATTCTATCCATATTTTAAGGTAATTTAACATTTTACAATAAAAAAAAAAATCAAACCTTATTGTAAATCAAGTAATATATGTGTTATTTGTTCTAGGATTGCATTGGAGCTATAGATGGTACTCATATCCCGGCGGTGATACCTACGTACGATCAAATTCGTTTTATTGGGCGAAAATGAGCGACAACTCAAAACGTATTGGCCGTATGTAATTTTAACATGGAATTTATCTATGTTTTTGCCGGTTGGGAAGGACAAGCTCATGATACCCATCTCTTCCATGAAGCCGTTGGAAGACGTGATGCACACTTTCCCCATCCTCCTCCAGGTTCATTAGTCAATGGTTTATCAACTTCATGTCCCTCTCAAATTATTATCTATGTGACATGTTAATTACATCTACGTTATATTTGTGTAGGTAAATATTATTTAGTGGATGCTGGTTATCCAAATCCCACTGGTTATTTGGGGCCATATAGACAAGTGAGATATCATTTGCCAGAGTTTCAACAATGTCCTTCACCTACAGGTTATCAAGAAGTGTTCAACCGTGCTCATTCATCGCTACTTGTCGAAATTGAGAGAGCCTTTGGCGAATTGAAGATGAAGTGGCATATTCTAAAAAAAATGCCAAGTTATCCGTATGAGAAGCAAGTGCAAATTGTCATAGCGACAATGGCTTTGCACAATTATATACGGAGAAATGCCGTGAAGGATATGGATTTTGAAGATGCCGATTTGGATCTCGAGTATGGATATTTAGTTGATTGCGACACTGTAGATGATGGGCCTAGTTCTTCAAATACTAATGCATCCTCCGATATGGCACGTTTACGAGATGAAATAGCGTTGGGTTTAGTTAATAATTAAATAGGCTTGTAATTTTTAGAGGAAAACTTATTTCTATCCTCAATGAATTATGTAATCATATTTTCCTAATTTTAAGGAGAAAATATAAAAATTGCAGCCTTTTTTCCTAATTTTAAAAAGATTAAAGTTAAAAAATATTGAAATACCAAAGGACTTTCCACATTTAAAAATTTACCAAACAACATTTTCTCCAAAGTTACATCCAAATGCATTTTTCAATTACGGTTTATCAAACGGTATTTGCATTTCACTAAACCCCTTTGGCCCAAAGGTATTTGCATTTGCTCAAAGTCCCTTGGCTAAATGCTGAACCAAACAGGCCCTAACTTGTAAGTAAGCCTATAAGGTTGTTAGTCTACGAGGCGTTTCAATTTAACCCATTTGTTCACGGGTCTTGTCACTTGTCATTTCAAGCAATTCCTTGAGTTCCCCTCTTCTTTTTATCTTCTCTTTTTTATTGGACTTATTTTTTCTGCTTTGCAACGAATGGAGTCAAGCTTGACTCACTCGCTTAGACGCTCGAAACTTCACCTCGACCGGGTATTAAATTTCTTGCTCAAACTCAACTCGAAAAGAAAATCGAGATATTCAAATTTGATTCGACTTGACTTGATTAGATTTAAAATATAAATGAATTTTGACCTCAAAATCTCTCATACAATAAAAATTTACAGATTTTTGTGTCTACTTTTGTGAGTTTTAGATAATCTACGAAAGTGACTTGAATGCGATTAGGCTCGAGAGATTATCAAGTTGAGTATTGATGAGTTCAACCTCGATATTGTACGGCACATTCATATTTAAGTTTCACCGAAACTAGTTTTCGGGTAGTATAGATTAAAAGCTTCTCTTTTTCTAATTGTTATAGTAAATTCAAAAACTTATCATCATTCCATGTGTATACAAGGTGTGAATGTCATTTTATCCATCTCCTTGGATGACGGATTTGTAAGTTTGGGTAATTTGTTAGTTATTTCATGTGTATCATAAGATATTATGAAATGTTGTCACATTTAGATACATAAAGCTCATAACACATTTCATATTTGTTTTACGATTTTAAGACTAATTGTCACAATTAAACATTATGGTGTTCATTCTTTAGATTCCGTTAAGTTAGTCAACAAGGTCGGACATTTCTGTAGGATTTGGACTGTTATTTTTGTTTGCACGTGTATTTGTTAACCCATCCGTATTCAGTATACCATCCTTTTGTTTTATGCTTTTATGCAATTTTTTTTTTTCTGCTTCAATGCACTAGATGTATATGTTGGGAAAGATTGCGTCCATTAAGGGCAAAATCAATATATGCTTTTATTGCGATAATTGATCCCAATTAAGAGAGATTTACTTCCTATTCGATACAAAGAGAGAGGAGATGGTATATCCTTTTCACATAACGTATGTCGTTTAGTCAAACGACACAAAAACTCTCTTAGTGAAAACTTTCCCGAAGAACGATCGATTATATTGTTTTCTCAGCTGCAATTGAGGCTCTTAATCTGTGGCTATCGAGGTATATCGTTCCACGTGATATAATTTCTCCGATCGGTGATTCAAGATGATTCTAGAGCATGTTATTTAGTGTAATCCGCTACTTATATGTTATTGGGATCCGTTCCCTTTCGGTGTACTTTTTCACAAGGTAATGATTTAACCCTTTTTAGCTTAAAATTTCCTCCAATAAACCAACAAATCGAGCCAAGAAACATGCGGCCCTGCTGATAAATGGATTAGAGAGTGGGAGTAAACTATACTTTTTTACAATGTGTATCTTGGTCGCTGTTCACTTAATAAACTTAAAAGTAATACCTTGTTTGAGGGAGTGAACGCTTTAATGCATACAATTAGGCATTCGTTTTTTCTTTGGTTTAGTTGCATGTTGGAGCAGCAAACATTGGAGGCATCACTTGAGTCAATGTAGTCTCTTCTCAAAGAGTAGCAACAGATAGTGGAGACCAAGCTTTCTAAGGAAGGTATACTAATATGGAGATGATCCATTGTTTCAAAGAGAGGAGGACGGGTTATTCACATTTCATTTGATGGTCAGAGGTGAATTGAAAGCTAAGCAGTGGTAATTCGAAAAATTCCCGCGGAAAAAATACAAATGGCTCCTACGTTACTTGTAATATGTGGAAGAATTGAAGAACAAAGATGATTAGTAGATAAGCGGCTATTGCAACTTTCGTGCATCGATTCGTTTTTGGCCATTGAGAAAGTGCCTGTCCTAAGCATTCTTGCGTTTGTCAATGAAGTTCATTTGCAAATGCTAACAGCCTCAATACTTGCATTCGACGGAGCAAATATTGCTCCAAGAGATCTGATCGAACCGATGCTCTGGATATGATTGATGGAAGCCAGCCTTCGTCTAACATAAAAAGAGAGAGAGGATATTCTACTTCGAGTTTTGATAATTTCAAGGGTAATAATGTACTATCTTTAAAAGGATGTGAAAGCGCTGTGATTGGCTGTTGTATGTATCTTTGTAGCTTTAGACTAGTTGTAGTAGGACGGGTTGTGATCCATGCGATCGGTGGAAGGTTTAATTATCGTAAATTCATATGTTGTCTTCTCTTTCTTACATTGTTGTGAATGCTATACATGGCCGGTTCGACCGAACCGCCGGTTCCGATTCCTAGTTGAAACCGTAGGCCCGATCAACGGGCCGGTTCCAGGCTCCCGGGCCCATTTGGCCATGTCTAGTGCATGATGTGTGCGATCATTCGTTGTACGAATCGACAACAAAGAAACAACAGTTGTAAAATTGTAAGAGATCAAACTACTCGCTTCGATTTTCCGGACATATATGAAAATGCCTCACGGGTTAGCTTCGGCCCAAGATGTTCGCCCCCATTGCCCTCGTTCCACACCTACATTGTCGATTCTCCATTTCTAGGCGAGTGGACAGAAGTTTGTAACCTTTCACCGTAGTTGCGGAACAAATATAACCCTATGTCATCTCCTCATGAGAGAAATCATCATGGCATTCTTTTACAAGAGACGCGGTATTCCTTTCGTTGTGTGGGTACCGGGGAAAGAATGAAAATACGGACGAACGTTAAATTTCGGTTGGGAGGTCCATGGGCTCATAACCTTTAATTGTCGAAGCTAAACCCTATCTTCATATGATCATAATCCTTATTAATCCAAGACGGGGTATCCGTGAATTTGATCAATCATGTTTAGTCTCCAAAAGGAATAATAACACAAATGATCTCTAGACTTTGACTCAATGTGTAATGTAGTCCATAAACTTTTAATTTGACCAATATGTTTCTTGAACTTTAATTCAATGTGTAATGTGGTTCCTGAATTTTTAATTTGAAGAATATGGTCCATGAACTTTTAGAGCATGTTCAATTTAGTCCCTGAACTATAGAGAGATGTTCAATGTGGTGCTTCTATTGATTCAAATTCAAGGATTAAGTGGAATATGTTCCAAAAGTTTAGGGACTATATTGGTCAAATTAAAAGTTCAAGGACCACATTGCACATTGATTTAAAGTTCAAGGAACATATTGGTCAAACTTAAAATTTAGGGTCTACATTGCACATTCGGGGACTATTTATGTCATTTTACCTTTCCAAAAAGATCAAGGGTTACCGCAAGGCCTTTATTATGTCCCTTTTGCTATGAGCTGCTTGTTGAATTTCTCCACGTGTGGCTTTTGCTATAGGCCTCTGTCTTGTTTGCAAAGTTTTTTGAGCAACTTGGCCGATTTCTTTGGGAACAAAAGACGGGAAGACTGGTTTAAGATTCCAATCTGCACCAAGCAAATAAAAGAGATTGGATACGACTTGTGGATGGGGTGTCTCTATAGGGTTAGTTTCTCGTAGACCCGTGAAACGGATGGATTGGGTCGAAAAAAGGACCGACCCAAATTGACTCATTTAATCTGTTTTGATCCATTTTCCTGTAATATAAATTTATCAACTCATACCATACCCGACCTATATTGTTAAAACATTGCCATAATTAATCAAACTAGAAAAGTTCATACCCAAACCGAGGCGAGAACTCTAGATTGAGTGAGTGGCAAAGAAAGTGAAGAGAGTAACTGAAGTGCCATTGAGTATAAGTAAGTTGCAAACCCATTTAACACTCATATTATTTTGGGTTTTTCCATTTTGATCAATTTACTTAATATAAGTATAAATGCTCAACTCATCAAATATATGTTAATAAATGGGTCTACGACCCATTTGATTGACATCGATCATAAATGCTCCAAGATTAAATGGATTATGCGATTTGAACTTTGATATCCTATTTTACACATTAAAATTAATTTTACCGAGTTGCTTGTTGCTTAACCCCCCTCATAATTTTGGGAGTTACAATAGGAGTGGCATATCTTTGTGTGTATGTATCTATATAGTTATTAGACTCACCCTTTGCGTTTAACTTTTATTGAGGTTGAGGCTGACTATGAGCCTCGGATGATGCGGCGATCCATTGTGTCATGTTAAATACTGGAATGATTTTTCTTCAAATCTTTATGGTGTATCTTTGGAATAAACTTTTGCATAGTTTTCTTAAGGGAAATGCTTCCTTGACGGTATTATCCGGGACGGTACAATCTCAATCGCAGATCCACATACCCGTACTCTGTATTTTGCATAATAACCGACAATCTTGTGAAACTGTCAAGCTAGCAGTTTCCTTTTCTTAAAAATAAAACCGCTAAAGCGGTTAATTTGCTTACACACGTAAAAGATAAACAACAGTAAAAAGACCAAAACTAACAATAGTAATACAAAAGAAGAGGGGGCCCAGCTCATGCGGCCATAATCCCGTGGGCCGGGCCCATCACTGCAGCATTCCAGTAGACCGGTTCGTTCGGCCCAATTCACTTAGTGCTTTAGCCCTTATTTTGGGTCCACTTGTCCGGATAAAAGAAAGGCCCATGCGGATCCGGAAGGCCCAAGTAAAGGCCTGGGCCCCTCTCTCTTCTCCTTCTTCGGTCTCTTAAGCTTCAAATTTTCCTTCATTCTTTTTAGTTTCCGCTCTTTATTTCTCTCTATTGAGCAGAAATTCCACCCCCCAAACCCACCTCCTCTCTCTCTCAATATATATATATATATATATATTGTGTGTGGGCACGCGCGCTCGTGTTGTTATTCTCCTTTCAAAATATTTATAATTGACCAATGAGGAGCCATGTCGGAATGGACAAGTTAACCACGGACAAACCGACTTGATTGCATATAATAAACTAATCGATGCCACAAATAGAGAAGTCAAGGACTTAATTGGACTAAGTCTTATAAGTACAAGGACCAAGAATAAATATATCCTCTATGACAACAACAAGTAAATAAATCAAGAAGAATGTATCCTAATTTAAGCTAGGTAAGTTCCTCATTACTACATGATTCCTAAAATGTGCAATTTTAAATTAGGAAACTTAAATTAACTGATTTAACGTAAACACAAAGTAATTTTTTTTTTTGTATATTTGTAATAGGAGTATTTCTTAAATTAAGGGTCGCACTTTTTCCAATCCTTGTTTGGTTTAAACACTCCCTTTTACAGTGCATCGACTATATTACCCTGGCTTTCTTCTCCTTGATGTACCCTCAAAGAATCAAATGTGTGGCATATTTGGGGTCTTTTCTTTTTATTTGTTTCTTCTTTCTCTTCCACTTTCCTTTTCCTTCTTGGTGTTTTGTTGACTGAGGATGCTGCCTTGCCTCCAACGATGGTTTATTGGTGAGAGTTTCGAGCTCCTTATCGTCTTGGATGTCTAGTTGCAAATGCATCGGAGTTGTCCGCTTTGTGTTCCAATCTTTGCTCGCGTTGCCCGTGAGCTCAAGTACCTCGATCTTATTTCGTTATTTCAATTCTCGGAAATCATTGCGAGAGTCAAAGGATCGCCGAAAAGAATTACAAGCCCTCTCTTCATTGGTAAAGCTCGAAATGATCTTCTCTAATTATGAAGCCACAATCCTCAAAAGGACTCTTCCAAAATTCTTGCTGAAGTTGGCGAAATCCACTTTGCTCACTCAATTGGTGATGGAATTCAGACTTTCCTCACTAGTTACAACGCAACTCTCTCTGACATATTGATGAATCATCCTCGACCAGGAAATATGAATATGTCGAAATTGTACTTTGAAAGCCCAAACTCCAGCGATCTCCCGATGTATTCGGTCTTGATCTGATTAGCCTAGTTAATTCTCATCCTCCTATGGAGGCTCAACACCAAGGCCAAGCTCTACAAGGAAGTGTCTCGCTCTCCTACCTATGGGGTGGGATTTTGTTGTGTAGGACCTGAAAATTCACTTATGTGCCGTTTGATGTCGATCGTTTTGGTGAATGTGGTGTTGATCGCATGTGATGCTTGAAAATGACATGTGATCATTGACAGTTTCTAGAGATAGCGTTCCTACGAACGTTTTCAGATCTCAAGGCCTGTTGTTGCATCATCATTGGGTTACACAAAAGGTCTTCGACTTTGCTAATGGCAGCAAGAGCATGTCTCCATAGGTTCAATGCAGCGTTCGAGGAAGAGTACCGGAAGGCGGAAGCGGATGTCATGGACCGGCGAGTGAGAAGCTAAGGACGAGATCAAGCCGTCCAACTTGAGGAAGCTCGAAGGAGGAAAATGAAGGACAGCTGGAGAAACGCTTCAACACAAACGAGAACAAGAAGAAGGACAGCGGAAGAAAAAAAAAAGAAACAAAGAAAAAGATATCAAATGGATTTATGTTCTAGAAGTACTGTTGGAGCAAAATCCATTTCCAGAAGTGTTAACTCAACTTAGTAAAAAAATTTACTAAATGGATTTTTGCTTTAGAAGTTAAATTACCAAACGAATTTCTGCTTCTCATGGCATTCTTTTATGCGTTACCTTAGCGATTCATATCCTACCCGACCCATATTGCTAAATGCTTCCATATTTAACTCAACTTAGGAAAGCTCATGTCCAAATTGAGGTGAGAGCATGAGACCGAGTGAGGGCGAGAAAAAGTGAAGAGAATTATAAAGATGGATTGAGTTTGCGTAAGTTATGAACCCATTTAACACACATGTTATATTAGACTTTGCCATTATGAACCCATTTATGACTCATTAACTCAATATAAATAACTCATATAGGTGTAGGTAGCTAGATTTTTTGTTTTGGAGTTATATGTGTGTATCACTGCCTTAATTTTTCGTGCAATGGAACGGTTAGTTGAGGCGATCGGTAGAAGCTCATTTATGAGCAAGCAATGCTAATGGTTGCATAGGTTAAACTGAGGGAAGGAAATTTACTTGTCACTTGCCTCCTGGAGGGCCCGAGTGGCAGGTATTTGGGTATGTTTTTCCATTTTCACTAAGCATTTTGTGCTATCTTAAAACAATTGGGATTACTCTAAAATCTTGTTTGTTGTGCAGTGGTAAACCTGCTTTGGCTACGACAATCTGCTCCACACTTTGTTTTCTTTGAGTAATCAGACTTCTCGGTGCAGAAAGTTTTAATTTCTTATTTTCTTTTGCATGCTTAGGACTTAGCATACACAATGACTGGACTTAATGAGAGCACAAAATGCGCTCGATCAAATTTAGAAGGTTTGTGACTTGTATGTCTGGTTGATTAGTGCCCGAGGAATGGGAAATTAATTGTTTCCCCTCTACTTTAAACTAACTCAGGGTGGTTATCTTACATTTTCTATGATGATTGGGGAGGGTTTTGTAATGGATTCCTATCTATGATAGGTTTTCGAACGTGCATACGAATCTCCATTGAGCATTATCATCCTTGATGACCTTAAAAGATAGATTATGTTTGATCTATCAACCGCTATCGTCATCCCTGACATTAAAAGACCATCATGACTTGAGTGAATTGCTTTGCTAGCTGGCTACTTAAGTACATCCGCATTGGGCCTCGATTGTTCAATTTAATATCTCAGACATTGGTAGGCCTTTTGAGGTGTCTTCCTCCAGATGTTGTTTTTTCACGTCTCGCCTTGCTTCTACGAATTGATGTTGGTGTGAAGAGTAATTCTCCTTTTCTATGATCTCCTCTGGAAGTCAATGCTGGCAAAATTACTACATATGGCTTTCTTTTTTCCGGGAAATAAGCTTCTCGTGATAGGGACAACGAGTGAAGTGAGTTCTTGCGATGCCTCCTTTTGGCCCTCACCATGTCCCCACATTGAAGACAGTAGGATGCAAAGAAGGTGAACTAGCGTAGATGCTATTTTGGTGTGTTCATGTGGCATTCTTGCTTCTGCTGTTCTTTCTTCATTTCTCTTCTGCTGGACCACGTGAAATAAAGGGGAAGAAATGTGTAGCGGTATTGTTTTAAAGGCAATTCTTTGAGTGAGAGAAGCTCTCGAAATTCTATTAGTTGTGAGATGATATAAATGAGGGGGTAAATACCCTTATTTCAGCTGCAGCGCTTTCTTTAATCTAACGATGAAGGTTCCATCTTTTCATCTACCAAATACCTACATTTATTATAGAATAATTAATACACAATTCTCATATTGCCCGCCTTTAGGAATGTTCCGGAGTACACAAGAAACCCTAGGACTATAAGGGTCACCTCAGCTCTTGAATAATCCTTGGTCCTCCGTGCGTGAGAAACCTCCGGACCACAACACTCGACAAATACAAAGAACTGGACTCAAGTGAAGTTTCCTCGGACATTTACATTAAGACCTGAAAATTTCTCGGAAAGTACGAAGTCGCGGTGAAGCAAAGTTTCCGCCCGCTAGGGAAACGTTGGAGATGCGTCTTCCCATTTGTCTCGTGCTTGCAAAGAAATGACCGTGCTATTGCGCGACACTTTCTATGAAAGTTATCTTCGCTCTTTCTCTTCGACCCCTCTCTTGATTTATTTTCGTTTCTTCATCTTTCTATTTACATAAAAAAACAAAAAAATCGACCCGTAAAGTAATCTTACAAATTTTTTTTTTTTTATCTTATCCAAATTGAAGGTGACCGATCGACCACGGACAACCCCTAATTCATCTGCGCCAACACGGCTGAGCTTCGCTCCTCCAATTTGTCACCGGATGAGAACAGCTCAAAAAGATAGTTAAAAAGATCGTCAAGTACCGCATATCTACAGTATACAGATGGTATCCCAAGATCTTATACCTTCCTTAAAGAGCTCAGATGTTACAACGCTAACACAGGTCATGATCCAGCATCTTCACAGACACCCACTTACCCAAAGCAAAAGAAGATCCAAAACTGAAAAAGAAAAACAAAAAAGACAAGAAAACCACTAGCCTCACAGTCTATAATACTGTCAGTTATTTCTGATCGCACGATTTGCTATTGTTTTATTCAAAACACGCGATCATAGTTTGTGGATCTACAATTGAGATTTTACTGACAGTTTTAGGGAAACATTTTTTCACTAAAAAAAAGGGGAAAAAAAAAGCTCAAAATCCGTTTTTTCCTTCTTTACACTAAAACCTTATTTTGGCCAAAATTAAGAGGAAAATAGCAAAAACACACGAGATTCCATTTCGGGGTCAGTCGTACTTCTCCCTCCAGGAGTAGACAACAAAGAGGACCCACGACAGAGCCAGCAAGAAGTCTCCCACCGTCTGCCGGAGGCAGTCTCCGGCCAGGTCCTCCACCCTCCGCTCGAAGGACACCCTCCACACCGCCACGATCACGTGCAGCACCGTGCACCCCTTGGCGAAGAAGTCCTGGAACTCCCGGTCCTTTATGTTGGACACCATCAGGAGCAGGAGCCCGATGGCGAGGAGCAGCAGGCCCGCGAAGGAGTCGGAGGTCCGTATCAGGAGCCGGTCCTGTGGGGTCGATCCGAGGAGGCGGTCGGCAGCGTCGGTGCCGTGGCCGAGGGAGTAGAAGGCCTGGGCGTGGAACATCATCAGGGAACCGCAGAAGAGCGCGAGCAGCGAGTGGAGCACGCAGATCACCGTGAAAGTCGAGGACGGCGGCGGGGGAGGGGCAGAGGGGGATTTGGGGGCGGCGGGGAGGTGGCCATGGTGGTGGTGGTGGGTTTGGGAGGGTGTGATGTAGGCGTGATGCATTGTTCAGTGCCGGACCTGGGAAGCTCCCAGCGAGAGAGAGAGAGAGAGAGAGAGAGAGGGGAGAATCTAAAGAGTTGGTGATGATGATGTTGGCTTTTGTTGACAAAAGTTGCTGGCTTTGTTCTTGCCTGTTGATATTTTACTTTTAAGCTTTTAGACTTTGAGAGAGAGATAAAGTTGGGAATTTTATTTTTATGGAAATCTTTAAGGGATAAGTGCATCGCAAGTCCTAATTTAATTAAGTCTTAAAAATTTTAAAATATATAATTAAATTTTAAAACTTATCACGAAAGTGCAATCAAATCCTAAAACTTTCAAAATGTACAATCAAGTCCTAAAATTTTTCACGAAAGTACAATCGACTCCAAAAATTTTCACAAAGTACAATTAATGGAAGAACTTAATTTTACCAATTCGACAAGTTTTGGGATTTGATTACGTTTTTTGAAAGTTTTATGATTCGTTTTCACTTTTGTGATAAATTTTATGGCTTAATTGTGCTATTTAACAGTTTTAGAACTGTCAACGCACTTACCCTAATCTTTAAAATGCATCTATATGTTTTTTGATTCATTTTTTTATTTTTAATTATAGGTTTAAGGAATTTATTAATAAATCTTATATTTTTATTTATAATCAATATACATATTTTTTTAATAAAGAATAGGGAATGGAAAGGAAAAATCGCCGGGGATAGGAGGGAATCAAGATAAGCGTATGGTGGGGACCATGAGATGGGGATATGCAGTGGGGCCCCGGAGACAGAGATGGGCCGTCGGGTGGTGGTGCCAAAGTACGTAATGCGACTCGCACGTGGCGTGACTACGGTGTGCCGACAAGCGGGCCGGGTATGATCCACGGCGGTGATTTGTTTCCGGGAGGGTGGGCCAACGAGGAGGCCGAATTGCTGAGCCGTGCAATTACACTTTTGCCCTTATATTGTGCCCCAGCCCACGTTCGTTTCTTGATTTTTTATTTTTTTATTTGAACTTTCGTCTTCTTCGTACATCAGCCGCGGAAGCTAGTAGTAGAGCCAAAATCATCGTGAGCATTAAGGTAACCAAATGGGTTTATTTTCTATTGGAAACTACAGAAACAGATCAATAATCCGCGTGCCACTTCGATGTTGCGGGTTTTTGCCTCACCCGAGCACAATTGTCTTGGGTTGAAACTTGGAGTGAAGATCGATCCGAAGCTAGAGTTTGCAAGTCCGTGTGACAAAGGAACTTAGGATCCGGTGGTGCTTGAACTAAAAGGGTCGAAACCCACTATTAACCTTGAATATTAAGTAGAATTAATCCAAGTATCGCCCCAAGAGTTTCTGCAGCGATATCTAATAGGTACTTAAGTAATTTTACCTTCTTAAGCTCATTTTTACTTGACGAATTGTCGGAAACTTGTGCCTATTACATAGATAATCCTTTGTTGAAGTACCTTCATTTTTTCTATGTTATTTTTCTTGAAATATTATGCAAAATCAAGCCAAGTATCGATGTAATAGGTACTTAGGTAATTTTACCTTCTTAAACTCATTTTACTAAAACCTTAGTTAAAGTAAATGGGATGCTGTACATTCTTCACATTCCTAGGAGTTAGTGAACAAGGTTGGACATTTGTGGTGGATTTGCACTGCAGCTTTCGTTTGATTAGGCTTGGAAGAAAATTCTATTTTGTAGTCATATTTAGTATAGTGGTAGAATAACGGACACAAGGTTTGAGAATGTACATGAATAGAATTATTTTGTAGAACATTTCTTTTAACCTTACCGAATAGGAACAAAGAATGCCACGTGTTAATATATATATTTTTTTCTGTACATTAACTTTAAATTATAAAACCTTTTTTTAATTCGAAAATTATAAAACCTGAACGTGCACAAGTTATAAGGAGTACGGAAAATTCGAGTGAGACATCCACCCTTTAACGGGATAACCAAGGTTAAACTTGTAAATACACACGGTCGGACTCCGTTGTCGGCTCAATTGAAGTAGTCGGACGGTTTTATCATTTTCCTCGTATTTTCCGGAGACAACTTGACAATTGGAAATCGAGTGCCGTGTTTTCTGACAATAAACTGAATTCGACGGCCACGGAGGGAACACTGATCGGATAAGGAGGAGAAGAGAAAGGTCATTACACGTGAAATTTGACCATCAAATTACTTGGCACATAAACAAAAATAAAAGAATATGTAAAAATGGAAACACAATTAGCTAAAAAAAAGTTCCTAATATTCATTTTGGAACAAAAATTTGAGATTCGAAACTATTAGTTCTAGAAAAATCGTCACGACGATTTAATTTCAAGAAAGTCTATATTTTAAGGATAAATGTACTAAAAGTTCTAAAACGTATTACGAAAGTGCAATTGAGTCCTAAGGCTCTCAAAAAGTCCGACCAAATCCTAAAACTTGTCGTGAAAGGGTAATTGAATTCTGAAATTTTCAAAAAGTACAATTAAGCTCTAAAACTTGTCAACTTTGTGCAATTAAGTCCTTCATTTAACTCCGTCTAACTTGACAAATAGAAAATGGCAATAAATTTTAGGACTTGATGGCACTAACTTGAAAGATTTTAGGACTTGATTGTAATTTTATGACAAGTTTCAGGACTTTCAATATACTTATTTCCTTATTTTAATATCATCTAGAACATGAATTTTCTTGTATTTTCGTCATTTGATATGATATGCTACTTAAGATGTACAATCACTATTTTATAATGTATCAAATACGATTCTAGTTTGGTAGCTGTAAATATCGTTGAATTATTGAATAAAGTTTTTTTTTTTTAAAAAAACTTATTTTGGGAATTGTTTCGGACCTCCGGTTAGCTTTTCTTTCTTTGGTTCTTTGCCTTTAGCGGCTTCCTAGATTTGTTAGATATCAAGATGGCGTTGTATCCTTGAAGTGGCTTACCAAGGCGATGATTTGGCTAAAAGAGACTTGATTATCTGTTCTCCACCTTTTTGGCAACAAAAAAAAAAAACAAGTAAGGTTATTTACTTGCTAAATTGGATAATCAATTTATTTATCTGCCATTCGATACATCATGACGTCACCCATACTCTCCGGCGAACTCTTTTAATTATTATAAAGAAACCGAAATTAGATTGTTTAGGGAAAATCCACAAATATCATCCTCACCTTTTGTGTTTATATCAATTTTCATGTTTTCAAAAATTCAAGACTCGCGCTCTGAGTTTTAATACTAAACTTTAAGTTGCATCGGCTTTTTCTTTTTCGAATTGCTCTCTCGGTAAAAACCCTAAAACCTAATCTCTCTCTTTATGCGCGGACCCTTTGATCATAAAAAGAGCTAGATAAACTTTCTAAATAGAAAAAAAGGAAAGGAAAGGAAAAAGGCTGTTAGTTCGGCCTGCATACATATTGATGACTCCACCCTACATGCTACAAATTAAGCAGATTTTCACCAATGGGAAAAAAAAAACAAATTGGGAGAATTATTTATTAAAAACTAAAAAGTATAATGGGAGCTAATTGCAAAAAAAAAAAAAAAAAAAGTGAAAACATATGCAACTCATTTCTTCTTCTTCGTTTGTCACCCACTTGATCTTTTGGACCCCGTGACGATATTTATAGAATGACAAACATTGTCAAGAAATTCGTGGTCTAGAGCAAGGCCTGGTCCACCCCCGACATAATTGAGGATGCTTGAAGTCGTCCACGTGGCTGTCACTTATTCAAGATTCAAGATCTAGACCCCTCTACTTTTGGCATTTTCCTCTAACGAGTAGATAGAGATCGATTAATTTAGGAATAAGTCCGCTATAAATACTAAAACTTGTCGCTATAGAAGTTTTACGATCGGATCATACTTTCGTGACAAGTTTTAAGATTTGATTGTAGTTTTCGAAAGTTTTAAGACTCGATCGCATTTTTATAACAAGTTTGAGTGCTTGAATTGCACTTTTTGAAATTTTTAGGACTTAATTGTACCTTCGTGACAAATTTTAGGACTTTCGGTGCGTTTATTCTACTAATTTATAAAGGATTTTTTTTTGGCCAAGAAATTTCCAAACAATTAATTTTAGATAGCTTTGTCAGCAGTAGGGTGTCATTTCCTTGTATGTTTCCTCAAATAAAATATAGCGATCGATGCTTCGAAAATTTTATGAGAAAGAAGTTTTCGTTTATGCGGTTTACGGTGTTTCATCCAAATGTTCAATGCGACGGCTCTCGATTTGTCAAGTGATCTGCTAGCGTCGATTAAAATCATAAGTGACTATCGCATTATTATTGATCGAGAGGAGTCGGGGGTTGCATTTTGCGGTTGGTGATAGTTTGATTTCTCAATTTCGTAAGGTCGTTAACCTAATGTCGATTTATTTTAGGTATGGGGAGTGAAGATGGGCCCTTTTTGGGACTTGCCGGAGATTCAGCAAGAGGATCGGCCCATAAATTCAGTCTTGGAGGCCCATTTAGTGGAGTGGACCCGAGATTGTCTCAATTCGGGTCAGCCCAAGATTTTGCTCGAGAAGCTGCCCAACCTTGCTTCATGCTTGTTGGATTTTGGGTCGCATTTTTTTGCGAAGGTTGAGTCATCCTTTTGATTTTGCTCTTGAACGTTATTAATACAAAATAAGCCACAAGAATTAGGAAAGGCTCATAAGGCGGGATGATTCAATGTCTAAATATAATCGACATGTCGCTTTTGGGCGTATTGATGGTCTCCAATAGGCGGTGTTTCTCCCATTATAATAAGATGTGAAATGAAGTATACGCTCTTAATGGGTTGGTACTCTTCCAAAAGGGTCATTAGTGTTTAGGGTAAATTTGTCCCATATATATCAATTTGAGATTTTTCATGATATTAACAAAAAAAAAAAATTATTGGTGTTCATTATTCCCTCGTAATGTAATATTGTCATCCGTGTGGAGACTATGGTAACCTTTTAATAAGCTTAGGATGTCGGATTTAGAAAGTGATCGGCAATGTCTTAGGATTTGTCTCGGTACGTTTTAGAGTAAACACACCACGATAGATTATTTTTCTCTCTTCTTATTTATTTATTTAGGCTTCATCAATTTCGTAAAAAATAAATAGTTTCCAGAAAATATTTTCTAAGAAGTTATATTCCAAGAAAATAACAATATTTTTTGGTATTTGGCTAAAACCTAAAATTAAATTGGAAAATATTTTTCATTGCTCAGTGCGAAAAGCCGATTTGATTTTTCTCTGTCCACTTCTTTTAATTATATTTATTTGAGATTATTTTTATTTTAAATTTTTATTTTTATTTTATTTTTTTTACTGTTCCATTTGTCATGGCATTCTCTGACCTTAGATGAAACACCAATCGGCACAATGTCGAGGTTTGAAAGATACAATTTGCCAGAATCTTTTGAAACTCTAGCATTTGAGTGGATTATGTTTTTTTTTTCTTCTATAATTTAGTAATTTAAGATACTTTCTTGATGCATAAGTAGAGTGTTGATTTGTCTCTGTAGTTTTATCTAGATTATGAATTTCATTATATTATTCTCAATTTAATATGATACTCTAGTTAGTGTTTACAATCCATGTTTTTTGAAAATATCAAATAGGATTGTGGTTTTGCCTCTCTTTCCCTTTAGGAAATTCTTCGGTTTGTTAGTGATCAAGATACTGTTGTATCTTTGGAGTGGCTTACCATGCCGGTAATTCGATTAAGAGATACCTGATTATCTAGTCTTTGCCTTCAAGCTTGGAACTATTGAGATTATTTACTTGCTAAATTGGAAATCGATGTATTTATTTTGTCACTCGATACATCCCGAGGTCACCCTTTTGCTCTCCAGTGAAATTTTTTGTTTTAAGAAACTGAAACTAGATTGTTTTAGGGAAAATTTACAAATATGATGGAATGTTACTCCCCCTCCCACTAGAAAAACCCTTAAACCTAATATCCCTCTCGCGCTTGCATCACCAAAAAAAAAAAAACAAAACAAAAAAAAGAAGATAAAATCGTCAATTTGGCTTATGATTATACCATATATGTCTTTTTCCCGTCTTTTTTAAAGTGATTGCTTTTTATATCTCACAATCGACAATAGCTCGCTGTCCTTCTGTGGGGATCATTGAGATTCCCAGCCTAAGCCAAATTATTGGCAATGCCAAAATAAAAAAAAAAGTTTAAAAGGATTATATACCAAAAGCTTATAAGCATGGGAGCTAATTGCCACAACCAAAGTGAAAAGATACGCAAAGTCCTTTTCCCTCCTCCACTTTTCCCTTGGTTATTTTGGACCCGCCGTCGATATCAATAGAATGACACAAGGTTGCTAAGAAGTCATGGTTTAAACCAAGCCCTGGCCCCATCCTGAAGTAATTGAGGATGCCTCAAGTCATTGATGTGGCTGTCACTGATCCAAGACTCGACATCAAGACCACTCCACTTTTGGCGTTTTCCCTTAATGTTTCCATGCCTAAATTGAGTCGGTATATCGTTTCGGGCAGTGTTGCTCCTTCCTGTCTTTGATCGTGCATCGGTAAATTGTACGAGATGTGAACACGTATCATGACCCGATAAGTCACGTGATGGAAAGGAGACACCATTGGTGGACATGATCCCCCAGCCATTAATGATTGTATCCAATAATGTAGTGACGAGCACTCGACATCTCATCTTCTCTCATAACATGATCAGGTCGTCCAGTTTTAGAAAGCGATTGGCAATGTCATTTCTAATTGAATCTTGCAGTCTAAATAATGGTCTCTGTTGAATTGTCTCCCACTGAGTCTCCTTTCTCGAAACTCAAATATCTTTCCCGGAGCTTGACCCTCAGATCATCCTCCTGTTGCTCCAATATTAGACGGAATCCACACTTCTTCACGCTTAATCCCCATAATCCGAGGCGAACCTCGAAAAGCTTCGAGGAGAAGTGCAGATAACCTCGCTCTTTAGTCGGTTCCCAGCGTGGGAAATATATAAGCCACACATTATCAGATTCCAATGGATATTCCTTTCGTCCGAGCACGCTTCCACGCGAGAATCAACAGTCTCGTTGACCCAATCTACACCACCAGGGGCCACTTCTCTTTCCTCCTGGCCAAGAACAAAGCAGAGTGCTGGTCCTAGGTACTTGTCATACAAGGCCCGGGGAACCGCGAAAGCTATCTCTTTACAGGGGATAATCCATTCAGGCATCTCTCTTCCATTTAGGATAATGCTGAATTCGCTTCTCTTCGGGACTTCCTCCTATACAGATAATACACATCAATGATTCAAAATGAATGAGAGAGAGAGAGAGAGAGAGAGAGAGAGAGAGAGAGAGTGTTTGACCTCGAGTGATTCCTTATCGATCACATTGCCCAGCTGAGGAATCTCTTGTAATTGCTTGCCTTTATGAACAAACAACTCTTTCCCATAATCATACTTGCTGATGCTTGTTGGCAGATGAGTAAACTTGTTATTTGAACTCTCGAGGAACTCTAGTTCCTTGAGATTGCAGCCACTAAGACTTAGCTCGACTAGATTCGAGAAGCCCATATTGCCATCTGGATCAGTTAAATTCTCCAAGTTTTTTGGAAACATGGCAAAATTCGAGCAGCCATCAAGCCTCAGACGCTCGAGATTTTTCAACTTATAAATGCTCGAAGGAAGGCTTGTGAGGTTTCTGCAATTTCGTAAATCTATATCCTTTGCAGAGATGAGATTTTCAATTGAGGCGGGGAGTTCTTTAATACCCGTTTCCTTCAGCCAGCGTTTCTAAATGTTCCATCTTTCCCTGAATATCAGGGAACTTCTCAAGTTTAGAGCAACCGGACAGGATAAGCACTTGAAGAGATTTTGTCTTAGAGTGTGCTGGGAAATATACTAAGAGACGAGCAAAATGGTAGCCGCAAAGATCTTAACTTGTCAAGATATCCGACGGACTGGTGAACCACCACCAACTTTGGGCACGCATAAACAACCAAGCTCTCCAGGTTTGGAGCCGATGAAAGGTCAGGAACACCAGTCAGGGAATCGCAATTATGGATATCGATGGACTTCAACTTTCTAAAATTCTGCAAAAACAAAACAGTGCAGTGCAGTCATTAAGCTCCGCAGATATTTATACAGCTATAGAATAGGAAAACGAATCATGCGAAGGGCTTACATGAAAGTTGCCCCCTAATTGTTTCATGTGACTTCCCTGGACGTCAAGTCTCACGAGTTTCTTTGGACCGGAGCCAAATTCTAGATCCGGGGCATTGGGCCATTCAAGCAATCGTAGCTCGTTAGGGAGACGAAGAGGACCTTGTGAAGAGATGTGCACTTTATGCAAAATGAGCATTCTCATTGATTCCAGGTTTGTGAAAGCATTGGGGCTAATCGTTATCTCTTCTGGTCCGGGTAAGTCCAATACTGTGGCCTTTACTGCATTCGTTCCCTACCCATAACAGAGCAAATTCAGTCGTCAGAAAAAAAAATTCCCTGTTGAAATTTACATTATACTGTCCGAATTAGAGTAATGTAAAAAACCGAGATGCAGCATAATTGACACGAACAACTTTTACTGTATTTTCACATAGAATGTCCTGAATGTCTTCGAAAAGTCACAATCTATTGCGCTTCCCAGGATCATCGGGACATTCTTGATTAACGATATCCTTACCCATCAACTGAACCAAATCTTGCATTTGCAGGTACCCATGCTCATCTTTTATCAAGGACCTCTCGATAAGAATATCTATTCCTATGGTTGTGTCGAAATCACAATCGTCAAGAACATCATTGATGTCATACATATGTTTCCCCTTAAAGAAACAAGCAATATGGAGGAAAATCTCCCTCTCGTTGTCCTCCAATCCATCGAAGCTTGTCTTGAGAACTCGATTGATAGTTTGGTCAGGACTTTTGGAGAGTTTATGCAATGTACTTTCCCATGCAGATTCCTTCCTTCCACGTAAGAATGAGCCCAACACTTCGAGGGCTAATGTAAGATCGTCAGCATAATGCATTGCTCTATCTATGAGATCCCTTCTTATTTCAACTTTCTTACTCTTTGAAAAGGCATGCCGACCAAAAAGGTCTAGTGCTTCATCGTCTTTTAATGTTCTAACTTCATACACACTATCTATAGCATGAGAAGTTAGCAAATGTTTATTTCTTGATGTGACAATGATTGTACTTCCTTTACCAAACCAAGCACCTTCTCCAGCTAATGCATTCAGTTGATCTAATTGGTCAACATCGTCAAGAACCAGCAAAACCTTCTTGCAACATAGTCTTTCCCGTATCAAATTAATTCCTCTGTCGATACTTTAGACCGTTAAATCTTCACAAAATAAGATCTCATATAGAAGTTTTTTTTTTTTGCAAAGCAACTAGACCATTGCTATGACCTTGAAATTGGCTCTCAACAGTGCTAAGTATATTATAAACTTGTTATTGAAACGAGAGGTTAGTCTATGTGTGGCATGTCTAGTACTCTTACTAAAAGTAACAAGTTTAAAATCAGCGGCTACTTGTGGCTTTGATAGAACTTTGAGATACTTGCACTAAATGAAATTTTAACTCGAAAGAGACTTTCATGTATGTGTACTGATCTCATGGAATTTTGGCAGCATCTTATTTTAAAAAAATAAAACATATTTATTTTACAAACAAAATGGGGGATTGTTTAAGTTTGTTTGTAAAACAAACCAAAAAGTTGCCTTTTCCAATCCCACGTAGGATGAAAAGAAAAGTGCAAGTCTTTTAATTAGTTAGAAGGCTATTATAGCCTTTCAAAATAAAGAAATGGGTAAGTGGCCTAGATCTCACTATACTTGCGTGCGGGTGCACGTATGATTGCACGATTTTTGACGTGATTATTAGATGCACTTAGCACTTTGCGCACCCGGACAGAAATAAACCTTAATCAATAATATTTTTTTACTTTGAAAATTAATTATTTTATAATTATTTTCATTATTTTTTTTTATTGTGACTGTTCGGATACGAACAGTTGTGTTTGTATAGCAGTTATCAAACATGAATAGTTGTGTCCGAATGACGGTTATCATACACAAACGGTCATGTTCGCATTGCAATTTTCTGACATGAATAGGTGCGTTCGTATATGGGCTGTTCGGACACCAAGAAGTGTTCTATTAGCATTATATAATATACAATTATGTTGATTTTCGGTAGTCACTTTTTCATTTTTTTTCGTTTTCCTTCAAAAGAGAAACATCCATCTTTCCATTGTTTCGCAGAGAGTTTCAAGAGATTTACTAGAATTACTATCTAATATTCTCACTGTGACTTTATTGTATCCTGAAAGGAATTTGCGAGAAACCTATAGCAACTTCGTGGGGCAAAGTGATCTTAAAAGAG